>NC_138882.1:33474639-36380346 GCF_965194825.1 Balaenoptera physalus
AGTTAAAAATCAGTTACAAAAAATAACTTGAACAAAAAAATAGGCATTTAAAAAGTTTTTAAAAACACTTCTGGGGGCTTCCCTGGTGGCGCAGTGGTTGAGAGTCTGCCTGTTAATGCAGGGGATGCGGGTTCGAGCCCTGGTCTGGGAGGATCCCACATGCCGTGGAGCGGCTAGGCCCATGAGCCACAACTGCTGAGCCTGCGTGTCTGGAGCCTGTGCTCCGCAACAAGAGAGGCCACGATAGTGAGAGGCCCACGCACCGCAATGAAGAGTGGCCCCCGCTTGCCACAACTAGAGAAAGCCCTAGCACAGAAATGAAGACCCAACATAACAATCAATCAATCAATCAATCTTAAAAAAAAAAAAAAAAAAAACACTTCTGAAAAACTCATAGTCAAAGAAGAAATTATATGGAAACTTTAAAACACTTAGACCTAAACAATAATGAAAATACTACATATCAAAACTTGTGGTACATAGGGAAGTATGCTTCAAAGTAAATTTATAGCCCTAAAATGCTTTTGTTAGAAAAGAAAAAAGACAAAAATTAATGAGCCAAATATTCAACTATGGTAGCTGGGAAAAAAAACAAACTCAAAGAAAGCAAAAGAAAGGAGATAGTAATAATAGAATAGCTAACATCCATTGAATGGTTACTATATGCTATGTACTCTTCCAAGCCCTTTACATGTATTAACTCATTTAATCTTCCTAACAATTCTAAGAGGTACATACTGTTATTATCCCCATTTTACAGATGAGCAAACTGAGGCTCAAAATTTTAAGTAAGTTTCCCAAGATCACTCAGCACAACTCTATGAATGTGGAGTGCCTAGGAATTTAACCCAGGCAATCTGGCTCCAGAGCTTAAACTCTTAGCTAGTATAAAGTTGAAAACTTAGACAAAATGAATAAATTGTTAGCAAATATAATATACCAAAATGGAATCAAGAAAACAGTAGAAAGCCTTAAAAATCCTATAACCATTAAGTGAAATCAGCAGTTTAAAATCTTTCCACAGAGAAAATACCAGGTCCAAATTACTTTATTTTTTAGAATTATTAGAAAAATGTCTTAGGTTTTTGGTCCTACTTTACATACACACTCTTCCAGAGAATGCAAAAAAAAGGCGGGGTGGGGAGGAAGGTCAATCCTTTAGTAGTTTAAATGTGGTAGAAATTTCCCTTTCCTTCCCCTTCCCTCCTCTTCTTCTCTCTCTCTCTGTCTCTCTCTCTCTCTCTCTCCCCCCCTCCCCCTCCCTCCTTCCCTCCCCACCCCCAAAAAACAGATCATCATGGTCCAACATGGCTGCTAGAGCTGCAGCCATCACATATGAGAATGGAGGAAGAATTTTAAGCAGAAGGTATCTGCTTATCCTTCATTCTCCACATTCAGTCACATGGCAAACCTGGCTGCAAGGGTCTGGGAAATTTATTCTTTTAGCTGGGTATCAATGTGTTGAGCTCAAACTCAGGGTTCTTATTACTTAGAAAGGGGAAAAGAATATTGGGGCAGCTAGAAATCTCTACAGTATTCTCTAATTAGATTTCTACTATACACTTGATATCAAATCCAAAACAGAAAAATTACAGGACAATCAAACTTATAAACAGAATTGCAAAAATCCTAAAGGAAGATGCAGCAATGGGTTTATCCAAGTTGATTTTATCCCAGGAATGTCAGGGCAGTTTACATTTTTTAAACTTATTAATGCAATTCATTACATTAACAGGCTAAAGGAGAAACATGCTCTACTTGACTTTGAGATGTATTTTAAAGTTATAGTAATTAAGATAGTCATATTAGCATAGCAATAAACAAAGCAACCAATGGAACAAAATAGAGAGCCCAGTTTTCATTCATACATGAAAACTTAATAAATGAGAGAGTTGTCCTTGCAGATCACTGAGGAAAGGACAGGCTATTTAATGGATGGTACTGGGAAAATTGGTTATCTAGTTGGAAAAAAATAAAATTTGACCTGACCTCATACCATTTACAGAAAATCCAATTCCAGATGGATTAAGATCTTTGATGTAAAAGGCAAAAGTTTAAAACTTTAAAAAGATAGCATTGGGCTTCCCTGGTGGTGCAGTGGTTAAGAATCCATCTGCCAATGCAGGGGACAGATGTTCAAGGCCTGGTCCAGGAAGATCTCACAGGCCACGGAGCAACTAAGCCTGTGTGCCACAACTACTGAGCCTGCACTCTAGAGCCCGTGAGCCACAACTACTGAGCCCATGTGCCACAACTACTGAAGCCCACATGCCTAGAGCCCATGCTCTGCAACAAGAGAAGCCACTGCAATGAGAAGCCTGCACACTGCAACGAAAGAGTAGCACCCGCTCACCGCAACTAGAGAAAGCCCACGCACAACAACGAAGACCCAACACAGCCAAAAATTAATTAATTTTTTAAAAAAAGATAGCATATCCTGGTACTGGCACAAAAACAGAAATATAGACCAATGGAACAGGATAGAAAGCCCAGAGATAAACCCATGCACATATGGTCACCTTGTCTTTGATAAAGGAGGCAAGAATATACAATGGAGAAAAGACAGCCTCTTCAATAAGTGGTGCTGGGAAAACTGGACAGCTACATGTAAAAGAATGAAATTAGAACATTCCCTAACATCATACACAAAACTAAACTCAAAATGGATTAAAGACCTAAATGAAAGGACAGACACTATAAAACCCTTAGAGGAAAACATAGGCAGAACACTATGACATAAATCACAGCAAGATCCTTTTTGACCTACCTCCTAGAGAAATGGAAATAAAAAAAAAAAATAAACAAATGGGACCTAACGAAACTTAAAAGCTTTTGCACAGCAAAGGAAACCATAAACAAGACAAAAAGACAACCCTCAGAATGGGAGAGAATATTTGCAAACGAAGCAACCGACAAAGGATTAATCTCCAAAATATACAAGCAGCTCATGCAGCTCAATATCAAAAAAACAAACAACACAATCCAAATATGGGCTGAAGACCTAAATAGACATTTCTCTATAGAAGATATACAGATTGCCAACAAACACCTGAAAAGATGCTCAACATCACTAATCATTAGAGAAATGCAAATCAAAACTACAATGAGGTATCACCTCACACGAGTCAGAATGGCCATCATCAAAAAATCTACAAACAACAAATGCTGGAGAGGGTGTGGAGAAAAGGAAACCCTCTTGCACTGTTGCTGGGAATGTAAATTGGTACAGCCACTACGGAGAACAGTATGGAGGTTCCTTGAAAAACTAAAACTAGAACTACCATATGACCCAGCAATCCCACTCCTGGGCATATACCCTGAGAAAACCATAGTTCAAAAAGAGTCATGCACAACAGTGTTCATTGCAGCACTATTTACAATAGTCAGGACATGGAAGCAACCTAAGTGTCCATCAGCAGGTGAATGGATAAAGAAGATGTGACACATATATACAATGGAATATTACTCAGCCATAAAAGAAACTAAACTGAGTTATTTGTAGTGAGGTGGATGGACCTAAGAGTCTGTCATACAGAGTGAAATAAGTCACAAAGAGAAAAACAAATGCCGTATGCTAACACATATATATGGAATCTAAAAAAAAAAACAACTGGTTCTGATGAACCTAGGGGCAGGACAGGAATAAAGACACAGACGTAGAGAATGGACTTGAGAACACGGGGAGGGGGAAGGGTAAGCTGGGACGAAGTGAGAGAATAGCATTGACCTATATACACTAACAAATGTAAAACAGCTAGTGAGAAGCAGCTGCATGGCACAGGGAGATCAGCTCAGTGCTTTGTGACAACCTAGAGGGGTGGGATAGGGAGGGTGGGAGGGAGACGCAAGAGGAAGGGGATATTGGGATATATGTATGCATATAGCCGATTCATTTTGTTATACAGCAGAAACTAACACAACACGTAAAGCAATTATACTCCAATAAAGATGTTTAAAAAAAGATAGCATATCAAAATATATTTATGATCTTGAAATAGAAAAAGACATTAAGCAAGAAAACAAAAGATTGATAAATTCACCTACATTAAAATTAAACTTCATCAAAAAAACATAAAGAAAGAGAAAATACAAGATACAAATGGAGACAAATATTTGCAACATAAATATAACCAATAAAATATTACTATCCACAATATTTAGATACTCCTAAAAGTCAATAAGAAGACAAACAACTCAAAACAAAAGTGGGCAAAAGAACAGTCATTTTACTGGGAAAACACGAATAGCAAGTAAGCATAGGAACAGATACTTAAACTGGGAAAAAATTAATACCACAATGCTATATCATTTTCCAGCCACAAAATAGGCAAAATTAAGACATCTGAAATGCCGAGTGCTGATGAGAAAGTGGAGCAACAGCAACTTAACATACTATGCACAGCTCACTGATGGGAACATAAACTGGTTCAATTGTTTTGGAAAATGATTCAGCATTGTCTTATAAAGTTGAACACTCACATACAGTACAAACCAACATTTCCACTTCAAGATATACACCAGGGATGGGACTTCCCTGGTGGCGCAGTGGTTAAGAATACGCTTGCCAATACAGGGGACACAGGTTCGATCCCTGGTCCAGGAAAATCCCACATGCCATGGAGCCACTAACCCTGTGCACCACAACTACTGAGCCTGCACTCTAGAGCCCGCGAGCCACAACTACTGAGCCCACATGCTACAACTACTGAAGCCCACATAACTAGAGCCCGTGCTCCGCAACAAGAGAAGCCACGGCAATGAGAAGTCTGCGCACCGCAACGAAGAGTAGCCCCCGCTGGCCACAACTAGAGGAAGCCCACACGTAGCAATGAAGACCCAACGCAGCCAAAAATTAATTAATTAATTTTTTTTTTAAAGGTATACACCAGAGAATCTCTTTCACCTGTGGCTTTCACCTGTGGCCCAGGAGACATGCACAATAAATGTTTATATACTCACAGAATGCAATATCATGCACAGGGAATGTGAATAGACTACAGCTAGATATAACAGTATGAATAAATCTCACAAAATTTTGAGTGAAAAAAGCAAATTGCACAAGACTATGTATAGCATGCTGTCATTTTTATAAAAGCAAGCAAAATGAAACTCTCCTCTCTTATACATATATGTTAGGCATCACACATATGTGGTAGAACTATTTAAAGCACACACATAGACATACACAATTTCAGATAGTGGTTAACTTGGGCAGGAATTGAGGGATAGAGGCACTAGGACACACACATCTTCAATGTTATTAATCATTTGTGGGGGGGGATCACAATTTTTTATGTTTTTATTTGCTTTACATAGTCATTGAATATATTCAGTTAGTATCAAATATTACATGATAGGAGAATATAAAGAATATTTAAGGACAGGGAAATATTTATGATAATGCTAAAAGAAAGCAGAATATAGAACTTTGCGTATAGTATGCATCTGTTTCATTTCAAAACAGATACACCTTTCATATGTGAGTATTTGTGCGCATAGAAAAAAGATTGAATAACATCAAAATATGATGAGTGAATATCTCTGGGTATTGGGATGGCACATGATTTTTTTTTGTTTGTTTATACTTTCCTGTGTTTTCCAAATAGTTCACAGGGGCATAAATGGATATTAATTTTACAGTTAAAAATTTTAGGTTTGGGGGCGCGCCCTGGTGGCCTAGTGGTTAGGATTCTGGGCTTTCACTGCCGTGGCCCAGGGTTCACTCCCTGGTCAGGGAACTGAGATCCTGCAAGCCATGGGGCATGGCCAAAATAATAATAATAATAATAAGTTTGGTAGGAATTAAACTGCTTTGTATTAAAAATTCTGTTAATATACACTTTAAAAAATCATTTCAGGGCTTCCCTGGTGGCGCAGTGGTTGAGAATCTGCCTGCCGATGCAGGGGACACGGGTTCGAGCCCTGGTCTGGGAAGATCCCACATGCCGCGGAGCAACTAAGCCCGTGAGCCACAACTACTGAGCCTGCGCGTCTGGAGCCTGTGCTCCGCAACGGGAGAGGCCGCGACAGTGAGAGGCCCGCGCACCGCGATGAAGAGTGGCCCCCGCTCGCCGCAACTGGAGAAAGCCCTCGCACAGAAACGAGGACCCAACGCAGCCATAAATAAATAAATAAATAAAATTTAAAAAAAAAAAAAAAATCTTCCAACAACAAAAAAAAAAAACAAAAATCATTTCAACTCTATTTTTAATATTCTAGATCTTAAGCTGGGTAGTGAATACAGAAATGTTCATTATATTATTTTTACATCTCTCTACATGTGTGAAGTTTTCATAATATTGTTTTTATTTATTTTATTTTTGATCCTGAATTTAAAAATTTTTTTTATTGGAATATAGTTGATTTACAATGTTGTATTAGTTTCAGGCGTACACCTAAGTGAATCAGTTATACATATACATATATCCACTCTTTTTTTTTTAGATTCTTTTCCCATATAGGCCATTACAGAGTATTGAGTAGA
This sequence comes from Balaenoptera physalus, assembly GCF_965194825.1. Taxonomy (NCBI): domain Eukaryota; kingdom Metazoa; phylum Chordata; class Mammalia; order Artiodactyla; family Balaenopteridae; genus Balaenoptera; species Balaenoptera physalus. Next base: position 33,481,124 of record NC_138882.1, read on the forward strand.
ATTCCCTGTGCTTTACAGCAGGTTCTTATTAGTTTATCTATTTTACTTATTAGTAGTGTGTATATGTCAGTCCCAATCTCCCAATTTATCCCACCCCCTTTATCCCCTGGTAATCATAAGTGTGTTTTCTACATCTGTGACTCTACTTCTGTTTTGTAAATAAGTTCATTTGTACACTTTTTTTTAGATTCCACATATAAGCAATATCATACGATATTTGTCTTTCTGTGTCTGACTTAGTTCACTCAGTATGACAATCTCTAGGTCCATCCATGTTGCTGCAAATGGCATTTTTTCTTCTTTTTTATGGCTGAGTAATATTCCATTGTATATACGTACCACATCTTCTTTATCCATTCCTCTGTCAATGGACACTTAGGTTGCTTCCATGTCCTGGCTATTGTAAATAGAGCTGCAGTGAACATTGGGGTGCATGAATCTTCTCAAATTATGGTTTTCTCCAGGTATATGCTCAGGAGTGGGATTGCTGGATCATATGGTAGCTCTATTTTCAGTTTTTTTAAGGAACCTCCATACTGTTCTCCATAGTGGCTGTACCAATTTACATTCCCACCAACAGTATAGAAGAGTTCCCTTGTCTCCACACCCTCTCCAGCATTTACTGTTTGTAGATTTTTTGATGATGGCTATTCTAACTGGTGTGAGGTGATACCTCACTGTAGTTTTGATTTGCATTTTTCTAATAATTAGTGATGTTGAGCACATTTTCATGTGCTTTTTGGCCATCTGTATATCTTCTTTGGAGAAATGTCTATTTAGATCTTCAACCCATTTTTTAATTGGGTTATTTGTTTTTTTGATATTGAGCTGCATGAGCTGTTTGTATATTTTGGAGACTATTCCCTTGTCAGTTGCTTCATTTGCAAATATTTTCTCCCATTCAGAGGTATGTCTTTTTTGTTTTGTTTATTGTTTCCTTTGCTGTGCAAAATCTCTTAAGTTTAATTAGATCCCATTTGTTTATTTTTATTTTTATTTTCATTTCTCTAGGAGGTGGGTCAAAAAAGATCTTGCTGCAATTTATGTCAAAGAGTGTTCTGCCTATGTTTTCTTCTAAAAGTTTTACAGTATCCAGCCTTACATTTAGGTCTTTATTCCATTTTGAGTTTATTTTTGTGTATGGTGTGAGGGAGCATTCTAATTTCATTCATTTACATGTAGCTGTCCAGTGTTCCCAGCACCACTTATTGAAGAGACTGTCTTTTCTCCATTGTATATTCTTGCCTCCTTTGTCATAGATTAGGTGACCATAGGTGCCTGGGTTTATCTCTGGGCTTTCTATCCTCTTCCATTGATCTATATTTCTGTTTTTGTGCCAGTACCATACTGTCTTGATTACTGTAGCTTTGTAGTATAGTCTCCAGTCAGGAAGCCTGCTTCCTCCAGCTCTGTTTTTCTTTTTCAATGTTGCTTTGGCGATTCAGGGTCTTTTGTGTTTCCATACAAATTATAAAATTTTTTGTTCTAACTCTATGAAAACATAATATTGTTTTTAAATTGCTATTGAAAAATAAGTACATGATTGCAGGATTTTTTAGTTTTTTGTTTTTTCAATTAGGATAAGTGAAAGGGTTGGAGCAAAGCACTCACTCTCTGAGCTTTGGCAAACACCAGGAGTGTGAATTTGCATCTTTGGTCATAACTAGCTAAATGGCCCTAATGGCTGTATAGTGCTTGTGAATTTTTTTAGAGAATTCTAAAATGTGAGACTGGTACCATATTAAATTGCATCAAGGGATCTGGAAGGAAAGGTTTCTTATGGCTCCAGGAAATCTAATTTTATATCTCTGCATCCTAAGAGATACTTTTTTTTCAAAATGACCCTCTACTCTGAAAGCTATCAAATTTCAGTTTATTGGATACATTGAAATTACTAATACATAATCTTTCTAAAACATCCTTCAGTCTTCTGATACAAATAGATGGAGAGATATACCATGTTCTTGGATTGGAAGAATCAACATTGTGAAAATGACTCTACTACCCAAAGCAATCTACAGATTCAATGCAATCCCTATCAAACTACCACTGGCATTTTTCACAGAACTAGAACAAAAAATTTCACAATTTGTATGGAAACACAAAAGACCCCGAATAGCCAAAGCAATCTTGAGAAAGAAAAACGGAGCTGGAGGAATCAGGCTCCCTGACTTCAGACTATACTACAAAGCTACAGTAATCAAGGCAGTATGGTACTGGCACAGAAACAGTAGTATAGATCAATGGAACAGGATAGAAAGCCCAGAGACAAACCCATGCAGATATGGTCACCTTATCTTTGATAAAGGAGGCAAGAATATACAGTGGAGAAAAGACAGCCTCTCCAAAAAGTGCTGCTGGGAAAACTGGACAGCTACATGTAAAAGAATGAAATTAGAACACTCCCTAACACCATACACAAAAATAAACTCAAAATGGATTAAAGACCTAAATGTAAGGCCAGACACCATCAAACTCTTAGAGAAAAACATAGGCAGAACACTATGACATAAGTCACAGCAAGATCCTTTTTGACCTACCTCCTAGAGAAATGGAAATAAAAACAAAAATAAACAAATGAGACCTAATGAAACTTAAAAGCTTTTGCACAGCAAAAGAAACCATAAACAAGACGACCCTCAGAATGGGAGAAAATATTTGCAAATGAAGCAACTGACAAAGGATTAATCTCCAAAATATGCAAACAGCTCATGCAGCTCAATATCAAAAAAAAAAAAAAACCCAATCCAAAAATGGGCAGAAGACCTAAATAGACATTTCTCCAAAGAAGATATACAGATTGCCAACAAACACATGAAAGAATGCTCAACATCATTAATCATTAGAGAAATGCAAATCAAAACTACAATGAGATATCATCTCACACCAGTCAGAATTGCCATCATCAAAAAATCTACAAACAATAAATGCTGGAGAGGGTGTGGAGAAAAGGGAACCCTCTTGCACTGTTGGTGGGAATGTAAATTGATACAGCCGCTATGGAGAACAGTATGGACGTTCCTTAAAAAACTAAAAATAGAGCTACCATATGACCCAGCAATCCCACTATTGGGCATATACCCTGAGAAAACCATAATTCAAAAAGAGTCATGTCGCAGACATGGAGAATGGACTTGAGGACACAGGGAGGAGGAGGGGTAAGCTGGGACGAAGTGAGAGGGTAGCACTGACATATATACAGTACCAAATGTAAAATACATAGCTAGTGGGAAGCAGCCACATAGCATAGGGAAATCAGCTCCGGGCTGTGTGACCACCTAAAGGGGTGGGATAGGGAGGGTGGGAGGGAGATGCAAGAGGGAGGGGATATGGGGATATATGTATGCATATAGCTGATCCACTTTGTTATACAGCAGAAGCTAACACAACATTGTAAAGCAATCATACTCCAATAAAGATGTTATAAAAAAAGAATTAATCCAAAACATGAAAAATCCATATATTCATGTAAGTGTTTATTAGCTTTCATTTAAACTAATAAAATTGAAAACCACTTAAAAAAATAAAATAAAATAAAATAAAAGGGAATCATTTTTTCAAATGTTAAAAAAAAAAAAAAAAAAAAAGTCAGGTACCAAAATGTTCATTGCAGCTCTATTTACAATAGCCAGGACATGGAAGCAACCTAAGTGTCCATCAACAGATGAATGGATAAAGAAGATGTGGCACATATATACAATGGAATATTACTCAGCCATAAAAAGGAACAAAACTGAGTTATTTGCAGTAGGTGGATAGACCTAGAGACTGTCATACTGAGTGAAGTAAGTCAGAAAGACAAAAACAAATACCGTATGCTAACACATATATATGGAATCTAAAAAAAAACAAAACAAAATGGTCAGAGGAACCTAGCGGCAAGATGGGAATAAAGATGCAGACCTACTAGAGAATGGACTTGAGGATACGGGAGGGGGAAGGGTAAGCTTGGACAAAGTGAGAGAGTGGCATGGACATATATACACTAACAAATGTAAAATAGATAGCTAGTGGGGAGCAGCCGCATAGCACAGGGAGATCAGCTCGGTGCTTTGTGACCACCTAGAGGAGTGGGATAGGGAGGGTGGGAGGGAGGGAGATGCAAGAGGGAAGAGATATGGGGACATATGTATATGTATAACTGATTCACTTTGTTATAAAGCAGAAACTAACACACCATTGTAAACCAATTATACTCTAATAAAGATGTTTAAAAAAATAAAATAAAAAGTCCTTCAGTCTTAATGTATTTGCCTAGAGTTGCAAAAATGCAGTGTTAACATTGATATCAAAAACACTTTCAGCGAATTCCTAAACAGAAGCAAACACTCTCATCTAATATACTTCAAAACAATGTCTATAGACAGAGCAATATTGTTCCAATTCAAATGAAATCAAGCCAGGGGTTGCAGAGCTTCCTCAATGGAATCTAAGGGAATGGTAGTCAAGCCCTAAGCTTCAGAGGAAGTGAGAAGTAGATAAAGGTCTGATAAACTTTGTTTATTTATTTGCCTTTTCCCCCTTTTATTTGGTCTGTTGTCATCTAGAAAGGGATTGACGAGTATCTCAAAGCAGAAGATCAAGTGCAGGCAAGACCTTGCCCTAATTTGCCTGGAACCCTACTTCATCTCTGCTCTGCCGCTGCGAGCTACAGGGCGAGAAACCACAACCCCCAAAAGGCCTTGCGGGCCTGGGGCGGGGCCGTCCCGTGGATTGGTTGTCCTGCATTTCCAGGCAAGGGATGATTGGCCAGCCCTGGGAATGGGGTGGGACTAGGGCAGTTGCGGGAATTAGAGCAGTGACAGGGCGAAGATCGCGGGCTGGCTGTTTAGGTCCAAACTCCAGCCCGCCGACTGGCACCGAGGCATTGAGAGAAACATGGCTCGGCCGTACGTTTGCCTGCTGGCCCTGGCGGCTGTGCTGCTGCTAGGTATCGCCACCGTCTCCAGATCGAAGGGCCTGCGGGGCAAGGAGCATCGGAGGGGGCCGCGAATCCCTTCTCAGTTCAGCCAAGAGGAGCGCGTCGCAATGAAGGAGGCTCTGAAAGGTGAACCTGGGTCCCCTTCACCACTTATTCTAATATATAGGTCGCTGTCTCCTCGGGCCAACCCGCGACTCCCTTCTCCTGCCACAGAGGTCGGCTACTCGAGCTCGAGCTCCGCAACACCCCACCGCCGAGCCCTGGCCCCATTCACGGCACCTCGTGCCCGGCTTGGGGAGCCCATTCTTCTCCTAGACCTGGCTTCTGGGGACTCCAGCGTTCCCTGCCTACCCTGGAAGCTTCACCTTTGCCCTTATCCACCCTACCCCACCCCCACCTCCGCTTGCCTGGAGCATGGGGCTTGGCCACAATCTGATCTCTTTTGGAAGAGGTGGCTGCCAGTGTGTCGGGGGGTCATCACTGCCTTGGGGAGGACGGGGCAGGGCAAAGAATCCCCCCAATTCCTGCCTGAAATCTCTGGCCCCACCCCTGCTGGAGGTTGGACTGAATACCCTCCTCCCTCATTTGGGGGGTGTTGCCCCATCACTGCCCAGCTCCTCTGACTGCCCCCTTGAATTCAGGCTGGGGGTACTGGTCACTGCCAATGTAGAACTTGCTGGAAGATGGGGATTCTTGCCCCGCTCCAGGTCTCCTCCTTAGGTGAAGTGATAAAGGAAGGGTCTAATGTCTTTTTAAATGGCACAATTTTAGGGGTCTGAGGGTGCAGTCCCTTAACCTGACACTGGAGGGGACCCCCAAAACTCTTCCCCCCACACTCGAGGTTTCTGTGTGGAGGGGGAGCAGGGAGATCTAAGCTGTGGTGTGAAAGGGTAGGGAGAGATGCTGGGGGTGAGGGTGCTGTGTTCTAGACCCCCCATATTATCCCAGTATCCCCTGCCCCCCCTTCCCTCACCCCATGCCCCCAATTCTGTGGCAAATCCAGATTGTGAAAATGTACAATAAATGTGTAATGAGTAAAAAAAAAAAAAACAACAACTTTTAACCTTTGAGAGTTTTCACTTGTTAAATCACTTAAGACTAAATGATCTGAATCTTATCTACAGATGAGGGAAATTGAAGTTTAGGTCAGTTAAATGATCTTCCCCAGCACCCCACACCTCGGAGTAAGCACTGGGTGACAACATCTAGTGCCTGTAGTTTCTAGATGACTCCAAAAAGAGGTGTGGGAGTGTTGCCGGGGTGTGAGATGTTCCTAATTTCTTCTCCTAAAGGACATCTCTCCCCTAGACCGCAAACCAAGGCTAAAAATTTATTTACCTTCCCAATCTGCGTTTTCCAGGAGAAAAGAAGAAAGTTTCTGTTGAGTGCTAGATCCTGTGGTATAATGAGATCCTTCCTCACCATTGGGCTTAACGCCAGTCTTTTCCCTTCCATTAAGTAATGGATTAAAAGAAACTGCCTACATAAACATGTGCCGGCAGATGCAAAAGCTAACCCTCGGTGTTAAATATAAATTGTGTTTGTGCTGGAGCGATAGGCCTGGGAGGCAGAGCAGGGCTTTCCCAAAGCATTATAGTATAAATAGTTCTCTGAAGGGCATTGGGCAGCAGCTCACCAGAGTCTCCCTGCACAAAAGAAAGCAAAAGCTAGATTAGAACCAAAAAAAGGGGCCTCATAGCAACATGGCTTAGAACGCTGAGCAGGGGACAAAACACCTGAGTTCAGATCTTGAGTCTGCCTCTCAATCTCATGCAGGCAGTTTGTTTAGTCTTTCTGAACCTTGGCTTCCCCACCTATGTGGTAGGCTATGACGCAGGGTTGATTCTTAGCAAAACTGAGTACAGAAGTCAGAGGCCCTCCCTTGACCTCAAGCTGCCCTGGGTGCATTTGTTCCCAGTGTTTTCAGACAGCCATCTAATCAAATAATTTCATGATCCATGTGTTTCTGGGCCCCTCCTCCCCCCCAACCCCCGCTGTTTGCATTTGATAGTGGAACTCTTTAAGAATGTAAAGCCTTCACCAAGGGATCAACCTAGTGGCAATTCAGCAACTGAGACTTCCGGGTAGAGTGGATGAGATTGTTTATGACTGAAGAGCTTGTTTGGGAGCTTCTAAATCCACCCCTTCCCAGGCATCATGTGCCCAAAAAGCTGGCCTTGGCTGAGAGAACAGTGAGACTCTGGATGAGCCAGTCTATGAGGAATAAGCCTACTCTCTGTACAGAAAAGCACACAAAGCTTCATTCTTGTAGGGACCCAGGACAGCGGGCTCCTTACATTCATTGACGGGATGGTGGCTTCAGAGGCAGAGTGAGACCTTAGAAGCAACTTATAGCAGCTTCCCACTTAGGGTCAGGATATAAAATCTACTCCTGTCTGACCTCCCCCACCCCATCCCATCTTGGACTTTATTTTCCTTTAAGAACCATAGTAGCCTAAATAAATTCAAAGAACTTGAGTTTAAATCCCAGTTCTACTGCTTGTTTCTGGACAACCTTGAGCAGCTCACCTAATGCCTGTAAGCTTGTTTCCTCAGTTTCGAATAAGGGAAAACAACAGTGCCTACCTCAAAGGATTGTTTTGCCCTCCACAATAAGATAATGAATGCAAGAGAGCTTTTTATGTACAGAGGGCTGTGGAAAAATCAATGGTTGTTACCATCTTCCATCTCTGACTCTGATAGGTGCCATCCAGATTCCAACAGTGTCTTTCAGCCCCGAGGAGCTCAACACGACAGCCCTGGCTGAGTTTGGAGAATACATTCATAAAGGTCAGCCACAAACTGTGCAAAAGGGGTAGGAGAGGTAGCGCTGGAGACACAGTGCTTTTACAAAGTGATAAAGAAGTTTAATTTGTGACTGGCCAAGGGCAACCTAATTTGAATGGGCCTCTTTTGACCAAAGTTTGTACATAGTGGGGAGCGATAGAAGGGAGAGTCCAGGAGTTAGAATGGACACAGAGTAGAGACTATAGATTTGCCCTTTGAAGAACCAAGGCACATAGCTGTTGGGTTGGAGTTTGAATTCTCCCAATCTTTGCCCTAAATATGTCAGTCAATAAATATAATCTAATCAAAAGGTAGGACTAGGAATTCCTTCTCCCGTAGTTTCCAGATCTAAGCTCCATGCTCCTCCCGCCCCTACCTCCATACACATACCTACAGCCCACACATGCGCACATGCCACCTACCCAAGCCCTACTCCAGATTCATTACTAACACATTTCTGAGCTTCTAGGCAGTCAACAGCTTTGAACTATCACATCAGTCCTCTCCCCCTTCCCCACTGCCCATGAGCTAAAGAAATACGGGTCAACAGAAAAAAGGAGACTTGGAGCTCCCCCTCCCCATAGAAAAAGCTCATGGAAAGTAGTGAGGCCACTTTCCTAAATCAAATAAAAAACAGCCCCCCTCAAGTCCCAGGTGGGAGGGGCTGGCAAAGGCACGGCAAGTAGCCCCCTCTCTAACACTCTGGGGACGGGTGGATCTGGGATCAATCCAACAGGCTGAAAGTCTTCACTAAATAGGAGATAAAAATCAGGAAAGAAATGAACAGTAACAGTAGACTAGATAAGCTGGCTGACAAGAAGAAAGCATATTCTTCATTTTTGTTTGTTTGTTTGTTTGTTTGTTTGTTTGTTTTTAGGTATCCACAGAGGTATATATGGATTCTTCCAACACAGCCCAGAGGGAGATCAAAGTTCTTTCTCCCATGTTTCTAAGGCCACCTGTGTTAATACTTATCTGTAACCAGAATAGTTGACCCTGGGAACACCCACACCTGCACACAAAATTGTGGCCATATGCTAGACAGAATAATCTTTTATCTCCATATAACACAAACATTAAAAGTATTGTTTTGTAAAAGAAAAATATCTCTGATTTTTTAATATATATATATAGTGGTCATGTTTGGTTCCAAGTAATTTGGAAACTGGGGCCTATTATATTTAGAATTTAACATAGTCTTCGTCTCCGTCATCCTGTAACGTCTATTTGTGACAACATTAGAGGTCAGACCAAGCCAGATCTTGAGCTCTTATCTGTCATAATGGTGGGGTCTTGATATTCAGGTTATTACACAGTAATAGCACATTATAATATAGGGAAGAGGTATTTCAGAGATTGGGCAAATCAGAAATCAGACTGACTTTGTACCAGAAGGCTTCCTAAAGGAGGCTGCATGTTTTAAAGGAAAAAAAAAAAGCAGGGAGAATCAAATGGCAGGAAAACCAAAGGCAACTGTTGAATCTGGCTTTCTCTCATTGCTTTTCATCTCTTTGTTTCTAGTCTTTCCTACTGTGTTCAAAACCAGCTTTATCCGGCATGAAGCTGTGGGAGAGTACAGCCACCTGTTCACTGTCCAAGGCTCAGACCCCAGCCTGCAGCCCTACATGCTCCTCGCTCACATTGATGTGGTGCCTGCCCCTGACGAAGGCTGGGACGTGCCCCCGTTCTCTGGGTTGGAGAGTGATGGCTTCATCTATGGTCGAGGCACACTGGACAACAAGAACTCTCTTATGGTCTTGAAACGCTGTGTTCCCTCTGCCTTGGAGTCCTAAAGATTAACCCAGGAGGGGGGTGCTTGGCTAAGCCCTGGGAGGCAGGAGGCTATGGTAGAAAGAACCTTGGCTTCAGGATACCTCGGTTCCAGTCATCAGTTTGTCACTTCCCTGGGCCCCGATTTCTCAAGTGTGAAATAGGGATTAGCGTAGATGATCCCCAGGTACCCTTTCAGCTCTGACATTGATAAATTTATGCTTTTCTCCAGGTGGTATAAGTTTCATGCAGAGCTCTGCTTCCCTACATCCCATCCCCTGGGACCATTTTAATTTGTTCTCTCCAAAGAGAGTCTATCACATCCTAGTCCCATCAGCCCTATTGCCAGCAGCCAAATGTCTCTGATGTGCGTTGGTGCCACACCTTAGAGAATAAGCCTTTCTCCTCTTGCATTGTCCTTCTGTCCCCCAGGCAATCCTGCAGGCCTTGGAGCTTCTGCTGATCAGAAACTACATCCCCCGAAGATCTTTCTTCATTGCTCTGGGCCATGATGAGGAGGTAGAACCCCCTCATCCTATACCTATCTCTGGGTCCCCTATTGGGGGAGGGAGTATGCTTCACCCTGGTCTGGTTTGCTCCCCGGCTGCACTGTCTCCAGGATATGGCGTGGTAATTTGCCAACTTCTCTGTGTATCTGTCGCCAGAAATATCTAAGGACTTTGACCAAAATGCAGATGCCTGGGCTCTGTGCCATAGATCCGAATTTGTTGTTGGTTTTTTTTTTTTTTAATTTTGTATTTACTTATGGCTGTGCTGGGTCTTCGTTTCTGTGCGAGGGCTTTCTCTAGTTGTGGCAAGCGGGGGCCACCCTTCATCGCGGTGCGCGGGCCTTTCACTATCACGGTCTCTCTTGTTGCGGAGCACAGGCTCCAGACGCGCAGGTTCAGCAATTGCGGCTCACGGGCCTAGTTGCTCCGCAGCATGTGGGATCTTCCCAGACCAGGGCTCGAACCCGTGTCCCCTGCATTGGCAGGCAGACTCTCAACCACTGCACCACCAGGGAAGCCCCCGAATTTGTTGTTTTTTAAAGACTTTTTTTCTTAAGAGCAGTTTTAGGTTCACAACAGAAATGAGAAGATTCAGAGGTTTCCCTTATTCGCACGAATGCACAGTCTCCGCCAATATCAACATCCCCCACCAGAGTGGTACATTAGTTACAAATGATGAACCTACACATCATAATCACCCAAAGCTATAGTTTACATTAGGGTTCACTCTTGGTGTTGTACATTCTATGGGTTTGGACAAATGTATAATAACATATATGGTATCATTATGGTGTCATACATATTTTCACTGCCCTAAGAAGCCTCTGTGTTCTGCCAATTCATCCCTCTCTCCTTCCCCCAAACCCTGGCAACCACTGATCTTTTTACTGTCTCTATAATTTTGTCTTTTCTAGAATGTTATATAGTTGGAATTATACAGTATATAGTCTTTTCAGATTGGCTTCTTTCACTTAGTGATATGCATAGATCTGATTTTTTAACAAACTCCCTGGTAATACCTGAGGCAGGCACGAAATCCATCAGCTACACCTAGAGAAGGACTGGTGTGATGGGAAGAGAAATAACAGGGAGATCAACGAATGTGTTTTATTTCCAGTGATGCCACTTACTTTGACCCTGGGCAAATCACTTCACACTCTGGGTCCCAGTTTCTTCACTTGTGAAATGAGGGGCGTTGGGCCCTTCCATCTCTGACACTCCAGGATTCTGTGAGGCAGGATTGTCGAGGACCCTGCCCCCCAGGAAGGAGCCTGGGTGGGGAGGCTCTGGGGCCCCCAGCTATGCTGGATGGGTCTCTGTGAGCTACCTCTGGAGGTCTGGCTGAGAAGGACTGTGGCTCTGGGTTCAATGTCTGCAGGTATCAGGGGTAAATGGGGCTCAGAAGATCTCAGCCCTGCTACAGGCAAGGGGCATCCAGCTAGCCTTCATTGTGGATGAGGGGAGCTTCATCTTGGATGGTTTCATTCCCAACCTCCAGAAGCCCTTTGCCATGTGAGTAAAGCACCCCAGCCCCCAGCTTGGAAGGCGTTCTCACCCCATTAGAGTTGACCTCAGCCTGGTGTCTCTAGACCATGCTGAAACAACTCTTTATTTTACTCCTCTTGCTTTAATCACCCCGATCTTCGACCAGGTCTGGGCTTCCCTTTCCCTTCCTCCTCTAGAGTAAATTTTGTTAAGCAGCATGAAGCTGACCTCCTGGCCCACCAGACACTGCACAGATGGGCCTGGGGCCTATGGGATCATTCAGGGTGGGAGGAGGTCAGGAGGGCCCTCTCTGACCCTCTCCTACAGGGTTTCAGTCTCCGAGAAGGGTGCAATTAACCTTATGCTGCAAGTAAACATGACTCCAGGCCATTCTTCAGCTCCTCCAAAGGAAACAAGCATTGGCATCCTCGCAGCTGCTGTCAGCCGGTAAGCAATTCCTGGCCCTGCTCCCTTGCCAGACTCAGGCTGGAAGACCTGGCACTTTCCCACTTTGAGTTTGAGGAAGCTAAGCTTCTTGTCCTGAAGCTGGGCTGAGAAGCCACCATGGGGGCTGCAGGAAGGACAGTGGGTTAGATGTCAGAAGAGGATCTATCCATTATGGCAAGTAAGGGCCAGCAGACAAAAGCTAGGTTAGGTAGCTGGAATAGTCCAAAGTCCAGGCCTGAAGTTAGAGCTCACAAGCTGGAAAAGAACTGTCTAAATTCTCCACCTGCCCTGGCAAGATAACTAAGGTAAATAAAGGCTGCTGACTGTGGGTGAGGAGAGCAGGGTCTGTAACAGCAGAGCTTACCTCTGGCCGGTTTTCTTGCAGAGTAGGAAGAAGAATTATATTCATTCAGTTAAATATTTAACTATCTACCATGTTCAAGACTTTGTGCCCAGTGATGGGCATACAGACAGTCCCTTTCCTCTAGGAACTCAACAGTTAGCGGAAGAGACTGACAATTTTGCTGCAATGTGGTAGGTGCAACGAGTGGGAGTGCCTACCTTGGGCTTGGTAGACAGGGACACCTCCTGCTGGTGGAGCAGAGGTAGCCCTACTTGTGCTTTGAGATCTTGGAACGGTTGGATTGGTGGAGGTGATGGGGAGGTGAGTGGGAGACCTCCTGGCCAGGCCTGTTGAAACATCCTATCTCTATCTCTCTCCTTCTCTTCAGACCGCTGGTCTTAGACTGAGTTGGGTGAGTCTTGAGAGCTCCATTTCTCTTCCAGACTGGAGCAGACACCAATGCCAAACATGTTTGGAGGCGGGCCATTGAAGATGGCATTGCAGCAGCTGGCAAATGAGGTGTGAGAAGGAGTCTCGCAGACCCCTTGTCAGCTGTGGAAGAGGAAGAAAGGGTGGCAGAGAAGTTGCCTTTCGAGTAATAAAGGAGCCCTACTGCTGACCAGTGCACTGCCCATTCTCACCTGTTCCCAGCCTGTGGCTGAGCCCAAGATGCAGGGATCCAGCTTGTTCTTTGGGGCTGTTGGTGCTCAGGCTGAGAACCTGAGACCTAACATCGGGCACCCTGAGGGAGCTGGTTCCCACTCATCCTTGAGGCTACTGCCAAGTGCCCTCAAGGCAGATCTAAAGTAGGGAGAGACCCAGGCCCCAGAACAGTGAGCCTGTTATGCTGACCCCTCTGAAATCCTGCTGACCTGCTGCTTTCCCTTTCAGTTTCCCTTCCCTGCCAACATAGTCTTGAGCAACCTGTGGCTATTTCAGCCCCTTGTAAGCAGGTAAAGTTTTATCTTTCTGTCCCTCATATCCCCCACCCCAAACCTACCCACTTCCCAGTCCCCTCTCTTTGGCTTAACTGGGCCTGGCTAACCATCCCTCAGCCACCAGACACTACATCTAATCCGTACATAGGACATCCCTCCTGGTCTTAAAGATCTCCAAGGTTCGGGAAAGGGGGTAATCCAACAACCCATTCTTTCTTTCCATTGTACAATGTCTTACCTTAGTCCTTCTGCTTTAGGTTGATGGAGAGGAATTACATAACCAATGCGCTAGTCAGGACCACCACGGCACTCACCATGTTCAACGCAGGGGTCAAGGTAACACCACCTGGTTCCTCCCACACATCCCTCCATCCCTTGGCTTTATCTCCTGGCTTCTCCTTCCTTCTCTGGTTACAATTTGAATAGTAGGAAGGCCCAGTGCTGAACTGTCTGTCATCAGATGGGTAAGCCTCAGGAGCAAGGGTTCTAGCTGACGTCTATAAACTCCGTGAAATTACTGGCCAAGTTTCATATATGTGCATTTCAGGGGCCCCCCTCAGGTTCTCTGGGTCTGTACCCCTTCAAAAAAACAACCATTACACTGGTGTGAAGAGGCATTGTTTGGGAGTTAATTCTTGTGACCTATACTCATTCAACATGTAATATATTAATTTAGCATTTTGGTCACATAGGCTAAAGATTCCCAACCTCCCTACCACCTTTTTGTTATTCTTCCTCATATTTTGAAAGATTTATTCACCTCACAGATTTAATGAATGATGAATATATTTTCCCCTAGTGTTACCCTGAATTGAATGAGAGAAACTCACCTGCCATTTTAAAAATATATAACATTTGTGATATACATAACACTTAAAATACATACACTGTCATTCCCCAAAATACAGTAAATATTGGGTGGCCTTTGCAGACGTAAATTCTATGAGGTTTACTTTTTTTTTGGCCATGCAGCGAGGCTTGTGGGATCCTAGTTCCCCGACCAGGGATCAAACCCCGGCCCTCAGCAGTGAGAGCGTGGAGTCCTAACCACTGGACCACCAGGGAACTCCCGAGGTTTACATTTTATAGAAATAAGTTTCAGGTGAACCAATACTTTGATAATTTTTTTTCCAACAACTACTTTTCAGCAAATTGGTCTACTTCCAGTTGGACCAGCCAGTAAGGGGCTTGTCTGTTTGAACTAGCCACACTAGCTCGCCTGGGCTGAGGCCTTTCTGAAATCTGGAGAGGAGTTAGACCATTCCATTTTCTACCAGTACCACCAGCACAACTTCAAGGAACACCATTCACCTAGAATACAGTGTGGCCTTGTGGAGCCCTGGTACTGTGCAGCCCGGGTTGAGTGTAAGTGAATGGTGTCTCAGAATTCACTCCTGACGTAACTGACTGGAGTGTCTGGCGTGTCAGCCAGGCCTGAGCTGGCTTCACCAGCTGCCTAGAGAGTTCACCAAAATAACAGTACTGTGTCCTTGCATTTGAATGGTGTTTTTATCTGTCCAGAATACTTTCACATTTGTTATTCCATTTGGTCCTCCTAACAGAGGATTATTGCCCCAATTGCCAGTTGAAAGACAGAGGCACAAAGAGGTTGTCATTATTCAAAATCACATGGCTAATTTATAACAGCCAGTTCTCCTGTCCCTAGTCTGGTGCTTTTTTGCACCATACCAGTTCAAAGAAAGATAACGCAATTGGGGAATCTCTTCTCTCACGGCCTCTTGGGAAAAATTCCCTCCATAGCTTAACTCTCTTCTCCAATTAGTCTTGGGTTTTTCCCGGTCAAACAGAGAACAGAGTCAAATTTTGCAATTGGATGTGGGAAATCACCATCACCATTGCCACCACCATTACCATGATTACCCCCCTCAGGGCCATGATGGGGCCTCAGATGCTCTGGGTGCCCTATCCTGAGTAAGGACTAATGCTGACCGCTGCAGAAATGTCCTGGGTGCCCTGGGAAAGAGCACACACAGAAGACTGCCAGTGGCACTGCATGGGGCCAAAGCAGAGGTGTCCGTGCAGTCCCAGACAAAGCAGTCTTGCTCTGAGCATCTCTCTGTGACCCCCTCCAAGACCAAGAAGCATGAAAGTCTGGCCTGAAGCAGAGACACACCTCTAGCGTTGAACACATGTCAAGGGCCCAGAGAAGACAGGGGCTGACTGAAAAACTTAAGCCTTGGATTTTTCAATCAAATCAGCTTCCTCTCCCCCTGCAGGTGGTAGTTGGCACTTCCTGGGAGGGGTCAGGTGCGGGGGACTTGAGGTCGGCTCAGCCAGGATTTGTGGTTCTCTCTCTAGGTGAATGTCATCCCCCCTGTGGCCCAGGCCACCATCAACTTCCGAATTCATCCTGCACAGACAGTCCAGGAGGTATGTACCATGTGTTCCTGACAACTGAGTCAGCATCAGTGAGATGTGTCTGTCGGGACTGGAGTGGAGCTGCAATCCCAGGGCTGGCCCAGGCTCTCATTTGTTCAATGATTTTTCAAAGGCTTCCTATGTGCCAGGTGCTTGGCTGGGATAGGAGATCTCTGGCTTGGGGGAGCTTGGAGTCTAGGGGTGGGAGATGAATGATAATAATAAGTGACAAATAGGAAATGATAACAATAGTAGCAAACACAGACAGTGAACTTTCTGTGCTCTTGGCACTGTTCTCAGGTAGACACATACTCATTTAATCCCTACAACCACTCTATGAAGTAGGAAATGTATTATCCTCATTTAACAGGGAAAACAGAGGCACAGATCAACAGAGGAGGTAAAAAACATGCCCAGGATTATACATCCAGCACTAGTTCCGGAGTCTGTGCTTTTAGCCACTACACTATACTAGGATTATAACAAATAGGGATGAACAAATTACCACAGGACCAGTGCAAAGAAGGGGGCTGGTGCTACCTCTGGGGATCAAGAAAGTCTTTTGTGATCACTAGAAATTTGAACTGGGACTTAAAGACAAATAGGACTTTGCTAGAAGTAAGACATTCAGAGTACAGCTAAAATAAAGTCTAAAGAGTTGGATAACTTGGGGGAGAAGTAATGGAAGATGAAAATGGAGCTATAGTTTGGGGATCAAGGCCTTGTATGCCATGCCGAGGAGTTTGGACCCTAATCTGCGGACAAAAGGGAACTGTCAGAGGTCTTCAAATAGGGCTGTGATAGACTCAGATTCTCTTTTAGGGAGACAGTGCTAGCGGTGATGCTGAGGAAGCCCTGGAGTAAGAAGAAACAGTTAAGCTGTTGCAACATCTCAGGCAGTGGGTATAGAGGTTTGAACTAAGGCTGTGGTCATGGGGTGAAGAAGGTACCCACCAGAGGTGGGTGTGAGAGTTGGGTTCAGCAGGGTGCTGTGTGTAATGGATGTGGGGTGAGTGAAAGGCAGGACGGCCCCACGGTTTTAAACCTGGGTAGTTGGCCAGGTGCTGATGCCTTTAACCAAGATTGGGAATTCAGGGCTTCCCTGGTGGCGCAGTGGTTGAGGGTCTGCCTGCCAATGCGGGGGACGCGGGTTCGAGCCCTGGTCTGGGAAGATCCCACATGCCGCGGAGCGGCTGGGCCCGTGAGCCACAATCACTGAGCCTGCGCGTCTGGAGCCTGTGCTCTGCAACAAGAGAGGCCCGCGCACTGCGATGAAGATGCGATGAAGAGTGGCCCCCGCTCACCGCAACTAGAGAGGGCCCTCGCACAGAAACGAAGACCCAACACAGCCATGAACAGATAAATAAATAATAAATAAAATAAAAATTTAAAAAAAAAAAAAACGATTGGGAATTCAGGAAGAAGAGCGAGTTCACAGAGAAATATAAGGGTTTAGAAATTTGAGAAGCTTCTAATATATTAATAGGCAAGTATAAATACCTCAGATCTAGAGAAAGAATGAACTAGAGATAGAGGCTGGAGTACTATTAATTGAAACCTCAACAGCCAATAAAATCCCATGGGAAGGGTGTGTGAAGTTTGGAGAGAAGAGGGTTGCGGACAGCGCCTTGCGATGTTCTGCTATGAACATCAATTTTAATATTATAAAAATGAATGTGTAATTGCAAACCATGATGAGTGCTATGAGGAAAGGGGGCCAGGTGCTATCACAGAATATAACAAGGAACCAGACCTTGTCTGTGGGGTCAGGCAAGGCTTCCCTAAGGGTGTGATATTTGAACTGAAAGCTAAAGGGTGAAAAGAAATACACAGAATGTTTGACATCTGTAGGAAAGGCTAGCTTATTTAAACATCAGGTTGAGCTAAAAAGAATTTAGAAGGTAAATCTGATCCTTCTGAAAAGGATCAAAAAAGGCAACCTAACAACTGTCAGATGAATAATATGTTTCAGGATTAAGCAAGGTAAGGGTCAGGTCATCGAGGGTCCGCCACATTTAGCCTTCTGTGGTCCTTTGTCCCTGGGGCCTTCCGTATGGAGGATGTTGTGTGTCGTCACACAGGGTGGGAGGCACACCCCTCATTGCAGGGGTTGGGGGGATGAGTTGACAGCCTGCCCAGAGTCACCCAGCATTGGCAGGGAGCTGGGACAGTGTAAGCCCTGGGCTCTGCTGCTTTTCATCCAGTGCCAACCTTTGTCCTCTCCCTGGGGACTCATGGGACCAGGAAATCACTGAATTCCCCTAACTGAGCTTCTTTCCACCAGTTTTTTTCCATCCTCATTCCAGCTCCATGCCCTTTCCACGGGCTGTTTTCCACCAGCTGGGGCTTTCATCTCCCCAGGTTCTGGCACTCTTCCCTCCTCTCCAGTCCCCTGCCACAGTGGCCTTCCTTCCCAGCCTATCTCGTGAAATCTCCGGAATCCTCAGGCCCATCCTGCTCACCTGCCCCAGGGAGGAATGCAAAGCCCCTGTTATCCCGAAAGCACACAGCACCTCTTTGTCCTGGTCATTCCTCTCCCTCGTGCCCCGATTCCATGCATCAGGGACACTCCCTGCTGGTCTGAGGGCCGAGGGTGCAGAGCCTTGCGCTGGATCTGATGGAAACATAAATGGCTCCCAGAGCCCTCTTCCTCCATCTTTAGCTGGTCTCTCCCATGTCGTGGATGTAGATAGGTCTCCGGCACCCATCTGTGAGGAACAAGAGCCTTCAGAAATCTAACAGGCTACCATGTAGAAAGTTTGTTCTTCAAGGGCCTCAGGGAGTAGAAATAAGGCCACTGGGAGATGCTTCAGGGAGCCCCCACTTAAAGGAGAGTTTTGGAGTATGGCACCTTGGATGGTAATGAGCTTCTCAGAGGCTGGATATCCATCTATCTAGAATGTTTTACAGAAAATTCCTTTCTTCCTTCATTTATTCATTCACCAAGTGTTTATTGAGTGACCACTATGGGCTAGACATTCTTCCAAGCAGTTGGGAAAATGGTGAACAAGCCAACATTCCCATTCTAAAGGGGCTTAGGTGCTAGTGGGTAGAGACAGCAATAAGCAAGTAATCAAATAAATGAACAAGTAGAAGAAGTAGGTACCACAAAGAAAATCATAGGATGATGTGTCACAAAGCAGTCGTGAGGTAGGAGTGGAACAGTGAGCAGCTTTAATACAGTGGTCAGTCCTCTCTCAGGGGGCATTTACACCGAAACCCAAGAAGGAGCAAAGGCCTGGGGACAGCATTCAGGCAGCCAGAGCACAGGCCTCTAATCTCAAACGAGGTGAAATCCTGCTGATGTGTCTTGTACTATTTTATCCTGTGGACTATACAGAATATTTTAAAAATAAATAAAAAGAGGTGGGGGGAGGTTAGATGCTACAGGAAGCCATATCTCAGTTCATTATTAGGAAGACATTCATAACAGGGTTGTTCAAAGGTGGAATATATTAAAACACATGACGGTGAGCTTTCCGCCACTGGAAATATTCAAGGACAAGCTGGTGACAGCCTGTCATAGACGTTCTAATGAACAGCCTTTCAGTAGTATAGAAGCTGGTCTTGCTAACTCTAAAGACCTTACTAATTTTAAGTACACATTGTCCTTGCCTTCAACGAATTTATCATTCACTTGAGAGGAAAATACAGCTTCGCATAAAATAGAAAAGAGCTCAGAGAAATGAGGGATCAATGTGCTCTACAGTGACCTTTGAGGTCCCTCTTACCTTTGATGAGTCCCTCCTCTTAGTCCCATCCTTGTGCCTCTGATTATTGCCCAGGGTGGTCCCTCCATTCTAAACAGGCAAATAACAGCTAACATACATTGAGTGCCAGGAACCAGCCTAAGCACGTTACATATATTCCAGTAGTGGTAACAACCACCTTACCAGGTAGGTGCTACTATTATCCTTCTGTTAACAGACGAGCAAGCTGAGACACAGAGGTTAAGGAGCTTGCCAAACATCACACAGCAATAAGTGGCTGTCTGTGGCACAAAGTTTGGTGTTACTCCTCAGTTTTTGTACATGCCCCTCTCCATGCTCAGACTGCCTCTTGCCTCTTCTCCATCAGTTTCGTATCCTTCCTTCAAATTCTGGCTCAAAATTCATACCACAAAGGAATCCATCTTAAATGAACACCACCCTCTTTCTGGCTCTACTCCACGCCACCTCAACCTGTAGGTACTTTGGAAGCAGTAAAGCATCATCCCTGTGAAGTCAGACCACATTCGGATACCCAGCCCAGCAATACTAACTGGATAAACCTTGGGCAAGCTCCTTAATGAGACAACTCCCATTATTATTATTTTTATGGGTTCACATCTTTTAAAATGTGTGTATCCAACATTCATTGCATGCCTTTTATGTTCTTCGTACTGGAAATATAGAAATGAGGTGTTTGGGTCAGGACCTATCCTAACAGCTGGTGGGAAACCTGGGCTCTTGTGCTCATTGAGAGTGGTCCATTCTGTGTGCCGTCTTCAATTTCTGGAGGCAGGAACCTTTAAGTAAGTTGGCACAGGGAGCAGCAGACACTTCTGCGGATGACTTCAGGAACCTTCCAGTGGGTCAAGAATATATCCAGACTACATATTAATTCTTGTAGCAGAGTATTAGGGACATAAGTGCTAGAGTGAAAATAAGCTCTGACAAGTGAGTTGGCTCCTACCCCTAATCCAACAGCAGGGAATTTGGTTTGGTTTAAATGGTGGTTTCTAAGCCGGAAGTAGGAACCCTCATTTTCTTCCCAGACTCAGCTCATAGCATGCTTCTAGGGGACACTGACCTAAAAGTGGTCCTCTTGAGATAATGCCCCCCAATTATGAGACAGACACTCCCCTTTCTAGGTCAGAGACAGTTCTAAAACAACTGCTGATCAGATGGGTTGAGACTAGTGCTGGGGCTTTCCCTGGGTGGCTGAGTGGGCTTGGGGGGCCACCCTAAGTCAGCTGCCTGGTCCATTCCCACATGGCTCCACGTGACCCAATCCTCAGGGTCTGGTCTATATCCTGCCTGGGACCAGGACTTTTGCTGAGTTCAGCTGTAGTCATTTCAGACTGAATTTTCTAGAAGCTTCCTCAGGTTCCTTCCTGAGGAAAGGAGGCACAGAGAGAAAACTTTAATACCGGTCCCCCAACTCCTGACTTCTTGTCTGTTGAGCTCATCTTCCTGGCTCCAGTGCAGTTGGTTGCAAAGAGGAAGCAGGGATGCCCAGAGAGAAGAAAGAAAGAAAGTATATGACCCTGTCACCACCTGTCAGAGACTCTCCCAGGCTGAAGTGAGGTCATCACATCTATCCCCCTGTCTCAAGATGGTTGAGATTTCCACTGTGCTGTCTCTTCTACATTTTCACCCAGCCCATGGTTCTCAACCCAAGGGAAAGGACCCAATTTCCTGATTTTCCAATCCCCCACCTGCCTCTTGGCTGTAAGACAACCTCCCAAATATTTAACCTAAATCTACCATGCTGTAGATTTCCAGGAAGACCAGCCCTTCTATCTCCTACAACCAGTTGGCTGAAATTGAGGTCCCAGTGCCAAAATGAGTCTCCTCTGTAAACTCCAGGGCTCTGCCTTGCTGGGGAGAAATCAAGACTGTTTAAATTCATACGGTACTTGGATAGCAGATTAATAAATCGAACTCCCTTTGTTTCCTCCCTCAAGGTCCTAAAACTAGCCAAGGACATTGTGGCTGACGACCGGATCCAGTTCCACGTGTTGAATGCCTTTGACCCCCTGCCTGTCAGCCCCTCTGATGATCAGGCCTTGGGCTACCAGCTGCTCCGCCAGACCATACAGTCTGTCTTCCCGGAAGTCAACATTGTTGCCCCAGGTAATGACTTCATCAGCTGTGGCTGGGGGGAGGGGGGGCTGGAACTGTATCCTGTCTAATATCCACTGCCCCACCCCCACCCCAGCTGTTCAGCCTGGAAACAGCTGGCTGCTTCCTCTCCTGATGGGACTGGAACTGTATTTTCCCCTCTCAGTAGAAGTGAAAAAGCAAACAGGAAAGGATCAGAAACAATAAATTAGGTCAGCCAAGCCTGGGTCCTTGCTTAACCTAGGCCAGACAGTCTGGCATGGAGGAGAGGATCAGCTCCGATTCCCCCTCCTCTGGAGGAGCCACAGAGGGGGCCAGGTTCCCCAGCTGGTTCTGATCCATTCTAGGATAGCAGTTCAGCAACAGAGCTCAAAATCCGCAGCCCAGAAACTCCTCCTGGCTGTACCATCTGAATAAACCCCCTTCACCTCTCCCGGTAGCAGCGCCTCTACACCCCTTTCCCAGTCTTCTGGCGTACCTTCCAAGTCTATGCTGTATAGACAGTGGTTCTCAAATTTAAGAGGAGAAGAGGATCACCTAGGGAATTATTAAAATGCAGATTACCTGGACCCACTCCCAAAGATTCAGGTTAACCAGCTCTGGAGAGGACCCTGGAATCGGCCTTTTTAACAAATACCCCAGGGGATTCTGACACCGGAATGATGACTGACCACAGTTTGAGAATCTGTGGTCTGTGATCTGAGGAAGAGATGCCCTGATGTGAAGACCTGTGTTCACTTTCCTTTTTTCTAGCTTTAATCATGGATTCTCTCATTTTCTAAGCTAATATTAATGCTTAGGACCTGCCCCTGTGCTAGGCATGGGCCCTTAAAGAGATTGCAGTGAAATTCTGCACCCATAAGCTCCTCGGGTGTGGGGAAAAAGAGCAGCCTTGTTTTTTTAATCAACTTAAATCTGACCCACTCCTCAGAAATTCAACCTCAGACATTACTGAAGCCTCCAAGCACCGCCACCACCGCCTTGAGTCAGGCCCTTGGGGTCTTACGCGACAGCATAGCATCAGGGTCCCTTAGTCTGTGGTCATCGGTCCTTGTGGTTGCCTCTGAGACATCCATTGTCCTGGCCACAGGGTCACTTCAGGTTGCAGATTTCCTCTGATTCCCTGGCCTGTCTGGGGGGTGAGATCTTTGACTCTAGACCCAAGAACATACCCTGAATGTACCCTCTGAGATTTGCCACCTGCTTGGACTCCTGCCACAGAGCAGGGCCTGGGTCCCCACCATCTAGGAACCCTGGCTTGCACACTCCCAGATTCTCCTCTCTTGGCCCTCAAAGGCTCCCTACCTTACCCTCTCCTTTCTGGGGCACCTGCCATAATCCCATCGACAGAGTTGGGCTTTTACAGAATAAAGATAGGCAGGCATCAACTGGCAGAAATCCCCAAAGCCAGGAATTGTGAAGGGGCTGATTATACATTTAAAACCAGGAGTGGAAAGTAGAACAAAACACAAATTACCATCCCAGATCATCCCACCACACTTTAACTGATGTTCCAGGGGGTCTTTTTTCAAAGAACACTCCTACTGGGGAATGGGGTGACCTGCTACCTTCAGGAGAGTGGGACACTAGAGAGTATCCTGGGACTTTCCAA
Source organism: Balaenoptera physalus (assembly GCF_965194825.1). Lineage (NCBI taxonomy): Eukaryota > Metazoa > Chordata > Mammalia > Artiodactyla > Balaenopteridae > Balaenoptera > Balaenoptera physalus. Next base: position 33,504,140 of record NC_138882.1, read on the forward strand.
ACCTGAAGTTTGACTCTAGGAAGACAGAGTCATCCTTCAGAGGACAAGAATAGCAGGAAATTATGTTCTACTTGAAGAAGATTACATTTTATAGCAGTAAAATTCCCCCAGAGAGTGTTTATTTCTGACCTGGGTGATATACGAGAAAACTCAGGCAATAAGGAAGATGTACTTAGATTTCTGGATATCTAGATTTCTAGAGTAACCTGGCTATGGGTATGAAATGATGCTGTTGGCCTCCATGGTCATCACGGAGACAGGGCACTTTGGACCACTCAAGGGATGTCTCATTAATGCCTTTGGGAAGATATCCCATGTTCCTGGCTGAAGTGGTGTTTTAGAAAGGTTTTGAGAATGGGTAGCCTGAAGGACAAAAATTCATAGCCTCAGCCTTCCAAGGAAGGGCCAGACATCTTCTGTGTTGACACAGGGGTCCCAATTTCCCAGGTAGCCCACCTGCCACCACTTCCTTGGCTTGGCTGCTCACATAAAGCCCCATTCCTCTTGATTCTTCCTTTCTAGGTACTTGTATTGGCAACACGGACAGCAGACACTATACGAACCTTACCACTGGCATCTACCGGTTCAACCCCATCTACCTGCAGCCTCAGAGCTTCAGCAGGTGAGTGAGTGGAACAGGTTTGGACAGCTTGGTAGAGAGAGGAGATACATCTGACCTGTCCCTTTCCCACGCCGTTCTCCTGACAGTCCACAGAATGGGAGAAAGTCAGGGTTTGCACAAACTAACATAAAGATATTGTGGAACCCAACTGGCCAATTTTCCTGAGCGCCAGAGTCTTGCCACTCCCCAGAATGTGTGGGAATTGGTGACTGTTTTCAGGGATGGAGATTATCAGATGACTGGAGAGAACCTGGAAGAATTAGGACCCTTGAGCACTAATCCCACCTCTTCCTCCCTTTGAGAGAGTGCTTCCCCTCTGGATCTCATTTTCTCCCCCAAGAGGGGGGACTCCAGAGTTCTCAATTTCCAGTCAGTGAAATGCAGACACATTTGAGGTCAAAGGTGGGCTTGTGCTTTGAATTCTTAAAAGAAAACACACTGTAGGAGTCTGAGACCTACGCACTAATTTCAGCTACTGCATGTGAATTACTGCTTTGTGGGTTCTTCAGCAAATTTTTAGACCTGGGGTATGGGGGGATGATTGCCATTTACCTCTCTGCTCCTTACCATATCCAGCTCCGATTTCCTCATCATGTCAGTTGCCAATAAAACAAAAGTATTTCAATATGAGCTTAAGAACAGATTTCATGGCAGGGTGGGGGTGTTCGTTTTTTAATGGGGGTAGGGGAAGGTAGCTATTCTTTATTTCCTTTCATCTTTGAGGTTACATGTGTGGTTGCGTTGTGTTGTGTTGTGTTGAGGCAGGTTGTGGGCATCAGATCTGGAGGTGAAGTTCTAGGTGAAGTAAAGAACCCATAGGTACCCTGGGCAGTTCCCCTCTATCCACTTGTGCCCCTAGTAATGTGGGGTGGGGGGTGGCTGGCTTAGGGATAAGTCTAGCTGGAATTCTGGCCTTAGAATTAAAAGGTAACTTTCCCTCAGAGGAGAAATTATCAAATGGATTCCAGAGCAGGAGATGATTTGCAGTCCCCAGGAGTTTATTATTATCTGCCCCCACTGTTCTTCTCCATGGACATGGATCCTGGAGAGATGACCGACATGTCATATGAAACCTCGCTTCCTACAAAGGGCTGCTCCCACCTTGCCCACTTCCTACCCCTGGAGGGTCAAAGGCCAATGGCTTCAGGGGATGTAGGGTGGGGGCACTTGTACTAGAGCAATGGACTCTCCCCCCAAATCTCTTTCCCTCAGCATCCACGGAATCAATGAGAAAATCTCAGTCCAAGCCTACGAGACCCAGGTGAAATTCATCTTCGATTTCATCCAGAACGCTGACGCAGACCCAAGGCCAGTTCCTCACCTGCACGAACTGTGAGGCTGGGGAGCCAGCTGGATTAGGGATGGCTGATGCTGGGCCAGGACTAACCCAAGGGGGAAGCCAGTGTTGATGAAACTTTGGGTCAAAGTCACATTATAATGACCTCACCCACCTGCCTTGCTCACTCCTAAACTCACTCAACACTCAAGAACAAGGCCAGGGAGAAGGGGAAGGCCAGCAGGAACCCGGCTTCTCCCTTCCTCCCGGCAACTCCATCCCTCAGCTGACCGGCATTTACTGCCTTCTTGTCCCTATCTTAGAAGGTATCTGGCTTGTCTGTCTCATTCTGGTGATTTAACTGCTCCTTGTTAAGTCCTGACTGAACAAATGCAGATTTGAAAAATATCAACCAGATTTGACCTTCTACAAGTGTTAATTTAGGGCAGCTTGTTGGGCTGCCTTTTCCATGGCTTATGTATATTTCTTCTTGCTGTAATTTCCTTTCCTCCCCCACCCCCCGCCCCGTCTTCTTGGATTGTTTAGCTGGCTCTTCATCTCTCCTCTCCTGCCCCTGCATCCCTCCCCTTATTCTCCCATTTATTCTACACCTGGAGCAAGACTTAGTCAAACTATGATACTCCCATAATTGCCACAACAATTGGTCAAATAAAATGGTCTATGCCGCATCAGCTGGGGGGGTAAAACGGAGGCAGGGGGCTTTGGAGGAACCCCAGACCTCCTGGTTCTGGAGGCTGGAGCCTGGAGAAGAAAGCCTCTGTCCTTGGGCTCCTCCCAAGGGCTCCCTGGGCTTTGCTCCCTCCCCTGCCCTGTTCCTGCCACCTGCTGCTGCTGTCCCACCCCAGGAGGCACTAATCTGTGGAAACATTTCCCATGCACATCCCACGGGCTGAGCTCCCAAGAGAAGGGCAGCCTCTCTCTGAAGCCCAGGACCAGCAGGACGCTGGCATCATGTCCTAATTCAGACTTATCAAAGGGAAGTGGAGGGCATGGGGTGGGGGGACTGCCTGGAGGGGCTCTGCTCTGGCTGGTGGGGAAGGGGGAGGGGCGAGCTGCCCTCCCTTAGGGGACTGCAGAGCTCCTGTCTTTTTTCTCTGGGATCTAAGCCTGAGCATATTGGAATCTGCTCAGTAGCTGTCAGGTGGGGGGCATTGAAAGGCAGCATTTCTTGGCTCAAGGCTGCGAGCTGTGCTTTGTGGATCACAAGGGAGTCAAGGTCATGGAGGGAGACACAGAGGGAGCTGAGACCTGAGAGACTCCCTCTTATTTTCCTCTCCAGACAAGGACCTTCCATGCCTTCCTGGGGTTTCATGACAGTGGGCTCCTTTTCCCTCTTCACAATCCCCGGCGCCTCCTGCCCGCCTGTGGATGTGAGCTGTTCTTAGGAGCTGGGGCCTAATGGAAAGTGTTAGAAACACAGTGCAGGAATTATTTGAGGTTTTCTGCTACTCCCCCTAAGATTCACATTCCTTCCCTTGCCCTCCCTTTTTTGGCCAATTCAATACTTATTCAGCCTTTGTTAGAGGGTGAGCTGAAGAACAAAAAGGATTCTTCACATTTGTGCAGAGCTGTACAAAGTGCTTTCACAACACCTTATCTCGTCCGAGCCGCATCATAAGAACCCCCGTGAAGAAGGCGTCGTTTTTCTTACAGAGGGGGAGCTGGTTCTCAGAGAAGTTACGCAACTAGCTGGAGGCAGATTCAAACCCATGTCACCTGGCCCCAAGCTCATTGTTATTCCATGATCCTATGTGACGGATGAAATCTACTCCCCATTGATTATCTTATTTAATACTGACAATCACTCCAAAGGTGTTATTGCCACTGTTTTTAACAGATGAGGCAACTGAGGCTCAGAGGTTAAGTAATTTGTCGTGCAGGTGTTAGGGGCAGAGTCTGTCTGCATCCAAAGCCTGTGCTAATAGTACTGAAGAGGAAACTGAGGCTTGGCGAAGTCATTTGCCCAGATTACACAGTTCTTAATGGGCAGCCTTAGAATTCAAATGCAGCTCAAAAATCCCCAAGTCCAGTGCTTTTTCAGTCACACCACACTGCCTGCCCCAAGAACCTGTGGTGTCTGGCTCATTCATTCTGACCCAGGGAGATCTCAAGGACAAAGGCTGTTCTACTGTTGGATTTGGTTCTTAGCTCAAGCTCTCTGTTCCCCTGGCTGACCTCTCCCTATTCACACCTCTCCGTCCGACTGGCAGCATTCCTTACACACCCACCCTCTGCTTCTGGGTTCAGCTCTTCCCCCTTCTTGAGTATGGGGACAGCCAGGTCTCTAATGATCTGTGGGATAACTGGGAGAAGAGTGAGCAGGGAACCCTGTCCCTTTCTGGTCTCGCCACTCTCTTCGAGCATCAGAAAAAATAGTCTTCTGAGCCCCCAGAGTGGAAAGGAAATACTTGAGAGGGAACTGCTCCAAATCCTGGCTCTGAGAACACAGAAATTCCAGCCCTGTGTCCCCTGAAGTTTTCTGGAAAGAGCAGCTGAAAGTGCTGGCCAGAACAACGTGAGCCCTAAGATTCTGGGCAGGATGGGACAATGAATCTGGGACTTTCCTCCACCCCTACCTTCATCCATCTGCCACTCCCCAAATCCACCTTGAAAGAGATCCAGCAGATAATCACAAGTACACCGCACACCCCCATCAAGGACTTAGCTCAAGCTTCTCACTCATACCTCCCTAAGGTTGGAAGGAAGACAAAATATTCATAAGCAAAGAGAGTGCGAAAGGAAAGGAGTAAATTTTGGCTGAAGTCCCTTGATTTTGAACCCGAGTTGCTGAAAACTTGACCATTCTAGACCCAGTATTCTTTTCTTCCAGAGGAAATATGAGAGACAAAGTTCCTACTGAAGAGTCGGACACTTCATTAATTTTTGCAAATTTTAAACCTAATTAAATATTTTAATAACAATGAAACTATTTGCAGTTTCTGTGTCCAGTGTCCATGAGGCTATCAATAAAAAGGATAAGTATCATTTCATATATGTGACATCTAGACCTACAAATGTAAGAATGCTATAAATTATTTAATACTACAAAATGTTCCTCAGCCACCATGTGCAATGTTGCAAATATTACACTAATTCATGAGTTCCTCCAAAACCAGAAATTGGGACTCAAAGAGGAGCAAGAAAGTGGTCGCTCAGCACTCCTGGGAAATAACATGTCATGCAGGAATCTATTACCATCATGCTATCTGAGACAAAGGACTTGACAAGTCAATTTTCTTTTCCCTTAGGTAAGCACTTTGACAGCTGAATTCCTCCCTGCACTCCAAAGTTACGTCTGTCTCCAAAGTTCACAGTGACACAACCCACAAACCTTCAGGGCATTTCAGATGTAATTTTTTTTTTTTTTTCTGAAGACATAGGGCAATTTATGTAGAAAAGCGTTTCTCTGGGACCTGAACTATGTTAGTCTTAGAAATATGTGTTTAGGGTGACAGGTGCTCTGTGCCAGCACTGAGTGCTGAATCCCAAGTGACAGAAACACCCCTAGGTTTTTAATAGATTTAGTTCTTTTGTGGCTGTAATCTATGGTACCTTCTAAAGCATTAAGCCCAGGGCAAGGAGCTCTCTTGCCCAGGTCTAAGAGATAAAGTCTTATTTTATATACCCCATGGTGCCCAGTCGGGGAAATCAGGAAGGCCTCTGTGGTAAGGAGGTCATGAATAAGCAAAGACTTCAAGACTGAATAAGAGTTAACAAGGCAAAGAATTGGGGAGAATGGGGCGGTGGGGGGTGGGGGTTGTGGGGAAGATGTGCCAGACAGAATAGAGTGTGCAAATGAGAGCCTGCTGCCTTCAGGAAACTGAAAGGAGGCCTGTTTGGGCCTTGTAAGTTAGGATAGGAATTTTGGAACTTGACTTAGGGACAATGGGAAAGGAAAGAATAGTTAAGAGGTTATTTTTCCTTCCTTCCATCTTTCCATCCTTCTTTTCTTCCTTTTATTCCTTCTTTCTAACACTTACACAGTGATTACTCTATTCCAGGCACTGTTCTAAATAATTATATCTATCTATATCTATATCTAGATATCTAGATATAGATAGATTTGTGTGTGTATAATCATTTTTTTTTTTAACATCTTTATTGAAGTATAATTGCCTTACAATGGTGTGTTAGCTTCTGCTTTATAACAAAGTGAATCAGTTATACATATACAATATGTTCCCATTTCTCTTCCCTCTTGCATCTCCCTCCCTCCCACCCTCCCCATCCCATCCCTCTAGATGGTCACAAAGCACCGAGCTGATCTCCCTGTGCTATGCGGCTGCTTCCCACTAGTTATCTATTTTACATTTGGTAGTGTATATATGTCCATGACACTCTCTTACCCTGTCACATCTCACCCCACCCCCTCCCCATATCCTCAAGTCCATTCTCTAGTAGGTCTGTGTCTTTATTCCCGTCTTGCCACTAGGTTCTTCATGGCCTTTTTTTTTTTTTTTTTTCCCCTTAGATTCCGTATATATGTGTTAGCATACTGTATTTGTTTTTCTCTTTCTGACTTACTTCACTCTGTATGACAGACTCTAACTCCATCCACCTCATTACAAATACCTCCATTTCATTTCTTTTTATGGCTGAGTAATATTCCATTGTATATATGTGCCACATCTTCTTTATCCATTCATCTGTCGATGGACATTTAGATTGCTTCCATGTCCTGGCTATTGTAAATAGAGCTGCAATGAACATTTTGGTACATGACTCTTTTTGACCTATGGTTTTCTCAGGGTATATGCCCAGTAGTGGGATTGCTGGGTCGTATGGTAGTTCTATTTGTAGTTTTTTAAGGAACCTCCATACTGTTCTCCATAGTGGCTGTATCAATTTACATTCCCACCAACAGTGCAAGAGTGTTCCCTTTCCTCCACACCCTCTCCAGCATTTATTGTTTCTAGATTTTTTGATGATGGCCATTCTGACCGGTGTGAGATGATATCTCATTGTAGTTTTGATTTGCATTTCTCTAATGATTAATGATGTTGAGCATTCTTTCATGTGTCTGTAGGCCATCTGTATATCTTCTTTGGAGAAATGTCTATTTAGGTCTTCGGCCCATTTTTGGATTGGGTTGTTCGTTTTTTTGTTATTGAGCTGCATGAGCTGCTTGTAAATCTTGGAGATTAATCCTTTGTCAGTTGCTTCATTTGCAAATATTTTCTCCCATTCTGATGGTTGTCTTTTGGTCTTGTTTATGGTTTCCTTTGCTGTGCAAAAGCTTTTAAGTTTCATTAGGTCCCATTTGTTTATTTGTGTTCTTATTTCCATTTCTCTGGGAGCTGGGTCAAAAAGAATCTTGCTGTGATGTATGTCATAGAGTGTTCTGCCTATGTTTTCCTCTAAGAGTTTGATAGTGTCTGCCCTTACACTTAGGTCTTTAATCCATTTTGAGTTTATTTTTGTGCATGGTGTCAGGGAGTGTTCTATTTTCATACTTTTACATGTACCTGTCCAATTTTCCCAGCACCACTTATTGAAGAGGCTGTCTTTTCTCCACTGTATATGCTTGCCTCCTTTATCAAAAATAAGGTGCCCATATGTGTGTGGGTTTATCTCTGGGCTTTCTATCCTGTTCCATTGATCTATATTTCTGTTTTTGTGCCAGTACCAAACTGTCTTGATTACTGAAGCTTTGTAATATAGTCTGAAGTCAGGGAGCCTGATTCCCCCAGCTCCATTTTTCGTTCTCAAGATTGCTTTGGCTATTCGGGGTCTTTTGTGTTTCCATACAAATTGTGAAATTTTTTGTTCTAGTTCTGTGAAAAATGCCAGTGGTAGTTTGATAGGGATTGCATTGAATCTGTAGATTGCTTTGGGTAGTAGAGTCATTTTCACAATGTTGATTCTTCCAATCCAGGAACATGGTATATCTCTCCATCTATTTGTATCATCTTTAATTTCTTTCATCAGTGTCTTATAATTTTCTGCATACAGGTCTTTTGTCTCCTTAGGTAGGTTTATTCCTAGATATTTTATTCTTTTTGTTGCAATGGTAAATGGGAGTGTTTTCTTAATTTCACTTTCAGATTTTTCGTCATTAGTGTATAGAAATGCAAGAGATTTCTGTGCATTAATTTTGTATCCTGCTACTTTACCAAATTCATTGATTAGCTCTAGGAGTTTTCTGGTAGCATCTTTAGGATTCTCTATGTATAGTATCATGTCATCTGCAAATAGTGACAGCTTTACTTCTTCTTTTCCGATTTGGATTCCTTTTATTTCTTTGTCTTCTCTGATTGCTGTGGCTAACACTTCCAAAACTATGTTGAATAATAGTGGTGAGAGTGGGCAACCTTGTCTTGTTCCTGATCTTAGTGGAAATGGTTTCAGTTTTTCACCATTGAGGACAATGTTGGCTGTGGGTTTGTCATATATGGCCTTTATTATGTTGAGGAAAGTTCCCTCTATGCCTACTTTCTGCAGGGCTTTTATCATAAATGGGTGTTGAATTTTGTCGAAAGCTTTCTCTGCATCTATTGAGATGATCATATGGTTTTTCTCCTTCAGTTTGTTAATATGATGTATCACATTGATTGATTTGCGTATATTGAAGAATCCTTGCGTTCCTGGGATAAACCCCACTTGATCATGGTGTATGATCCTTTTAATGTGCTGTTGGATTCTGTTTGCTAGTATTTTGTTGAGGATTTTTGCATCTATGTTCATCAGTGATATTGGCCTGTAGTTTTCTTTCTTTGTGACATCTTTGTCTGGTTTTGGTATCAGGGTGATGGTGGCCTCGTAGAATGAGTTTGGGAGTGTTCCTCCCTCTGCAATATTTTGGAAGAGTTTGAGAAGGATAGGTGTTAGCTCTTCTCTAAATGTTTGATAGAATTCACCTGTGAAGCCATCTGGTCCTGGGCTTTTGTTTGTTGGAAGGTTTTTAATCACAGTTTCAATTTCAGTGCTTGTGATTGGTCTGTTCATATTTTCTATTTCTTCCTGGTTCAGTCTCGGCAGTTTGTGCATTTCTAAGAATCTGTCCATTTCTTCCAGGTTGTCCATTTTATTGGCATAGAGTTGCTTGTAGTAATCTCTCATGATCTTTTGTATTTCTGCAGTGTCAGTGGTTACTTCTCCTTTTTCATTTCTAATTCTATTGATCTGAGTCTTCTCCCTTTTTCTCTTGATGAGTCTGGCTAATGGTTTATCAATTTTGTTTATCTTCTCAAAGAACCAGCTTTTAGTTTCATTGATTTTTGCTATTGTTTCCTTCATTTCTTTTTCATTTATTTCTGACCTGATCTTTATAATTTCTTTCCTTCTGCTGGCTTTGGGGTTTTTTTGTTCTTCTTTCTCTAATTGCTTTAGGTGCAAGGTTAGGTTGTTTATTCGAGATGTTTCCTGTTTCTTGAGGTAGGCTTGTATTGCTATAAACTTCCCTCTTAGCACTGCTTTTGCTGCGTCCCATAGGTTTTGGGTCGTCGTATCTCCATTGTCATTTGTTTCTAGGTATTTTTTGATTTCCCCTTTGATTTCTTCAGTGATCACTTCGTTATTAAGTAATGTATTGTGTAGCCTCCATGTGTTTGTATTTTTTACAGATCTTTTCCTGTAATTGATATCTAGTCTCATAGCGTTGTGGTCGGAAAAGATACTTGATACGATTTCAATTTTCTTAAATTTACCAAGGCTTGATTTGTGACCCAAGATATGATCTATCCTGGAGAATGTTCCATGAGCACTTGAGAAAAATGTGTATTCTGTTGTTTTTGGATGGAATGTCCTATAAATATCAATTAAGTCCATCTTGTTTAATGTATCATTTAAAGCTTGTGTTTCCTTATTTATTTTCATTTTGGATGATCTGTCCATTGGTGAGAGTGGGGTGTTAAAGTCCCCTACTATGACTGTGTTGCTGTCAATTTCCCCTTTTATGGCTGTTAGTATTTGCCTTATGTATTGAGGTGCTCTTATGTTGGGTGCATAAATATTTACAATTGTTATACCTTCCTCTTGTATCGATCCCTTGATCATTATATAGTGTCCTTCTTTGTCTCTTGTAATAGTCTTTATTTTAAAGTCTATTTTGTCTGATATGAGAATTGCTACTCCAGCTTTCTTTTGATTTCCATTTGCATGGAATATCTTTTTCCATCCCCTCACTTTCAGTCTATATGTGTCTCTAGGTCTGAAGTGGGTCTCTTGTAGACAGCATATATATGGGTCTTGTTTTTGTATCCATTCAGCCAGCCTGTGTCTTTTGGTGGGAGCATTTAATCCATTTACATTCAAGGTAATTATCGATATGTATGTTCCTATTCCCATTTTCTTAAATGTTTTGGGTTTGTTATTGTAGGTGTTTTCCTTCTCTTGTGTTTCTTGCCTAGAGAAGTTCCTTTAGCATTTGTTGTAAAGCTGGTTTGGTGGTGCTGAACTCTCTCAGCTTTTGCTTGTCTGTAAAGGTTTTAATTTCCCCATCGAATCTGAATGAGATCCTTGCTGGGTATGTATAATCATTTAATACTAATAATTACCCTAGGAAGTAGGCTGTTGCAATGTAACAGTTGAAAAATCGAGTCAGTGGATTGGAGAAAGGTAGGTGTATTAAAAAGTTATTTAGGTTAGTCATTAGGGAAATGCAAATCAAAACCACAAAGGATACCCCTTCACATCTACTAGGTTAGCCATAATTAAAAAAGAGGAAAACAACAAGTGTTGGTGAGGGTGTGGGGCAATTGGAACCCTGGCGCCTTTGCTGGCGGGAATGCAAAATGGTGCCGCCTTTGTGGAAAACAGTTTATTGTTTCCTCCAAAAGTTAAACATAGAATTACCATATCACCCAGCAATTCCACTTCTAAGCATACACTCAAAAGAACTGAAAACAGGTATTCAAACAAAAGTTTGTACTCCTAGCAGTACTATTCACGATAGCCAAAAGGTGGAAACAAACCAAATGTCCATCAACAGGTGAATGGATAAACAAAATACATTGTATCCATACTGTGGACTATTAGTCGGCCATGAAAAGCAATGACACATGCTTCAACATGGATGAACCTTGAACTCGCTATGCTGAGAGAAAGAAGCCAGACACAAAAGGTCACATATTACATGGTTCCATTTTTATGAAACGTCCAAAATAGGAAAATCCATAGAGACAGAAATCAGGCTAGTGATTGCCAGGAGCTAGGGGGAGGGGGGAGTGATTAATGATTAAGTGGTTTCCTTTTGGTGTGATGAAAATGTAACTAAATAGAGGTAATAGTTGCACAATGTTGTAAATGTACTAAATGCTAATGGATCGTATTTTTTTAAATTGAAGTATACTTGATTTAAAATGTTTCACGTGTACAGAAAAGTGTACACGTGAAACATTTTTCTTTCATTTTAGGTTATTCTTTTTTTTTTCAGATTCTTTTCCGTTATAGGTTATTACAAGATATTGAATATAGTTCCCTCTGCTATACTCGTTGTTTATTTATTTTATATATAGTAGTGTGTATCTTTTAAACCCAAATTCCTAATTTATCTCCCCCCTTCCCCTTTAGTAATCATAAGTTTGTTTTCTATGTTGGTGAATTGTATGCTTTTATTTTATTTATTGAAGTATAGTTGATTTACAATGTTGTGTTAATTTCTGCAGTACAACAAAGTGATTCAGTTATATATACATTCTTTTTTTAAATATTCTTTTCCATTATGGTTTATCATAGGATACTGAATATAGTTCTCTGTGCTTTACAGTAGGACCTTGCTCTTTATCCATTAACAAGTGAATTGTTTGCTTTTAAATGATTGATTTTATGTTATGTGAATTTTACCTCAATTTAAAAAAAAAATCAATCCAAAAGAAGTCTTTAGGAGGTAGAGCCAATGGATGGCACTTGGTGATTGATGGATGGTAGGGAGATGGAGAAATAGAGGAAGGAGTCAAGAATGACTCCCAGCCAGCCGACTTGAGCAAATAGGAGAGTGATCACATTTACTGAGAAGGGGAAGACTGAAGAAGGAGTAGGTATCTAGGAGATGACGAGCTCCATTTTGGGTATGACAAGTGGAAAGTGTTGAGGCACCCAAGTCCAGAGCTAAGAAGAAAAGTCTAAGACAAAGATATTTGGGAGTCATCAACATAGCACCATAAATTAACACTACAAGAATAAATGATACTCAATATATAAGGGTCTGATCAAGGAAGAAGAACCAAATTTGTAAATTTAAATTAACATGTTAAAAGACACGTCTGATAAGGGACTGTTATCCAAAACATACAAAGAACTCTTAAAACTGAACAATAAGAACCCAAACAACCCGATTAAAAAATGGGCCAAAGACCTTAACAGACACCTCACCAAAGATCCACAGATGGCAAATAAGCAGGTGAAAAGATGCTCCACATCATATGTTATCAGGGAGATACAAATTGAAACAGTGAGGTACCACTAGACACCTATTATAATTGTAGGCCAAAATCCAGAACACTGACGACATCAAATGGTATTGGGATGTGGTGCAACAGAACTCTCTTTCATTGCTGGTGGAAATACAAAATAGTAGTCACTTTGGAAGACAGTTTGGCAGTTTCTCACGAAACTAAACAAACTCTTACCATGTGACCCAACAATCGTGTTCCTTGATATTTACCCAAAGGCGTTGGAAAATTATATCTACACAAAAACCTGCACATGTATGTTTACAACAGCTTTATTCATAATTGCCAAAACTTGGAAGCAACCAAGATATCTTTCAGTAGATGAATGGATAAATAACTATGGTACATCCAGCCAATGGTATATTATTTAGTGCTAAAAAGAAATGAATAGGTAGAGCACAGAGGATTTTTAGGGCAGTGAAAATACTCTGTATGATAGTATAGTGAGAGAGATATATCATTATACATTTGTCCAAACCCGTAGGATGTACAACACCAAGAGTGAACCCTAAGGTAAACTATGGACTTTGGGCGATTATGAAGTCGGCGTTGGTTCATCCTTGGTGAAAAAATGTACCATTCTAATGAGTGGTATTGATAATAGGGGAGGCTATGCACATATGGGGACAAGGGGTATATGGAAAATCTCTGTACCATTCTCTCAACTTTATTGTAAACTTAAAACTGCTCTTAAAAAATAATCTTTAGGGGGCTTCCCTGGTGGCACAATGGTTGAGAGCCTGCCTGCCAATGCAGGAACGTGGGTTCGAGCCCTGGTCTGGGAAGATCCCACATGCCGCGGAGCAAGTGGGCCCGTGAGCCACAACTACTACTGAGCCTGTGCGTCTGGAGCCTGTGCTCCGCAACAAGAGAGGCCGCGATAGTGAGAGGCCCGCGCACCGCAATGAAGAGTGGCCCCCGCTTGCCGCAGCTAGAGAAAGCCCTCACACAGAAACTAAGACCCAACACGGCCATAAATAAATAAATTAATTTTTAAAAAAAAGAGTAAATGCTGAAACCCATTTAAAAATAATAATAATAATAATAATAATCTTTAGGGAATTCCCTGGTGGTCCAGTGGTTAGGACTCGGTGCTTTCACTGCCGTGGGCCCAGGTTGGATCCTAGGTCAGGGAACTAAGATCCCACAAGCCACACGGTGTGGCCAAAAAGAAAATAGTCTTTAAAAAAGTAGACGGTGTCAGAAAAAGCATTAAAAATTAATATAAATTTTAAAACATATAGTCTCTATGTTCAAGGACTTTGTAGCCTAGTTGGGAAAACAAAACCAACACATCAAACAATACGTCTTAAGTTGTGTAACTTAATCATTAAAGACTACATTTCATCTTTCACCCTCCACTTCTCTACATGCGTGCAGCCACACGTTGAAAACTCTGCTGTTCCTGAAAATGCCACAGTCTCCCTTGCCTACCTGCCATTTCACTCTGTTTCCTCTAACTAGAATGCTTTTCTCCTCTGTTTTCAATTCTTCTGGGCATATACTTAGGAGTGGAATTGCTGGGTGATATGGTAATTCTGCGTTAAGCTTTTTGAGGAAACATGGAACTATTTCCACAGCAGCTACCCCATTTTACATTCCCACCAGCAAACGGACAAGGGTTCCAATTTCTCCACATCCTCACCAACACTTGTTATATTTTCTGGGTTTTGCTCTTCTTTTTTTTATGAGCAACCTAGTGACTGTGAAGTGGTATCCCTTGTGGGTTTTTTGTTTGTTTTTTTTTTAATTTATTTATTTGGCTGCGTTGGGTCTTCGTTGCTGTGCATGGGCTTTCTCTAGTTACGGCAAGCGAGGGCTACTCTTTGTTGCGGTGCGCGGGCTTCTCATTGCGGTGGTGTCTCTTATTGCAGAGCACCAGCTCTAGGCACGCAGGCTCAGTAGTTGTGGCGCACGGGCTTAGCTGCTCTGCGGCATGCGGGATCTTCCCAGCCCAGGGCTCGAACCCATGTCCCCTGCAATGGCAGGTGGATTCTTAACCACTGCGCAACCAGGGAAGCCCTCCCTTGTGGTTTTGATTTGCGTTTCCCTAATCACTAACCTAAATAACTTTTTTTTTTAACATCTTTATTGGAGTATAATTGCTTTACAATGGTGTGTTAGTTTCTGCTTTATAACAAAGTGAATCAGTTATACATATACATATGTTCCCATACGTCTTCCCTCTTGCGTCTCCCTCCCTCCCACCCTCCCTATCCCACCCCTCTAGGTGGTCACAAAGCACCGAGCTGATCTCCCCGTGCTATGTGGCTGCTTCCCACTAGCTATCTATTTTACATTTGGTAGTATATATATGTCCATGCCACTCTCTCACCCTGTCACATCTTACCCCTCCCCCTCCCCATATCCTCAAGTCCATTCTCTAATAGGTCTGCGTCTTTATTCCAGTCTTGCCACTAGGTTCTTCATGACCTTTTTTTTTTTTTCCTTAGATTCCATATATATGTGTTAGCATACTGTATTTGTTTTTCTCTTTCTGGCTTACTTCACTCTGTATGACAGACTCTAACTCTTGAATACGCCTGCTTTTCTCCAATCCACTGAGTTGGTTTTGAGCTGTTATGCTGCAACAGCCTACTTCATAGAGTAATTATTAGGAGTAAATGAGTCAATATGTAAATCCCCACAGGAAGATTCAACTGAAGCATCTCCATGTCTTTGAAGACTTCCAGAGCCTTCCAAGTGTTCAGTGTTTCCTCCTATGACAAAGGCATATTGTTCTAATATGTAGCCTTGATTGAGAACCACAGGGTTGGGGCACTGTTCCCCAAACTGGTCAGATCATGGGAGTCATCTCGTGCACTAATTAAAAGGGTGGATTTCCTGGCCTGGCACCAGATCTTTGGAAACAGAATTTCCAGGAGAGAAGCCTGGAAATCTATATTTTAAAAGAAGTGCCCACAGGAGATTCCTATGGCCAAGCCTGTTTAGGAAACCCTGGGCTAGCGGACAATCAAAGGGCAGTAAACACAGAGGGCATTTTGAAACTAGATAATCTGGTTTGCAAAATATGATATTCTTGCATCCTGTCTCTGGAAAGATCAAGCTGACTCATCTTTGGCCGATAACTTACTGCAGGGGTGCTGCCCCCCAGACTATCTCCCCACCCACGTCCATGTGACAGAGATGGTCCACCTTTAACGTTTTGCAGTTAGGAGTGCCCTCACACTCTGTGAAGTCTAGACCTCAGTGTGAGTTCCAGAGAGAGCCTGAGCTGCCCCTTCCAGATGCCTAATTCTTGTTTGTGGCTCTTCCTCTTTGTTGAAATCATACTAGTCCTACCGTGTGTGGGAAATGTTCCAAATGCTATATGGTATCACTAATCTTCACAGCATCTCTAAGAAAGAGAGTAGTGTCTCCATTTTTTAGATAATGGCTCAGAGACATAAAGGAGTTTGCTCAAGGTCACATACCTAATATGTGACTGAGCATGGATTCAAACCCATGTGATTGCAAAGCTGTTGCACATTCCACTCTGCAAATCTGCCTCTCTCACAGATTACTTCATCTCCCCAGTTATAGCTCACCAGACTATCTTGCTTGCTGCTAAGTCTTCCCAGTTACACCCAGTAATTTCAGAACTGCAGTTCCAAAATACCTGGAACCATCCAGCCTAAAGGAATCCAGGGAGAGTACCCAGGGGGCTTTGGGAAAGGAGAGCTCAGTTAGAGAGAAGAAAAGGGGATGGTGAGAGCAACTAGCTTTGAGCACAGATGGCCACACTTCCCCATCCACCCCCATCACTACATCCTCCTAGAACTGAATAAAGCCGGAAGGGGATATCACCTTAGCTCAGGGCAGCAGGAAAGAAGTTGACCTCTGGGAGGGAGATAGCTGGGGAGGGGATATAGCAAAAGGAAAAATGGGAGGGGGCATCCCTTCCCCAGCAGAAACAAAAGACAGAAAACTTTCCAGCCATGTCAGGCTAGTCTTGTGACTATACCATGCTAGTTAGGGGATCCAGGATTTACAGGGCTCTGGAACTTTATGATGTTTCACGATGAGCATCCAGGTAGTTCACGGAGAAGCCGTTGGTAGATAGCAGCTGTTCCTGAAAGAAGGCCAAGGGACCTGAAGGACCTCAGGATAGAAGCTAAATGAACCATATATTAGGAAAGTGCCAAGCAAGACTGAAGAGGGCCGCCCACGGAGGTACTTCCCTCACAGGCTCCACCACTGGCCCCTGGCCAGTGATCAACACCTCCTCCTTCCCCCGAATCCTCCACCCCCGCCAACAATCTCATACTCTAAGTGAAACGCTGTGCCTGCTATACAAGTGCCATTTCATGACACTTCATCAACCCCTCTCCGACTAAACTGCTAAGCCCTCAAGCTTATCCTATATAGAAAATTCTGGAGCAGCTTCTAGCCTCATTGTCTTCTGGAGGGAGGGGATGCTGTGAGTTTTTTGCAGTGTTGCAAGGGGGCAATTTCTCTTCTTTAGTAATGGGAGCTGGTCAGACTTCTGACCTGACCTGGTATCAGCTATAGCTGAAGGAGGAGAAGGAGAGGACAGTGGAGAGAAAGACAGTGACAGAACACTGCAAGAGAACACAACAGGACTGGGGAAAGATTTCCTGGAGATGTAGGGGCTGGCAGTGACTCAGTGGTCTTTCATCTTCACGATGGATATTACAGGCCATAACAAAGTTAAAGCCAGATCTGAAGAAGAAAGTTCCTTATTGGGGAGGTAGGAATGAGACCCCACAACCAGTCTCAAGGCATCTCCTTTGGAAAGGAAAAGTGTAGAAGAGCTCTCTCAACTAACAAGCTTTAAGAGTAAGCAGGAGGAAAGCAATTATACCCCAATAAAGATATTTTAAGAAAAGAGTAAGCAGGAGGGAATTCCCTGGCAGTCCAGTAGTTAGGATTAAGTGCTTTCACTGCCGGGGACCCCAGTCCAATCCCTGGTGGGGGAACTAAGATCCCGCATGCCGAGCAGCTCGGCCAAAAGAAAAAAAAAGAGTAAGCAGGAGTAGTGCCTGCATGACCTTGGAGGCTCTTGTCATACAAAGTTCCACTGTGATGCTCAGAGACCCTTACTGTCTCCTTGACACCACCGCCCCCTCCACCTCCGAGTCTCTCCTTCTGAAGTATCTGGCTGGCTTGCTACCTGCTTGTAGTTCCTATCTTTTCAACTATGACCTCTGCTCCCTACATACCTGCTTCTCTCTTCACAGACTGTAGCTATTTCTGCTTTTTTCAGTAGGGAAGGGCTGGGTGTCTTCCCCTTCTCAAGGTCACAGCTGGCTGCGCTGGAAGGAAATCTGCTCCCTCCATCCCCTTTCAGTGTTTGGCCCTAGGAATCAGCGCAACACAGGGCAGACTACCTGAATGAGTCTCATCCATCTCGTCCATCATTCATTCCACATATTTATTTAGCACCTAGTAAGTGCTAGGAGCTGGGAGTACACTAGTGATCAAAATATACATAGTCTTGTCCCAGTGGCCCGGAGGCTTCGGAAGACCCCAAAACTGGGGCCTTCTGTATTTATATACTCATAGAAATATTTGCAGTACCCGTAACCAACGAAGAGCTCATATCTGAAATGTATAAAGAAATCCTATAGGGCTTCCCTGGTGGCGCAGTGGTTAAGAATCCACCTGCCAATGCAGGGGACATGGGTTCGAGCCCTGGTCCGAGAAGATCCCACATGCCGCGGAGCAACTAAGCCCATGTGCCACAGCTACTGAGCCTGTGCTCTAGAGCCCCTGAGCCACAACTACTGAAGCCCATGCACCTAGAGCCCATGCTCCACAACAAGAGAAGCCACCGCAATGAGAAGCCCGCGCACCGCAATGAAGAGTAGCCCCCACTCACCGCAATTAGAGAAAGCCTGCGCACAGCAACAAAGACCCAACACAGCCAAAAATAAATAAATAAAATAAATAAATTTAAAAAAAAATCCTATAAAGCAATAAGACAGAAAGCCTAATAGAAAATGGACAAAGAAATGGACAAAGTACTTGAACAGATATCCAAATAGTAAATAAATATATGAAAAGGTGCTTAATCTCACTGGTTACCAAGGAAATGCAAATCTGAACCACAATGAGATACCACTGTACACCCACCAGAATGGCTAACATTTTAAAATCTTTGTAGATTGACAGTACAAAGTGTTGTTCATGATGTGGAGCAACTGGAATTCTAAGACACTGCCAGCAGGAGTGTAAACTAACATGAGCACTTTGGAAAATTATTTAGTAGCATTTATTGACACTAAACATATAAACATATCCTATGACCCAGTAAGTCTGTTCCTAGGTATACATCCAACAGAAATAGAAACATAAGTGTACCAAAGGACAGAAACAAAACTGTTATAGCAGCATTATTGATAACAATCCCAAACTGAGAACAACCCAAATGTCCACCAGAATAATAGAAAAATAAATTGTGGTATATGCATTTAATGGTGATGAAATAAAATTCATATTTTATTACAAGACAGGAAAAATTTAAACAAAAATATTTTCTCTCCCATTTGGGCCTCCTCCTTCCCCTTTAGTGTGTATTGTGCATCTGTATTAACCAGACCTCCTTAGGAGATAACATTCCTTCTCAATCTTGTAAGGGGTCATGATGACCCACTACTTACTTTATACTGCAGATCTGGATTGCGTAAACTGTCAATATGTCATTTGGTGTATAAACCTTTGTCTCAAAAATGTATATAACTGTGCTTTGATCTTTAATGGGCAGAACAGTCCTCAGAGGTTTCTGAAAAACTGTCTCCTGAGTTATAATCCTCAGATTGTCTTGAATAAAATTTTCTATTTCTTTCTTAGATTGACTATTGATTAATTTTTTCATCAACATCTGCAATGGCATACCATGCAGCAATGAAAATAAATGAGCTACTGCTACCACAACAATAAGCATGAATTTCACAAACATCATACTGAGTGAGAGAAGCCAGACACAAAATAGTACCAACTGAGGGACTTCCCTGGTGGCGCAGTGGTTAAGAATCTGCCTGCCAATGCAGGAGACACGGGTTCGAGCCCTGGTCTGGGAAGATCCCACATGCCGCGGAGCAACCAAGCCCGTGTGCCACAACTACTGAGCCCACATGCCACAACTACTGAAGCCTGTGCACCTAGAGCCCGTGCTCTGCAACAGGAGAAGCCACCGCAATGAGAAGCCCGTGCACCGCAACGAAGAGCAGCCCCCGCTCACCGCAACTAGAGAAAGCCCGTGTGCAGCAACGAAGACCCAACGCAGCCAAAAATTAATTAATTAATTAATTTTAAAAATAGTACCAACTGAATGGTTTCATTTACATAAAGTTCAAAAGCAGATAAAACTAACATATGGGATTAGATAGAGGTTAATTTGGGAAGGAAGGTGGCATGGTGACTGGGAGGAGACATGAGAAGGGCTTTGGGGGTACCAGTAACGGTCGAATTCCTGATCTGGGTGGCCATTATACAGGTATGTTCACTGTGTCGTAATTTGTTGATCTGCACACTTAGGATTTGTGCACTTTCCCATAGGTCTGTTATATTTCAATTTAAAAAAAACTCACAGGTGGGCTTCCCTGGTGGCGCAGTGGTTGAGAATCTGCCTGCTAATGCAGGGGACATGAGTTCGAGCCCTGGTCTGGGAAGATCCCACATGCTGCAGAGCAACTAGGCCCGTGAGCCACAACTACTGAGCCTGCGCGTCTGGAGCCTGTGCTCCGCAACAAGAGAGGCCGCGATAGTGAGAGGCCCGCGCACCGCGATGAAGAGTGGCCCCCGCTTGCCGCAATTAGAGAAAGCCCTCGCACAGAAACGAAGACCCAACACAGCCAAAAATAAATAAATAAATAAATAAATAAATAAATAAATGAGTTTGTTTTAAAAAAAAATTTGATTAAAAAAAAAAAAAAAACTCAGGAAAGGGGAAACTGTTTCAGGGGGATAAAAAAAGAAGGTGGGAAGGGAACAGAAGGCAGATCAAGATTTTACATACAGGTGGCTTAGCTGCGGCAAGATGAAAAGGGAGCAGGGAAGACTGTTGAATGGAGCAGGAATTGTTTCCAGCCCCTGACTGAAAAGTCTCCAGATACATCAACCTTAATTCCCCACCCATCCCTACACCACCTATTGAAAAACGGATCCTTTTGGAAGAAACCCAGTGTTTCCTAGTCTAGCAGTTACTTCTGTCTCCAGGCGGAGAGACTCAGTGTTTGTAGCCAAAATTAGAACCCCAATTTTGACACTGACATTTCCTCTACTAGGTGCTGTGAGACTTCAGGGCCTTGATGCAAATGTCCCAGCAGCTAAACTGGAATAATCCTGAGTACCAGAGTGGGAGGTGAGGAGCTAGGTTATACACGTTTGCCATCCTTGCCGAAGGGAACTACCTGCTCCTGTTGTGTGCTGGGGTGTGTGTGTACTTCGGAAAGAGGAAGGCGCAGCCAAAAGCTTCATTCCCAGCACTGTGTTCTCTCCCCAGGCACACCTCTACTCCAAAACCCATCCAGGGGTCTAGAGTCATGCTCGAATGCACCCCTTAGCCACTTTCCGGGAGGAAAATGACAGGAAGGAACCACTGGTCACAGGTTCCACTGACAAGAGGGGAAAACCTGGGGGTGGCGGTTCCTTTATGGGGGAGGCGGTTCCTTTATGGGGGAGGTCACACCCCCTGCACAAAAACATCCCCAAAAGAACCTGTACTGAGTTTGCGTTAGAGAAGTGGAGATACCCCAGGGAGGAAGTGGCAAACGGCGAAATGGGAACACCCCTCTTTGATCCCATAAGGTGCGTCAGGGAAAGTTGGACTTCGTTTAGGCCGGGACGGAGACATCTCTTCCCATGCTGCCACCAGGATCAGTGGGTCAGAGGAAGCCAGGCTCCCCTCCGCCCCTACCTCAGGTGCTGCGTGTGGGACCACAGCGGTGAGTCTGACCTCTCTTCCCGCCCCTTTCAAGGCTGGGACTTTATTAAGGCCAGTTCCATCAGGCTGAGCCACGGGCTTGGTGGAATGCGGAATCTGGCGGAAGCGCGAGGAGACTAGCCAGCAGGAGAGGAGCTGTGTCCAAGAACAAGGTAGGGACGGTTCTCTCCGGGAACTAAGCGCGGGGTTAAGAGCACGGGATGGCTGCTTGAGGCCCGGAGGTCAGAGCTGGCTGGCTCCACGGGGAGGTTTCCCAGTCTCCCCGGCTCAAGGAAACATTCAAGATGCAGGGATAGACGTGCACAGGCGCACACGGCTTTAAAGGGTGAGGGAAGGTCCCAGCGCGGCGCGGCGGGCCCGACGGAGGTGGCAAGGCGCCTGGAGCGGGAACCTCGGGCAGCCGGCGGATGGGCGCTGGGACCCGCGAGGCAGCCTCAGGCTCCCGTCACTCCTCGCACTGCGTTTTGCTGGCGCCCCGCCTCCGGGGCTCGAAGCGAAGGAAAGGGGCCAGGCCGAGTCTGAGCCCGCCCCCTCCCCCGCCCCCGATTGGCTGCTGCAGTTGTCCATCCAGAATCTATTTTTGATGGGAGGGGTGCCACCCAGTCTGCCCCAGATCACGTTTGCCCCTAGCAGCCAACCAGTCGGGCCCAAGTACCCGGGCAAGAAGCGATTGGGGGCGAGTGAGCTCGGCCCCACGGTCCCCCGTCCGGGTCCCCCAGCCCCCGCTCGGGAGCGAGGCGGTATATCCTGCCCTCCCTGACCACCTCCCCTTCGTGGAAGCGGAGCGGCGGCCTCGCAGTAACGCAGAGGGGAAATGTAGCGAGCCGGGTGTCGCGGCTGGACGCTCGCCTTGGCTGGGGGTGTAGGGGACACGCCGGAGGCCGAGGAGGACTGCCGAGGAGGAGTGATGAGAAGAGGGGGATACCTGCACCCCCCAAGACCACGGGTCCCTGCTGCCACACGCCAGGCGCCCCCCTTCCTCCCCAGCGAGGGGCAGGTCAGTCCTCTTGGGTCTAGGGGGTGGGTGGCGAGGGCGGGAGACCTGGAGCGCAGCGCATTTGCTGAGTCTGAATCGGGGAGAGGCGGGAGGGCCACCCAGATACCTCTCCCTCCCGGGGTTTGGGGATACTAAGACGGTCTTTTTTGTCCCCTCCTCAGGGCATCCTGGGTCACTTTTGCTTCTTTCATCCCATGGCCTTAGGCCCATCTGAAGTCTCCGTTACTGGAAGGAGTGGGGTGAGGGACTGGCTTCTCTTCCTTCGAGCCCCCCTTTCAGGTTAGGTGACCTGCCAGGAAGACGGGAGGAGGAGGGAGGGTCAAGTTTTAGCGGACTCAGAAACTTTTCTGGCAAGGGACAGTGGACTCTCCCTTGCTCAGAGGTTTCCTCCTGGATCTCTAGTGAGGGTTTTTGAAAGGACCACAGGACAGTGTTTCAGGAGACTGGAAAAGGGAGTCCTGGTGACGTGAGTGACTAGAAAGAAAACAGTTCCTGTGGGCCAGTTACTGGAGTTTGATCCACCCTTTCCCAAACAGGAGTTGACTAATTGTGTGTGTTTGGAATACTTAAGGACCTATTCATCTTTCCTAGGGAAATTCTCTTTAAATTTATTTTTTACTTGTGAGAGCTATTCTGGTGAGCTGGGATAGGGCGGGATCAAGGCCTGGGGATTGCTTTAGGCAAGAAAAGTGGGGCCATTACAGCTAAAGAGACATGCATTTGGGAGCAAGTGCATTTTGGCTTATGTTGCTTTGCTTTTTATTTTGCTTTGTTTTATTTACTTATTTATTTGGATGGTGCTTTTGTTTTTTGTTTTTGTTTTTTAAGAATTCCATTATATCCAACTCTCAGTAACCCTGGGGAACAGGGTGAACCTAGAGAACTGAAATGTGTGCATAATAACCAATAGTTTTACCGTCTTTCCCTTCAAACTGAGATAACACCCTTGTCCTATCTGACAAGCTCACAAGGCCAAGAGCAGGGGGAGAGAAGTAGGAACAGAGGCCTGGATCCAAGTCAGTGTCTGAGCTTTCTGTAACACTGTTGACTCTCAAGGGCAGGAATGGGTAGGCCTCTGGCTCTTGGCCTTGGTCTGGCAGCCTTGCCCCATTGCCCAGGAAGTCCTCCCAGTTGTTGTTTTTTTTTTCCTCAGGGGCTGGGGCTTTTAGGGGTCTGGGGACCTTCACTCAGTGATCAAATTCTCCCTGCTTATTTGCCCTGTGTGACTGTAAACAATCACTTTCTACAGCAGGGTGGCTACAGGGAGCTTGTGACTGAATTTGTAACTGACCCCACTGGGAGACCACACCTTAATGATCTTGGGTTCTTAATGGGCATTGAAGAAGGAATCTCCCCCAGGACATCCCTTCCCATCCCCGGTCGCTGAGAAGGCAATGCCAGGGTCTCCTGCACAGCACCTTCCTAATCCCAGGCTGGCCACATCTCATTGCTGTTGACCAAAGTGGTGGCCCCTGCGAGGCAGTGGGTTGCCTGTTGGGAGCATGGCAGGGATAGTGCCCTCTGGGCATCCAGATGTCACAGGGCAGGAATGGGTGATTTAATGAAAAAAGGCAGGCAAATAGCAAACTCTTTATGCCTGCCTTGTGGGAGGATTCTCCCAGTAGGAGCTGTCCTTTGCTGTATCGTAACATTCTCTTTTTCTTGTCTTCTTTCTTCCTACATAAGGTGTTCCATACAGATTCTTGTGACTTTAAGGACCAGGGATTTGGGAAGGTGCAAGGTCTTTCCAGGAAGGAAGGGCATCTCTGGAAAAAAGGAGAGAGACAGCAGACAGTGCCCTGGGACCAGCAGAGCCCGAGGAGCTGTGGGAAGCTGAAGGAGCCCAACCAGAGGCGGGGGAAGGAGCCACAGCCCCCGGCCGAGGCTGCCTTCTGAAAGATCTGAACTCAAGCTACTTTAATGAAAGAAGGGCCACCTCAGAGGGCACCCCAGACTTAGCTGGGCTCTTCTACTCTGGATGCCCCTTGCTCTGAGAAGCCTGCACTGAGAACCAAAGAAGTTAAGAGGCCAGAGAAGCTTCCCCCAAGCACAGTGCTGGCCAGCTGGGTCAGGCATCTGCACCCCTAGTGGCCAGCTGCAGAGTCTGGTGAGGAGTTTCTTGCTCCCCTCCAGCTCGTGGCTTCAGTGCTTGATGGGGCTGCCTGTTGGTGGATCAGTTTTTGCAGCGCCTGATAGGAGCGGAGAGCCGTGGGAAGAGGTCCCGCGGCGACCAAGCCTGGGTTCGCCCCAAGACTAAGTTCTTTCCCGAGTTAGAAAGGGAGAGAAAGCAAAAAAAGAGAGAAGAGTTCCCCCTTCTCCTCCTCCCTTCCCGTCATGTCCTCTAAGCCGGAGCCGAAGGACGTCCACCAGCTGAACGGGACTGGCCCTACTGCCTCACCCTGCCCTTCAGATGGCCCCGGGCGAGAGCCCTTGGCCGGGACCTCAGAGTTCCTGGGGCCTGATGGGACTGGGGTAGAGGTGGTGGTGATTGAGTCTCGGGCCAACGCCAAGGGGGTTCGGGAGGAGGATGCCCTGCTGGAGAACGGGAGCCAGAGCAATGAAAGTGATGACGTCAGCACCGACCGTGGCCCCGCACCACCCTCCCCGCTCAAGGAGACCTCCTTTTCCATCGGGCTGCAAGTGCTGTTTCCCTTCCTCCTGGCAGGCTTTGGGACTGTGGCTGCCGGCATGGTGCTGGACATCGTACAGGTAGGACCTGGGGAGGGCAGCTCTTGACCCTGAGCCCGGAGCCACCTTTTCCTCCTGGGAAACTGTCTCTTGGAGCTTTTCTTCCACCTCCCTGTCAGAAGCAGCTGCTGCTTCCTGGAGTACTTTTCCCTTTGGATCGTGTCCTTGGCTTCTTCGTCTAGTTACTTTCTACAGAAGCCTTGAGGAAGCTCAGTAGTCCCAGGGAGGTGGTCAGGGCAGTATTGCTTAACAGAAGCAGAATTGGTTCCAGAGCTCAGGCTTGGAAGAGGAGAGATAGAATAGGTTTGTTGCCTGCCATCCCTCCTGGGCATTTCTGCTGAGCCCAGCTCAGTAGGAGACATTTAGATAGGTCTCCTCTTTGTACTTTCTTTTCCCTTTACTTTGGGGTTTCAAGGATGCCCATAGGAGAAAACTCAGTTTCAAGTCTCCCCTTCATCCCCCTGCTGGGCAGGAATTTGTCCAGCTGCCAAGAGGGTCTCAAATTAAGTGGGAAGGTTCTTAAAGGCATTTTGTGTTGCTTGTCTGCCTGTAACCTTGGCAGGATCTTGCTGGGGAATGGGGGTGGGCACATGCTGTCTGATACATGATTCGGGGGGGGGTCGGTGTTGGTGTGATGAGACATAGAAGTGCTAATTATGTGACATATATGGGGACAAAATATAATCTCTCATGGAATCTCTCAGGAGGACATGGAGTTCAGCATCCCCTCTCCTTTTCCCATCCAACCCTACCAACGATGCATGTGGTAATACAGAGAGTCCTGCTGGCAAGTCTCACCATGCCCTTGTCCCAGGAAACAGGGTGGTTGGTTCTAGGTGGTTCTTTCAATGGTGTCTACCTGGACCACTTTGACTTGAGTCCTTAGGAGAACACTGCACCTTTGGTTGCTAATGAGGATGGTGTTTATGTCATTCCTGCTCTCTCCCCTAACTTGTTATCTTGGGGATTGTTCCTCATGTCAGGAGCTAGGAAGGCGGGCTTTGGATTCCTCCCCCTGGTAGCTGCTCTTTCTCCTAGTGCAGTGAGTGGAGGTAATGGGAGGAGGAGAAATGAGACCAGGGTAGCAGTTCTCCACCTCTTCCATCCCTTTCCTGTGGCCTTGGTTTTCATTTTAAGAGCTTTCCAGTTCTGGTTTGGTGCCTCCAAAGGGTATAGAACCAGGATCTGGTGGTGACCTGGAAAGGGGTGGTTTTATTTTCTGGATAGTAAGAACGGTATTGGGGAGCATCTGTTGGACTCTTCTGTGGGCCCATGAGGTAGGAACCATAACCATCTCCATTGTGTAGATAGGGAACCTGTGGCTCAGAGGGATTAGGGAACTTGTCCCTGGTCATCTGACTCAGAACCTATGCCATTAACCTCTATGGCCTTCACCGTGGCCGTGGTTCGCCAATTGGTTAAAGACTCTGGGAGGGGTCTGCTCTCTTTGTCTTTCCCCGAAGAACAGGGTAGACTGGAGTCTGGAACAGCTGGAGTTACATTCTAAAATGAGCAAGAACAAAAGTTCTTAGAGGGCCCCTCCCTCCCCCCATCTCACACACTGAAGAGAGTTCTAGAGGTGGAAAAGACTTCTGACATCTTGCCCGCCTCCACCCCTCACCCATGGTCCTGAGACATTGAGAAACCCAGATAGGGAATCTTTGGAGCCTGACCAATGTGCCCACAGAGGGCCAACATTTGCCCTCAGTGTGGCACCTAGGCTCACCCCAAAGCTAAGGTCCAGTTGGTATGGATGACAATGGCTGGTTTGTCCTTGTCCCCCTCCCCCAGCCTCCTGCCACAGCTGGTCTATAGCAGGCCCTGCAGATGGCTGCAGTGATATCATGGCAGGGGTGGGAGCAGAAAGGTCAGGGACCACAGGGAGATTCTTATTCCATATCTAAGGGGGCGAAAGGGGTGTCTGACAATCTCGGATTCAGGAAAAGCAGGACAATTTCTAAGGATTCACACCGCATTCCCCCTTCACAAGCTAAGATGACCTTCAGTGGGACAGAATCTGGGGCCCTAAGAGGCTGGAGCCATCAGGAGGAGCTGGCTGTAGAGTGTCCCCAGTGTCCCAGAGCAGCTGAGCACAAGGCCGTGTTGGTGCAGATGTCTCCTTGGTCCAGGGCCCCCCCTTTTTTCTCCACTGCTGCAGAAGCCCCAGTCTCTTCCCCAGGCCCATTTCTCTCTCCTCTTATCTGCCCTCCTCTCCACTCAGCCTGTAGAACCAGCCTCTGCAGTGAGATAAGGGGCTGGCGTACTGGCCAAAAGTAGGAAAAGTTTAAGTGGACTGCAGTCTGCTGCGACTTCCCCACCGTGGCTGAACGTTCCCATAGCATTTGGGAAGGAAAGCAGGACTGGGCCCGGTGGTGGAATTGAAGGGGGTTGGGATCTGGGAGCCTCCATGCTGCAGATGCCCTGCCCCACCTCCTGGTTTGGTCCTAGGCGGCTGCAGAGCATCTCACTCCCCTCTTCTGTCAGCCTTTTGAGGGATGGGGGTGGCAGGAGGTGGTGTGCCAGCCTTCACTGGAATCCCCAGCTGTGTTAAAACAGGTGAGACTCCCAGCTCCTTATCCTGACTCACTACTCACTTGCTGAGGATCCCAAGGAAAGGAGACACCCCCTCCCCGAAATACCTCCTCCTCTGGCTTTTCTTTCCTGCTGCGTATACAGAAGAGTCTACAAAGATGAAAGTGGATGGCAAGCGTGGGCTTAGAGAAGTGGAGTGGGAAAGAAGCGTTCCTCTCATGGCTGGCCTGGCCCCGTGGCTGCTGGCATTCCTGGGTAGGACACTCAGGTTCCTCATGTCCACCCCTTTTATCACACTTTGTACAGCCCTCTGTACCCAGGTGCTGCCCTGAGGCCCTCCTCCTTGGACACCTAGAGGATGTCTGCAGGTGATGGGGGAAAGCCTCAGGTGAAGGTTGGGTTTACTCTAATCTAAGCTGACTCAGTCCTCACCCTGAAAGGTAAACTCCAGCCCAACTTCCCAGGTTCTCCCACAGCCTGGTTCTCAGAGCTGCTAAGGATCTTAGTCTTCTTCATGTCCTTGACTCCAGCTTTTCCAGGCTGTGACTTTCTTCCCTGCTGCTGTCTCCCTGGAGGGGAAGAAGGCTCAGGGCAGAACACTCAAAGGCAGGCAGGGGTCTGTCTTTGAGGCCAGAAGAGGTGAGGGATAGAAGAGGCAACATGGAAGTATCAGGATGAAGTAGCAGCAGGGCCACTGAGGTGCGAGACTTAGGGTGATTGCTCTGAATTGGGATTATTTTTAAGTGTGAAGGGAACTGTCTCATCCCTGACCTCCAAAATATCAGGGACCAGTGAGCCCTCACTCCCCTGTATCCACGGACAGAGAAGGAAAGGGAAGAGGAGCTGCATTTCTGAGAAGCAGTGTCGATGTGTTCTGTCCCCACTTCCCGCCAAGTGCTTCCTGGAACGTGCCCTTTTCCACCCCCAGCAGAGCAGGAAGGTGTGGGTGAAGGCTTGGCTGACTGGTCTGACCTCAGGGGCAGGCACTTCCAGCCAGGATGAACAGGATGGGCCTGAATTAGGCCAAAGGAGGAAGGAGAGACACTGTCGGCCCTTGCCCATTCTACCCACTCCTCACCTCAGGGCAGCCTGCTTCCTGGCCTCTCCCAGAGCTGTGTGTGCGTGTGTGTGTGTGTGTGTGTGTGTGTGTGTGTGTTTACATACATGTCAGAGGCTCCCCTGCCTGAGCTGCGTCTTTGAGAGGGTTTTGTGGGTGAAGAAAGTATGTGTGTAGACATTGGCTACTCTGACCCGAGTGCCAGCTCAGGGCATTGCTGGGTAGGGGCGCAGGGGGTGTGAGGTTACAGGCTGTATCCTGGCCGGCCGGGAAGACTTCTGCATAGGGCTGTCATTGCAGCCACTGGCTCTTCTTGCCTGTCTGTCCCGAATCTCATCGCTGCTAAAACCCTATCCCTTCTAGGTCCTTGTGTAGTTGAAGGAGAGGGTGCGTGTGAGCTGGGAGACGCAGGGATTTGGGAGTATTTATAGTGGCAGCTGGAGGGGCTTAGCTGAGCTTCATACATTTTTTTTCTTAATCGTAAAGACAAACAATATACCTTGCAAACAATTAAGAAAATATTGCTGGCATACTCTTGGAGTATTTCTTTCCGGGCTCCTTCACTCTGCCGATAAGTACACATATTTCACATATGCCTACCTGGAGATCGAAGCTTTTCGCAGAGCCTGTGGCTTGGAAGCTGGGAGGGGCAGGTGTTATGCAGTGAGGAGGGGATACGAGGCTGGGCTCTGAGCGGAGCTTCCAAACCACCCTTATGGGTCAGCCACCCTTATGAGGGGCGGGGAGGGGAGCAGAGAGAATTCTTCGTCTCTGGAGCTGCGTGTCCAGTTGAGGTGAGGGAGGAGGAGGCAGAGCTGAGCAAGGCCTTGCCTGCTGGGAGCTGGCGCCCCAGAGCTATGTGCTGGCCTTGTCCAAGAGCAACAGTCCCCGAGTTCCTCCAGCGTAGACAGGGCTCACTGGGGCTGCCTTCTCTTTGGGGGCCCAGGGATGAAAAGGGATTTGCATCCCTCCTGGCTCTTCCTGTGGGTGCCTGAAAGCTCAGCAACTATGGCTGGGGGACAGGGGGTTTCTTTCCTATCCTTAGTTTTCAGAAAGAAAACCCCTAAAAAAGTCCTGCGCCTTCCACCAGTGAGGAGCTAGGCCAGGAGCTCAGGTACAGATACGCTCCAGCCCTAGTGAGATGAGCCCTTCCCCTGGGTCCTGGAAGGGACTCCCCCTGCCATCAGCACCCCACACACACCCACAAAAAGAACTCTGACAAGAAAGAGAGGTCCTTGCCTTTATAGGACTCCCCAGTGTCCAGCCTCCCCTGGACTCTAATCCTGGCCTTAGCCCCCTCTGATTTCCATGCTCCTCTTTTTTTTTTTTTTTTTAACTGTGGTAACAAACACATAAAATGTATCATCTTAACCATTTTTAATGTACAGTTCAATGCTGTGAAGTATGTTCACATTGTTGTAAAACAGATCTCCAGAACTTTTTTATCTTGCAAAACTGAAACTCTACACCCATTAAACATTAACTTCCCTTTTCCCCCTCCTCCTAGCCCCCGGTAACCACCATGCTACTTCTATTTCTAGGAATTTGAATACTTTAGATACCTCATATAAGTGGAATCATATAATATTTGTCTTTTTGTGACTGGCTTATTTCACTTAATATAATGTCCTTAAGGTTCATCCATGTTGTTGCATGTAACAGGATTTCCTTCCTTTTAGGGCTGAATAATATTCCCTTGTTATAGACCATGTTTTGTTTATTCATTCATCTGTCAGTGGACACTTGGGTTGCTTCTACCTCTTGGCTATTGTGAATAATGTTGCTATGAACATGGATGTGCAGATATCTCTTTGAGACCCTGCTTTAAGTTATTTTGGGTATATACCAGACGTGAGATTGCTGGATCATATAGTAGTTCTCTTCTTAATTTTTTAAGGAACCGCCATATTGTTTTCCATAGTGGTTGTACGATTTTACATTCCATCAACAGTGCACAAGTGTTCCAGTTTCTCCACATCCTCACCAACACTTGTTATTTTCTATTTTGTTTTGTTTTTTAATAGCTGCCATCCTAATGAGTATGAGGTGATATCTTATTGTGGGTTTGATTTGCAGCCTTGCTCATCATTAACTATAGAGTTGTCAGTGCTGGAATTGCCTTTAGGGACCATCTGATCTGGTCCCTGAAGTGTACCTTTTATAGTCAAGAGCTCAAGGCCCTTATAACTTGTCTAAGGTACCCCTGCTGGTCTCTGTGGGAGGATATTGGGGACAGAGCATGAGGCCCATCCTTGTGGTCTCTTGTGGGAGACCCAAGACTCTCAGTCCACTGCCTTTGCTCATTAGAGCACTTTGCCTCAGTTTCAACTGCAACTAAAGTAGCTTTCAAATAACCAATCCTGGCTCCTACATTTTTCCTTCTTAGCACTAAGGAGTGCAGTGCTCTCTGAACCTCAGTTTCCTCATTTACAAAGTGGGATAAAAATAGCTCCTACCTCACTGGGTTGTTGATAGGATATAATGAGAAAATGCACATAGAGCCTTAGCCTGGCACATGGTGCAGACTTAGAAGATGTTAGCTGAAGAAATAGGTAGGAGAGCCAGGCCTGATGGTCTCAGGGCTGGAATCCGTGTCTCCTGCCTCCCAGTCCAGTGCTCTTCCTTGCAGGGGTACACTCCCCTTTCCTAACTGAGAGATTGGGGCAGGTCTGTAGGGTGAGAGAATGCAGAGGAGGAATGAAAAACCTCTTGCAGACCAGCACTCTGAGGTTTGGGGGCCACGGTCTTAATTCAGAGCCTGTTCTAAAGGAGAGCTGCTGTGGCTGAGGCCCAGAGCCCTTGGAGATAGATAGAAACCAAACAAACTCTCTAATCTCCTCAACCCCAGCCCCCTGGAGCCCGGTGCTCAACAGCTGAGACAACACCGCTCAAGGCTGAGGCCACAGAGAAACCAGACTGAAGGCAATTTGAAGGGAGATCGCAAAGGAGTTCTGGGGTGTAAGCCAGCCCCAGGGTGACTCAGCTGTGTGGGTCCCTGCCGTCTTCTCCCCCAGCTCCACAAAGCAGGCAGAAGAAGCAGAGACGGGCTAGGGCCTCCTGACTGGAAGGGACCCTCTACGTCTCCCCTGTTCTGGGTGGCAGGAGCGGGGGCTTTGTTGTTTGGAGTACCATGGACTTGGTTTGCTTCCAGGGTTCCTGGAGGAAAGGCGTCTGACGTGCTCACTCCCTGCTGATTCCATTTCCTCCTCAAGCCCCTGCTCCCAGACTATGCAGTTGTAACCGAACAAGGGCTCGTGTGCACACGACACAAAAAGCCAAACTCTGACAGCAGGTTTGCAGCAAAGTAAAGGCTTACTGCAGGGCACCAAGCAAGGGGGTGGGAGAAAAGCCTCAGATCCACTCCCACTTGGTCTCTGAGTGAGGGGGATTTAAAGGGGAAGAACAAAGAAGCTGGGGTTAATCATCATCTTGTGACATTTCTTAATTGTACTTTTGGGACTCAGGATGCCTACTGTTTAAGAGTCTATGGTCTGGTGGTCCATGACCCAGGGTCTGTTAGCTCATTTTGACCTAGAGAAACAGCCTGAGTCTGTACGTTAACTACGTTATGATTGACCTCAGCAATCTTAGTCATCTGACTCTGGCTAATTGGTGTTCATTTAGCACAGGATTGAGGTCAGAAGGGACAAGAAAGGGATTAAAGTTTTGGATAAAGACATTAATCATAACCTTGGAACAGGAACTCGCTTTTAGGGGGACTCAGTTTCACGTTCAACCTCGAAGCCAGCCCTTTGGGGCCCTGAAATGCCTGGGTTCTGTTTTCACCTTGCAGCACTGGGAAGTCTTCCAGAAAGTGACAGAGGTCTTCATCCTGGTGCCTGCGCTGCTGGGGCTTAAGGGGAACCTGGAAATGACCCTGGCATCAAGGCTTTCCACCGCAGTGAGTGTCCTGGCTGGGAGGAATGGGGCACACAGAGGAGTCCGGGGCAGCACAGAGCCTGACTAGGAGATCACCACAGGCCTTTCTCAACTGCCCAGGTCTGCAGTGTGGGTCTGGGGTGGAAAGGAGTAGGGAGACCCCAGGCTGGTTGTCCTGCTCCTGGGCAGGAGCTCCCTGCCCAGAGTGGTTCCCAGGCTCGGTTTCTGGATGTCCCAGCCATCCTTGGACTCTTGCCCCACCCCCTGCTTCGCAACCCGCCTCGTGACTGTTTGTGCAGCTGTGACAGGCGAGCATCATGCTGGTCCCTCCACCTGCACAGATGGGGGCCTCCTCTGATCTCCAGCCCTACTCTGCAGCTGGGCAGGAGCAGAGCCAGGCCTTCCCAGCCCCCCTCCCATCCCATTCCCCTTCCCCCATGGCAGGCTGCTCTTCTGTAAGGGAAGAGATGAAGAGGGGCAGCTCATCACTCCCACCTCCCCAAACTCTTAGATCGGCCGTCATGGTTCGGAGACTGAACCAGATACAGGCCCCATGGGGTGGGAGGCAGGAAGCAGTAAAACTCAGGAGGCCAGGGGAGCCAAGTGGCAGGGGTGTCCCTGCGTGGCCATGAGCCTGGAGAAGGCAGCAGAGAGAAGTGACAGCCAGCCTAGCCCTCCCCAACTTGCCCTCCTGGCCTATTCCCATGCCACCTCACTCCTTCCCAGACACTCTCGTGGCCTCCGTCCTGCACCAGCAGCTGACCTTTCTTCCCTAAGATGGCAAGCTGGCTTCAGAGCCAGGGAAGGATCAGGTCATTCTAACCCATGTGGGAATGAGCTGCCCAGGTGAGCAGGGCAGAGCATGGAATCGGCCTCTGCTCAGTGGCTGTCCTGAGAGGAGGGGAGAAGAGGAGGCTGCCTTGGGAGCCCCCTTCCCATCCCCAGCCAGAGGCAGGAGCTCAAGGCTCTTCTGCTCCTTCCCTCTCACCCCAGCCCCTCGACCCTGCTTCACTTTCCCTGGGGGTCATGTCCTGGTCCCAGAATCTTAGGTCACATGCACTACCTGCTGATCCAGGCAAGGTCCTAATGGATGGAGCTGCAGGCCTTTTCCAGCCTGGAGCTCCAGACCCTTGTCCTCCCTCTCCCAGGCCAACATCGGGCACATGGACACACCCAAGGAGCTCTGGCGGATGATCACTGGGAATATGGCCCTCATCCAGGTAAGAGAGCAGGGACCAGAGACGGTGGGGCTAAGCTTCCTCCCTGGTCAGGAATTTGAAAGGCTTAAGTCAGCCCCTGCCGGCTCCTGAGTAAAGCTCCAGCATCCTGCTGAGCTGGCTTCTCCCAAAGGGACTCCAGGAGGTAACCAGGTTTCCCAGGAAAACAGCCAAGATGGGGGGAACCCCAGTATCTACAGTGTCAGTTCTTGGCTTCCAGTGGTGCAGAGGGCTTGTGTCCCCACAGATCAGACTCAGGAGGAGACTCAGGAGTGCTGAAGGTCCTTGACTGCTGTTGTCCCATCCCCCCATGAGGCCACACAGGTTCCGAACTGGGAGTCTTCCCCATTGAGTCCCAGGCCTTGTGTCTGGACTGAAGTCTCAGGCTCTATTGAACCTCCCCCAATCCCCAGAGGAACACTCATTCAGCCAGTAACATGTCCTGGGTTCCTGCAGGGTGCACTACCCAGTACTGGTGTCTGGTGTGAAACTAAATAAACAAAGACATCATTCCAGCCTGGGAGGACTGGACAGGCCAGCCCCGCCTGCCTCCTGGGGCTGCTGAGGGCAGGAAGAGGTCTGGCTAAGTGCTCAGTGACCTCAGCTAAGACGCGCTCTGCTCTCCGAGTTACCACTCCCCTCCTCAGGTGCAGGCCACGGTGGTGGGCTTCCTGGCGTCCATCGCAGCCGTCGTCTTTGGCTGGATCCCTGACGGCCACTTCAGTATCCCACATGCCTTCCTGCTCTGTGCCAGCAGCGTGGCCACGGCCTTCATTGCCTCCCTGGTACTGGGTAAGGAAGGGAAGGGAGGGGCGGGGGAGTAGGAAGGGCTGCCCCAGAGGTGTCAACTAAACCTTCAATCTGTCTTTTTGTTGGTTGCTACCCCATTATCTCTTCTTACCCTGCCTGGCCCCTCTCCTTCCTCCCCAGGCGTGATCATGGTTGGAGTCATCATTGGCTCTCGCAAGATTGGAATCAACCCAGACAATGTGGCCACGCCCATTGCTGCCAGCCTGGGAGACCTCATCACCTTGGCACTGCTCTCAGGCATCAGCTGGGGACTCTACCTGGAGCAGGGTGAGGCTGAGGCAATCAAGGGTGTGACCAGGGTGGACTCCTGGGTGGGATTGGGAGAGATGGTAGTGGGTTTGCACATGTGTAAGGATTTCTTCTATGTTCTTAACTATTTGGTTGGAGCACAGTTTGTAATAACTCCCTGCCTTAGAGAGATGAGGCTAAGTACTTATCTCAGATTCATGCAGGCAGCAGGAGCAGGGGTGAAAGTATTTGAGAAATATGCTTGGTGCTGTATATTCTTACTTATCTTGGAGGGGTAAGGGGGCAAGGGCAAAGGAAAGGAACTGAAGGCTGGAATCTGCTTGCAAAATGAAGAAGAGGAGGGGAGATAGGGATTTCTGGGGAATCAAAGCAAGAAACCTAGGATCTGGTCTGTGCCCCTAATAAGTTCAATGTCTGAGGAGGTTTCACCTTGGTTTCCTTATCTACAAATGGAAAAGGCTGGCCCCATCTCCCTCCCGGGTTTACAGTGAGCATCAGATGAGGTAATATATTTACTGGCATTTAGTGTGGTGTTACTGTTGATCTGTTGGGGCATTTGCAGGCTGAGCTAAGGGGAGGCTGGGAGCAGGGAGCTACATTGCTCACCTCCCTCCCATCTCTGCCTCTCTCAGATGTCTGGCAATATATCTACCCCCTGGTGTGTGCCTTCTTCATGGCCCTGCTGCCTGTCTGGGTGGTGCTGGCTCGACGGAGCCCAGCCACAAGGGAGGTGTTGTACTCAGGCTGGGAGCCTGTCATCATTGCCATGGCCATCAGCAGGTAGGCTCAGGCCCTTGATGCCCACCCTCCCCCTCCCCCCTCCCTTCCACAGACTCGATTTTAAGCCCCGGAAAGAGGAAGTGTGGCACAGACCCTAGAAATGCCTTCAACAGTGGATCAGTTACATGTCCTTCCGTAGCAAGTGACAGAAGCCATCTGAAATGGGTTTCATTAGAAAGCAGAACACATTGGCTTAGAGAACTAAAGAGGCACAGCTGGATTCAGGGACATAAATGATATCATTAGGGCCCCAGTATTCTCCATGTCTCAGCTCTGCTTTTCTCTGTGTTGGCCTGCAGCTTCAGGTTTGCACTTCCTTACGCTTACTAATTCCAGCAGGGATTCTTTCTGTCAACAATTCTGCAGAGTCCCATTATAGAATGTCATTGGCTGTCAGCCAGTCATGTGGCTATCCCTGAACCAATCACTGTGGCCTTAGGGATGTGCTGCTCTGATTGGATGGGCCTGGGGCCTCGCCATCATTGGAGCAGTGTCACTCGAACCACAGTGACTGAGTTTGAGAGAGGTGGTTCCCTGAGGAAAAGCCCAGCACTGTTACCAGAAGGGGAAATCACACTGAGCAGGCAGAACAGCAGGCGGCTCCTCTAGCCAACTTGGGAGGTGGGTAAAGGAGACAGCTGCCTGCCCCAGCTTGCTCGGGGTGCTGTGCCAGCGTGTATGTCAGGAGCATCAGCTGGTCTGGCAAGGGGAGGCGAGGACTGGAAGGACAAGGGGCTCCTGGGAGCCACCTTGCTGCCCACGTCCAGATGGACCTGTACCTCTCATCCCGGGGACCGGAACAGAAGCCTTCACTGGTCTTTGTGTCTTGTCTTTGTGTCTGTGTAGTGTGGGAGGCCTCATCTTGGACAAGACTGTCTCAGACCCCAACTTTGCAGGAATGGCTGTCTTCACACCTGTGATTAATGGTGAGGTCTCGGCATTAGCTGCCTAGGGGAAAGAAGAGGGCGGGATCAGAGGATTTGGGGGGCTCTGTATCACTCAGGGTTCTAGCAGGCAAGAGAGTCCAGCTCAGATAGTTCACGACTTGAACTGCTACTTGAAACTGGTTACTGGAACCAGCGCATGAGCATTGGATGCCTGGGACCACGCAGAGCTTTGGAGAGGGGCTGAGCCAGGCAGGGCCTTGTCCCCTCGGCTATGTCTGACCGCAGGTGTACACTCTGCATTGATGGAGAAGGCAGGCTCCCTGAGTCTGCAGATCCACCTGTGTCCCTCCCTGCACTCTCAGCCGTGTTAGGAGTATGGGGGACTGCCACATCTCCATAGCATGGAGGATGGGAGGAGCCTGGAAGACTCCCTGGAAGGAAGGGTGTCTTTGTCTTCCTTCTTAGTGTCTCACTCTTTTCCTGGGGTCTGGTGAATGGGTCATGCCCTCCCCACTCCCCACCCCCACGTCTCAGGTCTTATGTGTCTCCGCAGGTGTTGGGGGCAATCTGGTGGCTGTGCAGGCCAGCCGCATCTCCACCTTCCTCCACATGAACGGGATGCCAGGCGAGAACTCTGGGCAAGCCCCTCGCCGCTGCCCCAGCCCTTGTACCACCTTCTTCAGTCCCGGTAATGCCAGAGTCCCCACCTCCTAGGTTCACTCCATCACTTCAGAAACAGCTGGGGCCTGCATATGTAGGTTCTCCTTCACTGTTGGGCTGTATGTACCAGCTGTTCTGGAGGGCAGAGCCCAGGCAGGAAGGCTCTCCTTTCCTGGGACACCCTGAGGGATGGGGACCATGGGATGGAGACAGAGAGATAGTCAGCTGTCTGCTGCCCTGGAGTGTAGTGTGGCACCTCCTGACTTTGAAAGGTCCCTTGGAGCCAGTTCTCCTCCTCCCCTCCTCCTCCTCACACCATCTCTCCCCTGGTCCCAGATGTGAATTCTCGCTCGGCCCGGGTCCTCTTTCTCCTCGTGGTCCCAGGACACCTGGTGTTCCTCTACACCATCAGCTGTATGCAGGGCGGGCACACCACTCTCACACTCATCTTCATCATCTTCTACATGACAGCTGCACTGCTCCAGGTACGGACTGGCAGGGGCACAGGGGCAGGGGGCCAGGGCTGCCCTGCAGGGATGGGAAGGGAGGTCCAGGCTTGGCCCAGAAAGAGTCTTCCAACTCTTTCTCTGTGACTGTGTGGCCAGTAAACACTGGACAGGGGCTCAGGAGAACAGGCTGTAGTTCCAGCAAAGTCACTACCATGCTGTGTGACTTTTGCTCAGTTGTTTTACTTCTCTGAGCCTCAATGATACATTTGTAAATTGAGAGGAGTGGACCAGAGGTGGTGGACTTCAGGCAGGTGCCACCCCCACTAGCCTGGCCACAGAGCTCCATGTGGCTCTGTTCACATGCTGGGGTTCCTTGGGAGATTTCATTTGAATAAAGGGTTTCACAGCTTGAAAACGTGTCAAAACCACTGCACTAGATAATCTGTTGGATCCCATCCAGCCTTGCCATTCTGTAATACTAGGATGCTTTCTCCCTGGCTTTGTATTACCTTTTTTTCAACTTTTTGTTTTGAAATAATTATATATTCTCAAGAAGTTGCCCCTCGAAATGTAGAGAGATCCCATGTACTGATCACCCAGTTCCCTGCAGTGGTAACATCTTGCATAATTATAGCACAACATCAAAACCAGGAAATCAGTGTTGGTACAATGCACAAAGCTATTCAGATTGCACCAGTTTTACATGCACTCGTATGTGTGTGTGTGTGTGTGGTTCTATGCAATTCTATCACATGTGCATTCATGTAACCACCACCACAGTCGAGATACAGAACAGTTCCATCACCACAAGCCTCCCTCATGCAACCCCTTTATAGCCAAACTCACCCTTAGTATCACATTTTCAATTTCTACAGATTTGCTTTTCGAATAGGTAATAACAGTCACATAGTTCAAAAAATGTGTAAGGTTCATAGTGAAACCTCAGTGAAAAGTCTTTTCTCCCCTTTTTCCAGCCATCCAGTTCTGTTCCTCACAGGCCATTGGTGTTATCTATTTCTTTTTTTTTTTTTTGAAGTATAGTTGATTTACAGTGTTGTGTTAGTTTCTGATGTACAGCAAAGTGACTCAGTTTTACATATATATATATATATATATAAGAATATATATATATATTCTTTTCCATTATGGTTTATTACAAGATATTGAATATAGTTCCCTATGCTATACAGTAGGACCTTGTTGTTTATCTATATCTGTTTCTTATGTATCCTTCAAGTTTATTCTATATTTATGCAAGCAAACATACATATTTTTCTTATTTCCCTCCTTTTTTTTTAACACACATATAGCACACTATACATGCTGTCCACACCCTGCTTTTTTCACTTAACAATTTATCTTAGAGATCATTCCACACCCATATGTGAAGAGCAGAACACCCTGATTTTTATGGCTGCATTCTCTTCTGTTGTATAGACGTGCCATAGTTTCATTTAACCAGTCCCCTATTGGTAAGCCCTTATCCATAACTCCAACCCCTCATCCCCAGCTTTAGAAATGTTGTGTGTTAGGACATCTTAGCAAGGGCTGGGCCAACCACATGCAGTTTCCCCGCAGCAGTTACCCAACTTGCCACATTCCATTGTGAGTTGGGGTGAAGCACACTCGGTGGGAAAAGGGAAGGTGTATGTGCCGAGGGTCTGTGGCTGGAGGGTAGCCCTTGGCCACGTCGGGAAGGATGAGCCCGGCTTCATTCCCCATTGTGAACACGCTGGGGGACACTCTCACCTCTGCTGTCTTCTCTAGCCTGTGCAGGGCG
Source organism: Balaenoptera physalus (assembly GCF_965194825.1). Taxonomy (NCBI): domain Eukaryota; kingdom Metazoa; phylum Chordata; class Mammalia; order Artiodactyla; family Balaenopteridae; genus Balaenoptera; species Balaenoptera physalus. The sequence goes on from NC_138882.1 coordinate 33,543,343, forward strand.
GGAGCATGGCACTTGATCCCCTCTAAAGGTTCTTCCTGATCCCCTCGCCGCCCCCTCCCAGCCATATGTCCCAGGGCCTGCTCGGGAGGCTGGAATATGGGGACAGCTGCTGCCATTCCCTTCGTGGGACACGTCCCGAAGTCCTTCTGGCCACGCTCTTTATTTGGGATGCTTCTGCAGCTGCTGGCAAGGGTGTGAAGTTATGGGGGGCTGGCCCTCACCCAGGGCTGGGGCCAGGGCCATAGGAGTCCAAAGCAGCTGTGTGTGGGGCAAGGTGGAACGTGAAGGTGCTGGAACTATAACCTCTGGCTTCCTTGGAGAGAAGACAGGAGAGCAACCAAGTTTGCCTAAAAATAGGCATCACTTCTGGCTTCTGGATCCCCCAGTGGCCCTGGTTCCAGCATCTGAGCCCCTCAGGGAAGAATTTGCATACCACAGTATTTACAAAGTACAGTCAGGAGTAAAACCTCCCAAATGACTGTGTTGGAGCTTTACCGTTAGAAACCGTTTCATTCTCACACAGATGCAGTCATTTGGGGATCCCCAAATGTCAGGAATCATGCAGACTATATAAAAGATGCAGGCCAGCCCACTCCACCAGAATATTTTAGACCGAGTTCATCACCAACTTAAAAGTGCATGTGAATCTTGTTAAAATGCAGATTCCGATTTAGGAGATCCAGCGTGAGGCCTGAGATTGCATTTTTCAGAAGCTCCCAGCTGTTGTTGATGCTACTGGTCCTGGGCCCACTAGCAAGGTTCTAATCTAGATCATTCTTAATTTTCTGTAGTAATGGAAGAAAAGCAAGGGCACAGATAAATCAAAGCAGCAGATAATCCAAAACGTCTTTTGAATTGGTATGCACTGTCTGCTTTGTATTTAGCCGACTTATTCTTAATTCTGTTTTGCTAGGACTAATGTTAAAATAAACTTGCATTCTCTGAGCTCACAACAGCAGAATGGGAAGGGTCAGGAGGAAGGCAGCTTGGGATAATCAACTGTTACTCAGACAGCTGTGCCGGCAGCAGCCTCAAACGCTGTCCTTATTCCACTCTGCTCTGAGGACAAATCCCTGTATGAAAATCAAACTCCAACCCCCAGCCCCCTGCCTGGCTCCCAAAGAAGCCAACATGGCAAGAACTGGAGTGACCTGAGGATAGGATGACCCAGAATTAGAGGCAAGAGGGCTGAATTCCTGCAAGCAGTAGGATGTCGATTAGGAAGCCTCTTGTTTGGTAAATTTAGGAGCAGAATGTAATGCTGATGTGGGTGACTCCAGGGAGTAGGGGCATCTTCCTTCCCAAAGAACTCGAATTACTCCTGTCATCTGTTCAAGGTGGTCACTGTGGAGGGAAGGAACATAGAGGGGTTGCTGGGGCGGAGAGATGAGCTGTCCCAGCTTAAGGACTGTGGAGAGCCAAGCCTTGTGATGCAATGAATGGGTTGATCGTGTGGGCTCTGTCTCCCCCTGGAGAGAGGGGATGGCTGCAGGCTGGGCCCTTCTGTTTCTCCAGGTGCTGATTCTCCTGTACATCGCAGACTGGATGGTGCACTGGATGTGGGGCCGGGGCCTGGACCCGGACAACTTCTCCATCCCGTACTTGACAGCCCTGGGGGACCTGCTCGGCACTGGGCTCCTAGCACTCAGCTTCCATGTCCTCTGGCTCATTGGGGACCGAGACACGGATGTCGGGGACTAAGCCTGGTCACTCAGCCTTCTCTCCACCTCTCTGCACTTTCTGTGTGAAATTTTTTTTGGTTTCTCTTCCCCCACCCCACCCCACTCGACACTCCCACCTCTTTCTAGGACTTCACTTTGATACCGAATTCTCATTATTTTCAATGGGAATTTTTATACATTGAGCCAAGTTTGTAGAGCAAGAATTCAGGCAGGACAGATGGACTGAGATGAATAGTACAAGTAGATTTTTGAGACAATCACCAAGTGCAATTTCATGGTGGGTGCCTCCAGGTGAAGTGGATTGGGGAAGGGGTTTCCATCTGGGATCTGGGGACGTTTGGTTTAGCTTTAGCAAACTCAGCCTCTGTGAGTGGGCTCTGGTTTTGGGGGTTTGTCTTTGTTTTCTTTTTTTCTTTTCGGTTGAACAGAGGGATAAATGTCACTCTCCCTTCCCCTCCCACACACACATACTTTTTCTAGAAATGGACCAACTTCAAAGCACTAAGCAGGAGACAGCTGCTCTGGCCCCAAATAATCCTAGCCCTATTCTCTACCCTGCTCTCAAAAAGAATGAGGTGAACTCCTTAAATTGTGTACGTGCTCCTTACCCGATTGCCTGATAAATACCACCAACCCCTCCCTTTGATCTTTTTTCCAATTGATTGTCTCATCCAGGAAGAAATGAGCAGTGGCCTGGTCTCCCTGTTGACCCATGTCAACCCATAGTTTGCCAAGATCTACATCCTCCCTGGGCCCAGAGAACTGATTATCTCTGTTCAACCTTTATCTCTAATTGTTTCCAAGCACGACCTTTCCCAGAGCTTGCCGGGTTGGGTTCCAAGATTAGGGACGGAGAATGGGTATGTGGAAAATGGTTGGGAGGTTGAGGGCAACCAGGGGTGTTTCACTGCTGCTGTCTCTCCTGAAGACATAATCACGTGGTCACCTTAGACCCTGTCGCTTCCTGAAATCACTCATTCTTTCATGCCATGGAGGTCAGTTTTCCTCTCTCTTGGCTTCTGCCCACATTCATCATTCATTCACTCATTCATTCATTCATTCATTCATTTATTCAGCAAATACACAGCCTCCCCAAGAGGAGCTCATCTGCAGGCACGGTCTGAAACATTTGTTGAGCGCTATTTATTGAGTGCCTACTACGTGTTAGGTCCTGTTTGCACAGGCACTGACTAGCCAGCGGTAAGGGAAACACAGTTCTAACCTCGCCTCGTTCCTAGATATAAAGGCCATGTGCCCTTTTCAATCTGGCAGAGAAAGTTTCCTCGCTGTATTTCCATCTTTGTCACCGAGCCAGGTTCCGCCTCTAGATTCCACTCCTAGATCCCACTTCTGCACAACACTGACCACAGCTAGAGCCCCTAGCCCCATTGCTCAGCCACTGTTGATTTCCCTAAACTCCCCTTACCCTCCCTTCCCTCCATCTCCTCACCAGCCACCCAAAAGAGGATTCAGAACTAGAAGGCTGGATATCAACTGACTGCTTCCACTTTTCTCTGCCCAGCACAAGACTGGGAGAACACTGGAATCTCTGCATCTTCCCCACACGTTTCCGTGAACAGATCAGGATTCTGTTGTCCACACTCACATGTGTACAAATCTGGGCATTTGGATGCAGGTTTTTTCTAGCCTGTCTATCCACAGCTTCCCCTTAAGCCCTCCCCTCTGTAGCCTGAAGGGCCCATCTCCAGGGGAAGACTAGGCAGTGACCCTGACTCTTACCACTACGATGCTTCATCCCAGGAACTTGCCCTTTACCGCCAGAGACTTTTCTCTCCCTCCATTTCCACCCAGGCCACCTTCCAGAGCCTAGAACCTTAGAATTGGAATCGTAGAGGTTATCTAGCTGGGGTTGTGTCCAGCAGAGTTTATTAACACCAGCCTGGCCTTGTTCCTGCTCTTCCTCAGGCCTTCTTTCGTCTTGTCCTCCACCTCCAAACCCATTTGCACACAGACTCTTGTACAGGCACCAAAACCAACTCCTCCGCCCCTGAGGCTGTGCCCCTGTGGTCTGCAGTCACCCCTGCCCCAGTCACCCCCCACCCCTTCCTCATCTCTGGAGTTCAGCCAGGCTGCCCTGGGGGATTCCGGAGTGTCCTTGGCCACAAAAGCAAGAAGGTAGGCGTGCCCCAAGCCCTGCGTGTGTGAGCAGAGGGAGGACTGCGGGGTGAGAGGGAAAGAAGATGAACTTCATGACTTGCGTGGAAGATCCATTTCTTTTCCCCCGATTGCACAAACTGCATGGACTTTTGGCCCGGCTGTGAGGAGCAACATTGGTTTACTCTTATATCCTTAAAAAGTTACAGAACTGTGTCCTAGGACAATTATTTATAGTGACTATAACTGAATTGACAAATGTCAACGTAACTGATAAATTATATTTGGTAAAATAAAGAGGACGTTTATTTAGGTGGCTGGTGGTTCCTGTGTGTCTCATCAAAAAGCAGCTTCCACTGTTTCTTTGGGCCCCCTCTGTAGTCCACCCCCTCCTCGCACAGAAGTGGAGAGGGGCCAGAGTGCGACGAGAAGTATCTCTTAAATGCGGAGATGCGTGATAGAAAACATCAGCCATTTATTGAGAAGCAATCAGTGCTGCTCTGGGACATATTCCAGAAGCCTTACTCTGTCCTTGCTCTCCACACACTGACTCAGCCTCGGTTGGGGTATTGTGCAAAGGGTGCAAGCACCTATGGGTTAAGATTCCTTCCCGCCAGAGGTTTATAATCTGCTTGGGTCAAATAATAATAGCCATTCTTTGCTGAGTACTTGCACGTGCTTTCACTGTGCTCAACCCTGTAAACTCTTAGAAATTTACAATTGACTGCAAAGGGTTTAGAGTCAGACAGGCCTGAGTTCAAATCCCAGATCTTCTGCATTGATCTGTGTGACCTTGAGCAAACCGTTTACCCTCTCTGAGTTTCAGTTTCCTCATCTGTACTAATACGTATTCCCTAGGGTTGTTAAGCGACTTCAGTAAGATAATTGACGTAAAGGACTAGACACTGTGCCTGGCATACACTAAACCCCAACATACTAGTCAACTCTGAAGTGAGGGGGAGGTGGGCCAATGACTAGGCAATGTCAGTACTCTGACCATAGGGGTAAACCGAGGGTGGCTGGGGAGCAGGCAGACGGAAAGGACACCTAACCAAGTCTTGAGGGGCAGGGAAGTCTTAGAGGAAGCCAACAAGAATAGGAGCAGCATGTCGGAGGAGAGAACCATCCTGGAGAGGAAACAGTAAGCTAAGCAGAGAAGTAAGCCTGGTGCTTTGGGGAACTACAAATGGTTCACATGACCTGAGTTTGGAGGGCAGGGGGTGATAACACAACCCTCTGAGACACGCACACGTTTGTGACGAAGCAGTTTTTCTGAGATGGCAGATAGGGAAGGGCAGAGTCACAGTGCAGTCCCACCCAGATCTGTCTGACTCCAAAGCCTCTGCTGGGAACCACTGCCCGAGCAGGACACGTCCCCCGAGGATTCTTGACAGTGGTGTATAGCACACAGTGCTGAGCATGACCCAGCTCGGTGATCAGCCCTTTTTTTTTTCAGCTTTGAGATATAATTGACAAAGTTGTAAGATATCTAAAGTATATAATGTGATTTAATATATGAATACATTGTGAAAGGATTCCCCCCATTGAGTTAAGTAACACATCTATGACGTCACATAATTACCCTTTTTTTTCTAGTGAAAACATTTAAGAAATCAGCCTTTTATAATGGGCCTGGACTCTGGGACTAACTCTTCAAAGCAGTAATATGTTAGTAAGGCCATTAAGGGTTAGCGGAAAGAGGATAATTGCTTGTTAATTATGATTTGTATAATAGTTAATATATAGTATATTATACTCTATGATATACTTTTAAATAATAACCTCATTTACAACTTCAATATTATCTCTCATAACTTTGCAAAAAAGATATTATCACCATTTTACAAGCGAGAAACTGAGGCCCAGAGGGGTTAAGTGTCTTGCCCAAGGTCATAGATTCACACCCAGGATTCTCTCAGCCCAGTGCCTTCCCACCATGCCTGAAGCCAGATAAAAGAGGTGGCCAAGGTGTCCCTGTGTAGAGAACATAAAAATGTACTGAAATGGTCAAAAATATGGTGCCTGTTATCTCAGTTTTGCCCTTGAGACACCTTGTATTGCTGCAAAATGATAATTGTCTACAGAAATAGACAATATCTTCCAGTGGACATTTAAAATCAAGCTTCCCAGGCGCCAGCCTATCCCTGATGATATTTTTGCAACATAATTACAGGCAACACCATCAACCCTGAGATCAGTCAGCTGACAGTCTCCTGAAATCCCGCTGTCTCCAGCTAAAATTCAGTAACTGAACAATGCACGGTATAGTGCTGTTTACTGCACTATATTTTATAACATTATCTAAAGATAAAATATTTTAATATGACTCCCAAGAAAATATATGGCTTGATAAAAAATTTTTTTTAAAAGCTAGTAAGAAAACCAATTACAGGGAGTTCCCTGGTGCCCTAGTGGTTAGGATTCCAGGCTTTCACTGCTGTGGCCCGGGTTCAATTCCTGGTCGGGGAACTGAGATCCTGCAAGCTGCGCAGCGTGGCCAAAAAAATCAAAGAAACAGAAACAAAGTGCAGGAATGTGAGAACCAGTTGGCCAGAGAGAAAAAAAATCCTAAACATAATTTGAAAGACTTTATGGCTATATTCATGTTTAGTTAGGTTGGGTTGACTAATATTGCCTAGTTATTGGTGTTTTCTTTTAAAAAGTTAAATGAAAATAATCCCAAATAAGTAAATATTATGTCATATTCAGAGCATAGTATAAGTTCCTTATTTTGAACATACTAGAACAAATTTATTATTTTGAACATTACAGAAATTATTTTCTCTTAGCTCCTATCAAAGAAATGTTGAACAAGTAGGTAGAAAACCTTGCTTTAAGGGAGCTCCAAATTGTGACCTGCCTGGGACACCCACATGTTATTCTGTCCTTGACTCTGCACAGACTGTCACATGTGTGACTTTCAAGTACATTACCTAAGTTGTTGACTACCTCACAAATTACTCAGAAATCAAGTATGTATCTGGTTTTTAGGTGTTAGAAATCTGTGGGAAAAGTAACTAAGTCAAATATGAAATATTAACTAAGATTACCAGGCCAAAAATCAAACCAGCCTTCGATACAGGTTCAGGAAGGTGCAGGGGAGAGATGTCACCATTGTCTGAGGTATTCTCAGGGGATCCAATCCCAAGCCTGGAACACAGCCACTGATCTTCTCCCTTGGGACTCCCATGCTATGGAGGACAGAACAGCACATCACGTGCCCACCTAGGCTTCTACATTCTCTATCTTTTGCTTTGCTTAGCATCCAGGTTATCTTTTTGCTGTGTCAGGGTCAAAGATGGTGGCCAGAATCCTCTGGGATACCCCAGGGCATCACTAGAATTCTCCTACTCCTCCAATGAGGCACAACTGCCAGCTGCCTTCTCCAATCAAGGCAGATTCTTATTTTTTGAGCTCAATAAGTAAGAGTCATCATGTCCACTTTTGAAATGAAGCAACTCTTGGAAAACATGCTGAGGATGCTGTACTCTTCTTCTGAGAAGTCACCCTATTTTCCTCACACAGCTTAATTTTAAATATAATAACAAGCACAAGCTTTAGAGGTAGACATAGGTTTGAATCCCAGCTTTCTCAACTCTTTTGATCCCCAGTTGTTCCTTCTGTAGAATGGGATAGCAGTGCCTTCTCTGTGGGGCTGTTTAGCACACAGAAGTTTCAATAAACAGAAGCTTTTATTATTATTATACAATGTTGATTAAAACGAGAAGAGAAATACTCAGAATATAGAGTTTGCGATGATATGAAGGAACTAGTGAATTGAGAAGTTAATAGACCCAGACCCACCCTGGATTCTGCTCGTTAGTGCCGTGCGTGCAGTTGAAGTTGGACAAAGTTGTGCAGTGTGGCGGACCAGCCAGGTTCATAGGTCTCCGTTGGGTAAGGGCACTGTGACCCTGACCCGGCTTCATCTTCAGGGGCCCGAAAACTCAATCCCATCCAGAAGTCATCTCAGGGAGGCTGACTTAGGCCCACAGACTCACAGAGGCCTGTGCATAAGACCAGATGGTCAGTGGGCCTGACACACATGTAAGCCTGACCAGCACATTCCCTCCCTGGAAGGAAGCTACCCAGGTAAAAGGTGATCAGAAGGCACTCAGAGAGTTGGGAATCTTAACAGAGAAGTTTGTTTTATAATTTGAAAATATAACGGTGTCAGGCCTTGTTAGTCAGCTGCGGAGTCTCCACAATAGGGACACCGGACAGCCAGCCAGATATTCCCTTAAGACTAAGGTGTCTGCCAGACAGAAGCCAGAGATGTGTAGCCACTCTTCTCCTCTCAATGTCTCCTTTCTTTACTTCTAAGACTGACCAACTTCCCTTCAGATCAACACATTTCTTCTTTAGATATGTTTATACTCCAAGCAATCTAGTCTTCTGCCTAGGAACCTCTCATTACATGTTGATTTTAGAGTTTAACACAGTATTTCCAAGTTCTTGGTGGAGGGTTGGGGGGTTGTCAGTGGGTAACTAAGGGTGGCCTATGGGTACAATAGTCTCTGCCTTGCTCCCCTCTTACAGAATTGAAAGGTCATAGAAAATTAGAATCATCTGTGTTAGAAGGGAATGCCTTCATTATATAGATGCGACTTTCTCAGTGACACGTTGACAGTTGGGGCCACACACTCAGTTCTTTAAACCAAAAATTCTCCTCTACCCCTTTTCCTATCTTCTTTCCCTGGTTTTATTTGGGGTGGATGGGAGGGTATCCATGGAAGAAGGCAAATGTGGCAACAAAAGCAGTAAAAACTAGGGTATAATGTTTCCCCTGGATACTCCCAGGCTCAAAGCTAGCTGCAGACTCTTGGGTACAAGCCCGCAGAGGAGTGATTGACACGTTGCCCTTTGAGCCCACCAGCCTCTCCCTCGAGGGTTTCCTAGGGCACCTTGCTGCGGAAACTTCTGGCTGAATGCTTAGCTGGGTCACAGGCATTCCTGTGCTTCTGCTTCCTGTGCCCAAAGCAATCACCAAAAAGTTATGATTACTTAAGTGAATCTGGAGTTTGGGGCTTAGGGACAGCTGCAGCCCCATGGCCTGACCCTCCTCTGGGTTCATCCCTCTCATCCGTGCTCCTGGGCCACTTGCTGTATCACTTCAGTCTCCATTTCATGTTACAAAGCATTTTTCCACTTTCTTCCTAGCACAGGGGTGGAGGCTGTGGAGATTATATAAACTTTCTCTTCTTTTTTTTTTTTTTTTTTGCCACGCGGTGCAGCTTGCAGGATCTCTTAGTTCCCCAACCAGGGACTGAACACAGGCCACAGCAGTGAGAGTGCCAAGTCCTAACCACTGGATCACCAGGGAATTCCCTAAACTCTTTCTGTTCTATTTGAAGTCAAGCTCACAAGTTCTTAGGCGATTTCCTAGTGCTGGGTCACTTCTTTAATAAATATTTATTGAAATCATATAGTAGTCATCACCAACCTGAAATTAGTGATGTAATAAGCTATACACCACATCCGTTAGGTAGGGCTCTTGCCAAAAACGTTTTTCCAGAATCTAATCTTGAGAAGACAATCAGACAACCCAGAATATGGGTTGACAACCCAGACTCTCTACAATACAACTCTTTAAAAAGAAAGTCAGTGTTATGAAAAGCAAAAAAAAAATGGCAAGGGATTATTGTAGATTGAAGCTGTCCAATAGAACTGTCAGTGATAAGGAAAACAGTCCATGTCTGAGCTGTTCAATATAGTAGCCACTATTACATGTGGCAACTGAGCACTTGAAATGTGGCCAGTGTGACTGATGAGCCGATTTTAAATTTATTTAATTTCAATTAATTTGAATATAAATAACCACACATGGCTACTGGCTCCTGTATTGGACACAGCATAGTTCTACATTAAAAAAAGACTAATAAAGAAACAAAACAACCAAATGCAATGCATGAACTTTTATTGTATCCTGGATCGGGCGGGGGGCGGAAATGAGAAAAAAATATTTCAAGGGATATAGATAAATGTAAATTATTTATGATATTATTGAGCTAAAGTTAATTTTTTTAGGTGTGATAATGGTAATGGTATCGTTACCAAGTCCAAGCTCCTACTGCTCACTGCACAACAGGCCAATAAATGGAGAGCTGAGTTCTTGGGGCAAGGAATAGAGACTTTATTTGGAAAGCCAGATGACCAAGAAGATAATGGACTAGTGTTCCAAAGAACCATCTTACCCTAGTTAGAATTCAGGCTTCTTTTATACTAAAAGGGAAAGTGGTGTGGTTGGTTGTTGTAAATGTCTTGGTGTTGGTGATGTAATCCTTTGTGCTTGCAGCTGTCCACATAGGTCAGGTCACCATGTTTCTATAAACTTCCAACAGGACAAATGTTATTCTCTGTTCTGCAACTTTTTATCTCTATATGAATGGAAAAGTGTTATACTTACTTTTAAAGGTCAGAGCCTAGACCTCCCTGGTGGCAGAAGTGGTTAAGAATCTGCCTGCCAATGCAGGGGACAGGGGTTCAAGCCCTGGTCCGGGAGGATCCCACATGCCGCGGAGCAACTAAGCCCGTGCGCCACAACTACAGAGCCTGTGCTCTAGAGCCCGCGAGCCACTACTGAGCCCGTGTGCCACAACTATTGAAGCCCGTGGGCCTAGAGCCCGTGCTGTGCAACAAGAGAAGCCACTGCAATGAGAAGCCCACGCACCACAACGAAGAGTAGCCCCCGCTCACCACAACTAGAGAAAGCCCGTGCGCAGCAACAAAGACCCAATGCAGCCAAAAATAAATAAATAAATTTATTTTTAAAAAATAAATAAATAAAGGTCTGAGCCTTGAGAATGCACTATCCTGTATATTTCAGGTGATAGGCAACATTCTTAACCTACAGCAAAAGTAACAGAATACAAAGGTTAAACTAAAAGAAAAAGATCTAATATGGAGTCAGATTTGTTCTTCCCAATTACAGTATTTTGGTTTTATAGGAGAATTTAATTATTAGGTCCTGTGTACTAAAGTATTTAGGGATGAAGTGTGTGCTCCTTACTTTCAAAAGGTTTGATATGTATACACAAAGAGACAAAGCAGATGAGGCAAAGTGTCAGTAATTGAAAATCCAGCTTTAGGACATACTGATATACATTATACTCTTCTTTTAACATTTCTATGGGTTTGAAATTTAAAAAAAAAAAAAAGTGGGAAGTAAAAAGGATAGAGACAGGCACCAACTGGAAGTGTGATAGTAACAGAGCAAGGCTGACCATTTCCCCAGCTTCCAAAAAGCTGTGTTCCAAACATGTACATGCAAATCTGTTGTTGGCACTCTGAATGTGCTTTCCCTCTCTCTTATTTATGACTGTCTACCTGGGAGACTGCAGCTTACTATCGAAGAAATACAATACCCCTACCCCCACCAAAGGAATTGTCACTCCTTTTATAGAAACTCTGTGACTTGGGGGAATACCAGGAACTTGCTAATCTTCCCTCTTAAATCCTCACTCTTCACACTTCTGATTTGGCAAACTTAAAGTAGTTCCTCTTACAGACAACCAGGGCCAAAGCCAAAATTTTGTATTTGAAATCCTTGTTTACTTTGTAATGTATTGTTTGCATATAAGTTAAATAATTTTAAATTGGTCACATAGTTAAAGGACCACAGATCAAACCGATTGTAAGTGCTCCAGGTGATGAATAAGGGCTGCAACAGTAAGGGAAATATTCCTAAATCGGTTGATGCTTAAGTCAGGCTTTAAAGCAGCATTTCTCAAAGTGGAATCTGGTCTGGGTATCACCTTTGTACTTGACAAAAAGGCAGATTCCCCTGGGTCCTACCACAGCCCTGCAGAGTCAGAATGTTCATATTTAACAAGCACCCCAAGTAATTCTTATGCACACTAAAGTTTGAGAACCCAAAGTATGGTAAGATTTAGGTGTGTGAAAAGAAGCCTGAAGGGTATTCTGATAGGTGAAGCACCCTGAGCGAAGATACAAAGTCAAAAATGAAATAGGGCTTTTAAAGAGCAGAAGGAACATCACTGTTAGGAGGGGGAAGATTCCCATTTGAGATCAGGTGAGATAGAGTTGTTAGGTAGGGTGGGGCTTTGGACACCAATTCAGGAAGGTCGGACAATTTTTGGGTAATTGGTAGACAATGAAGGAACAATGATGTTTTAGGAAAATCATCCTGGCTGGTTGTGCAGGATGCAAGATTTTAAAAAACTAAAATCAAGGAGATCAATAAACAGGTTTCTGAAGATGATCCAGGTGTGAATAATGAAAGCCTGAACATGAAAGTGGCACTGGATACAAAGCATAAAGGATGGGTGGGAGAAATGTCTTTGAAGGAAGGATCAGTAGGATGTGGTAACTGACTTTTTAAAAGGGAGGGGCTGTAGAGGAATATGTGTAAGAGGAAATATTAATAATGCTCACTACTACACACTACTATATATAAAATAGATAACTAATAAGGACCTACTGTATAGCACAGGGAACTCTACTCAATACTCTGTAATGACCTATATGGGAAAAGAATCTAAAAAAGAGTAGATATGTGTATATGTATAACTGATTCACTTTGCTGTGCACCTGAAGCTAACACAACACTGTAAATCAACTATACTCCAATAAAAAAAATTTTTAAATGCTCAATGTCTACAAACAAAAACAAAAACCTAATAACATAGTTTTAAAATTGGCTAAGGAGTTGAATAGATTTTTCTCCAAAGAAGACATACAAATGGCCAAAAAATATGTGAAAAAACGTTCAATGTCACTAATCATCAGGGAAATACAAATCAAAACCACAATAAGATATCACTTCACACCTGTCAGGATGGCTATTATAAAAAAAAAAAAAGACAACAAGTGTTGGCGAGGATGTGGAGAAATTGGAACCCTTGTACACTGTTGGTTGGAATGCAAAATGTTGCAGCCACTATGGAAAACAGTATGAAGTTTCCTCAAAAAACTAAAAATAGAACTATCATATGATCCAACAATCCTATTTCTGGGAATTTATCCAAGAGAATTGAAATCAGGATCTCAAAGAGATATTGGCACTCCCACGTTCATTGCAGCACTATTTACAATAGCCAGGATAAGGAAGCAACCTAAATGTCCATCAAACGATGAGTTTAAAAAGTAGTATATGCATACAATAGAATATTATTCAGCCATTACAAAGAAGGAAATTCTGCAATAAGCGACAACATGGATGAACCTTAAAGACATTATGCTAAGTGTAATACCCAAATCACAGAAAGACAACTACTGCATGATTCCACTCATATGAGGTATCTAAAATAGTCAAATTTATAGTGTCAAAGAGTGGAATAAATAGTGGTTGCTAAGAGCTAGGGGGAGGGGGAAATGGGGAGTTACTAATCAATGGGCTTAAGGTTCAGTTAAGCAAGATGAATAAGTTCTAGAGATCTGCTGTACAACACTGTACCTCTATTGCACACTTAAAATTTTGTATTTTTTGTATTTTATTGAATACTTTAAAATTTAAGAGGTAGATCTCATGTTAAGTGTTCCTACCACAATAAAATAAAAATGTTCAGGTCTGAAGCCTGAGTGAAAGGAAGAAATGATGAGGCCAATGACAGAAATAGCTGTTTTTGTGGTGATGCAGTGAGGGGGAGGCTCTGGCAGGACAACCAAATGGAGGCACCTTTATAGCAGTTGAACAGAACTGATTGGAGATAAAGATATAAATGAACTTTAGACAAAGAGAAATTTGAAGCCAAGGCAATTCACTAAAGTAAAAAGTTTAAAGAATGATCAGTTCAGGGACCGAGACTCAAGCCTTAGGAAATTCTTAGGGAGTGATGGGATGGAAGGAACCCATGAAAGAAAAAGGCGATCATCAGAGAAGTAGGAGGATAAACAAGAAAAACAGTGTCACAGAAGCCACGTGAGAAACAAATTTCAAGGGGTGGTCAACTATGTTAAAGCCAACGGGAATTGAGAAAAGACCATTGGAAAGGGAACTGAGACATTCGGAAAAGATGAGTAGCCTAGCCTGAACTTCCTTACCTGGGTAACAAATATTTTGGGCTAAATACATTCATTGTGAACCGTGCTGATGTTCTCTACTCACAGAACGTAAGTGGTAGCCCATCAAGAGATCTAACCAGGGCTGTTTTCCCATTGCCCTGTTGCTTTTTCTTCTATTCCTGGGAAAAGTATAGAAAATGGAACTTATTTTGTTCGCCGTGAAGCTCATGTTCCCTTAACTGTTACCTAAAGGGCAGGTAGGTCAGAAAAGTTACAGGCTAAAAAATTAAAAGTATTTGCAAAACTGTAGTTTAATCGTTATTCATAAGCAACAGCAACAACAACTGGAGGAGGACTGCCAGTGTACTCCAATTAGCTTCCAGCCCAAATGATGTGATGACTAGAGATTGTGGAAGTGAGGATGAGGAACATCTGTTGTTTTCTGTCTATCTTTACTGCAGTAGCTAGTTATTAAATATTAATAACTAACATTTAACGACATGGGTTTTCCTAAGAGTCGGCCTTTTAATCTGTCCTTGAATTTGACTGATATTGGGTCTTTTGGGAAAAATATAAGAACTAGCCTTCATCATGTTCACAAGATCCTGGATATGTCTATCCAACTGAAAGAACAGGAAATAGATTTGGAGCATGAGGGATGAGGCTTGAGCTTTTATTAGTGGAATAATGTATGGCATCTATGGAATAATTTTTAATCTTAGCTCCATAAAACTTTTAAAGATAGTGAGAAATCTGTCTGGGGACGGATTTAGGCAGGTGAAATCATGTCGAACAAATCGCTTCTGAAGGATCTTTTCTATGCCAGAATTATTTTAAAATAAGATTCCTAATGGTTGAAAGGATTTGAAACTTTGCATAGTTTTTTTAAAAAGAAAAATAGTGCATAAACTACACTTCCCAGGAGGCCAGGCGGGCGAGTCTCCTCACTCGGCTACTTCTCTTCACCGCGAGGTGAGCTGGGAAATGTAGTGCTCCAAGCAACGCTGCACGTGACGCACGCGAAGGAAGGCAAGAGGGACTGCGCCGCCTGGTGCGGTACAGGGTCCGGGGAGTCTATGTGTGAGCCTCTCTTTCCCCAGAATTTGGTTTGTGCAGTGCGGGGAGGGCCCCCATCTTCTCCCTGACCGTGAAATGAGCTGGCCCGGGTTCATTCGCCCGCCGGAGCAGCTCCGGGGAAGTCCCGGTGGGTGAGGCACCGTGGTGCCTCATCCCATTTCTCGGTAGCCGGGCGGGGAGGGGGAGAAGGTGAGAACAGCCGGGGGCTCGCAGCTTGCGCCCTGCGCCCCACCCAGGCTGCGGCCGCCGGGGGAGGAAGCGCGCATATAGGTTGAGTGCGAAGTTTCCTTTTTTGCTTTCTTGTCAGAGAAGCCCCAACGGGCGGTTCGGCGGGAATGCCAAACTTCAGTTTGAGCGGGGTCCCGAGCCAAAGGGGTTAAAATAAGCTCTCCCCCAACTTCCCGCCGCCGTATAACGTCCATCCCGCTAGCCATGGGCAGCCGTGATCACCTGTTCAAAGTGCTGGTGGTGGGGGACGCCGCAGTGGGCAAGACGTCCTTGGTGCAGCGATATTCCCAGGACAGCTTCAGCAAACACTACAAGTCCACGGTGGGAGGTGAGACGTCGCTGCGGGGGCGGGATAGACCAGAGGCCGAGATCACGGGACTTGAGCCGTGGACTCAAGTGGGGTGGGGAACGGGGGATTTGGTGTCTTTGGGTCCTTCCCCGGGCCTGGAAATAGGTGTCTGGGATCCTGAAGGGAGGCATGCTGGTGTTTGATTTGCATGCCTCTCTTGGGTTTCCCCCAATTAAGTTCTACCAGCGTGAGCTGATTGTCTGGAAAGAGATAGAGCAAAGCTGTGACGATGGGAATTGGGGGCGGGTGGATGAGAAAATGAGCAATTGCTGCGTTTCGCTAGGGAACTCAAGTCTCCTCCTGCAGCCTTCCTAGCGGTCACTGGCAAATCTCTGCGATCAGCAGAAGCAGCTGAGACCCTCTGGAGCGCCTGGTTAGGTACCAGCTGGGGCTGTTGTCCTGCCTCTCACGGGAGTTACAGACAGCTGTTGAAGGAACAGAAAGGTGTTTAACCTGGCCTCCTGGAGCCTAGCTTTGTTATGGAAATACCTGCATGGGAGGGCCCCTTGGCCACACAATCAGATGCTTATCAAGGCTGACGAGCTGTGTGTTTTTTGCCATCGGTTGCTTAAATAAAGACTAGGACTTCTTCCTAGTGTAAAATATACCACTCTTCTGACCTATCTTCCCCCCACACACACCTTTTTCTCTCAAACTGGGGAGGTGAAGGTGGCAGGGAAGACCAAGAGTTAATTCATTTCTTTCCAGGTTTGGCCTTTGGACTCAACTGTCTTTTCAGAAGTAGAAAAATGCCTTCTAATTAAAAGTTTAGATGGGAAGAGCTGGTGAAGAGGGAAAGTAACAAACATTTATTTATCTCCATTAAAAGAACTTTTTTTAAGGAAAAAAAATTGCAGTAATGTAAATTTTGAAAATGTGTGCTAGTGTTCCTTCTGGAATTTTTTTAAATTAACATGCATTTACATTGCAGTTAAAACACCCTCCTTAAGAACATTCATCAAAATTAAGGGTTTAAAAAAAAATTAAGGGTTTAAAGTTTCAAACAAACAAAAAAAAGTTTCAAAGATTGTTTCCTGACCATTCTGCCCCACACTGCTCAATAATATGAGGGTCCCTACTTCATGGATTTGGTTTAAAAGTATCCCACTAATTTTTAGCAATTGTTCTAGTTTTCCTTTAGTAGAGAATATAATTGACTGGCTAATTTTTGTTCAGTGTTTATTCTTAATTTCCCCTAGCTTTTATTTCTGTCATAGACGTGGAGAAATGTATTTCCAAATCTCAGAAATTATCCTGTTTCTGTCCTTATCAAAAGCTCTCCCCCCACCCCCGCGCCTTAACTCATGGACTCTCAGCATCTACAGATGTGGCAGTAGATTCCAGCACAGCTCTTAAGCATCATCCATGGAGTATCTTCTTCCTGGTGAATCATCTGGGACCTTTTCACTTTATCCCATTCCTGCCCAAGATAATTCCTACAGCCTTATGGAGAATGTAGAATTCCCTGAGGGTGTGTTTTTCTCATAATACAATTGGACTAGAAACCAACACTGAAATGTGGAAGATGCAAAAGCCAACCCACTTACCTCATTTCCCTCTTCTACCCCATCATCCCTTCCCTGAGAAAACCCCCTAAATCTCCCAGAAACTGTTTAACCTGAGATTAGAAGTTGTTTTTATAATTACTCCCATCCTCCTATCCCCAGCCTTAGAGACAAGTAGGATCAAATACATTGGTTTGACAAGAGAGTAAAAGCTAGAGATGCCTTCGGAGACGCATGTGAATTACCTGTCCCACACTTAATGCATGAGTGTGGGCTCATCTCAGTCCATTGAGGGCTTAAAAATAACCAAACAAATAAATAATGAATGAATGGGATTGGAGTTGTGTGTCTCTAGGGTTGTAATTGCATATTTGATATGACTTTGTGGATTTTTAAAGGTAAATTTAATTCAACTATATTATGCATATACTTTCAGTGGATTTTGCTCTGAAGGTTCTCCAGTGGTCTGACTCAGAGGTGGTGCGCCTCCAGCTGTGGGATATTGCAGGTAGGATGGACAAGACTGGACAAAAACAAGGAAGACATTTTGGTTTAACCAACAAGCTCTCAGAGAAAAAGTGGGACAGTGAAACCAGAAGTTTTTTCCTGAAGCTGGAATGATTGAACTGCTCTGAGGATATATAAGCTGAGTAGATGTAGAGCTTTTGTAGTTGTTTTGCCCTGAATAAATGTAGAGCAGTCTCTGTGTGGGTGAGGGGCTGGCAAGGTAGTGAACTGTCCAGACCATAGGTAGATGCTCCCACAGCAGGGGGAGGGGGTGCTCTTTCTAGGTTTTCGGCTGACCTTGGTGAGAAACAAGAAAAGAGAAGACAATAATAATAATAGCTAAACCTTATTTATTATGTGCCAAGCACTTTTCTGAGCATTTTAGATTCACTGACTCATTAATCCTTACAGCTATCCTATGATAAAAATCTACTGCTTTTTTCCCCACTTTACAGATGCGCAATCTGAAGCACTGAAAGCTTGACTTGTCTAAAGTCACATAGATAGTAAATGACAGAGCAGGGATTTGGAATTGGGTGATCTGGGCGCAGAATCTGGACTCACCCACTACGCATACTGCCCTCTTTCCCACAATGAAGATGGAAAGGGCAGGGTGTCAGGGAGGGTTCCAAGGCTGGTTCTCAGGATCACCTTCTCAAGAACCGTCTCCTTTCTTCCCAGGGCAGGAGCGCTTCACCTCTATGACCCGACTTTACTATCGGGATGCCTCTGCCTGCGTTATTATGTTTGATGTTACCAATGCCACTACCTTCAGCAACAGCCAAAGATGGAAACAGGACCTGGACAGCAAGCTCACACTGCCTAATGGAGAGCCGGTGCCCTGCCTGCTCTTAGCCAACAAGGTATGTGGTCGATCTTGGAAAATGGCCCCTGGCCTCAATCCGTGGTCAGAGAGTAAGCGTATCTAAAATGCACTCTGATTGTGGGTATCCACTTGCCCTTCTCAAGCTGGCAAAATCTTCTCTTCCTCCTTTCAAGAGATGTTGAGACTTTCTTTGGGAAGAATGTTGGCTGTAGATTTCAGATGCTGCTGTTCTAGCCATTGGTGGAACTGTTTTAAATCCACACGTATCTGAGCAATGTTTCTATTCCCAGGAAGTTTATGGTGTTGCCTTTTATTTATTTTCTTTGCCAGTGTGATCTGTCCCCTTGGGCAGTGAGCCGAGACCAGGTTGACCGGTTCAGTAAAGAGAATGGTTTCACAGGTTGGACAGAAACATCAGTCAAGGAGAACAAAAATATTAATGAGGCCATGAGGTGAGTAGCTCATGCTGTTCTGGGGATAGGCACGCAGATTTACCCATCTTCCACTGCAGCCCCTTGGACCTTCTTTCCTTGTTTCTGAACAAACAAGAGCAGACTGAGCCACTGGAATGCCAGCTTCTGAAGGTCAGGGATGCTGTCTTCTCTCCTGAGATAATTGGGGACAAAGGGGCATTTAAACCTTGTGGCTTTACTGAATGCCATCTGGTGACAAGACAGACAATATCTGCCGTTTCTCCATCCAGCTTCTCAGGCTTGTTTTGTACTTGTTTTTTAGAGTCCTCATTGAAAAGATGATGAGCAATTCCAGAGAAGATATGTCTTTGTCCACCCAAGGGAACTACATCAACCTGCAGACCAAGCCCTCTTCCAGCTGGGCCTGCTGCTAGTAGCGCTTGGCTTGTTTTCCCTCCCAGTTCTAGGAGATCCTTCTCTTCCCTTTGGTTGCCCACCCAGCAGTTTTACTAAGTGCATTTGAACTGTTTGCTACTGACTGTCCAGTAAGGAGGGCCATCATCACTAAGAAAAGACACGTGGGACCCATGGGCGTTTCTGCTGCCTCTCCTGCAAGTTGCCTGTCACTTGCTGCTGGCTCACGGGGACCAGTCAGTGCCTTCTGTCCAAAAAAGATCATCTCATCTCTCAATTTGTGATCTGGGATTTTGTGGGAAGGATTAGAAATCAGCATCTGTGTTTTACGGACCATAATTCTCACCTACTTTTGAGCATATTTTTCCATTTGATGTATATTGATATCTCAATCTGATAGGACTTCAGATTGCAAGGAAAATGAGATCAAAGGTCATCTCCCAAATTCCTTGTTGATCATTGCTTTCAGATTCTTTCTGTCTCGGACTTTGAATTTAAACACCTGCTTCTGAGATACAGGAGAAGTGGGGCTGGATATCTATGGGTTTAGGGCTACTGGAGGTAAACCAAAAGTCACTATTTTTTTAAGCTTCTCAAGTCATATTAGCTTTCTTTTGTCTTGGTTTTAAGAATAGTTAAGCTTTTAAATGATCTGTCTTTGGTGAGAGCGATTCTTTCCCCAACAAATTAATCCTCACTTTAAGGTTTTCTAGTGTCTCTCTCCCAGTGGGATGGGGACAGGGTTTGCAGGTTGATGTCTTGCCGCGTAATGCTGCAAGTGACATCAGTTGGCCGTGGTACCCTGAACTAGGTCTATTCCTCACAGCTCTGAGTCTGAATGGAAGAAGAGGGTCAGGTTATCAGAACAAAATCCTATGGGGCAACTTGCTTATGAGCACTTTGGGTGGCTAGCACTTAACAGCCATAGAAAATAAATATTATGTATAGACCTTTGCCTGGGGGTAGAGAGTAGATAGACAGAAAATCATTAGGTAATTTAAGTGCTAAATTGGGTAGAGTTTTTAGTATCAAATCACTTCTAGACAGTTTAATTTGTTAAATTCTCACAGGATGGTGATTTATAACCTGCCCAAAGTTATGAATATTCTTAGTGAGCTCAGGCTTAGAGCTCTTTGAGAGACACTTACCTAAATAAGTGTTCTAAGTCAGTGGTTCTCAAATCTGACTAATGAGAACCACCTGGGAAGTTTGTTTAACGATTTTAAAATAAAATATTTTAAGATTTCTGTTTCCCAGCCTCAAACCTACTGAACCAAAATGTCCAGGGATGAAGCTTGGGGATTTGTTGTTGTTTTTCAGAGTTTCCCAGGCAATTCTGATCAGCCCGGTTTGGAAACCGTTGCTGGAGAACGTGTTAAAGATGCAGAGACCCAGGCCTTCCCTGGGCTTCTGTAGGCTCCGTTAATTCTCCAGGTGATTTTGACACACACCAGACTTTGCAAAACACTGTCCTAAGAGAGATCAGAGGCCAAATATCAGAGCCTTCGGTGGTTTGTTTGTTTTTAATGCCAATTGTTATAAATTTTGCACAATCTTCTGAGACCTTCAGGTTCTCTTTTGTATTACTCTTTCCAGGTAGGGTTTTTATTACAATGATTCTGAAAATAACAGTGGAATAACAAGTTCTCTGTGAAAATAAAATTGATTTTTATTCACTTGTTTGAACCCCTGAAAAATCACAAATAAATGGGAAATAAGTATTGTATTGATGGTAGTTATTGGCCTTCATTGTGACTTTGTTATTTTATACTGATAGAGTATTGTGGAAATGGAGACTTTATTTTTTAAATACCTTCTTAAAAATGAAGGTAAATGTTATTCTGTTTATCTGTTAATTTACCAGGACTGATTGCCTCATTCCAATTCAGTACTTGATGTAACTTCTCAAATACTGCAGTGGTGACCATTTAAAAAACTTGAATATGCTTTCTTTTCCCACTTGCTGACTCAGGATATTCCTGTCTTTTCAAGCATTGCTAGAGGCTGGCCTGCCAGCCCTTCTGGATTTTCTCTCCCAGTTGGTCAACGTTATGGCCCTGAAACTAATTAAAGAAGAAAGTGAAATATTTCTCTTTATGTCCCTATCTATAAAGAAAAGGGAAAGCAATTAAGATAAGGAAGAAGAAAATATTTACATGGTTAGAAATGTGATTATACTAAAAATAATTAGATCCTATCATTTGGATGCTACCTCTTGGGTAAAACTTGTTTGGAACATGGATATCATTGTAGCCCTTCCCTAGAGAAATTTCCATATTTGAGACAAGATGCCCCTTCAACCATCCAGGTGGTCTGTGGCCAAAGAGAAAACATAAGCATTCCCTGCAGACTGTTCTAAGAGACCCAAGGAAGGGCTGAGAACAGAGCTGTGGGATTGTAACTGCCCTGGCTTTCAACTTTGAACAGAATAGCTGAGTGATCAAACAAGCCAGGAAAGGAACCATAAGTCAAGGAAGGCCCCTCAGCATAAGTGATGGTTTGCTGTTTTGTACTGCTGATGAGCCGGAATTCCTCCAAGATGCTGTTACTCACTTTCCTTTCCTATTGCTAGGGAATATTTGGGTCCTTGATTTTTCTCTCATCTCCAGATTTAACTCTTTTCTTTAGGTGGTCTGTCTTCTGTCCTTAGGACACTGTCCCATCTAACAGGAGGCTCTTCCTGCCTGTCCATTTGTAGGCAGCGGCCTGCTTTTGACATGATCTAAGGCCATGGTTAGAAGATGTAAAAATCTCCATGGTAGGTATTCTGTAAAATCTAGTGACTAGATTGCTCAGGGAAATAAACCTCAGTGCCCTTTTCTCCTTCACCCCGCTTGGTCACTATGTATAGGAAGAGGCCTCAGCTGTGTACATGACTCATTTATTAAAACCAAATAACCCCCAAACCTGCAAGTTGGAATGGATAGGAGGCCACTAGAAAATGTGCATTGGGGACTTCCCTGGTGGTGCAGTGGTTAAGAATCCGCCTGCCAGTGCAGGGGACACGGGTTCGATCCCTGGTCTGGGAAGATCCCACATGCCATGGAGCAACTAAGCCCATGCGCCACAACTACTGAGCCTGCGCTCTAGAGCCCACAAGCCACAACTACTGAAGCCCACGTGCCCTAGGGCCTGTGTGCCACAACTATTGAGCCTGTGTGCTGCAACTACTGAAGCTCGCGCGCCTAGAGCCTGTGCTCTGCAACAAGAGAAGCCACCGCCATGAGAATTCCGTGCACCACAACGAAGAGTAGCCCCCACTCGCCGCAACTAGAGAAAGCCCGCGCACAGCAATGAAGACCCAACACAGCCAAAAACGATAAAAAAAAAAAATGTGCATTGGAAAGAACTCTACATGTATTTTTGATTCAGCCATAAATACCAGAGACTTGAGAATATATCTACATATGACCTTTGTTGTTGTTAGAAAACCCTGCCTTCTTTTTGGCTTTCAAGCATAATCTGAATTCTGTTCAGTTTTATCTGCAGAGTTTCAGTATAATACTGGTATTGCTCTGTTTAGGGTTCTCCAGGGAAACAGAACTAATAAGATATATGTATATATGTGTGTGTGTGTGTGTGTGTGTGTGTGTGTGTGTGTGTGTGTGTATGTAAAGGGATTTATTACAAGAATTTGGCTCATGTGATTATGGAGGCTGGCAAATCTAAAACTTATGGAGCTGATGTCCCAGTTAAAGTCCCAAGGCTGGCAGACTGGAAGAGTTGATATTCCAGTTCAAAGGCCACCAGGCAGGAGAATTCTCTCTTACTCAGGACAGGGTCAACCTTTTGTTCTGCTTGGGCCTTCAACTGATTGGATGAGGCCCACCCACGTTAGGGAGAGGAAACTACTTTACTACATCTACCAATTTAAGAGTTAATCTCATCCAAAAACACCCTCACAGAAACACCCAGAATAATGTTTGACCAAGTATCTGGGCACCCTATGGCCCAGTCCAATTGACACACAAAATTAACCATTACTTGCACTTAACAGTACTTTACTATGTGATGGTGCTGTTTTGATAACTTTTCTTCACACTCAACTTTAATTTGATTCACACTCGTCTGATTAGGAACTAACTACATATTAATGGGAGTAAAGAAGAAAAAGCAGATAGGAAAGGAAGACGATAAGATAGACATTTTATGATTTATCATGATATCAGAAGGGCAGCCCAGTAGCACTGGATACCAATATCTGACTTGGTATAAACTCTTCCCTCAGCTCTGTGAGTTGTGTATGCTTCTTACACTATCTTGGAAATAAGAAAGCAGATAGTTCTCATTTTATGTTTGAGGGAACAAATATCTCAAAATTTGACTAACTGAAAGGCAGCCGGTTGAATTCGTAATAAAGCCAAGACATAACTGCAAATCTTCAAATTCCCCATCTCCATTCTGTCATTTAGGTTTCTGTGAAGCATTTGACCTGAAAAACGTATTTTAGAAAATAAGCCCAGACACTTAGAGAAATCGAACTGGCCCCTTTTGGGTTTGAAACTCTTAGTTTGTGTCATATAGACTTTGAGACCATGTTCATGTGTGGAATAGAGACGTGTGTAATTAAATTTGGAGCCAAATTAAATGCAGGTTGAACAGCATGCAGCACAGATATGTCCTGAGATGTTTGACAAGTTCCACTTACTAAGATATGTCACCCAAGTGCAGTGACTGTCATTTAATTTTGAACATCAGCTTTCTTGTTTGCAAATACAGGGATTAAATTTTTTTTATTCTTTTCCATTGTAGTTTATTACAAGATACTGAGTATAGTTCCCTGTGCTACACAGTAGAACCTTGTTTTTTATTTTATATATACAAGTACAGGGATTTTAACAGCCATTCCATTTTTGACTGTTGTTGCCAGTAGTTGACATCTGAGTGTTTCTATAAGCCAAATACATATTCTTCTAAGCACTTCACATGGATTATTTTTATTTTCACAATGACCCTATGATTCTACATATATAGACATTTAAGGCACAAAAATTAAAACTGCTCAAGGTTAGACAGCTAGGGAGTGGCAAACTGATTTTTTTTTAATATTGCCTCTGTTCTTTTTTTTTAATATAAATGTGTTTATTTTTGGCTGCGTTGGGTCTTTGTTGCTGCGTGTGGGCTTTCTCTAGTTGCGGCGAGCAGGGGCTACTGTTCGTTGTGGTGCGCAGGCTTCTCATTGCAGTGGCTTCTCTTGTTGCAGAGCACGGGCTCTAGGCACGCGGGATTCAGTAGTTAACAGCACACAGGCTCAGTAGTTGCGGCACACAGGCCCTAGGGTGCGTGGGCTTTAGTTGTGGCTCGCGGGCCCTAGAGCGCAGGTTCAGTAGTTGTGGCGCACGGGCTTAGTTGCTCCACGGCATGTGGGATCTTCCAGGACCAGGGCACGAACCCGTGTCCCCTGCATTGGCAGGCGGATTCTTTTTTTTTTTTTATAAATTTATTTATTTATTTATTTTTGCTGTGTTGGGTCTTCGTTTCTGTGTGAGGGCTTTCTCTAGTTGCGGCGAGCGGGGGCCACTCTTCATCGCGGTTCGCGGGCCTCTCACTAACGCGGCCTCTCTTGTTGCGGAGCACAGGCTCCAGACGCGCAGGCTCAGTAGTTGTGGCTCACGGGCCTAGTTGCTCCGCGGCATGTGGTATCTTCCCAGACCAGGGCTTGAACCCGTGTGCCCTGCACTGGCAGGCAGATTCTCAACCACTGCGCCACCAGGGAAGCCCGGCAGGCGGATTCTTAACTGCTGCGCCACCAGGGAAGTCCCTGGCAAACTGATTTTTAACCTTAAGCAGTGTGACTCCAGAAACTCCCTTTACTATAATACACTTCCTCCCATTTTGCATGTGTATGTTTTGATGGTGGCATCCTTGAAGTTTTCCCACATAAATATTCAGTAAGGTGGGAACAAAGAGTGATTTATTAAATGGATATACAGGTTTTCAAATACTTTTATGATGAAAAATTTAAATCTACTCATTAAGGAAAATGGAGAAAAGAAGGAAAATCCAAACCACTATAGACCCACAACCCAAACAAAATCTCTATTTACATTTTGATAAATTTGTGTTCAGTCCATTGTTTTTAATGCAAAGATTTTTTTGTCATATATTTGTATTTACACTTAAATCATTTCTGATTACATACCTTCCATGTATCCAGTATTGCAGTAGGAGTTGTGGGGGATATAGAGATCTATGCCATAGAACTTCAAAGAAGGAGGGCAAGAAAGGTTTCTTAAAGGGAAGTAGGACAGTAGATGGACACCAATCGAGAAAGAGGTGGGATAGGATTTCAGGTTGGGAAGAAAGGAGGTTTCGAATTTTTACACAGGTTTGAGAAGTAGCCAGTAGACCAAAGGGCTCATGTTGTAGAGCAGTGGGAAATAAGGTTAGAAAGACTGTGGACAGATTATGTAGGTCATTAATTAATTTAAGCAATAGTGGCACACCTACCATGTGCCAGGTACTTTATTAGAAGCACGGGATGAGGTCTGGGGAAGAGCGTTCAGACTTTATCATGGGAGCTGTAAGGACGTATTGAAAATTTGAGTATAGGAATGCCATGAGTGCTGTGCTTTAGGAAGGTAGCATTGTCTGTTGTATCTACCACAGATTCCAAAAAAAGAAGAGATGCTGTCGCAGTAGTTTAAGCATGAACTGGTGACAAGGGACATGGCGAGTGAAAAGTGAATTTGAGAAATGCAATGAAGAAAGAATCAAGAGGTCTCTACACTGAAGACAGTGAGGGCTTGGGGTGGCGTCAGTGGCACCAAGGGGTTGAGCTCAGGTGATTACGAAGAAGGTGCTGCTGGCAGAGGTGCAAGAGTCAGGAAAAGAATGTGGGTAGGGGAGATAATTTGTTTGGCATAGACAAATTGAGCTTGTGGGTATTCAAGTGGAAATATCTATTAGGCAGTCAGGATACTCGCTGGAACTCAGAAGCAGAGGGGCTGGCAGTAGTTGGTAGAATGATGCCCATACTGGGCATGGTCGGAATACATCAGTTCTCCTAGGAATGGTTAGGAGATAGTGGAGAAAGAGCGACAATGCCTTGGACATTCACCGTGGACAAAGATGACTGTCATCACTTCTCACTGTCACCTTTTCTCCATCTGTATGCTGTGGGCAGTGTTTGTTAACTCTGTTCCTAGGGCTCAGGGATTGTTACGTTCTAGTGGAGGAACAAACCAGCTGTTGGATTTGGGGTTTTTCCTTCAGTGATCCATGCTACCTCCTAGAGTGCTTCACAGGGTCCAAACTATTATACCTTCACAAGGGAGCCCTTTTTGTTGTTATTGTTATGCCAATCTTGTGAAGGCTGTAAGGACCAATATAATTATCCCCATTTTACAGGTGAAGGAGCAGAGGCACAGGAGTTTAAAATTTGCTGAAGGTCACCTAGGTAGTAAATCACAGTGCTCAGGGCCAGTATTTTTTATTACAAGTTCAGTGTTCTTTTTTGTTATACCTTGGGGTCTCCCCTTTCAGCACTGTTCACTTAAAAGTATTTGTTGGTGGTTTAGATGGATAAGGCTCTGTCTTCTTCAATGTTACAAGGGCAAGTTTTCTATGGATTTTATTGGTGTTGAGCAAAGCAACAAGTGTTGTTAGTCTTCTGGGGTTTCTTCTTCAATTTAAACCGGATGTCAAGTTGTACATCCTTTTTATTTCAGTGGTAGAAATCCATCTAAACTTAGCTCTTAACATTCTAAAAGTAGAGAGGAAGATGGAAGTCTGGAGCAGAAAAAATATACATTTGAGAAAATGAATGTAAAAGTTAAAACTGGGGACTTCCCTGGTGGCGCAGTGGTTAAGACTCCGCGCTCCCAACTCGGGGCCCAGGTTTGATCCCTGTTCAGGGAACTAGATCCCACATGCATGCCGCAACTAAGAGTTTGCATGCCACAACTAAGGAGCCCACGTGCCGCAACTGAGGAGCCCGCCTGCTACAACTAACAAGCCCGCCTGCCACAACTAAGACCCAGCACAACCAAGTAAATAAATAAATTTTTTTTTAAGTAAAATGAAAATAAATAAATAAAAGTTAAAATTGACTTTGGGCCAGTTTTTTTCTGGCTGTGACTTGAGGCAAGGGAGCATCCTCTTTAACCATGCACCTATCTCCAAGCAGGTTTTTGGCCTCTGGGGTTACAGAAAGACTAACCAGACACACAGCTCTTCTATCCCACCCTTTCTTGTGAGTGTTGTGATGAGGCAGAGAGTCAGCAGGTTGGAGGTAGAAGAGTAAAAAAGAAAAAAAGCCTGGAGAATCTTTCTTTAACTTCCTGGCAGGGTCTTCAAAGACAGGTCCCTTTCTGAGCTCCTGTGGTCAGTAGAAGCAGTGTCTATCTTTAGACCTGGTTGGCTGTTTTTCATGAAGCCACAGAACTGGAAGTGCCCAGCACAGAGTAAGTGCTTGAAAATTTTTACAAAGCTCCCGGCAACTATAGCATAGCCTTGAAGGAAGTGGGTCTTTGATTAGGGATAGGGAAGAGCCATCAGGCCCACCACCCACACGCTGCCAGGTTTTTTTTTTTTTTTTTTTTTTTTATTTATTTGGTTGTGCCAGGTCTTATTTGCAAGCAGGCGGGCTCCTTAGTTGCGGCATGCATGTGGGATCTAGTTCCCTGACCAGGGATTGAACCCGGCTCCCTGCACTGGGAGCTCAGAGTCTTAACCACTGAGCCACCAGGGAAGTCCCTGCCACTTCTTACTGTCTTTAACATATGCAGGGGAGAAGGAAAAGGCTACTTCTCAAAATATAACTAAAATCATAGGAGAAATTAAGCATTGGGTTTCAAAGCCCATTAAATCTCATTTCCAGGGAGAAAGAATAAATGTCGTTTCTGTCTCCTGAGCCTGTTTCGTTTTCACGGTTTCTCATAGTTTTATTACATGTATTGTCTCTTCAAGGTTAACCAACATGCATCTAAGATCTAACCTGTCATCTGATCAGTGTCTTTCTTCCTACACACTGGCTGTGCTTGAGACGTGTCCAGGGAAGATTCTCTGGGGATGCACCGGAGGGATCTGACCTTGGAGGTTGCACTCCAGGTTCTCCTGACAGGCAGGGAAACAGTGCCAGGGCTCTTGTAGGCGTAACTCTGTACTTGCCCACTAAAAAGTAAACTAGAAGTTCAAGTCTTACGTTACTTCCTTCCTAAGAGACAGTGTTTGTTGAAATACTGAGCGAATAAACAAGCAAATAGAGGGAAGACGTTAGCCAAAGCTGAGATGAGGAGAGAGATAGGATATGACCCTCACCTTGGAAGAGGAAGAGCCTTCATTCAGTGGCCATCTATATATAGACCTTGAAGTAAACTACAATGCCAAGGCCTGGAAGACCTGTTTGAACTTTCCACCTGCCTGGACGTGTAGACTATTGCCAGTTCCTTTCATTACCTAATAAGTAAGTAACAAGAATTCCTCTGCCTCATCTCACGATAACAAATATTGGTATTTGCTAAATAATGGCAATCTGACCTAATAAAAGAGCCTCCAACAAAGTCACTCGTGATCACTGCACCACTCCAGCCTCTGCACTGGCATTTTGACAATAATATGGATAACAATACACTTAGTCAAAACAGATTCCAGCACCCATTATGCCCCATCAAAAAAAGCAAAATAAATGTTGACAAGATATGGAGAAACTGGAACCCTTGTGCACTGCTGGTGGGAATGTTAAATGGTGCACCTGCTATGGAAAATAGTATGGAGATTCCTCAAAAAATTAAAAATACAATTACTATATGATCTAGCAAATCCACTTCTGGGTATATGCTCCAAAGAATTGAAATCAGGGGCTGGAAGAGAGATTTATACACCACATTCATAGCAGAAATTATTCACAATAGCCAAAATCTGGAAATGACCCAAGTATCCACTGACAGTTGAATGGATAAACCAAATGTGGTATATACATACAAGGATATATTATTCAGCCTTTAAAAGGTAGAAAATTTTGATACATACTACAACATGAATGAACCTGGAGGACATTATGCTGAGTGAAATAAGCCAATCACAAAAGGACAAATACTGTATGATTCCACTTATATATGGTTCCTTGAGTAGTCAAATTCATGTAGACAGGAAGTAGAATGGTGGGTACCAGGGGCTGGGGAGAGAGGGAATGGGGAATTAGTGTTTAATGAGTATAGAGTTCAGCTGGGGAAGACGAAAAAGTTCTGGAGATGTGAATGTACTTAATGCCACTGAACTACACATGTAAAAATGGTGAATTCTATGTTATGCATTTCTTTTTTGCTATCAACAGTAGTATTCAGGGGCGAAAGGGTGGAGTGACATGAAAGAGGAGATATATATATATAACTTGTTTAATACTTTACTGGTGGACTGTGCTATTCTCTTCCCTTAGGGAAGCCAGATTTTACAAGGGGAGACTTTCAGGAGGCAATAGTGATGGGTTGGTTTGTTTGTTTATGGAGTGTAGCTTCAGTTGGTTATTAACAGGCTGCCTGTGATAGGGATTGAAGTCTATTTTACAATGGTCAGGTAAACCTTGGCCGTTCCCACAGGGATCCTGAGCTCTGCCTCTGAGAGTTTTATGCATCCAACAAATGTTCATGGATTTAAATGGAATGATCTGAGTTACCCTCAGTTATTTGACTTGAGTCTTGAGGCAGCCCCTCCCCCATCCCCACCCAGGGATAAGGGATTGAATTTAACAAATACTTACATTGCACTTACTGTTTGCCAGAGACTATCCAAAAGCCTTTTCATATAGCAACTCATTTAATCCTAATAATCCTATGAATTAAGCACTATTGTTCCCCATTTTACACATGAGAAAACTGAGGCAGGCACAGAGAGGTAAAGCTATACAACTGTTAAAGTGGTGGACCTAAGGTTCAAAGTGAAAAACCTTCTGGCCCAGCGCTCATGCTCCTAATCATTAGGCCCTGAAGGTCCATGTCTGGGACTTTAATGACCCTGAAGTGATCTCAAGGTCCAGAATGGAGAATGGAAATTGGTGGTTAAGTTATTCCTTGACTGTGATCCTGCCTCCCTGCTCCAGCAGCGGTTGGGCTCCTGAGGTCTAATGCTTAAGCAAGGAGAAGGAGCTTGTGGGTTTAAGGTCAAAATTTTTGAATCTATGGAATTTCCCTCCAATTCAGAGGCAGCCCCTTGCTGACGAATCAGCTGCCTATCCCACGGGTTTTGCTATCAGTGGAGTTTCTAGATGATCAAGGCAGGCGAAGTGATACATCATTAAGCTAACATTAAATGACATTAAACTCTTAATAAATCTTTTTTCCTAGTCATCCTAAGACGCAACCCAAGACGAATCTGCAACTCTGGAGTGGAAACCAGGGGGCGGGCCGAGCAGCGACCATTTTTGTTTTGCGGCCGTGCGCTCTCAGAGCACCTTGACTAACAGGACCTCACGGAGGAGGCGGAGCCTATCAGTGAGTGGGGCGGAACCTGGGAGACGTGATGATTCAAACGGACGAATGAGCTCTGCGCATCTGGCAGAAGCCGCCAATGACCGGTCGTGTTGGGGCGGAGCCCACAGGCCCTAGTGGCTTTGGTTGTACGGCGGCTTTGGCGCATTTTCGGCTGGTTTGATTCATCCATTTTGAAGAGACGGGGGAGCGGGGGGCTCGTCTGATTAAGGGGCCCTGAACCAAGGAGCGGCGGAGTTTGAGAAGCCAGCAGCTCGGGGTTCGGCGGCAGCGGCCCCATCGGCCGAAGTTGGGGGGGGTGGGGCGCCGAGCGCGCGGGGTGGGGGGGGTCCTGGTCTTTGGCTTCTCGACTCGGTCCTGTTTCGACAGCGAACATGTCTCGGCCTGTCAGGTCAGTGCGGAGTCCGAGGCCTGGAACGGGTTGGAGGGGGTTGGGGTGAGTGGTGAAGGAGTGGGGGACAGAAGCCTAGAGTCGGCCCTCTCCCGTGCCACGCGCGGCCTCCTCCCTTTCGGGGCCCGCGCGCGCCCTTGAGCGTGGGGGGCCTTGCTGGCCCGCGGGGGTAGCGGCCGCGCGCCCATGCGCGCGCTCCTCCCCGCCCCGCGCTGTTGCAGGGCTCTGGGCTGCTTTGCTGCCTCCCCCACTCGCCGCACTGGAGCGGGCGGGGTGTTCCCTGAACCGCCAGCGGTCGGAGGGGGAGGGGTGTGAAGTCAGCGCCCCCACCCAGGCCCCACCTCCTCCGGCCCGGCCCCTTGGAGCCGGCCGCGAGGACCAGCGGACTCGGTCTCGGACCCCACCTTAATTGGGGGGGGGAAGGGCGGAGACGCCGTTTTGCCCCTTCCCCCCTCGGCTTGCGTGGGGGTGGGGGTGGGGGTGGGGGACTCAGCCCTCTTTCTCTAGCGGACGGGGGTGTTCCATGCAAAGCAGGAGGGGCAGCTCTGCCGCCGGGCCCCGCCTCCGTCCTCCGGGGTCGCTGCAGAGCCCCGCCTCTCGGATCGGGCCGGGCGTGGGTGGGACGTGTTCTTTTTTCCTCCGCAGCAGAGAGAGTTCGGGACTAGGCCCTGGAAAATGCTGTGTCTCACCCAACTCGTAGTTTTGAGCTGGTTAACCCCCGCTCCCCCCGCCTCGAGTTCGCTCTTTGCCTCCGACTAGAAATGTCCTTCCTCGGAAATGTCCCTACTCAGGGAGGTGTGGGTTAACTGCACGACCCAAATCCCGTGTGGTTCTCGTTCCCGCTACCTCTCTCCTCTTGGCGTACACGTCTCGGATGTTTTTGTGATCTTATCTTTACCTCGAATAACTTTAATAATAAACGGGCTAGATTCGGTTAGTCGTTAGACTTTATTCTGAGAATTTCAACAAGTTTGCTGTTCCCCAGCGGACGGTGGAATCGCCCTTGGCCGTCCTCCCGGCTATCGTATGGAATGTGCCATTTATGGAGGGGTGTGGCTTAATCCAGTCTGTTGAGGCCTTACGAAGGAGAGCTGTTGCAAATAAATATTACTTTTAATATAATGTCGTTGGCGCTTTCAATGTAAGGAATTGGCTACTTTGCATAGTGCTTTATGGATAAATAGGTTTAGTTTCTAAATTTTTAATAGTTGTTGCTTCCCCTTCTTCATTCCAAGTTTTGTGAGGAACGGAAGTATTTTGAGCTAGAGCTCTAAAGGGAGGTTTGGAACCCCGGAAAGGGTTTTGTGCTGCACCGTTCTGTCTGCAGACTAGAACAGCAGCCTCCAGCTGGTGGGGGTATGGGGCTGCAGGCTCCTACGCTCGGGGTGGGCGTGAGGAGAGTACTAACTACCTACCTGACAGCTTTCTGCCTAATTTTAACCCGCATCTCCGATAACTCACCATCGCCACCGGGAAGAGTTTTGCCTACTTTTTGGCACGGAGTCTGAATAGATATTTCAAATTATAGTTTGCATACTTTTTTTGGCATAATAAATGACCAGTGTATCCCATCAGTTTATGTAGAGTATTTTCTTTAGGATCAGGACAAATAGACAATATCATAATAAAGATGTTTCATCTGGATTGGATCTTTTGTCTTCTGGGAGTAAATTACTGTGTGGTGAAATTGGACTATTACTTTTCTTTACCTTATAACCGCAGTTCACTAGGTTTTGATGACTTTTAATTTTATTGTTGTAATTTTACTCATTTGCCTGAGTTTGTGCTCCCAAATTTAGACGCTGGAACACGAACAGAACTTTTTTTTTCTTGAAAACTTGGATTTTTAATGTCACCGGGTAGGGGTAAATATATTAAGCACGTTCTAATCAGTTTTTTGAAGGCATTGGGATTTGTGCACAACTTTTTTCTTGCTCAGTCTGTTAAAACTAATTTTAACTGTACATTTGCCCCTAATTGAAGAATGAAGTTAATATATTGTGGGCTTTTTTGGGGTCACTTTCACGTTATTAATTTTAAAGCAACTTGGTTTTTGATTATATATTTTAGTGATGAAGTCTCTTTGTAACTTTTTTGAAAGCCTTTAACGTACTCTTGACCAATAATAAAGCAGAAATAATTAAACTTGACTTTGGTGGTTTGTTAAATTTTGCAATAAAAAAAGTTCTGTCTTAGGGAAGTGCTTTTGTAATTGAAGAGTCTATGTACTTGAGGGAATGTAACAACAACAAAAAATAGATGTTGACCTAATATCAGAATGATCAACCTTGTTTAAAAACAAACCCAAAACAAAAAAAGCATGTGTTGGAAAATGTGTCCCTGCAGCTTCTTTTGGGATATGTTTCTGCCCTTAGGCCTGTATATAATTTTGAGGATTTTCTGCTTTTCCTTTTTTACTGTGACTATTATTTTCATTTTAATATTAACCTAAGCATTTAAGGAAGATTTAGAAATGTGCTAATGGCTGCTTGACACCAGTTTCCAAATGAACGGAATGATGAACTGACCGACGCTACAGCACGGTTTTCCATAGACATGTGTGCAACACATATCTAAGTAGTTCTGTTCACACTGTATTGCTGTCACCTTTTACAGTATCTGACTCATATATAAATGAGAGCTGAAATATTTTAGGCCTTGGATTCAAATTTATAGCGTAAAATTGCAGTCTTAGAGCCAGAAGGAAATTTAGGCAAATTCATTTTACGAGTGACAATGTGGGGACCTGGACAAGTGAAGTGCCTTGCATCACACACTAGTAGATGCCAAGATTGGGTCTAGAACCTAGATTCTTAATTTACAGCCCTGCTTATCCTCATCCTCTTCCCTTTCCACATAATCGCTTGTCTCTTCTACCAGATAAGTGTTGATGTTATTTTAGTGTATGGCACTTTTAACTTTTCAAAATGCTTTTATGAGGTAGGGAAGAAAAAGCTGTTACTTTTGAAAGAAAGCTCAGAGATTTACTAACTTGCCCAGCCTAGAAACCAGGGTTTTTGAAATTTACCTTTGTATATTCTCCAGAGATCTTCCTCCTTTATTGAAAATGGTCCAAGTCACTCAGATCAATCTGTTTGCTCCTTTCTTTATAATGTAAGTGTACCTGATGTCTTGTCTTCTTTTGTTTAGTACTTGAGACTGCAGGGAACCTTTAACATTGAAAGTTTAGATGTGAAAGCATAGGCTCTTTTACAGATTGATATAAAATTTTTTTGGTCATTTTTTATTTATGTTGAGAATCAGCTTCCCCAAGATTCCAGATTGCTTTCTTTTCAAAGAGAATTCGGTTGGAATGTGTCTGGATTTCTAAAAAAAATATGATATTCTCTCTTACCAGAAAATTAGTTTCAAAAAGCCCTCGGTTAAAGGGAAAAACTTGGAAACCTGAAAATTCAAGGCAGCTTGGAATTTATGATACCAAGGATACACAGGAAGACACAAGAGTTTAGTATACTAGTAAATGTGGTTTTAGATGAGCCTGGTTCCTTGTATCTGATCTTATTCTCTATGTCCAGGTCGTGTGTGTGTGTGTGTGTGTGTGTGTGTGTGTGTGTGTGAAAGAAGTATGATTTTATTAACCTTTGATCTATACATTTATTATTATTTACATGTCACTTTCTTCTAAAAAGACATAAATTTTTCTGTAGACTTCACCTTCAAAGATATCTCACATAATAACTTGGAAAGCCTGAATAATGGGGGAGTTAATTTTATAACAACACTTAAGTATTCAACATTTCCTAACATATATGTATTTAATCTGAAAATTATAAGAAGACAATGTTGGGAATTCCCTGGCGGGCCAGTGGTTAGGACTCAGCATTTTCACTGCCGGGGCCCAGGGTTCAATCCCTGGTTGGGAAACTAAGATCCAGTGTGCGGCGAGGCCAAAAAATAAATAAAATGCAAAAAAAAAAAGTCTTTAAAGTTTGATTTTTTTTTTTTTGGAGTGATTACCAAATAAACATTTACTAAGAGTAAGTGCAGAGTCAGGTACAGAGGATTTCACTTTATCTTGTTTTATCCTTATTACAACCCTGTAATAGAGGATTTTTTTTAAATTCCCATATAGTAGATGATGAAATAAGCTTAAATAATGTTACTCAAGGTCACAGAACTGTGAAACAGCCAAGATTTGAACCTAGATTTTCTGAATACAATGCTGGCATTCTTTCTGTGGTACCACTCTTCCCTTCCTAGTGTTTGGCATGAAGATGGTCAAATGCTATTTTATTTTGTAATCTCTAAATAATGGTGAGTGCATTCTGTATGCACTGGTTTTTAAGCTCTATATAGAAAATATTTGAGGGGAAATATATGGCCAAAATATTTTAAATAGCAGTTTTTTCAACTCACTCTTCAAAACAATTCTCAGAATAAGTTTTAATTAAAAGCATTTTTTTTTTTTTTTTTAACTAGAAAGAACTTCTGAGATTAAGTCCAGTTCCTTCAATTTACTAGTGATGACTTTTAAGTCTAGGAGCTAAGGCGTAGAAATAATAGTAAAGCTGGATTTAGACTGCATGAGTCTTACCTATTTAACTCTCTATTAGATTTACATTTATTGTATACATTTGATTCCACATAGAATGTTTTACAGGTCCACAATCCTTAGTTTGAAACCATTGGGGAGTATATGTGTTCAGAAGTTCAAATTTTTTCAAAAATTTGCCTATACTGTATATATAATGTACCATCACCAGTCTGGGGTAGTGCTCCTGTAATCAAACACATTAATCTCTATGGTAAAACCTAGGAATTTTCACACTGAAAGAAAATTCTAAAAAGCCCCTCTTGTTTGCCCTGCATATGTTTACCACCATATAAATTATGAAAAGACTTGGTTGTCAGAACTTTTTGAATTTCTAAATTGTAGATAAGAAGACTAGACCTTTAACAGCACAGTTCCTTTCTCCATCTTCAATTTTAGAAAAAATAAAATCACTCGAAACTCGATAGAGCCATCACTTAATGAGCAACACTTTTTGTGCCAATTCTGCCGGGTACTTCTCATGTTTTCCAAAATCTTGAACAACTCTGAGCAAGGTATATATTATCCCTTATTTCATATGTGAGAGGGCTGAGGCTTAAATTAAGTAACTGATCCAGTTCACCTAACCATTAAAAAGGAAGGAGGAATTCAAATAGAAGTTGGGGCCAGTGTGATCTTTCCAGTCAGACACTGCCACGGGGTGTTACTCTATCTCGTGGTAGTAGCACATTTGGGGGTTATGGTTCATAGCAGGACTCTGGTGGGGAAGACCAACTTTAAAGTGAGCTGGGGGGGCGGGGTGGGTGGAGGAAAGGAAAATTTCGAAGGAATAAGAGAATATGTGAAGGGGTTAATTAAAGGAAAAGACACCTGAATGTAGAGGAAAAAGCACTGAAGTAGTGTGAGGCTTTTGTGGGAGGAAACATGAATGTTAGATAAGTGGCATTTAAGTGTATACATAATTCAGGGACATTTCCCCCTGACCAAAATAAGTGAATAGATTCCAAAGCCACCTAAAGGACACCACAGAAAATTAATGGGCTCATTTTATGTATATGTATAGATGCAAGAATGCCAAACAGTATTAGCTAACTGAATCCAGTATGTATTAAAAATACATATGATCAAGTAGCATTTGTGCCGGGAGTAAAACTTAAAATCTGTCACTGATTCATATTAAAAGACCAAAGGAGAAAAACCATAGCATTTGAAAAGGTTCAGCACCTATTATAAAACTCGTCAGTATATTACAATTAGAAGGAAATTAAGATTAATAAATTGGGGTTGATTTAACTTGACAAAAGTTAAAAACCAAGATAAGTGGTTGAGTTTTAGTGTTTGAAATCATTGCAATACAACTAGTTAGTTAATAAGGAGAAAGTAGTTTTGAATAAAGAAAGGGAGATTGATTTTATTTATGTTTTTGGTCTGTTTTCCCCAGAAATATAAAAACAAGGCCACCATTCTGTGTAACTCTGGGGCACCATCTATGTTACATCCATATTACAGTCCATGTGAATAGTGCCCCTCTGGCACTTAGAGACTGCAGTGTTGTGGACAATAAGAGAAAACATTTGATTTAGTATATGACCACTTTGGTCAAAATGGGGCATCCCTTTGTTTTGTTTCAAAAAATATGACTATCTAGGTTCTAGGAAGTGGAACTGATTGTTACAGAATTGCATTGCCATATTTTAAAATAGTATCTAAATAGCCATAATTATAGGTCTTTGAAATATTTTTGGTGAAGAGACCACAGGTTGCCAAAGAGTGGTTCAGCTGGCTATAGCATATTTTCAGGTGCTTCTTAATGCCTATCTACTTATTGAACTGTGCACCTGTTCAGTTACCTGAAAAACAAGGTGATCTTCAGGGAGATTTCATGTGTCAAGATAAAATGGCCCAGAAGATGAATTACTTGAGAAACTAAAACTTAGCTCCACTGAGAAGTAAAAATCCAGCTGGCTATTCACTGAGCTGGGATAACAGACTATCTTCCACAGATACTCTACAACTGGAAAGATTTATAACAATCCTTCTTTGACTACTGCTTTCCTGCTAAGAAAAGATTCTCTAAAATCAGGCTGTCAGAAACTTTGCTATTTGAAATTATATCAATAAGAGTGAAACATCACACTTTTGTCAGGAAAAGCTATCTCCTTTTGACACGGAGAGCTATCCTCGATTTACATTTTTAGAGCTTCAAATGAGGGGTTGCTGGGCACAAAATTCACATCTACCTTAACTTCTTTGCCAAGAAATAAGACCCAAGGTCCACTTCACTGTCTAGACCTGATGTAGACCCCTTTTCACAGTCTGCTGTGCTTTGAGCCTATCAAGACACTGCTTCATTTAAATTTCACCTAAATTGTACCCTTCCCCAAATCCTTTTTAAGTTTTCCTCTGTTTGGTGAGATGCTCCACACTTCTGATGTTCCATCACCTTTATTGTAATGAGTCAGTAAATCTTTGTCAGGCTACAGATTTGTCCCTGGTAGTTGGGTTAAGACAATTGGAAGAGTCCACTGAGGGTTCCAAGACTCTTGCTGCAGACAGCACTCTACTTGGTAATGTGCTCATCTGAGACCCCTTTAATCTCACCTGCTTGAGGTTTACTCTGTTCCTAATTGCATAGATTTTGCACTAAACTTCTGTTGGGAAAAATCTAGCCCATTTTATTTACCCAATACTTTGTTATACTCATTGAAATTTGTGTGTGACTTTTAAATAAAATAGTATACTATACGGAGAGAATATGGTGGGACTGAATGTATTTTGGGAATAAGGAGTGCCATATAAGAGTTCATATTTATTCATCTGGACTGAAATATTAGCAAGTTGATAAAAAAATTTAGGAGGGCATTGTGACAACTATTGCAAACATATACCTGGTTCATCATTCAGAACTCCTTTATTCCCCTTTTGTGCAGAAATTAGAAATTTACTTTTTCCATTTGAAAAACTTTAAAGAGCTATTTCCTGTAATGTTCTTGATTTTAAATATTTACTTAAAAATTTTTGCTTTCTTGTATCTTGTGACTGTTTTTGAATTCTGTTTAATTGTAAAAAGCAGAATGATATAAGATACAGTCAAAGCAATATATCTTAGCCAAAAGGAACATGAAGCTCAAAATAAGCAACTGTGAGAAATTACCCTGAATTGAGATTAGGTATCCTGGCTTCTATGAACTGATTTTCTTATATCCTGAGAAAACTTGGCGTATGAAGAATCTTGAGGGATAGAAGAATGGAGAGAGGTAAATGTCCTAAGTTTTAAGGACATTTGATATGCAGAAACTTTAGTATTTAGCCTTGAAAAAAAACGTGGAAACTGTCGCACAAATTTTAAGGGTTGCTCTATGGAAGAGGGTTTAGATTTAGACCATGGTGATCCCAGGAGCTAGGCAAGACAGAATTGGTCAGTGGACTTTAGAGGCAGATTTCACCTCGCTGAGAAGAACTGTTTCATTATCTGGTTTTCTAGGAATTAGTTGCCTTGGGAGATCATGAAAGGTTCTCAGTCATGCCCTTCCAGGGACATTTGTTGATAGGATAACACATTTGGGGTAAGATTGGATTAAATTGTCTAAGGTCCAGTAGCTGTAATACACCTGGTGGTGTATCACCCTTCCCTCTGTCCCCCACGGGCCACCAGACATTGATAGGTGTTAAGAGTGCTTAAGTTTAAAAAAAAGTGGTTTTCTTAAAACTGAATTAAAATAGGAAGAGATGCTATACTTTTGTGGCCATGGATTAATAACAAATTTTTTGTAAAGGTGAAACTAAAAACTACTTTGGAAATCATTTTATTCTATAGCAGTGGCTCAGACTTTTTTGATGAAGTTCCTATAAGAAATACATTTTACGTTACAATTTGCTACACACAAGAATACAAATACCTGAAGCAAGTTTCAGGAACTTGCCAGTTATTTAGGTGTAATTTTCTCTGATATTTTCTATTTGCTTCTTTTTCTTTTAAAATGCTGGTTATAGGGAATTCCCTGGCAGTCCGGTGGTTAGGGTTCAGTGCCCTCATTGCCAGGGGCCTGGGTTCGATCCCTGGTCAGGGAAGTAAGATCCCACGCGAGCCGCAGCCAAAAAAATAAAGTGCTGGTTATACGTCAGTAAATTGATTTCAGGACCCAATAGTGGGTTGTGACCAATAGATTGAAAAACATTGTTCTAGATGTTTATCACTTAGGTGATGAGTGAAAAGAGCTGTTTGCTATTTTGGGTTTCTCAAAACTCAGATTTCAAGTGCACTTTAAGTGCCTAATGAGAAAATTGCTGAATTCTAGAAAATTAGCTAGGTGTTTCTTCTCCTTCCCTGCATTGGTCAGAACAATAGGACTTCTTCAGGGTAAAAATGGAAGATAGCTTTATTGAGCTAAATAATGTAGTAAATTGTCTAAAAGTCTCTCTGATTTGCCTTGAGAAAATGATTTTGTGTTCTTTAAGTAATACAAAGCTTAGGGTGTCAATAATTAAATGTGGGTTTCTATTTTAAAGTTCTGCTTCCTCACCTGGAACTTAATTGTTTCTCCATATTTTGATGTGCAGGTTTGTTAAAGAGTAGCACTGAATTTTGTGGTTTTAAGTTGTTTTCTCATCTTTAAGGTTCAAAGGGTGAGATGAGATCATCTCAAAAGATGTGGTAGTTTCCATCTCTGAAATACTGTTGATCCTTGATTCTTTAGAATGTTAGTTTTACATACCTCACATTTCAGGAATATTATTGATTTGGTCTTGGATGGTTGCTGCTATAAGAAAGAAAAGACATTTGGGGGGTAGACTTACCAGTATTCAGTAGAAAGAAGTTGATGATTAAGAGAGTGGAAGAAAAAAAAAATCCTATTGCTTGAGTTATCCACATTTGGTGCCAAAAATGGATCTTTTAGTGTTCTTTGTCTAGCTTCCAACTTTACCTTTCATTTTTGCACTTTGATGCAAAAGTAAGGGCTTATCTCAAAGCCCTCTGGTGATCATCCAGGAATTGGTTCATTTGTGACCAAGGTACCTTTAGAATCTAAATATAGCGGTTATATCAGCTTTTAAAGTAAGAGCAGGCATATAATTGAAGTTTTTTGGGTTTTTAAAACTTATTTATTTATTTTTGGCTGCGTTGGGTCTTCGTTGCTGCGCGTGGGCTTTCTGTGAGTGGGGGCTACTCTTCGTTGTGGTGCGTGTGTGGGCTTCTCATTGCGGTGGCTTCTCTTGTTGCAGAGCACGGGCTCTAGGTGCACGGGCTTCATTAGTTGTGGCGCACGGGCTTAGTTGCTCCGCGGCATGTGGGATCTTCCCGGACCAGGGATCGAACCTGTGTCCCCTGCATAGGCAGGCCGATTCTTATCCACTGTGCCACCAGGAAAGCCCCTTAATTGAAGTTTTTGTGTTCCTATAGTTTCTGTTTTAAACATTTGTTTTCCTTACTGGGTTACAGTTCTCTTTTCTAGTGCAAACTTTTAGACTTACTTAGATGGAACTCCAGTTGATCTGAGGGATAGAAATCGATCTAACTTAAATGGTGGACTTAAAATAGCTACTGTTGCTACTTTCTCTGGCCTAAATGGCAACTGAAAACTTTATCATAAAGTTGGAAATAATATAAAAATAGGGGGGTATTTTGATATTTCATTTTAATGAAATGAGCAACAAACTCTTAAAGACAATCTTTCTAAATAGCACTAGAACCAATACTCTAAGACATAACGTTTTTATTTTATTTTATTTATTTATTTTTTAAGACAATGGTTTTAAAAGGAGCGGCTTAATCGTGCTGTTCTAATAAATAAGAGTGTTACTTGTGTATTCACGTGATTCAATATTGCAGTAGTATTCTGGGTGGAACAAGTTAGTGCTTACAAGAAATAATGGCTATTTATTGGATAATTGTGTACCTGGCCCTCGAAACAATCTCGAGAGATAGGTATTGTTTTTCGTATTTTACAGGTGAGGAAACTGAAGTTCAGTGAGGGCAAGTAACTGGCAGAGCCAGGATTTCAACCCAATTATAAAAATCTGTGTTTTTAACTTTTATGCTATATTGAAATTTTGTGTTGTCCTCCCAGTTCCAGTTTTTGATGCTCATTTTACACTGAAGAGTTCGTTTAGCTTTGGCATTTAATTTAAGTAATAAACATGAGAATGTTTCTTTGTTTTCAGCTAGAGGTAGGACTTCCTATGCCTTTAGACTTAAATATTGCCTTCTTAATTTCAAGTTTGCATAGGAATAAGTTCATCAAAAATATATATCAACCCTGAATAAGGTGAATCTCTAAGTAGTGGAAAACAGTATGTTTTGAATAAGCATCTTTAGAAAGCAGAAAATGAACCAAACTATTATTATAAATCATTATAATGAGTTTTTGTGAATGACCCTTGTTATCGTAGATCTTTTATTGAAATTATTTTTTCTTTTCCCCTCTTTAGCATTTATAGATGGATTTTTTTTGACTAGTTACCCTTAAGACAAGAGTGCTTCTATATTCATATTTTGCTTTACTCAGGTTTTACAGTTTTTGTGATAAATAACATTTATTATGTAAGATAATTCTGGCCATTTTCACATAATTGAAAGTTAAAATATTTTGTGTTTCAAGGGAAGCAGTAGTGTTTCAATTTAGTTTTGAAATTTTTTAATTTAATTGCTTATATAATGTCAGTGTAGTCTTTGTGACATTTTTGTAGTTTTCCTGTGTTGAAAACTAGGATAGAAAAAAACGTACTAAATAATTGCCTTTTAAATTTTTTTGTTTGTTTGTTTTTTGGCCGCACCGTGCAGCTTGCAGGATCTTAGTTCCCTAACCAGGGATTGAACCAGGCCACCGCAGTGGAAGCGCCGAGTCCTAACAACTGGACCACCAGGGAATTCCCCTTTTAAATCTCTTAGATTTTAAATAACAAGTTTTTCAGTTTGGAGAAAACTAAATTTTCTTTTGTCGTTGGCAGTGGGATTAAATGTCTGATAAGTTGAAGACTCCAGTGGTACATGCATCCTCTCTACTGATTCCCTTTCCCACACTAATCCTTTACAGATGCCAAGTCCAAGTCCATTCACTCATCAAGCCTTCCTTGAATTTGGTGTTCCAAATGAAGGAGAGATAACCCCTGTCCTCAAGATGTTCATGTTTAATAGGGAAGACAGACATTTAGTAGTTTATGTACTATCAATAAGGGATTAAAGTTGTTGAGAGGTGAGGTTATATCTGATATGAGTGAGAGTGATATGAATAGCATTCTAAGCAAGGGAGCTGCATGAGCAAGTGGTAAAAAAACAACCTGATTGGTGGAATTAAGCCTCCTGGGGTTGCTTGCTTGTTAAGTGGCAAGAGATGAGATCTTAAAAGTCTTTAAGGAGATTGGATATTATCCTCTAGAGTATTTTCTAAAATTAGGTTTCTAACAGAGCTCTTAAAATTTGGTCCTAAGAGCAAAAAGTTAAGAAAACATTTGAGTGCCTACTTTTTACCTTGTTCTGTACCAGAAATGTGGATATAAGACATGATTATTACTTTCAAGAGGCTTAGATTAGTGAAGAAAACAAATGGTACAGTGGTACATGTTAAGATGTATGGTGTGCAAAAGGATAGTTGACCATTTACAATTGAAAAAGTCGTCTTTTTCATTAAACTTTGATAATTTTATTTAATTTTATAGAGCAGCTTTTTAGATCTGTCAAGCAACTTAGGTCGTCAGTTCCCACAGATGAGGAACTGAGGCCCAGAGAAGTAAGTGATTTGTTTGAAGTTCTAGAACCCAGGATTCCTACTAACAGATTCTGTATTTTGTACTATATAATTCCTTTTTGGAGTGTTTCTAGTGATAGACTAAGAAAGTAACTATCATAAGTAAACTGTTAAGAAGTCCTTTATCTTGAACCCACACTTAATCTGATCACCAAAGCTAACATGTTTTCCCTTTTGCAGGTTAAAAATCCCAGTTTATTCAATAGTTCTTCATATGATCCTTTGCCATATGGTTACCCTCCTTTATATAGTCTCGTAGGATGTATCTATTGATACCAGAAATTGATACCGGAAATTGTACCAGTATTTTAGCTGCAGTTCCACCTGCTAACCTAAAATTATTATGCCCGCGATTTCAGAACCTGTACATAATTGTTAGAGATAAAGATTTAAAACTCCCTTTTCCGGATCCTTTCTCCCTAGTTCCATGTCACATTTTCCTTGATCCTAAGTGATGCAGAAAATGGTCATCTTTGCACTGTGTTCATAATACTGTTTTTCATGGCATCTGTCATTAAAAATCACTATTTCCTGGAACATGATAAGCATTTGATTACTAGCGCCCCCCAAATAGGGTTTTTTTTAAGAAAAAATATTTTTATTTTATTCTTTTTTTAAAATTGTGGTAAAATAACATATTTACCATTTTAACCATTTTTAAATGTACAGTTCAGTAGCGTTGAATATATTCACATTTTTGGGCACTCAATTTCCAGAACTCTTCCTCTTGCAAAACTGAAACTGTACATACCATTGACTCCCCATCCTCCACTACCCCACCCCTGACAACCACCATTTTACTTTCTGTCTCTATGAATTTGATTAGGTAACTCATGTAAGTGGAACTAATAGCAGTATTTTTGAAATTAACTTTACTAATAGAAGGGTATCTTTAATATATAAACTCAGTTTCTTATAACAAAATATAGTTACAACATATTTTATAGTTTTGCATCTTGACTCATTGAGGCAGTAAAGTTCGAAGATATAATTCATTGTTGGTAGACTAAAGAAAAACAGAATACAAGATTCCTTAAGAGCCTTTCTTTTTTTTTTCTCTCTCTCTCTCTTAAATCAAGGATGTGGCTATACCTTCCTCCACATCTAAGCCCCAAAGATGTGTTCAGAATTCACCCCACCCTATCATTTTTGCGTATTATATAGAAGTTCTGCCTGCACTTGAATTCTTACTCTCCTGTTCTTGCATTTAAATGGTGTCTTAATCTATAAAACCAGGAATAGTCCTCGACTTATGTTTAAGTGTAGTTAGTGGCATGTTTCCCTTATAGTTCTTTCGGTTCACTTGTTTAGTTTCCATTTAGTTACAGTACATCTGAGGCTCTTTTAAGTTCCAGGCTGTTTGGATACTAACATGGAAGCTCTTATATCTCTCTGAGAGGAAATTTAAACTTTTAAGTTTAGAATATGAAGTAGGAAAATGGAAATTAAATTTGTTTGAGATACTAAAGATGCCTTACCTAGTAAGAAGTACTTAAAAATCACTGAGTCAAAAAAAAAAATCACTGAGTCAAGTAAATACATAAATTTGTATCTTTAATAAATGCTCTTTAGGGAGCTCCATGTAGCCTAGTGGTTAGGATTCCAGGTTTTTCACTACCATGGCCCGGGTTCAATCCCTGGTCAGGGAACTAAGATCCTGCAAGCTGCGCGGCATGGCCAAAAAAAAAAAAAAAGCTCTTTAATAAAGAG
Organism: Balaenoptera physalus; assembly: GCF_965194825.1. Taxonomy (NCBI): domain Eukaryota; kingdom Metazoa; phylum Chordata; class Mammalia; order Artiodactyla; family Balaenopteridae; genus Balaenoptera; species Balaenoptera physalus. The sequence goes on from NC_138882.1 coordinate 33,588,207, forward strand.
CATCTTTTGAATCAATTTTTTTCCATCCCTTCCTATGTAAGGCTTAACTTACCGTCACCATAGTGACAGTAAGTTAATTAAATATAATTAACTATTATATTTAAAGGTCACTTTGCCGTGAAAAAAACTCAGTAATAACCTTATTTATCAGGTGTACACGTGTGTATAGCAGTAATAATAAAGTAACATTTACAGTTTTGGTTTGTGTGCATATGATATCTCTGTATAATGAATATTTATGGTAGTTTGGCTTATTTTGCTGTTTTATGTACTTGTGGGAGGTGGGAGGTTGTTTTGTAGGAAAGGATAGTATTTGAGCTATGCCTCAGATGAGCAATATGAGAATTGTCATTTGAAATACTTTCGGTTTAAGCTATACTTTCCTATAACAAAATGGGACATTTTTTGGCTGAGGTAGGGGCTTGTTGAAAAATAAATTTCAGAGAGCTAGTTCTAATTCTGTTTGTGAAGTAGAAATGTGGGTTCTGATATCTTAGGAAAGTCCTACATTTTTGTGATCTTAATTAGAGTCTCTTCTTTCCACAGAAATAGGAAGGTCGTTGATTATTCACAATTTCAGGAATCTGATGATGCTGGTAAGTTTTGTGATTTCAATAAGTTGTAAATTCGACTGACTAGTGGAAGAATACCCAGCTTGTGTACATTCTTATTATTCTTTTGAAATAGGTTTCATTTTTTATTTTTAGACTGTTGATGTATGTAAATTATGTCAATCTGTGTCACCCAAAACAAACGTTGAACTTGCATGGATTTTAACTTTTCCTTAGTAAATCACTGATAATAAACACTTGAATAATTTTTTTTCTTATCTGGTTTTGGAGTCCAAAGTTTAAATGTGTGATAATTCTGATGCAGTGTTTATTAGTTTAATATATCTCCTGCTATAATCACGGTAAAACTTGTACATTATAAGAGGGAGTATGTAAATTTTTTGCATAGTAAAGTACGATGAGAGTATTTTGTGAAATACCTTTGATTTGTGAACTAAGAGTGAGTAGTGTGTCTTAAATTGTAGCCATAAAAGGTCTTTTTAGAATATGTCCTTACTCTCATTTTCCAGATGTGTTTACTATTCTTTTTCCTTTATTTTTTTAAAATCTACTTTTACTTTATAAACATAATACTATGTACCTTGGGAAAACCTAGAAAATGCAGCAAGTATAAAGAAGAATAAAAACATAATCCACCCTCCCAGAGGTAATACTGATATTTATTAAATGCTTACTAAATGTTTGCACTTACTCATTTAATCCTTAGATCATTCCTGTTAAAATGGGATTATACTATTTTTATTTCCATTTTACAGATAAGGAAACTGAGGCAGAAATATTATTCAAAGTCCTTTAGCCAGCAGATGGCCATTTTAACCTTTTTGTCCTTTTTCTCCTTTTAAAAATATAGTTGACATATTGCTGTAGAATTTTGAGTTCTGTGCCCCTCCCACCCCACCCCTACTTATCTTTCTTGTGTTACTAAAAGTTTATGTTGGTTAATGGTTGTATGGTATTCCATAATTTATAATTATCCAACCATTTAATAATTGCTGAAGCTTCAGACTGTTCTAGATACTCACAATTATATGTGATGGTGTAGTAAAGTTTTGGAAGAGTCACTTTTTAAGGTTTTATAGGACTTTTTAAATTGGAGGTATTTTCCTCAAGTGCCAGAGTGTGCTATATGTAATACTTTAGTTTAAAAGTAATTTACTTGATAACAGTAATTGTGTTAGGATTGTAGAATTGTGGGTTCTTTACAGTCTAAAATGCTTGTAATATAACCATATTACTATAATAGTTTCCAAATAAATATGAAGATGTGGAAACATGTAAGTCTTTAACAAATTAAAAGGGTAGAATATAAATAAGAGATATTTGACTGTGGGTATATTAAAATATACACATGAGGACTAGAGAGTAATATGCAAAAATGGAAATGATTGAGTTAAGGTGGAACTGGAGTAGAAAAGATTTTTTTTTTTTTTTTAATTTTATTTATTTATTTATTTATTTTTGGCTGTGTTGAGTCTTCGTTTCTGTGCGAGGGCTTTCTCTAGTTGCGGCAAGTGGGGGCCACTCTTCATCGCGGTGCGCGGGCCTTTCCCTATCGCGGCCTCTCTTGTTGTGGAGCACAGGCTCCACACGCGCAGGCTCAGTAATTGTGGCTCATGGGCTTAGTTGCTCCGCGGCATGTGGGATCTTCCCAGACCAGGGCTTGAACCTGTGTTCCCTGCATTGGCAGGCAGATTCTCAACCACTGCGCCACCAGGGAAGCCCGAAAAGATTTTTTTTTTAATGAAAGAAAATTATTTAGGAAATTCTGCCCTCTCACCTTTTAAATAGCATGAGAGAATTATCAGTAAATAGAGTGGTAATTTTGACATGTAAAAATCATAATATAGTTCATTGAATTTGAAAAATACTTTGTTTAGATGAAGATTATGGAAGAGATTCGGGCCCTCCAGCTAAGAAAATTCGATCATCTCCCCGAGAAGCTAAAAATAAGAGGCGATCTGGAAAGAATTCACAGGAAGATAGGTAAGAGGCATAAGTCTGATTCTTCTTACACTGTCACCACTCAGCTGAGGATAGTGTCTGGTCTCTAAATTGGTAGAATCATCAGTTACTTTGGGAAAGTGCTTATTCACTTAATGTTGTTTTGCATATTTCATTTTATCTCAGACAGTGCTTCTGAGTCTAGAGGTTAGCCTCTTTAAGGTCATGGAATCCAAGGTGAGCTCCAGGTATGCCAGAATGACTTTGGTGCTACTTCAAACCTCTGAGCACAGGTAGAAAGATTGTTTAAGTATATAATTTGGTTAGTATTGGCATTTTCATTGTAGAAATGGCAAAGAATAAGTGACCTTTCCTATTCAGTCACAGATCATTGGCAGAATCATAACTAAAGCTTATAGAATGTTAAGTTGCATTGCCTGCCGAGTTTTACTATCTATAGTCAATTCTACTTTGTTTAAATAATTTAATCATTTTGGGCTGTTTCCTTTCCCTTCGTTTTATAAATGAATTCAGATGAGTTGTATTTTTAACTGTAATTGTCTCATGAGACCAGGGTATTGTAGCTTTCATCTCTGCTCTTACAGCTATTCACATTCATTCACTCTCGTACTCAGTGTAGCATAACTTTAAGACCTCCTTGATGGTGGTGGTGGTGGTGGTGATGATAGTTACCATTTATAATTATTATGTGCCAGTATCTATTATATGCTAATTTATATTCATTATCATTTAATTCTCACAAAACCTTTATTAGGGTAAGTAATATTAACTTAGAGGGGTCAGTGATTTATCCAAGGACCAGCAAATAGACCAGTAGATTTTGAAACCATGTCTGTTGGACTCCAAAGTCCATTTTTTTAACCATTAGGCTATACCACTTCCACATAATACTATTAATATGAGTAGTTCAAAGAAATGAAATAATAATTCTCACTAGTTCTTCTAAGTTATTTACTTTTGAGCACTAAAACCACTATAATCCCTAGGCAGAAATCTTTCCATTCTGAATTCACAGAACACTAAGTTTGTAAAAATAATAATAATTAATAAATGTACCTAGTATTTTCTGTTTGCTTGAATCGCTAACATCTAATATTTTCTTTCCTGGAGAATTTCAGAAATGTGGAAAAATTTTGAGGAAAAATAAGATAAAATTATACTGTAGGGAGACACATTTTCCATAGTTTCATAATATATCTCTCTAATCCAGTTTTATATAGCAGCCCAACTTAGAACTATCTTTCATTATATTTATTTTATTATATTTCTCCTAGGAATGAGCATCTTCGTGGCCTGTTGTAATGTCTCATCAATATAATTGATACCTAGCCTAAATTTTTCCTTGTTGCAGTCATCTGGCTTTATTACTCTCTGCTAAGTGTCCAGGAATGGTTGAAATAAATATAGCTTTTGTTGCCATTTGTATTAAGTGCCTTCCTTGTACATTTATTCCCTCAGACCAATATTAATGTTGATTTTTTTTGTTGGTCTCTACTTAAAAGTTTAGCTTTTACTTGACTTCACTGTAATGGGGCTCAAGGATTAACGGTCTCTATAAACTCAATAATAAAAGAACTAGAGGAAATGATACCATTCTTCATCATTATAATAGACTTGTGAATTAAATGCTTACTTTGCATAAAATATTTATATAGAACAGTCACAGGTTTCAGAATTATAGTATATTTGGATCAGGTTACTTAGTAAAGAAATGTGTTTGGTTTTTCTTTTTGCGTAGGAATCTTGGGTTCAATAGGTTGTCATTTGAGTGTGGTCTAAATTACAGGAATACCAAAGAGATTTACAAGATCTGCTGTTTGAGAAAAGAAAGCTATCAACTTTTATGTGACTCTTTCTTTTTTTGTTTGTCAGAATTTCTCATGGAATCATAAAATTTTAGCGCTGAAGAGTACAAGTGATTTGCCTAAGATCATACAACTAAATAATTCATGACAAAGACAGAACACTAGAACCCAGATTTCCAAGTTAAGATTTGTGAAGATATAAAACGTGCATCTTTGTGACCTAAAAAGTTATTTTATAAAACTTTCCATTGAACTTTGAAGCTCCTTAACTTCTTATTTTACTCTGCAGTGACCTTTAGCTCGCTTTTATTTTCTCCATGATACAAGGCAGGCCTATGTGCTGAGGTTTCTGATGTATAGAAATATTGGACTCCTAAATATTAATATATTAGGAGGTAATTAATTAATTTGTTTTCATTTTGTTTTAGATAACTTTTTTAGGCATATTGTAATTTATATAACTAAACTCGTTTCCTTTAATAATTATAAAGGTGTTTTTCTATACCTATATTTGAGGCTATCCATTTACTTGCCTACTTTACCACCATTGATACATTATATAATTTATTTTCAGTATATTCATACTTTGCCTCTGACAACAAAAAATTTTTCTTAGTAAATGTTCTCATGAACCAGGTCTTATCCATAGGTGAAAAGTTTTTAGCCTGTGTTGAGATACCTTCTTTTTTTCCTTTGGGTCTTCAGAAGAAGCAGTGTTTTCTAAAAGTAGATAAAATTGTTCTTAATCACCAGCATTCCTATGAAGTAGGGAAATAATGCAAGCAGTTCCACTCCTCAGCATCTGTTTGAATATTTTATGTATAAAAGAGGCTTTCTTCGACGTTCTTCTTCAGTCAGATACCAGAGATTTATGTTCACTTGGATCTTGATCTAAGATTTTTAATCTTTTCCCCCTTCCGCTTACAGTGAGGACTCAGAAGAAAAAGATGTGAAGACCAAGAAGGATGATTCTCACTCAGCAGGTAGTAAAGAATTTTTAATGTAATAGGTGTAATTCTATTTATATATTTATTTATTGGACATTTTAATAAGTGGTTTTATTATAATGCCAGGCTCTGTGGTAAATGCATTACAAACATTATGTGTTTCCATCTTCAAAGAGCTCACAGTGGTTCTCAATCCTGGTGGCTTATTACAGTTTCCTATGAAGGCGGTTTGTTTTGTTTTTTGTTTTGGTTTAGTTTTTTTGTTTGTAGGTTTTTTTAAAAAAAAATTTATTTATTTATTTGGCTGCACCAGGTCTTAGTTGCATTGCCGCGTGCAGGATCTTCATTGCGGCATGCGGGATCTAGTTCCCTGACTAGGGATCAAACCCGGGCCCCCTGCATTGGGAGCGCAGAGTCTTAACCGCTGGACCACCAGGGAAGTCCCTGTGAAGGTTTTTTTGTTTTTTCTAATGAATTAATGAATTAATTTGTTTTTGGCTGCATTGGGCCTTCGTTGCTGCACGCGGGTTTTCTCTAGTTGTGGCGAGCGGGGACAACTCTTCGCTGCGGTGTGCGGGCTTCTCATTGCGGTGGCTTCTCTTGTTGCGGAGCACAGGCTGTAGGCACGCAAGCCTCAGTAGTTGTGGCACACAGGCTCAGTAGTTGTGGCGCACGGGCTTAGTTGCTCCGCGGCGTGTGGGATTTTCCCAGACCAGGGCTTGAACCCATGTCCCCTGCATTGGCAGGTGGATTCTTAACCACTGCGCCACCAGGGAAGTCTGCTATGAAGGTTTTTATAACGTACTTATATCCATCCCATCCCAGGACTTCTCATTCAGTAAGGTCTAGGTGGGATGTTGGGGCTTTGTTTTGTATAAGTATTTACAGATTATTCTCATGCATAGTCAAAATTGAAAACCATTTACATGAACAAATAAAAGATACCAAACTAAATAGAATAATAAGAATAAGGGGGAGTGATGACTCCAGGTTGGAAAGCAAACAACGATTAGTTTCAATCTGACTCTTTTTAGCTGGGAAGTAGTCCTTTGAAACAGTAGCCACAGAGAAAGTTTTTTTGTAAGAATACTAACTTAAAAGAATTAATGAGGAACTGACTAAATTAAATGTTAAATCCTGATTACTCGTTGGTGTTTATTTTTTAAAATGTAACTCTTAAAAGAATTGAGAGTTTATTCCATCTTGCTCCCAACCATTTTAGTTGTGGTCTATATTCCCCTGCTTTTGCCTTCCTGGATCCCCCTTTAAATGAGACTGCTGTTTAGCTAATATGTAGAGGGTAGACAGAGTTCCACTGGATTCACTCCACTGAGCTATTTTGTGTTCCGTTTTTTTTCCAAGTCTGCTAATTGTCTGAAAATAAATTATATTAACCTTTTGCGCTATCTAGTGCTGTTGTGATAATGTAACATACACTTTTATTCATCTGCCTTGTGAATCCTAATTTGAATCTCTTACATTTGTAAGCATTTGAGCACTTCAAGATGAATAACTCTGTACTAGTGTTAAGCTACTGTGAGGTGCGTTTAGTTTTGAGTCTACCAAAGTCAGTTCCGTTCCCTGTGTCTATTTGTCTTCAGGTGAGGTTTTGGGTAGTGAAAGTGATGACTTGAACACTGACCATGGCAAAGCTTATAAGACTCGAGTGTTTCCAGAAGAGTAACAGCTAAACCTTAACAGAATAAGGGAGCCTCAAAGTCCAGGAGAAGGGCCATAGGTAGAGACTAATAAAAATATAACTTGGTCTAGAGCCAATAGGCTGGCATCCTGTTGTTTAACCAGATTTATGCACAACCACAACTGTGTGTTGAAAAGAACTTTTAATTTATAAACTATAGTATATGAAAGTAATTCTTTTAATAAAATTGTATTGAGATCTAATTGATTTAAATATGTGTTTTAAAGATTTCCCTCAATCTCCTCTAAACTGAAATGGCCACACCTCATAATTCATTGAAAAGGATAGTAGTTTGGCATTATTTTAGGTTCTGTATGTTTTGTATCTTAGAATAAATATCATTGGAAGACAATCCTCCCCTGTTCTACTATTTAAAAATATTTTTCTAACTTTAGTTTCTAAAAACTGTGTAGATAGGTTTGAATGGGATTGAGAATTTCAGGGCAAAGCAATGATACAAGTTTAAAGTATGTTATAGGAAACATGGGCTCACACCTAAATTCAGCTTTATTATTACTTAGAACTACATGCCTAAGTTATTTTATATGTACTAGTGGGTGTATAGTCTTATTCAAACTCATTCTTTGAATTTTAGCTCTTTTGTATATTTTGTAGAAATTTTTAGGGATAAAATTTACCCTTTTTGAATGAAATAAAGCTGCAGGTTATATCTCATATCGGCTTTTCTAGTCGGCTCTCAAACCCATAACTCATTGATCATTGCATTATACTTTGATATTGCAGAGGACAGTGAAGATGAAAAAGAAGATCATAAAAATGTGCGCCAGCAACGGCAGGCAGCCTCTAAAGCAGCCTCTAAACAGAGGGAGATGCTCATGGAAGATGTGGGCAGTGAAGAAGAACAAGAAGAAGAGGATGAGGTGCCATTCCAGGAGAGTACGTAAAGCTGCCTTGTTACTTTGCTCATGGTTTTAGTTTGTGACCTCGATTACTTCCGCGTTTTTGTGGATGCTCGATGTTAAAATCAGTCGCTTAAATTAGATACTAACTATTAAAAGAGACGACTGTTTTGATATCTTTGTATATTTTAAAAGGTTCAGAGATTCTCATGATCATTATGTCCATCATTTCTACTCAAATACTGAATGAACAATTGTTAGACTAACAGTTACGTGGTGGGTGTTGTGATTAAGATTTGTATTTTGGCTTGGTGGAGAAGGGTGTAGACCTCACCTTGCAAAAAAAGGTGTTGACTAAATTTAGATGTTTCACAGGTTACTCAGATTAATTAATTACATGTATATCTGCTTTGTGTGTAGTTTTCTTACTTCATTTGTTTATACTTGGGCCAAACACAACAAATCAGTTTAGTTTCATTTCCCTAGTCTCATCAGGACTATATAGGAGTGATGGAACTACCAAAAGTTACTTGATGGCTTCAGTTTTTATCCAGATTAAGTCTTATCTTTTCCTGTTTTCAACGTACTCTTCAAACAAGTCAGTCATGTAACCTTCATGGTGTGTGCTAAACCATTTTACAGGTGGGGCCAGTGACAGCTCCAGCCAGATTGGTAGTACAGCTGCAAATAGAATCCAAGAGTGTTTGACTTCCAAATCCATTCTCCATTCTTAGCACTCTCTCCCTTTGTTCACTTGGAAGGCTGTATACATTAAGTTGGACGTTGAAATTCTTCTTTCCTCTCAGAAGATTCCGGCAGTGATGAGGATTTCCTAATGGAAGACGATGATGATAGTGACTATGGCAGTTCAAAAAAGAAAAACAAAAAGATGGTTAAGAAGTCCAAACCTGAGAGAAAAGAAAAGAAAATGCCCAAACCCAGGCTAAAGGCCACAGGTGAGCTCTGCAGAAGTCAGATTAAATTACTGCTTTGAAAAATGTGAAGAACCAATAAACCTTCTCTACAGAAGTTCTTCATTAGGGCTTGGCATTGGCCACGTGCTTAACAAAAATAAAAGGATCCTGTCTTCTATACCTGGAAGTATCACTTATTTATTAATAAGGACTCCAGCCCCTCTGAAAGTCTGGTGGCTTAGCCCTGTTCTTCAACTACTGCCATACGAAAGGCAAGATTTGGGAATGACCTGTTAGTGTCAGGTACAGTGGTAGAAACACCCCACCAGCATAGCTATTACTGCCCTTTTTTCCCACTGATATCACAATCCCAGCAGCTAGTAAAGCTTGAAATTGTGAAAATACACACCTACAGTAATACATTTAAGTTCTGTGTTCTGATCCCTACACCATCCTCTGTGCTAGCAAAATAAAATCACACTTGACAGCATAGATTCATTTTCTTTAGGCCCTTGTGGTTTCTACCAGGTATTCTCCTGGTTGAAGCTAGTTTGTGATTAAATCAGAAAGCTGGATTTGCTTTTTTTTATTCTAGCAAATAGAACTTTTACTCATCATGTCTTACTGTTAGTAATGATGGAACTGTTAAAAGTTATTTGATGGCTTTAGTTTCTATTCAGGTTAAGTTGCATCCCCTCTTCACCTGAGTTTTAAACATAAACAATTTTTAGTTTCACAAGCCACTAAGGATGATGTGCAGTTTCTATAGCACCCTGTTTCTCTATTGTAAGCATTACTGCTAACATAACATTACAGTGTTGGTTAAAAGGGTTTGGAAACCAGTACCCACCTTCATTTTTAGTAAGTTAGGGTGTTGTGTTTATAGATTTTTTTCTTACAGATTATTTTCTTTAGTATCTGATTTTTGTTAAAGATGCTTTTCTTCCCTTCCCCAAATTGGTATTTTTCTTCTTTCAGTGACGCCAAGCCCTGTGAAAGGCAAAGGGAAAGTGGGTCGCCCCACAGCTTCAAAGGCATCAAAGGAAAAGACTCCTTCTCCCAAAGAAGAAGACGAGGAACCAGAAAGCCCTCCTGAAAAGAAAACATCTGCAAGCCCTCCACCTGAGAAATCTGGGGATGAAGGGTCTGAAGATGAAGCCCAGTCTGGGGAGGATTAAAAGCGATGATGGTTTGGGGAGAGATTTTATTAAAAAAAGAGAAAAAAAAAAAGAAAAAAGAAAAAAAGAGGGGAAAAAAAAAGAAAACCTACTTAAGATAGAATATGGTTTTGGCTATGGCTTGACTCATGGGCTTTCAATGCTTTTTTTTTCCTTTTGTTGAAAATAACATTTTCTTCTTCTTCTTTTTTTTTTTTTAAGAAAACCATTGTATGTTTAATTTACCTTTTTTGTCTATGGGTCTCTTTGTCGCGACCCCCTCTTCTCCCTCCTCCTCTTTCCCAATGAAAGCCATGTTAAATTAATCACTGGATTGACTGCTTCATCTTTTTATTTTTAATGGAGGGTATGCCACAGTTGTAAAGCAATAAGATTTGAGGTGAACACTATGGAAATTTTGCTTTTTGCTAAATGGTAGCAAGTTAAACAGTAATCAGAAAACATAGAAGGTTTTAGTTAAAAGTGATTGTTTCTTTCTCTACCTGAACTTTTTAAAAAAACCAGTTGTCATCTAATTCAAGTTTATATTCTATATACAAAAATATGGATGTCTAGAAAAATCATGACTTTAAACTTCCACTGATGGGGCAGGTAGGAGATAAAGATGAATTCTGAATTGTTACTAAAAGTATTCATGTTTTTTTTATCCTGGGGCAGCACAGGGAATTGAGGTTACCTGACCTTGTTTGAGGGTGTGGGTTATTTTTTTTTTTTAAGTTCATCACTTGTTATCTCTAAGAGACTCGGAGCCAGTGATCCTTTATCCTGCTACAGTCTTTATGGAACTATAAAAAAAAAAAAAAAAAAAGCAAGGGCCGCCAAAACTTAAATCTTTCTTGATTTTCTATTTCATTCTCTAATGGTTCATGTTTTAAAATATATATATGTATCTATTCTGTTTCTTGGATAAAATTTTACCAAGGATCAAAAGAAGAAACCCTAGAATTTAAATGGGGAGATCTATATATCACAGTGGATTTCTTCTCAAACTGACAATGTTTAGGTTTTAAGCAAATAAAGTACCAGTTAATGTGAAACTCAATCACAAAGACTTGACATTTTTGCTTTATGAAAACAGAGAATTGAAATTCCTGTATGCCATAAATGTGCATTCAGATCCCATGAACCATGCTCTGTTTTTATCTGGGGATAGAATGTTTTCCTTTTCATACCCCTGTCTTCCCATTTCTTTGTAGAAACATGGTATGAAGTCATCTCTTGGATTCCTGCTAGTACATAGGACACTACTGCACAGCCCCACCACTAATGTCTGCCAGCCCTGCTCTAGGACATGAATTCTCCAGGTTCTGTTCTTCACTTACTTTACATCCTGTGCTTGACGGGAGTATGTTAAATGCTGCTCCAACACTATTCATTTAGCAGTTATCTTTTTACTGGTGCCCTTGCTCACTGCTCATGTTGCTTAAAGCAGGAGTTTAAGGGGCTCTGAGGGGCTGGAGAAACCATGCATTTGCATTCAGGAGGTCTGTGTGTAGTTGATAACAGCCTTGTTACATGCCTCATGAAGGCAGTCACAAGACAGATCTGTAGGTTTGCTCCTCCACATTCTGGTACCATGAGCTAATGGGAACAAGGTTTAGGGGGTCTTAGTGTGCTAATAAGTTGAAAAATTAGTGAAATTTAACCTCTGCCTTTTTATCTAGATTTGCTTCCTCAATATTTACGTACGCAGTTTTCTTTCTACCTATTGAGTTACAGCATATTTTTCTCTCAGACAACCTGGTTCTTACAGACGTTCATAGAACAAAGGTTATTTAAGGAATATTTTTACTCTCATTTTTAAGACTGTAAGGAATATCCTTACTCTGATTTTTTTCTTTTTTTTTTTTAAGAAAGCTCCCAGTGGCAGAGAGTCATTTCACTGTTGCACTATGCGTGTTAAAGAATGAATTTGGAGATTGTAGTACTCGGCCAAAAATGTAAAACTTGAACATAAGTAGCAATTGGATTATTATCTTTCATGAAGGTTAACTTTATAGTTGTGAACTTTGTAATGAGGTGTTAAAGATTATTCTATTTGCTGTATGGGTTTGTTCAGGTATTTTAACAAGAAGGTTTGTGTTCACGTACTGAAAAAACCTATCAGTGTTTCCACCATGCACTTCTATTTTTAGGGGTTTATAACTTTGAGTCTTACATTCCTAGTAACATTTGTGCTTTCCTTAGATTATATTTCGTGAAGATTGGGGGCAAGTGTCTTTTAAAACTTTAGCCTTGGTATTTTATGTAACACAGTCTCTGTAATATATTAATCTGCACTAACATCTCTGTGATATATGCACATCCTTTAGGGGTAATCACATCTTCTAGGTTATTTGTGTGCGTTTGGTTGGGCTTTTTGTTTGGGATCCCTTTTTCAAAGATTAATTCATGAGATTGAAAACTGTATTGTATATTTCTAATAGACTGGACAAAGGATCTCTGTCCCCAAGAAAGACAGGCTCTGAATGACCTTTGTTTTCTCCACTTTTTGCTAATGATTTAAAACACTCTGGTCTTCCCCTCAAATCATGCATGCCAATAGGACAGCTGTGGTGTCTCAACTGGAAACAGGTGCTCAATAGTCAGGCTTGATAGTGATGTCAGAACAGGTTACAAGCGATAAGCTGATAGTGACTGGCCATTGGCACCACCCTTGACTAAATGCCCTCTTTCTCTAGTGTGCCTATGGTGAGGTGGCAGTAGCATTCACTGTCTTGTTTTGCAGTGCTCAGGAAGTGGGACATTCACTTTGAACGTGCTTGTTTGTATTATCTCAATTCTCTCTGTTAGCTCTGTTAGGTTTACCTCTGGAACATGGATTTCGGCAGCTATGCTAACTGACACTACGTTCTAGTTCTTAAGATTCTTTTTTTCAGACCTCCCCAACACGCACGCACGCACACACACACCACACCCCCCAGGAATGGACGGCTTCCATGTTATTAAATCTGTTTGTAGCCTGCTGCTGCTTTTAGCCTTCCCCACCTCAGATTATGATCAATGGAGTGGGCCCAAAGGATACATTCTAATTTCAGTAATGGTGTATTTGTCCTGCTTTCTAACACGTCTCTCCCTTTCATATCTCCATGCCCTGTTGAGTCCATGTAGGAAAATTAATGGCTGTGTCCTCCTTTATGGAGGTAGTGAGTGAAAAATCTTTAAATCTGGAAGAATAGTAGTTGATTTCCCATGTTGGAGCTTTGATACTTTTTTTCTTTTTTCTCACAATAACTGGTTTGCTCCAGGTTCAACCCTCAGTTCAATACTTATTCTTGGTACTGGTTCAAATAGCATTTTCTTATAGGTAACTAATCAAGAGTGGAATTTGAGGTTACAATCCAGTAAAGTTTTTGACATTCTTGTGGATATGATCAACTAAACTGAGCTTGACACTTTTTTTTTTTAACGTTTTATTATTTTTTTTTAATCCATGAACATTCAATAACATGTGGCTTTTAGAGTAGTGGTTGAGGAAAGGGAATAGTGCTTTTTTCCCTTTCCCTAGGAGATGATTTGAGAGTGTTAGAAAGGCAGGAGCAACAGGGAAAGCTTTATTAAAGGTCATGTGGCCATTGTGGCTTTTATGAAGAAAGGGAGTTTTGATTTGAGCAGTTCTTTCTGTGCCTGCATCGCCAGGAGCTATGCTGAGGAGAAGAAACTACCACTTTAGGAGTTTGGAAAGGAAGAAACCTGGCCTGTGGTTTTTATGGCATTCAGACAGATACTTAGAAGGAGTGATGGCTCACTTTTTGTCACGGGATAGCTCTTGAGGTTGGAGAGTTGTCCTTTTTTCTCTGTGCATGGAGCTGGGTTTATTTGAAAAGGGAGTTAGTTTATTTGAATATTGGGACATCAAACTGCCCATAGCCAAATTTCAATGTGCAACTCATTTTCCCTTTTTCTTGAGATAAGCTTGATATAAAATGAGTCTTTTTGAGTCCCAAATCCCTAAATTACACTTTTTTTCAAAGCCTAATTCACAAAATTCACAGTGGTGCTGTGTATTAACCACTATTGGGAAAAATCCTGTAAACCTGCCTGTTGCCATGCCAATGGAGTGACTGAGCTGGTGACATCTGTTTGAGCATGCTTTGTGGCTGGTGGAATGCCACCATTGTGCATACACTTTGTACATCAGGGGTGAAGGGAGGGTTTTCTAGGTTATGGGGGGAGGGTAAAATTGGGAATTTTTTGTTGTTCCTTTTTTGGTGGGGTGTAGGGGTATAGTACTCAGCTTATGCCCTAAATAACTTGTATAAAAACCCCTGAAGTATTGTGTGGGTGTGTGTGTGAGTGTGTGTTTGTTACATGTCTGGCAGTTAAACTTTTGTCTTCTGGAAATTAGTGAATTCTTTTCTTTTTTTCCTCCAGAAGTATTTGTTACAAGATTTGTAAATAAGAGCTCTACTTAGTTTGTTTACCAAGAACATGTTGCAGCAAACCTTATACACCTGATTCCCTCAAGGCTGAAGGAAAGACTTAAGACTTGCCAGGTTAAGCAGCAGCCAGGTTCTCAGTAATTGTTCACCTTGATTCATCTTTCAGACTTCATTTTGCCAGCTCTAAAATTCCCAGTCTTCCTTAATTGTAGTCCTTAACCTTTTATGTTCTGAGCAGGAAGGGTAAAAGAGAAGAACCTGCTTAAATGTATTTAACTGTCCTTGGGCTGAGACCAGGGCATCCCTTAATACTGCAATGTTGCTGGGTACATGTGATCAGACACCGAGGGTTGGGCATTCTTGCAATACCTTAACAGTGCTGAAATCTGCAGCATGGTACTAAGGAAGTTAAAGTTTGAATGTAACCACTTTATTTAAAAAAAATTTTTTTTTAATTTAAATGAAAAGGGGTTGAAGTGAACATGATTTTGTTGACCATGTTCATGAATTATAGATGCAACATGCATTGGTAGACTTGTGTGATGGTCTTTTGTGATACTTAATTTTTACATATCCCAGTCTCTGTATGTATCTACATAGACAAAGAAAAAAACAAATTCCTGCTTTCTCTTATTGAAGGGTTTCCAGGACTGCGTGTCTGTTCCTGAGCTCTGTTTTAAGTATGTGTATCCTTTGCTTGTATTTTGTATTAAAAAATAAGAAAAAGAACCCTTTATTGTTGAGCATGTTGGCATTGTCCCTTTTATTTTTTTCTCTTTTTTGGGACACATGAAGCAAGTTATTCTTTTTCTGTATCTTTTTTTCTTTTGTAAACTTTTTTTGTTTTGTTTAAAAATGGCTTTATAAAAGGGCTTTTGTAACCCAGATGCGTGCTCTGTGTACTTCTTGTAATACTCCCAAGCAAATACACTGACTTACTATACAGCTGGTCACCTTGGTCTGTCAGCTCCCGGTCCAGCCTGACTTCAGGGGGAACCCACTATCTGAATGAATTCTTTAGAAATTAGCAGTGACCATCACTGGTGTTGGTAACAAGAAAAGTATGCCTTGTCTTAATTAGTACTTCAGAGTAAGGAATCAAGAGAGGCAGTATGTATATTCGTTAACTTTTGATTAATCAGGGGAGCACTGGGCTTGGTGCATCAGGATCCCTAGTTCGCGTTGTTTCTCATGTTCATGTCCAGGTTATGAAGTCTTACGGAGGGAAAAATTTTTAAATAATCATATATAATAAAGGATAGTGTTTATACTCGTAAAACAGACATTTGCGTTCAATTTCAAATACCTGTAAAAACTACCCTATCTTGCAATTTATAGTTAAGTATTATCTCTTAGATGGAGAATATGGTACAAGATACTGTAGCTGTTAGGAATTTTATCCTTTTCAACGTTTCCCCTTGTTTACATTCTTGCCTTGTCATCTGAATATTGTAATTAACATACAAACGCACTTTGGCTTTGAAATTAAGTGCTTTTTGCATGCTGTTACCCTTTAGTGACTAGCTAACTTGGCATTTATTTCTTACATTGTTGTTTGTCCCAGGTCAAAGTTTACTTCAGAAGAACGTTAACCAGCCACTTTTCCTCATAATCTTCAGGTGTTTTATGATTAACATTATCAAATTTCTGTTTTAGTACAATGCTGAAGAAATAGAGTCTGGTTTAAAGGACTTCAGAAACCATCAGGTAGGGCTTCCCTGGTGGCGCAGTGGTTAAGAATCTGCCTGCCAATGCAGGAGACATGGGTTCAAGCCCTGGTAGGGGAAGATCCCACATGACTAAGCCCGTGCGCCACAACCATTGAGCCTGCACTCTAGAGCCCGCGAGCCACAACTACTGAAGCCTGCGTGCCTAGAGCCCGTGCTCCGCAACAAGAGAAGCCACTGCAATGAGAAGCCCGCGCACCGCAACAGAGTAGCCTCCGCTCGCCGCAAGTAGAGAAAGCCCGCGCTCAGCAACAAAGACCGAACTCAGCCAAAAATAAAGTAAAAAATAAATAAATTTAAAAGAAGAAAAAGACCATCAGGTAGACAAACAGACTCATAGAGGTTGGGTTTGGTAAAAAACATTTGGAACTCCCTCACTCGACTCGTATCCATGAGCGTTACTCTACAGTAACTTAACCCTGTAGCTGTACAGCACTTTGCAGTTTATGAAGCTTTTTTATTTACATAGTACCTTATTGAGTTTTCCCAGCAACTGTGACTGCTCCGGTGTTGTTCCTCCAATTCTGTAGAAAATAAACTGGCTCAGGATGTGATTTGACGTGGCTAGTATGTGGTACAAGGCTTGAATCAGGTCGTTCTTTAAATTGTCACAGCTGTTGGTTCTAAAACCAGCTCCCGTTATCTTATGTAAATGCATCCCTTGGGGCTTCCTACTGATAATAAACTTTTGAACATATTGCTGTTGTTCAGTATCACTAAGTAACAGTGATACTTGAACCAGTCCAATGAGTTACATCAAAGATTTAATGGGAAAAATGTCTTTTCAATGAGATAAGAAAATTTCTCATTAAATACTTAAATTTACTTGAAAATCCCTGTGGTCCCTGCATACGAAGCTTCAACTTATGTAAAAGCTTTAATTTCTTTTTATTTTTGATTATGTTTTAAGGTAATGGCTATACAGAGGAAAATATGTCATCTTGACTGCACCACCCTTATCCTTTGCCAGTAGAGGGCGGTGTTTGTCCTCCATATACTTAGCTACTGGGACCATTGCTTACCCCGTCTCATCTTTAGATACCGACTCCTGGGCTCAGCGACCACAGGTTATCAGGACACTCTACCACCTGCTTGGGTTAGAGATGTTCTGTGATCAGTGTGCCCACTTAACATCCTAGTGTATGCAGCAGCAATATTTTCTGATTTCAAGTGCAAAAATAGGATCTCGATTCATGCACATCTGTCTGCTTATGTTGTTCCCTTTTAACAATTCTAAAAGATGAAAGTATATGTTGAGATTTCAAAAATGCATGTGTGGACGAAGTGAGAGAGTGGCATTGACAATATATACACTACCAAACGTAAAATAGATAGCTAGTGGGAAGCAACCGCATAGCACAGGGAGATCAGCTCTGTGCTTTGTGACCACCTACAGGGGTGGGGTAGGGAGGGAGGGAGGGAGACGCAAGGGGGTGGGGATATGGGGATTTATGTATACGTATAGCTGATTCACTTTGTTATACAGCAGAAACTAACACAACATTGTAAAGCAATTATACTGCAATAAAGACGTTTAAAAAAAAAATGCATCTGTGAACTCTTGGCCCCGTTTGGAAACAGGTATTGCCTTTTGAAATTGCCCTCCAGCTCAAAAGCCTCATCTCTTGCACAAGCAGCACTGGTAACATGTTCGTGTACAGCAATACTGAGACTTCTTTTCAAAGTAACATGGTACCTTGTGTTCCTTTATCTTGCTGGCATGCTTCTCTTTCCCTCCATTATTTTAGTAGAATGGACAGGTACCCATTCGAGATGCTTTGGCTGGGCCACCACGAGGAGAAATCAGCATTGCTCATGGGTGTAACCCCTGTTTCAATATTAAAGTCCTGGACAAATGTAGTGAAATAAATGCTGTGTTGATTCTGAGGTCAGAGAATGAGAGTGCAGCCAGAGTTTACATCCTAGTAAAGAAAATAATTACTTAAAAATATGATAATGTAAAATGTTAAAAGTAATCGTTTGCCTCGATTTAGCTCTAAGTTGGCACCCAGAAGTGATTTGTTTAAAACTCTAACTTTGGGGGCTTCCCTGGTGGCACAGTGGTTAAGAATCCGCCTGCCAATGCAGAGGACATGGGTTTGAGCCCTAGTTCAGGAAGATCCCAAATGCCGCGGAGCAACTAAGCCTGTGCGCCACAACTACCGAAGCCTGCATGCCTAGAGCCCGTGCTCCGCAGCAAGAGAAGTCACCACAGTGAGAAGCCCACGCACCGCAACGAAGAGTAGCCCCTGCTCGCCTCAACTAGAGAAAGCCCGCGTGCAGAAACGAAGACCCAACACAGCCAAAAATAAAAAATAAATACAATAAATAAATTTATTTTAAAAAATCTAACTTTGGGACTTCCCTGGTGGCGCAGTGGTTAAGAATCTGCCTGCCAATGCAGAGGACATGGGTTTGAGCCCTGGTCCAGGAAGATCCCACATGCCACGGAGCAGCTAAGCCCGTGCACCACAACTACTGAGCCTGCGCTCTAGAGCCTGCAAGCCACAACTACTGAAGCCCGTGCGCCTAGAGCCCGTGCTCCGCAGCAAGAGAAGTCACCACAGTGAGAAGCCCGCGCACCGCAACGAAGAGTAGCCCCTGCTCGCCTCAACTAGAGAAAGCCCGCGTGCAGAAACGAAGACCCAACACAGCCAAAAATAAAAAATAAATACAATAAATAAATTTATTTTAAAAAATCTAACTTTGGGACTTCCCTGGTGGCGCAGTGGTTAAGAATCTGCCTGCCAATGCAGAGGACATGGGTTTGAGCCCTGGTCCAGGAAGATCCCACATGCCACGGAGCAGCTAAGCCCGTGCACCACAACTACTGAGCCTGCGCTCTAGAGCCTGCAAGCCACAACTACTGAAGCCCGTGCGCCTAGAGCCCGTGCTCCGCAGCAAGAGAAGCCACTGCAGTGAGAAGCCCGCGCACTGCAACGAAGAGTAGCCCCCGCTTGCCTCAACTAGAGAAAGCCCGCATGCAGAAATGAAGACCCAACACAGCCAAAAATAAATAAGTTAATTAATTTAAAAATAAATAAATAAAAATAAAAATCTATCTTTAAGGAATAAGTAGTAGATCAAGGAAGATCACATATATATTATTATTATTGGTAATGTTTTAGCTATTAAGTTGAATACATATAGAGAGAGAGATAGGCATACACACACACACAAACCCTTTTAACAGAATGTGTAAGACCACTTCCTTGGCCAATGTGGAATGTAATGTGTCTAATGGATGACACTTTTTCCACCTTGACTAGGAACAAGAATACATAAGGATCTCCTGACATGAGATTAGGGCGGATGAGTTAGGTAAGGCTCTGAAGGAGGTAGAAAGTCACTGGAACAAGAAAAACGATGGCCTAAATTTTAGGGTAACTACCAATTTGGTAACTCTAGATGATTGGTTATGTGATAAAAATTGATTCTCATCAATGAACTCAATGTGTATAGTGACATAATTAATGAAAAGTAGATCGTGAATCAGTTGTCTTTACCCAAAAAGTGTATAGAGACAGTCACATACACTGGGTCCTCACTTTGTCACTATAAATTGATCCTCTAATACGACCTAATGGAATAAGGTACTGATCATTTAAAAAATACGGTTTTACATCTAAAGTAGTTAAGAAGAATGAAATAGCAAAGCTCTTTTCGAAGGCACTAAATGTCTTTCGGAGTCATAGAGGACTCAGCTAACATTCTGTTTAGATCTTGGAACATAATCTGGGGCTTCAGTAACCTAACTTCATATCTAATGCATGCCACCTCTCAGTTACAAACTCCAGGCTCCTCCTGTTTGGTCTTTTCCTCCTGCCTCTGACCTAACACACCACTATCTCTCTTTTCCTTTTTTTATTTTTGTGAATGAACAGTTTCTATGACGTTAGTGTTTCTGAGGTAAATATATTGTTTATACATGAACCAGATAGCCCTAGAGGTGGTTGGGGAACCAGCTGTCCTGTAGAGAGTCACACAGTTGGCCCAAGTACAAGATAAATAGCATTTCCTGGTAAACCTGGACCAATGCAGAACTTAGATTCCAAAGCTCCACTGTAGGGCACTGCTGCTGTGACTTCAGGTGTGCAGGATATACACGGTGCCTAGTCAAAGAGAGTGCTTGTTGCCCTAGACCTTGCACAATGGGCCACTCTTGGGTTATCGCAAAGCAGGTCACTCCTTTTCTCATCTTGCTTTCCCTCATTCTCTTCCCATGCCCTCAAGTGAAGCAATAAGACCTAATATTTGGCTCATGGGCCACTCACTCCAAAGAAGTCAACAGCACTGAGCAGTCACTGAGAAGCAGATGCCCCGCTCTGGGAGATCCAAGTCTAAGCGCGGACACACTCCTAATGCCAGACGGTAGAAAAGGGAGTTCCTAGTACATCTGTTGCTTCTAGAGTTCACCTCTGAATTAGCCAGCAACTTTCAACAATGAAAATTATGGTGACTATATTCCGAACGCAAAATTGGGACCTGTGGTATGATGAAGAGTTTTGTCCTACTCCTCATTAGGAAAAAAGTCTAAGATACAGTCTGGATCTCAGAGTATTAGCATTTCTGTGATATTTTTATAGTTTAAGGAACTAAAGCGTGAAATATTTAAAATGGGATTACTCCAGGAAATGCTTGTGACCTGTATAAAAAGTGTAACAGGTGTTAACAGCAGAGTTGAGAATAGCACGTAACACCTACTAAAGCATGAGTTTGTTTTACTGAAGCCCCCCATCGCCTTTCCTCATCTTGAGACCTGCTTTAAGAGAAGTTTTGTGGCTGGTTGTGGATGAAGCAGATCTGTTTAGAGAGTGATCTTGGGCTAGTCACTTACCCACCCAGCCCCCCATCTCTCCACACCCCATGCCTGTTTCTCCTTTTTATAAAATGGGGATAATAAGAGACTGACTTTCCTCTTCTTCAAAGGGACGCTGTGAGCATGAATGAGGCTGTGTGCATGTAACACCTGGAACCTAAGTTGCTGCTGGCTTTGTAGACTAACGGGCCTCAAACAAAAGCAGCAAAGTACCTCTAGGCAAGGTACAGGGCCGGTGAAACCCTTATTCTTGCAGAACTGAAATCCCTTTAGCTTTGTCTCTGAAGTACAAATGAGTTATTCATTAGTGAGAACACTCTTCGCAGAAGGGTAAACTTTAACCAGTCCATAATGTAGGGTGGCTTTAGAGGGGAAGGAAGAGTGAATGTAATTCCCAAGTCACCTACTCTAGTGAAAGGGTTTTTTTAATAGTGGAGGTACACAGAACTGATTGGCGTTCAAGTGT
Source organism: Balaenoptera physalus (assembly GCF_965194825.1). Classification (NCBI taxonomy): domain Eukaryota; kingdom Metazoa; phylum Chordata; class Mammalia; order Artiodactyla; family Balaenopteridae; genus Balaenoptera; species Balaenoptera physalus. The sequence continues at coordinate 33,609,538 of NC_138882.1, forward strand.
TTCTTCAGCTTCTCATAGGAAAAAAAATTCCACCCAGTGGTTACAAACTATATTCCTAGTTATGGGACATACATTTCAAATGAAGGAACACTCATTTTCACTGGAAAACTGATTAGAAATACTTGTCAAGAGCATATTTCTGGTGTATGAAATCACTATATTTTTGTATCTTTGGTTTTTCAAGTTTAATACCAGAAAGGAAGCCACAACACTATCTATAGGAGCCATTAGCAGGGACAGAACCCTGGGGCTCAACTGAACTGTTTTACTGTTGCAGTGTGATAGCCTGTGTTCTCATGATCCTGGAGCCTCACTAGGATGCTTTCTGTGGAGGACCCGTATCAGGAGACCCTGATGTTTGTTTCTTTTTCTGTTTCATCTTTACAGATGAAGAGCATCTTGCAGCCGAACCCCAGGGATGAGCTGCAAGATGGATGCCTCCCTCTTCCCCCACAAATTCTCTTCAGTCTGTGGGGGGAAAAGACCCAATTTCAACAGATAGGGAAGAGGCCTTTTTTTTATTTTTATATTTTATTTTTTTAAATGTATTTATTTATTTATTTAGCTGCATGGGGTCTTTGTTGCTGTGCGTGGGCTTTCTCTAGTTGCGGTGAGCGGGGGCTACTCTGCGTGGCGGTGCGCGGGCTTCTCATCGCGGTGGCTTCTCTTGTTGTGGAGCACGGGCTCTAGGCGCGAGGACTTCAGTAGTTGTGGCACGCGGGCTCAGTAGTCGTGGCTCGGGGGCTCTAGAACGCAGGCTCAGTAGTTGTGGCGCACGGGCTTAGTTGCTTCGCGGCATGTGGGATCTTCCCGGACCAGGGATCGAACCCATGTCTCCTGCATTGGCAGGGGGATTCTTAACCACTGCGCCATCAGGGAAGTCCAGAGGCCTTTTTTAAAAAGTTTGATTTATATAAGTTGAGTTAACAGTCGGACTGTACAAATACTGAAATTCTGGTCAGCAGCCTGTTATCTTGTAATACTCTCTTCCATCAGATTTTTAAGAACACCATTTGTGCTTCTTGTGTAGATAAGATAACTCCCAGAAGTTGAGAGTCCCCCTTGCCGTGCTATCTTGCCTAAGGAGATAGAACTGGTTATCTGGACTTGAGTAAAATTTTCACTTTTCTCACCCAATTAGCATCTCTGAGCTCTGTTAATGTGCATGACACATGCTTCCTCCTCATTAGGCGTTTTGGATAAGTGTCAGCATTTGTCATGAGAACTGGAATTTTGTTCCCTCTTAAGAGTATGGTATTAAGAAAACTTAGCTGTACACTGGGATAGCTCTCTCCCACACCCCCCCGCACCAGGCTTAGCTTTCACAACATTCTTGTAGAGTCAGAATGCGGGCTGGGGGCAGACAGACAAACAAGGCAGGTTCTCAATAGGAAAGCATCCAATGGTGAAGGGTCAGCATGAAGAATAAGGAGCCCACCTTCTTGAGCCCCATTTCTCTAATCACTTGACAGACCAAGTCAGTTCTTGCGTGTGTCAATCAGACTTTCAAAAGAGATTTCTTTGTTATGGGATGTTTGTTTCTTTTCCTGTTTTCCACATGAAATTCTTAATTGAGAATACACATATTCATTTTCTTATCAGTGCAATAGAGTTAAATGACAAGTAACTAGGACTTCCCTGGTGGGGCAGCGGTTAAGAATCTGCCTGGCAATGCAGGGGACACGGGTTCGAGCCCTGGTCCGGGAAGATCCCACGTGCCGCGTTTGAGCCTGAGCTCTAGAGCCCACAAGCCACAACTACTGAGCCCATGAGCCACAACTACTGAGCACATGTTCCACTACTGAAGCCCGCGTGCTTAGAGCCCATGCTCCGCAACAAGAGAAGCCACCGCAATGAGAAGGCCGCGCACCGCCACGAAGAGTAACCCCTACTCTCCGCAACTAGAGAAAGCCCATGCGCATCAACGAAGACCCAATGCAGCCCAAAATAAATTAATTAATTAAAAAAAAAAAGAAAATGTCTTTGACAAATCACAGATATTCATGTTCAAGAAAAGAGCAAAGAGAAGACCATACATAGTTACATCCTTTAAGAATCTACATCTCACCCTGGAAAACTCATTTGGGCTGTACTTCTTCTTCCAGCCTTAAGTCTTTTTCTTTTTTTTTTTTCTGTGGCCGAGCTGCTGCGCTGCATACGGGATCTTAGTTCCAGGACCATGTATCGAACCCACACTCCCTGCAGTCGAAGCGCGGAGTCCTAACCAATCAATCACTGGACCGCCGGGGAAGTCCCAGTAGCTCTTGTTTTTAAGTGCTCATGTGTAAGGAATCATCTTGAATGTTTATCATCCCTGCTATCGTTGAATCCTCACAACAGTCCCATGAGGTCCAGGTAGTATCACTATCCTCAATTTACAGAGGAAGAAACTGAGGTCTAGAGATGGTTAAACAATGTGCTCCAGATCACATCTCCTGACAAACACAACATTCTGCTACTTTTTTTTTTCTGCTACTTTTTTATTGACTAAGGCCAACGTTGATCAATTGCATTAGGCTATTCCCCAGAATACCCAGCCTCTAGCCCAAATAACAGGGAGCAGTGAATTGACCAAAAATAGATGAAAAAGAGTGATATAATGAAGAAAAATAAAAACTTTAGACAGAAAGTCAGGGATCCGGGTTTGAGTTCTCTTTCTCCACCAACCAGACACTTAACTTTCCCAGAGTCTCAGTTTTCTCAGACTGTTAACTATGTCAGTAACATCTACTTCTCAGGGTTGTTATGAGGACCATAAGTGAAACTGCCCAGCAAGAGGCCTCATGGTGGTATTTCCCCCGGTGGGGGGGGCGGGGCTGTGGAGGGGTGTGGGCTGAGAAGCTAATAATGCATCACTAGGACGAACAAGAAGCAGCCTCAGTTGCCGAACAGGAGAGCCCTTCATTCGTGCTGCAGAGGGGCGTTACATTTCTTTGTGTTTTCTCTTGAAGGTGGGATGATGGTGCAGTCCAGGTGAATAAGGGGATGGGAGGAAGGGCTGGGAACGACCCAGCCAACTTGTCTCAAGGCTCCTGGCTGCCTATCCTCTGTGCCCCCCAAGTGCCTTGCTTCAGGCACTGTCTGTTTATTTATACTTGTCCTGTGAAATAGCTGGCAAACAGCAGGCTTCTTACGTACATTTTGGTACTTGTGGATGGAGCCAGACAGGGGTCTCTGTTGGAATGCCCTAACGTCCAGGAAGGGCACAGACCAGGCCTGCCTCGGAACAACATTCTCTTGGCTGGTCAGATCTCCTTGGTTAGGCAGTGGGGGTGGTGCATGGTGCAAACATGGAGAAACATCTAATATCGAGGCTCCGACTAGGAAAGAGGGCAATAACAATGTGGACTGGGGAGGAGGGGGGATGGTTGGGAAGGGTGTGAGTTCCCACTCAGCCCTCCCCCTCCGATGCTGCAGTTCCTATAGAGGAGGGAGGGCTGGGGTGGGGAGGCCTGGAGTTTCAGGCACACCTCGGTGGACAGGCTACAACTGCCAGCCTAGCGCAGGCCTGTGGGGTCTCAGGCTTGGGGGAAGAGCTGGTGGTGAGAGGAAAGCGACACGAAACAGGGAGTGGGGAGGTAAAGACCCCAAGGGAGCACCTTCCTCTAGGAAGTTGTTTCTGGCTGGCAGGCCCCACGTCTGCCTGCCTCCTGAACCCATCACGGCGTGCTCCTAATTCAACTAGATTTCAAAGGTATTCCATATATTCTAGGACACCTAGTATTTCTTTTTTTGAGTGTGTGTATGTATAAGAGAGAAACAGGCAGAGCCTCAAGTGTTTCTGTGTTCTGGAGGCTGGGAGGCTGGAAGTGGGGGCTTCTCATCCCTCTGGAGCCCCTCCTCTCTTGTCAATGTAGCCAAAGGACGCGTTGACTGCGGGGTCCTCCCATTTCCCCGGGGCTAATTACATGCCTCTTTATGAAAGGAAATAGTTTCTCCACCGAGCTGGGAAACCCAGGTCTCTGGTGCCCCCTCTTCGTGGGTATCATGGGAAGGACAAGAAAGGAAGCAGCTGCTTGCAGTCCTCTCTGCCTTCCCTGGCCTCTCCAGGAGCGCCCAGCCCAGCCCGGAGGCACGGACTGTCTCCCTCTCCAGGCAGAAGCCCCTGCAACTGCCACTGGGCCTGGCTGTGATGTGACATGGATGCTTTGAGGAAACCCAAGCAAAGGATGTGATTAGGTGGTGGATACAGGCTGTGTGTAGAAAGGACCCTGAGGAAGTTGAGTTGTTTATTCACAGCCCCTCAGCTGCTGCCTGGGAGTGAGAGGGAGTGTGGCTGTCCCCACCCCGGCTGTGTACAGCTGCTGGGGAGGCTGCTGCAAGCTTGGCTGGGGGAGGGGGTGCGCGGGAGGGTGGGGAGGGAGGATAACCCGGGGCGGGGGGCGGGGGAGGTTGGCTGAGGTCCCAGGACAGGGCTGCAAGATCTTCCTCTCCCCCAGGCCCTCCCGCCATCAGCACAGTCCCTGGGAGGTGGTTTTAGAAAATAGCCCCTCGTGGGACTCTCTGTGAGAGGGATGCAGAGGCGCAGTTATGGGAGCAGGAAACAGCTGGGCTGCTGCTTCCCTGGAAAGGTTACTCATGAGGCAGATTCCAGGATGTGAGGGTTACGGGCACCTTTCCTCTTTCCACCACTGGAGAGACAGACAGACAGACGGACGGGCGCAGAGAGACACAGAGAGGAAAGATCCCAAGAGCCACAGTCTCTGCAAGACCCGCAGTGAGATGGAGGAAGCTGCTCAGCTGGGAGGGAGCCGGGCCGTGCCGAGCCACACGAGAGACCATCTCTCCACCTCTTCTCTGTCGCCTTTCTCTGACCCTTTAATCTCAGGGCTACCCCAAGGTTCTAAGAGCCTCTCCCTCCAATTCTCCTTTTACTTTTATTATTTTATTATTTCATTTATTTATTTTTGGCTGCGTTGGGTCTTCACTGCGGTACACGGGCTTCTCATTGCGGTGGCTTCTCTTGTTGCAGAGCATGGGCTCTAGGCATGTGGGCTTCAGTAGTTGTGGCACACGGGCTCAGAAGTTGTGGCTCACGGGCTCTAGAGCGCAGGCTCAGTTGCACGAGCTTAGTTGCTCCGCAGCATGTGGGATCTTCCCGGGCCAGGGCTCGAACCCGTGTCCCCTGCCTTGGCAGGCAGATTCTTAACCACTGCACCACCAGGGAAGTCCCAATTCTCCTTTTTAAAAATGTCAAAGTTGGACTTCCCTGGTGGTCCAGTGGTTAAGACTCCACACTTCCATTGCAGGGGCCGCGGGTTTGATCCCTGGTCGGCGATGTTGTGTGAGGAAATTGGGAATGGAGAAATCAGGAAGAGGAGTGAAGATTAACCTGAATTTGTGGCCTTTCAAAGGCCATTCAGCAATCTCCTCCGTGAAGAAGATCAGCCCACTCATTCATTATGCCTCAACTACATTCAATGCAGAGTGGGATAAAGAGGCAGAGAAAAGACACAGAGGACACGGTAGAGATTGTAAGCCCCTTGAAGGCAGGAGATCTCTCTCTCTCTCCCATATTTGAAATTTTTATTGAGATCATTGCAAATTCACATGCAGTTACAACAATAAGATTCCTTGTACACTTTGCCCAGTTTTTGCCAAAGGTAACATTTTGCAAACCTATAGTATAATATCACAACCAGGATATTGACCCTGATACAATCCACCAAACTTATCTAGATTTTCCATTTTACTTGTGCCTGTGCTTGCATGTGTGTGTGTGTGTGTGTGTGTGTGTGTGTGTGTGTTTAGTTTTATACAATTTTATCGCCTGTGTATGTTGGAGCTGTCACAATCCAGATTCTGAAGTTACAACATAACAGGGAACAAGGATCCTTTGTGTCACCCTTTTATAACCATCCTTCCCCCGCCATTCCTGGCAGCCACTATTCTGTGCTCCATTTCTAAAGTGTTATTTCAAAAAATGTTATATAAAAGGAATCACATAGCATGTGTCTTTTCGGTATTTGCTTTTCTCTCAGCACAATTCCCTGAAGATCCATCCAAGTTGTTGTGTGCCTCAATAATTCATCCCTTTTTATTGGTGAGTAGTAATCCATGGTATGTTGTTACTAGAGTTTATTTAACCATTCACCTTTGGAAGGACATTTGGGTTGTTTCCAGTTTGGGGCTGTTACAAATAAGGCTGCTATGGACTTTTGTGACCAGGTTTTAGGTGAACATCATGTGGTTTTTCTATCCAGTGACAGCATCGAGTGGGCACACAGTGGATCCTCAGTCAATGCTCCTTGGAGACTGAGGACAATCTGCTATAGCACTTCATCCAGGAGAGAGTGAGGGGGGACGGGAGGATTACGGTGCATGACAGGAGTTACCCTCAACAACGAACCAAAAATCAAGGCACCGTCTGAAGAAAGAATTGACCAAAAGACACATGGTCATCATTGGCATTAAGCAGTTGGGACAAGGAGGGCAAGATTCTATATAGAAACAAAAGGCTTCATAAGGTTGTGGTGAGGATGAGGACAATTGACAAGCAGCCTATGACAGTGTGAAAGATACACAAGGAAGTCATGGGGATGCTGAGGCAGCTCTAAGAGTGAAGAGAAGAGGGGCTTGGGAAGCAGACCTGATTCACATCCTGCCTTCACCATTTTTTAGCTGTGGAGTTCTGGGCAAGGTACTTAAAATGTCTGAGACTCCACTTCCCAATCCGTAAGATGAAGATAAATATCTTTCTCATAAGAGTAATAGGAGTAAAGAAAAACAGGGTATATAAAGTTCTTGACTCACAGCAGCCCCTGAATAAATGTTCTTTTCCTTCCTGCCTCCACTCCCTAAAGAGAGGTAAGGGGAAATAGATATTGGAGCGGGGCTAATCGGAGAGACCTCAGGAGTCTGGCTTAAAGGACGCCTGTTGGGGGGCATAAGAGTAACAGGGAGGATCTGAGCAAAGGTAGAGACGTTGGACCCAGCAGTGGACTGGCTTAGATGAGGCGCCTCTCTTCAGCATCAGCGTTGACTCCAAGTAGAGCAGGACCCGGCAAATGGTACTTGGCCCAAGGGATCGCCAGTTTCACTACCACTTGGCTGGATACAGCATGCTGGTTGTTTCCACTTTCAAGATGAGCTTATCCTTGCTTTATTAAAGGCCTGAGATGAACAGTGGGCATCCCTCTTTGGAATGGCTACTGGATAGAATGCCTTCCCCGCCAAACCCTTGCAAACTGTCCACTAACCTACCCCTCCCTTCAAATTCCAAACCCCAAGCAGCCAAAGTCCTTGGTGCCTCCAACGCCTTCCAGAAACTGCCTGGCCCCTGCACAGCCCTCCTCCCAGCCCGGCCTTTGAGCTGACAAAGATGCTTAACCTTTTGATCCCATCATGGGACTATCCCCAGCCCTAGGCCACCAGAAAGGGAGAAACAGAACCCTCCTTTCCTTTTTCCTACTCCTGTTTCTTTTGAACAAGGAAGAGAAGGAGATCACAGGCTCTTGACATCCCGTTCCCTGTTCCCATCCTGCCTTTGGCGCCGCCCAGGACCAGGCTGGGTCCAGAGGTGCGCCGGGAAGAGCCCCCGGCCTTTGAAACCGGTAGTTGGGGGGCAGGAGGTAACAGACCACGGCCCTTCCAATTGCCTTGGTCTTCTCACTCTGCCAGTTCTCTCTCCCCTGACCCTTTGGGTCTCCTCAAATGTGGGGGTGGTGGGGGAGACAGGAGAGGGGAGATGGAGGCAGAGCTCCCCTTGAGTGTGGCCGGTCCCAAGGAGCCCTTCCCACCCCGTTCAGGGCCCTCCAGGCCACTCCCGTGGTCACAGCAAAAGTCCGGGCCTGTTCCAAATGTCTTCGCACCATCATCACTCTTTTCGCACCATGAGTTATTGATACTTCTCCCTGCCAAACTCAGACGTCCCAAAGTGTTCTTTAAAAACATAGATGAGATCACCTCACTCCCCTGCTTGGTTCCTTCTAGTGTCCTCTTGTTGCCCAAGAACGAAACCCACACAGTCTGGTTTCTGCTCACTTACCCAACCCCATCTCTGCCTCCTTCTCTTCCCCTGGCTCTCTTTCCATTCCTGCGCTCACCTGCGTCATAGGCTGGTCCTGCCTCAGGGCCTTTGCATTTGCTCTTCCATTTTCCTAGTCCTTTCCTCTCAGATCTTGCTGGGGTGGGCTCCTCCTTAATTTTCCAGATCTAGCTCATTATGTCACCTCCTCAGAAGGTCCTCTCTTCCTTGACCTCCCTCCCCATCTCCTCCCCACAGGCCCTCTAACTCATCATCTTGTTTTACTTCCTTCGTAGCCATCTGAAGTTATTTAGCCACGAGTCTGTGTGGTTTCCCTCTGGAATGTATACTGCAAGATGTAAGGACCTATAGTGTGTCTCCAGCATCTAGAAGGGGCTTAACCAATATTTTGTTGGATGACAGATGGATCCTCTGAGGTTGTAGTTGAGCTGAGAGAGGCCCCTAGTGTGGGCAGAATGCTGGCTGCAGAGACTAGGAAACCAAGTATAAGTTTGCAGCTCAGCTTTGCCATGTATTACCTGTGCAGCCCAAGACAAGTTGCTTTACCTCTTTGCATTTAATTTTCCTCATCTGTAAAATAGAAATGCTACCACTTGGCTTCATAAGATTGTGGTGAGGATGAGAGAATTATGTGAAAGCACAAAATAGATATGGAATAAGTCCTGGTTTAAAAATAAATCCACATGATTATCCAAAGATAGTAAAATAGAGCCTAGGTGCTCTTTCACACTAACCTCTTCACTTCTTTAATCAGCTTTATCATTTTTATTTAAGGAGGCTGGCACACAGGACAACTCTAATGGGGGACTAAACAGAAAACTACCACCCGCAGGCCAAGTCCAGGGCACTGCCAGTTTTTGTATGGCTCATGAATGATGAACGGTTTTTGCATTCTTAAGTGGTTAAAAAAAAATCAAAAGAAGACTATTTCCTGACACATGAAAATTGTATGAAAGATTCAAATTTTAGGGTCCATAAATAAAGCTGATCGGAACACAGCCATGCCCACTTGTTTATGTGTTGTCTGTGGCTGTTTTTGTGCTACGAGGGCAGAGTGGAGCTGTGACAGAGGCCACCTGATGGTCCCTAAAATATTTACTATTTGACCCTTTAAAGAAAATGTACGCGGACCCCTAGCTGATTTTAAAAAGTGAAAGGGCAGGTCTGAGAGGCTGCCTGGAGACAAGGAGAGGGACAGCGTGGCCCCTGGGGACCGCTCCTCTTTCAGGGCTCTCTGTTGCTCGCTGTGGAAAGCCCTGTCTCAGCCCTGGTCACGGAGGCAGCACCATCCTCCCCGAGTCCAGAGAGACACTGGGGGCAGCTGCACATCTGTAAGCCTCTGAAGAAGGCCCCCCACGGGGGTGCCCCACGGAGCCCCTTGCCCTGCTGCAGCTCCTCGGACCTCCCTTTGCTTTTCTTCTAGAATCTGGCGGGGGGAGGTTAAATGGCTTAACCTCTGGGACATCAGCTCTCAAAGACAAAGGTAACCTACCCAAGGGAGGAGCCCTAGGCACCCTCTTTCCTCCCAGAAGGTGTTCCACGTCCGCACTGCCGGTCCCCGTAGAGCAGCCTGCAAGAGCTCTGATAGATTCTTCTCAGAAAAAAACAGCAGAGCTAGCTGCTTCGAGGATGTGGAAAGTCTGCTCTTAATGACAGGCCTCTCTCTCCAGGGAGCTTATAATCACCTTGGGAGTCTCCCCCTTCTTGGCAGAGACTCAGGGTTGATGGAGCCTCAAGATCAAGGCGGCCTTGGGGGCGGGCTGTGGAGAGGAGTGGCAAGAGTCAAAATGGAAATGCAAAGGCTCAGGCCTCGCAAAAGCTGGGGTGCTGTGGTGAACAGGACACCAAGAGCAGGAGAGGTTGGGCTGCCGTCCTAAGGTCAAGGCGGGGGCTCCGTGCAGAGGGTGACACTCGATGCCCCCGTCCTTCTCCTGGTCCTTCCTCCACCATCTCTGGGGGGTTGGGAGGGCGGGGCCAGACCCCACCACTGCCCTGCTCCTTCCAAGGAAGAAAAGGTCCATTTTACCAAAGACTTCTCGGGGAGCAGAGGCAGAGCGCTGTCTGTCTCCCTGCGCTCCGGTCCCAGCACCCAGCAGCCTGTGCGCCCGTGGCTCACCTTCCTTAGAAGCAGTCATGGCCAGAGGGCCAGGGGTCAGGCCTGGCTCCAGCTCGTATGGCTGTGTGGCCCTAGCAAGTCACTTTCTATTTCTCCAAGTTTACGTTTCAGTCCTTTACCTGTCTCCCAAGGTCATCATGAGAACCAAATGACACACTGCACATGAAACCACTTTGAAAACCATGAAGCCCAGGAAGGAATGTTCACGGGAACAAGCTGTGGTCTTTGTGACCGCACCACCCAACGGACAGGGTGAGTCTGCCGTTACACTAACGGTGAGACAGGGCCCAAGCGGTTGAGTGACTTGGAAATAACCTAAACATAACATGCCCTGAGCAGAGTTAGGGGGGCTGGAGGCCTTGATTAGTGAGGGAGGAGGGCTGTCCCAGAGCTGGGAGGCCCTGGAGATGCTATCACAGCCTCACATCACAGTCAGGCCCCTGCTTGTGGTCTGATCTCGGCATCTCTCTGGTTGGGCCCAGCCTTCCTGGGGCAGCCCCGGCAGTTAGACAGAGATGGTGATCTGCTTCCCGCCAAGGCTAGTGCAACGGCTTCTCCTAGCCCTTCGCTCTCTGCTGCTCATCCGCTCAGGGCCGGGAGGGTGGAGAACAGGTTGTCAATGTGTGGATTTCAGGAGACACCGGCCTTCCCCTCCTTTATTCTGGGAAGGTGTTGGTAAAATTCTAGAGCCCTCACCCCCTACCCTGTGTGACCACTGGGGAGCTCAGCACCGAGGGTGTGGGCCTTGGGTTGTGGTGCAGTTCTGCCACTCTGTAGCCACATCACCCTTGGTAAGCCACCTCTCCAGGGCTGTGTCCTCGTCCTATGAAGTGCAGAATTGACGCCTTCCTGTCCGCTGCTCAGAGTAGTGAGGAGCACATGGAAGGTGTCTGTGCAAGTGCTTTGAAAACAGGACTCCTACTGTCATGGAATGAGGGATGGGGAAGATAGGGAAGACTGGCAGGGCGACGGGGACAGGCCACGGCCCTGAGCCTGGGGTTGGAGGCAGGGGACTGTGGTGGGGGGATGGACCAGGGTAGTGTTTATTTACTGCTCTGTGACGGGCATGAAACTCAGCACTCTCTGATTCTCACACAACTCTGTGGGATGGGTACCAACATCCCCATTTATAGGGGGCGACCTAGGCTCAGCAAAGTCATTTGCCCCAAGTTTACCCCTAGTGAGGCCAGCAAGCCCAAGCCTAACTCCAGAGTCCGTGATCTGTGTACCCCACCAAGTACCTGGTCCTGGTCCTGGTCCACCATAGGTGCCAGGGCTACTGCCAGCCCATAAAGTGCTTTCATGCAAATAAGGGAAAGGTAGATGCAGCCATGAGCCTTGCCTAGTTGTGCTTGTGAAGTGAATAGCATGTATCAATACAACTGTACCTTGCAGCCCTGGGAGGGACTTTGAAATTAATTAAAGAAAAGAAAAACCAAACAAAATCCAGGATATAGATGTTGTGGCTTGTTACCCCTCCATTTCCTGGCCTGGGAGCCCAGCATATGGGCCCCTCCCACCAATTCCTTCTTTCCTCTGGAGCTCCAGAGTCTGGGGGCTGGTAGCCCTGCCCAGACACCTGAACCAGGCCTGTGCCTCTCTTCCCCACAGGCCTGGGGATAGATTGTGCAAAACTGGCACCATAGCCTGAGGCAAGAGGTTAGTTCACAATCTAGTTATTAATTACGCACTTGCTTATTATCTTGAGCATTGCATCAGGACCGTGAGAATGGCTTTATAGACACTTACATTAGTATCAGATCCCCTCTCCCCCCCAGACACACACACACGTCCGGGTACAGCAGTAAATCCTGCCAAAAGCCACTCCAGCCTCAGGCTATTGCCCACAACTCCTGGCACATTCAGGCCATCCCTGCCAGAATGGGAAACGCTGCCTAGGCAGCAGGATCCCCAACAGCAGCCCCCGGAGATGGGGCCAGCTGCAGGTCACCTCACCCTGATCCGTGGGCTGTGCACTGCACTGAACTTGGAGAGCTTGGGGGGGGTGGGGTCACTTAAGGAAAGGAGGTTAGAGATTTCACACCTTACCTCAGATGCCCTGGGAAGTCCCTCCTCCAGTCTGACTCCCAACCCTCTTGCTGCAGTTCTAGTGTTTTCCCTCTTGTTTGGCCCTCCTTGTCTCTGGTTGAGTAAAGACTGTGAGAGCACCTACCAGTGGGGATAGCAGTCTCCTCCTTTTATTCCTGCCTTGCAGTGGAAAAGTCAGCCCTACAGGGAGAATGGGAACAAGACCTTGCGGCCTCTTCCCTTGTGCCCTCCTGCCCCTCACATGACCCCTCTATCTTCCCCACTCTGGAGACTGTGGAGTCACAGCTGGCAACTAAATCCCCTTTGAGCTCCTTGGCCTCCTGATCTGGACTCTGTCCACCTGCTGCTGCTGGAACACAGCTGAGTGAGTAAGCGCTGAGCTCTGCCCTCTGCTGCTGGGCAGGGAACCAGGACTTGGATCCACCCAGATGAGGGGCTTTAGGCCCTCCCTTGCTTCAGCTCTGCCACCTTGGGCAAGTGACTTGACCTCAGTTTCCCCATCCATAAAAGGAGGTGGCACCTGCCTACCTTAGAGGTACTTGTAAGAATCAAACCTGCTGATATCAGTGAAAGTGTTTGTAAATCCTTAAGTGTAGCACAGAAACAAGTAATTATCCCTCACCTTCACCAGCCTGCTGGCCTTAAAAACCCAGCGCGGGACTTCCCCGCTTCCCTGGATTTATCCCAGGGATACATGGGATAAATGAACTCCGATCATGTTTGACCTCTGGAACTGGTTTATGGCCTTGACATTTTTGCACTTGCTGATGTGTCGCACCACTTTCTAGTTCCCAGAGAAGACTGTAACCTCTACGAGGTACCTCATATGTTCTTCCCATCTCCTAAATCACATTTAGGACTCTGTACATAAGACAGAAGGTACAAACATGGGTTGAGATTCTCCTCTAAATACAGTATTTAAGCAGTAGTCTTGCATTCTTCCCAACAAGCTTCCTGCATAAAAATTAAGACTCTGAGATTAAATGACTTGCTTGCAGGCATAAAGTTACTATACCTTAGCACTGAGCCTGATTCGTAATTGTTATTTAACAAATGTTTGTTGAATGAGAAACGAATGCCTGGATGCGTAGTAAATAGCATTGGATCTGTCTGATTCCAGAGCCCACATTTTTTCCACTGGTGCATAGAGCTTCTCAGGGACTAGCTGGTGCAAGATCTCCGTGGGGGCGTGGAGCAGGCAGAGCTCTGTCACATCTGGCTGTCCCTCCCCATTCTCCAACCAAACCCAGCCTGGTAGTTAGCCCCTCAGGCGCTCTGAGCTCCAGAGTAGAATCCCGGGTATTCACAGTGACATAATCACCTCCTTGCTACAGGCATTTTAGAACCCAGCCCAGTTAACTGTCTTTCCCACTAGAGACTTATAGGGGAGTTGTCTGCTTCACTCCTGAACCCTTAAGGGGAAGGAGACAGCACTACCTTTTTGCCTCTGCCTCACTGCCCTGAGCAAGTCCCATGAAGCGTTCCACCCCCAGTTCCAATCCTTCGTGTTACTTAGGTTTCTAAAACTAAGCCGTTGCGGCTCCAGTTCTAGGCTCCCTGACTGGGAGCTTTCTGCTGATGCCCCGAGAAAATCTAAGAGGCTAAAGGACTCAGTTGAGAGGAAAGTGGGACGGGTTTCATTGGTTCTTAGAGCTGGGAAGGACTATTGTGTTCATCCAGGCTCACGCCTTACCTGGTGCCTGAGAGCCCTGCAAATGTCCCCGCCACGCTTAATCTGTTGAAAGCGGCTTGGGTCCTGCCCCTTTGTGAACTCACCTATGATCTGACTCCCCGTGACTCTCTCCGCTGGTCTAGGCTGGCCCTCTGAAGCCATTCCCTTTTGACATTGACTTTGCCGTTGCCTACGGAAAAGCCAGCACCTTTCCATGGAAGAACGGGCTCAGCATTTCCCTCCCTCTGCTCCCCACTCAGCTGGATTTCTCTGATTTGGAGGCAGTTTTGGTCTCTCCCCCAGTTCCCTATGGGCCTGGGTGGGGCTCGGGGAGGACTCAGAAGGAGGTTTAAATCCAGAGGAAAGTTCTCTTCGTAAAAGAATTTCTGTTTTTTCACGGTCAGAGGGAAGTTTCCTGAAGAAAGTACCCTTGAAGGTGTTTGTTGTTGTTTTAAAAACTTCCCTGCATGGGGTACCACTCAGATTGGACTGTCCCCAGCTGTGAGGTGGGGGACCTCATTGTCAGCAATTTTAAGGCTCCGCCTTCTAGCAATGATAGTCAGGGGGGAGCACGGGCGACCTCAGGACCTAGAGGCCATGGTCATTCCCAAGCTTGAGGTTTGAGAGGGAAGATGCAGCTGTCCAGTTCTTTCAGTGGTTTCAATATCCTCCTCTCTGTGCTCACGGAGTGCTGGTGACGGTGGAAATATGGTCCAAGTGCGGGGGTAGACCCCCTCCACCCTTCTCAAACTGCTTCATCTTTTTTCTTCACCCAATCCGTTCTAAACCTCTCAGTTAAGGAGGCCCTGGGGGTGGTTTTCCTTCTCCGGTCCCTGATCTCCCCAACCCCTAACCCTCTGAACAGAAATGAGGTGCGAGAGTCCACAATGGGGAGCGGCCCAGGGGTGATTTTTCATTCTTCTTTCTTCCTCCTTCATTTTATTTATTTTTTCCTTTAAAAAATAATATTTATCGATTCTTTTTTTTCTATTTACGAAAGCAATTTATGATCCACATAGATTTGGAGATACAGAAAAATTTCCCTAGTGCCCCCTGCCCTCAAAATCATCCATCCTGTTCATTGAAAACCAGTATTCAACTTTTGGTTATGTCTTTTTAAAATCATTTCTTTTCTATAGATATACACCTAATTTTAAAACTTTTTAGTTTGTAATAATTTTAGATTTACAGAAAAGTTGCAAAGACAATAGAGTTCCCATATACCCTTCAACAAGTTTTCCCTGATGTTAACATCATAGTACAATAATCAAAACTGAGAATTAATACTGGTGGAGTAACATTCACTAAACTGCAGATTTTATTTGGATTCCACCAGTTTTTCCACTTATGTCCCTTTTCTGTCCCAAGATCCAATCCAGGATATCACATTGCATTAGTATATAACTAATTTTTTAAAAAATGTATATCCCACTATGCGCACTATTTTGTACCCAGCTATTTTTGTTGGTAATATATCATAAGCATTTCCCCATTCAGTTAAAATTCTTCTATGTCATTACCATTTTTTTTAAACATCTTTATTGGAGTATAATTGCTTTACAATGGTGTGTCAGTTTCTGCTTTATAACAAAGTGAATCAGCTATACATATACATATATCCCCAAATCTCCTCCCTTTTGCATCTCCCTCCCGTCCTCCCTATCCCAACTCTCTAGGTGGTTACAAAGCACCAAGCTGATCTCCCTGTGCTATGTGGCTGCTTCCCACTAGCTATCTATTTTACATTTGGTAGTATATATAAGTCCATGCCACTCTCTCACTTCATCCCAGCTTACCCTTCCCCCTCCCCGTGTCCTCAAGTCCATTCTCTACGGTCATTACCATTTTTAATGGCAGCATAATGTTCCATTACATGGATTTGCCGTAATTTGCTTAGCCAATGGCTTATTATTCCACATTTAAATTGTTTCTAATTTTTCACTATTATAAAGAATGATGAGGGCTTCCCTGGTGGCACAGTGGTTAAGAATCCGCCTGCAAGGGACACGAGTTCGAGCCCTGGTCCAGGAAGATCCCACGTGCCGTGGAGCAACTAAGCCCGTGTGCCACAACTACTGAGCCTGTGCTCTAGAGCCTGCAAGCCACAACTACTGAGCCCATGTGCCACAACTGAAGCCTGCACACCTAGAGCCCGTGCTCTGCAACAAGAGAAGCCACCGCAATGAGAAGCTCACACACCACAACGGAGGGGTGGCCCCCACTCGCCGCAACTAGAGAAAGCCCGCATGCAGCAATGAAGACCCAGTGCAACCAAAAATAAATAAATAAATAAATTTATTTGTAAAAAAAAGAATGATGAGATGAACATCTTGTACATACTTCTGATATACATATCTCTGGTTATTTTGCCATAAGAGAAATCCCAGAAATGGAATTCCTGTGTCCAGAGGACCCATCCTTCCCCCTTCTAAGTCCATGGTGAGGATTTGGGCCTATTGATGGCCTTTATGCCTAAAGAGACTGTTGACCCTTCATCCTGAGACAGGCAGGGGAAGAAGTAAAGAACCCTATCAAAGGGGACCACCACCTTTGGGTGGTAGAGATAGCAAGAGGAGGAGGAAACATCAAGGGAACTCCAGGTTCTTCATGGCTTCTCAGGCATTTTCCAGGCTACCCAGCCCCAGATGGGTATCTTATCTCGGTAGAAAGAGGACGATGCTCGCTCTGAGCCCAAGGATAATGGGAAGGGGCTACGGGTGGGGGGTGGAGCAGAAGCTGCTAATGCATTTTTGCCAGCATCTTTGGTTTCTCCAATATCCAGCCAGACTATTAGCAGTTCCCCAAGGATGGCCTTGCTCCTCACGTCATCCCCCATTTCCTATAAATGGGAAGTGGCTAGGGAGTAGGGTGTGTGCATGTGCGTGTGTGGTGGGGGAGGGAGTGGGGATGAAGGGAAAGGGACATGGTGGTCTTCCTACAGCTGACTTAGTGGGGAACTGAAACCCAGAGAAGCTGTTACTAATCCAGAATGACCCAGCATTGTAGGGAGTAGTTTGGGTGTTAGGACTTTCATTAAGGCTTGGAAGTTACTGGTCAGGATAGATGAGGGATTGCTGCCTCTGCCTTGTTTCTGGGGCCCAGAGACTCTGTGTGTGTGCGTGTGTGTGTGTGTGTGTGTGTGTGTCTGTATTAGTAGTAGCAGTAGTGGTAGTAGTAGTAACTGGACTGAGGGATTGCTTCAGTTTCTTTATCTGAAAATGATACCCATCTCTTGAGTTGTCACAAGGATTGAAGGAGTTAATACATGAAATGCATTTAGAACAGTGCCTGGCACAATCAGTAAAAGTTAACTATTATTACATGAGGCTACACCAGCAGAAAAAGGGGAGGGAGCATCTTCCCAGCAGAAGCCCCTACAGCACCCTGTGCTGGGTGGGGCCTGGAGAGTACATTCAACTGGCTTGGTAAAGAAGGGTCACCTGCATTGGGGAGGGGTGAGCCAGGAAAGGGGTCGGCGGCCGGGAAGACGCAGGGTGCTCTGGCGCAGGCCAACTTGCCTGGGGAGGAGTGAGGGGTTATTAAGGAGGGAAAGGTGGCTTAGCCCTGGCACTTATTCAGGTGGCCAGACCCGCTGGGTGGGGTCCAGTATCTCACAGCAGGCTGTCTGCTCACTCTCCTGAGCCCTCCTCCCCCTTCCTCGTGTGGGAGGGAGGGTTCCTATTCCTCTGAGGTGGGACAACTCCCTCCTGCTCCCCCAGTGCTCCTTCCCCAAGCCTGGAAAATACCACCATCCACTCTCTCCTGGCTCAGTAATTTTCCAGCTGACCTGGAATTCCCTCTGACTCCTGCCCCCTTTTTGGGGGCAAAGGAGACACCAGCTCAGGGACCCAGGACTCCACCCAAGTCTCTCTGCTGGCCACAAATGGGTGTGCCAAAGGCTTTGGAAAGCCACTGGGGCACTGGAGGGTCACCTGCTGGGAGGTGGGGGGTGAGTGCGCCCAGAGACGCAATGCTGAGACCGTTTACAAGTTAAACTTATTTAGTGACCCAGAAGGTAGATTCTTGGTTTTTCTCCCTCTGCTCTCTCCTGCACCCACGCTCTCTTCCCCACAGCCAACAGGGCTCCACTGTTCCCCACTCCTTTCTACATTTCCCATTCTTCTCTGCCTCCAGTTGGAGGTGCCCTTAGAGACCCTCTGGCCAACTCCTTCTTACCAAGGTTCAGAATATGGAAGGGACTTGCCCAACATCACAGCCGGTTGGTGGCAGGGCCAGCACTGGAGCTCAGTGCCCCAGTGCCCAGTCCATGGCTACAGTCAACTAGGTCCTCCCCTTCAAAGCCATCTTCCTCCGATTTTTGTAGCATTCAAGTCAACAATGCACACAAATTGGAGTTCTCTCCACTCTAATAAAGCTCCATGAAGGAAGAAAGACACAACTGGGCCTCCAACCCCAAGGCCAGCCTGGGGCCCCAGTTATCCCCCACCTGCATTGTTCACCTTTGTCAAAGGCATTCTGGAAACAGGTATCTTTTGGGACCTTGCTCAACAGCTGACAAAGGGAACATTTTACTGTCAGTGTATCACCCCCTTTCCCCATACACACCCTTAAGGAGAAAAAAAAATTGAAATTTGGCTTTTAACTTCAGGAAGGACTGAGTTAGCTATCAGGAAGCTCTTTATGCCTCAGAGAACAGCAAACAGTAGGGAGAGTAACTCCGGGAGAACGTGACATCTCCTTTCAAGGCTGGTCCTGGATGGGTGGGGTGCTGCTCGGACCGGGGACAAGGGGATGGCCGGAATAGCGCGTGGGGGTAATGGTCGCAGACTGGCTCAGGGGAGGGGAGGCGCCCCGCGGAGCCGGGCAGCTTTCACCTAAGTGTTTTGGTGGCGAGGGGGCGGCGCACTGCCCTAGGTAATGATAGGGCAGTCTGAGAGCCACGCGGAGGCTGCCCGTCGCGGTCGCGGCTACAAAGACAGCTTCGAGACCTCCCGCTTTCTTCCCTTGGGTACCAGCCCCACCCCTTCGTACCCCCTCCCAGCACCCCCCACCTCCGTCCCGCCTCGCCCCGCCCCCTCCTGGCCGCCCCAGCGCGCATGCTCTTTCCCCCCGCGGAGTAACCTGGAGATTTAAAAGCCGCCCGCTGGCGCGCGTGGGGGGAGGTGGGGGGGACGAGCTCGCACGCGCGGGCCCCGGGTGACAGCCGCGCGCCTCGGCCAGGTAGGGGCGCGCCCGCCTTTCTCCGCGGGGAGGGGGTCCCGGCGCGGGAAGGGGAGGGGCGCTGCGCGGCCGAGCTCCGTGGTGTCGCGTGTTTTGCGCCCCGCAGGAGGGGGCCGCGCCGTGGCTGTCTCGGACCCGCGCGCCCAGCCCCCTGAGTCCCAGGGGAGCTGACGGGGTTGCGGGCGCCCGGGCGCTCCCCCTCTTCCTGCACCGGGTCGGCTGCGGGGTGCTCGGGTCTCCGCGGAGGCGGGCCGGGCTGGAGGCGCCGGGTCCCCCGCGTCCCGGGCCGGGCGGCGGGGTGGGCGGGGAGAGGCGCCTCCCCGGAGCCCCGGGCCGGGCAGACGGCGGGCACACCGGCCGCTCGCTCCTGTTGCCGCCTCCCGCGTCAGAGTTTTCTTTGGAAAGTTGCATTTATTTTCTTCCCTTGTCTCGGCTTCACCGGAAAGGGGCAGGATGAGTCACCGTGGCGCGCACAGTACGGGACCTGGGAGCCGGGCAAGGGGTCGGCGGTCGGGACGACGCGGGGTGCTCGGGCGCGGGCCAACTTGCTTGGGGAGGAGTGAGGGGTTATTAAGGAGGGAAGGGTGGCTGAGCCCTTTCGGACGTTAGTCTTGGGGCTTGGCTCTAGGCAGAGAGTTGGGCTGGAGTGTGTGCCCCGTCCTGAGCCTCGGTTATCCCTCATGGGAGGAGGAGAAAGAGAGGGCGTCTTTATCCTTGCCTCCCGGGCTCAGGTAGGGATGGTGAGAATGCTGAGATCAGCAAACAGGTGTGATGAGGTGATATCTGGGCATCCACTACAGCTTCTCAGGGCTCTGGGCTTAGGCATGGCAGACCTGCTGGAGAAGGCCCCATGGACCCTCAGGGTTGCTCCTGAGTGAGGGTCAGTCCTTCCTATAGTCTCCTGTTCTCCCCAGGCGCTGCAGCCCTGTCAGTTGATCTTGCCCTTGACCTCTGAATCAGTTTCCTCTTCCTGACAGACACTCTTGATGTGCTCAGCTTTCCCCCCCTCCCCAGGGCCACACCTTCCCCTTTCTTTTTTCCCAAGGGGCCAGAGTTGAGGGTAGGGAGGGGTTTGGCATGGTGGGTACCTGCTGAGGACTTGCCCTTCAGCTGTTACACGGACCTGATCCCAGTGGAGCAGGGACTAAGAATAGCCCAGCTGCTGTCTTGCTGCCCTGGAGTCTGCAGCCGGGCACAGCCTGTGGACCAGGGCCTAGAGTGACCCTTGCTGGGCTCCTGAAAGCGTTGCTCAGGGGTTGGGGTGAGGCCCCGGGGGCTTCTGGCTGCCTTTCATGATGCACTTAGCACTTCAGAGCGGGACAGCCTTGGTGTTGGACTCACCTGCCCAAGGCCTGGGGAACAGGCTGGCATATGGGGGTGGGGAGGGCAGGGCCAGGAAGTGTAGGCTGATGATTTCCTCAGGCTTCCCTATAGAGCAACTTCTAGGGTGTGATTGCAAAGTTATTTGAGGTCACAGTCCTTTTTGTTGGATGGGTCTCATCCTCTCATTCCTCCCTTATCTCCTCCCCACAAGCTTGTCTGGAGCCGGGACTCAGTTGTTCTAAAAGTGCTCAGAAAAATGGAGCTCGAGTCAGCAGGATGAATCTGAAGGTACAAATACAGTTGTGGGTGAATGTACAGCTGTGGACATTCAGGCCCCACCTTAGTGGAGATGTGATGGGGGCGGGGTGGGGGGAGTTTTCCTTTGTACTCATGGAGTGTATGGTGAACTCGCCTGGTCTTCCTGGCTCTGAGGTGTCCCGAAGGAGGAGGAGGAGGAGGAGGAGCTGGACAGTGACCCTTGGTGGCCCACTGAGGTACCTCCAGGCCACTGGGTGGTGGAAAGATGGCATGGATTCCCCTCTCTCAGCCTGGGTAGGGCTCTGGAGATTAAAGGCAGAGAGGCAGGGATCGTCTCAGGACTCCAAAAGTGAAATTAAGCTCTATCATTTGGACCATTGGAGCCTGATAACACAGCATTATGGATAACAACGCAGACTGTCAGGTGTTTATATCCTGGCTGCTCCAAACTGGCTGTGGGACGAAGGGCAAGTTACTTAACCTCTTTTAAGTCTCAGTATCCCTGGCTGCAGAATGGGGATGATAGTAATAATGATAATATCTACTCTGTAGCTTTGTTATTTATTAAATAATAAATAGAACAAATATATATGTAAATATATAATTATATATATCTAAAATGTAAAAAAAAAACCTATAGCTTTATTAAACCATACATATAGAGCACTGGACTGTGTGCCTGATAGGTAACAAGTGCTCAGTAAATGTTAGCTGGTATTAACTATATCTACTATATCTACACCTGCGACCCAGTGGACAGCAGCACCCAGCCTGGGCATCTGTTCTTGGGTTCTCCTGTAGACCTTTGTTTCTTTGGGACCAAGGCCTCCTGGACTTCGGGGAGTAGGTATGACTGGTTGAAACTGGGCTCTAGCACTCACATGCCTGAGTTTGAATCCCATTTCCTCTTGCACAAGTTACTTCACCTCTCTGTGCTTCAACTTCCTCCTCTGTAAAATGAGGATAACAGTACCTACCTCACAGTATTGTGAGGATTAAACGAGCTGATAAAACCTCTGAGCCCAGCAGCTGCAAGTAAAAAGAGCTTGATAAATGTCAGCTGCTGTTATTTGGTAACAATGGAGGCAATCATTGTGGTTTACACTCAGGAACCAAAGTTTCTTAGCAAGGGAATTATACTATATACAACTATACGTAAACTGTGAATGACACATTTGCAGTTGAACTTGTGGTCTGGTGCAAAGAACACACCAGGACTTCATGTCCTGGTCTCTCCCCTGTCAATACTGTGTGTGGTTTGTTTTTTAATCAGTCCAGAAACCCCTGCCCTGCCTGTTCCCTCAAGATGGAAGAAAGTGCCATGAAGTGATGGAGGTGAATATATATCCTGAAAGGTTAAGTGCCTTCTATGCAGAAAAGGTTATTTGTTCTGATTTTTGGAGAAATTGTGTGAGAGGGAGGGAGTGTTCTGCTCTGTCCTCCCCCCACCCCCCAACCCTTGGGATACTTTGCACTGCTTTCTGGTGTCAAGAAGAAAAACCCAGCCTGGCTTTCTGTGAACAGTCAGTGGCCCTGTTTGTTGGATAGCAAGGGTGGAGGCTGGACCAGTTGGTACCAGGCCCAGTGTCTTGAACGCTGATGCCACTTGACTCCCAGCAATAGAGCTGGAGTGTGGAGCTTTGTCCAGTGTATTAAGTGTCCCTGCTTGGGGGCAGGGGCTGGTGACGGAGCCATCACGGGATGGTCCTGATGTCTGGCCAGAACTTCCTGTTTAATCCCTTTTTCTGCTACGTGGTCTGTGTTTCCTCCTCCATGGGAAGAAGTCCACAGTTTTGTCACTGACCCTGAACGACTTGTGGGGCTTCTTGCTTCCGATGTTGGAGACAGGCCTACCTCACCTGTTGGCCTTGGTTTCTGTGTCTGTAAAATGTAGATGATAATATTCACCTTGCAAAGTTATGGTGAGGATTAAATGAGATCGCCATATTTAGCAAGGAGCCTGCATAGACCAGGTGCTCGGTACGTGTTTGTTCCTTTCCCCTTCTTTGTTAATTCTGGAGATCACTGTCTCTGGGAAGCTGGGATGAGCCAGCAAGAAGGAGGTTGAAGACTAGTCAAGGTTTGGGAGAAAGGGGTCCTTGACAGCTCGAGGTCCAGGCAGCCCTGGAGGAGGTGGAGGACTTGAGCTGGACAGGGTTCAGGTGAAAGGGAGAGGAGGCCCAGGGGAGGTAACTGGAACTGATGACTACTTTGAAAGCAAAAATAGGCCCAGTGCTGATGAATAGCCCCGTCTTGGGCCCATGTCTCATGATTTGGGGTCTGGTATTCTTTCCACCACCCCTGACTGGGGAGTGGCTAAAAGGAGAGGTGGGTGCATATAGAAATCCCAGGCTCCAGCAGCTGTGTTTTGCAGACATCTACCCTTTGCATAGTTCCTACCTACTCGTCTCTCACGGCTCAGCCTCCTCTAGGAAGCTCTGGAGGCACTGAATATGTCCCACTGTAAGGACTTGGGTCTCAGCCCCTGCACCACCTCACTGTGCTCTGGCTACACCTTGGCCCTTCTTCTGAAGGGGCTGAAGTCAGTTGTTTCTGAATCCCCAGCCCCTTCACAGCGGGCTTGCACACGCCCGGAGCTCAGTAGTGGTGGGTGGGTAGGCTTTAGTCTCTTGGACATTTCTCTGGGGAAGGTGAGGTTGTAATGCACTGAGGTGCACTCTCTTCAAGGGTGGGCAAAGTAGGGCTCTTTAACAACAACAAAAAATCACATCTTTTTTGGACCCCCCTCACGCCCTGCTCACCACTGAGTGGACTGTTTTGGAGAACACATCCCCAGGACTGAGTCCGGCCCAGAGCCCTCTGATGATAAATGGGGCTGGTCACAGACCTTAGGATAGCAGCTCTGAGAGAGCCTGGCCTCCTTCCTGTATCCATCACCGTCTAAGGGAGCCCAGGCAGCAGGGAGGGGACAAGGATGTGCATGGCTGGGGAGAGCTGCCTGGTCTGGCTGACTGGCAAAGTTCAAGTTCACTAGGAGGGAGGCTGTTCAGGTTTCACTTTGCAGGGGCTGTAGGGAGCAAGGGGAGGGAACTTCCCAGTGGCCTAAACGTGCCAAGCTCCCCATTCTCCTCCTGCGTTCCTCTGCCCCCACCCTGGGCCAAGGGATTTCTTGGTACCACTACCCCCACTTTGTAGGAGAGTGTTTATTGTGGCCCAAGTAGAGGAAGAATTTAGTTACTGATTTCTGCCAGGAACAGAGTCCAGCTCTGGGAGGGAGTAGGGAAGAGGGCAATTCTGCCCCTAGATGTCTTGGTTACTCGGATCAGTTTCAGGTGACCGCTGACCCTTGGCACTCTGTTGTACTGGAGCAATGTGTAGGCAGGTAAAGGATGGGGTAAGTGCAGCTGGGGAGCCCTTCTCCACCTGGTTCTCCTTGGCTCTCATTGGTGGAAGGCTATACGCCCCCCCTCCCCACCAGTGCCATGTGGCTTTGTCAGTGAGCACTCAGTGGGCACCTGTCCCTGGTGAGCACGCTGCCTGGGGCTGGGGGCGCGGGTGTGAGATCACAAAGCTGCACAGTTGTAAAGAACCTTAGACAGCATCTAGACTAGCTCTCATTTTACGGGTGCGGGAACTGAGTCCCAGAGAGGTAGAGTGGCTTATTCTAGGCTACACAGTTATAAGAGTTGCTGAAACCGGACTACACTGTCCAGGCTCCTAGTTCAGTGCACTTTGTAGAATTTTTGAATGGTTTGAATTTTCCATTCAGCCCTTTTTACCTGTGCAACTTTGGGTGTGTTAATGAATTTCTGAGACTCCATTTTCATCCTTGTGAAATAGGAATATTAAATAATTTGTAGGATTGTACAAATGGTATGAATTAGAGAAGGTTTGGCAGGTACATGCAGACACCTCCTGGACGGTTGGCAGGTGTCAGCCGCTGTGATTATTTTCCCTGTGGCTGGGAACCACCCTGTCTCCTAACTGGGGTTGTTTATCCCACCCTCCCTTTCCCTTTGCAGCCTCCAGCACCAGGCAGGTCTGCTGAGTGACCTCTGCTCACCTGCCGGGGCCAGCACCTGGGGAGACATTTACATTCTTGGCATTCCTCTTGCCTTTGGGGGCTGAAAGAGGCGCTAGTGCCCGGGTGGGAGGCACGTGGGTGAGGGGGATGGAAGCTGAGAAGAGAAGCAGTGTTGGTCCCCCTCCGACCTCTGCTGCTCCTGTTGGGAATGAGAAACCCCCTCCCAAGTTTCTCCGCTGAGGAAGCCCAGACAACTGAAGAAGTGGCTGCCAGGAACTTCCACATACTTCCTCCAAACACACTACACGACTATGAAGTTGGTGGTATTAATCTAAGTTTCCTCGCCTGTCAAATGGGTATACTCATTGTACCCGCCTCATCAGGCACTTGGAAGATTAAAACGCTTGGAAGAGTGCCTAGCATGTAGTAAACCTCAGTGTTAGCTGCTGTTAGTAATTGCAGATGAGGAAACTGAGGCTTAGGGAGGTCAGGTAACAAGGTCACATATAGTTACAGTGACATATGGAGATGGCATGCAAACCCATGCCAGACCTCGGTCACCCTATAGAATGCACTGGGTTCGGGGATGTCTGGGCTCAGAGGCCTGTGACACCTGCGGTGGAAGAGAGCTCCAGGTTGAAGAATACTGATTGTCTTGGTTTGGAAGGCACTTGGTCAAGGTGACCCCGAGTGACCTTGGGTCGCAGCTGTTCACAGAAAGGAAGTCTGATTAGGAGGCACAGGTGCCTGGAGTCAGATGTGTGTCTGTTTTGACCATCCGCATGGGGTTGCCACGTGATTCTGGGAGGGGTGCTTGGCCTAGACTAGCCAAGGTGAGGGTCAGGCCAGCCCCAGAATTCCTGTCGCTGGATTGGAGAGGGGAGGGGAGATCAGAGCAGGCTCCAGGGACAGCCCGCTGTCCTTTCCCCTCCCCTTCCCCCAACCTCCTCCGGCATTTGTTTCCTTTCAGAAGCTGGGCTGGGGCTCTCAGACGGCAACAAAAGCAACTTTCCTCCAAGCCACTGCCACCTGTTGGGTTTTCATACATTGGGGGTGAGCGGGGGGAGGGAGCCGTTGCCCTTTTCCCAGTGTCTGCAGTGTGCCCCCTCTGTGCCCCCAGGGACTGGGATTCTCTTTGCTGCCCAATGTGGCAGGGCTCAGGAGCTGGAGCGGGTGGGGGCCCGCAGCAGCTGGAAGGGGAATTGAGCGGGAAGGGGCCGGTGCTGGCAGCCGGGAGGGAGTTTGATGGATTACTCTGCAGGCCGAGAGGTTTCTCCCTAATCCCCCTTTGTGTCCCGGCCTGCAGGCCCCTCACTCTCTCTGACAAGCTGCTAAGCAGAAGGCTTCCAGTCCGAGTGAAGAAAAGGCAGCGCAGCAGGGCGGACTCTAAATCCCTGGCCTCTGGGCCCTGGGGAGGCAGGAGCTAGGGAGCAAGTCTGGATGGGGGTGGGGTCTTCTCTCTGCAGATGCTCCAGCCCCTGTTCTTCTGTCTTACGGTTCCCTCGAGGTGGGAAGGTTGCACTCTGAGTGGGGTTCTCAGGTGTCTGTGGGAGCGCTGGGAGGTTGTGGGTCTTGGCTCTTTGTGCAAATCACTGTTGCCTTCGGTAGGGTAGGGTTGGGGGGAGCAGACCCTTGCTTCTTTGGAAGTACGCGTTTGAGCTCAGAGAATCAAAGACTAAATATGTGTTGGAAGGCATGGAAGCCGTGCTTAGACTAGTCCTGTGTCCCCCTCTCCCTAGCTGCCCGGGCAGAAGTTCCCACAGCGCAGCACCCCTGACGAGGGGGTCTGTCACGGTGGAGAGCTCATTGCCTCACAAGGATGTTCATTTCCCGTCTGCTGTCTGGCCAGCGCAGGCTCTTTCTGGGGTGTCCCAAGACTCCTGTGGACCTGCCAAGGGCACTGGTCCCCTAGGACTTCTGTGCCCCCAACCTAGAGGATCTGGGAGAGCGCAACTTGGAATGAGATTCTGGCGTCCAGCCCGGTGTGGAGGAACAGGGGTCCCCCCTCCCATGCAGTCTCACGTCCTCTACCTGTGGGCTTCTCCCCACCTGCAGTCCTGGCCTGGGCCAGATGGCCTGGGCTGGGGTGTGAGTTAGGGAGATTGGCCTGGAGTGATCCCACCCCTTTCTGCAGCTGAGTCATTATTCCTCGTGGCTGGCCTACCCCATCCCCAGTTTCCTTCTCTGCGGGGAGGGGCTTCCCAGTGGCCGCGTGAGAAAGAGCACAGTCTTTGTGAGCGTGGAGGGAGGACGCAGGGTCGCCGGCTCGCGGGGTCAGGGTGCGGCCGTTTGATGTGCCTGGCCGGCTGTGGGGACACTGGCCCGCATAAAGAGGCCATAGAATTGCTGCCTGACACTGGCCCGCTGCGGGGCTGCCCCCAGCCCGGCTCCCTCTGACCTCTGTCCTTCAGCGGAGGGAATCTGCTCCCCCAGCTCCACCTCAGCCGCGAGGGGTGGCAGGAGCCCCTTTGAAAGCCCTCAAAGGCCTCTTTATATATCCCTCTGACTCTCCCTTCCCAGAGGAGCTACCAGGAGGTGCCTTTCGTCCTGCCTCCTCCACTCTTGAATTTTGGAGAAAGTTCAGGCCAAGTTTGTTCCTGTTGCTCAGTTTCATTTCCCTGTGCTCCCTGCTGGGGCCTAACCTGAGGTGGCGGGGTGGGCAGGGATGGGGCATTCCAGCCTGGGAGGCTCTGTCCCATCCACTCACCACCTCTGAACCCTTAGGAGAGCTGCCCCCTCGGGGGGTCGGGCTGGAATTTCCTTGGTGCGTGGGGGGCTGGGGGTAGGCACTTAGGTCTTTCCTATCTCTTCCACCTCCCGCTCCCAGGCTGCTTTCAGCCATTTATTCTGCAGGTAAGCATTTCCCAGGCTCCTTCTCATGCTAGGGTGGGTGCTGGAGAGTTGCAGTGGAGCCTACAGCCTGCTCTGGGGGTGCACTCGAAGTCTCCCTGTATCTGGAGCTGGGTAGGTAAAATGCAGGTTCACCGAACGTGCCCACGGCTCTCAGTCTCCCAGGGCTTGAGCTCTGCTCCCCCAAGGGTGAGGGAAGATGGCCTGGAGCAGAGCTCCCTAAAGGTTCCCAGGAGTCTCGGGTTTCCTCCAGCTTTCTTGCTGTCCCGTTATCAGGGGGCCCAGAAAAGGGGGGAGATATTTGGACCTTGAGAGGGACTTGTCCTCCTTAGAAGGCTGCTATTCACAAGGTTAGGCCAGACTCCCCCTTTCATGTACGTCCACTTCCCTCCTCCTCCCGCCCCCTCCCCACCAGGTGAGCGCTCGGGGGCTGGCTCTTCTGGTTGATCTTCTGTTTGCCGGACAGGGCGCTCCAGGAGCAGTGGGGCAGGAGGATCTGAGTCAGAAGCATCTCTGAGGCTGGAGGGGAGGCTTGGATCCTGTTTCCCCGCCTGTATTCCTGAGGAGGCGGGGGAGCTCCTGAAACAGAGGGACCCAACGGGGATCTGTCACTTTCAAGCTTTGGGAAGAAGTGTGCCCTGGGGCTGCGGATTGGTGTGGGTGTGACAAACCGCTTCCTGTTCCCCTCTGAAGCTGGGACCCTGGGGCCTGGGCTTTTCTGTTTGTGTCCCTGGGAAGAAGGCCCTGGAGGGGCCGCTGGTGACTTGAGCTTGTGCTGTGGGAGTCCTCTGTAGTTTCTTCCACCTGAGAGGTGGGGTGGGGATGCAGTGGGGGAGGCTGGGGCACTGGGGAAGATGTAAGGAGAAGGAAGGGGGGGCTTTGGAAGGGAGAGTATTCTTACGGGCTTGGGCTTTTCTCGGGCACTTCTGGGCTGGGAAGAGTCAAGTCTGTGGCGGTGAGAGTGCCCAAAAGAGGGAGGACGGGCTCAGCAACCTAAGAGGAGAGGGGTGCCGAGCAGGGCTGGAGCCCGCCCACTTCCTACCCAACTCAAAGAATTCTCTACCTGGCCCAGCAGCCCCTGGTCACTGGGTAAAGCACCTCTGGGGGGTGGAGAGAGGTGCTGGGAGGGGGAAGCAGCTGGGCGGGGGGAGGTGCTGGGCTGTAGGAGGATTTTGCCTTTCTCCCTCGTGGGCTGTGGAGGTCCTGCTTGGTCCTGGGAGTGGGGAGCTGGATTAAGGGAGGGAGTAAGTCAGGTGGGGTGATTAATGGTTGCTGGAGAGCTGCAATTTATTTAAACCACAGGGAGCAACCAGGGCTTGGGTGCATGTTGTGGGAGAGGCTGCGTCTGATAAAGTCTGTTTGCTCAGGGAGGACCTGGTTCCTTAAAAACCCAGGGCAGGTGAGTCTCCAGGGCCCTCCCAGACTGAGGGTGGGGAGTGGAATGGGCTGGAAGCCTTTTGACCCAGAACCCTTCCCTCCAGGTCGGATAGCGCCACCCGTTGGTCTC
The DNA here is from genome assembly GCF_965194825.1 of Balaenoptera physalus. NCBI lineage: Eukaryota > Metazoa > Chordata > Mammalia > Artiodactyla > Balaenopteridae > Balaenoptera > Balaenoptera physalus. The sequence goes on from NC_138882.1 coordinate 33,638,466, forward strand.
TGCAGCCCCCTGCTTTCCTTCTGGGGGTGCCATGGCAATGCAGCAAGTGGGGAGAACTTGAGCCGAACCCACAGCCGCCCAGCTAAGGCTGTTGTCTGGCCCCCCAACCCACTTTTGGGACCGTGTGGGTCAATGTTTTCTCCCCGTGCCACCCCCATAGGAGTCTGTGCCTCTTCCCAAGTGGATGGTCTGGGTCTTAGTGGAACTTGGGGGAGGCGGCTGCCTAGCCTTGTCTGAAGTCCCTTCCTTGGTCTACAAGCTGCAAAGCCCTGGAGGGCAGTTACGGAACGGACGCATCTTACCCAGGATTGATGGCCGTCTGTTTTCTTTGTGGCACAGCTCAGAGAGCACCTACAACATGCTTCGTAACACAAAAGTCCCTGCGGGGCTTAGTGATATTTGAAACGATAAAAGAAGTTGAAGCACCAAGTCATGAGATGCTGAGATTGGAAGAGGGCATGAATGAGGGCCGAGGGTGCTCCAGGAAGGCTCTCGGGTGGGCCCAGGCCCTTGGCAGTAAACCTTGCACAGGAGTGGTGCTCTTCAACAGTATCGATGGGGTTGAGTCGGTGAGGCTAGGGAAGGCACTCCAGACTCTAGCCACAAGTGGTGTGAAGCTCTGTCCACCCGCCTACGCCGCCATGGGATGGATGACAGGTTGGGGGACTAGGGCCCACCCTCTATACCTTCTCTGCATAGCTGACTTGATTTCCCCTCTTTTGTGGTCACTTGTAAACAGCGGACTGCAGTGGGTGCCACAGTCAGGAAGCAAGACCTGGAGGCCCACTGCCTGTGGGTGGAGGACCCAGGGTGGGTACTCCCCTGTTGGGATGTCTGTGCACAGGAGGCCTAGCAGGAAGGGCTGTGGGGACGTCTCTGCTGAGAGTGGAGCCAGGTGGGGAGAGAGGAAGCCTGCCCGGGGGTCACTGGCATCATCGCAGTGGCTGCCAGGTGGTGTGGTTTCATGCCCCTGTGAGGCTGGAACCTGGGACCGGCCCCACTGTCCCCTGACAGTTGAGCAGCGCATGTGGGAATATGTCCTCCCCATGGACGCTGAGCATGGAGAGAAACTCAAGGTAGAGGTTTTCAGGCCTAGGTTCTTCCAGGGGAGCGCTTTTTAAATGGTTTCAGTGACAGGTTAAAACCCAACCTGACAAACCACAGCCTCTCTTTTTTTTTTTTTTTTTTTTAAGACACCAATTGTACTTGAACATTTGTTACTTTTTTTTTAAAATTAATTAATTAATTAATTTATTTTTGGCTGTGTTGGGTCTTCGTTTCTGTGCGAGGGCTTTCTCTAGTTGCGGAGAGCGGGGGCCACTCTTCATCGCGGTGCGCGGGCCTCTCACTATTGCAGCCTCTCTTGTTGCGGAGCACAGGCTCCAGATGCGCAGGCTCAGTAGTTGTGGCACACGGGCTTAGTTGCTCCGTGGCATGTGGGATCTTCCCAGACCAGGGCTTGAACCTGTGTCCCCTGCATTGGCAGGCAGATTCTCAACCACTGCGCCACCAGGGAAGCCCACAGGGGAGCGCTTTTTAAATGGTTTCAGTGACAGCTTAAAACCCAACCCGACAAACCACAGCCTCTCTTGTCTTCCTCCTTGTCCTCGTCCTTGGGGTGGAGTTACGGTGCAGCAGGGCTTGTGGCCAGGTAGTATGGAATAGGAAGTGTGACTCTTAACGAAGGGGAATTGAACAGCCCAGCTTTGGGAAGTAGAGAGAGAAAAGCGAACAAACCAGGCCTGGCAGAGAGTCTCCAGGGGGCACCTTGGTAACAGTGCCTCGGGAACTGGGAATTCAGCTGGTTTGATTTTTTTTTTTTTTTTCCTTCAATACTAGGAAACAAGGGCAATTGCAAAGATATTCCAAAACAGAGAATTACTGACATCTAGTTGGCTCTGGAGTGTACTGAGGTTTAAAAATCATACTTACCTTATTAATATGTCAACTTTAAGCTAGTATTAACATGCACGTCCTGATTGGCCAGTAGGGGGTGACACCTGGGTGGCAGGGCCACACCATCAGCCTGGGAGTGAACAAGATTCAGAATTCAGAGCAAATCCTGGAGATCGGATTCCCGGGAATCTCTGTGTGTGTGATTGTCCCAGCTCTTTTAATACTCTGTGTGTGTGATTGTCCCAGCTCTTTTAGGATCTGAGTGTTGAGATATGTCCCCGCCACGGCACCCCACGACGACAGACAGGCGGTTAGCATGGCTGAGAAACTAGACCTGCACGGAGGGCCCGCAGAAATGGGTTTCTGGCCGAGTCCTAGGCGGTCGGTGGCAGCAAGGAGGAGAGGCCTAGGCGTCTGGAGCAAGGCTGAGACGGAGCAGTTCTGGAGTGTGTGAACAGGCTGGAGCCCTACCCACCTGGCCCGTCATGGTCCAGAGGCTGTGGGTGAGCCGCCTGCTGCGGCATCGGAAAGCCCAGCTCCTGCTGGTCAATCTGCTGACCTTCGGCCTGGAGGTGTGCCTGGCTGCAGGTATCACCTACGTGCCACCCCTGCTGTTGGAAGTGGGGGTAGAGGAGAAGTTCATGACCATGGTGCTGGGTGAGTCCCCACATCCTCCTTCCCTCCTGCTCCAGATATATGTCCCCTGGGGAAGTAGGGCGACAGGGCCTCTGCCCAAAGAGCTGCTTGGAGGCAGAGGTGGCTGCCTGCTGTCCCTGAGCCTGGTGGGTCAGCGTGGCTGGGGAGGGGGTGACCCTGGGCTGAGGGGGTCTGAGAGAAAGAAAAGGGTACAGGGACGTTCCCTGGTGACCTCTGTATCCCTGGTCCCTACGCCATGCCTGGCCCACAGGAGACACTGGAGAAACTGCCCTTTGTAATTCATACCTGTGGTCTCATTTAATTCCTGCAGCAGCGCTTTGAGGTTACCCATTTCACAGAGAAGATGATGGAAGCTGATAAGCAGTTAGGTGACTTAGGCCGCTGGACGGCTAGCTTAGCTGCTGATTAGTAGGGTCGGGACCACCCTCAGCCCCCACCGCCAGGGCTCTTTCTTGCCGCTAGGGCAAGGGCTGGGCTCCTAACTGCGGACGAATTCTGTAAAAGCCACGGAGGGCAAATATCATCATGTGACTCCCAAGAAGAGGGGGCTCTGTCAGGATGACAGGCTCTGGGGTCAGACTGCCTGTTGAAACCGTGCCTGTGCACGGCAATCACTGGTCAGTTGGCGCACTAGTGATATTAGTTGTGAGGAGTAAATTGGGGTCCTGTGAAGTACTCAGCACAGCCCCAGTATACAGTTGGCCCTCCATGTGATGTCATCATCATTTCCATCCTTCTCGAGGCAGTTGGTACCCTTCCCCCTGCCCCTTCTGGGCCCCAGCCTCCAGCTCATACTACTTGCCCTTCTTGCAGGCATCGGTCCAGTGCTGGGTCTGGTCTCGGTCCCACTCGTGGGCTCAGCCAGCGACCACTGGCGTGGGCGCTATGGTCGCCGGAGGCCCTTCATCTGGGCCCTGTCCCTGGGTGTCCTACTGAGCCTCTTCCTCATCCCGAGGGCCGGCCGGCTGGCGGGGCTGCTGTGCCTGGACACCAGGCCCCTGGAGCTGGCACTGCTGATCCTGGGCGTGGGACTGCTGGACTTCTGCGGCCAGGTGTGCTTCACTCCGCTGGAGGCCCTCCTCTCTGACCTCTTCCTGGACCCAGACCACTGTCGCCAGGCGTTCTCCGTCTACGCCTTCATGATCAGCCTTGGGGGCTGCCTGGGCTACCTTCTGCCAGCTATTGACTGGGATGCCAGTGCCCTGGCCCCCTACCTGGGCACCCAGGAAGAGTGCCTCTTTGGCCTGCTCACTCTCATCTTCCTCACTTGCGTGGCAGCCACACTGTTTGTGGCTGAGGAGGCAGCCCTGGGCCCAGCCGAGCCAGTGGAAGGGCTGTCGGTCCCCTCCATACCACCCCACTGCTGCCCGTGCCACGCCCGCCTGGCTTTCTGGAACCTGCGCACCCTCTTTCCCCGGCTGCACCAGCTCTGTTGCCGCATGCCTCGCACCCTACGCCGACTCTTCGTGGCCGAGCTGTGCAGTTGGATGGCATTCATGACCTTCACACTGTTTTACACAGACTTTGTGGGCGAGGGGCTGTACCAGGGTGTGCCCAGGGCTGAGCCAGGCACCGAGGCCCGGAGACACTATGATGAAGGTAAGGCCTTGGCAGCCCGGGGCCCTGTTGTGGGAGCTGCCCTCCTGTGGATGTTCGGGCGCAGGGAGATGCCCACAGCCTGTGCCTGGGCTGGAAGCTGTGCATCTGGGCCCCGATTTCCCCATCAGGAAAATGGGCCAGTGTACAGGCTGCGTGTGCAGCTGCTCAAGGAGCAGAGTGGCTTTGCTGCAGTCTCAGCAGAGCCTTGGGCTGATCGGAGAGTTTGATCAGTCATTGCCCCAACTTGATGGAGGAAGAGGCTGAGCTTATTTAAGGTCCAGAAACTGGGCCTCGGATTTGCCTGGCCCGAACTTCAGTGTGCCCTCTGCTCCCCTACTGACTTTCCAAATCGCCTTGCCAGCCCCTTCCAGCTCAGGCGTCTGGAATTCTATCTTGGAGCCCACAGCAGAAATGTCTTTGTGTTCCCTCTACCCCTCCTGACAAGCTGAGCACAGTCAACCCTTAGAACATCTTCCTTTGCCCTTAGCTAGTGGCTTTGGCCACATTCCCTGAGGTCAGTGGAAGAACCTACACTCCCGTTGCTATGGGTAGGGCAGGGGATGCTGGGGAGCAGGTCCGGAAAATAGCAGGTCTTGGGCAGCAGGTGCCTGTGGCTCCTAATTCTGAGCACCCCTCCCCTCCCCCATGGTATTGGGTCCTTTTTCCCCACCGCCTGTCTGATGGCCTCTTCCCCCTCCCCGCTCCAGGGGTCCGGATGGGCAGCCTGGGGCTGTTCCTGCAGTGTGCCGTCTCCCTGCTCTTCTCTCTGGTCATGGACCGGCTGGTGCAGCGATTCGGCACCCGGGCCGTCTATCTGGCCAGCGTGGTGGCTTTCCCTGTGGCTGCCGGCGCCACGTGCCTGTCCCGCAGCGTGGTGGTGGTGACCGCTTCAGCTGCCCTCACTGGGTTCACCTTCTCTGCCCTGCAGATCCTGCCATACACGCTAGCGTCCCTCTACCACCGGGAGAAGCAGGTACTCGCCCTGGCCGCGGAGTGGAGTGGGGTGGAGGGGCAGCTGACTAGCCCAGAACCGGTGTCTGGCAAGAGAAGCTGGAGAAGGAATTCTTTGATCAGAGAGGAAGCCTGTTGTAGCCCCAGGGCCAGAGACTTGGGCTGCGGAAGGAGGGTGTAGATTAGATTCTGGGAATGACTTCCTGGTGTCAGGACTATAAAGCACTTAAAGTGGATGATTGCAGGAAATGTGAAATCCTTCTCTGGAAATCCTGAAGAATCAGGCTAGCAGAAGCCCTCAGTCAGGGCTGAGTTGTTCTGTGCAGAGGCAGGGGGCTGGATCAGATGACCTCTGGGTCCCCGGCTTCAGCAGCCAGTGAGTGGGAAAGGTCTGGTGTGGGCCACGCCTCTTCTTATTCAGGGGGGGACCTTGTGAGTGACCCAAACCTTGCTTTGGTCTCGGAGATGGGGAAAGCTCCTTACCGCCCCTTCCCCTCTTTCGGTTTGTCTTCCTTTTCTGTTTAATTCTCTCTTTTCTTTTCCTGCCTCACTCCTTTGCCTCGTCCCCTCCCCCCGCCCCCATGGCGGATCTCTGAGCCTGATGCGCCTGACACCGCTCGCCTGGGCACTGTGTAAGTTGGGGGGCCTCCTTCCTGCTCAGCCCCACACTACCCAGCCCCTCCAGGGGCCCTCTCCTCTGGGAAGCCTCCTGACCAGGCTGTGTGGTCACCTTTGTTGTCTCCACTGGCCTCACTGAGCTACAGCCCTGGGTGCAGAGCTCTGCCCAGAGGGCAAGAAGTTGGGGCATCCCGAGGAAAAAGAGATGCAGCCTGGCTTCACAGGGCTTCTAGACCGTAGGAAAGACATAGTCTGCCCCTTGTAGGACATGGGTGGGGTGGCAGAGAAACACCTAGCTGGGAGGCTGGTTAACTGAATAGGTAGCTGCAGGGGTGGGGGTGGAGGTGGGGCTTTGGGTTGGGGGAAGCTGGTCCCCGAGGCCCCTGTCAGCGCATTGATAACCTTCATCATCCTCCATGCTTTCCCGCCCTGGTTGGGGGCTTGGGCTGGTGTCCAGAAGCCCGGCTTGGGCATGTGCCAGGGAATGTGCTGAGCTGGTCTTCCCTTCAGGCTGAGAACACGTCTGTCCCCAGGGGCCTCTCCAAGCTCCAGCCGCACTGATCTTTTGTGGGGTGGCAGGCAGGAGGTGAGGTCCCAGGCATGGTTGGCCCCGCATCCCATCTATGTCTGCTTTGTCCGCTTCTGGCTGCACCACGAGCCTTGGGATTCCCTGGTGCCAGGCTTGAGCTCTGCCGTGGCTCCCAGCGCTAATGCAGCTGACCCTGAGAGCTCTGTGTTAGGCACTAGTGGGCCTGGGGAAAGCGGTCAGATGAGTTCTGGCCTCGTCCTTAGATAGGAGGGAGGCTCTGGGACATTGCGGGCAGGGCAGGGGCAGGTCACACTGATCCAAGGCAGACAGTGAGAAGGAACGAGAAGGCTTCGGCCTCAGCACAGCTGGACCATGGGAGTCGGGAAGAGGGTGATTCTTTCTGTTCCTCGCTTCCTCCAGGCTGAGTCTGAGGACCCTCCCTGCCCCAGGCTGGGGCCGCAGACCTCACAGTAGGGCAGCAGCTGTAGCCTGGGCCTGGGACCCACAGTGGGAAGGGAGCGTGTCTCTGTGGAGGTTGACAAGGATTTCCCAGGGGTGAGGTGGGAGGGGCAGGAGGAGGGTTAGGAGCATCTGTGTGGGGCTTTGGGGCCTTGGGGGCCCCACCTTTGGACTTTGTCCCTCTGCTCTGACATGTCTCTCTGCCCACCTGTCCTCATTCTTCTGTGTCTTTCCTTTACCTTGGGGTTCTGTTCTCTTCCTAACCTGCAGTACTGAGTTTGTCTGTCACTTACTGATTCTAGGAGAGGCTAGAGGAGACCTAGACTTCTGGTTTCAGATGTCCCCTCCTGCCCCCCTGCCCCCCTGCCCCGCTTCTGAGGAGAATCTTCACTAGACCCAGACCAAGCAGGGTCTGCTCAGTTTTCTGACCTGTTGCCCGATTTTCATTAAGGCCTAGTGCCTGGTTTCTTCTAGCCCCTGGGATAAAGGCCAGGGTCTGTTCTCCTAGTTGGGGGATCCCATGCTTGGGTACATACCTGTCCTTGTGTGTTCCCCTCCCCCCAGGTTTTCCTGCCCAAATACCGCGGAGATGATGGAGGTGGTGCCAGTGAGGACAGCCTGATGACCAGCTTCTCGCCGGGCCCTAAGGCCGGATCTCCCTTCCCCAATGGACACGCGGGTGCTGGAGGCAGCGGCCTGCTCCCTCCTCCACCTGCACTCTGCGGGGCCTCTGCCTGCGATGTCTCCATGCATGCAGTGGTGGGCGAGCCACCGGAGGCCAGGGTTGTTCCGGGCCGGGGCATCTGCCTGGACCTTGCCGTCCTGGACAGTGCCTTCCTGCTGTCCCAGGTGGCCCCGTCTCTGTTTATGGGCTCCATTGTTCAGCTCAGCCAGTCTGTCACTGCCTATATGGTGTCGGCTGCAGGTCTGGGTCTGGTTGCCATTTACTTCGTCACACAGGTGGTATTTGACAAGAGCGACTTGGCCAAATACTCTGTGTAGAGTACTTCCAACCCACTGAAGGAGGACCTGCCTCACTGGGTCCCAGCTCTCCCTATTCCAGTCTCCCGCTGGCCCGGTAGGGCTGGGGGCTGGCCTTCCAGTTTCTATTGCTGCCAAAGTGGTGTGGCTCTCTGCTGCCTCCCTGTGGCAGTGAGGTGCATAGCTGCACAAGTAGGGGACTGGGGCTTCTTCCCTCCCACCTCTCCTCAGTCTTTAGGGCTGGCTGACTGGAAGCTCTCCGGAAGGCTTCAGTCTGGACTTCCACGAGGAGAGAAGGGCAGGGCATTTAATTAACTCTGTGCACTGGAATGCAGGACTCTGCCGGGGGATCACCCAGGCTCAGGGTTAACAGCTAGTGTCCTGGTCGAGAAATACCCAGAGAAGGGATTTGGGGAGCTGAGTAAACTCAGCCACCTGGTCTCCTACAACCAAGGCCTCTTATCCCATAGGTTCTCCCAGTGTCGCTCTTGCATGGGAGTTTCTAATGTGAAACGCTCCTCTACAGGATTTGAAAGTATGAAAGTTATTGGGGGATGCGGTCCCGAGGGGAGAAAGGAAGCTGCCTAGCCCCACAGCGCCACCTCTCTCCTGTTCCCCCTCCCCTGCCTTTTATTAGGACTTGGCTTGTTGGCCCCTGTGTTGCCATCACAGGGACACGGGTTTTTAAATATTTAACTTATTTATTTAAGTAGAAGGGGAATCAAGGTGTTTAGGGGTTGGGTAGGATGAGATCCCTAATGACTAGGTCCCCTGAGACGATTGGTTATTGGGCTGAGAATTGTCAGAATCTCCTCCTGGAGTGATTGGTCTGGCCCCAGAACTGCCTAACCCTGAGCCTGGAAGCTCTGCTTACCCCAACTGATATCCCAAATCCTGTTACCCAAGGCGGGGAGGGCTGGGGAAAGGTGAAGGGTGGGGCTTCAGGTCTCAGCAGCCTCTGTAGCCTCCCCTCCCCTCTTGGCCCTGCCCCCCCCCCCCCCACCTCCCAGCTCCCCTCTGCTCCCTCTAGGACTGGGCTGATGAAGGAGCTGCCCAACCCCACCTTTCCCCACTGGCTCCACAGCCCTCTCCTTGGGGCTGTTTCGGGACCAGAAGCACAGAGTGTGGCTCCTTGAGCCTTTATCCGTCTCGCCCCCAGGGCATATCTGTGCTTGGGGAATCTAGCACAGAAACTCAGGAGCACCCCCTGCCTGGGCTAAGGAGGTCTATCTCCGGGGGGCTTTAAGTGCCGTTTGCAATAATGTTATGTCTTATTTATTTAGTGGAGTAAATATTTTATACTGTATGTGAGCAATCAGAGTATAATGTTTATGGTGATGAAATTAAAGCCTTCTTATATGTTTAATTGGTCTTTGTGTCTTTTCTGAGCGGAAAAGACCAAATCTCTCAAATTATCCTCAGCTTCCTTCTCATCAGGACCGTTTTGGCAGCTTCAGTTCCCAGCACCACCAGCAGGTGGAGCCATAGACCAACACTCTTTTGTCCTTTGGCGATTGGGTGTGGCTGTGCTTCCCTAGAACTGGGGAGTCCCTTTGAGGGTGAGGGAGAGGGCGGGAGAGTAAGAAGTATAGAGAGTGGGGGCATTTTCCTTCTCAAATGGCTCGCGGTGTGGCCAACGAGATGGAGCAAGCACCCATTATCAACCAGAGCAATAGGAAGCCCCTGGCATGTATGGGTGAGGATTCGACACCACTGTGCCTCGGTTGCCACCCTTTCTCACCTCCTTCACCCTTCCTGCCAGGCTCAGGTCAAGTTCAGTCTTCTCAGCCTTGCCACTTCCTCACCCCTCCAAACTTGACTGGCCTTCCTGTCCCTTAAATTCAAGTGGTCAGTATAGTTAACACCCTAGGCAAAGACTAGCTTTATTTTTTAAATGTTCTATGTTTTATTTAACTTTCTATTAGTTTTCAAACATACACAAGAAATGAGCCTGGTGATAATGAACCCAACTTCAACATTTATTAACATTCTGCCATTTTTATTTCATCTATTTTCCCTCCCAACCCTTCCCCGCCCACCACCACCACCACCCCCCCCAGGGTATTTTTAAAGCATATGGCAGATACAATTTCACTTCACCTGAAAATACTTCAGAATGTATCTTTAAGAAATAGGACTTTTAAACAACTTGATCACAATACCATGAATATATTCAACAAACAGTAATTCCTTATCATCAATTACCCAGCCCATGTACAGTTTTCCCCAATTGCCTTGAAAATGTCTTTTTACAGTTGGTTTGTTTAAATCAAGATCAAAGAAAAACAACTATTAATTTGCATTTAGTGGTTATGCTTCTTAGGTTTCTCTTAATCTCTAACAGTTTCCCTCTTTTTTTTTTTTAATGCCATTCATTGGTGAAGAAACAGCCATTTTTCCTACAAAATTGTCCACATTCTATGTTTGGCTGACTGTATCCTCAGTGTTATTTAAAATGTTCCTTCTTCCCCCCTTTTCCCCCATAATCTGGTAATAAGATCTAGAGGCTTAGTTAGATTCAGATTTGATTGTCCCATCAGAGGGACACAGGCCTTTAAATGTTTAACTTAATACCTCTGTACGCACCTACATAATTTTGAAGAAATTTCAGGTATCATATTCCATCCCTAAATATTTCAGGATGTATTTCAAAAAGATAAGCACTTATTAAAAAAAAAACACATAGTCACTTTGCTATTATCAGACCAAAAAAAGAAAATTCCTTAGTATAATCAAATATCCAGTCAGTGTTCACATTTCCCTGTCTCATAAATTTTTTTGTATAGTTTTTGTTCAAAGTGAAACCTAAATAAGTTCCTTATGTTGCAGTTGGTTGATGTGTCTCTTAAATCTCTTGTAATCCACAGGTACCTCCTCAATTTTAATTTTTTTCCTTGCAATTCATTTGTTAAGGGAACTAGATTGTTTGTCCTATAGATCATCTGGATTTTGCTGATTGCATCCCTGTGGTGATATTTCACATGTTTTTATTGCCCTTCTATTTTCTGTAATTGCCCTTCTATTTTGGTAATTATAGTCAGAGACCAGATCAGATTTGATTTTTTTGTTTTTGCAAGAATACTTAATAGGTTTGTGTACCTCCATAGAAGGGAGTATGTATTGTCTGCTTGTCTTCCTTTTTTGATGTTAGTAACATTGATATCTTAGATCCATTTTTTCATAGGCATTGGAAAATTATGATATTCTTTTATTTCCTTAACAAATGCTGGACTCCTTCCTTATATTTACCAGTTTTCAAAATAATGAATTGGTTACCCCCTAGTGATGACAGAGGTTTTCCCCTTTAATGTCATTATGTATTCATGTGTTTAAACATATGTGATATGTTTCAATCCTTTGCATTTGCTCTTCATGTTCAAATTGTTCCCATCTTTGGCCAGTAGGAGCCTCTTTAAGTTGATTTCTTTGAGTCCTTTTGACAAACTTCTAAATGGTCTTTGAAAGCTTCTTTGCTTTCTGGCGTGACTAGATGTCCTGGCTCATCTTGTATATTTCTTGCCATAGACCTGGAATGAGCTATTTTCTCTAAGGGTCTCTGATTGCTTTTTGTGGAAAAAGGTTTTTTCCCACGGAGACCATAATACCGGCATTGGGAGTACTTGTTACTAGGTTGATCATTGGTTTTAGGTCTTTTCAGTGGACAAAGCTAGGAAAAAAATTTTTTTAATGTAAATACATGGTGAGTTTCTGCTGATATTTCCAATTCAAATTCAAGATTATAGATTATATATGTTTATATAACTACATACATATGTATTTTACTTCTCTAATTTCTACCACACTGAAACAGAGCTGAAGGCCTGGCCCAAGGCTTTCAGCATGTATGTGTGTATGTGTGAGAAGAAGCAAAAAGAACCACCAGTCAGTCATTAATGTCAGCTTGTCTGTGCCACCAGAACGTAGAACCTGGCCCAGAAGGCATGTTCATTCTTTCTCCCGATCCAAAGGAAAAAGAATGAACACTTGGGCAAACTTTCAGAATATACAAAAGGAGATTGGAAATCATTGGGGAACAGGAAACTTGGGCTCAGAGAGGCTTTTCTTTTCTTTCTTTTTTAAAATTGAAACATAGTTAACATACAATATTATGTTAGTTTCAGTGTACTACATAATGCTTTGATATTTGCATACATTATGCAGTGATCACCACAATAAGTCTAGTAACCATCTGTCCCCATACAAAGCTATTACAATATTATTGACCATATTCCTTATGGTGTATGTTACATACTCATGACTTATTTATTATATAACTGGAGATTTGTACCTCTTAATCCCCTTCACCTATTTCAGCTGTCCCCTGGCCCCTTTTCCCTTCTTGTAACCATCCATTCGTTCTCTGGGTCTGTGAGTCTGGTTTTGTTTTGTTTTGTTTTTTAGATTCCACGTATAAGTGAGATCATGCAGTGTTTGTCTTTCCCTGTCTGATATTTCACTTAGCATAATACCCTCTAGAGCCATCCATGTTGTCACAAATGACAAGATTTCTTTTTTTTTATGGCTGAGTAATATTCCAGTGGGGTGTGTGTGTGTGTGTGTGTGTGCATGTGTGTGTGTGAGTGCATGCACATATGTACATGTATACCATATCTTCTTTTTTTGTGAGTGTGTGGAGCTGTACTGCATGGCTTGTAGGATTTTAGTTCCCTGACCAGGGATCAAACCCGGGCCCTTGGCAGTGAAAGCGTGGAGTCCTAACCACTGGACTGCCAGGGAATTCCCACAACATCTTCTTTATCCATTCCCCTATTGATGGGACACTTAGGTTGCTTCCATATCTTGGCTACTATAAATAATGCTACAATGCACCTTGGAGTGCATATATCTTTTAATTCAAAATCAGTAATTCAAGTGTTTTTGTCATCTTCAGGTAAATACCAAGAAGTGAAATTGCTGGATCATATGGCAGTTCTATTTTTAATTTTTTGAGGAACCTCCATACTGTTTTCCATAGTGGGTGCACCAATTTACATCCCCAACAGTATACTAGGATTCCCTTTTCTCCACATTCTTACCAACACTTGTTGTTTGTTGTCTTTTTTTTTTTAATATTTTATTTATTTATTTATTTTTATATTTATTTTTGGCTGTGTTGAGTCTTCGTTTCTGTGCAAGGGCTTTCTCTAGTTGCGGCAAGCGGGGGCCACTCTTCATCGCGGTGCGAGGACCTCTTTATTATCGCGGCCTCTCTTGTTGCGGAGCAAAGGCTCCAGACGCGCAGGCTCAGTAGTTGTGGCTCACGGGCCCAGTTGCTCTGCACCATGTGGGATCCTCCCAGACCAGGGCTCGAACCCGTGTCCCCTGCATTAGCAGGCAGACTCTCAACCACTGCGCCACCAGGGAAGCCCTGTTGTCTTTTTAATAATAGCCATTCTGACTGGTGTAAGGTGATATCTCACTGTGTGTTTTTTTTCTAATTAAATATTTTTTAAATTTTTTGGCTGCATTGGGTCTTCATTGCTGCACGCGGTCTTTCTCTAGTTGCGGCGAGCGGGGGCTACTCTTTGTTGTGGTGCACGGGCGTCTCGTTGCAGTGGCTTCTCTTGTTGTGGAGCACGGGCTCTAGAGCGCAGGCCCAGTAGTTGTGACACAGGCTTAGCTGCTCCGCGGCATGTGGGATCTTCCTGGACCAGGGCTCGAACCCGTGTCCCCTGCATTGGCAGGCGGATTCTTAACCACTGCACCACCAGGGAAACCCAGTATGGTCATTTTAACAATGTTAATTCTTCCAATCCTGATCACAGTATATCTTTTCATCTGTTTGTTGTCTTCAGTTTCTTTCGTCATAGTTTTCCAAGTACAAGTCGTTTACCTCTGTGGTTAGGTTTGTTCCTAAGTGTTTCACTCTCTTTGATGCAGTTAACTTCAGAGGGCCTTTTCTAGCACAAGTTTTCAATATTGGGGACCAGCAAAGCCAGCTCACAGGCTGTGAGGCCTTGTGTTGGTAGTGCCTCAGTTTTGTTTTGTTTTTTTTTATATTGGAGTATAGTTGATTTACAATGGTAATTCCTCAGCTTTAAAGTACATTCTTCACAGAAACACCAACTTGCTAAGGAGTGTAGAAAGGGAGGAAAGAAGCAGGAAGAAACGGGACTCTGGAAAGGAGGAGGAAACTGCAAGTAATCTTAAAGACATGATAAATAACATTTACTGAGTCCTTTTCATGTGGGGTCTCAGACGAGTGCAACCTGGCCAGTGCCCTTAAGGAAAATTTAATTTAAGTGGAAAGGAATAAGCATGTATGAATCAATTGTTCATAGATGTATCAGGTAGGATGTACGTGGAAAATTCAGAACATGAACCAAAGATACTCACAGAGTTTAGAGAAGGGAAAATGATTTTTTTGTGGTGGAGAGAGGAAGGCTCTCTGGCCTCATCGTGCTGGATCCTGCCCATCTCCCAGCGGGGGATGGAGCCCTGGGTCCTGGCTTGTGGTTTGAGCCCAGGAATTGGAGAAAGGGGGGTTGGGGTGGGGTTAGATGGGCAGTGCTCCATCTTTTGTACATTCATGGGTCTTCCTTTCTGGCCTGGGTGCCTCTCCCTGCAGAGCCAGTTACAGTGAGAAAGGGGAGCAGGAAGAGTGGGGGTGGGGAACATCCCATGGGTGGGCAGTTTGGATCTCAGGTTACTTCTTGTGCAGCTGGGGAAAAAGCCCTTGGTTTCCAGGATCAGATTTGATTACAGCAGCCTGACAGTTTTGTCACTGTTGGCTGGAGGGCTGTTCAGAGTAGGAACTTTCTGACATCCAACACTGTCACTAGATCTCCACACACGTTAGGAGGTAGCTTGGTGTGCCCTGGCGACCAGGTCACTTGACCTCAGTCTGCCCCTTCCTAGCATTTGACCTTCAACAAGTCATTCTAGGGCTTCCCTGGTGGCTCAGTGGTTAAAAATCCGCCTGCCAATGCAGGGGACACGGGTTCGAGCCCTGGTCTGGGAAGATCCCACATGCCGCAGAGCAACGAAGCCCGTGCGCCACAACTACTGAGCCTGTGCTCTAGAGCCTGCGAGCCACAACTACTGAAGCCCGCGTGCCTAGAGTCTGTGCTCTGCAACAAGAGAAGCCACCGCAATGAGAAGCCCACGCACTGCAACGAAGAGTAGCCCCCACTCGCTGCAACTAGACAAAGCACGCACGCAGCAAGGAAGACCCAACGCAGCCAAAAATAAATAAAACAAGTAAATAAATTAAAAAAAAAACAAAAAACAAACAAAAAAAACAAGTCATTCTACTATGTGTACAATGAGGGGGTTAATGGACCATCTCTACAGACACAGCTCTAGACTTCCATGCTCCACAGTTCCCTGCCCTGTGTTCCCCTCCCCAGGACACTGTTTAGCACTTTATAGTCCCCAGTTAATGCTCTCCCCTTCCCTCCTTTCATCAAATAATATTTGTCTATCTTCCTATATGCTGGACCCTATGTGTGCCCTGGGGCTGTGGCACTGAAGACTCAATCACCGGCAGCTCAGATGGGGCTGTGAGGAAGCAGACTGGGAGCAGCCTCCTGCCCGCGTAGGGCCCTCCATCCTGGAGAGGAAGCGGGCTCCAGGGAAGCAAGGCGTGGGTCCGCCAGTGAGCAGCCGCCCGCACCCTGAGACCACCTCACCGTCTGGCGTGATTTCTCCCAGTGACGTGGAGAGAGCAGGTAGGCAGGGGACCCTGTTATCCTTCTTTCACCAGTGACAAAACTGAGGCTTGCTAAGATGACGTGACTTGTCCAAGGGCACACTGACTCAGGGCTGTTTTTGTTCTACCGTCACCAATTGTAAATGGTGGAGGTGAGGGGTATGTAGGAAGCCTCTGCGTTATCTTTGCAGCTCTTCTGTAAGTCTAATATTATTCCAAAATAAAAAGGTTCTTTTGTCTTTTGACCCATCTCACCACCTTCTGAAATACACCAACAAAATCAATTAGTCAACCATTACTGTTCACTGAACACCTGATAGGTAGAAGGCTCCATGGTACGTATAACCAAGGGGGTAATGAATATGTATCAAACGTGATCCTTGCTCTCTATGAGTTCTCAGGTTCCCCCTTGGAAAAATAAGACATGTTCAAATGAAAAGTTATTGCTAATGGTACAAGGCAGTTTGATAAGTGCCAACAATACATAGGAGTACAAGGGAGATGGGGAGAGAAACCACTGCTAGGAGGATGTTTTTTTAAAAAGGGACAAAGATTATTTCCTTCTGCAAAACAAGTTCAGTGTTTTTGACTTAATGAACACTTTTGAAATACATGAGCACTTCAATCGATAGTACATACATTTTCTCAGGCTTCCTGCATTAGTCATAAAGAAAACCACCAAGTCATATTGATTCTACATCCTAAATATCCCTCATACTGATTGCCTCACTGCTAACCTCACTGCCACTGTCATGTTGTCCCTCTCCTGGACCAATTCATTAACCGTAGCCATCTCCCTTTATCTGGTCTAATCTCCACTCACCCTGACTCCCACCGCCATTAGGTCCATGCTTGTACTGCAGCCTGAGTTAGTTTCCCAGGCACTGAGCTGACAGCCCCATGCTTGGGTGGCAGGGGAACCTCAGGAGACTCACCTGAACATGGCTCCTTCACATGTGGCTCCGCCCACCTCTTTATCCCCTTCATTGCCACCTCCCCGTTCCCCCAGCCCCTCAAACCCTGCTTCGGCCATAGTGAGTTTCTTCCCACTGCTCAACCAAACTTTGCTCTTATGAGCCTCAGTGCCTTTGCCATTGCTGCTCTCTCTTCGTGGAAAGCCCTCTGCCTCTTCTCTGCCTATGGGAATCGTGGTTATTCTCCAACCCTCAGCTTAAACATCCCCTTCTCTTGTTCCCTGAAGTTAATCACTTCCTTCTCTGTCTTCCTGTAACATACTGCTACTGTGCAACTCATGTACATTGGACAAAAACTTGGCTTATCCACAGGATGGGGGAAAATATTTGCAAACGAAGCAACTGACAAGGGATTAATCTCCAAAATATACAAACAGCTCAGTAACAAAAAAACAACCCAATCAAAAAACGACCGGGACCAGAGGGCAGACAGCAGAAGCAAGAAGAACTACAATCCTGCAGCCTGTGGAACAAAAACCACATTCACAGAAAGATAGACAAGATGAAAAGGCAGAGGGCTATGTACCAGATGAAGGAACAAGATAAAACCCCAGAAAAACAACTAAATGAAGTGGAGATAGGCAACCTTACAGAAAAAGAATTCAGAATAATGATAGTGAAGATGATCCAGGACCTTGGAATAAGAATGGAGGCAAAGATTGAGAAGATGCAAGAAATGTTTAACAAAGACCTAGAAGAATTAAAGAACAAATAAACAGAGATGAACAATACAATAACTGAAATGAAAACTACACTAGAAGGAATCAATAGCAGAATAACTGAGGCAGAAGAACGGATAAGTGACCTGGAAGACAGAATGGTGGAATTCACTGCTGTGGAACAGAATAAAGAAAAAAGAATGAAAAGAAATGAAGACAGCCTAAGAGACCTCTGGGACAACATTAAATGCAACATTCACATTATAGGGGTCCCAGAAGGAGAAGAGAGAGAGAAAGGACCCGAGAAAATATTTGAAGAGATTATAGTTGAAAACTTCCCTAACATGGGAAAGGAAATAGCCACCCAAGTCCATGAGCACAGAGAGTTCCATACAGGATAAACCCAAGGAGAAACATGCTGAGACACATAGTAATCAAACTGGCAAAAATTAAAGACAAAGAAAAATTATTGAAAGCAGCAAGGGAAAAACGACAAATAACATACAAGGGAACTCCCATAAGGTTAACAGCTGATTTCTCAGCAGAAACTCTACAAGCCAGAAGGGAGTGGCATGATATGCTTAAAGTGATGAAAGGGAAGAACCTACAACCAAGATTACTCTACCGGCAAAGATCTCATTCAGATTCGATGGAAAAATTCAAAGCTTTACAGACAAGCAAAAGCTAAGAGAATTCAGCACCACCAAACCCGCTCCACAACAAATGCTAAAGGAACTTCTCTAAGTGGGAAACACAAGAGAAGAAAAGGACCTACAAAAACAAACCCAAAACAATTAAGAAAATGGTCATAGGAACATACATATCGATAATTACCTTAAACGTGAATGGATTAAATGCTCCAACCAAAAGACACAGGCTCGCTGAATGGATACAAAAACAAGACCCATATATATGCTGTCTACAAGAGACCCACTTCAGACCTAGGGACACATACAGACTGAAAGTGAGGGGATGGAAAAAGATAGTCCATGCAAATGGAAATCAAAAGAAAGCTGGAGTAGCAATACTCACATTAGATAAAATAGACTTTAAAATAAAGAATGTTACAAGAGACAAGGAAGGACACTACATAATGATCAAGGGATCAATCCAAGAAGAAGATATGACAATTATAAATATATATGCACCCAACATAGGAGCACCTCAATACATAAGGCAACTGCTAACAGCTCTGAAAGAGGAAATCAACAGTAACACAATAATAGTGGGGGACTTTAACACCTCACTTACACCAATGGACAGATCATCCAACAGAAAATTAATAAGGAAATACAAGCCTTAAATGACACAATAGACCAGATAGATTTAATTGGTATTTATAGGACATTCCATCCAAAGACAGCAGATTACACTTTCTTCTCAAGTGCACACGGAACATTCTCCAGGCTAGATCACATCTTGGGTCACAAATCAAGCCTCAGTAAATTTAAGAAAATTGAAATCATATCAAGCATCTTTTCTGACCACAATGCTATGAGATTAGAACTCAATTACAGGGAAAAAAACATAAAAAACACAAACACATGGAGGCTAAACAATACGTTACTAAATAACCAAGAGCACACTGAAGAAATCAAAGAGGAAATCAAAAAATACCTAGAGACAAATGACAATGAAAACATGACGATCCAAAACCTATGGGATGCAGCAAAAGCAGTTCTAAGAGGGAAGTTTGTAGCAATACAAGCCTACCTCAAGAAACAAGAAAAGTCTCAAATAAACAATCTAACCTTACACCTAAAGGAACTAGAGAAAGAAGAACAAACAAAACCCAAAGTTAGCAGAAGGAAAGAAATCATAAAGCTCAGAGCAGAAAAAACTGAAATAGAAACAAAGAAAACAATAGCAAAGATCAATAAAACTAAAAGCTGGTTCTTTGAGAAGATAAACAAAATTGATAAACCATTAGCCAGACTCATCAAGAAAAAGAGGGAGAGGACTCAAATCAATAAAATTAGAAATGAAAAAGGAGAAGTTACAACAGACACCGCAGAAATACAAAGCATCCTAAGAGACGACTACAAGCAACTCTATGCCAATAAAATGGACAACCTGGAAGAAATGGACAAATTCCTAGAAAGGTATAACCTTCCAAGACTGAACCAGGAAGAAATAGAAAATATGAACAGACCAATCACAAGTAATGAAATTGAAACTGGGATTTAAAATTTTCCAACAAACAAAAGTCCAGGACTGGATGGCTTCACAGGTGAATTCTATCTAACATGTAGAGAAGAGCTAAAACCCATCCTTCTCAAACTCTTCCAAAAAATTGCAGAGGAAGGAATACTCCCAAACTCATGCTATGAGGCCACCATCACCCTGATACCAAAACCAGACAAAGATACTACAAAAAAAGAAAATTATAGACCAATATCACTGATAAATATGGATGCAAAAATCCTCAACAAAATACTAGCAAACAGAATCCAACAACACATTAAAAGGATCATACACCATGATCAAGTGGGATTTATCCCAGGGATGCAAGGATTCTTCAATATACGCAAATCAATCAATGTGATAGACCATATTAACAAATTGAAGAATAAAAACCATATGATCATCTCAATAGATGCAGAAAAAGCTTTTGACAAAATTCAACACCCATTTATGATAAAAACTCTCCAGAAAGTGGGCATAGAGGGAACCTACCTCAACATAATAAAGGCCATATACGACAAACCCACAGCAAACATCATTCTCAACGGTGAAAAACTGAAAGCATTTCCTCTAAGACCAGGAACGAGACAAGGATGTCCACTCTCACCACTATTATTCAACATAGTTTTGGAAGTCCTAGCCACGGCAATCAGAGAAGAAAAAGAAATAAAATAATACAAATTGGAAAAGAAGAAGTAAAACTGTCACTGTTTGCAGATGCCATGATACTATACATAGAGAATCCTAAAGATGCCACCAGAAAACTACTAGAGCTAATCAATGGATTTGGTAAAGTTGCAGGATACAAATGCACAGAAATCTCTTGCATTCCTATACACTAATGATGAAAAATCTGAAAGAGAAATTAAGGAAACACTCCCATTTACCACTGCAACAAAAAGAATAAAATACCTAGGAATAAGCCTACCTAGGGAGACAAAAGACCTGTATGCAGAAAACTATAAGACACTGATGAAAGAAATTAAAGATGATACCAACAGATGGAGAGATATACCATGTTCTCGGTTTGGAAGAATCAATATTGTGAAAATGACTATACTACCCAAAGCAATCTACAGATTCAATGCAATCCCTACCAAATTACCAATGCCATGTTTTACGGAACTAGAACAAAAAATCTTAAAATTTGTATGGAGACACAAAAGACCCCGAATAGACAAAGCAGTCTTGAGGGAAAAAAATGGAGCTGGATGAATCAGACTCCCTGACTTCAGACTATACTACAAAGCTACAGCAATCAAGACAATATGGTACTGGCACAAAAACAGAAATATAGATCAATGGAACAGGATAGGAAGCCCAGAGATAAACCCACGCACCTATGGTCAGCTAATCTATGACAAAGGAGGCAAGGATATACAATGGAGAAAAGACAGTCTCTTCAATAAGTGGTGCTGGGAAAACTGGACAGCTACATGTAAAAGAATGAAATTAGAACACTCCCTAACACCATACACAAAAATAAACTCAATGGATTGGAGACCTAAATGTAAGACTGGACACTATAAACTCTTATAGGAAAACATAGGAAGAACACTCTTTGACATAAATCACAGCAAGATCTTTTTTGATCCACCTCCTAGAGTAATGGAAATAAAAACAAACAAGTGGGACCTAATGAAATTTAAAAGCTTTTGCAAAGCAAAGGAGACTACAAACAAGACGAAAAGACAACCCTCAGAATGGGGGAAAATATTTGCCAACAAATCAACGGACAAAGGATTAATCTCCAAAATATATAAACAGCTCATGCAGCTCAATATTAAAAAAACAAACAACCCAATCCAAAAATGGGCAGAAGACCTAAATAGACATTTCTCCAAAGAAGACATACAGATGGCCAAGAGGCACATGAAAAGTTGCTCAACATCACTAATTATTAGAGAAATGCAAATCAAAACTACAATGAGGTATCACCTCACACCAGTCAGAATGGCCATCATCAAAAAATCCACAAATAATAAATGCTGGAGAGGGTGTGGAGAAAAGGGAACCCTTCTACACTGATGCTGGGAATGTAAATTGGTACAGCCACTGTGGAGAATAGTATGGCGGTTCCTTAAAAAAACTAAAAATAGAGCTATCATATGATCTAGCAATCCCACTCCTGGGCATGTATACCTGGAGAAAACCATAATTTGAAAAGATTCATGCACCCCAATGTTCAATGCAGCACTCTTTACAATAACCAGGACATGGAAGCAACCTAAATGTCCATTGACAGAGGAGTGGATAAAGAAGATGTGGTACATATATACAATGGAAAATTACTCAGCCATAAAAAAGAACGAAATAATTCCATTTGCAGCAACATGGATGGACCTAGAGATTGTCATACTGAGTGAAGTAAGTCAGACAGAGAAGGACAAATATTGTATATCACTTATATGTGGGATCTAAAAAAATAGTACAAATAAACCTATTTACAAAACAGAAATAGACTCATAGATGTAGAAAACAATGTTATGGTTACCGGGGGGAAGGGGGAAGGGATAAATTGGGAGATGGGGATTGACATATACACACTACTATATATAAAATAGATAACTAATAAGGACCTACTGTATAGCACAGGGTACTCTACTCAATACTCTGTAATGACCTATGTGGGAAAAGAATCTAAAAAAGAGTGGATATATGTATATGTATAACTGATTCACTTTGCTGTACAGCAGAAACTAACAGAACATTGTAAATCAACTATATTCCAATAAAAATTAAGAAAAGAAACTTGGCTTATTCATCTACAAATTCGTTTCACAAACAATTTTTAAGTAGCTACCATGTGCCAGAGTTGTGGCAGGGTGGAAAGATAGGAACAGTCCCTGCCCTCTTGGAGGTCCCCAACCAGTGAGGAGTTTGGAGATACACAGAAGCAATTACAGAATGTGTGACAGTGCTATGACAAGGGGCACAGGGCTAGGGGAGTGCATAGAGGGGCCCTTGCCCGGTCTGGGATAAGGCTTGGTGGTAGCAGCTCAGAGAGGGCTTCCCAGGAGAAGCAATGGTAAATGAGATGGGCCCAAGCAGGCATTTGCAATCTGTTCCGCCAGCAAGTTTTTCCAGGGCTAAAGCTGCATCTTATTCTTTGTTGTGTTGCCCCATATCTAGGTCTGTAGCTACAACGAATTGTTGAGCAAACAAAATCGATGGGCAAATGAAAGCCATCTTACTTTTAAGCAAGTGGACAACCTCAGTTTAACACCTCTGCTTCAAAGATCAGGTGGTTCGTCTGAAGATGAAGGCTGTGTTTTGCCTTGCATTTTGTGTGGTTTATTGTAGTACTTCTTTTCGACCTTTAGATTCAGTTTAGTAATGCTGTGTGAGTGGTTTCACATTTTTTTGGAGAGAGTTTGTGACTTTTGTTTCAGTATGCTATAGAAGGAAGTAGTTAATTTAATTTACTAATGTCTGTGAATTTTATGGATAATATTTTCCTTAAAATGCTTGTAAAATTTTCTTAACATAGAAAAAGAAAAATTAAAGTTGTGAAGTGGGAGTGGAAAGAAATTGTAGGGGTGGTGGGCAGGTGGTAGGGGGAAGGGGTGGAGTTAAATACCAAGGATGACCTTGCCTTTAATGTCCGGGATTTCAAAGCCATTTCCCATCCGATGTCTCTCTTGTTCACAACCAGGGCCAGGCCTTTCGAGTGACCATACTCTACTTCTACGAGTGTGATGGTTAATTTTATGTGTCAACTTGCTGGCCACAGGGTGCCCAGATATTTGGTCAAACATTATTATGGGTGTATTTGTGAAGGTGTCTGGGGATGAGATTAACACAAATTGGTAGGTGGAGTAAAGCAAACGTGGGTGGGCCTCATCCAATCAGTAGAAGGCCTGCATAGAACAAAAAAGGCTGAGCTTCCTCTGAGTTAAATGGAATTCCTTCTTCCTGACTGCCCTCAGATTGGGACATCAACTTTTTTTCCTGCCTTTGGACTCAAACTGAAACATCAGCTCTTCCCGGGACTTGAGCCTGCTGGCCTTCAGATTGGAGCTATACCACCATTCTCCTGGTTCTCAGGCCTTCAGACTTGGACTGGAACTGCACCACTGGCTCTCCTGGGTCTCCAGCTTGCCAACTAACCCTGCAGATCTTAGGACCTGTCAGTCTCCATAATTGTGTGAGCCAATTTTTTATAATGAATCTTTCTCTGTATATAAATCCTACTGGTTCTGTTTCTCTGGAGAAATGTGACTAACAGAATGAGGTCTTACTAACACCAGGTAAATCATCAACTCACAGATGCCAGAGCTGGGCATCAAACACCTCCCTCAGTTTATGGATGATGAAACTGCAGCCCAAGAAGGAAGGGTCTTCCCATGGCATACTCCACCTACCATGTTCACTACTTAGCTGATGCTTGGAATCTCCTTAACTGGAAACCATATTTACAAAGAATACTTAAAATGCAAATATCCCTGGGAGAATAATATACTGATATGAATTCATAAGAGAATATAAATGACTTGATGAAATGTTTTCTGAAGAGCAGTTTTTGGTGGGGGAAGGCAAGAGTACAAGGTGAAAAGATAGACATAGTTCCAACCCTCTTAGAAAGGGCATCCTTGATGAATGAGAGTTTCAGAGGTGGACAGAAGCAAGCCATGCACGATGGGCATAGTTTGGTTTTTAAAAGTGAAAGGAGGAAGCATTTGGGACAGTGGGAGGTGGGGTCCAGGAAGGGTAGGGCAGGCCCACAGACTTCACCTCCTTATGACCTTGAGAGCTGGTCCAGACCACTGTCGTCTATGTTGTGCTGGGAAGCTGAGACTTTACACATCTGAGGGCATGAGTGGCTGGAGCTGGCCCAATCCTTAATTTCAGTGAGCTTGCAAGATATTTCTGGAAATACAGACTTCTAGCAGTAATGCTTGCCTTTTTAAAAAAGTAACATTTTGGGGCTTCCCTAGTGGCACAGTGGCTGGGAGTCTGCCTGCCAGTGCAGGGGACACGGGTTCAAGCCCTGGTCCAGGAAGATCTCACATGCCGCAGAGCAACTAAGCCTGTGTGCCACAACTACTGAGCCAGCGCCCTAGAGCCCACGAGCCGCAACTACTGAGTCCGCATGCCACAACTACTGAGCCTTGGAGCCACAACTACTGAGCCCGTGCACCACAAATGCTGAAGCTCGTGCACCTTGAGCCCATGCTCTGCAACAGGAGAGGCCGCCGTGGTGGGAGGCCCATGCGCCGCGGTGAGGAGTGGCCCCAACTCGCTGCAGCTAGAGAAAGCCCGCGCAGCAGCGAAGACCCAACACAGCCAAAAATAAATAAATTAAATTAATTAATTAAAAAAAATAACATTTTGTGTGCATGTGTCTGCCTTCCTGGCTACATTAGGATGTGTTGTGGGTAGAGTGGGCAGAGGCTGTTTGGAGTCATGAGGTGACCAGAAGCCTATTTTCAAACCTTATGTGTAACTTTTCTGCTTTTTGCTTGTATAAAGCTTCTGATTGAGTTTTCTCTTTGGGTCAACAGCTTGAAAAAGAAAGCTGTGTTATGCCAATCTGGCCAGTATCATAATTGTCCTTCCTGTTTAGAGCAAGTGCAGCGGGCAAGATGGTGAGGATACTTGAAATCCCATTACACGATGAAGGCGAAGAAAATGGGGACGTGTTTAGTTTGGGGAAGAGACTCCTCAGGGGACTTGAGAGCAGTCTTCAGCTATTTAAAGAGCTGTTCTGTGGAGGAAGGAATGGAGTTGTTCTGTGTTCTCCTGAGGCCAGGGGGCTGGAGGAAGGTTACAGGAATACAGATTTTGATAGTCAAGAGTAAATGGGCTGCTTCAGGAGGTAGGGAGCTCCCGGCACTGGAGGCACTGAAGCATGGGCTGGACGAGTGCTTGGTGCAGGGTAAGCATTAAGGGTTGGTTGGTCTACATTATTTTTAAGCACTTTCTAACCCTGAGATTCTGATATGAAGCTATGAATGATGGTCAGTTGTCACGGATAGAGGAGTCTGAGGAAGTTTGTTATGAGCATTCATCCAACCAAACAGATTGGTCTGTTGTGTATGAAGCACTCTATTCAGCATGAGAAACTAAAGTCCCCGTCCCAAGGGCACAAATGGCTGTAATACAAAGTGGAATGCTGTATAGGCCGTAAAGAGGTACACACTTCTCTTTCTCTTCTGTTAGATATCTGAATCTGGATGAGCAGGCAGAGTTAGGCTAGCACCTAGCAGATTGTTTTAAGATGGCTAAGGGGAACGTGTCAGCAGAAGGGAGATGGCCAGGTGGAGGCTGAAAGGGGGGACCAGATGAGGAAGGGGTTGGGGGTGATCGGTCCCATGCTGTTCAGAAGGGGCTCCCTTGCCAGTACCCTGCTGTGCAGCTGGCATATCTAGTTACCATGTGCTATGGTCTGAACGTTGGTGTCCTCCCAAAATTCGTATATGAGAATCCTAATCCCCAAAGATGATGGTATTAGGAGGTGGGGGCTTTGGGATGTACTTAAGTCATGAGGGTGGGGCCTTTGTGAGTGGGATTAGTGCTCTTACAAGAGAAAGTTCACAGAGCTCCCTCGCCCATTCCACCTTGTGAGGACACAGAGAGGTGTTGGTTCTGACCCAGGAAGCAGGCTCTCACCAGAATGCAACCACGCTGGTGCCTTGATCTTGGGCTTCCCAGCCTTCAGAACTGTGAGAAATAAATTTCTGTTGTTTATAAACCACGTGGTCTGTGGTATTTTGTTATAGCAGCCTGAATGGACTAAGACATCATGGAACATTTGACTCATTTAGCCCACCTCCCTCTGCCCAAACACCATGCTCACCAATTAGCATGATGGTCATGATTTGGCTTTTCATGTTAATTTCTCTACAGGAAAGGTGTATGACAGAAGGACCCCATCACAGCACTTATCTCAGTGTTCTAATCCTTTGCTGGCCCGTCTGTTACCTAGACTGAGGTTCCTTGTGGCTCTCTCTCCTAGCCCAGGGCCTGGTACTTAGCAGGAATTCATGAAATTTTTGTTAAGTGATGAAGGCTGGAGGGAACAATCACATCTAATTGGGGTGGAAGTGGGCAGTGGTCAGGAGAAATAGAGAAGTAACATTTGAGAGCTGGGCCTTCCTTGAAGTGCGAGTTCCTCATTCAGTACTTACTAAAGTCCCTATTATGTACCAGGCACTAGGCTAGGAGACACTGGGTATATAGAGATGATTGACACAGTACTTGCTTTCAAGGAATTCCATGCGATGGAGGAGACATTCCAGGCTGAGGAGCTACATACACAAAGTCCTAGAAGTGCCTGACGTGTTTGAGTGCTTTAGTGTGTGAGGCTGGAGATTAGGCTGAAAAAGGGCTAGACTGTAAAGGGTCACTAATCGAAATAGGAAACATTGAAGGATGATATGGCCTTTTTAAACCTTGCTCTTCACAGGCCTGTCAGGCCAGAGTTTGGACTTTATCCTGGAAGCAGCGGAGAAATCAATCACTGGACACTCTAAAATGGATGAGTGACATAATTGAATGTGGGTTTCAGTAAATTTCCTTGTGGTAATGTGGAGGATGGGCTGGAATGCCTGGACACCAGGAGAGAAGTTAGAAGGCTACTGCAATAGTCCTAGCAAGAGATGGTGAGCGCCTTTGGGACAGGCATGAGGAGGGGACAGATGTGAGATATTCCAAAGATTAGATACAATAGACCATGGTGAACAGTTGTGCAGGGTGAAGAAGAAGGAATCATTAGAGATGACTGAAATGTCTGGGTAATGCTTTCAACTGAAATTGGGAAGGAGGATTTGGGGAGGTGTGGCAGGTGCAGGTAGTGAATTCAAGTTGTATATTCTGAGATGGAGGGCAGGTCATGAGGACATCAGGTGAAAAAATCCTGTAGGAAATTGGAAACATGGATCCAGAGTTCAGGGCAGAAGTAAGGGTCAGAGATAAAGTTTAGGGGTCATTAGCATTTGGGTGGTGAACAAAGTGTTGGAGAGAATGAGGTCCCTTGTGGGGAGTGTGTTGAGGCACAATAGCCCAAAGACAGAACTCTAAGGCAAGGATACAGCCCATTCTTCAGAGCTGGTGGAACAGAAGCCCCCAAAGAGACAAAAACTGGCCAGAGAGATAGAAGGAGAATCATGCAAGCCAAGAGAGAACTGTGTTTCAGGGAAGGTGCCAGGAAGAGACATCTAAGCCTGCTTTGGAAGTCAGGGGATGTTTACCTAAGGAGGTGATGTCTGAATTAGTCTTAAAGATGGAGAACAGGATGATGCCTGGAAAGGGGAGGTCAGATCTGGCAATTAGGATGCCTGTAGCCTCCACTAGGGAAGAGTCAATGGTGGGGCCAATAGACATATTCAGTGGATTGAAGAGTGAGTGCAAGGTGAGAAAGCATAGGTGGCAAATATAAACCATTATTTTTTGAAGCTTGATACTAAAGGGAAGGAAAGAGAGGAAAAAATAGGCTGAGAGTTGAAGGGGGAAGTTCCCTTAGGATGGGTGGCTTGAACCCCAGTGCACTTCTCTGCGTCAGGTATGTTCATGCCCTTCGCCTAGATGGTCTAGTCATTCCGTGAGTATATTGAGCAGCTCTCAGGGTAGGGACTGTGTTGGGTGCTGGGCTGCAATGGGGAACAAGACCTCTCAAGGACCCGGTCCAAAGGGTTAAAGAGACAAATAAGAAATTTCAGATCGGTGCGGTGAGTGCCACAGACAGGGTCAGTATGGGACACGATGGGAGACACTGGAGGTCACAAACCCAGCCTGGGGTTTGGGGGGACTCCCTGGAGCAGGTGACATCTGAGCTGAGACCTAAAGTAGAAGATAGCCAGGTGGGGCAGGGCAGGGCAGGGCAGGGCAGGGGAAAAGGCATTCCAAGCAGAATGTTTTTCCTGCAAATCCCGTCCCCAATTTTCTGTAAATCCTAGACACCCTGGATGCCCGTGGAGAACATGAGGAGCCTCCTGCCGTTTTTACCCCTATTTAATGTGCTTTCCTGTGTCATAGTGGTTTTTACCCCCTCGTCTGTGTGTCTCCTGAAGCATCTAGTGCAGTGTTCAGCACATGGCTAATGCTTAAAAAAAAATTTTACATGAAATCTTCTCAAGCCCAAGGACCACTATCATGGTTAATATATTTTCAAGGGGCCCCTGGCAAGGTTAATAAACAGAGGTATAAAGGGAAAGGAAAAGTAGACATAGGAAGAAGAATAAGGCTGAGAGAGAAGGCTGGGGTGGGAGGTGGGAAGAAAGCAAAGAAACGAAGATCAAGTGTACATAGGGTGGCGAGGGATATAATTCCAAACAAAATCTAACCAGAACTCTCTGCTCCACGGAACCTTGCCTTTGGATTCTTTTCTGTCACGGGCAGAACCCCCTATTCTCCCTCTACTTTAGGGCTCTCCCATTGGAATCTGACTTCTAGACATATTTGATCAGTTATATGCAACACAGCTGCATTTTCTCAGGAATGGGGAGAAGCTGAGAGAAAGAGGGGAGGAAAAAAAGCCCTCCAGGGGCTTCCCTGGTGGCGCAGTGGTTGAGAATCTGCCTGCCAATGCAGGGGACACGGGTTCGAGCCCTGGTCTGGGAAGATCCCACATGCCGCGGAGCAACTGGGCCCGTGAGCCACAATTACTGAGCCTGCGCGTCTGGAGCCTGTGCTCCGCAACAAGAGGGGCCGCGATAGTGAGAGGCCCGCGCACCGCGATGAAGAGTGGCCCCCGCTTGCCACAACTGGAGAGAGCCCTCGCACAGAAACGAAGACCCAACACAGCCATAAATAAAATAAAAATAAAAATAAATAAAAATTAAAAAAAAAAAAAAAGCCCTCCAGACCCAACAATTTTCCCACTTCACAGGGTGAGCCCAGACAGAATTCAAATTTTCTTCCCTTGAGAGAGGGGAGCTGGTGGCTGTGTCACACTTCTAAATTGGGTACACAACTCACAAGCTAAGTTCTGTAGCACAGCAAAACTAATTTTGTTTTGCAGCTGGATAAAGTAAGGAAGAAAAAAGCTGTCATTACAGATTTTTGAATTGGCACCATGTCTTTCAAACTCCACCTCTTTCAGGAAATGTTCCTTAATGCAGTGGGAGGTGGTAATTTCACTCCCTCTCCCAATCCCTCCTCACCACAAGAAACCCTGTTTAGAGCTGCACT
The DNA here is from genome assembly GCF_965194825.1 of Balaenoptera physalus. Classification (NCBI taxonomy): domain Eukaryota; kingdom Metazoa; phylum Chordata; class Mammalia; order Artiodactyla; family Balaenopteridae; genus Balaenoptera; species Balaenoptera physalus. The sequence continues at coordinate 33,667,755 of NC_138882.1, forward strand.
TACCCCTTCATTTGTCAGCCTGACTTTGCTTTTCCCATCATCTCTGGATCCTTTGCTGAATTCTTTGTCTATGTCAATAGGATCAACATATATAATGTGAAAGAACTCTAAAAACAATGGAAGTCGTAGATAGTAACGATGGTCTCTGAGGGTGTCAGTGTCACTGGTCCAAGACTGAAAGTTCCTAGGAAAAAGAACAAAGCCTCTTTGAGTTTCCTCTACAGTAAACAGCTTAGTATTATGCTGAAGAATAGTATTGGTGGTTCCTGAATTAATTGTAATTGAAAAAAAAATTTCCAGCCAGTTATCACAATATATACAAGAGAGGAAACAAAACTTCTAATTTAAAATTCAGAGCAATATGTATCCTACAAGGAGCTGGATAAGCCACCTAGAATCATACAGTTACACACAAGGTGGATTTCATGAGCTTTTGTCAATTAAGTTATATCTTTTCTAAAGGGCAGTTAGGAATGAAGTTCCCTCCTCTTTCTCTAGAACATACTCCACACCAATTTTCATAAGCCTAGAGAAAACACATTTATCAAAGACCAATAAAATTATTATTTTTTAAATTTTATTTTTTATTATTTATTTATTTGGCTGTGTCGGGTCTTCGTTGCAGCACACAGTCTTCTCTCTTTTTGTGGCACAAGGGCTCCAGAGTGCACAGGCTCAGTAGTTGCCGCATGCGGGCTCTCTAGTTGTGGCGTGCGCGCTATAGAGCACATGGGCTTAGTTGCCCCATGGCATGTGGGATCTTAGTTCCCTGACCAGGGATTGGACCCGCGTCCCCTGTATTGGAAGGCAGATTCTTAACCACTGGAGCACCAGGGAATTCCCCCAAAACCAATAAAATTATTTTAGGTTGAAAATATTAGTGGAGGAGGAAAGAAGTAGCCCGGGTGTAGATTCTAAAGATGAAAATTATATGAAGGTGTGTTTGTGACAGGTCATTAAATGTATTAGATAGTTGCTATGCCCCAGGCACGTAACTGCAATAACTCATGTCTCGTCATGTTTCCCTCTCTGGGAAAACAATGTGTTGTGTGAAGATTACAGCTGGGGCTGAAAGATGTTGCTATGAGCTTGCCTCATAGTCTAGAGGCCACGAGTACCTTGTTCAAGGACCTTTTCAGGGATTTTTCTCTGGACCTTGAATATTCTCTGATTATTGGGGATGAAATGTATTTGCCCAGAATAACAGTCTTGGTGAAAAGACATTTCTAACCATCATTTCACTGTTTGTCTTTGGTGAATTTTAGGCCCTTGATAGGTATTACGGCTTAGCAAATGCTGCCAAATTCTATAGACAACTAGCGTGTATTTTATTTTCAAATAACTTTTCCTCTATCAAGATCTCAATTCTCACAAATATAGTAACTATAGGATCATTTAACAAGAGTTCAGGCATAGTTTGATCAACCATCTTTTTCTTTTACTCTATGCACCACAGACTAGAAGTGAAAGGTATGACTTTCTTTTATCTTCAAAGATGTTGAAAGTGAGGCCCAGGAAAGATATTATTTCCTTAGGATTTCCTCAGGAGGATCAAGCTTTGGGAGACTGAAAGGCTAGCACTCAGAGATCCCTGATTTTTCTTCTTTCATCTCAGACGTGGTGAATTTTGTCTCACATCTATCCCTAGGGGTTGCTGGTGCTCCTTTTGACTTAAAGGTTATCTCTTCTTTATTTCGCGTGCTGCGAGACATGCCTGAAAGACACACCAGGCAACTGGATGGCTCCATACTTGCTCAATGAGTCAGAGTCCATGAAATATTTCTTTAGGAAAAAAGGGATACAGTCATCCCTCAGTATCTGTGGAGGGCTGGTTCCAGGACCCCCGAGGATACCAAAATCTGAGGATGCTCAAGTCCCATATATAAAGTGGAGTAGTATTTGAATATAAAGCACATCCTCCCATATATTTTAAATCATCTCTAGATTACTTGTAATACTAATGAAATGTAAACTCTATGTAAATAGTTGGCATGCAGCAAATTCAAGTTTTGCTTTCTGGAACCTTCTGGAATTTTTTTTCAGAAGGCTAGTTGAATCCGTGAATGTGGAACCCCTGGATACAGAGGACTGACTGTGCTAACTTGGTGTAATGATGAGGCAGTGAAATAGAAGCGAGGGAAGGGGAAGTTGCCTTAAGAAGAAATGATCATAACTTATTGTTATTGTTTCTTAGAAATGTAATTAAATTGGGGGAACTGGGGTGGCAGGGCTGGGATAACTGTAAAGGTTAAAACATACAACCTAGGGCAGATCAGGCAGAAAACGTGTTTAAACACTGAAAAAATCTGCAAATTATATGTGATATAGCCCTGAGTAGCTAAGGCTAAGCATGAGAATCCATCTATCTGGTGGGAAAATGACAAACAAGATAACAAAAAAGCACAATCTTTTTGGTTGACCAATATAACCACCATGGAGTTTGCAAAAACAGAACCATCTGTTGTGTAAGGAACCATGGAGAGAGATTCTGTATTTATAGAATCCTGAGTGGGAAAAACAGGCACATTAATAAACTTTTTTTTAATTCACTAATCTGAAATCCACTTTTCTTCTGGTTTCTCTGCTGTCAACATATACCGTGTTTAAAAACAAACAAACAAAAAACCCAGTCAATTTAAAAGCAGACAGACTTGCTATGACTAATTTAAGAACTCCCAAAGTAGGTTCTTTTCCAAAAATACATTGCAATTGACAATACTGGCAGCTCAGTCTTCGGGGTTATGATACAACTACAGACCCTGAGGCTGAATCAGATGTTTACTGCTAGTTTGGGCACAGCAGGGTAGTTTGCAGAGGAACTCTACAACCCTTAACTGTTCCTGGTATGGGGCTTTAAAATGAAATCTTCCCATAAACAAATGTTTCCAATGCGTGTACCTTAAGCAGCCTACCTTAATAATTCTTATTTTTCCTCTTGATTTCTTTTTTTTTTTTAATTAATTAATTAATTTTTTGGCTGTGTTGGGTCTTCGTTGCTGTGTGCGGGCTTTCTCTAGTTGCAGCGAGCGAGGGCTACTCTTTGTTGCGGTGTGCAGGCTTCTCATTGCGGTGGCTTCTCTTTGTTGCGGAGCACGGGCTCTAGGCACGCGGGCTCAGTAGTTGTGGCGCACGGGCTTAGTTGCTCCGCGGCACGTGGGATCTTCCCGGACCAGGGCTCGAACTCGTGTCCCTTGCAGGCGGATTCTTAACCACTGCGCCACCAGGGAAGTCCCCCTCTTGGTTTCTAAAATGGAAGTTTTTCAAGGAAAAAACTTGTAGTAGGGTCCAAGAGCACTATTGCTTTTCAGATGTTTCATGTTCCTTTTAAAACACCTATTTCTTAGTTGCCTCCTCAGCGCAGTAGGCAGCGTGTCAGTCTCATAAAACACATATTTCTTAATGAAAATATGTCATAAAATTATTTTCGAAAAGCTAACATCTTTAGCTGGCATTGCTTTTCCACGAATACCTCTATGTGTTATAATTACTCTGTATTATGATGGAGGAGGTTAGAAATTAAAGTGATGATTCTCTTCCAAAAGCCTTCAAAGGGATGATAGGATCACATTTCTTTTTTTTTGTCCATTTTATTATTTTTCTAGGAATTTTCCCTTCAACTAAGTTTTCATATGTATCTTCATAAAATTATTCATAGTATTTTGTTATCTGTTTAAATATCTATAGGATGGGTGGTGATGTCTCCTTTTTCATTTATGGTATCGGTTATTTTTTAAAATTAATTTTTATTGGAGTATAGTTGATTTAAATATTGTGTTAGTTTCTGCTGTACAGCAAAGTGAATCAGTTATACATATACATATATCCACTCTTTTTTATCCTTTTCCCATATAGGTCATTACAGAGTATTGAGTAGAGCTCCCTGAGATGATCCCATTTCACTCAGTGAGTTCAATTAATTTTGCCATGGGGAACTCCCTGGAGGTCCAGGGTTAGGACTCGCTCTTTCACTGCTGTGGCCAGTGTTCAATCCCTGGTCGGGGAACTAAGATCCTGAAAGCTACTTAGCACGTCCAAAAAAAAAAATTTTTTTTTTTTTAAACCATGAATTCAACTGTGGGGACGAGGAGGAGGCAAAAATAAATGACATCACCATTTACTGGGTGTCTACTATGTGCCCTGCAGGTAATGCACTAAGCACATTACAGCCTTTATCACATTTTATCTTCCCAGCAATGCTGCACATTATTATCTTCATTTTACATGAGGGGACTGAGGTTCAGAGTGGTGAAGCAACTCATTGCAGGATACACAGCTAGTGAGACACTGGCCTGTCCTTGGTTTCCTGTTAAATGGGATACACAGTACATTTCTTGGAGGTTTTGTTCAGCATAAGGTTATACCTTCTGCTGCTAAATTGTTCAAGTAGTTTCTTGTACTAAGTGTGACCTGGTTCCTTAAAAATTATTTAATGAGAACCTATGGGCTAGACACTCTGCGAGGTGATTATGCACCTTATCTCCTTTAATCATTACAGCTCTAAGAGATTGGGTTCTCTCCATTTTTCGTATATTGAAACTGTTTTGGGAGGTAAAGAAAATTGCTTAAGACTGACGAGTTAGTGAGAGGCAGAGCCACGGAAGGATTCCAGGTCTCCGACTCCAACGCCAGAACGAGCTTTCCCCAGGACACCAGTGTTTCTATTTGTCAGTCCCGGCACTAGAGAACCATAGTGCTGATTTAATGTTTATCAAGTGTTCATAGTGCCCTGGGATCTGGCACTTTGATGAGAAAGCTGTGGCAATACCGACCTCTGTGTCCACCCAGCCAAGAAGGCAGGACGGGAGGCCTGGAGGGAGAAGCCCTCACATTTAAGTTTCGCAACAACAGAAGTGGTCCCCTGGAGGCTGCTTGGCGAGCGCCACCTCTTCCCTCGGGCGGGGGAGACACGGAGGGGCCCCAGGCCCCTCCGAGGTCCCGAGCCATGTGGGAGCTTTGGTGTGCGGTTTCGGGTCGTGGGCCTCAGTAAACAGCAACTGGCTAGTAGTCCAGCGCAGAGTGCAAAGCGGAGAAACCCAAGCGGCACCCTCGCCGCGCCCGCACCCCTGGCCCCCCAAAACTGGGACGGGGAAGGGGACAGCGGCGAAGGATGCTACGGCGGCAGCTGGCAGAGCCCCTCGGCTGCTGGCCGAGCCCCTCGGCTGCTGGCCCCTCCCTTCCCGCCCCCGGAAGTGACGCGCATCAGCTCCGGCGTCGGGGAGGGGTTCCAACGCAGCCGGGGGGTTTGAGAGTGGCCGCGGCCGCGGAGCGATTGGCAAGCTCGGCCGCGGCGAGGAACGCCCCGAGCGCGCGCCCGGCGGGTAGCGGCCCCGAAGACCCGCGCCGCCGCCGCCGCCGCCGCCGCGTGTGGGGGCGGGGAGGGCGGGGCGCGAGGAGCCGCGGCGGGTGCGGCGGCGGCGGGAGATGCGGGCGGCTGCGGGCACCCCGCGGGCTTGGCTCGGGCGCCGGCGCCTTCTCCGGCTCCGCCGCGGGGGTCGCAGCGGCTGCCGCGCCATCCTCGAGTTCCCAGCTTGAGAAGGCGGCGGGCGGAGAGGAGCATCGTGTTCGAGGCGGAGACCCAGAGGGAGCCCCGCGCGTGGCCTCGGTGAGCGGCCAGCCCCGCACGCCCCGTCCACCCCGCGCCCCGTCGGGGTCTTGAGGCCCGCCAACGGCGGGGAACACGGGCGGGGGCGAGGGGCTCGCTGCACAACAGGAAACGAGCGCGCGGGGGCGGGCGCGGGGGCTGCGGCGCGCGCTCCCCTAGGGATCCGCCCCTGCCCCGCCCCGCCCGCTCAGGCGGCCCTAGCCCCGAGGCGCGCAGGTAGATGCGGCGCGCCGCGCTCCGCTCTCTTCGCCCCTTATTTGGTGCCGCGAGGTCCCTGGGGCAAAAGGTGGCAGTGATGTATTTTTTTAGGGGGGGCAAGAGGGGAGCATTTCTGACTTTATGTAGTGACAGGAAGTTGGAAAGTGAAAGTACAGTAATTCAGTGCTTACCCAGGCCCGGTGAGGTTGCGGCTCTTCCTCCGGACTTTGATCTCCTCGGGGGCACACGGTCATCCGTGTCTCTTCCTCTCCCCAAGCTCGCTATTCATCCGGTGTCAAGTTTCATTTCTTTTTCTATTTCTCTCCCGCAAACCCCCTCCCCTCTTTACTTTCCGCTTAATGTACAGCTGCCGCGAGGCTGGTGGCTTCTTCATTCCTAAGAAGATCAATTGGAAACATCTTTTGGGGGCTGACTATTAACTGGCTTTGGCAGGAAATAAAGGGCATTGTTGACTGAAGTAGTCAAACGATACACAGTTGGCTTTTTCCCAAGCTATTGCTATTTGAAGTTTAGGGCATTTAAAGAAAGACTCTGGAATTTTATTCCTCATCAGAACGGTTCACCCATCTCTTTGGTTGGTGGATCAGAGCCTCCCTCCCTCTTTGCCATCTCCCACTCACCGCGCCACTGCGTGGAAAACTTGGTGCTTCAGTATTTAAGACTGTCAGTGGTGTTTTCATTAAAATGTACTGTGATTCAGTTTTCCCCCTCAGGAACTCTCCCCTCTTTAATTTTGTTTAAATGTTAAAACTGCGTAAGTGGAATACATTTAGGGAAATGTTGTTTTTAAGTTTTATGGTAATGTAACAGTACACTTTTAATATTCTGTTAGTATAGGATACTGTACAGTTAGATACACCAGATTACTTTTTGACAACTACGATGATTTTAAGTCGAAACTAGTCTTGATACATTTCATAATTTGCTTTTGTTTTACTTAAGCAGCACTCTGAATTTGGAGACATTTATTTTTGGGGTCTTAGCTACTGTTTCTGAAAAATAGTTGGGCCATGGGTCACCACAGCAGCTGGACTATGTGTATTGTAAACATGTTTAGGGTGGGAAAGGTTTCACTTAATAGAGGCTTCCTTTCCCTAATGAGTTACTTCAACATGCTCCTTCTTTCATTTTAGCACAGGGACTAATCTACTATCTTTGAAGTGTTAAGTTAGAATCAGTTATGTTTTCCACATTTAATCCCTCAAAAATCAGATTCCTTCACTTGGATCAGTTAAGTATTTCCCTCCCTCATTATACTTCTACTAAAAATCTCTTTTAAAACTGTAACTTTTGGAAAAAACTGTAATTGTAGAAACATTGAGATTTTCGTGAGAAGAAAAAGAAAGGGTTTTGGGGTTTTTTGACTGATAGATAATAAGAAAAGTATTTAATATTTTTGACTTTATTTCACTCTGTAATTTTAAATAACTGTCTTCTGTAACTTCTTTTCCTTTAATTCTCTTTTATGGCTGAAGAAATTGTTGAATTTCATACTAAAGCACAGTTTTAGGAACTAAAATGAAGAGGTTCAGCTTTACTATATGCCCAGTGGTTCACCACCTTTTCAAAGAATAAACTGGTATCAAAATTGAATGAGTAAAATATTCCTTTAAAGTACCCACTGAGGATGTCCATTTTACGTCTTTGTTAGTTTTTCGCAAAAGAAATTTTTTTTCCAGTATTTAAGTCCAAAACCACAGTGCCCATTTTCTTTCACAACCATTTCCCATCCCCGACGCACTGTGAAGTACACTAAAGCTGCAGCGTTTTCCACACAGTTGGGTTCTGCCCTGCAGTGTGCAACAGCCCCACCAGCGTTTGGCTCGGTACACACTCTCTCCTAATAACCAAAGGGAGAGGTGGAAGGTAAACCCACACCACCTTGGGAACACCTCCCATTTGCTCAGGATGGCACTTGTGTACTCACTGTGGAGATGTTGATGGTTCTTTCTTTTTGCATGTATTGCTTAGCCATTATAAACCTGTAGGGCTCAAGCACTATCTGCATGATAGGCATTAAGCCTCTAGGATTTGGTTTGGGGAATTTTTCCAAAAATAAATGGAATTACAGGCACCAAATTTGTAATAGTCTTGAGATTCCAGTTCTCTGCCCCGTTCACTTTCTTCTTTCCTCCTATCTCCTCTTCCCCTCCTTTCTAGCTTCAACATCACCACCATTATCATTCTCTCACACATTCACACACTGCTGTAAGCATTGTTGATAATGAAGATGATGTCTGGAAATGTGGAGACTGGGTTCTCTGGTTAAGCTGAAATTTACTGGGAAGTAGTTGTAACAGATTTAGACTAACAAATAATTGTTTAAATGGGAGACATGTAGTTAAAAAGTAACTTGCCATGAACAGGCATTATCAGAAGAAAAGCCTCTGCAGTAAAGTCAGAGAAATGGCAGGGACCCCCCACCCCCCACCTCCCCACCCAATACTTGATGGATATAATATAAAACCTCTATTTTAACCCAGCTTAAGTGAGGCTATGGGAAACTATGATTTCTAGTGAGCATAGTTATTTAGCATTAAAGTAGCATTTCATATTTGTACATTATTATCACTTAGTATCTAATAATGTAATACTTCTTTACAACCCACTGGTGATGTGAATGCTTTTATCCATCTAGGGAAGTGGTTTCCTTAATGAACAGAGTATATGACTGTGATGAAAGAGACTTAGATTCATGGCCTCAGTTTCTCCATTAACTCTGTAAATGTGGGAGGCATCTCCCCTATTCTATTCTTTATTATTTTCCCAACTCTACTTTTGGATGACAGTATCTCTGTATAACCAGCTTCGAAGTGATAACTGAGGATAATTGGAGGACTTTTTGAAAGTCTCAGAAAAGTTACAGAAACTCAGGTATTTTCTAGTATAGTTCCTCATCTTTGCCCTTTTTGGAAGCAGACATTGTTGACCCTTTGTGAGTTGTACATAGTTAGAGTTAGGTTTCTCAGGCCTAACTTTTGTATTGTTTGTTTTTAACATCTTTATTGAGATACAATTCACATACTATAAAATTCACCTTCTTAGTACAGTTCAGTGGTTTTCGTATATTCAGAGTTGTATAATCACCACCACGATCTAAATTTAGAATATTTTCATCACCCCATTAACAGTCACTCCCCTTTTCTTCTCCCCACCCATTCCCCATTCCCAGCCCTAAGCAACCACTGATCTACTTTCTGCCTATTCTGGACGTTTCATGTAAATGGCTGGCTTCTTTCACTTAGGGTAATGTTTTCAAGGTTCATCCACTGAAGTAGCCCATATCAGTACTTCATTCTTTTTTCTGGCTAATATTTCACTCTGGGTTAGACTACATTTTGCTTGTCCACTCGTCAGTTGTTGGACATTTGGGTGGTTTCTACTTTTTTGGGTATTATGAATACCACTGTGAACATTCCTGTGTAAGTGTCTGTGTGGACATATATTTTCATTTCTCTTGGGCATATACCTACGAGTGGAATTACTGGGTCATATGGTAACTCTATGTTTAGTATTTTGAGGAACTGCCAAACGGTTTTCCAAAGTGGCTGCACCATTTTACACTCCCATCAGCAATGTATGAGGGTTTCACTTTTCTCCACATTCTAGCCAACACTTATCATCTGTCTTTTTGATTATAGCCATTCTAGTAGGTGTGAAGTGGTATCTTGTGTGGTTTTGATTTTAATTTCCCTAATAACTAATGACACGGAGCATCTTTTCATGCGCTTATTGGACATTTGTATTACTTTTTGGAGAAATGTCTTTTCAAATCCTTGGCCTATTTTCAGTTTGTTTTTTAATTGTAAGGATTCATTATACTTTTTTGATGAAAGTCCCTTATTATTTGAAAATACTTTCACCCATTCCAAGGATTGTCTTCTCACTTGATGGTATTGTTTGCAGCACAAAGTTTTAAATTTTGATGTAGTCAATTTACCTGTTTTTACAGTATTTTAACAGAATTGATTTCATTTAAGTCCTGTTCTGATCCAGTGAGATCTAATTCATAGATTTAAAAAGGAAGGTTTTTTGTTTTGTGTGTGTGTGTGTGTGTGTGTGTGTGTTAAGTTCAATTATAGACTTTTTAGAATGTGCTTATATATGGCCAGAGTTTCTGCCCTAAAGAATTCTTCCTGGGAGGGTGGGAGGGAGACGCAAGAGGGAGGAGATATCGGGATATATGTATATGTATAGCTGATTCACTTTGTTATAAAGCAGAAACTAACACACAATTGTGAAGCAATTATACTCCAATAAAGATGTTTAATAAATATTAAAACAAAAATTCTTCCTTATAAACAAGGTGTTTTGAAGTTTTTGTGAGGAAAATAACTTTGTGAGAACATTTCCTTGCTGCTCCATTGCCTAAACCAATGGTTGTTAACTGAGATGATATGGTCCCCCCAGGAGAACATTTGGCAATGCCTGCAGACATTTTGATTGCCAAATTGGGCAGGAGGTGCTACTGGCAACTAGTGGGTAGAGGCCAGGGATGTTGTTAAACTACAATGCACAGGACAGCGTCCAGGAACAAAAAATACTCTGGCCCAAAATATCAGTAGTGCTGAATTTAGGAAACTCTGGCCTAAATAGGAAGATCCTAAAACTTGAGATACTGAAAGATATTTCAGTTACAGTCTTGATAATCAAATAAAGGTTGCTAATCAAATAAAAGGAGGATCTATGCAGGTGGAATCCCTGTGGACAGAATGGTGACAGGACTTGTAACTTAGGGAACATTTTGCTGAATTTTCAGTGTTGCCAATTTATGTGTAAATTACATTTATGATAATGGAAACTATTTGGAGGAGAAATACCAGTGGAGCAAAAGTAGATTATTCCCTATACCTCTGGGCCACCCTGAGACACACAACATATCCTGGCAAATAAACCAGCTGGGCTAATTTAGATAGATGCTGAAATGGTGGTCTCCTCGGAGAATATGACAATGAGTTTTTAAGATAAAATTTAATAACAGTGATACTCTACTGGTTGGCATTCGTCAGTCTGCTCCTGCAATTTATGAAACTAGCTTTATCTCACAGCAGGACTTTTCTTAAGCAGCGTGGCATGCTTAAGAGTTTGGACTCTGGATCCAGATTGCCTGCGTTTAAATCTCAGCTCCACCATTTACGTGTGTGACCTTAGACAAGTTACTTAACTCTTTAATGAATCAGTTTTTTCACATGTAAAATGAGGCTGCAGTAGTATCTGTCTTATAGGATTGTTGTGGGGATAAAATGAGTAATCAGTCTAATACAGTTAGAGTACTTAAAACAGCGTCTGACATATACGGTTGGCTGTTAACTGTGTATCTTATTCGATGCCTCTTTCAGCTCATTGCTATGGACAGTGCTATCACCCTGTGGCAGTTCCTCCTTCAGCTCCTAAAGGAGCCTCAGAACGATCACATGATCTGCTGGACCTCTAATAATGGGGAGTTCAAGCTTTTGCAGGCAGAAGAGGTGGCTCGTCTCTGGGGGATTCGAAAGAACAAGCCTAATATGAATTATGACAAACTCAGCCGAGCCCTCAGATACTATTATGTGAAGGTAATACACATCCACCTCAAAACAAGAATTGATCCTTCTCTTCTGGTGAGGTTAGAGGTACTAATGTCCTGGTTTATTTATTTATTAAAAGAAATTTTTTTTAACTGAGGTATAATTGACATAAAGTTATATTGGTTTTGGGTGTACAACGTAATGATGCGATATTCGTAGACATTGTGAAATGATCACTGTTCTGGTTTATTTTAATTCAATTTATTTTACAGCTTCAGCAGTTTGGAATTAGGCTGACAGATGTAAATGTTCCAGGTGTATTTCTGCAAATTCTTATTCAGTACCCAACTCCCATTGCTCATATTTTATTCCTAATTACAGTTGTCTTTAAAGAAAAAATGATTATAGAGTTGGAATAAGGAAAAGGAAATTTGAGATTCTTGAGGATCAATAAATACTCTTGTTTATATCATAATTTACTTTAAAAATTGTCTCATATTTACTCATTTTTTTAGCTCTACTTAATTTTTACTTTTTAGTTTAACCTGGAACACAAATTAATACCTTAAAGAATAGCTGTTAATACCTAGATGTGATTTCTTAGTTAAAATTTTGTTGTTTAATTTCTTATTATTTTGAGTACATTCTTGGGCACTGAAGTAAAATAAATGGCTCAAATGGGTAGAATTAAAGTGAGAAGCTGGGATCTTAATTTCTTTCACCTTTGAGTGGTTGATGTTATCAGCTTTCCTGTATGGAGAGATGAGGTAAGAAACAGCTGGAGTTTCTGAAGGAAGTAGGAACCTTAGCAGAAGTAATATTCTGAATTCCTTTTTGCTTCCTCAGGATGTGAATGGCTTGTACCTTTGGAGTTATTTGAGATTGCAGTTCAGCAATTTTTGACTTCATACAGATACTTGGCTGACAGTGTTAAGCAATTAAAATCTTTCAGCTTTTATGTAACATATTAGTTCAGTTGTTAATAAGACATTTAAATGTTTTTAACTTGTACTCCATAATAGTAGGAACTGTGTTTGGTATGGCTAGATAAATTTAGATGATTTTGAAGTTTTCAAGTAAACTACCCATCAAATAGAGAACCCCATTAGGTCAGCTTTTTCATGGGGGGTGGGTAAAGTTTAAGAAATGCTTAAGAAAAGTTTAAGAAAGTCTAAGAGTGCTTATTTTATTTATCTACAGAATATCATTAAAAAAGTGAATGGTCAGAAGTTTGTGTACAAGTTTGTCTCGTACCCAGAGATTTTGAACATGGATCCGATGACAGTGGGCAGGGCTGAGGGAGACTGTGAAGCTTTAAGCGTCAGTGACCTCAGCAGCAACAGTTCCAAAGATGTGGAGAATGGCGGGAAAGAGAAGCCACCACAGCCTGGTGCCAAGACCTCTAGCCGCAATGACTACATACACTCTGGCTTATATTCTTCATTTACTCTCAACTCTTTGAACTCCTGCAACAGGAAGCTTTTCAAATCTATAAAGGTTGAGAATCCAGCTGAGAAATTGGCAGAGAAAAAATCTCCTCAGGAGCCAACACCATCTGTTATCAAATTTGTAACCACACCTGCCAAAAAGCCACCAGTTGAACCTCTTGCTGCTGCCATTTCAACTGGGCCAAGTATTTCTCCATCTTCAGAAGAAACTATGCAAGCGTTGGAGAATTTGGCTTCCCCCAGACTGCCTTCTCTGGAAGCACCAACTTCTGCATCTAGTGTAACTGCCGCTTTTACCACCACACCACCTATTTCGTCCGTGTCCCCTCTGCAGGAGCCTTCTAGAACACCTTCACCACCGCTGAGTTCCAACCCAGATATGGACACAGACATGGAATCAGTGGCTTCTCAGCCAGTGGAACTTCCAGAGGACTTGTCCCTGGAGCCTAAAGACCAGGATTTGGCTTTGCCAGAAAAGGACAAAACAAATAATTCATCAAGGTCCAAGAAACCCAAGGGGTTAGAGCTGGCACCAACCCTGGTGATCACGGGCAGTGATCCAAGCCCACTGGGAATATTAAGCCCATCTCTCCCTACAGCTTCTCTTACGCCAGCACTTTTTTCACAGGTAACACTTTCTTTCTTATTAGTGCCGCATTTTTTTTGTTTTGTTTGTTTTTACTCACCTTTTAAAACAAATCCAGAATTTATAACCTCAAGTTCTCATTTGGCTACATAGGCTTGCCTTACAGAAGGTTATATGACCCTGTGAAAGTAACCCAATTCCTCACCTCAATTAGGATTCTCAAAATAAAAGGTTTGGAGTATTGTGTTAAAAAATTCATTGTTCTACAAGTAAATAAGTATTTGGTTTTTCCACTTTCTCCTAAAGAAAATAAGTATATTCCCTCTCTCTCTCTCTTTTTTTTTGGGGGGGGGTCTTATAAAACAACAGTGATAATCTCAAGTTAGAAGACAACAGATCCTGAGGTCCTTACAAGTTTGTGCAGTTATTTTCACTAGCTATTTCTTAACTTGCTCATCTCATATAACATTTAAATAGTTAGATTACTCCCAGACCTACGCAGTATTAAGGGGAAAATATGTTTGTGACTCAGTTAGCCATAATTTCTCCATACCAAAATTCAGATTGGTTTCATTTTTCTATTTGAAAAAGATTCTACCAAAAACGGGTTAGAAAATATTTTGACCTTTATCTTACCTGGGTTGTAAAAGTAATTTCTGAATTTTTCCTCATGATAAGATTTCCGACTTGGAGATACTTGGAGTGGAGAATAGGACAATATTTGGATTCAGAGCTATTTGTGTATTACAAGGGTAAACATAATCCTGATAAGCCATTTAGTTATATTTTTGGTTTGTGTATTGCAGACGCCCATCTTACTGACTCCGAGCCCCTTGCTCTCCAGTATCCACTTTTGGAGTACTCTCAGCCCTGTTGCTCCCCTAAGTCCAGCCAGGCTACAAGGTGCTAACACACTTTTCCAGGTAAATTACATAAAAGCTTGTCTTCTGTAATTGGGGTGTGGTAAATGAAGAAAGAGGCAAAAAGGCAGTATCCACTCTTCAGTTAATCATTGTAAAACTTCTACTTAATAAGTATTGCTTAGATTTATTTTTGAATTTCTAAGTGTTAATTTTCTGGCCAGCAAACAACTCAGATAAATATTCATGGCAGAGTTTCCTTTTCATTGTTTACTATCCCATACATTTGAATTAGACCAAGAATTGTTTAAAACTGTAGTAGATTTTGAGCCCATCCAATTTTTTTTTTGTCATTTTAAATGCTAGAAATCCTCTTTTCTAAAAAAAGAAAATGTGTATATATATATTTTTTTTTAAGAGGGGTTTCCCCTTTTAACTGAGGATTTTAAAAAAATAGAGAAAACTCTTGAGAATAGTATATCAAATACTCCCATTTCCCCCCTCATTCAGAATTGATATTCATCAGCATTTTAATTAATTAATTTATTTTTGGCTGTGTTGGGTCTTCGTTTCTGTGCGAGGGCTTTCTCTAGTTGTGGCAAGTGGGGTCCACTCTTCATCGCGGTGCGCGGGCCTCTCACTATCGTGGCCTCTCCTGTTGTGGAGCACAGGCTCCAGACGCGCAGGCTCAGTAATTGTGGCTCACGGGCCTAGTTGCTCTGCGGCATGTGGGATCTTCCCAGACCAGGGCTCGAACCCGTGTCCCCTGCACTGGCAGGCAGACTCTCAACCACTGCGCCACCAGGGAAGCCCCCATCAGCATTTTAAATACATATATTTTTCAAAAAGAATATTGTATTACCTCTTAACCAAGATCTTAGGAAAGGTCTCACAGCTTGCTTTATTTATTTATTTATTTAAACCCTGCCAGGCAGGTATTATTAATCTTTTTTTTTTAAGGTATTTATTTATTTATTTTTATTTTATTTTGTCTGCGCTGGGTCTTCGTTACAGTACGTGGGCTCTTTGTTGTGGCGTGCGGGCTTCTCTGGTTGTGGCGCGCGGTCTCTAGAGCGCACGGGCTTAGTAGTTGCAGCACATGGGCTTCTCTCGAGTTGGGCTCTCTAGCTGTGGCGCACGGGCTTAGTTGCTCCGCGGCATGTGGGATCTTAGTTCCCCGACCAGGGATCGAACCCTCGTGCCCTGCACTGGAAGGTGGTTTCTTAACCACTGGACCACCAGGGAAGTCCCGGTCTCACAGCTTTAAACCATTATTTTGCCCAGAACATCTAGACTTTATAACTTGTAGGCTTTCTTGTAGTTGATTCATTCACTTATTCAAGGATGACTCCCTGGGAGATCTTCTTAGATTTTGTAATTTAAATTTTCATTTGTTCTTTTGGAAATGGAATGGTGAGGGGGAAAAAAAGAAAGAAAATTAAAAATCTTACTACTTCTGCAATTTTTTGCAAAAACTTACAAATTCTTGAATAGAGTGTTGAGAATTTTCCATATTTCATTTTACGTTTTTCTTTGCCTCTCACAAACAGATAATTGAATTATAGAGAGAGAGTCATAGTGCTCATGTAGCTTCAGCCTGGACTCTCCGTATAAATTTGGTCTCAGAATACATGATGGGGAGCCCTTTTCTAGGATGAGCACCCGACAACTATTTGCAGCAGTTAAGAGATGGGCATCTCCTTCTGGACCTCTTTGTGATAGTCTGTGATTTGCTGTACAATTGAATTATACTCTGTAGTGCATGCTGTCATTTACTGAACTTTCTAAAACCTTCATTTGAAGTCACGTGTGAACCTGTGTACCCTAGCATCTGAGGGAAAGTATAGGTTTGCCCTTTCCATTCCATCAAGGTACGCTGGAGGGTGTTAATATTTAACATGTAAGACAAACAATTTTTTTAAAGTGTTTGTGACATCATATTCTTCCATGATAAACAATTACTGCCTTTGTCTTGTGAGCCACTGCAGGTGGATGTCATGTTCTGCCTCAGGGAATATAATAGGGACAGAAAGTGAAATTTAGGGTTGCATAATAGGATGATAATGTGTTTTATTTTCTTTCTCAGTTTCCTTCTGTGCTGAACAGTCATGGGCCGTTCACTCTGTCTGGCCTGGATGGACCTTCCACCCCTGGCCCATTTTCCCCAGACCTACAGAAAACATAACCTATGCACTTGTGGGATGAGAGAACCAAGGAATAAAGAAACAGAAAGACACCCAACATGATTACATTTAAAGTGAGCAATTGATATGTCACAATGCTGATAATAGACTATTGTGATTTCTGCCATTCCCCATTAAAAATGCTTTTTTAGGATTCCCTTTGAATAGGACCCAAGTTAGACTGTGTATAAAAATGCCTTAATTGGAGTCCAGACTCCACCTCCCTCTTTTTCTTTCTTTTTAAAAAATATTTTGAACTTTGTGTTAAAGAAATTTTTGGTGGGGTTTAGCAGCTAGCTATGCTTTGCAAGAGAATTAAGAACAAAGTTACTCCTCCTGCCTTATTGGGACCCTTTGGCCAGGAAAAAAATTATGCTTTGAGCATGTTATATAAAGAAATATTAGTTAAATGAAATGGGCCATATCTTTAGGACTTAATGTGCTCTGTTGAATATTGAGTTGTGCATAAGCAGTGGAGGAAAAAGAATCATTCCTATTCACACAAAGTAAGATTGGAGAAGGACTGTTAGGTAGATTCTGTTTTGCTATGAACTATAACATATGTAAGCAACTCCACAAAAAGGCATCTTATTTACATTTATTCAGGGTGGATCTCTTAGCCATATGTGTGATCTTGTCTGAACCTGTCAACAGAGCATGGAGCTAGTTTATTCCCACATAGGGAGATTTTTAAACCGGGGACTTAAAACAGTATTTGGAACAACCAGTGAGACTATGGGACCCCATATCTGGCACAGAAATGTCATCTGCTCTCTAGGTGGTATGATTACACACCCACGGAATACAGTATGGTAAATGATGGCTTTTAGGGAGATGAACCTGAGGTTTGAAATTTTGAGGCATCTCTGAGTCAAAGATTCAATTGAATAACTTGAAACAACATGTAAGGCTTTTCTCAGTTGGAAGGTACCGGCATGAAGGACCCTTTTCTTTGTTCATTTTATCCGATTTTCTACTGTATATTTGTCTTTTAAATTTAAGGTTGTTAGAGGTTGTGATAGTTTTAACAGTGTAATTAGGAAGATGAAAAGCAAAGTGAAGCCTCCAAATCTGTAGTGAAGTAAAGATATGCTTATTTCTTTGAGGTTTTTTTTTTTTTTTTTAATAAGGAAGGAGCAGAGTTCATTGGGCAATGCTCATACCACAGGGATTGGATTATTCATATTAGTAATGAAAAACTTAGGCCTTCATCTCTACCAAATTTATAAAATATTACCATATAGTAACCAGTGCCAGGTGCAGACAGATTTGTTGATCCCCTAAACTGATTTGATACCAACATCACAGTTGAGTCTTTTGAAAAACTTGGCTTTAAAGTCCAGGATCAGATGATATGCTGCTACCACCACCACCACCCTGCCCATTAAACTAGTCTTTTAACCCTATAGAAATAGTTCCTATAATTAACCACCTGAAGTAAATGGAATAAGGGAGTAGTAAGGACTTGAGGGCTCAAAGTGACACTGCTATAAACCAGCATCTTCCAGATATATAAAGTTCACTTTGTTTTATACAGTATGGAGAAACTCTAGCATAAGATGTCTATGCTAGTTCATTAGTAGCAGAAGGACAGTATTCAGGGAGCTGCCTTTATATTTGTAGTGTTGGAGACCTGTTACTGGTTCATTTGTGGTTATCAGCTGAAAAGTTCTGTTCCTGAGATGTGCAATAGCAGTGTTGAAAGGTAGTGTTCAGTAGTGATGGGGAACAGACATACTGGATTTTCTTTCCACATTGAATCATTTCGTTTGCATGCCTCTTTGAAATTAGACTGCTCAGCAGCACTTTGGACTAGTTTTTATTAGGTTAATTCACATTTTGTACATTAGATAAGTAAATATTGATGGCTTGATTTAACTAGATATTTTAAATTTTGAAAGCACAAAAGTATCTTATTTTGAGTCAAAGGAGAAAAGCCATTGGTTTGTTTTCATAGATAGTATCTTTGATAATTAACCGTCTCAGCACAGGGGTGCCTGGAACCAAGGGCACCATTAAAACTCAGTCAAAGCAACTTCCTAGGAACCAGTTTGAGTGAGTCCTCTGCCTATAAACCTCTCCCAGAAGTCTCTGAGAGGTGTGGGCCTTAGGAGGTTGATGATGATCTGCTTTCTCTTTGAGATCAACTATTCTGGGGAAGTTGGTGTGTGTGTTCGTGTGTATGTATGTGTTCACTTTTTTAAGTGAAATGAAACTGCAACCATAGTGCAAGTGTATGAGGCAGATCGTTCTATTTGTAAACTACCTCCTTCCTGGAAAAGTCTCTGTTTTGTATTTTTTTGAACATCCACAGAGTTCTTCTTAGCATCAAAAGGTGACATACCACTTAAGATCAGTATTCACTGGAGAGACTTATATTTGGTAGCGGTAGCTGGTATCCATCACTAGTCACTCTGCCAGGATGAATGCTGGTGGGCAAAAGTAGCCCAAGTTAAGATAGGGGAGCAGGTTTAGTGAGTTTTTGCGACTTCTGCTGTGATTAGCTTAACTTTTCATTTGCTCTGGCCGATATCTAGTCAGTTGTATGCTGCGAGATGTTTAACCACCAGGCTCTCTGAAGGGAAAAAAAGGCCCTTACATTGTAGCATTTGCTGATTCCCATGATGTAAGTTACTCCCTCTGTGGCTGATTTTAAGCCACCACCTTGGAGTTGAGAAGGGGGGGCGCACAGTTGGCTCAGAGCCACACACTCAGCCAGCGAACCACTGCATTTATTTCACCCTAGGGTGGATTTTCACATAATTTCTAAAATAATTTTTTCTTTTTGGTTTGTCACAGTGCTTTTGTGATATAATATTCCTCATGGCATATTTTATGTGTTCAAACAAAGGTAGAAACTTCCATTGATTTTTTTAAAATTTATACATGATGGAAGAATCCAGAAACCCTCAAAAGGTCAACCTTATGCTTCTTCGAGTTAAAATATAGGTTTAATTTTTCTACATCTTGGTGGTTAAAATACAGGTTAGAGTAATTTTTTTCTTTAGATTTTGATGGGGAAAATAAGCCCATGAGCCTATAGTAAAAGGGTACTGGATTTTTTTTTTACACTGGATTTTTTTTTACAATTCCTTGAAGATTTACATACTATATTAGAGATCAAAAAAGGCAGCACTGACTGTTGAATCTATTTACATGGCACAATTTTTAGTTTTCTCCATACTATGCATCACTTAGGCTTGGAGGAGACAGTAAATCAGAGGCTTGGAATTCTGGAGCTGTAACTGCAGGCTGTTGATATTATCACTTCAGTTCCATTCACACTTGGCATTGTGTGATGTCTAGTCTGATGACATTGTTTCATCCTGATCTCAGAACTTGTGTTATGATTCTGAAGTTCTCAAGGGCAGTTTTGTATGTTTCTAGTGAATTTATGCACATTAGAGCCACTCACTGGCATTTCAGAAAAGCAGTCTCCAACCTTTATGAACACACACCTTGATCAATAAAAGGCTTTGAACACAAATACCCTATTGCAAATTTATATGTATATATGTTAAGTTATATACTGCTATACTAAAGTCCTATGTACACTATAAGACATAACACAAAACAGAAATTAAGGATGGCATAAAAATAAATCTTGAGTAGAAATTCTAATATTTTTTTCCTGCACCCAGTAGATTGTCTTGTGCACCCCCCTGGAGGCATGTACTCTACTTTAAAGCCCCCTGACTCAGGGTATTGTTTGTCAGTCTAATCTTGAAAAATACAATGTGGAAGCTTTGGTTTTGGTGTATGGGGAAATCCTTTACATATTTGATTTTTATGTAAAATCTCCAGTAGAGATTAGGAATGTTTCAGCAGAGCTTGTTGTCAACTTTCTGAAATTTCCTATTTCTTTTTCATAAGAAATTTCTTTTTCATATGTTGCCAAATAGCCCATTACCAAATGTTTTCCAGAGCTTCATGCTTATTATTTTTGACAGCCTGTTGTCTCTTTCCTTTTCATATTCGGTGTGACTTTATAATTTACTTTTATTTTACTAGCTGCTCTCAAACTTCTTTTGGCCTTATTAATGTTACATTTTACCAACAATTTCAGACTTATTTCAAGTTGCTTTATGTTAAAATACATAACAACCTCCATTTTCTTGCTGCGTTGGTAAGTTTTTTTTAATTATTATTATTTTTTTGGTAACATTTTGGCATCTGAAGAAATAAATACTTTCTTGATGGGTCTGTTCTATCTATCACTTCATTTATTGTATATATTTTATTTACCCATGCCAGAAATCTAGCATTGTGCTGAGGTGCCATTCTTAGGTGTGTAAACAAGTATGGCGACAAGTGCAGGTCTCTGTGCAGAAGCCTGGAGCTCTGAGTGAAGGACCACAGCAACAGGAAAACTAGACTCTTCATGAAGTACGTAGTCTGTGATCTGAGGGTGTGACAGAATGGAATTGAGAAGTTAATTGTTCAATTCATAGTAGTGAAGTGGAGGCCAGCCATAATTATCTTGAGCAGGTACTCTGACCAGAGAATTAGTTCGATGGAAAGTGTTTGGTTAATTATCTTCTTGGTTTTGGGTCAGCAATTAAATGGGTTGTTACTGTTTTTAATGCTGCTGGCATTGCCTGAAACAAGGTGCCCTGTTATTTCTCTGTGTCATCAGAACTCTGCTTACTGAAGTTGAAGTTTTAATCTTAGAATCTAGAATTCTTGTGGGTGGTGGTGTATTAAGCAAGAAAAGAAGGCGGTTTGATTTCATTTCTCGTACTTGGTGGAACCTGTTAGGATGAAAGTCATGTTTTTACCTGTAAACAGAGCAGATCTGAAAAGGTGAGTTATTGATGTAGTATAAATGTTCCATTTGAAGCTGCCAGTTTCTTTAAGCTACTTTTCTGAAAAAAAAAAAAAATTGTGATAGATTGACAGCCTGCCAGAAAATAGCAATTTCTAGGGTGCTGCCATCCACACTTAGCTGTTGTGAAAATGGAAATCAGAGTGGTTTGTGTAAGAGGGGAAAGGTTGGCTCTAAGCTTTCTATAGAAACCAGGAAATTCAGGCTGTTTTAACATTTTAAATGAAACCTTTAACAAGAAAATTTATGAGGGATACAATCAAACATAGTAAGTCTCTTGAACTCTAATCTTTTGAGTATAATATACATCAAGAAGTTTTATGAGGCTTAAGTTTTTATTTTAAAATATTTTTGGAAACTAGAGCACTTCTTTCCAAGTCATTCTGATTGGCTGAGTGCATATATGTGTGTGTATGTATACTGATGTATTGACTGAGTATATCTTTGTGTGTATGTGTATAAATAAATCTATTTTTCAGAGGGAACATATGGTCATCCTAGTCTAGGATGGTTCCTAGGCTATTTTATACTAAAACTTAAAAACAAAAATTGGCTGCACTTTGCAGTTGTCACTTTTTAAAAATTAATGCCTTGCACATTTCAGTTTTTTTAAATGCATAGAATCATAGGCCTTAAAGACTAATTGCTTGTCTACTCTTTAGAAATACTGTACAGTGCTACATGTGACATACTCTAAGCAAAGTCATCTTAAACTGTTTTCTTATGTTCATGTATTATTGAGCAAGTAAGAATGTTCTTTCTAAAAATTTCTACATTTTTGTGTTAAATCCTTGTTACGTTGGGTTCTAAGTTTCTCAGAGAGGAGGTTTATACTAGACGTAGTATTTCTAAAATACAGATTTAACCATGATTGATATAGTGGTGGAGGAATTCTGGCATTGTAGCCTATTCATCCTTTTGAACTGTACATAAAAAGCATTAGCAGAAAACTCAGAGTATCTTGGGCTGAATGGTCTTCTCAACTTTGCCTTGTTTCCCATCTCATAAGGGCCCGTTCTTGTTCTTGTCCCCTCCAAGGATTATGAGCCCTGCGAGGACAGGCCTGGGATCTTCTGGACGGGTTGGGGGTGGGGAGGTGCCCTGTGGCTGGGCCTGAGTTCTAGCCAGTCCATCATTCAAGCTTGCCTAGAGTTCAGGGGTGGGAATGCCATATACTGGTATGAAATCACTTGGCACTTTTTGGGACACCATTATTAGCACTGTTCTGTTTTTAATAACTGGAAGCACTTAATGATTATTTTGTTTAATTTCATCTTGAGGATATTGAGGGTCAGGGAAGTTAAGGTTTATTGCTTGCTTATGTTTCTGGAACTTAAGACTGTTTGGAGAAGGGATAAATGGATTACCCAATGAGCCATTCTAGGCTCTGTAAGGTATGCTGTTTTGGCTAGGATGCTTTAAAATAATTTACGAGCTTTTAATATTCTGCTTTGTAGAAATGTATGACTTTTAATGGTTTGCAGTTGGTGGATTATACTCAACTTTGTGAGTTCGCCAACTTCAAGTTTCTTTTCTGTTTAATCATTGTTGCTTATTGTCTGTCAGGTCGGGGACACAGTCCCTGCTAAGACATTTCATACTTTTTGTTTTTGATGGCAGTATTACCAAGGGCCTTTAAGTGTACATTACATTCATTGCTTACGTGATAAAGTAGCATATTGTATGAACTTCCCTGTTCAGTATTAGTGAAATGAACTAAGATGCATATATGTAAAGATAGAAATGAATGCAATTAATTTTTGATTACTTGAGGCCTATTTATTTGGTTTGGCCATTTGACCTTTTCTAGTCACAATCATATGTATTTCTTCACTTTTACCTTCTAGCAGTTTCATTTATCTATGTGGGTAGGGAAGATTAAATATGAAACTCAGTCCAGTCATTTTGCTACTGGTTGGCTTTGGTTTGAGGCAAATAAAATTTTTGACTTAGTTTTTTAGAATTCTGCCCTTTTCACTAGATAATCAAGTTGGCTTTAAAAAAAAGTGTACAATTTTGTCCTCTGAAGAACAAACTAATAGTTTTCTGTGAGCCCTACTGGATCTTCAAGTATGGACATCACTTGAAAATTAAATACTGTTAAACTTTTGATTTTCGTCCACCCCATCTATAAGTCAGAAAAAGAGCATGTGTCTGCTGTGGTGTTAACACAGAGAGATGTATTCTTTTACCTCAGCGTCTTAGTTTGGCCTCTGTAATAAGAACTTGTCAGGGTGCTTTTGCTTTTCTTAAACTCCGATTCATTCAGCTGAGAAGACAGTTACTTCATTGTTTATTTTTCCCCTTGTTTATTTTATTGAAATTTATCTCTCATAATATCTAGTATCCACTACTTTTGTATAAACAGAATACTTACATATAATGCCAGTGCACACCTACCCAAAAGACTGCATTACTGTTAAATTGTCATTAATAACTTGTCTTGATTAATCTCAGTGTAAT
This sequence comes from Balaenoptera physalus, assembly GCF_965194825.1. NCBI lineage: Eukaryota > Metazoa > Chordata > Mammalia > Artiodactyla > Balaenopteridae > Balaenoptera > Balaenoptera physalus. Next base: position 33,691,448 of record NC_138882.1, read on the forward strand.
TTACATGAGGGAGACCTTCGAAGTATTAAAATCACTTTCTTTTCTTTTTCCTAAAAAAGCAATTCAAATGATGGTAACTGCTAACATTTATTAAAATCACATTAATTGTTGATGCAGCTGGAGAGAAACTGCCACATTTTCTAGCTAAGCAGTCTGACTTAACGTGTTGGGAAACCTAAGGGATGTTGTTTTAGGGTAGTTAGTATGGCTGTAGCCAGAGCCTTCAGCTCTACATGTGTGTGGCAAAAAAACTTTACAGAGTTTAGGTTGGTGAGGAAGAATATGCGCTGGCACTTTGAGGGCTTTATAATATGCTGCTTTTAGGAGGGAAAAGTGTAGTTGATACTCAGTGCACCTCCAGACATAGTAAGGGGTTGCTCTGAATAACCAATCAGGTGATCTTTTTTTTCTATGGCTTCAAGTTTTATGCAAAAATATTGTTAAATTCTGTAATGATGATATGCATCTTTTTAGAAAGATGATACATTTTTAAAAACTATTTTATATAAGAACTGTCAGAGGAATCTGCTTTGTATAATGGCAAGCTGGCTTTAAGAAAGCACTGTATCAAATTTACTGAAGTCCAAAATTATATAGATATGTTAATAGATGTATGTGCAACTTGATATGGACAATTGTATTTTTTTAAATAAATATTTTTAACAAAATGACTTTCTGAATTATTTCCCTCCTCTCACATCTATTGAGGTAGTCTTTGTGTATTATATTCCCATCTATGCTAAATGTGGGTAAGGAAAGTTCAGCTCTCCCAAAGGTTATCAATCATTAAAACCTGGCCTTCAACTATTTGATGTGTATCTACATTAAAATATTTAAAGCCTGTGTTGAGATGATAGGTAGTGAAAAGGGGAAACTGTAAAATGACTGTTGATATAAAAAGGAATTAAAAGAGTACTGACTGGCTAGAAAAATTATTTGCCTTGTGAAATCTTTTTATTTTACTTTTAAAATTTATTTACATTTTTTAAAAGTATTTAAATTTTAATCAATCAATCAGGTTCTTTTGTTTTAGTCCTTTGTAAGAAGCAGCTCTTGCTTATTTCTGCTTTAGGCATTGTTTTTTCACGTAGTTTTTGAGATTAGAAACTAGAGACTTCAGTTCGTTCAGCAAATGAAGTTAGTTAGTTAGGCCTTTTTAGAACTGGTCTGATAAAATATACATGGGGGCAAGTGGGGTTAATAGGTGGCAAAATCACATCAGAGCTCTGTTTCATATCTCTAGATGAAAATAAGAGTAACAAACTAACTGTCCCGCGGGGGACGACAGTTCACTAGCCCTGGTGAGATGTCCCTTCAGATGATGGGGCAATGTTCACTCAGCACAGTGGGTGGTAACCACTTGTGAGGACTGCTGGATTCCCCTAAACCAATGTTCTCAAAATGCATTGCCTAGAACAGTAGTCCCACGAGGGCGAATAAGTTTGGGAAATGGGGTCTTCACCTCTTGGAGAGTCGAAGTGCATATTAGAATATTAAAAGCTCTAAGAAATCTTTTAGTAAAAATAACCTGTTTAATCCACCATTTTCTAACCTTTCTGACTGCTGACACGTCCTCTTTTGAGAGGCATAATGTCTCTTTTGCAATTATCAATACTTTGTGTTTCATAGATGCATCTAATGATAAAACGAATATCCTAATATTGGGTAATTTTCCAGGGCTGGCATTATTAGGTAAGAGATAATCATTACCAGTTTTAAGAGTTCACATTGATTGTCACTACAAAGCACTGCAATTACTGGAATACACCCTGTAACTGAAGGGAGTCCATGAAGTTGACTTCATTTGGAATAATTTCCAAGAAGAGGGCATTATATAATGAAAAATCAAACAGGGACAATAATTTCTAATAGCTGTGCAAGTTAGGTGGCAAGCATTGGTGGCAAGGAGGTTGCTGGAACAGAGTTGATTTTATGGTTCTCATATGTTTTGAATACACATCATTTGATAGAAACCCCTCTCTAGTCAAGGTCACCTTCGTATTGCCAAATCCAGTGGCTGATGTTCAGTCCACATGGGACCTTGTAGCAGCACTGATTACTTCCTCCTTCTTAAGATATTCTTCACATGCCTTCCAGGAAACCACATTCTCTCCTGAACTTCCTTCTACTTCTCTGGTTGCTTCTCTCATTTACTCTGCTGGATCCTGTTCTTCTTTTCAAACCTCTCGGTGTTGCAGAATCCCAAGGCTCAATCTTCGATCTCTCTCTACATTTACCCCCTAGATGACCTCATTCAGTCCCGTGGCTTTAAACATTCTTTATATGTAGGTGACCACGAAGTTTGTATCTTCAGGCTTGACTTTTAACCTCTAGATTTTATATCTATCAGCCTTCTTGACATCCAAGATAGCATCATAAAATGAACATGTCCTGAAACAACTCTTGAGCGCTCCCGTTGTCTTCCAGTGTTAAATGGCCTTATCCCATGCCCATAACACAAGTCAAATGCCTTTGGGGTTATCCTTGATTCCCATCTTTCTCTCATGCCCCACACCTGATTTATCAGCAAATTGTCAGTTTGACTTTCAAAATATACTTTAACCCAATCACTCTGACTACTGATGCTACCAACATTGTCCAAGCCACCACCATCTCTTACATAGTTCACTGCAATTATACCCTTTCTGGTGTCCCCAGTTTCATCCTTGTTCCACAGTCTCTCTCTTTTTCACACAACAACCAGAGTATTACTTTTAAACATGTAAATCAGATCATGTCCCTTGCTGCCCACAACTCTCCCAATAACCTCACCTAACTAAAAAATAATAATAATAATAATCCACATTCCTACCATGGCTTATATGATCTGACCCCCCAGCTACCACCCCAACTTATTTGCCACTCTTCCCGCTTCCTCACTGCACTTAGCCACACCGGCCTGCTTGCTGTTCCTCAGACGCTATAAGCATATTCAGTCTAAGGCCCTTGCACTTGCTGTGTCCCCTGCCCGACGGGATACCTCAGGTCTTTGGATGGTTGCTCCTGCCTCTCATTTCGGTTTCTGCATAAATGGCACCTCTTTAGAAAGGCCACTGGAGCATCTCTTGACATTCCCTCTTCCCATCCACCTTCCCTGCTTTATTTTTCTTTACGCACTCAATGATCACTCACCCTGTGGCATGTTACTTGTTTACTGTCTTTGTGAGGCAGGGACTTCTGTCCCATTCTCTGCTGTATCTGCACCTAGATCGGTGCTTTAAACCTAGAAGGTGATCAATAAATCTTTTTTAAATGAATAAATGAATTCTCTAAAAGACTTTTTATGTCACTGTGAATCTGGTATACTTCCAGATTCTGGTATACTGATGGGTTAGATTCCCACATCCAAGTGGCAGAAGGAAATCTGGGAACAGGGTGATTCCACAGCACTCTGAAATGTCAACACCCTTCAAAGAAGATCAGGAAAAAAGCCTACTTTCTCTGTAACTGATATTGAAGTGTGGTATAAAACCTACCTGCTTCCCCTTATTCTGATCATATGTAAGAGGGAACAGTGGTTCTCAGTCCTCCCTCTGAGAGTTTTGTTTCTTCTAAAATATCAGCCATGGGAACCTACAGTATGAGAGAAACCTGTCTTTGGGCAACATTTGGTCATTTGTTTCTGAGCTTTTATAAAAGGATCAATTGTCCTTCATAATGGACAACACGCTTATTAAATTTAAAATATTTTATTTTAGGAAAGGTACTCTTAGATTTGTTTCAATCTTGTTTTCTATGTTCACAAATTAATCATGATCACCTTAGATATAGCTATTGATTCTTCTTTCTAAATCTGTATAAAAAGGATGTTTTCTTGAAAAAAACCACAAGAAAAATATAGCTGCTTTCTTTTTCCCCAGGTCAGTCACTCACTCTGGTTAGATTGCACAAGTAAGTCTGGCTGCCATCTAATACTTTTAAGTATTTACAGACATAGTTAAAACTATACCCCTAGACCACCAGCTTTCAAAAGAATTTGGATCTGTTTGACTTACAATAAATATGTACCAAACATATGAACAGTTTCTAAGCTGCTAACGAGGAGGTTTTAAAAATAAAAATTGCTAACAGTTATTAAGCAAATTTCTATGTCAAGCATATGATAACTGCTTTACACAAATTCACTTAATTCTTTCAGAATTCCTTTGAGGTAGGGTGAGGTTCTTTTAGAAATGTCACTTTACAGATACAAAAAAGCAAGCCTGGGAAGAGCCTCAGTGATCTGCCCAGGGCCACATAGCTACAAGGTGAGGCCAGGGCTTGAACCAGGTCTCTCTCTATAGCCAGATTCTCACTGTGACACCATGTTGATGGCAGATGGAGCTGGCTAACATGACAATGCCGACAGTTCCAGGATAAGCCTTTGGTGTGGGGCATGTGAACTGCTCCACTTGGACAGGTTATTGAGAACCATGATCCACTTATTTTATATTTATACATGTACATTTGTATTTACACAGAGAAAGTGCTGGTAAACTAACACACAAACAGCCACTGTAATAGCCATTTCACTACTTACAGAAGTCTCAGCACTCTTACCCGCTCCAAGTTGCTGAGTTTGCATTCTGTCTCTGTATTACTACAGGATTTGATCTGGACAGGAGCTGATACTCCTTGACAGACACTGCTTTCAGTATACTGCACAGCTCGAATTGGTCAGTCGTCCAGCTTTATGTTAAAGAAAATTCTGACGTGATATAAAAAGTTTTTTTCCCTATAGAAGATGTAAAGTTTAGATATTTTTGAGAAATTCTTAATGCTCTTTCTATACCTTTTATAAGCCATTCAATGTCAGTAAGAAAAGCAGAAACTCTATCCCATTCTCCCAGACAACTTCTGGACCAATTAGCATTGATGATTAGCAGTGGTATGCTGGTAAATGTTTATCAGATGGCTCTCCAAGGGGACAATAAAGCCATGATTTGTAGCTTTTGCCAATTTCTGTGGTGTAAATACTCCCACCATGGCTGATCTCAAGCCACTAACATGTTATCACTGAAAGTGGAGTTGGAAAGACATACACGGAAGCATACCTTTATATAATATTTCTACACTGCAGGCACAATAAATAACTTCAAGAGCATAGGTATAAAAAAGTTAGGAAGTGATGAGTTTTGAGTAGTTATAGTTAAATTACATTAGAAACAAAGGTAATAAGTTTCTCTAATTTAATTTTAAATAATGGCTGGGTTTAACAACCAGCTCTCAAAATGAAAACTTAACAATTGGCTTTTATAAGCTGGTATGAGCTAGCCCAGCATACCACTGAAGTGCCCCAAAGGTAGCAAGATTCAACTTTTCCTTTCGATGTTTTAGATTACAGACGAACTACTGACAGCAGCAGCAGGAGTTGGAGGGCCTTTGGACTATAATAAGTAAAAGCACATAAATACTTTGAGCATGCCAGGGAATAACTTGGGGTTTGTTTTGATTAATTTAAAGTCTATCTACATGTAGCAATGATCATCGCTGTTTATAATTTCAACTTATTTTTTCAAACTTCAACCAAGAGTGATCTTCAAACCCAGGGTGTGGTCCATGAAGGAGGCGGCCAGTGGAGTGAAGCATCTAGCTGTCTTCTTCCTTCCCAGCTGGGTATCCTAGCCCGCTCTTCAAAAGTCTGAGCCAGGGAAGAGGAGAGTAACTTGAATAGCCAGGTAAACATCTAATGATTTGCCCAGGGAGGACCCAGGTACCAGAACTCAATTTAATTTCTTCTACCCAACCAAGTATTAGTGAAGATCGGAACCAAGGCGTCGAGAGGTTGCCTCCGCTGCCACCCCAGCTTTCTTCAGCCCTTTGACCTGAGCTGGTGCTCAAGAGGCCAGAAGTCTTCGCCAGCCTCCTTCATCTAGTTTTACCTCTGGTAGCACTCCAGGCTTTCCATTCCAAGTGCTTTGTCCTGGGTAGGAACTACAAGAGAAAAAACAGGTAGCACGTTTCAGCAGTTCTGATTAGCCCTTATTCATCCCGAGAGCTTACTTTTTGTTTCTCTGCCATTCAATGGCTCACGTTAGGGAGCCGAGTGGAAAGTCAGACCTACTAGTTCTGGCAGACTAGTCGGTGGAGGCAGTTTGCTGAGACTAGTGTCTAGGGCTTGGGGAATTTTTTTTTTTTTTTTTTTTGTCCCCCGTGAACAGGGAACTCATTAAGTCTTACTCATTGGATATTCATCAGAGCTTTCTTGAACGGTGGCCTAACTGAAGGCCCTATGCCGAGTGCTGGACTGAACAACTCTGGTACCTGCCACCTCAGGCACAAGGCTGTAGTGTGTGCTGACTGGGGGGCCCATGCTGATGTTTAAAGGGAGTGTATGTCCACCTACTGAGAGACAGGACCATGGATGCCTGACCCTTCAGTCTTTTTGTGATTGGTATTTTACTTTCTATGAAGAGGATAAGGGTTCTGCCTGGGCACCTTCTCTTAAGAACTGGCTATGTGCACAGCTGGTTCAGTTGCTGGGACTTTGAGAGCTCTGGGCGGAAAGGCAGGTGAGGGCTCAGGGTTATGAAAACAGCTTTGGGACTCCCCCCTGCTTGGGGTCTCCAGGAGCGAGACTATTCTTAGGAGGTGTCTCTGCCCCGAAGGAGCTTTTCTTTGCCACTTGGCCTGAAGGACTTCTTTTTGAAAAAGAGATTTGGACTCGAGTCAAGTCCCAAACTGCAAAGAAATGGCCAATTAGGCTGCTGGGCCGAGTTCCAGCCAAGGAGGCAGGCTCTGCCTTTCAGTGCTCAGCACAGGCTGGAATGCAATTCTTGGCCCATGGTCCCCTGGTCTGGTGGGATGCAGGAAGCCAGTTCACAGACCATGCCCCTCTCCTGATGGAGAAACCATGAGTCAGCCTATCCCGTTCCCTCTTGCCCTGAGAGCCCAGCACAGACAATCGCAGGGCAAAGCAGGAAGAGGGGAAAAGGAAGCTGTAGAAAAATAAACATTTCCTTGCATTTTACTTGGAACAGAACATCATTTGTAGCGTGCTAAGATCCACAGCGTCTCCCACGTGCCCCCCTGCTCTGTTTTCCTCCTCTTGTGTAGAAACAGATTCTTTCCTTACCTGATGAGAGTCCAGGGTGCATCCTGTGGAAAAACAGGAGCAAGATATAGAAGGTAAAAGCCAAGCCACCAAAGATCACGCCACAGACCAGGAAACTATAGCTGCCCTGAGCCTGGAATATCTGCCAAAGGGGAAAACACAGAGAAACAGGCCATCAAAACTTCACATAAAGATGTATTGGAGGAAGCAGCCTTCTCGGGCCTCAGCAGGTTTTTCAGTCAAGTTCTGGCCCATCATGCCAATAGACAGAAACACTGGTAGGAGGGACATCTTGGCCTTGTTTCAAGGTTATGTTTCTGGAGGTGGCAGAAATCCTGCTGTACGGCAGAGGTTGGACCCAGTGACCCCTGCAGTCCCTTTCAGCTCTGTGTCCTGGAACCTTTGAAAATCTCCATATCTTCCTTAAAACTCCAATCATATTAGGTGTTTCTATACGCTCAATCCCTGACCAGAACTCTGCAGAGGAGAAAGATATATATACATATCCTTTTATTATGATATATATATATCTCCTTTTATTATGGAAAATTTAAAACATATACTCAAGTGGCATATGGAATTCCCATGGACCCATCACCAACGTTAGCAATTAGTATGTTTCCTCTGTACCCCTCTGTACCCCTTCTTCCCTGCACTAGATTACACTGAAGCGAATGACATCACGTCATTTCAATGCAGAGGGTAGCGTAAGATATAGCTCTTCCTCCCGTCCATCAGGACAAAAGAAAAGGGAAGGATAATTGAGTAGTGATTAGAGGGATTTTGGAGACTGAAAGACATAAGCATGGACATCATCTCTGTTGGTTATTACAGGTGTGACTGAAGGCAAGTTGCTTAATTTCTCTGAGTTTCAGTATCCTCCTTTGTAAAAAGAAGCATAACAATATCTTCATTACAGTCTTCCATAAAAAGTAGGTGGATTTTTTTTTTTTTCCTGATGAACAAATGAAACGTGGGTATGTTTGAAGAGAACTGGGTGAGTTGGCCCTTGATCAGGGCAGGAGTGGGGCAGGAAAGCTGGGCCCTTTGTAGGGTGGCCAAAGGCGAGGAGAGGTGGGGCAGGGAGTGGTGGATTGAGAGGGATGGAAAGGAACTCCGCCTGCAGCCCAAACCCATCCCAGGCTCTGAGAGCTAAACATTCCCACGGGGCCCTCTGGCCCTGCTCCCAGACATGGCTTGTGTTTGCTTTGGACAATACCTAGCATCCCTTTACATCTCCAGGTCCCACATTTGGAGGCTCAGCTTTCAAGGGTGGCTCGGAAACGGAAACAGGTGACAGAGACAGAGTGGGGCTCCCGCTTGCTGTGTGGGAGGCTCAGGGAAGGGACAGCCTAGGTTCAGACGGGGGCTGGCCACATCTTCTCACCTGCCTGGAGGAGCGCTCCCTGATTACTCCCCCCACCCCGAGTTTCCCCACATACCGAACCAACCAGCATCTGGAGGGCCATCTCACCAACGCCTGCCCCTGTTACCAGCACTGTGGTCGCACAGCCTAACCAAAAGAGAAGGATCTGGCTTAGTAATAGCAAGTTAAGGAGACAGAAGTCCGCTGGCATAATCCAGGTTGTTTCCGGGAAGCCTCTGGAAAGTGGTACAGCTGCCTAAGAGGACTACTTTGGATCCCTGAGATTTCTCAGACTTTAGCTCTTAACTTTGCTTAGGTCCTGCTTGTCATTATATCCCTTCCTTGTTCTGAAACCTTCAATTGCTCACGATTGTCTCCAGCATAAATTCCAAGTTGCTTAGCCTGGCATTCAGGGCCCTTCCCAATCTGAATGCCAACTACCTTTCCAGAAAGATTTCCTGATCTCCTCTGCCAGGCAGGCTAGTGTCCTCACTGCCCTGGCATCGTGCTGACCAGCCACACCTCTGGTCAATCTGGCAACATGGCACAGACCTTCAGAGTCCAAGAGTCAGACTTGGGTTCCAAGCCCGCTACGTCACCTACTAGCCATGGGACCTTAGGCAAGTCCTTCCCTTTTTCTAGGCCCTGGTTTCCTTCGGTAAAATGGGCATGACAACACCTCTTTCGCAGGGCTGCTGTGTGGATAACTCTGACGCAAGACACGTGAGTGCTCAGCAGAGCGCTGGCCAGTTCTCCGCTTAAACCCTTCAACGCTGCCATCAGGATCAGGTCCAAATGCTTTAATTTGGTTTGCAGGGCCCTCTATAATCTGCCCCCATTGAGAGCTCAGACTGTCACAGTATCTGCTCACAATCTACCCTCCAGTCAGGAGAAACTCTCTTCCGTTTCCTGACCCTGCACACAGTCTCACCGCCAGCTTCTCATACATGCCTTCACCCCCTCCTGAACATTCCTCCTCTTCCTCTTTGTCTGGAAAACTCCTGTTCACCTTTTGAGATTACCATCATAATCTTCTCCCCCCAGCCCCCGTCCTTGAACCTGGATTAGCTCCTCCTCCTCTGTGCTCCCTCAGCCCCCTGCACTCTACTCTCATGTGCCTCACCCGCCTCCCACCTGTTTACCAGGCAGCCTCCCTCTACAGGCTGGAAGCCCATGAGAGAGGATGTGCCTTGAATTTTAGTTCAGTGGCATATACCACTGCTTAATATTAGCACAGTGGCCAACGTACGGTAGACACTTAGTGTTTTTTGAATCAGAGATCGCCATTGTCTCCTCTGTCCTTCAAGTTCCTCACTTACATTTATACCTGTCTCTGTGCCTTTGCTCTCACCCTGTTCACTGCCCCCCACCCCATCCTTCCCCGGAATGCCTTTCCTTTTTCCTCCGACTTTCCAAACCCTGGGGCAGTTCATGTTCCCTCCTCTCCATGAAGCTATCTCTAGATTCAACACTGGTCAGCAGTACCCACTGTCTATTCCACTCATACATTCAAAAACCTTTCAGTACCTGCTGTGCATCAGGTACTGTGCTAAACACTGAGGGTACTCAGATGAATAATTATAGAGTTAACATATATACTGAGCACCTGTGAGCCAGTTATGCTGCTAAGTCAAGAGCTTTACATTTCCTCTAGTGCACAAAACAGTCCTCACAGGCAGGTATTTGCATCCCAATTTTGCACATAAGAAAACTGAGGCTCAGAAAGGGGAAGGAAATTGAACTGCACAAGGTCACAAAGCCAGAAGGTGTGGAGACAGGACTGACCTTCAGATCTGCTGATGACCTCAAAGCCCATGCTCTTCCCCTTGTCCCTTGCTGGTGCATTCAGGGAGCGTGTTGTCAAGGAGAGGACGCAGATAACATAGGTAGAAAAGCCTTGAGGTGGGACAAACACGAGAGGCAGGTACGAAGGAGGGGGCACACCTTCCCATTGGGGTCAGAGAAGCTTCCCAGAGGGGGTGGAAGGGGAGGGACTTGAGCAGGCAGATGAGAGGGTGGGACAGAAGAGAAAGGGCATTCCAGGCAGAGGGTTCACTTTGTGCCAAAGTGTGGCGATACAGAATGGGTTTTGTGCCATCAGGGAATAGCAAGTAATTCAACATGGCTAGAATGCGGGCTCTGAGGGGAAGCAGGGAAGGAGAAGGCTGGAGAAGGGAAAAGCGCTCCACAGAAGATGTGAAGGCTGTGAGCAGCTCTGTGTTTCCAAGCAATCCCTCTGCAGCCGTGTAGAGGACGGCCCAGTAAGTGTTCCTCACCCTGGCTACACGTTACCATCACTCAGCAGCTCTGGACCAGTTACATCAGACTTCGTGGAGATGAAGCCCAGGCATTGGGCTTTGTTACAAAGGCTCCAGGTGATTTTAATGTGGAACCAGCAGTGAGAACCACTGATGGAGGCAAATCTGAAGGCCAGGAGACAAGCCAAGACCTGCCAAGGCAGGGATGGGAGTGATTAGAAATTACGAAAAGCTGGGCACCCTTAACTATTCCAAACAGGTTAAGTGCTTGAACTAAGGCGGGGATGGTGAGAAAAGAAGAGGACGGATTTGAGTGACCACTTGCAGCAGAACCAACCAACATCACATTCTTCTTCTTATTAAACTCTAACATTTGTTAATCACTTCAACCTCTGGGGGATATACTATGTGACCGGTGATACCAACATTACTTCATTACTTCCTTTACTCGTTTGAAGTTTGGGGATTTATCCTTTGATTTCAAGGACCCAGGTCTCAGGATGAGCGGAATGTAGCTCTCCTTGCTCTGACCCTGCCTGGCGCCCCCCGCAACCCCCCACACCAACGGCCCCCACTCCTGCTCTAGAGAAATCACTCATCTTTAGTGCTGGTTTTCCAACACTCTAGGGCACCTCCGATTACTTCTGAGGGTAACGTTAAATGTTCAAAACATAATTATTTTTAATTAACTTATTTTTTTAAAAAAAGATCTTTGCTATACGCCCTTGGGAGGCTACGGAAAGGGAAGGAGACTAGTTGAGGGAATCAGAGGTTTCCGACATCAAGGAAGCTGGGCACAACCCTGAATCAGGTGTGGAGTCATTGTTCTACTCCTCTGTTTCGAACGACAGCCACAAGAACAACAAAACACAGAGGTCCTTTTACTGACAAGTTATAAAACCCCTTTCCTATGCTATAATTTTTCCTGTGCAACTTTGCTTTTCTTTGAACTTGTTATTTCCAGCACATGGGTGTTACACAAGATGCCAGCTGTGGGTCTGTAGACACCGCTACGGAAAAAAGAAAATGGGAAAGAGATGCTTACTGTTTCTCTGTGGTCTGAAATCACATGATCCGGTATAACGTTGAATCGGGGGGGGGGGGGGGCACGTGGGCCAGAACAAGCCTGTTGCCCCCAGAGTCAGGAGGAGAGCCTTCACTTCTGTGAGGAGGTGGGGCAGGGACCTTGTAGCTGGAAGACCCCAGGAAGAGGGGCTTGCGCGGGGGAAGCAGCGCCCGGCCCCGAGGGAGTGCCTCTTCGCTCTTGGGCGGGCGGGCTCACCTCGGTACTGCAGGATGTCCTCAGTGTAGGCCAGCATGCTGGGAAAGGTGCTGCTGAGAAACAGGCCCAGACTGGCTGTCCCCACGAACAGGAAGACGACGTTGTAGGAGAAAACAAGAAGCACCAGGAACGTCACCACCACGCCGACCTGTCATGGCGGAGACGGAGGCGATGAGAAATTGGGGAAAAGCTGGGTGGTCATGGAGAAAGGAAAACCAGCGGTCCGTCTCCAGACTTGAAAAGTTCCTCTCCGACCGCAGGGGCAGCGCTGTGTGACCCGTGCGCTACCCTGTGGAATATGTGGGAACTGCACCTTCCCCAGTTGGTGTCGGCCAAGGAAACCCTGAGAATAGGAGCAAGGGGGGAGGGGAGCCCAGCCGGACATCTCGCAAACAGCCTACCGCGCATGCCTTAGAAACGCTTAGCTCCTTCTCCGCTCCGACCTTACAAACAAAGCCTTGAAGAGTCGCCCGTAAAATCTCTAGACTTGGGAAGTTTTAAAAACACCTAACTCTCTTAAGTTAGCCTGCATGACAGAAGACTGAGGATGCCAAGGGCGAATTAGCAACTCTGCCAACAAGCTCTGCTCCCACTCGGCGCGGGCCCCCTCCTCAGTCGGTGGCGCAGACTGGCTGCCTGCCTGCTTCCCACCTCCCTACCAGCCCCTCATCCTCACCTCTGTACCGGGACACACACGCTCCCTCTCCCCTGCCCATCTTCTTCCCTAGCCAACTGTAAGCTCCTTAAAGGCAGAGACGTCATCTTATAGAACTCAGCACCCCGGCAGTTCCCCGCAGGGCCCCCCCGACGTGTGTACTCATTAACCAGTAAGTGGTTGTTGAGATCCAGGAGAACATCAAGAGCAGAGTGACCCTTAATTTTAAAATGAGCGGAATCTGGGAAGAAGTTTCAGTGAATTCGAGACATGGCAGCTGCCGCATCTGGGAGCTTGCTCAGGGTTGTTCAGGTGTGGTCCCAACAGGCTGCCCACGAAAAGTACCTGAAAAGCTTTAAAACAATTCAGACACCCAGGTTCGCCTCCACACTTCCCCCTGCTCCCCGAATCAGAATCTCTGGGGTAGGGGCCCAGGAATCTGTATATTCCAAAAGCACCTCCAGTGGGTCTAGTGTATTTGGGAATCACTTGCTCTAGGATAGTGTTTTCCTAAACTTGCTTGATGACACGAACCCCCTAGAGTGTTTGTTGAATACACAGATTGCTAGCCCCCTCCCCTGGACATTCTGATTCACTAAGTCTGAGCTGGACCCAGAAATCTGATTTTCCTTTTTAAAAACCAGCACCCCGGGTGAGTTTATCATCAGTGCCTAACTCATGTGGAGGCTTCAGACTTCCTTTTCTCACCAACCCAGAGTTATACCCACTGTCTTCTAAGCAGCTGGCCTCGTGTGCTAGAGAGTCTGGCCACCAGCAGCCCCTGTACCCTCACTCTTCTCCACCTCACGGACCTGAGGAGTCTTTCTGCCTGCATCACGTCACCATCACCCCAGCTCCACAGAACTGGGCCCCTCTTCTTACTAAGCTTAGCACTTCCTTCGCCTCTGTCCTTCGACCCCATCCCTTCTCCCCTGGCCTTCTTCATTCACTTACTCTCTGACGTGCTATCCTCACAGGCCTCCTCCTTACCGGCTTCCTGCCTTTCTCCTCTGCCTACAAACACGCTCGTACCACCTGACTCCTGTCAAACAAGACTCCCTTCACAGACATATTTGCAATTCTCACACCTCCACTTCCTTCTTATCCTCAACCTCTTTTTTTTTTTTTTTGGCTTGCACCGTGCGGCTTGCGGGATCCTAGTTCCCAGGCCACCAGGGATCAAACCCACCAGGGATCAAACCTGTGCCCCCTGCAGTAGAATCACGGAGTCCTAACCACTGCACTGCCAGGGAATTCCCACCCTCAACCTCTTGAGTTTGGCTTCTACCCTCCTCCCCCCACCTCCCATCTACATTGAACAGAAATTTCTTTCTTGAAAGTCATCAACCAGCACAAGGCCAAATCCAAGGGCCTTTCTTGGGGCTCATGATCTTTGACCTCTGTAGCCTCTACATTATTTCCCAACCTTCTCTCCACTAGAAACTCAACTCAAGGAAGTACTTTCCGACAGTGGATTGGACTTCCTGGAAAGGTAGTGAGTTTCCAGTCACTCGGGGACTGTGACAGACTGTGGACCCCTTGGAAGGGATACTATAGAGGTGATTCAATCCCTGGTCGGAGGTTGGGCTAGACAACCTTACAGGAATCTGTAATCTGGACCTCTTTGTCATAGATGGTGGCATGGACACACATGAGGGCAAAAGTCTTAACCCACTTCTCGGGCCCAGACCTCCTGCCTCCGGAGCAGACCAGTTCCTTGAAGGCCATCCTACATGCCAGTCTGGTTACTTAAGAATCATCTGGGAGAGCTGCAAGATGTAAATTCCCAGGCCCCAGCCCAGAGATGGTGATTCTGAAGGCCAAGGGATCCCTGGCCTCCACTGGCCATAGGGCTCTGACCAGCTGGGCACCAAGGTGAACAAGGGAGGATCAAGGCCAGCACCTGCTTTTCTCTACTCCTTGCAGGCTGTCAGCTGGGATCTGCTCCAGACGCAGCACTAATCGTCTCCTACAGCCCCTTTCTTCAATGGGTACAAAATCAGAGGCCCACAGAGGGGAAAGGACTTTTCCAAGATCACATGAATAGGCTCCACCCCTTGGATTTCCATCCCTTCCCCACCAGCATCTCTCTCCTCTCCTCTCCTCCCTCTACTTCTACATTCCTCACCTGCTGGCAGAGTCCAGTTCCGAGCAAGTGTCCTGGGGCAGTGCTAGGGCCAGGAGTGAATGGTTCTTCTGGGTCTCCAAAAAGTGAAAGGAGGCCACTTACCACATTGACGAAAACCATGGTAGCTGGCTTCACTCTTGAGGAGATGGGAATGGAGATGAGCCGACCCAGAGTGATGAAGCCCCAGAAGAGGCTGGGGAGGTAACCGGCCACCTTGTGTCCCACAGACAGCGGTTTCTCTACTGCATAGCTGTACACAAAGGCGGAGTATGCCCCCTGTGGGGAGACAGGTCCTGCTGAGCACACCTGCAGCGTCCCCTCGCAGAGGAGGCCTAGCTGGGGCAGGTGTGGTGTGGGCTGGCAGGGACTGGTCCTGCTGCTAGAGGCTTAGGGGTGGGCTTGGAGCCGAGACCACATGGCATACACAGGCCTGAGCTGAGAGTGGAACCTGGGCACCACAGCTTCCGGACGGTGCCTGCAGGAGCTAGGGTATCCAGGAAGGTGTCTCTGGGTCCCCACGGGAGTCCCGAAGGGTCTGGTCATGCAGGCTCTGCTCCCCCCTTCAACCAGAGCAGAGTTCCACTACATGCCTTATTTATGAGCATTCCACAGAAGGTTTTTTGTTGAAGGAAGGGTGCTGCAGCTGAAAAAAAGGTGTGTATAGGCATCTCATTTTACAGATGAGAGGGCAGAGGGAAGTGACTTGCCCAAGGTCACACTGAGAGTTGGAAGTCAACCAGTACTGTCACGAGTACTTTCCACCAGGTCATCTAGGTTTTTAGGGCCTTTTCTTTGGAGAGTCCCTCATATGGCAACCAGTTAATCAATCAGCCATTCAAAAATGTCCTAATCCTTAGAGATTTCTGGAAAAAGGCACTAAACAGAGTAACAGAGGTCACTAGTGGACTGAATAGCTGGGCCCAGATCCTGCCTGTAGTTTGTTTACCACGTGGCTTGAGAAGCCCAGGCTTCGAATGTATTCCAGGAAGCAGAGTGCCCTAGAGTTTATATGGCATGACCTCTACCTGGGGGAATAGGGCACTGCCCCTTTAAAAAATGTGGGGAGCCTACACTCAGTAACAAACCAGAGGCCCCTATCCACAGAGTTCATGAAAATAAAAACAACTGAATGAGACAGGAAACCACAGCTCCAAGGGGCTGTATTCAGTTCTGGAGAGACTCTCCCCTGGGACTTGTGCTTGGTTTAAATTTTTGGGCCCACTGTAGTACAGGTGAGGTCTCTAGGAAACCTTGACGTTCCTCCTTTCTCTTACCATCCCCAGATTTGAGGCTCAGGGAGCCCAGGGGGGTGCCCAATAAGGGACACTGTCCGAGGGCAGGCTCACCGTCAAGCCGTCGGTCATGAACAGGACCAGGGCGGCTGTGATGTGGATGGCGAAGAAAGAAGAAGGGACTCCTTTGAAGTTCTTCCTCTGGCAGCAGCTGAACAGGTCCTCATGCCCTGGATGAGACACGAGAAGAGCAGGGACAGGTCTCAGCTCCTGCTCCCTTCCTCTGCGCACCCAGGGACAGTGGCCGGCAGTCAGGAGAGCCCTGGCAGAGGGGAGACCACTTACTGCCTCCCACCTTCTCCAGCTTCCAACTATCTATTAGGAACAGCCCCTGTCCATCTCACAGTGTTGTTGGAAGCAAGGCTCAGAGAGGTCAGGTGACTCGCCCAGGGTCACACAGGAGGGGTTAGGCAGAATGCAGGCTGGAGCCAGAAGTCTGCCTTCCTCATTCTCTTGGCCAGTTTGTTCCATCTCCTGCCTCCCGAGACCAGCAGTGCCAAGGGTTCTTCCCCAACCATTCTCACCTGTGATCTACGTTCTCCCTCTGGGTGGGAGGGCTTACCAGGGAAGCCTCGGTATGGGGCCATGAGCCTGAGAGTTCATTAGAGCCCCCACCTGGGTGAAACTTAGGGGGCAGCGAGGAAGTGTCTTCCTTCTCAGGAGGCTGCGTCTCCAGGGTGAGCTCATCTGCAGACAGGAGTAGGGGCCTCCTCTGAGGGCAGCAGGTCAGCAGCCGCTCTTTGGACAGCAGATACAGCACAGCCATGGGCACCGGGAGCTGGGGGTGGGCAGAGGGTCAGGAGAGCCCTGTTCCCATTAGGGTCCCCATTTCCCATGCCTGGCCTGCCGCATACACCTCCACGTGGCTGTGTGGCAAATGTCTGCACAGTCCTGGGAGAAGACAGCTCTTTTCCCAGGGTGCCCACCTGGGGAATGCAGCCAGGTGCCTTGACCCCTGGGCAGGCTTGGTGTAATTGCTGCCCGACTTTAACCACAGTCATTTCCCTGAAAAGACAGGTACTTGTCACATGCAAAGCTTGGACTCACACCGGGCCTCTGCTGGCACAGGAGGTGCTAGAGATAAACTCCTTTCTAACATCCTTGTCCTGAGCAGGGCTGGAGCAAGGCCCCTCACACTCATTCATGCTGGTAGAGCACGTGATGCTTTACAAAGAAGTTTGGCTTTTGTTCATCACAGTTCTGTAAAACGTGCTGGGGGGAAATCATTAACCCCATTTTCCAGGTGGGGCAACTGAGGCTCAAAGTTATTACTTAGTCAAAACCTGTTACAACTGGAAGAGACCTGAGAGCGTTAGTGCCGGTCACACAGCTGACTTGAGGCACAGCGCTAGACTGGCGCCCGGGCAACCTGATTCTGACCAGTGCCATCTCCATGTCAGGGGCTGTTCTGGGTGATGTTATACCTTATGAAGGTACAGAGGCTATCCTCAGGGAAAACAGAGACAGGGACTCCTTTGGATTGAAAAATGCATGCTGTGAGCAACACACATGCAGAGCCCAGTGTCGTGTTCACTGATATTTATGTTAAGCCGCTTCAGTTTTATGAACTCCCCAGAGTAACGGGAAACGTCTCCTGCTCCTGAGGTTGCCTGGAGAAGCCTTCACCGCCTCCCGCAGGTGCCTTGCCTGTGTCTAACCACCCTTGCTGCCAGGAAGCTCTTCATCAAGTCTAACCTCTGCAACTTCATCCCAGCTCCTTTTGCTTCAGAAAGAGAGGAAGCCCAGGGAACTGCGGAAGTGTCCCAGGGGCTAATGGGCTCCTCTGGGCTCGCAGGCGAAGCTGGCCTGGTAGACGGACGTCAGGGGGCTGCCAGCCCCTTCCTAGTGCTGCTCTGGGGAAGCCTCCCCGTCGCCTGGAGGCAGGCTGGCTCACATAGACATTTTCCCAAGTCACCTGAATGCCACCCCTGTGCTGACACCTCCCTGTGGGCACCTTGGGAGCCTCCCTCCACTTATAAATAAGTCAGACACACCCCAGCAGCATTAGAGCCATAAATCTGGCCTGAATGGACGAGACAGCCCCTGCCCTCAGGAGTCCTGGGTCTAATGGGGGAGGTGAAGCCCTCCGTCCAGTCTGATGGGAGAAACAGGAAACCCACACACAGAGGCCTGTGGTAGCAGAATGCCTGGGGGAAGGCCAAGGGGAAACAGCTGTAAAAGAGGTGTGCTCACGCAGGTTGGGCTCTCCAGGGAGGCGGGTGGTGGGAAGGACTTCACAGAGGATTGGCTGACGGTGCTGGCAGGAACACACCGGATCTTTATAAGAAGCCCATTCAGGGAAGGTAGGCTCTGCCTTAAAAGTCAGAGAATGCCAGGTGGGCTGGCCTGTGTGAATGTGTTTGCCCACATGCATGCACAGCCCATTCTCTTCTGGGGTGGGCTGTTTATCTTCAGACACAAACCAATGGAAAAAGTCCGGAAATCCTGCAGCAAACAAAGTGCCTCCAGTCTGCACCTCATGGGGCAAGAGAAAACAGACCTCAGGCTTAAGCTGGCTGGACCTTCCGGCTTCCTGGTCCCAGAGTCTCAGCCTTGACATTGTACTGACAGTGCTCTGTGCCTTCGTAGGTCCCCTGTGGAGGGCACAGGCCCAAAGCTGCATTGTTTCCAAAACAATGATGGGCATGGGCAGAAAGGAAAAGGAGCAGAGGGAGAGGGGTATGTTTTTCAGAGGCCCCAGTGAAGAATCTGGTACAGGGAAAGTTACAAAAGAGAAGGGAAAATGAGCAGCGACTATAGGGCAGCTGGTAGGGGCTTGTGCTGGGGGTCAGTGTTCCAGCCTGGCCAAGCCTCTTCCTAGCCCCTTATCAGGCCCTTGAGCCAGTGATGGTATAACACCCCTGCCCTGCTGTTTAAGTGGGACTGGGTGCCCGCAAAGGCCTCTTTCAATGCTACGTGTATAGCATCACTCTGAGGCCCAGCCTGCCTGCCTCAGGAGGGGTAGGTAACAAGCCTGCCTAGAGCAAAGACAGACTCCAAGTTGGGGTGACAAACCATGTGGCACCTCCATCCCATAGCCAGGTGGATGGCCACCTGGAATACTCCCCCCCACCCCCCCAGTGCGTGCTCCTGGTGTTCACGACCATTCTTCCCAAGCTGGAGAGGAGCTGGCGGCGAGGGTGTCCCACCTCTCCCTCTGGCCCCAGCCTGGGCTAACTCGGGCTGCAGGGCACCAGAGGAGGTTTCCAGCCAGAGACCAGAGTCAGTCCTGACTTAGCAGGGGAGGATGAGAGCTGGGGTGCAGAGGGCCTTGGTATCTGACCCAGACACAGTGACGTGGTCTCCCTGTTCTGCTCCCACCAGGGCAGCCTTGGCAGGCAGGGTCCCTTGGAGGTCATCTTGTCTATCCTCCAGCCTCCACAGGGGCCCACCTCACAGCAGGCACAGGAGAATCCCACTAGTGATTGAGGGCCCTGGAGAAGAGCCTGGTATGTCCTGCAGTGCTCTGTCCCAGGGTCTACATCATCTGGCCTTGGAGGAAAAGAGCTGGTTCCCCAGGGAACCTCTGATGACTTGGAAGTTGACCCTGATCTCATTGCACTAAACCTGCTCACTGTTTCACCTCCCTTGACAATCGCAATCCCAGGATGTCACAACTGAAGGACCTTAGAGGTGATCTCCTGCAGCCCCCTGTGTTCAGATGAATCCCCGGGGGTCAGTTCTCCCCTCTTCTTGCCTTCCTGAAGGCATATCTCAGCCCCAGTACGTTTCTCAGAAACAGAAGAATCTGTACTGGGAGCTGGTATGGACTGGTATGGGTGACTGTCCACTAGTGCCCACCCAGCCCTGCCCCAGTGGCACTCACGTTGATCAGGGCCATGATCCAGAAGGCGTAGGACACGCGGGCCCCTGCCCCGTCCTGTGGGGTCAGCCCAGGGAGCGTCTGGTTGGACCAACGCTGGGCCCCAGTATGGTGGTGGGCCAGGACCCTGGAGGCATGGAGCAGGTGGCCACCGGAGGTGGCGTTGGCTGTTCTGTTGGTGGGCAAGCAGCTGGCCTCAGACAGAAAGGGGTCAGCGATAAGGGGGCTCAGCAGTGCACCAAAGCCCACAAAGAAATGGAGAACCTGGGAAGAGAAGAGAATCGGGGTGGGTGGAGGCATGCCTCAGGCTTTGCCTGCCCCCCACCTTGTGTCCCATCTGGGGAGCCCCTGCCTGGGAGCAGTAGGGTGGGAGGCAAGAGAGGTGAGGAGCGAAGCTCCTGTCACCACCTTCCTGCCTGGGATAACTTGGTGACAGTGGCCAACCCCTCCCTCTCTCTTCTTTCCCAAAGCTTAACCACCAGCTGGGGGCTGTTCCCAGGTTAGCATCCACCAGTTAACACCCCAAAGGGAAGGGGGCTTAGTAAAGGGAAGGGCTGGACTGGAATCCTGGGTAACTGGGAGGAGAAGGAAGGAAGAAGAAACACAGAGAGAGGAGGAGATGAGAGAAAACACCAAGCCCTTCCATCACGCCCTTTCCAACTTACAAAGAACCTTTGCTCATTAGCACTTAGATTCCTCTGACCACCCTGCAGGCCAGGATCATCACTCCATTTTAGAGATGAAGAGACCTGAGTCCAGAGATAACGGCCCAGTATAGTCCAGCTGGAAACGGTCACACTGAACTTGACCCTGCTCCTCTTTCTGGGTCACCGTCCTGGTCTCGGGGAGGAGATGCCTGGCTGGGGGGAGAGGGCTGAGGGAGCTCCCCTGTGCCCTGCCTGCCCCCAGCCCCACGCCTGCTGGGGGCTCACCTGGAGGAAGACCGCCGAGTCCTTCTGGTAGATCCTCACCAGCTGCATGTTGGCCACGGTGTCGATGCAGCCCATGGCCAGGCCCGCCAGCGCCATGACTGAGGCCAGCACCGTCACGTCTCGGCAGAAGGGGATGGCGGCGAACACCAGGGAGATGGCCAGAGAAGAGGTGAAGAGGGCCCATAACGACTGGGCCAGGCTGCAGTAGTGGAGGGTGCGGTCAGTGGAGGGGGGCCGGAGCCCTTCGAAGGAAGACCCCCCCAACCCCGTCCTCCACTCACTGGGTGGCCCCCCGGGGAAGCCGAGACGCTTCCCCCCGCCTCTGGTCCAAGAGCAAAGGGAGCTGTGGCAGAAGCTCTGTCACGTGTTAGCTATGGGTCATGGGCAAGATGACTGGGTCTGCCCAGATAACAATCCCTACCACGCAGGGTGGTTGTGAGAGCTATGTAATGGACACTTCACAAAGCGTAACTGCTATTATTGGACTTAGAAGTGATTTTGTATCATTTGCTTAAATTGTTTGCTTATAAACAATTATATGCAAAGATATTTCCATGTCTCTCACGGAAGGTGTGAGGGGAATGGCTTTGAGTGTCTCCAGGGAGCCGTGCCACATGCGTGAGCCTGGAGGGGGGCCGGGGACGGCTGCTGAGCCGGGCTGCAGTGACCTCCCCACACAGGAACGGAACACGCCAGGCCCTCTGCAGGCACCAGGCCTGAGCTGCCTGAACCAAAGCCCACAGCCGAGGTATTTGGGGAAATTGGTGACCCCTCTATGGGCAGAGCTGTTGGATTCTGTGCCTGGCAAGTGTCCAGAAGGGAGGTCCCACTGAGAGGTGTCTGAGTGGTGACCTTCCCCCAGAGGAGCCCACAGCAGCAGGCTGAGTGAGTGAAAGGATGAGTGAACACATGGGTGGAGGCCTGAGGCTCTGTCCGGTCTTTCGGGTACACTCCGCCCAGTAAGCAGACTCTCGGAGAAAGGAAGGAAGCCTCATATTTTCTGGGGCCAGTCTGAAAGGCTAACGTGGGGGGAAGAAGAGTGGGCAGCAAGCAGGTTCTGGAAGGGAGAGGTTGTAGAGGAAAGTGTCTCAGATTATGAGAAGGTGGAGAGCCCCAGGTGCCTTCGTCTGGCTGCCGGACCTGGAGGGGTGGAGGTGGGAGCGTTGGTATTTCTGTGACAAGAAGACCTGAGTTTCCAGCTCACCGAGGAAAAGGGGGAGGCCCCAAGAGACCCCTCAGACTGTCTTTTCCCAGAGGTTCTTGGCTCTGACCCTGTTGGCTCTCAGCTTTTCATCTCGCCCCATCTTTGATGAAATCTTTTATCAGAAGGGCTCTGCTGGTAGCAGCAGTTCTTTATTTTCTCATTTTCTTGTTTCCAGGCTGATCTGCTGATTGGAGATTACCAATCATGACCCCTGTCTGTTCCCAGCTCAGAGCTGTGTGTGAGGGGGCAGGGGAGACTCACTTCACCCCGGCCACTAGAAGGAGAACAAGAGGGTCGTGTTGTGGAGAGGCCTGTTCGGGTCCCTCCCAGCACCCCCTTCCCGCTCCCCAAGCATCCCTGCTCTGCCGGCCTCCAGCACTGACAGCCTGGGCCACTCACCAAGCTTCATGCGTTTCTGCTTCCTGCTGCCTGGTGGCCTGTCTCATTGGTACTGGCACAGAGGCGATGCCCACACCTCTGCAGGCTGATACAATCGACAGGCCTCTCAGAATAGCTCTCTCTTTCCCCTTCCTTTCCCCGCACAAGATCGACTAGGCAGCTTCCTGGGTGGCCTGACTTCAGGGATAGCAAGAGGGTCCCCATCTCCCCCTCAAGTGTTTCCCCCACTGAGCTGCTACGTGGGCCTGACACTGCCACAACCTCACTCACCACTTCGCGGTAAAGCACCGACACTCCAAGTACAAAAATGCTCTCTTGAAGAATTAATACATTATCATTATTGCCCTGAAAACCCTGGATGAGAGTGGTTAACCAGTCCTGTAGCACCGTCCTGCGGGCACGGGACCTGGGATCAGTGAACTGAGATAGGCAGGAGCTGTGGGAAGGTGTGGGAAAAGAAAGGAGAACTAACATTACAGGTACATGAAAGCAACAAACGCTTGTTTACAGGGTCCAAGACATTTGGTGTACGTGACAACGCTGTGAGGTAGACCTTGCAATTGTGCCTCGTGTGACCCACGAGGAAACTGAGGCTGAGAAGGGCTAAGAAAGTAGCAGACAGATCCTTGACCCAAACCCAGGGCTTCTGACTTGCTGTTCCCTATGCCATGCTGCTTTCCCATGGAGGAGTGTGCACGTGCGTGCGTGTGTAAAAAGGCTGATGCTGGGCCACGGACGCAGCCAAGCTGGAGAGGGGAGCAGCCAGGGAGCGCGAGGCCAGATTCTTCAGAGTCTTGGTCTTAGGAAGCAATGGCAAACAGCTGTAGCCACTAGAACACGAGCCCCCAGTGGACCCTCTGCTGGTATTATGGAAATTCCAACTGCTTCCGGATAACCGCTGGCTCCGTTGCAAGCTTCCCAAGGCATCTGCTGTATCCTGTTCATTGTGGGACCCCATGTCTGGACTGTGTTTGCCCCTGAGGTGTTTGATCCAGGGTTGCTGGATGTTGCTAGTGAAATGGGAATGCTTGAGAAAGGCTTGTGTCATCACCCCACACAGCATGGCCTGGAGAAAGGGACTAGAGACCGTTAGGAGGCTGATGTGGGATAGTATGGGGGTGACAGAGAGAGAGAGCCAGAGCCAGAGACAGAGGTAACGAGATAAAGAATCTAGTGGGCCAAGTTGCCAGAAAGGTGCTGACTGGAACAGCAGGAGGCCCAGGAGGCGGGGATGGGGTTTGGGAAGGGCTGGTGGCCAGTGGGCAGCCCTGTCCAGGCCTCTCCTCTCTCCAACTGGTACCCTCTCACCTTGTTATTCCAGAGAAGGACACTCGGTGCCCAAAGGGGGCTCTTTCGTTCCCAGGCCCAGTGACAGGCAGGAGGGAGGGATAAAAAGAGAACAGGAGGAAGGAGAGGCTGGAGGGAGGCTGGCTTGGGAAGTCCCCTCCCTGTGACTCCTGCCAACCCCAGGGCCATGGTTTGACCTTGCAGCCTGCCAGCTGCGTTCCTGGGGTATCGGGCGGGGTGAGCGGGCGGGGGGGGGGGTGGGGGAGATGGAGACCTGTTCCCAATAAATGGGGACAGCCGCACCACAATGAACCCTGGGTTTGGAGCCCAGGCTGCCCACCCTCCCCAGTTGTTTCAGCAGGGCTGTGCCTGGTCCTTCCAAAAATCAGCCTGAACAAGTTTCTTTAGAATGGTATGTTGTTGCCAAGAAAAAAGGAGTCCTAGACACATCTCAGAGCCAGACTGAAATACACTAATTGTCTTGGTCACTTAATGGTTTGGTCAATGGCCCCTTCCAGGAAAGTGGGTAATTGAAAATTATAGAATAATAATGTCATCGCAGCTTTGGCAGCACGGATGTGGTGGGATTTGTAATCAGAAGACTGGTCCTAGGCCCACCTCTGCCACTTCCCAGCGGGCGGCTCACGGCAAGCCACTCACACTTAGCCCTTCTGAGCCTCAGGTGCTCCGCTATAAATCAGGGATATGAAGCACTGCCGCGCAGAGGGAGTGAGACGTTACAGTCGGTCCTCCTGTGCTCACTCACTGGAAGCTGCCTCCCGGCCACCTGCAGCTCACCCCCTCCCTGCAGGCCCTGGGCCGCCCCCAAAGAGCACCATCAGGCCCAGAGAAGCAGGCTCGCTGGGCAGAAAGGGTCAGAGAACTGGAGCCAGCTCCTGCCCGACACCCCCGCCCCGCCCATTTCTGCTGCCAGGCCCTCTGACTGCCAGAGTGGCACTGAGGACCAAAGAGTCCTACGCCCCATTTTACAGATCAGGAAGCCGGCCCAGACAGGGAAGAGAGCGAGTAATGCTGAGTGGGGACCCGGTTTCTGACTCCCAATCCAGGAAAAGGCCAGCGTGGTGTCGTGGACCGTCCTTCCCCTGGCCCTGGGCTCTGATGTTTATTCAGGCCAATGAGAGGAAGGGCCCCACTCCCCCAAGACAGTCTAGGGAACCCTTCCTCAAGAAGCCTGAGAAACGTCCAGGTTACTTATTAACGGCTCCACATGGAAGGTGCAAACGGGCAAGGGAGAGCAGGGAGCCAGGTGCCTGCCCCGCCAGCTGGCTGTGTGACCTTGAGCACACTGCGGGCCTGTCAGCCCCGGTGCTCTGCCTTACCCAGAGGGCACATGTGATCACCTTGTCCTGCCATGGGTGCCTGCTCTGGCCTTCCTGGTTCTGTCATAAGAGGAGGGGCTGCTAGGCTCCAAAGCAGGGCAAGGGCTTGAGCAAAACAGTAAGATGTCAGCCAGCTGTCTAGCCCTCCACTGCCCAGGGGTGGGGAAGAATGCTGCTGAGGGCCAGCCCCATGCCACCGGGGTGAGCGACCCCAGGGCGGCACTCACATTCTCCTCACATGTTTACCTCAAGGGATTCCCCCTGTCCACCCTGGATAATCTCCTTCCCTGAAGGACCAGGGAAAGGGGCAGAATGCAGAACCAGGAGGGGTCAGAGGCATCGCCAGCTCCCCTCCACCCCAAAAGGGGCCGGCAGTCTCCCAAGAGAGGAGCGGGGCCTGGGACAGGAACCAGGGGACGGGACACCCCTGGGAGTGAGGGCAGGCTGGAGACTGCAGTGCAAGCCAGCGCGAGAGGGAAGGGGTGACAGACTGAGGCAGGGGCAGGGGGAAAGGTCCCCCTCTAACTGGGTCCCCCCACACTGACACCCCAGCTTGTTTGACACCCTTTGTTAAGGCTGGGGGGACCCAGAAGGAGGAGCAAGGAAGCCTGTCTTCGGGGGGATCCCTGTTAGACTCAGATCAGGGGGCACACTTGCATGACGACGTTCCCTGGCTCAATGGCTGCTGGACCCGCAGGGAGTGCTCCTTACACACTGGTTAAACTTGCAGCTCTGTCTGCCTGGAACACCTCTCCCCACGTTCTTTGCTTGCATGGCTCTCTCCTGTCATTCAGGTGTCAGCTCAGAGAGGCCTTCCCTGACCACTGAGCTAAAGTAACCCCCAACTCTGTAGCTCTCCATCCTTACCCTGCCTTATTTCCTTCACTTCACTAAAATGATCCTCCAGAATGTAAGCTCCATTAGAGTGGGGACCTGTGTCATATTCACCCCCAAAACAGGGTCTGGCTCAAGAGATATTTGTTAAATGAGTGAATTAAAGGGTGGGATGAGTTTTGAGATTTTTTTAATTAAAAAAAATGAAATATAATTTATATACCAAAAAATGAATCTATTCAAAGTGTACAATTCAATGGTTTTTTTTTTTTTAGTATATTCAGAGTTATGAACTCATCACCACAATCTAAGTTTAGAGCATTTACATCACCCCCAAAAGAAATCCCTTCCCCATTAGCAGTCACTCCCCATTCCTCTCTGCATCCCACCCTCAGCCCTAGGAAACTACTCATCTACTTTCTACCTCTATAGATTTTCCTACTCTGAACTTTCACATAAATGACACCATAACAGTATGTGGTATTTTGTGACTGGCTTCTTTCACTTAGCATAACATTGTCAAGGTTTACCCATGTTATAGCATGAGTCAGTACTTCATTCGTTTTTATGGCTGAATAATATTCCATTGTGTGGAGAGACCACATTTTGTTTGCCCATCCATCCGTTGATGAACATTTGGTTTGTTTCCACTTTTTGGCTATTATGAATAATGCTGCTATGAACATTTATGTATAAGTTTTTGTGTGGACATGTTTTCAGTTCTTTGAGGAGTATACCCAGGAGTGAAATTGCTGGGTCAGATGCTACCTCCCATGTAGAGATGGATTTTTAAGCAAGAACCATGTCTGGTGCCAGACCCCTAGGAGACCTTCAGCCCACGTTTGCTACATGCTGAAAGGTGGACAAGCTGCTGGCGGGAGAGGCAGAGGCTTTCTAGATGGGAGACTAACCAGGGTCTGGCTCAGAGAAGGGAACTGGCTTTTGTATTGTGATCCCAGAACCACAGGGGGCCAGCATCCTGGGGAAGTAGGTCAGATAGTGGCCTGGGGAACATTGCATGGAGATTGGGTTTCATGCAGTGCGCAGGAGAGAGTCAGAGGTGGGTATTGGGAAGGCAGGGCTGCAGGAAATTGAGGAAAAAAGAAAGGTAGAGAAAGAGATAGTTAATATAGCAAAGAGAAGAACTCAAGCCTTCCTTTAAGAGCATGTGTGCAGAGGAGAGGCCCAGGTGAGGCTGGGAAAAGGTTGGGGAAACTCTGAAAGCCATTTATCTGCCCTGATGCCTTTGAGATAAAGGGGTCTCCCAAACTGCCCAGGGTGGTTAAACAGGTCCCCATGGAACCAGGAACAAAACCCTAACCTTTTGTCTAAATACCCCTCCTCTTTCCTATCTGACAAAGCACATATCTATACACCCTGCCAACCAGGTGGCTTTGGGTTTTTCTCTTCTCTGAAAGGCTTCCTGCTCTTGATAAGCAAGATTTTTCTAAGGAAGGTCTAGTCCAGGTTTTCCCTAATTGCACACTTCTCCCTCTTGGCCTGCATGTGGTGGCCTCCTTCAAGATCTCTGTCAATGTCAGAAGAGAGAGAGAGAGCTGGTCCCATCCTGAGTGGAGGGCTCCTGCCCTCCTCTGCACCCACTCTAACATCAAGGCTCTCCACACCCAGTCCCTCCAATGCATGTCCCTTTGGAGGCATCCAGAAACTCTATTCAGCCTTGGAACTCAGTCTGGGCCAAGGAGTAGGCAGGACTTGAGCAGGAACCCTAGAGAAAGAGTGCTGCCCTGACTCTCCTCTCCCTGGTGTGTGTCATCCTGCAATTTTCCCCACTCCCGCACAACAGCTGGCCCTCCCGTCCCAATTTGTTAAACCAACCCTCCTCTCGCAGTACCAGACGAGCTGCACCAGCAGTAATCACGTAAGCTGAAAGCACTAGCAGTGGTATTAGCGTTTTAACTTGTGGTGAAGCCCCAAGGAATCAAGCTTTAGAGGCTGGTTTCAGGGCTGGTGGAGGTTCTGTTTGTTTTGGGAGATGGAGGATTGCGCTCAGCTGTCCAGCCCTAGCTGGGTGATGACTCCTGTCTACACACAGGCCACCCCTGTGATGGCCCTCTATTTCCACTGAAGTCTACTTTGCTCCTAACCAAGGGAAAAGGTTCTTTAAGACCTTCTGTCTTGGGGTGGGAGGACTGAGGTTCAGAATTTAAACCTGAACCACTGATGGGACTACTCCCCCTACTCCACCCTACCCCCACCCCTCAGATCCCAGCAGGAAGCCCCAGAGGCCCATAGTTTCCTTCCCAGGAGTGTCAGCTCAGGAGTACTCAGCCCATGAGTATACACAGGGATACTCATGCCATGCCTTTGCCTGGTGAGTATAGGGTATAACTTGTACCCTTCAGAGCTGAAGCTGACTACTATGAGTCAGCTTGCTTTTTTATGAAAAAGCAAGAGGGATTTCCAAAGTATCTTGTTCTAGACACAAATGTGCGGGTTCATATCCTCACTAGCTTAATAGCTGTGTGACCTGGGGCAAGTTTCTTAACCTCCCTGTGCTTCAGCTTCCTTATGCACAAAATGGAGATAATAGCACTACTCTACAGGGTTGTTGTGAAGGTTAAATGAATTGATACAGTGAGTATCAGTAAGTAAGAACAGTGCCTGGCATTGCCTAAACACTCAATAAAGCTAGTTATTATTGCCACCATGATCATTCTTTTCTGTGAGCCAGTTTCCTGAGGCAAGACCCTTTCCACTGCCTGTTCAGAGCCCCTCGTTGAGTAAGGAGCCCTGAGGGAGGCACAAAACAAGTAAGGAAGAGCTGGCCCAGCTTGTTGTGTACCTCTGCTGTTTTCACAAAGCCTGGCATGCCAACCTGCCATTTAGAATGATCCTCATTCCCTTTCCTGTTCTTTGCACTACACGGGTTCCTAAAAAGTTCCAGGTAAGGGAGCTTTTGTAAGTCAAAATACTTAAAAACAAAACCAGAAAAATACCCTGACTGATTTCTAATTAAACCTCTAGGCAGAATTAGAAAGGATCTGGAGCTTTTTCTTAAGATTTTCGGAGTCCCCCATGCATGCAATCCTGTACAAAACCCACAGAAACACTATTGTACACAAGGAGACTTGCTTCTCAAGAGGACACTTTGGTTTACAAGAGGATTTTGGTAGTGGGGATAATCACTCCCTAATTGATGCTTTGTCAGTTGGGTGGCTTAATGTGGGGTCTGCACGTATAGACACCTGTGCTCCTCTCCATCAGCTCTAGAAGTGAGGTGGAGGGGGAAACCCACCTCACAGATACCTCTAGCAGCGAGCCAAAGGGCAGTGCCCTCGGCGCAGAATGGCTCCCCAGAGGCGTCAGCTGTGGTTTTGTTCCCAGGCATCTGCTTGCCTCAGTCCATGCAGTCCAGGAAACCACCCAGCCAGAAGCCAGGACTAGGGAAACCTCCAGCAGTCTCTGACTTGCAAGTCATCTAGCCCCTGCTTTGGGTCTGCTCTCCCAGTTGCACTAAGAGAGTGAATCCTACTGCCTTTCCAAAGGGCTCCGTGGAGGTGGCCCTGTCGAATTTGAGCCGGGGGATTGAGGCTCTGCAATGGTATCCAAAGGGGCATCTCTGGGGGCCATGCCAGGCAGAGGCAAGGGAGGAGTAACATGGGGTGGGGGAAAGCGGAGGGGGATCCTGGCACCAGAGCTGGAGTGTCACCTCACTAAGCTATGGGTGAGTCACCCTGTGCCTCCCCTACGTGGACCCAAGTGCTAAGGTCCTGTTTGTCTCAGAGGAAGAAGGGTGCCACCTCCAGGGGCCAATGCAGGAACCCTGGCTCCCTCAGGAGCAGGACCACACAGGACCCACCTGCCCCGTGGCCGCCCAGGGGAAGGGACACCCCGTGTCAGCTGATCTGGAGCTGAGGATCTGAGTGGAGCACGCCCCAGGGCACTCTGTCCAGCCGCAGCCAGCTCTGGCACTGGGCACAGCCCCTGAGGTGACACTCCCTCTCCTTCCACCTCACTTCCAATTCCGCCCCCCACCCCCGGCAGCAGGGGCTGCAGACAAACCTCAGGTCTGCTGTGCAAGAGGGCGACCCTCCCACCTCTGCAAACTCCCTCACCCCTCTCCCTCGGGGTGTGGGTGGGAGAGAGGGGTGAGAGCTGAGTCTATGCTCTCACCGGGGTGAGCGAAGGCAAATAAACAATCCAGAAGTCACCTTCAGTCTCCAGAGAGAGTTTTGCGGGGAGAGCTGGGGTGGGGGAGGGAGGCAGCCCTCCAGCTAAGGCTGGGCATGGCTAGCGGAGCGGGGAGGGGTGGTCGCTGCCTTCCAGAAGGCAGGTACAACCGGCGGCCCGAGCCCCGCGGGGGGCAGAGACGAGGGTGGCGGGAAGGGTCGGAAGGGTCGGGGGGCTGCGGAGCTCGGGCGCGCGGGCCGGGCACTCACGTCCTCTTGAAGACGCCCCCGAGGGCGCTGCCCAGCAGGAGGCAGAGCTGCTGCGAGAAGAAGACCCAGGAGATCTGGGGCAGCGAGCTGTGCGTCTGGCAGCGCAGGTCCAGCAGCGTGGGCCCCAGGAAGGCGATGCACAGGCCGAAGCTGAAGAAGACGCTCCAGTAGGTGAGCGTGGGCTGCAGGTTGCGGCGGAGCAGCCCTGACACGCGGACGTCGCAGCCCATGGTGCCGGCTCGCGGCTGCTGGTCCGGGCGCGCGCGGTGCCGAGTGCCGCTTCGCCCGCGGGAGGGCCAGCAGGGCTGGGGAGGCCGGGGCCGGGGGAGGGGCGGGAGGGGCGGGGAGGGGCCGCCCTGCGAGGGGCCCCGCCCTCGGGCCCAGGGAGCACCGGGGGCGCCTGGGCCGCCCGTGGGCACCGCGTCCGGGCCAGCGCCTTCCTCGTGCGGTGCCAGGCGCCGGCCTCCCCTCCTTCCTGAACTCACGTTTCCACCCTCCCCCGGCTTCGGGAGACCAACCGGGAGCTGCTCTTCACCGCCACCCCCGCTCCCACCCAGCTCCGCGTCTCTCCAGGCTTCTTATCCAGCCCCCCAAGGTTGGAGGGCCTGGACGCCCATTTTAGAGCTGGGCAAACTGAGAGCCTGCGACGTCCTGGAAGTACACCGAGAGGCTGGGGAGCAGGATCTTCCAGCGCTTCTCCCTCGGGGCAGCTGCAAACCCTCCCCAGACACCCATCTGGCCTGTGCTTTGGCGGTGAAGGAAACACCGAGCCCTCCCCCCTTAAACCTAGGGGCGTCACTGATGGACTTCGGGGGTCTGATAGCATCCCATCTTACCCTGGAATAGAAGGCAAAATTTCATACATACGTTTTTTTCTTGGTAGAGTATTCATGGCTTTCACCAGGAAGGTAATCACTCTAAGCTCCACAGAAGGGCCTGAGAGCCGGTCTTCACCTGCCACATGACATTGGCGCCCTGTACAGGTGCCGGATGGAGGAAGATGTAGACGTTCTTCCAGACTCCATCTCTCTCCCTTCTTCCTAGTTGGGGGAGGGGTGAGGAGAGGGCGGGAGGAGCAGGGCAGTGACTTGAAGGAATTCTGAAATAATCCTCTAGGAAAAGAAAAAAAAAAAGAGTTCTGAGGAAAATTGCTTTTTTTTGTTTTGTTTTTTTTGTTGCGGGAAAAAGCTGGATGGAGGGTGGAGTCGGAGGGTGTTAGACTCCAGACTGGGAGTCCTTCCAGGATCCTGCAGCTGACACAGGCTGTTACTCCCCCCAAGTGGCCACGGGGCTGTTGGGTCCCGTGTGGTCCTGCTCATGAGGCTGCCAGACACCTTTCCTGTGCTGACACCTGGAAGCAGAGCAGAAAGGTCCTTCAGGGTCACTCTGCCCAAGTGTCCTAGTAGTGGCAGGAGCCATGACATCATGACCACTTGCCCGCCAAGGGGACCAGGGCTGAAAGGGCTGAGGAGATAGGTAGGTGGGTGTCCCCATGACAGCTTGGCATGTGGCAGGGCAACCAGCTTCTCTTGCAGGTACCCTCCCCCCTCACAGTGGCACCCTAGCATCTGCTCCATTCCCCTAGGCTGTGAGCACCAGGGAGGGGAGCCCCAGGGTCCCTCTGGCTCAGTTGGCCTATAGGTGATGACAGTTACTTATTCAGTGGTGATAATGATGGGCCTGCACAGTACTTGCAATTAAGTAAAAAGTTATCCTCTGCAGGGAAAAAGCAAAACTAAATAATAACTGCAAATGTTTGAGTCCTCTCTGCCACTCTCAAAGAATTCCAGAACCACAGAAGCTTCAGAGCTGGAAGGACCCATCTCCAGTTGAGTCCCGTATCCCCACCCCATCATTGCTGATAAATGCTTGTCAGTATTGTTCTTGACTGATACCTCTCACTGATGGGGACCTTACTTATCATTTCCTGGGGGGCTGCCTCCAATGTGGTTCAGCTCTGGTTGTAGGAAAGGTTTTATGTGGGACTGAAATGCTTCTCCCTGTGGCTCCCCACTGCCACCCACAGGACAAGACTATTGCTTTGTGCGTGTTAGCCCTTCACACACATAGTGATCTCACCCCCCACCACTCCCCCCTGCACACTTGGCTTTTCCAGCCCAAATTCCTGAAATTCTTTCATAATTTTCTTGGATGGTGCTTCCCAGTTACATCACCCTATTGGTTCAGATCCTCGGGCCACAGTAGCAGTGACTCAGGTCAGTGAGGAAGCCCACCATGTCTGGAATGCTAAAAGCATTCTATAACTTGATCTGGGTGGTGGTTACACAGCTGTAAACATGTAAATATTCATTGGGCTGTATGCTTATGATTTGTGCCTTTCACCGTATGTGAGTTATACTTCAATAAAATAGTAAAAAGTAAAAATAAGTAAACAAAAACAAAGTGAGACACCCCACTGTGAATGCAGTACCCAGTCACCTTATAGTGAAAGGCCTTCCCTTCTTCCCTTCCTCCCTCCCTCCCTCCCTTCCTTCCTTCCTTCCTTCCTTCCTTCTTTCCTTCCTTCCTTCCTTCCTTTGGTGGTGTGGGGCCCTTGATCGGAGAAAAACAGATAAGGAAAAAAGCAATAAGGTACATTTTGTAATAGGCATGCTTTGAGAGTCTGGGGGGCGGGGGCAGTATCTAATTATGCCTGGGAAGGCTTCATGGAAGAGGTGATTACTGTACTGAATCTGAAAGGCAAGTATGTGAAAAGGTTTTGCTTATGTGCTCTTTCTTCTTCTCTTTCTCTATCTCCTCTGTTTTCCAGAATCACATTGTCCACCTCCTCCAGGAAGCTTTCTCAGCAAAGTTCTATCCAGCCCCCAAATTCCAGCAAGCCCCCTCCACTCCTTTCACCCTGCAGTCTTCATAGTGTCAGCTATTACATTTAACCAAGTGTTAGCTTCCTGTTCCTGCCACCCTGCCTCTCCTGCAGCCAATTAAACTGTGGGTTCTTAAAGGCTGGGACTATATTTACCTATATTTCTAACTCCTCTCCTTTACCCAATGCCTCACAGAACACCTTGCAGATAGCAAGTCCTGGATAAGTAGCTGGGAACTGAATTATTTGCATAACACCTTTACAATTATTTTTGATTTTCATTTACATACCATATCTCCCAGTAATAACAAGTTTCCCAAGGGCAGAGTCTATCCTATATTGCCTTTGTGCTGTGTATTCAAATGTCTAGCCCTAGCTGGGCACCCTTTGGTCATTCTTAAATTTGAAAGAAAACCTTGGGTAGTTCCTTAGCCATTCTCTAATTTACCTCCTTCTAAATTGGAAGGAAATTACCCTTCCCTCTCACAAGCTCTGGAAAGCAGTTTGAGACCCCAAAATATGGAAGACTGAATAGACTGACAGAAAGAATCTGAAGGAGTGAAGTGTTCTCAAGCTCTTGCCTGAAATCTATTCTTTTGCTTCAAGCATCATCTCCTCCAGGAAGCTTTCCCTGACCTTCCTAGAGTCCCTCCTTGGGGCTCCCAACATAAACCATTGCTAATGACCTGTTTACTGCTGCTTTTTCAAGGCAGGGGCTATGGGGTTTGTTCTTCACTGGGTGTGGGGATTGACTCCTTGGTGAGAGATGTTTGCACTACACTGACTCCTGCTAACACCTGGAAGTTTACAAGCAATAAATCAACTGCATGTCTTGGACTATGGATAAGTGATGGACATCCTGGAAATACTCAAGGAGAAAGCAAACAAGATAATGTAACACAAAGTGAAATAAGAAGTAGGTACCCTCACCGTGATTCTTTTACATTCATCACGGCTGCCCAGATTCCTTAGTGTAGAAATGCACATGATGTGCATTTTGTTTTTGTTACTGTTTCTGTTAGGATTGAAAACCTTAAATGTTAAGAAAATGTACAAAGAGAAAAGATCTGATTATAGCAGCCTACAGGGGAGTCACTTGGACTTGGGCCTGATTTCATGCTTGGCAGGATCCTCTAAGTGACCATGGACCTGTCCTCGTCCCCAGGGCCCTCTGATCTCTGCTTCCCAGACTCTCAGGAGGCCAGGCAGGAGCAGTAGAGTGAAGTCTCCAGTTCAAGATCATTAAGCATATCCTGCAGTTCCTCTGGCCTCTCTAGGGCATGAGGCTGCCCCTCCCCTACTTCCGGATTTTGTGTTCTCCTCCATATCATTGCCTGGCTGGCCAGACTGTGGAGAGTGAATTGGCAGGCTCTGTCTGGGGGTGGCATGGAGTAGGTTGCAGACAGCTTGGTGCCAAGGACTGCACCCAGATGACCCAGCCACCCTACCCCACATGAACTCAAACAGGGTGTGTGTACAAATATCCAGATGAACTGAGTTCTCATCTGCATGGAGGGTGAGGGGGGTGGTCGCTGCAGATGCCAAGAGGGATAGGAGCAGGTGAAATGGCGCAGAAGCATCTTAAGAGTTAGACCAGTGGCCACACGCATCCTGGAGAGAATGTTGCATAGCACCTGGCATTTAGTTGGTGCTTAAAAGCGCTAGTTGAAGCTAGTCTAAATTTGAGAGTTAGAAGGACTCTCTGAAATTATCTAGTGCAACCTCCCACTCAGAAACGGAATTCCATTTACAGCATCCCGGCAGGTAGCCACAGCTTCAGCATGCTCAGGCTTGAAGTCAGAAGAATCTAGTGTAAGCTATAAGACCTGTGAAAAACTGAACCTCAGTTTTCTCCTCTCTAAAATGGGGAGGGCGCTTCCCTGGTGGTGCAGTGGTTGAGAATCCGCCTGCCAATGCAGGGGACACAGGTTCGAGCCCTGGTCTGGGAAGATCCCACATGCTGCAGAGCAACTGGGCCTGTGAGCCACAACTACTGAGCCTGCGCATCTGGAGCCTGTGCTCCGCAACGAGAGAGGCCACGATAGTGAGAGGCCCGCGCACCGCAATGAAGAGTGGCCCCCGCTCGCCGCAACTAGAGAAAGCCCTTGCACAGAAACTAATACCCAACGCAGCCAAAAATAAATAAATAAATAAATAAATAAATAAATAAATAAATTTATTTATTTTAAATAAATAAATAAATAAAATGGGGAGAATAATTCCTCCCTTACTGAGAGAAAATGTAGACAGAGTGTATAACACAGGAGCTAGTACACTAGGTTCTCAATAAATTATTGTTAATATTATTATTATTATATTTATTATCAGCAATAACTCAAACTGATCTCCTGGTCTTGTATGCTAGAACAGTGGCTAATGAAACTGAATCCCCCTAAAACTGAGTTCCCCTTCTTAGTTTATGATTAACCTCTCTATCCAAAACTATTCCCCATCTTATCCCCTCTGGCCTCTATCCTGTGCAAACTAAACACTTATCACCCAGAGTCAGACGACTAAAATTGCTGTTGTCGATAACATCATTAATGTACAGACTCAGGTTGTTTCTCCAAGGCAAGATGAGGTAACAGACCCCTGGGTCATGGACCACCAGACCAGAGACACATAAACCTTAGGCATCCTGATTCCCAAAATTATGATTAAGAAATGTCATAAGATGACTAATCCCAGCTTCTTTTCCTTCCCCTTTAATAACCCCTAACTCAAAGACCAAGTGGGAGTGGATCTGAGGCTTGTCTCCCACTCCCTTGCTTGGTGCCCTGCAATAAACTCTTATTTTGCTGCAACACCTGCTTTCAGAGTTTGGCTTTCTACGTGGTGGGCTCATGAGCCCTTTTGCTAGGTTATAATTTGGCGACCATGAAGGGACCTCTCAGATTCCTCTGAAGTTAGTGCCTGTGGTCTGTGGCCCTCTGCCAGTGCAGTCTTCCCTTAGCAGATCCAGAAGCTGAGGCTCTTTTGGCCAGGAGCTCCAACTGGGGAATTCCTTTTTTGACCAAGCATCAGCAACCCTAGGCAATATTCCAGGCTTGCGGTGAAGGAATGGTTTTTGGATTAGAAGACATCTACCGGTAAACAACCAGCACAATGGTGTAGGCCAAAAACTTTTAGGTTTGGATACTGATGCCCTCCTAGGCCCATTGCTGGGTATTGGGGGAGGGATTAGGTTTGATAAAAGTATGAGCCAAAGGTTGCTTTTGGAATTGGTTTGGCTTTAAACCTTTTGGAATTGGTTTGACATCTGTCATGTGTGTGTGTGTGTGTGTGCGCGCGTGTGTGAGAGAGAGAGAGAGAGAGTATATTTCTGTCAAAGAAGATGCAGTATTTTAATTGGCAGACATGACAAACAAAAGTTCAGTTCCTAAAAATAGCCTTTTAGGATACTACAAAATTAGACCACCTTTAGTTATAGTTCCCCAAAACTGGGTTGTCGACTTGATAAAACATCTTTTCAGAATTCTGACCCTAAGGGAACAAGTGCTTCTAGGAAAAACTTGCTTTTCTCTACCTGTGCCTTTGAGACGTAAATATTCTACCACGGCTCTCAGGAAATTTTATCTTCCTCTTATCTAGACCATTTCCAATTCCTCAGACTGAGGGAAAAAAAGAGAAAAGAGATGGTTTTAAACTTAACTTATTCCAACTGTTTGTTATTTATAAACTAGTGAGTTTTATATTATAATACCTGATTCATGACTAAGCTTTAAAGTGGAGCTATGAGATTGTGTCTGTCTGTATGTCTATGTGTGCATTACAAATATATGTCTTTTCCTTTGGATGGTATTATCAAAATTAATTTGTAAGTGAACTCTGTTTAATTGGCTGAAAGGAAATTAAGCACTTATTTAAATTCTCAGAAATAGAAAAGATATAAAATAAACTAATAAAAAGAACAAGCACATATTTATTTTGTCATTAATATGATTCAATTAAAAACTAATATGAAAAAAATCAAAAAAAGAAAGAAAGAAAGAAAGAAATAGAAAAGAAACTAACCCAAATTAATTTCAGGTTCATGTCATCTGCAAAATATTCAGTATTAAATTATTATCTGGTATTAAAGTTAGTTTAAGGGACTCCCTTGGTGGCGCAGTAGTTAAGAATCTGCCTGTCAACGCAGGGGACATGGGTTTGATCCCTGGTCCAGGAAGATCCCACATGCCAAGGAGCAACTAAGCCCATGTGCCACAACTACTGAGCCTGCGCTCTAGA
The DNA here is from genome assembly GCF_965194825.1 of Balaenoptera physalus. Taxonomy (NCBI): domain Eukaryota; kingdom Metazoa; phylum Chordata; class Mammalia; order Artiodactyla; family Balaenopteridae; genus Balaenoptera; species Balaenoptera physalus. The sequence goes on from NC_138882.1 coordinate 33,728,735, forward strand.
GCCCGTGAGCCACAGCTACTGAGCCCACGTGCCACAACTACTGAAGTCTGCACACCTAGGGTCCACACCCGGCAACAAGAGAAGCTACCACAATGAGAAGCCCACGCACCACAATGAAGAGTAACCCCTGCTCACTGCAACTAGAGAAAGCCTGCGTGCAACAACAATGACCCAACGCAGCCAAAAATAAATAAATAAATAAATAGATTTATATTAAAAAAAATTTAAAAAGTTAGTTTAAGCTTGTTGGTTTAATTAATATAGACATGTATTTAGAGTCATCAACATTAATACTTTTATTATACCTAGGTTTACTGAAAGTCAAAAAAGATCTTATTTCTTCCTTTCTGTTTTTTCTTTTTTTATTGAGGTATTGTTGATTTATAATATAATGTAAGTTTCAGGTGTACAATATAGTGAATCACAATTTTTAAAGGATATACTCCATTTATAGTTATTATAAAATATTTACTATATTCCCTGTGCTGTGCAATATATCCTTGTAGCTTATTTATTTTGTACATAGTAGTTTGTACTTCTTAACCCTCTACCCCATCTTGCCCCTCCCCCTTCCCGCTCTCCGTTGGTAACCGCTAGTTTGTTTTCTATATCTGTGAGGGATCCTATTATTTCTGTTACAAAAATTTGTCATCAAGAAGAATAACTTGGGCTTCCCTGGTGGCGCAGTGGTTGAGAATCTGCCTGCTAATGCAGGGGACACGGGTTCGAGCCCTGGTCTGGGAAGATCCCACATGCCGCGGAGCAACTGGGCCCGTGAGCCACAACTGCTGAGCCTGCGCATCTGGAGCCTGTGCCCCGCAACGGGAGGGGCCGCGATAGTGAGAGGCCCGCGCACCGCGATGAAGAGTGTCCCCCGCACCACGATGAAGAGTGGCCCCTGCTTGCCGCAGCTAGAGAAAGCCCTTGCACGAAACGAAGACCCAACACAGCTAAAAATAAATAAATAAATAGAGTAGCTATTAATTTAAAAAAAGAAAAAGAAAAATAACTTGATATAATGAAATTTTTATAAGTAAGTTAAATGTAAATGAAATGAGAGTTTTTAGGTAAACTCTTTAGGAATAATTATATTTTAGGAATGTCTACTTAAAAATAATTTCTCCAAAATAGATAACTAATAACCTGCTGTATAAAAAATAAATAAAATTAAAAAAAAATAAGTGTTAAGTCTTGAAATGATAGAATTATCTAAGAGAAAATGAAAACTTATGAAGAAAAAAAATCTCTATATAAAATATCCTTGAGAAAATATTTCTGACTTGAAATATTATCCTTCTTCACCAGTGTTTGTTAAAAAAAAAAATTCTCTCCAGATTTTTGATAGCTTGAAGCTTTAGAGTTTTGCTAAATTAAGTTAAATGATGGAAGTTTATTAAATATCTAGGTCACTTCCAAATAAAATAAGATACTGGAACATTAATTACTGAATGTAGGCTTCTTTTTACAGAAAGCTAAAGATATTTAGGACTATTAATAAATATTTTTGGTGCCACACCAAGATATTTTCTACAAGAAAGCATGTGCTTTTTGAAACCATAAGTACTATTTATGTTTGCCAATCTACAGAATGCTAATGTAAAAGGCAAAAGATTTATATGACCTGAAGAGAAACATGAGTATGGATAGAATGCTAATGTAAAAGACAGTTCATAACTGTTTCCTTTTAAGTTTTCACTAGAAAATAAGGTTTTTAAAGGTTAAGAATTCTAATTAATGTATGTAATTAAAACTACTGAAAATTAATAAGGAAAACATCTTTGTATGTGAGGGAAAAGAAGGTATAAGGAATGGAAATGCATTTTATTAAGGGAAAAGAAAATAACTTTGTCCTAAAGCTGATTATTTCTTTTTTTTTTAATTTTTAAAATTTATTTTACTTTGTTTTTTTTGGCCACGTCATACAGCATGTGGGATCTTAGTTCCCTGACCAGGGATCAAAACTGTGCCCCCTGTGGTGGAAGCGTGGAGTCTTAACCACTGGGCTACCAGGGAAGTCCCTCATTATTTCTAAATGGGAAAGAAAATAAGGGACAAATTAATATGAATATAGAAAGTGTACAAGGTTTATAAGAAAAAAAGAGTCTTAGAAGGGAATTCCATGTGTGGTCAGGACTGACTAAAATTAGAATACATTTAATTGATTAAGTGAATTCTAATATTAAAGATAAAATGGTGCACAACTAGAATTTGTTTCCCCTGTGTTAAGAGTACAAAGTTTTCTTGGAATATTGAGCTGCTTTTGATAACAGACTGTAAGTTACTTCACCTTTTAAGTCATCCGTTGTAACTTTCTGTATTTGCCTTTGAAATCTTTTACAATCACTTTGGTTAAGTGAATAAGTATTGTTTCACAGTGACCCATGATTCTATTTCACCCAGTGTTTTAAATTTTTTTAAAAATATTTTTGACAAACTTCCCAAATATCAAATTCTAATTGAAGTTCCTTTGAACTTCAAGTTCCTCCAGCTAACTTTGGGATGTTTCCAAGGACCTCTGAGGCATCTGAGAGAGATATTAAACTAATTTAGGATTACTTGGAATGTTAAATTACATGAGAAACATTGTCAAATGAGTGGTAATAAACATTCTTAGGTTATATTGCATAGGTAAAATGGCATTAATATAAATTTTCTAGAAATTATATGAAATTTCTAAGATTTGAATATGTCTTGATATAATGTTATATTCCTTTAATATCATATGTCACAAAAATAATCAGATTTCTTTGTCATTGCAATGTAATCAGATTTTTGTGCCTTTTTAATTCTTTTGTCATTCATGGACAGTTATTGTTTTACACTAGTGCTTTTGCAAAAATGCTTCATCTTCAAGCAGATTCATAGAAAGGACTTTCTGACAAGTCCAGATGTCTGATAACTTTCAGATCATACTGCTGAACTGAGTAAGAAATTAAAGAATTCTAATGGAAAACCTGATGGCTTCATAAAACTGTTAACAAAAAGGATTAGTTACATAGGACTGAGTGATCTGATTAATATGGTTATAATTTTTAATGTTTTTTTGGTCTGAAATACTGCTGGCTTTTAATCTATGTTTTCCAAATGTAAGGAAACCATTCCCCTTAAGCTAATTATGACTTACAGCAGTTTGGTAAATTATACATTTGTAAGCAGAATTGAAACATTTACCTTTTCTCTCTACCTGATCCCTCTAGAAATTGGAAACTCTTAAGTTCCCAATAGCCTTAACAGGTGAACAAGAAAGGCCACCTCCTTACTGGTGCAGGAATCTCAAGATATGTTAGGGAAACTGAGAAGAGAGGAATTCACCCAAATCTGTAGACATCACAGGCAGAATCTGATGGCAAGTCCTTGGCATGGCTTTCCCAGTCTTGAGAGGCTTCTTAAAAGTTCAATCTGAGATTTCTTATGAAAAGTTCCAACACAGCTAATTTAAAAGAGCCTTTGTGATTTCCCTGGCAGTCCAGTGGTTAGGACTCAGTGCTTTCACTGCAGGGACCCAGGTTCGATCCCTGGTCAGGGAACTAAGATCCCGCAAGTTGTGTGGTGTGGGCAAAAAAATAAAATAAAATAAAATAGCCTTTGTGATCAATTACATGTATGAAAATAATCAGGGCAAGCTTGAAACCAGACTTATGTTGCAAAAAAATTGGTCTTAATTTGGCTATATTTGGTAGAAATGAGGGTAATTTTAGAAAAAAAGATTATGTTTCAGTGATATTAAATTCTAGTTTTGTTCATTGAGGTCTGTGTTTACTGCTTAAGACTCACTTCCCAGACAGCTCCTTCTTGGTATGTTACATTATTGTAGTTTAATTGAATTATTAAAAGGATACTCTGTTTGTTTCTGAAGCTTATCACAGCAATCTATCTTTGGATGTAGATCAGATACCCCAGAACTTGCAACCAAGAGATTATGCATATGGGAAAGGACTGCTCCAACTTAGAAGAAAGGCCCCGTAATAGGTAGTCTTAAGTAGCTCAATCTCAGTAAAACTGAAGGGAATTGACTCTTGACTTCATATTTCCTTTAAGAAGGGCCTCTGCCCTGATCAGGTCTATAGAAAGGGCTGATGACCCCAATGGACATCAGCATAAAATGATGATGACAGCAGTAGTAGACAGCTGACCCAAGAATCCAGACCAGACCTGTAAGACCCATCCTACTAGTTCAATTGAACTTTTTACCAAATGTATGTCTCCTTATCAAAATTGGAAGTTATTATTTTACTTGTAACCATACTATTGCCTCCAATGTTCAGGATCAGTGATCTCCAAACATTTTGGCACCAGGGACTGGTTTAATGGAAGACAATTTTTCCGTGGATGGGTGGGGGATGGTTCAGGCAATAATGTGAATGATGGGGAAAGATGGGGAGTGGCAGATGAAGCTTTGCTTGCTCACCCACTGCTCACCTCCTGCTGTGCAGCCCAGTTCCTAACAGGCCACCAACCGGTACCAGTCCACAGCCTGTGGGTTGGAGACCCCTGTTCAGGATAGAAAGAAAATTCTCTAGTGAAGCTGTCACAGAGTATAACTACCCATGACATATATCACTGCTTGCTTTAAGTCTACTGCTAGAAGCACATGTACGATGTTTGTGCAACAATTTGGTATAATTGATAAAAATGTATAGTCTATAAAATGTTTCCCCATTAGCATACCTCTGAGCTTGTTCACTGTGTCTGATTAGTTTTCTCTCAACGTGGATAACTAGGCAAATATATATAAACAAAAGGAGGCACCAAGGGACATGGGGAACCTAGGGCAGGCAACAACCACCCTGGCATTGGGGGACAAGTATTTTTGATCATCAATGCTTTCTATTGAAAGATTTGCAAACAAAAGGGGAAATGATAGAAGAAATTTTCACATATTGAAGAATAAGGAAGTCATTCTGGCTTATACATGATTTAACTTAAACTTTATGCTAATTAGAACCACCTGTTTTGTGGCCTATCAAACATGCATTGTACATCTGCTTTAACCATTAAGGAAAAGAATGCATTTTGAAATCAAAAATAGACTAACATTGGTTCAGGCATCCAAAATAGAGCAGGATGGCCATTGTGGATATGGTTTCAGACACATTCCTGTATTACTGAGAACTTGAATTTTCTGAACTGTATCATACTCAAGGACATCATCAGCTATTCTCAAAAACAATATCTTCTAGCAACTGCAACTGCAATCTTATGGTCTCAAAGTCTCCTCTTATAACTTTGGGAATAGTAACAAATGAAACAGTTCAAGTCATAGCCTCCCAGCAGAAGGCACTAGATTCTTTAGCCAGAATAGTACTAGACAATAAAATCGCTTTAGATTCGATTTTAGTAGAAAAGGGAGTCATATGTGTAGTGTCCAATAACTCCTGTTATTTGTATATTAATACTACAACTGAAGTTAAAACCTACTTAGATAAAATTAGGCAACTGTTTACTGTAAGTCTCTCCAGAAGTGCCAGGTCCAGACTGGTTTTCAGGCTTATTTTCTTGAGTTTCTCAGGGAAGGGGATCTATTTTCCAAGGTTTCTTAAAGTTCAAGTTACAAAAAGGGAAAAAAAGTTCAGGTTGTCACTCTTCCTCCTACTTCTAATTGGGTACCTGAGTATAAAATGTGCTATAAACTATTGCACCAAAATGGGTAGACCAAGGCACTAAGAATTTAATTATGCAAGATTTAGATCCAAAACCTGGAACTTGGTAATATTTCCAACTCGGTGTACAATATTTCCATTGCCCAAATTGAGGCAGGACTATGCCCCTTTTCAGCAGAAAGTAGCCAGAGCAGTCATTGCCCCATTCCCTCAAAGATTTGGAGAAAGTCAAAACAGGAGTAGGGATTGAAACTGAGTCCCCTCAAACCAAGTTCCCCTGCTGAGTTTATGATTAACCTCTCTATCCAAAACTTTATTCCCTGTCTTGTCCCCTCTGACCTCAGTTGTGTCCTAACTGAACACTGATCACCCAGAGTCAGATGACTAAAATTGCTGTTGTCTATAACATCATTAATGTTCAGACTCAGATTGTTTCTCCGGGGCAAGATGAGCTAAAAGACCCCTGGGTCATGGACCACCAGACAAGAGATTCATAAGCCTTAGGCATCCTGACTCCCAAAACTATGAGTAAGAACTGTCACAAGATGGTGATTAACCCCAGCTTCTTTGTCTTTCCCTTTTAAAACCCCTAACTCAAGGACCAAGTGGGAGTGGATCTGAGGCTTGTCTTCCACTTCCTTGCTTGGTGCCCTGCAACAAACCCTTACTTTGCTGCAAACACTTGCTGTGAGAGTTCTGCCCTGCTCAGTTACACTAGCAAAGCGTGTCCCTGGACCAGCAGCAGCTTGGCCTGGGAACTTGCTAGAAAAGCAGATTCTTGGTCCTGCTGAATCAGAAATTCTGGGGGTGCAGCTCAGTAATCTGTTTTAATAAGCCCTCCAGGGGATTCAGATGCAGCTGCAGTTTGAGAATCACTGCCCTAGAACCACATAGGAAATGTCTAATTCCCATTCTACAGAGTGCCATTGACTACTTGAAGACATTCTTCATGTTCTTCCTAAGTTTTATTGTCCCCAACATTCTCTCCACTTCCTTCAGCCATTCCTCATTTACTATGTGTTCCAGACCCTTTGCCATCCTTATCTCCCCATCATATCATGCTCTGATTGTCAGTGACCCTCTTAAAAAGGGAGGCTCCCAGCACCACACCCAGGGCTCCCAAATGGCCAAATCAGCACACAGTGCAATGAGTTTGCTGCCTCCTCTTCTCTAGAAAAAGAGAGTTTTGACAGCTATTTATTGAGTGCCCACTCTGTGCCAAGCACATGACATACAATAACTTTTTGTTTACTTTTTTTTATTGAGGTTAAACTTACATACATTAAAGTGCATGAGCCTTAAGTGAACACACTGAATTTTTACATATGTATTTACATAGCCAGGTGACTGCCACTCAGATTAAAATATAGAACACTTCCAGCACCCACCCCAGAAACAGTACTGTACTTGCTCAATGTTATGTCTATGAGAGTAGTAGTTCATTATTTTTCATTGTTATATAGGAGAACATTATATGCATACACCACAATTTATTTATCCTGTCTACTATTGATGGACATTCAGGTTGTATCCAGTTTGGAGCTATTATAAATAAAGCTGCTGTGGACATTCATGTACTTGTCCTTTGGTGGACATAAGCTCTCATTCTATTGAGATAGTGCCCAGAAGTGAAATTGCTAGGTTGTGGGGTTGGTTTAACTTTAGTAGATGCTGCCAGTTACCCAAAGTGATTGTATCAGAGTACAAACTTACTAGAGTTCCAGTTGCTCCACTTCCTTGCCAACATTTGGCATTGCCAGCCATGTTCATTTAATCATTGTGTTGGTATTATACCAGTATCTCAGTGGATTTTTTTTGTTTGTTTGTTTGTTTTACAGTCCAGGTCTTTTATTTTCTTTACACCCATCATGCCATGAATTCATAGGGAATGGGCTGCAACAGTTCAGGCTCCTTTCCATTGGTTCTCACGAAGTGTGCTTCTTTGGGTGGAGTAGGCTGGAGCTTCAGTTGAACCCAAGTACCTTTCTCTTTGGCTTCCTTCTTTTTCTTCTTTTTTTTAAATAAATTTATTTATTTATTTATTTATTTTTGGCTGTGTTGGGTCTTCGTTTCTGTGCGAGGGTTTTCTCCAGTTGTGGCAAGCGGGGGCCACTCTTCATCGCGGTGCGCGGGCCTCTCACTGTCGCTGCCTCTCCCGTTGCGGAGCACAGGCTCCAGACGCGCAGGCTCAGTAGTTGTGGCTCACGGGTCTGGTTGCTCCGTGGCATGTGGGATCCTCCCAGACCAGGGCTCGAACCCGTGTCCTCTGCATTGGCAGGCAGATTCTCAACCACTGCGCCACCAGGGAAGCCCTCCCCTTTTTATAGATTAGGAAACAGAGACTCAGGAATGCACAGTATGTTGCCCCAAATCACACACCTATAAGTATTGAAGCTGAATTTTGAGCCCAGGCATCCCGATTCCAAAGACTGGATCCTTCCCATGACACCATCTGCCTCTCACACTCCTACTTACACACCTAAGACTTGTGCTTGAGCTTATAGCTATTAACATTTTCCCCCACAGGAACTGCTGTTGAACCAAGTCTTCCCATCTCATTTATGAGCAGTCGATGTATTGAATCCAAGTATAAGCCTTGGTATACGTTGAATAATGGAAAGAATCTGGACCTGGGAGTGGGTCAGACCTGGACTATGTTCTGGGCCCACACTTGGCCATAACAACTCGGGGCTTGACATGATAAACTTAATTTTCTTCAATTGTAAAATGTCAAATTCTTACAATGTTATGGTGGGATGAAATTAGAGCATATGCAAAGCCGCTGGTAGACACTCTTCGGTGCTGCTCACACTTCTCTGTTGCCTTCCCCTGCTCCCGTGTCTCATTTAGTTTTTCTTTGGGTTCCTCTTCCCTGCCAGCACGCTTCGGGTTCCAATTCAGCCATGCAGCAGAAGAGCTACTCCTCCAGCTGTTCCAGAGAAGGATGGCACCTCACATTCATAATGTATATTTACTAATACAATTCACCCTTGAACAACATGGGTTTGAATTGTGCGGGTACACTTATAGGCAGATTTTTTTCAGTAAATACAGTATTGAGGTTGGTTGAATCCTCAGATGCAGAACCTGGGATATGGAGGGCTGACTATGGGACTTGCGCATCCACAGATTTGGGTATCCATGGTGGGTCCTGGAACCAGTCCTCTGCGATACCATGGGATGACTGTACTCACCCAAATCACTGAGAAAAATATTGAATGCACTGCACCATTCTCCACCCTCCTCTCTCCTGATGAACCTTTCCTTCAGGGCTCAGATGAGCTATATGTTCTACCAGGAGCTCCCAACCAACTCAGGGCTGCCTCTTTTGCCTGCCTTGTGTTCCCCCCATCTCCTCACTTACCTCCCTTTCTTGTGGTCACCAGCTGGGGTGTTCATAATGTGGATCAAATGTCAGCTCCTTGAGGATGGAGGTTGAGTCACACATTAATTCTCAGCGGCACTATATAGCACCTGCCTGGCACATAGCAGGCATTCAGAAAATATTAGCCATGCAAATATATGTTTAACTGTCATAACCTTGAACTTATGAAAAACTGAGGAAGAAATAATATTCATAGAGGATTCCATGAGGGATGTACAACTCATCTATTGTATTTAGTCAGTAGTTCTCAGACTTGGCTTCTTGACTTACCATGGAGTTACGTCCCCATAAGCCCATTGTAAGTTGAAAATATCTTTAAGTCAAAAATGCATTTAATAGGGAGATCCCTGGAGGCCTAGCGGTTAGGATTCTGGGCTTTCACTGCCATGGCCCAGGTTCAATCCCTGGTCGGGGAACTGATATCCTGCAAGCGCCCCCCCCCCCAATAATATATTTAATACACTTAACCTAACAAACATCATAGCTTAAGTTAGCCTACCATAAACGTGTTCAGAACACTTACATTAGCCATTAGGCAAAATCATCTAACAGAAAGCCTATTTTATAATTAAGTGTTGAATATCTCATGTAATTAATTGAAAGTTGTACTGAAAGTGAAAAACAAAAAGGTCTTACAGGTAAGGAATGGTTGTAACTGTATTGGTTGTTTACTTCTATGATCCCCTGGCTGACTGGGAGCTTTGGTTCACTGCCACTGCCCAGGATCATGAGAGAATATTGTACTGCATATTGATAGCCCAGAAATCAAAATTCGAAATTCCAGGTATGGCTCCTACTGAGTGCATATCACTTTCACATCATTGTAAAGTCAAAATATCAGGAGTCAAACTGTCATAAGTTGGGGGCAGTATGTATGCTAGAATCACTTGGAATCTCAGAAAAGTCAGACTTTCTGGTTGATGGAGTCTTGCGTTGGTAGTTTGCAAAAGCTCCCCAGGGCTTTCTTTTTTTTTTTTAATTAATTAATTAATTTATTTATTTTTGGCTGTGTTGGGCCTTTGTTTCTGTGCGAGGGCTTTCTCTAGTTGTGGCAAGCAGGGGCCACTCTTCATCGCTGTGCGTGGGCCTCTCACTATCGCGGCCTCTCTTGTTGCGGAGCACAGGCTCCAGACGCGCAGGCTCAGTAGTTGTGGCTCACGGGCCTAGTTGCTCCGCGGCATGTGGGATCTTCCCAGACCAGGGCTCGAACCCGTGTCCACTGCATTAGCAGGCATATTCTCAACCACTGCGCCACCAGGGAAGCCCTCCCCAGGGCTTTCTAATGCACAGCCAAGGTTGGAAACCACTGGTCCAGAGAATCCACATTTTATCAACAGGAGCTGCTTGCATATCCCACACCATTTAGGCCCCTCATTAAAGTGCCTTTACTGAATTATCCTTGGACTTTATGCCTAGTTTGAGCAACTTGAGGATATGTGACTGGAGTTATGGTAGGGATGTTGTTGCCAATGGACCACTATACAAAGACACACAGAAATTTCTATTGGGCATCTGCACCAGGAAAAGCTGTGATTCTCCTGAGCAACCATTTCATGTTTATCTTATGGATGCTGGGAATCATTTAATTAACACTATTTTCCGAGCTTGTAGGAGCTGCTGGAAAGCTCATGGTCAAAGTCATGATCCACCTTTATCACCTATATGGAATTTTACGGATGTGTTGTATACTGACTTGATTCCTCTTTATTTTCTGTCCTTTTCTCTTCATCCTCCTTTCCTCAATCTTCCCCATAATAATGCTTTTTAATATAATTCACATACTATAAAATTCACTCTTTTAAAGTGTACAGTTCGTGGTTTTTAGTATATTCACATCACCACTACCTAATTCCAGAACATTTTCATCACCGCATTACCCATCCTCAGTCCCTCTTCCCCTCAACCTTTGGCAATCAATGATCTACTTTATGAATTTGTGTATTCTGGACATTTCGTATAAACGGAGTCATATAATTATGTGGCCCTTTATGTCTGGCTTCATTAATTTAGCATAATGTTTTCAAGGTTCACTCACATTGTAGCATGTATCAATACTTTATTCCTTTTCATAGCCTAATAATATTCCATTGTTCAAAATGGATGTACCACATTTTGTTTTTCCATGGACATTTGGATTTCCACTTTTTGGCTATCATGAATAATGTTGCTACAAACATTCATTTACAAGTTTTTATGTGAACATGTTTCAGTTCTTTTGGGTATATACCTACAAGTGGATTTGTTGGATCATTTAGTACTTTTATGTTTAACTTTTTGAGACTCTTTTCTCATTAAAAATTTTTTTTAATCTTATTGTATTGTACGTCTCTCTCTGTAAGCCACTACAAATCCTTCTTTTGGGAAGGAGGCAGAGTATAAATAAATAAATAAATCACAAAGCACTCCCAAGCCATCTGTTTAATAATCTGTGCTAGAATTTTGCCAGGATTCTATATTGAGCCATTTGGTATATAGTTTCCAGAAATACCTTCTGTCTCTTTGTGAAAATCAGAACATTTTCTTATCTATCTCCAATGTCCTCATCATTTACCCAGGTTGTTTTTCAGTCCTACCTGCAAGGTATTTCATGACCCTGTGTCTAATTCATCTGAATCTGGCCCCCAGAATTCATCTGCAGCCGCGTAAGCTCTCATCTATCTTGTGATGTACTTAAATTTTTATATCCAAGTAATTCATGTACATGGTTAAAAATAAAGTAGAACAGAAGAGCCTGCAAGGAACAGTCCCACCTCATTCCTTCCCCTCTAGTCCTGCTCCCAGAGGCAACTGTTTCTCAGTCTTTTAGCTCTTTATTCTGGGAATGACTTCTATATCTCTAAATAATGTGCTCATGTGGCCGTTTCTGGATTTCTCAGTTTAAAATATCCTTTCTTGATTTATAACTATGAAAAATAAGGATTTAGTTCATATATATCATCCAAATAACCCTCTCCCACCCTACTCACAACATGGTTGTATAGCTGTTTTTATTTAGTTCCTCTAAATAAAATAAAATCTGTTGATTACCTATGTTGCTTTAAGTAACATATTTATATCTTTATTTCTCATACCATCAGCTATTGATAGTAATTTTGACTCACTATTTTGAAGGATAAGGATATCACTCCTACCTTTCCCTTTTAGCTCCCCTTCCCAGCTTCTGTCTTCTGAACATTTACTTTAAATGCTCAAAGTTGATTACCTGTATATATAATTTTCTAACCATAATTAAGTCTTCTGTGCTTTGCCTATTAGTTGGTTCTGAAAGTTTAAAACCAATAAATAATGTTTACATTTGTAACAATGTAAATATTGTTTATTACAGAGACAGCAATGTCCTATAATTATGTTTCTTTCTTTTATTTGTTTTAGTTTTTCATAGTTTCAGATTGCCTTTCTTCTTCCCCTTCCCCCTTCTCTTCTTCTCTTTACTTGCCATGATTATTTCTTCATGTTGGTTTCCTACTTTTCAGCTTATCGAGTATTCTATTTCTGAGGTTCCTCTTTTTCCCAGGGACATCACACGGGGCCCTCTCCATTATATGCTCTAATTTGGGCGTGTTGCTTTTCTCTTACATAGCTGTTGGTCGGGGACTTCTTTGCACTGATGCCCTTGACTGGTCCCACTGTTTTCTCTCCCCTCCCTCCCTCCTTCCCTCCCTTCCTCCCTCCCTCCCTCCCTTCTTTCCTTCCTTCCTTCCTTCCTTCCTTCCTTCCTTCCTTCCTTCCTTCCTTCCTTCCTTCCTCTCTTCCTCCCTCCCTCCCTTTGTTTTTGTTTTTGTTTTTGTTTAGGTTATAATTTTGCTGCATCACATCTCAGGTAATTTCTTAAAAAGGAGTGTATGTGTGTGGGGAGAGATAAATTAGGAGTTTGGAATTAGTGTATATATACTACTATGTATAAAATAAACAACAAATACCTACCATATAGCACAGGGAACTATACTCAGTGTCTTGTAATAACCTATAATGGAAAAGAATCTGAAAAGGAATATATATATATATATATGTATGTATGTAACTGAATCAATTTGTGGTACACCTGAAGCTAACACAACATTGTAAATTTACTATACTTCAATTAAAAAAAATTGTTATTAAAAAAGAAAGAAAGAAAAACAGGAGTGTGCGGTATGTCATAGATTTTCTGAGTCCCTAGCTTCTCAAAGTGTTATAGCTCCACCCTCACACTTGAATGATAATTTGGGTGGATGTAGACTTCTTCGTTGAAAATTGCTTTTTTCACAGAATGTTGAAGGCATCAGTCTAGCCTTTGCTAATGAGAGCCCTGAGACCAGTCTGATTCTTATATTTTTAGAGGTAAATTTTCTTCTCCTCTAGGGAAATTTTTAGGATCCTGTCTTTATCATTGCTATTCTAAAATTTCACCATGATGGTGCTCATATGTAGGTCCCTTATTCACTCATTGTGCTATATTCTTTTTTTTTTTTTATAAATTTATTTATTCATTTTATTTAATTTTTTTTTGGCTGCATTGTGTCTTTGCTTGCATGCAGGTTTTCTCTAGTTGCTGAGAGCAGGGGCTACTCTTTGTTGCAGTGCGCGGGCTTCTCATTGCGGTGGCTTCTCTTGTTACAGAGCACAGGCTCTAGGCGCGCGGGCTTCAATAGTTGTGGCACACAGGCTTCAGTAGTTGGGGCTCGCAGGGTCTAGAGCTCAGGCTCAGTAGTTGTGGCACATGGGCTTAGTTGCTCCGTGGCATGTGGGATCTTCGCAGACCAGGGCTCGAACCTGTGTCCCCTGCATTGGCAGGTGGATTCTTAACCACTGTGCCACCAGGGAAGCCCTGTGCTGTATTCTTGGTGTCCCCTTTACAAGTTGTCCTTCAGCTTTGGGGAATTATTTTGTTTTCTTATTTGAGAATTTCTTCTCTTCTGTTTTTCTCTTTACTTTTTTTCTGGATGTTTCTCTTATCCAGACATGAAACTACTTCTCTAATTCTCTTACCTCCCAACACTTTCTATTGAAATTTCAATTTCCATAATCCTATCTTTTATTTCCAGGAGCTCACACTTATTTTCTGGTCCTCCTTTCATAGCATCCTATACTTGTTTAGGGATGCAACACCTCCTCAAATCTCCCTGATTACCTGTCAGTTATTGAAAATTTCTTTAGTCTTCTGTTTCCTAAATTATTTCTCTAAAGAGAAATAATGGAATATGTCCATTATGGACATTATGTCCCCCCTCCCCCATTTATCTTTATTTTTTTTCATGCCAGAGGCTTTTTTTCAAATGTCTGATGATCTTTGTCTTTTCATATTTAAGAGTGAGGCTGGGCTGGTCAGGTGGCAGATTTCATTTCATTTCGGCAGTGAGCCTGCATCACACGAGGACTCCAGTATTAGAGGTGGAAGCCCCTGCTTTGGGGCCATTGAACTGAACCCTCCGACTGGGGATGGATCCCTGGCTGTGGATCCCTGTGTGTGGCTTGGGAATTGACTGTTCCATGCACCGTTAGCCAGTCCTCCTCACTTCAGCAGTGGCTATGTCTCCTGCTTCCTCTACGCCGTCCACCCTCATAGCGTCTCGGAGGCCTGAGCCCCACTCTGGTTCTGCTGGGGTAATGTGCAGCCGTCTCTCTCTCTCGCTGCCTGCTCCTCTGGGCTCACTGTCTTCCACCCACTTCATCAGTAACCACTCTCTTCTCCATTTCTCAGCTGCTATATATTTGCTGAGAATGTTTATCTGCAGTGGCCTCCCTCCTGTTCTCTTCATCGCTGGGAGGGTAACATTTCCTCATTGCTTTATAATCATTTCCGTGGGATCAGGAAGGAGAAGTGTCGAACACATGTGACCAATAATCTGTCTTTAAAGGGGAATCTTCAGTTCCCTCTTAATGTGTCTGTTTTACCTTTTCCAGAGTGAAGGTCATTTTCCTTGATATAGGAGAATGAAACAAAGTAAGAGCATTATCATTACAATAAATGTCTCTACACTTTGAGAAACGAGGCTCCAGGGGGCTCCTTCCTTCTCTGTTTGGCTGCTTTTGTTTCACCTTTTTACTTCAGACGCCATTTCCAGACCCACCCAGTCACTCTGTTAGAGACCTTTGCACCCTCACGTCCAAATGCCAATTTGTGTCTCTATCCTGTCAGTTCTAAGTCCAGAATGTTTCTTGAATTCACTGCTCCAGCTCCACTGTCCAATGGTCCTGACCCATAGTTCAGTTCTAGGTGGGTTTCTCCTGCACTATTGCAGTGGCCTCCAAACTGGTCCCTGCCTGCCCACCTCTAATCCAGCCTCCTTACACTCTAAGCTCAGACCTGGTTTTATCCCTCATTTACATCAAAAGAGGGACATTTTAAAGCAATTAGTATCACCTCTACAGAGGGCTGTTAAGCAATATGCATCAAAATTATAACTGCACCTGACCCTTGACCTGTAACTGCACTTCTAGGAAGTTATGCTGCATATGGAGTTTTACTTGTGCAAAACGACATATGTAGAGTTATTTATGGCAGCACTGTTTACAAATGCAAAAGATTAGAGAAAACCCAAATGACTATTAGTAGAGACTTGCTGAATAAATTAGAATACATTCATATGATGGAAAAGTATGTAGCCATAAAAAATGAGAAGAGTTTTTATATATTCATAGGAAATGGTATCCAAGGTATATTAAGTAAAAACTGAAGGATGCAGAATAAGTGGCTAACACTTGTGTAACATTTGTGTAAAGGGGGAGAAAATAATATGTGTTTATCTTCTTGTCTATGCATAAAACTCCTGGAAGGTTACAACAACATTTATTGAGTCCAAGGAGGAGAGCTAGATGGTAAGGGATGGAGCAATAGGGACATTTTCACTATATAACCTCTTGTGCCTTTTCAATCATGGAGCACACGAATGTGTTGTCTATTAAAAATAAACAAATACAAATTAAAACTCCCTCTTTATATCATCTCAATTTAGTTTTTTTTTAAATGAACTATATTATACTAAATTATTATATAATAACTTGTATGTTAATTTATATATTCTCTGAATTCAGATTATGTTCTAACATAACATAATCTTTTAATACGAAATATGCATTTTGCTATATTAATATGACTATATATGACATGTTGTATCTACCCTACATATACCCTTTTTAAAGGTCTCTTTATAACTAACAGTCTGAAAGGAAAACCTCAGTGGTTATTTCTGGGTAGTTGACATATGAGTGATTTTAATTTTCTTCTTTATACTTTTTCTGTTTCTCTGGTTTTTATGCCAAAGGTATATTGCTCCTAATAATCAGGAAAAAAATCATGTGTGTTCCCACTCCCCTCAGTCCACAGGGTAAAGCTCGGTGCCTTCAATATGCCTTTCGAGGCCCTGCCTACATTTCCATCCTCTCCTATCACCCCTCCCCCTGCCCCCACAGGAGGCTTTGTGACCCCTGAACAAGTCCCCTTTGCTGTTCCCCACTGTCCTGTAGAAATGCAACCTAGCCTTCAGTGTCCAGCTTCAATATTCTCCCGCCTAGAGAGAATCAGTGGTGCCCTCCTCCGTGCCCAGGTGACCCGCTGTCTCCCTCTGGACTGGATTCCTCATGCGTGTGGCCCTTGTCTTATGAGTCACTGAGCCTCCGGGAGCAGCCCAGGCGCTGACTCAGGATGAACGTCGGGAGAGTGTGGGCCCAATGGCTCTCTTGTGGTTTCCTCCACCTTCTGTGAGATGGAGGTGCTAAGAGAGTTACCGTTGGCTGCAGTGCTCACTTCACTTTGGTGTCTCCTTTCTGTTTGTGGGTTTCTGGGGCGTGATCTTGGTGTCCTGCCTGACCTGGCCGCAGTCTTTCTTCCCATCCTGGTGGGGCCCTCTACCTAGCGGCATTCTTCACAGAGAGCTGCATCTTCCAAACCAATGGTGGGCAAGGATCAGCCTCCAGTGGTCCAGTTTGAGGGGAAAGGGCTCTCCCCAGGGTGGCTGGTCTGCCCAAGGGAGAGGAGGTATTTTCTCATGTCTGTTGGAAAAAGTGGGTCTGGGAGATGAGGTGACATTTGCCCTGAAGACGTCCAATCTCTTCCAGAAGCCTTCTGAGTCTTCTTGCCTGCTCCTATCCAGAGGGAAATTAGCCAGAAGGGAAGGAGATGATAGGAGCAGGAAGAACAGGCCCCATCATCCATCCCCTTTCTTGGAGGATTTGAGCCTGCTATTTGCCTTTTCGCAGACTCACGGACTGGTACAGAAGAACAAAGCTGTCAGAGAATCCCACTCCTTCCCAGGATCTCAGAGTGCAGAAACCCAGTGATTTACCAAGCCTTACCCCCAGTTCACAGGCAACTGAACCTTAAGAGAGAAGCAGATGTCAAATTCCCTTCATATCCACCTATGCTTTCCCTTAAGCCCTGGCTTGAGAGATACTAACAGAGACTCTCCCCTAATCCAGCCGCTGTTGTTCTCATCCTTATCCTTATTCCCGAGGAGATTTACCAAGAGGATGAATCCCAGCCTAAGAACTCAGGCACTTGGCCCCATTTGCAGCATTCCCTTTAGATGACAGTTAGGGCTAAGCTTGGACTTGGCGGGCACCCAGCCCTGGATGGACACAGGCATTTACCTATGAAATCCAGACTAGTAAATGTCCCAAATCCTTCCGTTAATGAGCAATAATGACTAACATTTATTGAGTACTTAATATGTGCCAGACATGTTGAGACTTAATATGTGCCTGCATAAAAGAAGTGGATACGTTTATTATTTCTCTGTTTGATACATAAGGAAACTGAAGCAGGTGGCGCGAGGTCACTCAGCTAACGAATGGTCTAGCCAGGATGAACCCTCTGCCTCCAGAGCTTGTACTCTTAACCTCAAGGCTGTACTGCCAGGGCAGAGGCCCTCTTCAAGTCCCCCTGGACTGCTTTCTTACAGCTGCTTGTAAAGTGCACCTATTCCAGGGGAGCGCCTCAGGCCTGCCTAGTCCACCCACTGGGTATGAATTGGTTTCTCAGATCTTTTCCCCGCAGGGAGTTAGCAGTTGGCCTGAGGATGACCCCTGGGCTTCCTGAGAGGGAGAGGGGGAAAAGGAGCCTCTAAAGAGGGCATAACGGTCAAGGAAGAGGGGATAGGGGTCCTTGGAGGCACCCAAGGGTGATGGGGAGGAGGAGAGGAACAGTTAGGTCCCCCAGCTCAACAGAGACAACTCCAGGGAAACAAGACTGAGTAGCAGAGAGGGTCATACAGGGAAGGGCCCCTGGGCTGACCTCTCAGAGCCCATGCTTATGGTGTGATTCTTGGTGTGAAATTGAGGGTTTGGGGAGTGGAAGGACTGGGGAGTGGAGTGGTGGAAACAGCCCTCCAGACACGACCTGGGCTTCAGGGTCCTTCAGACCACAGGGCTTCAGGGCTTCAGGGTTTCTGACCCTCTGAGGGTGTCCCAGGCCACTCCATCAGCGTCCACAAGTCATGATTCTGAATTCTAACCCCCATCGCCCAACCCAGCCCTTGGTTCTCCAACAGAGTGAAGTGGGTCTGTGGCAGCTGGATGCTGTTGGGAGGCCTCTGTCAGCATTGCCTGAAAACTTAGAATCAGCTTCTTCCACCGCTCACCTGCTGCTGTCCATTGAGCGCCCACTGTGTGCTCACTGGGTCTTCATAGCCATACGCAGAGGTGGACCGGATTATCCTCATTTGACCTGTGAGGAGTTGAGCTCAGGGAGGTTGTCACTTGCCCAGGAGTGCAGAGTGGCCAAGCCAGGGCTCAAACCCAGAATTCCACACACTAAATGTGGCACCCCTTTCACTAGTCCACAGCTGCACCCCAGGGATTCCCACCCAGGCTGTAGCTTTGGGGCCCTCCTGGGGTCCTCAGCTTCGGGGGTTCCTTTCCTTCCCAGGCCCTCTGGCCACCAGTTCTCAAACCTCTATTTGCTTCAGAATTGTCTGGGGAACATATTTAAAACAAAATGAGTTCACCTAGAGTTTACCCCCCAGGGATTCTGGCTATGGAAGTCTGGAATGGGCCCCGTGACTCTGGATCTTAGCAAACCCCCAGGTAACTCTGAAGCAGGAGGTTCCTGATGCATCCAGCTGTACTTGCCATCTCAGAATTTCAGAGGAGTCTGTCCCAGGCCCTTTCCCATAGCAGGGCTCCATAAACGTCTGAGGGGTGAACGAGGACCCCTTTATTCTGAATTTGTTGCTCAGTTTCCTATCTTGTGTGTTTCAAATATTATAAAGGGTGATGGGAGAATTTTCTATGCTGCAGACGGGTTCCCTTTGTCTTCTGAGGCTCCAGGCTGCTTCTCCTGGGTTTCACACATAGGCAGGGACAAGTGAGGGGACAGGGCCACCTCTTGAGGTCTCAGCAGGGGCCTGGGGCTGCGCCTCTGTTTTTAGTCCAGGATGCTGCTCTCTTGGCTAAAATCATAAAACAGAGCCCAACCCCCAAGGCAGTGTTTCTCAACCTGTGGCTCAAGTGCTTCAGAATCCCCTGTTATTTGGCAAAAATGCAGATTTCCTGCCCCACCTGATTTATTGAATTAGAATTGGGGAGAATGCAGGGCCCAAAAATCTGCATTCTTAGCTAGCACCCCAGTCAACTCTTATGCAAGTAAGTGAATGTTTGAGAAATCCTGCTGCAGATCATGGACTGCGGAGTGTCACAGACCTGGGTTCAAATCCCAGCTCTGCCATGAAGTAGCTGTGTGGGCTGGAACTAATTCCTAACCTTTGTGAGACTCAGTTTCTGCATCTGTAAGAAATGGCGTACTATACCTGCCTATAATCCTCTTGCTGCCAGGATTCAATCGAACCATGAGAAAACTGATGCAAAGCACCTGGCATCCAGGAACCGCTCAGAAGGCACACCCAGTCTAGTGGTAAAGAGAGATGCATAAATAAATGCCTCCCCTGGGAAGGAAGAGCTGTGAGTTAAGAACACAGCATTACTCAACCCACAGCAAACATGGAGCAGCTTTAAAACAATTCTGACCTTGCATTTCCCCTTGGGTGAGCACAGTGAAGCTTTTCAAGGTGACTAGGTCCATTCCCACCCTCAGGTGTGAGCCATCCCAAGTTGGGGTTAGGTGTTGGCAAACCTCAGGTCTGCCAAGGTCCCTGGGACCTTCAGCCTTGCAGTTGGCTGCCAGGAACCGGAAGTCTTCAAGTCCTTCCTTTCCCTGGCTCCCCCAGTCCGCCGATCCAAAGAAGTGCCAAAGCTTGTAAAAAGCTTCAGCCATTCATAATGGGTCAGTTCCCTCCGGAAATGTTCCCCAGCTCTGCTGAAAGTTTGCCAGGCGACTTGGTGACGTCCTGCTCTCAGCCCACACAATGGGCATGGGCAGAACAATGCAGAGTAGGAAAAACATCCCGCCTGTCCATAGGCTCACATCCTCCTGGGACCCCACCCCACGGCTCCCAAAGTGGGGGTGGGGAGGGAGGGGTGCAGAGGGAGGCAAGAGGATGCCAAAGCAGCTGTGGAAGAGGGAAGGGGAGTGGAAGCAGGACCAAATTTCCCCATTTTGGCTGCATTCTGAACCATCTGGGTGAGTCAGATTAGAAGTCAAATCTGCTTATTCTGGCTCCCCTATCAGCCCTGGGGGGCCCTGCTCAACAGCCCTGACACTGGAACAGATTAAAACCTGAGCTGGCGGGGCTTCCCTGGTGGCGCAGTGGTTGAGAATCTGCCTGCCAATGCAGGGGACACGGGTTCGAGCCCTGGTCTGGGAGGATCCCACATGCCGCAGAGCAACTAAGCCCGTGTGCCACAACTACTGAGCCTGCGCGTCTGGAGCCTGTGCCCCGCAACAAGAGAGGCTGCGATAGTGAGAGGCCCGCGCACAGCGATGAAGAGTGGCCTCCGCTTGCCGCAACTAGAGAAAAGCCCTCGCACAGAAACGAAGACCCAACACAGCCAAAAATAAATAAATAATTGAAATTCTTTAAAAAAAAAGAAAGGAAGTCTAAAACCTGAGCTGGCAAACAAAGCAGTTCAGAGGGCAGTGAGGCAGGTAGGTATACCTGGTGGGAGGCCTTGCTTTGTCACTTAATTAACTATGTGCAAGGTGTTAAACCTCTCAGGGCCTCAGTTTCCACATCCATTGAATGGGGTCATCCCACATGCCCTGTCTACCACACAAGGTGTTTTCAGAGCAAAATGGGCTACCATGCATGAAAGCACCTCAATAACTATAAATACATTACTTGGTCACCAACTGGTGTCATTATCCTAACAAAGCAATTGGAGAGTGGGATGGCATGCCTGGGGGAGGCACACTCAAGAGGATATGGCCCTCTTCAACGCATTCAGCTTGCAACCTGAACCCAGGGAAGAGACATAACACGTTGGGAACCTGGATACATGAGCGCAGACCACAGGCTGTGAGAATTTCTAGGTAGTCGGGCTGGGGGTGGTGGAGGTGGCTAGGATGGGGTGGAGTGCGGCAGGGGGTGGGGGGGGGAGGGGGGCGGTTATTGGAAAACTTACCCGGAGGTCACACTTCCATACTAGGCTCTCTGTTTTTCCTTAGGTTGTGTATATTTGGGTAGCCTTTTGGGAAATGGAGGTTATGAGGGGCTAAGGCCCCCATGAAGCCCTTGCATCAGCATTGGTGTACGCCTATTTGGTGCCAACAGAACCGAGCACATAGTGCTCAGGAGTTGATCAGGAAAGGCTTCCTGGAGGAGGGTTTGAGGCATGCTTGAAAGGAGGAGAGAGGAAAATGGCTCCCACAAAACTCTAAAGTGAGAACAGACAGGTTGATGTAAAATTGGGAGCAGGGAGGACACTCTGAGGGCATCTGCAACCCCCAACCCCATCACCGTAGGGACAGGAGCAGTGAGTCCCACCACCTGCCCGAGGCCCAGAGTCTGACTGAGCTGCTGCAGGAGGTGGGAGGGGATGTCCGGGCAGAGGTACGAAGGCTTGAAGGAAGAGGCACCTTCGGGGAAAGGTGGTCCTTGGTCTGCTAGCAGGAGCGAGGAGTGTGCAGCGGGTGGTCAGATACGGGACCGGAGAGAGAGGAGGGTCAGGGCTGGGACACAGAGGGCTGGGGCACTTGCTGGGGGTGGGCACAGCCCCTTAGAGATGACAGTGGGACAGTCAACAGGATGTCTTGAGGCCTCTAGGAGCTCCTCTGCAGCCCAGGGCCACATTCTTTTGAGTATTCTGGGGGTGGGAATGGGGGTTGGAGGAGCATGGAAACACCTAGAAACAAGACTGGCTTTACCATGTGACTAAATGGCAGTGTGTCTAGAGAGGTCTAAGCTCAAAGTAGAGTGTCACCTGGGGGTGCTCACTGATGCAGGCAAGGAAGGGAAGGACTTGCAGAGGTGGGTTCCAGCAGGTTCCTAACGTATCAGAGGTTTCATTTCTATGTTAATTCATTTTCATTCACTACTATGAACTATGAGGCCTAGAGGTCCAACTCACTTTCTGAGGCTTGCAAGACTGATAGGTAGGCAGAGGTTGAGGAAGGGGAGGGGAGGCAGGCAAGTGACAAGCCCCCTGGGCAGGCCGCTCACACCCTCTGGGATTATCTGCATCTCGCAGATGCAGATGCACCTAACAGCCCATTGCTGTCAACATTTCTGCAATCGGCTTCTCTCTCCCTGACCAGCCGGTGAGTTCCTTGAGGAAAGAGAACTGTTTACTTAATTCTGAATCTTTAGTGCTTCACAGAGTGATTTGGACCAAGGAGCTTTTTAATAAATGTCTGTTAGGGGCCCCTCCAAGCCCAGAGCCAATGTGGTCCCCATGGACCCTCCTCACAGTGGGCAGTGACCAGGAGGGACCAGCCCTGGTCATGGGAACACAGAGCCATCCTCTCTGTGAGCATCTCTCCAGACACGTACATCAGGGGAAATGGGAGTAAAGACTCTAGAGCCATGGAAACCCAACTGACAGCGACAATATAATCATAATAATGGCTTCTGTTGTCCTTTTCGTTGACCATAAAGATAACCCATGTTCATTGTGAAAAACTGATAAAATGGAGAAATTCATGACGGCGAAAGTGATAATCACTCATCTGTATACATACTTCTAGTTGTTTTGTCATGAATATTTGTATAACTACAAAATTAGGACTATATATTTTACATACTTTTACATACTGTGTATTTTTACAACCAGTGTATTTCACCTATGTCATAACATAATTATGTTGTAAATAATTTTCAAAAGAATGTCATAAACAGTTTCCCATGAGTTGAAATAGGCTTTGAGAAGAAAGTGAGATACAAATGTTTCCATACCAGTTATGTAATGGATGGAAAAACATGTATTTATACTTCTCTTGTGAGATATTTATGTTGCTTCCACCTTTTTACTGTGTATAACAGTGCCACTGTGACAATCTCTGTCCCCAACTGTTGTAAACCTCTTACTATTTCTTTAAATTAATTTGGAGTAAAATGGTGTGTTCATTAAAAAAAAAAAATGTTAAATTAAAAAAAAATTTTTTTTAATTTAAATAATGTTTGTTGAGTTCACAGTACCTTGCCTAACACACATCTGTTAGGATAAGGGACATCAGAATTCTGAAACTCTGGTGGCAGTTTGAGAGGATGGGTGGGTTCCCAGGGACAGAGGGAATTTATTCACTCCTGTGTCCCCTACAACCCTTGCTCCCTCGAGAGAGTGGTGCCTGCTTCCACCCTAGAGGACAGGCAACAAAACAACAGCCAACACTTAGGCGGTGCTTTTCTCTGTGGCCAATAAATTCTGAGCGCTTTCCATGTATTAACTCATCTAATCTTCACCCTAATCCTATGATCACCCCATTCTACATATGGGGAAACTGAGGCATGGAGAAGCCATTTTATGTGATCCCACAATTAAGAAGTGATGGAGCCAGGATTCGAGCCAAGGCACTAGAGCTCTGCTCTTGACCTCCACATGGCACTGCCTCTATTGCTTGGAAATTCCAACCTTTCCCCCTCCTCTGGTACCCTAAAGCTGGGCAGTCAATTCCATTACCGAGTAGAACACTTAGCCAGAGGTGTAGAATCACAGGTGGTTGAGGGTAAACTTCAAGTCATCACCTCAAGGCATGAAACGGTACTGGGCCTTAACCCCTGGGCCCATCCCCCTGCTCCAAGGCAGCCCTCTCTCCTGTCCTCATCAGCTCCAGCTTTAGGAATTCCCACACCCCAGAGTCAGCCCCAGTTCTTGAAAGGCCAAGGCAGTCTGGCCTCAAAGCAAATGGCCCTATCGGATGCTCCAGGCATCCTGTAATCCAGGTGGAAGGGTGTTTGCAAGCCTGCAACCACGGTTGGCCACATTCCTCTTCCTCTCGGCATCTCTGAGGAATGCTTCTTACCTGTGGGCTGTATCTTGCTGCCCTGCTTGGCAAAGTAGAGACCCAAGGAACATGGTCAGACCAGGGGCAGATCTGGCCTATCCCAAGACGGCACCTTCCTCTGCAACCTGGTAGGACTTACAAGAAACAGTGCATGCCCCTGGAATTCCCAACAAGTGGTCTCCCAGCCTCTGCTTGGATGCTTCTAGGGACAGAGAGCTCACTGCTTCAGAAGGCAGCTAATCCACTGAGTGATACCTGTGACCCAGTGCTTTTTATCCTAAACTCTCTTTCCATGTTTACTTCCCCAGCTACATTTTAAACTCTGTGGAAACAAAGCTCTGGGATGAGGTAAACTTAAAGTCTTGCAAAATCTTTTAGGTAGAATGTGCTTAATACATTCTTGCTAATTCAGATCTTATCAAGGGTGAAGAATGCAAGACAAGAAAAAGTATGATCTAATTTAAATGCCAGGACTAGGATCCCTGGGGGAAGGAGGGAGATGGAATTTCTGCTGGTGGAGAAGGGGCTGGGCATGTGCAGAGTGATATTTATGCTACCGCTCACTGAGCACTCGTGTCAGGCCCCTCACGGGAATTCTCTCATGAATCCTTACAACCCCATCAAAAAGGTGTTGTCACCATCTCCATTTTACAGAGAAGGAAACTGAGGCACAGAAAGGTTAAGAAACATGCCCAAGGTGACACAGCTTGCAAACAGCAGAGCTAGGATTTGAATCCAGATTCATGGATTTTGGAGCCTTGGATGTGCAAGACGCCTCCCCAGGGACCCGGGACCCAGCTTATCTCTCCTCCAGGGAAAACATGGATGGTATAAAAAGTCTTTGTTGTGTCTGAAAAAAAAAAAAAAGAAAGAAAAAGAAAAAAACCTTGGTAAATTTGAAAAAAAATGACTAATGGACAACTCCCCTTCCCCCAAGAAACTGAGACCTCATGAGAGGGAAGCAAAGATCGCATCCTATCTGACGCTGAGGCTCTGAGCTCCTGCAAGTGGGGTCTAAGGGTCAAGTTTGTATCCCAGATACTGGAAACAGAGCCTGGCATGTAGTCAGGAAGTCTCAGATGAATAATGAGTGAACGTGGCGGGGAGGAGCTCAGAAGGAGACAGGAAGATGAGGAGCTGGGCTAGAAGCTTTGAGCAGGGAGGAGCGCTGACTGCATCCCGGAGGGCCGAGCCCTGTATCCACCACTCTGGCTGGATCCCCTTGCTCACACAGCTGCTGCCACAGCACCGCCATGTTGACATCACCAGGATGAGACGGACAAGCGTGCAGGAGACAGAGATGCCGCTTGGCATCAGGAGAGCTTCTCAGGGATTTGGGGCTGGGGTGGACAGCTAGGAGAGGCTTCCCTCGGGAAGAGGCCCGGTCAGATGATCGATCTCTGCATTTGTGTTACCCAGGGCAACCCCAGCAAGAGGAAGGGGCCGGTGAGGGGCAGAAAGAGGGGGTAGCAGAGGGAAAAGGGGGACAGGAGAGAGAAGGAAGTGGCTAAGCGGCATCTGCGATCCCACTGGAGCCGCCCACCCACCCTGTCCATCCTGTTGAGGAGAGTCGGCGCTGACTCTCCGGAGCTGGGCACCGACCATCAGAAAGGACGCCGGTCACAGCTCTGGCGCAGGAACTGGGGCCCCCGGTGCTCAGTGCTACCTTTTGAATTGGTGGGGAGGTCCAGAGGGTCCCGAGGAGGGGCTGGGCGATGGCAGGGCACATGTGGTGGGGTGGGGCACAGTGACTTTCAGCTAACTCACTGGGGCCTACTGGTCGCCTCTCAGCCATGCCTGTAGGTGACCGGAGGGTGAGGGTGCTGTTCCCAGTTCCCGGGAACCCAGCAGACAGTGAGGTGGCGCCTCCAGTGCCCGCCCACACCCACCTGGGAGGCAGACGTATCGTGCAAGCCCTGCACTGCTCAGGTAGGCAGACTTGGGTTTGAATTCTGACACTCTCCCTTGCTCTGTGTGGCCCAGCAAGCTACCTTGCCCAGAGCTTCAGGCGCCTCCCGGTAAGTGCGACGACAGCCCCCATCTCAGGGCACCGCCCCCGAGAAGAGGCTCCTCCCCCCCACCTGCGCCCCTCGACTGAAGCCTCCTCCTAGTGCCTGTATGTGGTGGGGGGTCCTTCCCTCCTCTGCCCATAGCACCCTCCTCTCAGGGGCTGACTTCTCCTATTCGTCTCTCTGAGCCTTTAAAAACAGAGGTCAGTGGCTTCGCAATTCAGAACGCGATCCAGTGTCCCTTCCATGCCCCACAGCACCCCACGTGAGTGCTTCTCAACCCTGGCTATGCGTTGGGGTCACCTGCGGAGCTTTTAAAAAACTACTGATGCCTAGCCCCCCCACTGGAAAATCCGTGTGAATCACTGGAGCTGCAGCCGGGCATCCGTACTTCTTAAATGCTCCCCGGTGGATCTAACGCGCAGGACCACTGCTCCACGTGGGCCAGCCCTCCTGTCACCCCGCCCAGATGCTGTGCTCCAACCTGGCTGCCTCCTTGTTCATCCTCAAACACCCTCCTTTCAGGACCTCTGATGGAATACTCTGTCCTTGGGGGTCCACATGGCTCCCCCCTTACAAGTCACTGCTCCCCAATCTTATCAGTGAGGCCCCTGACCATACTGTGTGCCAGCCCCCCACCCTGTGCCCTCACATCTCCCCTGACTCTGCTTGATTCTGCTTCATCACATTTGACCCCTGATGTGTCACATTTATTTGGGTGATGCTTTCTCCTTCACTAGAATGTAAGCTCTGTGAGAGCAGGGACATGGTGATCTTGCCCATCCTCAGTGCCCAGCGCAGTGCCTGGCACACAGTGGGTGCTTGATAAAAATCTGCTGAGAGAAAGGCCATCAACGCCAGGAGGTCTGAGCTCCCACTGCCGGAAAGCAAGGTTCGAGAGTCTTGCACCTTGGTGTCCTGGCACCCAGCACAGGGCCAGGCTGTGATCAATTCATGGGGCTGATGATTTGATGATTCAAGGGGTGCTGTGGAGTGTCAAGACTGGAAGCAGGGGTCTGAGCAAAGATGAAGGTGGAAAGGCGGCCCAAAAGGAGCTGAGCTGCTTTGAGGAGGAAGGAAAGGAGGTCTGGCAAGTGTCTCACACCTGGCTGGCCCACGTAGCCTAGCAGGGCAAAGAGAGCAGTGGCTTGTGGGGCATCAGCCCTGACCACTGGGCCCAGACCAGAGGGAAAGGGTGACTGAGAGCCCACAGGAGGGGTGGGGCAGGGGAGAGCCAGCCCCAGGTCCCACCAGGGTGGGAGAGGACTGGGGCAGAGTCCAGCATGAGAGCTGCTGTCACCCTCAAATAGGACCTTTTGTCCGGCAGCTGCAGAGCTGCGGCAAAGCACAAACGACCCCGCCGAGTGGGCATGGTAAAGGGAGAGACCAGTCGGGGGCCCCAAGCACTCCTGACCCATCCCAGGAGCCCATGGCAAAAGTGAGGCCAGAGGGGGAAATGACTGGCTGGGGGGTTTGGCCAGGGACTCCAGCATATGGGGCAGGCTGCTGTTTGTGAGAGCCAGCCATAAGGCATGTGGGAATGAAGCTGGGGGTGCCCAGGAAACAGAGGGCTCCAGGACACGTGCCCTGTGTGGCGGCAGTCTGGCCACCGGAGAGCCCAACGGCGACCCTCGAAGCCCTTCTGCCCCAGCAGCTCATAACCAATTACTCCACCCCTCCAGCTTCCTTCTCCAGAAACATCATTTTTCCTTGAGCACTAACTACATACAAGGGCTGGTAGGAGCCTGTCCAGCTGAACACCCCCAAGCTTTCTAGAGCAGAAGCTCAGCGTGCCTTAATGTCTCCACAGAGACCTCCAAAGTACCCCCCACCCAAGTGAACCTCCCTGACAGAAGCTGAGCAAGATCAGCTGCCCTGCGCCCCCAGACTCTTAAAGGGGCAGAAGCCTCTGTAAACTGGTGGGTGCTGCTGTCTGTGATACAACGGTGGTCTCTGGTGTCAAGAGGCACTCCAGCAAACCAGTGTCTGCTCTGGGGCCTTCCCTGCTGTGTGTTTCTCTGGCTCCTGGGGCTCTGCCTGGTCTACACCTCCCCTCCACACTCCTCCCCCTCTTTGAAGACCACGGGCTAGAGTGGCAGACAGACCTGGGATTCTAATTTGCTACGTGACCGCAGGCAAGTCCTCTAACCCCTGAGACTCTTACTGTCCTCACCTGCAAAGTGGGGAGAAACGGGGTTGTTGTGAGGATTAAATGAGAGGCATAGTGCCTGGCACATAGTAGGGAGCTTAGCAAACCTTAGGTCTTGGGTAGCCTCCTCCCAAATTCAACTAAAAGGCCGGACTCAGGTGCCCACCAATGTGTCTCCTGGCCCCTGCCCTCACTGTCCTCCAGTTTAGTGACCGGCTGCCTTTGAGAGGTGAGGAGGTCTAGGCTGGCAGAATCCATGCTGAAAATCAGGCCCTGATCCACTCTTTACTTCCATGATCTTGGGGGACATCACCCAACCTCTCAGCATAAGCTTCCTCAAGTGTGCCAGCAAACTGGAAAGTTCTTATGGCCAGACATAAGGCCACTGGTCAGGTAAGGCCAGGAGGTTTGGGGCCTGACATTCTCAGGGTGGTCTTGGGGAGAACAAACCTGGACACTGAAATGGAAAACAGAGCAGGATGCTGAGAACTCCGGGAGATGTGTGTGAAAGGAGGTATGGACAGACCCAAGGTAAGAGGCCATCTGGGCAGCGGGAAGGGGAGTCAGGTCTGTGCAGTTACTGCTGGGCCAGAATTATAGGGAGGTTTGTATCCTAGTTCTGCTGCCCTGGCCTTGACCATCCCCCATGTCAACCCTCTCTTGAACTTTCCTCCTTGCCCCCCTAATAAGTCAGAGAGCCACTTGGTTGGGAGAGCACAAGGGTCAGCTACAGCAGCCAGAACCCCAGACCCTTCCCCAGGACTCCTGGCTGGCCCCACCCCTCAGGCACCAGCTTGGGCCACGGCTGGGACCCCAAGCACAGAGCCCCAGGCCTCCTCTGCTCCCACCCCAGGTCACCCAGAGCTGACTTCCAGCCCTGAATGCAGCAGCATCCGGAATACAGCAGGGAGGGTGCAGGGCACCATGCCCATAGCCCAGGGTGGGTTCAGGGACACACACAGACCAAACTCTCTCTCCACTTTATATACACATACAAGCAAGCCCCACCTGCACTCAGAAGGCCCGGAGAGGGCCTTCTGTCCTCCATCTTTGGCATCAATCTGTCAAAATCAGCTTTTCAGCATGAGACTGCTCACTCCTTTCTGTACAACATGAATTAAATATATTATCTGTCTTTGCGCTGAGTCACAGGACGTTCACAGTACAGCGGGGGAGGAGTGGAGGGACTTGTGGGGAAGCCAAGACCCTCCAGGGCTGCTCCTCAGGCTGAGGGGGGTGTGCAGGGGACCTGGCCTCCCCTTGGCCTCGCCATCCAAGATTCAGCCAAGTGTTGAGGAGACTTTGGGAATACAATAGGTGTGCTCCATAGGGGTGGTGGGGGGTGCCTTCTTGCAGGGCCACGGCCCTAACACTCCCAGTCCCCTGGGGCTCGGGGCTCGGGATCAAAGTCTATCCTGTCCTGTCCCACCTTCCTGTACCTCAGACTGCGGTGCTGATTCTCTCTCTGGTGACCGCCCTCTGGGGAGGCCAGGGGCACGGGGAGGCTGGTGCCCAGATAGGGTGGAGCAAGGACAGAGCCACGGGGGCTGGGAAGGAGGGGACGAGGGAGGCTGTGCCAGCCCCAGGGAGCTGGCACCAGTGTCAGGGTGACCCTGCATATCTGGGTACCGTCCTCGGGACCCTGGCCCAGGGCTGGCTTACCAGCGCTCAGGGATGATAAGCAGGAGCCACTCTCGGGAAAGGGTGGAAGGTAGGAGCTTGGGTCAGAGCTCCAAGGGCAGTGGTGCTCTACCGCCTGCCAATTTAAGGCAATCCCATTCAGACTGGGGAGACGGGCGGGCCCGGCTGAGCTGGCAGGAGTGCAGCTGGCGGGACCAGGCCACCGCTGGATTCAACTGGGCGTCCAGCAGCATACGGGGCCTCTGGCGAGGAGTGGGGAATGGGAACAAGTGGGGGATGATGAGAAGAGGGGGTGGGGCTACGACTCTCTCTGTTGCTCTGGGGACACCCGCCCTTCAGGTGGGGGTGGGCTTTGGCACACACGTTGGCACCCAGGATTCCAGGGTCCCAGACAAGGTGCCATGTTGCTTCCTGCTCTCAGGGGGGAAGAAGGGGAAAGACGTGTGGGCTCCAAGGGGCCTGAAAGGGACTCGACCAAACCTGAGGCAGGCAGGTACCCTGGGTGGGGAGGCATGGTGGTGCCCATGTTCAAGGCATAGCGCTCTGCCCAGCCTCTAGACTCTTCTGTCCATGTGGGTTCCATGCTGGTGTCTGAGCACTTTAGAGTGGGAAAGTGTCTGAGATCGCTCCCTGTCCCCTCACCTCCTCCCAGGGAAGCAGCTCATGCCCAGCCCCAGGGAAGGTGATGGAGGGGTTGGTGTCCAGGCCAAGGCCACTGGGGAGGCATGTGGGAAGAAGGGAGAGGAAACAGCCGTGGCCAGCAGGGCTGCCGAGAGGTCTTCTGGACCGGCCGTTAGCCCTCACTCCTCAGTCCTCCGAGGCCACACGGGCCCCATCCTGCCGCAGTTGTGCTCAGTGTGACCTCTCGTCCCTTGGGCCACAGCAGGGTGGGCACAGCTCAGAAGATGCTCTGCCGCCGGCTCTTCCCTCGCCCTGGAGAATGGAAGGAAAGATGTGGGACTGCAGGGAGAAGGCTGGGCCGAAGGTCACCTGAGATCAGGAGGGACGGGCATCCTCCAGAGCTACTCTGATAGAGCCAGCAAGAGCATGTGCTTGGGAGCTGGTCAGCCCTGGGTTCAAATCCCATCTCTGCTTACTAGCTATGTGAAATTGCACCTTAGCCTCCCAGAGCCTCAGTCTCATTGCCTGTGAAATGGGGAGCATTAACTAATAGTACCAATTTCAAGGGGTATTTTCGATTAAATGAGATACTGCATGGAAAGCACTTATCATGTCTGAGGCCATCAGCTAGTCTAGAAACAAAGTACAGTTCTCCCAGGATGGAGGCCAGAGAGCTCAGAATTTGCAGAGAGAATGCACCAGGAAAAGCGTGCACCTTCATCAGGGCTACTGTCAGATGCAGCGTTCTGTCTAGGGTGGGGGTTGAGGAGGGAAACGCAGGAGGAGGAAGCCTGGCAAGGAGATAGGGAAACCAGCCCCTTCCCTGCTCCCCACGGGCCCCCGGAAGACAGGCCAGTGTCAGGGAGGCCACGCCGATTCCCACGGCAGGAGGGGTTGCTGGGCCCTATCTCTGTTCCTCAAGAGGGTGGAGCCGCCTGCCCTGGCCTCCTCTAATAAGAGGAGGAGGTGGGGGAGGCACGAGCCCCTACCTGGCTGCTGAAAGGCCAGGCCCCGGTAGCCTGGGTCCTTCTGGAGCTGGATCTCCTTCAGGGAGAAGATGGAAGCAGCTGGGGTGAGAGAGGGAAAAGGCCGGGAGAGAGCTGAGTGGAGCTGGCCCTGCTCCTGGAGCCTGAGGCCCCCACACCCATCGAGCACCCCCTTAGTTAGGACTGGCCCAGGAGCACCTAACTGGGCCTTTCAGGCAGCACCTTGGATCCACAGGGTTTCCTCCCCTCGTACACCAGCTGCTCCCTTTCTCTGGTTCTGGGGTGGCCCTGCCCCCTTCCCCCAACCTCCCCTACACACTCACTGTCTTCGAGCTGGTGCACACGCTCCCCCAGAGACCGGAAGTAGGGGTGCCTCAGGGCCGCCTCTGCTGACACGCGACTCTTGGATTCGTACTGAAAAGCAGAGGGTGGGGGACTGCAGGGACCCCTCTGGGCAATGCTATTCCCATGCTAAGTTATATGACCAAGAAGGGAAGGGCCAGAGTCTAACCTGAGAAGCCCCTGGGGTCAGCTGCCCGCTCAAGCCAAGGCAGTCTCAGAACTCAGGGTCTCAGGTCTCCAGCCACCAGGAGAAAACCAGAAATGGGGTTTTCAGAGAATGACCTCCTCTTGGGATGGAAATACAGATGCTGAGGCATCTAAGATCATAGCTTTAATAGTAATATTAACATGTAATGCTAACAACTATCCTTTATCGTATGCTTATTCAAGACAGGCACCATTCTAAGTGTATTCCGTAACCTCAATTTATCCTCAAGACCATCTTACAAAATGTGAATGATTCATTCTACTTTGCAGTTGAGGAAACTGAGCCACAGAAAAGCTCTGTAACTTGCCCACAGCTACACAGCTAGGGTCTGAATTGGGGTTTGAGTTGGGAGTAAGTGCACCTACTCTGAAGTCTGTGGAAGCCAGCACTCCCCTCGGGCCTGGTGGGTGGAGGGTACGTGAGGGAGCCAGTTCAGGCTCCTGAGCCCACCAGCATGCAGGTGGGACGGAGGGCTGGGCTGGGATCTTGGGGCTTCAGCTCTCTGACTGCCTGGCCCTGGTCGGCGTGGGGGCACACTCACCAGGAGGAGGCCGGTCAGGAGGTTGATGCCATCAGTGTCCAACCTGCGGGAGGAAGGAGCTGGCACAGGTCTGGTCTATGGGGGTGGGGTGGGACGGGTGGGGCTCACAGCCACCTCCGGGAGGGACGGCCAGGCCCACAGGCAGAGAGGAGGAGTGGGGAGGAGGGGCTACCTGGGAGCATGACTGATGAGCGGCTGGGGCAGGTATCGGGGGAAGTTGTAGGCTCGGAACTCGGACAGGGCCATCACACCAGGCCACGTCTCTTCCGTGGGGGTCCCTGGGGAGATGAGAAGGGGTGGGGAGGGGTGAGAGGCCAGAGCCGAGGGCGACTTGGAGGGGTGCAAGGTAGGAGGTGGGGTCATAGAATGACTGAGTCCACCGGGGGCCCCGCCCTGTAGAGATCCGATGGGAGCTGCTCTTCCCAGTCCAGATATGCGCCCGGGCTGGACAGAGTTCCGGCGCCCCCTAGTGGTGAGAGGGAGGGAGCGGCAGGAGACTGACCAAGGAGTCGGAAGATGAGGTGCAGCTCCTCCTTGACCGTGGAGCCGGGGAATAGGGGCCTCCCTGTGGCCATCTCGTAATGGATGCAGCCAACGCCCCTGCAGGGAGCAATGGGCAGGGGCGGCGTTAGGCTGGACCTCCTTGCACCAGCGCTTCCTAGCGCTGCTCCACCACGATGCCCTGCCACAGTGACTGAAATGGGTCATGGCACCGGAGTGGGTGGCCCAGGGCTGCAGAGGCTCCTAGCACAGCACAGCCACCCACTCCAGCCTCCCTCTGGGGGCTTCTCAGGGCTCTAGGACGCTTTGATCGCTCCCCTTTCACTCTATAGGATTTGGGTCTGCATAGCCAGCACCCATGAGGGAGCTCTTCAAGCAGTGTTGTCTCAAACTTTCCATCATGTGCCCCTCTGGAAGAGAGAAGTCCACAAATCCACTCTCCAAGGAAACCCCTGCTGTAGGGCACAGCAGCCATTCATCAGAAAACTGTGTTTTACCTTTAAAGTTCGGCCATCTTTTCCTTCTACACTGAATCATACGTGCGTTAATTTTAAGAAAAAAAGTATCCCTTCTAAATTTTTCAGTAGAACTGATGCTTGGGTAAGATTCATCATATTTACTGTGGGGGCCCTCCTGTACCCTCTGGTAACCCCCTATGTACCCCTGGGCGAATATTTCAGAAGCACAGCCTAGGAGAGTCTATTTAGAGCCAGGGAAACCCCAATGTAGCTCTGACTTAATTCTATTTTCTTTTTTAATGCATCTTTTTTTTTCCCCCCCCGTAAACTTGCTTCTCTTTATTTTATTTTTTGGCCATGCAATGTAGCATGTGGGGTCTTAGTTTGCCGACCAGGGATCGAACCCGCGTCCCCTGCATTGGAAGCACAGAGCCTTAACCACTGGACCACCAGGGAAGCCCTCAATTCTTTAACATCCAGTTCAACAGGATGCCACATGGCTTTTATTCAAAAGAGGTTAGACAGTCCTTCGCAGAGGCCCTTGGGGCAGCAAAAGCGAGTCGCAGGTGCGGAAGCCCCTGCCCCACCTCCCCACCCCCACCTCCCCGCCCAGTCCCACAGCGCTTGCTTACCACATATCGATGGGGGTGGAGTACTCCGTGGACCCCAGCAGCACGTCGGGGGGCCTGTACCACAGGGTCACCACCTCATTGGAGTAGGTCTTCGTGGGCACTGACTTGGCCCGGGCCAGTCCTAGGGACAGACCCGTCACTGAACCGCCCCCACCCCGGACAGTGCCCACATCCTGAGGAGACTGCGTCAGATTCCTCCACCACCCTGCCCCAGCCCTGTGGGCTCTGGCGCTCACCGAAGTCGGCCAGCTT
This sequence comes from Balaenoptera physalus, assembly GCF_965194825.1. Taxonomy (NCBI): domain Eukaryota; kingdom Metazoa; phylum Chordata; class Mammalia; order Artiodactyla; family Balaenopteridae; genus Balaenoptera; species Balaenoptera physalus. Next base: position 33,763,313 of record NC_138882.1, read on the forward strand.
CAGCTCCCCTCTCTCGTTGATGAGCAGGTTCTGGGGTTTCAGGTCCCGGTGCAGGATCTTGCGGCGGTGGCAGTAGGCGAGGCCCCGGAGCAGCTGGAACATGAAAATCTTGGGGAGGGAAAAGAAAGGAAGCAGTGCAAGGTGGGAGCATGGCCCACGGAGGGGAGGGGGGAAGGGAGGAACCCTGCGCCTCTTCCCCGTGGCTGGGACGGCGATGGGGACAAGACTGGGTGGAGGTGAGGTACTTGGAGAGCTACCTGGTTCTCCTGCCCGCGTGGAAGCCGCATCCCGGGCCCCATCCACCCCAGGGAATCCCATCCAGAGGGCAGGGCACCAGGTACACAGAGGAGGCAGGAGGGTGGGGGAGGAGAGAGTACCCCAGCCGGGGAGCTGAGAGGCGCCACACTGGGCCAGGAAGCCTGCCTGTGTGGGGATGTATGCACACAGAAGAGGTCATTCATCCCTCTGAATTTCCCCGGAAGCCTCTCTTCACCCTGGCAGGTAACTCATGCTCCCATTTGACAGATAGGGAACCTAACGCTCAGCGGTAGAGCGTGGAGGTCCATGACACGGAGGCTCTTACCTTGACGTTGTGCATGCTCATGAGGTTTCCACAGTGGTCCAGATACTGCTTCAGGTCACTGTCCTGGAACACAGGGCCTGGCTTAGCGCTCGCCCTGACCTGACGCCTGGCCAGGAGCCCTTCCCTGGGCAGGGCCCAAGCCGAGGAGTGGGACAGGTCCCTGGCTCTGAGCTGCCCCTAAGCCTGGGCCCTTGGGCCATTCCTGCACGGGAGCATCTGAGAACCTGATTCCAGAACAAGGCCTGGGCCACCCCCACCCTCTCCCCCCCTCACCCCTACCCCAACTCACCAGGTATTCAAACACCAGGGTGAGGGAGCGCTCCGTGTGGATGAGGTCATGAAGGGTCACAATATTGGCATGTTTCAGGTTCCTCAGTAAAGACACTATGGGGAGACAGGCCTGCCTGGGTCCCTTAGGCCCCATATGCCCCTCATACCCTCTCCTCCTGGGATCAGCCTCAGGAGTCCCCATTCCAGCAATGACTCTTGGCCCCCACGCTGCCACCAGGGCTCAGGCCAAGAACCCCTCCTCCCAGAAGCCCCAAGACTACAGGACCCTAGGATGCTGTACCCTCTCGGATGGCAGTGCAGGGCGCGCCTTCCTCATGCTCCAGCCGGATCTCCTTCAGGGCCACGAGGTTCTCTGTCAGTTTGCTGCGCCCTTTGAAGACTGTGGCATAGGTTCCCTGGGAACAAGAACCCCAGCAGCCCAGCCACATTCAGGCCCCGCTCTCCTCTGTCCAACGTCCTCCTCTTTGTGCCTCTGCTTGGGCCGTGACTTTGGCAGGACCGCCCTTCCCTACCCCCCCTTCACTGAAATTGTTTCTTCCAAAGCGCACTTCTCTGTGAAGCTGTCCCTAACTCCTTCCCGGTCAGAAGGAACTGTCCTTCCTGTAAGCCCCCAGCAGGCAAGGTGTCCCTCTATTATAACACCAGTTTTGTTCTTCCTTATGTTCTGTTGATGTTTACATATAGGTCTCCTCTGGGTTCCTGGAAGGAAAGGGCCACATCCTCCTCCTCTCTGTAAACCACTGCCCACCCCCAGCCTGGAACACAAAGCCCAGCACAGTGTTTACGGAAATAGCTAATAATTACACAGCACAAAAGCTTATAGTGACCTACTCAGTCCTCACAACACCCTATGAGGTAGAACAATTAGGGATCTCCATTTGACAGAGGAAGAAACCAAGGCACAGAGGGAGGTCACATAGCTCACACCAGGCCACGGAGCTGGTAAAAGGAGGAGTTGGGATTTGATCCCAGACAAGAAATATTTGCAGGAAAAAAAAGACTGGATTCTGCCCCAGAGCCCATCAGCCACTCCATCCTCATGCCCTCCTCCAGGACCTGGGCCCACCTTAACACCTGCCAAAGGCTGGGCCAAACTGCATGGCAAGATCTGTGGGACAGGGGTAGCATGACTGCAGATTGGGGAAGGCTGGGGAAGACCCTGTTCCTCCTCCTAGCCATCCCGCCTGGTGGCCTGGAGAACACCCAACCCAGCCTCTTACCTCCCCCAGTTTGTCCAGTTTCACGTATGTTTCCAGTTTCCCAAAGCCGATATCTGACTGAGAGGGAGAGACATAGGGTCCTGTGAGCTTGAAGGCCCCAGCAGTCCCACATAGAGTACACCTCCCCACCCCCAGCCTCCAGGTGGAAAGGGAATGAGACCCCCCAGGGGGTCTGATGCTAGCAGGGTGAGGGCAGCCCCAAATCCTCCCCCTCCGCTTCTCTCTGTCCCTGTGATACAGGAGGGAGGCCTTGGAAGTGTGAGTTTCTTTCTCCCGTGGCAGTGGCGGGTGCAGAGCCCAGGGCTGTAGTCCTGGGATTGCCACAGGCCTTTATCACCTGTCTGTCTACATCCTGCTCAGAAGTCCCTCAAGGGCAGGAACTGTGCCTTTTTCTCCACTGTACCTTGGGGGTCCAGTTCAGAACCCACCTCCCTACAGCCTCTCTCATCAGCACACTTGCTCCAGCTCAGTAGTACCCAACCCTTAACAATACAGATTCCTGGGCCCCACCACCCAGAGTTTGATTCTGTAGGTATCTGGACTGGGGACCAGAATCTGTGTTTTGTAAGATGCTCCCAGGGAAATCTGATAGGCAGCCAAGACTTGGAAACACGGGCTAGCTGGTTTATTGACCTCACCCTGGTGAAGACTCTGGAACCCAGAGGGGGCTTGGAGCTCAGCTCCAGCACTGGTGGGGCTCAACTAGGGAATGGAGGTTGACCAAGAGCACCAGCTATGGGAATCCTCTCGGCCAGCAGGTGGCGCCAGAGGCCCAGAAACCTCCTTGGAAACTGCAGCAGGCCTCAGCTAGGACAGGCAAAACCAGGACTGACGTCTTGCAGGGGAGAGGGTGTTCCACCCAGGCGACCTCTGACCCTCTTGGGACTCACCAGGGAGGCACGGCGGGACATTCGGGTGAGAGGTTTGGGCAGGTCTGGGCTCTCCAGCTGCAGCTTCTGGAGGAATTCCTGGGGCAGACGGATGTCCATGGGCAGAGAGAGCCTCTTACTGATGTCCTGCAGTGGCCAGGATGAGACAGGGGTGCCAGTGTTTGCTCCAGGGTAGCTAGGGCTGTGGGACCCTCGCCTCTGGCCCTGGGCCTGGCTTTCCCTGTGAACAACCCCAGCGGGACTAAACTGTGAGGCTGTGAGGCTTCAAAGATGTGCTGAGACATACATGAACATCCAGGGGTTGCTGTGTGACCTTAGGAGGTCCCTTTCCCTCTCTGGACCTCAGAGTCACCATCTGTAGAATGAGATTCCTGCAGACACTGCGATTCTGTAAGCATATTTTTCACACACTTGGGCACATGTATGTGGGTCATAAGACCAATAGTCAAATTGTCTCGCCCTTGCTATGTACCAGGAATGTCCTGAGCACGTGGCATATATTCTCATTTAATCTTCTCGATGACCATTTTAACACAAGGAGACTGTGGTACACAGAGGTTGCATAGCCTGCTCAAGGTCACAGAGCTAATCAATGGCAGAGCCGGGATTTGAACCCATGAAGTCTGGCTCCAAGGCAACCACCTTCCTGGGCATACATTTGTGGATGTGTCGTAGAGCCTGGAGCCCCTCACCTCCGTGGAGAAGCGGCGCTGGTTCTGCCGCCGGTACTGCATGCCAGGGGACAGCTGCCCGGGGTCCTCCCCTCTGTCTGCGGGGGAGAAGGTGCTGGACTCTGGCTGGGGGTCTCTGTCCAGAGGACGGAGCTGCAGGCCTGAGACGGAGAGGCATCAGCCACCCTCCCTGCCTCTGCCCCGGCACAGGGGTGGGGAGGAGACTTCACTCTGCCCTTCCCGGACCAAGGCCAGCCCCAAGGCCAGCCGTGCTGTGTGTCACGGTGTGTCAGGGAGGGTGAGGAGGGGCGGGGGGGATGCCGGGTGGGGAGGGGCGGGGGAAGGGCCCCAGACTCCTCACCCTCATTGCGCCGGTTGTGGAGCTGGTTGAACTGCTCTGTGAACTCGGCCAAGGACTCCTCGATGGTCTCGGTGCGGGGCACTGACAGGGAGAAGCGACGCTTAAAGTTCTTCATTTTGTTCATGATCAGCAGGCAGCAGGCCGCAGGGTCCTGGGACAGAAGTGAGAAGAGCGGGTGAGAACACGGCAATGGGTCCAGTCGACACCAAATGTGAATTCTGGGTCTTCCCATCAAGCTCTGTCGCCCCGCACTCAGGGGCCAGGGTTGCATCTTCCTAACCCTCTTCCTCCTTGGGAATCTCATCCCCCCAGGATTCCCTGTCCCTGGGGAGATATTCACAGGGAATATTAAGGAAGCACAGCAAAGTACTGCTCATAATAGCAGCTTGATGTGCCAACAGGATCCTGAAGGCCTCCCCAGGGCCAGATGGTAACCTTTTAGCTGCTGGAGGTCTAGAGAGTTCTGGAAGGAGGCCAGGGGTGGCAGGGAAGACACCAGAACCGGGTGGCCCTAGGGCCAGCAGCTCTTTATCAACTTGCATGGAGGAGGCTGAATATGTCAACAGCCAGTAAGCCTTACTGATTGATGCCCATAAGCTGAACATAGCTTAGCCTACACCCTTGTAACGCAGTCTGGTCCAAACCCCATTTCATCCTAATATTGACACCTGGGAGTCCCTCTCCGGCTTGTCCTGGATCCCCAGGAGACAGGAAAAGAGAGGAAAGGGACAAGGGAGAGGATGTATGCATCTGAGCTGGCCCAGCCCCATCCCTCCTGCTGAAATATGGGAGGTCAGGAGCAGTTGAATGTCTCAAGGGAAAGACAGAAATTTACCGGAAACAGACAGGGCCCCCAGGGAGGGGAGGCTGAGCACTGCCGGCCCCTTTCGCACCAGAACCCCAGCAGGCAGGGTGTCTACTGCAGAGAACATGATGAAGGAGAGGGGTGGGCTGCTCTGCTCACCTCAGGGCCCCCTCCCCAGCGAGAAGAGGTTCCCTCCCTGCGGCTCCTCAGCCCTCTTGCCCCCTGAGTGAGGGGACACCCGCTGGCCTCCCAATGAGACTTGTGCAACTGCTTCTTCCCATAGACCCTTCCTTCTCTGTTCTGCCCTGAAAACTCAGAGTGGGGCTGTCATGCCTTCCCTTCCCTTTCCCCCCTTCCCCTCCCCTCCCCTCCATGGTTTCATAAGCTCCCAGTGTGGCCACCCCCTCATTTCTACTCTGCCTCCTTCTCCCTCAGCTACAGTGGGGCTGGCATCAAGAGGCCTCACAAGGGCCCCCACCCACGCCTGCCATGAAGCCATCAGGGCTAGCCCTGTGATGGGAGGGGGCCACCCTGCACCCTCTCCCAGCTTTTACCCATGCACCAAGCACAGCCCATTTCCAGAGGATGCTCTCAGCACTGTCACTGGCCAGTAACCAGTTGCCAAGGCAACCAGGCCCCTCCTGAATCCTGGTTTAAGGGATTATGGGTCAGTAATATGTTTACTTTGTTTATGGATCACATCCTTCTGTACTCAGCCAGCCTGGAAAGGGTCCTTTCCCTGGCTGCCCCCAAATGCAGCTAAGTTGTAGCCCTCCAGCTCCTCTGAGCCCAGAGACTGGGTATGGCCAGGCACTCCTTCATCAGGCTGGCACCTCTCAGAGTACAGGCGTTGGGTCTGCACTGCCAGCCGAGCCTATCTCTGTCAGTGGGCTATGAAGTCTCACTCAGTTTGGCTCAACAAATGAAGTGCCAAGCATTATACTAGGCACTGGGGTTAGCGGTGAGTAAAGCCTGGTCCCTCTTCTCAAGGAACCTGGGGGCTGTGAGGCCTCCTTTGATGAGAAGGTAGCTGAATGCTCTTCTTCTTCCAGCTTCCTTGCAAAGCCCACCAGCCTGGAACTTTCTTACTTCTCCATCTCCAAGCTCATTCCTGCCAGCCAACCTCAGCCACTCCTCCTGGCTCTGTGCGGTGTCCGGGCCTGTCGTCTGCAGGATTCTCATGGACAGGAAGCTCCCAGAGGCTTCCACCCACCTCACTCCTGTGCGCAGCCAGCCGGGGATGGGTGGGCATAGGGAGGCTTCATGATGGTGGCAGCGTGTAGGCTCCAGTGACAAGAGGACCTCGACACGCCCTGCCTGTTGACTCATATTTCCCACACGACAGGAGAGTGGAGATGTCCCCATCGCACAGATCAACTGTTTACAAGTTGGCTGAACATCAGCATCAGCAGGGAGTATTGGGAAACGTTCAGATGCCTGGGCTTTGCCCTCAGATTCTGGAACTGAGGCTCTGAGGATGGTGCCTGGGAAAATTCATTTTTTAAAATCATCCCCCAACCCACAAGTTGCATGGTGTGGCCAAAAAACAAACAAATGAATAAAACCCATGCCCAATGATCTGAACACTGGAGCCATGGTTGGGAAGCACCTGAGGTCTAGGTAAGGGATGGTAATCTGCCCAGGTTTCCAGATCGCACCAATGGGCTGAGATGAGGAATCCTCGAAGCTGTGGAGGCACAGGAAGGTGGAGGAATGCTGAGTGGAGCAGGAGACCCACCAGAAGGGGAGAAAATGTCTGCCCTGGACAAACCGATGCCCCAAGCTCAGTCATGGTCATCCTAGGGGGTGGGGCGACTGGGCACTTGGCTCCCTGAGGTCTGGGCTCTGCCAAGAGGGGCCAGTCACGCCCTCTTCTAAAAAGAGGCCTCCCCATAAAGCCATCCTACAGTCTGGGATTTATGGGATGGCACATTGGGTTTGTGGCTCAGGAATCCACCAGTAGCTGCCATATATCTCACGCCCTTGCATTTGCCTGTAGCGGAGGGAGAGGGCAGCTCATCAAAAGGCTTCTGTGAGGGAGGCCCCCAGTCTCTACAAGACAAAGGAGCAGCAGCCTGAACTGCACCTGCCCTCCTTGTTAGCAGCAAGGAGACACCAGTGGGACCAGGAAGCATGTGGACGGTGAAACTGGGGACAGCTCACTTGAGCAGGAATGTGGAGCCAAGCAATGCGGACGATGGGAACCGGCTGCTCTGCACCCGGCCTGAGAAGAGACTGAGAGGAAGTGGCTGTCACTGTAGCAGGAACGATGGCGGTCAGATGTAGGGATGGACTTCCTGAGGGTGGCAGGGGAGCAGGCGGCAGGGGTGGTGACCATGCAGAGTGGACGCTGCCCTCGGATGGGGACAATTGGGGCCTTGAACCCGGCAGGGTCTGGGTGTGACAGGGCAGGCTGGGCAGTGAATGGTCTGTTGTTCCCTACCTCAGGACACAAGATGCCTCTGTGACTTCTTTCTTTGGAGAGTCAGTTCCTCAGATTTGAGGGTTAGGGGGGAAGGGCAACAGGAAAAAGGCCTGTTACCTTCGTGCCGTCTGCCCCTCACCCCCATCTGGGAATAGAAGGGCTCAGTGTGACCCAGCCTGAAGCCAGCCTAGGGCTGGGCACAGTGTGGCCTTTGTCCCCAGGGCCAGGGAGCCATCTGGGGCTGTCCCCGGGCAACTGGTGCCAGGGGAAGAGGGAGATGGGCGTCCAAGGACGCTGGCCTGGCCGGGTGGGGTGGGGGAATGCTGAAGGAGAAGTCCCCCTCAGGAGCTGCAGGGGTGGGCAGGCAGACCCCCAACCAGGCCTTCCCTCCTGCCCAGGTGAGTCCATAAAGTTCTCGGCCTACCTCCCATCGCCTCCTCCTGGGCACATACCAGCCAACCCAGCACTTCCTGCTGGTGCCAGAGAAGCAGGTAGCACAGGAGGAAGAAGGAGCCAGGCCGAGAGGAAACTGACACTTGCCCAGAGGCCGCTATGTGCCCCGCGAGAAAGGGCTGGACTCCTGGAGTGTCAGCAGGAGCGGGCACTCACAGAGCCCCCATTCTAACCCTCCCTGGCTCGCCCGTGGAGGACAACGCGGCTCCCAGAGGGGAACTGACTTGCTCAAAATCATGCAGCAATTTCCTGGCTGTTGCTAAGTACACAGACTCAGTGACCACATTGCTCCTTTCTTCTCCTAACTGGAACTCCCCCACTCTGCCCCTCCCTGTGGCCTAGGCTGTAAGTGCGGTTTTCTACCTTGCAGGTCTCCTCCACTGCCACCCTGAATTAAAGTCAGACAACCCCAGCTTCCAATCCCGTGCTACCACTAGCAGGCTGATGACAGCGATTCAGTGACACCATCGCTCATAGCTTTGGCTCTAGTCTTTCATTCAACAATTATTTATTGAACATCTGCTACGTGTCAGGCACTGTTGTTGACCCTGAGAATCCACTTGTGAACAAAACAGACATTAATTCTGCCCTCATTAATCCTGACACTCTAATGGGGGTGGGGAGAGGCAACAAAGAAAATAAGTAAATAAAATATACGGCATGTTACATGGTGACAAGTGCAACAGAGAAAAATAAAACAGGAAAGAGGGATGGGGTGTGAGAGGTGGGATGTTGCAGTTTCAAATAGGGTGGTCAGGAAGTCTTCCCTGAGAAGGTGACATCTTCTGGGAAAAATTCTGAGTAGGCACTGGGGGGGGAGCTAGTCATACAGAATCTGGGGGAAGCAGGTCAGCAAGGGAACAGTAGGTGCAAAGGTCCTGAGGCAGAATTGAGTTTGGTACGGTCTGGGAACAGCAGTGTGGCTGGAGAAGAGAGCTGGTCATGTTGGGGCCCCTTGGGATTTGGGAGGGTTTGCGGGGATGAGTGATTTGATCCCATTTAGGTTTATTTTTTTTTTTTTAATTTTTATTTATTTATTTCTGGCTGTGTTTGGTCTTCGTTTCTGTGTGAGGGCTTTCTCCAGTTGCGGCGAGTGGGGGCCACTCTTCATCGCGGTGCGTGGGCCTCTCACTATCGTGGCCTCTCATTGCGGAGCACAGGCTCCAGACGCGCAGGCTCAGTAGTTGTGGCGCACGGGCCTAGTTGCTCCGCGGCATGTGGGATCCTCCCAGACCAGGGCTCGAACCCGTGTCCCCTGCATCGTCAGGCAGACTCCCAACCACTGCACCACCAGGGAAGCCCCCATTTAGGTTTTAATAGGCTCCCTCTGGCTGCAGCAGGGAGCTTGGTCAGGAGGTGATGGCTGGGGGAAGCGTAGAGCAGTGGAGGTGGGGAGAAGTGGCTGGATTCTGGGTATATTTTGAAAGTGGAGCCAGAGGGATTTGCGGACAGATTGTATATGGCGTGTGAGAAAGGAGTCAAGCAGGACTCTGAAGGGTTTGGCCTGAGCAACTGGAAGGATGGGCGGCCATTGTGGGGATGAGGGATGGTGGGATTGGAGGTCTGGGTGGGGTTTTAGGCATGTGTTTCATGTCCAGTGGATGTCTGAGTGGGGATGCTGAGTGAGCTGACACAAGGAAGACACCCAGAAAATGTTAGCTCTTTTCTCCTTTTCTTTTTCTCTCAACTTCCTGCACAGATGTAAAAATGTACCAGAAAAGAGGCCCATATAAAGCTCATCAAACACATCCCTCACAGACGTTCTTATAGCCCATAAGGCACTTTGAAGCCTTGGGACGGAAGAGGAACAGGGAACAGGGAACATGGTTGGCAATCGGCAGGCCTGAGCCACCAGATGGAGAGGGAAAGGCCAGGTAGGAGGGGTCCCCCTAATTATTGACTCAACTTGGCAGGGCCACGTCGGGCAGGGGACCTGGGCCTCCTAGCTGACTGCTCTCATCCACGGGGCAGGCCAGGCCGGCCCACGGGCCCATCATCCAGGTAGTGCAGAGGTGGCCTGCTGCTCCCCACCCCCTGGACAACCTCTGCCAGGCCCCAGAACTAACACCTGCCTCTAGGCTGTGACCCAGACCGGGAGACCATGGAGGCAGAAAAGGAGATGGACAGAGCATCCAGGGAAGCTGGGCCACAGCCTCCCTCTCACAGAAGTTTGGCTGCAGACTGGGGCAGAGGGCGGAGGTCAACTTCACATCCTAACCTCCAGGAAGCCAGGCTCTGAGATTCCTCAGAGAACTCTTTGAGAAGCCCCTTTGCCTTCCTCCTGAATAAAGTCCCATTCACAATAAAGCCTGCAATCCAAGGTCCTTCAAGACCTGCCCTCCCGTTCCTCTCGGGCTCTGCTCTCCCCACTCCCCAACACAGCATGCAGTTCAGGTCCTGGGTCTTCAGAAGCTTCCCAGACCCCCTAGGACCACAGGGTGCACATCTGATGGTGAAAGTACATCATCCACAGGATCACAGTGAGGACTTTCCTCGTGCCTCCCTCACCAGGGGTGCTTTGATTCCTGTGCCTAGTGCTGGTCACATACAGCAGGCCTGGCTGGCTGTTGCACCAGCACATGGAGCACCTACTGCATTCCAGGCACGTTAGATACTTTTTCAAGTCCCTCTTTTTGCTTTGTTTTCTTTTCTTTAAGCGCTCAGTCTCTGTGAGTTCAGGGACAGGGGAGGAAGGATGTAACTTCCAACTGCCCACTTTCTGAAGCCCAGAGGGTCTGACCCTTGGTCCCAAAGGCTGACCACCAGCTAGGATCCTTATGACATTCTCTGCTGCCCACTTCCTGCCCCCACCTCAGCCACTCAGCCACTCAGGGCCTTTGGGCAGGTTTCAAAACAACTAGAGGCCACGGCTGACCAAGTCTGCAGACGTCATGAGCTGAGACTTCAGAGACACTCCCTCCTTCCAGTAGAACTGTGCCTGCAGGGAGCCAGCAGATACCATCTCTTCCTTCATCCTCTAACTGACCCTGCCTTGCACAGCTTGAAGCTTTAGTTTCCCTAGTTTGCGACAAACCTCAGGAGAAGCCAGTCACCGCATGACTGCCTGGAGCTGAGAGGCAGTGGCAGAAGCAGAAGCAGAAGCCCTGGAGCCCTCATCACTCACCTCATTCCGCGAGCTCCGGCCTGGATGAGAGAGGCTGTCAGCCTGGGGCCTTCTGAGTGGCCAGAATCAAGGGGACAGATAGGCCTGCGGCCACTCTGCCAGTGAACAGATGCTCTGGACACAGGGACAGAGCTCAGAGAAGATTCTCACAGCCCCTGTTGGAATGCAGGAAGCAGGCAGGGAAGGCCTTCCAGGAGCAAGCAGGACTAACCTGCAAGAAGCCGGTCAGGAGGCGAAGCGTCTGGGGCTCAGGGTGGCCCCTGCCCTGGACAAATGCACCACCAGCCTCCACGGCATCCTACCTGATGCAAAAGTCCCGCAGTGAGGGCCACGTGCTGCCCAGGCCTGCTCTCCAAAATCCTCTACAGTTTGGAGTCATGGAAGATGTCCCAGCTCTCCCACGTACTAGCACTATGACCTGGGAAGACACCCATGCCTCAGTTTCCTTGTCTGCTAAATGGGGATAATGCCTAACCTCCTATCCAATTGCCACTGGCTGCGAGACCTAACTTTCCCAGTTGCTTTCTGATGATGTCACTTCCCTATTTTGAATCCTTCAATATTAACGCCACCCTCAGGAAAAAGTCCAAACTCCAGTGGCCAGAAGATTAGGCCTCCTGTGTTTTGACCCCTGTCTCCTCCTTATCTCAGCTCTCACCCCTCCCTGGGGGGTCCAGCTTTATGAAATGTACTTGGCGTTCTCAGGGTAAACCACACTCACGGCCCACATGAACCTTCACTTGGCCTGGGATGCCCTTCCTCATTTTTCCCTAGGTAAAACCGCTGCCAAACTCAAGTGTTGCTTCCCCTGGGAAGCCGCACGTGGCCACCGCTCCTCCCTCAAGGTAAAATGAGATGCTTCCAGAGCAGCCTGTGCACATTTGTGACTAGATGGTGATGTCTTCATGGCAAGAGCGTGGTCTCAGGCAGCTCTGCTTCCCCAGCGCCTCATGGTGGAAGGAACCTACCAGGTGCTCGGCCAGTGTTTGTGGAATGAATGAACACACGGCTGAATTAGACCATAGCCAGTGCACCATAATGACTGGTTCAAGCCTCTTTCCTCTGTAGACATTTAAACCTTAGGGTCATTGAAGACAAAGACCTTTTGGCACCTTGAACCCCCAGAACACTCTGTCTGTCTGTGTGCAGACCCTTCCACTCTCAGGCAGGCCAGGGACCTGTTTCTACGTTTATCTTCTCCTTGTCAGGCCAGCCCCACTCTTAGCAGGTGGGACTTGAGCCCACGGGGATGGCCTGGCCCTGCCCTCTTTCTGGGCACACTAGAGCAAGCCCGGGGGTCCGTCAACCAGCCCTGGACTCCCTAGGACATCTTTCCTCCTCGGTTCTCCTGGCTTTCAGTGGGAACTGGAACCCAGGGACCTGTGGGCCAGGGACAAGGGGAAAGCCAGCAAAGTGTTCCCATCTTCAAGGCTCAAGTCAGGCATGACCTCTTCCTGGATGCCTTCTATGATGCACCTCATGTCCTCTCTAGCCTGAAACCCTGCTGGCCCAGCCAGGTGGGGGCCCCTTGTCTGTGCTCCCACGACATTCTGGATGTCCCCAAGTAGCACCCTTGGCTCCCTGTACTGTAACTGCTTGTTTGTCTGTTTCCCTAGTTTGCCTGCGGGCTTGTTAAGGGCAAAAACTGGGTCTGACTCATCATTACACCCCCATGTGCCTGACATGGGGCCTGGCACCAAGCAAACCCTCAAATGATCAGTGAGCAAATCTATGAAAGCTGAAAATTCCTGGTTCTGGGAGCTATTTGGAGGTAAGAGGGCTGCCAGGAGACTGTCAGTTGCCCATTGGACTCCAAGCCTCATCTGTAACCTAGCCCTCCTTCTCCAGCCAACTCTTCCCCATGGCAGTGGGGGGAGCGTGGGCTGGGGCAGAGGGGGCAGCTTCCTGACCAGCAGCTACTCCCCCAGTGAGGTCTGTGGAGGCCTCAGGGATGGCAGGTGCCACAGCACAGTGAGGGATGGACAGGGGATGGAAACAATCCTAAAGAGAGGTACCAACTGAACATGCACCGAGTTGGGGCCTCCAGGGCTTGTGGAGAGGGGGCTTGGCAGACCTTGGGGCCCTCCTCATGGGCTCCTATCCCCTAGGGGCAGACTTCCAGGGCCTCACAGGTCAAGTGCACTACCCAGGCTCAGACCTTGGCCTCAACCCCTACAGATGACCCCTCCTGACCAACCCCCCCCGCCCCATTGGTGTGGGCCCCACATCAGCCCTGCTGATACTCTGCTCTTTTTGGCTTCCTGAGGCTCAAGGAATGAAGTCACGTATATCATCTTCTGGTATTTTCTTTTCAGCCTTTTCTGGAGACCCAGCTAAGGCTGGCCTGTAATCTTTGTGGAGGCTCTGGATTTCTAAGTGATAAGATGGGACAAGGTGCCCTTCTGTCAACTGTGGTCCTGGCCGTGCATAACATCCCAGACCAGAGGCTGGAGCAAGGAGCCAGCGCAGGCAAGATCTCTGTCTCCCATGTCTGCTTCCAGACCAGGCCTGCCTCACCTCCCAGACAGAGAAGACCCTTTTCCACTCCTCTTAGCAGCATCCATTAAAGACCCTCAAGGAAGGTCCCTCACCTAGTACCCAGTGTTTTTAAAATTCCAGAGTCTGGAACCTCTTCTTAGGTCTTTCTTCCTAAATCCCAATGGAAATAGCTCACAACTGTTTCCTCTCTGTTTGCTTAAGGACAGATGCTGATGCCCACCATCCTCTATTCCATCAATAGGAGGAGAAATAAAGGCATCCAGGTCACCTCTCCTTCAGCCTTCCCTTGTCCAGACTGAAGAACCTGTCATGGGATCTTTGTTAACATCTCTTTGGTTTTCTCGCCATGTCCAACTTTAGCAACAGAACGGCAGGGGCCTTCAAGCTCTGGCATCCCGGGGGACTGCTCAGTCTCATGAGCAGGGAGGGCAGGAGGGGAGGGTTTCCCAGCACCTCCAGACCACATTTCTATTTATACTCCACTCCCAGCCCTCCACCGCCACTAGTTTGGCCCAACAACGCCAGGCCCACATTCTGAAGGACCCTGGCCAACATTCTCCATCCTTTAGGGCAAGCTGGCTTCCTCACACTCCGCATGGCCTCCCTCTCACCAGGCTGGGCCCAGGCGGCCGCCTCGGCCTGGACCACCTCCCTGCTCCTCTCTGTCTCCAAGGCCCCCTCTGGGATGCCTCTGAACATCCTGCAGTTGTTCACCTGTTCTTTAAACGTCCCGTCAGCGGCACCCACCACCCAGAGCTCAGGGGTGGCGCTGGTTTCTCCTAGACCCTCTCTCACTTCACAAGTACCCACTCAGCACCAGGCACTGTCCCAGGCTCTTGGCTTGTCTTCCCCTCCCCCAGCCTTCTGGTTCTCCTGCTTCTTTCTCCCTCCCTTGTCTGGTGGACTTACTTCCTCTACCTGTCCCTGAATGTCGGCGCTCCTGAGAGTTCCCTCTTTGGCCCTTTGTTCCTCCCCATCTACACTCATCCTGGTGACCTCATGCTCTCCTGTGGTGGAAACCACCACCCATGTGCTGATGACTCCCAGATCCACAGCTCTGGCCCCACCAAGCCCCTGAGCCTCACACACACAGGCCCAACTGCCTGCTGGGCATTTCGGTCTAGATGTTCCCCTGGGGTCTGAGATCCTAGAATTACCCATTGGGCCTAGGACAGTCCCCGAGACAGCAAATAGTTTGAGATGTGTACTTAAATGAAAAGGGCATTTGTGTACAACTTGTAAAAGCTGTACGTGTGCTAGATATACATGTGTCATACCTGTACACTATATAAATACATGTAAATACACTGTATATAATCCAGAAGGATATAAATATATATATGTGTGTGTGTGTGTGTATATATATACCCACACAGACAAACATATATATATTCCAGAAGGATCTAAGTTAAAATGCTAACAGTAGTTATATAACAGGGTAGCAGAATTATGGGTGATTTTAATACCTTCTTTTTGCTTATTTGCATCTTCTAATATTTCCATAATGAACATTCACTACTAATATTAAAAGAAGAAGTAACGCTTCTTTTTAAATGAAAAAAAAAGTATTTTTAGGTAGATTCCAGAACGATTTAGTGCAAACTTTGGGAGAACTATGGTTTTCTTGAGAAGGGTCGGCAAACTTTCCTGTAAAAGGCCAGACTGTCAGTATTTTAGGCTTTGTGGCCATATGGTCTCTGCCATTATACAGCTCTATCCCCATAAAGGACCCACAGACAAGATGTAAATGAATGTGTGGCTATGTTCCAGTAAACCTTCACTGTGGACATGAAAATTCGCATTTTATGTAATTTTCAAGTGTCACAAAATATTACTTTCAACTTTTGAATTTTTCCCAACTACTTAAAACTATAAAAATCATTCTTAGCTCATGGGTCAGAGTAATATAGGCTGGATTTGGCCAAGAGCCATGGTTCGCCAAGCCTTGCCCTTGGGCATCAGTGCCTGCATGGCGTTAGAATCCGGCACCCACTCCTTTGGGAAGTACTTATTTTCCTCCTATCTGACAAGGAGGAGGTCTTCCAGGCCTTTCTCGCCCGCTGAAGCTGTGGCAAGGACCAGCGGCCCTGGCCTCAGCTGGGGGAAGGCCCTGTGCTGCACAGTTTGGGGGATCAGAGGCAGAGTCCCTCCTGGGGTCTCTGAGCACAGCTCACCTTGCCAGCAGGATTGGCAAAAGCTGGAACCACAAACCAGCCGTCCTGGACGGAGCTCTAGAAATCCCCTAGTCTGTGTCCTCGTTGGGTGAAGAACGGAAGACTCAGAAAGGGGAGCGAGCTGCCCAAGGCCACTGGGTTGATGGGGCAGAGCCGAGACTAGAACTGAGGGCTTGTGACTTTGAGTTCCATGCCCTTTCTGCTCCCCCAGGGTTGGAAGGGATGGCAAGGACCTGGCCGGAGACGGCATTCCCCGCACCGGGCACCATTATCAGGGAAATCAGCAGCCCACTGGAGGGCTGCCTTGCACAGGGAAGGAGCCAGGCAGGTCTGGCGTCAGCCCAGAATGTGGCACCCAGCCCAGCCGTGGCAAGGGGTGCTGCCAGCTGGGCTCCGTGCCAGGAACAGGGAGGGGCTCAGGGCCCCCTTTCCTGGCCTCAGCCTATGCCCTGCTGGCAGAGGGGGTCTAGAGACCCAGCACCGCTGATGTCATGAGTGTGATGCCCTCCAGTGCAGGACCTACCACCTACCTGCTTCCAGGCACTGGATCCTGCCAGGATGTGGGGAAGGATAGCCACGTCCCCTCCTGGGCCTGGTCACCCAGCAAGGATCTCCTTTGCTGGGTGGCTAGGGCCAGAGGAGAGAAGGAGCCCCAGTTCCTGAGGGGATCCCCAAAGGCAGGAAAGGGGAGGCTCCTTTAGGGAAGCAAGGTGTGAGGACAAAAATCATTCTGGAGATTTGCCAGAGCTTCCTACAATAATGATAAAATGGAGAGGGCGCTCAGGGTAAGGGAGGGTAGAAATGCTTTAAGAACAGAGTTTCCTGCCCGACTGGGGGCCTGAACCCTGGTTTCTACAGGGATCAAGGAGCGGCCAGGGTCCTGAGAACTGCCAAATGTGGCCACTAACTCCGTCTGCCACTACCCTCGATAATGACACCAGGCAGGGCAAAATTCAAGGAATATTGTGGACATTATCTCATTGGAATTTTCACAACCACATGAGGTAATACTATTACTCTCTCCATTTTCTAAATGAGGAAACTGAAACTTGGGTGAGCAAGTTCCTTCACCTAAGGCAACCACTTACTGAGCGACAGCGGCAGGATTTGCACTGACCCTGGAGTCCATACACTGCCCCCACCCACGGTGAGCAGGAGACACTCCACACACAAAAATGATGAACACACCAGCTGGCCACTGTCGGGTCATGCTGTCTACACTGACCCCTCTATTTCCAGGGAAGACTTTATTTAATGTTGGAAGGGTGGGGTGGGAGCACAGGGTGAAACCATTATCCAGAGTTCCAAGAAAGAGGGTCTCACCGCTGTCCCTTCAAAAGTTCGGGCCAATGTCTCCAAGACCAGGGTGTCCTGTCTCACCAGGGTCATTCACGCTGTCCGGAAGCCTCAAGACCCTTTTCAGTTCAAAGGCAATTCTCACACCCGCCTCCTCATTGCTCCTCCTCTGCAGACAGAACCGTGGAGATTTCAGGAGCAGATGCGCTCTCCTTCAGACAGGAGGTCTGGCTGAGATGCACCTACAGATTTCCCTCTTCCTGGTCTGCTGCTGCGCCACTGGCCAGCTCCTGCCAGGCCCAGCCACTGGCTCTGTCATGATCCTGGGTCCCAGACCCTCTGCCTGAGCTGCTGGGAGTCCAGCCTCAGAGCTGGGTTCCGTGTGTGCGCACACATGCGCTGTGGGGACCAGGACAAGACCTTGGTTTGCTCCCACCCCCTGGAGATGGGAAAATGCCTACTCAGCAGCTAATGCCAGGAGGGCAAAGGGTCCAGGGTGGATGGGGGAAGAGAAATGTGACTCACACCCAACGGGGTGAAGCTAATCAGGTGAGTCTAGATCCAGGCCAGCCACTCCCTCCCGGACAACAGAGCAGAACAGGGACTGCAATTAATTAAGTACTGGAGGAGGGTCTTCTTACCCCAGGGAAAGGAGGCCCTGCCAGAGGCCCTCAGAGAAGGGAACTGTTGGGTTTCCAGGTCCCAGTGCCTACCTCACTCATCCTAGAAACTGGGATAGAGGGGAAGGTACAGTCCCACAGCACAGGCTCCTGGTCCCCTCCAGGCAGGTTCTCATCCAATTGGTACCCCACCCCACCCGCCATTCTCTTACACAGAGCCCTCCTCCCCAACCTGGAGGAACAGGAAAGATACTGTCTAAGGGCCCGGCCTGATGGCATTAGGAAAGCCTGCCTCCGTCTCTACTGAAAGCCAGGCACAGTGCGATAACTAGGAATTCCCTTCCAAATAACAAACACAGCTACCGGTTATTTAGCATTTGCCGTGTGCCAATGCATTACTTCATTTAATTCATGCAACAACTCTCCTTATTATGATCCCCATTTCACAGATGAGGAAACTGAGGCTGGGAGAAGCTCAAGAGTTTGCTGGGGAGAGAGAAGTCACACAGCTAGTATTGATACTTGCAGGAGCTGGGCTGGCCCTCTCCTTTAGGCCTCAAACTCAGGGAAGGAAAGAAGAAATCTGCAGAGGGATGGATGGAGATGCTGGACAAAAGTCCAAAACAGGGTGACCCCAGAAAGTAGAGGCACAGTTGGAGTAGGAGCTGGGAGAAGCCAAGCCAGGCTCTGCCCTATAGTATGGGGCTTGTTTGCCTGGGCACAGGAAGGCCAACTTGGCAGAGGACAGTCTGGGTCTGTCGAGAAAACAAATGCAGCCATAAAGGCAGCTTATCTCCTCAAGGCCCGGTGGGGAGGCTTCCAAGGCAGGCAGCTCGATCAGTCCCATGAGATCTTAGACCAAAAACCTACTTGTTCCTCAGACCGGGTACCCTCTCTCCTGCAATCCATGGAGAAGCTTGGTCCTGCCTGGCACAGGATAAGAGGGAGCCTGCTTACTGACAGCACCAGCCCCATCCTTCCTTCTCCAAGGACGGCTACAGAACCAGACAACTCCAGAGTAGGCTGGCATCTCCCTTGACAGGGCAGGAACTAAGAGACAGGGGCCTTGAGGTCAGACGAAGTGGGCTGGATCCCACCTTTGTGGATTTGGGGAAGGTTGGTATCTCAGAGTCTTTGTTTCCTCACCATAAAATGAAGATAATAATACCTACTTCATAAAGCTGTCTGACACACTACTTGGCACCCAATCAATAATAAATGCCCAGTCAAAAATAAAATCAATAAACGGTAGACACTGAGGCATTCAGAAATCGGATGTAACTTACTGTAGTCTACTCTGGCTCTGGAAACCCCAGTAACTCTGGGAAGAATGAAGGCTCCTGGTGGGCGTGCGCGGCCAGCGGGGAGAGTCCCAGTGGGCAGTGAGGTTGCAGGGCTGGGGGAGGTCAGCCTCACAGGCTCCTCAGGGGCACAGGAGGTTGACTGGGGCAGGGTAACCTGAGACAGTAGCTCTGCTGTGGCAAGGTGACCCTCTCTCCAGAACACCTTCAAGATGCATACCCAAACCCAGGAGCCAGTGTTGCCTGGGGCCATCTTCGCCTTCCCCCAACCCTAAGCAAGGTGGTCCCAGCCCCCTGCCCAAGGCAGAGGAAAGGTAGGGGATCTCTGAGGACATGTCTGTCAGCCAGACATTCCAGGCATCCTCGTCCTCGAGGATTCTACTCCCTCAGGCCAGTGTCGGGGAATGTGCTGTGTGCCCATGCCCAGTGGAAAACGCCACACGAACATGCCGAATCTCACAGGGCGCTGACACAGGAGGGGCAGGCTGGTGGTGTCAGTGAGTCACAGGGCCCAGGACACAGTTGGGGAACTGCTGAGGGCCGGGCTGGTGGTGGGGCTGAGGTTCTGGGAAGCTGACCCCCACTCCTCACAGCCCCAACTCTCCCACCCTTGCTGTTGGGAAGGGGTTCAGAGAGAATCAGAAAGACGTCACTGGTGCCTAGCAGGGCGCTGACCCCAAGCACAGAAGATCAGTTACTGTCTCAACAACCGGCCTCCCACCACAAGGCCTGCAGACAGCTCCAGAAACCCCCGCCCCTAACAGGGAGAGAACAGAGGCTTCCAGCCAGAGCGGACCTCAGATTTCTGATTCCTGATTGTCTCCCCCGAGACAGGAGAATCCTCAAGCCACATCTCCTAACAGGCCACCCACCCTTTCCCACCGCTGCGTTAACCCTTTGCCCGCTGCTGCTGGGTGGGGAGGTGGCACTGCCCCTTTGGGCTCCCGGGTGGGCAGGGAGAGAAGAGGCGCAGTAACCCCCAGAGGCCCCCACTCAGCCCCCCCCCACAACCCTCAGCGCTGGAACCTGCAGGGCTTCACGTGTCCTGTCCTTCCACCTTCACCCCAGGGCCCTGGCCTCCCACCCAGCCCCAGCCTGCCTCTCTGGAAAGTTCACCGGAGCCCAGAAAGCCCTTCAAGGCGGGATCTGGTCCCACACTGGCGGATTCTCCCGTTACCGGAGACTCCTGACCCTTGCCCTTCCCAGAAGGAAGGGAAGTGAGAAAGCGCCTGGTTCCCGATGGGGTGGAAAACTTTGCTTCCTAGGAGCCCGGAGGCCAAAGTGAGTACCGGTGGAGACTCCCGGGAGTGGGGCGGTGGGGTGGGCGGAGGATCTGAGAAGGCAAAACAGTCCTCCCTCCTAAGCACCTGGAACCTGGGACTGGCCTTCGCAGGGCATCGCCCACCCCCCAACACTCTTGTCCACTCGCCTCGTGATCTCGGACCTCCCCATGTCGCTCCGGTATTTCCCTCCAACCTCTCGCCCCAGGGCAAAAGCAGAACGGCGCCTTTAAGAGCCGCTCCGCTTACCTTTGCTCCGTTCACCCGGCGCCGCGGTGCCCCCTCCTCCGACCTCCCCTTCCTCCCCCGGCGCGCCGCCCGCCCAGCCGGCCGGACACAGCGCGCCGCCCGCGGGACTCACCGCGGGTGTCCTGGGGTCCGCGGCGCGCCGGCTCCAGCCCGCGACGGCCGGGGTGCCGCGGGTCTGGGCGCCGTACCCTGCGCCCTGCTGGGGTCCCTGCCCGGGCTCGGGGCGTCTTCCCCAGCTCCGGAAAGGTGAGCGGCTCCCCAGAGAAGCTGCAACCTGAGCTAGAAGAGGAGGAGGAGGAGGGAGAAGGGGAGGGGAAGGGAAGGGGTGGAGGAAGGTGGGGAAGAGCAGGGAGGGGGAGGAGGAGGAGGAAGGGAAGAGCCCGGCCCCCGCCAGAGTTTTTCACACGTATAAGTTGACTCCTCCCCCGTCCCTCCCGCCCTGCCCACAGCCGCTGCCAATCCCCAGGGCTCCCTCTGCCCGGGTGCCCACCCCTTTCTCCCACTCTGGGAACCAGGGTCCAAGTGCCTCTTCCGGTTTCGTTCCTAGGCCTGGCTTCTACCAGCCCTCTGGGACTGGCCCTGAGAGCCTTCACTAGGGGATGAGGCCCTCCGGATTCACCCAGGACTGGGGCCAGGTCACGGGGTGATTTGCTGAGTGTCCACCCCTAGGTGTAGCCCTTCCAACCTTCTGAGTCTGAACCTGGATCCCAGCACCTGGCACCCCAGGAGCTAATGTGCATGGCCAGGTCCTGTTGGTCATTTTCGCCCTTAGAGTTCTTGACAACAGTATTCCTGGCAGGGCTGTCCCTCTGTCCTGTCCAGTGGAACCTGTCACTTACCTTTAGGTAAGTAAAGGTATTCATCACTCCCACTTCCTACCCTGATGAGTAATGCAGTTTGTCCTTTTGGAATTAAACCCCGCAGGCCAACTGAGAATCATCCAAGAAGCCTTACAGAATAGCTAGTGCTAGTCCAGCTTTCATTTTAGAGAAGGAGAAACTGAGACCCAGAAAGGATGTTGGATTGGCCCAAAGTCTCACAAGGTTAGTGGCAAGCCATGATTAGGATCCAGGCCAGTGGCCTCTCCTCCTCCACCTCCACCATCGGACTTAAGGGATCAAAGGAAAACTGGGATGGAATGAAGTGGCCCCATCTAGGCCCCTCCCAGCCCTGCTTCCTCCTGAAGAAGAGATGGGCACCAAATCAGGGAGGTCTGTGGCCTCTGCCCTGCCAGTGGACATGGCCTCTGCAGTCTGGGGGCCCTGTCAGGGGTCTCTTGAGGAAGGGTAGTCTACAGTGGGGATGTGTTTCTGTTGAACCCTTTCTGACGATTGATCAAAAGTGAATGCCGGGGGCTTCCCTGGTGGCGCAGTGGTTGAGAATCTGCCTGCCAATGCAAGGGACACGGGTTCGAGCCCTGGTCTGGGAAGATCCCACATGCCGCGGAGCAACTAGGCCCGTGAGCCACAACTACTGAGCCTGCGCGTCTGGAGCCTGTGCTCCGCAACAAGAGA
The DNA here is from genome assembly GCF_965194825.1 of Balaenoptera physalus. NCBI lineage: Eukaryota > Metazoa > Chordata > Mammalia > Artiodactyla > Balaenopteridae > Balaenoptera > Balaenoptera physalus. The sequence continues at coordinate 33,785,069 of NC_138882.1, forward strand.
GGCCGCGACAGTGAGAGGCCCGTGCACCGCGATGAAGAGTGGCCCCCGCTTGCTGCAACTAGAGAAAGCCCTCGCACAGAAAACGAAGACCCAACACAGCCAAAAATAAATAAATAAATAAATAAATTTTTTTAAAAAAAGTGAATGCCACTTCTTAAGTCCTAGGCTTTGAGCCTGAGGCCTTTCCCTAGAGAGAGAGACTGAGTTGTTGAGAATAGGAAAATTTTCTTTCTGGAAGACATGGGCCTGAGGTTTGCCCTTCAACATCAGCCTGCATCCAACCTGTAGTACAAGATCTCTCGCAACTCCACAGGGCTTGGACTTGGGAGGGAGAAGGAAGACACTGGGTCCATCAGGAGAGTGACTTGTGGGGAGTCTGCAGGGCCACCCGGCAAAGGGCCTCCCAACTCTTTGCTACCTATGTTTTCCCTGCCAGGGCATGCAGATTTCCTAGGCACGTGCACTTTAAGAATAAAACTGCTGAGTGTTGAAGGGTTGCAGAGAGCGGATGGATCCAGAGCCTCCAGGCTTTCAGGAAAGGAAGCAACCTTCTTGGCTCCATAATCCACGTGTGTGATAAGCATACTAGGGGTGCAGGGAGGAGTCCATGCAGAGGCGGGGAAGGAGCTCTGCTAAGCAACTGTATTTTAGAGGATTGGAGAGAATGAAGCCAAAGGAACCAGGGGGATGGATGAGGTCAAGAGGTTTCAACAAAAGTTTTCTGAACATCTCTTATATGCCAAATAACGGCCAATTTACTGGGCACGAGGGAAGAATGAAATGCAGTCCTCCCCCTCAGAAAGCTCACTGTCTCATGGGGCAGTAAGTGACCAGTTCCGGGGCTGGAGGGCCAAGGTTAGAGCTGTGGCTGCCTGGAGGTGTGGTTCTGCTGCTTGAACTGAGGGTTACAGGATGAGAGGACAATGGAGGGGAGGAAGGGCTTTTCTGTTTTTCCAGCAAGGATAACATGTACACAGTGCAGGGGTGAGAAAATATGGCTACACAGCTCTGTGAGGTCAGACTTAGAGTTGGTGGGGCTGGAGGTGACTTCGTAAAGGGAGGCAGGTGCTGGATTTTGAAGACCCTTCTACGTACACCATGGCTAACGAGCCAGGACCCTCTCCTGACAATACAAGGCAACCTGGAGCATTTCAGAGGAAAGCGGTATCGCCATGTCTGTGATTTAGGACAATCCTTCTGGCAGTCAAGTGGAGGATTGATGGTGGGGTCAAATCTAGACATGCGAACCCCAATTTCTAGGCTGAATCTGGTGAAACATCATGCAAGCTTAGACTAGTGCAGTGGCAGCAGGGAGGAGAGGAGGAGAGATAGTTAGGAGACAGGGTCACGGAACTTCGCACCTAGAAGTTAAGGGAGTGGAGAGTGTCAAGGTTGGAACCACTGGTGTGATAGGCCAAGCTGGGAGCTCCTTAGGGATGCCTTGATTCCCAGAACTTCCTTGTATTGGCTGTGTGCCCTTGGGCAAGTGACTTAAACTTTCTGAGCCAAGTTTTGCAATCTGTAAACAAAGGTACTAAAATTGATGTGTGTGCTTGTTGTGCATATTAAAGATAATGTATGCCAAGGCACAGGGCTTGGCTTGTAACAGGAACTCAATAAATAGTAGATGTAATTACTGTTGCTTATCCATTCAACAAACATTTATTGAGCACCTGCTATGTGCCAGGGTCTGTACCTGATGGATCCTTGGGATTTCAATCAGTTCCCATTCTTATGCAGGTCAGCATCCCAGGGAGAGAGATGTGTAGAGGAAGAGCTACCTAGCAAGGCAAAGGTAACTCCAAGAGGGATCCCTTAACTGTGCCCAAGAGAATCAGGGACAACTTCACAGAGGAGAGGTGACAGCTTAAATGATGTAGGGTCAGCTACCTGATCAGAGACTATCACATCAGCCCCCCACCCCCTGACATGGGATTGCATTTCAGAGTCTTTGACATCTTCAGTTTTGAAGGCAATGCCTTGCTCCTTGGGATTGGGGGAGGGAGATGGGCTGCAGATGGGTGTCTGTATGGAGTCTGTATGGCAAATGGAGCCTTGGGAGCCCCAGGGAAGGGCATGAGCAAATGGACAGGTAGAAGGGGGAGCCAGGTAAGAGTGACCATAGGCATGTGGGTGGAGCTTGCTAGCAGGATAAAGAGCCTACGTGTGTGTGTGTGTGTGTGTGTGTGTGTTTGTGTGTATGTTTGGCTCATCCTAATTTTTCTGCTCCCTTTCTCTGCCCGTCGGAAAATTGCCTCCAAATCCTTTGGTGACCCCACCCTTCTTCCATGCCAATTTTCTTTCCATACATCTCTCAACAAGCCCAGCTTAGTAGAAGCAGCACTACCTGTGTCCTCCACTAAGGAGGGACGCCCACGCTGCTGCCCCACCAACCAAAACCTCAGGCTTTAAAGTCACGTAGATGGTATGACCTTGGGCAGTTACTCACATCTCTGGTTTGCCCGTCTGTAACATGGAGATGGTAATAGTCTCTCTCTCTTGGGGCTGTTGTGAGGTTTTCATGAGATGTAAACCTAGCGCCTATCAATGCTTGTTTCCCTTCCCTGCAGCCCAATAACTGCCTCCTTGCAGAGGGTCAGACAAGACTCTCTCAGCTGGGGGTTTCCCCTGGTGCCCCAGCTCCTGGGGCCTCTCCCCTGCAGGCTCCTCCCCTCTGCTAGCCTAAAGGGTCTGTGGCATTCCTGGGAGGCTCTGGTGGCCCTAGCACAACAGGCTGGCAGGCCTGAGCAGCATGACAATGGGGGCCCCAGGGGCAGCCCAACCCACTCTTCCTTCTGATTCTGTCCCTCCTCCCCACTGCCAGTGACATGCTGCTGCTCTGCAGATAGGACAGGCATCCCTGGGTGCCTGAGGGCTGAGTGGGGAAGCTGGAAACAGCTCTCCCTCACAGACTGTGCGGGCAGCACATTTGAATAGCTTCTGAAAAACCAAAGTTCAAGCCCGCCCCACTTTCTCCTGGGAGGCGCAGCATCCAGACAGGGAGAGTTCAGCCAACAGAGAATCTCCTTCCTGCAACACTGCTGCAGGCTCTCCTCCTTTCTGGCCCCTCCTGCACCCAGGCAGGCATAGTCTCCGGAAGCACTGCAGGAACCCTTGGAAGGCCGAGACCTGACTCTGCCCCTAAGGTGCAGGAGTCATTTCCTTATCTGGGCCTCAGTTTTACTCCTCTGCAAAATGGGAATAATGTGAATGCCTGCCTCTCAGGAGGATTCCATGAGAGTGTGAATGTCAAAGTGCTTTGTAAACTATAAAAAGATCTGCATGTGTGTGAGATCATTAGTGTTTGACCAAAGAGCCCTTCTTAGGGGTCTAGGAGACAAGTGAAGACAAGAGAAATGAGAAACTAAGTAAGAACAGAGAGAAACTCTCCCCAAGGGCATGTATGTCCTTGACAGGGAGGAGGGAAAGTGGCAGCAGAGACCTGAGCCCATGGATCGATCAATCCCCTATGGCCTAGCTCCTTAGGCTGTACGAGTCAGTTGGAAAAGCAGGATGTGGCTGGACTCAGCCAGTTCTTACTCCTCCACTGAAGAAACCCAGGCCATTGTTTTCCAGTGATATGTGGAGAGTGGGGATGAGTAGGAGAAAAATATCATTTACCTGATTCCATTGTAATTCCAGTAGAGAGCCTGGAAGTTTCCACTTTATCACTGCACCAAGCATCCTCTCCTCACTGTTTGTGTGTACACATGTACACACACACACTGCCCCCCATGCACGACCACTCCAGACCTCAGATCGGGCAACAGCTGCATCCCTACAGGGTTCTAGGACAGGGTGGACACATAAACAGAGTCAGCCAATCACAGCCCTGTTGACCCTAGCAACCATCAGACCAATTAGAACCCCACCCCTGTATCCAGCAGTGCCTCCCAAACATACCACACACACACACAACACACACACACACACACACACACACACACACACACACACACACAGCCTTCAGGTCGCTGCATTACCACGACAACGAAACCACCACCCAGAGCTGAGAAAATGGGAAAGTGGCCCTCCTCAGCAACGAGACTGACAGTCACTGGGGTGAGAATGCAGGCAACACTGGGTGGGGTTAGGTCACTGAGTAGGGTTCCCCTGCAGGATGAGGGAGAAGAGAGGCAGCTGGTCCACCTAGGCTTTCTAAATAGCTTTTTTTTAGACATGGGCCTCAGTTTGCTCATCTATAGACGGGGTCAGAGGCTCCTGCTTGTATTATAGTATGTGCTCAGAGCATGTAATTACTTTTCAACTAATAAATAAGGATGGGAACTAGAGATTTTCTTTTCAGAAAACCTGAAGAATTTTGAATCTTCTGAGAAAAAGAAAGTTGATTGGTCCCCAGAAAGACCTAAAATAAAACCCTAAAATTCCGCTCATGGGTAGATTATAGAGTTGGAACTCAGTTCAACTTGAAAACACTTACTTGGTATCTACCGTTTGCCAGGCACAGATGCTGACTTTGGCTATGGCCAGGTGGACTTCGAGAGGCCTGCAGAGCGTGTTGGTGGAGAAGTCTGGAAGGCCAGGAGACCCGCTGGGTGGGCCTGGAGGCAGGTGCTGGTAGGGATGGCAGACCGCCTTAGGGAGACTCTGCTCAGGGCCAACGAGAAAGCTGAGGCTTGGACACTGTGTGCCCCACTGCTAAACTGGCTTCTCGCTTCCATACCCCAGAATCCTCCTTTCAGCTACCGGAGCGTTTATCTTAGTTAAAAACGGAAAGCTGACAATGGGCTCCTCTGCCCAGCTGCATCTGATAGCGCCTCAACAGTGAGCCTTTGGGCCCCTAAGACGTCCTTCAGAATCTGACGAACGCCGAGGAACTTCCTTCCTAGACTCAAAAACACATATGCACACTATTTTTCATTCATTTTGGGGAGCTCTGGGCCTCTTCAATCTCATTCATGGAGTTGCTTGTGGAGGCATGGCCTATGAGGCCCCTGTGACCCGACCTCTGCCTGCCTCGTCAGCTTATCTTGACCTCCCCCACTGATTTATGCCCGGCCACATCGAGCTGCATGTGCTTCCCTTGCACACCTACTGTGTTTCACTGCTTCATGACTTGCATATGTTGTTCTCACCAACTACAGGGGCTTCCTCCTGGTATCTAGTTAACTCCTATTCATTCTTCAAAGCCCAGCTCAGGAGTCACCACCGCCTTGACAGGGTCCTCGATGCTGTCCAGACAGGCTTAATCACTCAGCAGTCTGAAGCGCTTCTGTTCTGTCTACACACTTCTCTCGTTGAGTGCCCCCCAATACATGGGGACTCTGCATCTGTCTTCTTTACTGGGGTATGAGCTTCCTGAGGCCAAGGATCACATCTTTAGCCTTTGTATTCCCAGTACCTAGTGTATAATAAGCCTGGAGAACCAAAACGGTGGAACTGAATTGGCAGAGGAAACAGAGCTGACAAAGGAGGTGGAGAACGAGCCAGGAGTCAGGAGCAGAGAGGGTGTCAAGAAGGAAAGAGGCGTCAGGAGGAGCCTGGAGGTCAAGGTAGTTAAGGACTGAAAGGCATCATTGAATTTGGCAACTAGGAAACGAACAGTCCCAGTTTTCCTGGGACTCGTCTAGTTCTAGGATGAACAGTCCTGGGCAAATGGAGGTAGTTGTCACCCAACATTGGTGACCTTGACGAGGGCAGTTCTGGAGGATGCGGTGGGCAGAAGCCTGATGTGGAGGGCCGAGGAGTGACTGGAAGGTAGGGAAGGGAGATTGGGGGTACTGGCGACTGCTGAGCTGTTAAGCTGTGCAGGAGTGGGGAGCAGGAGGAGCCTGGGGGGCTCTCCTGGTGCCACCACTCTGGAGAGAAAGCAAACAAAGCTGGTGTCAGGAGCACTGTGGGCATCTGGTGACTTCTTCCTGAGCGGCTCCGAGCCTGCCACCTCTGTCACCCAGCTGTTCCTCCACCACCCTGAGATCCCTGCAGCACCAGCAGCTTCCCATTCTCTGTGTCTGTGTATTTTGTCCAGTGAGCACAATGGGTCCTGCATGGATGGGTCGGGGCTACTCTCTTCTTCTGAGTTGTTACTTAAAAGTCTTCTTTGCGTTTGGGTATCTTGTCCAACTAATTAGATCCTGAACTTCTTGAAGGCAGGGATCACGTCCTCCCTCCCTGCCTCCCTTGTCTCCCCCTTTCCTTCCTTCAGTAAACGCTAATTAAGTGCTGCCTCTCCAGCAGTCATGATGATGGGTACAGTTGCTGCTCTCAGGTGTCTCACAGTCTGGGTTCAGGGCTCCTGAATGTGGGGAATTTTATACCCTGGAGCAGCGGAGAGCTTCAGAGAGTCTGAAAATCCATACTGTTATAGGCTGATATTGACTCTGTGTGTGTGTGTGTATGTGTGTGTCAGAGACAGAGACTGCACGGTTTTAAAGAGAGAAACTCTACAAATGAACGTATTCAAGTGGAGTCAATCTGCTGGATTCAAGTCTTATCTGTGTGATATGGCAAATTATCCTCCACTCTGTGCCTCAATTCCCTAATCTATGAGGTGGTGATCAGAGAGTACCTTTCTCATAGGGTCATACTGAGGGCTTAATGGGAAATGTATGTAAATAACTTAGCACGGTGCTTGGAACAGAATAAGATGACAATCAGTGTTAGCTATTATTCTTCTTGAAAGAGAGCAAGAGAAGCATTTGTGAGACTCTCAAAGGGTTCTATGATCCAGAAAAGACCGAGAGCGAGTGGTTCAGTGGGTGAGGCTGACCTCTGTGCTGACAGTGGGGCATGCTGTGACAGGTGCTAAAGGGGCATTAGTCTGAGGGGCAGTCAGGGCGCCTTGAACTTCCTCTCTGCCTCTCCCAAGCACCAAGCGGCTCAGGACCCTGCTCTAAACAATGGCTCAGGAGTAAAGACTTTGAATGGACCCCCTGTGGCCACTGAGTAGCATGTTCAGGTTGGAACAACATGTGAGGAGAGACCAGAACTCCTTTCTCCCAGTTGGATGGATTAAAGGGGGGAAAAAAAAGAAGAAGAAGGCCTTTGCTCCTGATCACATTAAAAAGCAATAGCCTCCACAGCAATTAGGCCCCCGTAAATTACAGAGCGTTCCTCTGTCAGCTGGCTCGGCACTATCTCATTAGCCAGGGTGCCAGAGACGCTGCACGCCCTGCCGGGAGCCGCCTCATTGCCAAGTGCCTGCTCCATAATTAAACACAAAATCCCAGTCTCTTCAAGGCACCCGCCCGCCCCTCCTGGGGGATAGGGAGGCAGTGGACAGAGCAGGGCAAGGGCAAGGGCAAGGCCTGGCTATGGGCCCTGCTCAGGGGAAGGGAAACTAGAGGGGCATGAGTTGTGAGTGGGGAGCCCCAGGCCCTCCCATGACCTTGGGAGGAGATCTGAGAAGTCCTCAGGGAAAGGAAGTGAAAGGGCATGGAACAAGGGAAGGGACCCCACCTTCTACCTGGACACCCAGGAGCGAGAGCAAATGGGCCAAACTGGCTTCCCAGGAGATTCTGAGTTGGACTTCTGGAAGGGAAGTCTGGGAAAGGTGGGGAGTGGGGGGTGGCCGTGAAGTCTTTGCTCCAGGTTTGTCTGAAAACATCTAAGGACCCCACCCCCCAACACACACACACACACACCCACACACCCACACACACACACCACACACAAACCACACACACACACACCACACACACACGCACACCACACACACACGCACACCACACACACACACCACACACACACGCACACCACACACACACCACACACACCACACACACGCACACCACACACACGCACACCACACACACACACCACACACACCCACACACACCACACACACCACACACACACCACACACACGCACACCACACACACCCACACACACACAACACACACACACACACCACACCACACACAAACCACACACACACCCACACCACACACACACCACACACAAACCACACACACACACACCACACACACGCACACCACACACACGCACACCACACACACACACACACACAACACACACAACACACACACACCACACACACACCACACACACGCACACCACACACACCCACACACACACAACACACACACACACACCACACCACACACAAACCACACACACACCCACACCACACACACACCACACACACCACACACAAACCACACACACACACACCACACACACGCACACCACACACACACACACAACACACACAAACCACACACACACACACCCACACACACACCACACACACTACACACGCACCACACACACCCACACACACGCACACCACACACACCCCCACACACACAACACACACAACACACACAAACCACACACACACCACACACACGCACCACACACACCCCACACACGCACCCCACACACACACCACACACACGCACCACACACACCACACATGCACCACACACCCACACACACCACACACACACGTACCCCCCCACACACACCACACACATGCACCCCCCACACGCACACCCCCACACACACCCACACACACACACCACACACAAACCACACACACACACACCACACACACGCACACCACACCCACACCCACACACACACAACACACACACACCACACACAAACCACACACACACACCACACACACACCACACACACACACACCACACACACGCACACCACACACACACCACACACACGCACCCCCACACACGCACCCCCACACACGCACCCCACACACGCATCCCACACACGCACCCCACACACGCACCCCCACACACGCACCACACACACGCACCACACACACCACACACGCACCACACACCCACCCACACACACACACACATCATTGGTTCTCAGTCATCCAGGGACTGATGGGGATGGTAGCTGGGGCAGGGGAGGACTCAGGGGGTGGGACAATATGGCCCCCAGAGGCCCTTGTAGCCAGAACTGGAGTAACGGCTGGGCCAGCAGACAGGTGCACAAGATGGAAATACAACAAGATGTGTGTAGGAGAAATCATTCGACAAGCCACTGAGGGCACAGGTGAGCGCCCTTCACCGTCAAGAAGGCTCTAGTGACAAGAGAGTGGGGTGGGCTAAACAGCAGAGCTTTTGCTTTGCTGAGTGGGGAGCACAGACCAACTGGGAAGGCAAGAGGGGCCAAGCGTGGTCCCAGCAGTTCTTCTCTGCCCACCCCCACAGAGCCCCTGGCCTCTCTTCTAAATCCACTTTGAACAAGTGAAGAGATATCCTCATGAAGGGGTGCCAGTTGACCGGCCTGCCCTGGACGCCCACACGTCTCCAGCCAACCACGACCACCAGCCGAAGGATGGAGAAGACGCTCCAAGGTGCCTGTAGCACTTCTTCCCACGCTGCTGCGCAGGGCCCAGAGTGAGGATGGGGCAGGAGAGAGGAGACTGGAGAGGAGGCAGCTGCCTGGGGCCTGCCTGGGGAGGGGAGCACCACACCCCCTAGAGTTCTCTCCCCTCTCCCCCTGCCTGAGCGGCTTGGGCCTGGATGGTGTGATGTTCCAAGCTCCAGCTCTGGCAGCTGGATCCTGATGGAGAAGGACAGCGCCATAGAGAAAACATTCAGCACAGGCAAGATGGCCAGTTCACCGGGGCCAGAGACAGGGAGACCCAGAGGCCAGAGCTGCTGAAACTGGGGCATGAATAGAGGTAGATGCCACTTGGCATACATCTGCAAGGCATTTCATGTTAAACTGGGCAGCTGGATTGGTGGCCAGTGCCCAGCTAGAGCCCAGGGAACTAACTCTGCTGAGAGTCAGAAGACTGCACAGAAGCCCCGGGCCGGCCCCTCCCCCGTGGTGGTTCTCCTGGCTCTGACTGGCCCCAGACCAAGGCTGCTGCCCCTCTAGCCCTCCCCAGTCTGGGGACGGCAGGAGGGTGAGGACAGCCTTGCAGTGGTGACTCACAGTGCTGGCCTCTGAGGCTGGCACAGCCCAGAGAAATGCCAAGGTGGGCCGTGCTCCTCTCACCCCCTCTCAGAATCCCAGCACATCAGCAGCCCTGGGCCAGGCTTGGGGCAGGTGCCCAGGGCAGAGGGAAAGCAGCTGCCCCATTCCCACCTCAGCCTGCAGGAACCACGCTTCCCAACCCAGCCTATCCTGCCGGGACCAGCTGGGAGCCCTTTGCCACCACACCTTGTGAACCCAGCCCGGTGACCATTGTTCCCTGGAGCCACAGCTCATTTTCCTGGGGGCTCCTCCCAGGCCAGCTTCCCCTTTTCCTGCAGCCTGGGAGGGGCTGGGGCTCCAGAGCAGCCAGGTGTGGCCTGAGGGGTGGGAGGGGAGCCAGGCAGACAGGAAGGGTCAGCATGGGTCAGGAACCAGAAGCAATCTGGACAGGCCTCGGGTTGGGGGGCACGCCTAGAGGAGTGAGGAAGAAGTAGGGAGTTATACTCACAATCCCTTTTTCTCTGGGGTGAGCCCATGACCAGAATGGTGTGGATTAGCAGGGCCTCCCGGGAACACATGCTGTCTGAGTGATGGAGCAGATACTAGGCCTGCTCAGCTCAGGTATACCTAAATGATCAGCTGGGTCCAGGGCCCCTACATCTGAATGAACAGGAATGTCTGATCAAAATACATCTGACTGTGCCAGGTACTACCAGGTGAAAATGCACCTGAGTGCCCAGGCAGTGGTGGTAAGTCTCTTCTTGTGAACAGGTGTGACTGGGTACAATACCCGAATATACCAGGCTGCCCCAAATCAGACCCGAGTGCCAAATGACCTGGCAAGAAAGACCTATTCCAGGGAACCAGCTACTCCAGGTGACAGCCCAGACTCATAGGTTGGTATCTGGCAGTGTCTGGTGCAGCCAGGGGAAGGAAGGGATTGTGAACAGTCTGGACCCCCAGGCCTACTGTTTGCCCCAGTGAGTTTGCCCCTGGTCCCTCTGAGACATTAATACCACTCAGCATTTCTTCCTCAGGATCCCAGCCATTTATGAACCCACGGCTCCACTCTTAGTTAAACAGCTGGTGACTGAACCTGATCCAATATTTATTCCTGGAGAGAGGGCAAAAGGGCAGGTGTCACCTTAGGCAGCTGAAGCTGCAGTTGGCTGGGTTCTGGGGGAGGGAAGTGGAGGGGAAGGGAGGATGTGCTCTCTTTACTTGGGTACCAGAGGGTTTCTCAGACCTCAGGTGTGCCCCCAGGCAACCATCTCCCTCCTCTTCCTGGCATGGGCTGGGAGGGACTGGAAGGGGACTTTGTCCCCAGGGAAATGTCCCTAAGAGGGTGAAAGTTGAGTAGATGAGGGACCTCAGCCAGGAGCTGTCAGAAACCCAAACCTCTCCCTTGAGACAAGAAGGCCCCCAGGTCCTGCCCAGGACCCAGTGGGAGGCTTCCATGGAAGGAGGCCTCCCTGCAGGGAATGGTCAGCCTGCTTTTCCCTGAAAGGGGACGGGGAAGAGGAAAGCAGGGGACTGGGGTGAGGCCCCTCTGAGGAATGGAAGTAGGTGGTGCCCGAGCAACAGGGCTGGGCTGCCGCCCCAGAAAGGAGTCAGACCCACCGAGACTCTGTAAGAATCCAGAAACCTGGTAATTTCCCCACATTAGGCATTGTAATTCTGCCTGGCATGATTAGCAATAAACCTCAAAACCTGATGTAAACCGCCAATTTCTTTAAGAAAGAGGAGCTGAGAGATCTCCCTCACTGGCCAGGCCTGGAGGAGAAGCCCTAGAGATAAGAGTGAATTTAGGCTGCTTCAAAGAGGGCGAGGAGGGGGGCGAGGTTGGGGGGCTTGCTGAAGAAAGAAAAGGTGGGGTAGGGGTGGCAGCCAGTGTGTTTTCCTGATGGGAACTGACTTTACTGGGTGCCTGTTGTGTGTCAGGCACTTTATGTAGATCATAGTTAATCCTCATGATAACATTAAGTAGATATTGTTATCCCGTTTTACAGATGAGGAAACTGAAGCTTACGAGAGTTCGAGTGACCTTCCTAGTCACCTAGTGAGAGGCATAGCTGAATACAAATCCAGGTCTGACTGAGTCCAGAGCATGTGTGCTTTCTGCAATGCCTTGATGCTCAAGCCAGGCTCCAGGCGCCCTCCAGATAACACAGTCCAGAACAGGGCATGTCAAACCAGGGGAGGGAGTCTCTGCTACACCTCAGAGCGCCCACACTCAGATGTCGTGACCCCGGCAGCCCCCAGAGACTGTACATCAGAGGCAGCACCACTCAAGAGAAGAACACAGGTTCTGGCCTCAGAAAAATCTTGATTCAGATACCACTCATTAGCCTCTGTGCCCTTGGGCAAGTGGTTTAACTTCTCTGAGCCTAAATTTTCTCATCCATGAAGAGGACCTAATCATGGCTACCTCATAGGGCTATTTGAGAATTAAATGAGATACTGGATATAAAGAGTCTAGCACACAGTAGGTGCTTAATAAATGATAGTTTCTGGCAGGGCTGACTTCTCGGGCATGTAATCATGCATCTCACGGGGCCCTGTGCTCAGAATGGCACCACACTTAGGAGGCTCATGCTTGGTTTAATGCTTTATTGTTGCCTTCTTGAAATTTTTAATACTTTTTGAATAAGGGACCCAGCATTTTCATGTTGTATTGGGTCCCCCAATCCTGCTTATTGGTCTGGGTTCAGTTTCCTGGATCCCACACTCTGGAACAAGATTCCGTTTCATCATTTCATGGTTTTCTAGGCCCCGGGAAGTATTTCTCTGCCTACCCTTTCTGCCCGTGCTGTTGCTTACAAGAAATTCAGAGAGAGCTGACAGAACCCTGTCTCCCTTTGGTTTCCAGCACCGTTAGGGTGGTGGGAGAAGGTCACCCCCTCCTCGTTCCGAGGAGAGCCGTGAGCCTCGGCTCCTGGGAGTCAGCATCGTCTCCCTGATGCCAGCAGCCCTGTTAGGATTAAAGCTCCGCAAGGTTGGGAGCTTTAATCCCCTACCCAGCTGCTGGGGCGTGGGCCGCTGGTCCGGGCAGAAGCAGAGCTCTGAGCAATGTCAGGAAATGATGGGCAGGGCAGGCCTCCAGACACGGCAGTTCCCAGGACTGGAACCCGAGGTGGAGCCAGAGGCCACCCTCCCTCGGTGCAGACTGCTCCGAGGCTTCTGACCTCCAAGGCTCTGCCCCTTAGCTGTTTTTAGACTCCAGGTCCCAGGGGCCCAGCTGTTTGCTACATTGGCAGCCTGGGCCCACCTTCTGAACTCTGAGAAGCATCCTGCAGGGGAACTAGAAACTGATCGGCTGCAAGGTTGTCTGTCTTCTCTCATTCGCTCTCAAAAGACTTACCCCATTTCTAGGTCTAGGAGCCTTTTACAAGAACGCTGGGGCAGGGTGAGGGAAGATGAGGGAGAAGGTAGTGGAAGAGGAGTCTGGGGAGCAGCTGCACAACCAGGGAGAGGAATCATAAGCCCACCCAAAGACCGTGAAATATCAGAGTCAGAAGGGACCTTTGAGAAACTGAGTTCAGAGAGGGAAAGTAAGTCACCCAAAGTCACACAGTGAGGACTGGAACCTGGGTCTCCTAATGCCCAGCCTGGGATCTTTCCATCACATCATTTGTCTTCAGATTCAGAAACAAATTGGGGTAGTGAGAGAAAAAAAGAGACAGCTCCCCTCATCTTCTGTACACACACACACATATTCACAAACAAACACTAATTCCTCCTGGAGACTGGTAAAGGGAGGTGCTAGACCCTGGTCAGGTAAAAAGGGCATCAGGGTAGGGAGGTACGTGCCCTCTGACCATACCACTGGCATGGCCTCTTGAACCTGAGGCTTTGGGGTGGCATGATGTGCTATGCTTCTGCCAGGACGCTTCTCCCAGTGGCTGATCTGACAAGGTTGCTACCTTCCTGAGTCCCCAGGCTGAGATCTTGGGGCCTCTTCATGGGAAGGAAGGACCTGGAAAGTTTCCCATTTAGTGTGGGTTTTAAAGATAATAACATTAATTGCTAATATATACTAAGCACTTAGTATATGCCAGCACCATTCTAAGAGCTTTTCATGTATCAATTCATCTAATACCTACACAACCCTATGGAGATAGATACTCTCATTGTCCCTTTTTATTTTTTTAATTTATTTATTTTATTTATTAATTTTTGGCTGCGTTGGGTCTTCATTGCTGCGCGCGGGCTTTCTCTAGTTGCGGCGAGAGGGGACTACTCTTCGTTGTGGTGCGCAGGCTTCTCATTGCAGTGGCTTCTCTTGTTGTGGAGCGTGGGCTCTAGGCATGTGGGCTCAGTAATTGTGGCGCACGGGCTTAGTTGCTCCGTGGCATGTGGGATCTTCCCGGACCAGGGTTCGAACCCGTGTCCCCTGCATTGGCAGGTGGATGCTCAACCACTGTGCCCCCAGGGAAGTTCCATTGTCCCTATTTTGAAGTTGAAGAAACTGAAACACAGAGAGGTTAAGTAACTTGCCCAAGGTCACAAAGCTAGTAAACAGTAAAGCTGGGATTTGAACCTAGGCAGCCTGGGAGTGGGTAGCCTGTGCTCCTCCATCACTCCCCAGATGAGTGCTACCTTTGGGTTCCTAGTTCAGTGCTCTTGGCAGTGTAACACCTGCTTGATCCCCATCCAGTAGGGTTTTAGTTAGAAAAAGCTATGTATATTTCTATTTACATATACATTTACCCTCTGATTCAGCTCCCCTTTCCTCCCACACCTGGGTGCCAGGCACTGTTGTCCAACCAGGAGGTAAATCTACAGTTGGGGGAGCTACTTCTCTCTTCGAGCCCCTCTTTCCTGCCCCTCAGAACACCCCTTAGTGGCCTATGCTGCCACCTTCTGGCCACAGAGTGTTAAGACAGCCCCTGTGGGTGTTTTTCAGCTGTTGATTCCCAAATATATATATTTTTTGTTATTCCAGATTTTTTCCAGCTTTATTGAGATGTAACTGACATATAACATTGTGTAAGTTTTTTTTTAAAGATTGGATTATGTTTACTGACTCATAACGTAGCCTGAAACACAATCTAGAAATCCTTGTCAACACCAGCTTTTTTCCCCCATTTTTAACTGAAGTATAGTTGATTTATAATGTTTCAGGTGTATAGCAAAGTGATTCAGATATATATATATATATATCACTATTGTGTAAGTTTAAGGCATACACAGGTGATGATTTGATACACATACATATTGTGAAATGGTTACCACAACACCTTTAGTTAACACTTCCCATAGTTAACTTTTTTTTGGTGGTGAGAACTCTCTGCCCAAATCTATATCTCTTTTGAGACCCAGGTCTGTGTGTTCTGATGTGTATGGCTCTGGTACCCCAACACCCTGTAACTCCCCTAAGTTCAGAGCTGGCACTAGAACCCAGGGCTCCTGGCTCCTGGCTCAGTTCTTACATCACAGCACCACACTGTTTCTTCAACAAGGCAGCAGAAAACACAGACAAAATGAGGGTCTGGAGAAGGACAAGACAAAGATCACGTGCTGGCTGGTGCCAGAGTCAGGATTCAGACCCACGCCAGGGCGGCAGCAATACCCAGGAGGGCGGGGGGGCTTTCTGGAGCATTCCATGTCACTGCTGGGGGTTTGGAGAAGGGATAAGCCTTCTAAAACATACAGGTAAGGAAGTGTGAAGCTGAAGGGGGTTGAGCAATCCGGGGCGGCTAGACAAAGGCTTTGTGGCTGAGGAGAAGGGGGAAAGGGGTGGGTGCTGGAACTCCCTACCCCGGACTCGGGAGATGGAGACACAAGAGGCAAGAATGAGGGTCCATGGGGAGGGGTGGGAGAGGAGAACAGAGAGAACAGGAGGAGGGGTGGGCTCCTGGGCCCTGGCCTCACTGAGGGATCAGAAGGGGAAACGGAACAATGGACAAAGAAGGAGCAATCAGATGGAAGAGTTGAAGCCCGAATGCTTTAGAGACAGACTTTCAACTTAGAGCCGGGGCAAGGTCGTTAAGGCCCCACTGCCTGTTTTTGTGCTGCCTGCAAGCAAAGAATGTTTTTTTACATTTTTAAATAGTTGAAAAACTTCACAAGAAGAATAATATTTCATGACACCTGAAAATTACATGAAATTCAAACCTCAGTGCCTACAGATAAAGTTTTATTGGGACACAGCCGCGCACTCATTCACTATGTATCGTCTATGACTGCTTCCTGCTACAGCAGCAGAGTGGGTCAAGACAGAGAGCATGCGGCCCACAAAGCTTAAAATATTTACTCTTTGGCCCTTAACAGAAAGTCTGTGGACCCCTACCTTAAAGAAAAAGGGCCCTGGGTCGCAGGATCTGCCCCCCTATTGGAGGGGAAGCTGCCTGGGGGAAGCTGAGGCTGCAGACAGAGGGGCAAGCAAGGAGCAGAAGGGATGGAGGGAGCTCTCAGGAGGCCTCTGCAGAGCCAGCTGCCCTGATTTTCCCATGACAAAACTCCTCGACAATAAACCTGTATCTTCCAGCCGCTAGCCAGCTCTCCCCAGGGTGGGTCTTAGAGGGTCCCAGACCCCTCCACATACCTTCTGGCCTGGGAATCCCTGCTCCACCATTATGAACTGTGTGGACTTGTGCAATTCCATAACCTCTATGCCTTAGGATCTCCGTCTGTAAGATGGGGATGATAAGGCAGACCTTGAAGGACTGTTGAGAATTCTATAAGATGACAAAGTTTATAACTCAGTACACAGTGGCTTTCTGAAGACCTTGTTGCTTTTAAGAGTAGGCAACTCTGCCGGCAGCTCGGCTTCATAAGTGCGTGCACCTCCTAACTGTGTCCACTAGAGGGCAGGAAGGCCCTCCTGGCGGCCAGGAGGGTGTCAGATGGAGTTGGTCCGCAGGTTTCCTGCCTGGGGAGAGGTGCCTGCCCTGCTGTTTACAACCCTGGCCTTTGATCTGCTCCTGTTCTCCCCACAGCCTGCTGAGGGCCAGACTGTTGCAGAGCTTCCCGCTGGGGGAGGGGGACCCAGGCTTCCTTCTTGCCCTTTCTTTGTCCCTCAGAGGCAGGCCAGGCTGAGACCAGGTCACTCACTGGATAAACACTCCTGCAGTCTATCGTACATCACCTCACATCATCCTCCCAACGACCCTGGATGCAGGCAGAGCCGTGGAATAATGCCCCTCATTCTGGTGAGGGAACTGAAGCTCAGAGAGGTTAAGTGAGTTGCCCAAAATCCCACAGCTAGTTAGCAGGCCAGCTGGGATTGTAGCTCATGTCACATCTTCTGGTGCCGGGTGTGGCTCTCTCCGGATTGGCAGGCTGTCCTTAACGACCACGCTCTCCCTGAGGCTCCACCTTCTGCAGCTTCTTCCAGTGTCACTGCCGCTGCCCTCCAGGCTGGTGAAACACCAAAGCACACCTCTACCCAACAGAACTCGGAATGTTCCAGGTGCTTCCACACACGTGAGCTCATTTCTATTGAGAACAGGCTCTCCCAGGGGATTCAAGGGCAGCAGCAACTGTTCTGTCCAGGGGCTTTGATGCATTTAGGAACGCAAGGGCAGATGGGCACATACACACCCAGATGTGTGCTGGCAGGGGACAGTGAGAGAGAGGTTGCTGGACGGAAGTAGTCAGGGAAGGCTGCTGGGAGGATGGCCTTTGGGAAGCTGCAGGAAGGCGAGTGAAGAGGCAGGAAGGCTCACGGTCTTTCAGGGTAAGCAGTGAACCAGAGAGGGGTGTGTACCAGACAGCAGAGTAGAGGGCAAAGTGTGAGCCCGAAAAGTTAGAGGAGGCTGCTTCACAAGGAGCCTTGAATGCCAGGCTCAGGGAAGTGGATTTGGTCATGTGGGCAATGGGGAGACATAGAAGGCTTTTGAAGGAGGGTGTCTTAGGGTCCCTTTTTTTTTTTTTTTTGGCCGTACCGCAACATGCGGGATCTTAGTTCCCCGACCAGGGATCAAACCCGTGCCCCCTGCAGTCCTGCAGTGGAAGCACAGAGTCCTAACCACTGGATTGCCAGGGAATTCCCAATGGTGTCTTAGAAAGGCTGATATGAAAGTGTTAAGGAGACTGGGCGCCTTGGGAAGGAAGCAGAAGAAGATGTTTCTGTGGTCCAGGCTTGAGGTGACTGTAGACACAGTGGAGAGGGCATGGGTTCCAGAACTGCCAGCGTGTCAAGTTTGATGTAATGTGGGAGGCTGAAGGAGAAGGACTAGCCCAAGATGGGAGTAACTGGAGAGTTAAGGTGTGTATGTGTGAGAGTGGGTGACGGTAGGGAAAATGGTTAATTCTTTTTCTATGAGGATGAATTTGAGGACATCAAGTAGAAATGCTCTGTGAATACATCAGGATAGAGCATGAGATATTAGAAGAGAGTCAGAGCTCAAGACGCAGCAAAGGAGGGAATCAGTCACATGGACATGATCTCTGAATCCGTGAGAGGGAGTCTGGGTGCCAGGTGAGCGGCTGAAGAGGGGCTGAGGCAGCCGGGGAGGGAGAGGAACTAGAAGAGGTGGCCCAGGGGAAGAGTGTATGTTGGGGCACCCCCTATCCCATCCCAGAGGCTCTCGAGTGGAACACGTGGCACCCCTCTAGCAACCATGATTGGGTGGTGGAGGGGGGACATTTGTCCTAAGTCAGGCCAGTCAGAGAATTACAGCACTTCTGATGGACATGATGGACAAAAAAGCTCTTTCCATCAGTACATGAACAAGGAAGCAGTTTCTGTGTCCCCAAGAGGACCCAGCCTTAGGCTGAGGAAGACAGAGGCAGGGATGGAAAGAAACTTAGCCCTGGGTGACATCCCTGAGTTGCTCCATCAGTCCTCGCCTGAACCACTGGTGAACAACTAACTGCCCTTTGTTCTGTGAGGTAGAGTTTTCTGTTTCCTGCAAATGGAATATTCCTAACTCATACCAAGGAAGAAGGAAAACCTGAAGAAAGTCACTTTTTGGTAATTGAGGGAGGAGAAGACTTCAAAATGGAAGGAGAAGTGAATAGTATCACATGCTGAGTGTCAGGTCAGAGATGTCTTACTGACCAAAAACTGTGTGACAGAAGAGGAAACAGTGGGTCACAGAGGTTCCTGTAGTCAGACCCACACCCAGGACTCGGGATTCACAATTCATTACCTCAAGAGGGAAAGGGGAGCTATGTCTTGGAGAGCTATTCCAGGGGATCTTCCCCACCCATGGCTTTGGTGTAGTCCCCCCCAGCTCCCACTCCTTTCCAGAAAGTTCTGGAGATTTAATGGCCATTTCCCTGCCCTCATGCCAAACCTCTACTCATCTAACTTTGACCTCAGACAAGAAAATATCTCATATTTTTTAAACTCTCTTTAGACAAAGAAAGACCACATGGCTCCTAACTCAACCACGCTAACACTGGGACACTTCTTCCTAGTGTCTAACTCAATTCCTTTCCGTTGAGAAGGACCCGTCAGCCCTCCCACTGACCAGGGCTTGTTGGTGGATCTGTAGGGCATCTGAAGGTGACACACAGGGCTCGGGGAGAGAGGAGGCAGGCAGGCAGGAGTGGCTGCAGGGGAAGGAGGGCACCCTGTCCCAAACACCCACTGGCCGCTGTGGCAGGGCCAGGCTCTTCCTGAGCGGATTACCGTTGCGGTCTAAGTGACTGAAGCTGCCGAGAATGCTACTGTAACGAGGGGCTTACCGAAATGTAGACACCCAGCGCTGGCGTGTCCTGACACACAGACGGGAAAATAAGCAGAATAAGCTCCCAGCGCTAAGCCGCTCCATTGTCCTGCTTGTTGCTAAAACACCTTGCAGAGTTTTCTGCCGGTGCCCCTCCCGCTCCAGAACTCTGGGGCCAAGGGCTTTCTCCTCCTAAAGGTGGGAGAGGCGGCCCTTCAGGAGGGTGAGAGCTGAAGTGCACAGCTGAAAGCTTTTGTCCTTCAGCCTAAATAGTATGGAGGAGCCCCATGCAAGTGAGTCAGTGGCCCGCGGTCTCACGGCACGTCTGTAGCAGGGTCAGGATTAGCACTAGGTCTCCTGACCCCCTGTGAGTGCTCACTCCTGTGTGCCTTGGGGTCCTTCCACCCCAAGCATTGCCCCTCACACTCAGTTCTCCTCCATCTCCCACCGCAGACCCAGGGGCTGCTCTCTGGGAACCCTGATGGGTGACTGGCAGCTCCCAGGTGTAGAGTGGCACAGGGCCTTTCTCAGTTTGGCGCTGGTTCACTTATAGGGGTGGAGTCACAGACCATGGTCATGTCACATGGAGGCAGGTAACGTTTGCAACTGCCAGGGGAAACCAGAGTGGAAAAGTCCCATCCCAATCTCTGAGGGCCCCCGGAAATGGGGGAGCGTCTGTGCCGCAGGGAGGGGGCCCTGGGAACCCAGAGTAAACACTGGGGCTTTCCAGCAAGCCGGTGGCTCTGGGTGGTTGAGGAAGGCAGCGCTGGGCGGTGGGCGGCAGGGGGAGAGGGCAGGGTGGATGGGAGAAGTGGCGCCTGAGAGGCAGGCAGAGGGCTATGGGGCTCCTAGGTAACTGCTGTGCGTCTCCACCTGGGTGTCCCACAGTCACCTCAAAGGTAACTTGTCCCAGCCCACTCATCACCCTGACAACCTTCCTCCTGGGCTCTGTATCCTGGCCAGTGAAGCACCACCCCAGGCATCTAGCCAGAAATCAGGTCCACCTTCATGCCTCCCTCTTCCCAATTCTTCTCTTCCTGCCAGTCACCACGTTTTTGCCGAGTTTACCTTCTCAGTTTTTCTCAAAACCACCCCCTGCTCTCCAACCAGCCCCCTCTGCTCTCTTCTCACCTGATCAAAGTAACAGTCTCCTAACAGCTCTCTCTGCCTTGACCCTAAAATCCATCCTTCGGGCTTCCCTGGTGGCACAGTGGTTGAGAATCTGCCTGCCAATGCAGGGGACATGGGTTTGAGCCCTGGTCTGGGAAGATCCCACATGCCGCGGAGCAACTGGGCCTGTGAGCCACAATTACTGAGCCTGCGCGTCTGGAGCCTGTGCTCCGCAACAAGAGAGGCCGCAATAGTGAGAGGCCCGCGCACCGCGATGAAGAGTGGCCCCCGCTTGCCACAACTAGAGAAAGCCCTCACACAGAAATGGAGACCCAACACAGCCAAAAAAAAATAAATAAAAAATAAATAAATTAAAAAAAAAAAATCCATCCTCCATGTGGCCTCCATGACCGTCCCCCTAAAGGGCCAGGCTGAGCAGTTTTTCCATTTAAATCTCCAGGGTCTCCCCATCCCAAGGGATCATCTTGGGCTCTTTAGCATGACTAAAAGGACGGAGGTGGTTGGACTCCATCTTGCCAAAGCAGTGCAGAAACACAGCTGCTAGAGTCTGACTTCCTGGGTTCAAATCCTGCCTGCTACTTTCTAGCTGTGTGACCAAGGGCAAGTTACTAAACTTCTCTGTGCCACCATTTCCTTATCTATGAAATCAGAATGTGAAGAGTACCCGCCTCATAGACTTGTGAGGATGAAGTGCGTTTCTCTGTGCAAAGCAGTTAGAGCTGGGATTGTTACCACCTCCTCCTCCACCTTCCTCTCTGCCCTTCCCTGCCTCACGCATTCGCTTCGGCAGCTGGGCTCTTGTAGAATTAGTTACAAGAATTCTGCCGGCAAATCGTGCTATTTCTCATCTCAGCGTCTGGGCCCTTCAAAGAGGTAACTTCCTCTTCCCCACCTCAGTGCGCCTACCGTGCTTGTTGCTTGTCTCGCTGGCTTGTTTGCCTGATTTCCTGTCTGTCTCCCCAGCTGCACTGAGAGCCCCTTGAGGGCAGGCCTGGGTCCCTGGTGCCTAGAACTCTGCATGGCACCCAGCATGCCCCCAAGGAATGTGTGCTGACTGAATGAAGGAGTGAAACGTTTGCCCCGGGAGTGCTGGGTTTGGGTATTCATCGTAGTGAGGGATGCTCGGGTAAGGGGATGTTGCGACGCCACCAAGGTCCCAGAGATACGCCTCGATATTTGTGTCCCTCCCCCAGGCACGTCTACTACACGGTAATGGGCGTCAAAAACGCAGCGATGGTCCAAGCCCGGGGGAGGGCCTGGAACCTTCCGGGGTCTACAGATGTGCTGCTGGAGGGGACCAACAGAGGGAAGAGGCAAAGAAAAAGGATAACAGGACATGAGGTGGCGAGAAGTCTGCTGTCCCCCAACTTTCCTTGGGTCTTCAGGGATTCTTGTGACCCTGGCGACCTGTCCCTAGTGTAACCCAACAAAGTTCCCTTTCCTGGAGTCAGACCAAGGAGATGGTCCCATAGCTCTGCCATGCCACTGCCCCGAACCCCATAAAATTGGGATAATAATAGCTACTCCACCTTCCCAGAGTATCTATCGAATGGCTCAGATTCATACACTCACCTATTATTCAGCCAGCCAGCCAGCCAGCCAGCCATTCAACAACTTTAATAAATATTTTCCATGCCAGGCATGGCACTGGTTGTGGGGGACACAACCTTGCTTAAGACACGTGCAGTTCCTGCTCCCGGGGAACTTGGAGAGTTATGAAACAGACGATGAAACCACGAAGTTGAAGTGCGGCGAGTTATGACTGAGAAATAGAGTATAACAGGAAGGAATGAAATAAATGGGGGCAGCCCTCGTTAGGGGCCCCCGGACTGCTCTGCTCACCTGGTGGCAACTGGTGCCAGAGACATGGGGTCTTGTGGTCTCTTGTAGTCACAGGCTTCTGGCACGATGATCCTACTGCCTCCCTGCCCTCCCATGCCAAGGACTGACATTGCTGCCCTTCAGTGCATGAAACAGCTTTGACCTTTTAGGACTTAATATTGTGAAGCTCAAAGTCTCCTTCCAGTCCCTTGTGTTTAGACCCAAGTTTAAGGTAGTTCAAGATGGCTGGAAGAGAAGGTAGACCATCCACGATCCTTCACTACCCCTCCAGGCAGCTGGGACACCCCGGCCCCTGAGCTTCTTCCTTCTGGACTCGTCCAGAAGCAATCTAGCATTGTTCAAAAGCTCCACTCTGGAGCTGGATTGCCTGGGTTTGAATCCCTCCTCACCCCATTTACTACTAGCTGTGTGACCTTGGATAAGTTACCTAACCTCTCTGAGCCTCAGCTTTCGTATTTGTAATATCCACGCATGTAAGATTACATGACAATATATGTAAAGTGCGCAAAACTGTAATCACAGAAAAACAAACAAACAGTGATTGCACATGATAAGCTCTCCATGTTTTATGAACATTATCTTTGCTTTTACCATGATGTACTGTGTGCTATTTGTCTGCCTCTTCCGAAGCCTTTGAGGGCAGGGAGCCTCTGACTTCCTCATTCATCCTGGTATCCCCAGGACCTGGCACAGAGCCTGGCTCAGAGCAGACAGGCCAAAAATATTTGTAGAGTGACGACTGACTAAAAGGTCAGTAGGAGTGCTGGGACGGGCTGGGTAGAGAGACTAAGCTGCCAGGAAGGGGCGGGGCTCTCTGTCTGGGAGGGGCCTGAGGGAAGTTGCCAGAGTCGCAGGAGGCAACGTCAGGGAACGCCTGGTCCGGGTGCTATGCTTCTTCTTTTCCTGCTCGCAGCCTCCAAGGGCTCTGTGACCATCTGCTGGGGGCAGGAAGGGCAGGTGCCCAGGGAGGTAGAGTCTGGAGCCAGCCTAGAGGATTTACGCTTCTGCCACTGAGCTCCTGGACCGAGGATGGTTAGAGGGAGTCCACGTGGCCCTGAAGAATGGATGGGGCACCCCTGAAGTGGCCAAGGGTGTGAAGAAAGAGGGGGTGGTCCTGGTGACCACCAAGATGGAAGGGAGAGCTGTCCCGTGTCGGACAGGAATGGTCAACAGATGCCCAGCCCTATGCCCTGACCACACTGTAGGGAAACTGGGGCCTGCTCCGTGCCTCCCAGGGCTCAGTGCAGGGCCAGGGCTCACACTCCGGTCACTGGTGTGCTCCAACCCATCGCACAGCCTTGCAGAATGCACAAGGGCCTCTTGGACCTCAGCCCTTGAAGCTCAGCAGAGCCCTGGACAGGTGGAGCAGGGGACCCTGACAGCCTCACTCAGCTGAGTGGGATGATGAGTCACAGATAATCGGAAGCACATCCTAATGGAGATTATGTTCTTAATCGACTAAGAACTAGTTTTATTGCTAGTGGACAAGAAAAGGCCTGAAGTGTTGGGTTATGGGCGGAGGGGGGTGTCCCTCTGCTCTCTAAACCTGCTCAAAGTTGGGCTCCTTTTTCTCCTCTTAGTCCTCGACCCCTATAGATGGGACCAGCCAAGCAATGAACAGCTGGGAATGTTGGCCAAGCCCCTGTTTGGCTGGGAACATCCTGCAGAAGTGACAGTGACCTGCTGCAAACACCCCCGTGGGCAGGGACTCCAATAGGACGCAATTCATGGGTCAGAGGGAGACAAGAAGGGGGCTTGGAGGGCGCTGGCTGACTTTAAGGTATCAGGAAGTGGTCTCCTGCTGCTCAGAGATTTCCTTCACCACCATCCATGGTTCTGTTGGCAACTCCTACGCTAGGATGGCTACACCTGCATCACCACACACATGCACGTACACACAGATGCACACATAAACACCCCACACACTGTAACGCAAACACACACACTCTCACACACACACACTTACACAGTCACATATGCACATACATGCGCACACCTCCACTCACATACACAAACACCTGCACACACACCCCTTTCGCACCCTCACCATCTCATTGACACACATACACACACCACTCTGCCCCCTTCACATGCTGAGACAATTCCAGACATGCCTGTGAGATTTGAGCTTGTTTCCAGTGGGGAAGGAAGGGATAGCCGAGGACAAGCTTGAGGGAATGGTGGCTGTAGTTCTGTTTGAAGTTGTTTGTGTGACTATCATCCAGCCTGTGTTTGCAATTGTTTTCCATTCATTTAATCATTCAATATGTATTTCCCTATTGACTGAATGCCTACTATGTACTAGGCACAATTCTAGGTTCTGGGGATCTCAGCTGGTTTTCCCAAGAGGTAGATATTGAGACAAGGGCTTTAAAAAAATAAAAATGCTTTATTGAGATATCATTAACATACCATACAATTCATCCATTTAAAGGGAATAATTTGGTGATTTTTAGTGTATTCACAGAGTTGTGCAACTATCACCACAATCAATTTTTGAACATTTTCATCACCCCATAAAGAAACCCTATACCCATCAGCAATCATTCCCCGTTTTCCTCTTTCCCTGCTCCATGGCAGCCATGAATCTACTTTTTGTCTATAGATTTACCTATTCTGGATATTTCATATAAATGGAATCATACAGTATGTGGTCTTTTGAGACTGGCTTTTTAAAAAAAATATTTACTTATTTTCCTTTTTTTTTTTTTGGCTGAGTTTTGTCTTAGCTGCAGCACACAGGACCTTTGTTGAGGCATGCGGGATCTTTTCATTACAGCGCGGTCCACTCGGGCTCCTCTCTAGTTGTGGCATGCAGGTTTTCTCTCTCTCTAGTTACGGCGCATGGGCTTAGTTATCCCGTGGCATGTGGGATCATAGTTCCCCGACCAGGGATCGAACCCGCGTCCCCTGCATTGGAAGGCAGATTTTTTTACCGCTGAACCACCAGGGAAGTCCCAAGACTGGCTTCTTTCACTTAGCATAATGTTTTCAAGGTTCACCCATGTTGTAGTATATGTCAGCATTTCATTCCTTTTTATGGCTGAATACCATTCTTTCGTATGGATAGACCACATTTTCCTTGTCCATTCGTCAGCTGATGGTCATTTAAGTTGTTTCCACTTTTTGGCTATTACATATTATGCTGCTATGAACATTTGTGTACAAGTTTTTGTGTGGGCATATGTTTTCAGTTCCTTTAGGTATCTACCTAGGAGTGGAATTTCTGGGTCATATGGTAACTCCATGTTCAACATTTTGAGAAACTGCTAAACTGTTTTCTAAAGCAGCTGTACCATTTTACATCCCCAGCATCAATGCATGAGCATTCCAACCTGAGACAAGATTTTATTTGGAAAGTGGTCCCACGAAACACCAGTAGGAAAAAAGGGAAGGGAGAAAAAAGAAAGGAAGGCAGCCAATAAAGGATCATTATCAAGCAAATTACCACTGAGAGTAATTGAAGCTTAAGGCCATTTCAAGTAAGTCTGGGAGTCAGTACAGAACTAGCACTTTAGAGTCATCCCACCTGAGGAGCAAGGGGGAAGGGGTATGTATACACCACTTCCCAGCAGCCTTGGTTGAGTGTGTGTGTGTGAATTTCCTGTCAATTCCCTTTTGCTTGATGCAGAAGCAAGCAAAGCAAGTGCAGCAGGAGAAAGCAAAGAAATGCAGATGCTGGCAGCTGGAGTCAAGCCTGCTGGCCAATGATGGTGGCAGGGAAGAAAGGGCATCGACAGCACCTGCTCCCTTGGGTGAACCAAAGTTCCAGCCCTCACGGAGCTTACCCTTCAATGAGAGAGATATTAACAAATATATGTAGTACATAGGTAGCACCATAAGGGGAATAAAGCAGGGTAAGGGGATGGAGGGGGATGAGGAAAGCTGTGTCAGCTCAGGTGGTCAGGACAGGCATCTCAGAGGAGAAGAGATTTCAGCTGACACCTGAATGAAGCGAGGGACAGGCTATCTGAAGGCCAGTTAAATGTCTGATGGAAAGAGCATTGGAATCTGGGCCGTGGGATCAGCCAGTGCTCAGCCCCTGAGCGGGGAATAACCTTGGCGTGCTGGAGGAACAGCAAGAGATTCGGCGTGAACGAGGCAGACAGAGAGCAGTAGGAAGAAACAGAGATACAGCCGGGGGCCAAGCTGGGAAACAATTTTGGATTTTGTCCTAAGGGTAAACAGAGGCCACTGAATGGGTGAGAGCAGGAGAATTTTGACCTAATTTACACTTGTTTCTTTCTATCAAAGCCATTGGGTTCCAGAAGCATTGTAACTGCGTAACCCAACATTTAGTGAGCCTGTTAGGCTCCCAAAGGTGTTAACACCTACTGCTGGGCATCCAAACCCAGGCCCCAAACATTCATTCATTCACTTATTAGTTCCTGGCATTGGTCTAGGCTCTGAGTGTGCAGCAGTGAACATCTGACCTAAGCTCTGCCCTCACGAAGCATACATTCTAATGGAAGGAGACAAGTAAGCAACGTAAATATGTACTATAAGTTATAAACATATAACATTAGAAAATGATCAAGGTTTTAGACTACAGGGAAAAGTGGACACAAGGAATACAGAGTGCTGGGGGGCTTAGATATTTCAAGTAGAAGGGTCAGTATGGCTTCTGAAGGGGCTGATAACACTGAGGCAGCACTCTCAGCCTGGCTCCCGGAACCCCCCTCCCCGCCTCCAGAGAATGTATCCAGGGACCTCGCAGCTGGAGGGAGGGCACAGCTGGATCTCCGAGGAGGCAGAGGGACCCCAGAGTGGAAGACTGGGTTGTGCTCCTCAGCTGCTCCAGACACACAGCCTGGGAGGGGGAGGAGGAGCCAGAGTCGGGGCAGGGGAGGAGGGGCCTGAGTCTGCCAAGCCACAGGGGAATATTGATGAGCTTTCTGGCAAGAAGTGACGGAGCTGGTGGGGATGGTGTAATGAAGACAGATGATCCCAGGCCAGCTCAGCTCATCTTCCTGCTGGAGGAGGGAGAGTTACCACCAGGTGGGGGGAGGGGGGGAGGGCTTGCCAAGTGCCCTGGGGAGAGCGGGGGAGGCCCTCTGCTCTGGCACCGTGGCTAGCCCGTAGCACCCCATCCTCTCTCCTTCTCTGCCACCCCACCCCCCGCCCCTGCCCTCCTCTCACCTTAGTCCTTCCTCCTCTCCTTCCTGCCCCCTCCTTACTCTTGGGACGAGTCCCTTTCCCCTTTCTCCACTTTTCCTTCCTCTCTCTTCCCCTTTTCTCCCTTTGACCATCTCTCTGCAGCTCTCCCTTCTCCCTTCTCTCTTTCTTTGCCCCCTCCATCCCCAGCCTCCCTGACTGTGGCCTCCAGAACAGCGTGCAGTTCTCTCTCTGGGGTTTCCTGTCCCCTGGCAACTCTCTATAAATAGAAGCCACCCCCTCTCCCCATTCTATCACAATTTACTGAGTGCCCACTATGTGCTAGGCACTGGCCATGCCAGCCTATGGACTGTGGCTACAGCAGTTCCAGGGAAGAAAGGGAACAGATTTTTTTTTTTTTTTTTGCCTGATTGTACCTCTTTCTTCCTCCCTCCCTCCCTCCCTCTCTCTCTTTCTTTCTTAATGTGGTAAAATACATATAACATAAAAATTTATCATTAGAGACCTTTAGTACATTCACAAGATTGTGCACCATCACCACTAGTTACGGAACATTTCATTACCCCAGAAGGAAACCCCATACTCATTAACAGTCTCTCTGCCCTCCCCCAGCCCCTGGCAACAATTAATCTGCTTTCTGTGTCTATAGATTTGCTATTCTGGACATTTCATATGAATAAAATAGTACAATATGTGCCTTTTTGTATCTGACTTCTTTCACTTAGCATATTTTCAAGGTTCATCCATGTTGAGCATGTAGCAGTACATCATTCTTTTTTCTGGCTAAATAATACTCCACCATACGGTTATACCACATTTTGTTTATCAGCTGATGGACATGGGTTGTTTAGGCACTGAATTTTGAAACAGAAGCCCTTGCACTGAGTCCCACACCACTCCTACCTGTGTGGCCTTAAGCAGCCATGGAATGTCTTTGAGCCTTAACAATTTCACCTGTAAAATGGAACAGTAAATATTTAAATCTCTCATGTCCTTTCAGAGGATAAGAAAAATGAGCTGGTCCTTTAGCTTGAAAAATTGGAAACTGCCTCTCATTTCTTTTTTTTTTTTTAATTAATTAATTAATTAATTTTTGGCTGTGTGGGGTCTTCGTTGCGGTGCACGGGCTTCTCATTGCAGTGGCTTCTCTTGTTGCGTAGCATGGGCTCTAGGCGTGCAGGCTTCAGTAGTTGTGGCACGTGGGCTCAGTAGTTGTGGCTTGTGGGCTCTAGAGGTCAGGCTTAGTAGTTGTGGCACACTGGCTTAGTTGCTCCGCGGCATGTGGGATCTTCTCGGGCCAGGGCTCGAACCCGTGTCCCTTGCACTGGCAGGCAGATTCTGAACCACTGTGCCACCAGGGAAGCACCGCCTCTCATTTCTCTCTTCCTGTACCCACTACCCATTTGCTATTGAATTTGGGATACATGGTCAATAAAAAAATCTATATGCCAAGGCTGGATGGACTGATGTATACTGTTGTGTTCTCTGTCATTCATTCCATTTCACTGGTTTTAACATGCATTATTTTTCAGATTTTAGTATCTTTGAGATCAACACGCATCATACAACCAGTAGTTGTGTAGTAATTGGCAGTGCTATTTATTTTCTTAGTGGTTTGTAAAATAATTGTGTTCATTACAATCAATGGTCCAAGGTTTTCATAGTATGCTAGGCAGAGGTTGGTGAATATCACTATAAACAATAAGAGAAGTAAAAACAGACTTCCTAATGACTTATTTTATTTTTAATTTATTTTATTTGTTTATTTATTTTTGGCTGAGTTGGATCTTCGTTGCTGCATGTGGTCTTTCTCTAGTTGCGGTGAGCGGGGGCTACTCTCTGTTGTGGTGCACAGGCCTCTCACTGCAGTGGCTTCTCTTGTTGCGAAGCACGGGCTCTAGGCGTGCAGGCTTCAGTAGTTGTGGCTCGTGGGCTCTAGAGCACAGACTCAGTAGTTGTGGCTCACGGGCTTAGTTGCTCCATGGCATGTGTGATCTTCCCAGACCAGGGCTCGAACCCGTGTCCCCTGCATTGGCAGGCGGATTCTAAACCACGGCACCACCAGGGAAGCCCCCTTAATGATTTATTTTTGATGATGGGGTCATGTGAGTTAACCCATGTCCTGGTATGTGAACTCCCAGCTAAAAAAGTTAATTGAGATGGAAATACTGATTTACTTCAAATGACGTAACTTCAACATCATTGTAAAAACCATGTGGGCACATGTTGCTGGCACAAATGGCTCTAAAATGCTTGGCCACAGTGATAGGGTGGGGGAGTGGATGAGAAGATATATGTGAATCAGCTGTATGTATACATAGCTGATTCACATATATCCATAACTGATTCACTTTGTCATACAGCAGAAACTAACACAACATTGTAAAGCAATTATACTCCAATAAAGATGTTAAAAAAAAAAAAAAAGAGGGCTTTCCTGGTGGCGCAGTGGTTAAGAATCTGCCTGCCAATGCAGGGGACACGGCTTCTAGCCCTGGTCTGGGAAGATCCCACATGCCGCGGAGCAACTAGGCCCGTGAGCCACAATTACTGAGCCTGCGCGTCTGGAGCCTGTGCTCCGCAACAAGAGAGGCTGCGATAATGAGAGGCCCGCGCACCGCGATGAAGAGTGGACCCCGCTTGCCGCAACTAGAGAAAGCCCTCGCGCAGAAACGAAGACCCAACACAGCCATAAATAAATAAATAAATAAATAAAAAGACATTAGGGGTTGTTTAAAAAAAAAAAAAAAAGAAAGAAAACAGTGGGACATTTCACAAAATAACTTGCTGTTATTTTTCAAAAGTATCAAGATCATGAAAAACAAGAAAAGATTGAGGAAATGTCACAGATGGAGGAGACTAAGGAGATACGGTTACTAAATGCAATGTGGGATGCTAGATTGAATCCCAAGACGGGAAGACATTTGTGGAAAAACTAGTAAAATTCTCCATAAGTCTATAGTTTTTTAGTTATTGAACCAATGTTAAATTCTGGGGTTTTTTTTTTTTTAAAGGAATTCTTTTATTTTTATTTTTTATTTATTTATTTATTTATTTTTCGCTGTGTTGGGTCTTCGTTTCAGTGCGAGGGCTTTCTCTAGTTGCGGCGAGTGGGGGCCACTCTTCATCGCGGTGCGGGCCTCTCAGTATCGCGGCCTCTCTTGTTGCGGAGCACAGGCTCCAGACGCGCAGGCTCAGTAGTTGTGGCTCGCGGGCCTAGTTGCTCCGCGGCATGTGGGATCTTCCCAGACCAGGGCTCGAACCCGTGTCCCCTGCATTGGCAGGCAGATTCTCAACCACTGCGCCACCAGGGAAGCCCGTCTGGGTTTTGATAATTATACTGTAGTGATGTAATTTGTTAGCAGTAGGGGAAGCTGAGTGAAGATTATGCAGGAACTCTCTGTACTATTTTTACAACTTTTCTTTAATCCATGATTATTTCAAAATGAAAAGTTAAAAAAAAAAAAAAAGAAGATATATGTGAATGGGGCTCGTGAACTGAGATGCTTGATGGAAGGGTCAGGTGGGGTTATCAGTCTCTCGTTCTCCCAAAGAACTGCCTGCCCCGCCCCCTCCAACCCTCTCCAACACAGGAGAAGCCACATACAGATACTGAATATGTTTGCTTTCATTAAAACAGGCCAGATAGGGAATTCCCTGGCAGTCCAGTGGTTAAGACTCTGCGCTTCCAAGGCAGGGGCCTCGGGTTCCATCCCTGGTCAGGGGGAACTAAGATCCCACATGCCCTGAGGTGCGGCCTAAAAAAAACAAAAGACCTGAAGAAAACAGGCCGGATATTGTAATTATGTCCCAAGGAGCAGAGGGCCCCGTCTGAAGGGAGGAGGGGGAGCCGATGGAAGTCAGGCTAGATATACGGAATTCATGAGTGTGGCTAGCTGAGCACCTCCACAGTGGAACACATCTTAGCTGCTCGGGGAAGGAAACTGTACCTGGTTGTCCTTGCCCCACTCAAACTCTGCCTCCCCTAAACTCTCACAGCAGTTGCCATCAGTCAGGACCTTAGCGCTGCTCTTGCTCCTGTGGCTGTCTTCTTTATCCAACTGGATTGTGAACCATTTGGGGATGGTGCCTTTTGTAGCTGCTATGATTTCCCCATGGGTCCAGGTATGTAGTAGAAATACAGAGAGGAGTCATGAATCAGAGCAGTGATTCTCATAGTATCCACCCAGACCAGCTGCATGGACTACCTCCTGCTGGAGCTGGTTACAAATGACCTTCCCAGGTAGCCATCCAAGAGATTGTATTTCAATAGAGGAGGCAGGTGGGGGCCATGCATCTGCATTTTAACAATATTTTCAAATAATCCTATGCTCTGTAAAGTTAGAAAACCATCCAGACTAAGGATGAAACTAGGTGATCCCATAGGTGTTTCCAATGTGACAGCTTGTAACATACATCTCCATCTCCTAAGCATTCAGTCTCCATCTTCCTAGTCATTATGAGCCTACTGTGTGCCTCGCTCTTGCCAGTGTAGGAGACTGAAGCTCAGCCAGGGCTCAGGGGACTAGCCAAAGAGTAGACTAGCAACATTGTCCTTGCTCCCAGCAGGAAAGTGGGGAGGGTGGGGGTGAGGGTGAGATGGGGCAGTGGGCTGGGGATGGGGAGAGACCAGGGTGGGAAGGGCTGAGTGGGCAAACAGGAGGTGCACTCAGACCCTGGAAGTAACTGGCTGCCTGCTGGTCCCATGCCCTCCCACTGCCCTGCCCACCCAAACAGCCTGCCTGGAAAGAGGGAACACTGCTACCTAGACACCTCTCTGCTTTAATCACCACGAGGGCTCGCCAGGCCACAAAGAAGAATGGGCTGTTGAGGTTTAACAGGACTAATGTCAGAGGATGAGAAACAAGACCCCAGGCCTTTGGATAGCCTCATCTACTCCACAAAGCTAGTGTCTCTGAACACACTGATGACATGGAGACCCCTGTCCTTGACCCTCCAGCCTGTCTCTGATGGTTCCCCTTGTCTGAGATGAGCATGCCCAGTGTTTAATAACAGCTCCTGCAGCTAACATTTATTGTGTCAGGCCCTGAGCTAAGCACTTTACATGTATTACCTCACTTATTCTTTATGCCACTCCTACTGTTAAACCCCTTTACAGATAAGAAAACTGGGACTGGGCTTCCCTGGTGGTGCAGTGGTTAAGAATCCACCTGCCAATGCAGGGGACACGGGTTCAAGCCCTGGTCCGGGAAGATCCCACATGCCACGGAGCAACTAAGCCCGTGTGCCATAACTACTGAAGACTGCGCACCTAGAGCCCATGCTCCACAACAAGAGAAGCCACCGCAATGAGAAGCCCGCGCACTGCAACAAAGAGTGGGCCCCACTCCCCGTAACTAGAGAAAGCCCGCGCGCAGCAACGAAGACCCAACGCAGCCAAAAATAAATATAAATAAAATAAATAAATTAAAAAAAAAAGAAAACTGGGACTGTCATATATTGCATAACTTGCACAAGGTCACTTAGTTCTTTCAACTGGTGGGTGTTTTACCACTTCCTTAGGCATCCATCTTGGTCCCAGTTCTTTTCTGCATCCTCCACAGCCCATCCCCGCCCTTCTTACAGCAAGGGGTCTGGGACTCAACCCAGCACAGGTGCTCCCGGGGGCTCTCACCTCTCTGGTTCAAGACACTGTCCTTCTGTTGATGCAGCCCTATGGTGGGTTTTCTGGAAGCCTTACCACACTGGTGACTCAGTTTGAGATCACTGTCGGGTGAAACCCCTAACTTGATGTTTTTTGGTCCTAACGTCCCCATCCTATTCTTATAGAATAGGGATGCTGTGCCCAGGGACAGAAGTTTACATTCATCCCTATTGAATATTTTCACCTGTATCATTTGGGTTCTATCTGCCGTATCCCTCATAGACAGACAGACAGACACACACACGCTCACACTCCTGTCCTCTAGAAGACAAGCACACATTTTGGACAGCCCACTCCTTGGTGGCTGTCTGTTTTCCATTCCTCTTTTGCAGAGTGGAGAAGCAGGGGTTATAACATGCTTCTTCCAGTGTTCTCCTGGTCACACCACATACTCGGGCAAGACAGCTCCATGCGCAGGAGGGGAGGCTCTGGGTCAGACTGGCTGGGCTATAATCCCAGCCAGAGCACTTGGCAATGTGACCCTGGGAAATTAATTTAGCCTCTGTGCCTCAGGGTTCTTCCCTGTAAAGTGGGGATAACTGTATCTAACTTCCTTGTTATCTGGGGGATTAAAAGTGATAGTAATTGGTTAACAATGTCTCCTCTTCCTCCTTGCCTCCTTCTGGCCTCTCTGGGTCCCCCAATCCTGCTTTCCTGCCCTGACCTCTCCTACATCTGCTTGATCACACTTGACCTTGGTTACAAAGTGGAACCCAGAATTTCTGTGATGAAAGTGCCTTAGATGCAGTCTAATGCAACCCCTTTGTTGTGCAGATGAAAAAACCACAGTCCCCCCTGCCATCCCTCTGTTGCTTCATTTTGTTCCAAAGGGGTTGTATTTCCAGCACTCCAGTTACCACCTTTTCTCTCTCCAGCTCACGTAGCAATCAGATAGGGCTGCTTTTTCCCCAGTGCAATCAGTGAGCTCCCAGCCTCCAGCTTGCTGGATTTATGGCTCTCTGCCCTCTTGTGGGGTCCTCAGGGGTCTGTGCGGCTCAGGAGTTATGGGCTCACAGAGACCGGGCTTTCTGTGCACTTTGCCCAACTTGTCAGTCACCTCCGGGGGTCGGTTGCTTGGAATAAAGAAAATAAAATACCAGGGCCAATATGCTGACTACATTTTTATGCTCCTCATCCAAATCCAAAATTTTCCCCATGGGGCAGGCTGGAAAGTATTCAGAGGAAAAAGGAAGAGACCATTCCAGGACCAGCCAGGGAAGGAGGAGTGCAGGGAGGGTGCAGCATGTCCAAGCAGCTTGGCGCTCCTCCTCAGAAGGGTCTGTGCCTGTGTAAGCGCGACACCGCAGTCACAGGGGGTGGCTGGGGTGGGACTCTAACTTCTTGAAATCTCCGTTAATCTTTCCAAACCAAAGGTAATAGCAACGAGCTTCGACTCCATTCCTAAACCCCCTCCCTCCAACCAAACTATCCCCTTCAGCCCCATTGAACGCCTCTGCCAGAGGGGAGTGAGGGGCCGCCTACGTGGCATATTTGAGGCAGTTTTGCAATTAGTGGCATTGGGTGGTGTGTAGCTGGCTTCTTTTCAAGTGAGGGAAAAAAAAATACAACAATAATTTCTTAAGATGAAGGACATTCTAACACTAAAGGAGAGAAGAAGAGAGAGGACAAAATGTCAGACTGAAGGACGATCCTTTAGATTGAATTAATTTGGCTTTATTAAAAAGTCACAAGATTGTCTTTATGTTTGCTTCTTGCAGCAGAGCAAGAAGCCCTGGGCCCAGATTCGGAGATCTGGGATTTCACTTGGGGTCTGCCACTTAGCAGGGTGTGACTGTGGGTAAATTAAACAGCATGCTTGAACATCAGTAGACTTGCCTTCAGTTCCTCCATCCGTCAAACAGGAACGATAACACTTACCTCATAGGGTGTCGGGGAGAGGGGCCGGGAAGGAAATGAAACATTTAATGAGCATCTATGAATAGACAGGCATGTGACATAGGATGTCGTTTAGTTCTCAGGATAAGCTAATGAGGCTGGTGTCATTATGACCATTTTACGGATGAGGAAACTGAGACTCGTGGGTTACGTGATCTGTCCCCAGTTCTCACAGACCCAGGGCTGGCACCCACATCCTGCTTAAACGCAAAGCCACACTCTTTCTAGAAGGGTAGGCAGGAAAGGGAAGGTAAAGGCAGGAGTTCCTGGTCTAGGCCTCAATTTTCTCTGTGAAATAGAAAACAAAGTCATCCACTGCAATGAGGAGGCAGTGAATCTCAGGAGTGGTGTAGGTTTGTAGAAGCTTCTTTGGCTGGGGAGAGGGTGCATACCCATCCTTATAGATTGTGTTGCTAAGAGGTTGGTCAGGAGCTGGTTGTCTCTGTGATATGCTTCTCGGAGGGATGGTCACTGTCCAATACATGGAAAAGGAACAGATTTTGTTTTTCAGTCATCACTGAATACCTAGACCCTAGTACAGTGCCTGGCATATGGTAGTACATTTATTTATTTAATAAATATGGAGCACCTACTCTGCACTGGCTCTGCTGTAGGTGCTGGGGATTCAGCAGTGACAAAGGCAGATTAGACCCCTGCCCTTATGACATTTGCAGTCCAACAGGAGAATCAGATAGTAAACACAAAAACCAGCAAATAAAATAATCTCAGAGGGTAATAAAGTTCTGAATTTTAAAAAGCAGAGTAAAGGGAGAGAGAGTGTCTGTTGCAGTGGGGATTTCTCTCAGGAGGTGACATTTGTGATGTGACTGGAATGAGACAAAAAGCTCTTCGGGCCAAGATGGGGGAAAGGTGTTCCAGGCAAAAGGAACGGCAAGTGCAAAGCCCTGCGGCAAGAACAAGCTCAGAATGTTTGAGGGAGGCAGAAGGAGGCTTGAGCGGTAGAGAGGAGGCAAGTGTGGCGGAGAGTTGTAAGAAATAGAGAAGAGGGGTCAGATCATATAAAACCTCATAAGCCAAGTTAAGAAGCTTGGATTTTATTATAATTCCAGTAAGAAGTCTTTGGAAGGTTTTAAGAAATGGGAGGGATGTGATCTGATTTATGCTTTAAAATAATCACTCTGGTGTTGAGAGGGAAAGTAGACCAAGGTGGGAAGGAGGAGTGGAAGCAGGCAGGAGGCTGGTGCAGTGGTCCAGGAGAAAGGGTGATCACTAGACACGAGTGACAGGACGGGGAGACAGGGAGAGAGGGTTGGGTTTGGGCAATGGGTCTTGCTGATGGATTAGGTATACAGTGTGAGGAAAAGAGAGGAATCAAGGATGTTCTTTAGGTGTTTGGACAGAGCTGATGGCACTGTTAACTGATGTGGGAAAAACGGAGGAGGAACAGTTAGGAGGCAAGAGGTATAGAAATCAAGAATTCCATTGTGGACCTGTTAAGTTTGAAATATCTGGTAAATATCTGTTATGGGTTGACTTGTGTTTCCTCCCCAAAATATATTGAAATCCTAATCCCCAATACCCATGATCTTATTTGGAAGTAGGGTCTTTGCAGATATAAGTTAAGATGAAGTCATTAGGGTGACCCTACTCCAATATAACTAGTGTCCTTATAAGAAGAGAAAATTTGGGGACAAACACGCTCAGAGGAAAACACCACGTGAAGACACAGATTCAGAGGGAACATGGCCATGTGAAGATGGAAGCAGAGATTTGGAGTGCCAAGGAACATTTGGGACTACCAGAAACCGGAAGTGGCAAGGAAGGATCCTCCCCTAGAGGATTCCAAGGGAGCATGGCCCTGCTGACACCTTGATTTTGGACTTCTAGACTTCAGAACTGTGAGAAAATAAATTTC
Organism: Balaenoptera physalus; assembly: GCF_965194825.1. Taxonomy (NCBI): domain Eukaryota; kingdom Metazoa; phylum Chordata; class Mammalia; order Artiodactyla; family Balaenopteridae; genus Balaenoptera; species Balaenoptera physalus. The sequence continues at coordinate 33,822,100 of NC_138882.1, forward strand.
TCTTATTTTAAGCCACCCAGTTTGTGGTACTTCCTTATAGCAGTCCTAGGAAACTAATACAGCATCTAAGTGGAAAGGTCAAGTGGGGATTTGGATATGCAGACCTGGAGCTCAGGGTTTTTAAAGCCATAGGACTAGATGAGTTGTCCTTGAGTGTGAATTAGAGAGAGTTGAGAGAAGGGAAGCTTTGGAGAGCTGAGGGAGTGGCCACTGGGGTGGAGGGTGTGGAGGTGTTTCAAGGGAAGAGAGTGTTTCAAGGAGGAGAGTGGGGTCAATTGTGTCAAAGACTGATGATAAGTCAAGTCAGACTGGCTTTGTTTGGCCTTTGGATTTGGTAAGAGAGAGGTTGAAAAATAATAATAATAATAATAATAATAATAATAATAATAAAAAAAGAGTGAGGCTACTGCTGACCTTGACAAGAGAGAAGTCAGCAGGTGGTGGAAACAAAAGCCAAGCTGGAGAGAACTGAGCAGAGGATGTAAGTAAATAAGTCCAGAGTAATTACAGAGAACTGTTTTGAATTTTGCTATGAAATAACAAAGAAATGGGGCCTTACTTGAAAAAAGGTGTAGGGGTCAAGGGAAGGTTTTTTTTTTTAAGGCAGGCAATGTTAAGGCATATTTTTATGTTGGTGGATATGATCTAAGGGAAGACAAATGGTTTAGAATAGAGACGGGATAATTGCTAGGAGCAAAGTCATGGCAAGAGTGGATGGAGTCCAGTGCAATCATGGGGGAACTGGCCTTAGATAAGAACAGAGCCTCTTCATCTGTTATAACTGCAGGGACGGCAGAGAACATGAGTAGAGATCGTGCAGGTGGGTTGGCAGATTTGGTGGTGAGAAGATGAAGTACTTCTCATTTGTCTGCATTTCTTTGTATTTATTACATCAGTGAAGTACGGGGCAGAGTCATATGGAGGGATAGTGTTGGAGGTTTGAAGAGAGAGAGGAGAAAGAGGAGGTATGAAACAGTCCTTTGAGAGGAAGGGAAGATGAACACACCTTGGAAATGTAGAAGACTGCTGTGTAGAGTTGAGTGCTTTTTTGAGATTTAAAGTCCTAAGTTTCGAGTGAGACCAGTCAGTAGGCGTGGTTGTGCTATTTTCTTCAGTAATGTTCAGCTGCTTGGGTACAGGTGAAGGGTAGGTGGCTAGCAGGATTCAAGTAGGATTGGTGTTTTACCAGATAAATACAAGGGAGTTTCCAAATGGAGAGAGGCAAGGAATTTGAGGGTGTTTGTAAGAGACAGATCATAGTAATGAACCATGGAGATTAGGCTCGATAAGGAAGAAGTGGTCACATGTAGAGCATGGAATACAATAAAAACTTATCTGGTGGATAAGGTCCCTATGAGGTCAAAGAATATTTGGAAGGAGGGTCCCACAGAAAGTTAACTGGAAGGGTAGGAGGCATCAGTGACTGAGATGCCTGAAATGAGATTATTGGAGGTGCAGGTATTGGTGAGGGCAACATTTGGGGTATGATCATGTAAGTCAGTGGAGAAGATAGCAAAAAGGTAGCAAGGGATGGGGCCTAACCCCTTTCATATCAAAGATGCTGGAGTTTTTGCAGGAGGAAGGAGAAGTAGTTTGGAAGCACCTCCATAGACCCTGAGATATGTGGGGTGCAAGAGAAAAAAACACCCGTCCCTGTTTTCTTTTCCCTTCATCCTTGCCTGTAGGTAGGGCTGTCGAGGAGGCAGTATCTTCAGGGGACAGCCAGATGTCAGTAGAGCGAGACAGTGAAGGGAATGCTCAGGCAAGGGTTTCAGGATAGGGGGGCATTGACTGGTGGCAGACTGAGACTGACTGCCAGAGGATACAGGGGAAAGGTTTAGGAGGGTGGAGAGAGGTGGGAGACAGGATTAAATTAGTAGCTATGCAGAGTGGTTTGGGGATTCTGGTCTATGGAATTACGGATGATATGGGAAGCTAGGACTTGTGATATGAGGCGTGATGGGGCATGTTCTGACACTGTCATTGAGGAAATATGGGCAGTCAGTTAAAGCTACATACAGTCCAGAGTATTTAGCTGGCAAGAATAAGAAGAAAAAGATGAATGAAATGAACTCTTGTACCCTTGAGATGTCCAGTGCTGTGCCAGGCACATGGCATATTCATTGATTAAAACTGCATATATTTGATGCTCTGGTGACTGTAATAGGAGCAAGTCATAATCCAGAGCACTGCATACAGTAGGTGCTCTGAATCCTGTGGGTGATGATAATCTCTAAGTACCTTTGATTGCTTAATATGGAAATAGTTTGCATTTTGTCCCTTCTGATGAAAGTCATTCCTGTATTTAGACTGACCAGGGGCTGGAGTGTAGTTGTGTTCTGCCTTAATTAGCAAGGTGTGGACAGGAGGCAGTGGTGGGGATAGGATGGTGACCTGTTCCAAGTTGGAGATTCAGGACATCCCTGTCCCCTAGCCCCTGCCCCAGACTAAAATCCAGCACCATCACTGCAGGTCCTTCTCTGGAAACTCAGCACAGAAAAAAGAGTAGCCACATCCTTCCGTTAGACTGAAGATGGCCATACCAGCCCTGGGCTTTTGGCATTCCTTCCTTTTCCCTCTAGGTGCTTTTCCTCCAGAATAAATGATTTCTATTTTTTTACTCCTATTTTTCTAGCCTCTCTGATCTCATTTGCCTCCTCTTTGTTTCATTGAGTCTGGGGCCACTATCTCTGCCTTTTCTTCCCCAGAATATCCCACAAAATGCTTCTCTCCTGTCCCACCCCCTCCCCCAATACCACTAGATATGAGTCCAAAGCTTTTTCTAAGAGGCCTCTAAAGTTCCCACTGATGTTATGCCCCAGTGTTTGAGGTGACCTGGCCTGGTCTCTGCGTGGCTGAGAGAGTGTCTCTTTGTGTTGGTTGATGAATGGCTGCCCTGTCCTGTCCGGGACCTCAATACCTGGAAGGTAACAGGAGAAAGCCCACTCCCCTCCTTAGGCTCTGCACCTGCTGCTCTCAGCTTTCCTCGGGGGCCACAGGGTGCCCGGGCAGGTAGCTCGCTTGCTTGCTAAGCCTTAGAAGAGCCACACTAGGAAGCAGGTCCAGGAGTCCTTCCTGCCCTATCCTCTCTGGACAGAATGGGGCCTGCTGAGAGGCTGCCCAGACTCCATGGCCTTTCCCCCTCATCACCCCTGCTCCATCCCCATCCATCTCCTGTTTCTTGCAGGGATTTGGTCTCTCAGTAGAACATTGAGCCTGCTGGGATGCTGTTTCCTTCTGTGACTGAGAGTTTGAACTACAGAATTTCTGGGCTGGAAAATATCTCACCCAGTTAGACATCTTCGCCTTTGCCTGTAGACAGAACAGCGTGCAAACCTTCAGGCCAGAGTCACTTTTTGAAAGTCACTTTTTGACTCTGTGGTTTTCCTTGATAACACATCCTGGTGTTTCACACCGTAAAACTCAATTCAGTTCAACAAATGTGTATGGAGTGCCTATTTTATTGTTGTTGTTATGTTGCTTCACATATTATCTCATTGAGATATTTCATTAATCATTTTGGACAGGTAATACACACACAGCGTGCAATATCAGAACTACTGGAGGGTAAACCATGAAATGTGAGTTTCTCTACTTATTCCTGTGCCCCATCCACTCAGATCCACTTCCCAGAAGTGACTACTGTTACCAATGTCTTGTGTATTTTTCCATAGATAGTCCACATATATCTAATTTCACTTAATCTTCGCAACAGCCTTCTCAGGTGGGTACTGCGAATCCACTTTGGAAGATGAGGGCATTGTGGCTCAGAAAGGCTAAGTAAAGTGCACAGAGTTGTGTTAGTAACAGTGGCAATTCCACTCAAGGTATGTGTGAGTCCAAAGCCCACACAGTTTCTGCTCTAACATGTTCCCAGTCTGCCGTTTCACCCTTCCCTTCCCTTCGCTTCCCTTCCACAGCCATTGTCTCAGCAGGGTTGGCTCAAGAGCCTGGGTGTGCAGGGCCCTGTCCTAGGTGCTGAAGGCTCCTGTAGAGGCAGGGGATCACTTTAGCCCCTACCCTCACCAGGCTCATGGAGGAGCTTGAGGAGGCCGACAAATAACCTGAAGTCTAGTCGAAATTTCACAAATGCTGCTTGGCCACGGAATTTGTATACGGCACTTAAGCAGGCCATTCTCCCTTTCTGACTCTCAGTTTCCCTATCTGTCTGATGGGGGTAAGCTTAACCGTCCAATAAACTTAACTCAAAGGGCTGTTGTGAGAATCTAGGGATAATAAATGCAGAAGTTCTTAGAAAGCATACAATCCCAGCATATGGGAAGGAGTTTAGGGGGCTCCTATGGCCAGCGTGGAATTGGGTTGACCAAAAAGTTCATTCGGGTTTTCCATAAGATAGTGCGGAAAAACCCAAATGAACTTTTTAGCCAACCCAATACACGTGGTGGGATGCGATAAACTGAAGCAGAGTTACCATCGTCTATGTTCTTTATTTCGGGGTTGTCTTTAGCAGGCATAGAGTTAGTCCAGTTGCAGCAGACAGTGACTGGAAGTAAAATGGGGGTAGGGTGTGGGATTGGCCTAGAATGAGAAACAACCCCCAAGTGAGCCTTTTCCAGAACATTAGCCTGCAGGGTCTGAGTCTTCAGACCCACCGCCCTCTCTGCACGGTATACGTTTACCTGCCTTCTAAAGGGCCTGTTAGCAGCAGATCAAGGGCTTTTCTACAAGTTCCTTCTGCCCAGAATTCTTCCGGTGCCCCTCCCAGCCCATCTTAACCTAGCTATCTCTTTTTCATCCTTCAGGCCTCCACTTAGATCTCATTTCCTCAGAGAAGCCTTTCTGGACTCCTCAGAGTAGATTAAGAGCCCCTGCTATTCACCATCCCCACCCTACCCCCAGTGTCTCCTGATTAACTCATATCACACCAGTCAGTACCCATCTTGTCCACCAGCTTGTCAGCTCCGGAGAAGTGGGCACCAAGCCCATCAGTTCGCCTGTGTATCCCCAATGCCCAGCACAGAGCCTAGCACTTACGACATGCTAAAGTATTTGTTGAATAAATGTCCGAAGTTAGTCACTCCTACCTTTGGGTTCAAAACTTGCCTCTGTCTTGGTATAGCACCTCTCACACAGTTGTGGTTCTATTTTTTTACATGACTGTCTCATCTGAATCTTTTCCCTTTATATTCCTGGTGCCTAGCCCACATTGTGGCACAGGGGTGGTCCTGCACATTGCTTGCTTGCTGAAGGAATGAATGAATGAATTCTTGGCAGGGAGCTGCTTTGAACCAGAGGGCATTTCCTTTGCAGTCAATGAGCTGTCTTCCCAGGTTGGCCAACAGAAGGCCCAGGAAATGGGGAGCAGGATTAGGCAGGAGCTGATGGGGCTGGAGAGAGAAGAAAGCAAACAGCCTGAGTGCCATCTCCTCCGTGTTATTGTTGCGGTGTGAAGGGCAGGAGATGGCCCCAAGGGAGGGGACTTAGTCATCGAAGGGATCTTCTCCAAGGGCTCTCAAAGTCCTCTCTCATTGAGGTGGGCTTGGCTCAGGTGACTGACCCCAGCTGCCCTCCCCTTTCTCCTTGGGGAGGAGGTGAAACGAGCGAAGGGGTAGGGTACTCGGTGATCGCCACCCTCTGGGCTTCTTTTCCCCAGTCTCCCCGTCCTCAAGACACCAGCCAGAACCGGGATGAGAGAGGGGTCGGGCCGAGCCGGGCGGCGGGGGAGGGGCGGCGCGGCCAGCCGGCTGGTGTCCTCTGGCGTCTGGAGCCGAGGCCTGGGGCTCTCGGCGCCCGCGAAGCGAGGCGAGCCGGAGCTGTGCGGTGAATGCAAAGAGCCGGGTGAGCTCCCAGCCCCGCGCCGCCGACGGCGTCCTCAGCCACAGCCCAATGAGAAGAGAGCAGATAATTTATTCTCTAATCCCGGTTCGGGTGCCGGGCGCTGGCGAGTGGCGGGGGCTGGGGAGGGGGGGAGTCTCCTCTTCTTCTCTTCCCCTCCCGCCGGCCGCCCCCTCCTCGCCCCTGCCGGCTCCCTGCGCGCACACACACATTTCCTGACAATTAGCGAGCACACCTTGGCCGCGCGGCCTCTGGCGGCGCCGCAGCTTTTGTCTCCCGCCCGCCGGGCTGCGAGGCGCGGGCGCCTGGGCGCGAAGTTGCGGACGCGCTGCTCCGGAATGCCGGCCGCCCGCTGCCGTCGTGGGGGCGCGGAGGGCGGGGTGGGGGGATCGGGCACGCCGACCCCGGGGCTGGGGGGCTGCCAAAGAGAGAAGAGAAAGAAAAAAGTAAGGCAGCGCTGCCCCCTCTTCCTTTGTTATAACCCTGAGTGTGTGCGGGCGTGAGCGCGCGCGGGAGTGTCTGTGCGCGAGTGTGTGCATCTGTGTGTGCGTGCCTGTGTGCGCGCGCGTGTGCAAATGCATGCCTGCGTGTGCGGGTCGGGACCGGCCGGGGGCGGCGGGACCCGAGGGCGCCAGGCTGCTTTGCCCGAAGGCGAGTTGAATCGCGTCCCGGGTCTTTCTCGCTCTGCCAGGGACTCGGGCGAGCGAGCAGGTAGCCGTCCCGCTCTCGCCAGCTTCTCAAAGGACTGAGCTCGGAGTTTGTTCTTAGACAGGCACTGTGCGGGGGGGCGCGCTGGCTTGGGCCGGGCCTGCGGATGTTGGGGGAGTGGAACCTTCCGCAAAGGATCTGCCCCGACCGCAGGGGGCGCACCAGGGGGTCTCCGGGCACCGAGCGCGGCGCCGACGCCGCTACGTTGCCCCCTGGCCCTGGGGTGGGCGCTCGCGATGGCCACTGCGAGCCCAGGGAAGGGGCGAGGCTGCGCAGGTGGCTCGTGGGGCTATGGAGGGAATGGGAGGCGGCGAGACGAAGTCTGTCTAAATGCCAATTCCCTGAAGTTCAGCGCATCGGTTGTCATTTCATACCTTAATGCATATTTATGCTGCGCCGAAATAGGCTTCATAATTAACTCCTGGAGCATCCGCAGAGGTTAAAGGGACCCCGAAGATTTGTGCATTGATTGGGTACCACGGCGGTGTGTGTATGTGTGTGTGTGTGTGCGCGCGCGTGTGTGTGCGTGCGCCCCGTGCGAACCCATTGAGAAGAATAATTATTTTTCTCCACTGGAAGCTACAGCAGAGAATCAGACAAGGAGTGAAGAGAGAGAGAAAGAGATTGGAGAGGGAGAGAGAGAGAGAGAAAGAGACAAAGGAAGTGAGTGTGAGAGAGGAGACGGCTTAGCATCCGAACTGTGAGTACTGAGCGAAAACAAATAGGCCGAAAGTGCTGCAAACCCCTGGGCAGGGTTGAGGGCCGAGCGGCTGAGGACCCTCCTCTTCGCCGGGGGTGGTTTGGCTGGGCGATGAGGTGTCCTTGAGCCTTGGGCGGACCCCAGGATGCGGGTTCAGGCACTCACCTGAAAGCCAGCTCTGACAAGCCGCAGGCTGCGTCAACCTGCCGCCCCAGGTCCGCCGAAGGGAAGCCCCCCACTCCGACCCCATTGTCTTTGTTCCCTTTAAAGGTTTTTGCTGCTGGTGGGATTCAGAGGGGGGGAGTGTGAGAGGGAGCTAGAGCCCTGGTTCAGGAGGGAGCCGAGTCTCCCTCTCCCGGCTGGGAGAAACCCGCTTTGGGTGCCTCCCCGCTTTCCTTTACCCCGTGGTATGGGGTAGGATGGAGAAGGGGCTATAAACGAGGCGGGGATCAGGACTTTGTGACACCTGTGCATTTGTTTGGCACTAAGACGGGAAAAGCAGAGGTGTCCGGTACCCCTGGGGCAGAAGTCCTCAGGAGCCAGCTGAGAGGCTGGAGAAGCCATTTCCTTGGGCAAAACCAACAACTCTTGGCCCTAGGTCCTTCTCCCACCTCCTTCCTCAACCTAGGGCCCTGGCATCCTTAGAGGGGCTGGAGCTGGAGGCGAGCCAGGGAGCAGGAACGCTGGCCTGGGTGGGCGTGGGGGAGGCAGCTATGGAGAGGATGGCTGCTCCCTTTCCTGAGAAAGGGTCCATGACAGGGTGCCCCTAGGGAACCTGGCTGGCCACCAGCCCCTGCCTCTACCAAACTGGTCAGGAGAGGGCGCCTGGGGGCTGGAGGGAGAGCCCTCCCTTCCTGACCGACATTCCACAGCCTTCTTTTGGAAGCACTAGTATCCTGCTCTTCTCTCAACCCTCATTGACAAATTCTTCTTCAGGTTTGAATTTACTTTTTCCTGGTGGTTTTTCAATGTACCTTCATCTGCCAGTGAACAACCTAGCCCAACTTAAGTAAGCCTTAAGAAGCTGACTTTGGAGAGAAATTCGGCTCTTCTGAGGCCGAGATGGGAGCCCCAGGATCAGAGAGCTCTGAATTGATTGTCCTCTAAGAAGCCCCCTTGGGGAACAGTTTTGGTGGCCTGCAAACCCTGCTTACATCCTCCAGGAGGACACAGCTGGGGCTTGGGGCTGGGAACCGCTTCTGTCTCTGTCACTCAGTTCCAACTCCCGATCGCCCCATGGGGCCTGATACAGTCAGGAGAAAGAGGAAGATCTCCCTTACACACAAACACACACACACACTCACCAGGCAGCACTTCCTCCAAGTGGTGTTGGGCACCCTTTGAGACTCAGAACATCTCCCCCTGCCCCTACACACACACACAGAATATCCAGCTGAGGCCACTCTCCTAAAGGCATGAAGAGGAAGGACTGACCATCAAATAGGGGGGAGGGTCCAGTTCAGTTTAACCCCCAAAAGGCATTGTGAAGGTTCTGGTTGGTGGGGAAGACCAGGGGCGGGGCGGTAGGACTGCTCTGAATGCAATCATATACATCCATATCTAGGCCTGTCTTGCCACTGGCCTGCCTGCTTGGTGGCCGTGCCTTAGTGAGTGCTGTCTCCCAGTGACCAGCACAGTGCCTGTCCCATTGTATGTGCTCAGTGCATGTTTGCTAAATGAGGGGCTGCCCGAAGACCTTCTCCCCACCCTTTATCTCTGCTTGCCTCCTCCTTTGAGAAGTACTCCACTGGGGCTTGGAAGAGCCCAGCTGTGTAATTCTTTAGACTGGACCACTGTTGCCCTATGTGAGTTGAGGAGGGCATAGGAGAAAAGGGGTCAAGGGAGGAATAGGGCCTGGGCAAGGCACTGGAACCTTTTGACATTAACAAACTGCTCAGGTTGAAATGAATGAGAGTTTGCCAATGACCCGTGTTATTGTATTTTTCTTTAACAGCTTGACTGCTCTGAGAGGCAAAACTGTGGCCGGGGTCCTGTGCTTGGGGAGGCTGGATTCTGGTGACACAAGCGCTTCCCTGTGTTCTCCCTCTCACAGCCCAGCACTGGAGCTTAGTAGAGATCAGATGCAGGCGCTGGAGGTGTTAAGCCTGTAGGGACCACCTCCTGCCCCCAGCTTCTGTCCAGGCTCTCTCCTTCCCTAGTCTCGCCCTGCCTTCATTGCCTGAGGCTATCACCAGGTCTCCCTTCTCCTTCCTTAAGAGCCCAGGGACCCTGCCGCCAGGCAAGGAGCTCTCTCTGTTTGCCTGAGAAGGCTCAGAACTGAGGCTCCTGAGACAACTAGAGAAAGCCTTTGGGGAAAAAGAAAATTCCTGCCTGACCTCTCTGCTTTCTTGCTCAGTGGAGCAGCTCCCCCTGTGCCCCGCCCCCCTCCGGGTGTGGGGCTGGGGCTCCTAAGTCAGTGACTGAGCTGATCATGCTTTGAAGTAGAGATGGAGCTGGGAAACAGGAAATTTGAGCCATGGGGAAGGCTACTACCTAGGGGTCCAGAAATAGGATGGTCATCCTGCTCTTGGTGGCAAGCACACCACTGGTCTGGCTCAGGTCTAGAGGACAATATATGGGAGACTTCCAGGTCCATCTGGAACTAGTCTTTTCCTGGGTCAGTTCTGCGCCAGGGACTGCAACAGTCCAATTGCAACTCCAAATCTGGAGGCCTGTTTAGGACAGAGGCAGCAGAATCAAACCCCCTAAGGCTCCTCTGAAGTTTCAACAGTACTTCGCCCCCCATCCTCTGTGGGTGGAGTCAGATGCCAGGGTGTGTTTCCTACCCACAACCTGCTCCAGTACAAGGACCCTCCTCCCAGAGAGTCCAGGCATGAGGGCACTCCAGGCACACACAAAGCCTGAAATATGGGGCAACCTAGATATCTCTTGCCCTTGTTTCCAAGCTTCATCATTCATTCATTCAACAAATCCATAACCATATCATTCAGCCAACATCCTTATAATCGTGGATATGCTTCCGCTTTACTCTCTTCCAGGTGAGAGTGAGTGCCTCCTTTCCAGTACCTTCCTAATGTCCTGATTTGTTGCCACTATGGACAAAGAGGCAGGGCTGCTGGGCTCCACGCTGCCCCCCAAAAGTACAAAAGTCTATGAAAAGCTCTGAGAGGAGAAGTCAGCTCCAGTGTAGATTCATTGTCTTGGAGTTGATGGGACGTAAGTTTTGCTCTAACTTACTTCCAGGTGCAAAAATCCCTTCCACACTAGTGTTCTATTTCTGAGCACCTGCTGTGTGCCTGGCCTTGGTCTGAGAAGTGGTTGTACACCCTGTGTTTGACATCCTTCAGTGGCAGGGAGCACACTGGCCCGCACTGGAGCAGTTCTAGTTTTCCAGTCCTTTCTCGGGCTGAGCCCAGTCTGCACCCCTCGCCCCTTCCTCTGTGGCTTTCTCTCTGGAGAGTGAGTGGCTCACCAGCCCCGTCCCCACTCCTCTCCTTGCAAAAGAGTGCGTCCCCCAGCTGGCTTACCTTCAGCTTGGAACCATCTCCAGCCCCAGTGCCCTGACGTAGGCTGAGATCCAGGGTGACTGTGTGCCCTCGAAGGGAATGGTGGGACCGGGGGCTTCCAGAACGGGAGCTGCTGCAGCCTATTCCCCAGTGAAACATGCTTCAGTTTCCAGGCTGGACTTCTGTTCTCCGGCATGTGTGGGCATCAAGGATCTTAGTGGAGAGGGGATGGCACGCCTGCAGGGCCTCAGGGTGTCTGCTCTCCAGTCAGGCAGACAACCCTGAGGGGAGGGCAGGAGGTCAGGAATACCTCAGGTCTGCTCTCACGAGCCATCAGCCACCAGCCGGCTCCCCCATCCCTCTCTGCTTCCTCCTGTTCTGCCTGTTTTCCACTGCAATCCTCCACTTTCCTCGTGGTCAGCATTCTTCCTTTGCCAGCTCTCTCCTTTCTCTCTCTCAGCCTTCTCCTGCCCTCTTCTCTAAGAGCAAAATGCCCACCGAGCCTCTGCAAGCCTCAGTTTTCTCATCTACCAAATGGGAATAATAATGATAGTGTTTGCATTAACCGAGTGATTATAAATAACAGGGGCCTAGCATGTGCATGACCCATAGTTTTCACTCAATAAAATATTAGTTCCTTTTCCTTTTTCTCCTATATCACTTCCTTTCCTCTTTCACAGTTTCTCTCAGCGTCTCTGTTCTGTCTCTCCCAGTTGTCTCCTCCCCTCCTCTGTTCTGTCTCCAACCTCCATTTACTCCCTCTTATTTCCACCCCCACCCCCCAATTCCTGCCACAGGCTGGTGGCCGGGCCCAGGCTGTGCTGACAACAACAGCAGGGCTGGAAGGGCTGTCTCGGCTTCTCATTAGAGGCCCAAGAATGTGTGGAGTCATGAGGGACAATGGGAGCCAGCAGCAGGAAGAATGGGGCCTCTGTCAGGGCAGAAGTTTCCCAAATCCTCAGCTCAGCTGAATGGGAGTACCTGGGGGCCAGGGAGGGGTGGAAACTCCCAGAGGTGGAGAGGTGGCCACAGGTGGTAGGCATGGGGGACCTGGCAGGGCTCTCTGGGGTCACTAGCATGGGAATTCTTAGCATCTGTTGGCTTTTCCAGGGAGAGCTCAGACCTCAAAGGTGACTGTCTCTTTCCCTGGAGTGGCCTGTCCTGGGGAACAGGACCAGGGAAGCCAGAGAGAGGTCATTACCAGTGACCCTGTGGGGTGGCCTATATGCACTGCTCCTTGAGCTGCCTGAGCCCCACCCAGTCCTCACCCTCAGCAGAGCTGCAGAAGGCTCAGAGGCAGCCACAGAGGAGACAGGAACTGGGGGGTTGGGGGGGGGGTTGGTCCTAGCTTGAGAGGGTGAATCCTTGGGGTTCTCACCAAGTGGTGGCCTTTCACTAGAAAGCAGATTCTCAAGACTGGAGGAAGCAGAAAAGGAGGCGAGGCCTAGTGACCTCTTTCCCTTACTCCACATTCCACGGAGGTCTTGGACAGGCTAATACCTGAGACTTGATAGCTGTTCTTGCCCCTCACCCCCCAGTCCTTCTGGCCCCAGAAACAACGGGGAGAGAGGCTGCCCCGCTCTGGAGCTTCCTTGGGCTTGTCAGGTGGGCTGGGGCCGGCAGGCAGGCTGAGCCTTTCCTGTGCTCAGGGCCGGGAAGCCAGGATTGGATCCCAGCTGCGGCCAGGAATCCGAGGGAAGGACCAGACCGGTCTGAGGATCTTCGAAATAGAAGGCGGGCCGAGCGCGGGAGCAGAGAATGTGGAGGGACACAGAGTGGGGGGCGGGGGGAGCGTGGAGAGGAGCTAGGCCTGCAGAGATGGGGAGGGGCAGCTAGGCAGAAGAGGGGGCCTCCAGGGAGCCGCCTCAGGTCTCCTGCCAAAAATTAAACCATAAAAACGCTGGAGGGGAGCAGCAGGGGAAGGAAGGAGAGAAAAGAGATGGGGAGGGAGGGAGGAGACAAAACAGCCCCTCCACACCAATAGCCCAGCAGGGGGACGTGAGTAATACACGGCGGGTTCAGAGGGAGTGAGATCAAAAGCGAGTAGATACAAGAGGTTTGTGCTTCACCAACCAGACAGCCAGAGGCTCAATGAGACCTTTGTTACCCAGGCCCAAGTCAGGGTTGAAGGAATACCTGACCTCCCCTGCCTGCCCGGCCTGCCCTCTCCCACCGGCTACCGGCTGGGGGAGGGGCGGCCAGGTCTTCACTAGTGAGTCAAGTTGAGTTGGGCACAGCTCAGACCAGGCCAGTGGTGGGCGGGAAGAGGGAGGAGGCCTGCCCTCTCGGGGCTGGGCCTGGAGCTTCTGGGGGTAAGTGGAGGAGTGAGTGGCTGCCTGGAAGTCAGGAAGTAGCTCTGCGGGAATGTGAGGGAGACCGCGAGGGAGAGGGGCCCTCGCTGGGCCCACCAGGTGAGCAGCCCCTTGGACCCCCGCCCAGAGCCCAGTGTCCCTTGGGAGGGGACTGTGGTCATTCTGCTTGGAGCCCACGGTTTTTTACAAGTCCTGGGTCTGAGGTTTGGGGACCCATGGGAGAGGAAGGGAAGGAAAACCAAAGGCTTCTGGGGTTGGGGGCCAATGACCCAAAGTTCAGGTGGGAAGTTTGGCCCTAAGTTTGGGCAAGACTGGGGTGTGCTGTGTGGTGTTGCTGGGGAGTGTGCATGGCCCAGTTGAAGGAGGTTGCTCCGGCCAGGGTCCTGCAGAGATCCAGGGCCTCTGAGCGTGGGGGGAGGGCTCAGGTGGGGATTGCAGCTGCTCCGTGGCAGAGCTGGGGCCTGATCTGGTCCTAAGGCCTCTTACCGTTCTGTTGGGGGTCCCTGAGAGAGGTCAAGGCCAGGCTCAGGGATCTGAATCCCTTGGGGCTTCCCTGAACTCCTTTTCTCCGAGGCTGATGCATGCCCACAACTGACGCATCACGGGAGAGGGAGTGAAGAGACAGTACTTGTGCTTAGAGCACATCTTTTCCAGGGTCCTGAGACCTTGGTTCACCTCGACTCAGCTCCTCACCCTAGTCCTAGAGGTGCCGTACCAACCACCATATCCTGCCGATGAGGGAGGCGGAGCGCCCAGAGCCCCCCGCCACCGCATCGCCCAGGGATGGCGCCAAAGCTGGCTGCCCTCAGCTGGTGGGGATTTCAAGGTCAGGCCCTTTTCCTGCCTCCACTTAGGTCTGAAGACAGAGATCCTTCCGACCACTCCCGCCCTTGTGTCATGCAAGAATGGGTGCGGTTGGTAGCCACCTGGACTAGTCTAGGAAGTGCAGGCCAGCCCCCAGCCTTGGGGGTGCGCAGGAAACTCGTTCACCCCTCTAAGCCCAGGCCTTCCTCGGCCCTCTTTGCTTCCTGTGGCTGGACTAGAAAGGGTTAAGCTTTGTAAGGAGAGAGCCTAATATGGGGCTGGTCTTGGGCACCGGCAGCAGTAGCTTTGAAAAGATCCGGCCTTATTCTCTAGAGGAGGAGGTAGTTAAGGACCCTGGGTGGGGGGATGGAGGCTAATTAAGGAAATTTGAGGAGGTCCTTTATGGCCAGGAAGCCACCCCTCCTCATACCCCGGAGTGAGGCCCATTGTGCGGGGCTTTTGTAGGGCAAGAACTGGAAACTCATTACTGCGATGGCTTTAATGCTTCAGGGGCCCAGGCAGGTGGTGGGGGAGGGTAAGAGAATGTGACCTGTGGGGCCGGGTACTTCCAGGGAGGCAGTGTGGGTGTGTGGGTGGGGTTGGTGGAAAGGTGAGTGAGGCCTCCCCACGTACCGCCAGCTCCCTGCGTCCTTTTGAGATTCCTGCCGCTGGACCCCCTCAGCTCTGCTGTGGCCTATGGCTTTTCATTCCTATGTGATTACTGTTCCAAACTCATGTAGGGCTAAAAGCCATGGGCTACAGTGAGGGGCGCGCTCCTACTCCTGCAGCACCTGCATCTCCCCCCAGGACCAGGCTAGGAGGCAGCCACAAAGGGGGCACCAAAGGGGGTTCCGCTTGGGGGCTGTGCATGCAGGGGATCTGGTAACCTGGGATCGAGGCTAGGCTGTGTGACCTTGACCAAGTCACTTCCCCTCTCTGGACTTGGTCTCTCACTCTGAGATGAAGAGGCTGGATGCGTGATTCCAGAAGGAAATTCCCTTAGGATGGAGGGAAACAGTCAGGGGGTGCTGGGATTTCTGAGTTGGTTCCTTTCCCCTTGCCAAGTTACTGAGGCGTGTCTTGAGTCAGAGCTTTGGTGGCTGGAGTCAGGGGCATTGGAACACACAGCACAGCACTCAGGCCTTTGCTCAGTGCCTCCAGTACAGCCTCTGCTTCTCGGCCTTGCTCACGTCTCTGTGGTCAGCTCGGAATCCTCAACTTTTTTCTGTGTGAGAGAGACCTCGGGACTTCTCAGTGGCTGAAATGAGAGCGCTCAGGCAACAGAGTGAAACTAGGAAGGCAGCTGCTCCCCATGGGCTGCAAGTTGGAGCCCAGGGTCCCCAGCCTCTGGTCTGCTGTCCAGTCCAGGCATTTGCCTCCCTCCTTCTGGGTCTGTGAATGGTACCTGCTCTCCCTATTCCTTCCTGCCTGCCACTCATCTGGCCGAGCTCCCCATGCCTATTTCTGCTCTCACATTTAAATCTGCCTAACTCCATCCCAGCCATCCTGGAAGACTCTAGCAGATGCAAATAAGGCAGTCTGGCTAGAGCAGCAGAGGAGCAACCCTCGCCTCCCCTTTCCTTCCAGCCCCTGGTCTGCCTAAGACCACTGAAGAATCAGAGGGTACTATACTTGGTATTGAGAATCAGAAGGCAAGTTACTTAGAATGTCTCAGAGCTCTTAATTTCCCCTGCCAACATTTACCAGGCATGATTCTATCTATCTCACCTGTACTAACTCATCTAATCCTGGAAACAGCCCTATGAAAAGGATACTATCATTATCCCATTTTACTTATGGGAAATCTGAAGCACAAGGGAGCTAAGAAACTGGCCCAAGTTCATATGGTTAGAAAGAGGCGGGGCTGGAATTCGAATCTGTGCTCTTGCCACATCATGCTGGGTGTTGGGAGAGCCAACAGGCAGATGCATGGGAAAGTGCTGTTCTCACACCAGGGCCTCTTCTCACCAGGTCTCTATTGGATGTACGTCCACAAATGGCCCTGTGGTCCAACTCTAATCACCCTTTGTCCATCACAGGTTTTCCTTTTCCAGCAGGAGCAGAGGGGGGAAAATGAAAACAATAGGAGAAGCAAAGAGAAAGCCTGAGCCAGCTGGGTTTTTGCTGGGGCTCATCCAAGCCACTTCCCCTCTTGCCCCAGCTTAGATGGTGCAAGAACAGGGAGGAGAATTTGCCAGGGTTTCCCACTTTCCCTCTGGGTTCTCTTGGCCAGAGATCAGAGGTGGCTGGTACCTTCCCCCACCTCCCTCCTTGTCCCGCTGCCCACCCCTGCTCAGAATGAGCCTATCCTATTCCTACGAGGACATCCAGGCACCTGATTTGCTCCCCCTAGCTCCCCATGTCCTAATTGACAAGTCAGGTTGAAGCAGTGCCCCCTTCCTGCTACAGCTGAGTCCCTCCCAGGAATCCTGTTGCACAATTTGCCAGGAAGGCCCCGGCACTGGGCTGGGCCTGGGAAGAAGGGGACAGATGACCCCTTCAAGGATGATTATGCCTCTGTGAAGCTCCAGCAAGGCAAGGCTCTCAGTGGGGGTTGCTGGGTAAATGTTTGTTGAATAAATTGTGAACTGGGAGAACAGGTGGGTGGGGTAAAAGCAGTCAGCTGCCGCAAGCAGGGGCACAAGACCAAGCCCACAGCTCACCTGAGACAGTCCCACCTTGCTGCGCCTGGGCCTGGGGTGCTTCTGGGGTTAAAAAGTTGCAGCTCCTTTCTCTTCTTTGACTCTTGGCCACTGCCACTGGGGCAGGCCTGGAGGAGATGTGCAGTTATATATTTCATATAATTGTTGAACTGAATTGAATAGGCAAGCTGGCCTCATGCCCCCTCCCGGAGGATTCACAGATCAGAGGGCTGCGTATATCCTGTCACCTGCCTGCAGACAGCTGAAACCTAAAATATTCTGAGCCATCTAAGTCTTTTTCACAGTCTTCAGAGATACCCAGCATAAGGCCTCCCTTGGGAGAGTGGGCCCGTGTTTAACACTGCTGTGATTCAAGTGAATCTCTCTGGTTGTATTCGTCCCATGGAAATGGAGTTGGACTGCTAAAACTCTGCTTTCTAAATGCAAAGACTATGGAAAAAAATCTCTCTCCCATCTTTAGAAGGGGATGGCATTAACGTTTGACTTCTGGGGCCCTTATAGCACTGATGGTCTGGACCACCACGTCACCATGTCAAGCTGATGACCCCAGTCATGCTTGTGATGACCCTTGTGGTGGGCCAGCCTCAGACAAGCAGGCCTGGAAGACCCTGGAAGCCAGGGTAAAGACATTTCAAGACTTTTAGTGTTTTGACCCCTTGAGCTCCCAAGGCCCCCAAGTCCCGCAGAACCACTGGTAAATGCGAGGCTGCCTTTGTAGTTTTGAAAGGTTGGGGGAGTTTCCCTCTTTCTCCATAAGTGGGCAAGCAAGAAAAGGGGGGAGGATTGGCTTAGGCAAGCCATCAAAGGCAGAGGGGACCTTGGCTCCAGATTCCCGGCACTCAGTAAGCCAGAGGCTGGAACTCAGTCTCAAGCAGACCAAGAAGGAGTTAATCTCCAAGGAGAACTGGGCTTCTCCCAGACTGGAGGCCTGTGCCCAGTTTTGCTGCTGCCAACCCTGGGAAGAAGGCCTGGGATCTGTAGTTTGTGCCACCACCCACCCCTGGCCTGCCTGTTTATCAACACAGTGTTGGAGACTACAGTTCCCAGAAACCTACCGAGGCCAGGCTTTGGGGAAAGGGGTGGGGTGTGAGGCTCCGAGGAGGCCCAAGGGAGAGGGAGAGGGGAGGAGGTGGGGAGAGAAGACCCAATTCACTCCCTTTTTAATTCTTTCTCCTGGTGTGTCTGCTCCACCGCCCGAGCTAATCCCCCAAATCCGGTCTCCTAAGCCGCAGCTGCTTCCCTTCGCAGTGATGAATGGCTCGGGGAGGGAAGGTGAATTCATATTTTAATTACTGAGGCGCGGTGCTGAGGGGAGCTGGGGAGGGGGTGGGGGCTCAGCATTGTCCTAGAGGCTGAGGGCACCCCTCCTCTCTGGGTCACTTCTCTTTTGCCCTTTACCTGAGGTGGCGGTGGGGCAGAGTGAAGATGGGAGGGCCTTGCTGGAAGCTACTCTGCTTCGGGAGGTGAGGGGATTGGGGTGGGGGGCAGGGGAAGGAATATGTCCCTTTTTTGTCTGTCAGAGAGTTCCAGACTTGTCCCAACACTTGTAAATATCTCCCTATCCTTCCAACCCCTACTGCCGCCCACTTTGATGAAGGACGTTGCCAAAATCTGAGACACCTGGGAGTTTGTGGTCTGCAAGCCTGGAGCCCTGGCTTCTTCCTTACCTTAGTTTCTAGCCAGCCCTGACTCCCTTCTTCCTCTTGGTTCTTCCACCATTCAAGCAGTCTCTGACCCACTGCCCCATTTTTGCTGAAGGGGCTAGAATCCGAGGACGCTGGAGGGTGTCTGCAGGGTCCTCTAAGAGAGGAGAAGTGGGGGTGAGAGGTTTGGGGAGGGGGCAGCAGGGAGGCTGGGGAAACTCCTGGTGGCTGGGGGTGATGCTCTGTGGCTTGGCAGCGCTCCTGCTTGGCCCCCACAAAGCTGACCGGCAGAGGAGCTTCAATGCCCCCGTACCCCACACCATCTCGGACCTGAGCTGGGGCCAGGCCAGAGAGGAGGATGCGAAAGAAACCTGGGCCAACAGCTTGCAGTCAGATGCAGCCAACCGTGGGATAGCAGCCGTCTGTCCAGTGTTCACCTCCCTTTCCTTCCTATTCTGGGTTTTGGGGGGCTGTTTTTCAAATCCTTAGCCCCTCCTGGGCATGGAAATTAAGGTTAGAGGGGAAAGCTGCAGAGTGGGAGGGGAAGTTTCCATAGCGAGCATGGACCATGGATGAGCTGGGGGGCGAGTGAGGAGTGCCCCCAGTCAGTCCACTGGCTTCACTGAGACTCCCAGACTCTTCATTTCAAACATTCATACCCCTTTCCCCTCAAGTAGAAACAGTTAGAGGAGGTTCTTCAGGATCTGACTTCTCCAGGGAGCCCCCAGCTAGTGTGAAGAGAGTAAGGCAGGGGGCACAGAGCAGAGAGAGGAGCAGAGACCACAGCCCAGACAAAGGAGGTCCCCAGGTTCCTGCTGGTAGGGCAGAGGGATTCTGAGGGAGAAGGAAGGGGGCTCACAGCAGGCCTGAAAGTGGGATGGGGCTCTCTGCCCCAGGTCTGTCCAGTGCAGGGGCTGGCCCAGGGACCTGTGTGTCACCAGGGCTTGGAGTCGTGCACCTTGCAGTGAAGACCCTGTCACTCCCGTCACTCCCTGGTAGAGAGTGGGAGGATAGCCAGGCCCTTCAGATCAAAGACCTGAGCTCCCCTGGGTATACTCTCTGCCCTTAGAAACAAGGACCCAGCACTGCCAGTGAGGCAGTTGGCTTTCAGATACACCTCTCAGATACACCTCAGGAGCCAGGTTGCAGCCCCTAGCCCAGCTTTGAGCGGCTTCACTTGACCCTCCTTTCCTCTGATGTGTAGGTCCTGGTTCCTTCCCCCAGCCCTCACTGTCATCACAGTGAGCAGAAGACTCGGCACGTTCTCATCTTTCCCAAAGCATCCCTGGGAGGCACAGTCACTGGCCTGGCAAGGGGGAAGGGGAATGTAGGGGGTGTTTTTGTGTACATTTTGCTGTTTTTAAGAAAGCAGGCATTGGATGGGAAGTAGGGTGGGGACGGAAGAGGATCTCTGAACCCTGGGACCAGAGACTGTGAGGGTGGTGATGGGGGAGTGATGGTCACAGCTACCTGCTGGACTTGCTTTATTTGTGAATTCCTTCCCCAGATCAAACGTGTTGTGCCTACTGATTCCTCCCCAAATACTTTTCCTGTACTTGTGGGAATGCTTTGTCGATAGTACCCTTGATATACCCCACCTCCTGCAGCAAAGAAAGTGTATGCATTAGCAATTACTGATCACAAGGAAACCCACGGCCCTCCCTCCCTTCTTCCTAATCAGGCTGGGACTCCTAGTGCCCTTTCAGCCCCTTAGCTTTGGGGTCTAAGTGTTAAACCTTGATTAATCTCCTGGAACACTGAAATGAGGAAATGAAGGCCCAGAGAGGTGCAGTCACTTGCCTAGGGTGACACAGCATGCCGGCGTCAGAGCCAAGAATAGAACCCAGGCCATCTAAGCCCCCATTAAGATCCCGGTCTTTCTCTAGGTTTGTCACGGGAGGGATCCAGAGATAGCTGCAGTGGATAGATCTAGAAATATAGTAGTTGTGTCTTGGCTCTGTCTATATATATCCTGGAGATTGCTCTCTGCTCTCTATATATACTCTAGGAGAGTGGGTGTGTGGATGGTGCTAGAAAGCGGGTATTTAAATAACCAGTCTACCTACCCATGCTGACTCAAGCTGGGCTTCCTGCCCACCCAGCTGGCCATCGGAAATGCATTGCACCTATTAATTACAGTCATTAGCTGGATTACCAGGACACTGAGAGGGGGAGGGAGGGGAGAATCCTGACAGGACCCACTCCACTGTGGGCACTGTGCTTGGTGAGGGCCTACCAGCTGGGCCCTCTGCTCTGCCTGGAGAAACATGAAGGAAGTTTGTCCAAAGGAGCCAGGTTGGCCAGGCCTGTGGAACTATCCAGAGAGCCACCAGCCGGGCCCTGCCAAGTTCCTCAGAGACAATGGAAACGCTTTGCAGGTGTGCCTAGCATCTGGGGCATTGGACATTCTATGCAATCTCTATTGTAGGAGGGGCTGGGCCAGGGACATGGCTCATGCTTCCTTATTCCAAACCCCTTCCTGTCAGCATCTGGGCTGTCCCTGGTGTTCTTCCCAGAGAGACAAGTGATCAAAACAGGCCCAGGATGCAGGCGTGACCTCAATGCAGTGTGCTTTCTTTTGTCCCGGCTGCCCTGCTGGAGCTGACTTGAATGTATTTCTGCTCCCTCCAGGGCAGGCCCAGGGGCAGAGGAAGGGCAGAGAAGTGAGCTGGAGGCATCTGCGGATGGCTGAGGCCAAGGAGACCTCAGTGAGTGTTTGGAGAAAGGGATACGTTCACAGACTGAGAGCTGGTCTTCTGAAGCCCCCTCCCATGCCGCAGATACCAGAGGGGCCCCTGCTCCCTGTGATGAGGGTCGTGTCAGCCAGAGGTGGGGGACAACATGCCCAGCTGGGGTAAAGCCAGCCTCAGCCCCTACCTCAGACTGACTTTTGTGCTAGGGAAGAAAGCATACCCTTACCCTTATATTCTTACCTCCCAACCCCTTTGCCCAGCATAGGTGCTCAATAAAATAGCCTGTTGGCTAAAAGAACTCTGTGCTGTCTGTTCTCTACTGAGGAGGATGGGGATTTGTATTGCCCGGAGTGGTCAAAGGAAGTGCCTTATGTTCCCTATAGATTTCCCTAAGGATTTCAGACAAATTGGGGCTGTTAGGGAAGGGAGGAATCTGAGACTCAGTTCCAGGTGTCAGGGTAGAGGCTGTGCTGGATGAGGGACTTCCTTCAAGGTCCCCAAAGTCCCACACTTGGATTATCGGACTGTGTGATCTAAAAGATCCAGTGGGAACCCCCCACGTCTAACCTGTGCAAGGTGGCACAAGACAAAGCTTATTTTGAGCTGGCTTGCTTCCTGATCCCAAGCATAGGTGTGTGGTGACGAGGGGAGGCAGAGGGGCGGGAGGGGGACAAAGGTGGCCGCAGCCGGGGCCTTCTCTTCCCTACCCTGGACTCACCCAGGCTCCAATCTGAGGAATGACATCAACTCCACCGAGACCGGGAAACACTAAGGTTTCAAAGAGGCCTTTGTTTGGTGGCGCGCCCTGTCCGCCAGCTGTGTGAGAGGTCTGGCGGGGCCTGGGCAGCCTCAGGAGGGCTCCAGGATGTTAACCCCAGCTTGCTTCTCTCTCCTGCCTTTCTCCTGCCCCCGCTTCCTCCTCTGCCTTTCCCTGCAGATCTTCTCTGGTGAGCAGCCCCCAGCCTGGCCCAGGGCATGCCCCAGTTCACTTTCGCTTGCTTCTGTGGCCTCCACGGTTTCTGCAAGATGAAGAGGAAGAAGGAAGAAGTTCACAGAGAGCGGGAAACGGCGGTGTGAGCGGAACCAGGGCCCCTTCTTCAGCCCCCAGCAGGTCCTAGGCCTGAGGCGCCCGCTCCTGTCTGAGGCTTGGAGCAGGAAGTTTCCATCTGGCCAGGGCTCTTCTCAGGCGACCCGACCACCTGACCCCGTCTAACCTGCGAGCTTCAGCCTCCTGTGTGCCCTGGCCTCCTCCTGCCCCTGGGTTTCCAATCCTGAGACCTCCCTGGAGAGAGGCCCCAGTCACACCAGGGGAAGCCCAGGACCTGCCATGTGCCTTCCAGAGACTGAGAAGCCCCAGGGAGGCCCCAGGAACGGAGCTTCTTCCTGTCCTGAGGTCCCGAGGGCTCTGGGACTCTGCTCAGGGTAACCGCTCCCATGAGGGACACGCTGCCTTGGGCCAGGGGAGCTGTTGCTAAATGGGAAACTGGCTGCTCTGCCAGAGAAACTCCCAGCAGCCTTGACCGTGGCAGAGGCCTCAAGCAGGTAGACGTGTGAGACAGACCCGCTCCAAGCCCGGGATGGAGTCTCTCCCAGGATGCCAGAACCTGAGGCGGGAGCCTCCCCAGAGCCCAGAGCCAGGTCCACAGGAATGTGGCCGGGAGATGAGTCCTTTACCGTCTGTCCCCTCCCGGCGTCCCTTTGGGCCAGGCCTGAGGGAGGCCACCTGGCTGTGAGTAGCGTGGCCGTGCAGGGACAGTGAGAGGCCGGGCAGACGCCTGTCCTCGCCTTGCCCCAGCTCACAGCAGGCTCTGTGTCTCCCTCGGCACTGCTCTCTCCCACACTCCAGATAGCAGCCTTCCCTCCAGCCTGGCCTCTCTGCCCACTCATCTCCACTGTGTCTCCTCGGCAGCAGCTCAGATGTGGGCAGCCTCTTTCCCAGGCCCTGACTCCCCTCCTCAGGGACTGCCTTCCGGGGCCAGACCCGGGGATCCCTTTCCGGGACTAAACTGAGCCCTCCCTTTGTTCTCCCATCTCCTTGCCTCACTCACCTGCCCCTTCCTTCTCTTCTCAGAAGCCATAGAGGGGGAAATGCTGACATGTGGTGCCTTTAGGGGACACTCTGGGAGGAGGGGGCCCTCTAAGACTTTCCTTGACTTGTCCCCTTTCCTTGACTTGTCCTTACCTCCAGCAAACTTCAGGGTCAGAATCTGTCCCCACTCCCAGCCTATTTCCAGGAGGTAGGAAGCAAACAAAAAACCATGTCCTTCCTTCGCATCCTTCCTTGCCTCCCATTTTGATGAAACTCGGCCTTCTGTCACTGTGCCTGGACCTCTCAGGTGCTCGAGGGTCACACAGCAATGCCAGTGGCAGAGACACTTTAGGCAGATTCTGTAGCTTTAGCAAGTCTGCCCTCTACTTCATCACAGGAACAATTCAGCCCAGGAGCAAAGTCACATCCCCTCTGGCATCCAGGGACAGAATAACCTTTCTGAAACATAACAAGTGACCTGGGTAGAGGAGGTCAGGGCCCCAGGACAGGAGGGGCTGTGTACCCCTCTCCTTGGAATGTGGACCTCTCTGGGTAGTTAGGGAGGACAGGACACCTCCTCCACTGTTTCATCCAGAAGCAAGGGCACATTCTATCCTGGCAGCCTTTGCCTGTCTCCCTCAAGCCCCACACTCAGGGGCATTTCCTGGGCTTTTGGCAGATTTGGTGGTATCCAGGTCCTCTTTGCAAAGCTAGAGCACAGCTTAAGATTTCTCTCCTCCCATCCTCCAACCCCCTTTTTTGCCCTTACTGCCCAGCCCCTGCCTTCTGCAATCTGTTATTTCCTTTTATATCCAAAGAATTATAAACAGAAGTCCTTCCCTCGAGGAAGGAGCAATAAAGGCCAGTGGGGTCACAAGGGACAGAAGAAAAACCCCCTGGTTCTTCAGCCTCTTGGACAGTAGAGGCCTCGGTGAGGCAAAGAGATGGGCAGAAACGCTTTCATGGGTCCCTTGATAGGTGGGAGAGCCCACCTGGAGGCCAGGTACATCTCTAGCAGTTGCCTGCGAGGCTGCAGCCCCAGCGAAGTCACTCCTGTGGTGGAGGATGAAATTGTATCCCTGGAGACAGAGGTGTTGGGTATTCTGTCCTGACCACATGGGCTCACCTGGAGGAAAGGTCAGGAGAGTGGGAAACATATGCGGGAGGGGTGGCGAACGAGAGCTTTCCCCTGTGCTCTCAGGCTTGGCAGGGATTTCAGCTGCAGGGGTTTGGCAGTGAGCCAGTTCAGAGAGCTGCTTCCCCCAGGGGAACTCCATTGGCTCTGGAGGGATACTGGATATCTTGAGCCCCTGCTATGGGAACATGGAGAGGTCCCAAGGTCAAGGCCCAGCTGTACCTGCAGACAGCTGCCCTTGGCCTCCAAGCTGTGGCCCCTTTTTCATCCAGGGCTAAGGTTGAGGCCAACACTGCAGCTGAGTAGGAGGCGGCAGCAGCTTCTAGCCAACTCACCCGACAATCTATCGTCCCTCAGTTTTCTTTTCAGGGAAATGGGGACTTGGTTCCTCTCAGCGTCTCAAACGGGAGCCCAGGGGAGAAGTTTAACCCAAAAAGACAGAAGCAGCCCCCACATCCACAGACCATGTGCCCCAAGCACCTGACTTGTAGCCCAGGCTTTTCTTCCTCCCGTTCCTTTTAGGGGCTGGGGGTGGGGTCTGGCTGCCTTGTTTCCTGCCCTGAGTCTCACTCCTTCCCAGAGGTCAGGTTGGACTGTTTTGTCCTCCCTGTTTCTAATTCCCTCCACTCCAATGTTCTCTCCCAGACCCTGCCTTGAGGTGGGGACCAGGAGCTCCAGGGGTGAGGCAGGTGGCAACATGAGTAGATGATTCTGAGGAGGGGTCGGGCCTCCCGGTCTTGCTGCGTGGCACTGAGTCCTCCTCGCAGACAGGTGAGACGGCTTCGTTTCCCCATCTATAAAAGGGAGAACTCCCCCGGCTTGTTTCCCCTCTACTTATGTGGGCTGTTATGTAGCGGGATAAAGAGATGTGAAGGGTGCTTGAGGCTCTTATGACTTGAGTGTTGTCTGGGACCCTGGCTGGAGGGATCCCGAGGAGCTTCTTGTCTCAGGTCTTTTTTTATTAGAATGTCATTTCCTTCTCCATTCCCAGAGAAGGGCTTTTTGCATGTAGCATATGGGTCAATGGGAATATATAGGGAGATTGTTATTTTTGGAAAAAAAAAAAAAAAGCAATAATTTAACTAACTGAAATATGCACGAGGTAGCACAGTGGCAAGAGCATTGAGCTGGGAACCAGCTCTCCTGGGTTCTAGCCCTGCTTCTCACTGACGATGGCATAACCTTAGGCTAATTATATCCTGTTTCTGGGATTCAGTTTCCTCAACTATAAAGAAGGGACTGCACTAATGTCCTCTGAGTCCCCTCCAGAGTCCAGGGCTCTGTGGGTCTGGGAAGTTGAACCTCAGTGGGGCTCAAAGCTATGGAACCAGAGGGGTTGCAGGTTTCCTGTGCCCCAGCTGGTGTGCTTTGTGCATGCAGCAAATGTGCGGGGAGGGTGGATGGGAGTGACATGGTAGATCCAAGAAAGGGTGGGAGGAGTGAGAAGGAAAACCAAGGCACCCAGAGCTTCTCCTGCTAGAATCCTACCCAGCACTCCCTGCTCAGGGAACCAGGATGCCCTGAAGTTCTGTCTCTCCTTCTTGTAGCCAGGACTCCAATTCCAGGCCCTGTTGGGGCCAAGCCAAGTGCCACTTTTGTGCATGGTCTCTCTTATACACACACACACACACACACACACACACACACACACACACACACACACACCTTGCAGATGGAACTCAAGGACCCGCTCCCTGCCCCAGTTTATGTAACCCTTTTGCACAGCTGCTGGTGAGCCCATCTCCAAGCTGACTGACCCACCCCACCTTATTACCTTGCCTTCTGCAAGGGGAAGTGCCTCAGGCTGCAATCTGCTGTCTACAGACTGAATGTGCATTTAGCCCAGTGGTCTGGGATGTGCCGGCGGTGGGATGGGCTGATGACAGTCTTTGGATAGAGAGCTGCAGCCCCCAGTCTCCCAGAGCTCTGCCATGGCTGACTCCTGACCTTGGCAACTTGCTTCCTCTCTCCCAGCCTCTATAAAAGGTGGCGACAAGACCCATTTCCTCCCTACCTCACAGGAAGGCATACATTGCAAGGGTATATTGGATCAGATGTGCCCTGGTGTGGCTTGAACTTTTGGAAACAGACACAAGTGTCTTCCACAACCATGAAGATGCGCTTGCACCGGAGAAGAAAATCTCAGGCTGCTGTGTTTGGTGGGCTCCTTGCATGCTGGCCCAGAAAGCGTGGTGTTCACCCTGAAGGTGGCTGCTGTGTCCAGCAGGTGATGGGGCTGACACCACGAGAACCAAGAACCAGAAGCTGTTCCCAAAGAGTGAATGCTCCATCCCTCGGACACAAAAGCAAGAGCAAGAGATAGCTGTCCCCACCGTAACCCTGTTCCCAATACAAACAGCTCCCTAAGGCCAAGTTGTGAACAATGGAGGAACACGGGAGTTAATCCTCTGTCTCTCAGGCTATACTCCCAAGTCAGTGCGCACTGTGCTGGGCTGTTGTGGCCAGTCCTATCTGGGATCAGAACCACAGACCATGAAGACTAAACAGTGACCTTGGCTGTTCACAGGGGAGCCCAGGATGTCAGGACCATCCACCAGGAGGGTGAAGTGTGGGGGGTACCCTGGACATCCCTGGATGAACTTGTTATACTGAGGAAGAAATTCTAAAACCCAGGAGCCCCAAGACTTGGCAGCCCAGGCTCTGGCAGAAGCCTCAGGCTTTGGAGTTCGTTTCCTAGTGGGTTACTGGTCTGTCTCCCTCCCCTTGGGCAGCCTTCCCTTCTCCCTCAGCTCATTCCTGTGTTCCATCCGAGAGGCGGGAGGAAGGCTGAAGGGGAAGATGGCAGGACCCAGAGATCCTCAGGACTCTCCCAGCCTTCGTTGCCATGGCAACACTGCTATTTTTATCCCATTGTTCATGATGCTCAAAGGTCTGACTTTCTCTGTTCCAGAGAGGCCAGGCTGGCTTCTGCCCTCATCCTTCAATGCAGTACCTTCTCCCAGAGGCCTGAGAGGGGAAAAGAGTAATGGAGGAAACAGGAACCCACTGGGTCACCCCTCAACCAGGGGAACTGTCTGACAGCGGTTTGCCTCTGCACTTTTGAGCCTTTGGTTTTCTAGTGGCTTAGGTGCTCACTTTTATGTTTTTAAGGAGATCAAAACTCCCCATCGTCTTCCTGACAGTCTGCTCCAGAGAAAAAAGGAAGAGCTGCTGCTTGCAATGAGTTTTTCCCACAAAGCTATGGCACTGGGGCTGCTGCCCTTCTTGGGAAAACCAGAGCTGGTTCTGAAGAATGTCCTGTTGGTACAAGCCAACCCCTGGCCCCTTGAAGGGGGCTGGAGAGCTAAGTTTGTTTTATTAGTAATCAGATATACTTAACATCACTAGGGAACCTAAACTGGTACCTCCCTTTCCTTTGCCCCTCTACCAAAGAACTGGGGCAACTGGGCTTCCTTCATGCCTTTGTCCAGTTTTTATGCCCAAAGCCAGTTAGCATATATTCTCCAGGCCGGAGAGCAGACTCATGGGTTTCTCTCCTTTCCTGCCCCCACCACCCAACAGCCGTTTCTCTCCAGAGGCTTGAGGTCTTAAACTTTGATGACGCTCTTGAAGGCAGGGTTTAATGAAAGGATTTCTTAGCCTCTCTCCCTGGCCCAGCCTCTGGTCCTCTCCCTATGCACCACCCACCTCAGTGGCAAGGTACCCCTGAGAGCCAATGGTGCTAACCTTCCCCACCTATATGCTTTGATGGTCAGTGAGATTTGAGCCCAATAGCTGGGGTGGTTGGGTTCGGATGGAGCATTTCATGCATGTCCTTAAGACCATGACCCTGGAGACAGGTCCAGGTCTTAACCCAGTAAAGTACAATCATATTGTGTCGGGCTCCTGCACTGAGGTGAACTGACTCCTGGATGGCTAATTTTTCTAGGGGGGCTGGGACCCATTCACCAAGCCTCTAATTGGTTTCATTTTGGCTCAAGATGCATGGTTTCCGAAATCTATGCACCTGGAGTAAGCGCTTTTCTGGTTGCCTCTAAAAAGCATGCCGGCAAATGCTGCTCTGTTAATTGCTGTAATAAACAGACTTTATTATATCCCTTTGCAGTAAATGAATTATGTTGTCAGAGTAGATGGGGCATCTACCCTCGTGTTTATTTCGCACTGTGATACACGGCAGCAGCAGAAGCTAAACATTTATTTCCACCGACTCTGTTGCGGAGAAGGGAGACTGGGAGGAAGAAGAGCATGAACAGAAAGTGAGGTGATGGGGCCTAGGACGTGGCTTCAGGAGATACACTGAGCCCCTGGGGCTGTGAGCCTCACTTGTGCTATCTAGAAATTGGGGGAAGGCCGGCCTCCTGCCTCCTAGCATCTCAGAGAAATAGTGGGATAAAGCTGGCTGGAGGAGATGAGGTGGAGAACAGGGAAGGTGGTTTAGGACTACAATATGATCACACAGATATAAAGGTGCTTTTATTTTTTACAGGAGAATAAAGACCTTTAGTTGTACTTCTCAAGACTAGTGATGTAACAAATGGGAATTTTCAGACTTAACAAGAAGAGACAGATGCTGTAAGATGGCATAATATTAGGAACAAGAATGATTATATCATATAGTATGTGAATTATATATCAATAAAACTATCTTTTAAAAGGATTATTATATCATAACTCCACTTTGACTGGAGGGCCAGCAATTCCAAATTATCACTGAAGCAAGAGGCTCTGAGGGGGCCAGAGAGCTAGAGCCATCAGGTTTAACCCCAAAGCCAGCATCCTGTAAGGCATGGAGTAGCTGGGGCAGGATGAGGCTGAAGTGTCACCTGCTGCTCCATAGTTTAGAGGGTGGATTGACTGCTCTTGGGAGGGGCTGCCCCTTCTCCCGGTGCAGCCACCACAGTGCTAGTACATAAGCACTCAATAGTGGTCGCTGATGGTCTGGGACAAATAAGTGCCCCACACCTTTCAGTCTCCAGGAGTCAGCTGGGGTGCCTGCCCCTGGCCCTTCTGCTGTCAGTATCCCAGTCCTTACCCCTTGTGTGGGGAAATGCGTGCTGTGCACTCCTGTCAATTCAATCCGTCCCATCAATATTGAGTCCTGACTGTACAAAGCCCTCTGGGAAGAGCTGTAGGAGAAACACAGGGAAATCAGACATTGCCCTACCCCTTGAGGAACTCACGATTTAATAAAAAGCAACATGCAAAGGCTTGAAGGATGCGACATGCAAGATGTAGAGTACAAGCAAAGTGTTTGGAGAGTGGGGAGGGATCAGGGAAGGTTTCACAGTGGAGGTGGAGTTTGAGCTGAGACTTGAAGGATGGAGCAGAAGGCATGTTCAAAGCACAGACCTCAGGACC
This sequence comes from Balaenoptera physalus, assembly GCF_965194825.1. Taxonomy (NCBI): domain Eukaryota; kingdom Metazoa; phylum Chordata; class Mammalia; order Artiodactyla; family Balaenopteridae; genus Balaenoptera; species Balaenoptera physalus. Next base: position 33,851,369 of record NC_138882.1, read on the forward strand.
CCTCTCTCCACTTTGCTAACGTCTACGACATTTGCCCATAGCTGTATGCACATGCAAAGCCAGCAGTCACCTTGCAAACAGGTGCTATACGTAGCCTCTCCTGTCACAGGTGGGCCCTATTGCTCCCAAATTCCTTTCCTCTCCAGGAGTCTGACATTTCAGTAGTGCTTCCTTTCTTTTACTTCAGCCTTTGATTCCCTGGGGCTTGTCATCCAGGAGGATGGTGAACACTGGGCAGTTATCAGGCATTTGCCCCACAGCATCAAAGAATACATTGGATTCCCTCTCGGAGCAGGTTTCATTAGGATGGGAGAAAAGCATGAGTGTATCAGTGGGCATCTGGCCCCAGGGCGGCATGGGTTGGTGGGGGGAGAGGGCACCTGGTGGGGAAAAGGGGGCAAAGAAAGGGGTAGCTGGGAGCTCTGACAATGAACTTCCCCTACTTCACAGCTCTGCCTGGCCAGGCTATGCAGTCTATGCCTACTTAAGCTCCTCCACTCTCTAGACCTCCTCCCTCCTATTCCCTTCCTCCTCTTTTCTTTCTCCAAGTAACTTTTCTCCTACCCTCCTTCCAAAGGATGTCTCATCATGTCCCAGCACACTGCCTGGGTCCAGACTAGGGAGAGAGGCATGGGCTGGCTGTCCTAAAGATGCTGTGTTTTTGTCCTGGATCTGCCCCAGCTAAGATGCTTGTTAGTGGCCAGAAAGACGTGTGACTTCATCTGTCTAAACTCTGGTTTCCCTCCTTATAGAATGGGTGGATCTCTGCCTCCACCTTCCTTCCTCTCAACTGGCTATGGTGGGGAAGAGCACAAGACGTGGGTTCTGATCTCAATTCTCTTCGCTAGCTATGGCAGCCTAGAGAACTCAATCTCCCCAAACCTCTGTTTTCCATATGTAAAATACAGATAATAATGCTCGCCCCATTTTTTTTGAGGATCAAATAAGACAGCATGTGCTAGGGCTTCCCTGGTGGCTCAGTGGTTGAGAATCTGCCTGCCAATGCAGGGGACACGGGTTCGAGCCCTGGTCTGGGAAGATCCCACATGCCGCGGAGCAACTAGGCCCGAGAGCCACAACTACTGAGCCTGCCTGTCTGGAGCTTGTGCTCCACAACAAGAGAGGCCGCGATAGTGAGAGGCCCGCGCACCGCGATGAAGAGTGGCCCCCACTTGCCGCAACTAGAGAAAGCCCTCGCACAGAAACGAAGACTCAACACAGCCAAAAATAAAGAAATAAATAAAAATAAAGGAATTCCTTAAAAAAAAAAAAAAAAAGACAGCATGTGCTAAAATGCTTACTTAGTGCCTGGCACAAAGCAGGAGTTCAATGAGTCAACTGAGGGGGTTAGTTAAAAGAATTAAAGGTGGCAGGAGATTCTGCATATCTCACATATCGTACTGACTCTAGCACAGTAGTGTGGTGTGGTGAAAGTCAGCTGGGGTTCCTCTAACTTCTTATTCTCCCTGTCCCCCCCAGGGCTGAGCGGTCTAGGACGAGTCACTTCCCTGGCCACATTTTGGGGAACACCCTGCAGGCGGCGCTCTCCCATCATTTCCGCGTCAGCAGAGTTGGGGCTGCGGTAGGGAGCGAGGGGTGAGGGGAAGTGTGAAGGAAAAACAGCCCCACGCATCGCTCACATATTTACATCTGAACTGTCAAAATAGTTATTTTAAGTCGAGTTCCGTCTGCTGCGGGTTTAAAATCAAGCAGGGCGGGGGCGGGGGCGCCCTGCTGGGGAGGGGGGCGACGGGCGCGGCGGGCCTAGCGCGCGCGCGCAGAGCGGCTCGGGGTGCTGGGGCTCCCTGGCGATGCTTGCACATGAGGCGGTGCGTGCGTGGGTGCAGCCTTTTCCTTTCGCCACTTTGCACCGAGCTTTGGTAGGCGCGGAAACCCAAATCTGCCATTCCTGCTTCTCCGGAGCTGATGGGAAGGCTCCCCCAGTCTCAAGGGAAACCGCGCGTCCTATCGTAGCCAAGATGGAGATCTGTCCCGTTCTTACGGTTCAGTGGGAAGGAGATTCCACGGCTTTGGTTGTCCACCCCCACCCCCACCCCAGTCCCTGATAACCTCAGCCTGGAAGTTCCTCTCCCTAGCCTACCATCAGCTCTCCTAGCTACACCTTGGGCCCATTCCAACTCTAAAGCAAGACCTCGTGAGCTCCGGATCTAGGTCTCATTTTGAGGACCAGTTCCCCCACCCACACACAGCCATCCATACCAGAGCCCTTCCCAGGAAGGAAGGGGCTGGGGCATTCATCAGGAGCTGGTCAGCGTTTGGGTGGGCCTGAAGCTAAGGCCCCCTGGGTCTGCAAGCAGTGGAGAGAATGACTTAGCCTTAAATGTCAGGGATGGCAAGAATTCATTTTTCTCTGCAAAGTGAAGGGCCTGCGGGTTTGACGCTTGCGACGCTTCTTTCTGGCTCTCGCTCACTCTCTCAGGGGCAGTGGGATTTGAGACAGACGCTGGCTGGCTCTGCTGCCATCAGTATGTGTCCCAGCCCTGTCCAATGTCTGCTCTGTAATGAGTACTGTTTCGGAATGTCACCTCTGTTAATGGGGAAGCGGCACCTGCACACAGCCGGAGCCACCTCTCTGTCTTCATTAGGCAATCCGCAGCCTGGCGGCCGGCTGCCCTCGCTGGGTGACAGATGACGGGATGAGGAGTGAGAACAGCGGCCTCCTGTCCAGGATTCGTTCCCAGACAATGACCCCGAATGCCCGTCCCTGCCGGCCCCCTCCCGCAAGAGACAGCTGGGAAAAATGCCCTTCTAGGGCAAGGTGCGGCAAGGATAGATAATAGCTAAAAATAAGGCAAAAGAGAGTGGAGGAGTCATTTCCAGAAACAAACACCTGCCCTAGCCCCTGTGGTCTCCTGTCCATATTGCATTTTAGGGTCTTCCCCTCCCCCACCCAGCTGTCTTCACAGGCCGCTTTTTATGTCCCTTCTAGTAAATCCATACACCATGCAAAGTCACAGGGTGAGGGTGTAACACTGTTCTAATTCCAGACTTCCCACTAGGCAGACCTGTATATTGCCTCCCAGCAAAATCCTGCTCCCTTTAAACCTCAGCCCTAATATCCTCCTGAGACAGGGGACACTGAAATGAGCCAAGCCTCAAAATGGCATGAGACACTGACATGGCTTCAGTGGACCCCTGCTATCGTGATAAAAACGTCACCACGGATACCGTATTTCACTGGGTGGGCTCAGTGCTCCCCCTTCCCCTGCGGCTGTGTTGTATCATCGCTGTGGCATCTCCTTCGTCTCCTTTACTGGCCAAGCAAGTTAAGCCGGACTCACAAGTGTCCTTCTGTACTTGTCTGTGTGTTGGAGGTGAAGGTGGGTTGGTCCTGCTTTGGAGGGTTAGGAGTGGAGGTGATGATCATTCAGAATTGCCTGAGGAACAGTCTCATCCAAAAGTTACACAGCTAGTTGGTTTCTTGACTGGGGCTGGGGGTAGAAGTGGCTTCACTTTGCCAGGCCCTCATTTTGAAAGGCTGTGAGGGGGCCACCTGGGGTTCTGGGCTCTTCCCATTACTCCTCTTCCCTGACTCAGTGAACAGCACCCTTGACCACCTAGATATTCAAGTCAGAAATCATCCTTCAATTCAAGCCAGAGAGCCATCTTGACACCCCCCACTCTCCACCCCACATTTGATCCATCACTATATCCTGTTGGCTCTCCCTCCTAAATCTCCCTCACATCTACTTACTTCCATCTCCAGGGCTACCACCTTAGTCCAAGCCGTCATCCCTTCTCACCTTGCCCTCCGGTCTCATCTCTACCACCCTCTCACTGATGCTGCTCCAGCCACCCTGACTTTCTTGCTGTTCCAGGTACAGATGACCCTCCCTGACCACCTGTTCTAAAAATTAGACCCCTCCCTCCCAAGTCCTTCTCTGTCCCATGTCAGTCTCATTATCACACTCTGAAATTCTCTTGTTCACTTCATTTGCTTGTTTGTGTGCTTTCCCCTTCAGAGGCATAAGCTCTAGCAGGGCAGGAACCCCTTCTGTTTTATTTACCCTTAAATCCACAGCACCAAGAACTGTGCCAGGCACGTGGTGGGACTCAGGAAATATTCGTTGAAGGAATGAATGAGTAAATGAATGAATGGGTTGCCACAACCTAATGGTACCCTGTCCCTGCGCCACTCCTATCATTCTCTCCATCACATCTAGAGGCATCTTCCTCAAACACGGATGTCTTCGTGCCACTCCCCGGCTCAAAGCCCTTCGGTGACAGGCAAAATGTTGGCAACTGTTGAAGCAGAGTGAAGGGTATGTGTGGATTTCATTATACTTTCACTCTGCTTGCTTGTAATTTATTTCTGCTGGAAACCGTTTAAAATAAATTGAATTTGAAAACTGTGGAAGCAAAAAACCATCATAAAACCTTCAGTGGCTTCCACTGTCCTCAGGGTAAAGCCTTGGAGCTCCTTCTCATGCCCTTCACTCACCAGCCCCTGAGTCTTCCAGCCTCACCCTTTACCAGTCACCCCATTGCTTTGCACACTGAGAAGATCCCCGTGAAACATCCACACTTCTTTTTTTTTTTGGCCGTGCCCCACGGCATGTGGGATCCTTGTTCCCCGACCAGGGATCGAACCCGCGCCCCCTGCGGTGGAAGCACGGAGTCTTAACCACTGGACCACCAAGGAAGTCCCCATCCACACTTCTTAGGACCAGGAACAGTTAGAATTCTCCGGAACAGTAGTTTTGTTTTCATTTTATGAGTATAGAATTGTAGATTTGTGTGCATGTGGCTGCTGGAAAGCTGGGTCAGCTTGGAGCTCCTCCTTCAAGGACAGTAAATGTACATTTAGGCCATTGGGGTTTCCATCTCTCTTAGCCTCGTTCTTGGCTCCATTTTATGCTCCTGCTTGTTCTTCCTTCTTTGCTTCTACCTTGATTATCTTTCTGTGCCTGTCTTCAAACGCTTGCTGGCACAGACTCTCCTTTAAGCTATGGGAATTCACTTCTCCTGGATTTTAAGGGCAGGAATGGATGTCCCGCCATGCCCTCTCCATCTTGGTTTGTCTTGTCTTTTATTAAATTTGGCTATTCTTTTGTGGGTTGTTCTCTTCCTGTGGTGTGAGCCCATTCCCTCCAGTGCATTCTCTCTCTCTCAAATGTCCCTTAGAGGAAAAGCAGATCCCTGACTGGTCTTTATAGGAGGACAAGCTATATACTTCCAGCTTCCCCTAGTTCACAGGGAAAGGTAGGCTATGATACTAAATGAGGTTGAGAGATGCCCTATCACACCTGTGTCCCCTCCCCACCAAGAGCCCTGGGATAGGACACTGGTGCCCCAGCAGAATAATGGGGTTTTACTCACAGCCCACACTTTTGAGTCCTTACTATGGGCACTACTGAAAATAGTGTATTAAGCACTTGAGGTGCATTAACTCAGTCCTCAGTCATTCTATGAAAAATATACTATTATTATATTTCCATTTCACAGATGTGAAAGCCAGGGCCCAGGGTAACAGAGCTTATAGTAAGTGGCAGGTCCAGGATAGAGACAGAGGCAGTCTGACCCCAGAGTCTGCTCCTAACCACTCTGCATTTGCCTCTGAGGTCCTCTGGAGGGTCCTGAGCTCCTGGTCGAGACTCTGGCAGTCCACAGCCTCCCTGAATTCCCTCTGCTACTGTCTATTATCATTCCATGGGGAGAGTAGGGTGAAGGACCTCCGCGTCTCCCTCCCTACTGGCCTCTCTTCCCCTGCAGTGCATCTTGCCCTGCACTGTCAGATTAGTCTTCCTGATGGCCCTGCTGTCATCACTGAGCACCCTGTCAGAGGCCTCTAGGGGCAACCCATCATCGGCATCAGAGGGCCCCAGAATGGGAGGATCCTGGAGGCATAAGGGACATGAGGCCCTACACCCTTGTAGGAAATCCTAGGCCTCATCTGGTCCAAGCGTGTCCATCCACTTATGTAAAGCGAATCCTTTGCTGAAGCTAGACTGCTCTCATCCGCATCACTACTCCAGGTCTTTGTTCATGATGTGTCTGTCCTTGCCTGTAATGCCCATCCTCCTACTTCTGCGTATTCAGACTTTACTTGTTCGGTATGTCCCACTCCGAGTTCCACCTCCTCCAGGAAGCTCTCCCTGAACACCTCCCACCCCTAACCAGGGGTGATTTTTTTTCTCTGCTTCTGAACTTCTACAGCGTTTATGGGTACTGTGTTGGTATCTGATTATGAACTTTGACTTCTTACCTTTTATCTTAATGTGTTTTTTGTCTGTTTCTCCATTTAGAACGTAATCCCTTTGAGAACAAAAACCACATTTTAGATGTCTTTCTATTGTCCACAGATTATCCAAAGTTTCTTGCACTTGGGTTGTGCACAATAAATCTCCCTATACAGGACCTATAGGATACCAGAAAGGGAGCCCTCAAGATAATAATTTGTCAGCATCTAAGGGTTGGTTTGTCTTCACAACAGGACTAGAAGATAGATCCATTTTGGTTTTAAGAAGCAGCACAGAGAACAGGGTAGATGGGTAGCTTCCTAACTTTGAGTAGCAGTGAAATTCTGCCTTTAAAGGCAATCCTCATAGGAGCCCAATATGTAAAGCTGACAGGGGTGGAGTAGTTCTGGCTGCCCTGGAGTGGGGCTGTCCTGTGCCCCCCACCCCTCCATGGCAGGTTAGAGGAAATCTTGAGGCTGGAGTATCATAGCTTGAAAACCACTAGGGAAGATCATGTCTTATTGTACTTCACATAAGCAGCATTTACTAATTTGGGTGCTGAAAGAAGAAACTGTATGCACTCAATCTTATTGAAAGCATATTTGCTGTTGTGTTTATAAAATGCCAATTAAGTGACTTTCTTCTCTTTGTTTCACACAAATTTGGTTTTGTTTTTTTCCATTAACCTTGTTCGTGCCTTATTCTCTTGAGAAGATGCTTCTGCCAGAGCCCTCACTGCATTTGATGAAACAATCCGTTCACTCCTCTGTTGTCCCCATTAAACAGGCGGCTCCTTGAAAGCAGACACTCTGCTTTATCCAACTGCTCATCTTCAGTCTTAGCAGGGTGCCGGGTGCGTAGTAGGTGCTCAGTAACTGAACTCCCAAGGGATCTGACTCTCTAGTTACGCAGACGCCTCTCAATGAGCCAGGCCCAGCTTGTGGCCTCTGTGGGTGATCCACGCGGGATCTTAGTGTGGCGTGGCTTTCTCCTGCCGCTCAGCCTGAGACTGAGCTGAGCCACACTGCCCTCCCCTCCCCTGCTCCCCTCTTCCCATGCCCGACTGTCACGGGCTCTGAGAATATTAGTTAATTTTAATATTAGCCTAAGAAAGATTAATTAGGAAGGCAAATTTGCTCTTAAAAATGTAATTAATTCCAAAGCCAAATAGAAGAGAGCTGTGGATTATCTGCATTGCTGCTGCCTTAAAGTAGTGTGGAGAATCAAGGGCTGACTAGATGAGCGCAGAATAATTTTTTAAGTGTCAGTGCTGTGTAGACTAAACTCCAGATAGTTCCTTGTGAAGCGGGCTCATGGCTGAGACAAAAGATTTCGACTGAGGTGGTGCCTGTGCAAGTGAGGCAAAGAGGAAACCTCCAATCAGACAACCTGTCTGGGCTGTTCCAGCTCCTAAATCATTCACGAATCATGTGTCTTCCTCTCTCGTCCTCCCACAGACTGGCCTGGTCCAGGTCTGAGTCAGCTCTTTTCTGGACTATTGCAATAACTCCCCCAAGTAGCCTCCAGCCTCTGCCCTACCAACTCATTCTCCGCTCAGAATCAAACTGAAATTGTATCACAGGCATAAAAACATCGTCCTCTACCTCGTGTCAAACATAAATTTGGTCATGCCATGTGCCACTTACAAACTTCCAAATGTGCCTAGAGGTGATTAAGTCCTTAGCCTGGCCCACAGAACTCTTCATAAAGTGACCAGACCTGTCCACCTGGTTGATTTCCCTCTCGCTCACCACATTTTAGAATGACTGTCCCCAGCCCGCTTGTTACAGGGCAAACTACTGTTCATTTTAGAAGTCTAAGCCCAAATGAAACTTTCAACCCTTAGAACCTTCCAGTTCTGGGCTCCTGGAGCACTCTGTTAACAGCTTATCTTATTTTCTTGTAGTTATTTGCTTTCTTTTCTCTTTAAGGGAAGGAGCTCCTTAAAAGAAGGACTGTAGCTTTTGTATCTTTGTATTCTCTTCTTTCTCCCCTAAATTAGGCCAAGCATAAAGTCTGTCCCATAGGAGATGATCAATAAATATTTGTTGAAATAAATTGGTCAGTTAATGATTTCAACAATGATGCCAACTGGATTAGCTCACTGAAACTCAAACTTCCTTCTTTCTTCCCCAGTCAATAGTAAGTACAGCTTGAAATACCTGGGGAAATGCCTCAGTTCTCCATTTCCTTGTACCTGCCTAGCTGAGGTTCAGAGGCAGGTGGATTCGGGAGGAAAGTTGCAGGAGGCTGGCAAGTGATGCAGACTTCAGCCTGACAGCTGCTGATCTTTGCTTTAGTTGATTTCCCCCTTTGCAAATGGTTAGTGGCAATTGAAACTGCAAATCTACTATCTGCTCCCCTATGTAAATTGCATTTACATTTAAATTGTTCATTCTTCCAAAGGATGGGGTTAGTAAATAACAGCAGATTAAACTTGAGGAGAGGAAATTGTGCCCCATGTCAAACCTGAGACTGAAGTGACATCTGGCTTTTACTATTTCCGTTATTTCAGTTTAATAACAGCATGTGGCATTAAGGGAAAAGAAATTGGATCTACATTTTAATGAAAGGAGGAAGCTCTCAGGGTTTAGATACCTTATCATGTTGAATACCTAGTCGATTGGCAATTAAAACTTGTTTCCCTGGAGAAATGGAATAAAACATCTTTGCAGCCGTGGAGAGGATAAAACAAAAAACAAGCTAATGACCGGGACTTCACAGATAAAACCAAGGGAAACGGGTGCTATAAACATCAAAACCAAATATTTCAGGATACTGCAGAGTACAGGAATTCTTAAACAGAATAACACTGAGAATAGAATCATGGATATGCTGGTGGGATCCTCAAGAGAATAACTTCAGATAGAATGGTTTGCAAATAATAGGGGGCTCAACCCAATCAGATCATCTGATTGAATCCTTTGTCAACCTAGCTTGGTTTTAAACCCCACAGGCCTGACCAAGAAAATATTTTAGAAATGCCAGTTTCATCCCAATAGTCTGTTTAAATGGAAGCGGTCCCACCTGCTGGCTGCTTTTTTGTTGAAAGCAATTCTGGGAAATGTGGGTAAAACGCTTGTGCATCCTAATAACCCAAGCCTATCATTTGTTTGCTTTGATTGAAACAAATGTGTCAATTTTCAAAGTCTTTGTTTGGTAAATCCAGTGTTCAGATGTTGGCAAATGTTTGCATTGCATGTTTGTTTGGAAACTGATGCTCTATTCAGAAACTCTAGAGCCATAGCCCTTGGAACCACAGCCTGGGATCACCCAATGAGCCTCCCTGACTATGCATGCGAAGATGGTCAGTCCTTTCCCAGTATCTGGAAAGTGTTGAAATGATAGACTCCCATGGGCAAGCGTAAATGGGATGGAGCCTCCTAAGAAAGAGACTGGATGTAGAATTTTTCTGAGGGTAGGGCTCATGAAAAATTAGAACAATGGAAAACATCTATATAGTACTTACTATGTGCCAAGCACTTTATGTGTATTATAACTCAGTGAATCCACATAACAGCCCTGTGAGATAGGTACAGTTTTCATCCCCATTACAGACGAAGTAAAGGAGACACAGTGAGGTTAGTAACTTACCCCACCCAATGTCACCCAGCCGGTAAGAGACAGAGCTGGGATTTGACTCTAGCCAGGCTGGCTCCACTGTCCCCTTAACCCCTTCCAGTGATTTCCTCCTATCTCTGGTATTTAATGAAAGCATTGTGTTTTCACAAAGTTATAGTGTCTTGCATAATTGTTTTTAAAGTCTTAGCAGTTTTTTTTGAAATACCCAAGCTAATTGTCTGAGGGATTTTCCTTAAACAAAATAAAGCAACAATAACAAAAACTAGCCTCTGCAATATGGATAATAATATCTGTGCTGGAGGTCTTACAGGAGTGTGCAGAGGATGAAATGAGATGATATGAGAGTGCTTTGAAAAGGTCAAAGCCATCAAAATTCTGTGACATATTATTTATCTATAGTCTATACTGATTCTTATTCCTACATGAGCAGTTCCTTAACAAGTTAATATGGGTTTCTGCCACTTTCTCTTGTCCCCTAGAGTAATATGGCCAAATTACCCAACTACTACTGTAAGTCTTTTGATAATGGCCTAGTCACTTGAGTCTGTTTGATTTCTCCTTTATCTTCCCAGTTTCTTGGCACCATTTGGTTTGGTAGCAGCTCCTTCTTACTCCCTGTGCATAATGATAACTTCTCTGCGTCTCCTGACATTTTACCATGGCAGTCTGCCTGTGAAGTCGACCAGTGCCTCCTTCTGTTTGAACTCAGGTTAAATTAATCATCTGACTTTCACATCAGTCTGTTGCCATGGGGCTTCTGATGTCACACTGTCAGTATTATGATTACCATAATACCTAACAGGCAAAAAGGGATTGGTTGCTAGTGGAAACCCTTGGGTGAAACTCACACAGTTTTAGTAACCAACCCAACTGCATAGACTTTAGACAACCATGTAAATGGGTAAGTGGATTAATCATTCAGTTGGATTCCATTTAACTATTTTTCTTCCATATGTGTGTTCCCTTTAAGCAATCGTCTAGTGTCACTTGAAACTGATGAGGGCTCTTTTGGAGGTTATTTTTGGGAAGGTGGTGAAACAACAGACAGCTGTTCTTGGGAACAAGTGTCATAGGATCTGCCTAAGCTAGCTTCCAGTTAAAAAAAAGTCTGAGGTGCATTGTCCTTTTCCTTCATAACATTAGATTGTTTACTAGTGGCCTGAAAGTGTCAATTCAGCTTCCCAAACACATAGGAAAGAAGGAAACTTACATTTACTAAGAACCTACTGTGTGCCAGAATGTGACTCTGGTCAAAGTATAGCTTTAAGGTGGAGAACTGGTAAGCTAGGTGTTCTTGAACAACCCTGTTATACACGACGATTCGCAGCTTTTTCTAGCTTGTATACAATGTTCTTCCTAATCGGACATTGATTGACCACTAATAAAGGCAAAGTCATCACTTAAAATTGGTCCAGATCCTCCTATGCTGAGTAATTGTCTTGCAGTCATTTTCACTGCAATATTAAAAAGACTGGAAACATAATAGAAGAGAGGTACAATAAATAAACTCCTGAATTAAAAGGTTTGTTAAAAGGTTTGACAAATGCGTCTGTCCTTTTAGGATCTTGTTAAGTAGGTGGAGGGGTCACTTTTAGGGGATAAAGCGATCAATGGAATAAAACTGACTGAACTTGAGGCTGTGCAGATTTGGAAAGCCATATCAAGACTTGCTTAAATCTATATAAATCAATTTGTGTGCCAGAGAATGAATAGCTGACTTTTTTCAAATGCCAATTCAGCAATTACAAAGTCTGCTGGCGGTTAATTAAAAACTACCATCTCATTATGTTCAGAGTTAAATTACAAGTGTGAAAAGACTACTGTTTGCTATAACTGAATGCTCTGTACTCTCTGTGCTCTCATCAAAAGGAGGGCAGGGATAAATAACTTTTATTTAACTCACTGAAAAATCTCTCTCAGCTCTTTCATGTTTAATTAACTTCTTCTCAGAGCTTGGGTCTTAACGTAGAGTTCCTAAGCAGTAATGGAAATATTTGTTCATTTTGTGCAGAAGATTTTTCTTCCATTAGTTGAGTAGAAAAGTTAGAAATAATTGAACCCCAAAGACACTGGGGAAAGTGACACCCATCCAAAGATTTGCATTGAGGCCACTAAATCCAGAAGAGATTTATGACAGAAAAACGGCAGAAAATGGTGATTTTTGCTTTATTGCTTGTGTGCCTTCAAGACTGGGGAGCTGGGGTCGTAAACACTTCTGTGGACTGGTAAAGTTTTAGTTCTCATTTGTAAGTCTGTCTTAAGGAACGTAATGTTTTGCTGTTTCAAGGATTCCACTGTCAGAAAAGAGACCAAACTTTTATCACCATGGTGGATGTGAAGTGTCTGAGTGACGATGAATTACAGAACAAACTTGACAAGCTTGGATTTTCACCTGGCCCAATACTACATACGTATGCAGCAAGTATTAGAGACTACTCAATGATTACCTATAAGCTACCTCCAAAGATTGAAAATTATTTACAGTGGAAGGAACCTATGCAATAAAAACCATTAAAATAGAAATAGGAAAAAAATTTAAAACACAGCTCTTACTCACAGATTAGTAAATTTGGTGCCAAAGAGAAAGGATTGTTTTTTTACAATAGTGAAACACCAGTAACTCTTGATTATATCACCCTGGGCTCTTTTTGCATTTCTAGTGTGTGCACTGTGTTAACTGTTTATGTACTTATTGTCCATATTTCCCGTAGATAAGATGTACAACTTCGTCAGTCTTGTTCCCCGATGTACCCAATGCCTGACTCCGTGGTCAATCCACAGAGGCCCCACCTTAAGTGATGGTGGAAGAAAAGGAGTGAGTTGAGTAGTTGTGGGGTCTACCTTATTGTAAAAGCCATAATTAGCCAATAATGTAAGATACAACAATAAGGACCTGAGTTGTGAAATATTTTGAATCCAGTGAGATCACATACACAGACAGAGCAACTTAACTGCTCTCCACGTTCCTCCTCAGCTTCCACCAGAAAAGTGTATGAAAAGAAGTTAGTGCAGTTGTTGGTCTCAACTCCCTGTGCCTCACCCGAGATGAACAGACCCAGAGAACTGGACAGAGCTCAGGACTATGATGGCAGTGAGGGTACCGTCAGAAGCTGTACTGTAGATGGCAGCTGTGCGCTTACTCATACCTTGTCCAGCATGATTATGCAGCTTTAAATGGTATGCAGGGTGGCCTGTGAAATATCCCTACGGGCTCTTTGCACACAGACCCTGGAAAATAGGCCCTTGGGCTGCAAAAGGAATCTGTTAACTCCATGTCTACATTCATGCCAGTGCCTCAGTGGGGTAGACTGTCAGGGGAAGGACTGGTCATTCTGTACGTTCTCTTACTAACCAGAGCCAACTCTGTGTTTGATTTCTAAAACTGGAAGTTCCTCCAGGTAATTTCCAGGTCTCTTTTGAGGTCTCAACCTCTGCTTTGCCTCAATCAATAAATTTGACAATTATTTTCTTCAGATTAAACGATTGCACATCCATTAAGAAATATGAACTAGGGACTTCCCTGGTGACGCAGTGGTTAAGAATCCGCCTGCCAATGCAGGGGACACGGGTTCGAGCCCTGGTCTGGGAAGATCCCACATGCCGCGGAGCAGCTAAGCCTGTGCACCACAACTACTGAGCCTGTGCTCTAGAGCCCGCGAGCCACAACTACTGAGCCCACGTACCATAACTACTGAAGCCTGCGTGCCTAGAGCCCGTGCTCCGCAACAAGAGAAGCCACCGCACTGAGTAGCCCGCGCACTGCAACGAAGAGCAGCCCCCGCTCGCTGCAACTAGAGAAAGCCCGCGTGCAGCAACAAAGACCCAAAGCAGCCAAAAACAAAATATAAATAAATTTAAAAAAAAAAAGAAAAGAAATATGAACTAGGTTGCACCTCCCCAAACTCCTCCTGTGCCTACTGCCTTCCTGATTTAATGGGGGCTGACCACAGCTGGTCTCTTGCAGGTCCCAGGGTGGGCGGGAGCAGTGAACTCTGGGATCCGTGGGTTTCCCTTTCAGTGGCCCCTGCCCCAGGTGTGCCGATCTCCTGCAGGGGTGTCCAGTTTGGGCTCTTAGGGGTGGGCTTGAAGATTCCTGCAATGCATTCCGAGGCTCTTTTGTCCAATAAATATTTATTAGGAGTCCTATGTGAGCCACAGTAAAATAACAGAAACTATCACTTATTGAAGGCCATCAGTGCATTTCTGGCCTAACAGGCATTATCTCATTTAACCTTCACAATACTTAGGTGAAGTTCAGACAGGCCAGGTGACTGGCCCAACATCATATAGCTAAGAAGAAGCCCCAAAAGATAAGCTTCCATTAGAATGTGCCATGAAGAGTAAGGCCCGTCTGTCTTCATTACCACTACGTGTCCAGGTCCTAGAACAGTACTAGGCACATAGCAGGAATTCGCATATGTTGAATATACTGTGACAGAAAAGTGACAGGACTGAGATTTGAACCTGGGTCTGGCTGTCATAATTGTGCTCTTTCTACCACATACTCTACACTTTTCTCATAATTTCTATTATGAGGATGAACATATGACATTTTTGTCCATGTCTGATCTACAAAAAACGGCAGTTTCATATAGTTCAAATTAAGAGCTCAACAAACAATGTAAGTGCCTGGGGCCCTCTGAAAAATCCCCTGTAATGCCTGGTGTTGGTGGTGGCTCAGGCACTGAGAGCTTTCCCCTAGAATCTGGCATGGCCTCATTTGGAAATGGCAGCAGAGTTTGGGGACAGACCCCACTGGCCCCTGAGCAGAACAGTTAGCATGGGGGTACCTCAAGGCAAGTGGCGACCCCAGACCCTTTCTGGATGTGGGATGCGTTCAAAGTCTTGACCCAGACCTGCGGCTGCCTCTGTTCCCTGCCAAAGATAGGAGCTGAGGGGACTAGACCAGCCCTCTGATGAAAAGCAGTGTCAGACTAGAAGATTCCAGAGAGGATGGCTTGTACACTCACTGCTCACGACTGCCCAGGACTGCAGGTCAGACCTGCACAAGCAAGCTGTTGTGGTCTCAAGCCATCCTGGTTCCCAGCATGTAGCCCTCCACAGAGGTGCGTTTATGCAAGGGCTAGGAGAAAGCTGGTCCTTCAGTTTGCAAGCTTTGCCACTGCTTTAGACTGTCTACCTGATGCTAGCCAACTGCGGGCAATCAGGTCAGAGGGGGAAGCTCTGGTTCAGTCCTACTCTTGTAACGCTATTCTGCAACGTCAATGGCCGGTGGTTAGTACAAACAGAAAACCTGCTTCTCAAGGTCAGGTCTGAATTGGATGTTTGAATTTGCTCGTTGAGGACCCTCAATAAGACCCTAGTGCCATTAGAATGGAGGGGTTGTCCTGGAACTCATGGGATCTTGTGGACATTCAGCCTTGGGCATTTCACAGAGACATCCAGGCCTGGGGTGGGGTTGTGGTGGAGGGGCAGGGCAGTTCCAGACCTGAGGCTGATCATTAGGTCATCCAAACAATGGGTGGGTTCGATTTTTCTCATTTTCACTCCTTGTTTTGTCACTAGGTGGACATAGCGTTAATGATCTCACCTCTTTTCAAACTTCCCAAATATTTGTGACTTGGAGAACTCATTTAAAATCCCCTGCATTAAAACCTCTGCTGAATGTCCAACAGCACACAACTGCTCCAAGTTTATCAAAATGCTTCTTCACAGACTGAAGCCGAGGGTTGATTAACAACCTTTTCTGCTCCTGGCAGTTCCCCTGGTTTCAAAGCCTTTTTGCACAGGTTTGGCCTTCCCTTCCCTGGATGCTTCTTGGGATACAGAAGAAATCCTCCTGCCCTATCTTGACAATCAGGGATGCATGAGGCTTATAGCTGCTTTGAAGGGGCAATGACTAGACTAAAAACGCGCCCAGATGAGCAGCCAGCTCAGGCTCTGCAATGTATTTCTCTCAGAGGCGTACAAATGTGACAGCCTCCCTGGTAGGAGCCCTCCCTGTGCTCCCAGGGGAAGGCCTGTGTGTTCCACAAAGGCCACTGCAGAAATGCTCCTTTCCCTCAGAAAGGCAAAGTGAATTTTCTTCCCCTCACAAAAATCTTTTGCCCTACAATTGAGAGAATTCACTCTTACCATTGGTGTGTATTCCCTTTGCTAGCTCATATGTTCTCATGGCCTATTTTCCTTTTGTTTCCCATGATCCAGAGTTTAATGTCACTATCATTTTGAAAGGAAATATCATATTCTCATCAGAAAAAAACAAGGGACCCAAAAAAGTATGTACAATTCTAACGCATGAATACTTTTACACATATATTAAATATAGAAAATAGCACTTTTCATGTGTATTAAGAAGGGAAATAGAGAGTCATTACATTCTGTTATAATGGTAAAATCCTAGTTTAAAAAAGCTCATTTTAATGCAGGTTTCTGTTTTGTGAAACTATTTCCACGTTCTAGCACAGGACCCAGAGTCACAGTGTCCTCCTGCGCCATCTCTTCACTCTGAGATAGCCACCCTCTCCCCTCCAGCTGGTGTCCCCTCTCTTTCCTTTTGCCACCCGTGGTCTCATATAGATCCACAGTGAGCATGGAATAATTGTGAGTTCCTGTTCCCTTCTCTCTCTCTCTCTCTCTCTCTCTCTCTCTCTCTCTCTCTCTCGGACACTGAGGTCATTGAAGCGCAAGGCCAGGTGTGTGAGAGTAAAAGGTTTGGGTAAGCCCAGCTGGCTTAGAGACCCTGCCCTTCCACTTGCTAGTGGTGCGACCTTGACAGATCTAAGCCTCCCCTAGTGCAGCGCTTAATAGCAGCGCCCGCTTACAGGGTGGCTGGGAAGGGAAAGGCTGGTAACGCACTTAGCCTTGGACCTGACACATCATTAGCTCACATAATGAACTCCAGGTCATCAACTCTAGGGACCCTTTCTCAGTCTTCTGACCACTGTCCCTCCGTATTTAGAGACACCTGCTTTCTTAGATTTTGGCAGCTCTGTGCTCTCTCGGTTCTTGGTTCTACCCTCTTCCTGTTCTGTGCTGAGTCTTTGTCTTTTGGCCCCTAAAGAAGCTTGCGCCTGAGGTCTGTCTTCAGCCCTCTTCCCTTCCGCTCTGCATCGTTTCCCTTGCTGTCTCCTCACTTCCCGCCTCTATGTCGTGACTCCACATAGAACCTCCACACAGGACACCCCTCCTAGGCTTAGGCCTGCATGTCCAGTTGCTTTCTGTCCTGGAGAGCTCCTTCCTTCTCCTTCTCTTCCCCTCCTGCTTTCCCTCCTTCCCGCATTCACCCAACAAATGTTTGTCATCATGAACATTTCGAAGATTAGATATATGTATTTATACTTCCCCCTGTGGTTATATTCCAGCACCTCACACTCAGGCTATCCAGGATCAAGCTCATTTTCACTCACCCCAACCTGCATGTGTGGCCTCTGTTTATCCTGATGGCTTTACTGCTTTCCCACTGTCCAGGCTCAAAGCCTCCGAGTTGTCTTGGGATGCCACGCCCCTCAGCTCCTTAGGTATAAACAATCGCCAAGTCCCATGGATTAGAATTATGAGTTTTTAAAAAATTATCCCTCCTTCTCTTCCCACTGCTGCTATCTTAGCTTGCATTCAGCTACTTGAAAAAAAAAATTTTTTTTTTGAACAATTTCAAAATCCTCCTAACTGGCCTCTTCCTCCAACTTTTCCCAATTCAGGTTCAAATCTATCAGCAGAGATTGAATCACATTATTAATTTGCCTGGAGACTTTAGAGCAAGAGGGAAACTTACTATGCACCATGAGGAGACACCAATGTCTCCTGTAACTTTATCTCTCTCATCGTCAGATCCAAACCATAATTACTTGTTTCTGCACCTCTCACACTTTCTTCCCACGTGCCTTTGCCTCAGCTGTTCTTTATGCCTAGAATTCCTTTCATTTTCCCACCCCCTCCCCATTTTTCTTCCTGTTAAAATACTGTGATCGTTTAAGGAACGTCTCAAAGGCCAATCCTGTGCATCCCTTTGCAGTTGCCTTTTATTCCCTTCATTGGCTGTCACAGGCTCTTGCACGTAGTAGGAGTGCAAAGCTCACCTCATCAAACACTCTAGTGACAAATAGGTTAAGTTTACAAATGTGATCTAGTATTTAAACTACTTGCTGAGTTTAAATACCAAATGAAAAGGAGCCTCCAAGTAAACACTCCTGCAGTACGCTGTAGCTTTAACTTCCCATTTAAACGTAATTCAAATTAGATGAAGGAATTCTGATATCTTATGAATTTTCTAAAAGGATCTTTTAAATCTTCTAAATAGCTCATTAAAGGGATCCTTTCCATTCATCAAACCTCGTTTCCACAGAAAACCCTTTTGTATAGTTCCTGCGAAGACATTTACAGGAGAAACGGCAGCCTGAGTATTTAAAAATGCATCAGGTGGGACCAGCGCCCTTCAGTCTTTGCTTTACATAAACCCGAAATAAAACCACATCAATATTTTGAATTGGCAATAGAATTTAATGGAAAGTTTGTGATGGCATAAAATGTTTTGATCTGAAGGATTTATATAAGCCATTTTGATTCTCGGAAGGGCCCCAAGACATCTGTTCAACTTTAAATCTGAAAGTAAGTGTAAATAAGCACTTAAATTTCCACCTAAAAGGTGGTAGAACATGTGTTTATTGAGACACTTGTCGAACACCATAGACTTTAATTACTTAAAAGCAGTGGTCTGTACCTAACAGTCGTCTAAGTACCTGCAAAGGTAGTATTTGCATTTCTCTGAAACACCAATGAACACACATTTTCCTCTCATTTTAGTAGGTTTCTAGTGGAATACAAACCACTTTGAGATTTGGATTATGTCGATTTCTGGACACATTTTCATACTCTGTGTGTTTTATCAAGTCACATATATGGCCCATTTGATTTGGTGATTAAGACCACCAGAAAGCCAAGTCATTTTTTTTTTTTAATTGGGTTTTTTTTTCATCAGATAGACTCTAGACACAGCTTATGTTTCCACTGATGGAGGAGGGAGTTAAGCCAATGTGTATAACTCAGGCTCTAAGTCCCCTTCCCCCAAAGAGGAAAAATGTAGGGTTTGGGGGCAGTAGGGAGGCAAAATAATCTACAACATCGAGGTTGCATAACGTGGGGTTTAAGTAGGGTGACCATATAATTTATCATCCCAAACAGGATGCTTCTGAGAATGAAAGGGGAGACTAACCAGAAGGGACTCTGGAATAACAGAAGTAAAACAGGACTGTCCTGGCGAAACAGGGCATATTGTCACCCTGGGTTTGGGAGTGGTTCCAAAGGGTGAAGTGTTCGGATGTGCATGCTGGTTGCGGAGGACTGATGCAAGCAACACCCAGAGGGCAGCTGACCCTGGGAGGTGTGTGCTCCTGGCCCCATCTGTGTGTTTCCTTATTCTCTCCCAGACAGAGCATGCTGTTTCCTGCCAGAATCTCCGTTCATTCTGTTCTCCCATCCTGGAATGCCTTCTTTTTATCTTGCCACCTGTCCTATACTACATTCCACTAGGAGTTTCTCAGAATGGATTCTGTGGGTCTGGTTCTAGGAATCTGCCTTTTCAATCAACCCCTACTTCCACCCTCTGCCCAGGAGCTTTTGCTCTAGGCTGTAAACTTTTGAGGGTAAAAACCTATGTCTGAATCCTCTATGTTTAGTTCAACGCCAGGAATATGGGGGGAGAGGGAGTTACTCAGTCCCTGTTGACCAAACTGAAAGGAAACTTTATCCTACACTGATCCTGAAGATCTCGCTTTCTCACTTCCTAGTCTGTGGCATCTCCTGGACATACCTTGATGTATTCTCTTGAGAGACAATGCTTAGGTCATCACAAATTGATGACCATCCAGGGAATGGTTGTAACAGAGCTTCCACCCCTGGATCTCAGCCTGTGAGTTAACAACTATTTATTGTGTACAGGGCGTTGTGCTAGACCTTCTTCAGGAAGAAAATAGGAGCAAAAGGAGCCGTAGTTTCTGTCCTGAAGAGATTTAAATAGAGCTCTGGAAACAAAGAATATTTGTATCAAAAATATGGACTCTAGAGTCTGACTGCCTGGGTTCAAATCCCAGTTCTGCCACTAACTTTGACAAAACACTTGCCCTCTCTGTGTCTTAGTTTCGTCATCTATAAATACAGATAATAATAGTCTCAACTTCATAGAGTGTTGTGAGGATTAAGTAGAAATATGTAAAATAGAGTAGTGATGACATATAATAGGAGTTATATAAGTGCAATAAGTACTATTCTATCATTAATATTATTATTATATAAAAAGCATGATCTTTAATTATCTGCAATACAAAGCAATATACTTAGTGAAAAATAATATAATGGAAACTGAATCTTTAGAATTGAACTCCCAAGTGCTATAGAATGTGATTTACAGGTGCCTACAGATATATTTATATAGTTAAATATACAGATATAACTAAAGATTGTTCTCTGTGAGCACCGTGTGTTGAATGAGGCAGACCAAGCTTTTAAAAAAAGTCATATGTGCCTTCCCAGTATATAGGATTCCTTCTTCTCAATCTTAGGTTTAAAGCCATCCCGTGCCCCTTTAAACATTTTTTTGAATAATTTATTTTGAGATAAGTTCAAACTTAGGGAAAGTTGCAAGAATAGTACATAGAATTCCCATATCCCAGATAATCTGTTAACTTTTACCACACTTTTTTTTTATTGAACTATAGTTGATCTACAATGTGTTAGTTTCAGGTGTACAGCACAGTGATTCAGTTATGCATATATATATATTCTTTTTCAGCTTCTTTTCCCTTATAGGTTATTACAAAATATTGAGTATAGTTCCCTGTGCTATACACTAGGTCCTAGTGTGTGTGTGTTTGTGTGTGTGTGCGTGCATGCAGGTACCCTACCATTATGTCTTTCTGAACCACTGAGAGCAAACTGTAGACATGAAGCCCCTCAGCCTTCCAGCATGTATTCTGCTACCCCCAAAGGATACTTTCCCACATAACCACCGTATAACACTCCAAATAATGAAATTTACATTGATTCAATGCTAACATCCAATATTCAGACCCCATTCAGATTTCATCAACTGTTCCAATAATGTCTTTTGCTTTCTGGTCCAAGGCCAATCCAGGAACATATGTTGCCTTTAGTTGTCAGGTCTTTTCAGTCTGGAACAACAGTGCCTCAGTCTTTCCCTGTCAAATGCCCTTGACTGTTTTAAAGAGCATAGGCCTTTCATTCTGCAGGTGATTTTTCTGATTTTTCTTTTGACTATTCATAGAGGCCATGCATCCAGGCAGGAATTCCTCAGAAATGAAGCTGTGCTCTTCTCATTCTGTTCCACTGCTAGTAATGCCAGCCTTAATCACCTGGAAAAGTTGGTGTCTCTCAGATTCCTCCGTAAAGCCATCATTTTCCCCTTTGGAACTGAACAGTATTTTGTGGGGAAATATTCTGAATTGACACCTCATCAAACTTTATCCATTAGCCCAGTACCCATAAGTGACTGCCTAATTCAACTTCTATGATCATGATGGCCCATTGGAAGTTTCTATTTCTATTATTTCTTCTAAATTTATTAGTTGGTATTCTGTTGTGAGGAAGACTTTCCCTTCACCCTCATTTATTTATTTATTTGTTGGTTGATTGGTTGGTTGGTTTGTTCATATGTTCGTTCATTCATTCATTCATTCATACTAGTATGAGTTCATTGACTCTTCATTTCAGTGGTTGTACCTGT
The DNA here is from genome assembly GCF_965194825.1 of Balaenoptera physalus. Lineage (NCBI taxonomy): Eukaryota > Metazoa > Chordata > Mammalia > Artiodactyla > Balaenopteridae > Balaenoptera > Balaenoptera physalus. The sequence goes on from NC_138882.1 coordinate 33,872,849, forward strand.
TGATATGATTATTTATCCTAATGCTCAATTTGTCCCAGATTTGGCTAGTGGGAGCCCTGGCAGTCCAGGGGTGAAGACTCCACGCTTCCACTGCAGGGGGCGTGGGTTCAATCCCTGGTCAGGGAACTAAGATGCCACATGCCATGAGGCAAAAAAAAAAAAAAAAAAAAGATGGATACTGTGTCCTTTTGACGTGTCTTCATCATTCCTTGAGCATTTCCTTAATTTCTGGCCCAAAAAGATGTTTCAGACTCATCTTGTACTTTTTCTGCCCCAGGAACACTGGTTCCTTTTACTGCACGTTATCAGTTCAGCAACCAAGATCTAGGCCTTCAGTAAGCTCCTGGTTGCTGGGGAGTTATTGCTTCTAGGTCCTCTCAGTGGACAGAGCTAGAAAATAAATGTTTGTGTATATGTACACATACACATATGCATCTATCACTATTTTTATCTCTCTCGCTATATATATATATATATATAAATTTTTTTTTAATGAGCTGAAGGACATTATTGCAAATTTCTTTTTTTTTAAATTTAATTAATTAATTAATTTATTTATTTTTGGCTGTGTTGGGTCTTCGTTGCTATGCATGGGCTTTCTCTAGTTGAGGCAAGTGGGGGCCACTCTTCATCACGGTGCGCGGGCCTCTCACTGTCGCGGCCTCTCTTGTTGCGGAGCACAGGCTCCAGACGCGCAGGCTCAGTAGTTGTGGCTCACGGGCCTAGTTGCTCCGCGGCATGTGGGATCTTCCCAAACCAGGGCTCGAACCCGTGTCCCCTGCATTAGCAGGCAGACTCTCAACCACTGCGCCACCAGGGAAGCCCTCTATATATATTTTTAAACCATGAGTCCATATTGCCCTCCAATTACAATCCAGCATTGCAATGTTCCTTCTAACCTTTCCCCTTTCTGTGTTTGTAAGTCACTTCTCTGACAGTGAGAAACCTGCCTTCCATTATCCTCAGTATGTTTACATTTTCGCTCAATTTTCTAATTTTCTCCGTGTAACCAGTCTCACAATCATAATAGCCTGCTCCTTCTCTGCATAGACCCCATCATCACTTCCTTGACCCCTGGACATGCCAGCACCTCTATGTGGCCCTCCCCTTACTGTCCTCCTTGGACACAGGGCACACTAAAGCCTCCATGCTGTCCCCTTCCCTACTGCTCTTGTTCTTCAACCACCAGGCACCCCAAAGTCCCCTCCATATCCATAGCTCCCTACTCCATTTCACTGTCCTCCAGACATGCTGACACCCTGAGTCCCTGTCCCCTCTGCCACACTTCCAGTGCAGGACACACTGACATTCCAGGGAAGGAAAAGGAAGGGAAAGAAAGCTTCATGTCTCTTTTTCATTTCCAGTTCTGAGATCTGTTTCATTGTCTTTGTGCCAGGACTTTAATAGGATTTTTACTCTCTGTGTCTCAGTTGCTATTGTTGCTGATAATATACCTTGTAGGCCTATAATTATCATGTGCAGGGCCTACCTCACGTGCTGCAATCAGAAGGCCCAATGTACCAAGGGAATATACTACCATTAAGAATACCATTAAATGTGTGGTTTGAGTTGCATGTAAAGATTTTAGGAGACCTGATCAGGTTAAACATCTCTACAATAGTTTCTTAATTAATTGAAAAACATTCTTATTCCCAATAGTAGTTGTATATTACAGTTGGATCAAAGTGAAGAGTAAATTACATATTCTATAACTACTTAATAAGCCCTTTGTTCTTACCTATGACATGTGCTAATGGGAGCTAAATGCCACCCTTACAAGGAATGTAATTTAACGTTCTTCTTGTAAAAATACTGACCTCCTGGTAGATATGCTTAAATATGCCTAAGGATCAATATACCTTTTTTTTTTTTTTTAAATTAATTAATTTATTTATTTTTGGCTGTGTTGGGTCTTCGTTTCTGCGCGAGGGCTTTCTCTAGTTGTGGCGAGCGGGGGCCACTCTTCATCGCGGTGCGCGGGTCTCACTATCGCAGCCTCTCTTGTTGCGGAGCACAGGCTCCAGACGCGCAGGCTCAGTAGTTGTGGCTCATGGGCCTAGTTGCTCCGCGGCATGTGGGATCTTCCCACACCAGGGCTCGAACCCGTGTCCCCTGCATTGGCAGGCAGATTCTCAACCACTGCGCCACCAGGGAAGTCCGATCAATATACCTTTATCTTATTGATTACATGCTGATTCTTTCTCTGTAGTAGAACCCAGTTTTGAAATACAAGAGCAGCAGGAAGAGATAGTGAAACCAAACTGTGATTACAATGATTCTAAGATGATAATAAAGGTAAACTTATTTATTTTCATAAAACCGAATTATGAGCAGTGGTGGTCTTTTTCTGTAGGAAAAATATGAATTTGTTTAGGAAACGCAGCTTTCCTTTCCCTTTCATCTAAGAATATAACCATACTGACTTTAGCTAATTTATAATTTGCATTATGAGTATAGATATATGTATCCATTTTAGGGAGAGGAACTTCCTGTTGTACCTCTCACATGAGGACCCCTGAGTTATTTTAATCTCTCGGGACTTGTTAGGGCTTTGTGAGCACCAGGCACTATTCCTTGCAATTAATGAGTCCAGGCATGATTTACTATAGATAATTATTGATTATGCAATTTACTATCGGAAAGGCTTCTTGGAGGAGGCTATATGGTTCATCTTATAGATGAGGAAACAAGCAGAGACAGCATATGACTTGCCCAAAGCACAGAGAGTTAGAAGAAAAATTGGAATAGAATTCCAGTCTCCCAGTTTCCATTCTATTGCCCTTTCCAGTATATCAAGCTGCCAAAGGGGCAGAAAAACACCAGGCACCTGAGTAGTGAAACAGCTCCCCCTAGTGTCTCTTTTTTGTATATCGCAGAAGGACTCCAGAACATCTGTTCACCCATGGAAGCAAAGGCTTTCTTTCTGATGATTGCTTTGCAAAGAAAGTCCTTGCAAGGCACTTGTTGGTGACCCTTCCATTCACACATTAAACCATGCTACAGAAATCATGAGAGTTAAAATGGGCTGACACATCTGCATATGGGTACCTGGAATTTTCCCAAGTGGACAAAAAAAAATCTCAAACCTGAAAAACTTTTTTTGACATTTTAGTATAACATATCTTACGCATCTAAAAATTTATAAAGAATCACATAATGAGTAGTTAAGAGTCCCACTCCAGAGATTTAAAAAAAAATCATTGCTAATTCAGTTGAAGACCCCAATGTATCCCTCCCTGATCATATTCCCTTCCTTCCTTTCCCCCAAGGTAACCACTGACCTCAGTTTTCTACTTTTCATTCTTTTCCTTTTCTTTACAGTATCCACAGACATTAATTTCTCATGATTTTGGATTTTATTTAAATTATAACATAATGTAAGTATTCTTCTGTAACTTTCCTTTATCATTCAGTATTATGCTGTGAGCTTCATCCCATAGTTGTAGCTCTAGTTCATTCATTTTTACTGCTATATACTTATTATGAAAATATATCTATCCATTCTTTATTTATTGGACATCTGGATCATTTCCAAGTTTTTCTAATACAAGCGATGCTGCTACAAACATTGTGACAAATGATCCATTGTGTAAATGTACAAGAAATCTTTTTCTGATTGAATGAATGATCTAGGAGTGGAACTGCTCCACTAGCAGTAGAATCAAAGGATGTATCTCTCTTCAACTTAAGACAGCATGCTAAATTGCTCTGCAAAGAAGCTGCAACATTTTATGTTCCTACCAGCAATATATTAAGACCTCCATTGTTCTAAATCTTCTTCAAAATTTAGTATTGCCAGATTTCATTTTTGTCAATGTAGTGGATGGAAGATGGTAGTTCATTATGATTATAATTTGTATTTTTCTTATTATTAATAAGTTGAGCATCTTTTCACGTGTTTGTTGGTCATTTGTGTTTTCTCATCCGTGAAATGCCTGTTCATTTCTCTTGCCCATTTTTCTATTGTTTACCCTTTTCTTGTTAATTTATAAGAGCTCTATATATTTTGGATACTAATCCTTTGTTAGTCATTAAGTGTAGAACATATCTTCTAGTAGCTTGGGATTTTTTGTGTGTGTGAGAAAAAGATTTTTTTGCAGTAGTCTTAGGTTCACAGCAAAATGGAGAGGAAGGTACAGAGATTTCCCATATAACCCCTGCCCCCCACACATGCATAGCCTCTCCCATTACTAACAACATCCCCCACCAGTGGGCTTATCTTTTCACTCTTTTCTTGGTGGCTTTTTTTTTTGCATTGAGAGCCCAGAATCCTAACCACTAGGCCACCAGGGAACTCCCCCTAGGTGTCTTTTTTTTTTTTTTTTTAATTTTTAAATTTAATTTAATTTAGTTTTATTTATTTGTTTGTGGCTGTGTTGGGTCTTCGTTTCTGTGCGAGGGCTTCCTCTAATTGCGGCAAGTGGGGGCCACTCTTCATCGCGGTGCGCGGGCCTCTCACTATCGCGGCCTCTCTTGTTGCGGAGCACAAGCTCCAGACGCGCAGGCTCAGTAGTTGTGGCTCACAGGCCTAGTTGCTCCGCGGCATGTGGGATCTTCCCAGACCAGGGCCCGAACCCGTGTCCCCTGCATTGGCAGGCAGATTCTCAACCACTGCGCCACCAGGGAAGCCCTTTTTTTTTTTTTTTAATGTAATTTTTAAAAATGATTTCAAACTTACAGAAAGATTCCAACAAAAAGTTCCTGTGTGGCCTTAACCTAGGTTTACCAAGTCTTAACTTTTTACCACATTTGTTTTGTAATTGTATCTATTATTTTTTTCTCAAACTGAATTGTAGACATCATGACCTTTTACTCCCTCCCCAAAACTTTAGTATGTATTTCCTTAGACTAAAGACATAAGGACATTCACAGTACAATGACAGGAATCAGAAAAATTTTTAATTGAGATTAAATTCACATAACATAAAATTTACTGTTTTAAAATGAACACTTTAGTGGCATTTAGGACATTCATAATGCTGTGAAACTGCTACCTCTATCTACTTTCAAAACATTTTCATCACCCCAAAATAAAACTCAGTGCCCATTAAGCAGTTATTCCCCAATTCCCTTCTGGCAACTACTAATCTACTTTCTATTTCAATGAGTTTACTTTTGGATTTTTCATTTGAATGGAATCATTCAGTATGTGATGTTTTATGACTGACTTCTTTCACTTAGCTGAAGGTTTTCAAGGTTCATCCATGTTGCAGCATGTATCTGTATCTTTTTATGACTAACAGTTCATTGTATGGATATACCACAATTTGCTATTCATTCATTCATTGATGGACATGTGGATTCTTTCCACCTCTTGGATATTGGGAATAGTGCTACCTTGAACATTCACATACAAATATTTGAGTACGTGTTTTCAGTTCTTTTGGATGTATACCTAGGAGTGGAATTGCTAGGTCTTATGGTAGTTCTATGGTTAACTTTTTTGGTAGTGGCTAGTTGTTTTCCACAGTGGCTGCAGCATTTTACATTCCTACTACCTATATATGAGGATTCTAATTTCTCATATCCTTGCCAACACTTCTTATTCCACTCCAACTTCTTTTTAAAAGCCAGCCTGGTGGGTGTAAAGTAGTATCTCATTGTGGTTTTGATTTGCATTTCCTTAACGATTAATGATGTTGAACATCTTTTCATGTGCTTATTCCCCTTTTGTATATGTTCTTTGGAGAAACGTCTATTCAAGCCATATGCCTATATTTTAACAAGTTAGTTTGTCTTTTTGTTGTTGAGTTGTAAGAGTTCTTTATATATTCTGAATACTAGACTGTTATCAGATACATGATTTGCCAATATATTTTTTTCCCATTCTGTATGTTGCCTTTCTTGATGATGTCCTTTGAGATCACAAAAGTTTTCAGAAGTTTGTCTATGACAAGTCTTGGCATAGATTTCTTTAGGTTTATCCTGTTTGGAATTCATTCAACTTCTTGAATCTGTAGATTACTGCTTTTTGCCAAATTTGGAACATTGTGAGCCATTATTTCTCCAAATACCTTTTTTAGCCTGACCGTCTTCCTCTGCTTTAGGGACTCTGATTACATACGTGTCAGATCTTCTAATCCCTTAAGACTCTGAGACTGTTTTTGTTTTGTTTTTAGTCTATTTTCTCTCTCTTGTTCGGTTTGGATTATTTATATACGTCTATCTCCAAGTACATTGATTCTTTCCTCTGTTTTCTACATTCTGCTGTCAAGCCCATCTAAATAAATTTTTTATTTTGGTTGTTGAATTTTTTTCAATTCTAAAATTTACATTTGGTTTTTCTGTATATATTGTACTATCTGCAGAGAATTAATATTTTTCATTTGTTTCAAACATGTCTCATATCGTTCCTTGAAACATTTTATGATGGTTGCTCTAAAATCCTGGTCAGATGATTTGAATATTTTTGTCATCTTGGTGTTGGCATCTGTTATTGGTTTTTCTCACTTGAGTTATGAGACTCCAGATCTTATCTAAATCTTTTGCTTTAGCTGACCTCCTCATACTCCACACTGGTGGGGAAGAGGGGTGCCAACTCTTTGCTCTCATGTGGGGGTAGAAGTCCAGTTCCCCCACTGGGCCTCCACTGATGCCCTGGTGTGTGTATGTGTGCCTTATTATTGCTGGGATGCTGCAGGGGCTCCCACGTGGCCTGCACTGACACCACCCAGCTGGGGAGGGGCCTTCTGACACATGGAAGTGGAAATCCAAGCTTCCCATGTGCCTTTATGTTGGGAGTGGAGTGTGCCATTTGGCTGAAGTAGAGCAGTTACTGTCAAAAAGTTTTCTGTCTTGCTAGGCTGCTCCTTTTCCCTTTCTTTGTCCTTTGGCTTTTGGGGGGCTTTTTTGTCTGAACCCATTGATGTTTCCAGGTTACGGCTTCTCCAGCACCCGGTCCAGGGTTTGTGAGGTAAAAAGAAAACTCAGAGCACTCACCACATGTCATTCCTCGGGTCCCAAGGTCCCTAGCCCATCTGCTTCTCTCCATCTTTCAGAGTCTTTTTATGTCTGCTTTGTATATAACATCCAGGTTTTTGGCTGTACTTAGCAGAAGAAACTGGGAGAAGCACATCTATCCCATCTTGTTCCCAAAACCATTTTTGAGCAGTCTGTCCTTTCTCTTCTTAGCTGCAGTGTTAAATCTTGTCATATATCAAATTTCTATACATACATGGGTGTTTTAAAATGTACATAGGATTTATTTTAATCAGGTATGGTAAGGTGATAGACATGGAGACAACTGCCTTTGAAAGAAGAGTTTATTACCTACAGTTCCCAAGAGGAACAGGCAGATCATGCCATGCAGGGCCACATGGGGAAGTATCAGGGTCAGGCAGGAAGCAGGAGTGAAAGAAAGCATGGGCTCATGCCTTTAGTGTGATGTTTGCAGGAAGGAGTGGGTCAAGCCAGGTAAACATTTTAGGATTAGCTAGTTTGAATAATTTTAGTGGGCTCTGGGCTATAAGTGTGGTCCCTAGTTGTCCAATATCTGGCCAACTAGGAGAAATAACGGCTTGGTGTGTGAGAGTTAGGTAGGAAGGTGTTTGGGGTATGCGTTTTGGATTGGTTGGTTTGCATATGAAAGGCTTGCTTTACTATCTCTAGGAATTAGCTAGCCCTTTGAGAGGCAGTCTCTCAAGGATTAGCAAGGCCCCAAGATGTCAAAGCATCATAAAATACAGAAAATAAAAACTATGATTAATACAATGGGGTCTCTACTCTGATTAATTCATCTAGCCTGTGCTGAGAGCAGAATGTCTTAATTCCCATAGCAACCCTTCCCCCACCTTGTCATTGTTTTTAAATGGTGTCTTTATTTTACTTGTCCCTTTGTTCTTCCATATAAATTTTAGAATGTTTATCAAGTTCCATAAAAAATTCAGACTGGAATTTTGATTGACATTTTATTGACTTTATAAATTAATTTGGAAAGAGCTGGATTTTCATTCTGTTGAGTCTTCCTGTTCATGTTCTTTACGTTTATTGAAATTTTCTTTAATGTCCGTCAGTAAGATTTTATTATTTTCTCAGTGAAGGTCAGGTTCATCTTTTGTTAGCTTTATTAGGTAGCTTTGTTAGGTAGGCTTTTAAATTTTGTTGCTATTGGGAATAGTATCTTTTTAAAATTATGTTTTAAATGGTTTGTTGCTAATAAATAGAAATGCAGTTGATTTTGTATATTGATCTTCTAAAAATGAACTCTTTGCAATTACAATAATTTTTCTGTAGATTCTTTTTAGTCCAGTTTGATTACCTTTAATTTCTTTTTGTTTTACTGTGCTGGCTAAGATCTCTTTATTGCAGTATTAAATCAGAGGGATAATAGTAGGAATTCTTTCTTTGGTTCTTATTCTAAAGAAAATGCTTTTAATATTTTCCCTTTGAGCATGATATGAGTATGATATTTGGTATAGGTGTTAAAGACACCTTTTGTCAGGTTAAGGAAGTTCCCGTTCTATTCCTGATTTGCTAGAGGATTTTTTTCAAAATCAGAAGTGAAAATGATCACAAGGTTTTTAACCTTTCTTTTGTTAATGTGATGCAGATTATTTTAAAAGGCTTTAAATTAATTCAAAATCATTACTTAGGTTAAAAGAACACAATGTTTTAGATGAGAGTTTTATTAAATCGAGGTTGAGGTAAAAACAGTGAAGTAAGGGTCTGAAATTATTGTAAAATCTTTTATTAACTTAATCATTTTAGTCAATAAAGGGATTTGGGCTAACTCAATTTTAAACTGTTCTAAATCAAAAGGTGTTTTCTGCCTGTAATCAGGGTTGCAACTGCCAGTTTGCCAAGTCATCGGTAAAAATATCTGGTAGTGAAATAAAGTAATTGGAAAATGTAACACATTTTAGTTAGGAGAGAATTTCATTCCCACCCCCCCGGAGCTTCACTGCTCCTGACTGCCCAGAATCCAACAGTAAGAAGTCCTGGAAGAATAAGAGACAGGAAGGGTGGGAAACCCCTGCAGCACCCCCTTTGATTGCCTGTAATTGTAGGTATCAGCCTAGGACATTTCTGGCTAGGTTTGGGTCTACAGTGTAAAATATACTTCTCGTGGATATGCAAACAAATTTGTATTTCTTTATGGGCAAATATGAATGGCTTTAGTCAAGGTAGATTATTTTTCAAAAACCAAATATATTTTTGGATGAGTAATGATTTAATGAGAATACAAACTGATTATTATTCTTTCTGGCTCTGGATATCAGCCCAATGTTTTGTAGTTAACCATAATACAGTATGACATAATAGTTCATACACAATCCACTTTCAGATTCAATATGATATACATAAGTAGGCCAGAATTAGCACAGAATAGCCTACCTGGAAAAATCTTATTAAAAAGCCAATTTCCGAAATATTTAAGAAGAGATGTGGCTGCAAGTGTTACTTCTACAAGAAATTAATTGATGATTAGATAATTTATCAACGAACAAAAACAGTTTTTAGAAATATGTTTTGATATATTTGTAATGATAAATTTCCCCAGTAGAAAGATTCCAAAACAAAACCCTCAAAACATAGACGTTGAAGCCAGAATATCTGGATTTAAATTGCAGCTATTCCTTTCACTAATTGTGTAATCTGGGGCAAATAATTTAGCACCGTTAAGTCTCTCTTTCCTCATCTATAAAATGGTGATGATTAGCTCTTAGAGTTGTTAGAAAGATCAACTGAATTGAGGCATGTTCAATGCCCAAGATGTTAAACATTCAGGCATGGTATTTCTAACTCCCTTCTAGTAAAGCAACACCATCATCCTGCAGTACGTCGTGGTATGAGGGGGAGGGACTCCGAGGCTGCACAGCCTGGGTTGACTCCTGGCTCCACCATCTCACCAGCTGTGTGACCATGGGCACACTACTTAAACTCTCCATGCCTCAGTTTTCTCATCTGTAAGATGGGCATTATAAAAGCATCTTCCTCATAGGGAGGTAGGATTAAGTGAGTTTATTTATGTAAAATGCTTAGAGTGGGGCCTGACACCCAGGAAATGCTATTTAAGTGTTAGCTAGTATTGTAGTGAGACACTCATGGTTTATTGTACTGGTATACCTAGAACTATCACATTTATAACTACAGCTGATCAGTAATAGGTGGATGGGTATACTTTTCTTTTTTTTTTTTTAATAAATTTATTTATTTTATTTATTTATTTTTGGCTGTGTTGGGTCTTCTTTGCTGGGCGCGGGCTTTCTCTAGTTGCGGCAAGCGGGGGCTACTCTCCGTTGCGGTGCATGGGCTTCTCATTGCGGTGGCTTCTCTTGTTGTGGAGCACGGGATCTAGGCACGCTGACTTCAGTAGTTGTGGCACACGGGCTTCAGTAGTTGTGCCACACGGGCTTCAGTATTTGTGGCTCGCGGGCTCTAGAGCGCAGGCTCAGTAGTTGTGGCGCACGGGCTTAGTTTCTCTGCGGCATATGGGATCTTCCCGGACCAGGGCTCGAACCCGTGTCCCCTGCATTGGCAGGCGGATTCTTAACCACTGCACCACCAAGGAAGCCCTACTTTTCTGACTTGAATGCCAGGGATGTCCTGAAGAGGGTGGAGCAGCAAAGGAGGCCACACATTCCCTTGCTCTCTGCTGTGAATGCTTTGCAAAAACAGCTGTGTTTGCAGAATCTAGCTCTGAGCATGGGGAGAAAGGATCTGAAATATTCCATTTCCCCATGGGTGCCATTTACCCTCACTAAGCCACTGCTTTAATGAACACCAATATTTTTTAGTTCCATTGTAAATGGTGTTTATAGTGAAAATCATATTACAACAACATTAAAGGACTTGTTTAAAGATGAAAAATAAATCAGCTACAAATATGCCACCTGACACAAAAACTGATTTAATTTTTTCTGATTTAAGTTTTTTCTCTCTAGGTTTTGTTTATGTGCATATGCAGTATGTATTTACACGGTTGCCATCACTGTGTACATACAATTTTATACTGTTTACTGTGTTTAACATTAATCGATAACCTTTTCCCTATTATATAGTCATTATAATTATTATTATTATTGATAGCTGCAGAGTCATGTTGATAGGCCATAATTACTCTTTTTTTGAAAATCAAAATGTCTACCTTTTACATACTGTAGGAGAACTCTAGGAATGTTAGTAAGGGCAATAAATTATAGAAGAAAAGGAAATCAAAGACCTATACCTCCTTATGGCAGGAGGAAAGAGAGGGAGGGAGTATCTGATTGCCTAAGAGCTGTGAAATCCTATAATTTGATTTTGCAACAGATTTCTATCCTAATGCTTTACTTAACATATCTATTTTTACATTTAAGAGAATTAAAAAGAAGTTGCATGTGACAGGTACGTGGAGGTTCATTTTACTACTGTCTACTTTTGTATATGTTTGAAACTTTCTGTAATTAAAAAGGTTTAAAGCAAAGAATGTGCTTATAAAGGATTTTTCCGACACCCTTGGAAATCATTTGGAGTGTCTCTTGGTGAGCAGACCCCCACAGCCCACGCACATGGGAATTTTCAAAGTCTCTCTACCTCAAGAGTCTTTGCTTCCTTCTTCCAGGAAACTGATATAGCGTATGTGCAGAGATGTCCATGCTGGGAACAGTGCTCCCTCAGATGTGGCGCTCTTGTGCCTGGCACAGCTCCCACCATCTGCAGAGACCCTGCCCGGGTATCACTAAACCACTGTTGAGAACATCTTCTTTAAGAGGGTGGGGCAGGGAGTAGAGGGGAAGGGGTGGAGGCGGTAGCTGACTCATCATTGGTGGCCTAAGCTGGGAAGGGGTGACCCGTAGTAAATGGTCGTAGAGCAGGCCATGCCCTCTCTACCCCACCTTGGGCTGAGACCATCACACCTGCTGATACAACACACCCTGGAGGTGATTGTCCAGACTCGTTAGAGTTACGTGCTCTTTTGGGGTGTCCTGATGACACACTTGCTAAGACCAGGGCTCTCTTTTCTCCTGGTAACTCTGTGACTCACGTGAATGCCCAGGCGCCCCCTGTCCTGTCCTACCCTCCATCACACCCTAGTCAGTCTTTCTCAATATTGCTGTCAGAACATCTCCTTTTGGGACTTCCCTGGTGGTCCAGTGGTTAAGAATCCGCATTTCAACGCAGGGAACGCGGGTTAAGAATCCGCCTTCCAATGCAGGGCACGCGGGTTCAATCCCTGGTCAGGGAACTAAGATTCCACATGCTGACAGGCAACTAAGCCCGTGTGCTGCAACTACTGAGCCCAGGCCCTCTGGAGCCCGCACACCACAACTAGAGAAACCCCTCGCACTGCAACGAAAGATCCCACGTGCCGCAACTAAGACCCGACGCAGCCAAAAATAAATAAATAAATAAATATATTTTTAAAAATTACATTAAAAAAAAAAAGAATGTCTCCTTTTGATTTTCCTTCTGGTTCTTGTTCTACGCTGGTGTCGGTCAGTCCTTTCCCTGTCTGAGGCAAGTCCCATCTTGCTCCCGTATATCTGGGAGTTCTTGGTGCCTGATTCCTTTGCCCTCAGCCTCTGGCAGTATCATGAGGCCTCTGGCAGCACGGCAGGTGTCAGAGGCTCCTGTTGTGTTCAGGGGTCCTGAGCCCCTGGGAGGGGGGCAAATATCTACACCCAGTGGTAGATATTATGGGTTGATTAAAGAGAAATGGAAAATCAAACCATCATGTTGTACACTTTAAATTTATACAGTGACGTGTGTCAATTACTTCAATAAAACAGGGGGGAAAAGAGAAATAGAAAACAACTCTGTGAGATCCAACAGATGGTCTGATTGGAGAGAAGGAAGTGAGTGCAGAATACTTACAAAATCCCCATGCTCAATGGTCAGCTGTTTAGGACAGGGATGGTGTGGTGGTCCCTTCAGAAATCCTCACCGCCAGCATGGGGACTGGTGCTCAGCAGCACAGTACAAATGTTTGTTGAATGAATAAATAAAACTTCAGGTCAATAAAGTCAGGTACAGAACATGTATATGAGCGCCAAAGAAATATAGACCAGATGAGTGATCTGAGTGGATCGAGTAATAAAGAAGACTTCTTGTAGGAGGGAAATTATTTTTAGAAACTGAAGGGTAGAGGAGAGTCTAGTGTAGAGTTCCATTGATAATACTGTATGACCTTAGACAAGTTACTGAACCTTTCTGTGCCTCTAACTTATCATCTTCAAAATGGAGCAACGAGAGTGCCTACCAGATGGGGGCAGCGTGGTCTAGGAGGCTCAGTGAATTCATGGGAAATGGGACCTGGAACTTGATAAACAGCAGTCAGCAACATCATCTGATACCACATCTTCACATTCTTAGGGGTCACCCTGGACACTGCAGACATTTGAGGATGATAAGGTCTGAATCTTAAATAATGAATGGACCGTCAAGGAAAACCAGACATATGAGGAGAAACAGCAACATGAAATTAATAACAATTATCATTATCACAATCATTATGACTAATGTTTATTGAATGCTTACTATGTGCCAGGAGATGTTTTCATCACTTCGCATATATTAAATCGTTTAATCTTTACAACTCTATTTCACAGGGAGGAAACAAAGGCCTAAAGAGCTATACCTTTTCACTTTACTGAAAAAAATACCATCATGAAAGAAGTCTGGGGTAAAAGGAAAAAAGAAAAACGCCACGACTGTCTCTCCTTCTACCCCTCTTACAGAACATTTTCACTTTCCTAAATTATTTTCTAGTCCTCGTTCATCGCCAACTTGTTTTTTAAAATAACTTTATTCTTTATATAAAAATGGCGCAGGCTCATAAAAAAAGTTCCAAGCAATAAAAAAGTACAAATAAGAGAGCAAAAGAAAGAGTTGATATTTAAGAACAGAATGCTGCTGGCATCATGTGACCCTCGTCACTGGCATGTCTATTGTGTGTGAATCACTGAAGTAAAATATTACTCTGCGGAACTTGGGTGTTTTTACTAATTACTGAATAAAGGAAGGCAAAGTTAAAGTCTGTGTTATGAAGTACTAAACAACCTGATATACCAAAAACTTATCAGTTCTCAGAGTATATGACTTTTTCTAGAAAAAAAAAGATTCTTTGTACAAAACATCGGAAACAATAAATTCTTCTTGATATGTATATATATATTTTTTTGATTCATTAGAGACCCAAGGCTTCCACCAGTAAACCAAAAGCCCTAGAAGGCTTCTGCCTGGATTCTAAGCGTTCTGAGGGAAGAAGGTAATGCTTTTCTTAACATATGAGGAGATATTATTGTCTTATGTAACTCAGGGAAAAAAATTCATTATTCAGATTTCTGCGAAGGGTTTGAGTCTGTAAAGAATGTGTTGAGAAAGAAGAAAGATTAGTGATAGCTCACAATTTCGAAGCCGAAGGGGCCTTACGTACTGTCCAGTTCACCACCCATGTTTAGAGATAAGGAAACAGGCCAGAGGGCTGAGGAGGATGCCATAAATCACGGTGAGCTGAGACCAGATCCCAAGTTTCTTGATTTGTAGTCATTTAGAGACATTTATTCCTATTTGTGGGAAAGGGAAAAGAGAAGAAAAAAAAAAAAGAGCAAGTAGTTGAAATAAGCGCTCAAGACAGGACATTTTATGGGTCAGAGAGTAAAGCCTTCTGGAAAGTTCCCTTACTTCTGAATAAACTTTGGCCGATTTCCAGGATTTGACTAGCAGATCAGAAATTACCCTCTTGCCCTTTTAAATGCAAAATAAGCAGATTTCAAAAGTAGTTACCATCTCCACCCTGAAAGGCAATGTTTATACCTGTGGAGAGAGAAGGAAGAGGGCCAGTGTACTGATGCCCCCCCATCAGCTTGTACCCATCCCCACTGGGGACCAGGGGATCTGTAAGTCCCTAAGCTGGCCTTGCACCAGCATTGAAAGACGTTACACAGTGGGTGATAAATAAATGCTCTGTGGGATTTTAGAGATCTCACATCCTGGTGATACCCTGTTAGCATTACTCATTGAAATTAGCACAGGTTTTAAATGAGTGGCGCTCTTCCCTAAAGCCCCACCGTGGTTACCCCCTTGGGCCCAAAGGCCCACAGATTTTAAGGGGTGCTCAAGTAGCAGTTGTACACAACCCTAAGAGCCACTACTGTTTTCACAGGTGTGCTGCGGGAGCATCAAACATCAGATTCAAATCATGGAATAACATCAGAGAGAACGCGTGCTGCATAGTGAACAGGAGAGCTGGGAGCAGGAATATAGAAACGTTTCCAGTAGGCTTGAAACTTGCTGTGTTTGGCATCTTCATCATTGTGATATTTGTCTACATAACTGTGGAAAGGAAGCCACTCTTTGGTTAAGTGCTTTAGAAGCAGAGCGATGAGCGCGTGGCTGAGAACTGCTCCAAGCCCTCTTTCTTCAGGAAAGAAGAGAGGCTACTCTTAAGGGGGCGGGCCCAGCCCCATAGCCAAGTAGTCTTGCCTTGCACTGTGTTGCTCTCAAGGATCTGTAGCCAGGCTCAGACAGGTAGAAGCAATGAGGGAGAGAACAAGGCACTTGTGTCAAAGGGCTTGATAGTAGGAAATTCCCCGAGTCAGGTTGGCTACCATTAAAGGTACTTTCATGTTTGTGCAGACCTCTAGAAAGGAAACTGTGCCTGGAGTTTTTCTCTTTAACTATGGCAATAAGCCATGGATCACATTTTATTCACTCGTCAGATTGTACAGTCAATTATGGGAAAGGCCACAACAGGTAATTAACAAAAAAGGAATTGTCTGGTTTGGCAAACATGAAGAACTAGCCAACATCACCAGTAATGAAAGGAAAACCACTTAGAACAAGATCACATATTCGCCATTGAAACTTAGCAAGGTTTGAAAAAATTAAGGCCTGGTGAGGGGGTGTGATGATCATGGCCCCTGGGAGCAGGTAGAGCTGAGTAGGCACCTGAGCTCCTCTGTTTATTGGCTTTGTGACCTTGGGTGAATTAGTTTCTTCTCTGAGCTTCAGTTCAACTTCTGAAAATAGGGATAAAATAGACCTCTTAGGGTGATGAAGAATTTGAAGAAATGATATGCATATAAAGTACTTAGTGTGGTCCACACCTGACTGGTAGTAAACCCTCAATAAATGCTCAATAAATGCTTAAGCAATGTTACACTTTGGCATAATATTTTGGCTTCTGGGAGGAGCTAATTCTAGATACAGAGAAGTCTTAGGTACCAGGAAGTTGACTGTAGCAATTTTCATGGCAGCCAAAATGTAGAACCAATCCAAATATCCAACAATAGGGGAATGCTTTAATAAGTTGAAGTATAGCCTCTTGATAAATGACTATGCAAGAATTAAAAATATTAGTTTATCATGACAGAAAATGCTTATATAAAAAATTTTATAGCAGCTTTATTGAGATGTAATTTACATGCCATACAATTCACCTAAAGTGTACAATTCAGTGATTTTTAGAATAATCATAGGGTTGTACAACCACCACCACAATCAATCTTAGAATATTTTCATCACAACTAAAATGCTTTTTTTTAATGGTAAGCAAAAAAGGACAGAAATTTGTTACTACTGTATTATCGCAACTATACAAACAACACTGGAAGAAAATATGTCAAAATGTTAACAGTACTTCAGTGATGGGACTCTGATTTTCTTTTCCTTATTTCTATTTTTCCATGTTTTTAAAGATTTCTATAAGCAGGGTGTGTTAATTTGCTAATGTGAGGAAATTTTAATTTTAACAAATTGTATACCATATTACAGTTTGGCTGCAGGGAACATAAAAACTCTGGGAAAGCTGGCTTAAACAAACAGGGATTTATTTTTATCTCATAAAAAGAAATTTGGGGTTTAAGCATATAATATTGTTAAAAATAACTAAATATAATACAAGCCTGATTCAAATAAACGAACTGTAGAAAAATTATGTTCAAGAAAATTTGAAACTGACTAGATATTTGGTGATATTTAGAGATGCTTGATCTTATTGAGCATCAGCAGCTATTCTGTGACCATGAGTTAAAAAGCATAAGAGGAAGGAAAAGAGAATCACAAAGACATTGGCCTGCTATCTTTGTTCTGTTTTTTGTTTTTGGCTATGCCGCAAGGCTTGTGGGATCTTAGATCCCTGACCAGGGATTGAACCTAGGCCCTCAGCAATGAAAGCACGGAATCCCAACCACTGGGCCACCAGGGAATTCCCTGGCCTGCTATCTTTGAACTCCTGAAATTAGTTCTGCAACTCAGGCCATTGCATTAGCATTTAAGGCAGAACTTAAGGGCTCACCACATCCCGTCACCAGCTCTGTGTTACATATTTCATCCAGAACAGTAAGAGAGGCTGGGAGAGTGGGCACTTGAGCTTTTGCAGCCTCTATTTTAGACAAGGGAGAAGAGGATTGGGCATAAGAATGGGAGAAAGCAACCTATAGTAACAGCCACATGTTCAGTTGTTAATAAGATCAAGCATTATAAAAAATAAATAAACCTCCTAGACAGGGTTCTTCAGTACTTTGAATTTTTGCCAATTAGTTCTTTTAAATCAGAATCCTGGAATCAGTTTAAAGAGACTGCACAAGACTTCTAGTTAGTGCCTTACCACTCAAGGTGTGGGTACCCCAACCAGTAGTATTAGCATTTCGGGCCCTACCCCAACCTACCAAGCTGGAGTCTACATTTTAACAGGATCCCAGGATTCCTATATGTATAAAAGCTTGAGAAGCACTGCTGTGGTCCCTGCCCATCAGAGGCTTATGTGGGAGGAATCCTAGCTGAAGCCTAAGGAGTCCACCTAGGAGTGCCAGGCCACAGGACCAATAGGGTAGGTCCACCAGGGGTCTATGCACACTGGGGACTGCTTCCCTCTTTGAGAAAAGTGTGTCTTAAAGGAAGATAGGCATGCAAGTTTGTTTGTAAACAGTAAATGTTTCACTATTCATCCATCCAATAATTTGCCTCCTGTATACCCTCAATAGAATGGCAAATTACATCAATATAAGATACAATCCCTGCTCTTAAAGAACTGGTAGGGGAGATGGAGATGTCAACAGACATTGCAGTGTTAAGTGACCTCCTCGATGGTAGGACAGGGGGCCCTGGGAGCAAAAAGAGGGCAACTTTCTCAGATGTTGGGAGTGGACATGGGTGGCTTCCTAGAGCAAGTGGTATCATAGCTGAATCCAGCAGAATGAGTAGGATTCAGTCAACAGAAGGGGGAGGAAAGTGGGTGAGGCTAAAGGTGAAGGGACTGTCTCCAGGCCAAGGGCACAGTGTTTACAGAGATTGTTATGTGAAAGAGAACAGGCAAGTTTGGAACCACTAGGGAAAATGAAGGTGGTGGTGAGGGATAGGGCTGGAAAGGAAGGCAGGGTTCAAATCATGGCGGGTCTTGAGGACCATACCAAGAAGTGCTAACTTCAATCCTGAGGCTAACGCAGAAGAGGAACTCTCCTAAGAACTAACCGTCCCTGCCTCCCCGATTGTCTTCCACATCAGTTTTCACAGCTTCCCCTGAGAACTGGAGAGAGAGGGCTTCTAAAGAGGTACCAAACCTAAGGAGCCGTTTGCCCAGCCCCCTGAGGGACGTTGGGCGCGCAGGGCAGTTCTCTGTGTTGGGCCCTGGCAGCAACGGGAGTGGGTAGCCCAGCACCCGTGGGAGGGAGGGAGCACACTCTGACATGCCCTTCAACATGTGTGCCCTTGACAAGGGCAGCAAATGTAGCAATGTTACAGGAGCAAAGGCAGCAGAGGGGAAGTCGGAAGATGCTCCCCGGTGTTGGTGAGCAGACATGAAGCACATTTATGGGACTCCCGGAGAGGGAAGGAAGGAGTAGCTGCAACTGCCCCGCGCAAATAGGGTGGGGGGGTGAAGGCGAGCAGTTGAAACCCCTCTGCGTAGAGAACTCTAAAACTGCACTGCCATGTCTTGTGAATATTCATGATGTGACACAAGTATTTCTTGACCCTTTCTTTTTTTTTTTAATTAATTAATTATTTATTTATTTATTTTTGGCTGTGTTGGGTCTTCGTTTCTGTACGAGGGCTTTCTCTAGTTGTGGCAAGCGGGGGCCACTCTTCATCGCGGTGCGCGGGCCTCTCACTATCGCGGCCTCTCTTGTTGCGGAGCACAGGATCCAGATGCACAGGCTCAGCAATTGTGGCTCACGGGCCCAGCTGCTCCGTGGCATGTGGGATCTTCCCAGACCAGGGCTCGAACCCGTGTCCCCTGCATTGGCAGGCAGATTCTCAACCACTGCGCCACCAGGGAAGCCCTCTTGACCCTTTCTTTAAGGCTCACCTTTCCCTGGTAATCCGGGGAAAGTGTGTATGAGGAGTGGGACTACTGTCCTCCCAGGACCACCGTCCTCCATCTCTCGGAGGCTGCTGCCACCAAGCTGACCTCAGCAGAGGGCTGATGCAGGGAAGCTGTGTGTGTAACAGGCTTTTCTGAAATTTTAGACATAATGAGGAAACTGAAATGTGGGGAGGAAAGAACTGGGCCTACTTTGGTGCCTTTCCCAACACATAGTCATCTACCCACCCCCACTCCACCTTCAGCTACTCACTGATGCAGCAGAAGCCATGACACTGAGATTTTCTTTTTGTTTTTAATTAATTTATTTATTTTATTTACTTTCTTTTTGGCTGCATTGGGTCTTCGTTGCTGCAGGCAGGTTTTCTCTAGTTGCGGCGAGCGGGGGCCACTCTTCATTGCGGTGCACAGCCTTCTCATTGCGGTGGCTTCTCTTGTTGTGGAGCACGGGCTCTAAGCACGCGGGCTTCAGTAGTTGTGGCACACGGCCTCAGTAGTTGTGGCTCACAGGCTCTAGAGCACAGGCTCTGGAGCGCAGGCTCAGTAGTTGTGGTGCACAGGCTTTGTTGCTCCGCGGCATGTGGGATCTTCCCGGACTAGGGCTCGAGCCCGTGTGCCCTGCATTGGCAGGTGGATTCTTAACCACTGCGCCACCAGGGAAGCCCCGAGATTTTCTTGACTTTGGGCCAAATCAAATTCCCAGGCAGGGCTCCCTCTCCCACTAGTCTCAGCAATAGGAAGGGAATTGGTATAGTGATTTATTCTCTCGTCAAGGGCAAACTCCCAGCCATCAGGGTGTTTTATTTTTCCAGTTCTAACTGCTCGTCTGCCTTCCCTACAAATTCTGGAGCTCCTTGGGTTGGGGACTGTATCTTAATCATCTCTGAATCTCTTCTCAAAGTCTTAACTCCATCCAGAATGAGCCCACTTCCTTTTCAAGCCATTTCCAACCCAAATAGACATTTGAAACCACAAAACCGATACCCTAGATATCACCTCCTACTTATTCCTATGAGGAGAAGTTCCTAAAATGAGCAAACTGCTGCTGAAAGGCGTCCCCATCAACCTCATTATGCGTGTTTATCCCTTAACAGTCTGTCCTTCCTGGGCATGGGTAGTGTTCATGCGGGTAAATGTCACTATTTACCTCGGGTTAAGACCTGCCACCCAGAGAGGATGTTCTCCCTCTGATTGCCAAGCAGTTAAGGGAAGTGCTGGCTGGCGAAACAGGATTCAGCTAATTGCACGTCCCGCGGGGCATTGGATTTTGTGGGCATGTGTTCTGCATATGGGGCAACGAAGCCTATTCTATCACGTGTGCTGATGAAATCTCTACCCAGCCAAAATTCAGGCTGGCAGATGGAAGAAATTCTTAAAGGCTCTATTTCTGGTTTTCAACATTCAAAGAAACAGTGTGCTACCACCTCTTAAAAATAATTGGTTAAGCACCAAGTTATATTCATTGCCACAGTCATAAATAAAGAAGTGCTAGACCACATTATTCACATCTAGAATATTGATAATAATTCTTACATGCAAGAAAAAGGATTACTGATGTTTGGGAGGTTGTCTTTTTTTGCTTTTTTTTTTCCCCTTTCCTTCTGTCCTCAAACCCCACCCGTACCCCCCAGCCAAGAAAAGTCTTGTTGATTAAAGTGAAGAGGCTGATCTTTAAAGTAAAATTAAACTTTACGCTTTTCCGAATCAAGAAATAATCTCAAGACTAAAATAAGAAAGTGCCAAACCAACTTAGCATTTGATTCTGAGGAAGATTTCCCCAAGAAACTTGGATGGCAGAAAATGAAAGGGAAACCAATTAGCTTGTGTGAAGCCATGCTAACGTTGAACTAGCTTGCTCCAGAAGAAATGCACCCGTTAAGAAGATACACAAAAGTAAGCACGACTGCCATGCAGGCTTCTTCCCGCCTGGTGCACACAGACAGCTTCCTGCCCGTTTCCTGCTGGCAAAGCAGGTGAGTGGAGAGCAGGAAAAAACACGCAGAGGTGTTGTAGCTACACACCAACTAGCATTGCTTCCACGGGCCCTCCGGCGTTACAAGACCACGTTCACTGAAAAATGATGGCTCCCATGAATGTTCTCGTGTGTGGGTGTAACCTAAACACAACCCTGCCTAATGTATCACTCTCTGGAGAGCCAGAAGGGGGCTATTCTAGGTATACTGCCAATGTGGACGAGGACGCCTCTCCTCATTTCCTGACAACGGGAGAATGCTGTGACGACTCCAGTTCCTAGAGAGCCACTGTTAAAATCCTCTTTGGAGTTGAGGGACTAGCTAAAAATATGTTGAGGGGACAAGATGAGTTTGCCTTTTTGTTCTTGTTGTTGTTATTTCAACCAGGGTTTTTTGGCCTCTTGTGGAAAATGGGTCACTAATGTCCACTACTGTTCTGATTAGAGGGCAGCTCTTTTGCTTTTCACAAGACTGATGTCAAGCAAAAAAGAAGGGCAAGTTTGCAACCTGCCTGAGTAAGGATGGCTCTGCTGCCACGAAGAGCACGTCTTTCTAACTGATGGCACTGGAGAGTTGAAACCTAGTCTAAGGAGGACAACACAGGGGAAGGTGACTGAGCAGGAACTCAGGGGATCCGGGTTCCAATCCCACCTCTGCCCCCAGCTACCTGTGGACATGTAGGGCTTTCCTGGGGCCTCAGTTTCCTCCCCTGTAAAATGAGCACGAGAATTCTAAGTTAGAAACTACATTGATGAACCTTAAAGACAGTGTGCTAAGTAAAATAATCCAATCACAAAAGGGCGAATGCTGTATGATTCCACTTTTATGAGTCACCTAGGCTAATCAGATTCATAGAGGCCGAAAGCAGAATGATGGTTGCCAGTGTCTGGAGGGAGGCGGACTGGAGAGTTGTTGTTTAATGGGTACAGAGCTTCAGTTTGGGAGGATAAAAGAAGTTCCGGGGATGGATGGTGGTGATGGTTGCACAGCAGTATGCGTGTTTAGGATCACTGAGCCACACAGCTAAAAATGGTTAAAGTGGGACATTTTGTGTTATGTCTATTTTGCCACAATTTAAAAGAATAAGAAAGAAACGAAGCAATTATTCACAGCATTAGTGCACAATAGCAGGGGTTCTCAAACTCAAACATCCACATGCCCAGGCAAATTGTGTAAATGAACGAGTGAGCCCTGTGACTTGCAGGATGCACGTCACGCTGGAGGGGGCAGCAGCCCCCCAGCCCAGCCCAGACCGGCCGCGTAGGAATGTGGGTAGATTTTTCAAGAAGAGTGAAAATTCTGGATATTTAGGTGAAATCTCTGAATTCTTCAAATTGGTAACTAACCTAAAAAAATTTTTTAAACCCACAAAACTGTGGGCCAGACAAATTCGATTCTGCTTGCAGGTCTCTAATTTTCTCCCTCCGTGTAGATAGCCCATCTGTATCACCTGGTTTCCTTTCTTCTTTGCATCCCACTCCCCGCTTCCCCCTCAATAACACATTGTGGCCAAGACAAGCTGTATCTGGATAAGTCCCTTGACTTTCCACTGTGTGCCCATGGAAACCCAAGCAGAATATGCCAGAACAGGCAGGATATACTCCACCTGTAACAGGCGGGTATGCTGGCGTCAACATTGTGGTGGTTCTAACAGGGTCCATCAGAGATGTGGGGGGCACTTATGTGCATATTCTAGCTCCAAACTCCACTAACCCTATCATTTTTTTTTTTTTTTTACTTTCCTTAATGGAGATCTAGTGAAATAGTCCCTGACTCTCTCATCACACTTGATGCCTTCTATCTTTTCATTTCTGTTTTGAAACTGATCAACTTCTTCACTATATCTGGTGTCCATTCTCATTACCATATTCAGAAGTCAGATGATATCATGCATATTTCTTGATTTTTGACGACTGTGGAAAATATCAATACATCCCAGTACATGAGACCTCAGGGTAAAAGGGATTTTATGTTATCAGAGTAGTAACAGCCACGTAGATGCTAGAGGTTGCCTGTACTGTATTTCACTTATAAGCCCGATATTGCAACTTGGCAGAAGAACATAGGCAGTTTTCCACGTTTCCTAGCAGCTTTATTTAAAGGTGGGACATTGCTTGCAAAAGTAGGCCATTTGGAGAGGTGTAGGGAATACATCGCTAATCACCTGCCAGTATATTTCTTGCTTATACCAAAACTGGTAGCAAAAAAAAAGGAGAAATCTGGGCATTTCCTTAGGCGAGGTTTTCTACAATTAATTCTCAGTGACAGCACAGATGTCTCCCACTTGTGAGAAGCCATCAAAAGGTTCTTTTGATGTGATATGCTCTCCCAAAGTGGGGAAGCAGAAGTATTGCTTAGATGAACAGATCTGCATTCTCAGCAAATCCTGCTGGTGATGGGAAGGTTGTGGCTCTGTATTCAGTGAGCCTTTCTGCCTGTCTACTCCTGTGGTCCAGCATGGCCTTATGCCCAGTGATTCCTCATTCAGCTGGCAATTTTTTCCAGATAACTTCAGTTTGCCTCTTTGAGAGCAGTGGCAATTTCCTTCCTAACAGTGTATCATTTTGTTGACATTTATGAAGCGCTTACTATGTACCAGGCCCTGTACTAGGAGCTGGGATATAATGATGATCTAGTGGGAGAAGCAGAGTCATAAACAGAGTTAACTTGTCCGGAGTCTGTGTGAATGGATGCTGCTTTGGTGCTCTGCCCAGGTCCCCTTCCCTTGCCCAGTGTACCCACCCCTGCTGTGTGGGTTGGCTGCCAAAGGCTCATGGGTACCACTCTCCTCCTGAGAGTTGTCATCAGCTGATGGGGGCTGCTTCTCCTGATCAGTCAGACCCACCCAGGGTAGCCCACAGCCAAAGACTAACTGATCTGGAAAAACAAAAGGCCAGCCCTGTGACATCAAGAAGACACCTCTATGATGTTAATTGTGTTCCAGAGGGCTCCACTTCCCACCCATCCACCTTGAATCAGGCCAGGGCTTGATTGTACCTGAGACCACAAGAGCTTAAGTTCCATGTGGCTCTTTCCCCTTATCCTGCTTCAGACCCTTACAGGTTTTCAGAAGAGCACTTCTGCAATAAGTCACAGGCCTCACACTCTGCTTCTAGGAAGCCCAGTCTGTGACAGGGTTATGAAGACGATATTTTATAGGAATCTTCATGAAATGTTATACCTTTCTTTGCCTTTTTAAGCAAAGAATCTGAGTATATAATTTTTCAGGAGAAAATATTTGCGAATCACATATCTGATAAGGGGTTAATATCCAAAATATATAAAGAACTCATAGAACCCAACAGCAAAAAAACAAAACCAATATGACTAAAAAATGGGCAGAGGGTCTGAATAGATATTTTTCCAAAGAAGACATACAGATGGCCAACAAACACATGAAAAGATGCTCAACATCACTAACCATCAGGGAAATGCAAATCAAAACCACAACGAAATATAACTTCACACCTGTTAAAATGGCTATTATCAAAAAGACAAGCAATAACAAGTGTTGGCAAGGATGTGGAGAAAAGGGAATCCTTGTGCACTATTGGTGGGAATGTAAATAAATGCAGCGACTATGGAAAACAGTGTGGAGATTCCTCAAAAAATTAAAAATAGAGCTACCATATGATCCAGCAATCCACCTCTAGGTATTTATCTGAAGAAACAAAAACACTAATTTGGAAAGATACATGCACCCCTATGTTCATTGCAGCATTATTTACAATAGCCAAGATATGGAAACAACCTACATCTCCATTGGTGGATGACTGGATAAAGAAAATGTGGTATATATATATACAATGGAGTACTATTCGGCCATAAAAAAGAATGAAATCTTGCCATCTGCAACAACATGGATGGACCTAGAAGGCATTATGCTAAGTGAAATAACTCAGACAGAGAAAGACAAATACAGTATTATCTCACTTATATGTAGAATTTTAAAAACAAAACAAAAAAACAAGTTCATAAATATAGAGAACCGATTGGTCATTACCAGAGTTGTGTGTGTTTGTGGGTGCATGGTGGGCAGAATGGGTGAAGAGAGTCAAAAGGTACAACTTCCAGTTATAAAATAAATGTCATGGGCATGGTAACTATAGTTAATAATACTATACTGTATATTTGAAAGTTGCTAAGAGAGTAGTTTTTAAAAGCACTCATCACAGGAAAAAAATTTTTTTTATAACTATATAGGAACAGACTTATTGTGGTGGTCATTTCACAATATACACAAGTATTGATCATTATGTTGTACACCTGAAATTAATATATGTTAAATTATGCCTCAGTAAAATATATATAAGTATAATTTTGCATATTTTGGAATGACTTCCCCTTTTGTTTCCTCCTCAGTAAAATGAGGACATTGAATGAGATGCTCTCTCTGCGAAATCTTATGTGTCTTTGACTTTGTAACCACGAGCATCACTTTGGGGCTGAAGTGGAAAGAGACAGACCTGAGTTCAAATTCTGACCCCACATCTAACAGCTGAGGGTCCTTGCAAGCTGCTTGGCCTTGCTGAGCAGGCCTTCCTTCATCTGCTGAATGGGAAGTGATATCTATCTCAGCATTGTTGTGAGGACTAATGAAATAATCTATACTGAAACACATGGTGCAGCACCTAGCAATAAGTCATACTGTTATTATTACTAATATTTTACTTCTCTAGTAAAATAGGGACACCTAAATAGGCCCATAAGACAGCTTGCCCTACACTACATGGTCCCAGACTGCTGTGCTCTCTGAGTTGTTGGATTTGTTTGTTTTTCCTCTGCCTTCAGGCTGTCAACTATCTTGAGCAATTTTTTCCTGCATTTGGATTTTCTGACTAATCTGCTATAGATTGGAGAAACCCTCTAACCAGACTTATTAGAATTGACTGGGTTATTATTATTATTTTATTGAATTTCTTGGCCTGTCTGACTCGTCTCACGCTAAGTTGTAGATGGGCAGCTTTCAACTAGATTGTGGCCTCTTAGAGCTCGAGGACGATGTCTTAATCATCAGTCTCTAACACCTAGTCTAGTGCCAGCAGAACCAATAAATGGGATCTAATAAATTCAAGTTGGAATACACTCTTAATAAGGATTGAAAATAAAATGTAAGTAAAGAGGCTCAAAGTGAGGGCTTAAACCTCTGCTACAAAGTCAAGTCCATAAATTTTTGTTCTGGATAGTTGAGACTTCTAGGTAAAAGATTTTGAGATTGAAAAAGGTTTTATTACATAAGTGGACACTGTAAGGGGAAAGGAGAGGGTGAATTTTATCTTCCAAATTAATGTTAATAGGAGGACTAAAATTCTGAATGTTAAAATTCTGCTTTTCTTTTCCACAATCCCCATGATGGGCACAGTGTCTTAATACTATGGGTTTTGCAAACAATAGAGAAACCCAAGGGAAAAGCCACATGGTGTTTGTCCCCTGTAGCTCCTAATCATCCTCCTGTCATTCTCCTTTGATGTCTTCCTTGTCTGTTTCCCTAAATGACACAGATACTCCCGGCCTGTTTCTGGGCAGAGTTGTTTCTTGCTCTTGGAGAGTCGGACAGGAGCCAGATGAGAGAGAGAGCTAGGATGCTTAATCAGCTGTCTTTACTGCTCAGGCCATCAGGCAGGGATGGGAGGAGAGATAGCCCCTCTGAGATCAAATTCTACAAAGTGCTGCAGTGGTACATTTTGTTCACACAACAATTAAACTGGTTAAACACTGCCTGACCCTGGGATTGCTGGCTGGGGGCCCGGGTTTGGGCTTCTTATTTGTCTAACAGGAGGCTACAAAGCAAGAGTCCTTCTGGGCTGCCTTTAGGCCTAGTAAGGAGGTATATTTCTTCCTTATCTTAAAGGCCCAGCAGCTTCTGTGCAAAACTCATCTGGCCATAGCTCAGTGGAAATCGGAGCATCTCCTCTCAGAATCATTACTACACAGGTTCCCCAGATCCAGTGGTCCTCAGCCTGGCAGCCCATCAGAATCATCCGGGGACCTTTTAAGTGCTGTCTGGTGCCCAGGCTGTCCCCCAGTCCAGCAACCTCAGAATCTCTGGGGGAGGGACACAGGAATCAGTACAGCCAAGGTTGGAAATGAACTGCCTTGAGTGAAGACCATTGCAGAGAAGGTTAAAAGATTTCAAATGATTGAGCTCAGAGAAGAGGAAAGAGTGTGACCTTAAGATTCATGAAGGCCCCAGTGATGTAGTAGAAGAAACTTCTACATGGTATCAACTCATGCGGCTTGGGCTCTGGTGCTGCCACCTACTACCTCTAGATCTTGGGTAACTAACTCTGGGCTTCCATTTTCTCATCTATAAAATGGGTTTTGTGCAGTAGATAATACATAGAAAATACCTGTACATAACAGGTATTCAAAAAGTAATAGTTACTAGACTCACAGACTTAGAAAACAAACTTATGGTTACCAAAGGGGAAAGGCGGTGGGGGGAGCATAAATTAGAAGTTTGGGATGAACATATACACACTACTATATATAAAATAGATAATCAACAAGGACCTACTGTATAGCACAGGGAACTCTACTCAATATTCTGTAATAACCTATATGGGAAAAGAATCTGAAAAAGAATGGATATATATATGTGTATATGTGTATATATATGTGAATCACTGCTGTACACTTGAAACTAACACAACATTGTAAATCAACTATACTCCAATATAAAATAAAACTTGAATTAAGAAAATAAAATGAGACAATAAGAGGATATACATTTTTTAAAAAGTAGTAGTTATTATTAACACAGGCAGTGCTTCCTTAGCCAGATTGAGAATGCTTTTCTTGGTTGTCTTTTCTCCACTTGCAAGCCTTTCCCCATTTAAGTTGGGAAGGAGGATTAGAAGAAATTTAAATTGTTAAAGTTGCTATTCTAGATGACTTCTTTTTTGCTATATACTTTTTTACATTATTTTCCAATCGAACTAGTTAACAAAGTCTTTTCATATGTTCATAGGCAGTTATGCTTTCATGGCATGACAGGTAATTAATTTTCACAGTTCATTTAAATGACAGAAAAATAAACCTATGTGGAGGCTACAGAAATTGTGGTTGGACTTTTCCTTGCTTTTCTGGTCCTGGTTATACCCTCTTTTAGTCAATCACAAACCGACCAAAGATACCTTCATAGCGTTCCACTCAAAGGATGTGAAGTTAATATAAATACCACCTGCTAAGTTTGCCGTGAAACCTTTAACCAAAATTAGTTTAACTCAGGGTGTCTTCTGGGTTTGTTTTTTTTTAATTCTGAGGATTGTGTTTCAACAATTGAGAGGTATATTTCCTAATTTTGAAACGCTATATGGAATTGCACAGTTGTAACTTCCTCAGATGTATACACAGTCCCATGAAGTTTTCAGAGGACACTTTTGTATAAATTAAGATGCTAGAATTAAGCATTGTCTGTGGTCACGCACAAAATTTGGTACTCATCTAAACTTAGTGGCATAAGTAACATTAATTAAAATCTTATTATATGCCTGGAACTGTGCTAAGTATTTTACATGCATTATCTCATTTAATTCTTTCAGCAGCCCTGTGAAATAATAACAAATATATATTATATTATTATAACTATATATATATATATATATTATATTATTATAACAATCCTGATTTTACAGCTAAAGACATTGAGACCCAGAAAGTTGATTTATTCAAGATCAAGTGAAGAACTGGGATACAAACCCATATCCATCTGATGCTAAAGCCTTCACTTTAAAAAAAAAAAAGCTTTATTGAGATATGATTAACATACCATACAATCCAACCACTTAAAGTGTACAGTTCAGTGGCTTTTACCAGAGTTGTGTAATCCTCACAACAATCAACTTTAGAACACTCTCATCAATCCAAAAAGAAACTCTATCAGTTAATGAATGGATAAAAAAATGTGTGTCAGGGGCTTCCCTGGTAGCGCAGTGGTTAAGAATCCGCCTGCCAATGCAGGGGACACAGTTCGATCCCTGGCCTGGGATGATCCCACATGCCGCGGAGCAACTAAGCCCGTGCGCCACAACTACCGAGCCTGCGCTCTAGAGCCTGCAAGCCACAACTACTGAGCCCATGCGCCTAGAGCCCGGGCTCCGCAACGAAAGAAGCCACCGCAATGAGAAGCCCACGCACTGCAACCAAGAGTAGCCCCGCTCGCCACAACTAGAGAAAGCCCGTGCGCAGCAACAAAGACCCAATGCAGCCAAAAATAAATAAATTAATTAATTAATTTAATTTTTTAAAAAATGTGTGTCATATCCATACAATAGAATGTTATTAGGGGAAAAAAAAGAAATGAAGTTCTGATATAAAAGATTTTTTTCTTTTGATTCTGCTTTTGGTGTCATATCTAAGAAACCATTGTCTGACCATAGTTAACAATACTGTATTATACCCTTGATAGTTGGTAAAAGAGTAGATTTTAAATGTTATCACCACACACACGCACAAAAGGAAAGATAATTAATGTGAGGTGATGGAAGTCTTAACTAACCTTATTGTGGTAATCATTTTGCAATTTATATGTGTATTAAATCACCTGTACACTTTAAACTTATGTATGTTATATATCAACTATATCTCAACAGTTGAAAAAAAAAGAAAGAAACCATAGCCAAGAAGATTTGTGCCTATGTTTTCTTCTAAGAGTTTTTTTTCTTTTATTAAATTTATTTTTTATTGAATAGTTTTAGTTCTTATATTTAGGTCCAAAGCTTTTACTCTTAGCCACTACACTTTACTGTTTTGTGTGTGAATAGACAAAAATACGTCTACAACCCATGGAGGAGGGGGTAGAAAGAATGAAGCAACTGAGTAATTGGAAGGTAAAGTTATCTCTGGATTTTAATGATGTGCGTTTGTCCCATGACAACTACGCTTATAATTAAGAATTAAATCACTTGGTCATGTCCTGAGTATATTTTAAAATCTTGTTTACAAAAAGCACTATACATTCCCATTTCCATGACCCTAGGTCCTCATCCCTCCCAAGACTGTGCTGATAATCTTCTAAGCAGAGCAAGTTCCTCTTCTATAAAACTCATTACCCTTTATTGAAATCAGTTGCATGTTAATTTATTAGGCTATAAGACAGAGACTGTGCCTTTCCTTTTCACCATCGTGCCCTCGGTGCCTAGCATAGTGCCTGGCACCTGTTAGGGGCTCCACACATCCCTGTGGAAAGGAAGGCTGCATGGGCTCTTCATCTCTAAACACTTCAGCTGGACCAAACCAGTTTTACAGTCTACTGCCAAGTTAATATTCCAAACACTGCTCTGATCATTTCACCCCTGGCTCAAAAACCTTCAAGGACTCTCCATTGCCTTCTGAGAAGCCTAGCTCCTTAGCCTGGCATTCAAGCAAGGTCTGTCTCTGGTTCTACCAGTCTTCCCTTCACCTGACCTTTCAGTACTCCAAGGCATCTTTGGAGCTAGTCAGACCTAGAGTGAAATCCTGTCACTGCCACGTGTTAACTGCTTGACTAGAGCCACAAGTTGCTTAAACCCTAGAAGCCTTAGTTTTCTCACCTTTGAAATGGGAGTGCTGATACTCACTCTACAGAGGTAGTTGCAGTGGGTTACAAATAATACATTTAAGCATCTGGAATACTGCAGGGACTTGACATATGAGAGTGGTCATTTGCTCCTGTCATAGGATTACCAGATTTAGCAAATAAAAATACAGGATACCCAGTTAAATCAGAATTTCAGATAAACGACCAAAATTTTCTAGAATAAGTAATCTTAAATATTCAAATTTAACTGGGCGTTCTGTATCTTATCTGTCCACCCCCGATGTGTGGTTTATCAACCACACCCCAGAAAAATGTGGATCTACTTTGTCTCTGCTTGAATGCCCTCCACTCTACTTTGCCAAAATCTGCCACCCATTTGAAGGACTGGCTCAAACACCTCCTCTCTCCAGAAGTCTTCTCTGGCACCCTTAGAGAGTTATGCTTTCTTCCTCCCCTCCACTCCCAAAATGCAAAGAGCACACTGATCGTGTGTCACTTATATGCTTCCTTCTACTCTGGACATGTATGTCCTGTGCCTTATTCCCCCTGGAGCCTGGAAGCTTCCTGAGCCCACAAACCAGACCTGGTATGCCACCTCATGCTTTACACTCAAAGGTGCCCCATAGCTATTTGTTAAATGAAAAAAATGAGACTCGATTGTCCTAAATCAGAGCTACTTTCTATTTTCATTTTCAGAGTAGATTTCCCCTTTTAAATCCTGGAATCTGGGCATCACTGGCATGTGGGGATTTTGCGAGACTTTACTGAAATCTTCCAATTTAGGATAAAGGGGAGAAATGTTAATCTTCTTCTTCTCTGGACAAGGAAATGAGAGTTTATGAAAAAGAAAAAAAAAAAAAGACAGAATTGGCAAACCACTGGTTACAAAATAAAATAATTACAGCGTTAAAGGAAAACGTCTCCATGCGAACAAAGTTCTCTTTTCTTGCGTGCACAGGCAGACAGATGTATTCCAGCATCTGTCTGAGTAGGTTTGTACTGAAAAGAGGAAAAATGAAATCCCCGGGGCACTATTTGCCAAGGGATTTGCTCCCCTTCTTTGTTGTTCTGACTAATCCCAGAGTGGCTGAGAGCTGCCCGTTTTGTCTCTGGGTTCAGGCAGAAGGGAGAAATATTTTCCAAAATAGCCCATGAGATGGCTGGGCTCCCTGAGACAGGATTTGGGGAAGGACAAAGGAATCGTGTGGGTATTTTGTGAAGGGTGTCTGGATTGGAGGCCTGTCATTTGGAAGGCATCTGCTCCTGCCATTTGCAAATCTTAAGTAATCCTCTATGGACAGCCGCCTGGCGCTCCTTCCTGCCCACTTAGACTGTCCCTCCCTGCAGTGCCCTCTGATGTCAGGCCCCCTATTTTACTGCTCTAATTCAATGGTTTCTTATTGGAGGCTCTGCCTGGCTAATGGCTTCTTCCCAACTGCAGAGCTGACATTTACTTACTTGATTTCCACCCCTCCCTGTCCTCTCTGGCCTCCTTTGTGAGCAGAGCTTAGATCAGGCAGGATTTCAGATCCAGCACCTTTTTATATTCCAGTTTGGGCCTCCTTTTTTGGGAAGAGGAGGATGGCTAAGTTGAGAAGAGCATTGGAAATAGACCCTGGGCTGATTAATCCTGACACCTGCAGATAAACCCAGCTTTGTGACTTATCTGTATCCCAGAACCCCAGCTGACTCTGGGCTACCTTCCTTCGTTTGCTTTTTAACCTGGACCCCAGCCTGCTAATTTCAACTGGAACACACTTTCTTTAGTTCATCACCTAGCATCAGACCACTGCCAAAAGAGCCGTTGCTCATTTTCATCATTGGAAAGGTTCCGGGCTGAACATTAGACCCTCTCGTCACTAGGATTTCACATTCAGAACTGCAATTTAGGGCTATGATCTTCTTCATCTGCTCTCTTAGTTGTCACAATCCCAACTCATCCCCTTCTCTTCCCTGTCCCTAGATGTGAGCAGCTTTGGAGAGATGAGGGAAGTAATCCTGAAAGGATTTCACATTTGAAACATCTTCACCGTATCATCATCTTTGCATTTGTCTCTCACTCAGTCTTGTATCCCCAAACAATACAGAGAAGGAAGAAGAGCCAGTATCCCCGAAAACTTGCTCAGAATGGATAGCCACAGATTGAGTTTAAAATTCTTCTCAGATTATGGCTTACGGTATGTATTTATTTATAGGCATCACTCCATAGGACAAACGAACAAGGAAGCTCCCCTTTGGTCTGGGGCCGTTTGGCAGCACGGCTTCCATCTCCAGCATCGCCTGAGCAGCTATCATTCAGGCAAGCTGTTTGCTTGCGGTCTATCATCTGTCCCCAGGGATCAGTTTTACTTGATTCTTAATTATATTCTACTTTCCACCCCCTCCAGTCCCTTTACACATGTGCCCGTGTGCTCACACATGCATATACACACACAATTCCTCTTTAATTGGGCTGCAGCAATCCCTCTCAGGCGCTTCTAATGTGGCAGACAGTTCATTCTTGGGCTGCTCTAATGGACAGCTGTCTCCCCGGGCCAAAACTTCATTAGGTGTGACAGCCTGCAGCCAATAGTCACCATGCCACTCTGCTCAGGGGCTCAGGTGCAGCTCAGGAGGGAGTTTGGGAGACAAAGGGCAGAGGCAGTGGTGGTGGGATGGCCCCTGGAGCAGATGTATAAAGCAAACTGGAGTGCAGTTCACTTTCTTATACCAGGTTATGAAATTAGGAGCTGGGTTAATAAAGGAAACTCGGTTACCCAGGTGTTGCCACTGTAACCGAGAGATTGACGTTCAAGCCTCAGGAAACATCCAGAATAGCTGAGTCTTCATAGGTGGCCCACTACCTGCAAAATCAATGTGGCCTGTGTACAAACACCTCCACCCTGTGCAATCCCCCTCTTCTACTTCTAGCATTCACTCTCTCTTTCCTGTCTTTGTGGGGAGAGGTCAGGGAATAAGAATATCTCCTATGTTCTAGACACTTATTACTGATATACTTGTTTATATAAACATATAAACATCAGAGTGTCATTTACATACAATAAAATCCACAGTTTGATGGGTTTTGACAAATGCATATACCCTGATAACCACCACGCCATAAAGTATAATCTCATAACCCTCACATTTAATCCCTGTGAGATAGATTGGTGTTATTGGCTCACTTTTATAGCTGCAGAAACAGAGGACCAGAAAGATTAATAACAGTAGCAATAAGAATGGTAAACACCATATATACAATGGAATATTACTCAGCCATAAAAAGAAATGAAATGGAGGTATTTGTAATGAGGTGGATGGAGTTAGAGTCTGTCATACAGAGTGAAGTAAGTCAGAAAGAGAAAAACAAATACAGTATGCTAACACATATGTACGGAATCTAAGGAAAAAAAAAAAAAAGCCATGAAGAACCTAGTGGCAAGACGGGAATAAAGACACAGACCTACTAGAGAATGGACTTGAGGATATGGGGAGGGGGTGGGGTGAGATGTGACAGGGTAAGAGAGTGTCATGGACATATATACACTACCAAATGTAAAATAGATAGCTAGTGGGAAGCAGCCACATAGCACAGGGAGATCAGCTCGGTGCTTTGTGACCACCTAGAGGGGTGGGATGGGGAGGGTGGGAGGGAGGGAGATGCAAGAGGGAAGAGATATGGGAACATATTGTATGTGTATAACTGATTCACTTTGTTATAAAGCAGAAACTAACACACCATTGTAAGGCAATTATACTTCAATAAAGATGTTTTAAAAAAAAAAAACAATGGTAAACACCAAGGGCTGGGCACTGTTCTGTGTACTTTACACACATATTACCTCACTTAATCCTCTCCACAATCCCATTAGTCCCATTTTACAGATGAAGAAACTTGTCCAAAGTCTCACAGCTGAATAATTGGAGTGGGATTTCTGGTGCTCAGTTGACGTTCTTACCTCAGAGAATAAAAAAATGTTCCCCTAGTTAGATTTTCTTTTACTCCAGAGAGACAATCCCCCCAAAACAGAACTCAGAGTCATAGAATGGAGAAGCCACGCGTACCACATCTCTGCCATTCCCCCCACTGGCTTTCTTTAAGCTCTGGACAGTCTGCTCTACCCTCATGGACAGAGGAGATGGGTCTTAAAATGTAGCCTTGTTTGTTTACCCCTTGAAACCCTGCACTTTTCATCTAAGAAATTTCTGTGAGCTAGCTCCTCAAGCAAAGTGATCCAAATTGTCCTAAAATGTTGGGCGTGAACTGGTAGAATGTGTCTAGCTTTGCTAGCAGTGTTGAGCTTTTTGAGGGAGCTGTTCTCCCTCTCTGAAGGCTGATGCCTGCTCTATGCACAGAAGGACAAAGGTGTGGGGTGGCTATTTGGGACTCTAATACCAAAAGGTCAACCCACGCCTCTGCCTTTTATTCACAGCCCCAGCACCCCAGAACAGGGAAACCGGCAATGGTTGGATAAGGGCTGAGGTAGACATTTTCTCTTTGCATAAAAGCCCTGGCCGTGAGGCTAAGGACGGCCCCTTTCTCTCTTCCCTCCTTTCTCTCCCATCTGGCAGAGGAGTCCGGCTCCCTAAATCTTTTTGTTGGTTAGTTTCCATGGCAGTTATTGTCTGTGTGTGTGAACATGTCCACCCCCTCACCCTCTCTCCCTACAGAGCAGGCCCTCACAGCTGAGGCTCGGTAGAGAGGGACGCAGGCAAAGCCGCCAGGGCTCTGCAAGCAGGCTGAGTTCCCCTTGGTGGGGGGATCACGCATCCTGAGCTCAGAGACCCCCCGAGCTTCCGTGCATTCAGGATGGGGCCCCCTGCGTAGGGCCTGGCTGCATCCCAGTTCATCAGCCAGAGGCAGCTGCAGGGGACTCATAATCCTGGAGGAAGCCCTTGGGATCCTAGGGACACTGTAGTCCCTGCCCCCAGCCTGCTCCTAGGAGGAGCCTCAAGCCGACCCCTACTGGGTCCTCTCCAGCCCCCTCTCCTCCTTTGTCTTTGGCAGATGATCACCTGATGTCCTTTTCCCCTGGTCAGGTAAGTTTTATTTCAATCCATGTATGCAGAGTGTGACCTTGGCATTCCCAGTGCCTGCTGCTGGGGAGACAGGTAGCAGTGTTAGAGACAGACTGGCATGGGATTGGGAAGGGTGAGGGTCTCTAAGTGCCTTTCTTCCTCAGCTCGGCCACTCTGGCTTTGCAGTTAAAGATTCCTTCCCAGCTAGTTGTAACCTAATTAACTTCCAAGATCACTGTCTTGGGCACAGACTGACCAACATACAGCCAACATCCAGAACTTCTAGTTCTGGTCTAAATTAAGCTCTACTTATTGAATATGAACTATGTACAAATTGCTGTGCTTGGCTTCAAAGGAATTGCAAGAATGACACACAACAGCGGTTCCCACCTTCAAAATGCTTACCACCTGGTAAGACAAATAGAACCTCTACACAAATGGTATGTGGACTCGGGGGTCAGACAATCTTGATTTCTCACCCTATTCTGCCTCTGTGACCTTGAGCAGGTCACTTAACCTCTCTAAGTCTCAGTTTCCTCATCTGCAAAATGGGGATAATAGTGCCTACCTTATAGGCTAAATTATACACACATATATATATAAAACTTAGATCTGGGGGCTTCCCTGGTGGCGCAGTGGTTGAGAATCTGCCTGCCAGTGCAGGGGACACGGGTTCGAGCCCTGGTCTGGGAAGATCCCACATGCCGCGGAGCAACTGGGCCCGTGAGCCACAATTACTGAGCCTGCGTGTCTGGAGCCTGTGCTCCACAACAAGAGAGGCCGCGATAGTGAGAGGCCCGAGCACCGCGATGAAGAGTGGCCCCCACTTGCCACAACTAGAGAAAGCCCTCGCATGGAAACGAAGACCCAACACAGCCATAAATAAAAATAAATAAATAAATAATTAAAATAAAAAAAAACTTAGATCCGTTCATGACATTAATAATCACCATATATTTGTTAACTATTATTATTAAACTCATATGAAATTTAAATTATATAAAATATGTAAAGAATTTGGAATAGTGCTCTGAATATCAGTGGTGGTTATTATCATGGAAGGCAGTTGTAAGTGCTCACACAGTTACAGATAAAGTTCTAGGAAACATGAAAAGATTGCTCTTGCCTGCCAGGATCATGCAAGGCTCCTGGAGGAGGTGGCATTGAGTTTGAGGACTGAAGAGGGAATAGGATTTCAACAAGCAGGGATGCATAAATGTAACAGAGAGCACCAAGCCATGGTGTGGCACTAAGAAATGAGCGTTCTACTGGGCGTCAGCTCTAGAGCAGTTTGGCTGGAGACCAGGCACCGAGCCTGGCCGAGAGGCTGAGATGGACTTTGGACCCCAGCATCTTGAGGACAAGGGCCAAGTTTGGGGTGTGACACTGTGAATACCGGAGTAACTAGCCCGCCCCGGGAGGAGGGGGAGTGTGACACTTGAAAGAGATCCAGGCTGGGAACCCCAAGACCAAGGTTCAGGTCCTGGGTGAGCTTCCAGTTGAACTGGGTGCTCTGAGGTTCATGTCTTCTCCTCCTCTCGGTTTGTTTTCTCACCTGTGAAATGGGAATAATAAAACTTGGTACACCTCTCAATTTTGTTATAATTATTAACCATGGCATATGAATGTGAAAGTATAAATCAATATGTAAAATGCAAAGTACTATTCTTCAAGATAAAGAAGAATTAGTATATCATCTGCACAGCTCTGGGGGAAATGCAGAGGAATAAATCATTTAACAAGGAGACATGAAAATCATCTAGCATAACACCTGACTCATAAGAGTAGTTGAATGAATGATCTCTCCCATAACTGACTGATTGGTTAATTTATTCATTCATTAACTCAACAAGTATTCCTGGATTCTCCACTGCATGCCAGACTTTAGGCTTGGTGATGGGAGGGAGTGGTATATAAGAGAGGTACAGACCCTGCCCTGAGACCCTTATAAGCAATTCAGGGAACTAGCAACCTGAGGACGTCCCTCTGCCCCATACTAGCAGCTTCCATCCTGCTGGCCATCTTCTAGTTTCTTTCAAGGATTATTGCTATTGGACATTTATTTTATTTATTTTTAAATCAGTGTTCTTTTTTTAAAAAACTAAGTTATTTTATTTATTTTTGGCTGCATTGGGTCTTCGTTGCTGCGCAGGGGCTTTCTCTAGTCGCAGTGAGCAGGGTCTACTTTTCATTGTGGTGCGCAGTCTTCTCATTGCAGTGGTTTCTCTTGTTGCAGAGCACGGGCTCTAGGGCGTGCGGGCTTCAGTAGTTGTGTCACACGGGCTCACTAGTTGTGGCTTGCAGGCTTTAGAGTGCAGGCTTAGTAGCTGGGGAGCATGGGCTTAGTTTCTCTGCAGCATATGAGATCTTTCCAGATCTGGGCTTGAACCCATGTCTCCTGCATTGCCAGGCAGATTCTTAACCACTGCGCCACAAGAGAAGCCCCAAGACGTTTCTTTTTCATTGATTTTAGGCTCCTAAGACACACACCCCTCCGTGGGTCTTGAGAACACCTCCTCTCTGCCCTCTGCTGGTGGGGAATTGTAAGGGCTTTGCAATAAACAGCTCAATGTTCATTACTTATAAATACCACGCATTCCTGCCGCCTTCCATCACCCCTGAGATGAACTGAAATGCTTTAATCTTTAAAGAGGAATGAATTTGTAATTAGCACCTTAACTGTTATATCTGAGCCATTCCGGAGGTTTTCTATTTAAATGCAAATTGAATCTTCCCGAAGGAAAGCTAATAAGTGATGAAAGTAGATAGCAAGAGATGAGGAAGCAGGAGGAGGGAGGTGGTGCTGATGTGGAGTTGTCACCGTTGTGTTGTTGACCTGCTGCCTGCGGCCCACACTGCCCACACCCATAGACCAGGCCCTGAGGCTGAGGGAGCCTGAGGTGGGGTTTGGGTCCCTGGAGCCTGAGTCTCAAGTCCACTGTTTGT
Source organism: Balaenoptera physalus (assembly GCF_965194825.1). NCBI lineage: Eukaryota > Metazoa > Chordata > Mammalia > Artiodactyla > Balaenopteridae > Balaenoptera > Balaenoptera physalus. The sequence goes on from NC_138882.1 coordinate 33,911,529, forward strand.
GGGGACGCCCAAATCAGCAGCCCTTTGGGCAGGTCCTCACTGGGCTGCTGGAAGTCATCGTAGCCTCATGGTGGCCTGGAGAAGATATTGGCTTTGGAAGAAGACATTTTCAGACAGAACTGGGTTTGAATCCAGAATCCTCTTCCAATTAGCCGTAAGAGCTTGGACGAGTTTCCGAATTCCTCTGAGCCTCCATGCCTTCATAATGTAAGCAGCCGTTAGTGCTTGTTCCTCTCAAGATTGCTGTAAAGATTATGTGATAAACAGAGAAAATGTGCCAGGTATACAGTAGGTGTCCAGCAAATGTTAGTTTCCTTCCATTGTCATAAGATATTGCTATGCCAACTTAACACGTCAAGGTAAGCGAGAAGCAGGCTGTCAAGAAAAAGGTGGGTATAGCTCTATTTCCCTTTAAAGTAGCGTAAGTGGGGGGGGGGCACAAACTTTTTCTGTAAAGGGCCAGGTAGTAAATATTTCACACTTTTCGGGCCATACACTCTCTGTTGCAACTATTCCACTCCACCATTGTAGTGGGAAAGCAGCCACAGACAACACATAAACGAATGAGTGAATGAGCATGGCTGTGTTCCAACATAACCTTATTTATAGATGATGAAATGTGAATTTCGCATAATTTTCACATATCACAAAATATTTTTCTTTGGATTTTTTTCCAACGATTAAAAATGTAAAAACCGTTCTTAGATCACATGCCATACAAAAACAGGTGGAGGGCTGGATTTGGCCCATGAGTCATGTTTGCTCATCCCTGCCCTAAAGTATTACAAGAGGCCTTCACCTAAGATTTGGGAGACTCTGCACCAAGGAACCTCTCAGAACATAACTCCTGAGGCTGGGACCACAGGGGAGGGATGTCACCCAAGGAAGAAAATAGCCCTTTGGGCCAGGACTTCCAAGGACTAAAGGATGCACAGGATCCCTGGTGATGGTCTCTGCTGGGGAGCCAGCCATTGGGTCAAGGCATGAATAGAGGTGTCATTCTACTTCTTGCCTAGTGATGTCCAGGAAGGACTGAGGGCTCGTGGGCGCTGAGCAGGCAGCCATCTCCTGGTGACAGGCTAGGGATGGGTGCTCAAGGGCCGTATCCTCAACTGGGAAAGCAGTGCAAGCTCCTTGGGCTCCTCAGACCTCCCAGGGGCACACCTGCTGAGGACAGGCCGGCCCTCTGATTCACCCAAGGCTCCGCCTGTTTCTCCCCTTTCCTGGGCTCTCTTACATCTATTCTTAAACACACACAAAGCCTACTTGCAGCCAGCCTGTCATGCCTCTCCCCCTTCTCTCTGTCTCTAGCCCAGAGAGAACACAGGTCACTACACCAGATGGCAACTTTGCTGCTGAGGCAGACTGCCGGTCTCCCATGGGAGGAAGGGTTAAATCAGGGGAATGGATGATGCCAGCTCCGCAGTCCCCACCCCTTCCTCTTTAATGTGCCTCTGCCTGGTCCCTTCTCCAGAACCCCTGGGGAGGAGGGCGTGTGTGTGTCTGTGTCTGTGTCTGTGTCTGTGTGTGTGTGTGTGTGTGTGAGATGTGATGCACCAGAGGACAAGGGGAAGAGGAGAGGAGAGACAGTGCCAGAGGGAAAACCACCCTGTACCTCTATAAATGTCCCAACCAGGGTGGACAGGCACCTCTTTCCAGCTGGAGGGTGAGCCAGACATGCTTCTCTGGCACCCATGGAGGATCGTGGGCTCCCGGAGGTGGAGGTGAGCAGAGCCACGGGCTGGAGAATGAGGCTGCTCTGTTAGAAGCTGCCTGAGGCCCGGCAGGAGGAGAGACGCAAAGAGGGCTGGGACCTCTGAGGGTAACTGCTCTCAGTTCCTGGCTCTCTAGAGGCCCCAGACTGAGTGTCATCTCACACCAGTCCAACTTGCGGGTCCCCCTCCTCCTCCTCCCAGCCCCGTAAAAGGGCCTGGAGCCTTGGATCTCACTGCACATCAGGTTCAGCCAAAATCTGGTGCTAACAGGGAGGCAGGGAAGGAGAGTCAGGCCATGAGAAGCCCTCCTCCTAATGTAAGCAGTGATGATCAATAGAAAACTAGTAAGTGTGATTTACCAGGTGAGCAATACCCACCTGAAAACAAGGGGACTCTCCAGGGAGTGCGCCAGGACGAAGATGAGACAGCAGCCTTGCAGCCTGAGCTTTTGTCCTCCGGATGAGACAGCTTTGCTGGGAAGTGGGGGCCCATGCAGGAGGTGAGCAGGTGAGGCTTCTGTTTGAGGCAGGCCTTATTCCTGGGCCTCAGAGCTCTGTGGACCGGGCTGTGTGTCCACCGCCCTGCTCACTCAGAGCCTGTCAGCAGGAGAGCCAGCCCCCCGACCTTGCCCCCTAAGTGCACACACGCAGGCACCATCCATGACAGGCAGGCTGGCCCATCTGCCAATCAATCTTCCTTGCCGATTTCCCAGCTGGAGCAGCGAGGCTGGTGTGTAAATCACTCAGAGCCCTCTCTCAGCTCTGCCAGGACATGGAGCTCTTTTTAATTAAGAAGAATGGAGGGTGATGCTGGCTCTGGAGATGGCGGTATTAACTTACTAATGGGCATTTAAAGAGCTGTGTTTGAGAGCCCTGCTGCTGCCTTCCTTAGCCTACAGCCTCTTGCTCCTCTGCAGAGCCACCCGGACCCCCGTGAAGTCTCTGCTATCCTCTACATTAGAAGCGGTAGACGATAAGCCCCCCCAGTCCCCAGCCAGGCCCTGGCCTGGTGACCTGGGACAAACGGGCCCATTTTTGCTTTTAGAGGAAGGGCCAGAACCAGGATGACTTGAGCCCTGAGTCCTCTGCCTCCTGTTCTTGCAGCTTGTGGGAGGGCAACAGGCACCCCGGAAATGTCAGGGCCCAGCAGGAAGCATGATTAGGCTTCCAGGTGGGTGCCCAGGGTCTTCAAGAAGGCAGCCCATTAGCCATAGCTGCAGCTATCACAGGCTCTATCACAGGTCCCTGTGTCCCCGGCTGAGCTGGGGGAAAATGCAGGTGGTGGCAACAACAGCGCCAGGGGAAGGCCCCCAGTAAAGTCCCTTCCGGTGACAGAACCTTGGGTAGTGGGCAGTGCCTACGACAGCCGGTGAGGCCAGACCTCTGTGTGTTTGCACCGCTTGGAAGAATGTGAGGATGTCCATTCTGGAAACTGCTGCTTTGTCACTATGGTTAAACGATTCTTTCTCTAGGGCTTGCCACCCTGCACGCCCTCTGTGGAAGAACACTCCAGCTGGGAGAGACCTCAGGCTGCCGTCTTCTTCCTCTTCTTTCTAATTTTACAGACGCCAGAATGGATATGACTCGTCCAGAGGTGCACAGCCCGGTCATGACAAGACAATGGGCTGGAACAAAGGTTTCCTGACTCACAGTCCTGTGTCTTTCCTGTTTCCAGTACCTCCCAGGGGAGGTGACACCATGGTCTCTCACCTCACCTCCTGCTGGTGTTTTAATTTTCTGATGCTCCTGGGCAGGAAATTCTTCCTTTTTTATAACCCAGATCCTCAGGCTTTATTATAAGCCCCATTTCCTCTTACAATTTCCTCAATAAACACAGGGAAGTTGCCAAGGTCTTTCAGAGAAGGTTTCTCTTCCTGCTGTCATTGTCATCTTATGCATTAAACAGAAGAATATGCACTTCCCAATTCTTTCTTCTAAATCGTGCATTTTGTGAGTCTGAAAATCAAGATGACCACCCCCCCCTCCCCGCCCTGCCAATCCCTTACCTGTGATCCATTTTACACTTAGGTAAAATGTCCCAATTTTACCTAAATAGGCAGAAGTTGCTCGCAGGTGGACAGATGCATTTAAAACTGATACCCATTAAGTCCCTCTAGGCTCCAGGCTCTATGCTGTGTGCTCTGTGCTATGTACTATGTACTATGCTATGTGCTATGTGCTCTATGCTATACTCTGGAGTAGGAGGAAGGAGCAAGGTGGGTACTGGAAGGAGTGTGGCTAACTCAACTCTCTAATCAAGGCTGCATGGTCAGGAGGGGAAGCCCTGTTGTCTGAGGCCATCCTGTGGGACCTCAGACTGACACCCTAAGGGTGGCAGTGCCATATGAACAGATGCAGATTATGGTTGTGACTGTTGGCACCTGTGTTGCACCGGCTCCAATCAAGTCCACTTGAGCCCTAAATCCTTCCTCTGGGCTGATGTCAGGACTGGGCAGGGGGGGCTCTAATGAGGCTTTTCCATGTTGGGGGAGGAATCTACCCTTGCCTTGGTCTGCTGGCAGCCTCAGTCCTAATTGGATGAGTCACCTTCCCTCCCCAGTCCCTGAATACCAGAAGCCCAAGCTTCTGGTGAGGAATAAGAATGTGATTATCTAAAGGAGGGGCACCAGCTGTTCTCCAGATCACTATGCTGTTTAGGCTGCAGTGGAAGGAATTCCAGTTAGCTAGGAGGAAATATCCTGTCCAAGACATAGGCCCAGAAATGGTTGGATACAGGAGGGTGTGGGCCCTGGTAAGGTGCCTACCACGTGAGATTGGCACGTGCTATTCGACACACTGCCTGGAGTATACAGAAAGTCAGAGGTATGGAAACCTGCCGTCACAAAGGGAGGAAAGCTCTACTCTTTATAGAGGACCTATGCCTGCCCAGGAGCCATGCCGGGCATCTCATTCCCCCCATAATGCTAGAAAGTAGATTTTCTTCTTCCCTTTTTCACAGATGAGGAACTGAGATTCAGGATGTAAGTGATTTATTAATGGTCACACAGCCAGGGGGCGGCTGAACCAGGATTCAGGCGTCTGTCTGATTCCAGAGTCCACACACCTTCCCACTGCCCTGCGACTGTGGGGCACTGCAGAGAGAGAACTACACAGGGGAGGTGACCCAGCCTCAGGGGGCTCCGGGTGCACCCCTCCCCCAGCGTGGTATCCACAGAGGGAGTTCCATGGTATCCACTGACAGGAGGGTAAACTGTATTTCTGAGGAGGGAGAAAGGAGCTACTGTAGAATTTAATAGCTAAACAACCCCTCTTTCCCCACCCCCACCCCAGTGTACTCTACACTTGGAATCCCACCAGTCCCTTGAGGCCCTACACACAGATACTCCATCCATAGTCTGCCACACTGGGAATCTGCCTAGTTTACTGGGAAGAGACTGTCACCTCACCACACCCTCAGCTTCCCCAAAACCTACCACAGAGTTCAGTGAAGGCCGGCCCCTGAATAGCTAATAAACTCAATCGATGCTGAGTCAGACTGTGCATTTTCATGTATATAAATTAAGCCTTAATAAACCCAAATTGAGACTTTAAAAAAAAAAATACTTACTAAGTATTTCTGGGGCTGAGCATCCCTTCAACCAATTTGACTGATGCGTTATCACAATAATTAAGACTCCAAAGTACCAAAGCCTTCATTTTTAGAGGCTTTCATGAACTTTCCTCTCCCCACTTTCCTACCTTCCCAGTACCACCTTGTAACCAAGGCAAAAACTCAAACGCTTTCTAAGAGAGAAGAGAAACCCAGACCCGATGCAACACAAGGTCTTAAAGCAGAATGATTTAGGCTGACATGAGGAAGAACTTCCTGACGGAGAAAGTGGTTACCCACTGGAATGAGCTGGTGAAGAATTAAAGGGGGTCACTGGACTCCCCACCTCTGCTTGGCACTCCACAAGTCCCCAGCTTGGTGCACTCAGCCCAGGCATGGAAACCGCAGGTGACTCAGGGAATCTTAAGTGGCGGTTGCTAGGTTACAAGCTTCCTCAACGTGCATTCAGTGTAAGGACTAAAGGATGTCACCTGGCTGGGAGGAAGAGCTATGGGGGAAGGAGTGGGGGAGATGGAGAAAAGCCAGGACTTCCAAAACAAGGAATTAGGCCATGGCCTGGAAGGCATCCTGTTCTTAGTACTTTTCCAAGGGTCTGAGTCCCACAGTCCTCACAGAGGGTGTTGCTTGCAGGACATGAGCATTGAGTTAGAATGGGGCCTATTCTGGGGCTGGATTCTAGTCCTTTCCCAGCTATGCTGCCTGGCACAGACAGTATGGCAATGGGGAGAGGACAGTCATTGAAACCTTTGAGGTCTGGGCTCCTTCCTTCACTGTAATTGGACAGAAAGCCACGTGAGAGTAGTGAAGCTTGATGTCCTTAATAATGCACAATTCTTTCATTTGTGATTTAATTATGATAAAGTGAAAGAGCACTGGATTTGGAATTCACAAACTAGACCCACCCTGAACGGCTCACATGGTCATAAGTCAGTTACTTCATTTCACTAAGTCTCAGAGTCCCCATCTGTAAAAAAGGGGTGCTAATACCTGCCTGACAACCTTTCCTAGGGTTTTTAAGATTACGAGAAAGTGGGTGTGCGAGGGCTCAGTTTAGCTTGAGTTATGCAAACATAAAGTAGTATGAACTTTATATACCTGCTCACTGAGCTGTCCCAGCTGGGGTGGGTGGAGGCACAAGAAGCCTTGCCTCACTGCTTTGGGAAAAGGCTCCATGGGCAAGAGAGGCTGAAGGTGGACCCTCAACAAGCCCCTCTGAGGAACGCGTATGGCTTTCAATCCTCTTGATCACCCTGTCGTGATTTTGTGAAGACAGTTTAAATTGATGGTTGAGGGTTTGTTCCCTATTCCTCTGGGCAGATTGTGATCTCCAGGAAGAAGAGAAATGTTTGATGTTTCCTGTGAAACTTCATTAATTCAGACCACATTTTTTGGAATTTGTGTTCTTATTGAATAAACAGAACACAAATTTCGGGGAGGGGGAAATTTCCCCCCTTACTCCTCTTGAGTTCTTTTGGCTGGTCTAATAATTAAATTGACAAGATTATCAGGAGGGGAAAAAAACCCAATTTAATTCACATGCACAGAGGTCCCATAGAAATGGGACCCCCGAAGTGCCAAAGCAGGCTGTTTATATATCATTTTTAGACAAACAATTATTTGTGAAGACGTACCAAAGGGGCTTGCGCTTGGGGTACAGACTAATGAAGTAACAAAATCTGTTTATACAGTTTTCTTAGCCTTGAATTCCCTAACTCTGCTGATAAGTAAGGATGCTTTCTCTCTCCTGGTATGAGGAGGATACTTTCACATGGGAGATTTATTCCCCACTTTTGGGGGAAAGAAGGGGTACAGAGTGTTTTTTTAATATCAAATGTTTTTTCCCACCGGCTGTTTCTCAAGTAACTTTAACTTAAAATAATCAATATGCCATTGTGGTATACCTTGGGGTGGCCTGCTCTGAGCCCCAACACAACTGTCCTCTGTGAAGGTTCTTAGAGGTACTTACTATGTAAGTACAGAGAATTCGAACTAAAAAGCAGTGGAATTTCTAAGCCAAGAACTCAAGATGTTAAGATGGGCCTGTGAGCTGTTAAGAGGTACTGTGACCTCTGTTTCTCACAGGAAGTCATTTCTAAGTGAGGGGCAAAATGTTTGCGCTTGTTCTCAGTTTTTCTTTTTCTTGGTTTTGTTGACAGTAGTTGTAGTAGTAATGGTATTCATAGTGATTTACCAGCCCCTTGCTGTGTGTCAGAAGCTGAACTGAACACTTTACAAATATCATCTCATTTTTTAAAAAAATTAATTAATTTATTTATTTATTTATTTTTGGCTGTGTTGGGTCTCCATTGCTGTGCGTGGGCTTCCTCTAGTTGCGACGAGCGGGGGCTACTCTTCGTTGTGGTGCTCGGGCTCTAGGCGTGCGGGCTCCCGTAGTTGTGGCTCACGGGCTCTAGAGAGCAGGCTCAGTAGTTGTGGCACACGGGTTTAGTTGCTCCACAGCATGTGGGATCTCCCTGAACCAGGGCTCGAACCAGTGTCCCTTGCATTGGCAGGCAGATTCTTTTTTTTTTTAATAAATTTATTTATTTTTATTTATTTTATTTTTGGCTGCGCTGGGTCTTCGTTGCTGCGCGCGGGCTTTCTCTAGTTGCGGTGAGCGGGGGTGCATGGGCTTCTCACTGCGGTGGCTTCTCTTGCTGCCGAGCACGGGCTCTAGGTGCACAGGCTTCAGTAGTTGTGGCTCGCAGGTTCTAGAGCTCAGGCTCAGTAGTTGTGGCGCACGGGCTTAGTTGCTCCGCGGCATGTGGGATCTTCCCGGACCAGGACTTGAACCCGTGTCCCCTGCATTGGCAGGCAGATTCTTAACCGCTGCACCATCAGGGAAGTCCCAAAAATATCATCTCATTTAATCTTCCCAAAAATCTACAAGGATATATCTATACCATGGAATGCTACTCAGAAATAAAAAGGAATGAACTAGTGATACATGCAACAACTTGGATGAATCCACAGAATTATGCTGGGAGCAAAAAAAGCCAATACCCAAAGGTTACATACTGTAAGTTTCTGTTTATATAACATTCTTGAAATGACAAAATTATGGAAATGGAGAACAGATTAGTGGTTGCCAGGGGTTGGAGAGAGAGGGGTGAGAGGGAAGAAGGTATGGGTATAAAAAGGCAAAATGTACACCTGAAACTAACACAGTGTTGTAAATCAACTATACTTCAATTAAAAAAAAAAAAAAAAGGCAACGTGAAGGGTTCTTGTGGTGATGGAAATATTCTAAATCTTGACTGATCAATTTCCATATCCTGGCTATGATATTATTGTACTATATGTTTTGCAAGATGTTACCATTGAGAGAAATTGGGTAAAAGGTGTTATTTCTTACAACTGCATGTGAATCCACAATTTATCTCAAAATACAAAGTTTAATCTAAATAAAATAAGGAAACTGAGCCTCGGAGTAGTTAAATAATTTCAGAGCCAGAATTCAAACCCAGGTCTGTCAGACTCCCAAGCCTGAGCATTTCAACACTTGGCTCTATTCAAGGGAACCATGTGGGAGGACCCCACAAGCCTGCAGTTCATCACACCAGGTGGCTCACTGGTGTCATGGGCAATTTTTTTACTGGGGACTACTGTCCTGATAAGGCCATTACAGAATGGCTTGAAAGAATTATTTGGCAAGACCTGTGGGTTGGTGCTGAGGGCCAAGATTTGATAACCAGGTTTTCCCTTCCTAAGGTGTGATGTGGGAGGGACCACTCACGTGTTTGCGTTTCCACTTTTGTCTCTGGCTGTGTGTCCACATAACTGTGCACTTTCTGTCAGTTTCTCCGTGTATATGACCATTTCCGGGTGGAGGGTGAGGTGATGTGTAAATTATGCATCTGTACGCAGGTCGGTGTGTACATTGTTCGGATGCACCCGCGTCAGGTCTGCGTGCGTCACACCCACATAACTTGCTTCTACTAGGTTAAACCATTTGATAATACCTCCCCCAAAGCAAAGCCGACTATTGAGCCAGGCTGTCACGAACTGGGTCTGTGTACTGTAGATAAACTGGGTAATTGGACTCTCCGCCTCCTCATCCAAAACAAACACTCACAAACCGCCCACCCCCACCCTGGAGGGAGTCTAGTCCCCGTCATCTGGGTACTTGGCTCTAGTGCCCCGCTTTCCCTGAACAGTAAGCAAGGTGAGCGTCTCCCGCCGGGCCCTTTCCCTCCCCCGCAGGCCGGGCGCCGCCAGGGCTTCTGTAAAGAGATCAGGGCTCGCTTCGCCGCGGGCGCACGCGGGTTCCTGCACAGGTGTGGCGGCTGATGGTGGGGATGTGCGTGGAGCAGGCTCGCCGGCCTCCCCGCACCCCACCCTCCGGCGGCGGCTCCGCTTCTCCTTCCTGCTGCTCATTTAGTCTCCTCTTCTGCGTGTGACAGCGGTGTGCGGACCGGGGAAGGACAGAGCGCCCTCTCCCCTGCTCCCCGCGTCGCTCTCGGGTAATGCGCTGCTTGCGCCTCGCCGCCGCACTCCTCTGGCCTGGCTGTGTAAGTGACGCGGGGGCAGGGACGGGAGTTGGCGGGGAGGAAGAGCCGGGGGAGGCAGGCGGCGGCGCCGAAAGGTGTTAACTCCTTGCTTCGCCGGGAGGCAGCCTGGCACCCTGAACCCCGGAACGCCCCCGGCCCCGGACGCGTTCCACGCGTTCCACGGGTTTCCGACCAGCTGGCTGGGAGCGGCGGGGGACAAAGCGGTGCGGGTTTGATGCCGCCGCGGGGTGGCGCCCTCGCCGCCGCGTCTTCCCTTGAAAGTTGGCGGGGGGTTGGGAGCCCGCTCGCCCGCCCACGCCAGGAGGCCCGGGCGCCGGGCCCGGCTGCCCTTGATTCGCCCCATTCCTCCCGCAGGGCCAGGCTCGGACGCCGCCGGACCGCTGAGTCTTGAGGGACAGTGAAGCGCTGGCCGGCGTCGGGGCCCTTGCCGGGGGTCGGGCGGGAGCCGGCGAACAGGAGCGAGATGGAGGCGGCGAGAGGGGCCGCGGAGTAGCCGGCGGACCCCTGGCTCGCACCTTCCCCGGCGCTCCGCGGGGTCGCGGCGGGCGGGGCCCCCGGGGCTGCCATGGAGGTGCCCAACGTCAAGGACTTCCAGTGGAAGCGCCTGGCGCCACTGCCCAGCCGCCGGGTCTACTGCTCCCTGCTGGAAACCGGGGGGCAGGTCTATGCCATCGGGGGATGTGACGACAACGGCGTCCCCGTGGACTGCTTTGAGGTCTACTCCCCCGAGGCCGACCAGTGGACCGACCTGCGCCCCCTGCCCACAGCCCGGGCCGGGGTGGCTGTCACCGCCCTGGGGAAGCGGATCATGGTCATCGGGGGTGTGGGCACCAGTCAGCTGCCTCTGAAGGTCGTGGAGATGTACAACATCGATGAGGGCAAGTGGAAGAAGAGGAGCATGCTGCGCGAGGCCGCCATGGGCATTTCTGTCACGGCCAAAGGCGAGTGGGGCCAGGGCTGAGGGCGGGCAGAGAGAAGGGAGCGGGGGGCCACGGGGAAAGGGATGGAAGCCAACACTGAGTTGGAGGCCACTATCACACTCCTGATCCCCAGTTGATCTTTACAATGGACACTAAAACTAGAGACCCGCTGGCCTTATTTTACAGATGGGAAAATTGAGACTCAGCAAGTGAAGCGTCTAGTAAATCCATATGATGCCAGAGCTCCACTCCACCCCACCAGGTTCCTCCCAGCAAGCTGGGCAGGCCAGGCCAGAGGAGAGAGCCAAAGGGGGTTAGTGCAATGTCCCTGTACATCCCTTCATTCAGCAGAATGATTGGGCCTTCCACCCACAGCACCAAATCCCCTGAAATCTTCCTTGCAAGCGCCACCACCTCCAGACAATTATTTGGGGCCCTGGGGATGTTCATGCCATCCTCGTACCATCACCAGGCCCCACTGGGAGGGCTTTGGGACCTGATTCCAGGACCTTCTCCCCACCATCTGCCTCCTAATCTCAGAGACACTGATGAGTGGACACCAGAATGTTCCTGAGGGTCATGCTTCTGTGGCATCTTGCCCAGGTTCACTAGGTTCTCAGGGCATGCATGTGCTGATCACATAGCTTTGATTCTCATTTTGCTTTTTCCAAGCCCATCATTTCTTTCTTTTCAGGCCTGGTACAGCCCAGAGCACAGAGGGGGCTCTGAAAGCTCTTTTGCTAAAACACACAGGGTTTTATGGAAAATGGCCCAGCAGGAGTTAGGAGACCCCAAGTTCAGATCAGACAGGCTTAGTGGGATGCAACCTTCCCTTCTTCTCTTGCAAAACCATTTCAGCTGCCTGTCAGGTCTACTGTAGATCAGAAACCAGTATTTCTTGAGCACCTGCTCTGTCCCTGGCACAGTTCTAGGTCCCAGGGAGGAAGGAAAGAGGCAGAAGATCTAATCCCTGCCTTTAGGAGCCCGGGTCTTACCAATGAAGGTCAGAGAGAGAAACTCTTAACTCAAAATCCCTGAGGGCAGAGTAGCCAATTGGGCCTCCTGAATTCCCAGTAAGAAAGATGGAAGGCACGGAGGCCCATGGGGAAATAGAGAGGGAAAGGGTAGTCCTTTATCTGCAGATCTCAATAAGTGGGGCTGAATGATTAAGAACCAACATTTATTGAGTCCTTACCATAGGTGCCTTATAGGTATTAACCCCTTTGACCCTCACAACCTGTCTGATGAGGTAAGTGCTATTATTATCCTCATTTTAGAGAGAAGCAATGTGAGGCCCAGAGAGGTTAAGTAACTTGCCCAAGGTTACGCAGCTAGCAGGTGATGGTCGAGTCTGTGCTCTTAACTATGGCATTGAATGGGTTCAATAGTTAGTTTACTAAGAATTTACATGCCTGTGTGCCATGCTTTCTAACAGATGCTGGGGCCACAGATTAACAAATCTCAAGAACCTAACAATCTATTGAAAGAAGAAACATACAAAGGTTATTTCAGTAACGTGTGGCAAGTAGGGTGATGCAGGTGCCACAGGAGGTCCTGAGCCGCCGCTCTCAGCCCAATTGGGTGCAGGAATGGTAATGTGGTCTGGATGTGAGGGTTCCCAGCTGGAGGTGTCCGGGTGAAAACAGGAATAGAAGAGGAGGAGTTTGTGTAAGGTAAATTTCTCATTAGCAGGCCCCATCTCCCAGCCACAGGCTAGAGTTGGGATTTTTTTCCCTCTCTTTAGTAAGATTGGAAAGTAGAAAGAAGTAGTACTCATCCCTGCAATCCCCTTGAAGAATGAAAGTCTCATAGAGCCAGAAGCGGGGAGGACTGGCTACTAGGAGACAGAATCCCGGGTAGGGGTGAGTCCCTGGGTAAAAAGAGGGCCCTGGGGGTAGGGCTGTGTCCTTAACAGGCTGCGTGAGGTACTGGGGTGAGGCCCAGGGAAACATGGAGGCGTTGCCTATCCTCTCTGCTGCGCTGTGTCACCTGCAGCCAAGAGCAGTAGAGAGTGGGGGGGAACTCACTTCTCTGGGCAGGGCTTCTTATAGGGGCCAGTTTTCTCTCCTCCAAAGCCTCTCCCTCATTCACCCCTAGCCCATTCAGTGCAGGGTGCCTCCTGGAGCCCAGAGCTTTCCTGTGCATGAAGGAGGATAGCCTTCTCCTATCCGGACAAAGAAAGAGACGGCAGCAGGCCAGTGTCCCACAAGGCCAATAACAGCAGGGCTGACCTCATTTCCAAAGGCTCCTGCTAGGTCTAGAGAGTTCTGATCTGGGAGTGCCTGGGGAAGAGGCCACTATTGGAGGGTATCAGAGGAATACCCCTCCTCTTTGGCATCCCTCTGGCTGCCCAGGAAGGAGGAGAATGGAGGGGATAAGACCTGCAAAGTGTTGTCCAGGCCTAGACTCCACTGCAGTCTACCTCTGTGCAAGTATTTCGGGTTTAACCAAGGGCCAGACACCAAGGGAGGCTAAGGCATGTAGGCCTGACATGGCTTCAAGAAGACCCAGGCTTGACTGTGGCAGGAACTTTTAACGGTGCCACCAACCCATTCTCGGGCAGAGCGGTGGTTGGGACCTGGCCGGGCTTCAGTGCTTGTGTTCCAGGGGTTAACAGAGCCTGGCCATGGTAGGAGCTGAGTACAATGGGCCTGTCTCATAGTGTCTGTTGTATGGCCTTTCTCCTTAGATTACCGAGTGTACGCGGCAGGCGGGATGGGCCTGGACCTCCGTCCACACAACCACCTCCAACACTATGACATGCTCAAGGACATGTGGGTGTCTCTAGCACCCATGCCCACCCCGAGATATGCTGCCACCTCATTCTTGCGAGGTTCCAAGATCTATGTGCTGGGTAAGGACAGGTTGTCTGGCCCACGTCTGGCCCTTCTTCCCTCCCCCGGGTCAGTTCCGGTTGGAAGCAGTGCCTGTGTGCTGAGCATCTCCTGGGCACTGGGGGTTAATCATGCTGCCCCACCCCTCAGGGAGCTTCCTATATGATCTGATAACAGTCAGAAGGGGAAACCCAGCCCCAGTCCTCAGGGACTTACTCTTCTGCCCAACCTTCGCCCTACTCTGGCCTCCAGGGGGACGACAGTCCAAGTACGCGGTCAACGCCTTCGAGGTCTTTGACATCGAGACTCGCTCCTGGACCAAGTTCCCCAACATTCCCTGCAAGCGGGCCTTCTCCAGCTTTGTGACCCTAGATGACCGCTTGTACAGCCTGGGTGGCCTGCGGCAGGGTCGGCTCTACCAGCAGCCCAAGTTCCTCCGGACAATGGACGTGTTCGACATGGAACAGGGTAAGCTGGGCACCAGTCCCCGGCTGCGCACCTCCCTTCTGGCTGAATCCCCCACCTTACCCCCATCCCATCCATCCACCCAGGCTCATTTACCCAGCTGGGTGAGCCTTTCAGAGTCTGAACACCCTTCTCCATTCAAGGCTACTCTTGGGATCAAATTCTTTCATCTGTACAGGGTTCCCTTTGATTGGTTGGTTGGTTGTTTTTATCAAAGCCTTTTCCACCTATTGTCCATTCTTACAACATCCAACCAGAGTCAGGTGAGGAAGGGCTTTTTCCTGTTTTTTACTCGTGGAAAAACAGAAGGATCCTGACTCTGACGCTCTCTGCCTCTAGTCAGCCTCCTTTCCAGCTTAAAGCCCCTGAGAACAGAGGTAGAACAAGGTGATTTGTCATAAGAGATTATGGTTCCTTGGATTGCAGCAAGCATGGGAGAGGGTAGAGTGTCATTTCAAACAGCAGGAGACATTGTATGTGCACTGAGCACACAGGGTAGATGGAGTGGAGATGCTGCCTTGGGTGAGAGCAGTTTGGGACTCATGTGTATTTGGAGGGGCAGGTGGTCAGCATCTGATTCTCTCTGTGTATCTCCTGCCATCATGCATGGCCTGTAGGGGGATGGCTGAAGATGGAGCGCTCATTCTTCCTTAAGAAGCGGCGGGCAGACTTTGTGGCCGGCTCTCTGAGTGGACGGGTCATAGTGGCTGGAGGACTTGGTAAGGATAGATCTTCTGGGCTGGCACTGTGGTTCTGGTGCTTGGATTCTAGGCAATCTGCATGAGCAGGAGAGGGTGCTGGCTCCTTGCACACCGCCTGCCTACTGCTTTACTCCAAAGAATTTCAAAGCACTCCCCTCCTCCCAGCCTAGAAGTCATGTCTCCGTGGACGGGCCTCAGTTGCTGTCTATCTGTCCTCTTACACAGGAGAAACTGAGGCCCAGAGAGCATAAGGGGCATACTGATAACCATGTGACACAGGCTTGCCAAGCACAGGTCCCTGGGGCCCTATCCAGGAATGACTGGAGGTGAAAGTGTGTCAGGGATTGGCCTTGGTCCTCTTTCTCTTCTCCCTGGATACCCAGCTCTGTCACAGAGTAGAAAAGCAGTCTGATCAAATCAGTTATTCTAATGAATTCAGGATTTGCTGTATAAGACCTCCCAGAGATTAGGGTATTTTGAAGGCGGGACCCCAACATCAACAGGGGAGAGACAGATGGGCAGCGGACCTTCCAGGAACCCAGAGTTTACTCAGTGTGGACAGACACCCTATTTACCCACACAGGAAAGCAGCTTGATGTAAGCTAGACCATGTGAGCAGCTTTCTTAGTAAAGGGCAGAAGAGAGGCAGTAGTGTCTAGAAACTTCTGGTAAAAGCAGGCGGTGGGGAAAGAAAGTTACTCTTGAGATGAAAAGACAGAGAAGGCAGGAAGAACAAAGCAGCTGTTTGACAAAAGGGTGGGGAAGGAGCAATTCTGTAGCCAAGGAAGTTGAGGTTGATTGGCTTCTGCTTGTGCTTCCAGAGGCGGGGAGCCAGATGGGGGGACTTCCCCGGGGCAGATAGGTGACTGGACTCCTTTGTAAGGTCCGGTTCCTTTGGCACTTTCAGGGAACCAACCCACTGTCCTGGAGACGGCAGAGGCGTTCCACCCGGGGAAAAACAAGTGGGAGGTCCTCCCCGCCATGCCCACGCCCCGCTGTGCCTGCTCCAGCATCGTTGTCAAGAACTGCCTCCTGGCCGTGGGGGGTGTCAACCAGGGTCTGAGCGATGCGGTGGAAGCCCTGTGTGTCTCTGACTCCTAGCTGGCTCTGGGCCCAGCCACCGTGTCCTGGACCGGATCACCCCACTCTGGACAAGAGGAATGATCTCATCAAAGTAGTTTGGGCTGCTTCCCCGGATGCCAGCTCCTGTCAGCAGCCAGTGGGGTTAGGCCCTAGGGCTCTAAATGACCTCTCCACCTCCAAACCCTACCAATCCGAGAAAACTGTAAGAAGTCTCGATGACTCTGCCATCCCCCTTCCCCTGTTGGAGCTCAGGTGACCTCTGGGGAGAGTCCTCACTTACTGCTCAGGCAGAGAAAGGTAGGTAGCAGGAGTATATGCTGCCTCCCTTCCTGTGGGTTTACCCCTCCCATCTCCAGGTTAGGGGGTAGGCAGGGCAGTTCTGACCCAGAGGATAGCTACTTGTAGCTGTCCTTCCCTGGATCTGCGCTAGTCTGAAGGTCTCTTGGGATGGAAGATGGAGAAGGGTTGCAGGGGTCCCAACCCCTCTTCTCTCCATTGGTCTACATCCCTTCCCCCTTTGGTGACCAACTGTGGGCCTGCCCTGGACCTCATCTACTCAGCAAGAATTGGCCCTGAAGCTGGAGGCGGCTGACTTGGAAGAGAAGTCGGGTTCACGTGCACTGGTCCAGGTCAGAAGCCCTGGCCAGGAAGGACCCATGCCTCTCGGGGTCCTGATGGGAATGTAATGATGGGACTGGAGCAGACTCCCAGCCCAGGGTCTGCTCCCCACTCTTCTCCTCACTTCATTTCTCCTTCGGTCACCCCTCCCCACCAGAGGCACCAGAGGCACCCCTCCCCTTTGTCACTGACAGCCCCAGAGTGTTTCTGTGTGAAACCTTATTTACACTGTGGCATCAAAATCCACAAAGGATGGATTAATTGCACTCTGGTTAACAGCAGCAGCACAATGATTAAAATCTATATTCCTATCTTCTCTGGCACCCTGATGCAGGGGCGGGGTGGACGGTGTCTTGATATGCGGAGGGGACCGCATGAAACAATCCCTCTGACATTCTCAGGCTAAATGGGGCCCCAAGGGACCACTTGTTCTTGGCTGTTCCCTCTGAGGAGGTGCCAGCTTCAAACCATCCTGCCCCGACCAGTCACCTCACTCCTAGGGAAACAGCACACTTTCCTCTCCTGAGCGTTGACGCCCACAGGCGTGTTGGGAAAAGGCTGCACTCATTAACTGACTTCTTCGTTGGGTTACTCCTATGACTGGCCTCAGTTCATTCAGCTCGAGCTCATTTCTGTCTTGCCCACAGTAGAAAGGTAATTGCTCACTGATGTAAAAACGTGAAGGACATGCCTCCTTTTAGCTGGTATAGCCGCTTTCTGATTCCAAGTTATTTTTAAAAGCTGTGCTAACACGGGGGATACAAAGATGAAAAAAATACGTGCCCTGGAGGGGTGGTGGGGGGGTCAGAGAGCATTCACCGCACGCTGGTATGATCATTTCTCCTGAAGCAGGAACACCCGTCTGAGGGGTCAGGGGGAGACTCCTGGAGGAGGTAACACCTCCACTGAACCTTCACAGACAAGCGGAACCAGGGTCCTTATGGGACAGTCGTTTTGCCTCCCTTTCTCTCGTACCTGATCTTTTTCTTTACTTGGGCACTGGAAGGACACTGCCACCTGCTGGCCCAGCCTTTCCCTCCCACCTTGGCATCCTGTGGCCACGGGTGCCCCCTGCGGAGCAGACTGCAGAGAGGCCTTCCCTACTGCTTCCAGACCCCCACCCCCAGCCCATTTCCGTTGAGCCCCCTGAAGTGACTGTTAGAAAGAGGGGCTGGGGGAGCAGGTTAGGGGAAGCATTGCAAAGCCCAGCCCTCCATTGCACTTCAGTCTCTGCACTGCCTGCTCCCACCCTCCCCAACCCCTCCCCAAGAAAGGCATTTACAAATGGGGTCCCTCCACCCCTTCTAACAGGAAGCCTAGCCTTGTGTGTAGGAGGCTTTCCAAGCACACAAAATGGCACGAGACCTGTGGATGGGACTGAGGCATTTTAAATAGTTGGGGTACCTTATGGCTGTAGCCAGCCCTAAAGGTTCTTCCCATTATGAGAATGGGGGACTGACCGCTGCAACCTGTGAGGGCCACTCAGGGCTCAAGCTGGTATCTGCTGAGGACTCACCTCTTGGAGGTCCATGCTGGGAAGACTTTGGGTGTGGCTCACCGAGGAGCGAGGGAAATAGGGGGTGTCAGCGGCACACCTCATGGCTGTACCTCATGGTGCTGCAGAGGCCGCTCAGGATCTGGGGTCCAATGGCCTGGCTCTGGGCCTCACTTCCCTCCCCGCCATAGGCCTTCTCATCCCCGTCCCTCTCTGGGAAGTTCCCTCCCCTCTCTCGTCTTCATTTCCCAATGTGGAAAACAAAAGCAATGACAATGCCATCTCACAAGTTGGCAAAGCACCAGCTTCAATCCTCAGATCAACTCTGTGGAGAAGGCAGTATCCTCGTGTCTTGCACATGAAACAACTAAGCCTCCAAGAGGTTATATAACTTGTCCAAGGTCACAAGCTAGTAAGTGACCGAACCAAGTCTGATTCTAAAACCTGTGACCACAGTACTGCATTGCCTCAAATGGAATAGCACGTAGGAAAGGGAAGAAAATCAGCTGCTCTGTACTATGTAAGGGTTCAGAATGTCAAACCTGGAAAGATGGAGGGCTCCAAACATTCCTTTTGTTTCCCAAGGAATGAGTATGAGGATTAGCAAGGAAAGATTGGGAAGGGCTCCCTAACGTGAAATGAGCATAGAATATTCCTAAATTTACATCCCAGGAAAGTTCCCTTCTGGCTCTGTGACTGTGTCAGCTATTCCAAAGCATTGTTTGACACTGAACTCCAGTTATGTGTCTGGCATGGTGCTGGACTTGGGATTCCTGCCCTCCAGTCGTTGCAGTCTTGGGAGGGAGATGGGGACTAAATCTGCAGTTAGTATTTGATGAGACAAGTGTCAGCCTTTGCTAGTGCAACCCAGAGGTGCCCCATCCTTACTGGTTACAGAGAACTGAGAGGAACTGAGGGGATCAGAGAGGTTTCCAGAAAACAAATCTCAAACTGCACTTTGAAAGAAGAGGGAGGACAGGGCTTCCCTGGTGGCGCAGTGGTTGAGAATCTGCCTGCTAATGCAGGCGACACGGGTTTGAGCCCTGGTCTGGGAAGATCCCACATGCCGCAGAGCGACTGAGCCCGTGAGCCACAACTACTGAGCTTGCGCGTCTGGAGGCTGTGCTCCGCAACAAGAGAGGCCACGATAGTGAGAGGCCCGCGCACCGTGATGAAGAGTGGCCCCCACTTGCCGCAACTAGAGAAAGCCCTAGCACAGAAACGAAGACCCAACATAGCAATCAATCAATCAATCAATTAATCAATAAAATAAATCTTTAAAAAAAAAAAAAAAAAAAAGAGGGAGGACAGCCAGGCAGAGGAGGATGACCCCAGGCTTTGAAGCAAGAAATATGGGTTCAAATCATAATTGTCATGTGCGGATTGATCTTGGGTACGTTGTTAACCCCTGAATCTCAGTTTCCTTATTTGTAAAATGAACAAAATAAGGCCTCACTGAGGTTAAGAGCTACCTGCTATACACAAAATGATTTGCATATATAAGGTGAGTAGCTGCATTATTATTTTTTGTTGTTGAGGGAGAGACAGAGGTGTTCTCAAGTCCACTGAGGGACAACATGCACATTGCAGAGAATCTAGGGAGATGGGCTGGAAGTACAGGCAGGGCAGATCAAGAGGCCTTACGTGCCTTGCTAAGGAGTCTGGACTTTATCCATATGGGAAACTGGGAGCAAATTAAGGATTTTAAGTGGAGAAGCATCATGATCAGATTTGTGCCATTGGAACATAGGATAAGCCAAGTTCCTCTTCTGAGGAAAGCGAAGTACGTAAAATCACCAAGGCACCATCTAAGATCAGAAAGAACCCCAGGGACTTCCCTGGTGGGGTAGTGGTTAAGAATCCGCCTGCCAATGCAGGGGACCCGGGTCCAAGAAGATCCCACATGCGGCGGAGCAATTAAGCCTGTGCGCCCAGAGCCCACGCTCCGCAACAAGGGAAGCCACCGCAATGAGAAGCCCGCGCGCCACAACAAAGAGTAGCCCCCGCTCACGGCAACTAGAGAAAGCCCGCATGCAACGATGAAGACCCAACACAGCCAAAAAAATAATAAATAAACAAAATTTTTTTTTTTTTTTTAAAGAAAGAACCCCAGTTGGGGTTGGTATCCTCAGAAAAACACGTGGGCCGAGCTTGTCAGGCCTCCTCTGGAGGAAGGTCCATCTGCTGGGCAATTAAAGTGCCAGGAGGGTTTAGAACCACAGAAAGTGGACAAGTCCCTCCCTTCCATGGCTTCTTCTCCTCCAGAATTTCTAATGATCTCTTGCATTTGCTTTGAGCTTTCTGGCCCACAGATACCCTGAACAGGAGGTGGGGTGCCATCGGCCTTTTCCAACCCCCATCTTGTAGAAGAAGAAACAGAACCGGGAACCCTATGACTAACCCAAGTGGCACAACTAACAAGTGATGGAACGGAGATTCTAATCCAGCTGCCAGGGTGGAGGGGAGTGCACACCCCCACCGCCCACCATTCTGAGCTCTGCAGTAAGAGATGGCATCCCCGCCCCTGGGTGGCGGCAGAACAGGACCAAAGCCTCAGGCCAGGCTTGGTGAGATCAAAGAGTTGCGTGGGCAGGCGCTTCTTGTTGGCATTAGACAACTGCAGAAGTGAAGGCATGAGGCAGAGCACAAGCAAGAGCTGAAGAGACGGGCACATAAAAGGACCCAGACAGGTTGGGCAGATAAGTTTCCATTTTATTAGTTTCCTAGGGCTGCCATAACAAAATACTGCAGACTGGTGGCTTCAAAAACAACAGAAATGTATTGCCTCACAATTCTAGAAGTCTGAAATCAAGAGGGAGGGGGAACCTTCCTTGCCTCTTCCTGGCTCTGAGGACTGAGCTGATCTGGGAAGGCTTCCTGGAGGAGACTGCTGTTATAACTGGGCCTCAAGGGAAGGGAGACTTGGGTGCCAAAGTGCACACAGGAGTGGGGAGTGATGTGAAAAAAGATTAGAAGGCAAGCTGGAGCCTGTGCCGACCTTGAATAGTGGGTCGATGCCTCGAGAAGAAGGGTTTGAGGAAGGTCGGCATCAGTGTGATATGATGGTTGTGGCCGCCTCTCCAAGCACACCCCTCTCCATCGGCGGTGCCAGGAGTGACGGGGGTGGGGGTGGGGAGTAGGAGGGAGGAGCCCATCTCTGGGAAAGGGTGGCGAGCCCGCTGGCTGCAAGGGCACAGTGTCTCTAGAGTGCCCTGTGTTACGTTCTTGTAGAGTCTGCATTCTCCCTCAGGATGTGACCCTTTAATAATTTAAACTGTGGGGTGTTTTCCCAAATATCCAGTTCATTTGAGCTCCCCAGGCAGGTGTGTGCCTGGTTCAAAGAACCCCCAGAGCCCACGTGTTCCTGATGGCATGAAGCAGAGCACCAAGAAACCACCGTCCGCAGCCCAGAGGCCAAAGTGTCCCTCTTTCCGAGAGTAATGGACCCCTTTACAGATTATGTGCAGTTGGTATTTCATACCAGACAAACTTCCTGCGACTCCACCCAGCATGCTCTGGGCCAGCCTGAGCCCTGCACATGCGCACACTCACAAACATACACACACATTCACCTCTCTCCCTTTCCCCTCCCCTCTCTCTTTCATGCTCACACACACCTCACACACCCACATCACACACCCACATACCCCTCAGTCTTACACAGACCTTACATGTACACTCGCAGATTTACACTCACATAATCACTCATGCTCACATACACAACTCACACACCTCACTCTTTTTTTTTTTTTTTAATTTTTTTTATTTATTATTTATTTATTATGTTTATTTTTGGCTGTGTTGGGTCTTCGTTTCTGTGTGAGGGCTTTCTCCAGTTGCGGCGAGCGGGGGCCACTCTTCATCGCGGTGCGGGCCTCTCACTATCGCGGCCTCTCTTGTTGTGGAGCACAGGCTCCAGACGTGCAGGCTCAGTAGTTGTGGCACACGGGCTTAGTTGCTCCGCGGCATGTGGGATCTTCCCAGACCAGGGCTCAAACCCGTGTCGCCAGCATTGGCAGGCAGATTCTCAACCACTGCGCCACCAGGGAAGCCCCACCTCACTCTTATGCTTCACACTTGCCTCACGCCCTTACAATATAGCTCACACTCACACATGCCTTAAACTCTTACACCTACACACTTCAAATACACCCCACACTTTTACACATCTGCATGCACCTCACACGCATGTGCACACCCGTTCACACACATGTTTATGCTCTTACACACACCTTGCACGCACACATATGCCCCTCACACTTACACTCTGGTACACACACTGGGAGCAGGCGCCCGGGCTCAGCACCCCTTCAGTGTGGACGGTGGGTTGCCAGCTCTGGAGCATCCACTGCTTTGACATCCACACTGCCGGCCCCTCCAGAACCTCGTGCACAGTTTGCTGTAACAGCCAGGGGGACCTTTGCACCCTCCACTCCCTAGGACCTTAGGAAAGACTGGGATCCATCTATTTTACAGGGAAGGAAACTGAGACCCAAAGGAGTCCTGTGGCTTCCCCAAGTTGTCACAAGTTCCGTAAACGGGGCAGGGCGGGGCGGGCGGGGGGAACCGTTTGTGGCTCCCCTGCTTACCTTCACGTGCTCAGCACCTGGTCCGTGCCCGGCACGCAGCCAGCACTTGATAAACCTGGACTGAGACGGTGAATGGGTGAAGGGAAAGAACGGGGAAAGATCCTGGTGCCCCAGTCCAATTCCTAATTTAGCCAGACTGAATTCTTGAGACTTTTCTTTTTTTCATGCAAAACCTCCCAGCCGCCTACCTCCTCTGAAGAGGAAATATCTGGCAGATGACTCAGAAGGTCAATGGGGTGAGGGGCTGGAGGCCCGGAAGTGTCTGAAGACTTGATGCCTGAGGTGACACTTTAGAAGTGGTGGCTTTTCTAGGTGGTTCAGGGAGAACTCTGTCTCCCCCAGGCTCGTGGGGTCCGCCTCCCCCTCCCCACACCCTCCACATTGCTGCAGTGTGGAGACGGGGCGGGCGAGGACCTCCGGGCTTGCGGTTGGTGGCTCCAGCCTCGGTCAGCCTCGGAAGGGAGGGTGTGGATGTGCCAGGAGGTGAGGGACTCCTGAGGCCCCATTCACTGTCGCCAGAAGGTGGCCCACCTTGCCTGCCTTATCTGGAGGACCAGAAGGAGGACTTTGGGGTGACCGGCCTCCCATTCAACAGACAACGGGCCTTGGTCCTAATCTCAGTTTAGCAATTCACATTCTTAAAAACAAACGTTTATAAGGCAATAATAATTTACAAACCCCTTTCCCAGGCTCCCCACTCCAGATCCAGCGTCCCCATCTGTAGGAGAAGGGACTGGATTGGAGCTGCCCTTCCAAACTGGTCTTACTCTGCCTCAGACCTCAGGTCCCAGCACCTCGGGGAAGCCAGCTCAACCCTGGGTGGAAAACGACCATCTCATCCCTCGCCTCCAACCCCCTCCACATGGCGGCTGAATTCCTCTGCCCTTTCAGTAACCGTTCTCATCTGCAAACCTGCCTGCACCATCACAGCTGAAACACCCACCCTCAGCTGCCCCTGGTCCTCCAGGTGATTCCCAGCCTCCGTCTTGACTTCTAAGACCCTTCACAAAAGTCCTGCCCTTCCAGCCTCCCCTCCTTACCTCTGCCAAGTGTGGCTTGTGGGAGACCACTGGGAGCAGGCAGTTCCCTAAACTGTCCCTGCTGTTCCCCTCCCAACCCTGCCCCAGCCCATCCCTCCCCGCAGAATGCAGAATACCCCCTCCTTGTGTACCCCCACCTCACCCCCATACACACAGGGCTCCTCAGGACACGGTGAGATTGTTAACCCTCGTGGGCCCAGAGCATCACCGCGCTGGGCACCAGAGCCTAAATGTGTAACAAGTGACTGAATGGAATAAATGTGTAGCAAACGACCAAACAGAATGAAAGTCAGACAACCAAGGGCCCAGAGAGCACCAGCTTTGAGAGTAACCTTTACAAAGCCCCCCTTCCTCTGAGCACATCTGGCTGGTATGAGGAACCAGAGCCAGGAAATCAGCAGCATTTCAAATGCCCCTGCTTATGGGGTGGGTTCTCTCTCCCCTTCTCCCCGGGCTCTGACAGGAGTGATAGGTCAGAATTGGGCTTTTCATAAGCTGAGGGTGACAGCCAGCCTATTAATCCAGGCTGGTGGTAGCAGCCCCAGCACCAGATTGTGCTAGTGTCATTCAGGGCCAAGAGAAATGCTAGCTCCCGCCTTCCCTTCCCAAGGGCCAGGAGCTGGTGACCTGGCTAAAGAATGTGCTTGGCTAGGGGTTTACATTCCAGGATCAGTTTGGGAGGCAAAGGGCTTAGGTTGCCAGTGGGAGCCAAGCATGGGCAGGGAGGCGGCACCGGGCAGACCTTCCTCCCTCGTCCCTCCTGGGCATACCTCCCATGCCCTGCCCTGTCTGGTCCTGCCTGGACCTCTTTGGACCTCCCTGAGTGCATGGTGGCAGCTGTGGAGGCAGGGCCAGGAGGAGGAAGACACTCAGCCCCCTCAAGGGAGCAGCATTTAAATGGAGTATAAAGTACTGAGTTCTAAGCCACAGTACCCACAGCCATAAATCCCCAGCTGCTGGGGAGCCTTTTCCAGTTTACAAAGAGGCTCCACGTTCAGGATCTCCTTTGGCTAATAGGAACTGAGGCTTGAAGGGACTGAGTCACCCGCCCTAGGTCATGTGGCCAGCAAGGGGCAGAGCTCGGTATGGAAACCCATTCTCTGACTGCCATTCTGAGGCTCATGTACCCCCTTCTTCATCTATATCAACAGCCTCTGTACCCTAGAATCTAACCCAAGGCCCTGACTTCACAGGGTCAGTGAAGGATCAGTGAGTATGAAAGTATTGACCCCTGTAATGACAGGGGTTTATTTTTATTTACTTATTCTCCATCTCATTCCATCAAGGATCTCAGATGACTAATGGCAACAACACACCAGGGTTAGTTGGTGGAAAGTACTTGGTGACTGGGTACCCAGTGGAGGAATCCCATGAAAGCTTTTGTCCCAGTCATAAGCATAGGTGCCCCCCTCTACCTCCCAACCCCACAGCAATGGGAATTACACAACCTCAGAGACTGAGAAAAGAACATAGAAGTGAGGGGCAGAAAAGGAGCTCTTTTTGTTTTGCCGTTAACAGTGGGGTAAGAAGACCCCTTTCCAAAGTACTGACTAGAAGCCCTAGACTTTAAAGCTACACAAATATCCACCCACCCCACCTCCCAACTCTCAGCAAGAACCCTTGTCTGGCATTAAAAAACAAGCAGTGAGAGTAATTCAAAGGCCCTTCCTTTTCTCCCACCAAGTGAGACTGCTCCCTCCCTCCCCCAGCACAGAGCTCCAGCCTTGGGCAGTTTCAATGACCACTTCCTAGCGCTGAACGCTGAACTTATCTTAACAGTCCTTTGTCCCAGATCAGATCAGCTGTAGCTCAGGGGGACAGCCCCTTGCTGTCATAGCTCCCATCCACACAAACACACACTTGGGTCTCAGCCAGAATGGGGGTTGGGGGGAGCGGACTTGGGAGGACCAGAGCCCAGCAAAACCCCAAGCAGACTGAGAGGAAACCATCAGTCTGACAGCTTCACATCTTGTTTCATCCCACAGCAAGCCCACGAGGGGTCCTGAGGCACGTTTCAGGTTGAGTGAACCATGACTTAGAGAGCTTAGTCTACTTGAGACTTGGGTAAATCAAGAATCCTCTCCAAGCCAAAGTATGATGGTTGAGAATGCTATTTCTGGAGCCAGATTGCGTAGGCTCCAATCTGGTTCCACCACTTGCCAGCTCTGTAACCCCATGTGGGCAGGTATTTAATTTCTCTGTGTCTCAGTTTCCTCATCTGTGCAATGGGGATAATCATATGTTAGAACCTATTTCATAGAATTGTGGTGAGGACTGAATTCATTCATACAGTGACTAGCACACAGTAAGTGTATTAGCTGTGCAAAAGATAATAATTCTTATCCAGAGAGTTGCCGAGAGATAAGGGATAGTCATAGTCAGTTAGTGGCAGAGCAGAGCCTGGAGCCCAGGGTGTCAGACTCCTGAGCCAAAACATCATGCCAGGGGTGGGAGCGGGAATGGGGGTCCTGAGTGTCCTGTAGTGAGGGAATCAGTTGCCAGGTGGGCAAAAGAACAGGTATGACTGAGATTTCTAATTTGTCCCTACTTAAACATTGCAGAGAAGTTACAGCAGAGTTGAAATGGAACTCAGAGTTGATTTATCCAAATCCCTTTCTATAGATGAGGAAACTGCCCCCCAAAGAGAAAGTCCTTGGCCATGACCACAATGTGGGTAGTGGTAAAAGAGGAGCTGGAACCCAGGACTCCTTTTTTTTTTTTTTGGCTGTACCGCACAACTTGCGGGGTTCCCCGACCAGGGATTGAACCCGGGCCCTCGGCAGTGAAAGCGAGGAGTCTTAACCATTGGACCACCAGGGAATTCCCTGGAATCAAGGACTCGTGACTCCTGTCCGTCTGTGTGTAATTTCCCTGCTGCTCCAGGTGGGAGAAAGTGCAAACTCTCTGGCTTGGGGAGCAGAGCTAGCTTCTCCTTGGTCACATCCCTCCCAGGCCTGGCCTGTGAATAACATTCAATTTCCCATTGTAATTGAGAGCTTGGGGACTGTTTTCAGTGTTTGCAGCACAAAATTCCCCAGACTCCTGGTAAGGCTTACTAAATTTATATTGTAAGCGGCTCACCAGTTCCATCTTGTGTTTCCGAAGCCCATGTGGGCACCACAAGACAATGTGATTCTTAGGGACTTGAGTTGTGATGTAAGACTGACAGGGTTTGCCTCCCAGCTGTGTTACTCGTAGCTAGGACTGAGTGGTCTTGGACATGACACTATATCTAAGATGCTTAGAACCAGGGCTAGCTCAATAAATGTCAGATAACATTATACCTATTATTGTAGTTGCTCAGTATATATTTGTTGAATGAATGAATTAATTAATTAAATGAACAAATTGCTCATTAAATGAACAAATTGCATAAGCGGACCTCCACTTGGAGTCACAGCATCGGGCATCCCATAAAAGTTGCTAGGCTTAGTTCGGTCAGCAGAGGGCAGCATTGATTCAAGCATCTCAAATTGCCAGAGACTTGCAGAATTCACAATCCTGTTTTCGGATGCCCAACTCCCAATCTTGGAGGGCCACTTCTAACGTGCAGGTTCCTAACCAAGCAGTTCCACCAGTCCCTGAGAAAGAAAGGTCAGCACCTTCAAGGCCATATTGTCCACCACCTGAGAGTGTCAGTTACAGAGGGCTGTAGCTCAGAGCTCTGAGGAAGGGAAATACAATGGTTGAGGTCTCAGGCAAAGAGGTGGTAAGCTGAGCCCTTTAGCCTGCTGCAGCCCTTTTTCCAGAGAGAAGGAAAGAGGGGCCCAGGCATCTATACTGAGATAAATCCCAAGGCAGGAGATGCTCTAGGGCCTGGGAGCTCCCCTGCAGATCATCAGATCCAGAAAGTGCTTAGCTGGCCCTCTACTTTCCTGCCCCCACTACTCTCTCAGCATCTCCCCTCACTCCTACCCCAGCCCCACCCCATCCCTGAAGGTCTTTCATCACAGTTTACCCTCCCTTCAAGGTCCAGCTGGCCTCCTGTGAGGCCCTCCCTCAAACCCCTGAGCCAGAATAAGACCCATCCTTTCAGCCCCACATGGCATTTTGTACCTGCCTTTTTTTTTTTTAATACATACATAGTTTAAATTTATTATAGTTTTCATCTCTCCAAGGGAATGACTGAATTAACAGTGTAGATATGGGGATGTGAAATTTATGGTATGAGACCAGACATAGGGTAGTTGCAAGAAGTTGCTTATTTTTTGGTTAACACTCATAAAACTTTTTCCCTCATATTTTCTTCAAGCATTTTTAAAAATAAATTTATTTATTTAATTTTGGCTGTATTGGGTCTTCGTTGCTGTGCACGGGCTTTCTCTAGTTGCGGCGAGCCGGGGTGGGGGGGAGCTGCTCTTCGTTGAGGTGCGCGGGCTTCTCATTGCGCGGGCTTCAGTAGTTGTGGCTCGCGGGCTCTAGAGCGCAGGCTCAGTAGTTGTGGTGCACGGGCTTAGTTGCTCTGCGACATGTGGGATCTTCCCGGACCAGGGCTCAAACCTGTGTCCCTTACATTGGCAGGCAGATTCTTAACCACTGCGCCACCAGGGAAGTTCCTTCAAGCATTTAAGTGCCTCTCTTGTGCGCTAAATTTGTGCTACTGACCAAACCACCTATCTAACCTTCTTCTTAGCTTTTATTTTACTTTTTAAAAATTTTTATTGGAGTATAGTTGACTTACAGTGTTGTGTTATGTACGTGTCTTGAGAACCTTCCCACTTTCTGCTTTGGATTAGGTGGTACTTTATTTATCTTATTTCCCTTACTAAACTGTAAACTTCCTGAGAGCAGGGAGCTAATTCTTAGTTGCCCCTCAAGAGTCATCTTAGATGTATTTCTTTTTCAGTAGAAATACCCCAAAGCGTGGCCTTGGTACCCTCACCTGCCCTCCCACAAGCACCCTGCACTTCACACATCACAGCAGTCCTTACCCTGAGCCACATTAACATCCTCTTCTGCTGGTCTGGACACACACAGACACACACAGATTGTGAAGTGTGCAAGGACTGGCACAGATGTTTGTTCCTAACTCTCCCCAGCGAAGCACCTAGTAGGCTCAATAAATGGTTAATCCCAGAGCCCCTCACACAGTGATCACCAATAGTAGGCTTACCCCCAGCGCCCCGCAACTGGCTGGTGGGGCGGGCAGGATTGAGATGGCTCAGCTCAGCCCAGATTCCTGGGCACATCCGAGCACATGACCCAGGAATTCCCCAATATCTGCCGGCAGCCAAGTCCCCTGACGTAATCAGATTCTCTGTCAGGCATTCTCACTCTGAGACAGACCAGGTCTCCCTTTAAGGAATCTGAGCATTGAGTTTCAGCAGTTAAGATCATTTCCGAGTTGTATGCTGTTCCGGCTCTGTGTCTGTTTGTCTGCCTCCCTGGCCTGTCTGCTGTAGGCAGACAGCAGCCAGGACCATTCATCACTAAAGCCCTCTCTTGTAGTTCCTTAGAGGCCGGCAGGCTGCATCTTGACTGGAACTGAGATCTCTTTTCTCTTCAGACTTTGGCTATCATGGCTTGCCCCCTAAATGGGGATTCACATTCTGATCAAAGGAAGCTGAAGTGAGGGCGGGGAACGTCCAAGAGGTACGGGAGATCTACCCCCAACTCCCCACCGCCCCCACCCCTGCAATAGTCAGTTTAGCTGGAAACAGAGGGAAATCAGTTTAGCCTTTGAATTCCACTGCACATGCATTCCTTTAGTTCATAAGCATCTATTGAGTGCCTTTTTTGTGCCTAGCAGTGGGCTAAGTGTTAGGGATACCTGGACTCTAGATAAGGTCTAGATTAATCTAGATTTCATAGAAGTCTTGATTAAGCTTGAAAGGGAATTTTAGGCTCATCTGTATGATTCTTTCATCTTACTTATGAGAAAATATTGATTCATTTGGCTAACTGTCTCACATCCTTCAGGTCTCAGCTTAAAAGGCTCTGTCTGCAGGAAACTGTCCCAGACCAACCTCCTCCTCTCTGGGCTAGGGGCTCCCTCCTGTTATATACCCCAAGGGCATTCTGTTCTTCCCCCATTGTGGACACATCTTCCTCTGTCTAGGATTTGCTTATTTCTCACTAGACTGAGAACTCTCAGAGACCATGTCCACCCTGGCACCATCATATCCATAGGCCAGCACCTAGTGGGCACCAGTATTTGTAGAATGACTAAGTGATGGGGTAAAAGGCCACAGACATGGTTGGTGTCAGTCAGAACTAGAACTCAGGGCTCCTAACACTCAGCCCTGTGCTTGCCCTTATATTACCCATGCTTCCTCTTGAGAGCCCTAATCTATCTAGATGGCCCCAGCTACCTGGGCCCCAGGAATGGATGCAGATCTCATTGGGGAAAGGAAACAGCACGTCGGGGGAACTTTCACCTGGGCCTCATTCTATTTTCACAGATAACCCAGGGGAGGCCGGCAGAGAGAAGAATGCCAAACTGGCTACCACCTCCTGTGGTCCTCCAGATTTGGGGAACAGGGTTGGTTTCCTGCATAAGTGGATCATCTCCAGCTATAAAGGAAGCCAACGGCCCCATTCTCCCTCCCTAACTCTCAATAGAAAGGATCAGTGGAAGTGGGAAAGCGGGCAGACACTAAATATAAATTTCAGTCACTGGGGATCTAGTCCTTCTTGATCTTCAGCATGTCCTGAATACACAGCTGGAGGCACCATCCTCCCGAAGCCTCTGAATCCCAGCTCTGCCAGTTTCTCACCAGTTGTGTGGCCTTGGGCACAGGATTGAGCTACCAGGAAGACTCAAGGGGAGATGTTCCTTTCTCCCCGTTACACTCCACATCTAGATGGAGGAGAGCCTGTAGATATTCTCATTTCACTCTAAATGACACTCAGTATGGGGATTCTGGACCTGGGGATTCTGCTCCAGGCCTTAAAAACCAAGCCATATGTCATGACCTACCTGGCTCCAAAATCACAGAAAGGAAAACTTGAGTGGGCAGCTATTTACAGGTTTAGGGACACAAGTTAAATAGTAGGAGTGTAATATATATATATATTTTTTTAATATTTATTTATTTATTTATGGCTGTGTTGGGTCTTCGTTTCTGTGCGAGGGCTCTCCCTAGTTGTGGCAAGTGGGGACCACTCTTCATCGCAGTGCGCGGGCCTCTCACTATCGCAGCCTCTCCTGTTGTGGAGCACAGGCTCCAGATGCGCAGGCTCAGCAATTGTGGCTCACGGGCCCAGCCGCTCCGCGGCATGTGGGATCTTCCCAGACCAGGGCTCAAACCCGTGTCCCCTGCATTGGCAGGCAGATTCTCAACCACTGAGCCACCAGGGAAGCCCTATATCTTTTAATGAATGAATGTTTCCCTTTGTTTCTCTCCACCTCCTCCCAATGCTTCGTAAATTCCACCACATCTTGAGGGACGCACTCAAACTTAGAGCCTTATTTGCTGAAGAAGTAAGAACTTTCCAGAACTGCATTTCTGGGATACAATTAAGGTTGATCCAACTGAAGACAGCTGAATACAGAACCCTGAAACAGCTCTCCCCTAGCCCTCCAACTTGACAGTCTGCCTCCATCCCATTCCATCCCTCCTTCCTCCTTATGGTCTTAAAGAAGTGGTCAACTGACTTTACAGATTTTGACTTGAGAGAAGCAAATTACTCAGGATGGGGAAATACTTTGGTGACCTCTAGTACTGTCAGATTGCCCCTTGCTAACTGAAAACAGCACAATGGAAAGACAACAGGTGCCTCTAACCAGGACCAAGAGCCTCTCAGGGGCAAGAGCTGTTCCAGGGCCCCTCAAAATTTCTGGACCCCAGTGGTATCAACCCCCGCCGCCACTCACCCAACCCCCCCTCAACACCCCCCCAACATCTCCGCCCCGCCCCGCGTAGCCGCCCCTGGCGTAAGGTATTCCCCTTGCCTGCCCCTCAGGGGCCCAGGTGGGCGGGGCTCCATTGACACCTTTCCCAGCCGCTCCGGGAGGAGGCGGAGCCGGGGACCCGGCAAGCCAACGCTGGCGGCCCTGGTCACGCGCCGCCGGCGATCAGGCCAATGGGCGCCGGGGGGTGTGGCCAGAGCCTCTACTTCACGGCGTTTATAACAACTTGGAATTCGGCGCCTGGTTGCGCGCTTTGGTGGGGCTGTGGATTCTCGCGCCGGGGGTGGGCAGGCGCCCCGAGCTCTAGCTCTCTCCGCGCAGCCGATTCCCCCTCCGCCCTCGCTCACCTGCTCGCCATGGAGTCCTTGGCTTTTCCCCGGCGCCTCGGCCCGGCTCCCTCGGCCACCGCTGCCCTGGCCGCGGAGCTCGTTCGGCCTTTGACCGACGGGCTCCTCAAGTCGCCCAAGCCCCTCATGAAGAAGCAGGCAGTGAAGCGGCACCACCACAAGCACAACCTGCGACACCGCTACGAGTTCCTGGAGACCCTGGGCAAGGGGACCTACGGGAAGGTGAAGAAGGCGCGGGAGAGCTCGGGGCGCCTGGTGAGTGCGGCTCCCTCTCGCGGCGCCAGCCGGCCGGGCTCGGGACTTAGCCCCAGGAGGCGGGTGATGGAGGGTGGGCCGGGAGCTAGTGCCTTGCTCGGTGGAGTTGCCCGCATTCAGTCTTTACCGCGCTGAGGTTGCGTATGTGTATGGGGTGCTGGTAGTGTTCACTGTAGATTTGTCTGTCCATGGTTGTAGGGACAATGGTCGTGGACCTGAGAACCTCACCAACTCCGGTTAGCAAGTGATGATTGCCAAATAAGTGAGGCGGGGTGCATAGAGGACGAAAAGAGTCCTGAGATGAGAAGGCTTCCTAAAGACGATGAGACTTAAGTGGATTTTGCTTGTAACAGACTATCCTATAGAGTGGGATGGGAAGAGGAAGTAGAAGGCACCTGATCTTAGCAAGGGGTTAGTAAATGTGTGTAGTTGAATGAAAAAGTGAATGAAGTGTCCAGTTCCTCAATTCAGTTCTAATAGTCTGGCAGCCCAGCATACTGTGGAGATATCACCCCTTCCCGGGGGGCGCGGGTGGGTTTGACATTTAGGTCCTTTCCAGGTCTAAGATTGAGTCAGAGTTTCATTATGATGGGTTTTTAATTCTGGTAAATGTGAAACCAGGCTCTGGTGAAAGATCCACTGTGCCCCAAGATACCTTTGGGTTTGGGGCCTTTTCAGGTATGTGTCCTGTTAATTTGGGATGTGTGTGTGTGTGTGTGTGTATAGTAGTAGTAATCTGTGGTACCTTGTGTAATTTACCTTATCTCTGTACTCTGTTTCCCTTCTGCAAAAATGAAGAAAACACAGCCTCCCTCACAGCTGCTATGAGGATTGAATGAGATACAAATATGAATTTAAATTGTTGCTGACAGTAGAACCCGCAATGAGAACTGGTATTTATATTTGAAAAGGCCAGCTCCGAAGGGATAGCAGTTTTGCCAAAAGTTAACAATGGTCCCCAAACTTGAGTTTAATGTGCCTAGGAATCACCTGGGTGCTTGTTTAAAATACTTCTCCTCTAGTTCCACACCCAGAGGATTTTATTCTGAAGGTGTAGGATGGGGCCAAATAACCTGTATTTGGGGGGACGGCTGCGCCCTGCAGGCTTGGCACGCGGGATCAGGATGCAGATCAAACCTGTGCCCCCTGCAGTGGAATCGCAGAACCTTAATCACTGGACCGCCAGGGAAGGCCCTAAATACTCTGTATTTTAACAAGCCTTTTAGGGCAGGTGGTTTAGGGATTGTTTTGCCAAATCCAGTTGGGTGCTGGTTATGAGATGTGCATGTATGTGTGTGTGCCTGCGTGGGTGGCCATGGTTTGCCCTATCAGCTATGGCAGCAGTTACCTCCCCAGATTGTTTGCTTTTGCAGCCAGTAGCTGGTTTGAAATTCAAGAAGTCATTTCATTGGTGAAGGAGAGTGGATGCTGGGGAAAGGGAGTGGATTATGGCCTCATCAATAGGACCGAGTATGTTTTTCCTGCTAACACCTGGCACGGTCCCCAGTTGCCTGCTGCCAGGTTACAGCTATTGGGCAATCATGTACTTCCTGGCTTTCCTTTTCTTTCTCTTTCTATAAAGTGTGAGGGCCCGGTGAGGCTCCAGGCTGGAGACAGCTGGGCCCAGGCTTTGTCAGGGGCTCAGCTGGAAAATAGCTGCTTGTGGCTCTTGCCTCTTTTGGGGGGCAGACTGGATTGGGGGGACTGGGGTGGCCTGGAAACTGAGACTGAAGTTCAGAAATCCCATTAAGCTCTTGACCTGGGTCACCGCATGTGTGTCTCTGTGTGTGTGTGAAAGAGAGAAAAGGAGAGATCATTGATTCTGGAATGAGATAAACCAGCTTTCAGTTTTCAAACCTCAGTGGCTGTAGGCAGAGATTCCAGCTCTTATTACATCAGAACAGAGAGAATTCAGAAGGTGCTCCCTGGCTTCATGTCTCTTGTTGTATGCAGGGAGCCAAGATCAGGAGGAGTGGGACCTGCCCTAAAGCTCCCTGATCCATAGACCACCCTGTACTTCTGCTGGGAGCTTGCTCAGGGTCTCCCTCCTCCTTGGAGAGCAGCTCTACGTGCTGCTAATGGTTTCTCAAAATTCTGGAGAGGAATCCTCCCCCCACCGCACCCCCATTCCTGTCTCTTCACTGTCCTCCCCGAAGAGAGACCAACCTGGTGCC
This sequence comes from Balaenoptera physalus, assembly GCF_965194825.1. Classification (NCBI taxonomy): domain Eukaryota; kingdom Metazoa; phylum Chordata; class Mammalia; order Artiodactyla; family Balaenopteridae; genus Balaenoptera; species Balaenoptera physalus. The sequence continues at coordinate 33,945,698 of NC_138882.1, forward strand.
CACAACCTCCCCTCAAAGTGAACTGAGGGTTCAGAGGAAAGCCCGCTGGGTGACTTCCATCTCAATTTCTCTCCACCACAATTCACATTCCCACCCTGCCTGGATAGGAGTCTCAGGGGCCAGATGGGATTGTCCGGAGGGAGGGGCAGGTGGGCAGGACTAATGGCTCCTCCAGGAGGGCATTAAAGGAAAAACCAATATTTGCTCTGGATCTTCTAGCTCTGACTACACTCCTGGTATCCACATGGCATTTCCTCCTTTGACTCTCGCAGCTCTCCTGACCACCCCTCCCCTAAAAAGAAAAACACCTGCTAGGGTCCCTGGAACGGTGGCGTCCCCCAAAGCCTTTAGGTTGATCTGTATGGAATTTGTACTCCATGAGGAGCACAGGGGAGTCCAAGGGGACAGTGATCTGGGGCAGGGGTACTTCTGTCTCATATATTGGATTGTTGCGTGGGATTTCAAAATGTTTGAAAGTGACTGAGATGGTCTGATTCCTTCATTGACAGATGGGGACACTGAGGCCCAGAGAGGGAAGGTGACATGTCCTGTGGCTGGTTAGTGGCATGCCTGCAACATAGGCTCCTGACTTGACCACCCCAGGCGCTAGATGACCAATACTGAGTCTTGGACTGGGAGTTGGCTTTGGGCTGAGCCCAGGCTTGCCTCAGTGTGCTTTGTCATTCCAACAGCTAGCTCCGACTGCCTTTCCCAGAGCTCCAGGCACGCTGAGGGTGGGAGGAGTCACTGGGAACAACCCCCACCCCCATACATACTGACAGCGTTGAGAGATCCCGAGTAGGTGAGCTACACTACATTCAAGGCTTTTACTTTGTGAGGAAGACTGCTCAGCTCGGCATCAGAGTGCAATCATTCAAAATCCTGGCTCCACTGCTTACCAGCCGTGTGACCTCTGTGTATCTCAGTTTCCTCATCTGTAAAGTGGGGATTATAATAATTCCTACCTCGTGTGGTCCTCATAGGATTAAATAAGATAATATATATAAAGTGCTCAGCACAGTAGCTGACACACACAGTGTTATTATCCCAGCAAGGCTGGCTTTGTTGAGGTCCTACCCTCCCTCTCCTGGGGGAAGGAGAGTCCCCCCACCCTGGGTCTGTCCTGCCCTGAGCAAGAGAATGGCTTGTGCTCAGCTTCCCTAAGCCCTTTGGTCTCTACTTTGTTCAAAGTCCCAGTCTCTCCTTTAGCCCCTGATCCAGAGAAGGGCTTCCGCCTGGCCAGCTGCCAGAGGCCTCTTCTGTGTGATGCTGGCCTCCCAGCTCCTCCTGCACCTGCCTGCTCAGCAGCAGGGAGGGAGACTCCAGCTGCAGGTGACTCTTGTCCTTGGGCTCTGGCCAAACCACACAAGAGGGCTGGGCAGGGAAGCACCTTGCCTGGCAGCCTGGCAGAGTGGGCAAAGAAAGGGTGGGCACAGCATGGGGTTTAGGGGAAGCAGCTCAGCCTCCCCTCGGAGCCCGTTCCTGCTCCCAGCCTGGTTCTCTGGCAGGCTTGGTGGGATGGTGAGCCATCCCCACTCTGCCAGCCCAGCCCAGCCCAGCCCAGCCTCTCCTCCATTATCTAAACGGGTCATCCTCCAGCTCCTTGCCCCACCTCCCAGAGGCAGCTGCTCCGTGAAAGGCCAAAAAGGAGTCAAGGATCTTGGCTCCAACTCTGGGTGATAGCTATGACCAGAGATGCCCAGCTTGTACCCTCTCTCCCGGCACCTGAAACCAGTACCTCTAGATCTTTTTCTAAGACCTTTCTGCCATCCTCTCCTGAACCCAGATTATTCTTTTTTTTGTTTTGTTTTGTTTTGTTTTGTTTTGTTTCCAGATTATTCTTGATCTGAGTTCCTGTGGGGACTGGGAGGAGAGAAGGTAGTGTTTAACCAATTGAGCCCCAGCACCCATCTCTCCAACGTCTTTGTATATCTGTAAGTGGGATGAGGGTGGCTGGTGGTACTGCACAGCCTGGCCCATGGCAGGGTGTGGGGCATTCCCTTCTCCAGGGGTAGGAAGCAGGGAGCTGGAGGCAGGGCAGAGCATCTGCAAGGAACTTTTGTCTTCTGAGGTGGTGGCTTCTCCAGGCAACACCCCTCCATCTTGGGTCCTGACAGCCTTGATATGTTGAGGAACCTCGGAAGAGTCACCTTTCTGGACTTTAGTGTTTGCCATTTGCAAAATGGGATAAGGAGTTAGCCCTGCTGCCTTTCCAGCATGCAGGGCCACAGGGGCAAGAAAATCACTGGGCTGGTATCAGTAGGAATTTTGCTCAGGCAGGTAAACATAGATATAGCATGGGGCCTCTGAATAAACCTATTATAACAATCCTTGGCTAGCACCTTCCGGCATAGTAGCACGTGACCCATTTCTGAAGAAGCTCAGCAGAGAATGCTAGAGTTTGGAAGGGAGCTTAGAGATCCTAATGTGCAAATTCGTGTATAGTTCCTTTCCTTTCTTTCTGGCCTGTGCTCAAACCTTTCTCTCTGCCTGAAATGCCCTTGTTGCACTGCCCCCCTCAAAGGCCTGCCCGCCTCGGCTTGGCAAACCCCACTCTTCCTTCAAGATCTAAAACAGAGTTTTCTCCCAGGGGTGATTTGCCCTGCTCCTCCAGGCAAAGGAAGCTCTCCAGTGCTCCTGGAGCCCCTGGGCATGCAGGGATCTCAACCGTCATGTTCATCACACTAGACTGGACCAAGGGCCTTGGTGCGGGGACTATCCAATTTTTGTCTGAATCCCCAACACCTACCATAGCGCCAGGCACGTAGTAGGCATTCAGCAAATGTTTGGAGAATAAATGTCCTTTTATTTTTCAGATGAGGACATTAAAACTAGCCAGGCCAGTTAACCGGATCATTTAAGTGACTTGTCTTGAGTTACGTAGCTCCAAAGGGGCAAATAAAGACTAGATACCTGGGCTCTTGACACCCCTCCACTGATCTGGTGTTCACATTTATATTCTCATTGTTGTGCCTCGGTTTCCTGCCCCCTCTGAGTAGGGTGGCCATATAATATAACATCTCAACTTGAATACTTTGTGGAGTAAAAGGGGGCACTATTAATAATTCTACGGGATGACCCAGGATTGTCCCCAGGGAGGTGGCCTTCCTACATCTGGGTGATCCATTCAGCGATTGTTTTTCTCTTCCTTTCCTCTAGTCACTATATTTTAATTCTAAAGAACGGTTGCTCAACTATCTTGCAGATGAGAACAAAGGTCCCTCAAAATGAGTTCTCATAAACATGGTTGACTCTCCACCCATGCCTTGGAAAAAGGGCAGAAAGTCTTATCTGGGCACTGGTCCCATCAGTCAGGGATCAGCCCAATGACTTAACCAATAAATATTTATTTGTGATTTGTGTTCACCAGTAAACAGTTGGGGTCTGTCCAGTGGGACTAGGATAGGTGGGGGAACAGTGGCCCAGCCCCACCAGGGCAGTGATACATGGCTCTTCTTGTCTGTCACCTGCTTGGGGACTGGTGGAGGCCTGATGACATAACTTGCTTCTTTCCTGGGAAGTGCCAGCCAAGCTGTGGTCTCCTAAGACCTAATATAGACAATGGGGGGGGGGGGCGGTCCTTGACCTCACCCCCTGAGGCCAGAGCATGAGCTTGCAGGAGGACGGAACTGTCCACTGAGGATGAACAATTCTGATTTTAAACCGTAGGCTTCCAGAGTTGAAAGAAACAGATCTCAGGATCTAACTTGTACACCCTCTACCCATGCAGGGACTCCTTCTAGCACCCCTCAGAGCCCTTTATTTTTTTGAAACCTCATTTCTTTTAGGCCTTGTCTTCTTTAGAGCTCTGCTCCCTAGCCCACGATGATTTATCTCATTGTATATGTTTGTGTGTGTACAATTGTACATCCAAGATATGCCTAGTTTTTGCATATGTGTGTATCTTAAGCTCTCAGATATTTGTTTCATTATCTAGGTATGTGATTTACATGTGATTTTTTTTTTTTTTACTATCTATTAATTCAGTTTCATGGGCCTTTATCTGAAGAGCTCATGGCATTTTATCTATTGTCTGATTTTTTTTTTAACAGGAGAAAAACAAATTTAATTTCACATGTACAGGAACCCCCCCAAATATGTGGCTCCCCAACAGTCTGGCAGTTGAGGCTTACATGCCATCCTGAGCTAAGGAGAAGGGGGTAGGGGTCTGGCACTTGAAAGGGGAGGAAGGCAATTCACAGAAAGATGGGAAGAGCAAATGCTTGGTAGATAAATGTTTGCTGGGCCATGCAGATAAGTCTTCCTGATGAAAAAAGTTATCTCTGCTAATAGCTCTCTCTCTGGTACAAGCCTCCTATCTAAATTCTTTAATGCAGTTCAGCGAGGGATAAAAAGCTCTTCTTGAGTCTGCTGAGCCTTCATTGTCTTCAGCTCGAAATCATCCACATGCCAAAGTGACAGTTTGGGGTAGCCTGCCCTGAGCCCCACCACCAAGTAATGCAATTACGTTTCAGTGCAGGCATTTATGTTCATATTTATTATCATCATAGCCTTTAAAGTCTTGGCAAACATGTTCAGTTGCCACTGGATTGGTGTGTCCTCATGTACAAATAACAACTCTCTTTCATTTGTACCTAGAGTTCATTTTTTGCAGTTATAAGACCATACTTCTTTTCTGCAGTGATAATTCATAACTGAAAAATTATTAGAACATTATCTGATATATCAAGACAGTTGCAGCTCTGGAGCTTCTATGTAGGAGAGACTTTAATGGCTCTAGTGGGTTGGAATTAGGAGCAACAGGAGTTGTCTTGAAGCTTCACTGTATTGTCTGATTTTTAAAACAAAGAATTCAGAGAGAAAAGAACTAGTCCATAGAATCTCCCCTTCAGGGAGAGAAAAAGGGTATGGAGAGGTGTTCAGGAACCAAGCTCCAGGCTGGTTGGAGGAGGATTTAAGCCCCTTCCCCCCATCCCCACCCCCTGGTCAATTCTAAGCCAGGGATTTTTCTGCTTAGCTCATTGGGGTGGTTTGGAGCAGAAGGGGTGGGGGGCGTGAAGAGAGCGCCTGAGGCGCAGCCCGGCCCCTGCAGCTGCAGCGTGGGCCCCTCCAGGGGCTTGGGCAGGAGACTCCATGGTGACCGTCCCTCCTGCTGCCATTGTCCTGCCTGCCCTGCTCTGGGAGGGCGAGAGAGCCGGGCCTCCGCTCTTTCATGGATGCAGCTCCAGGAGAGGAGCGGGGCGGAGGGCACGCCATCCCTGGCCCGTTGCTGGGGTGACCAGGCCCGGGGCATTGTGAGCTGCTCCTCTTAGAGGATTACGGCTGTTCCGCATTCTTGTCTGAGGGGGACGAAGGCCCGAGGCCCGCGGTCCGGAGCGGAGCCGGAAGCCTTTGTCTGCCTCCAGAGCCCTGTGAAAGGGGGATTAGCGGCCCCGCCCCTTGGGCTCTGGGTTCCCTTTTTTCTGCCTCCTTTTGAACCTTGAGGGGAGGCGAACCCTCCTGGGAAATGAACGAGAAACTGTTTTCCTCAGCCTGTGCCTTGGGATTTCTCATAACTTGCCCGGCTCCTATGAAGGGGAAGTCTTATATTTACCATTTGTGTCCTTGGACAGGACTTGTTGGGAACTCACCAGCCCTGTGACACCCCCCACCCCATACCCGCCCAGCACCTGCTGCCAACGTTGTAGCCTCCGAGGGCCCTGGGGCATTTATATGGTCATTTCACAGAGTCAAAGCAGGAAAGCACCCCAGACATCTTAGTCCAGCCTGTTTATTTCACAGAAAACGAGGCTGGGGGAGGGCATGGGCCTTGCCCGTGAGCACAGCAACAGAGCCTGGAGGGCCCAGGTCCCCTGACTCACCACGCGGTGTCTTCCCCACACTGCATGCGCTGTTGGTACTCTGTCACCATCGCTGCTCAGTGAAGTAGAACAGAGAAGGGGGCGAGCTGCCTCAGCCTCTAAGAGCTGTGCTTAAACTGCTTCTTGGCAGTTCATTCTCCACTTCCTCTTGCCTCCCTCCACCCTTCCTGAACCCACCACATGTACCAGCCAGAGAGTTTAATCCTTAAATGGCATTTTCACCTTTATGGACAAGCTAGCAAAGCCCAGAGGACTCTGTTTAACTGTCTAGTTGTTTGTTTGTTGCTGGGGGAGAGACATTACTAACTTAGACCGAAGAGACTAGCATTTTTTTCATAATGTTTTTGGGTGATTTTTTTGTGTGTGTGGTAAAACATATATAACATAAAAGGTTCCCTCCAGCCTCTCTGCTGCCCGCCCCAGTGAAGGATGGAGAGGCTTCTCAGGGTGCACGCTGTGTCCTTTGTAGCAGCTGTAGGCAGATCACCAGGGTCAGGGCTCCCAGAGTGTCCTCAGGGACACCTTTACCTGCCAGACCTTTCTCCTCACTCTCCTGCATTCTCTGCTCCCAGGTGGCCATCAAGTTGATACAGAAAGACAAAATCAAAGATGAGCAAGATCTGATGCACATTCGGCGAGAGATTGAGATCATGTCATCACTCAACCACCCCCACGTCATTGCCATCCACGAAGGTACAGAGGCGGAGCATTTGAAGCTGTGTGTGTGTGTGTTTGTGTGTGTCCAGTCGGAACAAATGACACAGAGGTAAAAAAGACACAGGCTTTAGGCTTGGGCAAAAGCTGGATTTGAAACCCAGCTATGTGACTTCGGGCAACTAATTTAATTTAGTCTCTGGGCCTCAGTTCCTCCTTTGTAAAATGGGATAATCCCACCTACATCACAGGGTTGTTGCAAAGATCAAATTAAATGTCACCAGGGAATTCCCTGGTGGTCCAGTGGTTAGGACTCTGTGCTTCCACCTCAGAGGGCACGGGTTTGATCCCTGGCCAGGGAACTAAGATCCCGCATGCCCTGTGGCACTGCCGAAAAAAGAATTCAAATTAAATGTCACCAAGTGCTCCGCTCATGGGAGGAACTCCACAGATTGTAGGCATTTTTGTTCTTAGGTTTTCTGTACTGGAACACTGTCTCCCCAGACCAATGAGATCCTTAGCAATCTGGGGGAGGCTGGAACATACAGGGACCTGCACCTGTCTCAGGTGTGTGGGTGCTGTTTTTCTTCATACGTCCAAGAGCCAGGCCTCCTGTCCTCTGAATCATTCCTGCCATGGGGCTGGCTCCTACTTCTCGTCTCTTGAAGCCTCCTCTTGCTCTGACATCAGTGCTGGCTTTCCACTACAGCTGCCCTGTTCCCTGTGACCCAGACAACAAAGTGAGCAAGAGAGGGTGATGAGGGAAAGAGGGGGAGCAGCCTCCCACACACACCTGTCTGCTTCCAGCCTTTACATAATATCAGTTGGACAGGAAGCGAGGAATGGCAGGAGCAGCAGGACGGAGGGAAGGGAGCCTGTGGCTTTGCCCTCGGTCTGAATATTCCTGGTAGAAAGGAAGAGAGGTCTCCTCTCTCAAGTTCTCTTTAGGGGAAGACTAAGGGCAGAGCCACTGACATGGCCCTGTGGCCTGAGCCTGTCCCATGAGGAGCCCCGGCAGGTGGCTGGAAGGCTAATTGTTTCTCTGTTTATTTCCCCCAGGGAGGTGTGGGCAGATGACAGAGTATTGGTTAAGCCAGGCTAAGCTTGGTGATTGGGCTGTGTGTGTGTGTGTGTGTGTGTGAGTGAATTCTTCCCCCCACCCATATCTACAGCTAGGTGTGGGAACTGAGCTCTGAAGCTTAGGCTGTAGCTGCTACTTACTGCACCTTCAGATTCAGCAGATGTTGGGGTGTCATAGTTACTGTGTATCTGGTAGAGCTCCCCCAGATCCATCCCCATCCACAGACTTTAAGAGATATGGACTGGGGGGAAGGCTGCAGTCCTAGGAACTGACTTCTAACATAGCTGCTCTCCAAAATGTGCCCTGGCTGGCTCCTGACCCCCAATTTTATGGCACAAAGCTTGCACACATCCTGCAGAGATGTGGAGAACCACAGGGGTGGAGCCTCAGCTAGGCACCCCCCAGCAGTCTGGGCCACTGTGCTCCCCTAGGAAAAAGCACAGTCCTCCTGGCCATGTATCCAACTGCCTGGGAGCTGGGACTCTTCTTGGGAGAAGCCTCCTCTCTTAGCTCCTTCTCACAGGCTAGACAGTAATCTCTCTGGGGCTGGCTGAGCAAGCCAAACTCATAGGACTCGTTTGACACAAAGATGCAGTGTCACAGACATACATGTTTTGACACACACCCTGCTGAAGGGCCAGTTTGGTGAACCAGCCATTCTCTACTTTTCCAGGAGGCAAGACAAGGCCTGAGGTGGCCATAGGACCCCTCCCTCACATGGAGATGAGCCGGCTGGAGTAGGCTGACTGCCAGGAGCCCAGCCAGTCAATTAATTACCAAATATTTATTGATCGTTTCTATGTACAAAGCCCCAGCCTGGATATTCTGGACGGGAAGTCAAAGATGTTAAGGGTGATAAATATCTCAGCTCTCCATGGTACTTTACAGTTTACAAAGCACTTTCATATACTTTTATCCCTCTTCTGAGCCTCGAGTCAGGCATTATTATGGGCATTATTTTTCAAGTTTATGCATGAGGATGCTGATAATAAATATAACAGTAGGTACAGTCTATTGAGTGCTTGCTTGTATGTCAGAGCCCACACCAGCGTGCTCAGCCAGCCTGAGAGCTGTGACTAACTTTTATCTATTTCTCGCCCCAGCTCTGTGACGTTGCTATCATTATCCCTCTTCAAATCAGGAAACTGAGGCACACTGATTGAATAACTTGCCATGGTCACCCAGCTAGTAAATGATGGGGCCAGGATTCAAATCCCAAACCTACATTCTTACTGATGTATCTAGAAGAGATTTGCCCAAGGTCACGAGGCAAAAAAGTACTGGATTCTGAACCAGAGAGCCTGATTTTTCATTCTCATCCAGTGATGTCTCAGAATTTGCAGGGTAGTGTTAAGAATCCTCAGAAGCCTGAACTTCCAAGGAAAGGGAGGGTGAGCCAGTGCCCTTGGCCTTAATTCGTTGCTACTGGAAGGTGTTGGGAGCATCAAAGGGCACTGTCCTGCCTCATTAGCAGATGTCTCTGGTGGGAGGTCCTGTCTGGTTTGGGGGCCTGGGAGTGATACGTGTTCCCTAGTGGGGAGCAGTGCACTCTGGAGGGGCCTGACATTCCTGCCTTGCTCTGCCCCAGTGTTTGAGAACAGCAGCAAGATCGTGATCGTCATGGAGTACGCCAGCCGGGGCGACCTATATGACTACATCAGTGAGCGGCAGCGGCTCAGCGAGCGCGAAGCCAGGCATTTCTTCCGGCAGATTGTCTCCGCCGTGCACTACTGCCACCAGGTGAGCGGCACCTGCCTCAGCCCTGTGCTGAGGGGGTGGTCCCTGGGGCTCGGGGGCTGGTTTCACCAGAGAGATTTCATGACTGGTCCAGGATCACACAGGGAGATCGAAAGAGGCAAGACTCAATTCTGGACTCAGCCTAGGGAACGTTGGTGTCTCTGGCTTCAAGTCTCTTGGCTGGGGTTGGAAGGACCATGATTTGTTGTAGTATGTACCAGTAAAGATGGGCCTCCCAGCCTACCTGTGCTCACCCCCACTCGGCCCCCTTTGTGTTTCCCTCACTGTCCAGACCAGGTCCTCATGTCCTTCCCTCCCTGGTGGCCTTCCCCTGACCCTCATCCCTCCCTCTTTCAGAACAGGGTTGTCCACCGGGATCTCAAGCTGGAGAACATCCTCTTAGATGCCAATGGAAATATCAAGGTGAGCCTCACTTCTTGTTTAAAGCTGCTTCTCTCCCCCTCCCCAGCCTGTCTGCACTGTCCCTTGCCAAGCATCTCTAAGCCCCTAGGGGGTTCCAGAAGGAGTTGAGCAAAGCTCAGACTCTTATATGGGTACTGATAAGGACCTTAGCCATCATCCATTTCAGCACCTCATTCTATGGATTGAAAGCTGAGGCCTTACAATAAGCAGTGATTTGCATAAGGTCCCATGGCTAGCGAGTTGCTGAGCCTCAGCTAGAACCAAAGTCTTCTGACTCCCTGACCAGTGCTCTTGACGTCACAAGGCTGAAGTAGTCTAGATCTAAGGTTGGCTTCTGCTCACGGCCTTGGGACTGGCATAGAGAGGCCATGGCCTGAGTTCTCCCCACCTGCATGCATGCACATACACGCACGCATGCGCACTTTAATCTGCCGCAATTAGGTAGCCCTTTAGCACCTTTCACCACAGCAAGCACTCCAGAGCCAGCTTCCTGCTTTCTGCAGCTGCTGAATTCCCGTGTCTAAGTAGTTAAATTTAGGCCTGAGAAGTTCAGGTTGATGTGATAAACTCAGGTCTCAGGGCTGGAAGGGGAAATGGCAAGGGCTGGCCCCTGCAGATACCTGGAAGGGCTCTGACTCTGCAGTCGGACCCTCCTCAGAATCTTCCCGAACCCAGATCATAGTCCTTTCCCCAGTGACCCCTGACCTGTGCCCTGAGGCGCCCTGGCACTGAGTTCATTTTCCTTACCAATTCCCGGAGTAGGTGGGGCTCTCTTTGATGTTGACCAGGGAGGGGGAAGCCAGAGCCAATAAATCCACACAACCCAGGCAGGCACGAACTTTCCCATCTGCCCCAATCATCTGCCTCATTATAGGCTTCAACTGATAACTGCTTGATAGGAGGGCAATAAAACCCATAAATGAAGGAGCCAGAGTTCATAAACAACTTCTCCCCACCCTGGGCACACATGACCCTCTGCTGGGGATGAAGAGGTTGGGAGCAAAAGGGCATTGGCCTCAGCCTTTGTCTGAGGATAGCTGGCGGAAGGGTCTTTCTGAGGAATGAGAAGATGGGCTTGGGGCCCCTCAAACCCTCAATATCAGAGGGCTCAGGAAGTCCTGTAAGAAGATCCCTTCTCCTGGGCTATAACCATGGCCGTAATCTTTGTTCTTCCTTCAGTACTGCTTCTCAGCTGTACTGGGCTGACCCCAGTCCCGCCACCATGTTCCTGTCCGGGTGTGGGCAGAGAGATGTATTCTTTGATGGGAAGGGCAACCCAAGCCCAAGTCATGGGGTAGCTTGCTTCTGAGGTTCATGGCATTGGCATGAGACATTGTCTGTCCCCCTCCAACTGGTAGACCCTTCCTTCAGTCAATAAGTGGCCATTAGTCCCACCCATGAGTCACAGCTGTGCTAGGAGTTGCAGGAGGGGTGGGGGCAGGAGGTCGGCATGGGGAGCATATTGATGTGGCAGTATGAGGAGACGGAACTGACAAGCAGGGGCTACCATGAGCCACTGGAAATTGTAGGGCTTCATGGGAGGAGGAGATCTCAGGGCAATGGAAGGCTTCCTGGAGGAGGTGGGCTTGCTGGGTCAGGAGGATGTGTGTAGGCAGAGAGAGCATCCCTGGAGTAGAGTACAGCGTGAGCAAAGGGGCCTGGGGAACAGTGAGGACCCTGGAGCTCCCGCACACCTCTGCCCAGGCTCTCCTCATTGACACAACTTCCAAAGGGCTCTTTCTTCCAGGGCCTGAGCTGTGTTGGTGGTGCCTGGTATGGGGTAGGGGTCACGGGCACCCTTTCCTCCTGCTAGGGCCTGGGTTTCCCCGGGGTCTGGCGGGGGGCAGACCAGGAGCTATAGAACAACACAGGCCTTGGTGTGACCCCTGCCTGTGTTTGACCCAATTCTGCAGATCGCTGACTTTGGCCTCTCCAACCTCTACCACCAAGGCAAGTTCCTGCAGACATTCTGTGGGAGCCCCCTCTATGCCTCGCCCGAAATCGTCAATGGGAAGCCCTACACGGGCCCAGAGGTGAGTGTCTGGACTCCTCTGCCAGCCTGCCTCAGCTTAGATCCTGAGAGAGGGATGCGCTAGTTTTCTAGTTATTCCCTTTCTCAGATCACAGAACTCACTTCCCCACCAAAGTAGTGTGTGGCCGGGTCTCTAGTGGGAGTGGCAAAACTGGAACAAGAGCTTAAGTCTTCTGACCCCCAGTCTGGTTCTGGGTCCCTCACCTTCCACATTCCCATTACCTTTCCCAGCCCCAGCCAGCCTCCCTGGAGGGATGGCATCTGTCATAGCCACCACTCCTGGCCCAGAAGGGATGACCTCGTCACTGATCTTGTGTTTGTGGCTGCTTCTCCCAGGGGGAGGCAAATGACAACAGCTCTCCCCATGAACCTCAGTGCCTTCTGCAGTGTCACCCTCTCTGGCCCTGGTACTAGAAGGAGGTGGTCCTCAGATACACTGGGCTCTGAGTTCTCCAGCATGGGCTCCCTTTTCCCCACGGTATTGAAGGTGAGGCTGGAAGCCCTCTAGCCTGTGGCATGAGGAAGTCCTGGCTGATCCTCTCTCTCCCTCAGGTGGACAGCTGGTCCCTGGGTGTTCTCCTGTACATCCTGGTGCATGGCTCCATGCCCTTTGATGGGCAGGACCATAAGACGCTGGTGAAACAGATCAGCAGTGGGGCCTACCGGCAGCCGCCTAAACCCTCTGGTGAGTGAGAGGTGTAGGTGTTCTCATCTAGGTGCTGGGTGTCCTTTGCTAATTCCTGAGGCACGAATTAAACAGTGACAGTAAAGTGAAGAGGGCAGCCCACTGTAGATGGAGTGTACCTTCCACCTCAACTCCTGCTGTCATCTCTTTGCCTCCTATGTCTGTGACCTCCGAGGAAGGAAAGGATAGCTCCTTCCTTCCTTTATGGGCAAGCTTTATCATATTTGGAAAGTGCTTCCTAAGGTCTAACTTAGATCCTCTTTGCTACAATTGTCTCATTTCCTACTGCTTTTGTCCTTGTCCTTAGAAATCTTTTTGTCCTTTCACGTACGCTGTATAAGGCGAGAAGAAAGGTGTGCGGACCTTGGTTTACTCTTGAGTAGTCCCTACTCTCAGAGGGTTGCATGTCAGTGGAGCAAAGGGGGATACACACTAACACATAAACATGGCTGTGGTCCTGAGGGGTGGTGGGATGGAAGAGGAAATTGACAGTCAATCCAGGAAAACTGGAGACTGGGGAGCCGGCCCGGGCTGCGGCGTGTATGGAGCCATAGGTGGGAGTGGCATATCTGACACAGGAGTGAGCAGTGTCTTAGCACAAATGGGGGTAAGCCAGTGAGGGGGACTGTGGGTGCCCATGCTCATGGCTATGGATCTGAAACCCTTCTTCTTCTTTTAGATGCCAGTGGCCTGATCCGGTGGCTATTAATGGTGAACCCTACCCGCCGGGCCACCCTGGAGGATGTGGCCAGTCACTGGTGGGTCAACTGGGGCTATGCCACCCGTGTCGGGGAGCAGGAAGGTCTGCACGAGGGAAGGCACACCGGCAGCGACTCTGGCCGGGCCTCCGTGGCTGACTGGCTCCGGCGGTCCTCCCGCCCCCTCCTGGAGAACGGGGCCAAGGTCTGCAGCTTCTTCAAGCAGCATGCGCCTGGAGGCGGGAGTCTCGCCCCTGGCCTGGAGCGCCAGCATTCGCTCAAGAAGTCCCGCAAAGAGAATGACATGGCCCAGACTCTCCAGGGGGACCCAGCTGCTGACACCTCCCCTCGCCCTGGCAAGGGCAACCTCAAGCTGCCGAAAAGCATCCTCAAGAAGAAGGCATCAACCTCCTCGGAAGGGGCAAGGGAGGGCCCTGAGCTTGGCCCCGTCCCTGTGAGCCCAGGACAGGCTGCCCCCCTGCTCCCCAAGAAGGGCATCCTCAAGAAGTCTCGCCAGCGGGAATCCGGCTACTACTCCTCTCCTGAACCCAGTGAGTCTGGGGAGCTCTTGGATGCAGGGGACGTGTTTGTCAGTGGGGACGCCGTGGAGCACACGCCCCCCCAAGCCTCAGGGCTGTTGCGCCATCGCAAGGGCATCCTCAAACACAACGGCAAGTTCTCCCACGCGGCCCTGGAGCTCACAACCCACACCACCTTCGGTTCTTTGGATGAACTGGCCTCACCTCACCCTCCAGCCCGGGCCAGCCGCCCCTCGGGGGCAGTGAGTGAGGACAGCATCCTGTCCTCTGAGTCCTTTGACCAGCTAGACTTGCCCGAACGGTTCCCTGAGCCCCCACTGCGGGGCTGTGTGTCTGTGGACAACCTCATGGGGCTTGAGGAGCCCCCCTCAGAGGGCCCTGGGAGCAGGGGCCTGAGGTGCTGGCGGCAGGACCCCCTGGGGGTTAGCTGTTTTTCCCTGATGGACTGCCCGGAGGTGACAGAGGCCTACCAGCAGGCACTGGGGGTCTGCTCAAAGCTCAGCTGAAGGTGGGGGGCACTGCCCCATCCTGGCTAGCTCTAAGATGCAGCTGGCTGCACCCTGAGGGGAAACTGTCTTCTTCCCTGCCTCCCAGGACCAGCATCCCAGCCCAGAAGGCTGAGATGGTTTGCAATTGAGCCCTGGGGAGGGCTGGATGTGGGAAGTGGGCAAGTGAAGTGCACTGAAGGTTCAATGTCTTCAGCCCCATGGATCCAAGAAGGTAGTAGAAGGGAAATGAGTAGAGAAGTAGAGAGGAAGGCCCAAGGCTGAGTCCAGGTTGCCTGTTTCTTGTACACATAGTAGGGCCACAGAGAGCTGGAAAGAGCGCTCTCAGCGCCCAGCTCCTATAAAGGGTAAGTTTTGTGCCTGGTACCTTCCTGCCAAGGTGGGGATGGAAACTCTTTATTCACATACACATTCCCATCTCCGCCGACCACTCAAACTGGAGTGTGGCACCCCCTAATGTGCCTGGGGTGCCCTGGGAATGGTCTTCTAGAGTGTGCCCTTCCTTATTTATCTGAGCAGTAAAAGAACACAGCCTCTGTTTCCTCAAAGGTTCTCTCCCCTTTCACATCATCCAAACCTGGCCGAAGCCTCCTGGAGTCGCTGCTATGAATCTAAAAGACTTGAAAAGGCTCAGGCTGCTATTGGACATCATCTCAAGGGGCCCAGATTCCCCTGGACCCCACCTTGGACCTCAAAGACTCTGAACTTCTCTAGCCTCCAAGCTGCTCCTGCTACTGAGAATGGATGTATCTGTTTCTCTGGGCTTTCAGGGCCTAGAATGTTCTTATTTATTTTTATGTTTTCAGCTCTGCATTTTTAAAATAGTGAATCTTACTGTTTTCAATAATGTGAATACTATGTTCTGGGGAAACGCACTATGACATCTAAGTTTTGTGTACAGGGAGATATTTTTGCAATGATTCCCTACTGATCAAGGGGAAGCCGGGGGCCTTTTATAAATCTACATGTCCCATCGCACTATCTGGAAGGGGTCTCTGACTCCCTCACTCCACGCCCTGATTCTATCTACCTGATGGTCCCTCTTCCCTTCTGTGGTGGCTAGAAAGAGCCACCCCATTAAAAACCAGAACGATGATTGGAAAATAGCTTCTGTGGTTCTATTTGGGGAAGTGGGGCACAGGTCTTCGAGTTTTCTCTTAACACACACTCCCTTGGGCTCTCACAGGTGGAAAAAAGAGAACCTGCTTAATAAAAACAAAACACACACCAAAAACCGAGCTCTTAGCTCCAAAGGACTCCCTGTTATACCTCCATCAGCGGCTCTGCCCTTGTAAACACACAGCAGGGAGGGTGCCCTGGGCTGAGGGTCCCAATTTGCTCCTCCTGCCTTTAGCACTAAAGAACTGGGTTTGGCAGATTATACAGCCCTGCCCCCACCCTTCCCCCTCCTCTCCCATCCCTCCCCCATCTAGCTCCGTCCCCTGCTGCTTGTAGGCACCTCCACCGCCTTTATTCTCTCCCTCCAAAGAAATCCCTTTCCCTCCAATGCAGGCAGCTGCTCCCCACTCCGCCCCCCAACCGCCTGACTCTTAGAGGAAGTAAAGAATGCGTGGAATGCCCCCCTCGTTGGCCGTCCCTCTCCACCCCCTGCAGAGCATTCCCCGGACTCCCGCTCCATTGAGAAACTCCCAGGCTCTGAGGGCTAGGATGAAAGGGAGGATAAGGACAAAGTGCAGGCAGGCAGCCGGCTGGCTCCAGCTTCAAGCAGGCTCCCTCCCCCATACCTCACCCGGCTCTGGTGTTCGCAGGCCCCCAAACAGTCTGCTCCCCGTACACCTGCCCTCCCGCCAGCCTTCGGTGCCTGCCGGTGTGGAGCGGCTGCACTGCCCTCCCCGTCCCTGCATCTGGGGAGCTGGCAAAGTTGCTGAGTCTGGGGAAGAAGTGGGGAGGCCAGGCAACTATGGGATCAGGATGGGAGAGTAAACAAGAAACCGTTGAGGCTACAAATGGGGTATTTCAGTCTGATAATTTTGAAAAGGCTCCATGTCTCCTGGTGGTGGGGTTCCCACCTCCAGCCTTTTCATGGAGACTTTTCAAAGCTCTTGCAGCCCCGAGGCTCCACCACTTGAAAACAAGGCAGGTCCAACTGAGTGCTGGAGCTCTGGGCTAGACTGTGGGTAGACACAGGAAAAATATAAGGGAGGGTCTTTACCCAAGAAGCATAGAGTTCAGATGTGGAGTTAACTGTGTTCATTTATTCACTGACTCAGGAATCAAGCCCTATTGTGTGCTCAGCTCCGTGGAAGACAGAGGTAATTGCTCTGTTTCTGGCGCAACGCATAAGATCCTAACCTCAGAGAGGTTGCAGACTGAACAGGAAGCCAGCATGCATAAAAATAAGTAAAATTCAACAGAAAAGTTTTTAGTTCAGAGAATGTTGAAGGGGAGTTGGGATGATGAGAAAGAAGAATTGCAACTTAGGAGATAACAGGGCTACCATTTATTAAGTGCTTACGTATCAAACAAACACTTGATATGTTATGTAATGCCCAGGAAAGCCTTGTTAGTTCGGTACAATTTTTATCATTCTTGGGTCACAGAGGAAGAAATTGAGACTCAAAAACATAAAGTAACTTGCCTAGTTAGCAGGTGGGAAAACTCAACTCAAATCCAGGTCTGAGGGATGCCAAATCTTAGCGGAGTGGGCGATGGGGGGCTCATTTAAACTAGATTGGGTTTGGAGAGTTGGGAGAATATATCAGTGAATGGAACTACAAATACTTATTGAGACACTATTACATGCCACACTCTTGTCCAGGCACAAGGAGTATAGCAATTCCTTCTGCCCCAAATGCCTTCCCCTTACCTCCAAAGCCCCAAAAGGGAGCTGGGAAATAAAGGGTGAGTGAGAACACGGAGAAGCTAGAGTGGGGAGACAGGACGGGAGGAGAGAAGGGACGCCAAGCCCCTGCAGCCCATCCTACTAGCACTGCTGGCGGGGTGGATTTCTAGGAAGAGGAGGGGATGCAAAGGTACTTGGTCCTGAGATCTTTGTCCTCTTTGAGGTCTGTTTGCTTAACCTCTTCCAAGCCAGGGGCTGGGACGGGTGGGCAGGAGAGGGCATGGATGTGGCGGAAGCCCGCTGGGGAAAGAGACTCTGGGTGGGAAGAGAATGTCTATTACTCCAGCCCCTAGAGACCCAGGCTCAGGGATTCCATTTGCACGGAGCTTCCCCTCACTTGCCAGGATGCTTCATACCAAAAACATTCCAGAAAGCAGGCTCAAAGAGATGACTCTGGGCCCCAGGGGGGGAAGGCTGGAGCCCTAGGAATATTTAGTGCCACATCAGTGCTTCTGGAATGTGAATAACCCAGACAACCACCGGGGGCAACTTTGGGAGACAGGAAAGGGCCTTCAGAAACCAAGACAAGAAAGTCTTGGTCAGAATTCTCACCTTACCCTCAGCGCTTTCCTGGGGCAAGTCCATCCAGGCTGTCCCTGAGTGGAAACCCCCTCACTGGATAGTACCGAGGCTCCTCTGCGCAGAGCGGGGAGACCCCCACGGCCGGCATGTCAGGAGGAGCCCTTCCCTTCTCCCCAGACCCCATCCAGTCAGGCTGCCTTGGACCTTCTGATGGGCTGGTGGGAAGGGGAAATGGCACTGCAACAGTCCCCCGCATGGCACAGCGCCCACATCCCACTAGAGCTTCTGCTCAGCTCTGCAAGTCAGAATCCAGAGACTCACTGACAGCCAGAGCATGTCTGGACCACGATGAACCCAGGACAAAGGGCTAGCTGAGGAGCCTGGGCATTTTTAAGAGGAGACTGGGGTTGGGGGGATGCAGTTGTATACAAAACGGACAGAAATCTCTACCCTTATGGGGTTTCCATTCTAGTGGAGGAAGATAGACAAAGCAATAGATATAATAAATAGGTGAATTATATAGTATATTAACAGGTCATAAGCGTGAGGAGAATGGGAAGGGGACAGGGAATAACGTTTTAAATTGGGGTGATCAGAGAAGGACTCATCGAGAAGGTGGCATTTGTGCAAAGACCTGAAGGAGGGAGGTGCTAACCACATAGATATTTGGGGGAACAGTGTTCCAGGTGGAGGGAACAGACAATAGAAATGCCTTAAGGTGGGAGCAGGTCAGGCAAGTTCTAAAACAGCCATTGTGGTTTTCGGGCGAGCAACGCGGCGCCTGCCATGCCGGTGGTGATGGTTCTGCCGTGGCCCGCAGCCCAGGGACTCCTCCGGAAATGTTGGGAGCAGCTGCAGCGGAAACTTCGGCAGAGCCGGCCAGGCTTTCTCAGTCTTCAATGGGGACCAGCATTAGCGGTCCAAGGTCCAGCTATACTTACAGAACCAGCAAATGACACCAATGGAAGTAAGGAGATTTCCAGCTTCTTGGAGAGCATCTTTTGGATGGCACCTCCCCAAAACAGACGCAGCATTGAAGTTAACAGGTGTAGGAGAAGAAACCCTCATAAGCTTATTAAAGTTAAGAACAATAGAGACATTTCTCCTGAATGTGGTCACCTGAAACAGAAACACGTCCTCTGTGGCTATTGCTATGAGAAGGTGTGTAAAGAGACAGCGGAAATCAGACCACAGATAGAGAAGCAAGAGGGAGGCCCTTTCAAGGCTCCTACCGTGGAGACCATGGTGCTGTACTTGGGGGAGACACCCTCCAAGCAAGATCAGGGCAAGAGGATCATTGAGAGAGAACGGAAGCGGCCATCCTGGTTCACCCAGAATTGACACCAAACATGTTTCGAGAGGATAACTTCACATAAGACGTTTCTCCTGAAAAAGAGGAAGATTCTTTGTTTTTATGTTGGTTGTGTGCTTGTTTTTAAATCATCAGCATAGCCTAAAACATTCTTTATAAGCAGTTAGTTTTTTGTGGGTAATTTGAAGAATGCATCAGGAGTAAAGTCTGAAAATGTTTGTTTATGCAGAGGCTCAGTGGATTTATGTGTCTGTTTCTATTATACTATGAAGTTTTAGTAAACAGAATTTTCAGGACAGAAAAATAAAACCTAATTTAAAATTCGTAGCCAGAATTATGCGTCTGGGCTCTGGTGGTGTTTGTTTGCCACTGGTTTTTCTTACAAGAATACGTACACAAATGCTTTTGTTTAAGTAACACCTGAAAATAGGTTATTTAAATTCTGGGTGTCGCTTTTTTAAGATGGTAGATGTAGCAGTAAGAAAAAGTTCGTTCTGTTTGGTTTTTTTTGTTTGTTTGTTTTAGCAAATTAAAATTGCCTTTGTGTGGCACTTTAAAAAAAAACAAAAACAAAAACAGCCATTGAGGCTGGAACAGAGTGAGTGAAGGAGAAAGTAGCAGAGAGAGGGTCAAGATAGGCAGCAGGGGTCGGGGAGTAGAGCACCTAGGGCCTTGTGAGCCATTACACAGGTTATGGGTTTTTTCTGAGTGAAATGGGGAGCCAGTGGGAAGTTTAGAGCAAAAGGAATGGCGTAATCTGACTAAGGATTTTTTTTGTTAATTCCTCTGGCTGCTTGTTGAGAATAGCCAGGGGGTGGGGGTGGCCTGAAGGACTTGAGGGATGGCGTGTCCACTATTCGAGAGGGGGAAAGGAAGGTTGCAGGTGGAGGGGGGTGGGGGAAGCCAGGGAGTGCTTCGACCTCCAGGGGCGATAAGAGGTATAAGGAGTCTGGAATTTGGGAAAGAGATGTGAGTTGGAGATAGAGATTTAGCAGTTGTTGCTAGGAAAGAATTTCTGCTTTGGGTGGAAAATCACCTTAGTTGATCTCTGAAGTCTCTGAGTTCTAAAGGTTCTAGGGTTTTATTGAATAGGAAAGCAGTTATTTGTATAGCCGATCAGTTGTTTGTGAAAGCTTGACAGCGGGGGAGGTGGGTGTTGCTGAGTTGGGAAGGCAGTTCTGTCTGTTTGGAAGACAACTTCCTCTCCTGAGGAAGACAGCGGGGCTTCTCCCATCCTTGGGAGAAGGCTGGGGGGCAGGGTGGGGGGGGAACAGTCCATTGTAGAACCGAGTCTTCCTGTGCGAGAGGGCTGTACTAAAAGACTTCTCAAGACCCTCCCGCTCTGAAACTTTACGACTGTGCATCTTCTAAGGCTTTTACAGATTTTACAAGAACATTGGAAATGTCACCCTTGGGCCAGGGCTCTGCCTCTGACACAGGCAGAGGGGATGGGAGTTGCCTTGTACAACCCAGGCCCCAAAGAACAAGCCAGCTCCCGGATTCCCAGTTCTCTTCCTGTGTTTCAGAGCTTCCTGCTTCAGATCACTGGGGAGCTTGAGCGCAGCCCACAGGGCCTGGGAATCTGCATTTTTAACAAGCCTGGTGAGTGGCTCTGATGACACCAAAGTTTGAGAACTGACTCCAGGTGAGAGCCTTAACTTACCTCTACAGAGCTGCTGCCTTTAGAGGAATTTTATGCCACTGGGCACACAGCTTCTCTCTGGGATACAAACCTCTCTTTCTCCCTCTCTCACTCTTATTCTGCCTCCTTTTGGCTCTAAAATCCTCCCCTCGCTGATTGTTTCTCAGAATTCCCCATTGCTTTTCAGGCTCTTCCCTCCTCACTCCAGCCACCAGTCCTCTCCCCCAGCTAATCCCACCTTCTCAATTTCACCTTTTCCCCTCTGGGGGCATTTAGGTCAAGTTGGGGGAATGAGTCATCCGAGGGTTGGGGAGGGGGGCTTTAAGTCCATAAATGGGCAAAAACTCTGATTTCAGGTCTCAGTCTCTAGGAAAGAGCCAATTTCTCCCCCACTGTCCCCCGCCCCCAAAGGAATTCCCCAGAGAAAAGGAAGGCTTTGGGAGAGGTGTTGACCAATGGAATTTTAGAAACAGCAGTTTTTTAGGAGATAGGAGACTGACTCAGCTTCCCTGATAAACAGACAGTGCCGGCCAGGATTTTCCCAGCCCAAGAGGCCAAAATCCCATTTCCGGGTGGAAACGAGGGCCCAGCCAGCACCACCCCCTCCCTACTCCTCACTGCTTTCCCCTCCTAGGAGAATGCAGCTCCAGGCGGCGCTGACCTGGGCTCTGGACAGCACAGGCACTCAGCTATCCCAGCAGGGCTGACCACATGCCTCACCCAGACCCCGGGGAAAGGGTGCAGTGACCTTTTAAATTTCCCCGGCTGGATTCTGAATCACCCTCCAGCCTGGCCTGCAGTGTCTTCCTGATCCTTGGCTGTGCCATCAAGCAGGTGGGCCCCTGGTTGGTAGCAGGCCAGCCGCTGGCATGGAGCCCCCCTGTGCTAAGGGACCCCTGGCTTGCTCTGCCTCCCAGCCCAGTGCCCAGTTCTCTGTGAATGGAAAAGCCGTTGGCCAGGTGGCACCTGGGGAGAGCTGGCTGTCTCCTCCTCAGAGCCTCACACAGTGGCTAGGTCTCCCTTGAGACCCTTTCACAATTCAGGGTCTGGGCCTCACGTGGCTGCTCAGAAACCTTGCTTGCAACAGGCCCAGGAGACTAGGGGGCAGACTCACAAAGCTCCAGGAGATGAACAGACCCAGCCAGAATGTCAATTGTTGATTTATAATGAAAAATATAACTGCTGCGAAACCAACCAGACACTCGGGTTTGCTGATGAGCACATTCGCTGTCTGTTGGCCATTTCACACGAGGGGAAGCCGAGATTCAGTGGGAAGGTTACTTGGGGAGCACGGGAGCTGGGCAGGGAACGCTGTGACCATGAACGGTCTTCGTGGAGTACCAGCCTCTCAGCCAGGCCACACCAGGTGGCCTTGTTCAGGACGCGCTTCCCCAGTACAGCTCTGGGGGACATCCCACACATGTATTTGTTGCCCCAGAGACAAGCTCCTGGCTTAGCATGTTCCTCCTTTAGGCAGAACACAGTGCAGTCACTTAGAGAGCCCCTTTCACAGCACACTCACACCAGTCCTGTTGCCCCAAGGATTAAACTGGATGACTCATGAATGTGCTTTGTAAGCAACGCCTCCCCAAAGAAACTAAGGAGTGGGAGAAGGTACTCAATAAATGTTTAATAAAGGGCCTCCACCTGCTCTCCCGGCCCCAGCCCCTTAGAAATGGGACTCTGATAGTTGAATCAGCGAAAAGCCATCCCCTAATAAACCCATCCATGTGTATTGAGACCTTACTTTGTTCTAGGTGCTGTGGAAAATACAGAAGCAATAAAGGCATGGTTCCCCCCTTCAAGGAATTTGTATATAATAAAGTTGAAGCTATAAAATAACACCTACAGGATGATCGTGAACAGCCCAGAGGTGAGTGTGCTAAGGGTGTATGTCTGGTACAAAAAATGTATAGGACACTCATGTTCCATTGGACTTGGTTGTAATGGGACCACTTGTGTGGACGAGGGATGGACCACTGGCTGTTTTGGGTCCCCACTCTTTTGTCACTAGATTGGTCAGTAAAGGAATAAGCCCCCCACTAACTAAAGTCTCTAGGTGTCTAGGCCCCAAGGCAGGGTCTCACTTGAGTCCACTCAGTTGAAATGTGAGGGCCCAGCCGTCCTTCCTCACAACCACTAGCCGTGGCAGGAAATGAGAGAGAGGGTCAGAATGAGCGGATGAACACCAGGGAGGGACGGGGAAGTAAGGTGGTCAGCTCCCTCCTTGCCAGCCATGGTTGGGGCCGGTTGGGGCAGCGAGGACATTGGTTCTTTGACCCTGTCCCCAGGAGCCCATCCATTCTTTTCTCCCTGCCTGGAGGAGTTTACCTTCTTTAGAGCCTCTCAGAGCCTCAAGATGAGGCAGAATTGTAACTCTCTCTCTGACTCAGCTTGGTCCACTTCATAACTTGTGTGCCACCCCTAGGTCCCTTGGGTCCGAGTCTTTCTAGACCCATTTTTTTTCATCCCTGCTAAGGCACTAGGCAAGATCCGGCCTCAGCCACCTCCCACCCCCACTACCTATCTCAGAAATAAGAACCAGCTTGGAATCACATTAAATTATGTGTGCAGTGTGTCATATCCACCCCAAATCAATGTCAGGGGCAAGGTTGCTGCTACTGATCGCCACTGAAGCCTCTGGTGTTGCTCTAGTGCACCAGCTCTCAAAGTGTGGTCAGGGACCCCTGGGGGTTCCCCAAGTCCTTTCAGAGGAAAACAAGGTCAAAACTGTTTTCATCATAATATGAAAACATCATTTGCCTTTTTACTTTCATTCTCTCATGAGTACACAGTGGAATTTTCCAGAAGCTTCATGGTGTGTGATATTATAACAGACCGGATGCTGAAGGAGACATAAGACTCCAACTCTGCACAGCAATGTGAACATACTTAATACAATCAAACTACACACTTAAAACAGTTCGGATGGTAAATTTTATGTTATGTATTTTGTTACCACAATTAAATTTTTTAATTTTAAAGAAAAGACTCTGTCTCTTTTTCATTAAGCCAAACATTAAAAACATTTGCACAAAATGTAGAACAATGCCACTCTTCTCACTATTTTCTTTGTTTGTTTTGGAAAATACAACAAGTTTTTGTAAAAATGTTTTGTATATGTAAATGTGTAATGAGTTATTACTGTCACTTTTTTAAACTTATTTTAAAATAAATTAATAAATATTTTTTAATTTCTAATATGATAAACATCAGTTCACCCATATAAATGCTCTTTGAGTGTCCTCAATAAGTTTTTAGAGTATAAAGGGATCCTGAGACCAAAACATTTAATAACTGCTGCTCTACTGAGAAGGAATACAGCAGGTAGGGTTGCCAGATAAAATACAGGATTCCCAGTTAAATTTGAATTTCACATAAACAATGAATAAGTTTTTAGTGTAATATTACCTAAAACATGCTGAACTAAAAAATTATTTGTTGTTTATGTGAAATTCAAATTTAAATGGGTATTCTGTATTTTTATTTGCTAAATCTGGCAACTCTGACAGCGGGAAAGATTTAGGTTAGACTGAGAACTTGAGTCAGATGTTGGGATTCTGACCCAGGAAAGGATGGAGAATTTCTGACAACTTTGAGAAAAACGAATGGGTCTGCGGGCCCTAAATGCTGAGGGCTGGGGGTTACAGCCAGGAGGGGGCGCGGGGACAAAGGGTCTTCCCTGAGCTGGGCCCGAGACTCACTCCAAAAAACCCAGGCAGCTGGAGGATGAGCAAAAACAGTGGAAAGTGAGACCCAACGTTGGGAGGACTGAGGTCTCCGGAGGATGTCAAAAACATGAGGCAGTGAGGTCATTCGGCCCCCCTGACCTCTGCTAAAAATAGTTGTGGTTGCCATAGGGGTGAGAGCTGTCAGGAAGCCAGGGGTGAATCTCCATGTCTGGTTGGGGCTGTGCAGAGATATAGCTGGGGCGATTGGGCCGTCAGGCCAGGTGGCAGGAAACCTAAGACACACTTTTGGGGCTAGAAATAACAGAGACAAAGAACTAGTCTTAGGAGCAGCCCAGGGGAGAAGGGCCCACACCTCCAGCTAGAATGGAGGCCAATGACAGGTCCCTCCTCCCATCAGCATAGGGAAGCTCTAAGAAGCTCTTTCCTTTAAGAGAGGCAGGGGTGCCCCAGAAATAAGACTAGGAGGGAGGTTTTGGTGCTTTTTTAAAAAATTATTTTATTTTTTTGCCTTCAACATGTATTTAGCATTACTCTATACTTGGCATTGTACCCAGCCCTGAGGATTCTGAATTGAATAAATGTGGTTCCCACCCTCCAGAGTCCGGTGGAGGAGAAAGACGCATAAAACCAACACAAATTTATGAACTCTTTTTTTTTTTTTTTTTTTTAAAGATTTATTGATTGATTGATTACTATGTTGGGTCTTCGTTTCTGTGCTAGGGCTTTCTCTAGTTGCGGCAAGCGGGGGCCACTCTTCATCGCGGTGCGCGGGCCTCTCACTATCGCGGCCTCTCTTGTTGCGGAGCACAGGCTCCAGACGCGCAGGCTCAGTAGTTGTGGCTCACGGGCCTAGTTGCTCCGCGGCATGTGGGATCTTCCCAGACCAGGGCTCGAACCCGTGTCCCCTGCATTGGCAGGCAGATTCTCAACCACTGCGCCACCAGGGAAGCCCTATGAACTCTTTTTGATAAGAGTTAATGATCAAAGGCCCGAGCAGCAACCTACCCACTGCACACCAGGCCCCTCCCTTTGGCAACCCCCAGCCCCAGCCCGGGCTGCAAACCAGCTGAGGGTGGAGAACCACCCAGATGCCTGCAGAGCAACACGCCAAGTGCCAGACCCTTTCTCTGCCCACACATCTCTGCCAACTGTTTGGAGCAAAGGAAAATAACCCAGTTTGGGGAAAGACATAAAAATGACAGTATTCTTTCTTGATCCTTCTCCCTCGCCACGTCCCAGCCTGGGAAAACCTGTTAGATGCTTCTTGAGAGGGTTTCTAAAGGCCATTATTGGCTTCCAGTTAAAGTGGGTGAGTGTGTGTGTATTGAGGCGGGCTGGCTTTCGTTGACCATGGAGGTTTGGGACCCAGTTCGAAGTCACAGAACAGGTAGAGACAAAAGACAGTCAGTCATTTCTGGTGTCTAGAGCTTACTGAACAAACATGGATTGAGCCCCTGTTGCCAGGGACCAGGGTGGGATGTTGAGTCCAGAGCTCCAGCCTGCTAGGGGCACCGTCATTACACAGGACATTGGGGAAAGCTTCGTGGAGGGAGTGAGCTGAGTGTTGCAGGCTGAGGAGTTTTCTGAGTCAAGTAGAGGGGTTTTTAAGGAGCAAGAATTCCTTGCAAACTTAAACACTGACCTCAAACAGTCAAGTCTGGTGCCTGTATGTAAACCTCGTTCACTCAGATGTGCTCCAATATCCTGACTGCCACCCCCTCTCCAGCCCCATTTTATCCTCGGATATGCCCCTGCCAAGTAAGGTGTCTGCTGTCTAGGGAGAGGCAGGGTCCAGGGGCTCTTTTTCTGTCCCCCGGGTTCCTGGGGTTCAGGCTCCAGGCCTGGTTTCTGCCCTTGTCTCTCCTCTCTCACAAGCTGCAGCCTGGTAGCTTGGCCCCTCACTGCTGTGCCACGAGGGAGGCTGTTAGAAGCACAGCTCAGCACGGGGGCAGGTTGGGTGTGTCTCTCTGGAGCAGCAGCAGGAGCCCGCTGGGCACGGTCAGGAACGGTCAGGACCAATCTCCCCTGAGGCCAAGGGCAGCCATTTCTCTGTTGTGTCTTCCCCACGGTCGGACAGACTGTGTTGGCTCCTCTGAGGCCCCATGTGAGAAGGAGAGTGTTGGCTCTGCCCAGATTGGCTGTGTGACCTTGGTCAAGTCAGTGGACGTTGACCTCCTATTTGTTCAAGTATAATCTGTACTCTAAGGTCTGTCCGAGGCAATATGTGTGAACACACTTTGTGAGCTGTAAAGCACAGCACTGGTGTGAAAGGCTGTTACTTTGTGGGTGTCCTGAGCCCCCATGGTTAGAACAGGGAGGCTGTCTCAGAGTTTACTTTTCAGGCATCATCTTCCAGATGGGGATTCCTAACCTGGGGTCCCGATGTTCTGCAGGGAGTCCTGGTGGCATTTGTAGGTTTTTTGAGAAGGTACGTTTTCTGGGAAGATGATGCAGAGCTTTTCATCAGACCCTCAAGAGAGTGGACAAGTGCAGACCTGTTGAGAGCCACTGCCTGAGCCTTGGGCTTCATCCCTGGGGGTCATCTGCCAGGGAACCCCGACCCAGGAAGGCCGAGGGGCGTCCGAATCGTTGGAGGCAACAGTCACGCAGGCTGAGTGACCTATGTGTACCCACTCAACAAGGACGTGTCTAAACAGCCACATGAGTCCAAAATCGCCAAGGAGGTGTTTGCTGAGCCCAAGTTCAGTGCAGGCCAGCACGACAATAGAGCTCATGGGATCTATATCATGCCAAAGTCTAGGAGGTGATTGTTCTGTACTGTTCTCTATGTTGGCCTGATCTTGACTGGAATGCCAAGTCCCATTCTAGATACCATGTTACTATAAGAGTGCAGATAAATGGAAATATTTCCAGGGGACACAGGCCAAGCTGTCAAAATGTCTTGAAACCAGTCTTAGGAGGAATGACTAAAAGAACTGAGGGTATTTGGCTCAGAGCAAAGAATTACAGAGTAGACGGAGACTGCGAGTGGACATTAAATTCTTGAAGTGCTGTCTAGTGGATTCTATAGGGAGGCAGATAGTAACTCAGTAAAAGGAAATATTTTCTAACAGTGAGCTCCATGGGGTGGTTGGACTGGAACTCCCCACTACCCCACATATTTGGTCTTTTGGAAGGGAATAAATTACAGGGTCTAAGCTCTATCCCAGAAGAAGAGGAAGAAGAGACAATGATCATTCCTCTCGTGGGACTCAGGGAGAATGGGTGTTGCCTTGTAGAGGGGAGAAGGGGCAGGGCAGGGAACAGCAAGCCAGATCTGGGCCCCTGAGGCCTCTGCCTGCTTTCACAAAGGAGTCTTCTCTGACTGCCTGGATCAACTGTGGTCGAATCCCTTCCTCCATGGACCCTGCTGTCTTGCACACAGCGGGGAGCAGGGCTGGGTGAGGAGAGAGGAAGCTGATGGCCAGAAAGGCTGGTCTCCAGCCCCCTTGAAAGACAGGATGGGCTGTCCTAGGCAGGCCAGAGGGGTGGGGATGGGAAGATGGCTCACTGGTGAATCACCCATGGCCATTGTCTGCTCCTGCTCCCTCTGGGGAGGGTTGCTGGGGGAGACAAACCTCTGGCCAGCGGGGCCGATGAGGACAGGTTTCCCACTCCTGTCCTCACAGCTCTTGGGGCCCTCCTGGCCCGCCACCCAGCAGGGGAGCGCCTGTGAGTTGGCCTTGGATGGATGTTGAGGGGAGTTCGTCCAACTCCGCTCACCCTTCACGAAGGATGGGGGTCCCACAGAGGAGCCCAGAGACGTGGTCTGCAGGGGAAGCTGCCCGGCCCTGTCTGGCACAGCCGAGGAATCTGGCAGGCGTGCCCCCTCTCTAGTGACCTCACCTGAGCCTGCCAGGCACACCCTCCCTGCCACACCCTTCCTAAACCTCCTTCCAAACCTGCCCTCACCCAGCAGGCCTGTCGAGCACCGCGCCCCACCTCAGGGCCCCAGGGGAGCCTAGGGAGAGTGAGGTAACTGCGGGTCAGCCCCTCACCAGGGCCTGGTCTGGTCTGAGGCACAGGGCTGGCCTCCTGTCTCCAGTCGAGTCTGGGTCCCTGATGACTTCTGGGGTTGGAGGTCACAGAAGTGCAAAATGACAGACTGTCAGGGCTGTTATATATATGGAGAAACTGAGGTCTGCAGAGAGCAGACACAAGCAGCAGGACACCCAGTCTGCAGTGGGAAGCTGGGGGGCCGCATGACAGGAGACTGCTGCCCTCCTGGCTCCGGCAGGCCTCTGACCTGGGAAAAGTCTGAGGTTTAGAGCCACCTGACAGTTCTCCTGCTGCCTCCCTTGCTTCTTTGCTTTTTTGGACCCATATGAAGGTGTTCTGGAGGGTAGGAGCGAGGTTAAGAAAGGGATGGCCCTGTGGGGTCAGCAGCGTGGGCTTTGGAGCCAGACAGGCATAGGTTAGAACCCTGGTTCCTGCCACCTCCTGCCAGCAGGACCTTGAGAAGTACCTAGGT
This sequence comes from Balaenoptera physalus, assembly GCF_965194825.1. Lineage (NCBI taxonomy): Eukaryota > Metazoa > Chordata > Mammalia > Artiodactyla > Balaenopteridae > Balaenoptera > Balaenoptera physalus. The sequence goes on from NC_138882.1 coordinate 33,974,377, forward strand.
CTCGCTGAGCCTCAGTTTTCTCATCTGCAAAATGACAATAATTACTTTCTCGAAATGCAGAATGTGTTACATCTATTATCTCATTTAACTCTCACAGCAAACAGTTTGAGGTAGATAGTCTCTCCAACCTTCAGATGAGAAAACTGAGGCTCAGATACATCGTGCAGGATCTCGGGAATCCTGATGAGTGGTAGAGCTGGGACATAACCTGTGACTGTCTGATCCCAGGGCCCGCGCTCTGGACCACTCTGCTATTCTGCCGTGGCCTCCGAGGATGGCTGGGAGAAATGACGGGGGTGAGGTAACAAGATATAGCGCCCCTTCCCCAGGACCTGATGAGGTGTCGCAGAGAGCAGGGCTGGGTGAAGAAAGAGGAGAGAGGGGCTTCTGGGTCCAAAGCAGAGGCCACTGCGAGGGTCCCGGGCCTGTGGCACTTCGGGTTAGTGGAAGGGGAGGGACCGGAAGTCTTCTCGAAGGTGGATGAGGGCAGAGCCAGTGAAATAGAGATTCTGTGGTTAAAGCAGCCCCTCAGTGTTGCTGAGACCGTGGGGCTGAGGGAAAGGCAGACTCAGGAGGAACACGTGCCAAGCTGCTGACAGGGCTTTCCCCTGCGTAGGGACAACATTTTTACTCTCCAGCCCCCATATTGTTTGCATTTTTTACACCGACTGTGCATTATTTGAATTTTCTTTTAAAGGAAAAATAAAGGCTAGAAAGATGTATGTCAAATGCTAATAGTGGGTGGAGGGCATCATCTGTGACTGAAGTTCCCTCAAATTTTCTACGACAAACATGTATTAATCATTCTCAAGAAATATTATTTAAATGAGATTATACATGTAAAGTGTCTGGAACAGCACTTCTGCCATGATGGAAATGCGTTCCATCTGTGCTGTCCAGTACGGCAGACACCAGCCACACGTAGCTCCTGAGCACTTGAAATGTAGCTAGTGCAGCCGAGGAAATGAATTTTTAATTTTATTGAATTTTAATTAACTTACATTTAATTTTAAGTAGGCCTGGCCTTTGAGGGTTCAATAAGACAGACTGTGGATGATGATGCCGGGCTTTATTTATTTATTTTGGCCGCGCCACGCGGCTTTCGGGATCTCAGTTCCCCGACTAGGGATTGACTGAACCTGGGCTGCGGCAGTGAAAGCCTGGAATCCTAACCACTAGGCCACCAGGGAACTCCTGATGCTGACCTCTAGAAGAAAGTTTGCTGCCCTGTCACCATCTGAGCCCTTCCTGATGAGTGCCCTCTTCCCTGCCCTCTCTTTCCTCCTCGGCTTCAGAGCTTCCTCTACCTTCCTCTACTGCCTCCCCCTCAGCCACCTTACCTTCCTTCTCCGACCCTGTACAGAGCACAGGGGTTCCTCGGCCAAACCCCTCCAGGTGTGCTTGCCGTGATGTGCACAGCTGCAGGTGAGAGCCCAGGCTCAGCACCGCCTCACTGTGGCAATCTCAAGCAAGTCACCACCTCTATCTGGGCCTCAGTTTCCTCATATGTATAATGGGAGTCTTGGCCAGAGATTCCATAAAGGCCTCATGGCCCTTCACCTAGCTGCTGAGGTCACAGGCTGGGATCACTGGGCATGGCCAGGGTTACTGGGCACTGCTGAGCAAGAGAGACTTAAGTGAGGTGACAGAAAGGACTGTCTGGCTGGAAGGCTTATGAGGTGCTGGGATGGGCGAAAAATGTGTGATGAAAGATGTGTCATCGAGGGAAGAGAACTTTGCTAATCCAGCTCCCCTCCAGCAGCTAGCTGCTCTTTCTTAGATCATAACTTCGTTTTAGCAGTTACCAAGCTCCGTTGTCTTTTTTTTTTTTTTTTTTTTTTAATTTATTTATTTTCGGCTGCATTGTGTCTTCGTTGCTGCCCGCGGGCTTTTCTCTAGTTGCGGTGAGCGGGGGCCACCCCCTGCTGCAGTGCACGGGCTTCTCATTGTGGTGGCCTCTCTTGTTGCGGAGCACGGGCTCTAGGCACACGGGCTTCAGCAGTTGTGGCACTCGGGCTCAGTAGTTGTGGCTCGCGGGCTCTAGAGCACGGTCTCGGTAGCCGTGGCGCATGGGCTTTGTTGCTCCGCGGCATGTGGGATCCTCCCAGACCAGGGCTCGAACCCGTGTCCCCTGCATTGGCAGGCAGACTCTCAACCACTGAGCCACCAGGGAAGCCCTCCGTTGTCATTTTTTTACCTCTGTCTTCCTGGATAGATTTTGAGATGTTTGAAGAGAAAGAGTTTGTCTAGTTCACCTCAGTATCCTCCATCTCTTACATAAAACATGTTCATGTAGGTTTGATGAACAGATGAATAAATTGTTCCTTTGGATCCTCCCTAGGCTTTTCCCTCTGGGGTTGGCATTAAGCTCTGTGGCTCAAAGGACTTAGCCTTGGGAAAAAATAGAAAGTCAATGGAATTTGTAGAAAATTTTTTTTCCCTTTCTGCCTCCTTGAAAATGTTTTTTCTTCAACCTCTCAAACCCTAACCTTGTCTTTCTCTGGCAGAGTAAAGAAAGTGTTCAGTGGGATAAACAAATTCATACTAAGGTGTGAATGGCTCAAGGTTTACCCCTCGTAGGGGCACCTGCGTTTGTACATGTAACAAGCAACGCTTAGCCTACCTGTGGGTGTCAGGCTTCAGCTACAGCTGCGGTGGCGTTGTCAGCAAGCCTGGGTTTGTCCTGGGGCAGCCATTCACCAGCTGTGTCCATGAGTAAGTTCCCCTCATCTTTCTGAGACTCGGTTTGCTATCCTTAAGTGGAGTCTCATGTCACCTCTCTAGCTACCCACTAGGGTTATGGTGGAGATAAAATGAATCCATGTACACAAAAAGCATTGTTAGCTGTGAGGCCTTGGATAGGAAAAGGGATTGATATTGCGATGACTTTGGGCCGGGGTGGGGAGGGGTCTCCCCACACCCTCAAAATCATACCTGAGCAGAACACGGCTGTGCGTGGAAGTCACCTCCCTTTTAATCTCACAGCTGCCAAGTGGAGAAGAGAACCCTGGCATTCTCTCATCTTTTGCCCTGCTCCCGGGGAAAGGTGAGAGGGAGGCCAGGAGAGCCTTTGGAGCCAAACTTGCTCTCCGACTCACCTCCAGATGCCCTCCCCACAACCTGGGCGTCCAGCAGTGAAGACTCCCCACGGTTAGAACACCGGTCCCGACTCCTCTGTCTGCGCGCATTCCTGCTCACAGACCTCACCCAAACCAAGCCACCTCTCCACCACACCGGGAGCCTGCCCTTGAGTCTGCTTCACAGAGATACTTCCTGGATTTCCCAGAAACTCACTAGCTTCGTCAATCTCTCCATCCTAAATTCTCCATTTGTGTGGAGGTGGGGACCCTAAAGCCCAGAGAGGTTGCATGACCGTCTCAGTATCACACAGCATAGTTGAGTGTTAGCCCCCAAGTCCCTAGACTTCCGGATGGTCCCAGATCTTCCTGAGGAGAATGCTCACCCTTTCCCTTCTCTCCCCAAACTCCCCTCACCTTCCCTTTCTCTTTCAAGCACCAACACCCCTCTGAAACCCCCAAGTCCCATAAGTTCTGGAGTGGGGGTTCCCTTCCCCTCTTCCCTCTCCCTCTCACTGGAGTGGCCTTAGAAGCCCCTTCCCCAGGTATCCTGCCCTCTGGGGTGTAGGCTGGGCAGTACTGATGCCTGAAACACCGCATATCCCTTCAAACCATGTAACGATGCCTCTGTCTCACCTGCAAGCCCAGAACCTGACCAAAACTATCTGCTTGGGACACTCTCCCTTCTTGCCTCTTGCCCATCCTTCAGTGCTCTGAGAAACCTCCCCAAAGGTCCCTATCAGAGTGGAGCTCTCCCTCCCTGGACTTCTCACCCCATCCCCTGCTGCAGCATTTATCTCTTCCTGCCTCTGTGTTAGAGGGCTGTGTGTGTGTGTGTGTGTGTGTGTGTGTCCCCATGTGTGTGTGTGTATGTGTGTCCCCACTAGGCTGTGAGCTCCATGAGGGCATGGACCATGTCTTACTTTTCTTTGTGTCTGAGTGCCTGGCACAGAGCAGGTGTTCAAAACTGCATTTCTTGAATTTCACTGAACCTAAAGCTAGTGGTTTGGGTTACAGGCTACCTGGACTACAGGCTGCCCATCTCTGATGAGAGCTCCAAGACCAGCAGAGAAGGAAATGCAGAGGAAGGAATGGGACCCCTGGTCAGCCCCTTCCTCCTCAGCATCCACGCTGCCATCTCTCAGGTCTTCCCATCCTTGGCCTGGCCTGGCCCTGCCTGGCTGAGAAGATGAGGAGGGGACCAGCCAGAGACATATAACAGGTCTGTGCTGGTGACTTGTCTCTTGCATGAGTTTATTTAATGCCCAATTTCGTGGGAAATCTTCCCCTCCTCACCTCCACCTCAACTCTGGGTGCTTGGGGCTGGGCTCAGGTAGAAAAAGAACAAAGGGACCCAAGAGAGTGGTACAGAGAGAACTCAGCCTTCCTGTAGGAGCCCAGAGATCAGAGCGCCCAAACCAGCTGGAGACCCAGATCTTTCTAAAGGATTTACTTCAGTCTTCTCTTCAGTGAGCTGAAATCGCTACAAGAACAACCAGAGTAAGGCAATTAAAGGACCTTTAGGCTGGGAGGTTGGCCGGCAGCAGGGTCCAGGCACCCAGAGCTTGTGGAATCTCCTCCGGGTGCTTTTGGAAGCAGAGCCAACTTGGTGGGTGGCTGCCTGGGGGCAGGGGCATGGCCGAGGTGGTCTATTGAGCACCACTGGGCCCCTCATCTTGACAGTTAGACTTTGGAGGGCGGGGGAACCAAAGACAGGGATCGGCTACCGGGGAGGGAGGGCTCTTCTGCGAGGACCCGAGTGTGGGAAGCAGTGCCGCCGTCACCGACCTAGACTGTCCTTCTAGCTAGCTGGGTGACTCAGGTCCTGCTGGCAGGTCTGGATGTGCTGGGACAAGTCCCAGCCTTCCCTCCCTCTCCACCTCTGTCCCCGCACGCGTGGTGGAGGCCGAGCCTCCTCCTTCCAGCTCCACTGGGGGGTTGGCTACAAGCCTTCAGCCTGAGGCGCCACTGCCAGCCACTTTCTCAAGCCCTGCCCCAGGCCTGGCCCCGAGCAGGTCAGAGCCCTCTGTGGGGACCCCAGATGGCCCAGCAGCATCCTGACAGTTGTCTCCCATAGGGAGAGAGATCTGGGAACCTGGGGTGCAGGCACCCATATTTAACATCTCCTCCGAGCCTCACGAATGCCCTGCCACTTGGGCAGCCCAGGCATCCTTATTTCGACGAGGAGACGGAAGCCTGCAACCTCACAGCCAGCGCTGAGTGGCTGAGCCTCCACTCAAACCTGGGCCTGCTGATGCTGATCCCTGAGCACACACCTGGGCCCGTGGTCTGGAGAAGGCTGGGCCCCAAGCACTGATATACTCACAGGACCCGGGTGGAGGCAGCCGGCCTGGGCCAGGCAGGCCTCATCCAGTCCTGTCTCAAGCTGGGGCCTGACTCCCTGGGACTGGGCCGGCTTTGTCTGCAAGTCCTAGAGGAAAGGTGTCTGGAATAAGCAGGCTCTCAGCTCGCAGGGAAAGGGAGCTGTGAGGGCCTCTACTGAGCCTTCAGGAGTTGGAGACCAAAACCTCCTCAGTCACCCTCAGCCTTGCTCGTTTCTGTAGGGTCTGCCTTAGACGTCTCTGAGCAGTTCTGCACTTGAACATCCCCTTGGCTTCAGGAAGGAGGAGGAGTCATAACTTGCCTTGGTTAGTCCCTTATTACGTTCTAGGCACCAGGCTAAGGTGTGACACGCAGAATGTCCTCTCTCCTGCACCCCAAACCTGTGAGCCAGATGCCATTTGCTTTCCTATGGGCAGAGGAGGAGGCTAATCTGAGACTGGAACCTTGTCTGAGGTGAGTGGCAGCACTGGGACTGGAGCCCAGAGCTGCAGGCTCCAAAGCCCAGGCTCTTACATTGGAAACCAGACCTCACTTAAGGGCCCTGTCACTGACGGGGGCCTGCCACATGGATCCATCCAGGCGTCCCGGCTAAAGCTCCCCTCCTCTCCCACCCTGTGGCCCCAGGTCTTTCCTCCTTTGCCTCCCCCTCTCCCCAGAATCACCCTTGAGTCACCTGGAGGTGCGGGGGTCAGGTCACTGCCCTCTGCCCCGTGCCGTCTGAAGGCTTTGGTGTGGGCCCAGGCTGCACCTGCTGCAGCGCCACCGTTTCCACGAGGCTGGCAGGGAGCACCAGCTCTGCACGGGCACAGCAAACATGGCACAGCAAATACGCCGGCTCCAGGCCAGCCAGCTGCCCGCCAAGTGCTGCTGGAGCACTACCGCACCAAGCAGAGCTGAGTTCTCAGCTGCCCCCAGCCTGGGCCACTGAGGCTGCGGGAGTGTGCTGGCCTGGCTGGGCCCTCTGAACCCCAGGTGTGGGGCTGGGACCTGCAGGACGGACCCCCTGGGAGAAAGCCTGCCCGTTGGTCCTGCAGTCTAAAGGAGGGTGGTCCCCTGCAGAGGCCACCCTGACTCAATGTCTCACCCTGTGACCCCTGGTGGGAGGGGCAGGCAGGTCCAGATTGGAGCAATTTGTCCCCTTTTTACAGAGTGGAGAGAGGCTCAGACATAAACAAGGAATGGCAGTGACTGTCAGAGGAATGAAACGCAACTCCTAGTTGGGGCCTGGGCTTAGCGAGAAGCCCCTTGTCACAAAGAGGCAAATATAGGGTCTGCCTGTTCCGTCCTTTTTTGCAGAAGATGGCTCTGTAGCCGGGGCTGATGTTCCCCTCTCCTAGGGCTGTTTGTTTACTTTGCAGCCTCAGGATCAGCTGAGAATGTCATCCCCCAGCCTCCCTCTTCCCTCCTCCCTTTCAGTGTGGACTGTGGCAGGCAGTGACATTTAAGAACCAATGCAGGGAAGGCACCTGACCTTGGGGAGGAATGTGGGAAATGTCTGCAGCCTGGAGCAGCCACCCCCCACCTGGGGCCCAGGAATGTGGGCTCCTGGCCCAGAGCCCGTGGCCCCCAAGGGAGGTGTGCGTGTGGTTGAAAGAAATGGGTGGTGCAGGGCCCAGGAGTGACATTGTTGGAAGGCCCTGTAAGGTCACCTGGTGAAACTCCTACCCGGTTATAGAGGGTGAAGATGAACCATCAATGCTGCCCTCCTGCCAGCGCCAGCACAGCACCCTCTCTGATTCAGTTAAGGGCACAGTCCCTGACTCCTAAAGTCCCCTAAAGCCCAAGGTCATGGATACATCTGTAACCTGACTTCTCAGACCTACAGAACCACAGAATGTCAGAGCCCTTTGAAATTAGCAGCTACTGCATCCATCCATATTACAGATGTAGAAACTGAGGCCCAGAGAGATGGGAATTGACCACACGTGCACTAATTATGGGCCAGGGGTCTGGGGTAGGTGCTTTCCCTACAGCCCTCCTGCCTTCATGAACTGGGGGCATCTCCTTCTCACAGTAGGGAGACTCAGGTGGGCCCACTGAGCTCCCACAGGGTTCCTGCTGGGAATCCAGTGCCTTCTGTGGGTGCCCTCAACTGTCAGGGGTGGGAAATACAGTACCAGAGCAGACACTGAGGGCCTGGCCTCTGTGCTCAAGGCAGGTGATCTCTGCTCTGGCTGGACAGAATTGAAAGGCCAAGCTAACGCCAACAGATGCTAGTCTTTGGAGCTGAACCCTAAGAAAGTGCTGAATAAGGACTCTGCTGCCCTCCTGTGGCCATACCTGGGCATGACTGCTGTCATCGAGGCCTCCAGCTGCTTATGTTCTCCAAACTAAGGAAATCTCTCCCAATTCCCCTCCTCCTAGAAAGCACTCCAGCGGGGCTGGATGGGGTGGACATCATCTCACCTCCGTATCACCCAGGCCAGAGCTTTGGCTGTGGAAAGCAAATGGGAAGGGTGGATGACGCTTTGTTCAATGTCAGATCCTGGAGGATGAAGGCCACAGGCCAACAGGTGAGGTCCAGTCTGTGTTACCCAGAATGCTTGAGTGTTGGGAGAGACTCGGTGGTTTCCATGGAAACAGCCTAATCAACCAACGCTAGACGGGATGGTTTGAAAACTTAGAGGATATTTATTTCTCGGGAAGGTCCACAACAGCTGGCAGGCACTGCCCTCCCCTGTTCCAGGGGATTTCTCTCTCCTTTTCCGAGAAATCCCCTCTCTTCTTGGAAGTGCGCTTGGGGAGGCTGGGATGTGAAGAGAAACCATACACAACACTCCAGAGCCTTAAAAAAAGGAAAGCAACAGACAACCTCCCCCACACAAATACACACATACAGAATAAACAGACGTATAAAAAGAGGCTGAGGCTCTGCTTGGGAGAGTGGGGCTGGGCGGCTCTGCCCCAGTTCCCCCAGCCAGGAGTCTCCAGATCTAAATGGCATGGAAGTGCCTGACAGCCAAGCAGCAGCCCTGGCTTCAGAGAGAGGACCGGGGAGGGAGGTTGGGGGGGACCTCTCCCTGGAGCTCAGGGGGATAAGGGACAAAGGAACAAATAAATAAATAAATAAACAGAACCCTAAGAGTTTGGGCTGAGGCTCGGGACCCCTGGGGTCTCTTTCCCTGAAAAGAGCAGATCCAGGGACAGGCAGAAAGAATAACAGGGAACACACAAATCCAAAGCCACACCCAACTGGCCTCCAGAGCCTGCATCCTTCAGATCCCAGAAGGGCCCAACCCAGAACCCAGCCTCAACCCAGCTCTGGAGGAGGGAGGGGTGAGCTGGGGAGCTTCCCCAGGGCCAGTGGAAACTCTTGCCTTCATCCTGACCATCTCCACAAAGAGGGAGCCGGAGCTGCCTCCAGCATGGGCTGTTCCCTAGGAAAGCCAAGGCATGGCCCTCTCCTGCCCCTCTTCTCATTGGCCTTCCTGACCCATGGCATCTGCATCAGCTGGGAGGAGCCCTTGTGTGACTGTAAATTATCAAAACAGTCCATCCGGGTGTCCTCTGCTCCATTTGGCCACCAACGCCCCCACCACCTCCAGCCAGGGCTACACTTACGGCTCCCTTCAGGCCAACAGGGAGGAGGCACTGGACAGAAGAAGCAAGGACAGAGAAGGGGGCAGAAGTTGCTGGAATGGACAGTTTGGGCAGGAAGCCAAACTGGACACATGAAGAAGTCCAAGGACTCGGGAGTCCCAGGGTCCCCCCGGAGAAGCATGGCCAGCGGGGGGCTGGGGAGAGCACGGGGTCGGGACAGGCCGGCCGCTCAGCTGGGCAGTAGCACGTGCTGCAGGAGGTAGGTGAGGGAGTCCCAGTGCTTCCAGAGGAGGAAGAGGACGAGGACCAGGAGGGCGGTGCTGGTGATGCGCAGGCGGGTCTTCATGAGGGGTGTGATGAAGTTGGCGAGAGTGGACACGAACACCAGCAGCACGGCCATGAGCGCCAGGATCACGTTGATGAACTTGCCCAGCAGCGCCCGTGCGTTGGCGTTCTCCACGCCCTCCAGCTGCACCACCTGTTGCTGTTGCTGCTGCAGCTCCAGCTTGGTGACCCGGGTCAGGCAAGACTCCACAGCCTCCTGCAGGGACACAGGGGTGGGTGCATTGGAGGTCAGGGCGGGCAGACCCCCAGCCTAAACCCTACCTGCCCCTCAGAGGAGGTGACAGTGCTGTGCCCCCTCCGAAGGCCAGGCAGGGTAGAGGGTGATCAGCTGCAGCTAGGGGCCCGAGTCCTTTAATGATGACTATTTGGGGAGGCTGGTGGGAAGTGGAAGTCTTGATTAAGGGGAAGGGGCGGAACCAGCCCACTCCCAGATTCCTCTTGAGGCTGCTGTACCTGGATGTCCCGGGCCCTTTCGTAGGACTGGTAGGCCACCTTCTCCTCCATGCTGGCCAGCTCCTGCTTCAGGTTGGTCATCTCATTCTGGTGAAGCTCGGTCAGGTCGTTGAGCTGCTCCTCCAGCCGCTCATACCTGGAGGAGGGAGAAGGTATGACACCAGTCCCAGCTCCCCAAGCCTCTTGTCTCCCCCCAGGATCAATTTCACTCATTCTCAACAATGACTCAACCCACCCCAGGTGTCCAGCCCTGTCCAATTTTAACAGCAACAACAATGAAAGCTACTACGTACACAGCACTTCTTATATGCAGGCTCTGGGCTAGGCACTTTAGCCACATTATCTCATAGGATCCTCCCCACAAACCTTCAAGATAAGTACTAGTGTCATCCCCATTTTACAGATGAGAAGACTGAGGCATAGAGAGGTTGAGGAACTTGCCTGAGATCACAGAGCTCATGAACGGAGGAGTCAGGGATTGACTGACTTCAACAACCTCGGCCCTTAAGCCCTGGGCTAATAGGTTCTCCTGGGTACCAGGGACACAGGGATATAGAGACACAATCCCTGCTCTGAAGGTACAAAATATCAGAAGATGACTACTATGTGGGGGCAGGGGGGTAGTTAGTTTTCAGGCAGGTTTCCCCCTCAATTTTCCAAACCTTCTTCACATATATGAAGAAGAAAAAGTGCTAACTAAAGAAAAGATCCCTAAGAATCCCAAGGAGCAAGTGCCAAATGCCACACGAGAGGCGCAGAGCAAAAGCAGAGCAGACAGAAGGAAAGGAGGGGACAGGCTGACTCAGGACCCTCGGCTGGATGTTCACATGGACCATGCCAGACACCTACATACGGTGACTTCACAGGTTTGGACTCAATCCTCACAAACCCTATGAACAGGGATTCACGTTATTCCCGCTTCACAGATGAGGACACCGGGTACAGAGAGTATTAAGAACTTTGTTCAAGGTAAAGAGTAAATAGTAGAGCTGGGATCTGAACCCAGGTAACCTGGCTCCAGAGTCAGTGCTCTTAGCCAGAGTCTCTCCAGATAAGAGGCCATGTAGCTGGCTCCTGCCTCGGTTTCCCCTTTTGTACAACAACCATGTAATCATCAAGTAGGGATGCTCAAAGCTCCTGAGACAGGCAGAGCCTTCCTTCCACAGGCCCCATAATCCTAACTTCCAGCTGCCCTGGAAGCTGGTGGAAGGGTCCTCGGAGCCTCTTCCTGGCCCCTTCCAGCAGCCCAGGACCCTTCTAGATGCTCCCCTGTCTGCTGCTACCACCAAGTGTGAAAGCCGGTGCTCGGCCCCTCTCCCCAGGGGTGGGCCGGGCGGCACACACCTGTAGCGCTCCTCCTGCAGGCACTGGGTCATGTAGGTGTAGTCCCTCTGCAGCTGAGCCTTCAGGTCCTCCATCGAGTCCTCCAGGTGGGACTGGCCCTCCTTGATCTCCCGCAGCTCTTCCAGCACAGCATCCAGGTTTCCGGGGGCTCCGTACAGCATGTTTGACTTGGGGCTCCCCAGCGCCGCAGCGGGCCCGGCCCCCGAGTTGCTGCCCGCCCCGGCCGAGCTGGCGCTGGCGCTGGAGCACTCATCGTCGCTGCCGTACTTGGGGCTGGACACGAGCGTGGCACTGCCGCTCAGCGCCCGGGCCGCCTCCTCGGGGGGCCCGTCGTCCAGAGGGTCCTTCAGGTGGGCGATGTTGTCAGCGCTGCCAAACTTGTTCCGGATGAGGCTGGCGAACTCCCGGGGCTTGGACACCACGGCGGTGTGGGTGGCCTGTGAGAGGCCCGAGAGGCTGCCCTTCACGCCCTCCACCACGCCACCCCCAAAGCCGCTGATGCCGGCGCGCATGTTGGCGCCCACGTCCTTCAGGCCCTGCTGCATGTCCCGCAGCACATCCTTGGGCTGCCGCGAAGGCCCGTTCTGCTCGATCTCCTTCAGGCGCCGGCGGTAGTGCTCCAGCTTCTTGTGCAGCTGGGCGATGGTCTGGGCCGACTTCTGGTTCTTCTTCTCGAACACCTGCTTGATGCGGGACACCTGCTGCTTGTCGGCGTTGTTGGCGAGCTTCAGGTACTCCGCCACATTGTCGTCCCGCGCCTCCTGCTCGATCTTGATCTGCTCTGTGATCTTCAGGATCTTCTGGTGCAGGTGGTCGATGGCGGCCTTGGTCCGCTGGGGGTCCGGGGCCCCGTCCGGCACGTCCAGGCTGATGGGGCCATCGGTGTCACCATGGCCAGGGCCGCCAGGGAGGCTCAGGGCCACGAGGTCCCCCTTGTCGACCTGGGGAAGAAGGCAAGCAGGAGAAGCGTAAGTCAATCAGGAAACCAAGGGAGGGGGCCCACAGGAGTCTCTCGTGTGTCCCTGGACAACTCTGGACTTGGTTTCACTGCCTGGAAAACGGATGCAGGATGAACAGGAAACTTTAAGAGTCCGAAAGAATAACGGCAATGACAACAGTATTCCCTCACAGCTGCCATTTAGGAAGGGCTTGCACATCTGCTATTTACCCAATCCCCACAACAAGCCTAAAATGCAGTCTAGGCAGACCTGCTCCTCCTTTGGCCCAGAGAGTTCAAGCACGTTGCTCAGGGACAAACAGCTTCAGGAAGACAGAACTGGCAGCCCAGAACTCTTTTTGCCCCATCACATGGACCAAGCAGGTCTGAGGCGGCTTCACTGCAGTCACGGGGTTATTTCTCAGGGATGAGACACACTGTCCCTCTGGACTCAGCCCTCCATAAGGCTCCTGCCCGGAGCAGGCCTCTCCCTCAGAGCTGACCGGAGCCCACACTCGGGCCCCATGCAGGCACAGGAAGCACTCCCCTGCACCCTCCCCACCTGGGCTTCCCCAGTGCAGCTCAGCGGGCCACCTGCCTCAGCGGACACCTCTCCCAGCCCTGCCCTTACCTTCCAGCTCCCTGGAGCCGTCAGCAACCTCTTCCGCTTCATGATGGCGGGAGCGCCCAGCCCTGCCCGGTCTCCCAGGACAGGGAGAGGAGCACACCCCCACCTGCCTGCTGGCTGGGTCCCCAAGGGCTCGAGTCCCAGAAGTAACCCACAGGCCGAGGGAAGCAGGGCCCAGGCTGGGGGCCTGGGGGTACCAGCCATCCAGCGTGGAAGGAGGTGAATGCGCAGGAGGGAGAGGACAGCGCCTTTTCCTCGCAGGCAGGCAGGCAGGCAGGCAGGCAGGCAGGCTTCCTGAGTGCATCAGGGTGGCACAAAGAAAGGAGCAGAGAGACTGAGAAAGGATAGGGGGCAGGGAGAGAGGGGAAGGAAAGGTCACAGAAGATAGGAAAGATGGGAAGCAAGGTCGGATGAAAGCAGGCGGGCCTGGAGCCCCACTCTCCCAGGGCCAGACCCGCCTCAGCCTGTTGGAGGACCACTGTCCACAGCCGAGTCCCAGTGTCTTATCGCCATGCAACAACGGAAGCAGCAGGAAATGGCTCAACCCCATGTATTTTTACACACAGCACACCCCTGGCCGGGTCAGATATTCGCTCTTTTTGTGTATGCGGGGGTGGGGGCAGGGTGAGGTACACATGGGGGAAGGGGTTAAACACAAAGAAAGTGGCCCCAGCTCACAGCTCACGCACCGGAAGCAGCCCGTGCCAATTGCAGGCAGAAGTCACTGGGCTCCATTTCTGCCGAGGTGCAAAATTATTGGCAAACACTGTTAAAAACAACAGCCCTGCCAAACTCAGGAGCCAGGGGAGGGTGTCTCCTCTGTGGGCTTCCTCTTCAGCCTTTTCAGGTCCCAGTTCCACTGGGGATGCTGGGTACAAAACCCATCCCTTCCCATAACTCCTGAAGTCAGGACTTTCCTCTGACATGTGTTTTGGGTCTCCCCGCATGTCCCTTTGCCCTCTGCCAGGTGCTGATACCTTCAGGACCTTGTATATCAGAGGAGCCAGTTCCACAGTCTCCCTTAATGACCTGTCCCAAGGTCTACTCGTTGCAGCAATCTGACTTCAGACTGCATCATGCAGTGAAACCCCTTCTTCCTGTGCTGTTCCCTGCAGTGACGGCAAACACCCCATCTCTCGATTTTCCTGACCCTCAGTATTCCCCCCTGTAAAATGGGGATAATCATATCTACTCTCAGGGCTTTGGTGAGGGTTACACAAGATGATGTCTAGCAAGCACTCGGCACGGCACAGGCAGACAGAGGCACTCATCGGTGCTGTCTGGATCTGGCAGCACAACGTTTTTTGTGTGTGGCGGAGGAAATGAAGTTTATTTAAAAGATTATACTAAAAAATTTGCTCAACATTGATACCATGAGACAAAATTTAATTCTATATGCAACACAAAGCTTTTAATATTAAAGAACTTGACCCCTTTATAAGGCCGCTGTGCTTTCCAAAGAGAGTCAACACTTTCCCTCTCTTCCACCCTCTTTGTGGGAGAAAGAATATCCAGAAAATGAGTTGGGATCTGGCTGCCTCACTGCCCGATGCTCAGCTAGGTTGTGGGCTCATCTTTATAAAGAGGAGAGTGTCGGTCCCACCTACTTGGAGGAGTGTGGGAGGACCTAATGAGACACGGACTCGCTGTGAAATGCAAAAGTGCTTTGGACTACGAGGGAGTGTAAAAGAGCAAATTCGCTGCCTGTCTTGGCTCCAGTCTGGCAGCTTAGAGCCTTTTACCCTTCAATTTGGTGGCTGTCTGGCTTACAAATAGAAAAGCAGAGTTGAAGCTGGCTGTAAAATCCCCATGAATGAGAGAACAGACACTCCGGGAAAATCAGCAGGGCCTGGTGGTGAGCTGAAGTGGGCTGGGGTCCCACCTGTTTCCCCACTGCCCGCCCCACTTCTCTGCCCTGGGGCCCAGACTCAAGCCTGGGGTTCCTGCGGCAGTACCCCAGCTCCTTCCTGCCCCTCCACTGGGTCTACAATGCCTGGAGCCTCTGGCTGACTCCAGTCACAGAACATCCCTCTTTGTCCCTGTCCCCAGGGAGTTCTCCACTCCCTCCCCTCCCCAAGCTCACCCCTCCCCCCAAGGCTGCAGCACACTTTCAGGACGAAAGGGAGACAGGGTGACCAGGGAAGAAGAGCCAAGGAGGCGGCAGACAGACAGGCAGAGGTACAAAGAGAGATTATGCTTTAACAAAGGAAGGAAAATTAGAGCATTAGAAGAAAAAAGATGAGGAAGCTGTTAAGAGGGATGAATCAAGCGGAGCATGAGGAGAATGAGATTTGCTCACAAAAAATAAAAGAAGAAGAATCGCAATGGGACAGGATACAAGGCCCATGCAGGGCAATGGAAAGGGCACTAAGTGTGGAAGCAAACACCGGTTTAGAATCCTGGCTCTGTCACTTACCAGCTGTGTGCCCTTAGATATGTCATTAACTTTTCTGGGACTCAGCTTTCTCATCTAGAAAAAGGGGGTATTTCTACCCACCTCAACGGATTGTCAGGAGGATAAAATGAGACCGTGAAGGCAATGATCACAGTACAATCTCAGGGCACACAGCAGGTGCTCAGAAACAAATCACAATCAACTGACACTTCACATCCACTAGGACGGCTATAATTGAAAAAGGAAAATAACAAGCGTTGGCGAGGATGTGGGGAAATCAGACCCTTCACACCTTTGCTGGCGGAATGTAAGATGGCGCAGCTGCTGTGGAAAAGTTTGGAGGTTCCTTAAAAAATTAAACATGGATTTGCTTTATGACCCAGCAATTTCACTCCTAGGTGCAGCCCCAAGGAATTGAAAGCAGGTATTAAATAAGTACTTGTACACATATGTTCACAGCAACACTATTTACAATAGCCAAAGGGTGGACACAACTCAAATGTCCACTGATCGTTGGATAATGGGTAAGCAAAATTGGTAGAGTCACACAATGGACTCTTATTTGATTATAAAATGAATGAAGTACTGCAGGCTACAACTATAGGCTACAACGTGGATGAATCTCAAGAGCACTACACTAAGTAAAAGAAAACAAATACTAAAGGCCACATATTGTACAATTCTACTTCTATGAAATGTCCAGAATAGTTAAATTCATAGAGACAGAAGGCAGACTAGTGGTTGCCAGGGGCTGGGGAAGGGAGAAATGGGGAGTGACCGCTTAATGGGTACAGGTTTCCTTTAGGGATAATGAAAATGTTCTGGAACTAGATAGAGGTGATGGTTGCACAACCTGGGTGTGGAAGGCCAGGACCCTCAATCTGCTGGCCTAGGTTGCAGGGCCAGCCCATGTCCTATTACAGAGTGGGTCTGCGGGAGGGTATCTGGGTCCTTCATCTTATGGGCACATTTTTAACACAGCAGAAGCTCTAGCTGGGACTTCCCTGGCGGTCCAGTGGTTAAGACTCTGTGCTTCCACTGCAGGCATGGGGCACAGGTTCGATCCCTGATCGGGGAACTAAGATCCCACATGCTGCTCAGCACAGCCAAAAAAAAAAAAAAAAAAGGAAGAAGCAGCTCTAACTCACTCACTAAAAAGAGGAGCAATACAGATCACTGAACTCCCGGTCACTAGCAGGTGAAAACTCCCAGGGTCCCCCAGCCTGGAGCACGGCAGTGGGTAGGCTACACAGGCACTGCTGTTCCTCTCTCGAAACTGACACAGAGCCTCACACGGTCCAGGCCACCCAGCCCTCTGTCCATGCCCAGCCACCAGCACCATGGCCTCCTTACCCTACTCTCCTGCCTGAGAGGGGCCGGACACTCCGCAGGCACCTGACCCCAGGAGGAATCCCTGTGCACAGGGGGGCAAGTTCTAAGAAGAGGAGAAACGTGGAGAGTGGCCCATGCTTCTTCCATGACCCTCATCCACACAAGGCAACCCGGAGGCCGGGTCACGCTCCCTGCTCAGGGTGCCCACCAGCCAGGGCTGAGGTCACTGACACTGTTCTACACAGACAGTGATGTCCGAGAAGTGCTGATGAATGTTCTGGAAGAGCCAGAGCTGGGACGTTGTCAGAAGTGTCCAGGGCACAACCTTCCCTATTCGTCTCCCTGCTCTGGCGAGACACACCCCTGGGAGCACCTCCTCCACGAGGCTTCGCAGCCCCTCAGACTCTTCCCCCTGCCCGCTTCCAGCAGAGCTGAGCAAAGCCGGATTAGGCGCTCTGCCAGATTACAGGGCTCCCACGTCCTCCGGGGCCTGAGCTCACATCTCCATGTTAACCCGGCCAGACACGGGACATGGGTCTTCCTCTCACACACTGGCCCGGCAGCCTGGGCCCCTGAGGCAGACACTGCTGGGACAGAAGCATCCAGGCTTACGTGAAGCTACTCAGTGCAAAGGGGAAGGACGCTAGCCATGTAAGCTGTGAGATGTGAATCATGGGTCTATTGCTCCGGCAACAGTACAAACACATTATAAACATGCTTCAAGATGGACCACATCAACAATCACACTTGCAAGGAACGCGTACCCCACACCTGCACTCCCAGGTTCCCAGGAGCCCGCAGACGGCTCCCAGCCTGTGACTCCCCTCCCCCAGGGACAGGCAGCCCCTTCCTACATTTACAAAGTGCTCCTGTCAGGGTCCCCAGAGCAAGCTGACACAGAAGATGATTCCTGTCCTAGCTACCTGCTCAGGGGTTGGAAAGCCAACACTAAGGTCACTCTTGGGAAAAAAAAAGAGGAGGGCTTCCCTGGTGGCGCAGTGGTTGGGAGTCTGCCTGCCAATGCAGGGGACACGGGTTCGAGCCCTGGTCTGGGAAGATCCCACATGCCGCGGAGCAACTAAGCACGTGAGCCACAACTACTGAGCGTGCGCGTCTGGAGCCTGTGCTACGCAACGGGAGAGGCCGCGACAGTGAGAGGCCCGTGCACCGCGATGAAGAGTGGCCCCCACTCGCCGCAACTGGAGGAAGCCCTCGCACAGAAACGAAGACCCAACACAGCCAAAAATAAATTAATTAATTAATTAATTTAAAAAAAAAAAAAAAGAGGAAAGAAAAGAGCTTTGGGGCTCCTATGCTTCCCTTTAGGAGAGCAGGGTGGCCCTGTCATCCCGGGACAGGTGGCCTGTGTGTCGCCTCCCAGGGCGGAGAGCAATGGAGTCAGGTGTCAACCCTGCTTTGTCTGTAGGTCTGACCAGATGGGCCGAGGTCCATGCAGGGTGCTGCTCCTGGGCTGCAGTGACTAAGAGCCCCGCGGGTGAGTGTGACAGGCCTGTCAGGCCCGGGTGACTCAGCAGAGATGCTTCCATCTGCTGACTTCTGGCCCTGTGACTCTGATTTGAGCACCCTTCTGAGGATGGAGAACACACAGATTCCCCTCTTCTACTAGTTCCCCGAGGAAAAGGGAGGTAAGCCAGGCCAGGGGGGAGAGGAACAGCCATGGCCAGCTAACACCCCGCCCGCTGCCCAAAGAGGCAGTGTGACCCTACAATGAAGCTGGGAGGGAGGCAACCTGACATCTCCCACACCAACCTGATGTCCCAACCAGAGCAGACTGGGAAGATTATGCCAACCCTTGGTCCTTAGCCAGGGGCTGCCCCCATTCTCCCAGATAATGCAGGCTCTGGAGGCATCATGACAGCTAACCCAAGCCAGGTGGGGGAGGGGCGGGGAGGGGCAGGAACAGGCAGGGGGGGTGGGGAGGGGAAGGCACCAGCTCATCCAGTGGTTCCATCGGTGCCTGGGAGCCCAAGTGGCTTTTCTCCAGAGGACAGGGAGGCAAATGCTTAGATAAAGGGGTACACGTGGAGGAGTATATATTATACATATACACCTGGGTCTGTTCCTTGGGGAAGAGTAAGATGAAAAACTCCTGCAGTGAGACCCCAGCCGCCACACGAGGGATTCAAGGGCAGGTGCGTGAGGGACCTGGCTCTTCCTGCAGTGCCCCTTCCTCGTTGCATGAGTGCCCTCAGCGGCTTTACAAGGAATTTTACGCTGCTACAAGGGACTGCAGGGTGCAGAGTCCATACAGATGAGGAAACTCACTCTCGCATCCTTTCATGCAGCACCTACGACCTCCAGGCAGCCGGGCACTGGGTGGAGGCTTCAATCAGCCTCACCTGAAGCCAGCAAGTGCTTCCTCCCACCCTGATCCTAAGGGTGACTCTTCCTGGCAGAGCCACACTCCTCTCATCTAGCCCTCGGATTCCAGTCCTTTCTGATAGGTCCACCCCTTGGCTCTGGTCAAAACTACACCCTCGGCTCAGCCGCCTCATTCCCTGCCCTGCTGAGAACAATGCCCTTTTGTCCACACAAATGTCCTGCTGTGCGGTCCCCTCTGCCTCCTCATACCCACACCCTGGCTGGAACCCCGGGGCTGCCCTCCCACCTTGGCGCCTCCTTTATTCTCAACCCTCCAAATTCTCCCAAAGCTCTAAGTACCCAGCACTTTGCTCCTTCCGGACCCTCCTACTGGGGTCGTGCTCACTGGCTCTCCACATTCCTCCCTCCCGGTCACTGTTTCTCCGTAGACAGAGGCAACCACAACCAGGAACACCCCTTCCGCTTAATTTCATGTCAGCTCCTCTGGCCCCACGCGGAGTGACGTCTGGCCACTGGTTTCTGTAGGTTTCTGTGCCAGGGCTCCCTCACCCAACCCCAAGGGCCCTGCCAGCACCCGTCAGCCTAAGCCTGGAGGCCTGGTGTTTACCCCTCCTCCCTTCTCCCATCTCTATAATGGAGAGAGAAGAGGAGAGGGGGCCACAACCCAAGAGACTGGAGGGGAGCACAGCCCGCCTGACGAACTGCAGAAATGGCTTTCTTCCATCCCCCAACCCCACCCCCATCCCTACCAGGGCCTCACCTGTGTGGGTACCGTTTCCCAAAGCCGTGCTGGTGATGGGGTACCAGGGGCCCTGAGGCCCCAGCTTTCTGCAGGCTGTGCCAGGCCCCCGGGATCACAGTCCCTGGGCAGCACGGGGCTTGCCAAGGAAAGCCGGGGTCTGCGAGCAGGTGTGCCGGAGCTCCCAGGCTCTGCAGCCGCCATCTCCAGTCTGAGGCCCAGCCTGGGGATTAGGGGCGGATTGCGCTGGGAGATTTCCCCCTCCCTGGGGCTCATGGCTGCTCCTTCCCATCTGGGAGGAGAAAGGGAGGATCACCAAGTGGGTGCCCTCCTCCACCCTGCCCATCCCCAAGGCCAGCTGTTGCCACTATGAGTCCAGTGTTCATGAGGACATCCAGGTGTGACAGACCGCAACTCCTGCCTGGGGGGCAGGTCGGGGAAGCACATGGCAACACGTGCACCTGCATCTTTCACACAGCTGGATGGATGCTCCGCCCCTGCCCTCCCCTCCCCTCCTCTCCCCTCCCCTCCCCTCATGCACGTACACAAATGCCTCTCACTGTCAGAAGCCCCTCTCACAAAGAGGCACAGTCCCATGAACTCCCTTCTTCAGCCTCAGAACAGAAGTGGACCTCCTAGCCAGGCTTCCAGGATGGAAGCGAGCTCTTCAAAGCCAAAAAGGCTGGAGCCTGGAGGGGACTCCTTGGCAGATGCTAACACAGCCAGTTCAGCCTGCAGTCTTCTGCCTCTTTCCCTGCTGCCCTGTCCATAGGCTGAAGGCACCATCACTCCCAAGGCTTCCTCCCTACTCTAATAACTGCCTGGAGGAAATAGACAGCAGCCAGCCTCACCAGGGGATTTCCTCTTCTCTGAGATCCTAGAAATCGACTTTCTGCTCTGGACACCGCTGAAGCTACTTCCCCGCTAGCTTCTGCTTCCCATTGGTCACCCCCCCCACCTCCACCTCGCCCCCCCCCCCAACACCCAGCAAAAATACCCAAGATAAAACATGGATGGTAAACTCACAGGCGTCTCTTCCTCCTTGGACTTCATCTTGACAGTCCCAGCAAGAAATCCCGTGAGCGGCCAGCAGAGGGGGCCAGAGGCCCACAGTAGCGGAGAGCAAGCTGTGAGGAGGGTGCTGGGGTGGCCAGCAGAGCTCAGGTGTCTGCTGGGTCTCTCTAAGGGCAGCTTCCCACAGCAGAATCACCAAAGACGACGCAGATTCTGCACCCACTTGAGCCTGGTGAGAGACTCAGGGCTTAAATATTAAGGATCGGCATGGATCACGCTGACGGGGCGGCCCAAATTCAAGAAGGTGCACGGAGATAAGGGCCCAGTGCTATCTCTAGGGCCCAATGCCAGGGCCCTCAGCCAGAACACCAAAAGCAGAAGTCCCCACACCCTAGGCTCGTGGAAACCTTACAAACATTTGTGGTGGCAATGACTTGGGGTTTGTGAGGACAGGGGCCTAGCAAGGGCACAACGCTCAGGTCCCAAGTTCTGGGGCCAGCTCAAGCATAAGCAGTCAGGGACATGTGGGGTCAGGGACACTTCTGGCAGCTTCCCACATCTGTAAATGACCTCCAGCCTATGGTACTTGAGTTTTTTCTTTATGCTTTGGGCATGTGCACTGTTCCTATTGCATAAACAAGTCTTAAGTCTTAATGCTCCCAGGAAGGCAGGGATCAGATCTTAACTATATCCGGGCCCTTCACTGCGTCTAGCATAAGACTGACCCTCCCTAGTACTGACGTCTGTAGATGACTGCCTGATCTATCCCATTGAGCTGAGACGGAAAGCAGGCCATCTACTGCAGTCTGTCCTAGGTAGCCACGGAGGCGGCCTGGTCTTCTCACACTCAAGACATCCCTCCTCTGCCCCCCTCCTCTCCAGGTTCCGCCAAGCTAACATTTGTAACCTTTTCTTACAAGCAAAACAGGGGGAGGAGAAAAAAGAGAAGGCAGTAGCAGCAGAAGCCCAGAGGCGAGGAGGGGGCTGAGTAAGCAGAGCCCTGGGGCTCTCATGACACCTCACAAGGTCTCACTCCCCAGCTGCCCAGGATCATGAAGGCTCAGAAGCACCAGAAAGAGGTTCCTTCGAGGCCTCATTGCACCACCAAGATGACCCTGAGGTGGTATCTGGCATCTCCCTAATGGGAGGGTTCAGCTCCCCTCCAGGGACAACTCACCCATCAGCACAGTAACTGAAGGACAGGAAAAAGGGGGGTGGAGCTCAGGGTGAACCATTAGTCTGCTAAGAGAAAAGGGACAAACAGGAACCAGGGGGATGTCTGCCAGGCAAACCAGCAGGAGAGAGGTCCCTTTTCCTCTAGAGTATGTTCTTGTCTTAACATGTCTGAAACGTTCCCAAATCTGCCAAGGATGTAGAGCTTCCTGCTCTGGGGGTGGGAAGCAGGAGCCCAAGGTGCCATGACGTGGTGGAAAAGGTGATGCCCAGGGTCTGGGTCTCAGCTCCATACCTGCTATGGGAGCTTGGTGGAGTGAGCACAGGCTCTGAGACTCAGTGTCTACCACTGCACTGGGAGGGGTGTGTGAAGGGAGGGGGGCTTGGAAAGCCCTGGCAGGAGATGAGAGTGCTGCAGGAAGACACCTCGCTCCCTGGGGGCAGGTTACACCTTTCAGCCCACGGCAGAGGGCTCGGGTCAGAAGGCCTGCTGTGACTCCTCACCCCGCCACTCGCTAGCAATGCGGCCTCCACAGGCCCTGTACACGCCTCTTCACAACTGCAAGAGGAGGCGGCAGCACCCACAAAACAGCAGGCTGGAGAAAAAGGCCTCAGGGATGAGACCGGTGGCATCAGGAGCTGGAGGAGAGGGTGGGTGAGCTGAGCCCTGGAGATTCTCTGCAGCTCAGCTGCAAAATCGTACATATGATCCTTATCTCCCAGGGCTGTAGGGAGGGGAGGATCAAATGGGAACATGAGTAAAAACGCCTGACACATCGTAGGTTTTACTGAAATAAATGACTAACGACCCAGCAATCCCACTACCATCCACCCTGAGAAAACTATAATTCAAAAAGACACATGCACCCCAATGTTCATTGCAGCTCTATTTACAATAGCCAGGACATGGAAGCAACCTAAGTGTCCATCGACAGATGAATGGATAAAGAAGATGTGGCACATATATACAATGGAGTATTACTCAGCCATGAAAAGAAACGAAAGTGAGTTATTTGTAGTGAGGTGGATGGACCTAGAGTCTGTCATACAGAGTGAAGTAAGTCAGAAAGAGAAAAACAAATACCATATGCTAACACATATATATGGAATCTAAAAAAAAAGAAATGGTTCTGAAGAACCTAGGGGCAGGGCAGGAATAAAGACGCAGACGTAGAGAATGGACTTGAGGACACGGGGAGGGGGAAGGGTAAGCTGGGACGAGGTAAGAGAGTGGCATGGACATATATACACTACCAAATGCAAAATAGATAGCTAGTGGGAAGCAGCCACATAGCACAGGGAGATCAGCTCAGTGCTTTGTGACAACCTAGAGGGGTGGGATAGGGAGGGTGGGAGGGAGACGCAAGAAGGAGGAGATACGGGAACATATGTATATGTATGGCTGATTCCCTTTGTTATATGGCAGAAACTAACACACCATTGTAGAGCAATTATACTCCAACAAAGATGCTAAAAAAAAAAGAAAGAAATGCCTAGTCCTGAGGCTCCTTCACATGTGTATGTATACACACACACACACACACACACACACACACACACACACACACACCACAGTTATTCTAGGAGGTGCCTGGAAGACTCCGCCTGGGACAGAAAAAGCCAAAAAGTAGCTACATATGGAGCAAAGTTGAGAGTGGCAGGCGGACACAGGAAGAGCTGCAGCTGCACTAAAGCGACAGGCTATGGAAAGACATTAGCCACCAAGCAACTGTCCTTGTGCAAAGAGAAGTGCTGCTGGGTAACTGCCACCAAGTGTGCTTCCTGGCAAGTCCTGGCTACCCTGCCACCTCCTCTTTGGCCTGGCAGAGACAGGCTCCATCTGAGCAGGGGACAGGGCAGTTGCTGGCCCTTTGCAGGCTCAGGCAGCTGAGCCAAGGCAGGTGTCTCGGGCCACACTCTTTCCGCTCTCGCAAGTTAGCCTGAGTCCAGGGCGACAGACAGGTTCCCGTCATCCTGGAAGGGGACCCCTGAAGGACGCCTGGACCCTGAAGGAAGCCCAGGTCCTGTATGCCAGGCTCTCCTCTGCACGCCCAGCAGCTTTCAGCCCTCTCTTTCCCTGGGTTCCCCTTTAGTTTTTTCTTCCTCTTCCCCTCGTTTTCATGCAGTGCTCCTTCTTTCTTTAATACTCTTAAATATTAAGTTTTTTCTTGTCTCTTCCTTTGCCATTGTTATTACTCTTCAGGTCCCCACACCCGCCCCCCCAACCACATTCTTTAAAAAAATCTTCCTTCTTATTTTTCTTTCTCCTGGGGAAAAAAAAAAAAGCACAAACCACACACACATTCTGAAGGGTGGGAAACCTGAGAAGTCATAGGCTTCAAGAGCAAAGACTAATGCTGAAGAGCAGCTAAATTTAGTAGCTTCAAATACAAGGTGAGGTCTTCAAAAAATTTCAGGTTCCAAATGTGCTGTGAAAATCTCCCGGTTAGAATTCCTCCATGAAAGGCTGGCAGCTGCTCCAATGCTCACCTCTTGGAAATGGGGGTTTGGGAACTGGTCAGTACCCAAAGGTCCCTCCCCTAACACTCACTCTTAGAGTCAGCCAGTTGGTCCATTTTCTTAGAAACTCATGTCACCAAAGAGCCCTACTTCCCTCTGGGGACACACAGGAGGAAGGGCCATCTTCTTCAGGATGAACTAGAGCAACTAAGGTGGGCGCATTTCCTAGGAGCATGTGGAGAGGCTCGGCCACATGAGCTGGCAAAGCAGACAGGAAAGGCCAGAGTAGAGAGCGCCGTGGGGCGTGCACACACCACACCACCTTGCAGTTGCTTCCAGGGAGGGAGGAGGCCATCTCTTTCGCCCATGGGTCCTCGGCCTGTCTAATGACATGGACACTCCTGTTACAGAGTTCATGCCATGAGCCAGACGCCGGGCAGTGGAGAGGACCACACACCTAGGTCACTTTTAGGAAAATCAAAACTGGTGCCAGCTGGGTAGGAAAGAGGGACGATTTCCATGCCTTCTATAGCCACTCTATTTCCCTGGGGGAGGCGGCATTGGGAACAGGACTGGGAGAAAGTGACCCAGAGAGGAAGCAGTGTCTCCTTTTTGGGCAGTTTTTAGGTAGCAAAGCGCCCTCCACCCCACCCTATTTGCCAAGAATAATTTAGGATGACTCCCTTCTAAAAGCAGAGGACTGAAACACAGAACTCTTGGGGCGTCCTGCTGACTCAAGGGCTCAGAGCTTACCATGAGCTGACGTGATTCAACGAGAAATGTATGTGAAAGCAAAGCAGTCTGCAAACTGCAGCATGCTGCCCAGTGGGCCCAAAGGGACACGTCAAAGGCCATGGTTGGCATGGCCTGGGGGTGCCCACAATGCCCTGAACCCTTGAGGAGCCAGTAGACAGGCATGGCACCCAGATAATATTTGGGTCTGAAGCTGCCTTCTCAGGCAGCAAAGAAACCTTATATAATGAAGTTAATATTACAGAGTACTTTTCTTTCCAGGGCAGGGTTCGCCTTTCCGGCCACCCAAAGGAGGCCTCCTGGTCACAGTATCACTTAGGATCTGATTTAGCTTCTGCAGATCATGCTGAATTATTCATTAGCTATGGATACTGGCCCAGCTCTGGGGTCCCGGTGGTGGGGTACCTGAAGTGAGCACACTCCCCAAATCCAGCCTTGGAGGAAGGTCAGAGGGACAAAAGAATCAGGGGCATCAGACTCAGGATGCGGAGGATGTGGGTGCAGGAGCTGGGGCGGCGGGAGGGCTGGAGGCAAAGAACAGTCAGACAAGCTGCCTGCAACACCCCAGCGCCTGCCACTGGAGAGAGAAGGGAAGTCAGAGAAGGCTTCTGTTCCCAGGAACTTTGCTCACTGCCTCCAGCCCCCACTGCAGTTCAGGGGAGCCCTCGGTTCCCTGGGAGCCTAGAAGGAATGCAGTGGGGTGTGTGCACGCATCACTGCTCCTGTTTCAGAGTCCTCTGCCCTGTGGTGCACAGAGAAAGCCCAAACTGTGCCTATGAAAAGAAAGAAGAAGCAGAGCAGGGATCAGGTAAGTGATACTGTATTTCCATTGCCTCATCTGGCACCAGAAGAGACCAGGGTCACGTTTCGCATCTCAGGGATGTGGTGCATCCAGAGAGGAATGTGCCCGGTGGCTGGGGAGACCTGTGCCAGCTGCCAGGACCCATGCCCACATCACCAGCGCTGGCTCGCCATCATCTGGAACCACTGACAGAGAGCTCCTCTTGCTGCTGTTATCAGCTCTGTTATCACCCAAACCTTGAGCACACCTTCCACTGGGGCGTGTCTGAGGGGGCTGAGGCTCCTGGGGGGAAGGCTGGGGGTCTGACTGCTGTCTCCCACCCGTGTCTGGGCTGGCAGCATCTCACCCCCCACCCCTGGGGCTGTGCTTAGAGTCAGGTGGGTAGAGAAGGCATGACATCAGGTCTTGCTAGGTAACTTGGACGTTATCTAACTTCACCCCCTGTACCTAGGGGAATTTTGTACTCCCAGAAGCCAGAGCTAATCTGGAGAGCACTGGGTACTTTCTATCTAGAAAGAAAGTCATGGATGTCAGTAGGGAAAAGACGAATAGAGGCTAGTTCCAGAGGCCAGCTGCCTGCTGGGGCAACTGAGTCCAAAACCCTGCTCTAAAGTCAAGAGGCTGCTGCTGCCTATGATCTCCGGTATCAGAGCTTTAGGTAAGGGGCAGAGTCATTTTTTTGGCCCCTCTCCTGATTGGACAGGACCCCTAAAAAGCAAGGGGGCGTCACCTGAACATGAGGAACTCAAATCGGACTAAAGGAAGAACTTAACTCACCAGGTACCTCAGATATACTGGGCAACAGGGGCTTTTAATCACCGAGACAGGGAGCAGCGGTTCATGGCGAAGCACAGAGCTGCCCTGCCGTGGCTGGCGGGCGGCTGGCAGCGTGGGCACTGCCTTGGGAGGCCCTCCTGAGGCCGCTGGGCTGGCTGCCCCTCTGCCTAAGGAGCCTTTCCACACAGAGGAAGAGAGAAGGGAAGAGGGGATGAGAGAGGGTGGAAGAGGGGAACAGAGAAGGCAGCTGTCCTCCCCAGCCACTGCATGTGGGTCCAGGCTGGCACAGACCGGCGCATGTACACGAGCGACTGAACAGAAAGAGTGTAACGCAGCTCTAAAGGTGGATGCGTCTGTGTGGACAGGCCAATGGGCCAGCCGGACAGGGCCCCGTCGGCCTCCCACGGAACCTGGGCGACAAGCTCAGACACATCAGGAGGCCTCACAGATGAACGGTCCAGCCTCCCCCAGCTGCCGAGGGAACCTGTTCGGAAACCTCTCTCAGCAGAGCTGGCCCCACCCACCTCTGAACCGGTAGGCCTCCAGACATAAAAAAACCAGGCTCCTCGACACCTGCCAAGATCTGTCTTCTTGGCAAAAGCCTAGGGCTAAGGGCAGCCCCTCACTTGCCACTCCTCAGAGTAAACAGGGGTGCTTATTTATGCCCCTTATTTATTTGGGCAGAGGAGAAATCTTGTTGTTGGATAAATCCGGCGGGGGAGTGTACAGGACAGGCTGCCCAGAGTCTGCTCTGGTTTACGTGATGGGCGGAACGTCCCTGGTCTCCCCGTCTGGGGCCTGGAGATAACACCTCCATGAGGCCACGGGGAAGCGTCCATCGTGGCATCATCTCCACACTCTCCCCCTCACCTCTCAGCACCTGGTCCTCTCTCCCACCCTGCCTGCCCTCGAAGCCAGGGGGCAGCAGGCTGGCCTGTCGGTAAAGTCCTCCTGCCACTGAGCACTCCGTGCTGGTCTCCTAAGGCTCTGGACATCCTCTGTGAGCCTCAGGCTCCCACCACCCCAACCCATGCTGCTCCTCATCCTCTGGGGACCAGCCACGCTGCACAAATGGGGAAGGATGACCAGGGCAAGGTCAGGGGCTAGGCTGGTAGAGCTGGCTGTGAACTCAGCACTCCTGCACTCTTCCTCTCCCAAGACTCTCCAGCTGGAGCACCTTGCGCAAGCCTTCTGAATGCGGCGACAGCTGGAGAGAGCTTTTGAACAAGGCCGAGAGGCAATCAATGACCAAGCCAAACGTGGGAGAAAGGGAAAACAAGCCTCTGACCCCTGCAGGGGCTAATCCACTCTCTGAAAGTCTGGGAGCAGGTTATCAAGGCAGGACAGAAGAGTTGCTAGATTTTCCTGAGCGTACACTACATTTTCTAGGGACTGCTGCTCAGCAAAAGAGAGACCGGGAAGTGGAGTGAGACTTATCTGCTGAGGAACCAGGAGGTCCAATTCCATTGCCACTGCACATATAACCAGTGGTTCCTGCTGAAAACTCCAGGGCCCAGATTTCCAGAGGTTACGGCCACACACAGATGGGGAACCCAGATGTCACCTGCATTCTCTATTTACCTGCCAATGCCCCAGTGCACCAATAATGATGGCTTAATTTTTCCACTTTATAGACATAAGACAGAGAGTGGTTATCTTGCTCAGTGTCACACAAGTAGTAGAAAGCAGAATGGCGAGGTTGAGATGACAATCTGTTTTTGTTTTGAAAGGGGAATCATTTAAGAAACAACCTTGAAGACAACCAAGTAGATCTGGAGGGAACAAATGACAGGCGAACAACATCACTAAGACTGAGCTGCTTCCTGGGACTGTGAACCCTTCTCTGTGCCTCTGCTGCACCCTTGCTCTCCCTGGGGCTCCAGGTCCCCTACTTTCTTAGGGAGGGGCCAGGGTGAGCCTCACAGGACAGCTAAGGAACTTTAGCTGCCTCCAGGGTGTTTCAGTAATTCAACCCCTGATAGGGCCGGCTCTGGTCTGAAAGTCAGCTGCTAAGTTCTAAACAATGGCAAGGGGTGTGGGTAGTGGGGGAGGCTTATGAATTAAAAATAGATGCTAGTAATCACCAGGGAGCTTGCAGAGAGCATGTGGAGCTATGTTTACTAGAGAGAGAAGAATCCCTTCTATTCATGCCCAGAGACCAGGGTGGAACCACCACCAGCTTATCACACCAGCCAACGGCCTCTGGGTTTGGGGGAGTCAGCTGACCATGCAGGGTTTACTGATGGCTGGAAGACCCCCTTCCTCAGGACACAGAGGCACCCCCTCTTCTCAGCATCCCCCAGGGCCACGCCCATCCCTGGGGGGACAGTGCCAGATCAGAAAGGATGTATAACTGAAGGGGAAATTGCAACCAAGAGACAAAGCCACCGTCCTTGGGCTGAGGCAACCCGCTCATGATGGAAATTGCATAAAATGGTCCCTGGTGGTTTTAGTGACTTCAGATCTCAGTCTGGTCTTGTGGACATGCTAGAAACATGGGGTCTAGTCTCCTCTCTGCCATGAACTGGCTGGGTACCCTTAGGCAAGCAGCCTCCTGATTCCTGTAGGCCTCGGTCTGCTCATGTGTAAAATGGAAATAACAGTACCTGCTCTGACAACTTCACAGGGATGTTATTAGGAGTAACCAGGGAGTATATGTATGACAAAGCTTTGGAAAGATGAAATTTCTAAATAAGGATATAAAGGTCCTTATTAGGTCATAGGAATAACCATTTTCCCCATTCCCACCCTGAACCCAGGGACCCTTCCCCCAGTGAGCTCACCCAAGAGTCTCCTGGCCTGTCTTCCACCAGCAGCAAGAAGAGAATCCTGCCTGCCTCCTGGATACCGTGCGGACAGTGTAAAGACCAAACAGGAGCCTGCGGAGAAGCTCCCCAGCTGATGGGCTCCCCACCCCCTCCCCACTGCATTCCCAATCAGCAAACATCAACAAACCCTCACCAGCCTCCGAGAAAGTGCCCACCGCGCACCCACTCACACAGCCTCAGGACTACAAGGTTCCCACTCTCCCTCCTCGCTAAACAGCTCTAGGACCAGAGACCCTGGCTTGACAGGACTGTACTAATTTGACTTTTAAAATGCATCCGCTGACTCGGCAGTGAGAGGTGGACTTGGCAGCTGCTGCAAGCAAAATACTTGCTCACTGAGAATTCCCTGCGGTCCAGTGGTTAGGGCTCGGCACCTTTCACTGCCGTGGCCCGGATTCAATCCCTGGTCGGGGAACTAAGATCCCACAAGCCACGCTATGTGGCCAAAAAAAAAAAAAAAAACTTGCTCATTAAGGGCTGAACAACTGGTTCATCCTGTGGGTCCCTCTGGGTCTCCCTTCCTTCCACAAGGCCACATTTCCCTTTCAGCCAACACAGCCAGATCTCACTCTTGGCACAGACTTTCTCTGTAGTTGAAACTAAGCTTGCAGATGGTCCAGTGCCATCGTTTTAAATACTCTCTATATGCTGACAACCCCCAAGTGTCTGCCTCCAGCCTGGGTTTCTTCCCAAGACTCCAGACTCCAACATCTGACTGCTTATTTGGTCTCTCCATGTGGACGTTTAACAACCATCTCAAAAGTAACGTGTCCAAAGACTAGCTCTTATTGCTGCCCCATAGCCCCTCCAGATATCTGGTCCGTGTGCTGTCTTTCCCAACTCAGTTAACGGCAATTTCTTCTTTCCAGATGTCAGGCCAAAAACCTGTGAGCCATCTCTGCCTGCTCCCCTTCTGTCGTGCCCCAAATCCATCAGGAACCTTTGTAGCTTGATCTCTGAAGTGAATCCAGAATCCAGCCACTTCCCCCACTCTCACCCTGCAGCAAGCCACTGTCAGCTCACCCCTGGAGGCTTCCAACAGCTTCCTAGCCAGACTCCCTGCTCACGCTGTGGCTCATAGCCTAGTCTCCACAGAGCAGCCCAAGCGGTCTTCTTCAAGGGTGTCACTCATCTGTACAAAACCTAATGACTTCTCATCTCACTAGAGAAAAAAGTCAAAAGCCCTTTTCCTGGCCTACTAGTGATCTGTAGCCCTCCCTGCGCATCTTTTAAAAACTAACAAAAACCAGACTGCCTCAACCAATATTGGCCTCCTTTCTCCTCCCCGGAAGAGCTGACCCTCCACTTCCAGCATCTGCTCAATCTACTAAAACTGGCTACTTGCCACGGTTATCAATGACCCCCACTGCTTGATACTATCTATGTACATTTCCAAATCCAGATCTGACCTGTCACTCCTGCTGCATTTCACTCCGTTGAATACTTACTTCCTCCCTCTTTAAACTCCTTTCTCCTTATACTTCGGCATCATTTCTCTCCAGGTTCACTCCTGCAGACCTGGCTGCTCTGCCCCTTATACGTCGTCTCTGTCCTTGGTCTCAGCACCCTCGACACATGCCCTTCGACCGTCTCATCCGCACCCAGGATTTCAAGCTCAGTACTGGCTCCCAGAGCGCTCGTCACAGCCCAGACCTCTCCCCCAAGAACCCCACTGCCAGTTGGTGCTCTTTAGATGGACAGCTCCCAAAGGCACCTGCAATTCAACATGTCCAAAAGTGAACGCATCACTTGGCTCCCAAAACATGCTCCTTGGGCTTCCCTGGTGGCGCAGTGGTTGAGAATCTGCCTGCCAATGCAGGGGACACAGGTTTGAGCCCTGGTCTGGGAACATCCCACATGCCGCGGAGCAAGTAGGCCCGTGAGCCACAACTACTGAGCCTGCGCATCTGGAGCCTGTGCTCCGCCACAAGAGAGGCCGCGATAGTGAGAGGCCCGCGCACCGCGATGAAGAGTGGCCCCCGCTCGCCGCAACTAGAAAAAGCCCTCGCACAGAAACGAAGACCCAACACAGCCATAAATAAATAAATAAATATTTTTTAAAAAAAAAAAAACATGCTCCTGTGTTTCCTCAACTAAAGAATGCCCCATTCCTAAAGTTGCTAAGCCAGAAAACTAGAGTCCTCCTCCACTCCTCTTTCTTTGTCTTCCATGTCCACTTTCTTGCCTATACTATCGATGAGAACTGCCAAAGGTCTTCTGAATTTATCTCTGCCTTTCCATCCTCACTGCTGCAGCCTAGACTCCGGCAATAGCTCCAATAACGGTTTCTTTGACTCCACTCCTGTCCCGCTTCCTAATCTACTGTCTACACTAAGACCCAAAGGGACCTCCTCCTGCCATTTTCCTGCCTAACACCCTTTGATAGCTTCACACTACCCCGGACTCAACATGGCAAGGCCTTTTGTGATCTAACCCCTGCCTACCTGTCAGCCCCCAAAAGTACTGGACGCTCCAACGACAATGAACCCCGGGCAGTCCCTGGCATCAGCTCGCTTGCCTTTGTACACACTATACCGTTCCTCCCCCCACCCTTCCTCCCAATTCTCTGGCTAAATTATACTCCTTCTTCAAGATTCAGCTCAATGGCTTCCTCTAGAAGGTCTTTGCCAACAAGCTCCCATATCCTCTATCACAGCCTCATCACCCTATCTTGTCCATTCACCAGCCTGTCTCCCCTCTATTCAGTGAGGACAGTACCTCCGGCTTATTCATTCTTATAGCACATAACAAGTATGCAAGAAATAGCAATACTTATTATATGAATAAAAGAATGAATATAGAAATTCAGAAAGTACCAAACTAGATTTTCTCCTTACCCAACAGCCCTTGATGGACTCCTCCTCTATCTTCTTTGGTTGGTAACAATAATAAAAACCATACTGTGCCAGGCTCCATTCCAAGTATTTGACATATATGAACCCATTTAATCCTAGAGCAATTCTGCTATTATTATCCCCATCTTCAATTGAGAAAACTGAAGTACAAAAAAATTAAGTGACTCAGGCAGTAAGTGGCAGAACCAGGGTTGATGCTAGTCTGTGCTCTCAACCACTGCATGTATTGCCTCTTGAGAGCATGTTTAAGGAAAACAAACCAAAATTACTATCAGCCTGAGCAAAAGATAATTTTAAAAAACAAATCCCCAAACAAACAAAAATCAGCCTTTTGGGGATCATCTCTTGCTTTTGGCTTGTCCTATCTCTGGCTCCTTCCATCAGACACACAACTCTGCAGGCGGCAGCGTGTCCACACCCACCAGGCCAGGCCCCAGCTCAGGTCCTCAAGGCCACAGGCCCCTGCGCAGGTGGCTCCTGCCTCTGAGTAGCCCCAACCCGGAAGGCCCTCCTCTTGCCCCGCCTCACCTTGTCGCTGAGACCCTCCGCCTCCTCGGCCAAGAGGTTGCCACCGTCAGCCAGCAGCAGGGCCGTGTCAGTGGTGGAAGAAGACCGGGGGCGGCACTGGTGCTGGTGCAGGATGGCGGCCAGGCTGCTGTCCTGGGGTGTCTTGCGCAGCAGGTGGGGGCTGCCGCGCTGAGGCTCCAGGGAGCTGCTCTTGGTGCGCCGGCTACTGCCCCCGCTGCCGCCACTCCCACTGCTGCTGTGCAGGCTAGCACCCCGCTTGATGGAGGGCCGGGAGCGGATCTGCTGCAGCACGCGGTTGAAGGCAGTGGGCCTGGCGGGCAGGTCGTGCAGGGACATGGCGTAGGAGACGCGGTGCATCTCCGGGGAGCGCTCCTTCTCGTCCGGGGAGTCATGGTCGGACATGCCCTGCTGCTGCTGCTGCTGGGAATCCTGAGACGTCTGATGCTCCCTCTCCCGTGACCGGCGGCGGCCGTGGAACAGGTGCTTGAAGCCGTGGCCAAACATGGAGCCCTCTGAGAGCTGCTGGATTTTCTTAAGGAGGAAAGATGAAGAATCTGGTGAGTGGAAAGCTCTCGAATGCCTAGTCGGTTGCGGGCAGAGGTGAGGGGTCCATTCCTGGGATATGAGTGTAGCTCCTACAGCCATCTGAATCTGGACGATCCCCATGAATGTCCTGTCATGCCTTAAAGGTCACCTTGCAGAAAGGTGGCAACCCAGACCAATTCCTCTCATTCACAAAGAAATGTACCCGTATGGCTTCCCACAGGACATTCCAACTCCACACATGGTTCAGGATTACTGGTCATGATATCCTTGTGGCTATAGTCTGGGGCTCAGTGGCACATGCGGGCAGCACTTGGCTCATGAGGTTTATCCCTCTGGACTGATTCTCCCTCCATCCCCTAGTCCCTTTCTCCTTCCAATTAGGTCCTTCCTCCAGATGCTCTTTTGGCCCACCAAGCATCCATTTCCAAAGACGCCTCACTGCAACACTCCCTGGGAAAATCAGGGTCATACAATCAGGTTATACAATTGTAGCAGATATTGCTAATGACCTACCCAATAACTATTCTCCTTTCTTTCTTACCAAATTGCATGGCCTTATTGTGCCATGCTAAAAATTCTTGCTTCATCAGACCCCCGTGCAGCTAGGAGTAGACACGTGACATAGTTTGGGCCAATGAAAAGCAAGGTGAGCGTTTCTGGGGAAACTTTTGCTTACCTAATAAAGGTACTAGCCCTTTTTACCTCTTCCCATCTGGAATGTGGAGGTAATGCCTGGAGATGCAGCAGCCACCTTGCAACTGCAAGTAACTGGCATGATGATGAAGACCTACACACAGATGGTAAAGCCCCCAACAACAGGCCTGGGAACTTGATGGCCCGATGGAATCACCAACCCAGCTGTGAATGCCTACCCTGGGATTCTTGGTTCATGAAATAAACAAGTCTATCTTTATCTATACAACTCTAGAATAATTTCCTCTTATTTATAGCCAATCTCATTCCTGACATAGCAATAAAATAAATTTTACTGAAGCTTCCGAGTTGGTGAATACTTCCACATACCAGGAGGGTGGCACATCCCAGTCCCAGGGCCACAGAAGCTCCTGTACTCAAGACCTTCCAAACCTCACCGTATGTGCCTCTTCATCTGGCTGTTCATCTGTACCCTGTACAATAAACTGGTAAATGTTAAAAAAGTAAATAAACTACCTCAATGGGCATACCTTGTAGTGCGGTCAGTAATGTGACCACTTCTTTAGAATACAGTCTTAGTGTCTTTCCACTCAGACTGGAACAAACCAAAGGGGCTCTGGAGCCCAGTGCTGCACTGGCCCCGGCTTCCCTCTTAGCTCTGCCGCTGAGATGCTCCACCTGCTCCCCAGGCAGCACTGCTCAGCGAGAGGCAGTCCCACCACCCGGCCAGGGCGAGGCAACGTGTGGGATAACTCCAGACAGCTGCTTCTGTCAGGGGGTCGGCTCACGTGGTGGAGCTGAACCCTCGGCAGAAAGCTTCAGAGCCAACAGCAGGAGGGGTGGGACTTTGAGGACCAGGTGAGAACGCCCACTCTGTAACTCCTGAGAGGGAAACTCAGAGCCCAGCCACATGGGGTTCAATGTCTTCATCTGTAAAACTCATCACCTCAGGAGGCAGCCTCGGTCATCTAGGAAACCTTGCAAAGAATTCCAAGTACTGGCTTTTCTTTTTTTTCTAGAAACAAACTTACAGAGCAGAAAACTTGAACCATGCAGACACCAAGGAGAAAACCAGCTTCAGATCTTCTGAATTAGCTGACCCCACTCTCACTGTTAACTTTACATCTCAGCGTGCTTTGTGCAGACACTACTGTAAGATGTAAGCTGCACTTACATCTGATGTCAGTAACAACGCACACTACTGTGGATTACGTCAAAGTGCAGAATTTTCATTTTTCACCTCGTTTGAGTAGCCCCACAATCCTCAAAGTAGGTGGGGCCCCTGTAAAACCCATTTTACAGGCCAGATAAGTTATATCATCACAGCTCACCGTGAACTAACGGTTTACAGTTTTCGATATGCTCTTTCTCCTGCATTCTCTCACTTGATTTTCCCAGAAACTAATAAAAGCAACAGCAGCAACATTTCCATTTTTGGTGAGGAAATTAAGGTGACCATTACTCCTACTCAAGAATTTAATCCTGGGGCAGCCCCGCAGACGCTAGGTTTCACAGTGCCAGGTCTCCCGATGGGAGCTACCATCTCCTCAGGGCCAGCCTGAGGCAGAGTCTGCTCAGGGTAAACCCACCACGTCCAAGGCAGGCCGGACTGAGGAGTGCACTCCGCCAGACTTGGCAATGGCCAGATCCTGCAGCCTCTGGACCAGGGACAGGCCAGGACACCCCCCTCCTCGTCGGGCCCAAGCTGACAGCAGACCACCCTCCAGGCATCGTAGATGGGGCCAGCTGGCTCTGGCATTTGTCCAGCAACTTCTGCCAAATGGTCACATTACATATTACAAATTGTCTTTCTAGCATTCTATTCCAAGCCTCTTTCTCCTCTCCCCACCACTCCTAACCTAGCTTCTCCAACACTGAGGCCCCTCTTCCACATCCACTCAGATACAGGGTTCCCTTCAAGACGGCACCACAGTCCCAAGGCATTTCCTCTCCCTGAGCCCCAGGAGAAGGGGGTAGGCACTGGGGACAGCAGCCACCACTGTCTGCTATACTGCACTGAATCCTAAAATCCTTGGTCAAATTACTTTTAATATCATACAACAGCATTTTCCAAAGTGCTTTCCAAGGTATGCTGTCACTCTAACCTGACGCTAGCCTAACCCCAGGCGGCAGGATGTCACAGAGCATCAGTGTCTCCATTTTGCAGATGAAGAAACTGAAGCACAGCACAGTTAAGGGGCTCATCCCAGTCACACAGAAGAACCTCCAACTTCTAGTCTAAGTTACCTTCACTGGCTCACACACTGATTCCGAGACTAAAGCAGATACAGTATTTACGTGTGTCCCAGAACAGTATCACAGGCAGGATTAAAACAAAACAAAAATGCCTGGGCCACGGGGGGTTCCGCCCCCTGAACTGCAGTGGTGAATCTTCCCGTGCCACACTGTAGGACTGGGGCAAGAAGACAAAGAATAATGGGGGGAGGAAGATGGCTCCAAACGCAGGGGTTTTTCCTCACTTATAAGGTGCAAGGCAAGAAAGCAGGGTAACACATGGGCTGGGCTGTTTCTGCATGTGGGTGTCAGGGAGGAGAGAGTTAAGGAGTTTTGACATACCACGGTAAGTGTTCAAAAAAGAAACCAGCACATACACATAACCAGCCACAAGTTTTGGAAATGAGGAAAACCATGGTGACTAGCTTGAGGGAACTCAGCCACCAACGCGGCAGAAAGCACCACCTGCTCTGACTAACAGGTTCCAGCTACTAAATGTCACTTGCTTCTCCACATTGACTATTGCTTTTCCCCAGCTGCCAGAAACCATTTTGGTGGCCAAACGAAGCCGTGTATTCATTAGGAAAAGGGAGCTGAGATGTTTCAGAGTTAGAGATGGGACACAAACAGCTTTCCTGACCCATGAGAACGAGCAAGGGCTGTCCCAGAACTGCCCAGAGGCCAGAGCAAGGCAAGGGCTGTCCCAGAACTGCCCAGAGGCCAGAGCAAGGCAAGGGCTGTCCCAGAACTGCCCAGAGGCCAGAAGCAAGGCAGAAAGGAGCGCATCCTGGGGCCAGGTGCCTGCACCTGGGGAGGTAAATGAGAGAAGTTTGCTGTCTTTCCCTGAACTATCTTTAAGGGCAGAAAGGGTGCCGTCTCCTTGGAGTGCCATCATCGTCTCAGGAAGAAAGGGTAGACTAGATGGTTTCCGAAAGATCCTTCCTGAGAAGGCTGTGGTCTCTGAACAGTTAGGCTTCATCTCCTTTCCTCCCTGGGTGTGGGTCCCCCAAAGGGGAAGTCTGCTCCAAAAGCTGCAAACACAGCTGCATGAGGTCAAAAGTAAAATGCTTCGGGGTGCAGTGACTTTGGCACCATCTGGTTAAAAATAGCCAAAAGCAGCTTCTAATTCCTCCAGGTCCCTGTGTTCTTAACAACTCCCATTAGAGCTGAAAGGATCTGTAAAAGTGACACTACCTATAGTTAATTATCCCACCTGGCAGCTGACTGCATAGCTGACTGCACATCCCCTCCTCCTGCCTGGGTTTGAAACTCCCTCTGCCCCACCACAGGTCCGGCTGGGAGGGTTCAGGGGGTGATTGGGTCACCGTGAGCCTTAGCAAGCCTAGGTCGCCAACGTTCCTCTATTTATAGGGTCTCTATGGAAACAGGGCCAGCATTAGAGAGCTAATCGCTGTAAAAAACCCACAGAGTCCTACTCTTGAAATACAAAGTGGATTGCAGAAGTCTTCAACTGCCCTTAAGAGGCCTTGGGTGGGGAGCCTGGGGTTGGAGCGGGAGAGGAACTGCCACCCCAGGTTTGGCGCTGACGGCCACAATGATGAAGAGTGAGCGGCTGCAACTGTTTCTCTTAGAAACACAGTGAAGAAAGATTTTTGGAAGCATTTTTTTCTTCCCCAGCATCCCAGCTGACATTAAACAAACAGATCTCAACTCAGGGGCAAGTGATTTCCCCATTCTCAATTTTACTTTAATTCCTCGTTCCTTTATTGCTCAGAGAATTCTGCCTGAGCCAATGCAAGTCAGGCAAGGTGACCTCATGCAGCGGATCTTAAGGCAGAATCAGCTCAACATTTATCAGCATAAAAGATTCTTTTTCTTTTTTAATGATTTTTTTTTTTTGATGTGGACCATTTTTAAAGTCTTTATTGAATTTGTTACAGTATTGCTTCCGTTTTATGTTTTGGTTTTTTTGGCCGCGAGGCACGTGGGATCTTAGCTCCCCGACCAGGGATTGAACCCACACCCCCCCGCACTGGAAGGTGAAGTCTTAACCACTGGACCGTCAGGGAAGTTCCAAAAGATTCTGATTAAAGTTATCTTCACGGTATGCCCTCTCTCTGCCTCTCATCCTACACCCCGTTCACTGCCCGCTGCTCCATACAGCCCTGTCTGACTACGCCGGTCTAAAGTGACCTCACCACCCTGCTCTGAACTCCAGAGCGCTCGTCATCTACACCACTCATCTTGCAATTAATCATGTTCTGCCTTGTGACACGGCTCTGTCAAACGGTTATCCAACTTTTCACCTGCTTCTGGATGAAATCCTCCATGAGCAAATGGAGGGCAGGAGCTGTATCATCTATTATGTTTGTGCCCCCAGTAGTAGGGGGAGAGACCTTAACACAAACACGGCCAATGCTACTTAGTTATTTTCTGAGTGGAAACTCTGCGCATCTACAAGACCATCTTCAAAAGGCGATTTAATCCTTAGACAACTATCTTTTCCAGAGATTTAAAATGCTCATTCGCACAGTTTTTTGTGTCTAACCCAGATCCCTCCTGCTGCAGTTAAAACCTCGTCTCAGTCTATCATCTTAGTAATTGCCTGGAAAAGGATGAACACAGACCCAGGGGCCCAAATGTGTTTCCTGTCCTCACAAATGGCTCAGGTCAAGACTTAATGTTCTCACAGCCAGCTTTGTTTTCCAGGTGGACATCATTCAGCCAGCTTGGCTGGAATAAGGAAGCCTTTAGCCATTTGGTTTGAAAAGTCAAATACTGTCTTTCTCACCCAATCACAAAACATAACTGCGATCCTTCAACAGCTTTGTTTTAACTTTTCAACACGGAGAGAGGCTTAAGTGTTTGGCTGATAAAGGGGGACCCTGTCCAGTATGGCCTCATTCTAAGAATGCTTCCTCCTCATCCATGAGCATTTCAAAGCGAGACGTCTTTCTTAGAGGAGAGATGAAAATAGGCATGAATTTAGAGTTGGCCTCCAAGACCACCACTGAGAAGCCACCTGAGATATTTTTTCCCCAGCTCCTGACACCCACGCTTTTTTAAAACTTCAACCCCAAATTCAGGTCCTATCAAATGTTTCAATTCCTTGTTGACGGAGAGATTCTTGTTAATGGGATTGGCAGTTAAGACAATTAAATACACGAAAAGTAGCACATTCTGTAAATGCCGAGCCTGCACGACAGTTCCCACTGGAACAAGGGCAGCTGGGAATTCATCTAGAACCCAATATGTGGCAGGAGAACAGACAGCTTCATTCACCACATGCTTTCCTGTTGGCCACCAATTCCTCCCAAGCCCATATCCAGGGCTGCTCTGAAAATTCCTGATGGCAGAGGGGGTAGGAGAGGGGCAACCCCAGGTCTCAGGACCCTCTGCCCTCCTCACATTAGGTCCAGGTGGGACAAATACAGGCACCCTCCGCATTCTTCACCACCCTCCACTGTCCCTGACTATTTACAGGGCTGGGGAACTGCTGTCCAGTCAAAAAAGGGCACTGGCCTTACAAGGGACCTGGCACTTGCCCTTTCACTTCCCCCACTTAGAAAGTGCCCTCCTCTTCTTTGGTAATTAACGTTTCCACCCTTTAAAACTTTCTCTAAGTGCACCTCTTCTGATGAATCCCATATGTTTCTGATTCCATCAGTGATGCTGGAAGCACCCTCAAACTTACACGTGCTTCGACAGATGACTTTCTTGCAAGTGTTTCACTCTGTTTGCCTGGAGGCAGAGGCAGTGCCTGCTGCCGAAGAACTGATTTCCCATTTCCTTGTGCTTAGGTCTACCACAATCCTACCTCCCCTGATGAAACATCTCCCAGGGGTCCTGCTCCCACCTGAGACTGTGGGAGTCTTCACACCTGAACATATCACTTCTGAAGGAGAGCTGGGGGCCTCATGACGCAGCAAGGCCACAAAGAGCCCTGCCCTACCATCGGAACCCTTCCCCAGGGTCCCAGAGCACACACAACCCTCCATCCCGCCCGCATTCCCATGAAGTCGCCTGTCTTCTCCATTGAAAAAGTGGAGAAACTGAGGCCCATTAATTTTACTAAAACCCTGGGCCTTAAAAATAAATAAATAAAAGAAGAGAAAAATAAGCAGGGGCTTCTTGGGAATGTCAATGTTCTCTCTCTTAACTTGGGTGGTAGGTAGATGGGGTGTCTGTTTTGCTGTTGTTATTTAAGGGGTACATATGTTTTCAGACACTTTTATATGCACGTCGTGTTTCACAATTTAAAACATGCCTTCCCCGCTGAAGCCATCAGTATCTGTTAACCCATGAACCCTTTGCCAGCAGGCTCTCTACTGGACCGCTGAACGAACAAGGGGCATCGGGCGCAGGTGACGCACCTGTGATCAGCACAGGCTGCGAGCCAGCAAGGAGAATCATATAGGATTCAGTTGTGACTTTCCCTCAGATCTTTGGTTTCTAATCGCTCTTCACTCTGAGCAGACAGGAAGACCAGTGAATGGTGTGGATGAAAGAACCCAAATGAGTCCTGAGTCAAAAGCACTTCGAGGGGCTTCCCTGGTGGCGCAGTGGTTAAGAATCTGCCTGCCAATGCAGGTAACAGAGGTTCGAACCCTGGTCCGGGAAGATCCCACATGCCGCAGAGCAACTAAGCCCGTGCGCCACAACTACTGAGCCTGCGTTCTAGAGCCCCAGAGCCACAACTACTGAGCCTGTGTGCCACAACTACTGAAGCCCGCGTGACTAGAGCCCATGCTCTGCAACAAGAGGAGCCACCACAATGAGAAGCCTACACACCGCAATGAAGAGTAGCCCCCGCTCAACGCAAATAGAGAAAGCCCACGCGCAGCAACGAAGACCCGGTGCAGCCAAAAATAAATAAATACATAAAATTTTTAAAAAAAAGCACTTCGAACCAGGACTGGAATGGTGCAATTCAGAGTACCCCCTTCTTCTTCCAGGAAAAAATATTAGTACTGTTCAGAAATCCCTGGAGAAATTATTTGCAGGGGCTTTTGTGAGGGGATAGAGAACCTCAGGGGAAGTCTAGCGGAAGGCCTCCAGCCTGCAAACCCAGAGCCTTCCTTTCAGGAAAGGCTGGGGAGAGGTGGAGAGGTCTGCGATTTCCTCCCCTGCCCTCGGGCTTCTAAAAGGCATCAGGACAGAGCCAGCTGACTTTCGTGCTTAGCCACTCATCCCAGGCCTCAGCAACATCTACCACATGCTGTATTTTTAACAGGAATGTGTGCTCCATCCCTTTCTGCAGTTTTCCCCTGAGCTCCTCCCACTCCCACTCTCACTGGCACTGCATTTACTTGCCGGAAAATCTTGATGTA
Organism: Balaenoptera physalus; assembly: GCF_965194825.1. NCBI lineage: Eukaryota > Metazoa > Chordata > Mammalia > Artiodactyla > Balaenopteridae > Balaenoptera > Balaenoptera physalus. The sequence continues at coordinate 34,015,769 of NC_138882.1, forward strand.
CTTTTGGTCAGCCGACACTCTCTGTGACCAGCAATCTAGCATCTCCTCCCAACTAGCAAGGAACCTGGCAGCAGCAAAGGACTGGATAATGATCACAAATGAATCAAGACATGAACTCAAGTGGTTCAACAGGAATCCAAGCCATAGGGGGCAGGGGATGTGACTCTGAATTGTTGGGCTCCTGTTGCAGGAGCGTCTGCTGAGATCGCCCCTGAAGGTCACATCAAATGTGTGGAGTAGCTGAGAAGGCCCCCAAAGTACCTGCATAAGCTGCCTGTGGGGCAATGTCCATTTTCAGGCTATTTTTCAGTTACAGTTTTATGATTGCTCCTTTAAGACTGCTGCTTAATTATTTTTCCTTCTTTTCACTGGTCCTCCCCACCCCATAATCACGGATCCCGGGCCACCATAGGAGAAATTTACAGTGCAGTTCTCCACAACACTGAAGGACCATGGAGGGAGACCACGGGAGTCCCTGAAAGCTCTGGCTGCCACTAGCTAGGGCACATTCAGACCAAAATTCTCTCCTCTCCCTCCGCAAAACTTCCACGGAGGTGCTTCACACAAAGCCTTTTTTTTTTTTCCCCCTTTGTCAAGATGATTTCCTCCGTTGCACCTAATCCATCACAATGCCTGGAGCTGTCACAAGAAAACAGAAGTGGGACTAAAGGACCAAAAGTTCCTAACACCAAAGTTTAAAATGAAAACAACAGCAAGCCAGAACTGCGGCTTGCTCCAGGCCAAACACAGGTATGAGGCAGGGGGGTGTTAAAAGTCAAACTTACCCCGTTCTGGTACCACCATCAAATCTAAAACAAGTTAGCTTCTACCCAGTGCTAGAGCCAAAGATGGAATTTTTCCATCATTGGAAAACTGTGCCAGCACTGGTAAACAAGTTTGGACACACTTCAATATTCCTGGTCCCTTTCCCCCAGAAAAAGGCTCAGAAAAGTTGAGTGATGTGCCTGAGATCACAGAGCAAATCAAACTGCGATAGCCCCCAAGTTCATGCCTGGTTCTGAAGTCCCTACGCTGTAAACACGTGATAAAGCAGACAGAGATAAACAGGAAAAGGCCCTGATTGTCTCCCCGTGCTCCCCCTGAGCAGGCAGCAGCTAGGTTTTCTCTGGGCTGCCAGCCTGGGTCCACATGGCGGTGGTTACCTTGGTGATATGCTTTCTCGTGGGGGTGGAGGATAACTTGGAAGGACAACGTCTTTTCTCACACCTGATCTCAATTTTAGTTCGGGGAAAGTCAGCATTTAACATCAAGTGTAGAGTTGTTGCTATGTCTGCCCCAACCAGAATGAGTGTCACAAAAAAAAAAAAAAAAAAAAGAGAGAGAGAGAGAGAGGGAGTATAAGAGGGTGGAGATGAACGAGCTTCTTTAAGCAGCTTTATCTACAAAGACACTGCAGCCCCACACCACAACCAGTCCACCTTCCCTCATGAAGGCAGCTGGGGGAATGAATGGAGCTGGTCGTTTCCACTGCTGCCTGAGCTGAAGAGTCCGGGAGTTTCCAAGGCTGCTGCTCATGGACTCAGCGTGAGAATCCCACCTGGTCAAGGAATCAGGGTTTGCTGGCCAGACCCATCTGGATCGGCCCAGAAGGAAGATGAAGTCTGCAGCAGAAGGCTGGCCCCCTCCCCACATCAGCCTTAAGAGCAGCTCTTTTCCTTCACCATCTCATTTAAAATAGGAACCACACCTCCTGACCACACAGGGTGGGCTCAGAAGTGGCAGGTATGCCAGGTACCAAGGACTTAATGCGCACAGCCTACCCAGTGGAGCTCATCTTAGACATAAGGCTAGCCCCAAAACTCTGAAAAGGACAGCAGCAAAACCAGAGGTCACATTCGAATAACTACCACAAATTTTTAAAGTACACACATGGAGGTAGCAGTCACCTTCTCAGCCCTCCCCAAGAAACACAGACAGGTAACACACAGGTAAGAGCACACTCACCTGCGCTCTAACTTCCTGACTCTGTGCCGCTCAGGTCGAACGAGGAATGTCATTGGTTTATTCTGGTGAGCTCCTTAGTGGCTGCTGCCATAGGATACAGGCTTTATTTAACATAAGGGAGTCCTTTTGCTCCCCTAGCTAAGACCTTGCACCCCCTCTGGAGAAAATGTCCCCCAGGCATCAATCTCCGATGCACCTAAGTTCCTTCCTTGGGCTGACATCTCTCTCAGCCCTGTGGTGAGCTGGCTTGAGAAGCCTGAGCCTGCAGTCCCTGTGGCAGCTCCAGCAAAGGTGCATTATTTATCACAGCTGCTGTTTTAATTAATATAGAGACATCCAATACAGCTCAGTAATTGTCTCGGCGACCTCAGGCTGGAAAATAAAGGACTCCCAGCTGCATGCAATCGCCTCTTTCGGATCCTGGTTCTAAATGCCGGCTCTGCGTGTGTGCAACTTGAACCGAGGCCCCAAACCAGCCTAAGCACTAAGCGGCCACCTGTCAGTTCTCCACCCTGGGGTTGGTTTAGCAAGCGGGCAGGGATCTCCAAGCACTAGCTTAACCTCTGGCTCCACCTAACGGCAAGAAACCCACACTCCCCTTTCACAGATGGACAAACTGAGCTTCACTCCAGGAAGGTCCCAAAAGGAGGAAACTAATTCAGCAAAGAAACTAACGGTCTTTTGCTTGGGCTCCCACGCTGTAATTTTCTTCCCCTGCCATTTTACAGGAGGGAAAGTGATGTCAACTTTTTAGTTAGCATCTTGGATTTCTCCAGCCCTTTGTCTGCGAATAGCACTTCACACACATTATTCAAACAATCTCGGATGCGTAAGTCACTAGAACGTCTGCTGAATAATGAGGAACAAACACAGAGGCCCGAAACGAGCTGAAAGACAGAGGCACAAATGGTACCTGACGTCCAGCACAGGGTCTGGCCCAACATCTGCTCATTCTCGCTGACCTCTGTCTGGCTTCCCCATCACTTTTATTCTGTTAAAGCACTTCTGCGTGGGGCGGGGAAAGCTAAGTCGCCGGTTGGACTCGTAAGGGGAGGGTCTGCGCTCACCTTTAAATCGGGAGGCTTGCTTCGGGGACCCGGGTTGGGCGCCGCGGCAGCGCCCGCATCCGAAGTTGGCCCGCCAGCAGAGTTAGCACCCGTGGCCTCCCCAGGCCGGAGGTCCGCGCCCGGCAGGTGGCAAGCTGCATCTTCCAGCCCAGCTCCATCCTCCTCACCCTGTTGTTGCTGCAGCTCGTCCGATTTGCACCTCTTCATGGTGTATGTGGGTCGGCAAGGGGAATCTGTCCTTCCAGCGCGCCTTCTTGGGGGAGACCGCACCCCCTCTTACACTCAGAAACGAGGCTTGGGGTCTAAATTATTAACGAGGAGGGGAGTCGGCGGATCGCAATTTCTTGAATTAAAAAAATAAACCTTTTTAAAGGAGGGTGAGAGAGGGGAGAGGAAGGGGAGCCTTGGTTACAGCTTGCAATAGTTCATTACGACCTGGGGAGCGGAGACAGGTCACAATCGAGGCTGGGCAGCAGGAGTCCTTGGGCAGTCATTGGAGCGGGAGGAGATAGCCCCCAGCCCCCAAACTTTCTGCTTCAGGGCAAGGGCCGGGCGGAGCGGAGCTGGGCGGCACAGCGCATCCCTCCCGGCGGGCCGGGCTGCTGGGCGCGGCAGGCATGGCGCGGCCGGCCGGGCAGGTCCTCGTCGGCAGCCCTCGGCGCCGACTGCGGCCCCCAGCCCTGCCACGGGCCCCCGCCCCACACTGGCCGGCCACGGAGCCCGCAGCTCGCCGCGCCCCGCCCCTCCCCCGCGCGCGCGCGCGCGCGAGACCCGCTCCCCCCCCTCCGCGCCGCCTGCTGCAAAGCCTCGACCGCCGCCAGAGCCAGCGGCGAGCGCGCAACCTACCCCGCCCAGTGCCTTGGCCCGGGAGGGGGAAGGCGAGGCAAGGAGGGAGTGACAACGGCAACGGGCCAATGGGAAGCCCGGAGGGCTGAGGGGGCGTCGCGCGGCCACGTTTTTAGGGTTGGTTGCATCGTGCGATCCCCCAGGAGCGGTCTGGAGGGTAAGGCTACTGCGTTTTAGCATTGCAGGGAGCGGGCTGCGGAGTAGAGACTGGGGGCGGCTGGCCAATGGAACGCGGTTTTAGCAGATGCGTGAGAATCTGCTAAAACTCACTCAGATGCGTGAGTCTTCCAGGAAAGACTCTGTCGGGGTTCCCCCCACCCACTCATTTTATTTGGCGGGGAGGAGACAAATAGGGATGCTTATGATCGCTGCTTTTTTGCTGTAACTTTGCACATTATAACATCTCTTCAATGAGGAAGACGCGGATCCCCTCTGACACTTGACCTGAAACACCTACCAATGCCTACAATCAGAGCTGCAAATGCAAGGAGAAGAAAGCGGGTGTTCTGCCCCATCGCCCCTTCCCTTTCCCCCACTTTAAGTAAACTATCTCATGAGTCTCAGCTTTATGCTCAGAAATGAGAAAGTATTTCATTTTTGAACACAATAATGTATGTGACAGTTTTTTGCAAACTGTGAAGCAGCTTTGAAATAAGAAGGGGTATTTATGGCAGGAGGTTGAGACATGGAAGAGAGGAAAGGAATGCAATCTCTTTTTCCCATAAATCTCAGCCAAAGTGCGCTGACTAATCTGGAGGCACAAGAGAGCAAATACTGGGGTTACCAAAATACGCAGCCTAGTAATAATAACAACCCCATATGAGTGCCTACCCTGTGCTTACTGTGGATACCATGGTTTTTGTCCACCCAGCAGCCTAGACGAACAGTTCTCAAAGTAGGGTCCTGGGACCAGCAGCAGCAGCATCACCTGGAAACTTGATAGAAATGCAAATTATTGGACACCATCCAGACCTACTGAATCAAAAACAGTGGGCCCCAAAATCAGTTTTAACAAGTCCTCCAGGTAGTTCTGATGCAAGCTAACATTTGAGAAGCACTGGCCTAGACTGTAGTGAAGGGGCCACTCAGTCAGTGAGTCACAGTGATCTCTAAAGTGTTTCACAGTTTCCCCGTCTCTTTCACACCCATCATACCATTCTGGCCTCACTTCAGTCCTACTAGTCTGCGAGTCTCCTGACTCTGTTCTGTCTTTTTCCCATTCCAACCACTCATTTTAATGTGTGTCCTAGAAGAGCCTAAGTTGTTAAGAATTTACTTCAGTCTAGCAGCTACTTTCTAAACAAGGCAGCTCCATTTCTAGAAAACAGGAATTTAGGATGGGCTGGAAATGTAGAACCACCCCCACCTCCACTAGACAGTATCAGGCACAATGTGGAAACACAAGGCCACAAGCCTTTAGCATTTTCAATGGTGAGGGAAAGGAAGAATGTGCCTTTGAAGTCGGTGGCAGGAGTAGACAGAACCAGTGGGGGCAGATGACCTCAGTGCAAGATGTCAGACAGAGTCTACTGCCCCCTGCCTGACTCGCCCCAGTGAAGTGTAGGGGCCCTACAGACCCTGGGTGGCAAATAGTGAGCACATGTGGACACATGTTCATGACCTGACTCTAGGCTGAAGAAAAGTGAAGGCAGTCGGTGTGAAGCTTTAAGGGAGCAGAGACCATAATCATTTTGAATTATGTCTCATTTCCATACTAGGTTGAAGTTGACCTTGAGTTTGATGTTTATAATATTTTCATGTACCCATAGCATGATGGACAGATTTCCTGTTTGTGGCCATATTTAGCAGGTCAACAAAAAAGTGGTGGGTTTCATGAAATCAGCCAATACTTTACATTCCATTTTGGAGAAGCAGCGTTGTGCAGAGGTTAAGAGCTCAGACTCTGTGGCCAGACTGCTTGGGGACAAATCCTGGCTCTGCTCTCCACTGACCATGTGATTGGAGGCAAGCTGTCTAACCTCTTTAAGCCCCGGTTTCCTCTTTCAGAAGTGGGGATACCAACCTTATAGGGTGTTGGGTAATATATGTAAAGCACTTAGACATTGCCTGGCACAGAGTGAGGGCCATGGCTTTAAACAGAGATGTCATCCAGCTTCAAAAAGTTGAACATTCCACTCCAGTGGTTCTATCCGTGGGAGTTCAAATGTGTCTCACCCATTTCTGACTTTCACTGAGTGTCATATTATAGAACAAATATGCTACTGCCAAAGAAGTTTGGGTGAGAAGTTGTGTAGAGAGCTGTGTGACCTGCAACCACCAGTTTGAAACTGATGACAAATTTTCGATTCTTGAGTACCTAAAATAAAGAGAACTTGAAAATACTTTGACTGAAATTTTGATTAAAGGATTAAATCATTCTATCATTCTAGGTTTCTTGGGAAAATATAGGCACATACTATATTTTGACATTCAAGATAAGACAAAAATTTACAGGTTTACAATACAAGAGATTATATTCAGTATGTAGGAGTAGCATTTTCCATTTTGCTTTGGTACCACTGGTTAATTATAAATAAATAAGTAACATGGTGTAGTGGGAAGGACACTGGTCTTGGTGTTAGAAAATACATGTAAGAATTCTGGTTCTGTTACCCCCTGTGTGTTCTTGGGCAACCAAATCACTTAACCTCTCTCATCCTTGGGTTTCTCATCTGTAAACAGGGGCTAATAATATCTATCCTCACATGGTTATTTTAAGGATTAAATTAGACAATGCATGTGAAAATACTTGACACATGGTATGTGCTCAGTAAACCTGAATGAAACAAAAATAATGAACAAACTTGTCCAAGCCCACTGTCTGCCACATGAGAAAGGCAGGATTATCCCACTAAGTTTAATGCTTTTTGTGAAAGGAAATCCCAGTTAGGCTAATGGAAGGGGGCAATCCTGGTAATATCAAATTTGCTAAACCAGTAAGTGTTTAATCAAGGAGGATAAAGATTAGGGTTATGGAATCCTGTTATCCTTGTCGACAGCCACTGCATTTACCTTGAAAAACTGATGCAGCTTTAATTGTAGAAGATAAGGTGCCAAGATCAACAGGTAAGCATAAAGTAGATTTTTTTTTCTTTTTGTAAGAGCAATTAACTCTAAGAAATAAAAGGCTTCTCTTTTTCCAATAGCAAGAGGCTTGTAGATTATCCAAGGATAATTAATTATCCTATTCTGCAGGAATTCTTTAAAAAAAATTTAAACATCAAATGGGTTGTCAGAGAGCTATTTTAAGATTTAACATACTAACTAGAGTGCTTTGCTTAGAAGGTAAAAGTACTCTCTTGAGAAACCAGATATAATAATTTTGATCACTGTATTTTGATACCAATATCATTACAAGTATTCCTTTGTTAATGTAATTTTCTTCCCTTTCTTTTGGAGATTTCCACTTCCACTCAATGCTCTCCCTAAAAGAAACTGGGTTCCGTTGGATTAGGAGGTGTAAACTACGCAAATAATCGTCAGGGAGATTGGCTGGATTGTTGCTGATGTCACAATCCCACCACCTAAGTACAGGCTTTTTATTGGCTATTGTAAGAGGCAGGCAGGACTGGGAAGGCTCTGCATCACTCGTGAGTTGGAGAAAGCTCTTGAGTCTAAACTAAATTTTCCCTGTTTTTTACTTAAAATGTACTCAGAAGCATTTTCCAATATGTTATTCTATTTTTCCATGTTATTCCATATGCTGTTACTTAGACATATTTCCATATGTTTTGGTAAACATTGTAAATGATTGTTTACCATGCTATCAAGTGAATGTATCATGGTTTATTTAACCACTATCCACTTTATTCTTAGCTATTTGTTTCAATTTTTTGCCTTCAGGTATAAAACTGTAGTTACTATTTTTATTGAGAAATAATATATATTATTTCCTCCATAGCGTAGGCTCTCTGATACCTAACTAGCAATGCTATAAAGGCGTAAACAAACCCAGATTGCCAATTTTGTAAACATTTTTCTAGCAGCTTTCCTAAGACTTGCATGGGAGATCCAAAGTTTGACTCTTTCCTTGGAGCAGTGAATCTCCCATCTGTAATACAAAAAAGGGGAAGTTCCTGCTTCTCATTTCAGGTAGGATGCATATTCTTCATTCTGGGTGCTTGTTGCTTCTTAGTAATGGGAGAAAAGTCACAAGCATCATGGCCATGAACAGAGGAGGTTTGTGAAGCATAAACTTAAACCCTGATTGTGCTGCTCTCTGTGAGAGCCTGACTGGTAAAACGGCTGCTTTGTGTCCTTTCCCATCTCCATAGGGAATCCATACAAACCTCTGGACAGTCTGTTACTTAAAGCTGAAAATGCTAGACCTTAAAAAGTCAGAAAAAAAGAAGAGAAAATATCAGCTTTGCTCAGAGAGAATCAGTTGTTTATTATTTTTCATCTGAAGATAAATATCTATGGCCGTTCCATCTATTATTCTATGTGGTACTTTTAAATATAATAATAAGAGTAAGCACAGAGAACTATAGGTGTTTAAAGAGAACCATAGGTGTTAGGCATTTTGCTAGGAACCTTGTGAACTCTCTCTTAATCCCCATGTCAAATCTGCAAGGTAAGGGTTATTCACTCTACAAATGAGAAAACAGGCTCAGAGAGATTATAGCACTTTCATAGGCCTGAGAGCTACACTCTGCTCTGTCTGACTCTAAAACTAAAAGCCTAATAGTCCTTTCACAACTGTAATTTTGAGCCACTCTTGTGGTAAAGAATTTATCAATGAGTATTAGACTACAGTTAGATGTATCTCCATTCATTCAAATATATTTATGAAATAAATATCATTTACAAAGGCTTTACAAGATGCTTGTGGAAGATAGAGAACAAAAAAAGACATTGGTCCCTGCCTTTGGACTTAAAGTCCAGTTGGGGAAATGAGACACAAATGAAATGTAAAACAACAGCATAAGATTGAAGTGGTAATGACTGTCAATACTCCAAGGGGGAGATAAGTACCACAGTCCAGAGAGAGAGAGATCTCTATGAGGGATTAAGATGACTCCAAGGAAGAGTGTTATGCACATTCATCCATATCACGAGTGTTAAAAGGATAAAATGTCACTTTAGAATGATTCTGAAGCCTTTAAGTAGGAAAGAACTATATAAATCATCTTGAACATAGAATCACTCAGTATTTGAATCTCTTTAATTTTACATCTGCATGTTATAGAATTTTTATGGCACATTAGTGATGGGAAAAACTTTTTTCTTTTTATTCCCTGAGACCATAGAGCAGTGTTTCTCAAAGTATGGTTCATGGACTATCAGCAACACAAATCACCTTGGAATTTAGTTACACATGCGGATTCCTGGGCCCCACCCCGAACTAATGGAAACAGAATTTCCAGGGGTGGAGCTTGAAAATCTGCACTTGAAATAAGTATCCTAGGTGGTTCTTTTTTTTTTTTTTTTTTTTTTATTTATTTTTGGCTGCATCAGGTCTTTGCTGCTGCGCGGGCTTCTCGTTGCGGTGGCTTCTCTTGTGGAGCACAGGCTCTAGGTGTGCGGGCTTCAGTAGTTGTGGCACGTGGGTTCAGTAGTTGTGGCTCGTGGGCTCTAGAGCGCAGGCTCAGTAGTTGTGGCACACGGGCCCAGTTGCTCTGCGGCATGTGGGATATTCCCAGACCAGGAATCAAACCCATGTCCCCCGCATTGGCAGGTGGATTCTTAACCACTGTGCCACCAGGGAAGTCCCCTAGGTGGTTCTTATGCTCACTAAGTTTGAGAACCACAGATGTAGGGGAACACTTGGTTGATCACATTTATTGATAGATTTGTGAATTAGTAATAGCTCCTTTTTTATCAAGCACTTACTATATGTTTGGCACACACTCCCACTTAGTCTGTAAAACAAACTTTGTAGATAAGTATCATAATCTCCATTTTACAGTAAAGGAAACTGAGGCTCGAAGAGGATTAAAAATTTGCCCATGTCACCTGGCTAGAAAGAGCTAGCCAAACCAGTTTTGTTTGACTTCAATGTCTATACTTTTCCCACAATGCCTACTGCACTGTTACTTTGGGATTGAGTGCCTATTATATGTCATATAATTTCAGTCTAAACCTTTCAGTACCCTCCAGTGGTACTCTTGCCATGTAAGATAACTAAGATTCAGAGATATTAATATATATCTCAAAATTACCTTCCACCAGTTGGAACAAAGCTTCTTATTCTAGTATGACTTTTCCTCAATTTTACTTCCTTCTGACAGTTCCTTAAACCTTTTGCAGCTCTGACTATTGGGGCTTCCTTTCCTTGTTGTTATTTATCCTGACCCTTTGCACCTAGTTCGGAATAGCAAACCATAAGTTGAAGTCTATGCTTCGTTTTTAATAGCTACCACACCTCTTCCCGACACAGGAATGGAGAGCTTCGGTCTGTCTGAATCAAGAGGGAAATGTCAGTTGCTTGAAAAACCCTCTGCTGATCTTGTGACTGCAAAGAGAAAAAGACAACTTAATCAAGGAAACCTTTCCTGGGAAGGGGGAATCACAGTATCCCATGTGAGATCTTATTCTGGAGCATGCATGCTTGTGTTATAAATCATTTTCAGGGAGTCTCATATGGCCTTGGGGCATATCCAAGCAGATAGAGGGACAAAGGGCTGTTTTCATTGGTGAATCTTCCAGGCGCGCCTTAAACCTCTCACAGGGTGCTGGTGAAAGAAGACAATACTCTCTTTCAAGATACAATGACATAGCACAATTCAGTAATATATAGCTAGAGCCATATAAATGTCTGTACCCTTTCACCCAGTAAAACCCTCCTGGGAATTATCCTGGGAAATAATTCAAAAGAAGAAAACAGGCAACAACACACCAAAAAATGTTTATAACAGTGAAAAACCTGAAGCGACCTAAATGCCCAAGAATAGGGAGTGAATGACTAACAGTGGCATAGCAGTGTAATGGAATATCAAGCTGCTGTTAAAAGAGAGAAACATGGAGAGTATTTAGAGACACGAAAAGCCTTCTTTAAATAATATGAAAGGAAAGCATTAGAAGGCAAAATTGTGTTGGGCTAGAATAAGGGCTTTGGGGTTGGATGAACCTGTGTTATTAGCTGGATGAACTTAGACAAGTCACTTAACCTGAGTCTCAATTTCCTCATCTATAAAATAGGGATAGAAATATGTATCTTTCCAGTGTTGTTGTAAGAATTAAAAATGATATAAACGAAATGATAAAATTTTGGATAAAGCCTGGATAAAGATGGGAGGGGAGTGCTAAGAAATAATCATAAGTTTTAAGCCAAGATACGGGACTATTGAAAATTTTATTTGAAATGAATTATTTTTACGATATTTTAAATTTAATACTATTTTTTTTTTCCTTTATTCCTCCTCACCCTTAAAAAAAGGTCATACTCCCTGTGCAGGAGATGTGTGTGCATGTCATCTGGAAACCTGCTTATGGATCACTAAGCCCTATTTTGAGAAAGTTCTAGATCAGTGCTTCTGAAATCAGCTCCAGAAAAATGACAGGAGCCCTAAACACTGACACACAGGAAGGTCACTCAGCTAGGTTCAGGGCCTGCTTTTCAGGCACTTAGAGATTTTTTTTTTTTTAACCTCTTTATTGGAGTATAATTGCTTTACAATGGTGAGTTAGTTTCTGCTTTATAACAAAGTGAATCAGTTATACATATACATATGTCCCCGTATCTCGTCCCTCTTGCATCTCCCTCCTTCCCAACCCTCCCTATCCCACCCCTCTAGGTGGTCACAAAGCACCGAGCTGATCTCCCTGTGCTATGCGGCTGCTTCCCACTAGCTATCTATTTTACGTTTGGTAGTATATATATGTCCATGCCACTCTCTCACTTTGTCCCAGCTTACCCTTCCCCCTCCCATATCCTCAAGTGTCCATTCTCTAGTAGGTCTGCATCTTTATTCCTGTCTTGCCCCTAGGTTCTTCATGACCTTTTTTTTTTTTTTTTTAGATTCCATATATATGTTTCAGCATACAGTATTTGTTTTCTCTTTCTGACTTACTTCACTCTGAATGACAGTCTCTAGGTCCATCCACCTCACTACAAATAACTCAGTTTCGTTCATTTTTATGGCTGAGTAATATTCCATTGTGTATATGTGCCACATCTTCTTTATCCATTCATCTGTTGATGGACACTTAGGTTGCTTCCATGTCCTGGCTATTGTAAATAGAGCTGCAATGAACATTTTGGTACATGACTCTTTTTGAATTATGGTTTTCTCAGGGTATATGCCCAGTAGTGGGATTGCTGGGTCATATGGTAGTTCTATTTGTAGTTTTTTAAGGAACCTCCATACTGTTCTCTATAGTGGCTGTATCAATTTACATTCCCACCAACAGTGCAAGAGGGTTCCCTTTTCGCACTTAGAGATTTATGTGAAGCTTGTTGGGTAGCGCTCCCTCTCTCCTCTACAGTTTGGGGATGGGGAATGTTCTCATGACCAGAATGCCTTCCATCCACCTTTGCTTCAGAATCCTAACCCTCACCTGCATTAAACCTCCACCTTGCAGAGCTTGATTCCTGAGAAAGGGGATAGACAGGAGGATGATATGAAATATTTTCTTTTGGCTAAAATATATTGAGCATACTCTTTGTGTCAGGTATTGTGTTTGACACATGTGGAGAGATCCATACTAAGCCAGTTGGAAAATGTTTTGGAACTCAGGTTTCAGAATTTTCCAGAAAACCTCTACCAAGATAATGTAGACAGGGACTTCCCTGGTGGTGCAGTGGTTTAAGAATCCGCCTGCCAATTCAGGGGCCACGGGTTCCATCCCTGGTCCGGGAAGATCCCACATGCAGCAGAGCAACTAAACCCGTGCGCCACCACTACTGAGCCTGCGCTCTAGAGCCCGCAAGCCACAACTACTGAGCCCGTGTGCCACAACTACTGAAGGCCACTCACTTAGAGCCTGTGCTCTGCAACAAGAGAAGCCACCACATTGAGAAGCCCGCGCACCACAGCGAAGAGTAGCCCCGCTCGCCGCAACTAGAGAAAGCCCGCGCAGAGTGACAAAGACCCAAAGCAGCCCAAAATAAATAAATAAATAAATAATTTTTTAAAAATCCTTTAAAAAATAAATTTAAAAAAATAAAAATAAAAAGATAACATAGACAAAGAAAAGGGTGTTGATAGGTTTTCAGCTATCCACCTTTCTCCTTCCAGGATCAGCCCAGAAAGATAAAAACATGTGTTACAAGGTCTTATGCTGGGCAGGTAAAGAAATTAACCAAAAACGAGTTCCACCAAAATGCCAGGCAACATAGTGGAAAAAGGATCAGAAACATTTAGACGTGGAAAAGCATTACCAGTCTTCCAATCTTACTGATGAGAAATGAATTGTGGCAAAGCAATGTTCAGCACTTCTGGAAAGCTTTGGGTCAGTTACTCTAAAAAATTTCTGGAAACTTTGTTCTTCTACTTTCTTCTTCTACTTGTTCTTTTTCTTGGCAGTAAAACAAAGATTACCTCTACTTGGGGTTATACTAAATTTCTTTTGATTGTTTTTCCTTCCCATGCTCTGCATCCTAACAGCCAGGGATGCCACTGATGAAATATTCAGCATTGGAATGATACTTGATGTATAATTAAATAGAATACATTTAGCAATTCTGTTTTATAGACATTTAATCTTCAAGTTAATAAACCTACATGTAGAGAATCTCATAAACAAAACCAACACATTCTTGGAAATACATAATTTCCTTGGAAAAATACATAATCCTGAATATATTTACTACAGGAAGGAAAGAAAACATTTATTAAGCACTCTTATGTGCCAGGAAAGTTACTAACTGCTTTACACATTATGTCATTTAGTCTTCCCAACCCTGTGAGGTAGACATTAGCTTCACTATACAGATGAAATAACTGAGGCTCCAAAAAGTTAAGTGATTTGGATCACAGGATCCAGGATCACAAAGTAAGTAGCATCACAGCTCAGACCAGAACTTGGTCAGATTCTGACTCCCGTGCTTTTTCCTAAGTTTTTACAGGATTTCATTTCCAAAGCACTTTCTCTTCATATGGCTCATTCCATTCTCCCCAAAACACAGTGAGATTAAACACAATCATAGAATTCTCCCTTTTAGCAAGTCACAGAGCCAGGATAAGGACCTAAGCTTGTAGCAATCATCAGCATCTCAGTCATCATTTATTGAATGCTTTCTATGTGCAAGCCTCTGTACTAAGCATTTTTAATACTTTTTTCCCTGTTTCAATTCTCATGATAACCTCATGAGGTGGTCATAATTATTATCCCATTTGATGGATGAGAAAACCAAGACTCCGAGGGGCCAATGACTTACCCAGTAGCAAGTCAGGACTAGAACTCGGGTTTGTAAAAATGATACCACAATTGATAAAAGCAGTTGTCATTTATTAAACACATCATGTGGCAGATACTGCTTCTTAAAAAGACTTTTTATTTCTAAATACTTTGAGATTTATGATTGGCATTGATTTTTTAAAATATTTATTTATTTATTTATTTAAGGCTGCGCCGGGTCTGGACTCTTAGTTGCGGCATGCGTGCAGGATCTAGTTCCCCGACCAGGGATCGAACCCAGGCCCCCTGTATTGGAAGCGTGGAGTCTTACCCACTGGCCCACCAGGGAAGTCCCGGCATTGTTTTTTTAAATGCTCACAATAACCCTATGAAGAAGGTACTATTATTCCCATCTTACAGATGAGGAACTAAGACTTATAGATAATAAGTAATGTCTCCAAGGGCATACAAATGGGAAGGGGTAGAACTAGGATTTGAACGCAGGTCTCTTTGACTCCAATCCTATTTCCTTAATCCTCAGGCTTTGCTGATTCCTGTTCTGTCTCTGTACACCTTTTCTACCCAAAGTGTGGTCCACAGACCAGCAGCATTGGCATCACCTGAGAGCTTGTCATAAATGTGGAATCCCAAGCCCTACCCCAGACCTACTGAATCAGATGTGTATTTTAACAAGATGCCCACATGAGTCTTGTGCACATTAAAGTTTGAGAGGCACTGCTCTGCAACACACCAGCAATATACAGAGTAAGCAGAGAAGGGAGCGAGATTGTCTAGAATAGGGCTTCTCAAACAAGTTCCCTTGGAAATCAGTTTTGAGCTGGAAAGAGGTATGTTCTGCTGCTCAACTCGATAATGGTGATCTTTTCCAATTCATAAATAAAATTAAGTTAATGAATTATATTTTCTCATCTTCCATAATTTCCTCTCCTCTTTGGAGTTGAATATCACTTGCCTGTTAGTAAGTTTAGACGATGACAATTGAACAGTAGTAAAGAAATACCTATGGAAAGCTCAGAAATGTTGTTTAATTGTTTGTTGTATTTTTCTCTTTAATTTGTGGGTTTTTTAATTCTTGGACTTGTGATTGTGATTTTATGGTGCATAACAGAGAATAGTCATATTTTCTCATAATAAACTTGTTCCTAACTCACATTACAGAATTCAATGTTAATGTCTTTTGGTGTTCCACAAAAAGCACCTGATTCTCACCTATATGAACATGAGGATCAAGTCTTCAGAATCTCTCTAGAAATCATCTAACCTAGAGGAACTTGCCATAGAAAAGTAAAGTTAGAAAGAGTAACGTATTTCTCACCTATTCCTCTTCCTTCAAAGAGGATCAACATTAATAGATACAAATATAACCTACTGTTTTCTTCCGAATAGAAATACGAGTGGTTTTTTTTTTTTTTAATTTATTTATTTATTTATTTATTTTTGGCTGTGTTGGGTCTTCGTTTCTGTGCGAGGGCTTTCTCTAGTTGCGGCAAGCGGGGACCACTCTTCATCGCGGTGGGCGGGCCTCTCACCGTCGCGGCCTCTCTTGTTGAGGAGCAGGGGCTCCAGACGCGCAGGCTCAGTAGTTGTGGCTCATGGGCCTCCTTGCTCCGCGGCATGTGGGATCTTCCCAGACCAGGGCTCGAACCCGTGTCCCCTGCATTGGCAGGCGGACTCTCAACCATTGCGCCACCAGGGAAGCCCCACGAGTGGTTTTTAAACCATGTTCTCCTTTGTGTTTTTCTAAATATTCAAAAATATCTACAGTGAACATCCAACAAATATCTAATGAACACTTACTAAATGACAGGCACTCTTTTAGGTGCTGAAGACACAGCAATGAACAAGCCAGACAAAAATTTCTCTTCTGGATTGGTGGTTGCCAGAAGCTGGGGTGAGGGTGAAGATGAGGGTCAGGGGAAAAACGGATGGAGTCAAAATGTACAAACTTCCAGTTATAAAATAAATAAGTCCTGGGATGTAATGTACAGCATGGCTACTAGAGTTAATAATACTGTACTGCACATTTGAAAGTTGCCAAGAGAGTAAATCTTAAAAGTTCTCATCACAAGAAATAAATTTTTTAAACTATGGATGGTGATGTATGTTAATTAGACTTACTGTCGTGATCATTTTGCAATATGTACAAATATCAAATCATTATGTTGTATACCTGAAACTAATGTAATGTATGCTAATTATACCTTAATAAAACCCAAAATCTTGGTTCTGATGTCAGTGTCTTTGGGCCTTTCCTCTTGGGCTGGTCAGATTCCTTAAAGAAGACACTGCAAGTTTCCTCTCTGGAGGGTAAACATCTTGTAGCTAGAGATCTAGGAATTGAATGGAGGAGGAGGGTTGGGAATCTTCACATTCAGTATCCATTAGTTCATTTAATCTCCCATTTTATACAGGGACCTCTGATTCAGCCCTCTCTGGAGAAAAAATACTTCAGTCTTCTTTTGGAGGAGTGGGGTCAGGGGGACAGTTGAAGAAGGGGAAGGTGACTTGGAGATCTAACTGCTCTTAAACAGCTTTCAAAATCCTTGTTTTAATCCCTGCCCATGATATAAGCTGTACATGGCAGCCCTGTTGTCCTATAAACAGTAGCTAGGGGGGGAACTACTGTTACCAATTCCTGAGACTTGAGGGATTCTGCAGTGTACATCAGGTTGGGTCTCAGCTTTTCCCACTTTGGGTTTTGGATTCAGGTTTTTCCAGGCTAGTAACTTAGTTAACGCTTGTCCATTTGCTTTCCAGCTTCTACTTTGTTTTTGCTACTGGCTCCTCTCATTACTGGGGGCTTATGCTTTTAAAAAAATTCCATTACTGTCATTTTACTGGTGTCCTAGGAGGGAACAAAAGTAGTTCTGTGCGTTTAAGTGTTTAACACTCATCACCTGCAGGAAACACTTTCCTATACTAACTTAAATCCTCTCTCGTTATCATTCAAACCCTTATTCTCCCACATTTGTCCTTAGAATTAGATATTGCAATAAAATATGTATTTTTACTTGTAGGTGATTGTAATTTAGGAAGAGTTCACTGTCATTCACACCCTTTAAAGTTTTAAATAGCAGGAAAAAATTGATCACTTTCCCCAGCAGATCAAAAATGTAGATGAGACATACACATATTAAAAATTATGTATGTAAAAGGTTAGTTACTGCAGCATTGTTCATAATACCAGAAGACTGCACAAAACCTAATGGTCCATCAACAGAGGACCTGTTAATTGAAACATCCCAATTCATATGGTAGTATAATATACAGTCAAAAAGGATGAGGCAGATCTTTATGTTCTGCTGTGGAAGAGTCTGTAAGGGCAGAATAGAGTAAGTATAGTATGCTAGATTTGTGTTTTAAAAAATATATTTATATAGTATCTATATCTGCAACAGTAGTTACCTTCTGGGAGGGGAACTAAGTGACTGGGAGACAGGGAGTAATAGGAAGACTTCGTTTTCCTTTGCATACCTTTTGCACCATTTGAATTTTATACCATAGTCCTATATTACAGTAAGTCCCCTACATACGAACCTTCAAGTTGCGAACTTTCAAAGATGTGAATGTGACATTCCATCAATGTCAGGCGTGAGTGAAATTGCAGCTTGCCCTCCGTCTCCTATTGCTGATGATCTTTCAGCTCTACCATCTTCCTCCTCCCACCTCCTCTCCCTCCTCCAGTCAATAATTCTTCTTGCCTGTTCACTCGATGCCAGCCCCTGTATGCCAGATGTTGAACTGTACTAGTGTACTTTTCAAGGTACTGTACTGTACGATTAAAAATGTTTTCTTTATTTTTTGTTTGTTTTGTATGTATTATTTGTGTGAAAAGTACTATAAACCTATTACAGTACAGTACTATATAGCCGATTGTGTTAGTTGGGTACCTAGGCTAACTTTGTTGGACTTGCGAACAAATTGGACTTACGAACGTGCTCTTGGAACGGAACTCGTTGGTATGTAGGGGACTTACTGTACTTACTTTAGAAATAAAGAACTAATGAATAGTTTTTAAAAGGATGAGCTCCATGAACTTTACCTTACAGAATGCTCTCCCTGATTACTTCCACCTAGCCATGTTTCACCCCTTCTTCAAGATGTTAATTCTCAATTCCTTTTTTGGACAACTCCAGCTCAACTACTCTCTCATCTGATCTCCTTTGCTAGAAATTACTGTGTGTGGCAAATCATCACACATTGTTTCGTTACAGCACTTCTAAAAAGTAGTATAAACCATCTTGCATTAAACTTTTCATTTTGTATTTTCATTTGTTTCACTGAGCCTTTTAGGGGTTGCAATGGTCTTTGAAGGGGTCTTCAAAGATAAAGAATGACAAATGGAGAATACGTGAGCAAGTAAAAGGGAAGGAGAACATGAGAAGGAATTTGAAGTTCCTCCTTAGGGGCAGACTTCACACTCATTTACCAAGTAGAGATTCATGTAAGCCAGTGACCCCTTTTTATACAATACTAAAAGCCCCTGGATAGGTAAAACCTTCCCATTTTGCACGGAATTAACCCAATTATCACAACATCAATTAGCTAAGAGCACTTGCACTCCAGGAATGAGAGGTTGGAAGACCAAAGCAAACATTTTTGAAGCAAAACTCACAAAATTTTAGAGGGCATAAAGATCAACTAGCCCAAACCCTTACTTCACAGGTCTCAAGGCAAGGCACTGGGGAAGTTCAGACTCCAACTCAGGTCTCCTCTTAAATTCAGTTGGGGAACTACACTATCCAACCTGTGGGAAAAGACATCTGGCCTGGGTAGAAGATGGGGTCTTTCCATAGCAAGAAAGACAGGAGGGCTCTGTGCCTGGAGAAGAGGAGAAAGAAAGCAGGAAATGAAAAAGAAGTGGTTGTCAAGTTTTGTTTTCTTCCTAATTGTGTCCCGGGCTCCGTCACAGTACATGTCACTAGAAGTCTTCCATATTAGCAGAAGCCAAATTAAGATAATCAGAACTGGTTTGGAAGGCTACTAACCTCAACTTCCCCTTACCCAGCTTGGTCTCTCTACTTCAAGAGACCAACTAAACTTCAGCTTACAGCTCTTTAACGACCCTTCTACAACCCCCCTTCCACACCTGGAGAAGGAAAGTCTGAAAAGGAGGATGCAATGCAAACATGAGGGGTTTCCCTATTTCCGTGGTATTTTCAGCTGCTTCCCCAGTATGTACTGTATTGGAAAGTGAGAGCCATTTAGGGTAGCCATGGAGACAGTACTAGCCTCAGTCTTGTTTCCTTACTTTTCTTTGCTATTAAAATCTTTCGCTCTGATTTCAGTAAGGCACCCCTACTTCTGCAGAAGTCCGGGTTCTGCAGGTGCTCTCTCTCCTCAGGGACACTTCTGTAGGGAGTAGGAACATGTTTTTAAATCGGGAAGAGCGTGTGAGCTCTGTGTGAGAACGGGGGAGATGTATACCAAAGGGCGGTCGGTCGCATCCACAGTCTCCAGGTTTTGGAGCTCGGCCCCGGCCCAGACTACAAGTCCCAGGAGACCCCGCAGTGACGGGGTGCTCCGGTGATCGTTCCCTCACTTCTCTGGATAGTGGAGATAAAGGTTCCGTTCGCGGCGCACTGCGGTTTGGTTTGTTTTCAACGGCGGTGACGGAGGTTGGGAACCCGGCCGACTGCAGGCGGGGGCGTCAGGAGGCGGATTCCTCCTGCCCTAAGCACTGGGGGGCGGGAGGAGGGGAGCCGGACCAGAGGGCCGGGCACCAAGCCGCGAAGGCAGAGCAGGCTGAGGCGATGGAGGGCGACGGGGTGCCGTGGGGGAGCGAGTCGGTCTCGGGTCCTGGCCCGGGAGGCGGCGGAATGATCCGCGAGCTGTGCCGGGGCTTTGGCCGCTACCGCCGCTACCTGGGACGGCTGAGGCAGAACCTGCGCGAAACGCAGAAGTTCTTCCGCGACATCAAAGGCTCCCACAATCACAGCTGTCCCTCCTCCCCCACGGAAGGCGGCGGGGCCGAGCGCGGCCCTGCCGGCGATGTCGCCGAGATCGGGCTGCAGGCGGGTAAGGAGGGTAGCCGTGAGGAAGACAGGGCTGGAGAGGCAAACTGAGGGTGGGCCGCACCCCTGCCCCTGCAAAACCCCGGGAAGAGGCGGAAAGTGGAAGAAGGGCCGCGTGGCGGGGCTACCGGGCCTGAGCTGGCGGGATCCGAGATGCCGTGGGAGGGCATCTCTCGGGGTGGGGGAGGGGAGGGGCTCCAGGGACTCGGCCGCGGGGACCAGGGGGCAAGGGGCGCCCGAAGGCAGGAGTTCCAGGAGCAGGATCCAGGGGGCCGGGCTGTGCACGGGCGGGAGCGCGGAGGGCCCCAGTTTGAGAGGGCGGAGGTTAAGCCTCGGAGTGAGGAAAGTTGCTCTGAGTTCGGGGATGAGCAGTTGCGGTCAGAGTCCCAGTTAGCGATGGTGGAATGGAGGGATGGAGGACGGGCGGTAGGCAGGGAGCCCTAGGAGGCCAGGGGACTGTAGTGGATTTTGTGTGTGTCCGTTGTGTGTGTGTGTGTGTGTGTGCGCGCGCGCGCGTCTGTGTGTTTGATTATGTATGTGAAATACGCTTACATCAATCATGTGGCAACTCTGTGAAAGGAATGTACTGGAGAATGGGGCTGGGGTCGCTAAAGGAGAGGATGTCTCATGGGTGCAAGGGAATTGCCAGAGATGCGGATTGCTTTTAGGGTGAAGAAGTTAGACAGGGAAAGGATCGTTTTTTGGTCCTGAAACTTGATTCCCTCTGGGATGTGTTAGAGGCCCTAAAGCATTTAAAATCGTGCAGCGTCTTTGACCTTTCCTAATTTCTTGCTTCCTCTTAAACTGCTGTTGATGGGGAACTGGAGGGTTTGATAACTACTTGGTCTAATTAGGAAATAACAGGTTGGATGGAAGAAGGGACTGGCATCCCATGCAGACAGATACCTTGGGACAGTATAGCAGTCAGTGGGTTTCATTGAGTGATTCTCTAACTAAAGTGTGTATTAAGATTAATGTTGAAAATATCTCAGGCTCTATCCTACAGATTGATTATGTCTAGTGGGTGGGTCCTAAGAATCTAAACGCAAGCCATGGCTAGGGATTCTGATGCAAGTGGGCCAGCAAGCACACTTTCAGAAACACTAATTTAGATGCTGACAGCAAATTTGAACATGAGGCGTAGAATGCAGTGAATTCTTAAACTCTTCAGAGTTTGTGTGTTGGGCCCTGTATTTCCAAAGTTGCATGTTTAATATCCTAAATTTGTCTGAGACTCCAGAAATGGTGATAAAAATAAGATTCTGATTGATGATATTCCACTTAGTTGGCCTGGATGTAAATAAAAAAGCTTTTATTTTACCTCATGGAATAAGTGGGATGAGGGGGGATGACTAGCTTTTCTGAAGTTGTGGTTTTGCCATCTTCTGCCCAGAGGTTTGTTATTCTTAAAATGGACCCATAGAGGGGACTAATTTCTGTGAGGCTATCAAAAACAATTGGTGAGAAGGGCAGATGTTTTCAGGGATGAGCCCCAGAACGTGTACTTTCACCCTCTCCCTCAGCAATGCTTTCCAGCGGCTTTCGCTGCTCACAAGTTTTTCTTATAGCTTATCTTAAAAAGCCCTCTATTGCTGTAATTTTATAACAACTATTTTAGAATTACTACTGATAAAAAAATCAGAGAGTAGATTCACCTCAGAGAGATGGAGGTTTTCAAGGCACCTTGGCTGGCTCTTCTTTTTATTCTTTAAAAGCCAACTTAAGAAATACAAATGCACCTTTGTATTTTGCCTCATTGGCTTTTCTAGTTGACTGCATCATGAACTAATCTTTTCGTATTTAACTCTCTTCACCCTCTGGAGTCTGTCCATCTGAAATAAAAACCAGGGGAGGGTACAGATGACAGGACTGGGAGCCATTTGATTTTGTTCCATAAAATGCTTCCATTCCTTTAGTGTGGAGAGTTTTATTTTTGGAGGTGAAAAGGAACATCAGGAGAAATTAGTGAGGTGGCACTTACTATGTATATTTTGGGGATGCCATTTTCCCAGCTGTTTGGGTGATTGTGTTAGAAAGTAGAAACCATTCCTTAAAAGACAACTAGCTCTTGTTCTCTCCCTTTACAGACTATCTTTACAAGGTGAAGTTCATTCAGAGACTGTCTCAACTTTCTTCTGTGAATGTTGGTTTCTGATTAATAGGAACTTGAAATGTTAAGCGAAGGAACACTCAATTCTTAACCTCAATTCTTAAAACCTCTTTTGAAGGTTTTAATCATCGTTTCAGAATGGAAGTATCTTCTAGGTTGGATGTAGTATGGTATTTGAGCAATTGAAGATCATGGATTAACTGTAAATTTTTATTATTTCACTTTTAACCACAAAAGAGATGGGAAGGACCCCCCCAAATAATGCTTCCTTCTTAATTTTCACAGTTTTGAATTCACTGAGGGCAGTGTAGTGAGTATATAAGGTACATGATGTTTTAGAAGTTAAAAAGTGGGTGGAATCTAAAATGAGAGTAGCTCGACCTGTACAGGGAAAACTGAATTATAAGTGAAATTGCCTTGATTCAGGTCCTCCTTTTCTTCCCAAAGCATTGGCCTTCTTTTCACTTAACTATAGGGAATGACAGCCCCTCTATCTGTTGATTTTCCTCTGTCAGAGGGTTCAGAAGTAATGAGATAAAGGCTTTGAGCACTTCTGAAGACAGGCAGAGTGGAGTATTACAAAGTAGCAGAGGGAGAAGTGTTTTTCTTGTTTTATGATCTATCAGAGTTCCAAGCTGTTGCAGTGTATCATAAACCTCTCAATTTTAAGAAATTGGAATGACTCAAATGTATTTAGTTGGAATGCTTTAATCTGTGCTACATTCCTTTCTTCCTGGTTCCGCTCCTTACTAACTGAGTGACCATGGGCAGATCACAATGGCGCTGTGCCACAGTTTTCTCATCTGGAAATGAGGATTATAATAATAGTAGTTGCCTCTAGGGTTGTTGGGAGTTAATATATGTGTTTAGAACAGTGCCTGGTAAGGTGCTGTGTAAGTATTAGCTATTACTAGTCAATAAACATTTGAGCACCTGGTAATAGGGTTAAAGAGTCAAATAAAAACATTGGTCTTGGCCTTGGGTTAGTGGAGATCAGTCTTCCCCTTCTATACTTTTCTCCTAAGAAAGAAAAAAAATTATAATTATCATTACAGTGCACCTGTTTGTTTATGTTGGATGAGGGAGGAAAAGGACTAGGAAGATCTGAACCTGGCCCTCTAGAAAGGGATAATCTAATCTCAGCCATATGCATATGCAACATATAAAGTAGAAAAACTGCAAAAAGCTAAAGGTAGATTATAGGCATTTTGTGTGAGTTACAGTTCTTAGGTTTTTATAGCTCTTTGCCATTGGTTTGGTAACAACTTCATTTCTCCAACATCCTTCACCCTCTTTTGGTTGCCAGAATTAAAAGGGAGAAGAAAAACACTAATGTACTTATTTATTTAAGAAAAGCCCTAGTGCACATTTTTCTTGGACTTGTTAGACAGAAATTTGTATGGATAATACACTTTAAGTGGCAGAGTGACATCTGGGCAAGGGATGGAAAGTTGGGAAAGAGGATATTCTTTACAGCCTGGTTTCTTATAGTTGCCATCTTCAACTAGGGCTGAGGGGTGGAGGGAAGTTGGTTGTGGGGTAAAACAGCCAGAGACTGGGATGGGTGTGCTCTCTAGTAATTTGCCATGGTCTGTTTAGAAGAGCTGCCTCAGCATTTCAACAGAAGCTTAGCAGAGATGGTGCTATAATTGTGATTCTTATTTATTACTTTTATTACCTTAGATGAACAAAACCCCATTTCCCCAATTATATCTAAAACTTTCACTTTCTCTCAATTTTCTTCCTGTATGGAAGCAGCATATAGTAGTCAAAAGTTTTAACCACCATTGTTTTTTGGTGTAACAAGTGGAAAATAAAAAGTAGTCAAAAGCAAGTACAAGCCCTTGAGTCAGACCTGAGTTCCTCTTCTAGTTCAGCCTTTTATTAACCGTGGGACTTGGGGCAAGTTACTTAACCTATTGGAGTCTTGGTTTCTTCATATGTAAAATGGGAGTGATATAGAATGCCACATATTGTATGAGTCCATCTATTTGAAATGTCCAGAACAGGCAAATTCATACAGACAGAAAGTAGATTAGTGATTGCGGGGGGATGGGGGGAGAGGAAAATGAGGAATAACTGCTAATGGGTATGGGATTTCTTCCTGGGGAATAAAAATGTTCTAGAATTAGATAGTGGTCATGGTTGTACAACTTTGTGAATATGCTAGAAACCACTACATTGTGTGGTTTAAAAGTGTGCGTTTTCTGATATGTGAATTATATCTAAATAAATAAATAGAATGGGAGCGATAATGTCTACCTCACAAAGTTGTTGTGATATTTAGAGATAATATACATTAAAGCACTTAGCACAGGCATATAGTTAGTAGTAAACATATGTGACATTTGAGTGTGTGTGTGTATGTGTGTATGTACTTGGAGAACATTAGATTAGGAGGCTGGAACAGGGGGGTCGGGGGAAGAATAAGAGGAGTGACGAATGGAATGAGGGACAGAACAGTTTTGAGCTGAAGCCAGATTTAGGCCCAGGTCTCTAAGCTCCCAGTCCCATTCTGCTTCTGTGACTCCTCCCTTGTTCTTTCCTGATCTGGCCATGGGAATAGAAAATGCACCCTGGCAGTGGAGAGATTACGTTACAAGTGAGTCATAACCCAGGCTCCATAGCTTGACATGGAACCATCATCTACTTCAGTGGGAGATTTTATCTGATTGAGTGAGTATAATGTGACACTACCTACTCAAGCCTTTTATTCCAATTTCCAGTCCCTTTCCTTTCCCCTTCCTAATCTTCCTTTGCTAGGATAATCTGTTTCCCATGGCATGGGGCAGCGCACTACTAAAAAGGCTTGGATAATTCTTCCTGCTCTTGAAAGAAAAGACATTATTACCTTTAAGATTATTATCATTTGCAATATGTTTAGTTTAGTCTTAAAAGGCATTACTGATTTCAACACGGTTAGTTCTTCAGCCTTGCAAGTAGCATTTAAAGAAAGCATGGATTTAAATAAAAATCCATCTGGTCTTTAGATTTTGTTTTGCTCTGTCCACTTTCCAAGCATCAGCATTTATTTCTCCATGCTTCTCTGTCTCACTATGTTAAGTCAACAAAGAATCTTCCTGCAATAAATGTCCTTCTCAAAAGCAATCTTTTGAAAATAAAACCTCAAAAAATATGTTACTGAAGTAAAGGGAAATATGAATTTCACCTTAAACCTATTGCTCAATTCCTATAGGCTCTGGACATACAGATCATGTTTTTATTTATTTATTCATGTGATAGCTATGGATATATTTGTCTTATCTCGCTTACTAGATCGTGAACTCCTAAGGGTAAAGACTGTTTTACTCATCTTTGTATCCCCTGCAATGCCTACCATAGTGCTTTGTACATAACAGGCAAGTAAGTATCTGTTAGATCGTTTACATATCTGGTAGATATTGGAATGATGTTTTTTTCCACTTCAGAAGGGCAATTTTTCCCCCATGAAAGATATGGGATTTTGTATCTTTGCCCACATTTTCCTGTCTGCGCCCCTAAAACAGAACAATGATAAGCATTTGATAGATGACTAATTAGGCTGGAGCTGCCAGTATCCCAAAGAATGATTTTCACGTCCCAAAGAATGAGTTGCATGCAATACCGGAGCTTCACCACGATATGGGAAGTAAATATTCATTCACTCAACAAATCTTTATTAATGCCTAACTTTGTACTGGGTACAGGACACACAATGGTGAAACATTGTCCAACTAATTGATATTTTTAATTCTAAGCTGATGTTATGAAAGAAAGAAGGATTAGTGTTTCATCATGTTCCCTCTAGAGGATTTCCTACACATTGGTTTCCTGCTTAACCATTAGTCTTTGAGGACAGGAGGATAAGGCATATGAGAAATTCTAAGATTAAATGGCATTGATAAAAACAGGAGTTGAGATGCTTTACTAACTTTCTGACAGTAAAGGAGAACTAGCCCCAGTCTGTCTCTGGGATGGAATAACGATAATTGTCTTGTTTGCATGGTTCAAAAGCAGAATGCATTCATGAAGATTGTTGTTAAGAGTATCTTTTATCTTCATCAGAGGTTACTCACAGGGATGCCAATATGAAGCGTATGAGGAGTGTGGGTGGACGTGGTTTGTTCCCTAACAGTTTTAAGACCTAAGGTGAATTTGCTCTTTACTTTCTGTAGGAAAATAGTTCACCTCTAGGGATAGTGGGTTTTGCTTCCTACGTGGTCCAGGGAATCTGAATGGTGTCGTTCATAACAAGAGCGTAGAGTCCCTGTGAAAGATGCAGCTTTTCTTTCGTGACTCTCAGAGGTCTGACTGGAGTCCCCTGTAGGATTTTCAGTCTAAGTATAGGCCACCCCATGCTTGAAAATTGATTCCATTCTTTGCCAAACGGGGAGTCTGGTAATCTTGGGGATCCTGGAACTTGACACTTTAACAGAGGAGAACAGATGTAGCAGTGGTTATGTGCCCCCTTGCTTAAAGCTGTAAATCAGCCTCTCTGAGAAGGTCTCCTTGTAGATAGTATTCCTCCAAAGTCCAAACTAAAACTCTCTGAAGGAAAGTTGGTCAGAGCATGGGGACTCATCAGAATCCCCTGTGGGCCCCTGGTTGAATTGCCCATCACACGCGGTGCCTTCTTCTGTCATATTTAGTAGGCAGCGTGCAATGTGAGTGGTTTGGACGTATCCCCAGCCTGTGGGGTGCCATGTGGCTGCGGGAACCTTTTGACTGCAAGTCTTTGGAGTTGGGCTTTATAATGTGCTTCCGTTCCCTGGGGTGGTGTTCTCTGGGCAGGAAGATGGGAAGTAGAACTTGAGGATTGTTTTGCTTTTCACTTGTTTAATAAGACATCAAAACTATCCCAAAGAATAGTAATAGCTTATGTATTCATAAAAGCCTTTGATTATTAAAAAAAAAAAAAAAGCCCTCATACTTCTTTTAAAAAAAATGCTTTTATCACTTTTATTTTACTCAGATATAAAAAAAGGTCTAATTTTAGCTTCATCAGATTAAGACTTCAGTGTGTTATTTATGCCAGACAGATTTTACCCTTTCTAGTTTATATAATGGGAGAGAATTACATTTCCCAGGATTTTTTTGGTTAAGCCAAACTTTCCAGACTAAAGACTAAGTAAGGCCGTATCATAAAAGCAACTGGATAACAAGACTAATTTGAATAAAAGCTCTGTTTTTATTCAAATTAGAGGGACAGTGACTGAACCAATATGGAGCTTAGTTTTTAGGACTATTCTGTGCAATATACTGTAGCCTTAACTTTTAATATTACGGAGATATGTAGGAGCAAGAAGGAACGAAGAACTTGGGGGAAAACAGCTAGTAGGAGAAAAGTCATTTTTATTCTTTTGGCATATAAGAAGCCCCCTGGCGAAACCTATCTCAGTTTCTCCTGATTGAACAATTGGCCTGCTCTGCTGGCTTATATTCCATGGAGAGAAGTGGAGAAGTTCTGCTGTTGCAACTTGGAAATGTGGTTGGTTAGTCGAGGATAAAAGTAGTTAGTTGGCATGTGATAAAGAGGCCTGAGCTGCAGAAGAGGTGGAGGTGTGTTCCCTACTGCTGAGTCATCAGGAGGCTGCTGCAGGCAGTACAAGGTCAAGCTTCTTCTGGTGGCTTCTTGTTCAATGAACTGGATAGTTATAGGTAACTTTCATCAAAGTGTCCTGTCCTGGAGTGGGTGTTTGTCTATACTGCTTAGTCTTGAGGACTTGGGTTCTAAATCTGATCCTGAACTGCTTGTTTAGATGAGTGCCTTGGACTCCCCAGACTCAGAACTGGCATCAGAAAACGATCACAGGAAGATTGAGGAGAAAGAAGGTAATGTGCAGGGCAGAAGTGGGGACAGTGAAGAAACTTATTGTTTAAATTGTATTATTACTGTATATGATGTGTTTTTTACCTGCTGGGTTTTTTTGATGAGTAGAATTCTATCTCTTCATCTCTTTTCTCTGAGATCCAGACCTGGATACATTTTGCTAGTTACCTTTTTGGCCAATATTTTAAAAATTATTTTGAAATAATTTCAAATTTATGTAAATGTCACCAGAACAGTACAGAGAGTTCTCATACCCACTCCATGCAGGTTCTCCATTTATTAAGATTTTATTGCATTTGCCCCATCACCTAATCTCTCTCTTTCTATTATATGTATATATTTTTCGGAACCTTGTGAAAGTGAGCTCTAGATAGGTTGTCTTATCTCTTCTAAACACTTCCAGTGTGCATTTCTCCCAAACAAGGACATGCTATCAGCATGCAACTTCCCAAATCAGGAAATCAACATTGAGTCAGTATTACCATCCAGTCTACGGACCCCGTTTAAGTTTTGCCAACTGTCCCAGTAATGTCTTTTTCTTTTGATCCAGGATCCTGTCCAGGAGCACATGTTGCATTCAGTTATCATGTGTCTTCAGACTCCCTGAATGTGGACAGTCTCTCGGCCTTTCCCTGACATTTATATCTTTGGCAGGTTTAAAGAGCAGGCTTTACATTCTATGGGATGACCCTCAGCCTGGATCTAGCTGCTTCCTCATGACTAGACGCAGGTCATGAGCTCTCAGCAGGACTAGGCACAGAAATGACGTGATGTGCAGTCACATCAGGGGTACATGTTGTCGGCCCACCCACCCTTGGAGATGTTAAGCTTGATCTCTGGTCATGTTGGTGTCCGTTAGATTTCTCTACCTTAAAGTCACAGTTTTTCCTTTTGCAATTGATTAGTCTTTTGTGGGAAGGTGTTCTAAGATTTCACTGATGATCTTGTTCCTGAAAATGCCTCCCTCCACTAGACCTAGCGTCCATTGACAATGCCCACCTGCCTCAGTGGTGGTTTTTCTATCCACTGTTTCTTCTATATTTCTTAGTTGGTATTTGCAAAGTTAGAGCATTCCTTTTCCATTGTTTGTTTATTATTTATTTATATCAGTGTGGGACTTCTGAATTTTTTCAATGGATTATAATTTCTTATTATCATTTAAAAAAAATTTTATGCTTAAATTGTCCCCAGTCGGGTGAGTAAGCCCCCCTTTGAGGTGGTTCCTGTGTCTTTTTAACACATTCCCACCATTGGGTCATTCTTAATGGTAACTAGCTGAAAGAAGCTGCCTTCCAAATGACAGGAACTAAGCCCTGAGTGAAGCATGGGGTCGGCTTCCTCGAAAAACTGCTTCCATCTCTGCATCCCATAAATTACAGCTTCAGCTGCCAGCTGCCTTTCTATTCCCCCTGCAGCTCGACCAGCCTCAGGAGCAGTTTCTCCCAGAAGGGAACTTGTCAGCAGGCTGCTGAGTATGGTCTCTTCATGTCACATGGCTCCCAGGAGATATAAGCCTTGGTGGGGGATGGGCAGGGAAAGGGTTGTGGGGAGGTTATGTCCCTCTTCCCAGGTACCAGTACAGTCTGCTTTTCAAAAGCTGTTCAAGATCTTAACATGACCACCAGGTAGGATAACTTTAGTGACATTTCTGCCAGCTTGACTTTCAGCTTCCAACAAGAGGTTTAGCTGCTTGAGTACATTTCCATCTCTAATCTCCAAAAACCATCCCCTTCAACCAAAATACCTTGTATTATTTGGTCCTGAAGATTCTGAAACCCAGACTCCCTAAGCATATGTTTTCCTTAAATGGGGATGCCTCCTCTAAAATTCAGAATCCTTTAAATTTAGCTGAAGGTCAGAGAGCTTGTTTGGGAATGATAAATAAATGCTTCTTGGCAGAATTATTTCTCTCTCAGCTCCTGGGGTTTTTGTAGCTCAATACTGTGAAGCTTGTAGTAGAATTGATTGTAGTAGAAAGACTGTATAATGTTCATTTCTCAATTTAGGATTTGTCCTTTACTCTTGGCACATGTAGTTAATAAGAAATAAAACATCACTACTTATTTGTGGAAATGCATATTTGTGTCACTGATTACTTCAGTGACTTATAAAATCCTTTGTATTTCAGTCACTTTCAGAGAGGACTTCAAGTTCAGTGCTAAAGGTGAGGTAAAAAATTTTACCGAAGGAGGGAAATCCTTGGGTATCAGGAACAAGTATTGCAGTAGTAACTCTGTTGAGACCTGAACTGACTCTGAAGCCCCATCAACCTTATGAGTTTCAAGAATAGGATAAGGCAAAGATAGAGTTCCACCTCACTTATTCCATATAGTGCCTTCCCTCCTTGGCCATGGACTATACCTTACCCTGGCCTTCACTCATATTATTGACTGGGATGGAAAACAGGCAAGAAGGAGAGTGTGATGATATAAATCCATTACTCCAAAAACAATTTAAACAACGTATCTAACCTAATGGGTCACTAGAGACATCAAAAGTTCATTAATGAGAGATTGGTTCAAGACGACGGAGTAGAAGGACGTGCTCTCACTCCCTCTTGCAAGATCACCAGAATCACAACTAACTGCTGAACAATCATCGACAGGAAGACACTGGAACTCACCAAAAAAGATACCCCACATCCAAAGACAACGGAGAAGCCACAATGAGACAGTAGGAGGGGCACAATCACAATAAAATCAAATCCCATAACTGCTGGGTGGGTGACTCACAAACTGGAGAACACTTATACCACAGAAGTCCACCCACGGGAGTGAAGGTTCTGAGCCCCACGTCAGGCTTCCAAACCTGGGGGTCCAGCAATGGGAGGAGGAATTCCTAGAGAATCAGACTTTGAAGCCTAGTGGGATTTGATTGCAGGACTTCAACAGGACTAGGTGAAACAGAGACTCCACTCTTGGAGGGCACACACAAAGTAGTGTGTGCATCGGGACCCAGGGGAAGGAGCAGTGACCCCAGGGGAGACTGAACCAGACCTACCTGCTAGTGTTGGAGGGTCTCCTGCAGAGGCAGGGGGTGGCTCTGTCTCACCGTGAGGACATGGACACTGGCAGCAGAAGTTCTGGGAAGTACTCCTTGGCGTGAGCCCTCCCAGAGTCTGCCATTAGCCCCACCAAAGAGCCCGGGTAGGGTCCAGTGTTGGGTTGCCTCAGGCCAAACAACCAACAGGGAGGGAACCCAGCCCCACCCATCAGCAGTCAAGTGGATTAAAGTTTTACTGAGCTCTGCCCACCAGAGCAATAGCCAGCTCTACCCACCACCAGTCCCTCCCATCAG
Source organism: Balaenoptera physalus (assembly GCF_965194825.1). Lineage (NCBI taxonomy): Eukaryota > Metazoa > Chordata > Mammalia > Artiodactyla > Balaenopteridae > Balaenoptera > Balaenoptera physalus. Next base: position 34,047,179 of record NC_138882.1, read on the forward strand.
GAAACTTGCACAAGCCTCTTGGATAGCCTCATCCACCAGAGGGCAGACAGCAGAAGCAAGAAGAACTACAATCCTGCAGCCTGTGGAACAGAAACCCCATTCACAGAAAGAAAGACAAGATGAAAAGGCAGAGGGCTATGTACCAGATGAAGGAACAAGGTAAAACCCCAGAAAAACAACTAAATGAAGTGGAGATAGGCAGCCTTTCAAAAAAACAATTCAGAATAATGATAGTGAAGATGATTCAGGACCTCGGAAAAAGAATGGAGGCAAAAGGTTCCTTTCTGAGGTGATAATAATGTTCTGGAATTAGATAGTGGTGATGGTTGCACAACTTTGTGAATATGCTAAGCACCACAGAATTGTATACTTTAAAAGAGTGAATTGTATAGTGTGTGTATTCTATCTTAATAAAGCTAATATTTAAAAAAAAAAAAAAGAATGGAGGCAAAGATTGAGAAGATGCAAGAAATGTTTAACAAAGACCTAGAAGAATTAAAGAACAAACAGAGATGACCAATACAATAACTGAAATGAAAAGTACACTAGAAGGAATCAATAGCAGAATAACTGAGGCAGAAGAACGGATAAGTGACCTGGAAGACAGAATGGTGGAATTCACTGCTGCAGAACAGAATAAAGAAAAAAGAATGGAAAGAAATGAAGACAGCCTAAGAGACCTCTGGGACAACATTAAACACAACAACATTCGCATTATAGGGGTCCCAGAAGGAGAAGAGAGAAAAGACCCAAGAAAATATTTGAAGAGATTATAGTCGAAAACTTCCCTAACATGGGGAAGGAAATAGCCACCCAAGTCCAGGAAACGCAGAGAGTCCCATAGAGGATAAACCCAAGGAGAAACACACCGAGACACATAGTGATCAAACTGGCAAAAATTAAAGACAGAGAAAAATTATCGAAAGCAGCAAGGGAAAAAAGACAAATAACATACAAGGGAACTCCCATAAGGTTAACAGCTGATTTCTCAGCAGAAACTCTACAAGCCAGAAGGGAGTGGCATGATATACTTAAAGTGATGAAAGGGAAAAGCCTACAACCAAGATTACTCTCCCGGGCAAGGATCTCATTCAGCTTCGATAGAGAAATCAAAAACTTTACAGACAAGCAAAAGCTAAGAGAATTCAGCACCACCAAACCAGCTCTACAGCAAATGCTAAGGGAACTTCTCTAAGTGGGAAACACAAGAGAAGAAAGGGACCTACAAAAACAAACCCAAAACAATTCAGAAAATGGTCATAGGAACATACATATCGATAATTACCTTAAACGTGAATAGATTAAATGCTCCAACCAAAAGACACAGGCTTTGAATGGATACAAAAACAAGACCCATATATATGCTGTCTACAAGAGACCCACTTCAGACCTAGGGACACATACAGACTGAAAGTGAGGGGATGGAAAAAGATATTCCATGCAAATGGAAATCAAAAGAAAGCTGGAGTAGCAATACTCATATCAGATAAAATAGACTTTAAAATAAAGAATGTTAAAAGAGACAAGGAAGGACACTACATAATGATCAAAGGATCAATCCAAGAAGAAGATATAACAATTATATATGCACGCAACATAGGAACACCTCAATACATAAGGCAACCGCTAACAGCTATAAAAGAGGATATCGACAGTAACACAATAATAGTGTGGGACTTTAACACCTCACACCAATGGACAGATCATCCAAACAGAAAATTAATAAGGAAACACAAGCTTTAAATGACACAATAGACCAGATAGATTTAATTGGTATTTATAGGACATTCCATCCAAAAACAGCAGATTACACTTTCTTCTCAAGTGCGCATGGAACACTCTCCAGGATATATCACATCTTGGGTCACAAATCAAGCCTCAAAATTTAAGAAAATTGAAATCAAGCATGTTTTCTGACCACAACGTTATGAGATTAGAAATGAATTACAGGGAAAAATATGTAGAAAACACAAACACATGGAGGCTAAACAATATGTTACTAAATAACCAAGAGATCACTGAAGAAATCAAAGAGGCAATCAAAAAATACCTAGAGACAAATGACAACGAAAACACGACGATCCAAAACCTATGGGATGCAGCAAAAGCAGTTCTAAGAGGGAAGTTTATAGCTATACAAGCCTACCTCAAGAAACAAGAAAAATCTCAAATAAACAATCTAACGTTACACCTAAAGGAACTAGAGAAAGAAGAACAAGCAAAACCCAAAGTTAGCAGAAGGAAAGAAATCATAAAGATCAGAGCAGAAATAAATGAAATAGAAACAAAGAAAACAATAACAAAAATCAATAAAACTAAAAGGTGGTTCTTTGAGAAGATAAACAAAATTGATAAACCATTAGCCAGACTCATCAAGAAAAAGAGGGAGAGGACTCAAATCAATAAAATTAGAAATGAAAAAGGAGAAATTACAGCAGACACCACAGAAATACAAAGCATCCTAAGAGACTACTACAGGCAACTCTATGCCAATAAAATGAACAACCTGGAAGAAATGGACAAATTCTTAGAAAGGTATAACCTTCCAAGACTGAACCAGGAAGAAATAGAAAATATGAACAGACCAGTCACAAGTAATGAAATTGAAACTGTGATTAAGAATCTTCCAACAAACAAAAGTCCAGGACCAGGTGCCTTCACAGGTGAATTCTATCCAACATTTAGAGAAGAGCTAACACCCATCCCTCTCAAACTCTTCCAAAAAATCGCAGAGGAAGGAACCCTCCCAATCTCATACTGTGAGGCCACCATCAACCTGATACCAAAACCCAGACAAAGATACTACAAAAAAAGAAAATTACAGACCAATATCACTGATGAATATAGATGCAAAAATCCTCAACAAAATACTAGCAAACAGAATCCAACAACACATTAAAAGGATCATATACCATGATCAAGTGAGATTTATCCCAGGGATGCAAGCATTCTTCAATATATGCAAATCAATCAATGTGATACAGCATATTAACAAATTGAAGAATAAAAGCCAATATGATCATCTCAATAGATGCAGAGAAAGCTTTTGACAAAATTCAACACCCATTTATGATAAAAACTCTCCAGAAAGTGGGCATAGAGGGAACCTACCTCAACATAATAAAGGCCATATAAAACAAACCCACAGGAAACATCATTCTCCATGGTGAAAAACTGAAAGCATTTCCTCTAAGATCAGGAACAAGACAAGGATGTCCACTCTCACCACTATTATTCAACATAGTTTTGGAAGTCCTAGCCACGGCAATCAGAGAAGAAAAAGAAATAAAAGGAATACAAATTGGAAAAGAAGAAGTAAAACTGTCACTGTTTGCAGATAACATGATACTATACATAGAGAATCCTAAAGATGCCACCAGAAAACTACTAGAGCTAATTAATGAATATGGTAAAGTTGCAGGATACAAAATTAATGCACAGAAATCGCTTACATTCCTATACACTAATGATGAAAAATCTGAAACAGAAATTAAGGAAACACTTCCATTTACCATTGCAACAAAAAGAATAAAATACCTAGGAATAAACCTACCTAGGGAGACAGAAGACCTGTATGCAGGAAACTATAAGACACTGATGAAAGAAATTAAAGATGATACCAACAGATGGAGAGATCTACCATGTTCTTGGATTGGAAGAATCAACATTGTGAAAATGACTATACTACCCAAAGCAATCTACAGATTCAATGCAAACCCTATCAAATTACCAATGGCATTTTTTACAGAACTACAACAAAAAAAATCTTAAAATTTGTATGGAGACACAAAAGACCCCGAATAGACAAAGCAGTCTTGAGGGAAAAAAGCGGAGCTGGAGGAATCAGACTCCCTGACTTCAGACTATACTACAAAGCTACAGTAATCAAGACAATATGGTACTGGCACAAAAACAGAAATATAGATCAATGGAACAAGATAGAAAACCCTGAGATAAACCCATGCACCTATGGTCAACTAATCTATGACAAAGGAGGCAAGGATATACAATGGAGAAAAGACAGTCTTTTCTTTTTTTTTTTTTTTAAACATCTTTATTGAAGTATAATTGCTTCACAGTGGTGTGTTAGTTTCTGCTTTATAACAAAGTGAATCAGCTACACATATACACACGTTCCCATATCTCCTCCCTCCCGCATCTCCCTCCCTCCCATCCTCCCCATCCCACCCCCCCAGGCGGTCACAAAGCACCAAGCTGATCTCCCTGTGCTATGCGGCTGGTTCCCACTAGCTATCTATTTTACATTGGTAGTCTATATATGTCCATAACACTCTCTCACCCTGTCACGCCTCACCCCTCCCCCTCCCCATATCCTCAAGTCCATTCTTTAGTAGGTCTGCGTCTTTATTCCCATCTTGCCACTAGGTTCTTCATGACCTTTTTTTTTTTTTTCCCCCTTAGATTCCATATATATGTGTTAGCATACTGTATTTGTTTTTCTCTTTCTGACTTACTTCACTCTGTATGACAGACTCTAATTCCATCCACCTCATTACAAATACCTCCATTTCATTTCTTTTTATGGCTGAGTAATATTCCATTGTATATATGTGCCACATCTTCTTTATCCATTCATCCGATGATGGACACTTAGGTTGCTTCCATGTCCTGGCTATTGTAAATAGAGCTGCAATGAACATTTTGGTACATGACTCTTTTTGAATTATGGTTTTCTCAGGGTATATGCCCAGTAGTGGGATTGCTGGGTCGTATGGTAGTTCTATTTGTAGTTTTTTAAGGAACCTCCATACTGTTCTCCATAGTGGCTGTATCAATTTACATTCCCACCAACAGTGCAAGAGTGTTCCCTTTTCTCCACACCCTCTCCAGCATTTATTGTTTGTAGATTTTTTGATGATGGCCATTCTGACCGGTGTGAGATGATACCTCATTGTAGTTTTGATTTGCATTTCTCTAATGATTAATGATGTTGAGCATTCTTTCATGTGTCTGTTGGCCATCTGTGTATCTTCTTTGGAGAAATGTGTGTTTAGGTCTTCTGCCCATTTTTGGATTGGGTTGTTCGTTTTTTTGTTATTGAGCTGCATGAGCTGCTTGTAAATCTTGGAGATTAATCCTTTGTCAGTTGCTTCATTTGCAAATATTTTCTCCCATTCTGAGGGTTGTCTTTTGGTCTTGTTTATGGTTTCCTTTGCTGTGCAAAAGCTTTTAAGTTTCATTAGGTCCCATTTGTTTATTTGTGTTTTTATTTCCATTTCTCTAGGAGCTGGGTCAAAAAGGATCTTGCTGTGATTTATGTCATAGAGTGTTCTGCCTATGTTTTCCTCTAAGAGTTTGATAGTGTCTGGCTTTACACTTAGGTCTTTAATCCATTTTGAGTTTACTTTTGTGTATGGTGTCAGGGAGTGTTCTAATTTCATACTTCTACATGTACCTATCCAATTTTCCCAGCACCACTTATTGAAGAGGCTGTCTTTTCTCCACTGTATATGCTTGCCTCCTTTATCAAAGATAAGGTGACCATACGTGCGTGGGTTTACCTCTGGGCTTTCTATCTTGTTCCACTGATCTATATTTCTGTTTTTGTGCCAGTACCAAACTGTCTTGATTACTGTAGCTTTGTAATATAGTCTGAAGTCAGAGAGCCTGATTCCTCCAGCTCCATTTTTCGTTCTCAAGATTGCTTTGGCTGTTCGGGGTCTTTTGTGTCTCCATACAAATTGTGAAATTTTTTGTTCTAGTTCTGTGAAAAATGCCAGTGGTAGTTTGATAGGGATTGCATTGAATCTGTAGATTGCTTTGGGTAGTAGAGTCATTTTCACAATGTTGATTCTTCCAATCCAAGAACATGGTGACAGTCTTTTCAATAAGTGGTGCTGTGAAAACTGGACAGCTACATGTAAAAGAATGAAATTAGAACACTCCCTAACACCATACACAAAAATAAACCAAAATCGATTAGAGACCTAAATGTAAGACCGGACACTATAAAACTCTTAGAGGAAAACATAGGAAGAACACTCTTTGACATAAATCATGCAAGATCTTTTTTGATCCACCTCCTAGAATAATGGAAATAAAAACAAAAATAAACAAATGGGACCTAATGAAACTTCAAAGATTTTGCACAGCAAAGGAAACCATAAACAAGATGAAAAGACAGCCTTCAGAATGGGAGAAAACATTTGCAAACGAATCAACGGACAAAGGATTAATCCCTAAGGTATATAAACAGCTCTTGCAGCTCAATATTAAAAAAACAAACAACCCAATCCAAAAATGGGCAGAAGACCTAAATAGACATTTCTCCAAAGAAGACATACAGATGGCCAAGAAGCACATGAAAAGCTGCTCAATATCACTAATTATTAGAGAAATGCAAATCAAAACTACAATGAGGTATCACCTCACACCAGTTAGAATGGGCATCATCAGAAAATCTACAAACAACAAATGCTGGAGAGGGTGTGGAGAAAAGCGAATCCTCCTGCATTATTGGTGGTAGTGTAAATTGATACAGCCACTATGGAGAACAGTATGGAGGTTCCTTAAAAAACTAAAAATAGAATTACCATATGATCCAGCAATCCCGCTACTGGGCATATACTCAGAGAAAACCATAATTCAAAAAGACACATGCACCCCAATGTTCATTGCAGCACTATTTACAATAGCCAGGTCATGGAAGCAACCTAAATGCCCATCGAGAGACGAATGGATAAAGAAGCTTTGGTACATATATACAATGGAATATTACTCAGCCATAAAAAGGAACGAAATTGGGTCATTTGTAGAGATGTGGATGGATCTAGAGACTGTCATACAGAGTGAAGTAAGTCAGAAAGAGAAAAACAAATATCGTATATTAATGCATATATGTGGAACCTAGGAATATCGTACAGATGAACCGGTTTGCAGGGCAGAAATTGAGACACAGATGTAGAGAACAAACGTATGGACACCAAGGGGGGAAAGCGGTGGGGGTGGGGGTGGTGGTGGGATGAATTGGGAAATTGGGATTGACATGTATACACTGATGTGTATAAAATTGGTGACTAATAAGAATCTGCTGTATAAAAAAAATAAAATTCAAGAATTAAAAAAATTAATTAATTAATTAATTTTAAAAAGTCATTAACATTATTTCCCACCAATTCTCCCTTTTTAGAATAATCTTAACCTCAACCCAAAGGGTAATACACACTAACTGATGAGAGGAACATTAAAGGTTTCTCTGAAAAGTACCTACTGTTTCTTTTAGAAAATGGACTCTAGAGCTCTTAGGTAGAATAAGAATAACATTTTTTAAAAGTGTTCACCAGCTAGTGTTAATGCTGTTTTTTTCTCCCAGGCCTCATCGTCTTGGGCGGTTTCCGTAAGGACTCTGTCAGTCTGCTTTAAATTGGGGTTCTACAACTACTGAGTTGTGTTTGGCCCTACATTGGGAGAAAGTGTGGTAGGGCGGGTAGAGGAGGAAGAATTTCTCCTCTGTCTTCTTATTATTTCCAGCTGGGCCTAAGAATTAAACTGACATAAGACAGATAAACAGGAGAAAAGCATAAGCACTTTGTTAAATTTTACATGTACATGGGGGTCCTCACAAAAGAATGAAGACCCAAAGAAACAGAGTTGAACTAGACAAAGAAGTAAATTATGAAAGCGTGACAAGACAAAGGGCCTTGGGCTAGGGCAGTTAACGGTGGGAAAGTAACTAGGAAGGTACTGGTTAGTTTAACAAGGCTTATTTGTACAGATTTTTCTTGATCTCGACTCCCTGTCTCTGGTGATAAGAATGTTGCTTTCCTTCCGTTATAGGGAGGACATCTTCCCAATGGGGGTTTTATCTCTTGCTTTCAGGAAGATAAAGCGGAGGTCAGAGCGCCCTTCTTATACCTGCTGTTTGTCGAGTGCCTTTAGCTCAAAATAATCCTTATGCCAAAGTGACATTTTGGGGGATGGCATATTCTGCCACCTTTCAGGGACATTGTTTACCATTAAGTATTCACCTGGCCCCCTGAGACCTAAGAACAGTTCCTGCTCTGCCCTGTGTTCCACTTTTTATCTGCTTAGAGAAATGGAGAAACATGGCTTCTTTTTTGTTCTGTTTTGCCTTTTAAGCTACTGCTTCCTCATCTACAAATGGGGATAATAATAGTTTATGTCTGGTAGAATTGTGAGCATTAAATGAAATGGGGCAAATAAAGTGATGTACTTAGAAAGGGCTCAGTAAATATTATTGTAGGGAAGGAAAAATAATTTCCCTCTACCCTTCTAGGTTCTTGGCTGAGACACTCCTGTTATAAAAAGATTAATGGGAGAAAAACAACCAGAAATTTAATAACATGTGTACCTCCTGTACACATGGGAGATACCCTGGAAAAACTGTGTGACTCCAAAATGGCCCAAGCCACTACCTTAAATGCGATTTCCAGCTAAAGATAAAACACTCGGGTGGGGTGAGGTGGGGGGAGTCATTTATGGGTGGTTATCAGGAAAAGCACAGTAAACAAGGGTAAGGTTGTTATGCAGTTTTAAGTGGTTGCCTTCTGCATTGATAAGAGTTTCTAGAGATTTTGAGCCCTCCTCTTCCTGGTACCGGAGGAAGACACCCTTACAAATGGAGATTTCCCTTTTAAATATGTCTCGTAGGAAAGGGTAACTTCTCAGTTTCCAGAGCTTCACCTGTGTCTGCTGTTTCTTAAAAATAACCTGCTCAAAATAATATGTCAAAGAGGCATATTTTGGGATGATGTATTTCGTTCCCCTTCATTATCTAAAACAGATAAACAAAATGCGTTGCTACTTTAGCTGCTCTTCTCCTTGTAGTTTGAAACGTTTGTTTAGAAGTAACGCAAATCAAGATAATCTGTTTTTAAGAATCATCAAGAAAAAAAAAGTCTTGCCTTGCATTTAAGACAATTTGATTTGAATTTTCCTGCAGCCAGAGTTGGCAGGGTTAATGTGCTCCAGCTGAGAGGCCATGCTGTTACCTTCCGGCAGCCCCATATGCAGATGCTGTTATATTAATTACAAAAGAAAACCTGATTAACTCGAAGTCCTTTAACTGTCAGTGAGGCAGCTGCTCTAGCTCTGAAACAGATTTTCTTCCTCCCTCCTACCGTCAGTCTACAGTTTTTAATCTCTTCTTTAGAAAACTGTTGAAACTGCCTGGTAGGTCCTCAGAGCCCCTGGCTAGCTCAGTCAGCTTTTGATCTGCCGTTATAGTAGTCCAGGGGGAGCTCGAGTAATTAAATTCAGGTACAGTTTAAAATAAAAACTATCAGACCAACTGCCCATCCCCCTCAGTTATTTTTCTTTCAACAGTTAAAACCTGATGGAATCCTGGAATTTCAGAACTGGAAGGGATGTTAAAGATGATCTAATCCAAGTCCCTTAGTTCACAGATGAGAAATCCAAGGCTGAGAGAAACAAGTAGGTTGCCAGTCAGTGGTGAAGCCCGGGATGGGAGCGTGTGCCCTCGGCTGGTGCTCTGCCCACTCCCTCACCGACGCATTTGCCGAGAGGAGCAAGGAGTGAAACGATCTCGTTTCAGCTTCATTTCTCTCCATGCTCTTGTTCAAATCTTGTAGACACGTTGAAGAGCAATGAAAAAGCTAAAGATTAGTGGGAGAAGCAAAGGCCTTGGATAATGACGTTTTGAAAAAAAGGTGGCGATATCCATTTTGAAGACCTTTTCTCAGTCCAGTGGGTTGCGCGCAGAACCCTAGCAGAGTGCGTGGAAACGAAAATTAGACCTGGTTTCGCTGTCAGCCCACTCTCCCATTGCACTGGCCTATGGTTGTTTGACTCTAGCGGGTTTATTTATAGTGACTATTTTTGTCACTACAGAGATGGGGGTGTGATAATTTGGACCAGATGAGTAATGGGGTATGTCCGCTGTGGTTTTGGCCAATGCAGCATGGTTTACTGGCTTTCCTATAGTTGACCCTGAGGTCTCAGAGGTGTTGAGATCTCTCCCTCTGGTTCTGAAAAATGGTTACTTGGTTTTTGTTCTCTGTTACCTGCTCTCCAAGCAGCAGCAGTCACAAAACTCATTTAAGCTTATTTTTATTATGGCTTTTATTTAGGCTTATTTTTATAACTTTTGTTATAGGAGTTTGGACACCCGTCTGAGATCTGAGGAAGACTGGGAAAAGAGAAAGAACAGGAAGGGTAGATAAGAGCGAATCTAACTGGACTTCTCACTGCTCAGGCTGAGACTGTGGTCTGCAGGTGAATGGGGAGGTACTATTCTGTTGTCCACCTCTACTCTCCATGTTGAGATGAAGGAGGTTTTTAGGAATGACAGTTGCTCCTATACTATTCATGGTACCAGACTGTTCATCATGCTACTGGACTTTTCTCAGTACTTAGTAGAACCACGTATGGCTTTCTGTAGACAATTCTCCATGGTAAATGGATTCTTACACAGAGCAAGCAAGCGTATAACAAAGAGTATAACAAAGCAAGTGTATAACAAAGCATTAACTATTTTTTAGTCATTGTGTTGGGTGTTGAGGATACAGAGGGAAATATGGTTCTTCCTGCTTTTGGTAATTATAAACATACAACTAGAATAGTCTGTATAGGGGAGCAAAATTTACCATCCCAAAATGTGTCTCTGTGGTATGAAGATTACTTTAGGCTTGGTTGTTTTAAAGAAACAAAAGGCTCAGGAAGAGCTTTTATCTCCTCTGCCTTAACTGCCTAAAAGAATTTAGATAGAGGGCCTATCCCAGAAAGAGAGCTATCACCAGGGTTAGCTACAGTGTAATATGAACCAGGTGTAGTAGTCAGGGGAGGAACCTAGCAAGGCCTATTTGGTCAAAGTCCTCTCTATGTCCCGTTGTTTCTGGATGGCCCAGCAAACATTTGTTTACCAAACATTCACTCTTCATTCTTACTGTGAATTGCCTTGTTTCCCTTTGAAGACCCAGCCCCCTACCCCCTCTCCTTAGTCCAGGATGACATATGTATCTCATTTAACCCGTCTTTGGAATCTCATGTTCAGATTCCCCATGTGTACCTAATTAAATTTCATTTTCTCCTGGTAATCTGTCTCATGTCAATTTAATTCTTAGACCCAGCCAGAGGAAACTAAAAGGGTAGAGGAAAATTGTTTTTCCTCCCTGACAACTGTGGTAAGTGTTGTTTAGTTGTCAATAAGATATGAAGGGACTCAGGACTCACTACTTGCTAAGTGGTCGCACAGCAATTGGCTGTGTCCCCTTGCTTTTAGATTGTATCAGTGGGTCAAAAATTAGACCAGTTGTCTGGTGTTTTACTCTCGCACTTAGTAAATACCTTGCACACAATTGGGCACTCAGTTAACACTTTGCTTTCTCATCTCTGTCCCAAGAGAATAGATTTCCTGTTTCAGTGTCTCGTATCACTGGTTTACATGTGCTGGCCAGGTGATGTACTTATAGGCCGACATGAAAGGAAGGGCTTAATGAAATTCATAAAGGGGGCTGGGTGAAAGCCAACTTCCTTAAATCTTTTGGTGGTGCCATTTGTGGGAGAGAAAAAGATTTGAGGATTTGAAATACTGAGTTTGAAGCAGGATAGGTAGAGTCTGAAGTAGGACAACCTCTTAAATGAATCAGGCCTCTCTTGCTTCAATTACATAAACAAAATGAACAGCTCATGGTTAAGTGACTAAAGCAAACACTGTTTCACTTGATGCCACCCTAAATTTCAATTAAGATGTATGTATTTGGCTCCGAGATTGGACTTCTAACAGCCTAAGAACCGTGTGTCTGTGCCTTTCTGGACAAACACAAAGTTGCCTGAATCTTAGACTTGGGCAGGCACTGCCACTGAACAAGCTGGGGAGTGATCGAGTTCAGAATATGAGAGTTCTAGTCAACTAATTTCTGGTTCTTTTTCCCAAATAGATGTTCTCATACTTTAGGAAGACTTTTGTTTTCTCTCTTTTTAAAAAAAATTTTAATTTATTTTTTATTTTTATTTATTTATTTTTGGCTGCATTGGGTCTTCGTTGCTGCACGCGGGCCTTCTCTAGTTGCAGTGAGCGGGGGCTACTCTTCATTGCGGTGCACGGGCTTCTCATTGTGGTGGCTTCTCTTGTTGCGGAGCACGGGCTCTACGCACGCGGGCTTCAGTAGTTGTGGCACGCAGGCTCAGTAGTTGTGGCTCATGGGCTCTAGAGCACAGGCTCAGTAGTTGTGGCACACAGGGTTAGTTGCTCCAAGGGATGTGGGATCTTCCCAGACCAGGGCTCGAACTCATGTCACCTGCATTGGCAGGCAGATTCTTAATCACTGTGACACCAGGGAAGTCCCTTGTTTTCTCTTGAGTATTATTTGATCTGTTTAGATGAGTGTGGTGTCCTGAAAGGATATTTCTGAGATGGATCACACCTCTTCCTAGATTTGCCTGGATTTTATCCTAACAGGTAGTTCTTTCCCTTTGTCTTATCCAGGGTCTTGTCCTCCATAAACTGAAAGAATGTGATTTGATTAGGAGATATTGATCTTAATTGAGCACCCAGTGTTTTAAGAAAACAGATGACTTGGCAGCTGGGATGCTGTCACCAGCCATCAGTGAAATGAACCAGAAAAGATTCTAGAGCTTATGCACACTTGAATAACATTTTATTTCAATACATGCGTATTGAAAGACTGGCTCATACATTTAGTTATAAAATATGTTATAAATGAGGAAAATAAGCTAAAACTGCATGTGGTAGAGTCATTTTAAAGGGCCTTTATATGTTCAAGTATTAGGTCTTGTGTCACAAGGAAGGTTTTCATTTTGATATATTCGGGTCTTGGATTCACATCCCAGTTAGTGTGGTCTTTTCTGGCTTTGTCAATTTAATGATCTTGTACCTGAGTCCTTGTAAACTCCTTAGGCTGTCCCTCCACTGGTTGAAAAACGAGAGGGGAGGGTAGATCAGGTCACTGCCACCTTTCTGGATAGAAACGACTGTTCTGGGAATGAGCCAGAGAGGGGAATCCTATTTGATATTTGAGGAACCTTTTCTGACTGGGATGTTTTCCTGGTATCTCCTTCAGCCAAGAGCTTCCTAGAAATTTCTTTTCTAGGAGCCTGACATCCTAATGGGATCTCCCTGGCAGTCTTTCCCTACCCCTCCTCACTCTTCTCTCTGTACTCCTTTCTCCTTCTCCACCCTCCCCTTCCCCAACCAGGCCAGCTGAGCTGCATTTCCTTCCCACCTAAGGAAGAGAAGTACCTCCAGCAGATTGTGGACTGCCTCCCCTGCATCTTGATCCTCGGCCAGGACTGTAATGTCAAGTGCCAGCTGTTGAACCTGCTCTTGGGGCTGCAGGTGCTTCCCACCACCAAGCTGGGCAGTGAGGAGAACTGTAAGCTTCGGCGCCTCCGCTTCACCTATGGGACTCAGACTCGGGTCAGCCTGGCACTCCCTGGCCAGTATGAACTAGTGCACACGCTGGTTGCTCACCAGGGCAACTGGGAGACCATCCCTGAGGAGGACCTGGAGGTCCAAGAGGACAGTGAGGATGCTGCCCATGTTTTAGCCGAACTGGAGGTGACGATGCACCATGCTCTCTTACAGGTACCAAACTCACACTTATATAGTTGCACAGATATATACCAGCTTTCCTTGTATTTGAGCTTTCTCAGAAAGTAATTTGGCAATATGTACTCTGGGCTCTGAGCATCAGCTGATAGAGTCAAAGGAACATGATCTAGGAAGTTGAAAACCAGACAAGGCTGTAGCAGTGCCCATCCCTGCCCCTGCTACCATGCTGCAAGGCCCTGGGCAATTTGCTTAATCCCTGTCTAAAATTGAAGGACTGTGGTACTTGCATCTCAATGTGCTTTGACAGAATTAGGATCAGGGTTAGAAATCCTTTTTTCATTTCTTAGCAGGAAAGTGTTGCTAGAATTGTCTCTAGCCATCCCTTTCTAAAAGGTGCAAGTAAGATGATTAATGTTCTTATTTGAGTTGAGAACAAGTGAAGAACTTTTGAAGTTTTCCTTAGACCTGCCATTATTTACTAAGTGGGACAGATCATGTCTCCTACTTTCTAAGGGACTTCAGAACTTGAGGACAGGTCTGGCTCAATGTAAGGAGATATGGAGATCCTGTCATCTGAAGAATATCTTTGCTTTTCTCAAAGATATTCTTCCAACTCCCAAACAGAACACAGGTCTTACGGCATCTCCTAAAAGATCATATTGTCTATTTGGTATTCAGATCTCCATTTAGGAAGGACTTGTCTCTTGTGCAGGGCTTCCCTTGCTACTGTATAGCTAGGACTGGGCTATTTGATTAGGCCAAATGGGGATGAGCAGAGGACGTGACTATGTCGGGGGTCAGGAGCTGGTAGGAATAAAAGAATGCAGACATGCTCAAAACAGAGAGTCCATCACCATGGTTAGCTGTGCCAGGAAGGAAGGGCTAGTTTGGCAGGACTAGGAGAATGGTTTCTTCTTCTCTCCACCTACCCCTGTTCTAGAAGGCTTGATCTCTCAGTCAGTGAGTGAGTGCTTTGGTTGTGGCCTCGGCCTGTGATCCTCTAGAAGTAGAAACTGTCATCTCATTTCCTTCCAGAGTCCAGATTTCTTTTATCTCGATAAATGCTAGAGGGGGCTACGTATACCAGCCAGCATTTCCTCTCAGCTCAGTTTCAGTGGTGGCTTTCCTCTGTGTTCAGACTGGGAGCGTGCACTGCTTAGCTCCAGGAGGATGTTAGAGTTCTTGGATAACTCTGACAGTAGCTCTGACAGTGATCTTTGTTTATTGACTGAGCCTGCTCAGTTGACCCACAAACTTCTTCACAATTCATAAGTATTTGATCCATACACAATCTCTATAGTATTCTGTTCTGGTCTAGTTCCTTCAGTTTCCAATAGCTTGGTGGTTTTCAAACTTTTTTAGATTTTAATTCACTCTAAGAAATAACATTTTATTATCAGGACCCAGTACACATATACATGCATACATTTGAAATAAAGTTTCATGAGACAATACTTTTACTTCTTGCAAAACACACTGATATTTTCTTCTCTCTTCTATTTGACTTCCTTTTTTTAAAAAATGATGGTAGCAACCCACTAAATTGATTATCTGACTTAATGTGTTGTGACCTGCAACTTAAAAAACACTGTTAAGTGGCTGAAATGACTGCTATTAGTTGGGTGGTGATTTTTCCTGTTCTTGCCTTTTATAAACAGTCTTGGAATGTGAACAAAGCCATCTGCAGGACAGGCACATTATTTGATTGATTTTTCTGTGTCCCTTCATTTTATTGGTTTTAATTTTTAATGCTCATTTACTTTTGTCCCATGAATTGAGGCGATAAAATAAAGTCACAGAAAAGAAAGTGAGAGTCATTTCCCAAGTGCATACCTGAGCACGTATCTTACTGGTGAGAGTTCCCAGCGCTGCTCCAGGTGTATGTAGTAAGCACTCAGACTGAGTTAACAGTTAAGGAGGCTACTTGGCTGGGAGGAAAGTTGAGATACCTAATCAACTTTCTCTCTGCACAGTTGAAATATATATTCTCTTTCTTGAGAAATATTCTTCTCTTTTCTTGTGGAATTCTCCAGCCTCTCATGTTCTGTCTCATGTGGTTTGTGAGGCTTCCTTAGCCAGTGTTTCTCCGGATCTGCTTTATACTCCAATGGTTTTGATGTGGAAACAGCATTTCTAACTTTCGAATCCCTTGATGCTGAGCCTCAGAGGGGCCTTAGCAGCCTTTGGGGCGCTCAGGCCCTGCTCTGTCACTATAGTCAGGCTCCTGTCTCCATTTAGTGTTTCAGGGATGCTCAGCTTACTGCTGGGAGCATTTCCTAACTACCTTGAAGATTCTCTGTGCCAGTGAGAAAGATCTTTTTTTGTTTAGCTCCAGTTATATTTAGGACCAGGGAGTTAGCTCTAAACAGCCCTTCCATTTGGTTTGTAAAGGGAGTGGTAAAGAAAGGAAACATTTAGCTAAAGGAAACCAAGATTGAAATAGGGGAAGTGAGATGTTCATTTTTAACTGTCAAATTATTAAAACAGAATTTCCCCTTACCCTCTTATACAATGGTCATTCTTCTAATACGTTACTTTAAAGGCCTCATAAATTAGCCATTTTCAGTTTGTTCTGGAATAGGCCAACTCACATGGTACCCACATGGAATACCACAGTATTCCCAGCTTTTTAGCTCTGGGTCCCCTGAGATTCTCAGTTCATAATTCAATAATAGAGGAATACTATCAAGCTGTTAGTTTCTGAAACCTCATTTAGTGTTAAAACATAGTCATTTTCCAGCTGGCAACACATTTTACCATTCACCATATTCACTAGTTCTGTCTTTTTTTTTTTTAATTTATTTTTGGCGGCATCGTGTCTTTGTTGCTGCGTGTGGACTAGTTCTGTCTTCATTTACATACTTCCCCTTCCTAACCTTCACCCCCTTTCTGGTACATACATCACCTCCTTTTCTTTTTTGTTCCTTTTACAAGTCTAGTGGAACACAGCTGTCTGCCTTAGAGTTGCCTCAGTCTGATGTGTGAGTGTGTATATGTTTTTCCCTATGAACACCTGTAAGAAAAGGAATAAAAAGAAGCAGAGATGACTAAACTTCTTCAGCCTAAGATGGGATTCCTGCAGCCTAGCAGTGGCATTTCATTTTCT
Source organism: Balaenoptera physalus (assembly GCF_965194825.1). NCBI lineage: Eukaryota > Metazoa > Chordata > Mammalia > Artiodactyla > Balaenopteridae > Balaenoptera > Balaenoptera physalus. The sequence goes on from NC_138882.1 coordinate 34,063,798, forward strand.
GTGGCAGTTTCATAGCTCTCAGTTTTCTGCTCTAATCAATAGCCTGTTTATCCCTACCAGGTGTTTTCTGGCCCATTGGACAAACGTACATGTCACCTGGCAGCCAGGCTGCCACACACTGTCATGGTTACTGGCTCATGGTGATGTCTGGTAGGGTATAGTTCAGGGAACTAAAGTAGACTAATGTTTCCAGGAAAGGTCTAATGAACTTGCAAATAAACTTTTTTTTTTTTTTACTACTTTGAGCTCTTAACCATTTGGAGTAGTAAAATTTTCTCTTTATAACCCTCAATCAGTAGCCATCAATGGAAATAATCTGTTTGTAATTTCATACAGACATTGATATTTTTATTTTTTAATTTTTAAAAATTAAAAGTTTTAAATTTGATTTATAATCTTTTAGTTGACTTACAGTGTTGTACAGCAAAGTGATTCAGTCATATATGTATATTTTTTCAAATTCTTTTCCATTATGGTTTACTACAGGATATTGAATATAGTTCTCTGTGCTATACAGTAGGAGCTTGTTATTTATCTGTGTTATATATAGTTGTTTGTATCTGCTAATCCCAAACTCCTAATTTATCCCTCCCCCACCCTCTTTCCCCCTTGGTGACCAGAAATTTGTTTCCTTTGTCTGTGAGTCTGTTTATGTTTCATAAATAAGTTCATCTGTGTCATATTTTAGATTCCACATGTAAGTGATATCATATGGTATTTATCTTTCTGACTTACTTCACTTAGTATGATAATCTCTAGGTCCATCTATGTTGCTGCAAATGGCATTATTTAGTTCTTTTTTATGGCTCAGTAGTAGTCCATTGTGTATATGTACCACATCTTCTTTATCTATTCATCTGTCGATGGACACTTAGGTTGCTTCCATGTCTTGGCTATTGTAGATAGTGCTGCTATGAACATTGGGGTGCATGTATCTTTTCAAATTATAGTTTTCTTTGGATATATGCCCAGGAGTGGGATTGCTGGATCATATGGCAACTCTCTTTTTAGTTTTTTAAGGAACCTCCATACTGTTCGCCATAGTGGCTGTACTAATTTACATTCCCACCAACAGTGTAGGAGGGTTCTCTTTTTTCCACACTCTCTCCAGCATTTGTTATTTGTAGACTTTTTAATGATGGCCATTCTGACTGGTATGAGGTGGTACCTCATTACAGTTTTGTTTTGCTGTTGTGATCTATTTTATTCATTTATTTTTTAAAATTTTTATTGGAGTATAGTTGATTTACAATGTTGTGTTAGTTTCAGGTGTACAGCAAAGTGAATCAGTTATACGTATATATCTCCACTCTTTTTTAGATTCTTTTCCCATATAGGTCATTACAGAGTAATGAGTAGAGTTCCCTGTGCTATACAGTAGGTCCTTATTAGTTATCTATTTTATATATAGTAGTGTGTATATGTCAATCCCAGTCTCCCAATTTATCTCTCCCCCCTTCTTCCCCCTCTGGTAACTATAAGTTTGTTTTCTATATCTGTGACTCTATTTCTGTTTTGTAAATAAGTTCAATTGTATCATTTTTTTAGATTCCACATATAAGTGATATCATATGATATTTGTCTTTCTCTGTCTGACTTACTTCACTCAGTATGACAATCTCTAGGACCATCCATGTTGCTGCAAATGGCATTATTTTGGTTTTTTTTTGTGGCCGAGTAATATTCCATTGTATATATGTACCATATCTTCTTTATCTATTCCTCTGTCACCTCCTTATAGTTTTGATTTGCATTTCTCTAATAATTAGTGATGTTGAGCATCTTTTCATGTGCCTATTGGCCATCTGTATGTCTTCTTTGGAAAAATATCTATTTAGATTTTCTGCCCATTTTTTGATTGGGTTGTTTGTTTTTTTGTTATGAGTTATACAAGCTGTTTATATATTTTGGAAATTAAGCCCTTGTCAGTCACATCATTTGCAAATATTTTCTCTCAGTCTGTAGGTTGTCTTTTCGTTTTGTTTATGCTTTCCTTTGCTGTGCAAAATCTTATAAGTTTGATTAGGTCCCATTTGTTTATTTTTGCTTTTATTTCTATTGCCTTGGGAGACTGACCTACCAGCTTTCCCAACACTACTTGCTGAAGAGACTGTCTTTTCTCCATTGTATACTCTTGCCTCCTTTGTCGGAGATTAATTGACCGTAGGTGTATGGGTTTATTTCTGGGCTCTCTATTCTGTTCCATTGATCCATACAGACACTGTTAGTTTTAATTTATCAGCAGTTAATACTTTCACAACCCCAAATCAAAGTATCTTACTAAAAATCACAAATTTATGCAAAATTTTAACCCCCAAATTTACTAAACATTGTTTGTTGCTAGAAAACTAGCTTCTCCCAATTTTTGTCTTGTTTTTGGTATTTGTTTTGGCGCCTTATGAAACTAAATTTATGTGTTGCTTACTTTTAGTTAGATGCCATGTCTTCTCTTGAATGTATCTAAATTGTAAGATAATAGTTGACTGGTAAAAATTGGAAAGAAGCTTGGGTGACTATCTTCAAGGTAAGCAGATACTTTTGTAAGGAGAGAGTATATAGAATTAGGTCAAAGATGGCCGTTTCTAAGGGAAAAGAAACAAAGTTGGGGTAATATGTATAAGAGAAATAATGCTATTCTAGAAATATAATTAAAGAAACCCTGATTTTATGGGGCAAAAAGAAAGGGGAACTAAAGTGATGTGTTAAAAAAGGATATGGGAAGTTCAGGAAAATGCTAAATTATAAGTTCCTTCCAGGCAGTAATTCTATGTTCTTTGAATTTAACATCGCTCTTGCCTTTCCCCTAACACACAGTAACATACATAGTGAAATATAACCAATACATTGCTCTTTGCCAAGAAACCTGGTAATACTTTTAATAGGTTTATTGTACCTGTTAAGGATATATGTGGTTTAGAGGCAAGATTCTTTTAAAAATCCCTATGCTCACTATAGTAGCCTTGATCCCTCTTAAAAAGAACAGCTTAAAGCTGAGGCTGTATTTTCTCAATTCACCACCACTGATTCATTTTTGGCCTTCTAAGATTAGCTCTTTGGGGGAAAATCTGGCAAGAGATTATGGTCTTAATCTTCCTCTTCTGTTTTCTCCCTTTTTAAGGATCCTATCTACCTCTTTCCTGCACCAAATGGCGTCTCTTTCTATTTTCACTATCTCAAAGATCTGTTTGTGTTTCCCTTTGGGTAATGGATGGTGGCCGTAGGGAATCCTCCCTGATTCAGAGATGCAGAGGTTGAAAGTACTGTCAGCAGGCAGAAATTCTGTTATTTGGGCAATTAAAAATATTTTCTTTTTGACTTCTTTTGCAGCATTGTTTCATAGCAGAGCAGGGCTTTTACTTATAGCCAGTGTATACTTTTTAACATAGACAGTAGGACTGTTAGGGTCCCTGAAATCATCTTGTCCATCCTTTATTCTTCTTTCAGAACTTTCCTAACACCAGCCCAGACAGTTCCTGACACAGTGGACCTTCAGTTACTGTTTAAACACAGTCTTTGTAGTTAGGTGGGCCTGGACTTACATCCTGGCTTGGTTACTTAACTGTGTGACTATGGTGCTGGGGTGTCCCGCATTTGTAAAATAGAAGTAGTAATCTGTATCTTTTAGGACTGGTGTGAGGCTTAAATAAGAGACGAGATGTAAAGCATCTAGAACAGTGTCAGGCACTTAGTAAGGCTCCCTTTGAATGATTAATCAGTGTCCTTGAGAAGAGGATTTCCTATTCTCTCAGTCACCTGTCCCTTCTCTGACAGCCATCCATGGTGGAACTCCTTCCTTTTGTCAAACTTAAGTCCTTCTGGTTCCAGCTTACTTAGAGTTATTCTGCTCTAGTTAGAAGCAAAGTTCTTCATAATTATTATGAAGTGCTTTTGTAATAAAATGAAAGGAGAGATGTTATAAAAAAGGTAAAAAATACAAAAGTTAAAGTTATAAAGTTAAAAGGTAAAGTTTCCCCTTCTTCCTTCTTCTGCATTCTACTATTGTCTCTCTTGATGGGTCTAGTAAGTGATAAGAGAATAAAGCTTCACTTTCCTACTTTTATCTGTATATGTGGGTACCTGGATGTTTGAATATCCACAAGGTATTGAGTTGTCAAAAAAGTTCATTTGGTTTTAAGTAAAAATAAAAGACACGTTTTTCATTTTCACCAAGAATTTTATTAAACAATGTATTCCCTCACCGAACGAACTTTTTGGCCAACCCAATAGACTGCACAGACGCTATTCAGTACATTCTTGTCAACTTGTCTGTTATCTCATTCATCACAGTATGAAATCAGGTAGTTCTGATCCTTAAGGGCTTCATGCTTATGAGTTGAGACACAGAGCTAAAGCCTTCACTTTGGGCTGTTTGGGATTGTAAACATATTTCCACTTTTAGCATGATGGTCTCATGCTTTCTGTGGCTAGTTCAGGGCTTTGGTTGGGATTATGGTTTTTCCCAAGTCTTGTTATGGCCTCTGAGTTACCACTCCCTACTTTTTACTAGGTAGGGAGATGAGCTTATGTTTGTTCTATGCTGACTGCTGGGGTAAAGCTCTGGGTTGACACAGTTGCTTGTGGCCTGTTGTATTCTAGAAAGCATCTCAGTCAGTCGCAGCTCCCCAGTGGAGAGTGTTTGGACCAAAAGTAAAGGGATTTTCTACAATGTAACAAGAAGAGGGAGGTATTTGCCTTAATATGTAATTGACATTTAAGAGTGATAGTTCAGAGAACTGTATAAAAATGAGGAAAAATCAATCCTGTGTAAAAACAGATGGGAAAAACCTCCCATTGCCCTGTGAGAGTGGGCACGGGAGGAGAATTGATAGTGACGATAGGCAGCATACAGAGACAGGGATTGGAGTCGAGTCTGTGTCAGTTGCTGGGCAAGGGCAGGACTCTTATATAGTTAGGTACTTCTCTTCTGTGTGATGTAATGAGGCTTCAGAACTATAGAGAAAGCAAAGATATTTATGACCTACCTGAGTATGTGATCATCTTCTGTTTGAACCATCAGTTAAGATAATCATCCTTAGCTATCACTGAGTTTCGGTAATGTGCCATGAGCCAGAGTAAGGGGTCCTCACCAGTGAGAGCCAATATTCTTAGGAAGTGGTCAGGCTTCAGTGATTGAGCCATTTCTTCTTGGCACTTAAGGTAGTGTCCTTTTACATAAAAAACTTTTACATAAAAAACAAAACCAGAGAAGTAAATTCTGGTGTTTGCAGAGTAGCAATCTCCTTTCTATTACATTCTCTTAGTCTTGCCAGAAAAATTGATGGTAATATATCAACTTATGTAGATTCGACAGATTTGTGCAGATGTATTCTAAAAGAGAAATCTCTTTAGGAATTTGCTGTGACTCAAAATGGGAATTATGGCATACTCTCATGATTCCCTGGGATTCTTCTTCCTTGACTGAGTTAGGAGCAAAATGCTTACTCACTGCTTCATCCTTGGAATAGATGCAAATAGCAGTTCCAGATAAATGTGTGGGATATGGGTTAAAAATAGAAAATTTTATATATGATGATTGAAAGTGGTTTTGAGCAAGTAGTAAAGGCATCATTTATTCATCCAGTAATTGCACATTTATTTATTTATTTACTATTACTGTTTTTTTGGTCACGTCAAGCAGCAGGTGGGATCTTAGTTCCCCGACCAGGGATCGAACCCGCACCCCCTGCAGTGGAAGCACAGAGTCTTAACCACTGGACTACCAGGGAAGTCCAATTGCACATTTATTTATTGGATGCTCATTAAGTGCCAGACACTGTTCTAAGGGCCAGGAAGGAATACAGCCTTCCATGAAACAGTCTGAGGTCAGTCTTCCCTCTCAGGTGGCCATAATAGGGCCCAGAACAGGGCTCATCCTCTCTGTGAATTTTTTTTCACTCCCTGTCTCCAGGAGACAGTGCTGGCTTCCCTTTTTGTTTATAACCGTCAGGCATGAGTCATCCCTTTGCCGTGAGTATTGCAGAATCACATATCACATTCCAGTCTAATTTGTACTGCTGCCAGGGTCTCAGCCAGCAGCTCTTTTTGCCTGTCTTCCAACAGTCTTGATAGTCGGAACAGTGAGACCGACTGCACAAGTTAATTAACTGGGGAACGGAGAAGAGAGAGCATGGTACTTGTTTTCTATCCATTTTTGTTTAGTACAAGATGTATTTAGGAGTAGACAACTTCTTTCTAGGTGCCAATGTACCAGGCAGTACCTACCATCAGAATTCATTTTTGGGGAATTTTTAAAAATTGAAGTATAGTTGATATATAATATGTTACAGGTGTAAAACATAGTGATTCATAAGTTTTAAAGGTTATATTCCTTTATAGTTATTATAAAATATGGGCTATATTCCCTGTATTGTACAATATATCCATGTAGCTTATTTATTTTATACATAGTAGTTTGTACCTCATAACCCCTATCTTGCCCCTTGCTCCTTCCCTCTCCCCACTGGTAACCACTAGTTTGTTCTCTGTATCTGTGAGTCTGTTTCTTTTTTGTTATGGTCACTAGTTTGTTTTATTTTTTAGATTGCACATGTAAGTGATATCATACAGTATTTGTCTTTCTCTGTCTGACTAATTTCACTTAGCATAATGCTCTCCAAGTCCATCCATGTTACTGCAAATGGCCAAATTTCATTCTTTTTATGGCTGAGTAGTATTCCACTGTGTGTATGTGTATGTGTGTGTATATATATATATATATATACATATATATATATATACCATATCTTCTTTATCCACTGAATCCATTTTTTTAAAAATGAATTTGCAACTATGAGCAAATAAAGTCAACTGTCCCTTACAAAGGATATTGGTTCTACAAATGGACTTGGCAGCTTTGGCTGATGGTTGTGTTACACACACAAAATGGTCCTTTGAGGAAAACCTGTAAGTTTATTTTAGAATTTTAAGAAAATCCATCAAATAAACAAGCAAACAAAATTCTTCCTGAAAACTTTCTAAACAACACTTAACTTTGGTTTTGAATATTTAGGCTTTCTTCCCTTAATATTTCTATAATAAGTTTGATTGATTTATACCTTTAAAAAGATATATACTTAAGACAGAAGCAATTTTTAAAATATTTTTAAAAACCACTGTCATCTATAATTGTCTTATTATAAATTTTCAGTTCTTGGGATTCTCTTCTAGCCTATCTAATTATTATATGTAATTAAAGTGTTGGCATTTAGGCAATTGCATGTTGTACTCTAAACCCTAAAAGTTCTTACTTACCCACTTTTTGAATGTGCCTCATGAAGTGACTGATACTCCAGCAGTGTGACTCAGTGTAGTGAAGGGGCTTGTTTTGAATAGCAGGGTGAGTGTCACATTAGTCTTCCAATCAGAAAACATTCCATGCAATTCGAGGCACACATGAAACAGCAAATTTCTTCTTGGCCTAGGCTTGGGTAGAAAGCACGTGGATTTATACAGTGTTTGCTCAAATTACAAATGCTGAGATGGTAAAAGCACTTTTAGCTTTAGGGAGTTCAAAGTGGCCAGCCAAATGAAAGTTCTGTGACCTACCTGAGAATAAAATTTATGAGTTCTTTGTTGAGGAAGAAGGTGAGACCTTTGTACTTTGCTGGAAATAGGAGAGCGCTGTCTCTCTCTCTCTCTCTTTCTCTGTCCTTCAACACACACACACACACACACACACACACACACACACACACACACACACACACACACACACACACACACACACACACACACACACACACACACACACACACACACACACACACCACACACTACAAGAAACAATAGGCTGGCATTTCCCAGCCCTTTCTTCCTTATCTGGAGGAGATCAAAAAGGAAAAGATCCCAGGTTTTGATTTTTAAAAATCTTTCATCAATAATACCTCTTGCTCAAAAAAGGAATAAAAACAGAGTTTTAGTCTGAAAGAAAATAAACAAATTGCATATCTTAGATTTCAAATAAAGTAAATTTGCAGCATCTGATAACTGTTAAGAACACAGACTTGAGCAGATTTGTGTTGAGTTCTTTCATAACTCTTTAAAATGTACTAGAATTCTGCAAAGGATTGATTTTGAGTCTGCAGACTTTGGAGTTGGTGTGCCTGCAATGGTGATATAGGCACAAGTCTCCAGGTCAGCACTTAGGTCTGGAGTGCCAGGCAAAGTAGGCAATTTCAGAGATTTGGAGGAACCTATGCATGGATGGAAATACATGCTCTTAAGTGCTTCAAGATCCTTAGGAAAGAAGTAGAACAATAAAAAGAAACTACTAGCTAGGGAAAGGACCTGTGGAAAGTTGTTTCTAAACCAAAGATCATTCTTGAAACTCACTTTAGGTGTTGGGTTTATCAGTTATGATTGGTTTCCATCGTATGTAACAATCAGAAAAATAGGGGCTTGCTTAAGCAAGACAGAGGTTACTTTTTCTCCCTCATATAAATGAAGTCTAAAGCTAGGCAGTTGAGGGCTGGTGTGGCAGCTCTGTAGTCATCAGAGATCCAAGCTCCCTATTTCTTTCTTTTTTAAAAAATTAATTAATTAATTTATTTATTTATTTATTTTTGGCTGCATTGGGTCCTAGTTGCTGCGCGCAGGCTTTCCCCAGTTGTGGCTAGCAGGGGCCGCTCCTCGTTGTGGTGCATGGACCTCTCATTGCAGTGGCCTTTCTTGTTGCGGAGCACAGGCTCTAGGCGCGCAGACCTCGGTAGCTGTGGCACGCAGGCTCAGTAGTTGTGGTGCATGGGCTTAGTTGCTCTGCGGCATGTGGGATCTTCCTGGACCAGGGCTTGAACCCGTGTCCCCTGCATTGGCAGGTGGATTCCCAACCACTGTGCCACAGAGAAGTCCCCCTATTTCTTTTTGCTTCATCATCCTCAGGGCTGGCTTCTACTCTCACGTTTGCCCAAGGACTGCAAGATGATCACTGCTGCTCTGTCTGTCACATCTGTGCTCCAAGCAAGAAGGGCAAGTCCAAAGGGTGTACTTACTAGTAGAATCAACCCATTAAAGAGCTTTCCTGTTGCCCCACCTGTTACTGGCCACCCCTGTCTATAAAAGACATTGCCTTCCGAATAATGCAGAGGTTAAATATTGGATAGGCAAACCTTAGTGTCTGCCAGAGCAAGTGAGCATGAGCATAAAGGTATTACTAAGACTTAGGTGGCTAAGACTTTGGGATGCCTGCCAACTCCTAGAATAGGACGGTAATGTTTGGCAGATATAGCCTTTAGTTTGCTGCTTGATTGATTGATTCAACAAAGTTAAGGACTTACTCTGTACTAGGCACTGGAGTTACAGTAGTGAACAAGATAGACATGGTCCCTGTCCTCAAAGAGTTTATAGGCTAATGGGAAAAAATTAGGTTTTAAATAAATAAATTATAAATGTGTTGAACATTAAGAAAAGGAGAAGTAGAGAAGTGCTCGGGATTGTGTAATAGGAAAGACTCCCGAGGGGTATGACACGATGTATACATTGAGATTTAAAGGACCTTGGGAATTAGCCAGGTTAGAAAGATAGGGATGAGTTAGTCAGGTTAGAAAGAGGGGGAGGAATGTTCTAGGCAGATTCACTCCCAGTCTGTTAAGAGTTCTTTCTTCATCTACTATTTGTCTTATTTCTTCATCAGAGGGAATTAATGGGAGTTTTCAAAGCAACAAAAGGGACTAAATATTCTTTTTTATCTAAAATGGCTAAAAGGACTGCCATCCTTTCTACTTATTTGTTTTTTCACTCTCTCTAGACGAGTGCCTGCCTGCATAGGCTGCACCAGGGAGTCTTGGTAACCAAGGAAGGAGGTGGACAAATGATTGGGGCATACCGAAGTTCAGTTGCCCCATCATAGATCTGGATTTTGGTCTCAGTGTGGGACTTTGGGGAGGCAAGGATTGGTTCTGACCCTTAAGTGCTGATATGACCCCCTTCCCCTTCTAGGAAGTGGACATTGTGGTAGCACCGTGCCAAGGCCTCCGGCCCACAGTGGATGTTCTGGGTGACTTGGTGAATGATTTCTTGCCTGTGATAACCTATGCACTCCACAAAGATGAACTCTCTGAAAGGGATGAGCAAGAGCTTCAGGAAATCCGAAAGTATTTCTCCTTTCCCGTATTCTTTTTCAAAGTGCCGAAGCTGGGCTCGGAGATAATCAGCTCCTCCACCAGAAGAATGGAGAATGAAAGATCACCACTCCATCGCCAGCTAACTGACCTGGGCTATCTGAGCAGCAGTCACTGTAACTGTGGGACCCCCAGCCAGGACACCAAAGCTCAGAGCATGTTGGTGGAGCAAAGTGAGAAGCTGAGACACTTGAACACATTTTCTCACCAGGTGCTACAGACTCACCTGGTGGACGCAGCCAAGGCCCTGAACCTGGTGCACTGCCACTGCCTCGACATCTTTATTAACCAGGCCTTTGACATGCAGCGGGACCTGCAGATTACTCCCAAACGTCTAGAATATACACGAAAAAAGGAGAATGAGTTGTATGAATCACTGATGAATATTGCCAACCGAAAGCAGGAGGAAATGAAGGACATGATCGTTGAGACGCTTAACACCATGAAGGAGGAACTTCTGGATGATGCTGCCGACATGGAGTTTAAAGGTAGGTCCTAGAGAACTTGATGGGGTGCGGGGACTACAGCATCCTCTAACTCTTTTCCAGCTGGAAGTTGAGTACATTAATTCTGAAGCCCAAAGGAACCTCAGGATCATCTCACCTACCCCCACTGTCATTAGCAGGAGCCCACCTTAAATCATTTAGCCAAGGTGGCCTCTCTTGTTCTGAGAGACCTTCCTGGAAGATTCCACCATCATTCCTTCCTAGGACTGTTAGTCCAGCTTTTGGTAAATTCATCCCAGTAGTGCTCTTTAGTCTCCAGTTTATATTTGTATCCCCTTGACCTTGATAAAACTGGAGAGGAGCTGCTTGAAGAATGTCACTAAGTCATGCTTTAACCCTGGCTCCTTTGGCATGGTCCATGCTTCTTCGTCGGTTCTTTTTTGTGTGTCATGGTCTCATTTTCTTTTCAGGCTGCTCCTGAGACCTAACTCAGAAGGATTTCCCAAAGTAGCGGTTTTAGCTTTTCTGACGTTCCCATTCTTCATGAATGACTGTTAACAAAACTGGGCCGAATGCTTAGTCTGGTCTTTTGGTGTCTGAGGTTTAGATGCTACGGACTTTGTATACTGACTTCTGCATGAACATTAGCTCTACTACCTATTAATTAAAGTACGTGGTTTGCAAGTTACCCTTTAGGTTCTCAGTCATGGCTATGCATCCAAATAACCTGGGAGGCTTTTTGAAAATGTAGATGCTTGAGACCATTAAAGACCACTCCAGACCTACTAATCAGCATTTCTGACATGGGACCTAGCATCAGTTTTTTGTTTTTGTTTTTTTCTAAAACAACCTCCCTAGGTGGATTCTGCTTATTGCCATTTTCTAGATGAGGAAACTCAGGCTTAGACAGGTTAAGTAGTTTGCTCAAGGTCACACAGCTACTAAATAGTAGAGGCAGAATTTGAATCTAGACAGTCTGATTCCTGAGCCCATACTCTTAATTTCCATGCTTTACTGCTTCCTAATCTGTTCCCAGTTACCGATGCTACCATCTTCCTGGGAACCAGCTTCAAAACCTCAGCATGGGGACTTCCCTGGTGGTCCAGTGGTTAAGACTCCGCGCTTCCAATGCACGGGGCATGGGTTTGATCCCTGGTCAGGGAGCTAAGATCCCATGTGCCGCGTGGCTCGGCCAAATAAAAAAAATAAAAATAAAAAAATTTTTAAAAGTAAAAAAAAGTCTGAAACAAACAAACAAAAACCTCAGCATGGTCTTTAACTGTTTTCTTTCTCTCGTCCCCGTAACCAGTCAGTCGCCAAGTCCTGCTGAGTCTTCTTCCCTATTTCATATATACCTTTGCTTCTCTATTCCTTCCTCTTTAGTCTAACTGAACTATTGTTACCTGACTGATCTCACTGACATCTTTCTCTCCTTTCTCCAGTTCATCTTTACTGGCTCTATTTCTACAGACTGAGTTAAGACTCCTTAGCCTAGTATTCAAGATCTTCCAAAGCCTAGCCATTTCCAACTTTCTCAGTCTTGTTTCCCACTATGCACCTTCCTATAATTTCTTTTTTGGTTGGTCTCAACTGCTTCCTGTCCTCTGCATGCTTCCTTTACTTTTTTTTTTTTTTTTTTTTGCTTATGCCCTGCCCTAAACCTGAATGTCTTTTGTTTGTGAATTTTCAAATCCTACGTACCCTTCAAGGCCTCTTCCAAACAACATTTTTCATGAAGTTGTCTTTAATTTTCTTAGCTAATAATGATCGCAGTTCATCTGGACTCCCATAGAATTTCATCTGGAACTGAAATTTCTGGTGTATTTCACTTTTTTATCTTATTATTATATTTATGTTCCTCTATTTTCTAAAATCCTAGAAATGAAGAACAGGATCTGGGTCTTTATTCATCACTATATCCCTTGCAGCAAATAACAGAGTCTGTGTATAGTACATCTTTGGAAAATGAATGAGTGTGTGAGTGATGGTATATGTTTGTCACACTTATAGATACAAAGGAAATATACTTTAGTAAGCATAGGATGCTTGATTTCTTATCGGTCTTTCTAAAGATGAACAAAGATACCTCTTTGGCGAATTCCCATTGTAGGGAGGAGTTGCTGAGAAGTGCTCACTTGCAGTGGAAATCCTAGGAAATCTTCTGAATGTTTAATTTAATTCAGTGCCTGAGTAAAAGACCCTGGAGCATCAATGCCAGCATCAGAGTAGACATGATAAAGGGTTGTCAGGGCAGGTAGGTGGAGCAGTCAATGAAACATTTGATTGTCTATCATGTACCAGGTATACCATGTTTGGTACCTGGGACACAGTGGTAGCTCAGATGTGGAGTAACTGGGAACAAGTAGATCAAACGTCTGGCTCTGTTAACTACATCGTGGACTTGTGGTTCTACTTACCTAGTTGGCTACATCTTAGACAGGACTTACGTGCTGCTTCTTACCTTGTTCTAATACATTCTGGGTATCCTTGAGGCAATGACAAGTAGATTTAGAAGAGAGCTGCCACATATCCTATGAAGCCAGATTTTTATTACTGATTTTTGTTTCTTTTAAAATAAAGGTAATGCATGCACACTAGGTATCATGACATACATACTTTATAAATTATTTATGTTTTGAAAAGATAATACCTAGAAACATGGTACTTTACTCAAAGATAAAAAGATACTGTCTCCTAGTCATCTAGTTTTCCTCTATATGTTCTTCTGCCCTTGCTTTTTCACTTATCCCATATCTTAGAGATCTCTCCATAGATGTGCAGAGAAATTTATCTTCTTCTAAAGGATATACCTTAATTTATTTAACTGTTCCTCTACTGCTGGATATATAGGCTGTTTCTTGGTTTCTTTTTTTTTTTAATAAATTTATTTATTTTATTTATTTATTTTTGGCTGCATTGGGTCTTTGTTGCTGCGTGCGGGCTCTCTCTAGTTGCGGCGAGGGGGGCCACTCTTCGTTGTGGTGCACGGGCCTCTCATTGCAGTGGTCTCTCCTGTTGCGGAGCACGGGCTCCAGGCGCACAGACCTCAGCAATTGTAGCACGCGGGCTCAGTAGTTGTGGCTCGTGGGCTCCACAGCGCAGGCTCAGTAGTTGTGGCTCACGGGCCCAGCTGCTTCACAGCCATGTGGGATCGTCCCGGAGCAGGGCTCGAACCTGGGTTCCCTGCATTGGCAGGTGGATTCTTATCCACTGCACCACCAGGGAAGCCCCTTTCTTCCTTCCTTTCTTCCTTTCCTTCCTCCCTTCTTTTCCTCCCTCCCTCCATCCTTTCTTTCCTTCTTTCCTTCCTTCCTTCCTTCTTTCTCTTTATTTTTCTTTCTTTCTTTCTTTCTTTTTCTTTCTTTCTTTCTCTTTCTTTTTCTTTCTTTCTTAGAGTATACTGCATTGATCATCATTGTGCATGCATATATTTGAGACTTGTAAGGGTATATTTCTAGAAAAGTAATTCCTAGAAGCAGAAACAATAGTTGGGTCAAAGGGTGTATAGATTTCTTTTGTTAATTGGCTGGTTAGCTTAAATTTTTGATAGATATTGCCAGATTTCTTCCAAAGAGGTGGTACCAATATAAGTTTCTAACATTAGAGAGGGCCTTTTTAGGAGTGGAATTTTTATAGGTGATTTGTCTTCTCTTAAGTTCTTCTATCCTCTGGTTTGCAAAACAGACTTTTCTAATCCTGAGAGCTAGTAGCATAGTGGGGACAACGTTCCAGTTTTACTTTTTATTTCTCTAGTAGTTGATTAAAATTGAATTCTTGACTCTTGGATTTTTCTCATTAATATGCTAGGAAGTGTGAATTATTACAAAGATCAGAGGTTTTGGAATCCATGAGCTTTGGGTTCAAATGCTAGCTATATTACTTCCTAACTGTACCATCCCCTCCCAGTGCCCACTTTATTCTCTCTTTGAGGCTTTTTCCTGACATATAAAATATAACCAGTAATATACCCCTGACAGTGTTGTTGTTGGGATTAAATTAGATTACATATGAAAAATACTTACTGTGCATTTCAAATAGTCTGCAGTCAATAAATGTTGTTCCTCCTCTTCTATAAATGTGATATAAGAGCTGACAAAATCAATAGGTTCATTCTGTACACAGTTGCTCCTTCTCACGATTCTTAGATGCCTTAAGTAGTTGAGGATTTTATGGCCCGTGGTCATCCTGAGAGTCAGTTTGTCAACCATATGCATTTTAGTAGCTGTTGTTCATGGTAGCTCCTTGGGTCTGACTTGGGAGCTGCCTTTATTCAGTGTGCCTGCCCCTTCCCCTCACAGCCAACTAGCTTTTTGCTCTGCCTCCATAGATGTCATTGTCCCTGAGAATGGAGAACCAGTGGGCACCAGAGAGATCAAATGCTGCATCCGACAGATCCAGGAACTCATCATCTCCCGGCTTAATCAAGCAGTGGCTAACAAGCTGATCAGCTCTGTGGATTACCTACGTGAGAGCTTCGTCGGAACCCTAGAACGGTGTCTGCAGAGCCTGGAGAAGTCTCAGGATGTCTCGGTTCACATCACCAGTAATTATCTCAAACAGGTACTCAAAGGGTAGTAAAGAGTGTGTCACAGATAACACATGAAACAGAATCCACCCACGAACACAGCTTCAAGTTAGTCAAGAATTTCCCTTTCAACTTTTTGCCAGTCCAGTTTGAATTTTATTTTGTTTTCCTATCTCATGACCACTGCCTGTGGGAGGTGCTTGTGAATTGTCAAATTGCAGTTAAGTCAATGAGCAAGAAGATGAAGATGAAGTAAAGGAGCCCAAATAGTCACCAAATAGATGATCAGCCTGCATTGACTCTGCACATATACTGAGGGATAGATTTGGGAACCTTGGAACTGGACCATGTTCTTGAAATAAATATCATTTATTGCATTTTTAATTAGCCACTCTACTCAGGGAATATTGACTTTCGTTTGTGTACTGTCTTTCAGATCTTAAATGCTGCCTATCATGTTGAAGTCACATTTCACTCAGGGTCCTCAGTTACAAGGATGCTGTGGGAGCAAATCAAACAGGTAGAGGTTGTTTAGGGAAGTGTTTTTCAGCCCCTAGTTGGCTTAGGTGAATCTTGGTCGTTCCAACAGAAACTGATGTCTAGGATGTCTGTCCTAAACAAACTGATGTCTGTCAGGGCAGATGGCCCTTTGTCCTGGTTTGCCTGCCTGGGAGAATCCTGGTTTATGCCTGTTCTGAAATAATTATTAACAGTGTCCCCTTTAACTATTAAAAGTGATGTGTCTAAATGATATTTTATGGAGCCATAAAACCCTACTTCACTACCTTCTTCATATTTCTTTTTCCCAACCTAAGTGTTTTCTCAGAACCAGGCTTTGTTGCCAGAGGCCATGAGTGTGGTTTCCTTTCTGATGTTCCATCTGACTCTTACGTAGAGTTATTTGCTGTATTTAGAAAGGGATTTATCAGGCACCCCCAGTACTGAATGTAATGTATTGATTTGTGAGCATGCAGACTAGGCCTAGTGTTCTTTGATGCTTTCCGTTGGGCTGAGCCCCGATTTTGAGGTAGATGGAATTGGAGAGTGTTGGACTTCATACAGCTCTTATCTTAAGATCCTGGCCTAACGAGTGGGTAACCCAGAGAGGGAGGGGTGTTGGTTCTTCTGGTGGTTCCTGTCTCCCATCCCTCAGTGTTCTCACTGTCCTCATCCTGACAGATCATCCAGCGCATCACATGGGTGAGCCCACCTGCCATCACACTAGAGTGGAAGAGAAAGGTGGCCCAGGAAGCCATCGAGAGCCTCAGTGCCTCCAAGTTGGCCAAGAGCATTTGCAGCCAATTCCGGACTCGGCTCAACAGTTCTCATGAGGCCTTTGCAGCCTCATTGCGGCAGGTGGGTATATAGGAAAGGACATACAGCTGGATCAATCGGAGAGGAACCTCATCCACTTTGGAATGTTTTGTCTACTGCTGTCTACATAATTTTTAAAAAATCATCAGTATATTTCCTTTCTATTCTGTTAAAGGATAATACTAAGTTACAGGGTGTTTCATCAGTAAATTTTTCATGTGGATATTTTTCTAACTCTAGAGAGAATGGAGGGAACTCAATTTCTCCCCACTTCACTGAGTGAGGAATGAAAATCGAGGGGTAGGAATTTTATATGAGTTTATATAGTATTTTAAGAATGAGTGACAGAAAGGGCTGACATTCCAACTTCCATAGTAGTTTGCAGTTATGTGACATCTGCTTATCCCTTTGGGGTGTGCGCATGTGCATGTGTACATGTGTGTGGAGGGGAGGGTAGGGAGATGTGATTATGCATCCAGGAAGAAAAATTATTACTTAATGAATGCTCACTATCTGCCGATCTCTGAGCTATGTTACATATATCTTATTTAATTCCCACAGGTATCCTCATGAGGTAGATATTATTATCCCTATATAATAGGTGAGGAAGCCAAAGCTGGGGACCTGATAAGTCATATTTCTTTCTTCTTTTTCCTTCCCAGCTGGAAGCTGGCCACTCAGGCCGGTTGGAGAAAACTGAAGATCTATGGCTGAAGGTTCGGAAAGATCATGCTCCCCGCCTGGCCCGCCTTTCGCTGGAAAGCCGTTCTTTACAGGATGTCTTGCTGCATCGTGAGTCCTTATTTTTTTTCCCTAGTAAATTGGAGGAGGAAGGTTCTGGATACCTGACATCCTCATGTTCAACCCTGGAGAATCCCAGTGTCTAAAGCTGCTTCCTTGCGAAGCTGCCTAAACACCCATTGATGTATTTTTGAATTTCTGATGAAGTCTGTTTGGTCCTGCTATTTATATAGTTCAAATAATACAACCAAAGTTTATTTAAATTAAACCAGTTAGGTTACTACTGGTTTAGAAAACATCCAGATTTCTTCCCCTGGCATAATTATGACTTCCTGCTTCTAGGCAGGTCCACGTCTAAGAATCTTAGGGAGGTTGCCCAGCAAGTTCCCATCCTTCCTGCCTTATCTCTGTCTCTGTACCTTATAGGTAAACCTAAACTGGGACAGGAACTGGGCCGGGGCCAGTATGGTGTGGTGTACCTGTGTGACAATTGGGGGGGGCACTTCCCTTGTGCCCTCAAGTCGGTTGTCCCTCCAGATGAGAAGCACTGGAATGACCTAGCTTTGGAGTTCCACTACATGAGGTAGGTTCTGGTCTCATTCATCTTTGTGGGGAACGATCCAGAGAAGAAGCTAGAAGCCTGGTATAAATTTTGTACCAAGAGCTATAGTATGCCTTGTCTCTCCATTCCTATGTCTCAGAATGTTGTGGACCAGTATTTCAGTGTCTGGCCCAGAAATGTGCTCTCTTCAAGGCCTTTCCTGCTTTTACCCGCCCTTTCCCCACCATCCTAATTTCCCAGACCCATCCTTCCATTTGACTTTCTTCCTTAGTCCTTAAGGCCTGTCAGTTTTTAGATTCCATAATTCTCTGTCCTCGTTAGAGAGGCCATTCTCTTTGCCCTCTCTCTGTACTGAGGGCTATTACCTCTGGGCCTGGACTATGCATGGTCTCAGGGTTATTTCTTCCACTGTGGTGACACGCTATGCAAGGTTAGCTCTAGCCCAGACCTTTCCGCTCCTCACCAGGTCTCTGCCGAAGCATGAGCGATTGGTGGATCTGCACGGTTCCGTCATCGACTACAACTATGGTGGTGGCTCCAGCATCGCTGTGCTGCTCATTATGGAGCGGCTGCACCGGGACCTCTACAGTGGGCTGAAGGTGAGGCAGGGCAAGGAGGGAGTGAGGTCCAGCTGGCAGCCAGACCCACAGGTTCCTTTCTGGCCTTTCCTCCTTTCTTCTTTATTCAGAGCCCCTAGCTCTCATAAGACAGTGTTGGAGTAATCAAGCTTTATTACCTTCATTTCCAAAAAACCTTAAAAATGTCTCAGAACATGTTTTTTTGCCCAGTTTATATCCAGAATACTGCAGTTCACCACTTTTACCTCTCATGGTAGTGGTAAAAATCTAGACTACACAGAAGAGCAGAAAAGCTTCCTATAACTCTGCTATTCTTTCTCATTTTTGTTCTCAGTGAATTAAGCTAGTTTTTGTTGTCAACAAATATTTATTAGTGACTACTTTGTACAAGGCCCTGTATTAAGCAACATAAAGGGATATCAAAAAGTATAATTGGCCAGGGGCTTTTAAAAGAATTGTAGGGACTTCCCTGGTGGCGCAGTGGTTAAGAATCCGCCTGCCAGTGCAGGGGACACAGGTTCAAGCCCTGGTCTGGGAAGATCCCACATGCCGCGGAGCAACTAAGCCCCCACGCCACAACTGCTGAGCCCGTGTACTGCAACTACTGAAGCCCGCACGCCTAGAGCCCATGCTCTGCAACAAGAGAAGCCACTGCAATGAGAAACCCGCGCACCGCAACAAAGAGTAGCCCCTGCTCACCACAACTAGAGAAAGCCCGCACGTAGCAATGAAGACCCAACACAGCCAAAAATAAATTTTAAAAATATTTTTAAAAATAAAATAAAATAATTGTAGTCAGTGAATATTTCATGAACAGGTGGTATTTGAGTTGGATAAGTGAACCCTGATGGGTAAAATTTGGGCAGATGGAAAGAAGAGGTCATAGCAGGGGGAAGGAATAGCATAGTGCCCAGAACATTTGAAGGACACTGACTGTGTTGGAGCAGCTGGTTCATTTGGGGAATAGAGGGGAGATAATATGCAAAGAAATGTTGGGAACAAGTTATAGAAGACCAAAAATGTAAAGAGTTCCATAGCATTCAAATTCTGTCGTAGACAGTGAGAAGCGAAAGATTTTGAATGAAGGTGAAATACCCTCAGTTGGATGTTGAGTTCCCCTCATCTAAAACAGCCACCAGCAGGGAAATAGAGAGGTTTCTTTTGTTTGTCCTCTACATTAGAGCTGGAAAAGCTAACCCCAGAGTATCTGGTAGGTCCCTTCTCACAGGTGCCTCTTGTACCAGTTTATATGGAATGAGACAGAAGAATCCTTAGAAATGCTTGCAGGAGCCATGAGAAATCAATACGGTGAATAAAATGACCCTGCAAGTGGCTTTCCTTCTTCATTTCAGGGGAGTTAAGCTCAGCACCATGTGATGCTTTTCCATAAGTGGGTTAGAGAACCATATATGGGCTTTTGGATGAGTGATATAACATTCTCCAGAATTCAAGAGACCCTAAATTGGAGGCTTGGTAGAAGTAAGATGAGTGACTTTGGTATTTGAATCCATAAAACCAAAGGCTAACCAGTCCTACAAAGCAATGGAAGTAAATCTGCCTGAGAGTCCTAGAAATACTCACTTTGAGCCTCTAAGGCAGTTCTAGAGTTTGTTCAGGATTAGAGATGCACTCATGCCTTCAGGCGTTTGGTTGTGGCTCTCCTAGTCACATTTGGGGATCATCCACCTGGCCTAAGTGCTGCCTCCAAGGGATTTGATCTGGCCTTTATAGCTTGCCCTTCCTTGCTTTTCCTTTATTTCCCTCTCCTACCTTCTTCTTCCCTTATTCTCATCCACTTTTCTGTCCTTGTGTACCCTAGTGTGGTCAGTCTTTCAGTATCTCACAGAAGGAACTCTTAGTTGGTATAAGCAAGTTGGATTGAGGAGTTGTCTTCTTAGTGACAAGTAAACCCTTTTGTCTCCCCAAGGCTGGGCTGACCCTGGAGACCCGTTTGCAGATAGCACTAGATGTGGTGGAAGGAATCCGCTTCCTGCACAGCCAGGGACTTGTCCACCGTGATATCAAACTGAAAAATGTGCTGGTAAGTAAGAGCTGTTTCCCCAGGATAACTCCCTGTCTCTATGTGTAAGTGACCTTTGGAGGGAGGTACACATAAATGTAAATTTGGTCACAGGAAAAGACTGTGACCAGTTAACAGCAGAGTGGATGGATGGTTTCTTGGACTTGAAGCTTAGGGAGGAGTTGCATCATAGGCCTAGCTTATATTGCTTAAGATTTTTTCTCCCAACACTGGTGAGAAAATTTAAACTTACAGAAAAGCTAAAAGAGTGGTACAATGAAGATTCACATACTATTCACCCAGATTCATATTCTCTTTCCTAGTGTAGTCTCTCTTTGTTTCTGTCTCTCTCTTTCTTCACACACACACATACACACACACACACATTTTTTACTGAACTATATGAGAGTAACTTGCAGATAAAACTTTACTCCTACATACTTCAGCTTGTATCTTCTAAGGAAAAGGACATTCTTCCACTTAATTAAAATGCCATTATTCACACCCAAGAAGTTTAAATTGATACAATATTATTAGTTAATACACAGTCTATATTAACATTTTCCAGTTGTCCCAAATATGTTCAACTAGCCCAAATATGGTCTATTTGTTTGTTTGGCCCAGGATCCAATCCAAGGATCATACAGTGCATTTTGTCATGTTTCTTTAGCCTCTTAATCTAGAATAGTCCTGCCTTTTTTTGCTTTTGTGACATTGATATTTTTGAGGATTCCAGGTCTTGTTATTGCTTAGGGTTTGAGATGCTGGGTGAGGACTGAGATGGGTAAACACACCTTAAAAGGTAAGATAGTCATGAACCTGCCAGTCCTGTTATCTAATTATAAAGAATCTTTTGACATACTCCTTTTGAAAATATATTGGATTATCATTGAAGTGTCTCTGGCAACACTTAAATGATATATAAAGAGGGCTTCCCTGGTGGCACAGTGGTTGAGAATCCGCCTGCCAATGCAGGGGACACAGGTTCGAGCCCTGGTCTGGGAAGATCCCACATGCTGTGGAGCAACTAAGCCCGTGAGCCACAACTACTGAGACCCACGTGCCACAACTACTGAAGTCCGCGTGCCTAGAGCCCGTGCTCCGAAACAAGAGAAGCCACCACAATGAGAAGCCCACGCACCACAACGAAGAGTAGCCCCCACTCGCCACAACTAGAGAAATCCCACGTGCAGCAATGAAGACCCAACACAGCCAGAAAATAAAAATAAATAAATAAATAAATTTATTTTTAAAAAATTATATATAAAGATGATAGCAGTTTTGGGGGGAGGGAAATATCTTCCTAAAATTATAGGCTGAAACCTAAGAGGCTTGTCAATAGCCAAATGAGACAGATTTTTTTTTTAATTTTTATTTTTATTGAAGTATAGTTGATTTATAATGTGTTAGTTTCTGGTGTACAGCAAAATGATTCAGTTCTACATATATATTCCTTTTCATATTCTTTTCCATTTTGTGTTATTACGAGATATTGAATGTAGTTCCCTGTGCTCTACAATAGGATCTTGTTGTTTATCTGTTTTATATATAGAAGTTGGTATATGCTAATCCCAAACTCCTAATTTATCCCTCCCCTACCCCCTTTCCCCTTTGGTAACCATAAGTTTGTTTTCTATATCTGTGAGTCTGCTTCTGTTTTGTAAATAAGTTCATTTGTATCATATTTTAGATTCCACATAGAAATGATACCATATGATATTTGTCTTTTTCTGTCTGACTCACTTCACTTCTTTTGATAATCTCTAGTTCCATCCATGTTACTGTACTATTTCCTTCTTTTTTTTTTAACGGCTGAGTAGTATTCCATTGTGTATATCTACATCATCTTTATCCATTCATCTGAGACAGATTTATTGTCTTGGACCTCAGGAAAGGAAACTAGAGGGAATTAAAAAACCCTCCTCAGCTGACCAGAGGACCTCAACCTTCTTATTTAGCAACTTTCTGCCCTGGGTTCTGGAGGTCAGAGGAGAATAATCAGGAACTAATAATACTTTCCTCAGTGTCCTTCATTTATTCATTCTTCCAAGATTTGCTAAGCTCCTGATATGTGCTAGGCACTATGCTAAGTGCTGGGGATACAAAGATGAAAAAGACAGTCCTTGCCATCAGGTTGTTTACAGTATGGGGAGGAGACAGTAATGGGAGTGAATCTGGCGACAGGGAGAATAGAGGCAGAGTTGATTAAGTACTGCTGTGAGGAAGATGCCTACTTTTGAGCTTGGGTATGCAGCTGAGCGCTATGTGCAGGACCAGGCATAGGATGACTCTCACCCTGCTTTGTTGGCAGTTGGACAAGCAGAACCGTGCCAAGATCACTGACTTAGGATTCTGCAAGCCAGAGGCCATGATGTCAGGCAGCATTGTGGGGACACCAATTCATATGGCCCCTGAACTTTTCACAGGTAAGCTGGAGGGCAGGGAGTGGGTTTGGGCAGGGCTCCGTGTTTTAACCAAGTGCTACCCTTTGGGCTAAGTAGTATCCACAAGTACTACTGGCAGTTCTGGCATAGGCAGGGGAGAAACCAGAACAGGGGAAACCTAAGACAAGTAGGGGGACAAGTGAAGAGGTAAAGGGGCAAGAAAGAAAAGTGTAAATGGGAGTCACCAACTATTCTACTGGATGTCTCTCTGGGCTATTAGTGCCATCATTGCCATAGTCAACCAATTATTTAATCCTAAAGTATTGATTGAATAACTCCTATATAATAAGAGTTGTCCTCTATCATTAAAGAACTTACAGTTGACGGAGATATATTGAGAGGTAAAATAATTAAGAAGCAGTATAAGATAACATGTGATTAAGTGCTACATAATGTAATGTTGGTGTTCAGAGAAGAAATGTTAGATGGTTTTGTGGTAGAGGTGAAATTCTGGATAGAAACTGAATGAGATCTGGAAAATTTGGTAGGTGGGAAGGGAACTCTATATTTATTAATATATTCTTTGAGCTAGGCACTGTGGGTATGTTATGTCATATATTTTGTTCCATTTAATCCTCATGACAATTCTGTGGTGATATTGATGCATTTTTATGTCCATGTCATGGATAAAGTTGAGGCCAGATTGATGAAGAAACCCACCCCAAAACACTAGAAGTAATGAGGCTGGGATTGGAATTTAGGTCCTTCTGTCTCTAGAGTCCAACCATGTTAGTTAGGAGAGAAAATTCTGGAGGCTGGGGGAGAGGAAATAGGAGCAAAATTGCCGATTAGAAATAAGCATGACAGGAAAGAAATCAGTTCGGGAAGTAATAGCAAACAAGTTGGAGATAAGATATATTTGAGCTTGAAATTCATGCAGTGGAGTGAAGGCTTGATGTGGAAGAAGTAAGGAGCTACTGGGCTTTTGAACAGGTGAGGGATGAAAAGAGATGTTCATGGAAATGTTTAGTAGCAGTAGGTAAGGCAGATTGAGTGGCAAGAGCCAAGTAGGGAGACCAGTGGTGGAGACCAGACCTAGGATTAAGTTGGTAATAGTGCTGAAACAAAAAATGTTACCGATTTGAGATCAATTCAGAGGAAGGATGGGCAAGATTTTGTAATTAACTTGATATGGGTGATGAACAGAAAAGAATGACTATAAGATGACTCTGAGGTTTTGAGCCTGAACGGATGAGGAAGGTTGCGTCATTGCCAGGGAAGGTGGAAAGGGAACGGCAGGTCACTCGTTAGTATTGGTAAGACTTAAAATTAGCAATTTATAATATTTGGATTTCTCTTATTAGCCACAAGTCTTCCCCCAGCCCTTCACTGAGTGATACATATAAGGATTAGGAGTTACTTGGATAGCTGTAGTCCTACGCACATTGAAAAGAAGTAGACAGTCATCATTTTTCTTTCCCTGACTTTTAAAAAAATTTCTATTCCCACTTTTATTATTTTATCTTGGCTACTTCATATTTAAATTCATTTGATTATTTCTACTGCAGTTCATCCTACTGCTGTAAAAATAATCTTTCTAAAATATTTTCTTCATGTGACCTCCTGCTCTAAAGCATAAATGACTCCTGCTGCCCACCAAATCCAGACTCTTCTGTCCAACTTTAAAAATCTTTATGTTATGGTTCCAACCTATCTACCCACCTGTATTTCCCAACCTTATTTCCCTAACATGACCTTTCAGGATTAATCTTTTTGACTGTCCCATTAAAATAAAGGCCTGGACTTCCCTGGTGGCTCAGTGGTTAAGAATCCGCCTGCCAGTGCAGGGGACACGGGTTCAATCCCTGGTCCAGGAAGATCCCACATGCCGCAGAGCAGCTAAGCCCGTGAGCCACAACTACTGAGCCTGCGCTCTAGAGCCCGTGAGCCACAACTACTGAGCCCGAGTGCTGCAACTACTGAAGCCCGCATGCCTGGAGCTGGTGCTCCGCAGTAGGAGGAACCACCGCAATGAGAAGCCCGTGCACCGCAGCGAAGAGTGGCCCCTGCTTGCTGCAACTGGAGAGGGCCCGTGCGCAGCAACCAGGACCCAACACAGCCAAAAATGAATGAATGAATGAATAAATAAATAAATAAATAAATTGATATAAAAAATAAAATACTTCACACAAACAATAATCAAATACAAAATATAATGAATATCAGTGAAATATAAAATAAATAAAATAAAATAAAAGGCCTGTTTTCCTTCCCCTTTGTCAAGTTCTAGTCTTGGCTCTTTTAATCTTTAGCCCTCCCAGTGCCATAGTTTTTCGTATTATAAAATGGGCATTATAAATGTGTCCTGCCTAACAGGGTTGTTATAAGAGATAATGGGTATGAAAGGCTTTAGGAAAAAATGTGTAAAGACCTCTGCAGATGCAAGTTAGCGGTGATGCTGCTGATTCCCTCCCTGGCTCACTACTTGTCACCCTTTCTTGCTGTAGGGAAGTATGATAATTCTGTGGATGTCTACGCTTTTGGCATTCTTTTCTGGTATATCTGCTCAGGCTCTGTCAAGCTCCCTGAGGCATTTGAGAGGTGTGCCAGCAAAGACCATCTCTGGAACAATGTGCGGAGAGGTAAGAGCCACGAGCCTTGCTTTGCCCTGACTCCCCAGGAGAGAGCAGACTGAGACCAGGCACTGCCGCAGCGGCCTCCCGTCCTCCTCTCTGGCCACTCCACAGCAGGACCTCATACACATTTAAACCATCATGGAATCCAGAAAAGACATTTAAGTCAAACCTTTGCTTCCAGGCAGCGTGGTTCTGAACTCTCAGAAAGGTTTTTATCTTTAAAATTTCTGATTCCTCAACATCCTATGCCAGTGTATTCCAGTTTTTCATCACAGTTACTATTAGGTTCTAACCTAGATATTTGCAGTTGAAGCCAAAGCTCACTGCATTGTTTAGCATCCTGAGCCCCAACTGGGTAATCAGCCTGTGAGCTGATCATGCCTCTTCATTGTGTTGGTTCCCTTCTCGCTGCCTCTGGTCTTATTTCCATGCTCCTTTCTCTAGGGGCCCGTCCAGAACGCCTTCCTGTGTTTGATGAGGAGTGCTGGCAATTGATGGAAGCCTGCTGGGATGGTGACCCCTCTCAGAGACCTCTCTTGGGCATTGTCCAGCCCATGCTCCAGGGCATCATGGACCGGCTATGCAAGTCACATTCTGAGAGGCCAAACAGAGGACTCGATGATTCTACTTGAAAGCAGAGACCTTTCTCTTTCACTCTTTATTTCTTTCCTTCCCCTCACCTTTTGGCTATGGGAAGAATTTGACATTCATTACAGAGAGCTCCCAAGGGGACTGATGCTTGCTGGGCAACTTGAGACCTTCCCAGGCAGAGATGACTCCTGGATAGGGAAGAGTTGGATGGCTGTGAGCATATCCAGTTCACTGATGCCCAAGCTATTTCTTTAGCCAAAAAGTCAGTATAAATCTCTTCTGTATGAAATTTCAAGAAAAGTCTTACATAGTTCCCTTTTCCAGACTGTCTTTTAACTCCAGCCGTAATTAGGACTCTGTGCTCCCATTGTGGAGCTCACATTCCTAACATTCTTTGGAAGTCTTAGTTCATAGCTCCATTTACACCTGGGAGGTTAGGTTTTTCTCCACCCAGAGTCCCTTTTCAGTTTATCCCCCGTGGCTTAGTCTGCTCTCAGACACCAGCAGATTGCCCACATTTTTTGCCTGAGCAGGGAGAAGCAGGGGAGGGGCTGATGCTTAGTAAGGAGATGAGTGGTTGCAGTTCATTTTTCTGAGAAAAGGCGCAGGCCAGCCAGAGTCCACATGTAGATATTTGGAAGTGTTATTTAAACACTCAGCAGGCTGAGTACAGGAATACATATGTATAACATGCGTGTATACTTTGCTTTTGTTGAATAACAGTGTCTGCTAATTTGGGGTTCTTTGTTCCTTGGCATCCATTATTTAAGTGATGCAATGCCATGAAATGTACTGTATTGTATATTACTTGGGAAGACACTAGATATTCAAAGAGGCCTGGCAGCACTTGGGCTGTAGAGGGCTCAACAAGGCCAAAGTCCTGAAGATTTTACCTCCTAGCTTTGGTTGTCTGTGCTCCCACGTGGTGAGGTGAGATTGTGGCAGGGGGAGGAAGAAGGATGGGATGAAAGAGTTACCCTTACTGTGTTCCATCCTTCTTACCAACTTAATTAGGGCAATTTACCCCAGCCTGAAAATGATTACCTGGCCATTTTTAATGTGCTTGAGGTCTGGTCGCTTCTGTTGCTTCAGAATTGAGTGACGGACCTTCCTGCAGAGCAATCAGAAGACGCAGTGGAGCCTGGGGCTCCAGAGTAGCTGCCTTAGTGCCTAGGGAGCCAGTGGCAAGGTCAGTCTGGGGGCGTTGAGGAATGCACGTCGGGGTGAGGTTTCCACAGGCCTGCCCTAGTTCCCTGGATCCTCTGCAGAGAGTGGCTCATTGATTGAGTGAAAGCCTTTCACTTCTCTGGGAAGGAGGACTGTGCTGGTTCTTCCCAGACCAAAGAAGTCATTTGTGACTCCATCAGTTTCAAGGGGACAGAGCCTAGGCAGCAGCTTCTCCTAATTTTTAACACTAAAATTCAAGGAAAGAGTGAAGGGAGGGATATATTACTACCACGGATAGAAACAGGGGACTGGTAGAACTCTCAACTAGTACCTGTCAGCTCTCCAATGCATTTTTTTGCATTTTCACTTGAGCTGCCAAAGAGGTGTTGACAAAGTTTTTTCCTGATCAGCAAAGTGGTTTGGGGTAGCAGGGCTGCAAAGTGATAACTGCACTGAATGACACTTTATTTTTTGGCTTATTATTTAGCACTGAGAAGCCAAAAGGGATTGGTGATTATAACAGCACTTTGGGAAATAGACTCCCTCTGGCCTTGCTTTGGAGAGAAGGCATGCGTGGTATTCCATCTGACTAATCAGGGAAGCTCCTAAGTTCATACTGCATCAGAGTGGAATAAATGGCCCTCGAAGAGTCCATTGCCGAAAGAGTAGTTGCTTTCTTTGAGTTTTCAAAGCTTGATTTTTGGATTTGCTGGATCAAATAACCCACTTTTTCTTTAAAAGAAAAAAAAAGAGGGTTTATCCTTCTAAATATGGGGGTGGGGTGGGTCAGGGCTAGTGTGATGTTTAAGTGGGTTAGGAGGGAGTCAACTTGAGAAACCTGTATGGCAAACTCCCTTGGGGGTTTTAAGTACACTACTGTTCTGAAAAGTGTTTTATTTTTAACTTTATCTGCTTTGTTAACATCCAGTCCACAGAGCTGACTGAAGAGACTGTGTGTGAACATCTGACACTGGGGGGACACCTTACTCAGATGGTTGAAAAGGAAATTGGTCTGGACAGCTTGTTGTCTTTTGTCTTTATGTAATGTTTTTGTTTGTTTCAAAGGACTAATGTTTATTATTCCAGTGTTAAATAAAAGTGTAATATACTAAGTGTGTAGAATAAAAGTGCAATAACAAGAGAAAATTACTTTGGCACAAACTTCAGTTCTTACACTCTCTCCCTCCTTGTACTACCTGTCTCTTTCCATGATATTGTTACAGCAGGACAGTGTTAATTGTGTATATTTTTAAGAGATGCAGCTATGGGTTAAGTCTTCATTTAGTGTAATTTTGAATGGCTGGGTTTGGTTTTATAGAGTATTGTGTATACTTCTGGGGTGCACAAACACCAGATGTGCTGTATAATAAAGATCATATTAACGTTTTAGGTTTATATCTGTTTGGCTTTTGTTTTCCCTTAACCTCACTATGTCTGCAGAATGCTCTCTATTCCATTCCATTTCCACTGGGACCCTAGAGGTCTTTCAGTTTGCCTTGGAGATTGATGGAACATGTTACTCTCCCCCATGGATTGCTCTCGGTCTCTGGGCACTTGATGTGACCACTACCAGAGGGTAGGGCCCGGGAATGGGAGGTAGGAGAGCGAAGAAGAAGGGAGCAAAGTGGAGTGATAGCAATTTATTTTTCAGAGCCTCTCCTGGGTTCACACCCTTTCCGCCAGCCTCTTTTCAGCATGAACTTGCAACATTCTGAACTTCTGCACAAGCCTATCTACTCTTCATTACACTGTGAGAGAATCTGGGCATGGAATCCATATATGGGCCTATCTGCATGTGGAATATTTGAATTTTCTTCTTAGGCTCAGCCTGCTCTTCAGATTTGCTTGCTCGGCAGTGCCTGATGGACACCATCATAGGCCTCTACCAGCAGAGCAGCGCCATCTGTAGCCACCAGGGACTGTCAGTCAGCACGCAGCATGCCTTCTCCCAGGGGGTGTGCGCTGTTTGTTTTGTTTTGGATTACCACATCATACTCACGGCTGCTTCACTTTTTGCTGTAATGGCTTGTGATCTGACTGCAACACAAGTTTGGCCAGGAGATGGCAGCACACCTTAAACAGTTGATGTGTTTGTGATTAAGTCTTAAAGGAAAAGCTAGAGTTGAATCTCTGGTTCTCAGCCTCCCCTACACAATAGTCATCTAATGTAGATAAGCCTGTTACACTTGTGAAACTCTCCGCTAACTCCAGCCATCCTTCACAGCTAACTATATCCCATCTTTATGCATATACCGTATATTCTCCTACTATAAAGTTCAGAATGACTGAGTTCTCTTCCTCATCATGATTATCTTGGAGAAAACAGTCTGTGGTGTACACATTTTTAGCCTGGGTATGCTTCTTCGAGAACACAGTCCTCAGCAGCCTTGCTCTTTAAGCAGAGCGACTGGGGTGGCCTTCCTAGCCTTCCAAACCCCTGTTTGGGTGGGGCTCAGAGGGGAGAGGCCTAGTTTCTGAACATTATTAAATTCAACTTCAGAATTTCTGTCTTTAACAGGTCCCCAAGGAGTCCACAAAGTGCTAATTGAATAGCCTCCTTTCAAGTGTAGTTATCACAGGTGGCCATGTACTGGCTGAGACCTCTTAGGGCACTTCTAGGGATGGCCTGTTCCTTAGCATATTCTAAAGGTAGCATTTCGTTATTGAGCTGCATGAGCTGCTTGTAAATTTTGGAGATTAATCCTTTGTCAGTTGCTTCATTTGCAAATATTTTCTCCCATTCTGAGGGTTGTCTTTTGGTCTTGTTTATGATTTCCTGTGCTGTGCAAAAGCTTTTAAGTTTCATTAGGTCCCATTTGTTTATTTTTGTTTTTATTTCCATTTCTCTAGGAGGTGGGTCAAAAAGGATCTTGCTGTGATTTATGTCATAGAGTGTTCTGCCTATGTTTTCCTCTAAGAGTTTGATAGTGTCTGGCCTTACATTTAGGTCTTTAATCCATTTTGAGTTTCTTTTTATGTATGGTGTTAGGGAGTGTTCTAATTTCATACTTTTACATGTACCTGTCCAGTTTTCCCAGCACCACTTATTGAAGAGGCTGTCTTTTCTCCACTGTATATTCTTGCCTCCTTTGTCAAAGATAAGGTGACCATACAAGCAGCTCATGCAGCTCAGTAACAAAAAAACAACCCAATCCAAAAATGGGCAGAAGACCTAAATAGACATTTCTACAAAGAAGATATACAGATTGCCAACAAACACATGAAAGAATGCTCAACATCATTAATCATTAGAGAAATGCAAATCAAAACTACAATGAGATATCATCTCACACCGGTCAGAATGGTCATCATCAAAAAATCTACAAACAATAAATGCTGGAGAGGGTGTGGAGAAAAGGCAACACTCTTGCACTGTTGGTGGGAATGTAAATTGATACAGCCACTATGAGGAACAGTATGGAGGTTCCTTAAAAAACTACAAATAGAACTACCATATGACCCAGCAATCCCACTACTGGGCATATACCCTGAGAAAACCATAATTCAAAAAGAGTCATGTACCAAAATGTTCATTGCAGCTCTATTTACAATAGCCAGGACATGGAAGCAACCTAAGTGTCCATCAACAGATGAATGGATAAAGAAGATGTGGCACATATATACAATGGAATATTACTCAGCCATAAAAAGAAACGAAATTGAGTTATTTGTAGTGAGGTGGATGGACCTAGAGTCTGTCATACAGAGTGAAGTAAGTCAGAAAGAGAAAAACAAATACCGTATGCTAACATATATACGGAATCTAAGAAAAAAAAAAAAGGTCATGAAGAAACTAGGGGTAAGACAGGAATAAAGACACAGACCTACTAGAGAATGGACTTGAGGATATGGGGAGGGGGAAGGGTAAGCTGTGACAAAGTGAGAGAGTGGTATGGACATATATATACTACCAAATGTAAAATAGATAGCTAGTGGGAAGCAGCCACATAGCACAGGGAGATCAGCTCGGTGGTTTGTGACCACCTAGAGGGGTGGGATAGGGAGGGTGGGAGGGAGGGAGACGCAAGAGGGAAGAGATATGGGAACATATGTATATGTATAATTGATTCACTTTGTTATAAAGCAGAAACTAACACACCACTGTAAAGCAATTATACTCCAATAAAGATGTTAAGAATAAATAAATAAAGGTAGCATTTCAAATCAGTGGGAAAATAGACTGTTTAACAAAACTGGCTATCCATCTGAGAAAAAAATAGACTCAAATCATCATGCAAAAAAATGTATACCAAAGATCTAAATGTGAAAAAAAGGCTGTAAAGGAACTAGATAAGAGCACACATATTATTTACCATGTGCTCGGCACTATTCTAAATGCTTTACCTATACTCACTAACTTAATCCTCACCACAACCCCATTTTACTGATGAGAAAACTAAGGCACAGAGCGATTAAGGGTCATGCAACTGATACGTGCCAAAACTGGGATGTGAAACTAAGGAGTCCGGCACCAGAACCTCTGCTTCTACAGAGGACCACTGCACTGTGCTGCCTCTAGGAGAAAATGTATGTAACTGTGTTCACTTATAGTTGGGGGGGTCAGGAAGAACTTTCTTGAATATGATCAGGAACCCAGAAGCCATAAGGAAAAAAAGTGATAGAAATTATATAAAGAACATATATAAGAGCCAAAGACACCAAAACCAAAATTAAGACTAATCACTAGTTTAGAGAGAAGAATTGCAATATATAAGTGATAAAAAGTTCATACTCCTAATAATATGAAGAAATGAATCAAAAAAATCTAAAGGCAAATTGGTTAATAAATATTTGAAAAAAGATGTTCATCCACACTAACAATCGGGAAAAACCAAGAAGATATTTCATCTATCAAATTACTAAAAATAAATATTAAAAACCTATTCATAAGTGTGGAGGA
The DNA here is from genome assembly GCF_965194825.1 of Balaenoptera physalus. Classification (NCBI taxonomy): domain Eukaryota; kingdom Metazoa; phylum Chordata; class Mammalia; order Artiodactyla; family Balaenopteridae; genus Balaenoptera; species Balaenoptera physalus. The sequence continues at coordinate 34,095,777 of NC_138882.1, forward strand.
TGAGCATACCTATGTTGTCGGGAAGTGGATACAGCCGCAAAAGGGCAATTTGGCAGTAAATATTACAAAAAATGTTAATGTATATATCCTTTGCCCCAGAAATGACTTCCAGGGAGTCCCTACCTACAGAAATATTTGCACATGTGTGCAAAGCTATGTAAGTACAAGGGTGTTTATTGCATCATTATTTGTAATACTAAAAAGTTGGAGGCAGTGTTAATGTCTGACAACACGGGAAGATTAAATTCTGGTGCTCATACCATGGAATGCTATACAGCCACTGAAAGGAATGGTGTAGATTTCTCTGTACTGACAAGGAAAAAGATGTTTATACTATATCATCAGGTAAAAAAATAATTTATATAAGAATATATTTAGTATGACCCCTTTTTTGGTAAAAATTCCTTCCATTCTTCCATAACCCCAAATTATCTGGAGATCTAGTCCATCTCTCTCTCTATATGCATAGAAAAAAGTTTGTAAGGATATATATCAAAATGATAACAGCGGTTTTCCTAGGGAGAGAACTTCCAACTTTTAGTGTATTGAATTTCTGTTATTGTATTGTTCATCTGCTATGAACATCATTTTTTTTTTTGTAATTTAAGAAAATGAATGAAATGGCTAATTTAGGAGAAGGGAAATATGTATTGGAAAGACTTTAGGGGCTCACAAAATCAACAGGAAACTATAAGTTCAGGCTCATAGATTGAATCAGTGTGTTGGAACCAGAGCAACTCTTCATCGTGGCTGTGAAGAACCATCTTCACTCCTGATGCGTCCACAGCCAGGGAGGATTTTCTCAACTGGTCCAGCACAGGCCCCAGGCCTATCTCCTACCTGTACTGGTTCTGAACTGGAAGGCTCTCTCCCCTCCAGATTCCATGGTGGGAGGCAAGCGCCTGGATTTGCCTGCTCACTAAAACCGCATTCAATGGAGAAGTAATTCCTGAAAGGTAATCAAAGAACAGTTAGAAAAGGCACCTAGATTCAGGACAGGCTCCAGGTTGACAGATGTCCACTATAGTTCACCTCTTGGGCTGCTCGACATCCATATCCACTCTTCTGGCACTACTGGGAGGCAAGGTCGTGGAAGGAGATTTATAGATTGGAGCCTGTGCATGGAGGGGAAACAACTGGGTCTCTGGTAAGTTCATTTTTATTTTTATTTTATTTTATTTATTTATTTATTTTAAAAAATTTATTTATTTATTTATTTATTTATTTATTTTTGGCTGTGTTGGGTCTTCCTTGCTGTGTGCGGGCTTTCTCTAGTTGCAGTGAGCCGGGGCTACTGTTTGTTGCGGTGCGCAGGCTTCTCACTGTCGTGGCTTCTCTTGTTGCGGAGCACGGGCTCTAGGCGCGCAGGCTTCAGTGGTTGTGGCACGTGGGCTCAGTAGTTGTGGCTCACGGGCTATAGAGCGCAGGCTCAGTAGTTGTCGCGCACAGGCTTAGTTGCTCCACGGCATGTGGGATCTTCCCAGGCCAGGGCTCGAACCCGTGTCCCTTGCATTGGCAGGCGGATTCTTAACCACTGCGTCACCAGGGAAGCCCTCATTTTTAAATCTCTGGACTTTTTTTCATTGTAAGAAGACCCCCTTAGCTTTTGTTTCCTTTCTTCTGCCTTCCTTGTTTTCTTGGCATGGCTTCCCAATGAGATTAATCACAAAGGCCCTCTGTGCTCTTCCCACATGCCAGTCCCCTGCCTCTCTCCCCCACCTCAAGGTTACTATTGTGCTTATCATTCTCTTGCTTAAAAAAAATTTTTTTCCCCAAATACACATGTACCCTAAACAATACATAATTTGGTTTTGCATGTTCTTGAGCTTTACAAAAATGCTATCACCTGTATTTAACCTTCTGTAACTTTATTTTCACTCACATGTCTCTGATTTTTATCCAAGCTAATTTGTTGTCACTGTAGTACAATACACTTCACTGCAGTGTATTATTCCAATGTGCACATGTACTGGAGTTGAGCCATTTGCTTTTTCTCAGAGAACCAACTTTTGGTTTGGTTGTTTTCCCATTGTATCTCTTGTTTTCTATTTCATTAATTTCTGCTCTTGTCTTAGTTATCTTCTTTGTTCTCCTTTTTAGGATTATTCCATTGTCCATTTTCCCAGCACCTTCTTTTTTTTTTTTAATAAATTTATTTATTTATTTATTTTTGGCTCCCTTGGGTCGTGGTGCGCAGGCTTCTCATTGTGGTGGCTTCTCTTGTTGTGGAGCACGGGCTCTAGGCGTGTGGGCCTCAGTAGTTGTGGCACGTGGGCTCAGGCTCAGTAGTTGTGGCACACAGGCTTAGTTGCTCCACGGCACGTGGGATCTTCCCGGACCAGGGCTCGAACCGTGTCCCCTGCATTGGCAGGCGGATTTTTAACCACTGCGCCACCAGGGAAGCCCCTCCCCCCACTTCTTGAGTTGGATGCTTAGCTTATGGATTTTCAATCTTTCTAATGTAAACATTTTATAATCTTTCAACCTTTCAATCTTTCTAATCTTTCAATCTTTCAATCTTTCTAATGTAAACATTTACGTTCAGAATTTCCCTTTAAATACAACTACTGCTGCATCCCATAAATTTTAATATGTAACATTTTTTGTTATTATTCAGTTTTAAGTGTTTTCTCATTGCCATTGTGATTTCTTCTTTACCCTGAGTTTTACATAGGCATGTTTTAAAATTTCTAAGTGTGAGGATAAATTCCTTTATGTTTTTGTGGGCAGACAGCATGGTCTGTATGATGCCAGTTTTTAAAAATTTGTGGGAACTTGCTTTATGAACTAGCTCATGGTGAATTTTTTTTTTTTAATGGTTAAGATGATAAATTTATTTTATGTGTATCTCACTGTGATAAAAAAATTGGTAAAAAAAAAGGATTGAAGTTCTGATACACATTACAACATGCATGCAGTTCAAAAACATCACACTAAGAAGCCAGTTACAGAAGACCACACATCATATATTCCATTTACATGAAATGTCTACACCAGGTAACTCCTCAGAGATGGCGCAGTTTGGTGGCTGTCGGGCGCTGAGCGGAGGAGCTGTGACAGCTCGTGGGCACGAGGTTTTCTTCCTGAAAGTGTTTCAGAAACGGCAGAGGTGGTGAACCTACTAAATGCCACTGAATTGTTCAGTTTAAAGTGGTTAAAATAGCACATTTTATGTTAGGTGTACTTTACACCATTTAAAAAAAAACCCTATAGAACCGATTAAATTCAGGCTGACAACCTGCACAGAAGGTGCTGGAAGGGGCTTTGCTGCCACGACCACAGGCCCGGCCGGACATGCCCAGGCATGATGTCGAGGCTGCATCTCTGCCGTGTGTCCCTGTCTGGCTACCGCCCGTCAGACCCGCCAGCATCTGCATGCGGTCCTGACCCGGGTCAAGGGTGCCATTTGTCCCACCAGCCTGACCCTTCTCACTCGCCCGGCCTTGGCAGTGAACACCAACGCCCACGCGGGTGCCAGGATCACGCCTGCACCCGGGCCATTGGGGGACCAGCGCAGGGCCGTCCTAACTGGCCAAGGTCATCGTCACGATTGAGCCAGACGAGCACAGCCCGGGAGGGGATGCCACCCCCACCCTCCGTCCACCCCAACCCCCACCGGCCGCCGAGAGGCTGCTGAATGTTCCAACAAAAGCGAGTGGCCCGGAGCTCGGAGCCGCCCCTGGTGAGCATCTCAAGGACCTGCTTGCGAGTGGGGATGGCCCCACATTCTCCGCATTCCGCCGCGGTGATGCAGCCCCTGCCCACGCGTCACCCCACGTCACCCTCCGGCAGAGACCCCGTGACCCCCACGACCCCAGGAGGGCACCACATCGGCTGTGCCGACCCCCATCACCATCCCCTACATGAGGCCCCAGACAGGGCGGCGTCCACGCGGGGATGAAGCCAGGAGGGCACCGAGTCGGGGACAGAACGGGCAGGCCCAAGCCCCTCGGGACGGCACTGCCAGGGCCCTGGCCTGAGCTGATGGTCGGGCAGCCGGAGACCGAGATGCAGAGATGCTTGGGCGACCCCCGCGCCGCGGGCCAGCACGGGCTGCTGGCGACGGCTCTGGGCAGAGAGACAGCCTGTCACTGTGGTTGAGAGCCATCAAGGGAGCACAGGAACGAGCTGGGGGACGCCTGGTACAGAGCACAGTGGAGGGGACCCTCCTTCCAGCAGGAAGGTCTACCTTATTTTATCCTTTTATGTGTCTGAAAAGACAACGTGAACTATCAAAAGTGTGCCCCTTCCGTGAGACGTGGGTACCCCGGGGCGGGGGGTCACGGGGAGGGGCACCCCGCGGGGATGAGGACCCCTGGGAGGCCCACCCGCCTCCGAGCCCCCCACCGACGAGCTCCTCTCTGGCCACCTGGGGCTCCTGCGGGTGGGCTTCTGCTCATGGGGTCTGCTCCCAGCTGGCCGCACTCCCCACCCCCTCAATGTCCTGCCTTGACCCACATCCTGGCAGGTCCAAAGGCCGCTCGCAGCGAAACCGCATATGCGCACAGGAGCCTGCTGTCCTGGACGGGGCGGGCGGCGGCCAGAAAGTCTTACCCGTGGGACTGACTCCCCCCACCCACCTTCTCAGGGCGGCTTCCAGGCCTCAGAAGCTCCAGGTTCGCCCCCCACCTCTAGCTTTATCTACCACCATCGGACATCTGCCTCCCAGCCAGGACGCACTGGGACTCCTCAGTCTCCCCCCAGTCTTCCCAAACCTGCCCCTCACGTCCGCCCCCACATCCACCTGCTGGGGCAGCACCTCCCGCCAGCCCCTGGGCTGCTCTGGCCTCTTCAGACTGCCTGCTCCACTCCCGCCAGGAATCCACGATCGGGATGTCTCCATGGCCTTGCTGACTGCTCCTCCAGGGTCCCCTGTTCTCTTTGGGAGACCCCAGGGCCTGGCCCTCATCACTGGCCACAAGGGCTCCCAAATCTCTCTTCAGCCCCGACTGCTCCCCGAAATGCAAGACTCACGCACCCAAGTGCCCACTGAACAGCTTCACTGGGTCTGACAGACCACAGACTGAGTCTGGCCTCTGCTCACATCTGCTCCCACCCCACACAGGACGCTGCTGGCACCCAGAGGCCGGGCCCAGGGACCTGATCCGGAGCCCACCCTGGGACCCCTGCTGGCAGGAGGCTGAGCCAAGTCCCCCTAACTGAACAAGAGGCCACCGTGGTCCAGAGCCCCTCAGCACCAGGCCAGGTCCCAAGGAGGGTCTGGTGATTGGTGTAAAGTTTCTCTATGCCCCATCCAGTGGGGGCCCTGCCCTGAAAGACGAGGCAGGGCACACTGTTCAGGGTTGGGGGCCTCCGGGGCGTGGTCAGAAGCTCTCCTCTGACCCACAGCCCCTGGGACTCTATCTTCAACCAACAGACCTGCCGTGGAGGAGGAACGGATGCCTCCCTGGGGGGCCCAGTATGGACTGGGAGGGGCCGATGACCAGGTCTGGGGGTGGCCGCAGCTGGGACAGACACACGGGAGCAGTGTCCAGCCATCCCAGCCAGGGCCCTTCCCGCCGGGGGACATCAGGGCTTCTCCGGGGCTTTACCTCATGGCACCCCTGACCGAGCCGGTGCCCTGTCGGATGGCGGATGCACCCCTAGCCAAGGGCGAGGACGCCAGTGAAAACCCCACACGAGGCCACGCCAGCTGCCCACTCTGCTTTCAGACTCTTCGCGAGGAGCACCTGAGCCTCGGGCCGCCGAGCTCCATCCTCCCCGCCTTGCAGAGCAGACACGTCACCCCATCACCGTGACACACGTCATGGGGGAGGCGGTACTCACTGTCTTCTCCCGGACAGGGCATGCCTGGCTCCTCGGGGATGCTGGGGAAAACGTGAAGGATGAGCCCTTCGTCCTTGCGCTGACAGGACAGGCGGAAGGGCTCCTCCAGCTCCATCTGGGAGGACACAGTGCAGGGGTCACCTTCACTGTCCACCCACTTGAGGGTGAGCGGGTGGTCCTGGTGGAGGTGGCACATCTCCCGCACCTCCTCACAGAGCTTGTCAAAGGTGGTGGCGGAGTCCAGGCTGGTGATCAGAATGTCCCCGCTGTAGTGTGCCTTCAGGCGGCCACGGCCTCCGCCCCCGGCCATCTTGCGGCCGGTCCTGCTGGGCATGGCGCGCTCCGCCGGCCGCCGTCAGCGCCGCACCCCGGACGCTCGGGCCATGGCGCGGGGCCCCAGCGGCCGGGCCGGGGCGCAGGTTGGGTAGACGGCGGAACGCGGCAGGGAGCGCGCGGCGCGGGGACCGAGGAGCACGGGTCCGGCCAACTCCGCGGAACTTGGCGGCAGGCGGGGCGGGGCCTCATGGTGAATTTTAAATAAGAGTTTTATGTGAACATGAAAATAATCAGTATTTTCATTACTTTTTAATGATTCATTGATGGAAGTCCATTTTCCCCTTTGAGACTGTAAACAAGACGAGGGCACTGCTATTCTGTGTTGTTCAGTGTCTGGCACACAACAGGGATTATGCTGAATGATTTCTCCTTGCCCCTCCAAATCTACTCTTTTACCTCTCCACCCAGCTCTGTGGACCACATCATTTCTTCTGGGGTTTCCAGCTGGGTTCAGCTATACCAGTGGGAGTTTGGAGGGTGGCGGGAGAGAGAGTGGGGTATTTTTCACCCGAGCTCGCTTCCAGCTGGGCTGGATTGGCAGTGGCTGCCTGCTTCCTGAAGGTCACAGCTCCTGTCGGATGGGTCTTGCCTGTAGCTACAGCTCTGGCAGTGTAGCTTCCACTAACCACTCTTCCCTTTACCCCATCAAGCCTAGGAGCTTCCCACTGCTATTAGTCTTAGGATGCTTTGCTGATTTCCCATAACCCTGCTTACATCTTTTAAATAGTCCCTTCATTAAACTTCCTTCAGTTCCTCCTTTTGAGTATGCCATCTCTTTTCTGATAGCATCATGATTGATACAGTAGCATAATGAATATTTGTTGAATGAATTATATGAAACCATCACACACAAATTTGCACAGAGCAAGAGAGAACTTGGTGTTTGAGTGATGCTCAAGTTGAGTGAGGCTGCAGAATAGAGTGCAAGGGGCCACTGGAGAGAAATCAGACTAGAAAGACTGGCAGGGACCAGATCATGAAGGACCCTGTAGGCCATGAGTTATGTTCCTATAGGTCTAGTTCCCTGAGAAACAGACTCTGAGATCGATATTTATATGCAGGAAGTTATTGGGGAGATCTCTAGACCACTTAGGATCAACACCTTAGAGACACAAAGGAAGCGAGAACAAGCAGAGGAGAAATCTGAAGTGCAATGAAGCTGCAAAGGAGGCCTGGGCCGTTCCATGGGGAGCTGTGGACCTTTAAGAATACTACAAAACTGTCCTACCTTGAGGCTGCAGGGCAGAAGTCCATGGTCTCTGCCACTTTAAATGTCACACAGTACTCAGGAGAGGGCACAGCCCATGTCCTTGGCCCCAAGGCTGGAGCCGGAGCTGGCAGACCTTGGAGCCTGCGTTCTTCAGCAGAGAGTTACACACTTTTTTCTCCTTCAGCTTCTGGTGCCAGAACCAATTCTGGACATGCTTCATCATTTAGCACCATGAAGACCTAGAAAGTGGAATGAGAAGCTGGGAAAAAGATCTGTGCTGTTTCCTCTTTTCTTTCCTAAGAGAGGTGATCCCTGGGCAGCAGCTCAGGCTTTTAGAGACAGACTTGGAGTTGGAAAGACTTTTTAAAGCACCCTGTTTAAGCCCCTCTCTTTCAGCAGAGGACACTGTGATCCAGAGAGGAAAGGTGGCCACACAGCTAGTTAGAGGCCAGGACAAGACTAACACCCATGTCCCTTATCCCCAGGCCAGTTTTGCTTTTTTAATTATTCCCTTTGGCCCTCTGAGCTGAAAGGAGGCTGGCAGATGGGCTCCTTCATCTCTTCCAGCCATGGGATCTGGCATAGCCTCATGTATGGAACCCCCATCCAATGTCAGGCACTAGAAAGGAGTCTGTGACAGCTGATGTCATCAATCCCATGGGCCTGGGATGCTAGGATGTGAGAATAGCTCAAGAAGAACAGCTTGCTGAACCAGAAGCTAAGGTGAGGGAGGCCGGCCAGGGCAGGTAAGGGGAGAGGCAGCCTGAGGATGTTACCAAGTGCTCACAAAGTGAGGGTTGGGGGATGGGGCACCAGCTGGGCCAGGGTTTCCCTGAGGGGTAACTTTTCCCTCCCCAGACACAGGGGAGGAGAACCTTTGGCTGGACAATACTGCAAGCTGGATCCAGAAGAGCCAACTGCAGCAGGAAGAGAAGGGCCTGGCAGAGAATGAGGGCTTTGGGCAGCTAGAGAAGGTATCTGTCTTTGGTGGGCCTGGTGAGCTGAGTGAGGTTGGAGACAATCTCAGAAGGTCAGGCTGGCCCAAGGAGGTGGAAGATTTGTGCCATTCGTGGCTTTCAATTGTCAGCTGTTGGCTGCAGGTCCTGGAATTCTTGAGCTTGTATTCAGGAGAGCTTGTGTTCAGGAGAGCTCTGTGTGCTGTCTCTGGTGTGTGTGGTCCTAACAGATGTTTCTGAGTAATGCAGAAGAATCTGTAAGTCATAGGCCTGTTCCATGGGCCAAGCCACTGGACGAGAGGGACAAAGGTTTTCATGGCAGCATTTGGATAGAGGAAAAATGTGGCAGAGGTTAGGTGGATGCTTTCCCTGATGCTGGAACCCTGGAGGGGAAAGAGATCGGGGTAGATGTGAACCTACAGGTCAAGCCCGTGACTGCCTTTCCTTCTCTCCCTCTTGAACCTGTACTATGTCCAGACTTGCAGGGCCTGGCCGTGGGACCTACCATTGTGTCCTTTGAAAACAGGAGCCCCTGATCCTCATGCTCAAGGACAAGGTGGGGGGAGGGAGAGTGACTGGTGTCCTGCTGTGATTAAGTGGTGAGTCTGAGTGGTCATTACCTCTTTCCCTTCCCTAGACTGTGAACCTGGTAGGCAGAAAGGGCAGACTGCCAACACGGTGGGAGGACGAGAGCATGGGTGACAGAGCATGGGCAGGAGTAGGCAGATGGGCAGGGAAGGTGTGGTGTCTAGCAGGGCGCTCAAGCCGCTCATTCTCAGCAGGCTCAGTGGGACAGTAAGGTGGAGGCTTTCTGAGAGATGCTCATCCCTGTGTCTTATCCCTCCCTGGCCACACACAACAAGGAGCTCGAGCAAGAGGGCTGCACTCAGGCCTAGTGGCCCACGTGCCCCAGCTTGTCCTTAAGTATCTTAGTGTTCAGGAAATGTGCAGTTCCTGGTGAGGAGCCCCCGGCTGCCCACCCACATTCTAGAATTGGGAGAATACACCCATCTCCTTGGGGTGAAGTGCTGATTCAGCTGAAAGAGGTCTAGTGTTCGCCACAGTGCTTGGGGCACAGTGGAGTAAACTGCAGCCCTTATTAGTCTCTAATTTATAGGAAGAGCATCGCCTTGGGGTCAGACACAGCTGAATTCAAATTCAGACTCTGCCCCTTAGCCAGGCTACGTGTCAGGCGCAGGTCATTTTTCTTCTTAAAACCTCAGCACCTCATGTGAAAATAGTGATGTCAGTGGCTATGTTTTGCAGAGTTATTGTGAGGTTGTGAGGACTGGTGATATAATATGTGAAGAGTTGTTTGTGTGTGTGTGTGTGTGTGTGTGTGTGTGTGTGTAATATATTTATATATAGAGAGAGAAAGATAAAGCAGGAGAGAGATCAAGCGAGCCTGTTGCCGGCCCTGCTCACTTTTTTACCCTCCTCATCTTTTCTTTCTTCACTCTTTTCCCTCTGTTCTCTTCTCTCACTCCTTCTGCTTCAACTGATCCTTAAGAAGCCAAAGTAGAAGGAGAAGAAAAATGACAAGGAGGAGAAGGAAGGGTGGTATAGATTGAAAATCTGCGCATTTCGATGACTACAGTCAAGGCGGGATTGGCTCCAAGGAGCAGAAGCCGCTGTGATGATGGTGGGCCTATTAAAGAAAAAACTATTCAATGACATTTGTTCAAGACTTTATCCTGGACCATCGTGATAGGCATAGGGACCACTGCAGTGGGATTCTTACAGCAGGGGAGAGAGATTAGGCTCAACTCCAAATACAGCATGGGCAAGTGGGAATTTACAGCCAAGGAGCTAAGTGGGGGTCAGTGGATGGAAAATTACTAACAGGAAACAAGGGGGTAATAGGAATTCTGGCTAAGCTGACCTAACAGGATTCCTGCTGAAGACAAGGCCAGGGTGATCAGACATCACCTGGGGGATGGGGGAGGATGAGGAAACTGATCAGATATCGAGGGTGAACAGATATCGAGGTCGGGGATTCTAGTTAAACTAACTTAGCAGGGTTCTTGCTAAAACTAGATTTTACAAGGAAGTGCACAGATGGCCCTAGGAGAAGGTTCAGGAGCCTGACTAATGTTTGGTCAAGCAAAGAATCTTTGTCAGGCCCCATTCAGGTAGATTTGAGGACTATACCTGTTGAGGGATGGCAGGCTTCCTGCGGAAGCCTCTGTCCCTCATTCTGCAGGCTGGGGCTATCAGTGAGTTCTTCGGGCTAAAGAGAAGTCCCCGTGAGGGAGAAAAGGAGCCTCCTCCTCAGCTCTCCCCTTCCCCCCCATCTGATGTCTGCTTCACAGAGAACACGAACATCTGAAAAAGGTGAGCAGGGCTGGAGGAAGCCATTGAGGGCAGCAGAAGAGAAGGGAGGAGGGAGCCGAGGGCAGAATGGAGGGGGAGGTGTGTAAACAGACATCCTGTTGCCCCATCAATCCTGAGTGGAGACCCTGGAGCAAATCTTCTCACTTCGAGGTAACCGAAGGGGAGCTGTAGCTGTAGAAACAGCTGGAAAAGGCCTGCAGGCTAAAGCAGCTACAGCAGCTCAAAGACAATGGTGAGAAGGTGAAGAGGCATCTCAAGGCTGGATACTGAGCTGGACATTGGTTGGGACACTGAAGGCTAGAAGCTTTGTTCAAAAGTGTATCTGTGGTACCTTTCAGTATTGGTGCCCACATTGGGCTCATCTGTAATTTGGATTCTTTTCCATTTATTTTATTTATGTCTTGTGGCTTTTGTTTTCTTAACATCATCTTATTAACAGATTTCCAGGTTTCTATAGCATCTTCACAGTTGAAGTCTTAATGTGACCTCTCCTCCCTTCCCCCTCCCTTTCCCTCTCTTTCCCTCTCTCCATCCCACGCCCATCCCCCTGAACCATCCCTCCCTTCTTTCCTTCCTACCTTCCTTCCTTCTTCTTTTCTCCCATATTAGTGAGTTACTACTACATTCCAGGCCCTGTTCTTGATGCTGGGGATACAATGGAGAACAAGAAAGTCCCTCTTGGGCAGCAGTCCCCAAACTTTTTGGCACCAGGGACGGGTTTCGTGGAAGACAATTTTTCCATGGACGGGGCTGGGGGATGGTTCAGGCGGTAATGCGAGCGATGGCGAGCGATAGGGAGTGGCAGGTGAAGCTTTGCTCGCTTGCCTGCCACTGACCTCCTGCTATGCGGCCCAGTTCCTAACAGGCCACCGACCAGTCCTTGTCCATGACCCAGGGTTTGGGGACCCCTGCTCTTGGGGACTTCCCTGGTGGTCTGGTGGCTAAGACTCCACGCTCCCAGTGCAGGGGGCCTGGGTTCAATCCCTGGTCGGGGAACTAGATCCCACATGTCACAACTAAGAGTTCGCAGCTCACAACTAAAGACCCCACATGCCACAACTAAAGATCCCACGTGCCACAGCTAAAGATTCCGCATGCCGCAACTAAAAGATTCGGCATGCCGCAATGAAGATTCCGCAAGCGGCAACGAAGATCCTGTGTGCCGCAACTAAGACCTGGCACAGCCAAGTAAATAAATAAATAAATATTTTAAAAAAGAAAGTCCGTCTTAGAACTTATTTTCCAATGGCAGTTGATATAAAGTAACACACAAAAACACAAGAGAATAAGTTAATACCAGAAAGAGGCAAGTGCATGGAAAACAAGATGGAAGACAATAAAATGAAAGGTGTCATTTTAAATTAGGTGGTAAGGAAATAACTCTATGAGGAATAACTCTGTGACATTTGAGCAGAAAAATGAATAACAAAATTTAATGAACTATACAAAGTTGGAGGGCTACAGAGAGGGCAAGGGAGATTGGATGTTCTAGGCAGTAGGAGCAGCAAAAGCTCTAAATGGGAACAAACTTGGCATGTTTATGAAACAAGAGAGTAAAGGTGGCTGAAGCCCAGAAAGCAAGGGAGAGAGTTTGAGGGTGAGGTAGGAAAAGAAGTTAGGATCAGCTTATGGGCTGTGAAGGCCAGGGTAAGGATTTTAGATTTTATTATTAGTGCAGTGAGAAAACACTGGAGCAGAGGAATAATATATTTAACTTATGTTATGAAAAGGTCACTGCCTGCTGGGTAGACAATAGGTCATAGAGGAGCCATAGAAGAAGCAGAGAGATGTACTGAAGAATTGTAGTGATACAGCAGAGACGGAGCAGAATAGATGGATTCAGGTTAGATTTTGGAGATTGAGTTAATACAATTTGCTTGTAATTTGGATATGGGTGTGCTGAGGAAGGGAGCATTGAGAATGATTCCTAGGTTTTGGCTTGGGCAGCTGAGTCCCTGATGGTGCCATTTACTGAGATGAGGGAGATGGGAAAGGAACAAGTTTGACAAAGAACTCAAGACTTCTGGTTTCCAGTCTGGTTTGTAAGACTTTTGGTTTGTAAGAAGCTTGGAAATTGCCACTCCATCCTAACAACAAGTAAAACACTGAACAGACTGAAAAATAAACAGATCCATCAGAGAAGTGAGGTCACAGAGCAAACCACTGCCCCTAAAATTGGAGAGAGAGATAGGCCAATACAGAGCAGAAACCTGCAGGAGCCAGTGCCAGGGTATGAAAACCTGAACTGTAACTGACGAATTGCTGGAGGCTCAGTGTGGACAAGTCTGAGAGCTAGAAACTCCAGGGGGACCCAGTCCTAGGGGACCCCCACACTTTTATGAGTTTTACCTCCAGTAGCTTGGCCATCTCTCACAGTAAATATTGAAGAAAAATCCCCTCTTGCTTCCAGCAGGGGAGGGGGAAAAGGAACCATTTTGAGCTATGCCAGAACATTCTGTTCTTCTTAACAAGGCTTGCCCTAAAGAGAAGTTATTTTACCAGAGTTTAAACTATTGGGGTTTGTTTTTTAGAGCCCAACCAACCTGGGGGAAGGGAAATACCCAACTCCAGCCCACTCTAGCCATCCTGTGCCACCTAAGGGGTGGCTAGGGGAGGACTGAGAAGCACATGCGAATTTCACAGTCCAGCGGCACAGGCTCATTAAAAGACTGACACCTAATCACAGGACTACAGAACAGTTCCTCTCCCCACACCACATCATCACACTACTAAAGGCCTATTTACCATAGTTCCTTTTACCCAGTATATCATGTCTTCATCAGACAAAAATTGAGGGAATTTGTTGCCAGTAGACCTGCCTTTCAAGAAATGTTAAAAAAAAAGTTCTTCAGAGAGAAGGAAAATGATATAGGTCAGACATTCAGACTTATAGTATGAAAAAAAAAAGAGCACCAGAGAAGGAATAGTGAAGTTAAATAAAAAGTTTTATTTATCTCATTTTTAATTGATCTCACAATAACAGTTTCTTCAAAATAATAATAGCAATCATTTATTCAACTATATATTCTTATGTATGTATAAATATATGTATATATAATTTATATGTTTACGTATAATTGAAATAAATGACAGCAATGATATAAGGAATGAGAGGAAGGAATAAGGATTATTTTGCTATTATAAGGTACTTGTATTACCCATGAAGCAGTACAGCTGAGCCAAGGGTTAGGGGTGCTGATCCTCCATGCAGTTGAAAATCTGCATATAACTTTACAGTCTGCCTTCCATATGTATGCAGATCTGCATCCATTGATTCAACTACTGTGGATCATGTAGTACTGTAGTATGTATTTATTGGAAAAAATCCACATATAAATGGACCCGTGTAGTCCAAACCCATGTTGTTCAAAGGTCAACTGTATAGTGTTACTTGAAGGTAGACTTAGATTATTTATAAACATATATTGCAAACTCTAGGAAACCCACTAAAAGAACTTTTTTTAAAGAAATATAACTGATATGATAAAAAAGGAAAGAAAATGGAATCGCTTCTTGGCCTTTTGGCTAAGATCATGTGTAGGAAAGAAAATGGAATAATATAAAATGTTCATTTAAAACTACAAAAGGCAGAAAAAGAGTGGAAGACAAAAATAGGAACAAAGAACAGGGCAACCAATAGAAAACTGTAACAAATTAGGTAGATACTAATCCAACTATACCCATAATCACTTAAATATCAATGATCTAGATATACCAATTAAAAGACAGATATTGTCAAAATGGATCAAAAAAAAAAACCCAACTATATGTTGTCTACAAGAAACCCACTTTAAGTACAAAGACACATATAGTTTAAAGTAAGTGGATAGACAAAGATATACCATGCTAATACTAATCAAAGAAAGCAAGAGTAGCTATTTTAATTTCAGATGAGCAGATTTCAGAGCAAAGGAAGTTATCAAATATAAAGAGGGGCATTCCATAATGACAATAGGGTCAATTCTCCAAGAAGACATAATAATCTTTAATGTGTATCTGCCCAACAACAGAGTGTAAAAATACACAAGGCAAAACCAGATAGAACTGCAAGGAGAAATAGATGAATCTGCTATTATAGTTGGAGACTTCAACACCCTTCTACCAGAAATGAACGGATCCAACAGGCAGAAAATCAGTAAGAACACCGTTGAACTCAACAGCATATCAATCAACTAGATATAATTGACATCTGTAGACTACTTCATCCAACAACAGCAGAATACATATTCTTCTCAAGCTCACAGGGAACATTCGCCAAGATAGACCACTTTCTGCGCCATAAAACACACCTTAACATATTGAAAAGAATAGAAATCATATGCTTGCTCTTAGACCATGATAGACTTAAACTAGGAATCAATAACAGAAAGGTAGCAGGAAAATCCTCAAATACTTAGAGATTAAACAACACACTTCTAAATAACACATGGGTCAAAGAAGAAACCTCAAGGGAAATTTTAAAATATTTTGAACTGAAAAAATATGATTTATCAAAATTTGTGGGATACAGCAAAGCAACTGTCATGGTTAATTTTATAATATGTCAACTTGACTGGGTTAAGGGATGCCCAGAGAGCTGGTGAAACACTATTTCTGGCTGTGTCTGTGAGGGTGTTTCTGGAATAGATTAGCATTTGAATTGGTGAACTGAGTAAAGTAGATGGACCTCCCCAAAGTGGGTGAGCATCATCCAATCTACTGAGGGCCTGAATAGAACAAAAAGGCAGAAGAAGAGTGAATTCATTCTCTGTTTAAGCTGGGATATCCATCTTCTCCTGCCCTCAGACATTGGAACTCCTGGTTCTTAGGCCTTCAGGCTCAGACCAGGGCTTATGCCATGGCCCCTACCTGGTCCTCAGGCCTTTGGACTCTGGCTGAATTATACCACGAGCTTTCCTGGTTCTCTAGCTTGCAGATGGAAGACTGTGGGACTTCTTGGTCTCCATAATCACGTGAGCCAATTCCTATAATAAATCTCTCTAAAAATATATGTTCTGTTTTTCTGGAGAACCCTGACTAGTACAGCAGTGCTTAGAGGAAAATTCATAGCATTGAATGTATATATCAGAAAAGAAAAAGGATCTAAAACCAGTCATCTAAGCCACCTTAAGAAGCTAGAAAAAGAAGAGCAAATGAAATCCAAAGTAAGCATAAGGAAAGAAATAATAAAAATATAGAATCAGAAATAAATTACATTGAAAACAGGAAATCAACAAAACCAAAAGCTGGTTCTTTGAAAAGATCAGTAAAATTGATAAGCTTCTAGCTAGGCTAACTAAGAAAAGAAGAGAGAAGACACAAATTACTAATAGCAGAAATGAAAGAGGGGACGTGACTACAGATCACATAGAAATTAAAAGGATAATAAAGGAATATTATGAACAACTCTATGCCCACAAATCTGATAACCTTGATGAAATGGACCAATTCCTTGAAATACACACTTTGCCAAAGCTCACACAAGAAGAAACAGATACTCTGAATCGGTCTGTGTCTATTAAAGAAATTGAATCAATAATTAATAACCTTTCAAAATAGCAAGCACCATGCTCATACTGGTTCACTGGTGAATTCTGCTAAACATTTAAGGAAGAAATTATATCATTTTTCTACAATCTTTTCCAGGAGACAGAAGCAGAGGGACTGCTTCCCAACTTATTCTACCAGGGCATTTCCCTAATACCAAAACCAGGCAAAGACATTACAAGAAAAGAAGACAACGGATCAATATTTCTCATGAACATAGATGCAAAAATTGTCAACAAAATATTAGCACCAACAATGTCTGTAAAGAATTAATTAATTAATTAATTATAGAATTATACCATGATTTAGTGGGATTTATCCCACATATTCAAGGCTGGTTCAACATTTGAAAATCAATTAATGTGCAGTCATCCTTCAGTATCCATGGGGTATTGGTCCTAGGACTTGCCACGGGCACAAAAACCCTCGGTTGCACAAGTCCCATAATCGACCCTCTGTATCCACGGGTTCTGTATCTGTGGATTCAATCAACTGCAAGTTATTTTGTGGATATGGACAAATTGATTCTAAAGTTTATATGGAGAGGCAAAAGACCCAGAACAGCCAACACAATACTGAAGGAAAAGAACCAAGTCAGAGGATTGACACTACCTGACTTCAAGACTTACTATAAATGTACACTAATCAGGACAGTGTAATATTAGTGAAAGAATAGATAAATAGACCCACATGAATATTGTCAACTGATCTCCGAAAAGGAGCAAAGGCAATACAATGGAGAAAAGATAGTCCTTTCAACAAATGGTACTGGAACAGCTGGACATCCACATGCAAAAAAATGAATTTAGACTCAGACCTTATACCTTCACAAAAGTTAACTCAAAATGGATCACAGAAACTAAATGTAAAATGCAAAATTATAAAATTCCTGGAATATAACATTTTCCTAGGAGAAAATTTAGATGACCTTGGGTATGGTGATGACTTTTAGATACAACACCAAAGCCATGATCCATGAAAAAGAGAAAAGAACTCTTAAAACTCAACCTGATTAAAAAATGGGCAAGGGATTTCCCTGGTGGTCCAGTGGGTAAGACTCTGCTCCCAATGCAGGTGCCCACGTTCGATCCCTCGTCAGGGAATTAGATCCCACACTCATGCCACTACTAAGAAGCCTGCATGCCACAACTAAAAAAAGATCCCGCATGTCACAACTAAGAAGCCTGCGTGCCGCAACTAAAAGAAGATCCCGCGTGCCGCAACTAAGACAAGGTGCAGCCAAAATAAATAATAAAATAAAATAATAAATAAAAAATAAATATTTTTTAAAATGGGCAAAAGATCTGAACAGACACCTCACCAAAGAAGATATACAGATGGCAGATAAGCATATGAAAAGATGCACCACATCATATGTCATCAGGGAAATGCAAATTAAAACAATAAGAGATACCACTACACACCAGAAAATTGACAACACCAAATGCTGATGAGGATATGAAGCAACAGGAACTCTTATCCATTGCTGGTGGGAATGCAAAATGGTACAGTCACTTGTTTTTTGTTTTTTTAAAAATATTTATTATTTATTTATTTAGGCTGTGCCAGATCTTCGTTGCGGCATGTGGGATCTTTGGTTGCGGCATGTGGACTTCTTAGTTGCAGCATGCATGTGGAATCTAGTTCCCCGACCAGGGATTGAACCCAGGCCCCCTACATTGGGAGCATGAGGTCTTACCCACTGGACAACCAGGGAAGTCCCAGTGCAGTCCCAGTCACTTTGCAAGACAGTTTGGTGGTTTCTTACAAAACTAAACATATTCTTAGGGTACAGACCAGTAATCATGCTCCTCGATATTTATCCAAAGGAACTGAGAACTTATGTTCACACAAAAACCTCCACACAGATGTTTATAGAAGATTCATTGACAATTGCCAAAACTTGGAAGCAACCAAGACATCCTTTAGTAGGTGAGTGGATAAATAAACATTGTCTGGTACATCCAAACAATGGAATACTATTTAGCGCTAAAATGAAATGAGCTATCAAGCCATGAAAAGACACGGAGGGAACCTAAACACATATTACTAGGTAAAAGAAGCCAACGTGAAGAGACTACTCACTGTATGATTCCAACTTTATGACATTCTGGAAAAGGCAAAACAGTGGAGACAGTGCAAAGATCAGTGTTTGCCAGGGGTTGGGGGAAGGGCAGGATGAATGGAGCACAGAGGATTTTTAAAGCAATGAAGCTATTCTGATACTATAATGATGGATACATGGCATTATATATTTGTCAAAATCCATAGAATATACAACACAGGAGTGAACCCTAAGGTAAACTATGGACTTTGAGTGATAATGATGTGTCATTGTATGTTTACCAATTGTAACAAAAGTACCGCTCTGGTGGGGATGTTGATAATGGAGGAGGCTATGTCTGTGTGGGGGCAGGGGGATGTGTGGGAAATTCCTGTACCTTTTGTTCAATATTGCTGAGAACCTAAAAACACCTAAAAAAATTTTAATACACTTTTTAAAAAGTGTATTAAAAATTAATAAAGATATTCACTTCTGACTTAAAAAGAAACTGGGTTCTGGCCTGGCATGAGGTGGACTTCAGATTCCATTTACAGAGCACTGAGGGTGGAGATATTGGGGAATAAACTTTTCTTCTTCCTCCTATAAAGATTTATTGCCAAACAGAACAGTTGTTCTCTTTTTGGAAGCACCCATAGCTTGAACTCTGACTTCTCTAACAAGTTATCTAACTTTCCTTAAAAAAAAAAAAAAGGCCCTGTTGGACTAGCAGGTAGAGAGGGTAAACAGAAAAAACTGGGTAAGGGAAAAAACTGCATTGAAAATCCCATCAGGTTTTTGTCTAATGTTCCTAAAGGGCTTTAATTTGAACTTCATCAAGAATATTAGCATCCAGTCCACAAAAGATGATCAAAATAATTAGAATTGGAAAGTCAGAGAATTGAGAAGAAACCAACCTGTTCTTTTCATATGGTTTTTCTTTGTTGCTTTTTCCTTTATGCAATGTTTTCCTGTTTTTGAAGAGGAGCAACTGTGGATTTTCTTTATCAAAGTGATTTTGAATGGCTGGGTTTGGTTTTAGAAATCGTTTTGTAAGTCTTTTCAGTTTGAAATGATACTTCCTTCCCTAACCCCTTCCAACACAAATGGGGTTTGAACATTCTCTGTTGTTAAGGAGTGGAATTAGTTAGGACCCTTGTAATCAACAGAAATGTTTTGGGATAGCACAAGCAAAAGGGTTGTCTTTGGGACTTTCCTGGTGGCCCAGTGGTTAAGACTCTGTGCTTCCAATGCAGGGGACGTGGGTTTGATCCCTGGTCAGGGAACTAAGATCCCACATGCCATGTGGCCAAAAAAAAAAAGGTTGTCTTTTATAAAGGTCCAAGGCTATTTAACAGAATGAGAGGAATTTAATGCAACATGTTCTGGAAACAAGTTGGATGCAGAGAGCATTATCTTTGACTTGTTTCTGAACCTCTTCTTTATTATTCAATCTGCAGCCAACTACCATGGTTTAGGAGCCAACGGCCTTGTAATACAAATCTATTCTCGTCAATAGATGTATCAGACTATGGAGGCCAATTAGTTCCTACTTCAAATTCTTAGGAAAGGAGTCTAACTGGGTTCAGTTTGGATCAGGGTCTTACCCATAGAGCAATCAACTGTGGCGGGGAGACAGGGTGCACCACGTGCATGGGGTTCTCTTTCTGCAAACTTGTGGTTGATGAGTAGAGGCAAACTAGACTAGCTGTGTAATTTGTGGGGCCCTGTGCAAAATGAAAATGCAGGGCTCCCTTGTTCAAAGATTAAGACTTTCAAGATGGCAACAGCAGGACATTAAACCAAGTGTGGGGCCCTTCTAAGTGTGGGGTCCTATGTGACTGCACAAGTCTCATGCCCTGAAGCTGCTCCACGCTCTGGTCCTAGAGGAAGAGCCTCCAAACGGAGTTTCTAGACTCCATATGTTGGAACTAGAACCAGTGTTTCCTGTTTTTTGGAAATCGTAACTTTAGATTGACTTATGTTTTCCACCATTTTTCTAGTTCCTTATCGCCTCTTCAGATCCAGTAACTTTATGTGGAATTGCTTGAATGTAAGTTAGTTGTATTTTTAAAAGTCTTTCGTCCTTTCCTTTTATTGTTAGGCAATGATCTTCTGGAAGGTTGTGCAAAATTTGATTCGGGTTAACCACCTTCATGAGAAGAGTTGAAGGAGAAGATAATGTCCTTTTTCTTTCTTTGGCTGTGCTGCCCAGCATGCGGGATCTTAGTTCCCCGACCAGGGATCAAACCCGTGCCCCCTGCAGTGGAAGGGCGAGTCTTAACCACTGGACGGCCAGGGAAGTCCCTGTTCTTTTTCTTTTTAACTTTTTATCTTGAATTAATGTTAGACTTACAGAAAAGTTGCAAAGATAGGCTTAAGAGTTTCCATATATCTCTCCTCCATCTTCCCCTAATGTTACCATCTTACATAACTACAGTACAATTATCAGAACCCAAAAAATTAACATTGGTGCAATACTACTAACTAAAGGCCTTTTTTGAATTTTACCAGTTTTTCTACTAATGGCTTTTTCTTTTTCGAAGATCCTCTCCAGGATCCCACATTGCATTTAGTTATTTCTCCTTAGTCTTGTGCAGTCTGTAAAAGCTCCTTAGTCTTTCCTTGTCTTTCATGACTGACTTTTTTGAAGAGTACTGGTCAGTTATTCTGTCAAATGTCCCTCAATTTGAGTTTGTCTGATGTTTTAGAATAGCTAGACTGAATATTACAGGTATGATGTGTGTCCTCAGTGAATTATATCACAGGTTCATGATGTTATGTATCTTATTACTGGTGATATTGACATTTATCACTTAAGGTGGTTTATACTGGGTTTCTCACTGTAAAATTACTATCTTTTCCTTTATAGTTAATAAATATCTTGTGGGAGATATTTTGAGACTACGCAAACTCTGTTTCTTCTCAAACTTCTGCCCACTAATTTTAGCACTCATTAAAGGAACTTGTCTGCAACAATTACTAGTGTTTACCTAATGGTGATATTTTCTATAGTTCTTTTTGTCTTTAGGCTTATAGTATCCCATCAAGATGCTGTTTCCCAGAATTCATCTTAGTTCTTTTCCTCCCATCCTTTTTAGTGTAGTTATGTTATTGCTTTACAGTAGGTTCACTTGTTACTATTTTTATTCCATTTGGGTTCTCTCCACATCCTAGTTGGTTTTAGTTGTTTGTTTATTTTTGGGGTATGTGATACACCACTATGGTTCTAAGGGTCAAAGCAATACAAAAATATACACTATCCAAGATGGCGTAGTAGGAGGATGCAGAATTCGCGTCTCTTCACAACTAGGGCACCTACCAGGCACCAGTGGGGGTCCACGGACACCTAAGGGGACAGGAGGAACCCCCAGCCACCAGGTAGGACGTGGGGCATGAGGGGAGTGAAGGGGGAGGAGAAGTGGAGGCAGGACGGGACTGGCGCCCCTGAGGGGCAGCTGGGGGAGGGGAAGGGATCCCACGCCCGAAGGGGAAAACTGGGGAACAACTGGGAGGGCAGAGGATCAACAGGGAGCATGGCCAGGTTTCCCCTGCCCACTTGGGCCCCCAGGAACCTCTGCTGAGATCCCAGGCCTGATCCTCTGCCCACCAAGGCCCCCTCCAGATGCACGGGTCTTGAGGGAGTGGGAGGGGGGGAAGGGGGAGCAAAAGTAAAGGCCGGACCTCCAGGACCAGCACCCCTGAGGGGTGGCTGGGGGATGGGGAGGTGTTCTGACACCAAGTGGGACCCCCCCCAATGGTTAGGGGTCCAGCGGCGACGGGGGGAGGCCTTCGGGGAGATGGTGGGGGAGAGGCACGAAGGAATGGAAGGGAACGCGGCCAGCGCTTTCCCTGTCCACTTAGGCACTGGGGAGCCTGTTGGGCTCCCAGGCCTATTCCCCTGCCCTCAGAGCCTCCCTCTTGCCACTCAGAACCCAAGCCCTGCCTCTACCCCGCATCCAGATCTCTACACTTGGAGACCCCAACGTGCTGGGCCTAAACCCCACCAACACACCCTCACTCAAGGCCCTACCTCCAAACTCCAGAACTCCTCACTCCAGACGCCCTCCTTTTGACGTGCTGCCTCTCCCCTTCCGCCGCAGGTCATAAGCAGAAGCACTGCCCCATGCTTGAACGTCGCCCGGCCTAGGCCCCGCCCCATGCCCAAACGTCACCCCCAACACACCTAGGTCCTGCCCCACCATAAACCCCACCCCTGCCTAAATTCCACGCCCGCCTAAACTCCGCCCCCATAGCCAAGGCTTTTCTTTTTTTTTCCTTTTTTTCTCTTTTAGATTGGGGTTCTGTTTTACCTTGTTGATTCATTGTTGTTGATTCTTTTATATTTTTATTTTTCCTAATAAATATTTTTCTAATTTTATTTTATTCTTTATACTTTGTTACTGTTCTCTCCTTTTGGCTTGTTCCACCACCCCCCTTTTTTTCTTTTTTCTGTTGTGGTTTTATTTTACCTTGTTGCAGTTGTTTCAATTATAGTTTTATTTTTCCTAATATATACTTTTTATCTTTCTAATTTAATTTTGTTTTTTATTCTTTGATATTGTACCACTGCTTTTTTTTCTTTCTTTCTTTTTTTTTTTCTTTTTTTTTTTACCGCGCTACAAAGCTTGCGGGATCTTGGTTCCCAGGCTGGAAGGTCAGTCCCGAGCTCCTGTGGTGGGAGCTCCGAGTCCTCCCAGAGGTCCTCATCTCAGCACCAAGACCTAGCTCTATCCAACTGCCTGCAAACTCCAGTGCTGGACGCCTCAGGCCAAACAACCAGTAAGATAGGAATACAGCACCACCCATCAAAAAAAAAAAAAAAAAAAGAAACGACAAAAAAATATGTTACAGATGAAGGAGCAAGGTAAAAACCTACAAGACTAAATAAATGAAGAGGAAATAGGCAACCTACCTGAAAAAGAATTCAGAGTAATCATAGTAAAGATGATCCAAGATCTTGGAAACAGAATGGAGAAGATACAAGAAACATTTAACAAGGATCTAGAAGAACTAAAGAGCAAACAAACAGTGCTGAACAACACAATTACTGAAATTAAAAATACTCTAGAAAGAATCAATAGCAGAATAACTGAGGCAGAAGAATGGATAAGTGACCTGGAAGATAAAATGGTGGAAATAACTGCCAGGGAGCAGAATAAACAAAAAAGGAATGAAAAGACTTGAGGACAGTCTCAGAGATCTCTGGGACAACATTAAACGCCCCAACATTCGAATTATAGCAGTCCAGAAGAAGAAGAGAAAAAGAAAGGGTCTGAGAAAATATTTGAAGACATTATAGTCAAAAACTTCCCTAACATGGAAAAGGAAATAGTCAATCAAGTCCAGGAAGCACAGAGAGTACCATACAGGATAAACCCAAAGAGAAACATGCCGAGACACATATTAATCAAACTATCAAAAATTAAATACAAAAAAAAATATTAAAGGCAGCAAGGGAAAAGCAACAAATAACATACAAGGGAATCCCCATAAGGTTAACAGCTGATTTTTCAGCAGAAACTCTGCAAGCCAGAAGGGAGTGGCAGGACATATTTAAAGTGATGAAAGGGAAAAAACTACAACCAAGATTACTCTACCCAGCAAGGATCTCATTCAGATTTGATGGAGAAATTAAAACCTTTACAGATAAGCAAAAGTTAAGAGAATTCAGCACCACCAAACCACCTTTACAACAAATGCTAAAGGAACTTCTCTGGGCAGGAAACACGAGAGAAGGAAAAGACCTACAAAAACAAACTGAAAACAATTAAGAAAATGGTAATAGGAACATACATATTGATAATTACCTTAAATGTAAATGGATTAAATGCTCCAACCAAAAGACACAGACAGGTTGAATGGATACAAAAACAAGACCCGTACATATGTTGTCTACAAGAGACCCACTTCAGACCTAGGGACACATACAGACTGAAAGTGAGGGGATGGAAAAAGATATTCCATGCAAATGGAAATCAAAAGAAAGCTGGAGTAGCAATTCTCATATCAGACAAAATAGACTTTAAAATAAAGACTATTACAAGAGACAAAGAAGGACACTACATAACGATCAAGGGAACAATCCAAGAAGAAGATATAACAATTGTAAATATTTATGCACCCAACATAGGAGCACCTCAACACATAAGGCAAATGCTAACAGCCATAAAAGGGGAAATTGACAGTAACACAATAATAGTAGGGGACTTTAACACTCCACTTTCACCAATAGACAGATCATCCAAAATGAAAATAAAACACAAGCTTTAAATGACACATTAAACAAGATGGACTGAATTGATATTTATAGGACATTCCATCCAAAAACAACAGAATACACTTTCTTCTCAAGTGCTCATGGAACATTCTCCAGGATAGACCACATCTTGGGTCACAAATCAAGCCTTGGTAAATTTAAGAAAATTGAAATCATATCACTTATCTTCTCCGACCACAACACTATGAGACTAGATATCAATTACAGTAAAAAATACAAACACATGGAGGCTAAACAATACACTACTAAATAACCTATAGATCACTGAAGAAATCAAAGAGGAAATGAAAATTACCTAGAAACAAATGACAATGAAAACACAACGACCCAAAACCTATCGGATACAGCAAAAGCAGGTCTAAGAGGGAAGTTTATAGCAATACAATCCTACTTCAAGAAACAAGAAAAATCTCAAATAAACAACCTAACCTTACACCTAAAGCAATTAGAGAAAGAAGAACCAAAAAAACCCAAAGTTAGCAGAAGGAAAGAAATCATAAAGATCAGACCAGAAATAAATGAAAAAGAAATGAAGGAAACAATAGCAAAAATCAATAAAACTAAAAGCTGGTTCTTTGAGAAGATAATTAAAATTGATAAACCATTAGCCAGACGCATCAAGAAAAAAAGGGAGAAGACTCAAATGAACAGAATTAGAAATGAAAAAAGAGAAGTAACAACTGACACTGCAGAAATACAAAGGATCATGAGAGATTACTACAAGCAACTATATGTCAAAAAAATGGACAACCTGGAAGAAATGGACAAATTCTTAGAAGAGCACAATCTTCCGAACTGAACCAGGAAGAAATAGAAAATATAAACAGACCAATCACAAGCACTGAAATTGAGACTGTGATTAAAAATCTTCCAACAGGCAAAGGTCCAGGACCAGATGTCTTCACAGGCGAATTCTATCAAACATTTAGAGATGAGCTAACACCTATCCTTTTCAAACTCTTCCAAAATATAGCAGAGGAAGGAACACTCCCAAACTCATTCTACGAGGCCACCATCACCCTGATACCAAAACAAGACAAAGATGTCACCGAAAAAGAAAACTACAGGCCAATATCTCTGAAGAATATAGATGCAAAAATCCTCAACAAAATACGAGCAAACAGAATCCAACAGCACATTAAAAGGATCATACACCATGATCAAGTGGGGTTTATCCCAGGAATGCAAGGATTCTTCAATATATGCAAATCAATCAATGTGATACACCATATTAACAAATTGAAGGAGAAAAACCATATGATCATCTCAGTATATGCAGAAAAAGCTTTTGACAAAATTCAACACCCATTTATGATAAAAACTCTCCAGAAAGTAGGCATAGAGGGAACCTACCTCAACATAATAAAGGCCATATACAACAAACCCATAGGAAACATCATTCTCAATGGTGAAAAACTGAAAGCATTTCCTCTAAGATCAGGAACAAGACAAGGATGTCCACTCTCACCACTATTATTCAACATAGTTTTGGAAGTCCTAGCCACGGCAATCAGAGAAGAAAAAGAAATAAAAGGAATACAAATCAGAAAAGAAGAAGTAAAACTGCCACTGTTTTCAGATAACATGATACTATACATAGAGAATCCTAAAGATGCTACCAGAAAACTACTAGAGCTAATCAATAAATTTGGTAGAGTAGCAGGATAGAAAATTAATGCACAGAAATCTCTTACATTCCTATACACTAATGATGAAAAATCTGAAAGAGAAATTAAGGAAACACTCCCATTTACCACTGCAACAAAAATAATAAAATACCTAGGAATAAACCTACCTAAGGAGACAAAAGACCTGTATGCAGAAAACTGTAAGACACTGATGAAAGAAATTAAAGATGATGCAAACAGATGGAGAGATATACCATATTCTTGGATTGGAAGAATCAACATTGTGAAAATGATGATTCTGAAATACTACCCAAAGCAATCTACAGATTCAATGCAAACCCTATCAAACTACCAATGGCATTTTTCACAGAACTAGAACAAAAAATTTCAAAATTTGTATGGAAACACAAAAGAACCCGAATAGCCAAAGCAACATTGAGAAAGAAAAATGGAGCTGGAGGAATCAGACTCCCTGACTTCAGACTATACTACAAAGCTACAGTAATCAAGACAGTATGGTACTGGCATAAAAACAGAAATATAGATCAATGGAACAGGATAGAAAGCCCAGAGATAAATCCATGCACAAATGGTCACCTTATCTTTGATAAAGGAGGCAAGAATACACAGTGGAGAAAAGACAGCCTCTTCAATAAGTGGTGCTGGGAAAACTGGACAGTTACATGTAAAAGAATGAAATTAGAACACTTCCTAACACCATACACAAAAATAAACTCAACATGAACTAAAGACCTAAATGTAAGGCCAGACACTATAAAACTCTTAGAGGAAAACGTAGGCAGAACACTCTGACATAAATCACAGCAAGATCCTTTTTTGACCCACCTCCTAGAGAAATGGAAAGAAAAACAAAAATGAACAAATGGGACCTAATGAAACTTAAAAGCCTTTGCACAGCAAAGGAAACCATAAAAAAGACAAAAAGAGAACCCTCAGAATGGGAGAAAATATTTGCAAACGAGGCAACTGACACAGGATTAATCTCCAAAATATACAAGCAGCTCATGCAGCTCAATATCAAAAAAACAAAAAACCCAATCCCAAAATGGGCAGAAGACCTAAATAGACATTTCTCCAAAGAAGATACACAGATTGCCAACAAACACATGACAAGATGCTCAACATCACTAATCATTACAGAAACGCAAATCAAAACTACAATGAGGTATCACCTCACACCAGTCAGAATGGCCATCACCAAAAAATCTACAAACAATAAATGCTGGAGAGGGAGTGGAGAAAAGGGAACCCTCTTGCACTGTTGGTGGGAATGTAAATTGATACAGCCACTATGAAGAACAGTATGGAGGTTCCTTAAAAAACTAAAAATAGAACTACCATATGACCCAGCAATCCCACTACTGGGCATATACCCTGAGAAAACCATAATTCAAAAGAGTCATGCACCCCAATGTTCAATGCAGCACTATTTACAGTAGCCAGGACATGGAAGCAACCTAAGTTTCCATCGACAGATGAATGGATAAAGAAGATGTGGCACATTTATACAATGGAATATTATTCAGCCATAAAAAGAAATGAAACTGAGTTATTTGTAGTGAGGTGGACGGACCTACAGTCTGTCACACAGAGTGAAGTAAGTCAGACAGAGAAAAATACCGTATGCTAAACATATTTATGGAATCTAAAAAAAAAAAAGGTTCTGATGAACCTAGGGGCAGGACAGGAATAAAGACACAGACATATAGAATGGACTTGTGGACACATGGTGGGGGATGGGTAAACTGGGACAAAGTGAGAGAGTGGCATGGACATATATACACTACCAAATGTAAAATAGATAGCTAGTGGGAAGCAGCTGTGTAGCATAGGGAAATCAGCTTTGTGCTTTGCGAGCACCTAGAGGGATGGGATAAGGAGGGTGGGAGGGGGACGCAAGAAGGGGATATGGGGATATACGTATGCATATAGCTGATTCACTTTGTTATACAGCTGAAACTAACACAACATTGTAAAGCAATTATACTCCAATAAAGATGTTAAAAAATATATACAGTATCACTACCTCCTCATCCCTGTTACCCCATTCTCGTTTACCCCCCCCCCTTTTTTCCATTCTTTTCACACCTGCTTCCTATAGGTAACCAGTCTCCTTAGTTTCTGATTTATCTTTTCTGTATTTCTTTTGCACATATGGGCAAATGCAGTATGTTTTCTTATATTCCTTTCTTTCTTAGGCCAGCATTGTATAGATAAATCTTTTGTGCTTTGCATTTTTCTTTTAGCAGTTTGTCTTGGCAACCACTTTATATCAATTCACAGAGTTCTTCCTTGTTTTTTAAAATAGCTGCTGAGTATGCCATTGTATTATATACCATAAATGTATGAACACTTAGGTTGTTTCCAATATTTTGCAATTATAAACAGTACTGCAATGAATAACCTGTGTGTGTGTATTTTTCCATTGTTGGAGGTGTACATTCAAGTGAATAGCACAGATCTTTCTTCGCCTCCAATTCTTCTTTTCTCCAGCGAACCAAGAGCTATGCTGATGTTACTGCCCATATAATGTTTTCTTTCTTAGCTCTACCTTTGAAGTCTGTAATCTCTGGCAATAAGCACAGATTGTGGTCAAGTGTACACTTTCTGAGAAAGCCTTCACCCCCTGTCTCAGCCAATAATTTGGGTGGCACCCCCAGCCTTGTACTACAGTAGTGGTTTTCAACCTTGTCTGAACATTAGAATCACCTAGGAGCTTTTAAAATACCATGCCTAGGAATGCTCTAGGTAGATTCTGCAATTAATGCAGGATCTCTGGGTGTGGGACCCAGGCACCTATATTATTTTGAAGCGCCCCAGAAAGTCCAACGTGTGACTAAAGTTGAGAACAACTGGTTATATCTTTGAAATGCTACAATAATCTCCTGGCCCTCACCATACTGCCTGTGATTTGAGCCAGCTGCAGGAGTGTATCCTAGCTGATTGGGAGGTGCTCCACTCAAGAGAATTCCTGATTTTTACCTGGAGAAGAGGTAAATACCTGCTGGCCTAATTTCAGGAGGATCTGTAAAAGTCTTTAATGAAACAGAAGTTCAGCCTAGCTAAAAAAAGTTCTTTCTCACATAGAATCTGAATGACAGGTACAAGTTGCTTCAGGGCGAGAAGGAAGAATATTAAATTTCCCTTTCTCCCCTTCAACACACAAATATGGGTACCTTCCTTTGTAGTTGGTAGTATTAATAAGACTTTGTAGGGAATTCCCTGGTGGTCCAGTGGTTGGGACTTCACACTTCCACTGCAGGGTGCATGGGTTCGATCCCTGAATGGGGAACTAGGATCCTGCATGTCGCATGGCGCAGCCAAAAAAAAAAAAAAGACTTTGTAAAGCAAAAGTCGACCAATAACACTGTTTATCATCAAATCAAAGATGCCACAAGTTATAAGACACATGATTATCTTATCTTAGTGATTCTTAGCACTAAGAAACAAACCCACTGCTAAATATGAGATATAATCAAATGTAAGATATATCCTTATTTCATAGATTTTTAAATGTGGAAAAGTGTACATATTAGAATTGATGAAATACAGTAGACCTTTAGACTAGACTTCTTTGAACTCCATGCTTGTAGGATCACTTGAATTTCTCACACGCTCCTTAAACCCAACTTGTCCCAGTGGGGTACTCTTCATCTACATTGCCAAAGCTATTCCTTTTCCTGCATTCTCTACTTTGGCAAATGGAACCACCAAACTAGAAACATGGGAGTCACACCAGCCTCCTGACCTTCTAATACTTTCCACATGCAAAAGGTCTTTCCCACTCAGTCAGTTCTGTGTGGCACCTCTCTCTTGAATGCATTGCCTAGGTCTTCCTCATCTCTACAAGATTACTATAGTAATCTCCTAACTGCTTTCCACCCCTCTAATCAAGCCCTGCTCCACACTGTCCTTGTTTTCTTTCTTTAAGCATCAATCTGATCATATTATTCCTTGCTTAAAAATCAAACAAGATGAATACGCCATCCAAAAAATAGAGGATATGAACCGGTCACCTCACAGAAGAGAAAAATACACACTTATACATGTGAAAAGCTGATCATCCTTATTAGGAAATAAATGTAACAATGACATTTTTTCACCCACCCAGTTGGCAGTGTTTGAGAGAACTGATAATAACGAATGATTACAAAGGTGTGCAGAAATACTCCTACATACCATCGTTGGTAGTACAATATTTTAGATGCATTTTGGCCATGTTTTGGATATGTGAAGGAATGCAAACTGCCTGTTAAAAACCAAAATTCAACCGAGTAAGTTTGAAGATCTAATTGGCATTATTAAACTAATTGGGCAGCATCCCATCTTGAAAACAGAAGGGCACTCTGAGGGATGTACAAAATGGAAGCTTTTTATAGGAAGAAGGGTAGGGTAAGGGAGCTATTAGCAAAAGAAAAGAAAGGATTATTTTTAGGTCAACAGACCTTCTTTCTGGGAGGAAGGGAATGGCAAGGGTTTTATCATGCAGATTGCCCCTTCTGGGGGGTGTTGGGTGGTAAGCAGAGGTGGAGAGGGCCCAGGAGACATATTACCTCGTTGGTGCTGAAAATTCCAGACTAGCCAATAAAGATTACATTTCTGGTGAAGGTTGAAACTGCATTTAGATCAGGTATTAGATCTAGATCTGGTATCACGGGCTTTAGCACAAGTGACGCCATTTTGGGCCTGTGGTTTTCTCTTTAACATTTCTAATTTCTCTGAGCCTCAATTACTGCACTTGGTCAAATGGGGCCAGTAGCTACCCTAATGTTCTCAAGGAAGTGAGATAATTTTTTTCTTTTTTTTAATAAATTTATTTATTTATCTTTGGCTGCATTGGGTCTTTGCTGCTGCGCACGGGCTTTCTCTAGTTGCAGCGAGCGGGGGCTACTCTTCCTTGCGGTGCGCGGGCTTCTCATCGCGGTGGCTTCTCTTGTTGCGGAGCACGGGCTCTAGGTGCGTGGGCTTCAGTAGTGGTGGCACGCAGGCTCAGTAGTTGTGGCACACGGGCTTAGTTGCTTTGCGGCACGTGGGATCTTCCCGGACCCGGGCTTGAACCCGTGTCCCCTGCATTGGCAGGCGGATTCTTAACCACTGTACCACCAGGGAAGTCTGGAAGTGAGATAATTTAGGGGAAAGTAGTAATAGCTAACATTTACTGGGCACTTGCTGTTCTAAGCATTTCATATGTGTTCACTCATTTAACCTGCACAATAACCCTGTAAGCACTACCCCCATTTTACATATAAGAAAACTGAGACACAGAGGATAAAATACTGCCCAAGGGGTGAAGTTAGTACTAAGAGAAGAGCTGGGATTACTGGCTACAAAAGAGGCCACGTAATCTACGTAAGAGGATCTAGCGCCAGTCCTATTTTTTTTGCAGCCAACCTACGCCCATCTTTCCTTTTTGTCATAGCCCACAGCATTCATAGTCAAAACCTGTTTATACAGAATTTGCCCATTCGCTAGTTACATCAACTGGCCTCTAGTTGCTTTGGGTATCTCATCACAGTTCTGTCTGATTGAGTTCCAGCGAACTCAGTCACCTCCCATTCCAATTCACTTCCAGGGTCCTGGTCAACGCTGGGTACACGGTAAATCCTTAGATAAATTCTATCGGACGTTTCTGTGGGATCGATGGCATACCTTTACAAATGTGAAATAATTTTCACAAGACGGAGACAGATACACGATAACTAGCCTACATACAGGGCGAGTACCGCCTTGTCGAATACAGCTGCGCTCCACACCCGAGCTCTGGGGCCGACTGTTCCTGCTGTGCTACTTCAGACACTCGGCCGGAACCCTTCCGGCGGCATCTGAGGCAGCCCGCCGGGACAACGCCGCTGAACACACAACACGGGAAGGATTAGTAGTCTAACTATGTGCCTAAACTCTCTAGCTCACTTACATGATCCGAGAGAAAACAGCCCCAAATTCTTGCACTTTTAAAAAAAACCGGAGTGACGATAGCATTTTTATCCATTAAAAAATATCATAGTCAAGTGATTCCGAGAGAGTTTTTTTCTTCTTTTTGGTTAGGCATATATATGGACAGCCCACTTGAAACGAACAAGGAAGGCGAGGGAAGAAAGCGGAAGCCGTGGGGTCTTCTAAACCAGAAAGTCTCCGGAGCTTGCGCCAGGCTCTTTGCGGCGCCCCCCAGTCAGACGCAGGTTTTGGAAGCGGGCGGGAGAGAAGGTGTCGTTGCTGGAGCTGAGACCGGACGGCCAGAGTCCTCAGGGATGAACCTCGAGTTACTGGGTGAGGAGGACTATGGCTGCTTCTTAGAGAACCTTTTGGTCCTGGAAAGGAGGGAACCCAGGCGGAGGGGACTCAGGCTGCAACATTAGGGACACAGTTCTAGATGCATCTTTGGGCGCCTTGATATGGAGCAGCAACAGGGAGAGGAAGGCTAGCTTCTGCCTGAGCGGAATGCATTGCTTTTCCCGAGGCCACTTTGCAGTTCACTTGTGAAGCGTTAGGGACAGATAGTTTGTGACTTAGTTTCGGTTACAAGGATTACAGGTGCTGAAGTAGCCCAGAGCAGGCAGGACCAGAGTTACTGGGGAAGGAATCTGAGGAAGTGAGGCTTGA
The DNA here is from genome assembly GCF_965194825.1 of Balaenoptera physalus. Lineage (NCBI taxonomy): Eukaryota > Metazoa > Chordata > Mammalia > Artiodactyla > Balaenopteridae > Balaenoptera > Balaenoptera physalus. Next base: position 34,128,496 of record NC_138882.1, read on the forward strand.
GGTAAAGCTTTGAACACCTGTCAGGGTTTTGGGTGAAACATGGGGTTTTGAAGAAACATGGGGTGCCTAAGGAGGGGAACGTGTTTATCTTCTAGTACAAGTCCCTCATTGAGTAAATTAAAAAAGCCTCAGAGGGTACTGACTTGAAGGCACTAAGCAAGTAAATGGTATAGTTGGCATATAGTTGGCACTGGAATCCAGTTACCTTGACTTTCTATTTAAGGTCTTTATCAGGGACGGTGTGTAAAACACTGAGGGGTGAATTACAAGGCAGTTTCCTTTTGTCACCTTCTCTGATTCATTTCCTCCTTACCCTTTACCCAAGTTGTTTATAAACTGTAGGTTCTTCTGGGTTTTCATTAGGTAATGTTTAGCATCGTAGCCTAAAGATGTCTGAGGTTTTCAAGAACTAAGCGACTTGCTATTTTCAGTGGTTGTGTTTCTCTTTAAAAAAGTTAAATTCAGAAGATATAGTGGCAGTCCTAAAGACTGTAAAGCTATTTAAGAAAGGTCTTTGCTTTTAAGGAGCTTTTTGTTAAGTGTGGAGAATAAGGTGTTTATGTAAATAGCCATACTATATTGCAGAACGTAGGTCACCCTTTTTTTTAAAAATTTACTTTTTATACAGTAGGTTCTTATTAGTTATCTGTTTTATACATATTAGTGTATATATGGCCAGCCTTAAAGAGTCTTTGCTAAGGGCTAAGAACATTTGGAAGACGGAGTGAATATCTTTGGGGCAGGGGAAGAAAGGTAATCAAGAAAGAACAAAAACAAACAAAAAAACCAAACCTGTGGAGGATTTGGAGTTTTGAGTGGATATTTAAGCTTGGTAAAATATTGACAGACTGAAGTATGAAGATATTGGGAGGAGTGTTTATTAGGAATACGTTTGAGCTAAGACATCAGTGAGATGAGTCCTAAAGATATTTTCCAGCTTGGCGAGGTTGTGGGTACTGTGAATAAGGAGAAGGCCAAGAGATGGGGTTGGTACCATCTACTCCTTGGAGGCTTTTGAATACCCAGCTGAAAAGCTGTGCTTTTTAAGGAAAGTAGGGTAGATCCATTGAAGGGTTTTGACCTGGTAAGTAACTCAATCAGAGCTGTGATTTTTTTAAAAAAGATTTATCTGACAACAGTGTGTAGTTGAGTCTGCCAATTTGGAGGGCTAGAGTGGATGAGGGATAAAGAAGGTCTGAACTAGAAAATGGAAAGAAAAGACATTGAGAAGGTAGAGTTGACAATTTGAAAATTGACTACATATCATGGTGGTAGTGGTGCTGGTAGTGGTGCTGGTGGTGGTGCTGGTGGTGAGGAAGAGAGTGAAGTGAAAAATGGGAACTATGGTGGTGCTATTCATAAACATTTAAGGACATTTGGAAAAGACAGTTAGCATTGGGTATGTTGAGTGTGGGCCTGTGGTTCAGGAGATGGGTTTGGATTTATGAGAGAGGAGGATTTATTTATCATCTCCTCACAAGGTTTTGACTAGCCCTCCTACAGGTGGGCTAGTCAAAACCTTGTGAGGAGATGATAAGACCCAGGGAGAAAGTGGGAGGGGAAGAAAAGAAAACTGCTGAGGACAGAATCTTGGACAATCATCTATATTTAGGGAATAAGAGGAGGAATAAATGATAATGTATCAACTAACAGTTACATAGTACTTACTATGAGCTAAGCCTATTTTCAAGTGCTTTTCATATGTTTATTCATGTAGAGGTAGAAGAGAATGCAGGTTGGTGTGGTGTCTTCCATAGAAGCAGTTGTAGAGCAGTTGAGGCTAAGAGCTGAGAAAGGGCTCCTCTACTCAGTTCGTGGGCAACTTAGTTCTTGGGCAACTTGGGGCTCCTTAGCAACTTGAACAGAAGCTGGGTTACAGTGATTTTAGGAAGTTGTGTGAGATGGACTGGAGGCAAAGGGTTGATCCTTATTTTTAAAAACTTAACTATGGAGAAAAGGTGATAGATAGGCTCATACCTTGAAAGAGAGAGCAGATGGGAAAGATTTTTCTTGTATGATACAGAAGATTCATGTGGGTAAAACTTAGGAAGGAATATTTAACATTGGAAGGTTAGACAATTTAAAAGAAGGCTGGCTGGATTCAAAAGATATAAATTTCTATGGGAATGACTTGAGTTTTACAGCGAGAAAGTTAATTATTGCAGATATAAAGGAGAAAGGAACAGAAGTGATGTGATTGTGGGAGCATACTAAACCATATCTGGCCAGATAAAGGAAAGGAATGATAATGTGTTCTTAATGTGGACACTCAAATACTTTTACCTCTGCAACCACTTTCTGAGCCCTTGCTGTGTATTAGGCAGTAGGCACTGGAGGTAAAAGTTAAATAAGAGTTTTTCAAACTTACTTTTACTACAGCTCATGGTAAGAAATGTATTTTCTATCACAATCTGTTATATATACACACACATAACTGTTTCTGAAAATGATACTAATTGTTGTTATGCTCAGTGTCCTCTGATATCTTCTGTTCTGATCTATTAAAAAACTTGTATGGTATGGCTCACTGAATGATTTATCCATTTGTGGTGGATTGGCTCCTAATGTTTGATAAACACTGAAATGAGATACAGCTTTTGCCCTGGATAAATACATAAAACTAGGAGGATAGGGGCATAAACAAATAACTAGGATACGGAACCACAATAAATAGTGGGAATCCCATTATGGGAATCCAGCTGAAAGAGCAATTAATTCTGCATTGTTGGGGTTGGCGGTAGAATTTGGGGATGACTTTATAGAGGAAGTGCCATTTAACGCAGACAGTAAACATGGAGGAGGATTTTTCCAGAGGGACAAATGGAGAAGGTAATTACCAGTGCAGAGAACAGTAGGGGTAAACATTCTGAGGCATGAACATGTGATATATATTCTGGAAATGGTTAGCAGTTTACAGCTGGTGCTTAGGGTGGATTATGCAAGGTTCTGTCCCAGGTGCTAATGAGGAGTTAGTCAAAGATAAAATGGAAAATACTGGTTGGGGCCAGATTATTGCTTTTTAAAATTATACTTAGGAGTTCAGCATATTGTTTAACAAGGGAGATTTTTGAGCAGGTAAGTGACATGATGAGATTTGGGGCTTAGAAAGTTGGCTGTAGCAGCTTTGTTAAGGATTGATGAGGGAGGCCAGACTGGAGCCAAGGAAATACAGTAATTATGGTAGTGATGGCATCAGATTGGGGTGTGGTAAGATCAGTTATTTAGCCACCTGCAAGTTGCATTTCTCTAAAAAGAAATGCTGCTGATTGTGTCATCACCTGTTAGATTGAGGAAGTGGAATGGAAACTGCTACTCTGTACCTAACTATTACGGTAGGCAGGAATTGGTTGGCAAGTCGAAAATACTTCCACTGGGAGAAAAGGACCACGAAATTTTAGAGTTCATGATAACCAAGTTTTTAAGGAGGTGGATGTTCAGCAATTTAGAGAATAGGTATTATTCCAAGACCTAGAAAGCTAAAAGGCAGTTTGGAGAAAGAGTCCTAACTGGGAAAAAAGGAGGAGGCACCTGAGAGAACTGGTGTGCTTGCACTGGAAGCAGTCTAAACTCAGATTCCAAAAAGGCATGTACAAAAGAAGGGCACGTTGCCGAAGGTGAATACATGAGGGTGGCACTAGCTTTTAAGTGTAGTGTCAGGAAAGCTAATGTGACTGAAGGCCAAGATTGTAAAAACGAGGCAACTAGAAAGGGTTTTTAACATTATGTGGAGTGCTAAGAGCAAAGAAGTTTCCTGCTTATTTGGGCTGGATGGTGTAATACCAAAATTATTCATTCAACACTCAACAAATATCTTTCATGTGCCTACTCTGGGCTTTTATAGTTTATAGGCAAAAGGGAAGTGGAATGCTTAACTTCTTTTTTTAAAAATTTTATTTTATTTATTTTTTTATACAGCAGGTTCTTATTAGTTGTCCATTTTATACATATTAGTGTATACATGTCAATCCCATAGTTGTCCATTTTATACATATTAGTGTATACATGTCAATCCCAATCTCCCAATTCATCACACCACCCCCCCGCCGCCCCCCTCCCCCGCCACTTTCCCCCCTTGGTATCCATACGTCTGTTCTCTACATCTGTGTCTCTATTTCTGCCCTGCAAACTGGTTCATCTGTACCATTTTTCTAGGTTCCACATATATGCGTTAATATACAATATTTGTTTTTCTCTTTCTGACTTACTTCACTCTGTATGACAGTCTCTAGGTCCATTCACGTCTCCACAAATGACCCAATTTCATTCCTTTTTATGGCTGAGTAATATTCCATTGTATATATGTACCACATCTTCTTTATCCATTTGTCTGTCGATGGGCATTTAGGTTGCTTCCATGAGGAATGCTTAACTTATTTTTCTTTTGCCTTCTCTGGGGAAAAGGATTTTTGTTTGTTTGTTTGTTTGTTTTTGAACAAATAAAGTGACCATTGGTTATTGCCAAGAAGAGTCCTCAATAGGTAGGGATTTTAGGTGGGTCACTTAGCTCACTTCTCTTGGTCGAATTATATTCCTTGGCCTTGAAGGAACTTGCATGTGAAATAATGTCGGTGATCTTTGAGATTTGGGGAGAGAAAAGAAGACATGCTGAAAGAAAGAAGATGGGCAGAATTTTGACTATTTTCAATAAAGGGCAGATGTGTTTTGCAAATCATAGACTAGTAACCTTGAGGTCAAATTTGGGCAAGATTATAGAGGCTTTTTAGTGCAGTTATAGTTAAGAGTAGGGTTTCTTGGTCAGGTTCCAGTTTTGCCAGTTTTTAACTGTCAGCTTGGGGATAACCTTTAATCCTAACTTTCTTTATCTGTGAAATGGCGTATGATAGTACTCAATAGTGAATTGAGAGGATCAAAGAGACAGTATGTAGAAGACCTTAGTACGGAGTCTGACACATAAGCATTCAGTAAGCGGTAGCTGCTAATGATAAATGCAGGCTTGAGCACTTCAAAGAAATGATAAGCCAGCATGAGTTTAAGTCTAGAAAACTCATTAAAGTTCTTTAAATTCATGCTTTTCAAATTAACATATACAGTACATATTTATCACAACAGTGGAAACGATACAAATATGCATACAGAAAAAATTACCTTTTTCCTCCTTTCCAAATGGTAGCTGTCTGGAATTTATCCTTTTATACCTTTTCCTTGCTCATATGAGTATAATTAAATACAATTTGTAAGGGCTTTGTTTTTGGTTTTTTACAGAAATAGAACTTTTTATACACATTTTTTGCAACTTGCTTTCTTCACTTAATGCTACGAGACACTATTCCTACACATTAGGAGATAATAGAACTAATGATTTTTAATGCATTCATGTAGATACACACTCATGATATCACATTTTAACTTAACTATAAATGCTTTTTTATTTTTTTTATTTTTTGGCTGTGCCGTGCAGCTTGCGGGATCTTAGTTCTCTGATCAGGGATTGAACCTGTGCCCTCTGCCTGGAAACACGGAGTCTTAACCACTGGACTGCCAGGGAATTCCCTATAAATGCTTTTTTAAAAAAAGTGTTCTTTTTTTCCCTTGCCTCCTCTATTCTGAAATTTATTTTTATACGTGATATGAGAGAGGAATTGTAACTATTTTTTCTTCCAGATGGATAGTCAGTTGTCCATCCCTGTATAGTAAGTAAATTCCCACTAAATTTAAATGTCATCTTTATCATATATCAGAAACCTTACAGTACATTTAGATTTTTTTTTTAAACGTTTGTCCTTAATCTGTCTGGAATTGCTTAAAATTTCTTAGTTTTTGGAGAAAGCCATTAAGCTTTCCCACCCCAGAATGTAGATTGTCTTTTCACTTATTCATATTTTACAGCCTTAACTAAGATTTTATAGTTTTCTTCTTCATACATGGCATGTCTTTCTTACTACATTTTTTCCTTAAATATTTATGTCTGTAGCCATTGTGAATGGAATTTTCCCCTTCATTTTCATTTCTGGATATTAATTGCTAACCTAAAGATAAGCTGTTAATGTTTGAATGTTTTTCTTGTATCAAACCACCTTGCCTTATTTTCTTATTAATTTGGGTGGTTCTTAAAATTAGAATTTCTGTGTTTTCTAGGTATTCAATGTTATCAGCAAAAGAAATAGTTTTATGTCTTACAGTCAATGTTTAAACCAATTATTTCATTTTCTTATTCCATTGGCTGGAACCTCCAAGAGGAATATTAACTAATAATGGTGATATATCCCTTTCTAGTTGCTGATACTAATTGAAATGGTTTTAACATTTCACCTTTTAGAATGATAATGTTGTGTTTTTGGTTAATAGTTTTTATCATTTATTGTAGTCTTATGTTAGATGTGGCTGTTATTAGAATGAGCTATTGCGTTTTAGCAAATTTTTTTTTTCAGCATCTACTCATAGGATTGTATGGCTCTTAAACATTCTTGTCCAAGGATATATTGAATACATTAGAGTGCATTGTGCTATTGTTTGTTCCTTTGGAACGAGTTTGGAGTAGGCCTGTTTTTTTTTTCCCCTTGCTTTTCCATTATGCTTTCTTACATGGTAGAATAATAAACTCCAGATTTTTTGTGTTTCGAATTTGGTTATACTTATATACACTGCTAGAAATTACTTTTCATTTCTGCAGAATCTAGAGGTGAAGTACCCTGTACTATTTATGTTCTTGTTTTGTTTGTTTTTTTTTTAAAGAATCAATTTAATTAATTAATTTAGTTTTGGTTGCATTGGGTCTTTTTTGCTGCGCGCGGGCTTTCTCTAGTTGCGGAGAGCGGGGGCTACTCTTTGTTGCGGTGCGCGGGCTTCTCATTGCTGTGGCTTCTCTTGTTGCAGAGAACGGGCTCCAGGCGTGCAGGCTTCAGTAGTTGTGCCACACGGGCTCAGTAGTTGTGGCTCGTGGGCTCTAGAGCGCAGGCTCAGTAGTTGTGGCACACAGGCATAGTTGCTCCACGGCATGTGGGATCTTCCTGCACCAGGGATCGAACCCATGTCCCCTGCATTGGCAGGCAGATTCTTAACCACTGTGCCACTAGGGAAGTCCCACTATTTATTTTCTTAAGTGAAAGAGGCTCTTGTTTTCTTTTTGTATCATCTTATCAGGTTTTGGTATCAGCTATGTTGGCTTTATAAAACACTAATACATATTTTTTTCTGCTCAGAAATAGCTTGAATAACATAGTAATTATCTGTACCTTGAGATTTAGGAGAAATTGCTCATAAAACCATATGGGCCTGCTGTCCTTTTTTTTATAATTAAACATTTAAAAAAAATTTTAATGGTAGGTCTTTAACAACCTTTCAATGTGTTCTTTTCTCATTGACCCAGTCAAGGAATTTTCTTCTGTAATCAGTTTTGGAAATTTGTCATTCATGTTTTTTGAATTATCAAGTGTATTGTGAAGTTAAATCTGACCAGGGTTTATTTCTCTTCGGCAGCTACATTTGGGCATGTTTTTTCCCCCTTTCGTGGTCTTTAGAAGCAAGCCTAAGAATCTAATTGTAACAAAATGTTAAATGTTAGATGATGGGTGGTTAGATGGTGGGAGGATAGAGAATATAAAAGTGGCCTTGAGCATCTAGGGGAGGTGGCCTTGTGCTACCGTAACCCTACTTGACAGCATTCTTGCTCAGGCTCTTCAACCAAAGTGGCTCAGACGAGCTTAGTCTTTTTTATACACACTTTTTCTTTGTGTTCCTTTAAACTCCTTATTATAATCCTGTTAACTAGGATGACTCTCAAAAAAAGGGGAAAAAAACCAACAACACCTAAAACATAAAGGAAAAATACAAAATCAGGGGTAATCTGTGTTGAAGGGTAATCATACATTAAAATGGTCCCAGGATTCTGGATTCTCTCAGAATCTTTTTGTTGTTGTTGCTTTTTTGGCCACACTGTGCAGCATGCCGGATCTCAGTTCCCTGAACAGGGATTGAACCTGTGCCCTCTTCAGTGGAAGCTCGGAGTCCTAACCACTGGACTGCCAGGGAATTCCTCTCAGAATTTTAAATATGGCTTTCCCATCTCTGAACACAGCAAGTCATACTCTGCTCCTTCCTGAGTACTTCATATTTTTAGGTTTTGTTTTTTTGTTTTGTTTTTAATTTTTTAATGAATACTCCTTTTTTCTCTCAATCATGTGAATATAGATCTATATTATTGCTTTGGAAATATATATAAGATATTTTGTTAATACATATTATAATACATATATTACATATAATACATATAATATGTGTAGTATTTTATTTAAAAAACAAACCTTAAATATGTTAATGTTTGTGTAAGCATATAGAAATATATGGAAGCTTTTACCTTAGTGAGTGGGTTGCAGGGAGGAAACTATCATTTTTTAATTACACATATCTGTATTACCTACATGTATTACTTTAGTAATTTTAAAAAGATTCTTTCAGAATAACCTATCTTAATCTGGTTTCAGCTTTTCATTTCATTCTTGTCTTTAGTATTTGAATGCAATCAGACACTGAAGTCTGGTGCACATTAGAGAAACCAAAATAATTGCCTTTTGCGGGGGGGCAATTATTCACCTTTATTTTCATCTTTCTTTTAGTTTTCTTAACTTTAGGGCCTGTATTTCTTCTGATTAGTTTTAATGTTTTCACTGTTTTGATTTCTATTAATTTTTATAAAACACAAAATGTAATAAAACTGGTTTTCAGACGTTTTTTTTAAATCAAGTGTCTTTTTTAAAAAAATTGAAGTACAGTTGATTTACAATATTATGTTAGTTTCAGGTGTATGACATAGTGATTCAATATTTTTGTAGATTATACTCCATTTAAAGTTAGTGTAAAGTATTGGCTATATTCCCCATGCTGTACAGTATATCCTTATAGCTTACTTTATACATAGTAGTTTGTACCTCTTAATACTCTATCCCTATATTGCCCCTCCCCCTCCCCTTTCTCCACTGGTAACCATGATTTTGTTCTCTATATCTGTGAACCTATTTCAGTTTTGTTATATTCTTTCATTTGTTTTATTTTTTAGATTCCACATGTAAGTGGTGACATGTAATATTTGTCTTTCTCTGACTTATTTCACTAAGTATAATACCCTCCAGATTGATCCATGTTGTTGCAAATGGCAAAATTTTATTCTTTTTTATGGCTGAGAAATATTTTATTATCTATATAAATATTCATAGCTATATAAATATTCATATATATACACATACTCTGCATCTTCCTTACCCATTCATCTGTTGATAGACACTTAGGTTGCTTCCATATCTTGGCTCTTGTAAATAATGCTGCTATGAACATTAAGGTGCATGTATCTTTTTGAGTTAGTATTTTCATTTTCTTCGAATATATACTCAGGAGTGGAATTGCTGGATCATATGGTAAAAAACTAAAAATAGTGAACTTATTTTTTAGATGAAATCTTATTTGGATGTCCTAAATGTAAAACAGCTTCCTTGGATCTGTAGTTCTCAGAGTATAGTTTAAATATCATGCTAATAAAATGTTTAGATAATAACATAAGTAAATACTGATAAAGATATTGCTACTGCATTAAACTTCTAAACATTAAACTTCTGACAAGCAGGCAGTATCATGCTATAGCTCAAAATGTTTATCACTAATGTACAAATACCAAATTTAATATAGGAAAAGTTCAGGGATGTCTGTACCAAAATGTTATTTGCTTAAGAAATTAATACAGAGAATTGTGTGTTTAACCAACTACCAGATTATGTTACAGCCTAAGTGCTATTATTAGGAAGGGAACCCTGTTGGTTGGCTGTTCTTAATAAAGGTTTTAAGAGAGTAGTTGGGATTTAAGATAAGTTAACTGATTTGATTTTTTAAAGTTTGTTACATAAAAATAACCGTAAAAACACCCCGTTACATGTTTACATTAATAACATTTTTATGAAAAATAACTTTTCTAAAACAAAACTTATATAGTGAGAAGAGTGGCATTGTTTTGCATTTTTACAAATCTCTTTAATGTTTGCCTAAATATCAATAGAAGTTGGCTGGATTCTGCGTTCATACTGTTTCAGTATCACAGCTTGTATAGCCTCAGGAGAACTCATCTGTAAACTTGTGGAATAATGAGAGTAAAAAGGCACATACCATCTTGGTGTGATAATGAAAATAGGTGTGACCTCATGGAGTCCCTGAAAGGGTGCCAGTTCTTCATCCACACTTTGCAAGCCACTACTGTACACTGTTTGTGAGCCGTAGTTGTGAGCTTGTAGGATTCCTGGTATGTTGCACATGTTCCATCAACTCTCTTTCTTTGCTTTGTTGCAGAGTCCTTTGGGCAGAATTATCCAGAGGTAAGAGTATTGTATTGTGATTTTAGAAAATGGTAACTCCCTAGCTTTTATGTTTGAGTGGAAACTACGTTTTCATTTTTTTTATTTTTTTTCTTGACAATAGAAGCATTAAATATGATGATCCTTTGCTATAAAAGGGAACTAAATGTTTAATTTTGAGCAGGGGTGGAAGTAGATAGACAATGTTGGCTGGAAATTTCAACATAATGTTGTAAATCTTACAGTTCATTTCCCTTTAAATTAAAAAAATACTTTTGATTGAAGCATTTTTCACAAACAGTACTATCACCTTCATGTAAATTTTTTTTCTGTGTGCTTTTATAGTTTTGATAAGTGTTTTTGCATAGTAATAATATGTATGCTGTAAGTGTGCTTTACATGTAAAAATATTTTGTAATACTTCGAGTGTGTTTAGTGTAGTCATGATTATTTTAAATGGCTTGATATTAATATAAATTTATTTGACTTTCCTCATGTTACACAGGGGTTTTGTTTTATTTTTCTTGGAATAAATTTCAAGAACTATGATTACTTGATCAATAAGATGACTCTTTTAGTGAATCCTATTTTATTTTGCCTAATTGCCTTCCGGAGAATTTGTATGAAGTTATAGTAGTAATGTAAGGGATTGGTCACATCTGTTTCTAAAAATTCTCTGTTAGCTTTTATAAATATTTCTCCATTTTGGCTAGTTTAATAGATATGAGAACACACATAGAGATTATTTTGGTATACATCATAATTTAAATTCAAGAGAATTATCATAGATGTTAGAGAAACTTTAAGAAATAATTTGGATATCTGGGTGTTATTGTCTATATTCTTATGTTCATTTTAATCTTTAGGAAGCTGATGGAACTTTGGATTGTATCAGCATGGCCCTGACTTGCACCTTTAACAGGTGGGGCACACTGCTTGCAGTTGGCTGTAATGATGGCCGAATTGTCATCTGGGATTTCTTGACAAGAGGCATTGCTAAAATAATTAGTGCGCACATTCATCCAGTCTGTTCCTTATGGTAAGGAATTTTAAAGTTAATGTATTAAATATGAATTAAATTGGGGGGATGAACGGTGACTGTGTAGTTTCCAGTCCATTAGATACTTTTCTTTTTTTAAATTTTTTAAATTTATTAATTTATTTATGGCTGTGTTGGGTCTTCATTGCTGCACGTGGGCTTTCTCTAGTTGTGACGAGCGGGGGCTACTCTTCATTGCGGTATGTGGGCTTCTCATCGCAGTGACTTCTCTCGTTGTGGAGCACGGGCTCTAAGCGTGCAGGCTCAGTAGCTGTGGTGACGGGCTTAGTTGCTCCGCGGCATGTGGGATCTTCCTGGACCAGGGCTTAAACTCGTGTCCCCTGCATTGGCAGGCGGATTCTTAACCACTGCGCCACCAGGGAAGCCCTCATTAGATAAATTTTAATATTTAGAGTTTTAAATATACAGCCATTACTAACATAATTTCTCATAGCTTATGGAGACCTTGAATCCATGCTGCTTTCAGCACCTTTGGGGGGAGAAATTCATTGTAATATGGATCTGTATCAGGCTCTGTCTGAGAATAGTTCAGTACTGAAATGAGACATTTACAGATTGCAGCTGTAGTATATTTGTGATACTGACCTTTCATTTAGAATAAAAAAATCTTGGTTAGGAGGGCAGCTTGGAAGTCAAAGTGTCCAGCCTTGCCCATCTTCTTGAATTACAGTAGTTTTAGTGATCACAAACATGCCTGTTCCTTCACTGAATTGTAGTTATTAAGGCTTTCCATCAAATATATTGAGCTGAAATCGGGTATTATATAAATCCCATTGATTTCATTCTTATTCTCAGGGACTGTCTGTTTCAGAAAATTTTATTTTGGGGCAGCACTTCTTTTAAATGAACTTGGGACCAAAAACACCTAATCAGATCTAGATTTATTAAACTAACATATTTCCTTTTGTCGAAATATAAGCAGCAATGGTATTATAAAGCACTGGAATGAGAGGAGGCCTGAATCCCAGTCTAGGTTTGGCCACTGGATTGGGAGGAGGCCTAAAACCCAGTCAAGCTTTGGCCACTAATGAACTGGCGGCTTTGGCCGAAATGTTTCTCTAATATGCAAAATGAGAGAACTGGCCTGTATGATTTCTTTCCAGTTCCTTTGCATTTTATTTATTTTTTCATTGTTGTGCTCTTGCAATAAAGATTTAAGTAGATACGTACATTTTTATCAGCTTTATTAAGAAACATATAATTCACATGCTGTAAAATCCACCCAATTAAAATGTACATTTCATTGTTTTTTATATATTCAGAGTTGTACAACGATCATCACAATCTAATTTTAGAACTCCTATCACTAAAAATATACATGTATTTTTATTATAAAATAATAATAATTCAGAAAATTATGGAAAATACAGCAAAGTAGAAGATAGAAGACTATCTCCCATAGTTTTACCACTCTGATATTACTACTGTAAGTATTTTGATTTGTTACTGTATATCATTTTTAAAAAGCATAGGACTTCCCTGGTGGCGCAGTGGTTAAGAATCCACCTGCCAATGCAGGGGACATGGGCTCGAGCCCTGGTCCGGGAAGATCCCACATGCCACAGAGCAGCTAAGCCCGTGTGCCACAGTTACTGAGCCTGCACTCTAGAGCCCATGAGCCAGAACTCCTGAGCCCACGTGCCACAACTACTGAAGCCCGTGCACTTAGAGCCTGTGCTCCTCAACAAGAGAAGCCACCACAATGAGAAGCCTGCACACCACAACGAAGAGTAGCCCCCGCTTGTGCAACTAGAGAGAGCCTACGCGCAGCAACACCCAACACGGCCCAAAATTAAAAATATAAATAAATTAATTAATTTTAAAAATTAAATAAAAAGCATAGTTTGTAAGTGTGCTATGTTTTATTTTATATTTTGCTCTTTTCCTGTCTAACACTGTGACCAGACATTTTCCTGCTTGTGTAGCCTTTAAAAACTTTTTTTTTAATGGCTAAATATCTTCTGATAGATAAACCATAATTTACTTAACCATTTTTGTTTCTCTGCTACATAATGTTCAGTCTTTGCACATAAAGTTTTTCTCTCATACAATCATTTCTTCCGCAAACATTGAACATGAATTATATACCAGATACTGCTTTAGGCATTTACGATTAGGGTTAGGGTTAGGGTTTTGGGGACACAAAAACAAGTAAGGAGAAATTCTTGATTGGTAGGGGGAGGTACATGTGCATACAGCTACGTGTACTAAAGCTTTGTAGGTCCTACATAAGAACTATATTTGAGATTTAGTGGAGGCAAAAGTGCAAAGGAGGAAATGATCAATTGTACTGGAGAAGAAGTGTGGTCAGAAAAGCCTTCAAAGATGAGGTAATTTCTAACCTCAAACTTGTAAGATGAGTAGGTGTTTGCCAGTTGTATTCCAAGCAGAAGGTGCTGTACAGGCAAAAGCACATCACCTTGAAACAAGCATGGTAAGATGGGGAACTGCAGGTAGTTCAGATTAGCTGGATTGTGGTATCAGAGATGTGATATGGCAACAGCCAAGGTAAACAGGTCCTCATGGAGCACATTGTGTGCCACACTATGAATTTGAGCTTTATCCTGTAGGTACTGTGAAGCCGTTAGAAGATTTTAGGAAGGAAAGTGACACGATGAGCTTTTTATTTTAGAAAGATCTCTAGAACACCATGTGGGAAAGAGATTGAAGGGGACAGTGAATGAAGCTAGGATTGCAGTGGCCTAGGCTGGAGCTGATGAGGATAGGTGCAGTAGGAATGGAGCTGAATGGTACAGATGTGAGAAATGGTTGAAATAAGAGGTCTTAGGTATTAATTAGATAAGGGGTGTAAGTGAAGTAGAGAAGTTAAGATGATCCTCAGGTTTCCTGCTTGGATGAAGATGTTAAATGTAAGATTTGAGGGTGACAATGCTGAATTTGAGATCACAGTCGTGTGTCTCCTGTTGTATTTTATTGCAAGTAGTTGTTTTGTGAGTATCTTCCCTGGAACATGGTAGGTGCTGTGATACATGAACCTTGTCTGCCATTTTACTGTAGCATTATACCTGGTATGTAGTAGGCATGCAGGTACTTGTTGGATGGGTGGGGATATCTCAGTGAAGATGCCCAATAGGCATTTGATCTATGTGTTTTCATTAGTGTAGACTTCCAAAAGTATGTTACTGCTAGGTCATACGGTTTGAACAATGAGAGGTTTTCCCCCTCTCCCCCCAACATTTTAAAACTTTTTATCACAAAACTTGATTATTAAGAACTTTAAAACATTCAAACAATATATGAGTATATAGAGTAAAAAACGAAAGCCCTTTGTCTATTCCTTAAGGTAAGTAGTATTAGAGTATATGGAATATATCCTTCATCTGTAAGATATATCTGTATCTCTCTCAGCGTGTATAAAAATAAACATACACATATACATGTGTATGTTTTTTAAGAAATGGAGACATACTATATATTTTGTTTCTTAGCTTGCTCTTCCACTTAGTATATAGTGGATGTTTTTCTGTGTTGATATATGTGTGTGTGTGTACATATGATATATATAGTATTGCTTAGTATGTATGCATCATAATTATTTAACTGTTCCCTCATTTTTGGTATAAGTATACATGAGAGTTATGATCAGTAGTTATGTGCATTTTGCATTTTTCTTTGATTCAGCCTCATTTAGAATATAACTATGTATTACTTTAATTGTTGTGTAATATTTGAACATGTTAGGGACTAAGAAAATTTCACCGAAGAGAAGTTTTGGGTAGGCATGATAGCTGTCTTCAACTATTAAAGAACTGACATGTGCAAGACAGAAAAATTGACCTAAGGAGAAGAAGCAGGACTAGTAGGTAGTGAATGGGATTTATAGGGAAACAAATGTTACCTTAGAATAGAGATGAGCTCCCGAGCAAAGGTGCCTATGGATGGGATGGACTGCCCAGGAAAGAACTTACCAGTGGGACTGGCCCTGCTTCATCATGCTGTCTGTTCATAGGGATGCTACAGAAGATATTCAGTCACTGGATACGGGCCACAGGTAGAACGAAATGATGTTTAAGACTCCAAGATATTAGACTTAGTAAAGACCTGTCTGTTTTTTGGAAAGAAACAGTATTGTCAGATGTGAGGATGTATGAGAATCCCTAATTTTTGAATTTACGGAATTTGGAATTGAAGAATATATTGTTAGTTTTAATGGGAAAACCCTTCTTAGTTTCACCTCTGATTATAATTTAATTTCTAAAAATAGATTTCCCTCTATTATAACAGAAATACAAGCCTGCTATGAAAGAAAAAGTTATTAAAATGCAGAGGGTTTAAAGGAAAAATGGAATTATAGCTAACATTCTATTTTGTAGTCAGATTGTGCTAAAATGCTTAGGGGAACAGCAGCAGAAGCTGTCCCTTGTTTCTTCCCATTCCCAATGTTCCAATAATGTCCCATTCCCAGTGTACTTCCATTCATTTGGTTTGTTTCTCTTGATATTTGTCTTCATATTTCTAAAGTATTTATGCATATTACTTCTTCTTAGTTTGTTAATTTCAAGAACTTATCCGTGACTTTTTATTACAGTATATGTGAGTTTTATCTCACCCTTTTACCCTCCCATCATCTACTGAAATTGGGTGGACCATTGGCTTTTTTGTTATCAACCCTCAAGTTACAGTATCTGTAGGCATCTTCTTTTTTAGGTTCACATTCTCCAGAAAGATCTTGTAATTGACTGGGAGTGTTCTAGAGGTTGTGGGAGAGAGGCACCTGAGTCCTTTGTATTCAGACTTGAGATTAGTCCCTCCACATTCACTTCCTCAGTTTACTCTTGCCTTCCTCTGCTGTGAGTTACAAGTCTGGGAATACATTTATCTTGTCTCTAATATAATTAATGGTTTTTGAGCGCTTACTGTATTGTACTGAGAGTTTTATATGTATTAAGTCTCTCAAGAGTCTGCAGGTAGATACTGTTATTATTTCCATGTTATAAGTGAGAAAATTGAAGCTCAGAAAGGCTGTATAACTTGCCCAAGACCACACAGCTAGAAGGTTGTAATGTCTAGGCTTGAGCATAAATCTGACTTGAGCCTCTGTTCTTAACCATGGAACTGTGTTACATCCTCTAAGTTCCTCAGTAGCAACTCCTCTTCATTGCAAAATTTGAATAAAGACTGATTTGGGGTTTCTTTTTCTGTTTGTCTCTTCTGTTTTTCATTTCTCTGTTGTCTTTTTTGCCTTCCTGTGGGTTACTTGAACTATTTTTAGAATTCCATTTTGATTTATCTGTGGTATTTTTTATTCTTTTTTAAAAAAATTTATTTATTTTTGGCTGCACTGGGTCTTTGTTGCTGCTCGCAGGCTTTCTCGAGTTGCGGCGAGCGGGGGCTACTCTTCGTTGTGGAACACGGGCTCTAGGCACGCGGGCTTCAGTAGTTGTAGCACGCAGGCTCAGTAGTTGTGGCTCGAGGGCTCCAGAGCACAGGTTCAGTAGTTGTGGCGCACGGGCCCAGCTGCTCCGTGGCATGTGGGATCTTCCCAGACCAGGGCTCGAACCCACGTCCCCTGCATTGGCAGGCGGGCTCTCAACCACTGCTCCACCAGGGAAGCCCCTGTAGTATTTTTAGTGTATTTCTTTGTATAGCTTTACAATGGTTGATATGGTATATACATAACTTATCACAGTCTACTGGTGTTGACATTTTACTAGTTTAAGTGAAGTATAGAAACCTTCCCTTTACATCCCTTTACCCTCCCTTGTTTATAGTATAATTGTCTTAAACATTTCCTTTATGTATATTGATACCTATATAAGTTATAATTTTTGCTTCAAACATCAAAACTCTAGAAAAAGGTATTTAATTTTTTAAAACCCTTTTCATTATTCTTTCTTCCTGATGTTCTAAGATTCCTTCTTTTATTGTTTCCTTTCTGCTTAGAGAACTTCCTTGAGCTGTTCTTTTAGGGTAGATCTGCTGGTGACAAATGCCTTGATTGCCCCTTTGTTCTTGAAAGTTAGTCTCTCTGGATGTAGAATTGGGGATGACAGTTCTTTTCTTCAGCACTTGAAAAACTGTCACTTTCTTTGGACCTTCATGGTTTCTGGTGTGAAATCTGCTGTCATGTGAATTGTTGTTCCCCGTAGGTAATGTGTCATTCCTCTTTCTGCTTTCAAGATTTTTTTCTTTGTCTTTAGTTTTCAGAAGTTTGTGTCTTAGAGTGGATTTCTTTGAGCTCATCCTGTTTGAAGTTTGCTTAGCTTCTTGAGGTTGTGTGTTTTATATCTTTTGCCAAATTTGGGAAATTTTCAAACATTATTTCTTTTTTTTTTCATGTTTATTGGAGTATAATTGCTTTACAATGTTGTGTTAGTTTCTGCTGTACAGCAAAGTGAATCAGCTATATGTATACATATATTCCCATATCCTCTCTCAACCATTATTTCTTCAAATACTTTTAAGCCTTACTCTTTTTCTTCTCTCCTTCCAGGACTCTGATGCCATGGATATTAGATATTAGATCTTTTGTTATAGTCCCACAGGTCCCTGAGGCTCTGTTCATTTTTTCATTCCATTTTTTCTCCTATTGTTCAGATTGGGACTTTTTTATTCTGTCTTCCTCTTTTCCACTGGCTGCTGAACCCATCTTTTGAGTTTTTTATTTCAGTTTTTATATTTTTCAGTTCTAAAATTCCCATTTGATTCTTTTCCCTATATTTCTATTTCTTTGCTGAGACTTTTTTTTTCCCATTTGTTTCAAGCATGTTTGTAATTGTTTGTTGAAGCATTTTAATGATGGCTGCATTGAAATCCTTGTCGGGTAATACTAACACCTGTGTCATCTGTGTGTTAGTATCTGTTGATTGTCCTTTCCTAGTCCTTTGGCTCTTCTGGAGACTTTTTGTGTGTGCCCATTGATGCTAATGGGTTGTTGGCATCTCCGTCACCCGGTCCAGGATGTATGAGGCAAAAAGAAAATCTGAGGACCTCACTGCTGTGTCGTTCCTCATATCCTGTAGTCCCTAGACAGTCTGTCTTCTCTTTACCTTTTTGTGTTTGTTTTCTATATAATGTTCAGGATGTTTAACTGTACTTAGCAGGAGGAATTAATTCCTTCCTTAATTCTTTACTTAATTATTTTAAATGACAGATACCTATCTGTACTGGTTCGTTTATACTATGATAGTGCTACTTCTGGGACAACTTCAGAAAGCTCAACTACTCCTCCCCCTCCCCCCAAGGGGAAGAAAACCTGTTTTTTGTTAAATCAACACTTAAGGGCCAGCTGATTTTATACTTTTCTAAAATGTTTGAGTCTCCCTTTTTTCACTGAGCCACTTGTACTGTTATCTTGAACTGTTAAGAGCTTCTATTACTAGATATGAAGATGTCATGAAAACATTCTTTTTTATTGCTTAGTTAGGAAAGCTTGTTGTGGATTTGAGTATATGTTTAAAAAATAAAGAAGAAACGTTGGTGACCCATGCAGTTAGGGCAATAAGTGAGACTCATGCATTTTTATCTGTAAGGGTGGTATGATATACTTTAACTTAGAATATGTGCTAAGTTACCCTTTTTCCTTCTCAGCTGGAGTCGAGATGGTCATAAGCTCGTGAGTGCTTCCACTGATAACATAGTGTCACAGTGGGATGTCCTTTCAGGCGACTGCGACCAGAGGTTTCGATTCCCTTCACCCATCTTAAAAGTCCAGTATCATCCGCGAGATCAGTATGTTTAATCTGTGCTATTCTCTCCTGGGGTGGGTCTAATTCTATCTCCAGGCTCGTGACAATTTCAGTTTAAGGTTTTAGGATGCAAAAGCCCACATCTCTTCAAACCTCTTCTATATAAAATAATCTTTCCAGATTATCTGGATCTACTGAATAGATTTTAAAGAGACTGTTGTAGTATATAATTAAAAACTGGCCTATGTTAATTAAGACTTCAGAAATGGGCAAAGGTAGAAATAAGTATAATAACTGTTCTTTACCTGGGGTTTTCCTCCAATTTGAATTTCTTTAGTACGGGAAACAGTTCATTATGAAAACTATATTTAAGAAAAAGAGCTACCCATCATTCTATTACTGAGATATAACTATTTTCATTTCTCTAGGTTTTCTTTTAGTCAAGTTCTCTTTAAGTATAAAGTTTATTGTATAGTGCTTCATAACTCACAAAGCACTTACTAGCTCACAAAGCATTTGTCTATTAGATGTACACAAATATGTATTTTTACATAGTTTTAATTGGTATTTTGCCTTTCACTTTATTTCATACATATTTTACCAGTTTGCTACATCTTCATATTTATTTTTAATAATTACATTTTATCTTGTCAAGGTAAGATCTCATAACTTTACTCAGTCATTTCCCTATTATTAGGAATTTAGAGTTTAGGCTTTTTCACTATTTTAAATATGCTTGGGCTGGGAGAGTTGATGAGGTAGTAGATAGGAATTACAGAAAAGAGCAGAGAGTCAGCCTTCTGATATCATAGCAACAGCCAATGTACTATTCATATTTTTAAACAGGAACAAGGTTCTCGTGTGTCCCATGAAATCTGCTCCTGTCATGTTGACCCTTTCAGATTCCAAACATGTTGTTCTGCCCGTAGACGATGACTCCGATTTGAACGTGGTTGCATCTTTTGATAGGCGAGGAGAATATATCTATACAGGAAATGCAAAAGGCAAGGTAAGCCTAGAAGCTTAGAAGCTGGTGAAATACGCATCAGTCATCCTGTGCATTGGCTCATTTCATGTTTGCTTGTTCTCCTTTCTTTGAAATTTCTTTTATCCCTTGACTAAGCATGCCTCCTGCCTGTGGCAAATATAGCCTATTTTTCTCTCATGCCTTAATAATTTCTGTTCTTTGGATTTAGAGCAGTCAGAGGTTATTTGACCTAGAGAAGGATGGGGGGCTTTTACTGGATGCTAGTAATGAAAGGCCATTACTAAATTATAAAATTTAAAAATCATATCATCAGTGGAATACTGCTGATAAAATGTCTGATATCTTGGTCTGCAAATATTGTACACTTTAGGCTAGCTTAATCTATAGTTTTGTGTAGTAAGTTGGGTTAGGTGAGCTTTAGGGTCCTTTTCAAGCTTATTAGAGTTTGAGTTCCATTGCACTTTGATTTTTTTTTTTTTTTTTTTTTTGACTGGGACGTATGGGCTAGTACAGTTTCATGGCTACTTTAGAGAGTGGCAGTTTTTTTTTTTTATTGTGGTAAAATGCACTTAACAAAATTTACCGTCTTAACCATTCTTAAGTGTACAGTTCAGTGGTGTAAAGTACATTCACATTGTCGTGCAGTCATCACCATCGTTTATCTCCAGAGCTCTTTTCATCTTGCACTCACTCACCTTGTACTTACTAAATAATAACTTGCTATTTCCTACTCCCTTTCACTCCTTGGAAACCATCATTCTACTTTCTATCTCTATGAATTTGGTTATTCTAGTACCTGTATAAGTGGACTTATCCAGTATTTGGTTTTTTTGTGACGGGCTTACTTCACTTAGCATAATGTCCTTAAGATTCATTCATGTTGTAGCATGTGTCAGAATTTCCTTTCTTTTCAAGTCTGAATAGTATTCCATTGTATGTATGTGTCACATTTTGTTTATCTGTTGATGGATACTTGGGTTGCTTCTACTTTTTGACTCTGGATAATGTTAAACATTATCTTTTAACAATAGGTTAAGACACTGTCCTTTAATTGAAGAGGTAAAAGGCAATAGCAGTTGATCAAGTTGAATACATGGGAATAGAGATATTCATATTAATATTTTCACCCAGTCTTTGCCCAGTTTTAGAAACAGAAGCCAAATCTAATTACTGTAAGTTATCAGAATACTTATTATTTTTCTCTTTTAAACTTTAGATTTTGGTCCTAAAAACAGATTCTCAGGATCTTGTTGCTTCCTTCAGAGTAACAACTGGAACAAGCAATACCACAGCCATTAAGTCAATAGAGTTTGCCCGGAAGGGCAGGTAAGTGAGACCTGTCTTTTTAGAGACAGTTTTAAAAGTGAGTAGAATGCAAAAATACGTTGAGATTCACAGTTTTTGTGTATATTATCCTTAATTTTTTTAAAAGTTTACTTAAAAAATAGTTATAGAAACTGTCACTATCTGGTTGTTAAGTTGATAAGATTTACTGCTTTGAGCCAGCAGTCACATCTTATCGGGAGGTTAACAGGCAGTTCCTTTACAGAAAAGATGTCTGAGTGGTCTGTGCATAGAACCAGAATGTCTGGCATGTGGTGAGCACTGGGTAAAGATGAGCTGCTATATTATAATCAGAATTGATGTCACAGAATTCACGTAGTAACTGCACTTTACTTACATAAAACCTATTTATTTACCCTTTTAATTTCAGATGTTTTTCTGATGTTTGATTACCCAGCTAGAAGTAGATTTATGTATCAACAGAAACAAGAAGGAAATAGGTGTCAGTAAGAGAAGTAACAGTCATCCTATTTTGTATGGGAACCACCATACATACTTAGAGGACATTCATGTTCAAATTCTCTTGAAGCAAGAGACAGTGAAGTCTGTAAGAAGGTGGTAAAATCACTTGTATTTTAGACAGGTTTCCAACACTCAGTGTTATCACAGTAAAAAATTGGACAATCCAGAATGATATATTTAGTTTGTTAACTCATTAAGAATATATTGTATATAAAGCAGGCCAGAGGAATGAAGTATTTATATATATTTAACTGTAAGCTTCTGAATTCGGGAAACTGGTTTCAATTTAGAGGTTTTGGATTTTAGTCAAATACTGCTGATTAGTTTGTGCATCTAGGGTTCAGGGATTACACAGGAAGGGAAGTAAAGCGTTTTCTCACTTCACGTTATATTTTGGCTTGGAAGGTAACAGGTAGATACATAAATAGTCTAGTCTATTACTTAGATTTTCACTCAGTCTCTCCCTGATTTGTTAGTTGTCTTATGGTACTATTATAAGTAACTGGTAGCTATGGAAAATGTTAACAGGAACAGATTCTGACCTCTGGTGTTGATATTTTTATCCTTTCTGTAGTTGCTTTTTAATTAACACAGCAGATCGAATAATCAGAGTTTATGATGGTAGAGAAATCTTAACCTGTGGAAGAGATGGAGAGCCTGAACCCATGCAGAAATTGCAGGACTTGGTGAATAGGTATGTATCACAACCTAGAAGAATATGTGGTAATTCATGGCCTGGGGTCGGGTTCCGGTTCTACTTGGGTACTTTCTTTGTCCTTTAGGACCCCATGGAAGAAATGTTGTTTCTCTGGGGATGGGGAATACATAGTGGCAGGGTCAGCCCGGCAGCATGCCCTGTACATCTGGGAGAAGAGTATTGGCAACCTGGTGAAGATTCTCCATGGGACAAGAGGAGAACTCCTCTTGGATGTAGCTGTGAGTAGGATGAGAGGTTGCTGTTGTTACTTATGTAATACAGAAAATCTTGGATTCATTCTTAGAACTGATTTTTCTTTGCTTCATTAAAATTTAGTGGCATCCTGTTCGACCCATCATAGCATCCATTTCTAGTGGAGTGGTATCTATCTGGGCACAAAATCAAGTAGTAAGTATTTTTCTGGTTTAACCGCTTTGAAGCTAGATACCCTTTCCTTTTATCAAAGACCTTTACAACTAGTAAGCCCAAAATTACCTTTTATACTTTCTTTTCCATATGATTCTTCTAATTAAATAGTTCAGTGCATCTAGTTTTGCTTTATTTTAATGGTAAGGTCTTGGTCCAAAGTCAGTTTACCAGCTCTGTTTTCAGGGAGAAAATCTAGTGTACTTCCTGGTACGTTTTTCTGTTGCTCATCTGAGATAGAGTTTTCTTGTGCTTTTCTTATTTTCAGCTCAGTTAGCTTCTGTTTTACATCTTGGTTTTATTTTGAACACCGTTAATTATATTTGTAATCAGTGTACTCATAAGAAAACGTAACAGTTTACCTCAGAATTACATCTTAAAAAGATTAAAGAAGGCAGTTATTTATGAAAGAACCACAGTTAATAACATGGAATGTTTAAGATAGGAAATGCCTTAAGGTAGTAAAACTGTAGATACCTAATTTTTATTATCTGCCAAATTTGATCTCAGAATTTTGAGTCTCATTCATGCTCAATCCTTTAATTTATATCATTAATGTCTAGGTTACAGACCGCTGCTTTCTCATACAGTTAAGTAGTATATTTTGTTTGTGGCATAGGAAAATTGGAGTGCATTTGCGCCAGACTTCAAAGAATTGGATGAAAATGTAGAATATGAAGAAAGGGAATCAGAGTTTGATATTGAAGATGAAGATAAGAGTGAACCTGAACAGACAGGTAATATTTCTCAATTGCAGATAGTATTTCCCAAAGGAAAAATGATTGTTTTACTCAGTACTCATTCTTAATTTGTGTTGAAAATTCACTTCAGCACTTAGTCTAATTTTTTTTTCTAAGCTTACACAGTTTTGACAGTGTTTTTTGAATATTTATTGGTAAGGCATTGACTCAGGGCTTACATGGGCATTACTAGGACTCAAGCAGCTCTCTTAACGTTTCACTTTGTATTTCCTGACCAATTGCAGATGATTAAATGAGGATTTGCATGGGGCACCTAACAAAGCCACCCACACGCTGGGTGCTCAGCTGCTGTTTGGGTATTGTCACTCCTTTGTCAGTAAGGTGAAGGTAAAGAGCGTGGGCTCTGGAGTCAGACTGCCTTGGGCAGAATACTTATTCTGTAAACCTAAACTTCCTTTTCTGTTTCTGCCTTTTCGGGTTGTGGGGAATAAATGAGACAATTCACGTAAAGGGCTCACTATAGTGTCTAGGCCATAATGAGCATTCAAATGTTCTCTTCTACTATGATTATGATCGTGATCATTGTTATTTTTATCTCTTGGCTTCTGAACTTCTAGATAGGAAGTTAGTTGAGAATAAAGATTTCACTTAATAGCCCCATCGTTGTCTAAACACAGGGCTTTGCGTCTGGCAGGGGTTTGTGTGTATGAATGCTTAATGTGCCCAGTTGGCACTGTCAGCTTGAGTAATTAATGCCACAGGTCATTGACTGCTGGGCCACTTGATGGTGTCAGGAATCAGGGAATTGGGATTGAAATTAGTTCTCTCCAGCTTGAAAGTGCTGGTCCTCACTTCTGTGATATTAGATAACTTACATGCCTCCTGTGTCTTAGGAAGACCGTCAGGGCTGCAGTATATTCTGGATTGTATTAGTGTTATTGGACTGTGTTGTACGAAGCCTTCCCAAACTTCCGCAGAAGTTGTTTCTCCTTCCCGTCTCCTTGGCACATTGCACATACCTTTACTGTAGCACTTACTGTATGGAACTGAAATTATCTGTGTGTATCTGTCTCCCCAATTAGACTTCTAAAATTTTTACTGAAGAACCGTTCCCAACTTTCTGGGGGATTGCTCTATTCCCGGTGCCTAGCGTGTGGTGGAAATTCAGCAGATATTTGCAGAACGACTAAGTAAAACGAACTGTTTGGTTTTCCTCCTTTGTTTCTCCTGGATTTCAGTTTATGAAAACCATAAGCTATATGTAAAAAGCAGTTTTCTACTTCTTCTCACACCTCTGCTGTGTTTTTGTCCTGCAGGGGCTGATGCTGCAGAGGATGAGGAAGTGGATGTCACCAGTGTGGACCCTATTGCTGCCTTCTGTAGCAGGTGAGCTGCCGCCGAAGGCTGGGCCTGGGGTGCTCCTCCTCCTCAGTCTCTGGTTGTGCTGCTCAGTTCCCCGGCTCTTCCTTCAGGCCCATCTGCCTTTTACCTCAAAGAGGTAACTCCTCTGGTGCGCAAGAAATCCCTTCCCTTCTCCCTTGATAGAAAAATCTTAAGAAAGTGAAATAATTTGTTTATGCCATTTATTTTACTACTGATTTTATTAATCTGATCTCCTTTTTAAAAAGTTTATTTATTTATTTATTTATGGCTGCATTGGGTCTTTGTTGCTGCGCTCAGGCTTTCTCTAGTGGTGGCGAGCGGGGGCTACTCTTCCTTGCGGTGTGTGGGCTTCTCATTGCAGTGGCTTCTCTTGTTGCGGAGCACGGGCTCTAGGCGCGCGGGCTTCAGTAGTTGTGGCTCGCGGGCTCTAGAGCGCAGGCTCAGTAGTTGTGGCGCACGGGCTTAGTTGCTCTGTGGCATGTGGGATCTTCCCAGACCAGGGCTCGAACCTGTGTCCCCTGCATGGGTAGGTGGATTCTTAACCACTGCGCCACCAGGGAAGCCCCTGTTTGATTTCTTTTTATTTGTCTTGGCTTTCTTGAAATTTTAGATCCATACCTGTTGCTTATGGTTAGATGATTCTGCCCTAGAGGAAGGGTTCATGGTTTAAGCAACTTTCTCCTCTTTTTTCCTATCCCTTTTCTGATCCTGTTCCAAATAGTGATGAAGAGCTGGAAGATTCAAAGGCTCTATTATATTTACCCATTGCCCCTGAGGTAGAAGACCCAGAAGAAAATCCTTATGGCCCCCCACCGGATGCAGTGCAAACCTCCTTGATGGACGAAGGGGCTAGTTCAGAGAAGAAGAGGCAGTCTTCAACAGATGGGTCCCAGCCACCTAAGAAGAAACCCAAAACAACCAATATTGAACTGCAAGGAGTACCAAATGATGGTAAGAGCCACATTTTCTCTCCCTCACCTGACAGACGCCACTCTCCAGCACAATCTGGTAATTTCCTGTTTGGGTGATTTTCCCTTAAAGGAATTTTCCCATGAGTCTTTTTTATAGTGCTTTACAACTTTGTAATAACTTCATCTGCTTTCACTTCTCTTTTAAAATGGGGAGATTCTGCTCTCAGTACTTTGCCTAAGATGACGTACTTTAACTCTTCTGACATCTGGCTCAGTTTGTTTAAATACCCTACCTCTCCCGCAAGATTCTCATTAGGTAGTAAAGTACTAGTCAGACTTGGACAACCTTAATTCTTCCTACCTACTTTTACAGTCTGACTCTAGAAGCCTTTTTAATTACATGGTTGAGTCTGGATTCTTACCCTGGTCTGTCGCGTACCAAAGCCCATTCCCTTTCTGCTCTCACATGCCAGTGTGCACATGTGCATTCCTGTTCTGGCTTGTGTGATAAAGTATCAGTGTGTCTTTGAGCTACCTTTCCCATTTAGAGCTGCTGTGGCTTCATATGAATCACATAGACCATGTGGCCAAGGAACTGTTTCTCATTTAATGGCCACTCTTCTATAGTTTATAATTAATAAACAAAACAAACTTTTCTTCTTGTATTAGTGGACCTGAGACACAAGAGCAGAATTCTTTGCTCATGGATAGGTGGCATGGCACATGGTCAGTTGGGGTGACGTGTGGATTTCTTTCTGTGCCTATCTGTCCTTTTACAGAAGTCCATCCACTACTGGGTGTGAAGGGGGATGGCAAATCCAAGAAGAAGCAAGCAGGCCGGCCTAAAGGATCAAAAGGTAAAGAGAAAGATTCTCCATTTAAACCGAAACTCTACAAAGGGGACAGAGGTTTACCTCTGGAAGGATCAGCGAAGGGTAAAGTGCAGGCGGAGCTCAGCCAGCCCTTGACAGGTAAGGACACATTGGGAGCACTGTCTGGCTTGCTTCGTGGCCTTGCTTTGTACAGCCCCTGACTCCGTTTAACTGCGGCATTGTTTCCTTCCTTCCCTCCTTTTCCCCAGTGGCAGATATTCTCTGAGTTTTAAGCTACTGCCGAGGGCAGGCTAAACCAGATTTGGCTTAATTCAGTGGCTCTTAACCTTGGGTCTATAACCAGGGGATCTCCGTTCCCTTGGTCTTATGCAAAATATTGTGTGAATATTTTTTGGGGGAAGATGCCTGTATATTTCACTGGATTCCTGTAGGAATCTGTGACCTGAAAAAGGGTAAGAACCCCTGGTTTAATTCATTTTTTAATCTGTGTTTGCTCCTAGGTTTTTTGTTTTGTCTCAAATGAAAGATCCAGACAGATTAACCAGAAATATGAGCTTCTTTATACAGCCCCTGACTATTTAACTGTAGCATCTTTTTTCTCTCTCTTCAAATTGTTGAAATCCCAGAGGTGGTGTTTTTCTCTCTTTCCGTGGTCTAGAAGCAATGATGGAGTTGTTAGTAGTACTATCACGTTAAGGAAGAAGATGAGGTGTTTTGTTTTTTCAAACAGGAGATTACCAAAAAGACAAACTTTGTAGCTTCTTAACACCTAAGCCTCTTGAAACTTACTGTTTTCTCACTTTTATATATGATTGAGGGATTTTTATTGGAGGATGGAGAGCAGTTTCAATTTCCAGTCAAATACTTGTGAATCTAGGCTAAATGGTCTTTTGTTTGGAAAATAGTAAGCAAACTCAAGTTCATTTCTGCTCAAATATCGTTGGGTTTTGGAAACTTTTTGTTTTGTTTTATATTTAGGCACTGCTTTAGTTAATACATTACTCTCAGTTTTCTGTGGCTAGGTCAGTAGATTCAGAGGCAGGACTAACAAAATATCAGTGTTTGTATTTAGGTTTTTTTTTTCCCCCACTTTAAAATTTTAATTGTGTTAATCCAAATGTGATGATATGCAAAACAGAATTCCTTAAGCCAGTTAATCATTGTGAAGATGAATTCTCTTCTACAGAGAAGCTGAAACAGACTCAATTACTCATCATTTTGAGTATTCTCCCTCAAGTTCACTAGATTTAGACTTTTCATAGTACAACACCATACCATTGGAGCACTAGCATTTTTTTCCCCAGCAACAATATTTGTGGTACTCCACTGATAATCAGTTACCACCTCCACATTCAGTCCACTTAGGGCCATGTCTGTATATTTTTAAAAATAGCCTGGAAGAGTTACATGGGCATTGCCAACAAAGATTGCATGTCAGTAATTGACTAATGTAAATAAAAACCATCCTTCCATAACCCACTTCTTGCATAAGCAGATGCCACTATAGAAGAAACAATTTAAAGTTCAAATAGATTTCCCTGGCCCCAAGAGCTGAAATGCTTCAGGGTGATTTAAAATGTAGGCAAACATATTGAATTAATTGAAATACTCTAAGACATACTTTCCCAGCATCTTCAGAATCTATCTGTAATTAATCATTTGCTTTTTAATACTAAGCATATGGCAAATAAACCATTTGAAGTTTTTAAAAACTAAAATTTTCTCTCTATAATACAGTGATTTCAACTTTTAATTATAGTTGATATGGTCACTAAAAGTTACTAAATATTTTTGGCATTTCCCAAATTGGGTTTTTGTCAAAGGTACCAGGAAGTACTGTTATATTTTACAGCTTAGAGTATAATAGCAGTGGTATTTTTTAGCTATGCTTCAAAAACATCTAAATGAGATGTTAGAAAGTTTACTTAGAAAGTTTACTTAGCCGTACAGGAATGGGCCTTTTTATTCCCTAAAGTTTTCAAAATACTGCATTGAAATGTTGATCTGTGTGTAAAATACATAGTGTTTGTACATATCAGCATTTCAGAACTCCTTCTAGCAAGACTGGATATCATTATCAATGGCCTATTAGAAGTTTATTCCCACTCACTCAGCTGACAAGGTTAAAAGAGGTACCGACCTCATTAAAGGCTAGAACTTGTGTCTTGAAACAGCAGGGTGCTTCAGACTGGATTTTTATTTTCTGCATTATTGTTATCAGGGACTTGAGTTGGTCAGCCTTAAATAGAGGCAGCTATTTTAATGGCTTCACCCTTTGAAAGGACTAGAGGAGACTTTTACATAACAAGGCCAGGGTGATGATACGCTTTCTGATAACACACAGACAAAACAACTCTAGATTACTGCCAACATTTTACCAACTTCTCATGATTGTCTGCATCGCCTACTTCCCCGTGTAATCTATACTTCCTTCTTCCCATTTTCTCCTTCTCTTGCCTTGGTTCCTTGGCCTTTTCCTGAATGGAAATGGCCAGATCAAACTCCCGAGTGTGCTGAGGAGCAGGATCATTAAGAAATCTGGAAAAAGGCACTGTGATCTAGTCCTAACACTTCCGCAGAAGGGCTTTCAGCCACTAGCTGCAGTGGGGTTTGGATCTTTATGAAGGCTGTGAATCTGGGGGAGAGTGCTGAAACTGAGTGTCATATAATGCGCCATTAGAAGTCTCAGTTTCAGGACAACCTGTCATATCTTTTGTGTGGGTTTCTTTGGGCGAAGGTGGCGCTTCATCCAATACCATTTTCAGCTTGGAGGGCCCAGAGCAGGCAGAGGCTGGCTGACACATGCTGTTCATTTTCACATGTGGCTCCCCCAGGCCTCTGAGGTAATAAAAACTCTTATGTCTCATGTTCTTCCACACCTTGGAGAGTTTCAGTAAAAAGCAGCATGCTGTCATTGTGGATTTTCCACCAGATATTAAGAAATGAATCCTGATCCTCAGTGGCTGAGGCTGAACCATCTTCAAAGATTAATTCAGTCTGATGGGTATATTTGTAGATTCAGTGCTTTGTGGACCTCCCCTCCCCGCAAATGCCTAGAGCCAAATCGTTTGAAGGCAGATTGTAGGTGTAGGCTATTGCTCAAGTTAGATAAATGCCAACTGTTTGTTAATATCTGCAATTTATCAGTTACTGAAGAAACTGTTCAGTAAGCCCTGATAGGCCTGACAAAGCTGCTATAGTCTGTTGCATGTTGCAACAGGAGAGTATGCATTTCAGGTGACAGTTGGAAGACACATAGACCGCCAATAGAAGTAATCTAGCCATCTGGAATCTGGGGCTGTAGAAAATTCTTCCCTGTCACACAGCTCATCAGTATTGAACAGTACCAGTGGACCCACATCCACGAAGACACACTTTCTGTGATGAGTGAGGACCCATCAGTGAAGCTTGAGGGTAACCCTGAGCTGGGGACTTTTCAGAAAGTCCAGATCGACATAGCACCATCTGTCAGATTCCCCCTGGTTACCTCATTAGATACTCTCCAGAGGGCAGTCCTCAGGATCGAAACTTGAGATGTGAGCAGAACCACCAGTGTCCCGGTTGCCCTGTGACCGCTCAAAGATTGCCCCAGAAGTAGGGCTCCTTGGCAGTAAACACCATCGGTAGCAAGTGTGACAAAGTTGTGGTCTGTCACATATGTGGTCTAGAGGCCTTGTGGGATGGTGGGCATGAAGGGAATGGTGTGCACCTGGGTCCGTTGAGGGTGGCAAAGGCCAAACTGAGCAGAGGTGCCACTTCTGGGGGCCGACAGGCCCTGCGCTGATTTCCCTGCCTTTGGCTGCACCACTGCCCTCCTGGTACTGGCCCCCCACCCTGGGCCTCTGAACCATATTCTGTTCACTTGCTGAATCTGATTGTTTTAAATGCTTGGTAGGGGCTTCCTCCCCCACCTTTTTGAAAAATGATCAGTTTCTCAAAGACTAATTTATGAATTCCTGCTAAAATCATATTTTTAGATGGCTAGTTGGGTATTCTCATTCTGTGTGGTCTTATTAGCTGACTAAGGTAATGTTTGAAAATTAATATCCAGTGTTTTCTTAGGCCACCCTGGCTTGGCTGCTTTGGAGAGGTACCAATAACAGCTGTTTACCATGAGCTGAATTTTTCTTGATTTTATATTACTGGAGATTTCTGTCATGTTGCGGCTAAATAATACTTGGGGCAGATTTTTAAGTAGCCTGGAGATCTTCTGCTTTGTTGCTGTTTCTGTATATCTTATCTTGCTCACAGACTTGCTTGCTCTGGTATTGGTTTGTTGCCTGATGCCTCAACAAGCTTTGTTTTTGGTCTGTTCACAGGAAAGAGAGCAATAAAGAAAAAACATTAACTGACCTCAGATAATCAGTATAATAATGTAGCTCATTAGTCATCTTGAGTGCCCATTATTAATGCAAGCCACTGTTTCTTCTTATGAGTTAGGCATAAAATATCAATGTTGTCTATTTTTAAACTGTTAAACTAGATTGGTCAGAGTACCTGTGGAAACAGAGAAACTAGCCTTAAAGTGTTAAAGGCCTGTTACTGAGTCCTCTGGAGTAGATTCTTTTATCTCACGATTTTTAAAAAAATCAATTGAAGAGGTTAATTATTACGTTTTATGTTGAAAGATCTGAAAAACTGATGCTTAAATATACTTTTTATCTTACTGAACTATATAAAGTTTAAATTTGATTTTTAACATGTAGCATCCAGGAGAGTTTGTATCTCATAATTTCAGTCTCTTCTCAGGCAAATTGGAATTTATTTTTATTGCCAGTTTTCATCTGTGCTTGAACTTATTTAAAATCAGGTTAAAAGCAAGGTTTATAAATGGGTACTTTTTTTTTTTTTTTTTTACAACTTGGGCAATTATTTTTAACCATTTTACCTTCAAGTGGCATGTTCTTCCCCATTCCAGATGACACTGGGAGGACTTTCTTCACCTTGTTCTCTTTTTACACTTCCTAGTTAATATTTCACAACAACCCATTTAAGGATGTCCCTCAGAGATTGAACAGCTTCTGTGGAGTAATCAGGGAAGTGTTCATTTGATTTTACTATTTAGGATTTTATTTATTGATCAGTTGTTGGCGCATAGAAATGCCAACAGTAGTTTTCGTTAACATTTCACCATATTTGGGATTCTGAGGAGCTGAGAGTATCATTTAAGGAAGAAGGATGTTTGGAAAAGGGTTTGTTGCTCACCGTTAATCATTTAGTGGCGAAGTAGTCTAGTGTATATGAAAGATTGAAAGAGGCAGTACCCTAGAATTTCCTTTCCTCTACTTACTGCACCTTTTGGAATATGAAGCATTATATGTTAACACCTTGGAGAATGGTTAGAAGCTTGGAAAATGTGTAGAAGTCTGATCATTTTGCCTTTTTTTCTCCCTTTGGGGCAGTGCTGAGAAAAGTACTGAGGGAGGGAGTGGGGTTTGGATTATTTGTTGCTTCAGTAAAGAGTAATTGGGAGTTGGAGTTGGTTTTAACTTAAAGGGGGGAAGTTCTTAGCCCATGTGTGCTTGTAATGCATCATCCAGCATCTGTATTTGTGTTCTTGAAAGTAACTGGTCTAAGTTGATGCTAAAAGAAATCTTTTTATTTCTCATCTTTTTAGCAGGGGGAGCAATCTCAGAACTGTTATGAAGGCCCTTGAAGTTCTTCGTTCTTCCCTACTTTGCCATCGTGTGGCCTCTGGACACTGTGGTCAGTCATTTGAGATTGACTTTAATTTAAAACAAAGGCCTCTGTCTTCCACCCAGGAGGTGGAAGGAGTGAATTTTATGTTTGAATGAAGAAGTGAATTATGGAAGAAGAATATATGTCCCTTCCCTTTCAAGCATAAGTCCAAATAGGCTCTCAGGAATGAGGATTTGTGAAGACATCAAACAGGAGTTTTGACTCATTTAAACTTTAATGCTTGTTATGTTGCTGGAGAAGAGATTCCTGTTTTGCTCGTCTGTCTTTACTGTACCCAGCATCATTTCGGCCTGTCATTTCCTATCTCCTACTTGCCTTCCCTCCACAGTGCACGTCCTTGCGTGACTTGTTCTTATCTGAAATTTTGCTGCCTGTATCCTAGGAAAACTTCTGTTGCACATTCTTTCTTCCATTTTTAAACTTACCCACTCACCAGATACCTCCTATATTTCCATATTGTGTTACAAAGATGGGCAGAAAAGAAAGTGCTGGAAAGATTTCAGATTTTCCAAAAGGAAAGAAAGATAAGAAAGGCCCCCTCTTTTTTAACATACTATAACATTTTGCTCAAGAAGTTGAGCTATAAGAGGGTCAGGTTTTTCGTTGTATTCTTTTCATTGCATGTTTCCAGTATTGGTTCATTCTCATTAATCGTGGTTTTTGAAGATAGCTAGTTCATTTGTCTCCAGCAAAGAATCATCAGTAGTTTATATTGCTTTACCTGTACTGGCTTCCAGAGCCAGAAACAAACCGAGTTGTCTCTCAGCAGGCTTCTTTTTTACTGGGGGTGGGGGAATCTATGCAAGGACTAAAATAAAACCGTCCAAAATCAAAGCAACGACAACACAGTTCAAATAAAAAAATCAAAGAACCTTTTTTTTTTTTAATCATTGCTCGTGGACATCTGTCCTTCCCATCAGTCATTGCATTTCCCCTCCTTGTATCCACACCCCTTTTCCTTCCTACGTGTTTCCAGTCACTTCCTTTCTGTGAAAGGTTGCTTAGCTTTTTTAAAAAAAATTTAATTTTTGCTTTTGCTGTTCTTTGTATAAAAAGTAGCAGATTGGATGGATGTGTACACTAGGTGTTTGAAATTCTCTGAAAATCCAGAGTGAAGAAACCAGGTGTGGAGGGGCCTCTCCAGCCTCTCGTGAGTAGAGCTTTGAGCTGACTGGAAGTGCTTAATCTGGATCATCATTTTCACAGTATTTTCAAAGGAGAGT
The DNA here is from genome assembly GCF_965194825.1 of Balaenoptera physalus. Lineage (NCBI taxonomy): Eukaryota > Metazoa > Chordata > Mammalia > Artiodactyla > Balaenopteridae > Balaenoptera > Balaenoptera physalus. Next base: position 34,162,165 of record NC_138882.1, read on the forward strand.
TAAACACTGTGCTTATTGGGAAATCTCTGTCAGTTGGTGGTTGCTCCGATAGGTAGCCAAACGAGGTGATTACCTTTTGGATTTTAGCTTAGAAATCAAAGTAGAACACATCAGCAAGAGCCTCTTCCATTCCGTCTTTAGAACCAAAACATTCAGTAGTTGAAGCAAGAGCTCTCCCTGAGTCAGTGGCAAAATGTCTATATTTTTAGATGCCACTGCTTTTTCCTCAGATGCTCATTTTGTGAATTTCATTTCCTATTTCATATTAGACCAGTGGTTGAGATTGGTAGGTGGGTCACCACTAGACATGTTTTTGTTTTGCAGACATTATTTCCATTTTGTTTCTCTTTGTACTGTACAGTGCAGGAGTATGCAAACTGTGTGATACAAGAGGTTTCTGCCTTATTTCCACATGCAGAGTAGCTGGGTGTCCTCTGCCTGAGCATTTGGATGTTCAAGCTCTATCCATCTCCTAAACTGGCTACTGAGAAAATCAACTTCAGCCCTGTCAGAGTGTCTCTGGCAGCAGCTCCTAATAATTATTTATGCTTTTGGAATTTTTTTTCCGCTCCTAAAACCTTCTGTCTATTTCAGTTTGATTTTCTCGATTTGTACAATATATGCATATTCTCTTTTTCCCTTTTGTCATCTGCCCACCCCCCAGTGTTTTGTTTTCTAATGTTCTGTAGTTTTGTACGAGATGAGACTTAGCCTTGGGTACTTCTTGCTGAAGCTTTAATGCTTTGTAAATAAAATCTGATGTTTATTAAAGAACAGGTGTAGGTGTGTGTTTGTAGACACTGGTCACTTCTGAGAGTCACCAGCCACTTCACTGTGTACAACAGAAAAAGCAGCTTACTTTGTTGATGTTAGATCTTCTCCGTGTAGAAATAACAGAGCTGGAAGGGCTAAGGGGTGGCCAGGTAGTCCAGATACCTGCCTTTGGACAAGATTATAAATAAACAATTCAAGCAAAAAGTTAGTGAAAAAAAGATCATGTAGGAATGACCTCTCTTCCAGTTCCTTAGCTCAGTAAGTGTGTAACTACTCTGTAGAGGCCGCAGTGCTAGGAGACATTCTGGAGCTTACAAAAACACTTGCCAAGAGGGTCCTGCCTTCCAAGGATCTTTCTTAAAGTGTAAGTACAGATAAATTCCTCTTCATTAGCACTTTTTCTCCCTAGATTAAATAGCCTTGAAATCCATCGAATACTTATTGTCTCCTAAAGAATAAGATGTTTCATAAAGTCTATTTAAGTCTTTGATTTTAATCATCTCCAAATCTGAGTGTCTACTTATTAATCCTGTTATGTGACTGAGAATCTTTTTGACATCATAGCTGTTTCATAGCAACTTTGACCCAAGTGAATGATGAGCTCCTTCCTCGTTCTGTGGGGTGGGGGGACTGGGCTGAGAGGCAGGAAGAATTATGTATCCTCTCCCCCAGAATATATCTTCGGTACCCTTGGGAAGGAAGAGTGCCTAGAAGTGGGAGACGAGCTGCATTTAACATCGCCTGTCTTGCTGCTAAGCATTGATTCTAAAAGCCCTTTTGGCCCTTGCCTTCATGAATTTTCATTTCTATTTAAAATTCCTTACACACTTTACAAAGTGTTTCCATGTACAGTTTGTCACTTTTGATGCTCAAAGTGACCTTCCTGAAATAGGCAAGGAGGTCTTAATTTACAAAGGAGGAAACAAATTCAGGAAGGGTAAATCACTTGCCTCTCAGTCCAGAGTTCTTAATCCTTTTTATAGAAGGTTTAGGAGCATTTTAAGTTAATAATAACTTAATTCAAGTTAATCCTCTCTTTTTTTTTTGGACTTGGTATTTGATTTCTTATTTGGGCAGATTTAGCTGGTATTTTGAAACCTTTGAATTCAGATTCTACAATTTGGAGCGGAGGGGAAAGGGTGAGGAATGGTACAGCTTTACTATGCATTGAGGTAATTTGGAAATTCACTTCAGCTTCTGACGTCTTTTCATCTTTGTTTCCCAAGAGGTGGATTTAAATTCATTAAAAGGATGGGAAAAGAATGAAGACTGGTAAGGTGGTGGTTAACAAGCAGTGATAGTAAAGCAGCAACCTTGTGACATTTTTTCTGCCTTGTGGCCTCACCTGTTAATAAGGACTGGACTTTTATTAAGTTGTATTGTTTTATTGACAATGCATGCATCATATCTTTTGACTTTGAAGGCTATCTCATGTCCAAGGAATTAAATTATGTTGTGGAGGATTTAGCTGGAACACCTCAGGTGTTGGCTGAGGGTGGTGAAATGCCTACTAAGACATGAAGAATTTGGCCACTAGTTTCATCCTTGGGAACCTGGTGTTGGCCTTCTATCTACCTTTGGTGGTGACTTTACCTAAAACACTGGCCATTCCTGAGAAACTGCAAGAAGCTGTGGGGAAAGTTATTGTCAATGCCACAACCTGTTCTGTCACCTGTGGCCTTGGCTATAAGGAGGAGACCGTCTGTGAGGTGGGCCCTGATGGAGTGAGAAGGAAGTGTAAGTCTCAGCGCTTGGAATGTCTGACCAACTGGATCTGTGGAATGCTCCATTTCACCGTTCTCATAGGGCAGGAATTTAAGCTGAGCTGTCTGAGTTCAGACATCCTGGAGATTGGACAGGAAGCTTTCCGATTCACCTGGAGACTTGCTCGGGGTATCATCTCAACTGATGATGAAGTCTTCAAACCCTTCCGAGCCAGTTCCCACTTTATAAAGTTTCAGTCCGCTCAGGAGTATGACTCTGGAACCTACCGGTGTGACGTGCAGCTGTTAAAAAACTTGAGACTTGTCAAGAGGCTCTATTTTGGGCTGAGGGTCCTTCCTCCTAACTTGGTGAACCTGAATTTCCATCAGTCCCTTACTGAGGATCAGAAGTTAGTAGATGAGGGCCTGGAAGTGAATCTGGACAACTATTCCAGGCCTCAGCGCCCACCGTGGAAAAAGAAGGTGACCATAGCTGTGGGAATAGGAATTGCCAGTGGTGTGTTGGTGAGCATCGCCCTGTGCGGTGGGCTGAGGGTGATCCACAGCAGTGCCAACCTTGAGACCTTACGAACCTTGCTGCCGAAGGGCTGGCTGCTCAGGAAGCCAAACTAGCTTTTCAGGGGAGTGTTCTGGCTGCCTGATTGTGGATTAACTAAGAGGGAGGCTTCCACTACCAAAGGAGTGAGTGGGGGTTGTGATGCGGGGCAACATCGTGGTAGCTGTGGGCAATATTCTCTAACTCTGTGTCCCAGATGGATCTCTTCCAGATCTTCCCTGCCCACTAGGTACCCAGGAAACCTGACTGCAGGTATCTCCCTGCTCCTGGGAAGAGTTCTGTCTTCCAAGTTTACATTTATTTTCTACCCTTTACAACTTGTATGCCTCCCTACCTTGATCTCTCTTCTGAGCAGTATAATCATGTAGAAGGATATAATAGCTTTTCTAGTGAAAGTGTTTTTTTCCTCTTCAATAAAAACCATTCCCAGGTGCTGTATGGAGACCTAACCTTTTCTGCCCTTTAGTTTAAAATTTCTTGCAGTTGTTTAAATTATCCCATAATCAGTCTGGTTTTGGGTTAAACTCACACCAGCGTTTTTAGAATAGACATTGAACATATCGCTTTGTAGGGGGCATATGCCCATTTGTGGCAGAGCCGAGGGTGTTAGTAATGACTTCTGACTCAGGTATGTAAGAGACAGTCACTAAATGTTAATAAATTATTTGCACCCCTTATACCTCCCAGGTGAAGCCTTTGTGCTCAGTGCTAAGTTGAATTCCTGGTGAAACACTGGATTCTTCAGCTGGTAGATTGCCCCTGAACAGTTCCTAGGCTTGCTCCGTGCTCCTGTCCTTCTAGCTCTTTGAGTGCCCTGAAGCTTGTGTTGCTGGAGATTTCTTACAGCAGCCAAGGCCCCCTAACGGAGGACTAGTACCTTCCTTCCTCAACAGGAAATCCAATCTTAAGACCTTCAGAGGCCATTCAGACTGTGTCTGAGATAATTGGCTTGGCTTGTGGAACTATCAGGGAAATTGCTCTTGGGCCACCAGCTGAGCTAATTCTATATGAGAGAATTAGCATTTCTTCCCCTCACTTTTTTCTCAGCACAGAGGAAGTAGCAGAAACAAGACTTGGACCAGTGGTTATCTTCTCTGGCCGTGTGTCTGAATCACCCGAATGAGCTTTTGAAAAATAAGATTCCTGAGCCCTAACTTGAGGATGCTAATTCAATTTAAATTATGACCAATGGATCTCTGTTATTTCTTCTATTTTAAATTAAAAAAAAAAAATCCAACCCGTAGAAAAGTTGAAAGAAAGGTTTGATGACATCCACAGACCCTTTATCTGGATTCACCGATTGCAAACGTTTTGCTCCAGTTCTCTTCCTCTCTAAATACATATTGATGTTATGTGAAGCACTTGAAAGCTAGTCACAGACATTGTGACCTTTTACCCCTAAATCATGTATGCATCTCCTAATAAGGACGTTCATTCACCTGTATAACTACAATGACTTCATCACACTAACAATTTCCTAATCTTACAAATAGTTGATACTTCGTTTCTCCCAATTTCTAAAATCTTAGAGCTTTTAACTTAATGTTTGATCTAGGACCAAATGAAGGTTCACGTATTACATTTGATTATTATTCCTCTTAAGTCTTATTTTACAATAGATCCCCTACTTTTTTTTTTTTCATGACATTCATATTGAAGAGGCCATTTGTCTTGCATAGTGTCCCACAATTATTTCCTCATGATTAGATTCCTGAGGAATGAATCTTAAACATTTTTGACAAGAGCCCAACGAAAATGATATGTACTTATTGCATGACCTCGGGAGGCACAATGTCAGGGTGACCCATGGTTGATGATAAGCTTGATCGTTTGGTTAAGGTGGTGACTGCCAGATCTCTCCAGTGGTGTATCTATATATGTTTTCCTTTTGTAATCTGTGGGGTGATGCTTTGTGATTATCTGGTTTCTGAAAAACGTTCACAAGTGTTTTAGAATCCATTCATGGTCTTTGCCTTATTATTACATGCTGGGGATTGCAAAATGATGGATTCTTTAAATTCATTTTTGTATTTATTACCCTGGATTTTTCTGTAAAGAAATGCTATTCTTTTTATTCTTTTGACGTTTCAATGAATTCTCTTTTTTATTCAGTGAATTATATATAATCCATTACTGTTGTCATATTTTTGATGTTCAAATTGTTCCCACTTTTGGCCAGAAGTCCCTTCAAGCCAACTCTTTTGCCTCTTTGGTGTGGTCCCACTTGACTTTGAGCATGTCCTTGCTATAGCAAGATGCCTCAGATGCACATTTGGACTTTCCTTTCTCCAAACCTGAATCTCCAAGGGAGATTCTCCGAGGGACTCTTTCTCCAAGGGGCTCTTGTTCCTTTTAGTGTGGGGAGTAGTATTTAGAAACCATGGTGTGGGTGCTAGATGTGCTCATTGCCACTGGGGAGTCACTGCTTCTAGGCTGTTTGAGTGTCCTAGGTATATGTAAATCATGAGTTCAGAAACATCTTTGTTTTTCAGAAGTTTTGTAGATAATTCTCGTATATAGCGAAGGTTGAAAACCACCGGCTTAGACTCATGCATAGGGAGTCTTTAACTATTGCTCTTATTTTGAAAAGGTCTTAAAATTTCCACACACCCTTTCACCCATTCTTTCTACCTCAGATAGGATGTTATTCAGAAGACCTGTTGTGTTCCTGCTATTGACTGTGTAATGGAGCAAGCTAAGTGAGCCTTATCTTTGAAACACATGATTGTGAGGATCAAATGAGATCCTGTGAGTAAAACGTCTCTGTAAACTGTGAATGACCAGACATGCATGAGTTGGGAAATGTCACTAATGAAGCTCATTACTTTAGACTTGGACACTTCGCTGAAGCAGTCAGGAGAGAGCTTGCTCTGCTTTGAGAGAGGACTGTAAAACATTAATATTACATTGCTGAGGAGGGTTGAAGGGTACGGTGTTTCCCATTTTACAGATAGAAAGACTGAGGCCCAAGAATAGCTAAATAACTTCTCCAGCATACTGTTGTAAGCCGGTAGTTGAACAGGGGATGGAATATTGTACAGCTCTAGGTTTACAGCCCTCTGTGCATTGGGTTCTTGAATTTTGACTCTGAGGATGTGAGGGGATTGAACAGGGAAGAGAACAAAACCCCCTCAGATGTGTTAGTGCAGACCAAAGCCCAGTTTAGTTCTTTGAATTCTGTGCATGTGGTCTGCCTCTGGAGGATCAAGGAGATGCTGCCTGGACTAAGATTTGGGCTCCAGAGTGGCCAGCGCTCCCAACGAGGCTGTGTTGTGGTAACTACCACTATCTATGTGGCCCCCTCCGGGGCTCGTCAGCCTGGGCTTCTTGTGCTGAACAGGCCCTGGGCACACAGCTCAGCACCAAGTAGTGGGGCCTCTGCTTGCCTTGCTTTCTTTCCCTCTTCCCTGAAAAAAGCTGTCAGGCTCAGTCAGCACGGAGCCCTACCTGCTTTGCACCAAAAGAATTGAACACTTACACACCTGCGTAAGTGTATCACACATCTCAGGTGTAATAGAAGTTGTGATAAATGTTGAATGCATGGTAGTGTTGCAGCTGGAAAATGTGACTAGAAATTCATATTCTTTTGGCTGTTGTGAACAGAGGCTAGAGGCACCTTCTCACCAGGAGGAGGTCACTATGTCTCCGCAGGGAGAAGACTTCCCTTTGGTACTGTTGAGTCAATACAGGTATCCCCCGCTTTTTGAAAGTTCACTTTCCACCACTGGTTTTACGAGAAACCTACATTAGTACCTGTTTTCGCTAACTGAAAAGAAGTCTGAAGAGGATTTCCACTGTTTCAAAAAAAAGGTAATTGCTTCTTTGCTTTACACCATTTCAGCTTAAGAAAGATTTCATAGGAACACTCTACTTTTGAGGAGCGGGAGAAACCTGTACCTCAAATGCCTTAAAAATCAGGGAAGCTCGGAGCAGTACCATCAGGTGAGCACTGTTTACTGCCCATCCTGTTAGGTAAAGCCAGCCAGCCTAGGAGAATGCCTGCTCTGCTCTGCTGAGGCCTGCCTTAAAGTTGCTTGGCCTAGTTTTTCTCCCCTCCCAGGACTGAATAAAGCAATATGGACCGTGTGTTGTGACTTCCTTAGAGGTGACTGTGTGAAGGCTGAAGGTGTTGGGTAAAAGCCTAGGGTTAGAGAACAGGACAAGGAGATACTCTTTAGTCTGAGGATAAAAACACCCACAGCTGGTGCCAGCTGCCTCAGCAGGTTGAGAAACCATCTTTATTTAAGAACTGCCCGCTACCAGAGTCAATAAATAACTACCATTATAAGAAGTGGAAGAGAGACAGACAATAGGTCAGTGGGAGCGGGTCCATTTTAACAAAAACTGAGTTAAGTCAGTGGTCCAATGAAGCCCCAACCCTTGCCCAGCTGTGAGCTTTTCTAAGCTATGCAGGCCCTGGAAGGGGTGGGTCAGTTGGAGTCTGGGGGCCAAAGCAGGGTGCACCCCATCTGAGGGCATGAGGCTTCCTAGGGCTCTGGGGAAAGCTATCAGACCCATTTGCTTTTTCCTCTCCAGTTTCCCTTTATTGTTCCGCCTTCCCAAAGCCTATGACCATATATACAGCTACCAGGCACCTCTTTCCATGGAGCTCTTTGAAGTTCCTTGAAAGTGCCCATCTAATCCCTCATGCCACTCCAGGAGCCTCTCTGGCAACCTTGCTCATCTCCAGGATGAAGCCCAGGTTAGGTCTGAGCCAGGGAAATAGCTACACCTATGCCTCAAACCCAGGTTTGAGGATACGGCTATCCCTCCGATACAGAGGAGCCCAGTAGGCGGTCGTATTCTGAGATCAGGAAGCACACAGTCCTCTAGCTGGGGAAGAGATGAAGGGAGTGAAATATTCTAGAGCCAGCTCGGGCTCTTGCCCAGAGGAGACTAGCCTGGCTCCTGCGGCTGCCAAGAAGCAGCGGTGTGTGCTGGGAAAAGAATGCCTGGGGTGAGCCTTGCCGCGTAAATGACTGTGACTGCAGTCACTCCCCCCTGCATGCTGCAGGGGCCCCAGCAGGTAGGAGCTCCAAGACTCTTCCTGTGCTGAGCACATTTTGATTCCAAGAATCTCAGCCCTGAAGGACACTTGCAGCGTCCCTTCCAGTCTTCACCTACCCTAGACCCCAAGACAAACAGCTGTCAAAATTTCTCAAAGGTCCCTACAAAAGGAAGAAGCCTCTCAATTACTCAGTCCAGGGTCTCCTTGCAGACGTTTTTTTCTGACGTCTCTCCTGTCATTTTATCAAAAAGAGCGCCCCCCCCCACCCCCACCGCCCATGGCCCTCCTGTTCCCTGCGATCACCTGTATCATTTGATTCCCTGGATGAAAGTAGGTAACCCAATCGCGCTGGGCCCTGAGGCTCCACCTGAAGAGAGCTGCCCTCCCCGCAAGGGTGAGGTATACATCTGGGCTGTTGGAGCAACCACCACCGAGTAGCCAGGGCCGGGGCAAAGGGCTCTATAGGCTGAGCCCCAACGTACGCAGAAAGGAGACTCTCCCGAGCCCTGAAGCGCTGCCTGTCCCTAGTCCTCAGGCACTTGCTGGCCACTAAGCTGTAGGGTGAAGTACTGGTTTGTGGCTGTTTCCCCTTGGTTGCCTGTCTGGGGCTTGGCGTGTGAGAGGGGAGAGATCCAGGATCGAGTCGTTACCACAGCAGGAGCGAGCCTCAACCCATGCGGGCAGCGAAGGCGACAGTCAGTCCTCTTGGGCAGGAAGGGACCCTGAGAAGCTGTCTGATCTCTTCTTCTGCCTCCACACCAGCTCCTGTGCAGTCACCTCACCAACAGGCTGTTCCCTTTTACGTGCCTGCGTGTCTTCAAGCCACCTGCTGTCTTATTCAGTCTTAATCAGCACTCTGCCTGAGTCTTGGCCTGCAGGAACATCCATTTTAGTCCAGCTCTGTGTCCCCCAAACAAGTTCTCCCTGCACGGGGCTTACGTTTTCCTGAGGCTGAGTTCTCCTAGTTAGAAAAACCCTTCCTGGGTTTCCCAGAGGGTCTGTCTGCCTCCACAGAACTAAGACTCTTAGTCGTTCTCTCTTGCCTCAAGCAAGCTTAGGGGCTGCAGCCGCCAGCTGCACAGGTGAGTTCCTGTGCCGGTCCAGCCCAGCCCTCTCGGCCCAGCATCTAGACACCTGTCCCTTTGCTGCTCCTGCCGCAGCCAAGGCAGCGAGGAAAGAATCAGCTAAACTTTGGAAGAAGGTTTTCTACTTTCAGCATCCCCTTTCTGATAGAGCTGGGTACAGGCCAAATCAGAGCCACGGGGGACCAGGATGGTTGCTAGACCACGTTTGGGTCCCTGCAATGGAAGAATGGTCACTCAGCTGAGCCCCCAGCACCTCGCATGGGGGTGAAGGATGGGAGCAGGTGAGGAGGGTTTGATTGGAGGGCTCCAAGGAGGCAGTCCTGGGCCAGGGGCAGGGTGGTAGGTTCAGTGGTGGCAGGGAGAAGGCATGTGAGCTTACATTTTTAAAAAATTGTAGTGGGTAAACACCAACATAAACCTGCCCAGGAAAATAGAGCAGGACTTAAAAAATTTAAAAACCATAACAAAATAGAGCTCTAACTGTAAACTACAGAAACCAGGCTCAGGGGGCCTGTGCCCTACAAGATGCCTGTCCCGCTGCTCCTGTATGTGAAGGGCCACCTGTCACAACATAGGCTTTGGAATTTCCTGGTTGTGCCACCACTGCTGCCTGGATTTGGGGAATTCCTGTCCTTGCTTTGGCCTCTTTTCTTGGAGCAAGGGCAAGGGGAGCAGGGGGCTTCAAGCCAGCACTGCATATTGAGGTCCCAGCAGAAGCTAGGCTCAGAAGGCAAAGAAAGACTGGGTCTCCTGTAGTCTGCATACGCCTTGGGTTGGGACCCAGCCATGCCAATCACCCCACCATCACCCACCTGAACCGCTTGAAGCAGAATTTTCATAGCCCACTGCCCTTCTTAACCACCTTCTTAACCAGGTCATAGCCATTCAGCACTGCCCCCTTCCTCTGGATAGACAAAGAGCCTGCGACAGGAAGGTGGGGGAAGAGTGCTATCCCAGCCCCATCACTGACAGGCTGTGTGACCTGAGGAAGGCCCTGCCCCTTCCAACTCCATTACCTCACCTGTAGAGTGGGGGCTTGGGCCCAGTGAGGTCTAAAGCCTCTTCCAGCTCTGACGTGCTGTGACTGGTAATACACCCAGAGCGCAAGCTAAGGTGTCCCATTTATTTACCCCTTTGTCTTCTGGGGGAGTGCAAAAGAGCATCCGAGGCAGCCTGGGGGACGGGTTGCCAGGTGGCCCAGGGCATTCCTGCGAGCAGGTAGGGCCGCATTTATCCTTTGCCCTTCTCAGAAGACTCCTGACTCCAGACACACAGAATTACAGCTGCATTCTGCTGGAGGAGGACGGTGGAGGCACTCCTGCCTCCTACCCAAACCCGGGAGGGACCGTGCAGGCTGGGGCTTGGTGCGGTGGGGGACCTGCCCAAGACAAGCCCTTTAGTCACCCAGCCACCTGTAGTGGCTTCTGTCACTCTGGGGTGACAGGGTCGGGTTGGCAGTATTGGCTAAGAGGGCAACGTCACCTGGATTGTGACTGTGCCTCAGGCCAAGTCTGGTGCCCCTTTCCACCAGGAGTCTCAGCTTCTCAACCCTTCTTAGCTCCCACCCAGCAGTCGGGAGCGTCGCCCCCCAGAGCTGCAGGGGCTCAGGCTCCCGGCCTCAGACACCAGAGCACTGGTTCTCAGCCATCTAGGCAGGTGGCAGGGGCCTCCAGGGAGTTATCCAGGACAATGTCAGGGTCCAGCCGTGCTGTCCTGTAAGAGGAGAAAGTAGGAGAGTCCCTGGCCCCCAGGTTTGGGCTTCTCCTTAGACTGAGAGATGCTGCTGTGTAAGCTTTGTCCCGTTCCTGTCAGTGTTCCCGGGCTTAGGACTCCGCTCTCTGGAGCAGAGTCCATATGCGGCCCCAGAGTGCTATCTCCGCTGATGCGCAGATACATGTTTAAACCCCCTTCTTCCTGTAGGTCTTCCTTCCATCCAGGCACCCTGGAGGGCCCAGGCATAGGGTTCAGTATCATCATGGAACTTACTGTCTGGTGCCTCTTGATTTAAAGAAAAAAAATCCTCGCATGGGTTCTATCCTGTGGCAGAATATGAAATATCCTACCTCCTATGTAAAGGGCACTGTTTAAAGTAGGTATTTAAAACCAGTCATTCTCAGGCACAGTGTTGGGCCACCTTGGCATTGGGAAGGGACTGGGGCCAGCTGGCTGTGTCCAACGGAGGTGGGTGTCCAGCTGTGGCAGAGAGGGAGGGGTGCCGAGATCAGAGCTCCAGGTAGCCTATGAGGATCAGCGTCGCCACAGAGTGACAAAGGACGGTGCCAGGATGTGGGACTGGACAGCCTGCCGAGTTCTCCACCATCATGCTTGTGCCTGAAACCAGCAGGCGGAAATGGGCTGAGTGAGCTGGCCCTGGGACCTGCACATCCCTGTCCCACCCTCAGGACAGAATCCAGACCTTTCCTAAGGAGATTCACAGCGGGCTGGCTTCAGGACGGGGAGGTGTTCTCAGCCCTCCTTCTGCAGTGTTTTGTAGGACCTCTGCTTTTGTTCCCGTGAAAGGAGCGCACTCACCTCTCGGCCCTCAGGGACGTTTGGGAGTGGGAAGGAGGGGGCAGCAAGGGCAGTTCCAGGGCTACTTTGCACTTGGTTCCTGCCTGCCTGCTTTTTTCCCCCTTGGGGACTGGCTGGGTTGGGGTCTGGCTTGGGTGGGAATGATTCCTGCATCAGGCATCTGGATGGACCCTGATACTCCTGGGGTATAAGGGGAGAGACAGCACCTCCATTCCTCACGATGTGGACTTCTGCCGGGACCCCGTCCCCCCCTGGCCCTGTGGTCCGAATCTGCACCAGGGCATGGCCAATGTCTTCAGGAACCGCAATTTCTATCCAATTCTTGCTGGTGAGGTGGAGCGTGGGAATCGGGTGTAAGTCGTTCTGGTACAGCATCTGTGGGAAGGGGATTAGCCAGGCAAGAGTTTCCTTACACCAGGACTGATTCTCCTCTTCCCTAGGCCCAGGAATGGGAGGACCCCATACGGTTCTGGGCCCTCGAGGTCCTGCCTCTTCACCCCTCCTGTTTCCTGTTGACCAGGTCCAGGCTCTTGAACAAGCTTCTCACTGGGACGAGAAAAGCTTGCAAGCAGCTGAACTGGTTTTGCAGACTCCTTAGACCAGAAGGACCCAGACTTCACCCAGTCCATCGCTGCCCCCGTGAAATGAACCCTGCCTTTCCGCAGTCATACCATTTTCTTCTAGTCTCTACTACATGCTCCCTGAAGAACTGCTCGTGAATTTCACGCCACTCACAATCCCAAACTTTTTGCTTACACCTAACTCAGATCCTTCTGGCTAGAAACTGCAGCTCCCTTGTGTCTGCCAGAAATACAAGTGAGCTCTTCCTCAGCGTTCAATGCCTGGTTGATCCCTTCCTTACCTTATAGCCTGTGACTGCAGACTCATTTCGGAGCGGGACCACAGGGTCCCACTTAATACTAAGACTGGAGCTCGAGAAAGTCCAAGAGATGTTGCCAGGGGGTCGCCGTGGAGCTGCCAGAGGAGGGAGAGAGTCGGGGAGACCTCCTAATGTTTCCCCACCACTCACCCCCTTGCTTTTAGCCAGCCTTTTTCTAGACGTCTGCCCAAAGCAGTTGTACCCAGAACATTCTGTCACCACTGCCTGAGAAACAAACTCCAACAAAGGTTGGAGAAAAGGGAGGCACTTCAGAGGCCATGAATTCCATTCCCTTATTATTATTAGCCGTGCTGCCTCGTTTCTGTCCCGCCCAGGGCTTGTGGGCTGGAGCATTTGTCTTTCGAGGAAAGAGTGATCCTAGAGGCACCCCCTCCAAAATACACCCCTCCACCCCCATCCAGGCTGACGGACTCACGGGGCTTCACGGTCGTGGCATTGGCGGAAGGGCTGGCCGGCCCAGTGCCGGCCCGGTTGTAGGCCCGCACAGTCACGTGGTACTTGGTGTTGTAGTGTAGGCCGGTGACTAGGGCACTGGTGTCTAGCCCTGCTGTCCTCACTCGGTCAGCAGCTGCTTCTTTGTCCCCGGCTTTCCAGTAGCGGATCTGAAGGGGGCAGAGGTACCCTAGGGTCAGCCGTCAAACCCTGGACCTCGGGGCTACCCTGACCCCGGCTCTGGACCTGCATCCTGCTCCTCGCTGGTGCTTGTAACTCAGTCTCAGGTCTCAGAACCCAGACACTAGATCATGAGCTCCAAGAGAGCAGGGACAAGTTGATGTAAGTTGCTGCTCCCTTCTTGGTGCCCAGCAGAGTGCCCAGTTCAACGAGAGAGCTTAATACGTGGGCTGAACGAGGGAGTGGGGGTGTGGGCACAGACTCAACCTAGCGATGGCCTGCTGAAACCAACCCCGTTTAATTAATTCAAGGAATCCCGTGGGGACTCTGTTTAAAGGCTATGAAATGCATATTGTACTTGCAAAGTAGTCCCCCAGCCCGCACTCCAGCAAGCTTACGAGGGCTGCCTAGTAAATGCAAACCCATTGTCATAGACCTTGTAACACCAAGGCCTTCTAGATAGTCTTCCAAATCAATGGCAGAGTTTGCAGCTATCTCCTCAGTGGGGCTCGCCTAGCCCATCGTGCTAGAGCCCAGAGCTGACTCTCCTGAATGGAATTTACAACATCACTAGTATGATGATTCTCCCTTAGACAATGACATTTCCTGCTTGTCCTTCTGTCCCTTCCTCTCGCTTTCTCTCACTCTCCATCCACCCCCACATGTACCCCAGTGTGGAGTCACCAGTGGGCCCAAGTCTTGGGTCAGAAGCTGCCGGGCCCCGAGTTCCTCAGGGACAGGATGAGCGGCTGGTACATAGAGGAGGCCATGCTGTTCTCTGCAGCCCTGAGGATGCCAGGCTAACTGGGCTCTGGCATGAAACGGGCAGGCCGTGCCCCTTCCAGAAACCGCTCCTCCTCCCCTGGGCTCCCACAGCGTCCAGGGCCGGCTCGAGCCAAGCAGTAACGTCAAGGCTGTCCACAGGCATCAGCCAGAGGGGCTTAGCTGAGGTTGCGTCCACGGTGCTGCATAGACTGCGTGCTGTGTGCCTGGTTAGTGGATGAGTGAGTCCAGGAGGAGGGCTAGCAAGCCATGAGGTGCCCCCGCGCCTTGACCCCCCGACCCCTTCCTCTCCCAGCCCAGGTCAGTGCTCACCTCATACCCCAGGAGGATACCATTCATGTCCTGCCGCACCGGTTCCCAGGTCACGTTCATCTCTGAGGATGAGACCCCTTTGGCCCAGACCTTGGTAGGGGCCACCCTGGGCTCTGGGGACCGACACAGAATGTGGGTGTGGATTCCCAGGCACTCCCTGTGCCCTACAGAGCAGCTGCCGACTGGGACTGCCCTCTCTTAGGATTTTAAAGAGCCCAGGGTGCAGGGTGCAGAGCATCTCCCGGGGCCCACTTCTCTTTCCAGAGAGCCTCCCTCCGCTAGGCCTGAGGGGAGACGAGGTAGCGAGGGCTGGGAAGGAAGCCAGGTGTCCTCTCCACCCCACCTATGGAACCCAGCAGGGGTGTGAGGAGCACTCCGCCACCCTACACCCCGTGGGCAAGCTGCTGGGGTGGGGACGCCGCACGGGCCCCGGGGTGGCCCACCTTCCTCAGCCGAGTACACGATCGCGGTGAGGCTCTCAGGCCCATCCCCGCGGTGGTTGTAGCTGCGGATCTTGACCTCAAAGGGCGTGTAAGGCCGGACGCTCTCATTGCTGTAGACGAAGTACTGGGCATCGGCGCCGGGCACCCGCGCGGTCTGCCAGCTAGTGCTGCCCTGCCTGCGGAAGGACAGCAGGTAGCCGAAGCCGTCTCCGTTCTGGTACTCCCGGGACATGGGCTGAGGGGCAAGAGCGTGGCGTGGGCGAGGGGCCGCGGCTGCGTTTCCCTGCCCGTCCTCCAGCCCCACCCAGCCTTCACCGAGAGGGGTGGCCCCAGGACTGTGGTGGTTCCATCCTGCAGTGGGTACCAGGGGAGGGGAGGGACCTTGTCTGCTCTGGAGTCAGGACCGTGCAGTGGCTCTGTCTGGGTCCTCTCTGCATGCCGCTCAACTCCTGAGACGAGTCCCACCAGGTGCGGGAGGGGGTGAGGGTGGGGTAGAACTTGTCCCCCCAGAGAACTGGAGGCATAGTCCTGCCTCTGTCCTTGCAGCTTACCGTCCAGTTGACAATGAGCTCTCCAGGGGCTCCACCACCTCCTCTGAGACCTGAGGGTGCCACCGAAGGGGCTGTCAGGGCCAAGGGACACAGGCAGTTAATGGGCAGTGAGGGAACAAAAGCTCTGAGTCTGAGACCGAAAAGCATCCTAGGCCAAGGACACCCTTCCAATGGGCCCTGGCTATACGCCAATAAAATGGACAACCTAGAAGAAACGGACAAATTCTTAGAAAAGTACAATCTCCCAAGACTGAACCAGAACCAGGGAGAAATAGAAAATATGAACAGATTGATTACCAGTACTGAAATTGAATCAGTAATTTAAAAACTCTCAATAAACCAAAGTCCAGGACCAGATGGCTTCACAGGTGAGTTCTACCAAACATTTAGAGAAGAGTTAACACCTATCCTTCTGAAACTATTCCAATGGGCCCTGGTTTTGTCCTTCAAGAGTCCCTCTGGACGTGGGCTTTGCAGTCAAGCAGACCTGAGATCAGATTCCACCTCTGCCACTTACTAGCTGAGTTTCTCTGGGTGAGTTACTTAACCTCTCTGAGCCTCTGCTTCCCCTCTCTGTAAGATAAGGATAATAATGTTTCTCTCAAAGGCTGTAAGAAGAATAAAATTAAACAAGACAGTGGCTAGCATATACATACAGTATACACTCCATAAATGATTATCCTCATCCCTCTTGTTGGTTTAAACTAAGTAGCAGAGACCAACTCCAATTTGCTTTAAATTAAGGGGAATAAATAATTCAGAACTGCAGTTAATCCAAAAAACATTTCTTTTGGGTTACAGGGTGTTTTATTATTATTATTTTTTATTTTCATGGCAGACTTAATTTCCTAATTGTCTCTAGTATTCAAAAGGCTGATATTAAAACAAGAATGTATTTAATTAGATCGTGAAGCTTGGCAGGGGGTAACTTGGCTGAGGGTTAAAATATTTCTGTAGATGATCCAGCAATTGGAGACTTATCACTTGGTTCTGATGATACTTTAGGGCCTTCTCATTTGCAAAGGGCACTTAAACACATTATCCATTTGATCCTGTGAGGTGGGCATTCATATTACCCTTTTCAGAGTGGAAAGATTGAGGCCCAGAGCAGTTAAGTGACTTGCCTAAAGTCACACAGCTAATAAATGTCACAGTTTGAATTTGAACTCAGCTCTTCTGATTTGAAATCTCATCGTCTTTCTTCTGCACCATAGCTGTCTTTGTGCTCAACTCCTGGATACTACAGTGAAGGAGACCACTCCTCACCCTTTGACTGTCCAAGAAGTGCAATCAAAGAAAGTGCTCCTTCTGGAATTCTTTACTCAGGAGAGGTACCAGTTAAAAATATTGAATGATTCCAGAAAGAGCCTGGAGAGTCAGCATGGGGCACATAGGAAACCATGTTTATGGACACAAAAAGGCAGACCCTCATTACACATCCAGCGGGGCAGGCCTGGGTGGGTGTGGAGGGGAGGCAGGTCCTGATTCCATGCTGCTGGTCTCAGGATCCCAGGGTTCTCGTTCTGGGCCTTCACCTTCACTTCTTCCCTTCCTTCCCCACTCAGGTTCTGACACCTACCTGCCTTTCAGGGAGGGTTGTGGGCAGATTGTCCATTCCTCCTGCTCCCAAAGAAACCATCTAAAGAAGGACTTAGAGCACCGGCTGCTTACTTAGTGCCCTGCACAACACACACACACACACACACACACACAAACACACACACACACACACACACCCCTTCCTCATTAACTGATTCCTGCAGCTCGTGCACTTCCAGGGAGGATATCTGCCCATCACCCCATGGTCCTGGGTTCAAGTCCAGGCTCTGCCAGTGTGACCCTTCCTTCCTCCAACCTTTGGTTTTTCCATGTTTAAAAAAATTAAACTTTTTACTTTGCAACAATTGTAGATTCACATGCAGTTGTAAGGTTGGCCTATTTTTTAAGTGAGGGGTTTGGACTGGCTGGCTTCCAGCCCTGACAGGCTGTGGCCCAGGGCACAGTACGTTGTGCAGTGTTGCGGCCTCGCTCTGACTTGTGTTCCTTTCCCATCTGTTTTGTTAGAGTCCGAAGCCTGGTGAGCAGGGTTGGAACTCCATGTAATTGCTGCTTGCTTGGGGCTCCCTTTAAGGAGGGCTAGGGTGTGTGCCCTGACATTACTTCTCACCCAGGGCTCTGACCTGCTTCCTTGGTCCGGATTTTGCTGGAGGGCCCACTGGGCTCCCCAGTGCCCAGGATGTTGCTGGCTGAAACCCGGAACTCATAGTCCATCCAGGGCGTGAGGCCCAGCACCTGGGCGGTCTCGGCGTTGCCCTCGATGTTGGCGGGATCTGCAAAGCACCAGGGAGTCAGTGTTCTGCACTTCATTTACTGATCTGGATGGAAAGGGGCAGGGACTAGGTATGAATCACTTTTTTATACCCAGCTTTCACGGTGGTACCCGCTATATTAAGAGTTCAATACCTTTTTCAGGAATGATTGGGAAACTCGTAGACCTCCCTGCCTTGGAGCCTTTGTAAGATGTTGTGTGCACCCCACACCCACATGAATGTTTTCATTGCCCCATTAATAGTTCTGCCAATGTTTCAAGGGTGCAGACTGAGTGCCTCCCCCTCCAACTCTCTCCCCATTCTTCTGCCGCCTGTGTGACCATCTTCTCTAATGGCCTGGGAGCTCCCTGCAGGCAGGGGGTCTACACTTGTCCCTCTTCGAAGATCCAGGCTCAGCCTTGGCCTCTGACCCCCAGCCCTCCCCGCCCCCCCTACAGCCAGGCCTAATCAGTACTAACCTGGGTGGGGCCTCACACTTACTGGTCCGAACCTGCTTCCACTTCCCTGCAGGTAGAGTGCGAGCTTGCAGGGTGTACTTGGCAATGGGGCTGTGGTTGTCAAAGCCACGGCTCCAGCTGAGCTGGACAGTGGTGTCACCGATGTCTCTCACAACCACGCCTCCTGGGGGACCTGGCGGACCTGCACCAAGAGGTCAGAGCAACAAATTTGAGCCAACCTCCTTCAGGCTCGCTTGGGCTGGTGCAGTACCAAGAGGGAGCAGCAGAGGGCGCAGGAAACACACACCGGGTTGGGAGGGCAAGGAATGGGGGCAGTAGTGAGTGGCGCATGGGGTGTTTTGAGGAGGATGGATGTGTCCAAGGCTGGAGGGGTCACAGAGGCTCTCACACAGAGATGTGTATAGATTTCCCAGCACGAGGCTTTGAAACTTCTGGCCTCAGCAAGTTCTCCAGTCTTGGGATGTGTTAGGAGTGGATTTTTTACAATTTTAGCTTTGGAGGAAGAATATTTTATTCATTTAGGACCTGCGAAGAACCACGGGATGAGTTCAGCTCAACAGACTTGTTAGGAGCCCTTCCCACAGCTTTCAGGGAGAGGTGGGAGTTAGGGAGCGAAGGTCAGAATAGCCCAGCCGGCCCCTGAGGGTGTCACGGTGGGGGTGGGGTGGGAAACCCCATCACCTCGGACCAGGACTGTGGCCTCCTTAGATGCACTGTCCACCACCGTCTGGGCCATGCATGTGTACTTCCCACCGTGGCGCAGCTGGGCGTTCAGGATGGTCAGATCCCCAACCGTCTCCTTCTGCACACGGGGGACAGGAAGCGGGGCAGGTCAGAGGAAGCAGCCCTGGGCTAGTGCCTGAGTCAGGGCACAGGAGGCAGGGCTCAGAGTGCCCTGCTCTGCTACTTCCCCAGACCCCTTGCACCTCGCTCTTCCTCTCTGTTCCACGGGAGGGATGAGCTACTCTCTACTTGGTACCACTGGGGATTAAACGACATTTTTTTACAGAAGACAGTCAGTGATGGTTCAAGTTAATGATATCATCTGCGCTAGGGGGCGGGATAACAACAGTAGGGGAGTGAGTCTTGTTCGGTGTCTGGAATTCCAGGTTTGACCCTAACCCTCTTCTAAATGCATAGACGTCGGGTGGAATCCGGGGAACTGCCCTTCTAAGGGAGGGTGCTTATGAACCCAGGGATGAGCTTGCCGTCATGGCATTCCCGGGGGAAGGGAGAAAAGCTTTGGGGGTGTTGATGGCTCTCGTGGGTCCCCTGTCTGCCCAGAAGGAGGGAGGAGCCCTGGGTTCTCTGGCCTCAGGCCTTACCACACTGGCCCTTCGGTAGTGACCCCCAGGTTTGTCGAAATCGATGGGGAAGTCGTCCAGGGTCCAGATGAAGGTGAGGTCCATGGTGGGGTCGTGGGAGGCGTGGCACTGCAGGGTCAGGTTATCTCCCGAGTTGATGTCGGCACTCGAGGGGGCTAGAGTGATCTTGGTTGCATCTGCCAAGACAAAGGGCCCCTGAGTGGAAGGGGAGGAAGTAGGCCCAGGCAGGGGCAGCAGGGCAGGGTGAGAGGCTCTGTCTTGAGCCCCAGGAAAGAGAACAGGCAGCGTGGCCAACAGCTGCATCCCAGCAGCCCCACTAGTGCGTGGGAGGGAGGCAGGAGCATATCCTGGATGGCGGTGTTTGGGGGCAGTCCCAAGAGAAACCGAATCCTGGGGTAGCCTCAAAACCAAATTAGGAGGAACATGGGAACACAAGAGCCCAATGGCGAGGAGGGATGGCACCCCGTGGTGGCTGAGTCACCAACCTCAGCCAAACCATGGTCCTTACCTCGCACAGACAGGATGCCCGTGCTGTTGGCTTTGCCCATGAAATTCTCAGCAAAGCAGGTATATTTGCCTTCATCTGACCGACTGATGTTTCTTATGATCAAGGTGCCATCCGGAGTTACAGTCACTCTGCAGCAAGGACAGAGCAGATCTGGCCAACCCAGTGACACACTATAGTCATGGGAAGGGGACTCACCTCCAAGGAGAGTGAGGGTGGGCAGGAATTTCTCAGGTGGGGTGGGGCTTGTACCTGCTGCTGTTGACCAAAATCTCAGTGCCTTTGCTCCAGAGCACCACGGCCTTCGGAGCTGCCCTGGGCTGACAGGGGATAACGATCTCTCCCCCTCGGGCTGCGGGGATCAGACGCCTTACAGGATTCAGCCTAAAGTCGGGGGCAAGTGCTGGAAGGAAGGGGGAGTGCCCCACAGTCATGCAGGGAATCAAACCAGTACTCGTTGGCCTGGAGTCAGATGTCACCTGGCTACATGTTAAACATTTTATGTTCCCTCTATGGCCAATCCACGAGTGACCCCTAGCAGCACCGCTTCCAAAATAGCCAGAATCCAGCCCCTTCTCATCACCCCCACTGCCACCAGATCTCCGCTGGTTGGCCCTCCTGATTTTGCATTTTCTTTCTACAATCTCTTCTCCACCCAGCTGCCAGGAATATCATTTTAAGAACACAAAACAGACACTCAGAAAAAGTCCAACGCCTCCCAAGGGCTCACAAAGGAGTCCCTACCTCTCTGATTACATCCTGCTCCATTCCTTCCCTCACTCATTGTGCTCTATCACCTGGGCCATTTGTTTCTTCTTCTTTTTTTGGTTCCGTGAAGATGCGATGATTTTTCCTGCCTCAGGACCTTTGCACTTACTATACATTTTGCTTGGAAAGCCCCCAGATCTTCACATGGTTGGTTCACATCCCAAATGCAACTTCTTCAGAGAGGTCTTCCCTGACCATCCCCTCTAACTGGCCCACCTTACCCCCAGCACTCTGAGGGAGTTTCTTTATACTGTATTTTTTATGGCTGTCTGAAATTAGCTTATTTAATTGTTTGATTTTGTGTTTATTTGCCCCCCTCTCTCCACTGGATTGTAAGATACTTGAAGGCAGAGACCTTATCTTTTGTGTTCACTTCTTAGGAGGTTTTGAAGAAATATTGGTTGAATGAATGAATGAGTCTTAGTTAAGCCTCACTACAATTGGATGAGGTAGGTACAGTTCTGTCCATTTTACAGATGAGGAAACAGACTACAAGCTTAAGTCACACATCTAAGGATACTGGACTAGCTGACATTTACTGGGCACCTGTTATGTGATGGGCAGGTTCTTTATGCTTTAGCTCTATCATCTCCTTTAATCCCCACAGCAGCTTATGAGGGCTGGGCTATTATTGCCCACATTTTATTATTCAAGAAACTGAAACACAAAGAGATTAATAACTTGCCGAAGGTCACACAGGCAAAGGGGCTGCATTAAACCCAAATCTAGCTGATTTGGTGTTCAGGGACTTCTGCCACCTTTTTTCATGGCGGCAGACATTTACTTTGTCCACGTCAGACGCGGGTCAAGCCAGAGACCCTGTCCTCTGGGAGCTCCATCTAGTGTCTCATCTCCTGTCTTAAATCCCTGAGTTCTACTCAGAAGCTGTTGGAAAACTAAGGAAAATTGCCAGGTGAGTGTGTGCGTTTAGAAATGCTGCAACTCACAACCCCTAACGCCCCCCACCTGGGTGTCCCCGGGGACGTCCTCTCTCCCTGGGCCCCTTACCTTGCACGGCCAGCTCGGCACTGGCGTAGATGGTGCCGTGCTTGTTCTCCGCCACACACTGGTACATGCCTGAGTCCTCTAGGCTCAGCTTGGAGAATCGCAAGTCCCCGGCCAGCACTTCTACCCGGGCCTGTGCAGAAGATCAGGACCACTGGGTGGGGGCTTATGGGGTGGATGCAGTGGAGAATGGGCTGCCTGGAGGGAGCGCCTGTATGCCCAGTCCTATCCAGGGCCACCTGGAATCCCAGGACGCAGAGATTCCCCAGGCCTCCCCGCACGTCTGCACATGGAAGCCAGAGGGGCGAGTGACACACTCAGGACCACATAGTGCTTTTGTGGCTGAGTTGGGCCTGGACTCAGGTCCCTGGACCCTCCAGACTCTATCCAGTTGACCAGCCTGAGGCCATGTGACTCTGGGATGGAGAGAAGCACCTAGAACTACCCTGTGGCACCCTAATTGGCCCAGAAGGGTTGCCAGTGTGTGGAAGGGGAGGAGACCTGGAGGGTGAGGGAACCAGGTGAGCAGAGGATGGTGTGCTGGGTGTGTGGAAGGAAGCCCCAGGTCTCCTACCTGGGAGGCCAGAGGATCCCCATCCCGAAGCCAGCGCACTGTGGGCCGGGGCTTGCCGGCGGCTGCGCATTCCCAGTGCAGGTTGGAACCGATGTCAGCCTCCATGTCTGAGATCACCTTGAGCCACTCGGGCTGAGCTGCGGGGAGCAAGGGAGAGCAAGGCTGGGGAGGGGCTGGGGAGGAGCTGGGAGGAGCTCCGCGGATTAACTGGACTGGATTTGCAGGGCTGCAGCTCCTGTGCCAGACAGCAGAGGGCGCCAGCCGCATTCCGGGATGGGGGGGTGGGGAGAAGCAGGTTCAAGACAACTGGCACTTCGTGCCTGTGTCAGTAACTGTTTTAGCGACTTAAGTCATTCTAATCCTTTCCATGTGCTTTCTGCAACCCTGACTGAAGCTCTGAGCTGACCACAGCACCAGCCTCATCTGGTCCCATACCCAGTGCAACCCGTGGGCAGGAAAGTTTCAGCAAGGGGCTGCCTAATCTCCTCCCTGACTTTTGGGTCGGCTTCCTCAAGGACAGGGGAAGGCAGGGGGCGAGCGTGTCCGGCCCTGTACCCTGCACGATGATGCGGCCCTGGACGGTGTCGCGGCCCTTGGAGTTCTCCGCCTCACACTCGTAGGTGCCTTCGTCCTCAAAGCCTACGCTGGGGATCTGCAGGGTGGGCTCGGCTGTGGCCCACTGTGGGGACAAGGAACCATCCACTTTGCGCCACTTGATCCTGGGGACGGGGCTGGCAGGGGAGACAAAGCCAGAGGGGGTGTGCTGAGCTAGGCAGACTCCCTTGTGCCTGCAACTCCTCCCCCAACCCAGGCCCCCCTGAGATGCTGGGCAGGTGGGGACGACGGGGAGGAGGGCCGGGAAGAGACAGAGGGAGAGCGGCCAGGAGAGGAGGAGGGGCCTCTCCCAGGGAGGCTCAGAGCATAGGTGGTCTGTTCCCTGAAGCTGACTTGCCCTCCCTGCCTGCCCCCAGCCTGCCCTGGCCTCTTCTGAGCCTGCCCTCCTCAGCAGTGGCCTGCAACCTGGTTCTTTATGGGTCCCCTTCCTCCTCTCCCCAACAGGGCCTTGCCTCTACTTTTCAAAGGGGATTTGGTTGTTAGTAATCTGTGTACGAAAATGGACTGAGGTATCAGTGAGTCTTAAAGGGTAATGTATTACCCTTCATGTGTTTTAAATATGGATTTTCTGGAAGACCAATAACTTTCCACAAAGCAGGGGGCATCTTGGGTAACCACAGGAGATATGTGAGGGAGGAGGGGACCAATGCACAAATCACATTCTTTCATTCATTCTACAAACATTTATTGAGTACCTGCTATTTGCTTAGCCCTGTTCCAGTGAGTCCTTTTTCTGAGAGAGTAAGAGTTCTATTATGTATTTTCTATTTTAAGAGATAACTGTTAGCATCCATAGAATACTAACTAAATACCAGATGCTATTCTAAGCACTGTACATATATTAGTTCATTCAATCCTCATAACAACCCCATGAGATAGGTACTATTATTATCACCATGTACAAATAGGGAAACTGAGGCACAGAGAGGTTAAGTGGTTTACCCAAGGTCTCCCAGCCAGTAAGTGACAGAGCGAGTATTTGAACGAGGCAGGCTGGGTTGGGGTCCACACACCATGCTACCTGCCCCCAGCCTGGGGTGTTGTATAAGCTGCCTGAGCCTATCATGCACGTTGCTGGGAAGATGCCTCACCCAGAGAGTTAGTGCCCAGTGAGTGGCGGTTGCTACCCACTGTGGGTCCGGCACTCTGCTAGACCCTGCGAAGGCACCAAGATGGCTGAGAGCTGGCCCTGCCTGCCCTCTCCTTGAGGGGCTCTGAGAGGCTGTGCCCTGGCCTGCCCCCTCCCTCCCCTACCACTCACTTCCCGAAGGCGAAGCACTCCAGGGTGACCTGCTGCCCCACCAGTGCATAGGTCTCTGCTGGGAACCGGGCCTTGATGCTGGGGGCAAAGAGCCTGGTGTCTGGGGAGAGAGGGTTCACATGTCAGATGTAGCTGATCCAGATCAGGTGCTCCTGTGCTTAGGATCTCAGCACAACTCAGAGCCCACACTTTCTTGACTCCCTTTCCCCCTGGGGGCATGCAGCAAGGGTCTGAGGCCATGTAGCAGGAAGACCCTGGGGTCCAGGCCCAGACCCCGTGCCCTTTGAGCTGCTCTTCACAACTTCAAAGGGAACGCCCCCTGACCCCTTCAGCTCCCTCCTCCTCGCCTTGCCCGCTGACCCTGACCTTCTGCAGCCAGGTTGAGCTGAGCAAACTTGCTGAAGACGCTCTTGGTGGAGAAATCCATGTGGCTTGTGGCCAGGCAGGAGTAGTTGCCCAAGTCTGAGGCATTGGTCCGGGCAATGTACAGGTTCCCTGTGGTCTGGGACACGAAGTGACGCCCGTCCGTAGGGATGAAGTTGGGGAACTCGTTGAGGAGCCAGCGGTAGGACAAGCCTAGGAATGGGGAGTTTGAGGAAACCGGGGGTGCTGGGCTAATGGAGCAACTCTGGGTAGGACCTCAACGCGCTGCTGGGGATCTGTAGACCCTGTCCTGAGAGCCCCTGTGCTCTGAACTGGGGCTGAGGGGAGACCTAGAGGGAAGATGCAACTTTATCTCTGCCGTCAGGGAGTGCTGTCTGCTGGGGAAACAGCCCCTGCCCTTGGGGACCTCCCAGTCTGATGGGGGTGGGGCACAGAATCATTTAGAGTTGGCACCCAGGGATCAGTGCTTCCAAGGGTCACTCACCACCTCTTATTCCATCCCTCTTCTGCTGAGTGGCCAGAAGCCCCTCCTGTGCCCTCCGTCTAACATGGTCCAGGGGCCTGACTCACCTGGGTAGTGGGCGGGTGGGTTACAGGGCAACATCACACCCCAACCTTCGTGGGTTTTCACTGGGTCTCGCTCCTCCTTGGAGAATTCCTGCAGGACTGGAGGTGGAGACCATGTGCTCAGGCGTTGTCCTCCAAGCCTGGGGGACCCTCGCCAGCTCAGGCTCCATGGGGAAGTAGTCACCCGCCCTTTCTGGACACTTTTTCCAGCCCTTTCTTCTCTACCCCCAAAGCGTCCCGGCACCCCGTGGGGCTCACAGCCAAAGCGGAGGACAGCCTCCCTGCTGACAACGGTGCCCACTGGGTTGGAGGCCAGGCACTGGTAGACGCCGGCGTCCTGGGCTTTGGTGGGGTTCATGATGACCAGGTTGCCCCCAACCAGCTGGTGGCGGGAGCCTGGCTCCAGCTTCATCTCGGTGCCATTCATCTTCCACCTGCAGTGGGGGCAGAGAGGGGCTGATGTGACGAAAAATTGCCCACTGCCCAGGGCCTCCCAGCACCACTGCGGGGGTCTCACCTGTAGGTGGCCGGAGGGCTGGCCCGGGCACGGCATGCCAGTGTCACCTTCTCCTCTGTGGACTCCTCTGGGAATAGCAGACCGAGGGGCTGGTCTTCAAAGACAGGCCCAAAGGTGGCCGGGGATCCCCAGGCTGAGCTCCAAGCTGCAGATGGGGGACACCACCAGAGGTCTCAGGGCCTAGGGGCCAGCTGGAGCCTGGCTTCCAGGGCAGTGCTGTCCAATAGAACGTTCGGCAGTGTTGGAAAGGTTCCATTTTCTACCCTGTCCGGTACAGTAGCCATTTGCCACTAGCCATTGTGCCCCTGAAATACGGCTAGTGCAGCTGAGGAACCAGATTTTAAATTTTATTTAATTATAATTAATTAAAATTTGAATTTCAATAGGTTGGGCAGACCCCATCTAGTCAATTAGTTCAGTCAGTCACCCCTCCTATACTCAGATATTGAGTACCTGCTGTATACTTAGCACTGGGTGAGGCACTGTGTAGCAAAATGAGTAAGACACAGTCCCTCTTCCTCAAGGAGCTTGCGATCCAGGGAAGAAGACAGAAAACTGACAGTAGGCGAGAGCCGTAATAGTGGTTTAGGTTCAAGAGCAGGGACCCTTGGAGTGGAAGCAGTCAGGGGACTCATGGAAGAGCTGACCTGCAGGGTGTGAGATGGGCCTTGAGAGATGCATGGAAGCCACTGGCTGAAAAGGGGGAGAGAGGAGGTGTGGCCCTGGAGCCTAGTGCCCCTTCTGGGGAGGGCGTCCTGAGAGAACGTGCTCTGGCTCTGGGCCTCTATTGGCTGTTACAGGACGCTTCTAAGCCTCAGCGTCTCCACCTGTGAAATGGAAAGAAGATGAACCCCCCTCCCAGAGTCCGTAGCAGGGCTCAGCCTGACACAGGGTGTGTACTCAGCCTCCGTCTCCTGGACCCAAGTGAGGGGGCCGGGTGGGGGTCAGGGGAAGAGGAAGTCTCAATGGTGGGTGGACGACGTACAGGTTGCTTTGGGGCATTTTATAAAATTCCACTGTGACATTTCAAGAAAGAGAGGCCCAGAAAAGGGAGCGACTTGCCCACGGTCACAGGGCAAGCCTGTGGCACGCGCAGTTCTAGACCTCGGGTTCCTGCATTTGCTGGGCAGATGGGTATCCCACATGCAAATGGCATTTTCCTGCCTGGCCCCCTCCCAGGCAGATGCCTTGCTCTTCACGTCCCCTCGTCCAGGTTCACCGGGGCAGGGTCTGAGAGGCACAGGGCAGTGTTTCACATCTGCCTCTGTTTGCTGACTGGTGCGGCCCGTCATTCTTTGCCTTTGTGGTGTCAGGCAGGAGCCAGGCCACCCCTAATTGGCTCCTAACCCTCCATGAAGCTGATTTCAGGCCCTCCTTGGTGGGTCGTGGGGGGATCCCCATTAACCAATTAGTGCCTGCTCTCCTGGTGCACCCAGCTGTCAGCCTTAGTCCAGGGGTGGGGGTGGGCCCCATGCCACAGCTGAGGCCCAGACTTGGACCCCTGGGAGTGATGGCAGCTGTTAAGCAGCTCTCAGAATGAGGAAGGAGGCACGGCTCCCTGAAATGGCATCCCCCCTCCCCCCTCCCCACCACCCATCACTATTCCTCATTGCCGCCCCAGGCCTCGGAGATGGCGGCGCATCTTCTCGGCTGGAGAGCCCAGCTTAATCCTAAATTAATGATGGTGGTGGAAGGTAGGGACCCTGCCCCAGCTGGGACTGCCGGGAGGGGAGGGAGAGGAGGGGTAGCCGAGGCAGCCAGGCTGCTGGGAACAACCTTGCATAACAGCAGCTTCCAGTAACTCTGTCTGGATGGTGGTGGTGGGGGGGGTGGGGATGGTGGCTGAGTGGGCCTGGGGCACACTGATAATTTAAGCTTCCAGAAAAAGCATTCTCCCCGGCATTCAGCCATGTACACACCCTCACCCCAATATCCACAGACACATGCTTTCCACCTCTCACGTACACACACTTCCTTACAGGCACACAGACACCACACATATATACATACATGACTCTAAGCTACTCCAGTAGTCAGATATACACATTTATACACACATCCGTTCCCATGCACATATGGCTACAAATGTCCACATATACTGATTTATATCTACATCTAGGCATTCATAATAACAAAATAGATGCTATTTATTGAGGGCTAACTCTTTACCAAATACCATGCTCCACATTTCTTTCTCATAACCTCTTCACAAGGTAGGCAGTGCCATTTTCTCGTTTGGCTAATGTGAAAACTGAGACTTAGAAGGTTAAATAACTTGCCCCAAGTCACACAGCGAGAAGGAGCAGATCTAGGGATGTGGACCCTGGCCAGCCTCCCCCCATAGCCAGCGTCCTTAACCACAGGGCTCAGAATTCTTGACTTCAGTTTCCCATCAGGACCATCAGAGATACTGTTGCATCCTGGGGGTACTGAATCAGAATCTCTAGGAGTGAGGCCCAGGAATCTAGATTTTAAAAGGGCCTCATGGGCATTCTGAAGAGCAGATAGAGTTGAGAGCCATGGCACTGTGTGTAAGGCCTTCTATACACATTCATCATCCCCCCAAATGTAGCATGCCCTCCATGCAATAACTCACTCACATCTCCACCCTCTCAAACATCCACAGACACACCCTCACTCACCCCGCACCTCCCTCTGAACCTACACACACATCCACCCACACATGCACTTTCTCACACACACACACACACACACACACACACACACACACACACACACACTCCCAGGGAGAGCCACCCACTCTGTACTGTCCTTGTTTGGCATCCTCTCTGATTCTCTCCTGATTCCCTATCCTGACAACTCTGCTCCCCCAAACACAGGTATCAGGGCCTCGTGGAGGAAGGAGATTAGGGAGCTGAGACCGTGGAGGGGAAGCCATTCTGCCCTTCTTTGCTCTGGGGTGCAGGAATCCAAAGCTGCATCCCCAGGGTAGGTGAGCAAAGACAGCCAAGAGCTGAGGCCCCTTCCTAGGGGGTGGGAACAGCCATGGGATGTTCCACTCCTGCCTCTGCAGTTGCTGGAGGTGGCAGACCAGGTCCCGTCTCCCTTGGCCTTCCTGCCTCTCGGGGTCTATGGACCCCGGAGGCTGCACATACTGCTTACCTCAGATGATGGGGTCCCAGCACTGACTGACCCTGAGGGTGGGGAACGCAGAGGAGCCCAGGCACCTCTCCTCCACTCTCTCTGGGGTGGGTGTCTCCTGCTCCTTGCAGCCTGGGCTCCCCACCACAGCAGCTCCTCCAGACCTGGGGGGCCCTGGCACTGGGAGCTAGGCCTGGAGCTGGGGGCCTGGGAGGCTCCCCTATTTCCCAGCAGCCTCACTGACTTGGATGCTGGGTTGGGAGGTGGTTAGGACATAATGAGAACATCTGAAACTATGCCAGTGGAGTCCTTCCCTGGTGAGACGAAGAATTTAAAATGTGCTGGTTTCAGCCTTGCAGGGGCTGTGGGATGGGGAGGTGGAGCCTGAGGTAGCTAGAACTCCAGAAGGACACCAGAGGATGGGTACTCTTTCTCCCATGGAGATCTTTAAGGAAAAAAGAAACGTCTATTGATCTGGGCTGGGGGTCAGGGCAAAGAGGCCAAGCAGCGGTTCCAGCAGGCCCCTCCGAGCAGCAGCAGGCTGTTGGAAAGTTCCCCCAGCTCAGACAGGCTGGGGCTCCCATACCGCCTCCCTAGCACACTCTCCAGAATCCAGCCAGCCCGGGCCTCTTGGCCTGCACTGCTCGGTTTTCCGTGCCCTCCTTTTCCTTCTGCCAGCCGCCTTCCTCCCCTCTCCCCACTTGAAGCACCCCTGGCATGAGAACTTTTGCTTGGGTCCCTCTTGCCTTTTTCCTGGGCCACGCCCTGCTCTGCCTCATCTCTTCCCAGATCCCGTTCCACATTTGGTCCATTTGCCAGGCTTCATTGTTGCCCTGAGGAACCCTCCCAGAGTTGTGTGGTCAGGGGACCCTAGAGCAGTACTATCCAATAGTACTTTCTGTGATGATGGAAATAT
Source organism: Balaenoptera physalus (assembly GCF_965194825.1). NCBI lineage: Eukaryota > Metazoa > Chordata > Mammalia > Artiodactyla > Balaenopteridae > Balaenoptera > Balaenoptera physalus. The sequence continues at coordinate 34,191,773 of NC_138882.1, forward strand.
TCTATAATCTGTGCTATCCAATATGGCTATGAGGCCTTGAAATGGGGCTAGTACAACTAAGCAACTAATTTTAAATTTAATCTTGCAGCCTTAAGAGGCTGCAACTCTGGGCTGATGTCATGGAGATCTGGTTGTGCCATAGTCTTGCTGTGTGGCCCAGGGCAAGTCCCTCACCCTCTCTGGATCATGCTTTTCTCATCTACAATACGACAAAGACTCATTCCCTCTCCTCCTAATCTCAAAGGGAAAGTAAAATCCACAAGCAGGAAAATTCTATAAGGAAATGGCCTCAAACTGAAGTGCCACAGCAGTGCAGTCAATTATTTCTGTAGTCATCACTAACATAATAGCAATGATATAAAGCTATGATCATTCCTGCTAGGCTTTGGAGTCCAGACAAGCCCTCTTACCTGGAGTGGAGACAAGGGCCACAGCGGCCAGCATTAGCAAGTGTGATTTCCTCCTGGTAGGTGTCCCCATGGTGAGCGTTCCAGGCAGAAGTGGGGAGCGGAGGAGAGGAGCCTCAGTCCTGCCCAGGGAGAGTCTGGCTGGAGGCTGAGAAGGACCTAGGGAGGCAGAAAGACAGGGGGGGACTCAGCTGAGGAGGGCCCCTCCCAGCTCCAGGCACATCTGGGTCGGCGATGCTTTTGCCTCAGCCTGGGGAGAGGCTGGAATTGCTCTCACCCTCCCCAGGGCCCCAGGGGAAGGGGCTTGGCCATTACCAAGGAGCTCTTTCCAGGGCCGAGTGCCTCCTGCTGGCCCCCTGGGAGTCTGGCTCTGCCCTGTACCCTCACCCCACCTCCCGTGCAGCCAGCAGGGTGTTGCTCAGGGAGTGAAAGCAGTGACTAATTGGGAGGCGAGCAGCCACCGCCTGCTCACCCGGTAATAGCTCTCAGCGCAGGGCCAGAAGAGAGCAGGGCCCGTGCCTGGGTTTGGGGAACTAGTAACATCTTCTAGGAATCGGGCCCGCTTTCCCCTGCCCCACACACAGCTGCCTGGGTGGGGGGTAATAAGCCCCTCTGGGAGCTGCATCAAGTCTCTGGGAACCAGCCTTATTTTTCTACCAGTGAGGAGGAGTTTCATTGATTCGTCCACACCCTCTCACCTGGGCCCCAGGTAAGGCACTTAGGTACTGTGCATGATGGAGCCATAACCTTGGCCCCCTTAGTAAGGCTTCCCAACCAGATGGGCTAGAGGGCCTGGACAGGCCTTCTGGGCTGAAAGAGTTAACGCAGCTCCTAGAGGAGCCTCCCTCTTGCCGAGATGAGCAGAGATTTGGTTAAATCCTGGAGCCCTGGAGAACCTGCTCCCTGGGGGACACCGAGAGCAAGTCAGAGCCCCCCTCCATCAGTCTGAGAGAGGGGGGTCTCATCCTGGGGGGAGAGCAGGTCCAGCCTTCCACCTACTCCCCATCTCCAGGCTGTCTTGCCCAGTTTGGGGCGGGGAGAGTGTGGAATCTCAGGGGCCTGCTTCTTGGTTACCAGACTGAGTCTGGGTCACTGGGCTCCCAGGCTACTGGGAGCCAGATCACCCTGCTGCATATTCTGCTTCTCTGCCCTGCTACCTGCTTTGCAGAAAACTAAGAGCAGAAGGTGGGGATCTAAGGTTGAGGGAGAGAGCCCGGCCGGGGGCTCTTCCACTAACTGGCTTCAAGACCCACGCCAGCTCTGTGCCTCCGTGTGCTCATCTGTGAAATGGTTGCTCTCTAGCGTCTCTTCCAGCGCGGAGACTGTGATGCTCCCAGAGAGTGCAGGGTGGCCGAGGGCCTGGGAATGCTGCCCCTGGATGGGAGTGGGGAGGTGGAGGAGGCAGGCTGCCGATGACCTGAGTCTGCCTCTAGGGCCAGTGCAGAGTCCGAAGACCGGTGCAAGCTCAGGGTCTCCCGGCCTCACTGCGGGCTCTATTCCCCGGGAAATAGAGGGCTCCCAAATGCCCTTAAACCTCAATGTTGATCACCACCACCCCGTTCCTGCCTTCCCAACGGTCACGGCTGGCACCAAAGGAGCAGGCGGGGGGTGGGGGGAAGAGAGGGGAGAAGTGGGCCCAGGGCCCGTCAGGGAGGATATAGGCTGAGAAGCTTGGTGTTCCGGTGCGAGTGGCGTGGCGGGAGTAGTGTTTAAACAGATGGCACTCCCTCCCCCGCCCCAACTCCAGCCTCATACCTACCTCCCTGTGTCAGGAAGGGGGCCAGGTGCCACCTCTCCACCTGTCCCTCCCTATTCTTGCCGCTGTCAGTTCCAGACTTGAACCCAGAGGTTCAGCACTTCCAGCCCGTCCAACACGCCCCCAGCACCCTCAGCGCAGAATAGGTATCACTTGTGTGTTGTATTTAACAGCTTGAGAACAGCTGTGATTGTATGCCTCCATGTCACATGCTCACACTCACACTCACACAGTGGGCTGACCAGTCTTCAGTGCTGCCCAAGGGCAACCCTAGGGCACACACACACACACACACACACACACCCCTCATACTCCCTCTCACACACATTGTCTCTCACTCACACACTCCCTCCCTCTCTCTCATACACACATACACTCTCACACAGGCTCTCAGGTTGCTGGGGTCAGCAGGGTGCTTAGCCATGGAAGAATCTAGAAGCAGGACCCTGGATGGTACACAAATGCAGGAAGCTGTCCTCATGATAGGGAGCCACTGGGGCACTGGGAACCACAACAGGCTTTGGAATCGATGGACAGGAGTTGGTGACCTTGGCTTCATCTCCTAACAGTGTTGGGAGCTTGGACAAGTTATCTCCCCTGGTGGACCTGTTTTCTCATCTGTGAAGTGGAGATCGTAACACTTCCTTTGCAGAGCTGTTCTGAGTGTTGAATGAGGTATGGAGTGCCCTGCAGAGGCAGTCTTGGGGCTGTTTGGACTTGCCTTGGGGTAGCGGTGAGGATAGGGGCGTGGAGAGAAGATGGGGCACCAGGCCCCCTCCCCACTTCAGCCAGAGCAACTCCACTTATACTTGCTTTATCTGCTGGACTTCCCTCCGAGGTTCCCTTTACACAAAGGTTTCCGCAGCTCCGAAGAGTTTGAAAACGCCCCTTTGGCACAGGTGTGCCCCGTCCGGAGTCTGGCACAGAGAAGGTGCTCAGTCATCGTTTGCTTCCTGCCCTTTGTCTGCCTGCCAGTCTTGAGAGCTCAGCGAGGGGGTAGGGTGTGGGCTCGGGGAGACAGGCACTTATCCCGAGTGTGTCCGAGCAAAGCTGAAACAGACGGGCAGGGACCTGCGGCCGGGGCTGGAGACTCCGGGGACGAGCCTGCTGCTGCCCGTCTGCCGTTGCCCACCAGCAGTGCTGGAGAGAGTGGGGTGGGTGTGCGTGTGTGCGTGTGTACGCATGTATGTGATGTTTGTGCATATCTGTGTGTTCTGTCTCTATGTCCCTGTGTACATGTGTGGTCTAGTCTTGTGTCTCTGTGTATATGCATGTGTCTGTATATGAGTACATCTGGTCTTTGTGTATTGAATATATGCCTCTGTGTGTGTGTGTGTCTGTGTCTTGTGTCCCAGCCCTGCCTTGTTTCCCGGTGATCTACCAGGAGCCCTGCACCCTGGATCATTCACCTCCACCCCACAGTGGTCAGAATTATCTGTTCTCTCTCTTACCATAAGTAATTACCATACATCACGGATAATACAATCCCTCTGCTCATCCTAAACTTTGATGTAATCCAGACTTTTATCAGTCACCTCTGGGCTCAAGGGCCCTGGGCACTCCCTGGGGCCTGAGACCTGCAGCCTCAGAGGAGACATGGGTCAGGGAGGGCCTGGTACCAGGAAGCACCTAGGGTTGCCCTCGGGGAGCATTAGAGGCTGATCAACCCAATCAGATGTACATTGAGCCAAGGCCACTGTGTGCTAAGGCCTCGTGTGAACGCACATCCCCACCCCCCCAGAGCTTGGGTCAAAGGTTGGAGCTTATTTCCTCCCTGACACGAGGCAGTTGGTATCCAGTCTTGCCCTGCGTCCATTCCCATTGCGTATTTAACACCACGTGCCAGGCATTGTGCTAAGTGCTGGGGAGGCAGGAATAAAAACACCGCCTTTGCCGAGCTCCCTGCCCAGCTGAGTGCAGCGGGAGATGTGCTCACAAGCTGCATGGGCCAGTCGTCTCCCCATAACATCTGCCCTGTGACACATTCTAGAATACCCAGGATGGAGGAGGCCTTTTTGTCAAGAGCAAGGCCGGAGTGGAGCTATGCCAGGCCTAGAGCTGGCCCTGTGGACCCTGAGCCAGCCAAGCCTGGCCCCGGCCAGCTGCCCTGGTGCAGGGGTGCAGGCACAGGCTGGCAAAGGCGGACACAGGCTGTCACCATTCAGGGCCGGTCCTGGGAGAACGTGGGGGGCTCATAATCTGCTTGGGGTTCCGGGAGACCAGGGGGAGCTGGCCGAATTGCTGGGCCCAGGAGACAAAAGGGCCTGGAGGACAGCTGGGGGATGGAAGGCTGTGAGCTGGACTCCAGGGTTTGCTGGGCTGAGGACCCTTGCACAGAGGTGTCGGAAAATGAAAGACGCACTCCGCCCAAGTGCTTTCCCTTGGGGTACTGAGCTCCTGGCCCCAAGCCTGTCTCTCCTTCCCCCTGGACAATGGAGATTTGAGCAGCTTTGGGATAGAAGGAGTTTGGAGCCCATTTGAGGGCAGAGACTAAGTGACTTGTTATAAGCTGACAGGTATTATAGGAGCCCCTCGGGTCCCCACCGTGCTCCACCTAGCAGCGCAGCACACTGGCTTAGTGGGGTGGGCTCTTGCGTTGACAGGCCTGACAATTACTAGCCAGTGTAACCTTAGTATAACTAACCAGCGTAACCCCAGTTATTACGTTCATTACTTAACCTCTCTGAGCCTCAGTCTCCATCTGCAAAATGGGGATGAGAGGGGTAGTACCCACCTCCCGGGACCCCTGTGAGGTCAGCACAATTCCTAGCCCACAATAAGTGCTTGGGAAAGATCAGAGCTCATCACTGAGAACCCTCATGGGCCTCGAGCACAGACCCCAGCACACCGAGGGACACACAAGTGTGTCGACAGACACTGTGCCCGGCTGTGAGTCGGGCTCACTTCCACACAGTCGCGACATCCGGCCAGGCTCACATGTGTCGAGAACGCTGAGAGTCTCCCACAGTCTCCCTGGGCGGGTGCCTTCCTGCTGTACCCCACAGGCGTGGCGGGCCTGGGCCAGCACTGGCGGGCATGCCGTTCCAGACAAGGCACAAGGACACACAGAGACTCGTCCAGACACCACGTGTTCAGGAGAGCACGGGGCTCGGACATCCACGTGGGCTCCCCCAAATAGGTGCTCCTCCTCAGCCACCCCACCTCCTGCCTGTGGGGTGTACGATGGGAGGGGGACTCTACCTACGAAAGGAATTGCCACCTGGGATGGGACCACTGTCTTCCGGGAAGGTCTGAGCCATGCCCACACCCCATGGGAGGATGGGGTGTCCTCAGCGGCCTGGTGGGCCCACGTGCCTGGTGGCAGGAGCTGGCAGGAAGAGGACTGGAGCTGAGAGGCCTCGGTGCGGGCAGGGCCGGTGCCCTGAGCTGGAGGAGGTCCTTCAGGCATATTTGGGTGGGATAGGGACCTTCTCAGTCCCCAGGGGGGGACAGGGACTGCTTGGTGACAGGGCAGTCTTGCAGCTGGGTCCCTCCCCAGCCTGTTCTGTGTGCTCCCTCTCTTCCCACCCCTCGGTGTTCTCTGCAGGCTCTTTGTATTTGCAGCTGGTTCCCTGAGGCCCCAGCCCTGGCACTGCCGTGCCCTCTGGGGAGAGCTGTGACTCCCAGGCTCATGGGTTTGCCTGAGCTTGTGGCACGGGGCCGGGGAAGGCCGGCCCTTGATCTGCAGCCGGGAGTCTTTGGCCCTTCTGTCCCCACCCTCTCCACTGAAGAGACCCCTCAAAGTGGGGAGTGGGCAGAAGGGGAGAGCCTTGCATTCTCCTGGGAGGACCTGGGGGTGGGCAAGTAGCACCCAGACTCGAGGTCTTCCTACTTGCCTGCCTACTCCGTGTGGGGTCTGGGGGCAGAACGAGTGAGGGCTTTGGGAGAAGGGCCCCTTTTGAGACATCAGGCGTAGGAGCAATTGTTTCAACTTGGTTCAGAAGATACAAATCGGGAAGAAACTAGTGGAGCAACTTTGCATGTCCCCTCATCTCTGCTGAGAGGTGACTCCCTCTAATTCCTGGACAGGCTGGTTCAGAACCAAGCCTGGTCCAGGTGGGTTTGAACTTGCTCCTCCCCTCAGGCTAGTTTCCGCTCTAGGGCCCAGATTAACTGCACCTGTTGGGCTGCACCGCAGGAAGGCCACCCTTCAGCCAGAGCCAGGGTCGGGGAGCCTTTTGGTCTATGAGGTCGGTGGACATTCAGAGGATGTGGGCTGGGCTGGAGGAGACCCAGCAGGTTTCATCTGGATGGGTGCCCCAAGTGTGGGGTGGGGCTCATCGGATAAAGATGCTGAGGTGCACTTGGGTCTGCATGTGTTCTGGGATGGAGTGTATTCAGTTTTGGGTGAGAATGTCACACACTTTTGCCTTTGTTTGCATCCTCTCTGGGTAAACAAGGAAACATGGGCTCATTTTGTATCAAGAGAACTCATTAAACCCATGGAAGTACTTCTTTACTCCAGGACAGTTACCACTGGGGCACAGAACCCATGGAAACTCCCATGAATGTTCCAAGTTAGCAAAGTCCTGGGGGGTTTGGTCTAGATTAGGGAGGTCCAGAAGGTTGAGAGGTGGCCAGCATGCAGGAGGGAGAGAAAAAGATATCTGTCTTCTTATGGATTCCTGAGTCACCTCCCCCTGTACCATTTGCAAGAGGATAACCTGAGGCTGGGAGAAATTAACAGGTCACCTAGCCCAACCTCTACTTCTAGGCAGGACTGTCTCTAAGCTTGGACAGACTCCAGTTCTCCACACCCTCATAGAGTCATTGGAAAGGAGGTTGCCCTACTTCCTCATGGCACGTCTTCCTGGTGAGGAAGTGTCTCCTGCAGTCTAGCTTCAATCCCTCTTGCTTCACTGGCATATCTTTTGCTCTAGTTCTTCTTTCGCTGTGTATCAATCCTCAACCCTGTGGTTCCAACCTCAGGCATAAATGTGTGTAGATAAGCTTTCTCACAAACATTTGGCTGAGGATGTTTCTGGGAGGTGAGGCACAGTGCATTCTCCAAACCACCCCAAAGGTATTGCTTCCCTGATGGCCTTAAAGTCAGAGAGGATACCTTGGGGGCACCTCCTTCTTTGTACTTACTCCTGAGGAGCAAGTCTGGTCAGTCGGTCAGAGACAATGTGTGCAACCATCCCATTGAGCACACTTCTTCAGAGGCCCATCCCACACGTGTCTCTATTTGAACAACTGCTGGCAGAGAAGGTGCTGGAATGGAGTTGCATAAGGAGTGAAATCTGGCAGGGGGAACGGTGCGGGGTAGGTGGAGGAGTGCATTCGACCAGGAAGGGAATGTGAGGACAGAGCTTGGCCGGGTGGGGCATAGAAGATGGGTGGGGAATAAGAGAGAGAGAGCAGGGGACACCTTTCCTAGGGCAGTGTGCCCCTGCTTCCCTCACGGCTCACGGTGAGCCCCAGAAGGACAGGTGGATCTTGGGTGACTTTGATGCCATGGGCTCTGCGGCCCCTCCCTGTCTGTCTCACCTCCCACCTCCCGCTTGCTGGCTGGTGACTCCTGATAGATCTCATGGGAAATTAGGAAGAACTTTGACCTTGTGGTCAAAGCCTTCCTTGAGTGGTCCTGCAGCCTTGATAGAAGGGGTTAACTGTGGGGCACCCTGGGGAAGGGCTTGGATGCTGTTGTGTCTAAGGGCAGAACTCCCTCCCCCCGAGGACAGGAGTCAGGGCACCATCTCCCTGCTCCACCTCCAGCCTCTCCCACAGGTGGCCCACCCTTTGCTGCCCTTGATCTCCAGTGGCTCTGAGTGCAACTGGGAGGCGGGGACTCAGAGGCTAAGTGGAGGTAGGGGCTCTCTGGCCAGGAGGTTGGGAGAGGAGCCTGAGACTGCTGCCCAGAATGAGGTCAGATCACTGACCTCCTGGGTTATTTGGGCTCTTCCTCCTCCTGCTTCCCTTTGAGCAGAAGAGAAAGGATGCCAGCTGGACTGGGAAGGGAGTTTGGGGCCTTGGGGAGTCAGGCTGAGAGGAAAGGGTGATAAGAGTCTGACCAGTTGCAGGCTGGACATGAAGTGGGAGAAGTTAAGGGCAGGAAACCTGGGGGCTAAAAAAACCTGCCCTTCTCCAGGGCAGGGGCCATGGGTACTCACAGCTCACTCCATCCTGGTCTGTCTAGATTCCCAAACCTCCAAACAACCTTGACTGACAACTTTTCCTCCTGGGACACAGGCTCAGCCCCCAGTGCTCTGTGGCTGAAGGGTCCCTGGCTTTGTGCCTGTGTAGGGTCAGGACTCTCTCCTTCCACAGGCACTGTCTCAGCTCACCGGTTTCCTTGCCTCCCAGACCTGGGAATCCCTCCTGGAGAAGGTGATGGGATTCATCTCTGGACACTGGCTGGGGCTGCTTCCCCCACCCCTGGCTATTATGTAAGCCCCACGGTGCTGGACAGAAGGTTTGTCCTCTCTTTCTAGACTCCCTAAACGGTGCCCCTCCCTCTTCTAGCCTAGCCCCTTTCCCCAATGGAAAGCCAAACTTCTGCAAATCCTTTCTTCCCACCAGTGAGGATGAGGGGGAGGGATCCGAGGAGAAGATAAGGTTGGGGAGGGGGGAAGGAATGTGACTTGCCTCAGTTTCTACTCTCTATGTCCCCGCTCCAGGACAGGGCTTTGCCCAAACTTGTGCTCCAGTCTCTCCTTGTCTCCCACAGCCTTCCCCTCTGTCGAACAGAAGCAAGACTTTGCAAAGAGGCCACCCTGCACAGGCAGACCCAGGGGGACCTCAAGTCTGGGCAGTCAGGCTCAATTCCATCCAGGGATATCTGGGGGCAGGTCAGGGTCTGGAACTTGGCCTCATGGACGGTCAAGCCCTGGACCAGGGATGCGGGGCAGGCCCATAGCCTCTGCCCTCTCCGGAGGCAGTTGTTGCTACCAGCCTGTGGCTTGAATTCCTGGACACACTGCTGGGGTCCAGCTTCCGGGCCAGGCTTGGCCTGCTAGGGCCCTCAAGGATGCCACCCACGTAGGGCGGAGGGGATCTCCAGTCCTGGTGGCCCCTGTGGGGCTGGGGTGAGAAGTCAGACTGGCCCCTGCCAACCAGCTGGGGTTCCTGCCCTGTCCCTGCCCCCTCCCAAGTTGCCAGGAAACTGAACGCAGAGCCCCTGCCCACAGCAGCGCCCTGGGAAGCCCCAGGACTGGAGGAGACAAAAGCGATTGGCACCTACCTGGGGTGAAAGAAGGGTGTTGGCTGCGGTAGGTGGACGCTGCTCATGCCGGGGAGCCAGAGCCAGCCCAGCCGCCAGCCCCCTGGGCCGCCCTCCTCTCCTCCCGGCTCGCCTCAGCCTCAGCTGATCCCTGCTGTCCTGGCGCGGCAGCGGCGGCAGTGGCGGTGGCGGGTGAGGGCGCGCGTGTGTGTGTGTGTGTGTGTGTGTGCGCGCTGGAGCCACTGCAGCATCTCTGCATCAAGATGTGCTCCTCCCTCTCCCAGGCTCCGCTCACTGGCTGGCTCCCGTCCTCAGCCAACGCTCGCTCGGGGCCCTGGAGACGGCTTCCTTCTGCCCCCCTCCCACCCCCTTCCCGTCCCCACCCTCCTGGCTTTACCTCATTTGCTGTCATTTAAGGGCTAGGGAGCAAGCCAGGGCGCCCGCGTCTTCCATAATGCATGGGCAGCTCAGCTCCTGGCGCTGTCTGGCCTGCCTGCCCCCACCTTCCCTGCCCAGCCCAGAACGGAAGGGCTGGAGAGGGGTGCGGTGAGGAGGCAAAAGAAAGTGGCTCCTATCCTCAAACCCTAGAGACCTATGGAGCAAACTCCTTGTTTCCTCCAGAAATCCCCTATTAGAGGAAGGGCTGCAAATCAGAAATCCTCAGTTAGTGGTGCAAAGCAAGTGGAGTGGAGGGCTGCCTTCGTTGCCCACCTTACGTGTTTATTTTTATTGTTTCCCTTGCTTATAAAAGTAACACGGGCTCTTGGTCAAAATATCCAAACATTAGAGGAAATTTAAAAATAGATAGTGAAAGTACCTTAACAAATTTAAATCACATGCCTCCAGGTTTATTATTTTCATGTATATAATTTCATGGGTTATTAGTATTATTTTATGCAAATGATCACACAATACATCATGATTTGCAAAATATTTTAAAACTATATGATAGATCTTGGGCACCTTTTCACATCAGTGCATATGGATCCAAGCCCATTTTCAATCAGCCAGCAGTGTGTTGTCACGAAAAGCTCACTAGATTGGGGGTCTGAATGTCTGAAAGGTAGTCTGGGCTCTGCTAGTGACTGGCTGTGTGTTCTAGGGTAAGTGCCCTGTCCTCTCTGAGCCTCACTGGTAACCCGAAGGGGTTAAAGATGGCCAAGGCCCCTGCCAGCTCTGAGATTCTAGGTGCTCACTCAGGTGAGTGACACATCTCTCCTGCTCTGCTCCTGTCATGTGGCAGGTGTGCCCAGGAAGGCTGGGGCCTGGAGGAGGAGGGACAAGCCATCTGTGGTGGCAGTGGGCCCCGTCAGGCTGTCACTGTTCTCTCACCCCCCTCTGGTCCACCTGCTGTCCAGCTCGCACAGACAAGACTGGTGAGTGGTCCAGATGCTAGAAACAGCTGGCAGGGCCAGGCCAGCGTCAAGAGTTTTCAATAAGCATACCTGTCAAGCCTGGAACATGGCTCCATGTTTTCCTGAGTGGAGGGGGTCACAGGGGCTTGGGACAGACCTGGGCCCACAGAGAAGGGCCTGGAAAGGGAGAAGGAGATGTGGTGTGGAGGAGGGTCTGCTGCGCAGCCTCCAAGGCCTGAAAGCCTGCCCAGGTCCCATATGCTCTCCCCTCCGGTCCTCCTGCCGCCCCTCCATAGAGTTTTCCCAAATTGGGAGACAGTCTTCATTGTTCCTGATGAAGACTGTGTGAGCCACGTCTCTTGGATAACTTGGACTGCTGCTGTGCAAGTCCCTTCCAGGATGTCCTTCTTTTTTCTGCCTCTGCCCACATTGTCCTTGTCTGTTTGTCTGTCTGTCTTCCTGGGACTGGCACGTTGACCCCAAGCTCCTGAGGTGAGCCCTGCCCTCTGACCCCACCCAGGTCAGCCCAGGCTCTGAGGAGAGGACTTCGAGTTCTCTCCAAGCAGAAACGGCTGCCAAGAGGGGATGGCTCAGCTGCTGCCCTGGGACTGATGGACCAGCCATTGGCTGACTCAGGGGCCAAGGGTCTGGAAATGCATGCAAGGAGGATTGCTTTAGATTGACACTGCTGTCTTTGTGACTCTGTTTAGGACAGCTGCTGCCCTTGTGGTGGGAGCTGGGTCCTTGGGGAGGCCACAGTTCCCGTCCCAATGACACAGGTGGCTGGGGTCTCTAAGATGCTCTCAGATCCCTCTGCAACCTGCCTGCCCTGCCCTGCCCTGCCCTGCCCTGCCCAGGTGGGCTCCAGCAGCCACAGTAAGTGAAAACAAGAGTGCTAACTAAGCCTAGGACTGGATTTGGGGAAACATTTCCCGAAGTTTCATCTCAGATGGATCTGGGGGGTTTGGGAGGCGCCTCACTGCTGGCCTCTACGGTGCATCTGTTTCTGACAAGAGAGTGGGCTGAGCATTTGGGGGTCCAGGCTGAGTTTTGCTTGTGGGTCCATTAGTTCGAGAATGACAAAAATATTTTATAATGGTATTATTAATTATTGTGTAAATTATTAATAATAACTTGAGTGTCTCCAACGTGCCAGGAACTGTACTAAGTGCTTTACCTGAATTATCCACCCAAGGGGGTATGTGTTGTTATTATTATGCTCACTTTACAGTTGAGGCTCAGAGAGATTAAGGAACCTGCTCAAAGTAAACAAGTGGAGAAGCAGAGACTGCTGGTCTGTCTCCATCACCTGCCCTTCTCAGGTGGGCAAAGCAGGGGACAGGACAGTTCACTCTTTTTTGGTGCCTGTCAGATCCCAGAATCCTCAGCACGGTTGACTGTAAGGGGTCCCTCTCCTTTCCGTGGCTAATCAGTGTGTCTCCCTGTTGTCTAGAGCGGGACACCTCATCTCCAAGTTGAGTTTCCACAGACGTCCAGATGGGGCAGAGAAGGGCCATCCGAAGATGATCAGGCAGCTAATCTAACGGGTCACTGATCTGTCTGTAAGCACGTGGTGATCCCAGAGCGGGGGGTCCCAGAAGGCACCCTGAGGGCCACCCAACCCTGCCCAGACCATCTGCTCCTTCCTCCGGAGGCCCTACCAGTGGATCTCCAGTGGTCAAGGAGGGGCCTCGGGCCAGCCCCAGGGGACCAGAGAGGAGCTGAGACCTTGCCAGGCCCCAGGGCCCTGACGGTGTTGATCTCCTCCCTCGTCAGTGACAAGCCTCACATAGCCTTTCCTGGCCCCTCCCCCCCGCCAGCCTCTTTACCTCTGGTTTCAGGCTTCAGACCTTTTCTAGAGCTCCCAGGAGTGTTTATGTGTTTACGGAGCCATGTCTCTGCCTAGAACAGTGGGGGATTTGAGAGCCACAGGATGTGGTCTGCCTTCAGTGTGCCTGTAACCTTTCTGGAAGCAGTCTGACGGTGGTAACAGGACGGTCCGTCCACAGCTTTGGGGAAGAGTGACAGGCAGGTTGGGCAAAGCTCTGAAACCGGACCAGCTTGACACATAGTCGTGCTACTTCTGGGCTGCGTGGCCCTGGGCAAGCCACTTACCTCCTCAGAGCCCCAGGTTCCCCATTCGGAAAATAGGGATTAAGACACAAACCTCGCTGAGTTGGTGTGAGCGTTGAATTAAGCACATAGTAGGTGCTCAATAAACGTCACTACTTCCCTTTGGACCCTTTTAGGATTCAGCTTCCCATCTGTAACGAGGGTGGGCACCTACGAGGCTGAGACCTTCTCCGCTTTGAGGGTTGGGTGGCTCTGGATGCACATTCACGAGAGCTGGACTCTGTCACTCCCAGCTGGATGACAATGGCAGGTCACTGAAGGACACTTAATTGCTCTGGGAATCTAGTTCCTCATCAGTAAAATGGGAATAATCCTATTCCTACTTAGAATAGTTGTAAGGACATGTGGATAAAACATGATTTTAAAAGCAGTTTTTGTATGAACAAGTGCCATGCAAAATACTGGTTATAAGTGCCTCGACTGTGCAGTCTCTGAAGGCAGAGCTTATCTCACTAATGTCTCTTCCCCCCACCCCAGCCCCTGGCTTAACATAGTGACTGGTGCCTAGTAGAGACTCAAATAACTATTTGTTGACTGGTGAATGAATGGTGGAGAATAACCGCTGTGACAGTTCAGATGGGGGGAGAGAGGGAGCTAGGAGGTGGGTGAAGGTTTCCATCAGTGGGGCTGGGGTGGGGTGCATCTTGAATCGGGCCTGGATGGACAGAGCAGAGGTGGAATGCATTCCTGGCATGGGGGTGTTGGCGACTGGAAAGAGTATGATTTGTGCAGGTCTAGGAGGAGCCAAGTTGAACTGAGCGGGGGGCTGGGAATCTCACTACTCCACCCACATTTGCCTTCCTAATTTTGCTTGAGGGCCTGAAGGGGTCTGCGGCCCGGAGGGGCCTCATTATTCTCTTAGCCATTTCAACTCAGGGCTCTCGGAGCTTCTTTTCAGGCTTATAATAGACAATGCTAATGTCATTATTAATATTTAATAGTAATGATGCTAATAATGCCCTGCATTTATGTGGTCTCTCCAAAGAGCTCAAAGAACCCTGAGATCTTTTTTTATGAACAATTTGGCCAGTGTGGGAGGTGGGAGGGTGGGAGGGCAGGGGCAGCAGAGAAAGGATTGAGTCATAGGGAAACTGAAGCCCGGAAAGGTTGGGCCAAGGTCACAGAGTGGTGGAGGTGGAGCTGGGACTAGGATTGGGTGCTTGGGTTCCCTGCCTCTCCAGGACATCTGGGTCTGAGGAGGACATCCTTGGTGGGGGAATCTTCTGGCAAAGCCAAATTGTGACCCTGGATGTGGTGGGGCTGCTGAGCAGGGACCTCTGAGTGCTCTTGTCAAAGCCTGTCCTGGGTGGCTAATGTGCAGCCTGGGGACACGGGAGCCGGAAGAGGCAGGTGAGGGCACTAGGAGTCCTTGGCCAGATTCTGCAGGCCTCCCTGAGCCTCAGGCCAGGCCCCTGTTTTCCAGTATCCCTGGCTGGCTGACGTATAAGATCCTGGAAACAGCTTCAGTCAGCCCACGTCAGGGCACAGACCCTCTCTCTACTCAGCCTTCTTGTGCTGACGTTGTCAGGGCCAAAAACATACCCCAAATATATAGTTACAAACAAGCTAGCACATTGGAATTTCAGGGCTGCTGTGTAGCACTGTCCAGGGAACTGCATTTATATACGAACGGTGGGGGGTGGTGCTCCTTGCAGGAGACAGTGCAGAGCGGAGTGGACGGCAATGGGCTTTGGCATCTGACAGCTATTGATTCCAACCCCACCCACTCTATTGATTGGCTGGCGACCTTAGGCTTCTCTAAGTCTCAGTTTCCTCGTCTGCAAAATGGAGGTGAGATTACCTGCCGCAAAGGGCTGTGTGGATCACACGAGGTGAGGTACACATGTTGGACAGCAGTGGAGGGGGCAGTGGGAATCTCAAAGTTCTGGCACCCTTGGAGGGAGTGTCCAGTGTGGGCGACGCCAGTGGTGGCATCCTGATCAGGCTGTTCCTGAGATGTGACCTCCATGTGTCTCTGCTGGCTAACCTCCCTCAGTTTCTGCCCGTTTCTGAGTTGGCTTCTATAGCCTCCTCTGATTCTGTGATCCATCTGATAACCTTCTGGTGAATTTCCTTTTTGCTTATGACGGCCAAAGTCTGCTTCTGCTGCCTGCAGCCAAGAACCTGGACTGATTCTGGACTTAAAGTTCCTAACACAGGGCCTGGAACAAGAGAAGTGCCCAGTCAATGATAGCCAGAAGTTGTTAGAAAATTGTTGTATCCGCCCACCCAACCACATCCGTCCTTTCATCCATCCATCCGTTTCACAAGCAAATATCGAGTACCTCTTGTACCAAGCACCGTACTGAGTGCTGGGGCCACTGAGGAGAATAAGACATAGTATGAACCCTTGAGCTCACAGTGTAATGGTGAGATGACCCGAAAAATAATCAAAATACATTCCGGTGAGTGCTGTAATCCAGGCTTGCACAAAGTATCGTGGAGGGGTACCTGCCTTGGCCTAGTGAGGCTTGGGAACAGAGAAAACATTTTAACTGAGTCCTGAAGGAAGACTCTGAGCTCACCAGATAGGTCAGCTGTATGAGGCATGGGCTGGGAGGGGCAAGGAGGGCGTGGTTCCCGGAAGAAGCAACGTTTTGTGCACAGGCGGTAGCACGGCAGAGCAGTGAGCGAGTTTGGGGCAGGAGTTGGTCAGCATGTCTGGAGTTGAAGGAACAAGGAACAGGTGAGGCTGGAGGAGTAGACTGCGGTCAGTCCTCGAGGACCCTTATGAGCCCTGCAGGGTCTTTATCTGAGAACAGTGGGGGCGGTCAGAGGGGTCTGAGCCGGCAAGAGACAGGCTGAGACGTATGCTTTGGGAAGTTCACTTTGGGGTGGCGGGGAGGGTGGAATGCCTAGAGCAGACGCAGACCTGGAGGTGGGGACCTGGGCTAGTCAGGCACTGTCAGAGGAGAAGTGACAGGGACCTGGAAGGATCCTTGGGCTCAGACCTGCGTCGGCCAGCCAGAAGTCATCACTTGGGTGCCCATGGGCCTCTCACATCTCTAGGTGGGACGAACCCCCTGTCCCCAACCCCGTGATGGTCCGTTTTGTGGGTCAACTTGGCTAGGCTACAGTACCAAGTTGTCTAATCAAACACTGATCTAGGTGTTGCTGAGAAGGTATTTTGTAGATGTGGTTAACATCCACCATCAGTTGACTTTAAGTAAAGAGGTTACCCTCCATAATGTGCGAGGGCTTCATCCAGTCAGTTGAAGGGCCTGAAAAGCACAACTGAAGTTTTCCTGAGGAAGAAGAAATTCTGCCCTCAAACTGCAGCATCAGCTCTTACCAGAGTTTCCAGCCTGCCAGCTTGCCTACAGAAAACAGACTTGCCAGCCCCCGCAATTATGTAAGTCAATACCTTGAAATAAATCATATGTGTGTGTGTGTGTGTGTGTGTGTGTGTATGTGTGTATATATGTACATACACATGCACCTGTGCACACACATCTTACTTGTTTTGTCTCTTGGAAGAACCCTGGTTGATACATCCCTCTTTGCCCTGTCCACCTGCTTCTCCTCCTGGGTTCCCTGTCCCATGAATGGCACCCCCCAGACCGTCACATCCTCTGTGACTTCTCCCTCCCTCACCCTCACTCCTGTGTCTTGCCAACCACTCAGTCCTCCCACTTTGCCTCCCAAGGGCCTCTCCTATACATGTCCCGCCCCACCCTGCCTCCCTCCCACAGTCTTAGCTCTGACCCTCACCCGTTTTCACCTGAATTCTTACCATCTGTCCTCTCAGGCTTTCTGTTTCCAGTCTTGCCCCCTCCCATTCACCCTCCAGACTGCAGTCAGAGGGAGCTTCCTAAAATGCAAATCAGATCATGCCACTTTCCTGCTAAAAATTCTTCAGCTTCCCTTGCCTCCAGGTTGATGGCAGGCTCCTTCCTGTGACACACGGGCTATTGACATCTGGCCCCTCTTTATGCAGCCCTTGTCTTGCATATCCCCAGCTCACTCAAGGCATATTGACCTGCCTGCCCTTTTTGGAAGGGGCTGGACTCTCTCATTTCACTCTTCTAGTGTTGTTCCTTGTTTGAAATGGTTATCTTTCTCCCTTAGGTATACCTGGCTAAGTCCTCCTTGCTCTCAAGGATTGGCCCAGAGGTCCCACCTCCAGGAAGCCTAATCTGCCCCCGACTCTGCTGGGTACTAGGTGGCCCTCTTCAGTGTCCTTGTCACTTCATAGGCAACCCTGTCACTAATCTGTATGGGGATGGGGTGTCTCACCCTGTGTCTTATACCTTTGCACCCTCAGCATAGTATCTGGTGCTCAATATATATTTGTTAAATGGCTTGATTAGTGGGTCATCCATTCTACTCTGTGGTTCAGGATGGGGCAGAGGAGACCATGCTGGGCCACATTTGGCTACCTCCCTCCCCAACCTGGTGTTGTGATCCCTCTGAGATCCTTGGGTCCAAGTGCTAAGTGTGTGTTTCAAAGTTTCAAATAGTTGGGGAAAAAAAAGAAAAAAGTTTTGTGACACTTGACAAAAGAATATGAAATTCAAATTTCAACGTTCATAAATAAAGATTTATTGGAACGCAGTCACACTTGTTCATTTGTGTATTTCTGGCCACTTTCATGCTGTACTGGCGGTGGAATAGTTGCCACAGAGGCTATATGGTCTGCAAAGCTGAAATTATTTACTATCTGGCCCTTTACAGAAAATGTTTGCCAATGCCTAGTTTGAGCCATCCCTTTGTCACCTGGAGCCTGGGAATCAGAAACGTGGGGGGGTGTCAGTCACTGATGCTCAGGTGTCAGTTTTCCTTCTTGCCTTAGCTCAGTGGTTCTCAACCTGGGGACATTTGGAGATGTCTGGAGATATTTTTCATTATCACGATGGGTGTGTGTGTGGGGGGGTGTGGAATGTGTGTTAGGCATCTAGGGGGTAGAGGTCAGGGACGCTGCTCAATAGCCTATTAAGCATTGGGCAGCCACGCAACTAAGAACTACCGAGCCCCAAACGTCAGCAGTGCCGAGGCTGGGAAACCCTGTGCAGAAGCTCAGGACAGGGCAGGCCAGATTCCTGGTAGGTCTTCTGGATTGAGGGCCCAACCAGAACTTCCACTGCCCTGGAACTGAGCAGTCCAAGGACTGTGTGTATAGGGAAGGGGGCAGTGGGCAGGCCAGCTTTCTTCTTGTCCCCCTGAGTCTCCTGTACCTGTTAGGGGCCTGGGTGGGCCTCCAATGAAAGAATAGCCTCTTCCCCTATAGCCCCCTAAGGAATAGGACAGGTGCCTACCTGCTTGGGCAAGTGAACTTGGTTTCAGAAGGGGAGATGGTTATCGAGGCTGCCAGCTGAGGTCACAGGGAGGGGTGCCAGGACCAGGGATGTAGAGGAACTGGAGGTGCTCCCAGGGGACCAGGTGATCAGGGTGTCCAAACTGGCAGAAGGAACGTGAGGCAGGGGGAGCCCCAGGGAAGGGGCTGGCACTGCTCCCACCCAGCCTTCTGGAGAGTGAGAAGAACAGATGCTGTGACTGTCAGATGAGATGCTCCTGGCACTTGGGGAAATTGCAAAATTAACAAAAGGACAGTTGCTTTCAGGGAACACAAGCAGCAGCGCAGTGTGTACAGCTGGGCTGGCCTCTGGGGACTCCCTTTCCTTGGAAGGGCACAGAGCAGGGGTCCTCCTGCCTGGCTTCTGGGCTGCTTGTGGATTGGGATTAGGGAGAGGGAGGGCTGAGGCAGAGCATCGGGCCTGGGGGCAGAACAGGGTCAGGTCAGATTCAGGGCCAGGGTACATGTGGCTTGGAGTCTGGTAAGTGGCAGGGCTGTTTGGAGGTCATCTCATCTATCCTCCTGTCTCTGGGTCCAGCCTCAGCAGACGGTGTCTTGCCGGCGGAGGATCCAAACAGAGGGGCCCTCAGCAGGAATGAGAATTCACCAGCTGTTACTTGCAAAGCCCCCAGAAGCAGCAGCCAGCGCTCTCTGGGAGCTTCATGGACAAAGAGGCATGTGCCTGAGGGTCTGCAGGGAGCCTGCACTTTCTCCTGGTAGAGAGTGGGGGCAGCAGGAGTGGCCGGAGCTGGTGTGGCCTCATCCTGGGTGCTTACCTGGGACAGGGAGGGGATTGTGACTAAAACCATGTGGCTGGGAGTAACTGAGGAAGGGTCAGACTAGAGCAGGTTCGCTGGGTCCGGCTTAGAGGCAGGCGGATTGGACTCCATGCTTCTAAACCTATTAAAAGAACAGGAAAAGAGAAGGACGATAAGCAATTTCCTAAGTGGGGATGGTTTTAATTGCAATGTGGAGTTAATTTAGACCCAAAGAAAACTCCTTCTTTTTTTTTTGTTCTTTTTTAAAAATTGAAGTATAGCTGATTTACAATATTGTGTCAGTTTCAGGTGTACAATATTGTGTTAGTTTCAGGTATATATATATATATATTCCAGAGTATTTTCCATTATAGGTTATTATAAAATTTTGAATATAGTTCCCTGTGCTATACAGTAAATCCTTGTTGTTTATCTATTTTATATATAGCAGTGTGTATCTGTTAATCCCATACTCCTGATTTTATCCCTCCCCACCCTTCCCCTTTGGTAACCGTAAGTTTGTTCTCTATGTCTATGAGTCTGTTTCTGTTTTGTAAATAGCTTCATTGGTATTATTTTTTAGCTTCCACATATAAGTGATATCACGTCATATTTGTCTTTCTCTGACTTCACTTAGTATGATATTCTCTAGGTCCATCCATCCCCAAAAAACTTTCTAACACTGGGATGTCAGACCAGTGACAGGGGAGCGGTGGAATCTCTCGCAGGTGTCAGGGACCTGCCTGCCTGCTCTGGTGGCCAGGCCTGGCTAAAGGTCCCCGGACAGGTGGTCCTGGGGCACAGCTTTGTCCTTGCCTGGCAGACCCTCTGCTTCCTTGTTTCTGGAGCTGCAGCAGCTGAAGTATAGATGGGAGACTGGGGGTGGGGGATCTGGGGACTCCGACTCTCCAGAGGCCCCTGGGCATTGGCCAGCGAGCCCCCGAGAGGAGGCAGTTGCCCCGTCCGTCCATCGGGGAAGTGAACTGGCCATCAACCGATGGCCAGTCATGACTGGGAGGCGAGCAGGGCCAGAGGGCAAGGGGCAGCAGACAGATGCAAGGGGTCATGCTCCTCATTTGCTGGAGTGCCATCCCTTTCCTTGTCAAAAATCTCTCCGGGGGGCCAGCCAGCTGACAGATGCGCCCCGGAGGAGGGGGGGCTGCCGACCTCCTCCCCACTGGCCAGCCGTCCCTGGCTTCTTCCCCCTTCCCTGACTGTTTCCCTGGAGCCTGCTACATTGTTAGCTGGCACCCCAGGGGACGGACTTCAGATGGAGGGAAGCGGGTGTGTATTTTGTTCTGTGGCGGGGGGGGGTCTCTGAACCAAGAACCTATTTGGCTAATGAAGTCGTAATTACTCCCAGCCTCACTAATAGGATGAAAGCCGGGGGCTCCGTTAAAAGCCACTGATGGACCCGCGAGAGTGTGCCTGACAGCTCTGAAGAGGGGCTGGACAATCAGAAATGGAAAGGGGTGGATGTTGGGGGGGACTGGGGGAGGGAGGAAAGGGGTGAAGAGGCTCTGCCCTGGTCTGGGGCCTACCTGCTCCTGGGAATGAAAGTTATACCTACATATTCCTCAGTTTAGGATAAGACGAGTTTCCTGAGAATTATCATATTGTCTCTTCTGCCCCCAACTTTCCCAAACTCAGCACAGCTCCCCACTGTCTGCTTTGGTGGGAGATAGAGGGCCAGAGGGAGTCTAGGGCAGCTGAAAATCCCTAACTATTTCTACCTGTCTTTAGAATGAGTCTATTTATGTTTGTGTGTATATATATATATATATATATATATATATATATTTTTTTTTTTTTTTTTTTCCCCTCGAGAAGCCTTCAGCCTTTTCAAATGCAGTCTGGTTGGCCATAATTTGAAATGTGAGCCTGCTAATGTGGAAGGCAAGGGCGGGGCATTCACTGGGGATGTGGCAGAGCCAAATTTGGATTTAGCGTTTGATGTGGGGAACCCGTGGGATGAGGGGATGGCCCAGGACTCACATTCTGTGGGTCCAAGCCACATGCACATAACCGAGAGGGGCTGGGGTGACTCCAAGGACCCTGCCAACTAAAGACTGCCCCAGTGGCCCCTGTGCACACCCAGTCCGGCCCGTATTCTATCCCCTGCAGTTAGCCTGTGGCCTTGACTACCTCAGCCACACCAGGGCACAGCCCTGAGGAAAACTTGGGAAGGACACCCATGTGGTTCAGGAAGAAGGACTTTTTGTTTTTTGTTTCCCATGGAGGTTGTTGCTGGGCCTTGGGAGGGAGAAGGATGGCAGATTTTAGCTTCTCTGGACCTAAGAGCTGATTGCATCAATGATGGTCTTTGCCAAACTCCCCTTCCTTGGGGAGAGGTGTGTCAGTGTTGAGCAGGAAGGAGCCCTGAGTCTTATACCTGTGGCCTAGAAGAGGTGGTTTCTCCTGTGCTGAGCTTGGGCACTGGGTTCCTAAATCTCAGGGGAAATGACCCCAGGGAGATAACTATATCCAACTGCATCTGGACCAGGGCTGTGAGAGCTCATGGAGGGGACATTGGCTGAGTTCTGTCCTGTGGTCATTATCCCTTGGGACAAACCCAGGCCTTCCAGACATCTAGCCTCATCCCCTTTTGCCATGTGGGTTGTCTGGTGGGTAAAGGGTTGTGCTGTGTCCTAACATCCAGGCTGGAGCTAGAATGGGCAGGAGGGAGGGAGGTGAAAGATGGACAGTCCTTTCCGATAAGTGAGAGTGGGTTCCTAGGCATTCAAGGGAGACAAGAGCACTTAGAGGACTCTGGGAAAATTTATTAATGGGGCTGTAGAATGAACCTCTAGCTCTCAATACTCATCACTGGCCCTTACATCCAACCACTTGGAACGTGGTAAACTTGCTTTTAGGAAGACAAAAACTGCCTGCTCCCATCCCCTTTCACCCCACCCTCCCCATCCCCTCACCCCCAACCCAGTTGATGCCCCACAATCTAAACCACTAGCTGGGCAGTAAATACAGTAATGCAGACAGCTTGAATACAAGGAGGGCCTGCTTACCCTGCGGGGACCATTGAGTCCTAAAGATCAGTGGATCACCCACTGTGCATGAGGTACCACAAAGGTTCAGAGTCATGAGCTTCTGGTCCTGCCCTCCAGAGGCCTGTAGACTGGCCAGGCATAGGGGGGACAAGTTGGGCACTTATGCTGAAGGCCAAGCGGCAGGGGAGGCAGGAAGTTCAAGAGAAGCTCCTTGGAGAGAGACAGACCTGTGGGCCAAGGTACTTATGAAAGGAGGGGTTTGAGCCTGGCTGGAAGGATGGGAAGGACTTTTGAAGGAAGGAGTCAAGGTCAGGGTGAACATTCGAGAAGGCAGAAGAAGGGGAAAGTGTAAGGGGATTCATTCATTTATCTAAATTTAACAAATTATTATATAGTGCTTAGTATGCATCAGGCATTTTTCATATTTTAACTAATTTGACCCTTACAACAACCTAAAAGGTAGCTACAATTATAACCCCTGTTTTATAGATGAAGAAACTGAGGCAAAGCAAGGTTAGGTAACTTGCCCAAGGTCACACAACTAGGACCTTACTGCCCTGTCTGCCGAGCCCCGTCTCTTTCTTGGTACTCAAGGCCGACTTGCAGAAGGACGAGCGCCTATGGCTTCCCTGCCCCTCATCCCATGACCAGTGGCTGCATGGCACCCCAACCTCTCCTGAGCTCTCCTGGGCTCTCTTGGGGTGGAGTCAGGAGCCCACATGTCCTGCTACAGCAGCGCAGAGCAGGAAGGGATAAACCGTTGCCGGGTCCTGTGAAGAGCTGGCAGGGGCTGCTCTGGCATGAAGCCTTCGAAGCACGTCGCCAGGGCTAATTCTTCACAATGATGCCCATTCATACCCAGGTGTAGCAGTGAAAGCTGAGGTTTCAGAGTCAGACGGACCTGACAGCTGGTTCTGGCTTTGTCACCTACCTTGGGCAAGCTATTCAGCCATGTGGAGCCACAGTTTCCTCATGAGTAACAGGATATAAAGCTACCTGCCTCAGAGGGCTGCTGTGAGGTTGAGAGAACATTTGCATAAAGTGCGCAGCCCTCTGCTTTGCACAGTTGGCCGGCGTCAACATTATTAGTTACTCTTCTCCTGAGTCACTTAATGTAAATGCACGGTGACCCAAATACCAGCTGGTGCCCTCTTGCCTCTTTGACATCTACATATAAATGACTTAGTTGCCTGCCAATTCCATGGTCTGTGGAAGTCAAAGTCTCTCGCATAATTTTTGCTAATTCCTGAGGTCTTGTGCTCTGACCTCTACATTCTCCTGTGGTCTCTGCTTCATCCTGCGTCAATTTGGATGTAGAATTCACCAACTTTGCTAGTTTTTATAAAACGTCTACTCACACGAAGCTAATTCATCAATTGGGTAAATTTGAGTGACAATTTGGGGGCACCAGGTAGGGCCACAGCCCAGAGTGCCCAGCCTTCTCATTGTGGTCCTCTAGTCTAGGGGTCCTCAAGCTTCAGTCTGCCTCAGAATCACCTAGAGGGTTTGTTAAAACACAGATTTCAGAGTTTCTGAGACAATAGATCAGGGTGGGGCCCAAGAATCTGCATTTTAATTAATAAATTCCCAGGTGATTCTGATGCTGCTGGTCTAGGGACCATACTTGGAAACCACTACTCTAATCTTCCTTCTGCCTGTCTCTGCGCCTCAGTTGCCTTTCGCCCTGGATTGCTCCAGAGTTCTCAAATCTCTCCCCTCTGTTATGCAGGATTCTCTTGCTGCTATCTGCAAACTCCCTACCCAGACCAATCCTGGACCCTCCATTTAATAGGATTCAGCAATGTTAGAGGGCAACTGTGATTTTAAATATATACTAAGTAATTTTGTTTGTCTGTTTCAGAGTGAACTACTCCCCTGCCCTCCAGCCACAGCCCGCCCTCTGCTGTGGTCTCTTACTTGAGCCTGAGGGGTCAGAGCTCCTGTTTAGGGTGGGTAAGATGAGTTCCTGCAGATCCTGAGCCAGGACTGAGTGTCTGTTTGTGGACCCTGCCAGACTGTTCCCTGTCTACACAAAGCTGTGCTTCTCTATCGTGGGGTCTGGGGCTAATCAGCAGCAAATTCTGGGGAGGGGGGTGGGAGTGGGGGTGGGGAGCTGGGCTGCTGAGCCGCAGCTGTGGCTCCAAATTGCTCTGAGGCCCACTGCCTGGTCCGTGCTCCAGCAGGAACCAACATCAAACAAATGGGCTCTGATGCATTAAGTGGGGAGAGGGTGGCTGAAATGGGCCCTCCCCCACCCGCATCCATCTAATATGGTGTTGAGCGGTAGAGGCTGCCTTGATGAGAGGAACCATAACGAATCCTCAGATTCCATCCCTTTGGGGGCAGCTGGGCAAGAGCGGGTATAGCCTTCACTCTTAATAAAGACTGGAAGATGACTTGTCCCCTCCCACTGGGTCAGTTAATCCAACTCCACGCTGGAGATTAGCATTTCTAATGGGCTGGGAGGCGCAGCCTTCAGAAGACAGGGATGAGGGATGACAGATATTCTGGGGGTTCCCGGGGCTCTGAAGGGAGGTGGGCCTCTCTTTGTTTGGCCTCAGTTAAATTGAGGTTGATGTTCTTCGAATAAGATGGTCGCTTCATCTCTCCACTTCTGTCCCCTTGAGAGGGGGCTCCTGCTCTAAAAATGGGCCAGTGGACCCCCCAAATGTCATATCCAAGTCCAAAATCCAAATATCCAAAGAGGATGACACAAAAGTCTCGAATTCACCTGGCCACTTCTTTCCTTCAAAGCCACAAGCTGTCTCTGTCATTCATTCATCCACTTATTCACTCATATTCTTTCATTTTGTCCTTGCTCTGTGCCAGACTGGCCTGTGGATACAGAGGTGAAAAAATGGTCTCACACTTAGGATGGTCACAATTTAGTGAAAGAAACAGACAATAAATGTCATATGACAAGCCCCAGTGAGAGATATAAAATAGGTGTTCTGGGGGCATAGCGAGGGGATCTCAACCAGACCGTGCTGATGTGTGTGTGTGTGTGTGTGTGTGTGTGTGTGTGTATACGTGTGTACTTGTGAGGTCATATCAGGATCAGGGAGGACTTCCTGAGACAGTGTCACCTGCACGTCCTGTTAAAGATGTGTGACGCAGCACGGAGGCCACAGCCTGCCTTCCAGGAGCCCAGAGAGATGATCTGTAAGGAGAAAGGTGATTAGAGAGGTATGAGAGCCTGGAATCAGGACTTACAAGGCTTGGTTGTGAGCATCAACTCCAGGGATTATGAATTATCCAGAGGGAGGGGGGTCTGGAAGGTTGAGAGGAGAATATTCCAAGCGGACTCACCTTTGGGCCATAATTCATTTGTTGAACCCACAGTTATTGAGCCCGCTGTCCTGGACACTATCACATTGCTTTTGTTACCTGACTGTCGCCCGTGACAGTCTGAATTTCCTGAGGACTGGAACTCTATCCTACTTACTTTATGCCATTAACTGGCCCAGAGTAGGTTATTAATAGGTGCTTTTTGAGCTCAATTGAATTTCCGAAGTTGAGAAGTCTGAGAAATCTTTGCATGTCAGGGGAGCTGGAAATAGCTTGAAATGGCTAGAATTTAGGGTATATGTGAGTAGTAAAAAAAAAAAAAAAAAATGAGGCTGCAGATGTAAGGTCTAACATGTCAAACCATGGAGTTTAGATTTTATCCTATTATAGCAAACAAGGTTATTAGAGCAAACAAGGTTATTGTAGCAAACTTGAAGGTTTCCAGTAAAGGAGTGACATGATCAGATTTGTATTTTAGAAGACCCTTTTGGCTGCAGTTTCAGGGGGAGTAGGCAACACAGGAGGCAAGGACACTGTCAATTCAGGATGAGGCCTTGGACTAATGGAGGGACAGTGCAAGTGGACACAAGGAGCAAATTTCTGAGACAATCTGTGAACTTGAGAATGATAAGGTCTTTCTCATATTCCAAGTGAATAGGGAGGTTCAGAGGTGGTGTGTGATAAACCCAATGAGTTATTCAGAAGGAGCCAGACCTGGAAATAAGGTCTTATTTTAATCTAATGAAGCAATAACCCCTCAAGTCAACGATCTTTTCTGAAGGAAGAATAAACACAGGTGGCTTGGATAGTTACTTTGCAGTTCTTTGTCCGAGAGATTTAGGTCTACATTTGCAGGGGAATCTTTTTGCCCTTATTTCCCATTACTGCCTATAAACCACTAGTTATCTTTCTACACAAGCAGAACCACTCTACTCCCCACACTACGCTGAGGAAAGGGAGGGGACTTAGCAGTGTCTGGGTGCATCCTCACGCTGCCTGGGCGATGGTCTTCAGCCACTCCTCAGGGGGAATGTGCACAACTACAGGCCAAAGTATCAAGAAAGGCGGCGTGATGAAACTTGAGCGGTGTCCCTAACCAACACAGCCCTCTCTGTTTCCTTCCCTTCTCTACTTGCTTGTTGATTGAGATTCCTTTGAGTCTATTAAGAGGGGGTTTTGGTTTGTTGTAAGCAGTTTTATTCATCCTTTCAACGATATGAAATGTCTGTTCTGTGTCAGGCACAAGGCAGGGCATATGCCAGTGTTCTCACATCTCAGGGCAGGCAGGGCTGCAAAGGAGGAGCGGCTAGGAGGCAGAGCTTCACTGCACATTCCTTTCCTTCTCCCAACATCCCAACACGGCACTTCTTAACAGGTGGTTGTGCACAAGCACACGTCAGTTGCGTTGAATCAGGGGTGTCTCCATGGCTGAGCACATTCCTATACCACTTGTTCTACGTTGAAAACACTAACTGTGCCAATGAGTTTTCCAAGATAAGACCAACTTCAAGATGGGGGCTGGTATCGCAGAATTCTCTGTGTATGCTGTCTGTTGCCCATGAAAAACCCCATGATTCATTTCTGTCATTAATCCCTGGACATCCCTCTTCTACCCACTAAGGAAAATGAACAAATTACATGGCCAGAGTCCATTTTGAACAACTTTTATTATACGTTTAGTGTTCTCTATACAAAAGAAATCAGTTTTTTTTTTACAGTGATTCAAAAAAAATTCTGAATAATTTGGCCTTTTCATTGCTCATGCAGTCAGTTTATAAGTCCACATATTAGATGGTCCTCACGACCCAGAAGCCTTCCCTGCTGAAGGTCGAGCGTGACACCCTCAGATATGCATCTGTCACTGACAACGTTGGTTAATGCAAAACAACTCGCAAAAAGGAAAGAACACGATGTGAGAGGGGTTAAAACAAGGTGTGCCATGGTGAGTTAAATATTTAACCAATGAAAGAAAAGATCAGACCAATTTGTGGGTGTGTGGGTAGGTGGGAAGGGATGGAGACATTCAGAAAAGATTTCCCCACTGAAAGGAACAAACTGGAAAATGTGTGCGTTGAAGGGAGGTGAAGGGCCAGAGGTCCTCCAGGGCCCAGCATGGGTGGGGGTGGGACCAGGACAGAAGGCGGCCACGTCACAGGCAACTGATGCTCAGTGCAGGAGGATGTGAGGTTGGCAAAGAGCTGGGAGCTGGGCAGAGGGACAACACTGACTGAGGACGTCGAATTTGGGAATCAGAAAGGAGAGCAGGGCAGGGTCACCTGATCTGCATCCTTTTTGAAAAAGAAACAGAGAAGTGCACAAAATTCTGGATTTCTTCTCCCAGATTTTTGTATTTATTGCTTCACTGAAGTCTTTACACGTGCTGACCTCCAGCCCAGCAGATCCTGGGGGTGGAGCTTCCATGGGCCCTGCTGCCCCTCGGCACCCTGCGGCCGGGGGTGGAGGGGACAGCGCCCTCCACACCCGCTCTTCCGAGGGACACAGTATGCTGGGGGCCCGATGTGTTACGAAGCGAGAGACACCACCCTAGGGGATACTCTAGGCTTCATGGTGACAAACACCAATCAGCTCGTCACTCTCTTCTCCTGGCTTGGGTCTCCCCTTAACAGCATGGCTGGTTCACCACAGGCTGGCACAGACTGGCTGATCTGGGACTCAGAAAAATCCACTGATTTCATCTGCGGAGGTGTATGGGGATGTGGGAGAAGAGGAAAGAGACGTGGGAGACAGTGAACCAGAAGGCCAGATCTTAAGTAACACCGCTGTTCCCAAGGCGGCAGCTGCGGTGAGATGAAAGAACACTGAACAAGGAGTCCGAAGGCCTGAGCTCAAGCCCTACCTCACCTTGATTTACTAGCTGTGTGACCTCGGGCAAGTCCCTTTACCTCCCTGGATTTTAGCTTAGATGCGTACTTTCAATCAGATCAGCTCTGCGATCCCTCTGCATGCTGAAATCTGATCCTGTCTTAAGCTAGACAGCTTTGTACCTATTTCCCTTCCATCCTTATCATTACGAAACATCCATTTAATACTAATGTACTGCTAGAGGGACACTGGTTTTGGGTGTGGCTTGACACACTGGGTGGTGGGGTCTGGTGGCTTCCCTGGACAGCTGTCCTCCTTTCCCTCTGCTCCTTCTCAGGACCCGTTCTTAGTAGGGGAGGGAAGGAAAGGGCACTGCCCTGGCTTGGGCTGGGCAGGCTGGGGACAGCCACAAGGTTGGCTTGAACTCCCATGGGGTGGCCCCTGCCTGGTGTCAAGGAGGGGCTGCCCAGGAGTCGGGCTCTGACTGGGGCACTGAGTGTCCTCCTGACATTTCAAGCTCTTTGTTTCATTCGTTTGACTCCTCTGGTTTTCTATTTTAATCAGGGATCTCCCTATATGCTACTCTTAAGCCACCATGTAAAGATCAACCAGGATCCACAGGGTGATTTCTTTCCAGTGGACCTAGCTGGGTGGAACGATTTACAACACGGGCTTGTGTGTGTGTGGCAGGGGCTGCTGCAGTGGTGACCGAGGTATCGCGGGCGGGCGGGGAGTGGGCTCTGTGCCCCCCCACCGAGAAGTGATTCCTGACACCAGCTCCACCAGCTGAGAGCCCAGGAAGCCTCCCCTTTTCAGCGTGTTAGTGGAGCAGCCTTGCAAAGACTGAGGCAAGTGTGTGTGTGAAATCCCCACGGCTCTCGTCACACGGGCTGTTTGGGATGCTCTGTGACTTGGCTCTGATACTGCAAAGAGCCCCAGGAGCCTTAAAAAGTTGCTGCCTGTGCTGTTCCTGGGGAAAATTCGCTCTCCTTCGGATCAGACTCTGTCTCTCTTGGTTTGGCCTCCAAGAATTGCCCAAGTGGGGCCCAGCTTGGGCAGCCTCCTTCCCCTGCCCTGAGTTGTGCACGGCACCCCACACAGCCCTTTACATTTCATCTCCAGCGGGCCTGGCTATGGACTCATCCTCTTCAAGACAAGGTCGTAATCTGGATTGTTCCCCCGAATGTGCCGCCCTGCAAAGGGGCCTAGGTCTGCCGTGAGTGTGCCGGTGCAGCTGCCGGCTGTGTGCAGGGAGGCAGTCCAGCAGCTGGAAAAGCCACAGACATCTGTGGGTCTGTTCCCACCCCTTTTCCAGGGCTAACTGCGTGCACGGAAACCATGAAAGCACTGTCTGGGCCCAGGCTGCGGTCCCCTTGCAGGGTGAGCAGTGCTGGCACCGGCAGCCTCTCGGACCTTGGGACCCGCCAGGAAGGGGGTAGACCAAATGCCTCCGACCCCTCAGGGCAAAGGCAACGGACGAGGGAAGTGGCTAGTTTTCAGCTGAAACTCAACCATCTCCCCAAAAGCAAGGTAAGGAAAGAAGGGTCCCATTCACCACGACCCAGGCAAGGTGAGAGGCAGCTGTCCCCCGGCCCTGCAGTGGTGCCCTCCCCAGACACTGGCCTCCCTGCTCCTTTAGCTGGGCCCGTGCCCCTCTGTGGGGACAGGTTTTCAAAGGAGGGACTGACTAGAGGAGACAGAGGCACCAAAATACAGACAAGTTCAGCAACTTGCCCCAAGGGGCAGAGAAGAGAGGCTCAGGAAGCAGGACTGCCCCTGTCTTGCCCAGCCTTCAGGACCAAGTTCCCCCTCCAAAGCTCTTCCCTTTGAGCCTGGAGCCACTGGCGGTTAAGCACTGAGTACCCCCAACCAATGCCACTCTGTCCCAAGACTCAGTTCCACGGCTGTCAGCCCTTCCCCCATCATCAGTTGTGTGGAGGACCTTCCTGAGGCAGGGGGACGGGTGTGACATCTTACGGCCCATCCTGCCTAAAGAGCTTACTTCCGGTGCAATGAGTTTACTAGTGCGGACCGTGCAATATGGAATGAGGGCCCGAGAGACGGACTGCTCTGCTCAGATCCAGAGTGTTTTCTGGAAAGGCCGGTCCTTTAATCCAGCTCGCAGGCACACTTCCCTGACATTCCCTAGGCTACAGGAATGCCCAGCAGTATCCAGGCAGGTGGAGGAGGAAAGCCAGGGGAGGGGACCCCTGAGCTGGCTCCCTAGCCCCCTGCTATTCACCCTGTCCCCTATCATCACGAGAGAGCTGCCCCCCCAGGCTTCCGGGCAGCACACCTGGCTACGGCTTGGACCAAAGGACAGTTACTCGCTCAGGTTCAGACAACATAACTGGCTCAGCTCTGGGATACATTTTCTCACCTGCAGACAGAGTAGGTGTGCCTATGGGCTTGACCTTCAACTGACTGACTATTAAGTGATGCAAGCATTGCTAATACCTTTGTGGCTTAAACATGTGGCAAACGATGCTTTAATAACGTCTCTGAAGGACACAGCCCTGCTCCTGCCCAGGTCGCCTTGCAAGAAGCTGGAGGCTCCAATCAGAGGCTGTGTCTGTGGCAGGTGGTCCACTACTGGGGGTCACCTTCATCCTCCTGAAACCGACTTTAGCTGCAGCAACAGCTGAAGGGTTACTCTTAGGCTCTAGGTCTCTCTCTTTCTCTCTCTGAGGCTAGGTACCTTTGGTTTCAAAATGGAATAGGTGGGGAGCATGAAGGCAGTGCCTTGGGTCTCAGAGAACTGCAGGTCTGCGAGTGTCTCCAACTGGGGCAATGGGCTGCAGGGCACATTTTGAGTGGCTGCTTCTGGTTCTGCTGTGACGCTTGCATAGGCCGCCCCATTCTCCTTGAGACAGATGTCACTGGAGGCTTCAAGGCTTGCAGGGAGGGGCTGGGAACCTGGGAACTGCCGGGACAGGTCAGAGCTGCATAAGGCATACGAAGAGCACTCCCAGGCCAGGCTTTACAGCACTGTTAGTGCCGCGTTCCTGCGGGGGGGCGGGGGGGGGCGGTGTCTCCTGATAGGTAAATACCCTAAGGAAAGGACACACCGGCTCAGTCTTGGGGGCAGCAGGGCCCCATCCACACGCCACAAAACACCAGTTTCAACATCATACAGAACTGAGGAGCTGCTATCTGCTAGAGACGAAAGGGGGAGCAGTGCTTTCCACCCCCAAGCACACCAGCACAGCCTTCACGTCGCAGGGGTCCATCTCCTGGAGGGCAGCAGCGCAGACCCTGACCAGGTGGGAGGCACCCTCTACTCTGGATGCAGTGGGTGTGGTCCTCTCCCACATCCTTTCACTGATGGGGAGGAATGAAGTCCAAACCTAGCCCTTTCCTTCTCTCTCGAGGTGGGCACAGCTCCCTAGGGACAGATGCCTGGTTCTCCTCTGCTTGAGGTACACAGTCACTGGAGCTGAAGTCCTTCCCACTCCTGTTCCTTAAACTCCTTCAGTCAGTGCAGCTTTTGTCTCAGACACTCCAGAGGAAGGGCCAGGGTAAGAGTGAGGGGCAAGAGGTAAGCCCACCTCCCAACTGAACCAGAGCAAGGCAAGGAGGCCTGCTGACCCTCTCCCTGCCAAAAATACTGTCATTTTCCAGAAAGGAGCCAAGCCCAGCTCAGCAACTGACAAGGCTGAGGTGGATGGGTTGGGGGCCAGGGGAGGCATCTGGCGAAAAGGCATCCTTCGGAAATACGTTGGCCCAGCCGCGGTTTGAATACTATAGCTTTTCTATATGTTCGTTTACGGATCAATCCTTTTTTTGCCTATCTTTGCAGTTTCCTGGGGGAGAATCCACCTATTCTTTCTTTTTCTCCAGGGACATTTCTTCAAAAGGAAAAGAAAATGGAGATGTTGGGTCTGCAGGAGAAGACCCACAAAGCAAAAATAAAGACAATGAGTAAGTACCGTAACCAACAGAAACTGGTGAGTGTGTGTGTTGAGGTCAAGGGCAGGCAGTGTGGGTAGAGGCTGGGGGTGGCTGTGAGGCTGAGCAAGGGACCTGGGCTCCCTCCAGCTGAGCTTAGCCATGGCTCCAGTTCGCCCACCAGTGGCACCCCAGGGGGGGGGTCATCGGGAGGGGGCTTGCGGTTGGCTGGGTGGTCACTGGTCCTCACAGCTTGGCAGACTCCCATGTTGTACCCTTGTCCCTGAAGGTGGTGGCGGCTTTGTGGTAGGTCTGCAGCGGCTCGTCTCCCCCTCTCCCCTCCTTCTACTTGCAAAGTAGTGGCTGTGCCTGGGGGGCTCTGTTAGGCCAGAGAATAGATGGCGTTGACAGGAGATGTGGCCTCTGAGCTTTCGTTGCCCTCTGTCTCTTCCTTGTCCTTTTTGACTGTGTACTGGCCGATGAAGGAGCCGTCCTCATTGAACTGTCCCTCGCCGCCCTCGCCATAGTCCACCAGGCTGTCATCACTCTCCTGCTGCTTGATGGTGCCATCCAGGGACGTCTGGCTGCCCTGCAGGGGCTTGTTGTCCTCGTCACTGGATGGAGAGAGGACAGAGAGTCAGGGCTGGCCCACCCAGCGCAGCCCAAACCCAGGCTGGGCGGAAGAAGGCCTCCAGCCTATCGCCAGGCATGCGTACCACACAGCTCAGAGAGGACGGGACCTCAGGGATGACCCAGACCAGCCCTCACTCCCCTCCCTGTCCGGCCAGTTCTGCAGAAGGGAAGCTGAGGCCTAGAGAGGATGGCATCGTCTCCCAGGCGAGGGGCAAGCTGGTGCAGAGCTGGGAGGGACCCACACTCCTGGACGCCGGGTCTGGGGTCCTCTCCGGGAAGCTGGGTCGCTCTCCGGGGTGGAAGCAGGCAGAGGACGCCACCCCATGGTGAGGCAGAGCCAGCCGCTTGTAGACCAGGGGGACAGGAAGGGTCAAAGAAGGGTAGTCGAGGACTTGGAGTTCTGGTCCCATGTGTGTCACTGTGTGGTTCTGTGGCCTTGGGAAAGCCCTTCCTTCTCACTGGGCCTTAGTCCCTCCATCAAGAGGGTTCAACTAGCTTTGACTCTCTGTGATCTGTGACTCTCTCTGGAAAGACTCTGCCCTTGACAAAAAGCAAGGGTCTGGGCCTTAAAGGGACAAACCTCTCCCTGCCTTTCCCCTTCTCTGTCTTGGTGGTGTTCCTCTCAGGTCTGGTTTATCCACAAACAGATGCTGTTGCTTGCTTCGGGGGCTAGCAAGTGATGGAGGGAGGAGGGAGGGGCATGCAAATGAGATAGGAGGGGCCAGCAACTTGAGACAAAACCAGCAAGGCTCAGAGGATCCAGCTCAGCCCCCCTCTGAGGCCCCAGGTCCTGCCCTTAAGCTCCTCTCATGCAAGGAGAGCTGGTAGTTAAAGTGGCATCTACCCACTGGGGTGCCTGCTGTGCCCCCAGGAAGTGAGATACCCCGAGTGGGCCAGCATCTGCTCAGGCACCACATCCCTTCCCCTGGCTCTTTTAGGCTCAGAGGCGGGGACCAGGTGCTGCTGGCTGCACTTCAGAGAAGAGACAAGGTCCCGGGCAGGGGGCAGCCGGACCAGCAGTGGGCATCTGGGTCCCGGCAGGCAGGACCACAGCGGTGCCAGGCAGTCTGAGCAGACACCCCCCACCCCCACTCCCCTGCCCCAGGCCACACTTAGCCCTTCCTGGGCTTGTGGCAAACCACCGGCTGAGTTGCCATTAGAGTGGGCAGTGAGGTCTCACTTCTAACTGCAGTGCTGGTCAAAGACAGCTGTCGGGGGAGGGCCGCGAGCCAGAGGAGCTAGGCATCAGGAGATGGAAGGCTATTAGCCCACTGCCCCCATGAGCTGAGTGAATGCGGCCCCGTTACCCTGCTTAACTGTGTTCTCTGACGGCAGAGCTGTGGGAGAGGCAGCTGAGTGAGGGAAGTGGGTGTCTGGGGTTATGTTGTATTTGTTCAGGGGGTGGAATTCACATTTTGAGAACCAGCAGATTCTAATGACCAGGCTCCTTGCCCCGCTTGCCAGTCTTTTTCACAGGCACCCTCTCCCCAGGGCCCTCCACTCCCCCTGCAGGGGAGTGACGATTGTGTCTATGTGGTTCTCGGGAATTCCAGGCCCCCAAGCTAAATGCAATCACTGAACAGGGTGGCCCAGTGGGGGTGGGAGGGGTCCTTAGTGTGTCAGGTTCTCGTGGGGAAAGAGGATCTAGGTCTGGAAAGAACAGATCTCTCCTAAGGGAAGCCTGAAAGGAACCCAGTGACTGTGGCCCCCTGGTCCAGCCACCTGTTAGCCTACCTTCCAGGAGACCTTCGAGGACCAGGTGGCCAGACAAGGGAGAGAGAAGCAGAGAGAGACACACCAGAGAGGTGCTTGGGCAGCGAGGTCCCAGACGAGCAGGGTGAGCCAGCCCCCCAGCCTGTCCCGCCCAGAAACTTGGCTTTTCCTCTAATGTTTTAATTTCTCCCCTTTCCCAGTTTCGGACTCTTGGACTCATCCAAGTGGGGGCTCTAGGATGGATGCCGCAGGCCTCCCCAGAGCCAAAGCCAAAGGGTGTGTATGTGCATGCGCGCATGTGTGTACATGCGTGTGTGTGGTGTGGAAGCCCGTGCGTGCGTGCACCAGTACATGTGTATCCAGCCTCAGTGTCGGTGGGTCAGGGGGTTGGGGTGGTGAGGAGGCAGGTGTTTTCGCCCAACAGCTTTGGTGTCTGGTGGAGGAGAGGTACCTGAGGAAGTGGCTTCTCATAGCGCAGGTTACCTGGCCCTGTATTTGAGGAGGTCCTCACCCTTCCTCACGCTGCACTGAGGGCCTGGGGAGAGAAGGCCCAGGGCCTTTGGAACTGACGGCCAGAGGATAGCTCCTGGCCCATGGGGAAGCTGGGCCCTACCAAGGGTGCTGAGGACAGCCTGGGGAGGGGTCTCTCGTGCTTGTTCTTTGGGAGGCTACTGGGGATGCATGAATTGGATGGATAGACAGGGTCTATAAGCCGCCAGACAGGCTCCTGTGTGGGCAGTGGCTCTGCCGCCCATTGATCTGATCCTGTTTGAGAGGCTGCTGATGGGCAAAGTGGCGGAGGCCCAAGATAGGATAAGGAGAGGTCAGAGGAGGATGGGGTGACCTGGCCCCAGAGAGTGACTTGGTGGGGGTGGGGAAGGAGGGCTCCAATCAGAACATTTCCTCCCTTTGCACTTGGCCTGGGAACGAAACCTCCATGACTCATCCTGCACCATTCCTTTACTCAAAGCATACTTGCCAATAAAATGGACAGATTACAACTTTTGTTAAGCCAGATACAAAGGCCCGTCCAGATCTGAGAGGGAGCATGGGCATAAGACAGTGGCAGTAGCTGGACGCTGGTAGCTGGACGTTGGGCCCCTGGGCTCTCCAGTTCTGCACTAGCTCACTGAGTGGAGAGTACAGGAATCTTCCAGGTCACTTCCCAGCCTGGGCCTTGGTCTTCTCATCTGGGACGCAGGCACTGGACCAAATGCCTCTCCAAGGCCTATTCCAAGCTGCAGCCCAGAGAAGTCATTCTAGTTCCTGAGGAAAAGGCCTAGAACAACCCCCCACGCCCCCTTCATCCCTCACCTAGTTGAGTTTTAAAGACAATACAACTTCCCCAGGTCATCATCTTCAGAGTTAAGGTGGGGTGTAGTCAGAGAGGAAGCTGAGAGCAGAGCTCATTTCACAGCAAGGGGGGCCTGGGTGCGCTTTCAGAACGAAAAGGTGGAAACACACATACAAAGAATGCGATAAATCTGAGTTGTGCAGTTGAATGAATGAAATGCTGTTCATCGAATGAGTGTAAGTGTGTTGGGCAGTGCTCCCCGTCCCCGGGGGGATGGGGGGTGCTGTCGCAGAGGCAGAGGTGACAGCCTGATGGGAGAGGACATCCGTGCAGGAGCGTCTCAGCCCAGCTGAGCAGCTCTGAGGGAAGGGGGCTGCCTCGGGGGTCGGTGAGGAGAACCCACCTGACAGGGGATGCTCTGTGTGAACAGGAGTCAAGGAGATCGCGCACCTGTAATCAAAGGAGCCATCCTCTTCTTTGGGGTCTTCAGGGCCAAGGGGAACATCCTTCTTTTCTCGCACTTGGTCAGTAAGGGAAGCAAACACACAGACGTGATGACTGAGCGCGCTCCTGCTCTGTGGGGCCCCGAAGTACAGCCAAAGGAGCCGCCCCTGGGTTCCGTGACTCTCCCTCTTAACAAGGCCCCATCCATGCCCCCCTTGTTCTTGCCTCCCACAGTTGACTGGGTGCCAAATGAATTCTGCTTCCTCCTCCCTGTCACTGGGGCTTTTCTTACATCTCCACTGACAACTGAAATCTCCCCCCACCCGGCTCCCCACCACCGCTCCACAATGTCTTCTCCAAACACCAAATGGGTGTGATCCTTGGCACCTTTCTTTTTTTCTTTCTTTTTTGGCTGCGGCATGTGGCATACTAGATCTTAGTTCCCTGACCAGGGATCGAACCCATGCCCCCTGCAGTGGAAGCGCCGAGTCCTAACCACTGGACCACCAGGGAATTCCTTGGCACCTTTCTTAATCTGGCTCCGTGTTATAATTATTTGTGCACATTTATTTTGCCTGTAACAGAATGCTAGTTCTTTTCTCGAGGGTGGGACTGTGTGTTTCTTCAAAGCTCCTAAGAGAGTGCCCTGGGCAGACAGGACACGCCACACCCACCTCTGGAATGGAAGGTACTCTCTTCACCGTGACCTCACTTGTTTGTGCGACTCCCTCTTCCCACACCTCCTCTGTGATGCGTCAGCGTCCCTCCCAGGCCCTGTCTTGTGCTGTGATCCTCCTACTATGCCAGCTGCACTGTCCTTGAGGGAGAGGTCACCTCTCCTTCTAGTATCCTTAGCACCCAGCACAGAGCCTGGCACACAGCAGACACTGAGGTGAGTGACTTCGTTTCTTTCTGAGGTACGAGGCAGGATAATCATCCCTATTTTAGGGGAGGGAAGCTGAGGCCTTGAAGATGTCACGTAACTAATTAGCAACTAAACAAAGTTTAAGGTGGAGACTGGAGCCCTGGTCTCAAGGCTCCTGGTTCACTCATCTTCCTAATGGATGGCGGGCTTCCCTTGGAGCTGGAGGAAAGGAGATTAGCTGTAAGAAGAACTTTCTGGAACAGGCAGAGGAAGGCTCAGAGTTTATCTGATCAGTTCTCAGGTGCATCAGTTCCACCTGGAACAGAGGGTAAGCTCAGAAAGGCTGCCCCTCTCCTAACTCTGCCTTTCTCCCTTACAGAAGAAAACCAGTCCCAACACAGCACAACAAAGTGAAAGAAAACATCATTCACCAATAAAGAAGTATAATTTCCTGCCCTCCCTGACTTGAAGGAGAGGCATAACTCTTTAGACTCCTAGGGTCTGAGGGCACACGGGCCAGGGGAAGAAAATAAAACAGAATCTCCTCTCTCTTTGCGTTGAGTTTTAGGGGACCGTGGAGGAGGATGTGTTCACAGAGATGCGGAGAAGCCGGCACTTGGGGAGCATGGGGTGTGTCTGGCGATGGCTTTGGGGGCAGGGAGCAATTTCATTGTGCAATCCAGCCGGATTTTCACTCTCAGGGTCATCCATTATCCTGTCTCCTGTCACCCTACCCACTCCATCACAGACAGATGGCTTTCTCATCCCTGTTTGAAAAACAGTCAATATTTCCAGAAACAAAAAAGCCAGAGGTCCTTGTCCTTGACCTTGGTTTGTCTGGGCCGGAGGAGCTTCAGGCCACAGAAGAGAAATACTACTCTGGGACTCAAGAAAAGCTCAAAGCCCTTTAAGGACTGGGGGTCCCTCTCAGTGAAACCCACCCCTCAGCCTCTGCCTGCTCCTCATGTAGGAGCATCTGACCCTCTGTTGGTGTATCTGTGATTTCAACCCAGCCATGCTGAGAGCCCAGTTCTGCGGCCTCTCTCATGCATGTGCTTCTTCCATCCAGACCTCTCTTCACTCCGGTCTCTCTCTTACGGTTACAGAAAATGCATCTCTCCTTCCCACTTCACTGGGACATAGGATCCTAATGAGATTCAGGCTGAAAAAAGCCAATTACTGAGCAGATGGGTGGTGAGTCAAGGGGAGGGAAGGTCATTCTTAACGGGAGCCAGGGTTCTTTCCATCTCCTCTCTGGCTGCCTGGACTGCTCCATCCCCCCACCTCAGGCGAACTTAATTAACTCAAGTGCTTTCTGGCAACTCTAAGATGCACAGAACAGGCAAGAGGACCGTACGTCCGAGCTTGGCAAGGACCGTGCTCACTGAGAGGATGGAGCCGCCTGGACCTGGCAGGGGACCTGGTGACTCACAGGAAAGTCTGCGGGCCCTGTCCCCCAAGCCCACTCCCCTGACACATCTTACCTGGGTACTTGCCGCCTCGACTCCTCTTGATGAAACAGACGATGAGCAGGATCAGCACGAGGAGGGCGACTGCGCACATGAGCCCAATGAACCAGCCCTGGGTGGCGATGTCCGCCTGGTTGTTGGTGTAGGCTGGCGGGGGAGGGCCAGAAGCACACACGCGGTGAATGATTCACGTGGGAGGAGGGGAGGAGGGGGCGGGGAGGGAAGAACTTCAGTTATTTCCTGTCCAGGTTCCTCCTGCAGCCCAACGGTACCACCCAGCAGCTCTCCGGCCCAAACTACCCTACCCTACTACAGGGACAAAGAGAAAATAATTCAAAAGTCAAGGTCAAAAGGTCAGAAAAGAGGCACAGGAAAGGGGTCCAGGGAGCAGAATAAGCAGCAGAAGGCTGAACAGGCCCTTTAGGAGGGGAAGTTTCCTGAGGATGAGGCACGGCACTCTTGCAAACGCGATGGCTGGGCACAGCCTGGTGGGGAATGAGGGAAGGCCAGGGATTCACTATGATTTCCCACGAATGAGCCAGGGGTGAGCCGGCACGCTACCCGTCAGGGAACAAGGTCAGCGGTCACATGGCGAAACCCCTGGAAGAACGCCTTCGCAGGCCTGCACAGGCACAGAGCAGCGGCCTGTCCCACTAGTACGGCCCTGAAGCCAATCGGGCTTCCCGGAAGTGGGTCGCAGGTTGGGTACAGTTCCAGGATGCCCTGTGCTTCCTCGTGTCTCCCCAACTGCACTGTGGGCTCCCTGACAGCAAAGACAGTCCCTGTGTGGGTAGCCCAGATGGGCCGGTGGCGAGGTTAGGGCCAGGGCTATGCCTTCAGCACACCCCATGCTGCCGCTTCCAGACCACTTCCATACGTGGAGGCCCCTGTGACAGTGGGCCCCTCGCTGTCCCTGCCTGGACATGTGGAGACCTGTCTCAAAGTGGGCAGACACCTTCATGACGCGAGGGGCAGATGGGCGGGCCTGGAGACCAGAAGCAGATCTGATGGTGTCCTGGAGGACCAACGGCTAAGGTTAGAGATCAGAAGGGGTGGGGTGGGTAGGAGTCACCTGCCCTCCTCCTTTCTATGGACTGGAGAACAAAAGAAGCAGCCTTCCATGGAAACCACGACGCGGAGCACAGGAAGGATCACGGGGGCAGAACAGACCCTGGGTAACCCTGGGGCCAGCAGAGCGAGCGGAGTGGACTCTGGGAGAGCCAGGCAACAGCAGGAGTGCTGAGAGCCACGCAGCCAGAGCTGAAGCTCGGGGCCTCCTCGGGGAGAAGCACAGGCAGAGGATGGACCCTGGGCCCGTGCTGTACTCTAGGATCTGCAGCACACACCATTTTGTGGGGCACGTATCTGGGTGCAGTCTACCCTTTGCTCTTCTTGGACAGAGAAACTGTCTTTATAGCGTTCTCAGCATCTAGCCAAGGGCATTGCGCCAAGATGGGTCTCCATAAACAATGAAGACTGATGAACAAGACCTTCCACGCTCTCTGTGCTCTGGCTGCCCAGGCAGCCCGGGCTGGAAAGCAGCTGAGTCCCATGGGAACATGGCCTACCCTGATCCAGGTACGCTGTGGGGCAAGTCCCATCCCTGCTTCCACTCCTGCTTCCAAAGGCCATTTCCTGCACAGGGTCAGAGAGGTCTTCCTAAACCCCATGCAGGATCAGATCACTTCCTCGCTTCAGCCTCCAATGCTTCTCATTACTGTTAGGAAAAACCGTCCATTCCTTATCCTGATCTGCTGGGCTCCATCAGCCCCATCTCCCACCACCCTGGACACTCCAGCCACACTGGCCACTCCCACTCCTGCCTCAGGGCCTTTGCATCTGCTGCTCTTTTTTTCAGATGGCTGCC
Organism: Balaenoptera physalus; assembly: GCF_965194825.1. NCBI lineage: Eukaryota > Metazoa > Chordata > Mammalia > Artiodactyla > Balaenopteridae > Balaenoptera > Balaenoptera physalus. Next base: position 34,231,926 of record NC_138882.1, read on the forward strand.
TCAGCAAAGGTCATCTCTTCAGAAAGGCCTCCCTGGAACTTCCCAGCTAAGGCAAAAGCCCTCTTCCCCACCCAGCCACTATCTGAGGGCTCCAATTTATCCTCTTCATAGCACTTATAACCATTTGCTACCTTACTACTACTAACAGTTTACACCTATAAGCACTTCCTATGGGCTGGCATGACTCCAAGTGCTTTCCCATGATTATCTAATTTAATCCTCACAACAACCCCATAAGGTGGATTTTTACTATTACCCCTATTTCACAGGTGGGGAAACTGAGGCACTGAGGTTAGTGATTTGCTTAGGGGCCCAGAGCTGGTAAGTGGTAGAGCTGAGCTGTGACCCCTGGCCGTCACAGCTTGAGTCTGTGCTCTTCACTACTCCACTCTCATCTCTCCACCCAGAAAGCTCACTCCTTGAAGGAGGGACCGTCAGGGCTACTGTCGTCCCCCCAGTGCTGGGACACAGCCTGGAACATAGAGGCACTTGATTCACATCTGCTTCCTGACTTCCTTCCCTTTGCTCAGTCCACTCATCCTCTTGGCCTGATGGGGTCTCTGCTTCCCTCAAACTCCACGCTGCCCTCCCTTCTGCATCACCCATTCCAGCACGTGACTCAATCGCCAGCTGTGGGTCCCCTTGGCAATTACTGCATCTTTTTGTGCTTGCCCTGAGCTTTGCTGGAGGAAGATGAAGACCCAGGCCCCTCACAGATTCATTAAGTCATACTTCAACTGGACCTTCGCTGCAGCCTGGCCACCCTTCCACTCCTTTCTCACTGCCCCTCCCAACTGCTCCCCCTCCCCCTCTCGCTGCCCCCATGTGACCCTCTTTCTGAGTCAGTGTGTCGGTGTCGAGCTCACCTGCTCCACTCTGGAGACCACTGAAACCTCACAGCCTCCATGACTGTCCCTTCCTTCTGTGTCCAGTAGGGCTCTCCTCTTTCCCCTCTGAAGGGACCCAATGCCTCGCCTCCTTGGTGGCTCAATCCTGCAAGGATCTCTGAAAACTCTAGCATTTTCAATTTCTTCCTCTGTGCTGTCTCCTCCCTTCTGCTGTTAAACACATTGAAGCTCCTTGTATCTTAAAACAAAAAACCCTTGAGGAACCTGGCAGACTTTTTGGCTCTAGTGCATGCACTGTCCTCTTATAGGTAAACTCTTTAATCTTCCATCATCTCCAGTTCCTGCCAACTCCTTTCTCCGCCCCCAAGACGCTAACCTCGAGACCCTCTGTACTCAGTGCTCATCCACCATCACTGAGGGCATCTTTCCCAGACTTACCTCGACACCCTTGACTCTTACTCTCACCTGCCCTCCAGTCCTGCCTTTCCAACTGGTGATCCTTTTTTCATCTCTCATTGTCCTTCCAGCCGGTTCCACACTGAGGGCTTGCTCCTGACATTTCCTTGGATGGTCCCTCTGCCCCCTTCTTGCCCCCCTGCTTCTGCCAGTGGCTTCACGACTCATCTCTAAGGGCTATCGTTTTACTCCTTCCAAAATGTCTCTCATATTCATGTCACTGCCCCATTCTAAAGGAGTCCCCTCACCCCAGTGTCCACCAGATCCCAAGGATACAATGACACATCATGTTATCATGTTCCCAGAACACTTCCATCATGCCAGGTGCTCTGGTCTTCCCCTCCCTGCACCCTTCCCATCCTGCCCCAGAGAGCCTGGATTGCCACCCTTCTTGCACTCCACCTTTCCACATTCTACCCACTCCTTCCTGAATCTCCCATTCCTCCAGCTCACACCAATCAATGAACTCCCACTTCACCCCTATTTACTCTGCACAATGTAACATTTAATTGCTCTGTTTCCTGGGTTCTGATGTCCAATGATACTATTAAGGCTTGAGAAAAGGGGATTCCTTGGGCCCCCTCGTACTTAGCATGATGCTGGTCACCTAACAAGCAGTCACTGACTACTTACTGATTAATGACCAATTTAATCCTAATATACTATGGTTAACCTGGGGTATCTCTTTCATTTTCTCCTGATACCAGCTGGAGGGTCACATGGATATTGGTTTGACCACGTGCCACCTGGGCACTGGGATGAAGGAGTCACTTCAACTTGTGTTTGGATGGTGGTCACCACCTTTTGCAGAGAAGTTGGTCTGAATGTCTGCAGTGACCTGTTTGCTCCACCATCTTGCTGATAGCTGTCTCCCACGAGACTCCTTTCTCTTGGGAGAGAAAGTCACAATTCCAGGGAAAGTGGCCATATGGGCAATTTAGAAATTAAATGTAGCTTTCTATTCCTGACAGCACCATGTAAAGTTCAAATGTTACCTTCAGTCCTCACTGAAAAGATCAACGAAATTTCTGTGAAGTTTGGACACAGAAGGCTGTTCAAAACCAAGTAAATTTTATAACTATGTTTGGTGATAGATGTTAACTAAACCTATAGTGATAATCATTTTGCAGTATATACACAGATCAAATCATTTTGTTGTACGCCTAAAACTAATCAGTGTCAATGATACACAAAAACAAACAAAGAAACCAAAAACCCAGTGGGATCTGGGGTAAGGTGGGCTCAACCAGACCCCATCAAAATGACTTAGTTTCTCAAGAATCAAAAGAAATTTAGGACATGATCTCACTCACAATGTGACCCCACACACAGACTCTGAGAGGAATAAGGCGTTTTTGCAAGGCTTCAGGGCAGTTACATTTGTCTGCTAACACCACTCTTAATCGATCCGTTCAACATGTTTCCAGATTCCTAATGGACATAGTAATAGCAACATTCCAAGACCAGGGTATATTTACACTCACCACCTTTGCTGTAGCTAACGGAAGCAGAACAGCACCTGTTCACTGGGTACACACAGGTCCTAATAACTCTTACTCTGGTCTAGAGGCCATATTTTGTGTGCCTTCCACACCACACCCCACAATCCTGCTCAGAAATGGGCAATTCACCTGCAAGGCAAACAGTTCCCATAACTCCTAACTCTAATCAGGAGGAAATTGGTTTGGCCATTGGAGAGAGGCCAGTCACTCAAAGTCAGCAAAAAAATTATATTTCAGAAATAGGGCAGATGAACAAGTATGACAGGGATGGGCTTTCTTCAAATGCAGTTTAGCTTGGCTGCTCTCACTTAAGCGTCACTTTACACCTTTCCATCTTCACCTCGCTCCATCCTGGGTTTCTCCCAAACACAGCAGAAAGAGGCCAAATACAAGTAGGTCCCCTAATGTCCCTCCTCCCGGAGTCCCTGAGGTCTAAGGCAGTTTGCTGTCTTTCTCGCTGGCCCCCGTCAGCCCCCCATCCCACCCGCCCCAGGATGTAAGAGCTGGCAGGCCTCTTGGAGTCCAGGGTTATGTGTTTGTGGTCCCTCGGGTCTCTTTGGCTTCAAAAGCTTCAAGAAGGTGATTAACTTCCCGTGTGGGATCTTTCTGGTGAGAGTCAGGGAGCTTGTTAGCATTCCTTATGGTTTTCTTCCATTTCCTGCCTGAACCACTGTAGCATGTTTGAGTCTATAGACTACAGTGATGGCCTGTGGTTGCCTAAATGACTAGTGGTTGGGCCCAGAGATGATCATAAACTTACTTTGATGAGACACAGGGACCTGGGAGATTGTGTGAACTTGACTCTGGAGTCCAGCCACTCCTTTGTGTGTTTTCAAAGGATCTGAACACACACTCACAGACACACATGAACTTCAGAAAGTGGAAATCTTTTCCTTCTCTATGTGGTTTGCACATAGTCATTTCCAGCCAGCCAGTGAGGTAAGTGAGCAGTGTGTACTCAGGGCGAGGGTCATACCTGCCCTCTCCAGCTTGCACTGGGAGGAACTGGGAAGACATGCAAGTGCTGAAGGCCTCAATCACTCTGAAAGCAAGTTATGGGATCAGTTTCTCCATAGCAACCACAGGAAAAGAGAAATGAACATCTGAGTCAATATTCAGAAGTGTATTATCAATCATTAGTATTATTTTTCTGTATTGCATGTTTCATATCTCAAAGCAGATTGGGACATACCCCAGGGCAGGGGCTGGTCCTTTTTGCTCTGGCTCTTTCTCCCCAACCCTCACCCACAGTCCCAGGGCTCAGCTCTGGGAGAAGCCAAAGTCTGAAAGCAGGCTGAGCTGGCTTTTGCTGCAATCCCTAGGATGGAACGCTATCCTCAAATCTCATCTTCGCTTTCTGCCTCTGTGCTGGACTCAAGTTTGTAATGAGCAAAATCAAACGCACGCACTGGTGAGAAACGGCTTGGGACCCCGACTGGGTCAGACAGAGTCCGGCCACCTGCTCTGCTTGGTCAACTGTCCAGTCCCCTGGCCTGGCTCCCAGGATGACCTGGCTGCTCACGGACGTCCTGCCTGAGTTGGCCTGGTTAGCCTCAAGCGGGCAGCCGGACTCTCAGACTCGCCGAGTCTTGATGGCATGGGCATGCACAGGACAGGCAGAGACACACAGAGGAGGCCGGGACGCCCAGACCAGGAGGCACCAGGCTAGAAGGGGTGGAGTGAGGCCCTTATACACATGGGCAGTGACTCTCAAGATGCAAGCTACTGAGATCAGCCTCGTCAAGCCAGGCACAGGGAGAGTAAAACATACTTAAGTCCACATTCAGAAGTTCATGTAAACCATTGTGTGTTTTTTCCTTTATCCTGTGTCTAGTAACCTGCATCTGATTAGGACGTGCCTTGAGGCAGGGACTGGTGCTTTCCTCTCTCAGTCTCTTTCCCCACTCATCCTTACCCCAGGGCTTAGCAAACTGGCCACTTGGCTAGCTTGCCTGGCTGATTTTAAAGAGACACACAGACAAACAAGCAAGTGTCCTCACGGTCTCCAGACTGCCAGCCACCATGACCAACAGAGAGATTTCTGAACCTTGTATCCTTTACTGAGCCCCAGTTGGTATAAGTGAAGAAGCTTCTCTATCCACAGCCCTGATAGATCCAGAGCTCTTTTAGGATTAGAAAGCTTCTTCCCCTCCCCAGTACGACCAAAGGTCAACTACTTTTAAGCCACGACAAACTTGGGGCAAAATTAAACCAAAACAACTTGTGTAACACACTTTCGAATTTTTAAACAACAGATGACAGTGGCAAGGCAGTGACATACATGCTGATCCTTGGTTTGGTTCCTGGGAGGATTTTTGGGTCAAGACCCTTGGGTGGCCTATCCCCTAACCCCACGTGCGAGAAGGAAGCCCCTGTGCCTCCGAGACACACTGCCCCCTGACCCACATACAGGGACCACGTCTGCATATACACCAAGACCTTGTGGTTCAAGCACAGTGGAGGCCAGGTGGTCTCCCCTGCCCTCATTCTACAACACCTCCGTTTACCTCTGACATTCCACTCATCCCCACAGGGTCAGAAGCATGGTTTCCTATCTACTGGCATGCACTTTTGGCTCGTTTTATCTTCCTGGGAGCTGCAGACTGACATATAAGAAGAGCCGAGCCACGTCATGCAAGGTGAGGAATGGGAGGATGAGTCTTCTTTCCGAGGAGAAGAGACAAGCAGGAAGCCGACAATGAGAACAACATGCCCCATGCTTGTAGGGGACGGCCAGGCCAGATCCCCTCTCACCTGTACTGGTCATAAAGGTGATGACGGTACTGCTGATGCCCTCGTTGTCCCGGGAATAAACTCGCAACGTGTATGTCATCCCGGGATAGAGGTCTGTCAGCTGTATGGGCTGGGCCTGGGCCTTAACAGGGACAGTTTTTTTCGTATGGTTGCCTGGGGAACAGAAACCTCAGTCAGCCTAAGGCTGGGCACGAGGAGCTGGAGAGGCAGTGCTTAGGCTCCTGGGCACCTGTCAAAGGTAGAAGCATGGAGGGTGGGGGAAGGGGCCAGGCTGTCTTGCAGACCTGGAGGTCACCGGGCAGCTCCACCAGCTTTCTCACATGCTGACTCTCCTACACAATGGCCCTGCAGCCTAGGACACTGTTCCCTCTCCTAAAGTTTTCTGTCCTCACCCCAGTCTTAAGCACTTAGCACATCAAGACCTGCTTCCTTAAGCTCTCAGGGTGTCAGCCAGCGCTCCGTTATCCTGGAGAGGGTCAGAGAGCCAGTCAGCATCCCTCACGGTAACCGGAGGCCAGACGGCCTCTGCTTCTCAGCTCTCACTCCTGGTTTCCCCTCTCATTTCTCGCTGCGTGGTGAACTCACACATCAGGAGAAGCGAGTGCCTGGGTGTCTGAAAAAGTACGGACCAAACTAGGAATTCTGGGTTCTGTGGATGTGAATCTCTCTCCAACCGCAGACAACTAAGAGTTGGCTTTGTTCTCCCTCAAAGAGCTTCGGGTGGATTTCCAGCACAAGCCAAATAGGCCGGCACGGTGGGTCTGAGCCCTCAGGAACAGGGGCCTTCACTCAGAGAAGGCAGACAGCCTGACCACACTGTACAGCCTCACAAATCTGGACGCTTGCTCCCAAGATCCAGTAAAGAATGAACAGCTCAGCTCGAGTCACCAGCTGAGACGAGGGACCCTGGACGGTGTCTCTGACCTGTGAGCAGCTAGTGAACCTCTGTGAGCAAAGCACAGCTGAACCCCAAGTCTGGACTGGCCCAGCCTGTCTAGGGGAGACTGCTGAGAATCTGGATCCTGAATTAAGGAGATCCAAGCAAAGGTGAGATCTGGCTCATCTGGGGGCCACCAGAACCCTCATCCTGGGCAGGAAATGGACGAAGGGCCCCTCACCCAGGCCGCCCCCACCACAAGGCACCCCTGGACCTTCACTAATGGCCGCAGAAACCCCTTCCTCCTCCTCGAGTCTGCTCTTCCTACCGCGCTGCTGCCTGAGCACATGGTGACTTCGTTAAGCCACAATGAAGCGGCTGGAAGGCCTCCCTGAGCCTGAGGGAGCGCATGGGATCTCTTTAATGGCATCTCCGCCACCCGCAAAGAATGCTTACTGTCGATGTACTCAACCACAAAGTCAGTTCCGGGCCCGAAATTGTGCTTCCAGGTGATGTTGGCCCATTTACTGTTGGGGAGCACTGTGACGTTCCAGATGGACTGCTCATCGGGGGCTGGTGGGGGGGTTAGAAGAGGAGTTAGTGGTGAGGAGGGAGGTAGCACCGGAGACGCACACACACACACACACACACACACACGGGCAGCTAGGAAAGGGGAGAGTAGGAAGTGGCTGTGTACAGGGCCCGACGGAGCTCCAAGCTGCAGCCTTGGTAGCCAGGCTATGCACGAGCAAGTACAGTCAGGAGGACCCGTGATGTGAGGGAGAGCCGGAACCTATGTGTCCACGTAGGTGGGAGTAGGAATGAAAGAGTGGGTTTGATCCAAGCCATTGGAGGCTCTAACCTGGGTTTATTCCCTGTTTAGGTCCCTTGTCGTGGATTTGAACAGTGCAGCGAAAGGGGCCGGTGAAAAGCCCCATTAGCTAGGATGCAGATGGGGCGGGAGAGGTGTGCCAGCCTCTTTCCCCTCAACTAGAGACATTCTACAGGAAGGAGAGAGGGTATCTTGAAAAGCCACTCGAGAGTCATGATGAGATTTGCAGAAAGGACAGGACCAAACAGGGGAAAGCCTTAATGGCATCCTGAAACTGGAGGTGGAGAATGGCAACCTACACGGGTGACTCTGGTCTGAGGAACCCCTGGGGTCATTCTTGGTCAACAAGATGCTGAATTACTGAACAATGGCCTCAGATTCTCTAAGGGGACTTGGGGCCTAAAACCCCAGGTCCCCAAGCAGAGACAGTACGAATCCTTCCTCTCCCTTTCATGGGCTAGAGGGGACCAGAGAAGATAACTCCTTCCTGACACCCAACGTTCAGTGGTCCAGATACCAGAAGAATCCTGCTCTGTTGTCTTCTCAGCACTGTATCTTTGAGGCCTGATCTCTATGTAACACAGAAGACATTAATTATCTAGTTCCTATGAGCTGGGAGCTACTTTATCAAAGCCATCACCCTGTCTGAAACCACAGCCTGTGGACAGGAGAATGGCACTAATCTTCAAACGTAATCATTTTTCAGGCATCCCAGCGGTCTGATTACCCCATTTCCCAGCAAAGATTTAATAGTGGAATAGTAGCATGAAGCCTTATATTTCAAAGACTTTACAAGTGTGGCTCCTCTATATTTTATTAGCATGCAAGGGGGCACTCTCACCGACTCACTTGTCAAAAATAAATGAATAGAGTACATTTGTGATGCATTTATTCATTATCTATTTGACATGTGACTGAGTCTGCAGGGCTGGGGAAGTGATAAAAGATCTCCTGGTCTCCCCTTCAAAGAAACACCTTCTCTACTACAACCTTGTCAGTTGTCAGTTGCCCCAGGTGAATATGATTCATTTTAGAAAGAGATTCCATTGATGGCACCAGGCATTCTCCGTGGGGAAGGCAGAAGGCAGCCTTCTTTACTGATCTGCCAAAGGTTTCCACTGTACTGGCTGCTTTAACTCAGCCCAAATCCCAGCTCCTTAGAATCTCATGGCTCTTTCTAGTGGGAATGAATTATGATCAGTTATGATTTGGGGACTTGAGATTTTTCCTCCTCAGCCCTGGGCCCTGGAAATAGCCAAAGGATTTGGGTTTAGACAGTCTGACCACCAATACAACCCTGGCCCAAATCTGACTGTCTTAAAGGTAATGGAGATTGGGGCACTATTAGATAAGGTCAAGCAATGGGAAACCAAAATGATTTAGAGGTGGGAGCTGGAAGAAGGCACTGCCATCTAGAGAGACCAAGATGACGATCACTAAAGAAGAGAAAAGCTCAAAGAAAGGCGCCAAGAAGGAAAGCTATCAATTACTATAAAAACAAGAGGAAGAAGTGATGGGAAGCATGGATTATCCTGTCAGCTCCTGGGATGTGAAACTTAAGGAGTATCCCTTGAAATCTGAAAAAGACAACTTAAGGACAGAGAAAAAGTCCCATTTCACCACCCAAAAAAGTAAACTTAGGAAACATTTTGTCCTAAGTTGTAAGACACGATAAAGATGAACTTTCATTTTGAAAATCCTGGACAACAGAGCCACTCTGCTGCGTTGAGGGAGATGAGGATGTTGAGGGGAGCCCCCGAGCTGTAAGGATAAGGTCAGAGTGTGGCCAGGCCCCCACAGCATCTCAGGCTCAGTTAGCAGTTGGGATGTGGGAGTCCATAGGCTAGTCCTCCGTGGCAGCAAGGCCAATCCTTCCAGAAGGAGCAAGACCCACTCCTGTCTTCATTCTTGGTACATCTCTTCTGTGAACTCGGAGCTTTAAAGTGGGGCACGGAGGCCCATCTGAATGCAAAAGAAGCCTCACTGTGGACCCAAAGAACACCCAACACCAAACTGCCAGTGGCAGCTTCTCATAGCCTAGCAGGTTTCTCTCAGCCAACTTTTCCCTACAGAGCATGCTGTTTAAATTCTCGTTATTGCAGCTTTAAAGCAAATCAGTGTTTTCAAGGTCTGAGGAGCATAATGTCAGCTACGTATCACGTGTCTCCCCTTATGGCTCACACAACTCCATGTAATTGGATTAAAGAAGATACTCACACATGCATTAAGCCTCTATCCTCATTCAAGTGCTGAGAGAAGAGGGGTGGGATGGGTGACAGTGAGGCCTCGGAAGGCGAAGGGACTTGCCCAGGAAACAGAGGGCGCCTACAATTCTACAGCTGCTGCAGGAGGGTTCTGGGTGCTTCCTGCCAGCCCTGCCGGCTACATCGTGCTGACTTTACAGCTGGCCTGTGGGCTCCACAAGCTAGAGGCCCTCCCCTCCGTGGTAATAAGAGTGTTTGATGTCAGTTCTTAGAAGTACTGCTGGATTCCCGAAGGGGTCTCCTCATGCTGGAAGAACAGCGCTTCCTGGCCTGGCTGCGTGATGCAGGAACAGCACATTCTCTGGGCTCAGCAGGCCAGCCCTGGGATCAATTCTTACCACGGGCCCCTAGAAAGGCTGCGGTTTTCCCTCCGTGTGTATATCTGGGGGCGTGGGGAGAGCCACAGAGGACTCTCTGGCATTACAGGACTCCTGGGTAATACCATTGCCTGGAAGCTCTGACTAGAAAAGTCTATAAGTGCGCCTTTCGGGGAGAGGTGCAAGGGAGGTGCAGGGTTCTGGGGACAGAGCTGCCTGGCATGGCTGGCCACTCCCCACTCCTTGCCCTCTGCTGCAAGGCTGGGGCATCATGGCGGAGACAGGAAGCCTTCCCAGGCTGGTTGGCCAGTGTCAGGCCCTTTCCTTCCCCACTCTCCCCCTTCTGGAGTGCTCAGCCCTAAGCTGATCCCTCAGCATGTGGTTGGAGGCAGCCCTACAGTCTGGGGCCTGGGGGCCCTCTGTTAAAGAACGGGGATCCGAGGTTAGGACAGGGGCTCTGAGCAGTGGAGGCCACCACAGGGGCAGGTGCTCTGTGCCTCTAGGCCACCAGACTGAGAATCCAGCCTCCTGTGCTTTCAAAGCGGAAACAAAGGGAGGTGTTGACCAGCACCATCTCAGACCCCCCTCCTATCTGGGGAAGCCTGTGGGTGGAGGGACGGGGGCACGGATGATGGGCAGTACCGGATTCCTGAATCTTAGTCCTGGTGGTGGTGGGAGGACTCTCCGTGGTGGTGGTGGCGGCGGCAGTGGTTGCAGTAGTTGTGGCGACGGTGGTGGTGGCGATGGTGGAGGGTGCGACAGTTGGGATGGTGGGGACTGTTGTGGCTTCGGTGGTGGCAGCAGTGGCAGTGGCATCAGTACTGCCCACCGTGCCCGTCACACCCACCGTGGTCGGGGGCGACGTGGGAGGAGCTAAGGGGGAAATGTAAAACAGCCAAGTCTGGTCGGTGTGGCCGTCCCCAGCCTGGACACACGGCCCCACGTGCAAGGCAGGCAGCCCGCAGAAGAGATGGAGCTTAGTGACCAGAAGCCTCCCCGAGCAGGATGGACTGGGTCAGACAGGTCGCCGTGAAAGAGAACAGGACCATGGCAAGGGAAGAGAATGAAGCCTGTGTGTTTCATTTTCTTCTCATGGTCTGTGTGGCTCAAAGCACCAGCATGCACACAGCCAAGGGCGGTGATGAAGACAGGACGCATACCAAATCACTCAGACCCCAGGGATGACATGGAGTCCCAGGTCAAGCACCACCCAGCACAGGCCAAGCAGCATCGCTTGGGTCCAGGCCTGGAGCCCCGGCCTTGGAGGTGGGCAGGTTGCAGGGCCCTGTCCTGCAGGAGCACCGGGAAGCCTGCCATTCCCAACCATTCACTCCAAAATTACCCCCTCTCCTGCCTGCTTGAGTTCTACCACCACCCAAACCCAGTGACAGAGGGAGAACAATCCCCACTCTGTGGGCAAGACTTGCACCTTGGTTCATCTTTCCTGCCTCCACTGCCACCACCTCCCCAGGTTCTCAGCTCTTGTTCATTCCCTGGCCTCTCCTCCCTTCTTCTCTGCCCAGCGACGGTCCTTCCTGCAGATTACCTCAATCCATCCTGACTTGTAGTAACTGCCTTTCTCTCTAGGACATCTGGGGTCTGGGCACCCGAAGCCCTTTCCCTTTGATTAGAATGTGGGAGAAGGGCACTGATGGACTCACAGTGTGGCCTGCGCTCAGTAGCACCATCTTCCCAGCGCACAGTAGATGTAGAAATCCCATGACACGAGTGAGGCACAGGCTGGGCTGCTCTTTTGCATAAATCTTCAGAGAAGTTCAAATCTGCACTACCTCTTACTTCTCATCTCCCATCCAAAGCTACCCTTTGTTGTTGGTCAGCCCTAAGGGGCTAAGTCTACCGTGACAACATTTCCATAGACCGTCTTTCCTTCTACAGAAGGGTTGTGGACACAAACAAAGGGCTGGCCTATTACTCTTTAGTTCCAGTATTGCTAAAGCTGAGGGTATGAGAATGATGGGCAAATCAGAGAGAGACAGAGCTGCCTCTCCTCCCTGCCCTCTATCTCCTGTGATCTGACCACAGTCTACTTTCTAGTGTCACTGCTGATGGGCAGAAGGCAGTGATGTTAAGACCTAAGTAGGTAACTCTAACTTTCAAGGAAGAGTGATATCCTACCTCATCTCAAATCTGCAGAAGATCAGGAAAGTACTATCCCCACTCTCCAGAAGGGAGCCAGGGCAGGGAGGGAACCAGAGAGAAAATTGCCAGAAAGCCTTTCTCAAGAAAGAATCAAGAGATCCTAAGTCCTCTCAACAAGAGCCTGACCAACAAAAGCTCTTTCATTCCCCCGGGACTCCAATATTACAAGTCCCCATAGAGAAGGAGGGACTGTTCCCGGGATCCCAGTCACTTCCCTATTTGTAAGATCAGAGGCATGATTGGGCCTGAGGGTGCTGACCACAGAAGTCACACTGGACAGCTGACTATGCCCCATGCATTCCAGAGATTCCTGGACAAGGTCAAGGCAGACAGCGCTATATTCCCCAAACCCCAGTCAACTCGCAGACATCAGGAGGGGCGGGGGGGAACGTGCGGTGGGAAAAACTCTCCCTCTCACAGTCAGTATTCAAGGATGTATTTCAGTCCAAGGTGGCCCCAGGCCTGGAATGCAAGCTCAGTGCTATAAGAGCTCAGCCTGAGGAAATTCGCCTATCCCACCCACCAAGACAGACAGACAGACACACACACACACACACACACACACACACACACACACACACACACACACACACACACACACACACACGGGCCTGAGAGATCCACAAGGCAAAGGTGAGCTCCCTCTCAGGCCTGATGCCTGGCAGCTCCCGTGGCCACGGAACACACATGGGCTTTTCCTGCTGTTCTGAGCTGCTGGAAGGAACCCTGAGAAGCTATTTTGTCCATCTGGATAGGACTGCTCTGCTTTGGCTCCTTATCAATAGTGTATTTTCTAATAATTTCTGGCAAGTGCAATGTTCACAAGGTTCCCCTTTGCTATGACTATTTAAAAGGCGTCATCAAAAAACTGAAAATCCCTTTAAAGTTAAATCATCCCACTCTGTGCGGTGCAGAGACGCGGGCTTCCCTTCCTATGCGCGCAGTGGTGCTGCATTTCCCAGCCCCCGGAAGCTATTCGTACTCTCACGTGGGCCCTGGTCCTCATACAAGCAGGTACGTAAGCTCATGCTCACACAGGGCCTACAGCCAGGCCCACACGATTCTCTGGGCGCTCCAGCAAGCAGCCCTAGAAACGGAGATGCTGAGAGAGGCCAGGCTAGAGCGAGTTTCTTCCTGGGTCCTGCTGGGCAGAGACAAGAATGAGCAATGACTGAGGATGCTTCCACACTCTCCTCCCCTCCCTCTGCCAAGAGTGACAGGAGGAAGGGTTTTTCTTTGATGATGGCTACCTAGATGCTTTTCCTTCAGCTCAGCAGCAACAATCAGGTATTAGTGAGAGGGGACCAGAAGGGAGTGGGAGGAAAGGAGGCACTTCCCAGACGTCCTCCCAGAGGGTCCCCAGCACTGGAGGCACAGTGGAGAAGGCACCTTGGCTGGCTGAGGTCACAGCTGGTAAATCAGCATCCTCTCTGGCCTACTCATTAGCTGTGTCTATTGTCCCAGGGTTTGACAGGGCCAGAGAGACTGGGAGGGCAGAGGCAAGAAGGCAAGGCTCTGAGGGAAGGGACAGAAGAGTCAGGTGAGTGAGTTGTTAGTGAGTTGTTATAGGTGGGAGGGGAGGGCAGGTTTTCCACGGGAAACTGTCCAGCGCTCAGGTCTAAGGGGATTCAGATGATTTCAACCCCTGGGGCGGGGTGGGGGTAGCAGATAAATGGGGAATAAGGCCCAGAAGCGGGGCTTATAGTCAGAGTGGCCCACAGGCTGGACAGACTCGTTGCTGGGCTAGGGTGTCATCTTCAGCCACAGCAGGAACTATGGGCTGGAGAACCACCCTGGTCACTGCCCAGTGGAGACCACCAGCCTGGCAACCGAGAGTAATGGGGAGCCACAGTGGGCCTGGAGCTGGAAGCACAGGAAGGCAGCCCAGCTATGGCCAAGGGTTCTCCACCAGAGTTTTGGGCGACACCACGCAGGAGATGGAGAAAATTAAGACAACATGTCTCTTATTCACTTTTCGTTGCCCAGAACCTGCCATGGAGCTGCCCACCAAACACTGGCAGATCTGAGCCGAGTCAAAGACAAGGACAGCAGTTTCCAGACATTCCAAGGTGGAGGGCTCAGTCCAAAAATGTCCACTTGGTGCATGGACTACCCTGGCCAAATCACAGATGGCCAGGACAGATGGGCAGCAACCCTAAGAGACTGCAGATATGGGTGCATGAGAGGGATTATCTTTACCGGGTGAGATAGGAACAGATCAGTCTGGGGGGGAAAATGCCCACATTTGGAGAAGATGAGAGGGAAGGGAGCAGTGGGCTGGACTCCAGGCCCACGTCAGCAGTATAGAACCTGGGCGCCATCACTTTGCACCTGCAGATTGTGCAGGAGGTTCTTATGCATTTAAGGCTGGGAACAGCTGATGTTACCAGCACAGCTCATTTACCAAGATGCGCGTTGTGCCTCTACCACCATGTCACATGGAAGCTGGAGCCTAGGAAACACATCTGACAGATGGACAGAGGCCCTGGCACCCTCTGCACACCAGGGTGAGCTGGGATCTTTCCTAAACGAGAAGTAGGAAGTGGGGTGTTTGGAATTACATCCATCGCCCTCATACCTGCCACACACGAGAGGGGCAGCACAGACTGGCACGCATGCCCACAGAGCAAAGCATACTCCCCGCGACCAGATCCACCTGCTTTGGGTCCTGGGTGCCAGAATGGGGAAGGTGGACTGCAAGCTGCTTGACCAAAGAGCTTCTAGGTGATTCATGTGGTACCCTCCCTGCATCTCCCCTTCCATCTCCACTAAGTCGCTTCGGCTGCCCTGAGCACCTGCTATAATAGTCCCGGGGAAACCCTTATGCAAACTTGAATCAGTAAGTTAGGGCCACTCCCAGACTGCAAGGATGTCTTTCTCCTGGTCTCCAGGCCCAGGACACCTCTCTGCCTCACATCCCAGCAGAGGTGGGGAGGCACTGGCCCCTGCCGGCCTGGGTTATTTGGGGGCGGGGGGATGGAGAGGACTGGGGGTGGGAAGGATGATGGCAGCGCACCACCCAGATCTGACTGGTGGAGCAAACGCAAACAAAGGAAGCAGGGTGCGCAACAGAAACAGAATCAACCTAAAATGGCGGGGCGTGGGGCGGTAAATGAGCGAAGGTGGAGGGGAACCAAACCGGGTAGGGTGGCGTCCTCTTCCTAAGCCAACCCTCCAGTTCCTCACCTGGCTCGCGGCTCTCCCTGCTGCCTATAGCCTGAGAAGGCTCTGGCAAACCCTTGCCCTAGAGCCTTGGTTCTGCCTCGAAGGAGGGCAGCAGAAGGCACCCTGGGGCCCCTGCCTAGTTCCTCCAGCTTGAGGACCGGCCTTCGGTGGTGATGTTCCTCAAACCCACAACATGAGGACTTGAGACGAGGACCTTGGCTAGCAGGTCACCTCCTGCTGCAGACCTGCCTGCCCAACTCCTCACTGTGCGTCCACCTCCCAGACCCCAAGAGCGGACACTGCTCTTAACAACCAAGACTCTGAGAAGCTGGGTTTCTGAGGGGTGAGTGGGCAATCAGCGCACGGCGCCCACTGAGACTCCAGGTCCTGGGGCACCTGGCCCCATTCTGGGACATGCAGACTCGTTCTCACTGACTACAAGCCATGGTGGATGGCAGAGCTGGTGCCAGGCCCCATGCAGCATGCAAGGCCAGCATGCACGGCGTGCTCACCCACAGCCCACCCTTTCAGGGGATGGCAGCCTGACCGGGAGACAGGAGCCAGCTGCCCCCACTCCTTCTAGAGCGCAGCTGGCCACCCAAGGGCTGTGGACCCTTTCTCTGTGCTCTGAGATGTCAAGCCTGGGCAAGGCCCCAGGTGGCTCAGGAGAAGTAATCACTCAGCTTCAGAGAAAGCTGCAGCTCCAGAGAACAGGTCTGCAGCCTATGCATGTGGGGCCCCTTCTAAGCCAGCCTCCTTCTCTAGCGAAGGGAGGAGAATGCGTTTGATCTCCTCTGGTCCCATCCTCCACATACATCCTCCTGGAGAGTCTGGCTCCCCAACCACTGAAAGGGTGAGTCCGGAGCATGCTTTCACCCCAAGCCTCTCCCTCCTTCTCCGCTCTGGCTGGGCTGGACTCCACCTGCATTGCCCCATGCCATACCCATTACCCCTGCTGCTGGTACGGTACCTGCGGTTGGAGCAGCTTCAGAACACAGCGACCAAGATAGCCAGAGAGGAAGAGGGCGAAAGAACGAGAGGGAAGAGAAAACAGCACAGGTGAAACGACAAGACAAGCAATCACAGGACAGAGAAGGTTCTGGCTCAAATCTGACCCAGACGGTGTGGCCAAGTGCTGGTCACAGCCCTGAGGATGCCACCTGGTGTTCGGGGATCATGTTCAACTCCACTGGGGTCTGGCATGTTCCTATGGAAAACTTTCCTGGGTCTTGGAAACCTTTCTAATATACTCGCTTCTGCCTCTACTCAAGGACATCTAAGAGGTGGCAGCAGAAACAGTCCACCTCGAGTGCTATGTTCCCAGGTCTTTCTCAAAGGGTGTGTCCTTTCCTAGCTGGGCTGGGGTGAAGGAGTCTGGGTAACCCTCAGTGATGCCAGGAATTGAGGGCATAAGGTACAGGTGGTTTAGGAGGACATCAACGCCTGTCAAAAGGATGGTTCCTTCATCCCCAGGGGCAGGCGTTGAATAGTGCTGGGGTCGGGGGTAGGGGTGGGGGGGAGCGCATTTGGCTGAACGCTCCCCACACCAGCTCAGCCTCGGAAGGCTGGGGCATGTGATGGACTGGAGCCCGGAGCCACTGTCCTGCTGTCCTGCTGCCCCGCTGTATTGTACGAAGTAAGAAACTCAACTGGGGCCTGAGAGCCCTAAAAGGAATTCCTGAATTTGCCGCAAACCCCTAGGTTGAGAAGAAAGTCTTTGTTCTCTTGTCCCCTGGAGCTGAAGATCCTTCCCTGCGGTGGTCACTGGGGCTGGGCAACGGGGCTTTGTTTATCTGATGTTCTGTAGTGGGGGGGAGATGGGGAGGGAGAAGAGGCTCTCTTTATGTATCCCCTTACAGAATTAAGTAATCAAGAAAGTGCATCATCCCTGGCCTGGCCTTTGGTAATAGGCATATATTAACCACTTACTCAAAGTCCCCCAGCCCTAATAAATTGCCCAAGTCCCCAGGAGATTGGAAGGGTGCACTAGGAGGGGAGCTTATTGTGTAGCTCACTCCTGGTTTACAAGAGCAGAGAGGTAGAGACAAAGCACTGTCAGCCTTTCTCTACATTCTGCCTGCCCCCTCTCCTCTCTGCTTCAGTGCCGGCCTGCTGGCCAGGGAAGTGGGGCCTGGGGAGGGATGCAGGGCTGCTTATGAAGCTGCACTGGGAGCCTGGGGTAAGGCAGCAGAGGCTGCAGGGTCTGGAAGCACTGCTCCTCTCCTGGGTTGGGGGTACGGGTGCTCAGGAGGTCCAATCAGGCCAGGGTCAGGCCACCGGACCTCAGCCTTCTGGGGAAAGCACTAGACAGGATAACCTGTTGTCAGCTTCAAGGATTCCTAATCACATCACCCGTTCTTTGAAGTCTTCCCTTGTAGAATCAACCCTCCTCCCCTGCACAGCCACTGCACTTCTGCCATCTAAACGTACACAGCTCATGGTGAATTACAATTAGATATTCCTGTGGATGTCCCTCCTTCTAGGCTGTGTGAGCTTATTAGCTCTATATCCCTTGTTTTGGGTACAGCGTCTGGTACCTCATGTTGTGGGTGCTCAAGAAATGGCCTTTGAAGAGACCATGGTACCTCTGGAGAGGCACAGCCCCCCACCCCCTGTCATAGGGGATCTGCCAACATCGAGGCTTCTAGAGGCTCGCCTGCCCGAGAGGTTCCTGGAAGCCAGCACGTGTGCAGATGGGCCTGGAGCCCCCTCTAGTGGAGTTCTCAGGCAGGCGCAGCTCTGGGGCGGGGTGCGACGCTGCTAGATGCCAGAACCCAGGAGAGGAACTCATGTGCTCTCTGTGGAGCTGGTTTGGCAAATGGCTGTTTCCAAACCCCCTTTCCTCTCCTCAGCCTGACAACTCCCTCAATTCAGGCTGCAAGGAGGGACTACACCTCCTGCTCTACTCATGGTCCCGGCAACTAGCTTCAGTCACAGCTGTTCCCCTCTCTTCTCGGCGCCACCAAGAGAGAAGAAGGGGCACCCCCAGAGCCCTCACGGGGCGGTCTCCATAGTACCGCTGCCTCCCTCACTAGGTGAGCATCTTCACTACTCTTTGGAGTTTGTGAGCACATTTACTTCCAGCACGCTTTCTCTCATCCCCTCAACTCAGCTACGATTCACACTCTCTTCCCTATTCCCCCACCAGAAGGAAAGATGACAGATGTTAAGTAGATGAGCAAGTCAAGGCCAAGTGGGGATCCAGGTCTGATTGCAACAGTAAGAAGATGTGTTTTCCAGATACATCGCTGGTACCTACCTCTCAGCACACAGGGTGGCTCCCTCCTCTGGAGGGCTCGAGGGCCTGCAGCCTCTCCATCCCAAGAGGCCGGGCGGCCAGAGGCCCAGTCCGTGTTTCTCTAGGCATCTGAATTCCCCGGGACCATTCGCCCCGAGGCTGCCGCAGTGCACCTACCTTCATTCGGGGGTGCTGGTGACTCCTCTGTGACTGCTTCCCCAGAGCCCACCTGCGTCCTGGCACTGAGGGAAAAGCGGTAGCGCGACACGGGGTCTGCTCTTTGCATCGTGAACTTGGTCTGATTGGGAGAGAAGTTTTCCACTATCTGCTTTCCTACTTTGGTTCCATTAACTGGGGAGAGACAGGTAAGTGGAATTGAACTTTAGCAACATTGACCATGATGGGTTATATAATCTGCAGCTGGAAGGACGAAGTCTTCCCGACTCTGTTGGGAAGGGAACCCGTGGAACCTGCCCGTGATCTTAAGGACTCAGGGGAGGGAGATGATTCAAAGGCCGAGGGCTGTGCAAGAACTCCTTTCCGGCTCTTTGATGACGCACCAGGGTAACACTTTTTCACTGATCTCATTATTGCCAGCTCAATGCAAAGTTATGTGGCTGATTCTGAAAGATTCAATTTTTAATCCTCAAGCCTTTTCAACAAGGACAGAACTTGAAGTTCCTTTTTTCCTTTCAAACAGAACTAGGGCAAAACCACTAGAGCTTTTCGTTGTTAATGCCTCCTTTGTAAAAGGCCTCCTTTGTAAAATACCTCAAAGGGGGAAGGTCAGGTCCAGAGATGGATTCAGAACCACATACAAGCACACAGCTGGCTATTAAAATCCTTAACAGCACAATACCTGTCCTTTGAGCTTCACATCGAGGCACAACATCACCCACTTTAGAAGACCTAAAGTTTCTCAAATGAATGACACTCCTGTCCCTGCCTGGTGATGCTGAACTCTTTAGGTGAGGTCGTCCCGACCCAGGCTCCTGACTGAGCCACTCCAAATTCCATGGCAGCTCTACATACAGCTGCCTTACCATAAATGGCATCTTATTAAGGTGTCCCTGAGTGTCAGTGTCGTGTGGATTCCTATGCACATACTATCTGCCCCATCGGATGGAAGGTCCATCAGGTAAGGAAACTTCTCTCCTAGACTTGTAGGTGTTAGACACTCTAAGATTCCTGAGGGCAGGGGTTGAATCCCTCATCAAACCAGAAGTCCCCTTTGTCTCACCGGGCCGACTGGAAGCTCCCTGCAGGAGGAGCTGTGTCAGGAGAGCAGGGATTGGGTCTCACTTGCCTCCCCTAACCCTACAGGAAACTTTTTCCCTGGCCCCTCTATCCCTCCACAATGACCTCTGTACCCATAGGCTTTCTACCTTGATTCCTTAGGAAAAGTGTTGAGAATGGGGTTTCTGATTCTCAGGTTATCCAAGAGAAAGAAGGGCAGAACGTACAGGCCACGTATTTGAGAGTATATCCAGTCAGGATCCCATTGGGGTGTTCTGGATGATCCCATTCCAGGTTGATTGTCTCCAGGTTGGGCTGCCGGACTCGGAAACGCCTGGGGGCACTGGGTACTTGGGGAAGGAGGAGAGAGTGGGGGAGATGGGGGAGAGAAGAGGGGCGGGCAAGATGAAGAAAACACAAAAAACAAAGCACAAGTATGAAGGCATTGACCTCTGGGCAACCCCCGTGCTGGATCACTGTTAAGCCAGAACCCAGAGAACTACGAGGTGGCCAGCGCCCATCGCCCCATCCAGGATGGCGTTTCCCCAGATCTAGGACAAGCATGGCTCAGACTTGGTTTACACGGGGAAGAAGTCAGTCAAGTTCTCCTTTAGCAACTACCCTGGATTCAACACGTTAGGCTCTGATCCTGCAAAGAAACCTCCAAGTTGGGCAGTCATTCCCAAGGCAGGGAACCAATGTTAGCCGTTTGGTAATAGAGGCTGCAGTTCCCAGTCCTCAGACAAGGATTCTCACCACTGGGTCCAAGCATCAGGCCCTGGCCTCTGGGCTGAGAATGCCGGGTTCAGGGGTGAAGAGAGAGAAACCCATGACGGAACATGTGGATGGTGCCAAGAGCACGAGCGATTGGGAGCGGCTGGTAATGAAAACCAGACGAGGAGGGGAGACAGGAATACAGAGACAAGAGGGGAGAACAGAGGAGAGGACAAAGGAGGAAGAGAAGAAGAATGGGGAAAATAATAGTTAAGAAGGGAGAAAGGAGAAACAGAAGAGGGCAAAGCCACTGCCCGGCTGGTTCAAGAGGAGTGGCAGGAACAGGAGATGCGCCGGGACCTTGGCCCGTGTCTGCCTCCCAGGACTGCAGGGCAGTCTCTAGACTACAGTGGTGTAACAAGAGTGAAGGTCCTCGGGTATGGTAAACCAACCAGGTGCCTCTTGGGGTCAAGGTGCCTGAGCTCCCTCAGGAGGTGGCAGGCAGGCAGCCCCGGCTCCCGCAGTGCCCTCGGGAGTCCGTGTGCACATCCCGTCTGGAATCATGTCAGCAGCCAGCACAGTCTCGTCTTGACGTACAATCTCCTGTCAGGGCGGCCGCCTCGGTGACGGTGCTCCATGAGCACGGCCGGAGCTGCTCAGCTCGCAGCTCATCCCCCCTTGAGGTCAGGCAGAGGTCAATTTGCGTGGTCCAGGCCAAGCCACGCTGGAGCCGCGCAGGGCCACCTGGCCGCGCCACCCTCGTCCTGCCCTACCCAGGGAGCTGCGGCCGGACCTACCTCCTTCCGGGGTGGTGAACGCCTTGGTCTCACTGCGAGGCCCATCGCCTCGCCCATTGACCACAACCATCTCCAGCTTGTAGTTACTGTAGGGGAAGAGGCGGGACACCACGCCACGGAGGCGGTCGCCGGGGAAGCTGGCTTGCTGCCTCTTCTGAGACACCCACAGGCTCTTCAGCAAGCTGCTTTCCCTCCAGTAGTAGGCCTTCAGGACAGAGGCAGGCCGGTAAGGGTTCGGCCAGGCAGAGCCAGGTTAGTTGTTAATGGCGGTGCTCGTGGTGACCGGTGTTCCCTTTGCTGGCCACGGGCTCCAAATCCCCAACGACCTCGTCAGGCCCACAGAGGGCTGGGGGTGTCCTGACAGTCCCCATTCATTAGCCACTAGTGAGTGGGAATTGATGTCAAACAAAATAAGAGTTTTTGGTTTCAATCATTTTCTGAGCCATGTCGCCTCTCTGGGGAACAGGCAAGTCAGCCAAACATACAGCTGAGCGGCTCCATCTTGAGACTTCTTTCCAAGCTGGGAATAGGTTGCTCAGGGAGTCCGTGCCAGAACCACAAATTTGAGCCAAGGGTCCAGGCACGGAAAGCTCTTTTCTGTGCTCAAAGACCGCATCACCTTGAGTTAGATTTAGTATGGTTTAGATTGGCAGCGGGCAGGAGTTGAAAAGCAGCAGGTTACCCCCGGAAGTCTGAATATAAGAAAGGGTTGGTTTAATCCATTGAAGTCAAATGGTTCCTTTTAATACTGTTTAAAGACCTTTAGGATAGTGACATGTCCAAGCCAATGGGAGACCAGGCTGTGGGGTGGCAAGAGCTTGGATGGGATGGGACGGCCTGTGCAAGGCGGTAGTGTCACAGGTACAGTCGAGAGAGTCTGAGACACGGGGTCTGATGAGCAGTGGAGGAGAAGCCCCAGGTCAGCTGTCACACGAGCATCACCCGGGGCCTCCAAGGGCAAGGTAAGGAGGAAGTCCAGACTTAAGAGGGGGACCCAAAGGGAGCTTTAGCCAAAAAAATCTCTAGGCAAGTAGGTTAAGGGTGCAAGTTGGGGAAGAGCTCATTTAAGCATATATATCACCTTGCCTTCCTTCCCCTACCTACCAAATCCATTTCCTGAGAAGAGACTGACTCCCTCTGTGTGCCCCCAACTGTCCATCAGCCAACTCTCGATGACCCCTAAGCCTGTGTTACCCTGGGGGCTACAGCCTCCCCAGGAACTTTTAAAAAGAGCTACTCATCAGGGAGAGCCTTGCATACCCTGGGTTTTCTCTCCCTTCCCTTTCAAAGAGAGAGACGTCAGGGATGGAAGAGGTGGCCAGGGGAAGCCAAGGGCCTTGATAATCGGAGTTGGCTGTGACAACAGGGAAGGGTTTGTACCCTTCTAGTGGCTCTTCCGGTTAGTTGGGGCTTCATGAAATCAGACTGGGTGAGGCAAGCAGCCCAGCAGGGGCCATTAGGAGAGGGGAGGGGTGTAGCTCAGCGGTGCCTCAACACTGCTTCTGGAGATACATGTGTGTCCACACACATGTATTACAAGCATAATGTGCTATGTATGGTCAACCCAAACCCAACACCCTTCACATGATTTTCTGCTGAGCAGAATCTCTCAGCATACCCGGTGCAGGATACATCTGGGTGTATAGATATTTTTTCTGGGTGTATTTTTGAACAGCTAACCCTAGACATCATCTTCTTGAACCAACTCTGGATCCAACAGCTATCCCGAGGGACCCCTTCCAAATATCTTATGGCCCGCATCTGCTACCCCCTCGCCCTGGTTAGCGAGCTGGATGGTTAGACAGGGCTCGGAGCTGGCTTCCTCACTCGGTACTCTCTGAGCTGGCCCTGGACCGTATCGGGATAGACGCGGTTCCACTGAAGGCTGATGGCTGTGCTGTTCAGGACTCGGATTTTAACATCAGTGGGTGCAGCCCTGGGATCTGCAATGTGTTGGGACAGAGAGCTGGTTATGCAGGCAGGGCTGGGCCCCCGACTCCAGAGTCCCCTCTGACTTGTTCTCTGCTGGCCTGCACCTCCAGCCCACTCTGGACACTGGGTACTCCCTGAGGGCAGGGGCCATGCCTCCTCCACCAGCCTGGACTTGGAAGAGTGTGGGGAGGCTCAGGACAAAAGGGCGGCAGCACAGGTGGAGGGCTCTGCCTACACGTTTAGAGGGCGATTATGTGCAACCATCACACAGAGTCTCTGTTTGCCCCCCCATCCCATTGTCCACCCTTCCCCACCCTGCTTCGGGTCCCGGGAGGCTTGTCCTCTCTGGACCGTGTCAGCGGGGCTCCCCTGTTCTCAGGCTTCCAGATGGGTCTGCCCAACAGGAGGTACCAACAGGAGCTCCCAGGGCAGGAGAGGGAAGATGGTATCTATCCCCCTGGCTGCCTCTTTGCAGGGCGGCAGGATGACAGCACCACACTCTTCTACACAAGGGCAGCCCTCGCTGGCCATGGTGACTCGCCTGCCGCCAGCCCCTCAGGGCCAGAGTGGTGTAACAGCATCCTGCTGTTGCTGGCCCTCCAGCTGGTTTGCTGTACCTTGCTGTTGTCCCTCTAACCCTGTCCTCACATTAGAAATAGTCCCCTTTGAGTGGCATTTATTTCCTGCCAAGGCCCTGCAGGAAACGTTACCTACAGACTAAAGACACCCTAACCAAGTTCAGGAAAAGATTCTGATCCTGTGACTGCTTGCAAAGGGAGGGCCACTCCCTCCCCCATAACTAGTTCTCACCCCCGTTTTCTCTACTCTGCTGCAAAAGCAGTTGTGCCCCATCCTCTCTAAAGCATCTGCCGCAGGGGTACACAGATGCGATGGAAACCGTGAGGTGGTCCGTGAAGTCCATGGCTAGATGCTGCCTTTTCCATACTTACCCTCTAGTAGTCCCTACCGTTTTCTGTCCGGAAGTGTCTGCCACCACGGAGATGAGGAGTGGGATGGACGGAGGGCCTGCTGATCCCCTCTATCTATCTCCCAAGTGGGTCCAATACATAATCACTTCCAGGGAAGTGCCCAACCCTCACTTCCTCCCATCTCACCGTTATGAACCCCCCCACTGGCCCCACTCCTGACCCCAGCATTGGCCCTTGTGACTCTGCTCCTCCCCAAGACTCTCCTCCTCCCTTCCTTCTGGTCACCTCATCCACCTACATGATTTCTTCTTGGATCAGACCCAAACACACCAGGACACGGATTGCCCTGACCAGGAGGGGCGTCACCGACCCTCCTGCCTTGCTCAAAAGCCTACAGGATTGATGTGCTGGGGGCAGAGAGGCTACCCCCATCTGGAGAGCCAGGCACATACTGCTACATATATGCCCAGAATTGTGTTGATTTACCCAGTGACAGCCTCCAAAGAACTTCTCTTTTTATGTTCAATTCCAAGGGCCAAGAGCAACACTGGGAATGTTGCAGTGCTTGGTGTGGTGCATTCCAGGCTGGGGCTCTGTGGACCGTGCTCCCTCAAGGATTCCCCTGGGGAGCCCAGGGAGGAGTCTGGCCTGTGGCCCTGCTTCCGGTGGAGGCGTCTAATTATGCCCGTTGGGACGGATGGTCCGTGGTGCTAGCAAGCCCTGGCAGTAAGGTAGATCAGAAGGCCTGGGTTCTATTTTCAAGCCTGACATTTGCTATTGTGCAATATTGGCAGGGGTTTCCCTTGCAGGGCCTCAGTTTTCATGTTGATAAAGTGAGAGTGTTGGACTAGGTGACGACGTTCAAGAATACTAACTAGCGTTCAGATGATACCATCTCCGCTCCCGGCATTACCTGGGGCCTGTCTGCTCTAGGTCACTGTAGGGGATTTCTCTTCCCTGGGAACTGGCTGTCCTCCCAGGATGTTCTCGGAAGACCCCCGACCCGCTCTGAGGTTCCTGGTCTGTGAGGGTGGCCTGTGCAGCCCAGCCGTCAGGGTCCTGGGTGGGGACAGGGGAGGGTACTCACAATCTTCTCCGGAGTAACCGATGACAGTGCCTGGTTCAGGGCCCTTCCCGAAGTCATTTTCTGCCTGGACTCGGATCTCATAGGGCACGTAGACGGGGGTCTGCCCCACCACATAGCGGGAGCCCCACACAGTGACATTGTTCCAGGTCTCCCGGGTCTCTCTCCGCCGCCACTTGACGATGTAGCGCAGGTTGGGGCCAAAGGCGGAGGTGGCGTTCATCGGCTGAGCAGGGAGAGAGATGGCAGGAGTGGAGAGGGTGCAGGCAAGGAGCCCAGGCCACCCAAGGCTCGCACTCTTTCTGTGCCAGGCACCCTGCCCCAACCTGCCCAACAGCGGCCAGCCCCCTGGCAGAGCTGGGGAGACCATGGCCCCCACTCTGAGTCCCCCCGGAGCCTGGAGTCCTGTGAAGCCAGCAGCGTGCAGATTTTCCACCCAAGCCCTAGTCCCTCTGATTCCGCAGCCAGACCCCTTGGCAGGTGCACAGGGAGCGAAAGCTTTATTGTCGACAGGACTCTTTCCTGTGATGGAGCAACCAGAAAACAAAATATGGACAGTGATATAATGTCTCCAAAGTCAGAAAGGGGTGGGTTTGGTTCAGCCACAGCATGCCTGCTGCCAATGAACTCAAAATTCCAGATTTCAGTCCTACTTAATCCTTGCATGTCTGCCCTGTCCTTCCCAAAAGGCCGGAGCTGGGAGTGAGCAAAACTCTGTTTTTGTTCCCTAAGGGCCTGGTCCGGGAAGCAGTCCCCCGGGAGCCTGGAATACAGAGCCGTAGACCAAGAACCGACCCTGGCAAGGTCCTGCAAGATGAGCCCCGGTGTCTTAAGTCTGGGCTCAGCCCAGTTGCCAAGGCTGCTGTGAAATCAGGCTCTCTGAGGATGGGGATGGTCGTGATTCCAAACTCTGTATCTCTCTGTTTCCATTACTCACGGCAACAGCACAAAAATGTTAATATTTCAGTGGGTGAATTTGCATCTCTTAGACTTGGCAGGGGTTTGGAAAAAAGTCATTTTGAGGCCACATATCCCAGTTTTGGTTTGGAAAATGTGGTCAGTGAGCTGAGATGAAGATGAGCTTTTTCAATCCTGGCCCGGAGGACATCTTTTGAGTCACCTTGTCCATCCTGGACTTACAGATGGCTGGCACTGGAGGACCACTCAGAGGCTGGTCTCTCCCCACTCCCAGCAATCTCCAGTGACAGGCTCCCAGAACACACCAAAGCGAGGTACTGGTGTTTGGGCTAAATCTTTCCTACAGACTAATCTAAATTTCTCCCTCTTCTGAAGAAGCCCATTGATCCTGCAGGACTCTCTCTGATTTTGCCAGACTGACAGTCTCTGTTCCTTGGTCATCTCTGCTCCTGTCTCCTGTCTTAAATGCTGCTCTTAGACATTCCGCTGTTTGGTTTCTGGATGCTCAATGCAGAGAAGAGTAGCCCCCGCACCAGCCAGGTAGTGTGAGCCACCCTGCGGCCTTGGAGTCACAGGGGTGTAAAGGGTGAGGGCTCCCAGGCTGCGAGGCAAGCAAGCGCATCACGGATGGGCTGCGAGGGGCTCTTACCGTCCACGTGATCTCCATGTTGTTCTTTCTGGTCCCCTCTCCCTTCACATCAGAGGGGTTGGACTCAGGGGCTGGAATCCAAATGGATGCAAAGTTCAAGTCCAGTCTGTTCATCACC
This sequence comes from Balaenoptera physalus, assembly GCF_965194825.1. NCBI lineage: Eukaryota > Metazoa > Chordata > Mammalia > Artiodactyla > Balaenopteridae > Balaenoptera > Balaenoptera physalus. The sequence goes on from NC_138882.1 coordinate 34,258,716, forward strand.
GGGGCACAGTAAGCAACCTCTCTCCCTCTGACTGGTCCCTTCTACGCTCTGTCTTTTCTCAGCATCTCTCAACACACTCTGTCCCATAAGCAACTGAACTCGCTCTGCCACCTTCTCATATGGATGATGTGCCTTCCTAGCTAAGATTTAAACCCCCCAAAGCAGGGATAATTTCTTTTGAATTTTAATCCCTTACAAGACAGCATTTATCATAAGGCTTTCCGCACTTTAGATGGTCAGTACAGCCAACTCAATGTGGATTATCCCCTAAGTATGTTTAATACCAGACTGGTTTACCCTGGCATTCAACCTTTTTTGGGAGCATCTCCACCCTCAATGAGCCAGCATGATTTTAGAAATCTAAACACTTCATTACCCAAGTGTGTTAAGAAACCTGGTGCAACCCCAGATTATATATTTCCACTGCAAATCTTTGCCATAGCTCTTCCCTTTAAAGCAGAGCATCAAGAATTATTCATAATATTAGTAATAATAAAAATGACAGTTAACTTTTATTGTGTGCTTGCTATATGCACATCACGGTAAGTACCCGAATCCCATTTTCAAACGTAATCCTCACAGCAGCCCCATGACGGAGATGGTGTTATTATTCTCTGTTTCACAGATGAGGAAGCTGAGCCTTGGAGAGGTTAAGTAACTTGCCCAAATTCATGTGGCTGGGGACCGGGGGAACTCAGTTTGAACTTGGGGTACCTGGCTTCAGCACCTCCTGTTAGCCCTCAAGCACTCACGTGCTCCACTGGTTCGGTAGCGCTCGGACGGGAGGCTGGGATGGCTGCTGCCCACCTCATTGATGGCAATGACCCGGAACTGGTAGTTGACATAGGGGGACAGCTGGAGGACGGCTGAGTTGACACTGCCTGGGAACTTGGAATGGTCATGCCAGACCCCTGGCTGGAACTGGTCCTCTTCAAACTGGACAACGTAGTCTGAGGGGGCAAGGAAGACAGGGCTGTTTGGGGAGCTGAGTTAGTGAGCTCTTTCTCAAGAGCGCTCCTTCATGGTTTCCATTAGTCTTTATAATCTCCCTTGGGTAGACAAAGGCACAGGTACTCTTCCCAAGACCCAGAAAGGGAAACCAAGGTCTCCAAGCGTTCTGTCAACAGGCCAGGGCACACGTCAAGTGAGGCCGAAGTGGGACCAGAAACCAGGGCCAGGCCTCTGGCTTCCGGGCTGCCGGCCCTCTTTTCTGGACAGCGGCGCAGGGCCCCGGCTGACCTGTGATGGGGCTGTTGTTATCGTCCCCCGGGATCCAGGTCAGTCTCACGCTCCTCTCGGCCAGGTCGGTGAGCTCCAGGTCCCGGGGTCGCTCTGGCCGTCCTGGCAGCAAAGGGAGAAGACACCACGCAGGCCTCCCGAGTTAGAGCCGGCCCGTCCCTGTGCTGGCCTCAGCCCTGAACACTGTCCCACGGACAGGACTCTGACGGGCTGAGGTCACCACCGCAAGAACCAACCCCAGCCTGTGCCGGAGGGTCAGCACAGGGACCGCCCCTTCCCTCAGGGTTCAAGGAAGAACAAAGAGACAACCCCAAATTCCACCCCCGGCCCAAAATATCAAGGAATGCAGGGCACAGGGAGAGCTGGTGCCAACCCACCCCATTGCTGTGGATGTTCTCGGAGCGCAAGCATTTGGGAAATGCTGCCCTTTGCATTAGACCCATGTTCACAGCCTTTAGGAAAACTGGTGAAGAAGTCTGGGATTTTGTCTCATTTTCTCATAATTATCTTCTACTCTGTGTGCCGAGGCTCTGAGGGGGCAGGAGCCGGGGGGTGTTTGGAGAGCTGGGCAGGGCAGACCAGTTAAGGGAATAGGGGGGACAAAGACAGAGGACCAGGCCAGGGAGGAGACAGGGACTCAGTCTAGAAGCTTCAGTGATGGACAGCAGGACAGAGGCCCTAACAAGGGTGGAGGCAGCACCTTTTTGGGGCTCCAGTCTCACTGGATTTCCTAAGTGTGTGTAAGTGCCCTCCTGGCCTGGGGATAAAGCCATCTGGCCACTGACTGGTGAGGGTAGGCGTGATTTTTTCTCCTATCCTGGCTCCTTGAACCAGCTATTTCCACATTTTGGCTGGTTACTGGAAGGATCTGGAAGGTGAGTCACTGGAGCCCACGTTTATCTGTGTTGCACACGAATGTGTGCGGATTGGAAATGGGTGTATGGTAGATGTGAAAGGCTGCAAAAAAGATGGGCCTACAGATAACTCAAAGCAAGTGGGTTTCCTGACTGAATACACTTCAGAGGCTAAGCTGGGGGAAGAGAACAGGCCACCCCAAGGGAGTGGTGGGCATGGCCAGAGGTAAGGGACTGGGGACGCAGGGAGTGACAGCCGGACTTCGGAGCTCAGTCTGTGAGAGGAGCAGGACGCCGGGAGTCGGGCTGTGATGGGCTAAGGTAGGTGACGTGGGCCTCTTGAGAGGAGTCAGATTTGGCAGGGAGCGGGGCAGGCCGCCCCTTGCCGGTACACAGCACTCCTGTCCGGCAGTGCCTTCCTCCTCCTACACTCCTCCCTCCCACACACCTCGGGTGCTTGGTGACGGTCCCGGGATTAGTATGAATTACCTTTGGGCAGGGCAGCCAAACGGTTAGTTGGAGTGGCCTGATCAGCTGCAAAGGTAAGATGGGTTATCCAGGTTAGCAGGTTATCTGGGGATAAAGGTGTTCTCGAAGGGTGGGAATAGGCAGCCAAGGCTTGAACACCTGCCCCTGCACAGCTTCACCCCTCCCCCACTTCCATGGAGAGTGCCCCACCCTCACAAAGGCCTTCCTGTGCTCCCTCCACAGCTGGGGGTAGACACCCTGGGTCCTTCCTGTCCCAATGCTACGACTGTGCCTGGGCCCACTGTTCCCTGTGACCATGCAGGGACACTGCCGAGGGACAGGAGTGCACTGAGAGTTATGGCAATAGGGGGCCCGGAGACAGAAGAGATGAGGACGGGATTTGCTTCCCCGGACGGGAGAGGCTACGTCCCCAGGTCTGGGATGGCTTAGTATTTATAGTCTGGCCTGGACACGAGGGCAGGACAAGACAGGATCATCCGAAATGCACAGCACCCTGTGAAATCCCATCAGGAAAGGGGTGCAGAGAGGAAGGCTAGCAGAGGGTGTTGGAAGGACGAACACAAAGTTCAGTCTTGCTTCAAGGATGGATCGTTTTAATTGACTTAGTGGTTTAGAGTTAGCTGTAAAGTTGGTAAAAATGATCACAATGAGAACCCCCTGTCCATTCCCTCTCTCCTTCAGGCACCCTTCAGGTGAGGATTTGGGCAAGTTAATGATTCCATTCAGGAGGTAAGGCATCCAGCACTGCTTGTTCTGAAAGGAGCAGCTTCCTAACCCTTAAACCGGAAGGCAGGAGGATCACCAGGCCTGGCTGGCTCGCTGACCACAGGCTCTGCCCTTGGAACCGTCCTCTGCTTCTCTGGCCTCGGGAAGTAGGGGGTGGGGATCAGCGCCAGTGTGGGCAGCGGCAGTTACCTAGCACGGTCAGGTAGGCCTTGGCCAGGTCTTGGTCCAGCTCGGTGCTGGCAACGCACGTGTAGCTACCCTGGTCCCGCTCGGCCACACCAAAAATGGTCAGGGAGTCCTCTTCCTTCTTCATCCTGCAAAGGTACCGGGCAGGGGTTGAGAGGAAGGCGAGTAGGGTGCCAGTGAAGGGGGCAGGCAGCAGGAGTGCTGGGCACTGCCCGGCTGCTTTCTCCCTGAAGTGGGGATGGTGGGTCAGAAGGCAGGAGGCGGCGCTGTAGTCTGGGCTGGGCAGCCGCAGCCCCTCCTAGGGGACGTGAGGCTCCACCTCAGTGCTTCGAGAGAGGCAGGGTCTTCATGTCACCTTGAGCACTTACGGTGCTTGCTGGAGGGGACAGGAAAGTAGGTGGAGCCAAAGTGGCCCTGACCCGTATTCACTGTCCTCAGTTCCCACACTGGGTCTGCTCTCTGTGCCTTTCCTGTGCTGTGCTCCCCTCCCGAATTAGGGCACAGTTAGGCCCACCCCCAAAAGGCAGGTCTTCTCGTACTTCCAGCTCCGTCTTCAGCCCAGATTGATGCCCAGGCTCAGCCCAGGTGCCCCGGGCTCCTCTGCACTGTTTCCCATAGAGGGAGGAGGGCAGACTGTGAGCCTCGCTGAGGGCCATAATGCCTGCACCCACCCGCAGGCTATGCCCCTGCAGAAAACCAGATCATCACTGGAAACAGCTGGTACCGATGCTCAACCTTCCCCGAGACGGACGAGGGTGAGTCCTGAAGGGAGGCTCGGATCAGCCGTTCTTAACCCTAGCTGAACATTACAAACACCTGGGGGGACTTTTAAACACTATCTATGCCTGGGCCCTCCCTCAACTCCAATTAAATCCGAATCTTGGATGAGGGATGGATGGGGCAGGCATGGGCCTGGTAAAGGGTCTCAGGTGCATTAAGGGCGGAGAACCCCATTAACCACAAGGGTGAGAGTCTGCTCGGCCAACCTTGCCCTCTGCTGGAGAACAGGAGCACTGCAGGCAGGGCTGAGAGGATGGGGAGGGAGTCCTGGCTGTGAAAAGGAGGAAGGGAAAGGATCAAAATAAAGGGAGGAGGACAGGAGAAGAAGTGAGGGAAGAGAGGGAGAGAAGTGAAGACAGAAAGGAGTGGGAAGGAGAGGAGAAGAGGGAGGGAGGAGGAGGAGAGAGAAGCAGAGCCCTGACGGGGGAGAGGGGGAAGCTGCAGTGGGAGGGGGGTCTCGCCTGATGTGGAGGGAGTCGCTGAGGCTGTCACGCCCTCCTCAGCGGTTCCCCAGTGACACACATGACACAGGTTCCCTGTGTTCTTCAATGCATCCCCAAGAGCAAGGGAAAAGAAACCGCCCCAAAGGAGCAGCAGGAAGAGAGGAGGGAGAAGCAGAAACCTGTTCCCGATGTAGAGGGGCTCGTCGTCCTTCAGCCACGAGACTGTGAGCTTCAGGGAGGGGTCGTGCTTCACGCGACACTCCAGCTGCACCGTGGTGCCCCTTTTGGCGACCTGGTCCTCAGGCATCCGGTAGATCCTGGTGGGGTCTGTGGGGAAGCCCCCGGAGCTCGTCTCTGCCACCCCATGCCCGTGTGGCCACACAGTGTGACATGCATGACCTCCAGGTTAGATGGACCACGGAAGTGGCAGAAATAGGATTCGGTTACATGAATGGTAGGGGACGCCTGGTATGGGGGGAATCCCAAACAGTAGCCAATCCCCAAATCCTTTCCCTCCGGCTCAGGAACACAGGACGTACTTTCTGGGGTGGTAGTGGGGAGCTGGTGTGGGTAGCAGGCGTCCCTGCCTAAGTCTATTTGGACCAGGCTGGTAATGACTCAGTGCTCACAACACCAGGCCAGCCAGAGGCCCTGGCCACGAAACTTCCACGGAGAGGACACACAGACCTGGAGGGAGGTCCCACTAGGTATTAAACATTAGGTGTGGCACATTTTCAAAGTGAGTGACACACATGCATAACTTTGAGGAGGTGGCTTCCTTGCCCTCCCCACCCCTCCCTCTACCTAGCAACTCTCTCCTTTACCTTTGACCTCCAGGCGGACCTGGTTCTCAGCTTTGCCCAGGATGTTGGTGGCAACACAGGTGTAGATGCCTTGGTCCTCTTTGCGGATCATCTTGATTTCCAGACTGCCGTTCTCGTAGACATGGTAGTTGCCACCATCCAGGTTGCTTCCTTGCCCATTCTTAAACCTCACAACAGAGCAGCAGGACACACAGCATACTGAGAAAGGACCAGCCCGGGGAGCGGGAGGAGCCCCGAGCCTTGTGGGTCTTGCCTCCGACCACTGGGTGGCCTTGGCAAGTCTCTGGGCCTCGGTTTCTTTCTTTGCACAAAAAGAGGGTTGACCCAGATGATCTGCCAACTCCTCCCAGCTTCAACCCTTTAAGGCTCCCAGGACTTGCTGAATACCTCTCATGGGCCAGATGGAATGAGAAAGGCGAGACAGATGACCCTGTGGGGGAGGCCTGGTCTCCCGGAACTTACCATCGGAGTGTGGGGATGGGAGACCCAAAGAACGGGCAGTCCAGCCGCGTCCGGTTGTACAGGATCACCCTGATGAGCTGGTTCCGGGGTGACAGCATCCGAGGCGGCACGTCTGCGATTCCCAGAGAACTGACCTTAGGTGGGGAGTCTTCCTCCTCCTCTTTGTGGACCAGTCTTATCTCTCTGTTCCTTCTCCTCACAGCAGCTTTCTCAGCACCAGTGTACCTTCCCCCATCAACCTCCCTCCTTTAAGAAGCCTCTGAGGGTTAGGTGAGGAAGGAGGAAGCTTACCCATTTGTCCTTCACCTACCCTACATCCAGTCCAGCTTTTGCAAAGGGTTCCCCCCAATTTTCCAGCAGCTTCTATACCTGCCCCTCCACAGCCCCAAGGCTTCTCCTAGCTGCACCTGCCCACTGCCCTCTCCCTGCTCTGGGAATGTCACGAACATATTCAGGACTATTTCCCACCGAGACCATGGAGAACCCAGGGAGAGTCAACATGGACACACCAAGGAGACGAGACGGTCCCTCCTCTCATCAGGGGAGGAAGGGGACTGAGACTGACTTAGCGCATGGAATGAACTCTGTCTGCACACCCAGCTCTATGGATTTTAAGTCCTCCATCCTCCCCGCAAATGTCATTCTGGGTCTCTGTGCTTCTCCCATCCTGCTGCCCTCATACCCCACCAGCCTGGCCAATCACTGGAGGAGAAAGTGTGTCCATGAGGTGAGCAAGGTCCAGGCAGGCGAGCAGAGGGAGGGGTGCACTCACCCAGCACGCTGACGAAGGCGTTGGCCAGCAGGTAGCCGTGCTCGTTGGAGGTGTTGCACTGGTACACGGCCCTGCTGCTGATCTGGGTGTCCCGGAAGATGATGGTGTCCCCGGCCACCTCACGGTTTGGGTTGGGTGGTGCCGCTACAGTCGGAAAAGACACTCCTTGTGAGAAAGGGGGAGGGCAGGGCGAAGGGCACTTGGGACAGGACTCCCTGGTAGGACTGGGGTGCTGTGGAGGCAGTAGCACTGGGCCAGCTCAGACCCAGTTTCCGGCCCACCACTGCCTAGCTGTGTGGCCTGGGTCCATCACTGAGCCCACTGGAGTTTATTTCTCAATCCATCCAATGGGAATAGGAATCCCGATCAAACCTATGCAGCAGCTGGGCAGCTGTGGTTGACAGCGTAAGCTTTGGAAACAGGAGGGGTTTGAATTCTAACCACACTACCTGCCGGCACTATTCAATGGCTCTGCACTTCAGTCTCCTTGTCAACTGAATGGGGATAACGTATCACCTTGTGGGGCTCTTATGAGGATGACCGGAGAGTCTCTGCATGTTATTAGCAGAGGGCTCAGCACATACTGATTATTATCGTTGTTATTATTTTAATTCAATGCACATATACTCAAATGTGTTTTGAAAAGGATAAAGCAATATCCAACTAGATGGGACCTACCACCTTCCCCTTCTCTGAGCAGAGCACTCTGCAGACATTCACAAAGTTAAATCTGGAAGTCGATGCCTGATGAAAGCTGAATGAGTCCCTGTATTTGCCAAAGCTACCTGATCTTCCCAAGACGAGTGCACACTGAGAGGACAATCCCTGCTGCAGTTCTCCTGGTACCACTGGCTGGGGATGCAGAGAGCAGAGGCTGGGGAGTGGCCGTGGGGTCTCACACCTGTCCCCGTTATCACTCTAAGACCTGGGGCAAATCAATAACTCCTCTGGGCCTCATTTCCTTCATCTGTCAAATGCGGAAGCATTACTCCCATCTTTCCCCTACTCTGAGGAAGGTTAAGATAAGAGAATGATAATGAGCTAATGAGCTGTACAAATAAAAGTTTTTTAGAAGTGTAAAGAATCCCTACTTTTCTCCTCTTTCACCACCAGAAGGTGCCTTTCCTCTGTAAGATTTCGGGACTGGGCCAGATGACTTGGTTTGCGTGATCTAGGAACTCATCCAGGATCACTCAGACCTACCACAGAAGTCAGCAGAGAAGAACCCAGGGTCTGGCCCCATGGGCTCCACCCCACAGATAGCAAGTCTGAGCCCGGAACTAGGGAATCAGCAGGTGAACAAAGCCGAGGTCAGCATCCTTATCATCCTTCTGGAGTCTCCACTCAGCAAAAAAGCACAAAGGAAGCCGATGCCAGCAACTTTAAGTCTCCTTGCCCGGCAATTCCCACGGACCAGCTTTCCTCCCGGTCACTCCCTTGAGTGACGGGGGACCTTTCCCTGGACCAAGGCTCAGCTGTAAGTCCTGAACTTTGCATTTATTTAATGGTGCTGTGAAGTTTAAAGCCTTTGTTTGCTTTGTCCCCAAACTGCTACCAGGACAGGGAGAAGGGCAGAGGGCAGGCCGTGTCCGTGTGTCACTCGTATCCAGAGGCAGGATATTTCCTGGGATAACTAGATGCTCAGGACTAGACAGGGTAGGCATATTGCACTGTCACAGCAGCCCACAGCTTCCCCACTCACTAGCCATGTGACCTCGGGCAATTCCCTGCACCATCAGAGCCTCACTTCCTCATCTTTAATGTTTGAGGTTAAAGAGAGAAGAGGAATGCACAGTGCCTGGCACACAATAAATGTCTAGAAAGGTGCATTCTCCTCTACCTGTCTCCCTGCCTCTCCACCTGTTTCTATCAGCTGTTGCTTGTGAGTTAGGCTCTGAGGTCTCGCCATCTATTTTTGGCCCCATCGGGTTGATAACATTGTTTGCATTTCCTCTGACCCCTTAGAGAAAGTAAGGACAGGACACTTAAAAAGTAAATGCAACTGGAGCGGATATGATGTGAAAAGTTGACCTCTGGCTGGAAGGATCCCTGGAGTCACCCACTCCGGCATCTGGGTAGGATTAAATCTTCCTGATGTCTGTGCGCACTCAGTAACTGCACTGTGCACCTCTGCTCTCATAGGGAAGTTTTCCCTCATTTCTGACCATATCTTTCATGTTGTCGCATAACCCTGCCTCTTATTTTGCCCTCGGCAGAGAGAGGGACTTGGGTAAACGATGGAAATGAGTTACCGAGCTCTCCTCTACCTCCTGAGCCCCAGCCATCACTCAGAGCCTATACTCTCAGGAGATACAGGCTGAGGTCTCCAGCCCTTGAACTGGGCTCTGTAGTTGTAAAGGGTAGAAAGCAGAAATTTATGAAAAACCCCAGGGAGCAGAAATCCCCTAAACATGGGAACATAACCACAGGCCTTCTGTTCTCTCTCACACACAAATGAGGCAGGTTTCCTGCCTCTTGAGATGTCCAAAGAGATGGGCTACTCCCTCACTTCTGCTGCAACAGGGCTGGCCCACAGGGATGGGGAGTTGGATCCTCTGGCAGGAGACAGAGCAGAAGCAGGCGGGAGAACAGTGCGTTACTCACATTGCAAAGGTTCCCCATTCACCATCCACTGGACGGTGGGCTTGGGGTTCCCATTGGCTCGACACACCAGTCTCCCGTCCTCGCCAGGAGCCAGGATAAGGTTCTTGGGTTCGTCCAGCCAGTAGGGAGCAGCTGGAAGACAAGGACAGGCATAGGCAGGGGTGTCAGATGACAGGAGCAGCCAGAAGGAACCAATGGGCCCCCTCTAGGAAGGCAGGAGCCCCCGAGTGCTAGCCCTAGGCCCCCGACACCTGCCCAGGGCTCATCCTGATAGGGTGACAGTCTAGGCTGCCTTTGGTCAGCTTGGCACTACAGATGCTGACTGATTTATTTCAAGTTCACAGAACAAGAGTTCTCAACTGGGGCTCCCTGAAGAGCTGTTAACAAACATGGGTGCCAGGGCCCATCTTCGACCTACTAAGTTAGAATCGTCGGGGGACGCCTGGGCGGCCAATGCGTTGAGAGCTCCCCAGGCGCTTGTGGTGTGCACCCAAGGGCTTGAGCCAGGGAGGGTGGTAAAGTAGCAGGGGTTGGCCCTCTGGATTCCTGCTGTTGTTGCTGCAGGATCAGACCATTTAGGAAAGGCCTGATATTCATTCTTTTAGACACTAAGCTTCGGTTAGAGCAGACGCTCTTAGCTGGCCACCCCTTCCAATTTTCTGGAAATTTTTGTGAATATGTGGATATGGATTTTTTTGAGAAGAGGGTCCTTTGGATCAGAGTCCCAAAGATCTTGAAACCCCAATAAAGGTTAAGAGCCCCTGGTTCGAGTGTGGTGCTGAAACCAAGGTCACAGGTCAACCTGAGCATGTACTAGGAAAGTTCTTGCACTGTGGTTTCAGACCTCATCACCCCAATCATCCATTCAGCCCACCATTCAGACTGAGAAGTGACCAGTGCACCCCCCTGCCACCCGTGGCTGGGACCCACAAAGGCACGTGCTCTATTGCCTGCAACAGCTCAGGTGGCCCATCTATGCTTTGGGGGGAGGGAAGGATTTTTTGAAAAATAATTTGGGCCATGATGACTCCCCATTTTTAAAAGAGAACCACACACAAGTACACAGACAGCACAGGCCTAAGACAACACACCGTGAACAGGACTGAGAAACGAAAGACAGAAAGGTTCTGAGTGATCCAAATAGGCCACAGGAGAAAGTGCACCTGCTGAGGGAGCCCCAGGCACAAAGAGGAGTTGGGCAATGGTCAGGGCGGATTTCCTCCCTTAACACCTCCCTCTTTCCCCCTGCCCTTTTACACACACACACACACACACCTGGGGGTGACACCATTCCTGCAGGAAACTATTGCCACTAATCAGCGTGTTGGACGTTTTCCCCACTCACCCTGCCCCCCAACCACGCTGAGAGGGAAGGGTGGCCATGGAGTGTAGGGCTGGCAAAATCATCGTAATGAGAAATACACACAACGTACCCTTTACTCTCACCGAGATCGTGTGCCGGATGCTGCCCATCTTGTTGGAGGCCAGGCAGAAATACTCCCCAGAGTCTTCCTCGGACACGTTGGTGATACGCAGGGCCTTGTTAAAGTTCTCAAACTTGGCCTTGTCAGATGGGAGGTCCCCACCTTTCTTGTACCATGCGATGTCTGGTGTTGGGCTAAGAGGGACCAGGCGAGAAACAGGGACTTATCACTAAATGTGGCTCTGCTATTACTGTATGGAGCCCGGGACACCCAGGTGTCCTTAAAGTGTACTCGGGCCCAGGAGGATGCATGTCCTCTGAGAGCTGATGCCGCCTATGCAGAGGGGATGCTCAGCCACAGGGCGCCTGCGGGACTTATCTTAAGGTCACAAGAGGGTCTAACACACATACAGGAAGCCTAGTCACCTCCTTTCTTCCTTATCTAAAAAAGAGAGGCGGCCAGTGGGATGGAGATGACTATGATTTGCATCGTCCTCACTAGGAGCTGTTCGCCTCTCTTTTTGCACCACCACACCGCACCCCCCACCCCAAAACGTGGCAAGAACAGAGCATGCACAAACCCCCAGCCCAGCCTCCTGGAGGGTGGCCAGGAGTCGGGGTGCAAACTGTACGTACACCCCGGAGGCGATGCACTCCAGCAGGAGGTCCATGCCACGCAGCACCATCTGACTGCTCGCGGTGCCCTGGGGATACATGAAGCTGGGTGTTCTTTCTGCAACTCCTCGGGCTGAAATAGGATGGAACAAGCTCTCGTGAGTTTATTGCCCAGAGGGCTGACCCAGCTAGGCCAGAGCTGTCGGGCTAGAGAGAAAGGTTATCATGCCCTCCTGCTTACCCCCTTACCCTCAGAGGCACCAAGCCCCAGACCCTCCCCGCTGAGACCACCCCAAGGGCCGGGACATCATTAAGAGAGGTGTGTTAGGAAGCGCGGGGCTCCTCGGCCCCACCAGCACATGTGTGTGAGCAGCTCTACGTTCTGATAGGACCTGCCAAGAGGAGCCCAGCTTCCCTCCCAGTTCAGTAAGCCTCTCTGGCCCTGGAACGGGGGAGGAGTTGCCTGAGCAGCGAGTAGTCTACTCCCCGAGCATCTCGTGTTGGGATCCAGAGGCCAGCACGGTGGCCCCCAGGGAGGCCATCTCAGCAGCAGTGGAAGAAAGAGAAGGAACATCTTGGGGCCACAGGATAACCTTCTCTTTGGGACCCTGGAGACAAGGAGCTGGGATGAAGCCACAGAGACTCAGATGAACAGTCAGAGATGCAGGGAGTATTATTAATGGTTTAGCAAAGACATGGAGAGAGTTAATGAACAGAGATGACAGGAAATCACTTTGGGGCCAAGACCATTCTGCTTCTTCACTAATGACTCTGGAAGGGGGCTGGAGAGGAGGGTGTTAATTGGACGTGAGAGGCTGGGGGAGGGGTGAGAGGCAAGGGGCAGCCAAGATGGCGGAGGCGATCTGCAATTCAACTAGGCTGGAGCAGCCACGGGGTCTGGCATCAATGACATGCACACAGCTTTTGGAAGCCAGATGGCTCACAGAGAGCGACGCTGTCAGGGTGGCTATTTCCCTGTGGAAGGGGTCATGCAAGTCTGGGGACACTCCAGCTCAGTAGACCCCACCTTACCTCAGCCTCACCTCTCCCTCAGAGCACAGTTCTATGGAAGCGGATAAGATGGGACGGAGAAGAACAAGGATTTTGCAACCAGGAACCACAAAGCAAAGGGAAACTGGAGCAGTCACCCCTGCTCAAAAGGTGTATGACTGCAAACAAGAAGAGTTAAAAATATAAATATAAGCTGGGCCTACCCATGGGTTTCATGGGTCTTCAACTCAGCTGGAGAGGTGAGAGCTGGAGGGGAGGCAGGGCTGCCAGGAGCTGGGAGCCCTGAGACATGCCTGGAGGGAGAGCAAGGCATTCTTCCCGGCAGGAGTCAGGTATTGTTACTGGGCGCTGGCAGAATGAGGACAGAGTGGCAGGGGGAACTCTGTGTCTGTGACATTGCTGGACTTATTGAGCTAGCTAATGGCTGGCTGGAACAGCGGGGCTCCTGTCCTAGGGGCGCCCAGCTTCTCTCCATCAGCCATCAAGGGAGTGGGTTTCGAGGGGAAGAACTGATGAAACACGTGGAGGTAGTTAGGCTACTGGCACAACATATGGCACATATCGAGTGTTCAGTAAGTGTTTGTGGGATGAATAAATTCAAGAGGAGAAGAGAATAAAAAAGAAGGCAACAATTTACCCCGTGTTATCTCTCTCTCTGTAGATATGCTCATCTGTCCCACCAGCACACACATATACAACAGTGGCTACTGAAGGGGTTAATCCATTATGTGGTTAATTGGTTACCGTCTATAACTCTTACAGCATCCAGCTCTCAGTACCGAAGAAGCCTGATACCAAAGCAGCAGCTTCCTCCCACCCATCATCCCGGAATCACCCAAACGGTCAGACAACACAAGGTCAGGGGCACCATGAGGAGACGATTTGGTAGCAGGAGGCTCCGGTGCCGGTTTGGTGAATCTGGGAGAGCTGGGAACCGTGGGGTTACGTGGAAGCTCAGTCGGCATACTCCCTCCACATGGGAACAAAACCTGCAGAAACCAATTTGTGACCCTGTGGACATTTAATTCACACCATAGTGTGCAGCCCTGCAAGTACACACGACCAGCAAAGCATTAAGTACAGGAAAGGGGGAAATGAACACTGAGGCCTGCTGTGGCTGCCTTGACACACTGCAGCTGTGACTATAAAACGGTTACGGCAATACTTCACTTGTAGGATGTGGGCTAGCAGCCACAGAGTTGTTCCAAAGGAGGAGAAGCTACTGGGAAATGAGCCAAAGTTCAAAACTACAGGGAAGAACATCCTAAAGGCAGAGGTAATAATCAGGACCGCCACTTGGCCGTTTACTATGGGCCAAGCGCTGGGGCTCGGCTCCATCTCCATCACCATCATCACGTTCGATACTCACAGCAAACTTGGAGGGTATTACTCCCATTTTCCACAGAGGAAACTGAGGCTCAGTGGAGTCAACAGACTTGCCAAGGTCACAAGCCAGTTATATTTTGGATTGTGGACCATCTGGTGTCAAAGCTTGTGTTCTAGCATCTATTCTATATTGCCTCTCTCTTTAAAGATGGATACCCTACTTGTTCTGCTTCTGACAGTCAGCTTTGGGAAGATTTTTCGTACTCAAACCAAAGAATACCAAAATTCAAGGGCAAAAGAGGTAAAGGAGAAAGATATTTTTGTCTTAATGAGCTGCTCTGGTGAAACTCTTCCATGACGTTTTCCTCAAATATTGTTCTTACCATCTCAGCTGAGATTCTATCTCTCCTCGATGGCTATTAAGTAAAGTCAGGCTCAAACTGGAAAAATAGAAGCTGGGCTGGAAATTAAGAGGCTCCAAAGACATCTCAGCTGGATTGTTCAAGCCACGGAAAGCTTGAAGAGGAGGCAGGGTGACACATGGTATCATTAAGGGATGAGAAAGCTGGACCCAAAGGGGAGATCGTGAAAAAATGTGGTCTTACATGAAAGGGATGTGCAGGAAAATTTACAAAGGATAATCCAGCTGGTGGCTTTGGGAGCCACTGCTCCCGAGGGAGGGTAGCTCATTTCTTCCCCTGGAGACGTAGACCCAGAAGGAGGGTCGGAGACAAAGGCGATTGATTATTCTATGAGACTCTATATGGTAGAAGACGACACAGTCTTTTAGGGCATCATAGGATCCCACCACCTTCTCAGAGGTGGGGATCCAGCCTCTCCAGCTTGATGACGCTTCACTGACTCTCCCAAATCTTCAGGGCTGGACCTAATATCTGATCATCTCAGAATCCAGATGCTAAAGTTCACATCTGTGAGGATTCGGGAAGAGCTTCCCATGCAGGCCCATCTGACCTCTAGGCCAAGGGCAGCCCATCCTCTCCTGCTCTCACAAGCTGTGGTACAAGAGCAGTTTCCAGGGAAATCTGGTCAGCAGGGGGACGTCAGGAGATGCGTCTGCCTCAACCACCTTGGCTTTAAAGAGCCAATGAAAAATGCCTCAATTGTCTCCTGCAAAAGTACGGGTCAAAATTGCTGAAAACCCGAGTTGCTCCCCCTCTGTCAAGTACTGTGTGTTAGCAGAAGAGAGTTCAATGAATCAGATGTATCTGGAATCCACAAACAGCTTTTAGGGGCAGCTGGATCCTACCTTTAGCTGCTTGTGATTCTCAGAACTGAGAACTCATGGGCCTGGATCCCTGGCATCTCACCACCTCTCTGGCTCTAGAAACGGCTGACAAAACAACCCCAGAAGACAAGAAAAACTCTTTGTCTAGTAAATTTGATACCTTCTGCCAGGAAATCTCTTCCGTAAATCTAACCCAAATCCGTCATGCTGTAGTCGGAGCTTTTTTCTTATCCAGTTCTCAGCATAGCTGAGAATCTGAAAAGCTTTCGTTTTTCTAGTCTGCCCTAAAATTTCTCCCTCCGTAGTACTTTCTTCCCATTATTGTGCCTGCAACTCTCCCCTAAGCTTCTCTTCAAGTTCTCCACATCCCTCTTAATTTTAGAAGCAAAGAACAATTGTATTTGATACAGTCAACACTAAGCCTTTAACACCAATAATGGTAACATTTATTAATCATTGCTGTGTCTGACACCACACTAGGAACATAAACACATTATCCTGTTTAATCTTCACAACAATCCTTTGGGGCAGGTAATACACCCATTTTGCAGATGAGGAGATTAAAGGTCTGACTAAATGACTAAATGACTTGCCCAAGGTCACTCAATGGTATGTCCTGGAGGCTGAGTTTAATTCAAGGCAGTCTGCCTTAGAGCACACATCCTTATCTTCCTTTCTCCTTTCCTGGATGAATCCTAAGTGGCAAGTTACAATTTTCAGACCAGCTTCCCCCTGCTACTTAGCAGGTCGGGGGCATCTGGCATATGTTCAGAGGATACCAAACCACTATAGAGATCACTAGGACAAAGCATAGCTATGGGCTGGCCCTACTGTTACAAAAGGGGCATATTTCAAAGCCAAGTTCAGAGGTGTACTGGGTACTGTTCATCATACTGTGTCTCTCTGTCCAGCTTCCTGAACTCAGGAAGGACCTTATCTTCTTTCCTTTCTTTTCACTTTCTGTTTCTTTCTAGAAGCATTCAAGTTAGCTGTCCTTTGTTCAACATGTACCTCACTTTGACTTTATATCCTTTCCAGCTGGGGTCATACTTGGTCAGCCCCACCCTACCTTGGATTGAGGAGATGAGGTCAATCTTCTTCTGAGCTCTTGTGAGTTTTGCTTGGTTTCATAGCCCTGGATGATTCTTATAACTCCTACTTATTTACTTACAGTAATATCTACCACTGGTCACAAACTGGTTTAAATGGCTGGAATCATTTAAACTTATATAATTGATAAAACAACTCTATATGCATGTCCCCCTCAGTGGTTTATCTTATATAAAGCAAGGAGCTTGGACCAGATGGCCTCTAAGAGACCTTCTGGCTTTGATAGACTCCAGCTTTAAGAATACTTCCATAACAGATTACCCGGAGTCCAATTGAGAAAAAGGCACATTCCACACCAATGCTCTGGGGCTCTTGACACAATGGTGGTTGGCCCCATTATTTTGAAAACAAACAATGCCCTGAATCCAACAAAGGTCCCCTGCTTCCTCGGGCAGTAAATCTCTTTGGCAGGATCTCAGTGTGGCTCTGGTTGCTCGGTGCCAAGTTAAAGCCTTTGCCACTCTCGCTGGCTCTCACTCCCTCTTCCCATCCCCCACTCCAGACACCAATCATTGTTTATATTAGCACATCACAATACAGACACTTCCTATCTATTTGAGCCCACAATGACCCCCCTGGGGACCTGCAGCCTCAGCTTCCGAGGCATAACTGATGATGGGAGCCAGCTGCCTCTCCAGAGGCAGCAAATGATGATTCCTCTGGCTGCTCAAGGAAAACAAGACATTCTTGAGCCATGGCTGGGGGTAGCTCAGGTGTGGAAACAGCCAATTACTCTACTAATCAGCTTGAGCAACCAGTTGTGTAATGAGTTAGAAATATGCCTCATGGAAATTGTTCCATGACTTGCAAATGTGTGGGTGGATGGGCATTGGATTTGCATGCACTCTCACAGGAGGGAAGAGACCCAGGTGACAGATTGCAGTGGATGGTCCAACTTCTTTTATACTTACCTTGAAAGAGAACTCAGAGCTCGACTCTTCCTCCTATTGACCAGATGGATTTTAAAGGGATATGGGACCTGTGAAATGGTACCCCCAGTAACTAAGGCTAGAGCCCAACGCAGGCAATTCATATCCAGACACTTAAGAGCTAGCTAAGCACACACTATACAAAGCTTTCTGTGTTCTTTAAACCACTGATAGCAACGAGACCTCCCCTTTCCTCCTGACTGTGGGAACTCCCTATCCTCAGGTATTCTCCATCCATCCACCACTGATTCCTAAGTTTCTACTGAACCCTCCAAGAAGCTCTTTTGAAGTCCTACCCTGGCTTGACCAACTTGTCCAGAACTCAGACTGGAGGCTGGCACATTCGAAGAGATCGCACCTCCCCTCCCACACTGGCCACCTTCCTCCCCGTGAGCAGCGCTCTGGAGGTGGCGCCTTGGTATCCTGACCTGGCCAGCTGTCAGACTTGGCACCCAGCATGAGTTAATGGCATCGTAAGTCAAGTTAGGCAAGCTGGGGTTAGGACGGGCGAGGTTACTCCCACGGCTACCACGGCGACTCACCACTGTACATGTCAGGGTGGTTTCTTAAGGACGAGTCATTATTGGGGTGGTCTGCAATAAACAAAAGAGGGTGAGCAAACAGGGGCCACGGAGGGGTCATGGAGGCATAAACGGGGGAGAACAACAAAAATGCAAAGCCACAGAACAACCAGGGAGCACCAGTGGTCTTTTGCAAAGGAAACACACAGCATATTTGGAAAGGAAATATGCTTGGTGAAGAACAAGCAACACAAAACAGCCCCCCCGAAAGGGAAGAAAAGGTTAAATCCTGCAAAAGAAGGCGACAATGTTTCTTTTTTAATAAAGAAATTAGGCTTGGCCTTTAATTGCTTGGTCCTACTATATTTTCAAACAAATGAGATAAGAAATTAGTGGTATCCCGTAGCAATTGCAACAACTCTTTCCCACCAAAATCCTCAGTTCCCAGGACTCTGGATCAGGCCAGCTCCCGGGGTCGCTGAAGAGGAAGGGGTGTTAGTGAGCCCTGGGGCAAGAGCAAAACCCTACCTGAGCAGAAGTTAACTTGCAAGGGGTGGGAGGTAAATGAGGGGAGAAGACAGAGAGAAACAGATCATCAACAGAGTGGGACAGAGGGACCCTTGGCAGTGCCCAGCAATCATGTGCTGACCAGCAACAAACACTCCCCAACCTGTCCAGGTGGGCACCGCCCTGGTCTCCAAGATGTGTCTGCTGGCAGAAAGGCCTCCTTCTGAGGAGGTGAGGAGTGGTCCAGGGAGGCGGGGACAGACAGGCTGAGGTTCAGATTTTAGGGTTAGAAAGGCAGCCTGGGACAGGGGAGAGAGTGTGAGCTGTGAGTTCTACACTTAGAACAGGGAAAGGCCTGCTGACTAAGATGGAGGTTCAGAGCTCTCTAGACTAGCTTGGGATGAAGCCATTCCTTAAGGAACAAGATCAGTGGGCTCCAATGTTAGGTAATTAAAACCTTTGGGCATTTCATCCTCAGTGAAAGAGACATTCTGGAATAGGGCACAATCATGCCAACATCCTTAAGTAGGTTTTCATTCTCCTATCACTGTCCCCTTCCAGCTACTGGGTTCAAGTTTTGACAGTACCAACAGGGGGTGGGGAGTGGAACAGCCGACTGGAAGCCAAGCAGACGGCCCTGAGAAGCCTGGACCGAGCCCAACTGCCTGAGGGGGGAGAGGTGCTGCCAGAACATTTGCATATTTGAAGACAGATCAAATCCTGTTACAACTCATGCCAGGGAGGCAATGCAAGCTCTTTTCTGGGACCCGCATTGTGCTGCATCCCAAATTTGCTTAACACCTGCTAGAAGGAGTTTCATTATTCAGAACCATGCTTTAAAGTGGAGCGAGTTGTAAAAGACCTAGCCTGTGTTTGGGAAGTTGGCTCGGGTTTATCTGGAGCTAAAGGTGGGAACTGATCTGCAGTGGAAAGAAGAGACAGGGTGGCAAAGGGGCAGGAGGGGCAGCAGCTGGCCTTGGGCGGTAACGTTCCCCTCCTGGGGAGGACAGGGCACACCCAGGTGAAAGGGCCCTTGCTTCATGCTCCCAGGGCCACCAGGTGAAACAGAAGTGACCAAGCTCAGGATTGACCTCTTGGTTTGTGGATTCTGGAGCACATCTGAGAGATTTAGGGAGACTTTCTGACTCCTCTAAGAAGGTCCCTGAGACGACAGACATTAGAAGGAAGCAGGGTTAGCGATCCACCGTCCGCCTCAGGGCCAGCCCTCCTCCCGCACCAGGGCTGCCTCTTGTCCCCAGGAGGCACCCGGTGCCTGTGTGGTGTGGACAAAGTGGGACAGGCATCTCTTTGTTACTCCGACTTCACTGTTCGTCTTTGACTGCACCCCAAAACAAAATTTTAAAATGATTTTATATTGCCCAGTATTTGGTATTAGATTCCTTTCTCTCCTTCCTTTAGTGCAGGTAATAAAAAATGGGCTGTGATGAGATGTATTTCTTCCCCAATGGGCAGACTGTGAAAGAAACCCCTGGTGAGAACAGTCTTTGAAGCTGTCCCAACTTGTCTGTTTTGTCTCCCACCCCCAGACCTGGTTCTGAAGGTACAAGAAAAAGCTTGTGTCCTTTCCAGGCAGGAAAGCAGAGAGAGCACAGCTGAGTTATTTTAAGCAACTGTGCCCAATTCTGGGCTGGCTCGGATGCCCAGAACTTGCTCCCAGCCAAAGCTGCCCTTGGGAGAACTCCAGGAAGCCGACAGGGTTCCGTTCCCATCACCCAGGGCGTTTCTCAGCATTTGGGGGAAAGCGATTTCAGTGGAGTAGGGGACCCAGAAATGAAGCAGAAACAAACATCCCTTACCTCCTCTGGTAGGGAAAAGGATGTTTCTGGAAAGTTCAGCTTGTAAATGTTGTTGAAATCTCCAGCTGCTTAATTCTACAGGGGAAGGCTCTTCCCCGCCTCTATCTCCCTGCTTCTACCCCTTGTAACAGTGAGGGCCTCTGCTCAGGACTGCAGATGGTCACCTGACTCAGTCCCCAAACAGCAGGCAGATTTCAAGGTGATGGCACTGAAGGCTGTCCAGGGAGCATCTTGCTCTTGATTTTCCTGTCTCTCCCACTGCCCAAGGCTGCCTGCTCTGTCCTGGCTCCGGAGGCCCCTCTGAGGTCCTGGGCAGACCACACTGTCCTCCCCAGCACAGCCAGCTGGCAGGCGATCGCCCCTGCACTGAGGCGACAGCTCAGACAACCCAACTTTCTTCGCAGGGGTCCTCTCTGGGCCTGGGTCCGGAATAAGAAAACCAGGGAACAGGTAGCAAGTGGATCGGAGCTGGGCGACCCTGCCAGGAACAAGGGGGGCTTGTCCCTGGGTTGCTGGCCATCGTGTTGGCTACCAGAGCACAGGCAGCTCAGAGCAGTGTGTGGGGAGCTGTACAGGCAGGAGGGGGAGAATTAGAGGAGGGTGAGACGGGGTTCAAAGAGAGAAAGATGAGAGGGGAAAAGAAGAGAGAAAGAAAGAGGGAGGCGAAACAGTGAAGAAGGAAGTGAAAAAGAAAAGGGAAGAACATGAAGAGAAAGGAAGAAAGAAAATGCCCACAACAGGAGAAGGGGAACAGGAGGGACGCTGCTTCTTGTGGGTCCCCCTCCGTGCTGCGGTGGAGACGGAGTGTGGCGCAGGGCTGACTCTCAGCACCAGGGGTTCCCATCACCGGCAGGGACTGGTGGGGAGAGAAGAGCCCACGTGTCCTGACCGAGGGGCGAGCTCACCCGCACCTCCCCCCGCCAACCCCCGCCTCCTGCGCCCACCCAGGAGGCGTCGTCAACCTCCCACCCACTTCCCGGGTGCGCTCCAGGGAGCCAGGGCTCAGCCTCTTTCCTTCGACCTGCGGAAACTGCCAGCGCCCAGGTGGGGCCCTCTGCCTGGCCTCCCCCACGACTGCCTCCGCCCATGGCATTGAAAACAACACTCATAGCTGTGTCAAACAGACGAAGGTCTTTGGGGGGGCTTTTCTACAGAAGGCCAGTTACAAATCCATGGTATAAACCAACAGAGCCACTTTCAATGTCCTGAGCAGGCTGAGGACTTTGCAGCCAAAGCTCCAGGCCGGCTGGCGCCTGGCAAAAAAGTGTCTCTCCGACCTGACTGGCTTCTCTCTCTCCTGGTGGAGGGTCACCAATGCTAAAATGGGTCAGGAAATGCTGATTCACTCTGGTACCAGCCACACAGAATCAGGGAATAAAAATGAAAACAAATAAAACTAAAAGATAAACCTGCAACTTTTAAACACAGCGACTCCACATGGTCCAGCATATACTTATTACAGAATCAAATACAATTCATTTTGCTGTACTCACTAATTTGGATATTCCATACTATTGTTTCATTCTAGAAATAAAGATAACCAAACAAGGACTAGAAATAATCAAGCTGGCTGCATGAGAGCGATGGTGGACGACCACTTACAGTAGAGCTTCTCAAACTGTGGTGTGTCCCAAAACACCCGGAGAACTCATGAAGCCCAAAGAGGCCCCGGACTGCCGGGCAGGAGAGGGCTAGGCTTAGGTACGGGTGCCAAGTTTGCCAGGTGATTCTGATTCCACCAAAATTTGAGAAGCGCTGGTGTGGAGTAGGACCAAGTTTAACTCAAGGCTCCAGAATCAAGAGATGTGGCTGAAGAGCAGCTAAAGTCACTCAGGCACAATGAGCTGCAAGGATTTCTAGGTCAAGACTGGGGACAAGGCTCTTCCCAGACCCAGGTGCCAGGGGCCGCTTGGGCTCAGCGGGCTGCTGCCCCCGGCCCCCAGCTCCCAGCCCCGGGCAGGGGCCTGCACTTACTGGTAAGGACTTTGAGGTTGAATGGGTTCTTCTGCTGGATGGTGTGGGTGAAGTGGAAGCGGGCATTGCAGCTGTAGTCCGTCTGCATGTCCTGCAGCATCACATTAGAGAAATACAGGTCTCCGTTATGGCCCTGGGAGACACGCTTGTCTTGGGTGATGGGCTCCATGGCTATAAGGAAGCAGAGGTACAGTGGGAGGTTAGCAGTAACGATAACAGTAATAAAAATCATCATAGTTCTGGCAATTGAGCACCTACAGAGGGCCAGGTGGGGGCCGGGAGCTTGACATTATTTGATTTAATCCTTTCAACTCTGAGGCAGGGCTTATTCCCATTTTAAGGATAAGAAAGCAGAGGATTTAACATGATCTGGGTCGCAAAAGCAGCGAGAGGGGAGTAGGATTTCGATTCAGACCTGCCTGCCCACCATGCTCATGCTCCGTGACCATGCTTTTCTATCTCCTATTCATGCCACAGAAGATCTGACTGGCTCCGAGGCCAGAGGGAGGAAACACAATCCTTCAGCTGCTCCCCAAACTGGGAGTCAAGTTCACCTGTTTTATTTTTTAAACGTCTACTCATCCCCAAGAAAGAGAAAAGCACCACCAATTATAATTGTAAGATGTATACCAATCAATGATGCATACCAACAATTTTAGGACACCTTCCGATTTTAGAGATGTTAAAATATGAAAATGTGTGCTTTTTAGAATTAATGACATCACAGGAGTGGCTGAGAATGCTGACAACATAATCTACATTTTTTTCAAGCACTGCATCTGTAAACTCAAATGATCAGATTTCTAGGCTGTTAGGTTTATAAAAATATACTTAATAAGGCTGACTACCCATAGGTATCTCCTTCTTATCCCTGATGATTGTTTCTCAAGTCACCATTTCTTTTTTTTTCTCTTGAAAAGTGGTTCTATTTTATTTATTTATTTATTTTACAATGTTGTGCTACTTTCAGGTATACAGCAAAGTAATTCAGTTTATTTATATATATATAAAATACTTTGTCAGATTCTTTTTCCATCATAGGTTATTATAAGGTGTTGAATATAGTTCCCTGTGCTATACAGTAGGACCTTGTTGTTTATCTATCAAGTCACCATTTCTTAAAGCATTTCTTAAACATTAATGATGCCAACTTTCCAATGATGGTCTGGTGAGCTTTTCAATTCATTTATCAAAGATTTACTGTAGGCTTACTATGTGTCAGGCACTGTGCTAGGCATCGTTGAAAGAGAGATAAATAAGAAAGACAGTTCCTACCCTCAAAGCACCTTCGGTCTAGCAGAAGAGACAGCAGATAAATGCCATGCAGTGTGGTGAGTGGGAAGCCCCAGATAAGAAGGGGGAGCTGAGAGAAGGCGCACCCAGTCCGTTCTGGGGTTTGAGCTGACGCTTGAAGGCTGCATGACATTTACCAGGCAGAAGAGAAAGGACCTAAGCGGTTTCTAAGCAGCAGGAACAGCGTGTGCTAAAGGAAAGAATCCACAGCCTGAGCAGGGGAGTGGGGGTGGGGAGAGGCAGGGGGTAGGGGGAGGGCTGGAGAGTCAGAGGGGACCACATCAGGAGCTGTGTGCCAGGGAGAGGAGTCTGGACTTTATGGGAAGTGATGAGGAGGCAGTGAAGGACTCTGAGCATGAATGAATCAGCTTTACATTTTTAGAAAGACAGGGGAGGCCAGGTACCGATGGTTACTCTAACCCAGGGAAAAGCCGACGGCGGCCTGTGCTGGGTAGATGCTAGAGAGGATGGAAAGAGGAGGGCCATGAGATTTGCTCAGGAGGTGGCATGGACACAACTTGGTGTGATGCGGGGGATGAGAGGAGAGTCTGAAGTCTGAACTGTTAGCTAACAAACCACCCCTCCAGCCTGTGGCCCACATATACACACGGTGATGAGGCAAGGCAGGGACAATGATTGAGCACAAAGCCATCCTCACCTCGCAAAACAACTGAAAGCAGCCTCTTTCGGAAGCAGGCTAATAAGAATTCAGAGATGGGGACTTCCCTGGTGGTCCAGTGGCTAGGACTCCACACTCCCAGTGCAGGGGACCCAGGTTTGATCCCTCGTCAGGAAACTAGAGCCCACATGCTGCAACTAAGAGTTCGCATGCCGCAAGGAAGATCCCGCACGTGGCAAAGAAGATCCCACGTGCCGCAACTAAGACCCGGCGCAGCCAAATAAATAAATAAATAAAATAAATATTAAAAAAAAAAAGAATTCAGGGATGGAGAGAATGATGGGTGATAGGGAGGAGTATCTATAGATTGATGAAAGGATGGATAGATAGGGAAGGAGGAGGGGAAGGAGGGGATGGGAGGTATTCAGGAAGGGAGGGAGGAAGGAAGCCAGGGTGATGCTCAGGTAGATAGCAGTCTTCTATCCATCTTCATAATGCCCCCTCCCTTTATTTGACTGAAAACACAGGAATAAACATTGGTCCAGAGTAGTTAAGTGAGTCTCTGTCCAAAACTGAGCCAGGACAAGCTCTGAATGAGGTACTCTGTCCCCGACTCCAAACATCCTGTCTCCCCATCACTCCTTTATCAAAAGTTTCATTCCTGAATCCCGCTTCTGTCCTACAAGAAGAGTGAATCGGAGTAAATCCAGATGGACCAAAGGTTGAAAGAGGAGGCTTGGTTTCAACTTGCCTTCAATTGGCCGACTGAAAACCAGTTTCCCCTCCGTCCCATTCCTTTTGCTCTTCCTCTTCTTCATCCTCACAAATATTACTGAGCACTTATCGTGTGTCTGGCCCTGTTCTAAGCACTTTGGATGTATTAACTCATTTATCCTTACAATAATTCTATTAGGTAAGTACGATTACCAGCCCTATTTTTTGCAGAGGAGGAAACTGAGGCCCAGAGATGTTAAGCAGCTTGCTCAAGATCACACAGCTAATAGCAGCCAGGCTAAAAAGTGAGCCCTAGCAACCTCCCTCTGCAAAGCCAGTGTTCTCTGCCACATGGCCACCTTATATCTGCTTCTCACAAGTCAAGGTCGTCTAGCCTTGGGAAGACCCCTCTCCATTTAACACTCCCTAAGATTAAAAGAGAAATAAAACACCCCCAAGACTTACAGCTGCTCATCCAGAAGATGACTGGGGACGGAAGTCCGGGTGGGGGGTTGCACTGGAGCGTCAAGGGAGCACCTTCTTGAACGACGACAGGGTCTAGGTTTTCCTTGGGCCACAGAGGAGATTCTAGGGAGAAACAGACAAAGGAGGATGCGATGAGGGTGATGGCTGGGCTGGGGCAAGGAGCAGGGTTAGAGGCTGGCACGCAAGGAGGGCAAAGAGAAGAGGAAATGGGAGAACAAGGGAGGCATGAGAGAGGGACGGGGCCTATGAGTCCAAGCGAGGCGCAGCCCTTGAGAGGCGGGAGAGGCCTATTTCATCTGACTGAATGGATGTACATCTTTAAAGCCTCTTCTCCTTCCCCGCCCTGCGCCCGGAGTGGCCAGTGAAGTTGTCCACGACCGGTTTGGAAACTTCTTTTCCAAGGAATCTTTTTGAGTTGGGGGAGGTGAACCCCTCCCTGCTCAGAGGCGGAAAAGCAAGCAGGACACGCGGGGCACCAAGGTACCTGCAGGACAAGGGTGGGACAACCCGTCTGGAATGAGCCTCCATGCCCTGCCCTCCACTGACCCAGAAGCAGGGCATCCTGGGCCTGCCCCATGCACTCACTGGACACCTGCAGGCGGATCCTATTGGACAGGGCTGTGCCAAACTTGTTGCGGGCAAAGCACTGGTATTCCCCCTCATACTCCTCTGGCCGCCCGCCGCTGCGGAAGTCGATCACCAGGGTGCCAGACCTCCTCCTCATCGACACCCGGGGGTCCTTGGCGATGTTGAAGAACCTACTGTTGCGAGTCCAGTGGAAGCTGTGGACAATGAAGGGGGTGGGGTGGAGGGGGGCGGTCAGGGACAACGAAGAGTAGCAGGGTGGGCTCCAGGCTCCGAGCTCCAGGTCAGAATCTCGGGGCCCTAGACTCTGACTCAGGCCCATAACTGCTCCTCCAGACCAAGGGGCCCCAGCCCTGGCTGAGTAGCAGGACCTGCTAGGGCGCCTGATGAAATTCCGGGACCCGGGTCCCACCCAGGTGAACCTCTGGGGCAGGTCCCTGACATTAGTAGTTTTACCCAACCCAGGCTGGGAGTCATGGCTCTAAGTGATAGCTACCAAGTAGCCCCTGGGGGATTGTGCTCTTTAGAGGAGTAGACAGCAATTTTGATTTTTAAAAATCCATTGTATGTATGTGCCACATCTTCTTTATCCATTCATCCGATGATGGACATTTAGGTTGCTTCCATATATACAATGGAATATTACTCAGCCATAAAAAGAAACGAAATGGAGTTATTTGTAGTGAGGTGGATGGAGTTAGAGTCTGTCATACAGAGTGAAGTAAGTCAGAAAGAGAAAAACAAATACAGTATGCTAACACATATATATGGAATCTAAGGGGAAAAAAAAAAGGTCATGAAGAACCTAGTGGCAAGACGGGAATAAAGACACAGACCTACTAGAGAATGGACTCGAGGATATGGGGAGGGGGAAGGGTAAGATGTGACAAAGTGAGAGAGTGGCATGGACATATATACACTACCAAACGTAAAATAGATAGCTAGTGGGAAGCAACCGCATAGCACAGGGAGATCAGCTCTGTGCTTTGTGACCACCTAGAGGGGTGGGATAGGGAGGGTGGGAGGGAGGGAGATGCAAGAGGGAAGAGATATGGGAACATATGTATATGTATAACTGATTCATTTTGTTATAAAGCAGAAACTAACACACCACTGTAAAGCAATTATACTCCAATAAAGATGTTAAAAAAAAAAAATATCCAGAGTCAGCTGCTACTTCCACCCCCAAACATTCCCAACCTCCGACTAGGAATGCAAACCCAAATTCCTATTCCACCCGACCCGAACACATCAGGGAGCCAGCCCTGCTCCTCCTGGGTCTTTATTTGATAATCGAAATGGCCCAGGTTATCTATGCCGCTGCTCAGTGGATGTAGATTATAAAACGGTGGCTGTACATTTCGGGAGGAGCAATTTTGAAAGAAAAGGCAGCCTTAATAAAACTGAGCCCCGGGGTGGAGAGACTAGAACATCCCTCTGCTTCTCCTGGGGGGACGTGTGTCTGCAGCTGCCCAGGACATAAGTAAAAGAAGCAGGAGCAATAGTGGCTGCTCAGTGTCTCAATGTCCCTGCGAAGGACTGTGGAAGAAAGGCCAAACCTCAGAAGCAAGGTCACCAGTGCCCTGCCTGACTTTTCAGGGTGACTTCTGCTTCTCCCGTCATGGGCAAGAGAGGCTCTTCTTGCTCCCGGGCTCACAGCTCTGGGCCAGACCATCTCAGGCACACCCGGGGAGGGAGGCAGAAGCAGGATGCCACACACCTGAGGCAGGCTCCCCTCGCCTCGTTTCTCCTGCTGACAGACACACTCTACATGGGGGCCTGTCACATCTGGGTGTGAATCCAGCATGAGGCTCCTGAAAGCTCCAGCCTGTGGATGCTGTTTTGAAGATGGTGGACGCGTAGTGCATCCTTATCACCAATGCTTATCACTTGGTAGAAACGAACCGGGCCTGGGCAGTCAGAGGCCTGGGATTAGGTACTTCACACCTCTGTGCCTCCATTTTACTTCCTCTTCACGAGGACATGAGTCCTTCCCCAAAGGGCAGTGAGGTGGTTGAACAGACAGTGTGAGGAACATCTAACAAACACAGAGCCTGGCACAGCAGGCTTGCAACTCGTGTCTGCTGACATCTCATGTGATCCTGATGTGCACACAAATAAGCAGAGACGAGCTCAGAATGAAAGACTCAAGTTAGCTTGAAGAGGAACTTCCTATAACCTAAGCATGGGGTGGATGCTGGGAACACAGGCAGTGGGAAGAATGTTTTACTCAAAGTCAGAAAACTTAATACCTAGTCCTGGCTTTTTGGTGTGAACTTAAGCCAGTTAAGTTTTCTGGCCCCCAGTGTCCTCATCAGCTAAATTTCCTGGCTATCCAAATTGTACCTTCTACCTTGTGGGTGCCTAATGGACACTTTTTGAATGGATACATTTAATTTCTCAGCTGCTTCAACTATCATCAGACCCCAGGGGAAGGGGACGGTTTAAATGCCCTCTTTGCAGGCCCCTTTCCCTCCACCCAGCTTGGATTTACCTGCCAGTACACTCACCTGGGGGCAGGGTTCCCTTTTGCTTCACACTCAATCAAGATGTTATCACGGGGATCCACGATGTGGTCCTTCACTGACTGCTTGGTGATGGTTGGGGGCTGGGACACTGCAACAGCACACACAGTGGGCAGTCAGGGCTGCAGGGACCTGCCCTTGGGGAGCGGCTGAAATTAAGAGCTTCAGGAGCCACACAGACAAGCAGGCAAGCGGGGGGTGAACAGTGCCCCATTCTAGAGACCCAGCTCCTTAAACGGGGCTGCAGGAAAGGGGGTGTGTGTCAAGGACCAAGCATAAGAAGAATCCCTTTAAGATCTCATAATATCTTTGTGAGAAACTGAAGGCCAGGCTTTTGTTTTACTCATTCTTGTACTCCAGTGCTTAGTACAATGCCTAGCGTACAACAGTTCTTGACAAATGTTTGTTGAATGAATAAAGGAGCCAAAAGCTGCTCGATTTCCAGAACCTAGCGGCCACGATGGTTCTGAGCCCTGGAGGATCAACAGTTGGCCAAACTGTGGTGAGGCTGGAGCTGAAAGACGCTTCAGTCCCCAGAAGCCCTCCCAGGGACTTGTCTGCAGCTGAAGAGCCAGCTCCTCTCACTCCCAGCCCCGAACTCCAAAGTTCTCCAGGGATCTCCTCCCTGGCCTTTTCCCGCCCCTCCTTGCTGCCCTCCTAACTCCCAGAGGCACAGGTGCAGACAGGCGTC
Source organism: Balaenoptera physalus (assembly GCF_965194825.1). Classification (NCBI taxonomy): domain Eukaryota; kingdom Metazoa; phylum Chordata; class Mammalia; order Artiodactyla; family Balaenopteridae; genus Balaenoptera; species Balaenoptera physalus. The sequence continues at coordinate 34,287,487 of NC_138882.1, forward strand.
CAGGGGACTTACGCTCATTCTGAATGCTTGCTGTTAGTTCCCGATGGGTTAGCATTGTGAGGGGGAGAAAAGAAGACAACGGTTATCGGTTATCTGTGGTCAGACACGACTGATCGCCCAGGTGGCCTCACACCCCAGCATACAGGGAGAGGGCGAGGCAGATCTGGGGAGGGCAGTGTGCGGGCTGTCTACTCCCAGCTGCGGAACTCCGTGAATAGCCAAGCAGGGCTGGGGACAGACCCAGCAAGTGCTTCACGGAGAAGGTGATGCCTCCCCCAAGAGACCAGACTGCGCAGTGGAGCAGAATGACCACCTTCTGACCAAATGATGACGTCTCCAGGGATGTCTCCCATCAGGAGTGGCAACGCTGCTCAAAAGAGGCTGGGGTCCGAAGATGCAGCCTGTCATCTCCAGATGCCCCCGAGAAAAGCAGGCTCCTTAGCCAAGGGTGAGGCTGGGGGCGCCAGGGAAGGAGTGGATCTGAACCACCGCTACAGGGTGAAGCCCGAGGGCCCAGCCAGGTCCACAGGCCTCACTCCTCCCTCTACACCTTCTTCTCTTTCACACCTGAAAGCACCTTCTCTCCTCATGGTCTCCTCCTTTGCCATCCTTTGGAAAACTCGAGGGACGGATGAATTATCGTCGTCTGCTCATGGCAGAAGTACATTGTTCTATGGAAACTCTGCTTCTGAAAAACTCTGGGGATGAACAGCCCACCACTCCTTTCTGTGCTTTTTACAAAGAGGGTAAAGAGGCAGGAGGCACAAATTTTCCCCGGCGCTCACCTGAGATGTGCACGTGCTCATGTACGGGTGTGTGCACGTTTGGGGTTTGGGCTTCTCACACTTTGAGAAGCATGAGAATCACCTTGCAGGGGGGTCTGGTTAAAATGCAAGTTCTGACTCAGTAGGTCCGGGCGGGGTCTGAGCTTCTGCATTTTTGACAAGCAGCCAGGTGATGCCGGTGCTGGTGGTCTGGGGACCACACTTTGAATAGCAAGGTCTCAGAGGTTTTAGAGGGTATACTCTCTGGGGGGAGAAGGGCTTGGTTAAAATTTGTCTGCAGAAAAGACAACATGTGTTGCTATAACTTTTTAACTTTTTCCCTTACGATTATACAATATATGTATTACATGATTGTATTACTGTATGCCATTCTTATTTCATGCTGGTGGGGATGTCAGACACTGCCGGTGTTGTGAGCTGACCTTTTCCGAGTGAGTGCTTCCTGGGGGAAGGCTGAGCCATGGTGACCTCAAAGCTTTCTGACTTGACTGCAGTGAGATATGCAAGAGGAGTTTAGGGGCTCAGAGAGGGGGCGGCCTGGAGAAGGCAGAGTTAAGACAGGGCTAAGAGATGCAAGAGGAGCCACAGGAGAGAGAAGGCAGACAGAGAGGGGAGATGGAGGGTAGCAGGGATGAGGGCCCTGCTACACATGCTATCAGGAAGTGAAAGTGTTGAGAGTAAGGCTTATGGAGAGGTTCAAAACAATTCTTTCATTGGGCCAGGGTTGTGTGGCCTGTTTGGGCACTGAAGAGAAATTTTATCTGCTTCACCATGTGCCTGGGGCAGCCTTGGCAGGAAACAAAAAGGAAAAGAAAAGTCCAGGGGAACAGCAGAAATCTGTGGTTTCTGAACACAGGCTCTGTGGAGCTCCCCACTGCAGCATCTTCACCTATCTATGATTTTCCTGCCACGGCCCAAGAAAGGTAATTCTGGAAAATCAGTGGGGCTGGGCAGGGAGCGGGAGGTGGGGAGAAGGGACCATTGTCAGGAGCAGCAGTGCTGACACCTGACCCACTCCTTTGAAAACCAGCCCAGGCCCCTGGTTTCTTCATCTCAAGACACAGTTGACGTCTCTGGGGTCCTCCTATCCAGTTGAGGGCTCTGGCCTCACCCTGGATGGAAAGGCTGACAAAGGATCTGCTTTGCCCACATGGGCTTCAAGCCTCTTTTATATAAAGGCCAGTTCAATGGAAACAGCCCTAGACGTTGCCCAGGGAATCTCAGGTTCTTGGAAGGGAAGTCACTCAGTTAAGGTCACATAGGAAGTTTGGTGCAGAATAGGAATGAGAATCAGCTCTCCCACTGCTGGTTGAGAGCTCTTTTTGCAAATCCATCCTTGGCCGGAGAGATGAGCTAGTCTGGTGGGGTCTTGGCACTCCGTTCTCCTTGACACTTTGGACAGAGCTTGGGGGAGGGGAGACTCTCAGGATGCTGTCCCCAGCCCCACACTGAAATCAGGCCGGGGGCCTCCTGAGAAACTACTTGCCTAAAGAGGTAATGACATCTGCAGCCACCATGGTGCTACCAAGGGGTTCATTACAGGGACACAATCAACCCAGAGGACATGCCGCCACAGGGAGAAGACAGCGAGGACAGCCTGCCTAGGGACAAAGGCGGCCCATCTAGTCCCGGGAACGCCCCTTCCCCCCATGTCACACCACCTGCCCTTCTCTCCTTCTATGGAACTTGCTGGATGACAATGTCAAGTGGAGAATGAATTTGCTCTTTTGACTTCCAAGGGGGAGGAGAAGTCTTCCAATGGTCTCTGCAGGGGGTGAGGCAGATGCCTGCCCAGTCTGCAAGGTTTCTTTATTCATGAACCACTTTTCTTTCCCTGGCTCTGATATCTACCACCCCAGCAGTCATCCCTTGGAGGATGGAGTATGTGTGTGTGTGTGTGTGTGTGTGTGTGTGTGTTTGTGCTTTGCTGAGGTGTCCTGCAGCCTCACCACCCGGGATGACAGTGAGGAGGAAGTGTTTCTCCTACCCCAGGGCCCTCCTCTGTGGGTTCCTAGGAGAAAAATGCCGAGTTCCTTGATGTGGGGAGGGAGACGGAGCGGCAAGCTGCCAGCAGACTCACTTTTCTGGCAAGATCACTCCGGTGGACGGGGCAACCCTTTGCTTTTTCCAAAGGTCATGCTGTTCTGCTTGGGGTGGTGAGAGTTGGGGTACATGTGACTCGGCTGGCAGAGAAGTGGGAGCGGGAGGCCGAGTGTTCAATGAGGGACTGTGCCTCGGCCCAGGGGGTCTGTTCCAGGAAGCCTGCTGCACCCAATCTCCCCAGGGCAGAAGCAGCGCCCTGGTCCTCAGGGCACAGACGATGCCCTCGCAAAGGGGAAGCGAGCGGAGGGCACGCCGGGCAGGGGAGCCTCTGGCCTGAGCCCCTCAGTCCCTTCCAGCCACCACACAGAGAAAGTTACGAGTGCCTGATCTGAGGTGGTTCCCGTTGGCTATTGTGAGCAATGCTGCAATGAACACGGGGGGGGGGGCAGATACCTCTCCTGCCTTCTGCAACAACATGGATGGACCCTGAGGTCATTATGCTAAGTGAAAAAAAGTCAGACAGAGAAAGACAAATACTGTGTGTTCTCACTTATATGCAGAATCTAAAAAAGTCAAACTGAAAGAAATAGGGAGTAGGATGGTGGTTGCCAGGGGCCGGGGGTGGGGGAAGTGGGGAGATGCTGGCCAAGGGGCACAAACTTTCAGCTACAAGATGGATAAGTTCTGGGGATCTCATGTACAGCATAGCAACTACAATGAACTGTACTGTACTATGTACTTGTAAGTTGTTATGAGAGATCTTCAAAGTTATCACCACACACACAAAAAGGTAATTATGTGAGGAGATGGATGTGTTAACTAACCCTATTCTGGTGACCATTTCCTACTGTATATGTGCATCAAATCATCGAGTTGTTCACCTTAAATTGACATATATGTCAATAATATCTCAATAAAGCTGGGAGTGGAGGGGAGAAAGCCTGATCTTTCCCCAGCCCATTCCACTGGGGCTCAGCCCAGGGTGAGATGGAAGGACAGGCTCAGATAATCTAGGGGGCGTCTATCCTGGGCCCAGGGGGAGGGAAAATCCTGGCTGAAGAGGACTTCTTCCCATGGCAACTGGGTATTCTCTGAAGGGCTTGCCTCACTCCTGTCTTGCATTCAGCTTTTGTAGACTCAGGCTGGAGACGTCGCCACGGCCACTGTGCCTGCAGCAACCAGGGAGGCACAGTATGTATAAGGCAGGCTCCCGGCAGTAGCTCCCAGGGCACTGGGAGTGGCTTTGCAGAAGGACTCACCTCTCTTTTCAGAGAAACACTGGCCCTGCCACTATGAGCAGAAGAAAACAGCTTTGTTTTTCTGCTCCTCAGATTTCTAACCTGTCAGCTAAGGATAATACCTACTTCATGGATTCGCTGTGAGAATCATGGGAGATGATGCCTGGAAAGCCCTTAGCTCTCTATTAAGCACACGGCAGCTGCTATTCCAAGGAGAATAACAGGGGCTCCAAGAGGAGCTAAAAGGGGGCAGACTACCAGAGGTAGGGGTGCGGCATGTTGTGCCAGACTGGGGAGCCAAGAGGCCTGGGTTCTTTCCATGAGTCCATCACTCGTTTGCTGTGTGACTTTGAGCAAGTAGGGACCTGAGTTCCCGTGAACACATGGGAAGGGGTCCTCCAGACCCTCCTCAGGGTCCTGGCAGCTCTCTGGCCCACAGGTGGTGCTCTGGAGAGACTGACTGCGGGGGTCCTGTCCGGAGCGCGGCTGAGCTTTAGGACTCCAGATTCCTAACACAGACATCAAAGCCATCTGTTTACAGGTTCACCTTGCAGGAACCCCTCACCCACCAGCCCCAGGGATCAAAGTGGCAGGTGAGTGAGTGAGGAGAAGCGGCAGAAGAGAAACGAGCCTTCACCACTTCCTTCATAACCCAATTTCCTCTGCAGCCCCTCTCCTCTCCAAGGACGTGGCCTTATCATGCTTCTTATTAGACTATCTGCCTGGGACTGTTAATGAGAAACTATCCTTGAGCCAGCAGTGCAGATGGTCTCCACGGGAACAGTCCCCTTTACAACTCCCCTCTCCCTCCCTCCCTAAGTGCATGAGCGCGAGTGCACGCACACACACACACACACACACACGTACACACAGACGCACGTTGGGGCCATAGGGAGGGCAGTAGGGACCTTGTCCATCTTTCTCTGGGTCCAACTTAGAGTTTCTCCTGGCCTTCTCCATCCAGAAGCACCCACTCCTCTGAGCAATTATTACTGGCGAAGTGGGGGGTGGGGAGCAGAGATACCTGCAACTCTTCTCCAAGCTGTGCTAATTCCAGGCCCCAGGGGCTGGTTTTGGAGAGCTCAGTGGGGACTTCTTGGAGGCTATATCACTCTCTCACCCCACCCCAGACACCTGTCACCTGGAGAGAGCCCAAGTCAATGCTGGCATCACGTGGGCCCCATCTATTCCTAGAAGCAGGGAACAGGGGACAGAGGTTGTATGTCTACATCATAGCACTGGGATGCCAAGACTTTCTGGCAGAAGTGTCAGAATTGTGGCAAAGGTGGTACACATCTAAATGCAGAGCCAAGGAGCATGGCTGCCAGTCAATGGGCCATTTACGAATGCAACATCAGATATGGTTGGTGGAGACATGGCTATTAGGTCAGCATTTTAAGCTTTACTTTATGATCCTGATGGCCGAACAATGCCCCCACCATGGGAAACAGATGCCATGGATTTTACTTTTCAACTTTACCATGGGAAAGTTGAAAACAAACAGAAGGAATCCATGCCTGGTTCTCCCACGGTGACATTATAATGGGGCTCTATTTTAATGCCTCATTTAGCCACAGTCTTTTGCAAAAGTATCTCCTTCTCAACCCTCCCAGGCCATCTGTCCTCCTCACCACTTCAGCCAAGAGGACCTGGACATATGAGAAAGGCAAATAAGAGCTGTCCACCACGCTCGGCCCCTGGAAACTCCACTTCGATAGGTAAGTCGACCACGGAGGGCCGAGGGAGGGGTGTGGAGGGAAGAACTCCCCAGTGACACTCAGACTTCCAAACTCTGCTGGCTCTGGTCCCACTCAGCAGGCTCCAGGCAGCCATCAGCCCAGCCATGGCCCTGAGAGACGGCACTGAAACTCAAGGTCTCAGGTTCCCAAATATGAGGCCACCTGCATCGATTCTTCGGAGGGAAACCCAGCTCTGAATCCAGAAGCCACTGCTTCCCCGTCCCCAACCTTCTTTGAATGGTCTTCACTCTCCCCTGACCTTCCCTACCCTCCAACTCCTCTGCCACAAATCAGGAGAATAAAAGAGGACAGCGCAGGACTCACGATCCATAGGAATCTCGATGGCCCCGCTGAGGCTGAGCAGGCAGAAGAGGAAGGCTGTGTGGACCCAGGGCGATGGCTGCTGCCTGGCCATCCTGAGCACTGGGCCTCGCTGCCTGCTCCCTGGCCCACAGCCTCCAGCCGCTGTAACTGGGCCTCCCGGACAGAGCTCAGCTGTGGAAAGAAATGTGACGACAGGTGAGTTTTTCTTGAACTCCTGGTTTGCTCCAGCAATCCTACAGGGCCTCGAGGACTCAAGGGTCCCCTTGGTTATAGACCTATGTTCTAATACAGGGTTTCTTAACCTTGCACTATTGACTTTTGGGACCCAGTGATTCTTTGTGTGGGGAACTGTCTTGGGTATTGTAGGAGGTTGAGCAGCATCCCTGGCCTCTACCCACTAGATGCCAGTAGAGCTCACTCCTGCCTCCAATCAAAAAACGTCTCTAGACATCGATAACTGTCCCCTGGAGGGCAAAACCACCCCCTGTTGAGAACAAGTATTCTAGAAGGAAGGGCAACTCAGCATAGAACAGTCATGAAAACAAACACTGGCCCCTAGGTCCAGCACCTAGAAGGTGCCATGCACTGAGCCAGTAGGAAATGCACCAATCTCACAGCCTCTATGAACCACGTGTGATGAGTGGACCCGAGGCCGAATATGTCTGGGGTAGCAGCACAGAGACAAGATCACAGTGCTGTCCTTTGACCCAGAGAGAGGGGAAGGGGGCAGCACTGGGGGCCAGAAGTTTGGTAAGTGAAAACTGGGTTGCCCCAAAGACTTTTTGTAAATGAATGATTTCTGCAAACACTTTGTGCAGCTAAATATTTGGTGGTGGTCCCTGATGTTGTCCCTTAAGAGATAAAGGCAGTGCTGAGATGAGGGCCCAGGACAGGAGGCTCCAGGAGGTTGGTAGAATAAGCAACATTTATGACAGCACGATGTTCACATCCTCAAGCACAAGACATCATTCCAGGGCTTACAGGGGTAAGGGTTAAAAATGGCTGTCCAAGGAGCCTGGAACAGGTCCTTGAGAGACAAACCCTTTTCCCTTTGTCCTGAGAGAGAAGAGCAAGAATGGCCTACAGCTGAGGCTCAGATACTGAGCTATAAAACTGCCTGAGGCTCTGAAACACAGAGTTGTAAAAACTGGTCCATTTTGTTGTTTTACCTACCATGGGGCCAAAGAAGGCAAAGAGGACAGTGGGAGGCAGTTTCCCCACAATTCCTCCAGCTTTGCTGGACCAACAGCTATCTATCAAATGGGCACATTGTTTAAAACAATTTGGCAGCAATACGAAGCCTCTATCACCTGTACAACCCCACCGTCTCCCAGGTTTCCAGACTGAGGGTGTAAGGCATGCCCTGTGCCGGGATGTGAGCAAACTAGAGGATGCTGATTCAGATTTCAGCAATTTCTTTCCTGAAAGCTGGGCCCAATACCAGCCTCCAACCTCATGTGTATTTCTGGACTCCATCTGCTGGTCTCCTTTCCCATTGCTTCCTTCTTGGTTTTGGGCACCACTGTTTCACGCCAATTACTGCAACAGCTTCCTAAGTGGTCTCTCCCCACTTCTACTCTTGCCTCTCTGGTTCATTCTCCAGCCACAACCAGAGTGCTTACTCCTCAAATGCAAGTATAAATACGCCACTCCCTTAGTCAAACTCACTAGCTCACTGCTGCTCCAAACTTGAAGATGAAGTCCGTGAAATGGCTCAGAAGCCCTGCATGATGTAGTCCCGTCTGCAAGGTCATTTCTTATCACCATCCCCTTGTGTTCTGTGTTCCAGCCAACATAGGTCTTCTACCAGGTCTCTTAGTGCATAATGCTCTATTGTGCTGACTTCTGCACAGATTAACTTCTGTCTAGAACACTCTTTGCACCTGCCTTCTCTCATTAGGCTATGCTAAGTATGACTTATGTGCCCCCTTGTCTGCGCTCCTGAACACTACTCATGACCCCCTATTATAGCACTTGTCACTTTGTATTCACTCTAAAAGTCACTAGTCTGTACCCCCTATAAAAAGGAAGGTACTGTAAGGGAAGGTGCCTCATCTTGTTATTCCTAGAATACAGCATAGTGCCTAAAACATAGCAGGCATTCAAAACCATGTGATGGGTGGATGAAAAATGAGCAAATAAAATAACAAACCACTTGGATCACATGTTTTAAACCTGTTTAAAACAGGTTTTGTGTTTCCCCACAAAACCACCAGGCGGCGCAGGAGAACACGTGCTTTGGACCTGGGCAGCAAACTGTGAAGGCTTCCAATCAGTGGAGGACAAAATTCCCTCCCTACACAGGCACTGTTCTCTGGCCAGGGAACCATCCAGCTGTAAGAGAGTTAAGAAAGTAGAAAATCTCCCAAGGGGGGGACTGTCTGGCTGGAAGGCATCACAGCAGGTCTTTGGTTCTTTCTCCTAAGATGATCCTCACACTGTCTCAGAAAGAGTCTGCTAATGCCTCTCCATGGCTCCTGCATTTCCAAAGGCTAGACTCAGGTTATCCAACTGAAACCTTAGTGCTGAGGGAACCAGCACCGGGGGGAGGTTCAGCTTTCCTTCCAGGAGGACAGCGGGGATGGCTCCAGTCTTGGCTCCGTGACCGCCATGTTTTGTTCAGGAGCTGCCAAGTGGTAGGAAGTGGATGGGAAAGAGAAGGATATCTTATTCTGGGAATCTTGATGGAAACGGGAAGCCAGAAGCTATTCATTAACTAGATACACATTGGCAAGAAGAAAGTCCAATTATTTGGGGTGTCTTTAACTCACAATTTAGAAACACAGTAGGAAAAGAACAGAGAAATAATCACATTTAGTTGTTTGACAATTCTCTCTCTCTCTTCTCCTGGAATCCAATTTTTCCAAAACAATCTTTAAAAAGGAAGATAATTTAAAGAGTATTTAGCTTTATGCAATCCCCTTACTTCTCAGATGAGGAAACAAGAGCCCAGAAAGGGGAAGTGATGTGCTCAAGGTCACTGTGGAGGTTAGTGGCAAAGCTAGGAAAAGAACCCAGGTCTCCTGATTCCTAGCTCAGGGTTTTTCCATCCAATTTCCCTGTCTCTCAATATGCATGACAGGTCCTAAGCAAGGTTGCAATTTAAAAAAGAAATGTATAGTTTGGCAGTACCTCAAAAAATTAAGCAAAGAATTACCATATGAGCCCGTATTTCTGCTCTTAGGTATATGTCCTAAAGAATTAAAAACAGGGACTCACACACGTACATGTACACACATGTTCATAGCAGCATCATTCACAATAGCTGAGAGGTGGCACGAGCCCAAATGTCCATCAAAGAATAAATGAATAAACAAATTGCAGGTTATCGCTAGGAGAGGAGAAGCATACCATCCAGCCGGGGGCGGGGCTTGGGGGTGGAGTTGTCAGGGCTCTTCAAGGGAAATGCAATCTAACAATGGAGCATCCCGTGGAGGAATAAGGAAAATCCTATATCCTTGAGAGGGCAGATAGAGACTGCAGAAGAGGGGGTGGTGATGGCTGTCTTGGAAAGTCTGAAGAGGGCGTGGAATTTTTCTGTTTAGCTCCATGGGGGCAAAAGAAGAATCAAATGGGAGGAAGTTCCAGAGAGGCAGATGCTTCTCTGAGATGCAAGGAAGAATAATCCACAGCCATCGTACAAAACCATTCATGAAAATGAAACACACCACCCACACACGCTACCACTATGATGTATCTGAAGGATTCTTTTATATCGAATCAAACAGGTAAGAGGTGAACTGTAAGACTAAAAAATACATTGAAGGGGGGTCTACTGCATGGGGAGTGAGGAAAAGAACAAAAATAAATACAACCAAAGGAGAAATCTTGTGTGGACTGTTGGTGTACTATGAGCTGGAGAACATGATTAATTCAATTCTTGTGTATCTGAGATGCCCACACCCCAATCCACTGTGTGCAAAGAAAAGCCAAAAAAAAAAAAAAAAAAAAGAAGAAGAAGAAAGAAAAGAAAAGAAAAAAGAGAATAGAGTCACCTGAATATGAAGTGTTCTGCATGTGACGTGCTGAGCTCACTGCTTTTCATAAAGAATCCAAACGGCATTGGGTCAGGTGCGTCCCTGACAATGTGCCCCCGCAGGAGGGAAACTGGATGCTTATCAGGATCACCTGGGTACTCTTTAAATACACAAATCCCTGGACCCTCAAACTTCTAGGTAGGGCGTCAAATCAAGCCTGCAGATTAGAAAATTTTTTTTAATTTGAATGTCCTTAGAACCTCTGTTATCTTATATGGGGGTGCTTCACACACTTAGGCAACCTTCCTGAACTCAAGACCTTTAAATCTGCAAACCCTGAGGGAGATTTGAATTCAAAATATCTAAGATGGGGCCCAGGAAAGCACACGTGAGTTGATTGATGGTCAGCCACTGGTGGGGACAGAAGACATGACAGCCTCTCTTGGTTGAGTTCAAGAGCGTTGGCCAGGCAGCAAAACCACCTGGGTCTGAAGCCGCTCCCCACTTACAAGGTGGGGATCACGGGCAAGTACTGAAACTCTGGAGCTTTGTATTTCTCATCTGAAAAATGCAGATAATAGAAGCATCTATTCCAGAGGGCTGCCGCTGTGACTTGATATCCCAAATCCTATATAAAGCACTTAACAAAGCATGGGGGCACAAGCTCAAGAAATGTTAGCTACTGCTATCCATCGGGCTTTGAACTACCTCTAGGACACTACCGGCAACAGCTCCAAGGAGCAATACTACTTATCCAACCACAGTCAGTGTGCTTTTCTATTTTTCCTTTTTTCTGGGTCCTGGTTTGCTTTCTTTCCCCAGATTGGGGGGGCCCCTGGTGTTGATCCCACAAGCTGTCCCTGGCAGATGGATGAGAGGCCCACAGGTCCCACAAGCTGTTGCCGTCAGGAGCTCCCCGCTTTCCCGCAGCCCCATTCTGAGCAGGCTGGACCGGTGGTCACAACACATCTGAAGTGATGGGGAGAAAAGACAGGCTGCGCTGAGACACGCCTCAGTCGGCAGCACCACGGCCCCTGCAGCAGAACCCGCCTTGGACTTTTGGCCAGCAGTCAGCCGGCCATTCGTTCACTTACCAGACCTGGTGGCAGGCGCCAGTCTAGAGAATATACAGGGACAAGAGCTGAGGTTTCTCTACTCTTGCAGAGCCTATCTCTCAGTGGGGAAGACAGGAAATAAACGTTGAACAGCAACAACAACAACAAAATCAGGCAGCAATAAGTGCAAAGAAGAAAATACAATCTGACCTGCACACAACGTTTACAGTAGCCTTTTCCATAATTGCCAAAATTGGAAGCACCCAAGTTGTCCTTCAGTAGGTGAATGGATAAATAAACTGGTCCATCCAGACAATGGAATATTTTTTTAGCACTAAAAAGAAATGAGCTATCAAGCCTTGAAAAGACATGGAAGAAACTTAAATGCCTACTAGTAAGTGAAAGAAGCCAATCTGAAAAAGCTACCTACTGTATGATTCTAACTATGGAACATTCTGGAAAAGGCAAAACTACGGACACAATAAAAAGATCAGGGGTTGGAGGGAAGGAGGGATGAATAGGTGGAGCACAGAGGATTTTTAGGGCAATGAAACTACTCTGTATGATACTCTAATGGTATCATTATAATTTGTCAAAACTCATAGAATGTACAATACCAGGAGTAAACCTTATTGCAAACTATGGACTTTGGGTGATAAGGATGTGTCAATGTAGGTTCATCAGTTGTAACAAATGTACCACTCTGGTGGAAATGGTGATGACACAGGGGTGGCTGTGCATGTGTGGGGGCAGGAAGCATATGGGAAATCTCTGTACCTTCTGCTCAATTTTGCTGTGAGTCTAAAAGTGCTCTAAAAAATAAAGTCTATTAAAAAAAAGAAAAAAGAAACCACAGTGATGGTGATGTGATAAAAGAAAGTGAATGGTCAAGGAAGGCCTCTGTGAAAAGGTGACATTTGACCAAGATCTAAATGGCAATAAGGAGCCAACCTTGTAAAGATGGGTCAGAAAAACATTCCAGGCAGAGAGAACTGCCTGTGCAAAGGCCCTGTGGCAGGAAGCAGATGGGGACATGCAAGAAACTGAAAGAAGCCGGTGTGACTGGAGCTTGGAGGGTACGTGGGGAAGAACAGAACAAGTCATAGTCAGAGAGGGAGACAAGAGTATACTCCCAGAGGGCTGAAGGCCAAAGTAAGGAATTAAAATATATTCTAAGCATGTCAGGAAACTATTGTAGGGTTCTAAGTGGTGAACTGACCCGATAAGATTTGTTTGTAAAGACCACTCTGCTGTGTGGAGGGTGGAATGTAGATGGACAACACTGGAAGCAGGGAGACCTTGTAGGAGGCGCTGCGTCCTCTGGGGCAAGGTCAGCCCCTCAGCTTCCAAACCCAGAAACTTCATCACACAAAGTATTCCCTGGTGGTGAGGGCAGAGCTGAAAAATTCTGCAAGAATCTTTTAGTGCTGGGTGTTTACGATGGGTCCAGAGAAGCTGCGTGGCTTCTTTGGAAGTGCCTCAGGCCCTCTCTGAGGGGGAGGGTGGGTGGCTAGCTGCTTCACAGTCCTTGTTTTACATTGGGCTTTTGCATAAGGTTTTGTTTCAAGAAAGGATTCTGTTAGTAAAACAAAGAACTGAAAACCCCTGTGCAACAGCCTAACTTCCCAAATGCAGAAACCCTGCGCCCAGTGGCAAAAACATGTGAGTGCAACAGCCAGGTGCAGGCGTGAGGAACAGCACACCAGGCTGGGGCCGCAGCACTGCAATGGAAACCGTCTGGCTTCCCGTGGCTAGCATTTCCTCACTGAGGCCTGGGGTGCCTTCTCGGGACAGCCTCACAATCCCTGACACCTCTGGTCAACCTGTGTCCATCCCCACCCCAGCTGCTTCTGTCCTTTATGTCTCTCTTAAAATAAAACGTGCTTCGAAAGCCCTCCCTGATCAGGCCCTTGCATACCTGCCCAGTCTCATCCCCCGCTCCTCCTCTCACCACCAGTTATACTGAATTATTCCTAGTTCCATGAATAGTCCTTGCTCGCTCACCCACCGAGAGAGAACCGCACAGACGACGGCCACACCATCTACGACAGCAGGAGCCTGGCCCACAGCCTCTGCAGCAGACAGCCCAGAGTGGTCAGGACTCGGGCAGTGACTACAGGCTTTCAGATATTTTTTACCAGTATTTCCAACTCAAGACCAACCAGGGAAAGACAAATATGCTTCTCAGACCAATCACATAGGATGCCTGCTTCTACTTAGCCCGCCTCCAGGTGCCCATGTCAGTCCGAGCATACAGGAAGCCCTCCCTTTCTTTCACTAAAAACCTGTCCTCTCCCCTCTCTGCCTTTAAGTCTCTGCCAAAGCAAGTGATGGTGGCTGACTCCCTTGCTATAGCTCACTCTAAATAAATAGCCTCTGCTTGTTCTCATTTGGGTGGCATTTATTTTCACACTAACTTTACGTAAGTTACTCTCTTTTCCTAGTCTGCCTTTTCTGCTCTTTCACCCAACTTTCTGTTATCTTTCAGGCTCAGGGCAGGTGACACCACCTCTGGGAAGCCTTCCTTGGTTTCCCCGGAACACCCTATGCCACCAAGGCTGGATGCAGTCCTCATCCTCCTTGCTCCCAGAGAATTCTGGGGTATACTCGCTGTAATGAGTGCTAGGTCTTTGGTGTAGATTGTTGTCTCCCCAGTGAATTCCTTGAGGCTGTCGAGCACACAGAGAACCTAGTGGGCATTTACTGGATGTTTATCCAGCATCCTTGCTCTCCTCCTCCTGTCCCTGTGTTCATCAGCTAGCACTGCCATTACAAAATACCACAGACTGGAAATTCACTGTCTCACAGTTTTGGAAGCTGGCAGTCCAAGATCAAGGTGCTGGCAGGGTTGGTTTGTCCCAAGGTCTCTCTCCTTGGCTTGAAGACAGCCGCCTTCTTGCTGTGTCCTCACATGGCCTTTCCTCTGTGCAAAGGCACCTCTGGTGTTTCTTCCTCTTCTTATAAGGACACCAACCCTATTGGATTAGGGCCCACCGTAATGACATCATTTAACCTTAATTACTTCTTTAAAGGCTCAGTCTCCAAATAGAGTCACATTGTGGGTAGACCTTCAACATATGAATTTTGCGGGGGGACACGATTCTGTCCATAATAGTACCCACATTTTTCTTCAGCAAATTTATCTCTGCCTCTTTCTCAGAATGATCCTACCCCAATTCCAGGGTTGGCTTGTGATTAGTATAAGAAAATTAGCATTCCCTACCCCTCACCACTATGGTTGGTTTAGGAAAGGATACTTCATCCAGCCAGAGGCAGTGTGCTTCACGTAGACTTCTGCTAAAAGCTCTGGGAAAGACAAGTTTCCCCCTCTCTTCTGAAAGAGATCCAGTGAGGAACCCCCCTAAGGGGAGAGGATGGAGCCCCAGTGAGTGGGAGTAGGGTGGTCTCCAAGCATAATGTGAGGATACTCCAACACTGCAGAAGGCAGAGAGAAGACACAGGAAGACCTGATCCTCCGTGTCACTGAGTCACTGATTGAGCATTTCCTGAAGCAAGCCCTACTTGGGGATTTTAAATTACTTGTGTGTTTATATTAAAAATTCTCTTGAATTTTTAAGCCATCTGGAGTTGAGTTTTCTATCACTTGGAAATGACAGTGCTATCAGAATCAGAAATGTCCCTAGTATGTTGGTTGAACACATACGCTTCCCGTGACCTCCACTTTCTGTATTAAAAAAGCATTCCTCCCTCCACCTACCTGCCTGCCTCTGTCTGGACCTGGCCCCAACCCTCTGCTCTCAATTGGTTAGCTAGTGGGAAGCTGCTGCATTGCACAGGGAGATCAGCTCTATGCTTTGTGACGACCTAGAGGGGTGGGATAGGGAGGATGGGAGGGAGGCTCAAGAGGGAGGGGATATGGGGATACATGTATACGTATAGCTGATTCACTTTGTTACACAGCAGAAACTAACACAACATTGTAAAGCAATTATATTCCAATAAAGATATTAAAAAAAAAAAGAAAGAAAACTCAGGGCATTTCTATCTCCTGAGGCCCTTAAAATGTAGCCAAAGTGTGTACTGTGCTGGAAACGAAGGAGATAAAGCACCCCCCACCCCAACACCAAACCCTCCCGTGCTAATGGGGTGTGTGAAGAGGGACACAGGAGGGTGTCATAATCAGTGCTTTTTTTCCCATCTTAAAATAAATAAATAAATTGGAAAAAAAAACCCCAAAAACTATCTGCTCTCTCCTGAATTTCCAAACTCTTCTCAACTTGCTCCCTGCCTTAGCAGAGAAATATCTTCATGAGTTTCTCTCATAACGAAACCATAACATCATTCTCTGTATCTCACAGCCTCCCTATATGTACCTGAAGTCTTTTCTTCCATTTCTTCTCATGAAAGTTTTTTTTTCAACAGTGGTCAATGGCTTCTGCCTTTACTTATTTCATTCCCATTCACTCCTCATCCAACGACATCCTGGAACTCTCCTGTCTGGACCTCCCATTGGCCTCCTGATGGCCAAAACCAGTGTTCTCAGTCTCATCTTGCCAGACCTCCTGGAGGCACTAACACTTGTTAACCACCCCAGCCATCCGTCCTAACATCCTTTCCTCCTTGGCCTCTGAAAAACCACCCCCGGGCCTCGTTTTCTCTCTGTCCCTTCTAACCTCCACGGCGGCACTGATCACACTGCTGGATCCTCTTCTGCCTGATGTCCTCAGTGTCTCCATCAGGGTCCTGACCCTCCATCTCTATTCCCTGTCTTTGTTGGTGGTACCCACCTAAGTCACCAAGCTAGACACCTGGAATCACCCTTAAATCCCACCTCTTCTCACATCTCACATCCAGGCACCAAGGCCCTTGGACTGTCTCCTTCCTGGTGTCTCTCATTCCCCCTCCCTTCTGCATGTTCCCACCTGCTTACCTCTGATAAATATCATGTCTCATGAACCACTGCAATAACCTCCCAATTGGTCTGCTTCCAATCCATTCTCCGTGTTGCTGTTACAGTGACTTTTCTAAAACCCCACCTGATCATGTCAGTGCTCTGCTGCAAACCTTTCCATTTCTCCCCATCAATCTATAAGATCAAATCCAAACCGCCAAGCGTAGCATATCAGGCTCTTTGAAATCAGGTTCCTGGAGGCCTCTCCAAGCCCACCCAAACCCTAAATGCTTCCTTACTGAATGCTGTGCCAGTTTCTAAGCATACCACACCGTTTACAACCTCCATACTTGACCCGTGCCATCCCCTGTGCCTGGACAGGCCTTCCCTCCTTGTCATGTGATTAATTCCTACTCAGTCTTCAAGACCTCACTGCTCAGTGAAGAATTCCTTGTGCTTCGCCTGTGCCCCCCACCCCCAAGCAGAGCTGAGAGTCCATCTCATCTCTACTGTAGCTTAAACCTGCCTCTCTGAGGCCCTCAGCACACTGGCAAATCTATGTGATTAAAGTAAGGGTTGGAGACCTTTTCTGTAAATGTCTAGACAGTAAATATTTTAGGCTTTGTAAGACAGACGGTCTCTGTCACAAGTACTGAACTTTACTATTACAGTGTGAGGGCTGCCATAGACAATAAGTCAGCGGATGGGCATGGCTATGTTCCAATAAAACTTTATTTACAAAACAGGCAGTGGGCTGGGACTGGCCTGAGGGCGGTAGGTTGCTCACCACTGGCTTACGCTGTCTCCCCTCTTTGTGGAATTCGTGAGGCTCAGACAATGCCCTGATCATTTTTGTGTCCCTAGTGTCTGGCAGGGTCCCTGGCAGGAAATATTTATGGCAAGGAAGATCCAAGTAAAGCTCTCAGTCCTGCCACTTCTCTTTTGTTAATTACTTGTTTTCTAAGCCTTTTTTAAAATCTCAAAAATGGAAATAAATATTCCCGCTTTGCCTGCTGCAAATGCTCATTGTGAGAATCACATGAATAATGCATAGGAATGTGAAGCACAGTACAGATGGAAGCTGTTTCACTGTTCAAGTGACTCCACTACACACAGACCTTTATCAGGTAAGCCTACGTCCTAGAGAGGGCCTGTGATCTGCCCATCGTTCTGTCCATCTGCTGGCTGGTCTGGGGCTTAGCCACAGGCCACTCTCTGCCCTAAATCATCCTCCTGCTCTGGAAGCGAAGCCCAGGGGTGAGGTTTCTCGACCACTTCTCCTCTCCCCGTCACTCCACCTGCCTTCTCCTAGATTCCAGATTCCACAGGTGCCCCTGGGCAGGTGTGAAAGAGACTGTGTGTGTGACAGATGAATGGCTTGATGGCCTCCAAGGCCTCCCTGAGATTTGAGGATGGTCTCCGGGTTTGATTCAACAGGGTTAGAATCTGATGACCGACTGGTAGTGGATGGCGAGAAGGAGGATGGCATCAAAGTTTCTAGGTTGGGAAACTGGATTAGGATGACACATAACTGGCATCAAGAATAAAGAAAGGGGAAAAGTCTGGAAGTGGTTGGGGCTCAGGGAGATCATGAGCTTGGAACCAAGTTCAGTTAGAAATGCCCAGGGTCGTGAACAAAACAGCTCTGCAGGTAGTCTGAGGCTGTGCTCCCGAATTACTGCCTGGGGATACGCACACCAACAGATTAGTGCTACGAGGCCACGTGCCAGCAGCTAGCTCCTAGAGTAAACTAATGGAATGACTAGAATAGTACTACAAGAACCAACTAGGGAATACACTCACACATCACTGCCACAGGATATTGTGGGGGAACAGAGAGATAATAAAAGCCCAACAGAGCCAACGCAAAACTCAGCCATTCTGCGTTAGATTAAAAAAAACAAACAAACACGCAGCAGGGTTTATTACTATAGGTGCCCAGAAGCAATCTGTTCAGAAATCAGAGAGAGGAGCTGAAACAAAAGAGGAGACAGAGGCACATCAAAATAAGTGAGGAAGGGCCGTGTGTGTGAGGTCTGAAAAGAGCTCGGAAGTATTCCAGACTGGGCCGGGGGGTTCCTTGTAGACAGGCAGGCAGGCCTTCTTAGCTGGAACTCAGGACTAGGATATAAGGAATTTCTCAAGTAATCTGTTCCCAGTACAAACCAAGAACAGTTGTAAATGATTTATACATAAATATAAATCTGAGTGGCTCAGGTTACTGCTATAATAATCACATTTTCCCTCACTTTCTGTTTTCTTTCTCGAAGAACAGAGAAAGAGCCAGTGTGTGTCCTCTATCACGTTTGTTTTGGCAGAAAAAACAGTCGAGGAACTGGCCTAAGAGACAAAATCTACACTCTCTGTGCACCATGCAAGCCCCTGTGACCGGACTCCCGCCCCGCTCAGCCTCCTCTCCCGCAGGTCCAGCCCAGACCTCGCACCACTCCCCAGACCGGCCAGGAGCTTTCTGGACCTTTGGCCACACTATGCATAGGCTGGAAGTGCTATCCCCTTACCTCTCTACAAGGCCCTCAGTGGCAACCTCTCCGCGATGCTGACCCTACTTTCCCACTGAAAGTGGGCTGCAATTTCCCCTGTGCTCCCCAGCACACTCTGTTCCAGGGGTCATTTCCTCCTGCCTGTGGGAATAGTTGCTCCAACATCCATCTCCTGCATCAGACTCTGAACTTCTTGAGGTCAGAGTCCGTGTTTTGTCTCCCTTTGTAGTGAGACAGTACAATAAATATTCGTGGGGCGAGTGAACAGCCATCTTATCAGATACTTCCTATTACTGAGAGATATGCATCCCATCAATGAATTAGTATATTATAAACCCTTGATTAAATCACAAATGATAAAAACTGTTGTTACAGTATAAGACTGAGTAATAAAAATAACAGCAATAACCTAATAATAATATCTATTAAGCATCCCATGAAGTAGGTCGATCCTGTCCCTGCTCAGCAGACACACTCATCTCCTTTTTTCCTGAAATCCTCCCCCACTCCCTCTCAGGGCTTCTGTCTGATCGCAGTCAGGCCACCCTGCTTTCTCCATCCCACAGACAGACTCTCAGAATCTTGGGATTCAGCCGCTCCAGGCACTAACCCCAGAACGGCCATCACCTCCGTTCCCAGCCTCCCCGCGTCCTCATCCCGAGGGCTTCCGCTTAGCTGCCCTGGTTCTGAGGTCACCTTCAGCAGAGGGTTGCCCTGGGCACTGTGGAGGACCCTCCTCCCTGCTTCCCCTCCTACCTCAGTTCTCCTCCTCCCTTCCATCTCTCATGCCAAGGAAGGAACCATGCAACAGATGGTGACCCGAGCCCACTCACTCCCTCCACTCACAGGCATCTGAAGGCCAGAGGGGTTTCCTAGGATACTGGAAATGCCCCCTATTAATCATCAGCCTGTCCCAAAGAGACAGAGCACCAAGCAGGGAGAAGGAGGATAGAGGGGTCTCTGGAAGAGGACGAGACAAGACGGGGAAGCCGCAGCGGGAGCTCCCTGCCTTCCTCTTGAGAAAGCCCCACGGAAGCTTGATATCTCACATCTCCCCTTCACCGCCCACGAAATGACCGCAGTCTCAGCATCTTTACAAAGTCTCTCTGCCCGCGCAATCCTCCCACCTCCCCTTTATGGGGCTGTAACTACATGGAACCCTCCCGGGCCCAAGGACTTGACAGCCTAAGAAAGCACTCACCAGCCTGCTTCTAGATTTGCCTCTCCCCCTGCCCAGGAGGGGAGACCCTGCTTCCTCCCTGTGTGGGGTTGAACCAGTTGTCTTCTAGGATTTTCCAACAGCTAAAGACACCTTGTTATGGGCTTCAAGCCCCCTCCCCCCTCCTCCCTTCTCAGGGTTGGAGGGGGGTGGTCTCCATCTGCTCGGTGGCTGTGTTTCATGCTTGGCTCCCTTGCGTGGTCAGGGGGAGAGATCTGGGAGGAGTGAGGGGCTGTGTGTTTAACCATTGATAGGGTTCTGCTTGGTGGCAGGGGCACCAGCAGGTCTGGCCCCTCCTCTCCCTGCCTGGGCTAAGTTCACAGAGGCCAACAGGGTCTCAGCAGGAGTGCAGGGTGGGGGAGCAACAGTATCAGGTGGCCCTGATTCCCGCCGGGAGGGGGTGGAGGGGGACACCTGGGTTTAGGATTAAGGATTTGGCTGAAAACAGCTGTTTCCTGCTCAACACCCAGACCTA
Source organism: Balaenoptera physalus (assembly GCF_965194825.1). NCBI lineage: Eukaryota > Metazoa > Chordata > Mammalia > Artiodactyla > Balaenopteridae > Balaenoptera > Balaenoptera physalus. The sequence goes on from NC_138882.1 coordinate 34,307,695, forward strand.
ATCTATAGGTTGAAACCTGAACCACTTGGCTATTTATTAAGTTGGGGGTGAGGGAAGGAGGGGTCGGGAAAGAAGAAAGGGGGAAGGGACCTTTTCCTCGAGGTGCCCACCATAAATATCTAGTGAATTTCTCGAGTTCACTCCAGGCTCTCTGGGGCACAAAGCACTTGCAGGGCACCTTGGTGTGCAAAAGCCACCAGGCAGCCAGGCTCCACACAAAGGCTGCGCCCACCAGGAAAGTGCCCCCCTTCTAGGGGGAAAGGTACAGGCACCTCACTGCGGGGGCAGAGCTGGTTGAGACACCAAGTCAACAGAGCTTGGACATAAGAGACCTGCTGCATACTTTTTCATAACTGATTTGTGTGGATCTACAACAAATCTTTTAACCATCTGCTTATAGTGGACCTTTAGATTATTTTTCTTTATTTTTTCTCCATCACCACAATGCTACAATGAACACCCTTGTACATACAACACGATATATGGAAGAAGTGGGGTTGCTGCCTTATCCTGTTTCTTTGACCCCAGGCCAACTGGAGCCTGACACATCTTAGCCTGGCATAGCAAGACAGCCCAAAGTATACAGGCAGCTGGGTCCACAGCCCAGCCCTGGACAGCCGACCGCACAGGCCGGCAGTTGCTGGGCACGCTGGGAGGGATATCGCTGGTGCTATAATCCAGCCAAGCCAGCTTTCTGAGGTTCTTTGGGGCTGTGCATTTTCTCCTCATTATTATTGCTTATTCGTTCATCCTCCAAGAGGCAGGACTGGGAAACATACATGGAATGGAAAAGACTCTCAAATGTAGTCAGTATAGCTGCCTGTTAGCTGATGTGACACGCTGTGTAGGGGCTGCCTTCAAAAAGGTTTGTGGATATCTGTGAATTTCCCTTATGCCGGCTCTACTCACTGCCCCTGCTCGGGGTTAACTGAGCTCTGACCAGTTTTCTTATAGAGATTAGCCGGTAAAGCAAATTGCAAAGGGAACAAAAGTTAACATGTAGGGTATGCAGACAGCTTCCACCTTGGAGACATCAGCTAAAGACACAGGAAACAATCTTCCCTTGGTGGGGGGAGAAATTCTGCCACCTCCAAGAATGAGAAGAAGAGCCCCCACTTCTCTACAACTTAAGAACCAACTTCACACTCATCTCCCTGTTTTCTACCCTCAGGGAGAAAGTTTCACAGCAATTAGACACACATCTTCTTCACAGCTGGAGGGAGAAGAGAGAGGGCTGTGAAGCTCTCCATCCCCCTCCAAGTCGGGGAGAAGACACCCAGGATAGCAGAGCCGGCTCCCCTGGGCCTGTTAGTAAAGGGAAATGGCTCTGAGGAAGGCTGGAGGGGGAAGTAATCATAATCCTATGGACATAATCCTATGTGTCCAAGGGTACAGCCCAATATTTGGGAGGGGTAAGAAGGAGGGACCTGAGTGGGAGAGAAGGTAGAGACTGAAGGTAGAAGGCCTGAAAGGGAAGCTTAAATTTAGTATGAGAAGACCTAGGGTTCCTCAAAACATGAAACACAGAATTACCACATGACCCAGCAATCCACTCCTGGGTATATACCAAAGAGAACTAAAAATGTATGTCCACATCAGAACTTAAACATGAATGTTCACAGTAGCATAACTGATCATAGCCAAAAAGTTGAAACTACCTAAATGTCCATCAACTGATGATGGATAAGTAAAATGTGGTATATCTATATATAAAGGAATATTATTCAGCCATAAAAAAGGAATGACATATGGACACATGCTACAACATGGATGAACCTTGAAAACATCATGCTAAGTAAAAGAAGCCAGACACAAAAGACCACATATTGTACCATTCCGTTTATACGAAATGTCTGGACTAGGCAAATCTACAGAAGTGGGAAATAGACTAGTGATTGCCTAAGGCTAGAGGAAGACCAGGGTCAGGGGTGGGAAGAGGAGTGACTGATAATGGGTATGGGTTTTTTTGGTGGAAGTGGAAGGTAATTAAAATGTTCTAAAATTAATTATGGTGATTGGTGCCCAACTTGGTGAATATATTAAAAATCAGTGCATTGTATACTTAATTTTTTTTCAAATTTATTTTTTATTGAAGTATAGTTGATTAACGAGTTGTATACTTTATATAGGTGAATTGTATGGTAGGTGAATTTTATCTCAATAAAGCTGTTATTTAAAATATCAATGAGAAAAAAGAATTAATTACATAAGAACTTGGAAGACTTTGTTAGAAAATTGTGATACTTCAAAAAGGGAAATGAATGATTAAATTTATAAATGCAGTTTCAAATGTTCAAAGGAACTTAACTAAGTTTATTAATGGAATCAAACAAGTGATTGTTAAAATTTATGAGATTTATGAAGAGAATTGTAAAATTTGTCAGTTGAAATGAAAAGTTTAAGAAAAATTAGGTTTGGGGATTCCTAACTTTAATATATTGAATATTGATTTTTAAAAAAAGACCTAGGGCTAAGTTCCTGGATGCCACCCAGAACAAGTCACTGTTTGTCTAGTCCCTGTCTCCACAGTTAATTGCAAAATGCTGTACAAAGGGAATGCTGCAGAAAGAACAGCCCGAAACCTCAATCTCTGTCTTGGCAGCTTTCCTAAAGGGTGATAGCTGTACAAACCCCCAGCCACCTTTCTTTCAAACCCCAGCTCCTCATTCTAGTCACTGACCAATGCATTCTCAGGCTCCCTGAGTGGGGTGTCCATTTGGAGCCCGGGCCTCTGTCCATCTGAAGAGCTACCATCTGGACCCATCTGCTCAAATGTCACTCATGTTAAGCTGCTTACTCCACCCTTGATTTGTGGGATTCCAAGCCTAGTTTCAACAGACCAGGGTTCTAAAGCCATTTGAAAACCATAGGATGAGCTCAAGCAGGAAAAAAAAAGGGGCGGGGAGGCAAGACTATTGAAGAAGCTTGGGATGAGGGCAAGAGAGATGACCTCCAGCCCCTTAACCGGACTGTGAGCTTCTTGAGGGTGAGGGCAGTGGCTTCTACCTTTTTCCTGTGTTCTTCATAGAAGCGAGCGCCAGCTCAAAGCAGAACGGGGCTAGCTAGGAAGATGCAGACCAGGGGAAACACCCCAGACATGGATTCTGAGATGCAGCTTCAAGAGTAAGTGACGTAGTATAATCCCTCTGGCACATGGAAGGGGCATGGACTTGAAAGCCACACACCTGAGTTTCAATCCCACCTCAGCCATTTACCTGCTGCGTGGTCTTCAGCAATTTGTTTACTCTCTCTCTTAGAGCCTCAGTTTTCTTGTCTTTGAATGGGATAATACACTTACTTATTATAAGATTATTGTGATGATTATTAACTGAGTTGATTTAATTCATTTTAAATGAATTAATGGGCTAATGTTTATGTATAGCATCTAACACAAGGCCTGGCCCAAACTAGGCATTCAAAAACTATTGGTCATTTTCCCTTCCCCACAAGTTACAGCTGGTGCAATGTTTTGCTACATGACTTTGGACAAGCTGGACTTCCCAACCTACAGATCTATTTTGTAGATGTACAAAATACACAATGCCTGTGCTAATAACCATACGTTAGCTTTGTGGCCAAGGAGTTATTATTCACTCTTAGAGCCAACATACGGTTATCTGCACAAGTGTTGTCTACTGTGGACCAGAGAGAAGGGAGGTTCCTGCAAGATTCCAGACCAGCCAAAGCAGCCCCGTGCTGCCCTCTCTCCTGCCTTTACCCTGGCCTCCTTAACCAAAGTGCTTCAAACTCCTGGAGACCACCCTGCACGGCTCCAATCCTGCCCTTGTTCATGCCAGCTTCTTCCACCAGTGGTCCATGACCTATGACATCAACTGCACCAGACTGGAGTCAACCTCAACGGAGCCAGGTCAGTTCTTCTGAGGCTTCCATCCTGCTGTCAATATTGGTCTCGCTGCTGATATTCCAAGGATTGCACAACCCCGGTTGCATTTTTAAGATTCCTGTCTGACATGATAAGGAGGCACAGGGAGGAAAGGACTAAGACAGCAGGAGAGAGCAGCATCTGTTCTTCCTCTCTCTCCAGCCCTCTGCATTCACATCCAACACAGACAACGGTCTGGATCCAACTGCCATCCTGGCAGGCTTCTACAGGCTGGAGGAGATGTGAAAATACAGGCGCGTGGAGGGGAGATGGAACAGACAGGGGAAGGTTGTTTCCTGCATTATAAGATGCACCATTTGTCTAGAAGTCTGGGGCAAAGTGCTGGCTATTCTGCTCACGCCGAAGACACCATTGGCTCCAGCGGTGTAGGGAAAAGCTTGGTGTTAATGCCCTGAGTGAGCGAATACACCTGCTTGTAGAAGGGCCTCCCTTTGCTAGTCTACAATCCTCCCATTAGAAACGGAAACTCACAGGGTGACATGCTGTCTCAAACCCAACAGCCCAGCCTCCAGTAAAAAGGTGGGTTTAGTAGGGCAGCAAGGTAGGCCGAGAGGGGTGTAGAAGCGATTGCATCACCTCAGCAGAAACAAGGTAGATAGCACACGCTACTGAGGGGAATAGCTCTCACTGCTGCCAGCTGTGGCTCCACACCTAGCTCTGCAGATCTCAGCGCCCAGGAGAAGGTGGCTAAGCATGGATGCTGCCTCAGGGGCCCGGAACTGGTCCTGGGGCAGGGAGTGCGGAGGCAAAACAGCTCCTAATGCAGTTCCACGGCCCTTCCCCAATCATCCCACAGCGGTGTGTCCTGAGCCCAAGCTGGCCACAGCAGCCTGTTGTAATATTTCTGGAGAGAGAAGGCCCAGCTTCTCACCAACAGGCAGAGGGGCTGAGGAGTGTGAGTGCCATTAACCAAATGACTCCATTTGAGAAACTGAAGGCCTGGGGGAGCTGGGTGGTTCTTCTGCCTTGCATCGAGGGGCAGGTGTCTGCTCTGAGTGCCTGGCGAGGCCCAGGGGCTGAAGCACTGGGGCAGGGGAGAGACGGGATGGGAGAGAGTAGTCTGTGTGGGAAGGTGCCTCACGCTGGGGCTGCAGGAGGAGGAGGGAGGGAGGAGACCCGTGCTGGGGAGCAGATGCCTGGGGCCGCTCCAGATGGCAGTGGCCCAGAACAAAAGGAGAAGAGCCAGAGGGAAGGAGGACAGAGGAACAGAGGACTCGCTCCTCTGAGGCTTCCCAAGTGGAGAGACAAAATCAGATTCTCACCTGGAACCTGGCCGGAGGCTTGCTCAGAAACATCTATGCAGCCCCACACCACCCTGAAAACACCCTGCAACCCCAAGCCCAAATGGTCAACCGTGTGGGTCCCAGAGCTGGAGAACAGCTGGGATTCGAATTCAGGTGCTGCCGCTTTCTCAGCTGTGGGGCTCTGAGCAGGTTCCTCCACCTTTCTGTCACCAGTAAAATGTGGGTAACAATGGGCCCTATTTCATAGGGTTCCTGTGAGGAGGATTAAATGGAAAATGCACGGCGCTGGCGGCTGGGGAGTCCTCCAGTGCTGATTCTGGCAAAGATGGCTGTTACCACCTCTAAAGAACTGCCTCAGCGCCCCCCCAGAGCTGAGTGGTCCTCAGGTGGCCATATGTGTGCGCTCTTTTCTTCTTTTGTTAAAAGTTTCCCTGTGTGTCTGAAGGTCCTCTGATCCTTTGACACTTCCTGAAGTGTGGGTGCCTCAGACTGGAGGAGGCAGTGTGGCACCCCAGCAAGAAAAACGGCCCACAATTCAGGACATCTGAGTTCTTCCCTTTTTAAAAAAATTTATTTATTTTATTTATTTTTGGCTGTGTTGGGTCTTTGTTGCTGTGTGAGGGCTTTCTCTAGTGGCGGCGAGCCGGGGCTACTCTTCGTCGTGGTGCATGGGCTTCTCATTGCGGTGGCTTCTGTTGTTGCGGAGCACGGGCTCTAGGCGCTCAGGCTTCAGTAGTTGTAGCACATAGTCTCAGTAGTTGTGGCTCGTGGGCTCTGGAGCGCAGGCTCAGTAGTTGTGGTGCACGGGCTTAGCTGCTCCGCGGCACGTGGGATCTTCCCGGACCAGGGCTCGAACCCGTGTCTTCTGCATTGGCAGGCGGATTCTTAACCACTGCGCCACCAGGGAAGCCCCAGGACATCTGAGTTCTAATATGAGTTCTTTTGCTGTTCGTTTTGTGGACGTTGGAGAAGTAACTTCTTGAGCCTCATTGTATTCATCAATCAAATGCGAATGATGACGCCAGCCTTGCCCACATCACAGAATTGTCGTGAAAGTCAAATGACACAACTAATGTAAATGAATGCACTGTAAAAATATAGTGAACCAATATTAGGTTCCAATTTTAGGGCTTGTGGATTAGACTGGAAGTGTCCAGAGGTGCAAGCTAGAATAGGTTTGCTCTGCATCAGGCAGGAGGCAGCAGGGTGTGACTTTGGCTGCCAGTCAGATGTGCTGCTGGGTAGTGACACTGCTATCATGAGAGAAGGTGGGGGGACTCCCAGGTTCCTTAGGCAGGGATCTGGTTAGGCAACCCAGAGTATGTGTGACCAGGGAGGAGTGTGGAAGGGCCTTAGGAGGGGGCGCAGAGATAGAAAGTAGGGAGGGTTCATGAAAAAGTGCCAAGAGAGGGGCCACAGTGACCACAAAGCTGGACTAACCCCTGATTCTGGCACAAACCTGGGGATCTGTTCCCATGCTGTTTTGCATATGTTTACAGGCCCATTATAATAAACTGTACACTATTTTTGCAATCAGAGTCCTCCAAATACAAACCAAAAGAATGGTGTCCCCCCTGCTACTGCCAGTATGTTAAAGTTCAATACTTAGTAACAGGTGAAAAAGTCCTGTGGTCAGATGGATTTCCCTGGTGGTCCCTGAAACCTGACACTGTTCTAAGGCAAGTCGTAGACCTAAGAGAACCCACACAGAAACTACCTTCATAAAACAAGTATATCTGAGCCGCTGTTGATATGACAAATAATTTCATTTACTGAATACCTAGTATAAGCCAGGCACAGCGCAGGGCTCTTTATATGTTTAATCTTTACAACAAGATGTCCATTATTATCCCCACTGTATAAACCTAGAGTGGTTCGAAACTTTCCTACAGTCACAAAGCAAGGCAGCCAGAATCCATGTCATCAGCGTATTCTGCTCCTACCTTTCAACTCCCTCCCTGCCTGCATCCTCCCAGCCCAAATCTCCAACTCTTTCTGGGAGAACAGAAGCCATCTGAAAAGGGAGTTGGAGCAATGAGGCTGAGATGCCCACACTCAAGAACAGGGAAACCTTTCTCTGTTCAGGCCTCCAGGCCAGACTCCACCAGCCCAGAAGCCTCCAGGCTGCTAGCGTGTGATTCAATGCCAATTACTCCTTGGTTAAATTTGTAGCCCTTATTTCTTGCATGTACTCCCCTGCCATCCCTGCCTTGAGACTAAGACAGGAGTTGCTGGGAGCAGCAGGAAATTTTACCCCAGAATGGAACAATGCAGACCCTGGACACAGGATGTGGCTTCAGTGATGTCAGCTTCAGCTGTTTACGGCGCCCTGGACAGCTGTCCATCTGCCAGGGCCCACTGCTCCTCCCAGAGGAGGGGTTCTCAGACTGCCCCCCATATGCTGGGGCTGTCACTCAGGAGGCTCCCAGGTTGTAGAGGCCAGGCTAAGGGGGAGTGAGGGCCACAAACACAGCTGTTTCCCAATTTTTCAATTGAAGTGAACAGTTGGGACAATGGCAGGGCTAATGCCGGCTCACTGCATCTGCTGGAGAAAAAGGAACAAATGCTTCCCCAAAGTCAGCCTCCTGGCCTAGGAAGGCCTTGAGGTCTGGCTCTGTGGCCAACTCTGGGGAGAAGGAAGGAGATGTCCCCTCAGAAAATTCTGGGGCCTGAAACATCTCTCATCAAAGAGAAGGGGCAGGAGGTGAGTATTTCTTCCCACCCTACCCCTGAGACACGGGGCCCAGGCCCAGGCCCAAGCCCCACTCACCGTCTCTGCCTCATTCAGCCTCCTTCCTGTAACACCAGAGGGGGCTCCTTTCCAGTCTGCAGCGGGAAGGAACACTCCAGCGTCCCAAATTGCACATAAGTCAATCAACCTGTCACAAAGCAAGCACAAAGAAGAACCCCAGGGTCACTTTAGGAAAGGAAAAGAAAAGGCTTTGTGCTTTGCAGCTTGTTCATTCACTGGGAAATTACATCTTTGTCCACACCCATTTGGACAGTTTTACATAGCATAACAGCATCTTTGTTCACAGAAATTCAAAGCACTCTGCAAGAAATGGGACAGATTCTGCAAGGTGCCTAAGCATGCTGGACTTTGGGAAGGGAGGATCATCTCTCTCTTCATAAGATCATTATTGTGGCCTGACATCATAATCGAATTGCTGAATCCCTAGTCACCTGAAGGAGTTAAGCCATTTCTCAAAGAATCTCTCCTACACCCAAGGGAGAATTTACCCATAATTATCTCATTAATTTTTTTACTTAGAAGAACTATTATGTTTTTCTTCCCCATCTACAGATAATCAAACCAAGTTCACCATAAATAAATTACCCATTAAAAGGAGATCTAATTTTAGTGTTAGGAGACATAGGTTTTAGGTCCTAGCTTGTTTTATCATTTTGCATGGATCACGTCCCTACATGTGACTCATTTTCTTCATCTGTTAAATGGGGAGAAGGTACAGGACAGTGGGTCAGACCACTAGACCATTAGTTGGCATTTCAAGGGTTCAAGTCCCAGGTCTGGTCCTTTGGGGCAATCATTTAGCCTTTCTCACTACAGATAACATATCTCATTTAATCATTTGCTTTAACATTAAAACATGTCTGCAGAAAATGGTCACATCCACCTTTGTAGAGGGGAATGCGGCAATATCTATCAAAATAAGTATGCATTTCCTCTTTGTCCCAGTAGCCTCAGTTCTAGGAATCTTTTTGAAATATATCTTATATGATGCCCAAGTTGTGACCTACAGGATTATTGTCAAGTGAAAAAAAACACGACAGGAAAAAGTGTGCTTAATATGCTACCATTTATTTAAGAAAGGGAGAATGAATGCAAAGATATATATGTATTTGCTTATATTCTGAAAAGACAATAAAAGGATAAAGCATAAAATAAAATTTAAAGGACTTATAGGGAGGGGGAGGAATGAGGTGGAGGGAACAGGGATATTGAATATACCTTGTTTTGTGGATTTGCTTTGGAACATGTAAATATTTGACATAATTATAAGGAACAATATTTTTGAAAGAAATTCCTAAAATGAAAGTGTAGCAAATGAGTCTGTATGTCCAGCTGGTTGGCATAACTACACATAGAGAAATTAAAACACAGTAATTTGACTGTAAATCCTTGGAGGGATATACCCTAAGAATAAAAAGAATTGCCCCATTCCCCCGACCCCAAAATCCTAAACTGTTTTCAATAATCATATTATTGATGAAGCTATGTTATTATTATTGTTGTTGTTATTCTGAGACATTTGTATGTGTACTGTGGGATAAACCAAATGTGTAATAATATTTATATTACTGAAAAACAAGAATTTCCTATTGCAAGAAGATACAAATGTAAGCTTGATGAGATCAGGTTAAAATTTTGTAGTCCTGATTGTGAACTGGGAGTATCAGGATGAACTCCATATGTTTTATGTTACATCCATCCACACATACACACACACACACACTGCCTAGCAAGGCCTAGAAACAAGGATCATCCTGGAAGGAATGAGTAACCCTAGCAATCAGATTATGAACTCTATATACCATCCCCCCCAAAGAAATCAGGCTTCCTTGGAGAAGGGTCTGAAGCAGCAAATATATAAGATGAGCCTAGAACATCTTGTCACACCATAAAAGCAAACAAAGCATCAAAGATTACTAGAGTTGGGGGGACCTTCAAGGTGGCGGAGGAGTAAGACGTGGAGATCACCTTCCTGCCCACAAATACATCAAAAATACATCTCCATGTGGAACAACTCCTACAGAACACCTACTGAACGCTGGCAGAAGATCTCAGACTTCCCAAAAGATGCCTGAGGGCGACCTATATGCAGAGGTGGGGCCCAAACCAAAGCTGAACCCTGGCAACTGTGCGAACAAAGAAGAGAAAGGGAAATTTCTCCGTGCAGCCTCAGGAGCAGCGGATTAAACCCCACAATCAACTTGATGTACCCTGCATCTGTGCAATATCTGAAGAGACAATGAATGTTCCCAAAATTGAGGCGGTGGACTTTAGGAGCAACTGTAGGCTTGGGGTTTGCTGTCTGCGACTGATTCGTTTCTGATATTTATGTTTATCTTAGTTTAGTTTTTAGCGCTTGTTATCATTGGTGGATTTCTTTATTGGTTTGGTTGCTCTCTTCTTTTCTTTTAAAACTATTATTATTATTTTATGTTAATAATTTTTCTTTTTAATTTTTTTTCTTTTTTTTTTCCTCCCTTTTCTTCTGAGCTGTGTGGCTGACAGGCTCTTGGTGCTCCGGCCTGGTGTCAGGCCTGAGCCTCTGAGGTAGGAAAGCCAAGTTCAGGACACTGGACCACCAGAGACCTCCCGGCCCCATGTAATATCAATCAGCGAAAGCTGTCCCAGAGATCTCCATCTCAATGCTAAGACCCAGCTCCACCCAATGGCTAGCAAGCTCCAGGGCTGGATGCCCCATGCCAAACAACTAGTAAGACAGGAACACAACCCCACCCATTAGCAGAGAGGCTGCCTAAACTCATAAGAAGGTCACAGACACACCAAAACACACCACCGGACAGCCCTGCCCACCAGAGAGACAAGATCCAGCCCCACCCACCAGAACACAGGCACAAGTCCCCTCCACCAGGAAGCCTATACAAGGCACTGAACCAACCTCACCCACTGGGGGCAGATACCAAAAACAATGGGAACTATGAACCTGCAGCCTGCAAAAAGGAGACCCCAAACACAGTAAGTTAAACAAAATGAGAAGACAGAGAAATATGCAGCACATGAAGGAGCAAGGTAAAAACCCACCAGACCAGACAAATGAAGAGGAAATAGGCAGTCTATCTGAAAAAGAATTCAGAGTAACGATAGTAAAGATGATCCAAAATCTTGGAAAGAGAATGGAGAAAATACAAGAAATGTTTAACAAGGACCTAGAAGAATAAAGAGCAAACAAACAACGATGAACAACACAATAAATGAAATGAAAAATTCTCTAGAAGGAATCAGTAGCAGAATAACTGAGGCAGAAGAATGGATAAGTGACCTGGAAGATAAAATAGTGGAAATAACTACTGCAGAGCAGAAAAAAGAAAAAAGAATGAAAAGAATTGAGGACAGTCTCAGGGACCTCTGGGACAACATTAAATACACCAACATTCGAATTACAGGGGTCCCAGAAGAAGAAGAAGAAAAAAAGGGACTGAGAAAATATTTGAAGAGATTATAGTTGAAAACTTCCCAAACATGGGAAAGGAAATAGTCAATCAATTCCACGAAGCGCAGAGTGTCCCATACAGGATATATCCAAGGAGAAACATGTCAAGACACATATTAATCAAACTATCAAAACTTAAATACAAAGAAAAAATATTAAAAGCAGCAAGGGAAAAGAAACAAATAACATACAAGGGAATCCCCATAAGGTTAACAGCTGATCTTTCAGCAGAAACTCTGCAAGCCAGAAGGGAGTGGCAGGACATATTTAAGGTGATGAAAGGGAAAACCTACAACCAAGATTACCCTACCCAGCAAGGATCTCATTCAGGTTCGATGGAGAAATTAAAACCTTTACAGACAAGCAAAAGTTAAGAGAATTCAGCACCACCAAACCAGCTTTACAACAAATGCTAAAGGAACTTATCTAGGCAGGAAACACAAGAGGAGGAAAAGACCTACAAAGACAAACCCAAAACAATTAAGAAAATGGTAATAGGAACATACATATTGATAATTACCTTAAATGTAAATGGATTAAATGCTCCAACCAAAAGACACAGGCTTGCTGAATGGATACAAAAACAAGACCCATCTATATGCTGGCTACAAGAAACCCACTTCAGACCTAGGGACACATACAGACTGAAAGTGAGAGGATGGAAAAAGATATTCCATGCAAATGGAAATCAAAAGAAAGCTGGAGTAGCAATTCTCATACCAGACAAAACAGACTTTAAAATAAAGACTATTACAAGAGACAAAGAAGGACATTACATAGTGATCAAGGGATCAATCCAAGAAGAAGATATAACAATTGTAAATATTTACGCACCCAACATAGGAGCACCTCAATACATAAGGCAAATGCTAACAGCCACAAAAGGGGGAATCAACAGTAACACAAAAATAGTGGGGGACTTTAACACCCCACTTTCACCAATGGACAGATCATCCAAAATGAAAATAAATAAGGAAACACAAGCTTTAAATGACACATTAGACAAGATGGACTTAATTGATATTTATAGGACATTCCATCCAAAAACAACAGAATATACTTTCTTTTCAAGTGCTCATGGAACATTCTCCAGAATAGATCATATCTTGGGTCATAAATCAAGCCTTGGTAAATTTAAGAAAATTGAAATTGTATCAAGTATCTTTTCCGACCACAACACTACGAGACTAGATATTAATTACAGGGAAAAAAACTGTAAAAAATACAAACACATGGAGGCTAAACAATATGCTACTAAATAACCAAGAGATCACTGAAGAAATCAAAGAGGAAATCAAAAAATATCTAGAAACAAATGACAATGAAAACACGATGACCCAAAACCTATGGGATGCAGCAAAAGCAGTTCTAAGAGGGAAGTTTATAGTAATACAATCCTACCTCAAGAAACAACAAACATCTCAAATAAACAACCTAACCTTACACCTAAAGCAATTAGAGAAAGAAGAAGAAGAACAAAAAAACCCCCAAAGTTAGCAGAAGGAAAGAAATCATAAAGATCAGATCAGAAATAAATGAAAAAGAAATGAAGGAAACAATAGCAAAGATCAATAAAACTAAAAGCTGGTTCTTTGAGAAGATAAACAAAATTGATAAACCATTAGCCAGACTCATCAAGAGAAAAAGGGAGAAGACTCAAATCAACAGAATTAGAGACGAAAAAGGAGAAGTAATAGCTGACACTGCAGAAATAAAAAGGATCATGAGAGATTACTACAAGCAACTATATGTCAATAAAATGGACAACCTGGAAGAAATTCTTAGAAGAGCACAATCTTCCGAACTGAACCAGGAAGAAATAGAAAATATAAACAGACCAATCACAAGCATTGAAATGGAAACTGTGATTAAAAATCTTCCAACAAACAAAAGTCCAGGACCAGATGGCTTCACAGGTGAATTCTGTCAAACATTTAGAGAAGAACTAGCATCTATCCTTCTCAAACTCTTCCAAAATATAGCAGAGGAAGGAACACTCTCAAACTCATTCTACGAGGCCACCATCACCCTGATACCAAAACCAGACAAAGATGTCACAAAAAAAGAAAACTACAAGCCAATATCACTGATGAACATAGATGCAAAAATCCTCAACAAAATACTAGCAAACAGAATCCAACAACACATTAAAAGGATCATACACCACGATCAAATGAGGTTTATCCCAGGAATGCAAGGATTCTTCAATATACGCAAATCAATCAATGTGATACACCCTATTAACAAATTGAAGGATAAAAACCATATGATCATCTCAGTAGATGCAGAAAAAGCTTTCAACAAAATTCAACACCCATTTATGATAAAAACTCTCCAGAAGGTAGGCACAGAGGGAACCTACCTCAACATAATAAAGGTCACATATGACAAACCCACAGCCAACACTGTTCTCAATGGTGAAAAACTGAAACCATTTCCTCTAAGATCAGGAACAAGCAAGGTTGCCCACTCTCACCACTATTATTTAACATAGTTTTGGAAGTTTTAGCCACAGCAATCAGAGAAGAAAAAGAAATAAAAGGAATCCAAATCGGAAAAGAAGTAAAACTGTCACTGTTTGTAGATGACATGATACTATACATAGAGAATCCTAAAGATGCTACCAGAAAACTAGTAGAGTTAATCAATGAATTTGGTAAAGTAGCAGGATACAAAATTAATGCACAGAAATCTCTTGCATTCCTATACACTAACGATAAAAAATCTGAAAGAAAAATTAAGGAAACACTCCTATTTTCCACTGCAACAAAAAGAATAAAATACCTAGGGATAAACCTACCTAAGGAGACAAAAGACCTGTATGCAGAAAACTGTAAGACACTGATGAAAGAAATTAAAGACGATACAGACAGATGGAGAGATATACCACGTTCTTGGATTGGAAGAATCAACATTGTGAAAATCATTATACAACCCAAAGCAACGTACAGATTCAATGCAATCCCTATCAAATTACCAATGGCATTTTTCACAGAACTAGAACAAAAAATTTCACAATTTGTATGGAAACACAAAAGACCCCGAATAGCCAAAGCAAGGTTGAGAAAGAAAAACAGAGCTGGAGGAATCAGGCTCCCTGACTTCAGACTAGGGGAACCTAGGGACAGGAGAGGAATAAAGACGCAGACGTAGAGAATGGACTTGAGGACACGGGGAGGCGGAAGGGTAATCTGGGACGTAGTGAGAGAGTAGCACTGACATATATACACTACCAGGTGTAAAATAGATAGCTAGTGGGAAGCAGCTGCATAGCACAGGGGGATCAGCTCGGTGCTTTGTGACCACCTAGAGGGGTGGGATAGGGAGGGTGGGAGGGAGACGCAAGAGGGAGGGGATATGGGGATATATGTATACATATAGCTAATTCACTTTGTTATACAGCAGAAAGTAACACAACATTGTAAAGCAACTATACTCCAATAAAGATGTTAAAAAAAAAAAGATTACTAGAGTTACGCCAAAAGGACTTGGAAGCTACCCAGCATAAGGTGTCCCTGGTCAAGTTGAGCATTAAAAAGCATCATGACTACAATAGGTTGAAACATAACAAATGTGTTTAAACATTTAAATCTTATAAATCCCTAATAATATTCTTTAAAACCCCAAATAACCCGTGAGTCACCTTTTAGGGATGTTAGGAATACACTTTATTATTTTAAAATCTGGTCAGTAAAGCAAAAGAGGGAGGAGTGGGTAGAGGTATTGCTGAGACAAGACTGGCCTTGTACTGATCATTGTTGAAGAGAGTGATAGATACATCAGGTTCATTATATTATTCTCTCTTCTTTGTAACACATTTTCAAAATAAAAATAAACTTTAAATGATAGAACAGGTTGAGAAATGAGAAATCTTAGAATGTCTTGAAACTCTTTAGAATCATAGTCATTTAATCCTAACAACAATCCTATATGGTGACCAAGGATATAGATATTATTATCCCCACTTTACCCTGGAGGAAATAAGTGTAAAGAATCCTTTGAATCAGGATTCAAGCCCACATGTTCTTAGCCCAAAGGCTCACTATTTCAGAGTTGCCTCTTTAATATTCTCATCTTTTATATCAGCATTAATAAAACTTTCCTTGCCTATGTGAGGCTAATGGGGGGCTGCAATGAGAAAAGTACTTGGAAAACAAATCTTTGTATAAATATTTTACTGTCATTTGAAAACTGGGGATAAGATCTGCCCTATGCGGTTGCTGTGAGGATCCACTGAGAACTGTGATTTGAAGATAGATAGACAGATATCAAGAGAGAGAAACAGAAAACCCTCAAAGATGAGTGAGGTTGCAATTACCCTGATACCTCTATCATCACTCACAGGACTTCAGGGTTAAATGAGAAGTGCAGCTTCAAACCCAGGGTCTAGACTCTCCAGCTGACCCAGGGATAGGAAGGTTCCAGGAGGGACACCTGATGCTCTGGGGACGATCAGGGATCAAGAAAGACACCTGATACCCTGCAAGCTGCAAGAAGAGCAGCTCTGAGGCCCAGCTGGGTGGGGACCATGGTCAGGTTGCTGGGCATCTCAGGCACTGCCTCCAGGTTCCAGAAGGTCAGACACCTGCTCTCTCTCGGTGTTCATATCTTAATGTCTGCCTGGAGAGTACCTACAGATCTCTTCTCAGCAAATGTTCATTCTCAGATTGTCCTTCCCTCTGCCACAGAAGAAAAGTGGGTCTGGGGACTCTCTAAGACTTTTTCACCTTGGAATTCCATGATTCTATAAATGCTTATTTCTGAAGAAGTACAAAGTCAAACTTGTCCTGAGTCCTGGTTCATGTGCTCCCTCCCTCTGGATATTTAGTCTGAGCTCAGGGAACAAGAACTCTCTCTATCTCTGTCTCTTGCTTGAGGTTCTTACTTAAACATTTAAAAAATTACTTTATTTGTTTTTTGAATAGGTAACCCCTTCACATGATATGAAACTCAAAAGATACAAGAGTGTATAGTAGAAGTATAGTATATATAAGTAAATTTCCCTCCCAATCTTGTCCTGCAGTTTCCTAGTCCCACTGAGCCCCTCTCCCCGACCAGCCACTCTTACCAGTCTCTTGTGTATCCTTCCAGAGACGTCCATGCATACATAGATACACTTTAAAAATTATAGCATACTATACAAATTTTCTCCTAACTTGCCTTTTTCAGTTAATTTCTTAGATGTCTTTCTATATTAGTTCATATGAAACTGCCTTATTACTTTTAGCAGCTGTATAGTATTCCATTGTATGAACATACAATAATTTACTCAACCCTCTACTGATAGACATTTAGGATGTTTGTAATCCCTGGATGTAGAAAATTGCTGCAATACATATCTTTGGATAAATATGATTTCTCTCATTTGCAAGATTATTTTTAGGATAAATTCTTGGATGCAGAATTCTTAGGTCAAAGGGAATGTGGCTAAATTGTTCTCTATGAAAGTTTTCACAACTTAAACTCCCACCAGCAATTTATAAAAGTTCCTGTTTTCCTTCTCCAACATGCTGTTGTTATTATTATTTTTTAATTTTAACCATCTGATGCACAGAAATTGGTGTCCCTTTGTGGTTCTCTTACTATAGTGAGGTTGAGCACTTTTCTTTTCTTTGAATTATTGTATTCTTTGCCCAGTTCTCTACTGGGTAGTTGGTTTATTCTTATCAGTTTGAAGGAACTCTTTAGTTTTTAGGAAAATTACCCCTTTATTTATAAGAGGAGCTGCAAACTGTCCATATCATTATTATTATTTTTTTAAATTAATTAATTTATTATTTATTTATTTTTGGCTGTGTTGGGTCTTCGTTTCTGTGCAAGGGCTTTCTCTAGTTGTGGCAAGCGGGAGCCACTCTTCATTGCGGTGTGCGGGCCTCTCACTATCGCGGCCTCTCTTGCTGCGGAGCACAGGCTCCAGATGCGCAGGCTCAGTAGTTGTGGCTCACGGGCCTAGTTGCTCTGCGGCATGTGGGATCTTCCCAGACCAGGGCTCGAACCCGTGTCCCCTGCATTGGCAGGCAGATTCTCAACCACTGCGCCACCAGGGAAGCCCATATCATTATTTTTATCCTGACTTTATTTATGGTGTTTTGCCATGCAAAAAAAGTTTTTTCATAGTTATAGATCTTTGTCATTGTTTTTGTCATACTTAGGCCTCTTATTTCAAGAATATTTTTAAGTATTCCTATGTTTTCTTTAGCATTTCTATAGTTTAATATTTATGTTTCAATCTTCTATTCATCTGGAAATTACTTTGAAATCATAGGAGGGAGGACTATAACTTTATAAATATATAAGATGGCTTTCCCAACACCATGTACTGAAGAATTCACATTTTACCCTTTGATTTGAAATGCCTATTTTTTTTTCATATATTAAACCCCCTTATGTGTTTGGGTCTATTCCTGGATTTTCTCTTCCACTCATCTATTTATCTCTTCATACGCAGGTACCACACACTTTTAATTACTGTAGTTTATTTGATTTGATTTTAAAGAATTTTCCTGTTTATTTTTGCTTTTTTTTTTCACATGAACTACAAAATCAGATTCTCTAGTTTTTTTTTAATCAGATGGTATTTTTAAAAAATCATATTAAAATTATAAATTAACTTAGAGAGAATTGACATATTTATGATGTTGAATCTACTTAAGAATGTGACATACCTTAAATTTGTTTAAATTTTCTTTGGGGTTTTTCAACTACATTTTGAAGTTTTCTCATATAGATTATATACATTCTTGTTATATTTATTATTATGCATTTGATCTTTCATTAAGCTATTTTAAAGAACTGTCTTAGGGACTTCCCTGGTGGCGCAGTCATTAAGAATCCACCTGCCAATGCAGGGGACACGGGTTCGAGCCCTGGTCCGGGAAGATCCCACGTGCCGCGGAGCAGCTAAGCCCGTGCACCACAACTACTGAGCCCGCGCTCTAGAGCCCATGAGCCACAACCACTGAGCCCGCGTGCCACAACTACTGAAGCCCACGTGCCTAGAGCCCATGCTCTGCAACAAGAAAAGCCACCTCAATGAGAAGCCCACGCACTGCAATGAAGAGTAGCCCCCACTCGCCACAGCTAGAGAAAGCCCGCATGCAGCAACAAAGACCCAACGCAGCCAAAAATTAACAAAATTTAAAAAAAAGAATTGTTTTATATTAATTTCGAATTCCACTATTTTGAATTTTATTTCCTAAATAATCCATCATTCAAAGGGAAAGCTTCAAGGGAAATTTAAAAAATACATTGAACTGAACGAAAATTAAAATACAACATATCCAAATCTGTGGGACACAGCTAAAGCAGTGCTGAAGGGAAATTTATAGCACTAAATACATATGTTAAAAAAAAAAGGAAAAGTTTCAAATCAGTAGTATAAGGTCCCACTTCAAGAAAGTAGAAAAAGAGGAGCAAAATAAACCCAAAGCAAGCAGAATGAAG
The DNA here is from genome assembly GCF_965194825.1 of Balaenoptera physalus. Lineage (NCBI taxonomy): Eukaryota > Metazoa > Chordata > Mammalia > Artiodactyla > Balaenopteridae > Balaenoptera > Balaenoptera physalus. The sequence goes on from NC_138882.1 coordinate 34,326,486, forward strand.
GAAATAAAAAACAGAAATTAATGAAATAGAAAACAAAAACAATAGAAAAAAATCAATGAAATAAACTGGTTCTTTGAAAAGGTTAATATGATTGACAAACCTCTAGCAAAACTGAAGAAGAAAAAAAAGAGAGATGACACAGTTGCCAACATCAGGAATGAAAAAAGTGAATGTCATTACAGACCCTGCAGACATCAAAAGAATACTAAGAAAATACTATGAACAATTCCACACCCATAAATTAAAAAACTTAGTTGAAATGGAACAATTCTTTGAAAAACACAAACTACCACAGTCCTCAGTAGGTACTAGATAATTTGAATAGGTTTATAATCATTAAAGAAATTGAACTCATAATTTAAAAATTCCCCAAAGAGAAATCTCCAGGCCCAAATTCTTTCACTAGAGAATTTTAACAAACTCTTAAAGATAATCAACACCAAGTCTATAAAATCTCTTCCAAACTATAAAAGAGGAGAGGACACTTTCGAATTCATTTGATGTAGCCAGTGTTATCTTGATACCAAAATCAAATGAAGACAGTATAAGAAAGAAAGAAAGAGAGAGAGAAAGAAAGAAAGAAAGAAAGAAAGGAAGGAAGGAAGGAAGGAAGAAAGAGGAAGGAAGGAAGGAAAAAAAATTAGCAGACCAATAATACCTCTCATGAATATAGATACAAAAATCCTTAACAAAATATTAGCAAATAGAATTCAGCAATATATAAAAAGAATTATACACCATGACCAAGTAGGGTTCATTCCAGGGATGTAAGGCTGGTTTAATATTCTAAAATCAATCAATGTAATCTACCATATTAACAAGCTAAAGAAGAAAAACACATGACCATATCAATCAATGAAGGAAAAGCATTTGACAAAATTCAACACCCAGTCATGATAAAGAAAAAAAGTCTCAGAAACATAGGAAGTGAGAGAAAATTCCTCAACTTGATTTTTAAAAATCTACAAAAATCCACAGCTAACATTATACTTAATGGTGAAAAACTGAATGCTTTCTCCCCTAAAACTGGAGACAAGGCAAGGATGTCTACTTTCACCACTCTTATTCAACATAGTGCTGGACATTTTAGCCATTGGAATAAGACAAGAAAAGGAAATAAAGGGCATACAAGTCAGAATGGAAGAAATAAAACTGTTTCTATGTACTGATAACATGATGGTCTATGTAAAAAATCCCAAGAAAACTACAAAAAAATTGTCTTAGAACTGGAGCCATCAAAGTCTCAGGATACAAGGTAAACACACAAAAATCAATTGTATTTCTGTATATAAGCAATGAACCCATGGAAAAATTTAAAATACCACTTACAGTCCCTCAAAAAAATAAATACCTAAGTATAAAATGAACAAAACATGTACAGGACTTGTATGCTGAAAACTACTGATGAAGTAAATCAAAGATCTAAATAAATGGAGAGACATATCATGTTCATGGATTGGAAGACTCAATGCAGTAAACATGCAAATTCTCCCCAAATTGATACACTGGTTTAAAGCAACCTTTATCAAAATTCCAAGATTTTTAGTAGATATAGACAGATTACTCTAAAATTTATATGGAAATACAAAAGAACTAGAATAGCTAAAATAATTTTGAAAAAGAAGAAAAATGGGAAAAATCAGGCTACCCAATTGAAAGACTCATTATATAGCTACAGTAATCAAAACTATGTGGTATTGGTGGAGGAACAGACACATAGTTCAATGGAACAGAATTGAAAACACAGAAATAGCCCAACACAAATATGCTCAACTGATTTTTGACAAAGAGGCCAAAGCAATCGAGGAAGATAGCCTTTTCAATAAATGGTGCTGGAGGAATTGGACATCCATAGGATCCACAGGCTAAAAAAAAAAAATTCTTAACCCAAGTCCTTATACAAAAATGGGCTCCAAATGGATGGTGGACTTAAAATGTAAAACTATAAAACCTGTAGAATAAATACAAGAGAAAATCTAGGCAAACAGTTCTTAGATTTGATGCCAAAAGCAAGATCCATAGAAGCAAAAATTGATAAACTAGACTTCAAAATTTAAAACTTTGCTTTTCAGGAGATAAGAGTGGGAGAAACCACGCATATGACAAAGAACTAGCTCTTTGTCACAGAATATAACTAGAATATAAAATAAAGAACCTAAAAACTCGGCAGTAAAGATGCAAACAACCCAATTAGGACATGGCCAAAGTCATGGTAAAGACACTTCACTGAAGTAGATATTCAGATGGCAAATAAGCACTTGAAAAGATATTCAACATCATTAACCATCAGGGGAATGCAAATTAAAACCACAATAAAAAGAAAAACCCAGTGAGATATCACTACACATCTATCAGAATGACTAAAATAAAAAATAGTGACAACAGCAAATGCTGACAAGAGGTGGAAAAACTAGATCACTCATACATTGCTGGTGGAAATGTAAAATGGTACGTCCAGCCTAGAACACAGTTCGGCAGTTTCTTAAAAAGAAAAACTACACATGTAACTATCATGTAACCCAGCAAATGCACTTCTGGGCATTTATCCCAGAGAAATAAAGACTTATGTTCATACCAAAACCTGTACAAGAATGTTTATAGTGGCTTTATTCATAATAGCCCAAAACTGGAAACAACCCAGGTATCCTTTAATGGATGAATGGTTAAACAAAACAGCAGTATGTCCACATCATGGGACACTACCCAGCAATAAAAAGGAAAGAACTATTGAAACATACATTAACTTAGATAAATCTCCAGAGAATTATGCTGAGTGAAAAAAGTCAACCCAAAAGGTTAAAGTGTGTAATTCCATTTATATAACATTCTGGAAATGACAAAATTATAGAAATGCAGAACAGATTTGTGGTTGCCACGGGTTAAGGAAGGGGGGTGGTGATGGGAGGAGGTGGGTGTGGCTATAAAAGGTCAACAAGAGGTATCTTTGTAGTGATGGAAGTGTTTTTTATCTTGACAGTATATCGTCAATATCCTAGTTTTGCAAGGTGTTACTACTGGTGGAACCTGGGCAAACTGTATAAATGATCTCTCTGTATTATTTGCTGTAACTGCATATGAATCTATAATTGTCTCAAAATTTAAAAATTAATTAAAAATAGTTTTCAGTTGATTCCTTTTGAATTCCATGTAAATAATTATATCACCTGTAAATAATTATAATATCTCCTCATTTCCAATTTTTATACCTCATTTCTTTCTTTTGGCAGATTCAACTTAATGTTAGGCATAGGAAAACAAATTAGGAAAGAAAAATCTGCTATCATATAAAGTAATACAAACTGGATGGAAATAATTTTTTAACATATTCTCATTACAGGCTAGCACAGATTACAGAATTTTGACAGTATTTCTAAAACCTAGATGTATTTAAAAGCGATTGCTCCTCAGAACAAATTGCCCAAAGCTAAGAGCATCATGAATGTTCAAAAATGACATTTCCAAGAAAAGAGATTCATTAGCCTTCCTTGATAACTTGCTTCACTAAGTGGGTCTCACATTCCAAATGAGCAAAAAAATCCCACTAAAATCCGACACTGTTATTTCAGTACAGCTGGACCTGCATTCTGAAGCCATCAGCAAGAGGAAAAAGAGGTTCTCTAAATGCAAGAAAGATGGGCATTCACTCTGGAAAGTTCCAGACAGATGTGAGCACTCTCACTCACAGTTTCAGCAAAGTTAGACCAGTCAAACAGAACAGTAAACAATGTGGAGAAACATTATCTTCAAAATGTGCCCAGGGTATAGGGGTAGAGGATCAAGAGGTACAAACCATTACGTATAAAATAAGCCACAAGGATATGTTGTACAACACAGGGAATATAGCCAATATTTTACAGTAACTACAAATGGAGTATAACCTTTAAAAATTGTGAACCACTATATTGTACACCTGTAACTTATACAATATTGTACATCAATTATGCTTCATTTTAAAAATGTGCCCAGAGTGATTGCTGGTGATAGTGGGGAGGCCAGCATCAAGTGGGCCCCTGCAGCTCTGCCTGCTGCATAGTAAGGGGAGGAACAACCAGGAGAGCCTAGAGGGGTCTGCGCAGCCACTGGAAAGACACTGGTAAGAGAACAAAATGACAAGCCACAGACTGAGAGAAAATGTTTGAAAAACATAAATCTGATAAAGGGATGGTTGCAGAATATACAATGAATTCTCAACTGAATAATAAGAAAACAAACAACCCAATAAAAAATAAGCAAAAGATCTAAACAGATCTTCACCAAAGAAGATATATTTGGCAAATAAGCACTCAAAAAGATGTTCAACACCCTTAGTCATTAGGGAGGTGCAAATTAAAACCACGAGATACCATGAGATACCATTATATACCTGTTAGAATAATAGCTCAAAAAACCCCCAAAACTAAAAACCTTACAATACCATGTGCTGGTGAGGATGTGAACTGAAACTTGCATACATTGCTGGTGGGAATAAAAAAATAGTACAGCTACTTTGGAAAACAGTTTGGCAGATTCTTAGAAAGTGAAACATACAGTTACCATATAACCCAGTAATCCCACTCCTAGGTATTCACCAAAGAGAAATGAATATATATGTCTACACAAAAACCTACATGTGAAAATGTATAGCAAGTTTATTCATAATTGCCAAAAACTAGAAATAAGCCAAATATCTGTCAACAGGAGAGTGGATAAATAAACTGTGGTACATAATACTATGGAATACTGCTTACCAATAAAAAGAAATGATCTACTAATACATGCAGCAAATCAGAGGCATCCCCAGTGCATTGTTAAGTAAAAGAAGCCAGTCTCAAAAGACTACATCCTATATGATTTCATTTATATGACATTTTAGGAAATGCATACTCTAGGGACATAATAAAGATCAGTAGTTACCAGAAGCTGGGATTGGGGGGTAGAAGATTAACAAAAAAGGGGTACATGAGAACTTTATGGAATGATGGAAATGCTCTGTATTTTGATTACAGTGGTGGTTACATAACTGTATGTGTTTGTAATATTCATAGGACTGTACACCTAACAAAAGTGAATTTTATTCTATCTAAGTTATACCTCAATAGACCCAACTTGGGGAAAAAACCTCTTAAGGTATGGGAAAAGACAAATTAAAACCTAGGAGAAGATATTGGATATACACATCTTACAAAGGATTACCTTCAAGAATATATAAATAAGTTCTATAAGTAAATAAGAGGATAAACAATCCAATAGAAAGATGGCTAATAAACATATTGATGATTGGGAAATGCAAATCAAGACCATAATGAGATACCAATTTACACTCATTCGATTTGCAAAAATTATTAAATCTGATGATATCAAGTGCTGAAAGAGGAACAAAAAATAACAGTGTTGGTGAGGATGTGGAGAAACTGGAACCCTCCTACATTGCTGGTGGGAATGTAAGATGGTGCAGCCTTTATGGAAAACAGCACAGTGGTTCCTCAAAAAATTAAAAACAGAATTATCATATGATCTGGCGATTCCACTTTTGGGTATGTATAAAAAAGAATTGAAAGCAAGGTCTCAAAGAAATATCTGCACATCCATGTTCACAGCAGCATTATTTAAGATAGCCAAAAGGTGGAAGCAACCCAAGCATTCATCAACAGATGAATGGATTAACAAAATGTGGTATAAACATACAATGGAATATTATTCAGCCTTAAAAAGGAAGGGGAGGGCTTCCCTGGTGGCGCAGTGGTTGAGAATCTGCCTGCTAATGCAGGGGACACGGGTTCGAGCCCTGGTCTGGGATGATCCCACGTGCCGCGGAGCAACTAGGCCCGTGAGCCACAACTACTGAGCCTGCGCGTCTGGAGCCTGTGCTCCGCAACGAGAGAGGCCACGATAGTGAGAGGCCCGCGCACCGCGATGAAGAGCTGCCCCCGCTTGCCACAACTAGAGAAAGCCCTCGCACAGAAATGAAGACCCAACACAGCCAAAAAAAATAAAATTAATTAATTAATTAATTAAAAAAAAAAAAGGAAGGGGATTCTAACGTGTGCTACAACATGGATAAACTTTGAGGATACTATGTAAATTGAAATAAGTCAGTCACAAAAGGACAAATACTGTATGATTCCACTTATATGAGGTACCTAAAGTAGTCAGATTTCATGGAGACGTAAGTAGAATGGTGGTTGCCGGGGGAGGAGGGATGGGGAGCTGTTCTTTAATGGGTACAGGCTTTCAGTTTTGCAAGATGAAAAGAGTTCCGAAGACTAGTTGTACAACAATGTGAATGTACTTAACACTACAGAGCTGCACACTTAAAAATGGTTTAAATGGTAAATTTTATGTCATGTATATCTTACTACAATTAAAAAAGAAAGATAATGATTACTTCTGGTAGTGGGGGAGGTGGAGAGAACAGCTGAATGGTTGTAGTGGGACCATAAGATTAGATATTTGCTATTCTCAAAGTCCTACTTTTTGCAGTAGGTGGTAGATTTGCAGGTACTTACAATATTACTATAGATAAGTAGGTACAAAAATAGCCAATTAGGAAAGAAAGCAGGTAGCAAGGAAGGAAGGTAAGAAGGAAGGAAGGGGGGAAGGAGGGAGAGAAGGAATAAAAGAGAGAAGAGAAACAGCAGGGCATGCATGGACCAATGATGAGAATTAATCATGAATCAAGGATTATAATTAATCCAATGCTGTGTACCTAAGGTTCTCCCCCGCAAAAGTCTGTTCCAATGGGTCAAAGGAATCCTAGATTACCTAAAATGAAAGGATCTCAGAAATCTCTAATTGAATTCCATCATTCAATGTGATGAGAAAAGTGATGCAGAAATAGATGAGAAATGTGAATAACGCTCAGAGATGTTCAATGATCTCTCTGTCACACAGCTATTTACGTTCTAATCCTTTCTCAGCCATGTTTGTTAAAACAGGCAGCAGCAATGAGGGCAAATTAAGAACACACATCCATTCTTACACTAACCATCAATTTTAATCCTTACAACATTCCTATAAGGAAGGCATCATTATCCTGATTTTACACATTAGAAATCTGAAGCCTAGTGATGTTAAAAAAAAAACAAAAAACTTGCCTAGCATCTCTCAGCTGGTGAGTGGCAGAGCCAACACTCAAACCCAGGTTGGTGGGTGTCTCCAGAGCCCACACTCCTTTGATGCCACGTGGAAGCCTAGTTCACAGCAATAAAGCAAGATTCCAACTGCTACTTTGTGAATGGCCCTGGATTTCTTTTAAAAGTTCTCTTTGTGATTATATCAGAAAATTGTCATTATGCCCAAGGGGGAAAAGGGGTATAATTACACTTGGTTTATATATTCCATATGTCTTGGTTTTAAAATATACCATGAATGAGAGACAAATTTGTAATGGTAACATGACCTTGCCAGAGAAATGTTTTGATTTATAGAAAACTCTTCTTAAAGAAGATAAAGTAGGTATGTCATAGCAATTGGACCCCTAGTTCTGTGACTAGAACCTAGGAAGAAATGCTCCAGTGAAAGATAGGCTCCTGCTTCAGATGGAAGAGACTTGGAAAAGATCACAAACTGGTAGACAGGAGTGGGTGAGGGCAGCACTCTACAAAGGCTGAGCCATCATCAGGGATGTGGGAAACACCCTGAGTCTTTGACTCCCAACTGGGCCTCAACAACATGCTTCACAGAACAAGCTAACAAGTGAAAATGGGAATCTGACTCTATCAAATTATCCATGACATTTTTCACAGAACTAGAACAAATAATCCAAAAATTTATATGGAATCATAAAAGACCCAGAATTGCCAAAGCAATCCTGAGGAACAAAAACAAAGCAGAAGATATAACTCTCCAGACTTCAGACAATACTACAAAGCTACAGTAATCAAAACTGTGGTATGGGAACAAAAACAGACATACGGATCAATGGAACAGAATATAGAGAGCCCAGAAACAAATCCACACACCTATGGTCAATTAATTTTCGACAAAGGAGGTAAGAATATAAAATGGGAAAAAGACAGTCTCTTCAGCAAGCGTGCTGGGAAAGTTGGAGAGCCGCATGTAAATCAATGAAGTTAGAACACACCCTCACACCATGCACAAAAATAAACTCAAAATGGCTTAAAGACTTAAATATAAGACATGACACCATAAAACTCCTAGAAGAGAGCATAGGCAAAACATTCTCTGACATAAATCGTACCAATGTTTTCTTAGGTCAGTCTCCCAAGGCAATAGAAATAAAAACAAACAAAAACAAATGGGACCTAGTCAAACTTACAAGCTTTTGCATAGCAAAGGAAACCATAAAAAAACCTAAAAGACAACCTACGGAATGGGAGAAAATAGTTGCAAATGAGGCGACTGACAAGGGCTTAATCTCCAAAATATACAAACAGCTCATACAACTCAACAACAAAAAAAACTAACAACCCAATAGAAAAATGGGCAGAAGACCTAAATAGACATTTCTCCAAAGAAGACAAACAGATGGCCTGTAGGCCCATGAAAAGATGCTCAACATCACTAATTATTAGAGAAATGCAAATCAAAACTACAATGAGGTGTCACCTCACACCAGTCAGAATGGCCATCATTAAAAAGTCTACAAATAACAAATGCTGGAGAGGGTGTGAAGAAAAGGGAACCATCCTGCACCGTTGGTGGGAGTGTTAAGTTGGTGCAGCCACTACGCAAAACAGTATGGAGGATCCTTAAAAAACCAAAAATATGATCCAGCAATGCCACTCCTGGGCATATACCTGGACAAAACTATAATTCAAAATGATATGCACCCCTATGTTCATAGCAGCACTATTCACAACAGCCAAAACATGGAAACAACCTAAATGTCCATCGACAGATGAATGGATAAAGAAGATGTGGTTCATATATATAATGGAATATTACTCAGCCATAAAAAGAACAAAATAATGCCATTTGCAGCAACATGAATGCAACTAGAGATTATCACACTAAGTAAAGTAAGCCAGAAAGAGAAAGACAAATACCGTATCATATCACTTATGTGTGGAATCTAAAATATGGCACAAATGAACCTATCTACAAAACAGAAACAGACTCACAAGGAGATCAGACTTGTGGTTGCCAAGGTGGGGGGTGGGGCGGGGAGGGAGAGGGATGGACTGGGAATTCAGGACTGGTAGATGCAAACTATTACATTTAGAATGGATAAACAACAAGGTCCTACTGTAGAGCACAGGGAACTATATCCAATCTCCTGGGATAAACCATAATGGAAAAGAATATTAAAAAAAGAATGTATATATGTGTAAAACTGAGTCACTTTGCTGTACAGCAGAGATTGACACAACATTGTAAATCAACTATACTTCAATAAAAAAAAAGAAAATGGGGATCTGACATTGTTCATGAGAGGCATTACTATCACACTTGTCCCAGCCATGTGCACATGGGGAGAGGACTCGCAAACCAAGATTACCCGCTACTTAGGACCAAAGGGGAGGAGCATGAGACACAAGGCAATTGAAACCACTTCTATACCCACTTCTTTTTGCTTGTAGATGCAACCAAGTAAATCTTTTTTTAAAAAAGTGGTAAAATATACATAACATAAAATTTACCATTCTAACCACTTTGAGTACGGTTCAGTGGCATTAAGTACATTCACCTTGTGGTGCAACCATCATTACCATCCATCCTAAGAACTTCTTCATCTTCCCAGACTGACACTCTGTACCCATTAAACAATATATCCCCATATTCCTCCCTCCACTTAGCACCTCCAAATAAATCATTTTAAAGTACTTGTGATAGAGTATCGAGTTTAGTCAAAACATGTGGTGGGCTAGGGAATCAGCCAGTCAAATTAGCTGTGAAGTCACTGAAGCAAAGACAGAACCCCAGTCCTCCAAGACTTTATCAACACAATGGGAGGATGATATTCTCAATTCCTGTACTTGGTTGGCTAATCCCACAACGCTTCACCTACTCTGTGCCCCCACATGTGCAGCTGCTCGTGGCTGAGGAAATACATACCTCGATGCTGTCTGGCTTCATTTTAATTCATGCTTTTGAATCTTAAGGGGGCCTTTAATGGCATGTGACAATCAAATGCATCTCCCCCTCATCTGCTCTCCCAGATGGCAATTCATACCTTCCCCTTTCTTCTTAACCTCCAATCTCTCCTTCCCCATTCTTTTTTCCTTTGTTTTAATTTTTATTATGAAGTATAATGAAGTACTATGAAGTATAGTGAGTGAATCTCCATATGCACACCAGCCAACATCGACAATTACTGACCCAAGGCCAATCACATATTATCTAACACACACACACACACACACACACACACACACACTTCTCCCCCACTTCTCCACTGGATTATTTTGAAGCAAACCCCTGTTACTGTATAATTTCATCTATAAATGTTGATTTTTTGGCATCTATCTTTAAAAGATGACCCTTTTACAAAACATAACCTCAGTAACATCACACCTCCAAAATTATCAATAATTTTTATTATCAAATATCCATTCAATGTCTGAATTTCCAATGGGCTCACAAATGTCCTTTTTTTTTACTGTTTGTTTGAATCAGGATCCAAATAAGGTCCACACATTAGCTGATAATTATGTCTCTTTTAAACTGTAAATTTCATCTCTTTATTTCCCTTACACTTTATTTTTTTTTTAAAGAAACTGGGGCTGCATCTCTGTTTTTTCCCTTACACTTTATTTTTTTTAAACTGGGATTCCCCCACCATTTCTTGGCTGATGGTCACGTTTATTCTTTGACAGAAAATAGAAGCAATGAGTAAGAACTTCCACAGGTGCCACCGCTCCATTTGCCTACCTACCTCTGTCTTGTACGTTTCACCTTCCCTCCCATATCTGTGGATGACCCATCCGTGCTCTGGACTCCATCCCCTCTTGCCCACTCAGCAACGGTGCTCCAGCAATTCTTCTCTTCCTCCTGCCTCATCATTACTGGATCCTTCCCACCAGCTTACAATGCTGTGATTTATCCCAACCCACAGATTAGCCTTCTCTTGCCCACACTCTCGCCTCTGGCTATGGCCCTATTTCTCTTCCCTTTACAGGAAAAATCCTTACAGATCTGCCCACGCTTACGTCCTCCAATTTCTCTTCTCCAAACTTCATTTAAACCAGTACCAGTCAAGATTCCCCCTGACAATTCAACCAAAACTGGTCTTATGAAGGTCACCTCAATAGCCTTAAATCCAGGGGTAAATAAACTCCTAGCTCTCATCTTTCTTGCTCCTAACACAAGTGATCACTCTGTCCTCCTGGAGCACTTCCTTCACTGGACATCTGGAACAGCACAATCTCCTGATTTTCCTCCTTCCTTATTGCTGTTCCTTCTCCATCTCATCTGCTGGATCCTCCTCTTCCTCCCAACTTCTAGTGTTGGAGTACCCCAGGCTCAGTCCTAGGAGGTCTTCTCTACATGGGCCCTCTGCCTTGTGATCCCATCTAGTCTCACAGCATTAAACACCATCTGTATGCTCAAAACTCCCAGTTTTACATCTCTAGCCCAGACCTCTCCACCAAACTTGGGACCCACGTGTCTAACTGCCGTCGTGGCACCTCCGATTGTATTTCTAACAAGTGTCTCAGAGTCTGAAACTCAGCTCCTGATCTCACCTTCTTCCTCCGACTCCACCGGCACAGTGGAGTCCCATTTCATTTAATGACAACTCTTCCAGGAGTTCATGACAAACCCTCGAGTCATCTCCGACTCCGCTCTCTCCCTCTCACCCTGCCCCTGAGCATCAGCAAATCCTATCACCTCTTCCTGGAAAAGGAGTCTGCTCTCTCCTCGTTTCCTCTGCTATTCTTCTCCTGGTCCACACCACCATTCTCGTCTACTGCTTTATTTTTCTCCCTCTGATCTCTGCTCCCACGTTCCCTTCTCAGTAAGGAATTCCTGGTCACCGTGCCTAAAATTACAAACCATCTTGCCCCAACAACCCTCTCTGTCCTCCTTACCTGCTTTATTTTATAACTTCTTAGTACTTATTACCTCCTAATGTACCACATATTTTTACTTATTTTAGCTTGGTTATTACCTGTCTTTCCCTATTAAAATGTAAGTTCCTTGAAATACAGGGATTTTATCTATTTACCATTATATTTCTGACATCTAGAACAGTGTCCAGCCCATAGAAGGTGGTCAAAAATATTTGTTGAATAAATAAATACACTTATACATGTAGCTATAGTAAAAAGTATCTCCTCCACACAGGCTTCCTGGAGTCCTCTGAACCTCCCCAGCACTTAGTCTGAAATGCAGCAGTTAGTATTATGTATTACTGCCACGACTCTTAGTCTTATTTCTCCCTCTAGACTCTGGGTTCTCTGAGCCTGAGACCTGGTTTCCCACTTATCCTTTCTCCCCCTCAGCCCTACATAGTGTTGATCACGAATTAGCTGTTCCTGCCGCTCAGGCTCTCAAACCTGTGTGGACTCAATATTTATTTTGGCTAATATTAATCTCTTATATTTTAATAAACTTTTTGTTTTCACATATGATCTTTTTTTTCAATATTATCACCACCACAACCATGTGAGGAGGAAAGGGAAGGGTATCTATCTATCTCCCCTTCAAAAAATAACACTGGTTATTAAATGATTTAAAATTGTCAAAGTATTTCAGCATATTCACTATAATTGACCCTCATAACCTCCCAGTATGGTAGACATTACTGTCATAATTTCCATCTTACAGGTAAAAAAACTGAAGCTCAAGTGATTTTTAAAAATCCTTTATCTGGGGACTTCCCTGGTGGTCCAGTGGTAAAGGATCTGGCTTCCAATGCAGAAGACGCTGGTTTGACCCCTGGGCAGGGAACTAAGATCCCACGTGCCGCACGGCAACTAAGTCCGTGAGCCACAACTACTGAGCTCGCGTGCCTCAACTAGAGAACCCACGTGCCGCAAACTACAGATCCTGCACATCACAACTAGAGAGAAGCCCGAGCGCTGCAACGAAGAGAACTCACGCCGTAAAGAAAGATCCTGCATGCCTCAATGAAGACCCCGTGTGCTGCAACTAAGACCCGACTCAGCCAAAAAAATAAGGAAATTTTAAAAAATCCTTTATCTGAGGGAAAATGGATTCGCCTTACCCAAGGTCATACAGTTAGAAGCAGGAGAGCCAGGAATTGAACCTGGGTCTCATGATTTCACATCACGTGGTCTTTCCTGTCCACCATGCTTCCTTAGTTTAATATTGATGGGAAAACGGTGGTCCTGGTAGCAGAGAAAAGGAATGGAGGAGAATTTGCTCAAGGTGACATGTAAGTCATCTGTGGGACAAAAGCAAGATCTTCCTGATTAATCCAACATTGCCTTCAGTAGACCTCGAGTTCTCTTTCTCTCTTGCCTGACATCAGCAGTCATGGTCTCCAGGGGAGGTGCTGGGGAGGAAGGGCGGGGAGACAGAAGGATTCCACTTTTGCCAAGGATGGCCAGACAAATACAACGCGTGCTAGACAGTGCTCTAGAGGCACAGCTGTCCTCCAGAGGCGGGAACTGGCCCAACCCGTGCCACCAGCCTCGCCTGCACAGCAGAGTGTGAGTTGTGAGCCAAGCTGGGGTTTGGATGAGGGGAGCAGAGAGACAGCCTGGGTGTGGCCAGCTATCTGTCTCTGTTCAGGAGCTTCTCCTTCCCTCCTGCCAGGGTCACAAGGAGGCACCTGAAACAAGCCCTGGGCAGAGGAGACCGGCTCAGCCAAGACGGGCACAATCTCTGACATGACTGACTTCACTGGCTTCCCATTTTACAGATGTGATGAGCACTTGCTGCTTTTGCAGCTTGCCAGGAAAAGGCAAGAAGAAGCGAAGGTTTCAAAGCCCTCTGGTGGCAGTGTGGAGTCAGAAAGGCTGTGACTTTTCTTTATAGCTTTGGTAACTTTGATCATTGTGCTCTTATTTATTCTCCTATGTCTGTGCTTTCTATCTCTCCCATCAGCCTGGGGGCTCCCTGGGGCTGGTCTGTCAGTCCCCTTCAGGGTGACTTCATGAACACAGGAGCTGTGCCTCTCCCATCACATTGGGAGCTGTCCGAAGGCAGGGGCTGTGCCTCTCCCATTAGACTGGAAGCTACCCAAGATTAAAGGTCATATCTCCCAATAGCTTTAGAATCCCCTGAACCCCAGGGCTCCCATCTCCTCTTTTAACCTCCCCCAACACCAAGGACAGGGGCCTGTATTCTCTCCTCCCCTGCAATCTGACCTCTCAGAAATCCATGAACCACACAGGACCCAGTCAGGCTCCTGGGAGGAGATCAGGCACTCAGCTCGTCCTCTGATGCCCAAATCTCACATATCTGGACTGAGATGCAGAGCACACCGGCTGCACTTGGGCTCTCCATTCCCTCCCTGCCTCTCCCTCCTGGCTTCTGGCCCCATGAGCCATGCTGCCCACCCTGCAGGCAGAGAGAAAGGAAGGGCTCTCTCAGCCTCGCAGCACAACCCTAGTTTAATCACAGAGTGCTTTGCCCTCACAATTAGTCGTTTCATGCTTCCTCTTACAGTTTAATGATAGGAAAAAGAAAAAGGTTCTTCCTGAGGAAGAAGTCTACTTCATTTTTTCAGATAACAAGGGTTAGCTATACAACTTACAGTGTCTCCTTTTATACCATATCTCCTAAGAAACTTAGCGGGGGAAAAATCTGTGCTCAGATGGAATTTATATCTCCTCTCAGTTCATGGGTTTTATTATTTTATTCCAGATTTAATCACCTTGTTTTATCTAAGCCATTATAAGAGTCTTCAAATCCTAAATTATACAGAGATGCATTAAAAATTATATTGTGTGTATATTTTGTCTTGTTAATGACTTGAGAGGACAAAATTATGTAGTGGTTCATAAATGGGCTTCAGAATTAGAGACCTGGATATACATCCCAGATTTGATTAGTTTACCAGTGAATTACTAACTGTGTGGCTATGGGCCAATTACTCAACCTATCTGAGCTTTGGTGGCCTCATCTATACATTGGGGACAGTATCTCTTCAATCCATTCTCACTGGATCTAAATTCCTTACCTTGGTTTACCAGGCCTTCCCCTCCTGGCTCCTGCCTATCCCTCTGCTCAGCTACCATACTGTACTTCACAGCCCCACATGCTCACAGGCTGTTCCCATTGTCTGAAACTCGCTCCATCCCAGCCACACCTGTCATCTTCTTTCCTGCTGGGTCCTCATCACATCTCGGTTTAACAGTCACTGCCTGGGCGAGGCCTTCCTTCATCCTCTACTTTAGACCAAGCTAATCCCTGTCTGCTGGCCAGTGCTTCCCAAACTTCAGTGTACATATAAATGAATCACCCAGTGATCTTGTTAAAATATGGCATGTCTGGGGTGGGGCCCTACATTTGTTATTTCTAACAAGCTGTAGGTGATCTGATACTGTAATCGAGCAGGACCCTGTGGGGCCTTCCCAGGACAGACCCCTATGCTGTAGTTTCTCTCTGAAGTACTTAGATAATAGTATCTGATGTGTATTTCCTGGGTTGTTATACAGATGCTAAAACCACCACCAAATGGAAGAAATGGACTACATGGTGATCATGAGCATGTAGCCCCCAGACCTACTGGCACCTAAAGATTGAAAATGTTAACCCCCGTGACACCACCTTCAACCTCACCATCAACCAACCAGAAAAATGTTCATGAGCTGATCACACACCTTGGGATGTCCTTCCCTCACCTTGCCTTTGAAAATGCTTTGCTGAAACCCTTCGGGGACTTCAGGGTTTTAGAGCATGAGCCACCTGTTCTCCTTGTCTGGTGCCTTACAATAAACGCCGCACTTTCCTTCACCACAACCGGATGTCAGTAGATTGCCTTTACTGCGTGCGGGTGAGTGGATCTGTTTGGTTCAGTAACAATGCTGCTGGGAGGAGTACCCTTGAGAGTGACACGGCACCCCTGCATGCCTGTAATCACTTGTTTAATGATATCTGTCTTCCTGCTAGACTAAGACCCCTACTCCAGCCCCTAGCACAGTGCCTAGACAAGAAGTGCTCAAGAAGTGTTGGTTGATCAAACTGAGCAATATCTATAATGTCTTTAGCCTGGTTTCTGGTCAGACTAAAAAGGATTCAATAAATGGTGTCAGCCATTATTAATAATAATATTATTATATGCTCACTACAGCTTCTTGAGGCAAGAACCATGTCTTTTACTTCTTTTCTACCCCAAATAGTTCTTAGAATGGTCCTAGACACAAAACCAAGGCCTAGAATGTGTTTATTGAATGGACGCCTAAAGGAACAGTGAATGAGAGACCCTGGTCCATGGCCCTTTATGAGTGTCCAACGTACGTAGAATGTCACAATTAATACATCCCCAGCCTTTCATATAAACCCAAACCCTCCTTTCTATCAATTCCTGCTTGTGGTTAGGAGCACAGAGTTAGGAGCACACACACAACAGAGACCAAAGAGTTACTGAGAAATCCTCAGAGCAAACAAACAAGTGACAGCCCAGGAAGGAGGGTATTGTTTTAAAAATTATTTCCTTAGTCCTCAAAGAACTGGAACAAAGCAGGATTGTGTTGGCTGCCTCCCCTGCAAGAATTCACATTCTAGGCCTGTCTAAATGCTACTCAGAATACAATTACTAAACCCAAAGAGCAGCAGCCACAGGCGGGGGCTGTGGTGCTACCCCTCCCACCAGCTTCACAGCAACTTCAGGCAGTGAACCTCAGCTCTCTGCGTTCAGCTTTTCTGATTACCCCACCCGGCTCCCCGCCTCCATTTTGTTCCTTTTGGCCTACTCCATGCTGTCTTCTTCAGGCCAGAGAGTGGGCAGAGCTGTGTGCAGTTCACAAGCTTCTAAACAAAATAATCTCAAGGAGATGAGCGGACCAGGCCATCTCCAGGCAACCTAACCGACTGGCAGAACGAATTCCCTTCATTCTCAACCTCCTACAGATTAGGGAGGAAAGTAGAAACCTGGGGAAGGCGCTTGAAGACTTTGTACCTCCAAGTAGGTGCTTATAGGGCTAGAGGAACCACTTACTTATACAAAGGGGGTTGGAAACATCAACCCGCAAACTCAAATGTAGGGTCTTAAGTATTTAAAGAATGAGTCTTGAGTGCTGATCTGCATTTTCTTCATATGAAGAAAATGTAAGAAAATAGGATTAAAATCAAACCAACACATATTTACTAGGAAAGATACTGTGGGGGGTAAATAGAAATAAGATAGGACACTGTCCATGTGGTTTACAATCTTGTTATGGGGATGAGATAAATAAGAATAGTAAATAACAATGTGGCATTTAAGTAATGCCTCAAGGCTACAATATCAGAGATATTACATTTAAAAGTCAAATGAATAGTTCAGGTATTCCAGTTTATAGGCAAGGCCTTTCTGGAGACCACATCTTAAAGCTCACTTTTGTAAGGTGAAATCCTGTTTCGGTCACTCCAGCCACATTCCGTGTCGTCAGCTAAAATCAGAATGTGAATGAATAAAGCCAGTGGGAATGGATGCTCTATTAGGCAGTACCCAAAGAGCAGAGATCAATGACACAAAGGGGCAGATGTGTTCAGAACCCTGATGTACAACAGCAAAAGTGCTTCGGAGTTCAGAGAAGGAAGAGCTGGTGGGAGACTCATGGGGAGGGGTGGTGGCTGCCAGGAGGTGGGATGGGGGCTCTTGAGCAAATTGTTAGACAGTCTAGGTCTTGGAAGATTAAAGAAGGGGTAGAAATTAAGTCTGGCAGGAAAGGCATGAGTCATTTGATACTAGGTTGTGTTTGTACAACGATTCAAGCCTGGTCTTGAGGGTAGGAAGGATGCCAATTTGAATGGAGAGGAAAGTTCGTGTAGAAGAGCAGTGGAAGAGGACTTGGAAAGAACGTGGAAAACTTTGAATGCTAGACTAGAGGTTTTTTCTTTTTAAATTTTGCAAGTTACACAGAATACATTCTTGCAGTAAAAGATTCAAGTAATACGGAACCCCTCAACACCTTCTTCTCTCACTCAAGTCTCTTCTACATAGACAACACTGTTATTGGCTCAGTGGCTATCCTTCTGTCAGGCTAGAAACTTCATGTAACAGGCAGTGGGGACTCACTGGAACTTTCTAAGCCAAGGACTGTGTTCAAGTTGGGAACAGTCAGCAGAGGTGAGCAGGTGACTCCTCAAGAACAAAGTAATGCAAGGCACGAGGTTGAAGAGAGTGAATGGTGTAGGAAGAAGAGAGTGAGCAAACAAGCTTGAAGACGACATTGAGATTGACCGATGGAAACTGGGAATGAGGGAGATTCATCACAGACAGAAAGGAGAATAGGTGGTAAAATATTTTAAAGGGAGGAGCTGAAGGGGAGACCAGGAGTACAGAGGACAAGGTCCACCACAAACAGAACAAAGATGATAGGAATACAGGGTTTCCAAAGTCAGGACTAGCTGCACCAACCAAGATGGTGAGGCAAGTGGCTGCAATATTGATTTAGAACTGAGCAGAACCCAGAGGGCTGATTCAGTATCCCAAGCAGGAAAGGCCTCCAAGGAATAAGAGAGGCCAACGAAAGGTGGTAGGCAGAAGGATCTAGTCAGTATTTTAAAACCTGACCTGTTACCTGCCTCAGTGGTAAAATAACTGTTTTTGCTACACAGTAGCCACTCAATAAATGTTGGATTGAATGTTCTCAAGCCTAAGTTACACGGACCAAAAATATGGGTATGGAAGACACCATTGGTTTCCTACCCAACATCCATCCCTCCTTCTTCCTTAGTTTTTAGGACCCCATTTTTTCCTGATGGTACCAGGCTCAGGGAAGGTGAATCTTCCTCTTGCTCCAAGGGATGAGTCACGATTTGGCTAAATCAGAATGGTAATACCATCTCCTTTTGCTTGTGCTTGGTTTAGTAATGGCCAAGTTGGCCTATGAGACATAAGAGGAAATCAGCTGGGGAAACTTCTGACAAAGATTTTTATCTCTGTCAAAGATACAGCAGAGGCCTGACATTTTATTCCTTCCAAGAACTTGACTATTTTAGGATATGATGCTTGGAAGTATGGCAAACATCCCATAAGCATGAGGTGCTAAACCTGGG
Source organism: Balaenoptera physalus (assembly GCF_965194825.1). NCBI lineage: Eukaryota > Metazoa > Chordata > Mammalia > Artiodactyla > Balaenopteridae > Balaenoptera > Balaenoptera physalus. The sequence goes on from NC_138882.1 coordinate 34,345,542, forward strand.
GACTAAGGATCAACAAACTTAAGATAACAAAGAGGAAAGACAACAAAAGTTGGGTCCTTTATAACATAAGTCCTGCCCCAATCCTGAAGCTACCTACCTTCAGACTGCTTATTATGAGAGGTAATTAAGTGTCCTTTTACTTAAGCCTCTGTTATCTGGTCATTCTGTTCGCAGTCATCTGAAGGCTGGCAAATGGTAACTGGTGAGATAATCAGCTTTTACTAAGACCCTGAAATGTTTAACTGGGCAACAAAGTTCTTGCTGTATAATGGACACAGTGAACAAGAGGAGGGAAAGGGGGAGAAGCTGAACAGAGCAGGGAAAAAGCCTAAAACAGCTAGAGCAGGCCAGGAAGTAGTAAACTCAATTCAGTTCAAACCAGTGCAGTGCAATACAATGCAATTTAATTTAATTCAACAAATATTACTACCTGTCTTCTCTGTACAAAGCCCTTTGGGGAATAAAATGCTGAACACATGGCCCACTATGTTCCAGGAATCTCTTTCTCCTTTTCTTTAGCAATTATAGATTAAGTACCAAGCTCTGTTACTAGATCACTTCTTGGCCTATTTCGAAGGTTCTGTTTCCCTTCCCTGTACTTGAAACATGGCTATTTCCCAGGGTCTCACTCTCAAGCAATATCTTCTTAGTCTACACACCCCTCCCCCAGAGAATCTTATCTTTGCCAATGGTTTTAATTACCTCCTACTCGATAAGGCTCCCAATCAATTTCTCATGTCCTTCCTCCTCTCCTACAATTAAATCCATATTTACAGTTGTTTACTGACCATCTCCGCTTGGGTCTCCCATAGGTACTTTAAAAACAACATAATTAAGCCAGACCTATGATCTTCTCTACCAAACCTCTTCCTCTTCCTTATAGTCACATTATCAGTGAATGACACCATTATCCACTTGGCTAGACTTGAGAACCCTAAGCCTCCCACATCCAATTCCTATCTATAGATATTTTGGCTCCCAGGTATTTAATTATTCTATCCCTTACTATTCATGCCTCCTGCTGTGCTTTAGTTCAAGTCTCCACAGGATAACTACAAAACCTGGTAATTGTTTTCCTGCTGCCTAATAATATTTATCTTTGAGCTTCAGCACGGTATATGGTACAGTTCTGCTTTGCTGTGGCCACAGAAGTTGCAGACTTCCTTAGGACCTAGAACATTTGGGTCAAAAGGCTAGGTGGATTTCCTCAGCCCAGCTCAGTGACTGTCACTAATTACAGTCTCTACTTTTCATCCTTTGTTCCAGGTTGGGTTGGGGGTCCTCCTCCCCATCTTGTCCCACCTGGTCCAGCAAGGTGAGTGAACATCAACTGACTACAGCAGAATGTCAAACTGTAGGACTCTGAGCTGCTGTATCTGCTTCTGGTGCTTGGGATTGAGTTGGGCTGCCAGTGGCATGAAGGCATGGGATGTGATGGGGAAGGGTTTGGGGGTGTCTAGAAGAAGGGAAGCACCTAAGCTGGAGAAGCAGATGGTCCATTGAGAAGCCTGGGATTCAATGACACATCATTGAGGGGCATAAGCAGTGCAGCCACGGCCTGGATGGCAGGAGTCCTGGGCTCTAGTTCTTACCAAGTCATTTAACCCTCTGGGCCTTTGTTCCCCTCCTTCACAAAACAGAGGTGCTACAAAGCAAGACTCTGTATGCTAGTCCAAGCTCCCCAACCTTAAATAATTCTGGTTCCTTCTACCAGAAGTGAAATGTATGGGCCAGAGGTGAAAGGTAGGACTGTTTACCTAGTTCATCATTTATATGTATAAACTGTGAAATTACATCATAGTTCCATTTGTAACGCAACTATATATTTCATTCATAGAGTATAATGCTGTCCAGTAGAAATATAATAATGCAAGCCATATATGTAATTTTTAATTTTCTAATAGTCATATTAGAAAACTAAAAAGAAACAGGCAAATAGAAACAGGTGAAATTAAGCTTAATATATTATATTTAACCCAATATTTAAAAATTAGCATTTCAACATGTAACCAATATATCAAAGTTATTAATGAGATAGATTACACTGGACACAGTTACTAAGTCTTCAAAATCCAGTGTATTCTACATTTACAGCACACCTCAAATCGGGCCAGCCACATTTCAAGTGCTCAATAGCCATATGCGGCTAGTTGCTACTGTACTGGACAGCACAGCCCTCGACCAAGCAGCTGGCAGCAGCACATACCAGATGTGCAAGGCCAACTTACATCATCCTTTTGGGCCACCAGGTGACTGCAGCCACATGAGTGACTCCAGGCATGACCATCAGAAGAATGTCCCAACCAAGCTCTGCTTAAATTGTTGACCAGAGAATTGTGAATAAATGATATGGTGGTTGTTTTAAGCCCCTAAGTTTTGGGGGTGGCTTGTTACGCGGCAATAGAAAACTGATACAGCAGTAGATAGTGCTGCTGTCTTTACTAAAGAAACGAAGGTCTTAAGAGTTCAAGGGACGAAGGGGTTAACTATTCAAGAGGGTAAAGAAGGGTGAAAGTAAAAGTAATTTTCAAATTGGTAGTCAGTGTCAGAGATTCACTTTATTTCAATTCTGCCGACTCTAAGTCCCCCTTTTATGCTTGTATATTGCTTGCTAAACCATCACATGCTTACACAGATGCAAGGCACATCCTTGGTGCTAAGTATTAACAGAGGAGTCCACAGAACCTTTTTCCCTGGGCTGGGTTAGGTGCAGGGCTCCATGGAGGAGGACTGGAGAAGATAACGTTTTCTTTGTAGACTAGTTTTGTTTGACCAGAGGCTGGGGCATGGCAGAGTAAACGGCAGCTGTTGTTGCTACCTGGGCATCTTTCCTCTTCATCTCCATCCACAGGAAAACTAATAATGCTTCCTGGCACCACCCCCAGCCCCACTCTGTGCCCCACACTCTTGCTGGTATTGAAAGAAAATCTATCTTGCCTCCTGTCCATTGTGGTGTACGGGTGTGCGGTCAGATGCCTCTCAGCCACATCTGTCACCAGGGCCTTTGGCCTTTCCTTCCAGCCCCAGACAATGCTGTAGTGACCAGCTCTGTAGAGCTACATACTTCACACAGGCACCACCCAACCATGCCTAGACTTATGCCCACTTCCTGTACCTCCTGCTTCTGGCCCTAGGGCTTCCTATGACACTGGGGGTTGAGACACAGCAGGGCCTACTCAGGGAGACTGGGCATGTGCAACCCAGAAATGCAGGGAAATTATGCCCAGTGGGATGAGCCTTTGGCCCACGGGAGAGGGGACCCCTTCCGCTCCTGACTGATTGTCCCGAGGAGCAGTCAGTTCTTCAAACCCTGAAAGACTGAACCACCGGTTGGGCTTGATACCAAGTGCTAGCCAGATCAATAAAGTATCCTCATGTTGGCCTGCCCTTTCCCTGCATCTCGCCTTCTCCTTCACTTCTGTTCTCTGGGATTGCACTCCCTGATAAAGGTGCAGCACATAAGCCTTTGCCTTAGGCTCTGTGTTCTAGGGACTCTGGGCCAGATGCCAAGTAATCTAGGATTTTTCCAGCTGGTAGATCTTTACGTTCCACCCTCAAATATGACGTTAGGCATCTTATGCTTAGCTGCCTCAATGAAGACCCAAATTTCTTTGGCTCCCAATTGAGGTAACACTTTCTCTACCATCCCACTCTGCTTGCCCAAGAAGGCCCGGCCCACAACCAGAGCACCAGACCAATGCGCAAACACCAGGGCATACATGCACTGTCATTCCCCTCTACCACTCCTCTTGGAAAAGGGCCCCTCACTTTCCAAAGACACAGACACCGTTTTTCTTAAGTACTTTTACTTATGATGCTTAAAATACTTCACTTCTCCCCTTCTCCTGGTATTACTTCATGCCTAGTTTAGGAAGAAGAGCTTGAGTTTCACATGCTCCCTTGATTTACCTGTAAAATGCATGGGTTGGGTGCCTTACAGCCTGCCTTGTATTGCTGCCTAGATCTTCATGTAGAGCAGACTGGTTTTCTCAAGCATCCTGGAGGCACTGTGAAGGCACGCGCCAGGTCTCACACAGCTCTGGCCCCTGGGCCACTCCCAGCACAAGCACACCGGGAGCAAACATTATCTGAATGAATGGATGGGGGAAGGGGTGGATGTTACCAAGGAAGTGTCTCGGGGGATTTAAAGTGCTGACTAACTCTTCCGCAGGTCTAACACCCGGCGAGTCAGCCGCATCTGCCTCCGTGCTGTGCAGCACCCTAAGCAGAGGTAAGAGGGCAGCTCTCATAGACAGGGGAGGCCCACAAAGACCCTTCTGGTCTCATGTGATCACTCTGTTACAGTGCAACCGGGAAGGGTAGTCAGTTACTGCGCAGGAATTACCCTTTTAAGCCGCAGCATGATGCTGAGATAAGGTTGGGTCTGGTTACAATTAGTAGCAAGCATTGATGTTAATGGATTCTACAAATTTGTACTCTGAAGACCTGATGACAGCTCCCAGCAGCCAGAGAGATCACCGACTACCACCCAGTATGTTTACCTTCCATGACTGTTCCTGGGATCTGAGAACTCTTACAAGCCTCTATTTTAACCCGACTGAAGGAAACAAGGATGATAGACATTTGGAGCTAGACTACCTGCTTCTGGGAAAATGGCCTGGAGGAAGAGAAACACAAAGTCCTGGGATCTAACAAGACATTTACCACTGTGGAGAGACATGGGTAAAGCAAACTGTAAACCATGAAACTCTATACAGAAAGGCAGTATCATCTGCTGATACAGCGTAGTAAAAAAGATGGTAAACTGAGCCAACAGGGATTCTGTGGATTAACGACCACATCTGTTTCACTGTTCCCCTCTGTTAACCTGGATAATGGAGCACTAGAACAAAAAGAGTCATTTCTGATGACCTCAGTAATGGGCATCTTGCTTTAAAATTTAAAAAGGAAGTAACCTAGCCACTTAGTTCCCTGACCCTGGATAGGGTGGAAAAATGATGCTGATACACACGTTTTAGGAATTCTACACCTGGTTGCTATTGATCTAACTGCATTGATAGAAGGATTTTATAAACGAGCCACAAAGAAAATGCTGTATAGTCTTAGTTTTCCTTAAATTTAAAAATATAATAATTGGTTTTGAAGTCTCACAATATCCTCTTGAGTCACCTGAAGAGACATTTGGGTTTTTGCAGACTTGGGCTGGAACAGTGAGTTGGCGAGTCTACAGCCTGTTCTTTCTTCTCCTTCAGACCCCAACACTCTGCCAATTCTAGGAGTCGCTGCTCTAGATCCCTCCAGACAAGACTGGATCCCAAGGAAGACACATTCTTCAACCCTCAAGCTGGCACTTACTTGGAAGCAGAAGGCACTAGGCCTCCCAATTGGCCCCTCTAATTCCAGGGCAGCACAAGATTCCCTGGAGGTGGTATAGCCCCAGAGACTGTTGGGTGGTGGCAAAAACCAGTCCAGGTAGTTGGTTATTTCTTGCAAAATGCCCAGCCCTGGAACCCTGCCTGACAGCATTCTAGCCCTCTTGTCACACTCATTCATTAATTCTACAAGTATTTCTTAATCTCTACTACATGTGAGGTCTTCCCACGCCACCACCTGGCATGCTGCCTCCCAGATTGCAATCATATTCCATATAGAGAACTTAAGGTGCAGTGTAATGGGGTTGGACCCACTGATTCCAGACTTCATTCTGCAATACAGTGGGAGTGTTTGCGGCTGGCAAGATTTGATGGACAAGAATACAAACTATCAGATAAATGCCCAAAGACAAAGAGGGAGGCAAATATGAGTGGAGACTGGTGGCAGTGAAGTCAGAGCAGAGCCAAGGAGTAGAAGACCGAACACCTAGGAAATATTGCAGTCTCTGGTAGTAAACTGGAAATAACAGGGTCTCTTTATCACAAGGCCTTAGGGTAGTTGATTCACCTTCCAACATTAGCACCAGATAGATAAGAGCCAGGGACTGTTCCAGCTCTGTTTACCCACTAATTTGTTAATAGCAGGTCCATATTTCTAGCCTCAAGCTCCCAGAATCAAAAGCAAATCAGGTTCCTCGAAAAACTAAATATAGAACTACCATGTGATCCAGCAATTCCACTTCTGAGTATATACCCCAAAGCACTGAAAGCAGGGGCTCGAAGAGATATTTGCACACCCATGTTCATAGCAGCCTTATTCACAATAACCAAGAGGTGGAAGCAACCCAAGTGTCCATCAATGGATAAACGGATGAATAAAATGTGGTGTATACATACAATGGAATATTATTCAGCCTTCAAAAGGAACTGAATTCTGACATATGCTTCAACACGGATGAACTTTGAAGACATTGTGCTAAGTGAAATCAGCCAGACACACAAGGACAAATACTGTATGATTCCACTTACATGAGGGACCTAGAGTAGTTAAAGTCATAGAGACAGAAAGTAGAATGGTGATTGCCAGGAGCTGGAGGACAAAGAAATGGGGAGTTGCTGTTTAGCGGGTACAGAGTCTCAGTTGGGGAAGATAAAAAAGTTCTGGAGATGGATGTGGTGGTGATGGCTGCATAACAATGTGTACTTAGTACACTTAAAATGGTTAAAATATTAAATTTTGTGTTGTGTGTATTTTAGCACAATTTTTTTTTAAATTTATTTTATTTATTTATTTATGGCTGTGTTGGGTCTTCGTTTCTGTGCGAGGGCTCTCTCCAGTCACAGCAAGTGGGGGCCACTCTTCATCGCGGTGCGCGGGCCTCTCACCATCGCGGCCTCTCTTGTTGCAGAGCACAGGCTCCAGACGCGCAGGCTCAGTAACTGTGGCTCACGGGCCTAGTTGCTCCGCAGCATGTGGGATCTTCCCAGACCAGGGCTCGAGCCCGTGTCCCCTGCATTGGCAGGCAGATTCTCAACCACTGCGCCACCAGGGAAGCCCTTAGCACAATTTTTTAAAAAGAAAATCAAACACAAGTTATTCCTGTGGTGAAATAAAAATCATGACACAGTTGTACTAAAGGGCCAGATTATTTGAAATCAGGAAGGTCGTACAAAATCTTAAAACCTTACACTCACGTTAACTAGTCTCTACCCAAGAAATAATAATTTGAGAAGCATTGGACTGGGCTTATTGAATGCCTGGGTTTCAGATCCAGCTTTGTCACTAATCTAATTATACAACACTTGGTGAGGGAGTCACTCCTCCCTATACCTCAGTTAACTGACATGTACAATAAAGGGGTTAGATTTGATGACCAAAGCCCCTTTCAGTTAGGTCAGGGGGTCTCAGAACATGGTCCAGCAGCAACAGCATCACCTGGGAGTATATTAAAATGCAAATTATCGAGCCCCACCCGAGACTTACTGAATCAGAAGCTCTGTGCATGAGCCCAGCCACCTGGGTTTGAATAAGCTAAGAGGTTTGAGAACCACTAACATAAAACATTTTATGTTTTTATAATTGATAATGAACTCAGTAAGCCACATTTTTAATAAAATAAAAAGCACAAATATCCAAACACATGAAACAAATGCATTAGGAAATGAAGAGGACAATCACTTTTTAAAGACATGAGATGTAAATATAAAGTAGCAAAATCATTTAAAAAAATCAGAATTAATGTACCCAAACGAGTACTGTCCTTAAAATAATAAGAACCTATCACCTGTGTTCTAAGGATGCAGTCCTTGCACAAAACATCTTTTAAATTTTATTTGGAACCGTTTTCTGAGTCAGTGTAGAAGCTGGATGAAATCAGCTTCATTTGTTTGCAACTAAAAGTATCTTCATTCAGCTTGATCCTATACTTATTTTCTTGATTAGGCTGCTCCCCGAAATCAAATTCCCTCTAAGAAGAAAACTACCCCTCACTGAGGAAGAATGAACGTGCCACAGGCTCAAAGGCAAATTCCAAAGCAGAGCTCACACGTGTTCTAAATAATGACAGACGTGTGTGTTTGGCATCTCAGAGTGCCCATCTGGAAAGGGCCAACACTCGCTGCATCTGAGCTCAGACCTGAGAGCTGGCGGTGGAGCAAAAGACCACCCCACCTGGCCAATTCCTCCCTTCAAAGTGAGTGGAATGGCCAGCACCACTTCACAGGTGAAGCCGCTAAGGCCAGAGGGGCTGATGGATTTGTCGAAGGCGAGGGAACTAACAGGTGGAACCAGAACTGCGCTTTCCTAAAGAACCCTGCATAGGCTAAGACCTTGGAGCTCAGGAGTGGGAGCTGGACAAGAATGGAAGGCCCAACCCACCAGGCTATGATGTCAGATCGGAAAAGGAGGCTCCAGCTCAGCTGCTTTCTTCAACAAACAATAGACTCTTTTGAATTAACCGAATATTTTGGCACCAGCCCTGGTCGATTCTTTCTCCTGTTGTGGGTTGGAAAATATTTCTAGCATCCCACAGAGAGTCCAGTGAGAGTGAAGAGGGTGACAGATTCCTCCTCTATCTAGCCACACAGACTTTCTGGCCTTTGGGAAGGAGGCACCCATGGACCAAGCCCCTGGGAGGGCAAGGCGAGGGTAAGGATGGAGCTTTCTGTTCCCCCGGCTACTGGACACTCGGAACTTCTGCCTGCCCCTCAGCGGGAGGACTTTCTCCTTGCTCCACGTGTGTTATTCTAAAGTGTTCACTTGCAGGGGCGGGGACGTACTAAAAGTGGAATATTACTTGGAGTATATATCAAGTTTTTTCCTAATCCCACCCGTAACTCCTCAAAAGACCTTTAAAATCCTCTTCTTCCCTTTGCAGATCTCTCCCCATTTGAGATTTCTATGTATGTCGTGCACTATCCTGTGTTTTATGTGTAATTCTCCCGCCAGACTACGTGCCCAGTGGCTGATGCGTGATCCTCTTTATTTTTCGCAGCATCCTGCGTCGTGTTGGGCACCGTGCAGGCACTCAGCTGTCCTGTGGTGCCGATGGGGATGCTAAGTTACCTTATCACGTTTGCCTACTGGTGCTAGGTACTCAGATAAGTGCTCTGGGGATATGGATTATCTCAGTGAATCCCCATATGGTGCAAGGTGCCAGGGACTACAAAATCCACTTTTCAGATAAGAAAACTGAGGGTCAAAAAAGTTAAGTAGCCTATTCAAGGTCAAGGAGATTAAGTAGCCTATTCAAGGTCAAGGGGAGGGGCTTGGGAGAAAATCTGTCTCCCCGGACTCCGAAACCAGAGCTCTTAACACTTAGACATGGCTTATTTCTCAAGATCCTAAATTAAGGAGTTAGAAAACCCCTGACCTAATCTTCTACTTCAGGTATTCCTGGCTGGGGCAGGCAGCCAGGTCTGCCTGCTCTCTTCCTAACCTCCACACTCTCCTGCCTCCAGGCTGGGGGGAGGGGGCAGGAGGAAGGGACCTCAAAGCCCACGTGGTGGTTTTAGGAACCTCCATCAGGATGACTGATCCTGGAAGAACAAGCGGGAGGTGGCAGGAAGCTGTGGACGGAGAAGGGTAGGGCATCACGGGGTATGGACATCCTCTTCCTCAGGCCTAGCTGCCTTTCCACTCGGGAGCCACTCTACACACAGACATTACTTGCAGGGCTGACAGTCCCCCAGACACAGTCCTGCTTGAAGCCTGACAGGGTGAGGAAGCCACATCACAGCCCCGTGTCCAAGGAGAATAACTGTCACTCCAGCAGAGAGCAGGATACATTTATTTTAACTTCTCAAAGCAAACCTCAATGCTTATGCGTAAGATACATGGGCCAAAACCGAGGTGCTGAGGTATTGCTGCCCGTATCTCATGGCCCACCTGGGTTCCTGTCCTAAACAGGGGACGGCAGAAAGAGCCCTGTGCTGGGTGTCCCGACTCTTCTGTAACTCTCTGGGCCTCAAGCACCCCATCCCTACAACAAGGGGGTCGCTGCGTGGCTTGTAAAGGGCCTCCCAGCTCCTCAGGTCTGCAGTCTGTGACCAGGCTGGGAAGCCACCTTGCCAATCACATGCTGCTGCACCAGCCGGGCTGCAGACAACAGAGAGTTGATGCAGGAGATAGGGCCGTATCCTGGCCCACTCCCTGGGAATTTGACCCCGCTCCCCCTCAACCTCAGGCAAGCTTTGACAGTCTCCCAAGGAAAATGCTGACCTCTGGTCTGGCTGATTCCCAGTTAAACAAAGGACTGCAAGCTGGTGAGCTGGGGACCGCCTTCCCCAGGGCTGGGTCATCTTCTACCTGCCAGCTGACTCCCGCGCGCCCTCCACGCCCCAGCTGCACAGGCCACAGGAGGGGGGCCAATGCTCCCTGGAGGGGATCATGCCAACATGACTTCAGTGACACATAAGTGATGAGGAAGGGGCCAGAAAGCAGAGCTTATGGGCTACTGCTCCACTGCAGTCCCAGCCCTTGCACAGCTGTCACTCAAATTCAGGCTTTCAGAGCATGAAGTACCCTCAACTTAACTGCTTCATCTTGTTCTATCCAAGTTCAGACTCCATTTCGGCCAGGGACACATGCTGGGCCTTAGCGTTACAGGCCCTCAAAACGAGTCACCCAAAGCTCTTCTGTCCTGTATTAAGACCTGCCCCTTTCTTCTAACTACTGCTTAAGATCTGTTTTCCAGAACGTCCTCCAGAGTCCACCTCCAATGCACCCTACCTCGTGAGCCCTTATGTACATGATTTCCAACAGCTACACATGGATTTCCCAAACTTGACTAATATACAGACATCTTCCAAAGGAAAAAAAATCCCCAAACTCCCATGGGCACATCCAAGAACCCCCAGGGGTCTGTATACCCAGTGTAAGAGGTACTGTCTTAAGAAACCAAAATCTAATTTTATGAACAATGTCTTTCAATTGCAAATTAGAATTGCAAAAGAGAAGTTTTCTGTTTTTTAAAATTTTTTAAAAACTTTATTATATAGTTGATTTACAATGTTGTGTTAGTTTCTGCTGTACAGCAAAGTAATTCATTTATACATATATATACATTCTTTTTCATATTCTTTTCCATTATGGTTTATCCCAGGAGATTGTATACAGTTCCGTGTGCTATACAGTAGGACCTTGTTGTTTATCTGTTCTATATATAATAGGTTGCATCTGCTAATCTCAAACTCCCAATACATCCCTCCCCCATCCCCCTCCCCCTTGGCAACCACAAGGCTGTCCTCTATGTCTGTGACTCTGTTTCATAGATAAGTTCATTTGTACCATATATTGGATTCCACATATACATGATATCATATGGTATTTGTCTTTCTTTTTCTGACTTACAGAAGTTTTCTCTTTACAACGGGTGGAGTAATATAAAAGCACATTGTAAACATTCTCACAGAATCAAATGCAATCCTCTGAGCTACACAGTTTGTCACTTAGTCATCCAATATTTATTGAGTGCTTCACATGTGTCAGGCGATGCTCTTAGCAATGGGATTCAGGGGTAAACAAGACATTGTCCCAGCTCCGGAGGAGCAGACCTTCCAGGAGGGGAGGCAGGCAATCAAACAGTGAACAAGTAAATATACAAGTGCTGTGAAGAAAAGCAGAGCAGGGAAAGAGGGTAAGTGAGGGGTGTGGGAAGAAAGGAAGGGCTGATTTGACACAGGGTGGTCAGGAAATGATATCAAAGCAGAGGCCTGAATAAGGTGAAGGAGGAGGAGGTGACGGGGGAAACAGCTCTAGGCCAAGGGAACAGCAAGGAAGGGCCCCAAGGCAGCAGCCAGCTGGAATCCTGAGGAAGAGCCCAGAGCCCAGTGTGGCAGAAACCAGGGAGCCTGGGGGAGGAATGGGTGGGAAGGGCCCATGTACAGTACTGAGTACACCATGGAGGTGAGTCTGACTTTATGGGAAGCATGAAGGGAGGCCACTGGAGGGCTTAAAATAAGGAAGCCATGGCTTTTTCCTTCTCTGTCTTTGTCCCCTACCCTGTGTCTTCCTGTGCATCTGGTTGTCCCCATCAAACTGGGAGCCCACTGAGCGCAGGGGCTTTTCCCCTCTCATACCAGGAGCTCCCTGATGGCACAAACTATGTTTCCCCTTCCTTCTGATACCTCCTTTCAGCCTCCAGGACAGGGCCCAAACCCCAAACCCTACCTGCCACCTAAAGTGCAGCAGCTCCACACAGGTGTGGCCTACCTCAGGTGCACCGCCGCCCTCCCGCTCCCGGCTGGGCCACCTGAGGCCCTTAGAGGAGCAAAGGTGGCAGCTCAGGCAAAGCTGGTTCCTGCCTATCATGCTGAAGCACCATCATGGAGTACACACCGACACCAAGCCCTGTATCACTGCAACAGCCTTGGGGAGCCTCAGTTGCCCGTATCCAGAGCAACCGGCATTTGTGAGTTGCAGTCCCTGGAGGGCAGGCAGCATCACTCCTGCCATTTATTCCGAGTGGAGACTCGCTTTTCTCCTGCTGGTTTGGAAGCGCTCAATTCCTAAAAGAGGTGTCCTCACCCACTTTCATCTATTTCCTCTCTCTGTCAGCAAGGTGCAAATGGAGATGATATGCTGATTTGAAGATGGGATATTCTCCTGGGTTCTATTTGAAGCTGATCCTGCATAAAATCTTGCTTCTATGTTACCTGGGAACTCAGAGTGGGGACAACTAGAAAAAAAACAAATCACACACCTGGAAGGAACTTGAGATGTTCCATTTTCCTGCCTCTGAGCCAGATGGCACCTTGCCCCATCTCACGGCAAAACAAAACAAAACAAAACAAAAACTTTAAAAAAATGAATTAAAAATTAAATTAAAATGCTAATAATAAACATTTTCCTTTCCTTAAAAGAGATCCCAGCCTGGGACATAGGTAAGGATGAGGGGCTTCCTGGGATGAGTGGAAAAGAGAGTCATAGGTTTTCTTTTAAAATAAATAATTTACTGCCCCCTGCTACAGAGGTACTTGCTGATGCAACCTTAGAAAATATGTTCAAACTCAAAGCAGGCCTCCATGCGAAAGAAACTGGGCACACCAAGCCGACTTCATCCCGGAAAGAAAGGAATGGCACCACCAGCTGCTCTTGTGACTGGGGGCCCACCCCACCAGAACCCAAAACCATCTGATATCTGGACTAAGTCAAACCAGATCAGAAACTGTCCCTTCGTTATACTTAAAAGCACTTCTCTCATTCCCACAACTCCTCTCCCTTGAAAGATGCCAAATCTTCTTTTAAATAAAAACAGAACAAACCTAGCTCATTCTCTTCTCTCAATCCCTTTCTGCAGCCTCAGGAAAGAACTCTTTCTGAAGTTCCAGTCTTCACTCTTCCCCTCCTCCCAAAGAACTCCCCTGTCTTCAAAATAAAAATAAATCCCACAGTCCTCTGTAAAGTCGAGAGGAAAAATATACCTACCATTTGGCTGCCCCCAATCCTATGAGAAAGCACATCTGGCGGGGTTTTATACACGTTTATATACGTTCCCGCAGCTTAAGAGACAGTCCCCAGCCTCCTCTATGTTCTGCCACCTGTGCCTGAACTCCTCATTCTGCTCAGATGGGGCAGCACAAACACAATCAGCTCCACCCCCTGCCAGCTATGTGGGAGGCAGTGAGCCCCAGTTTCCTTGTCTACAAAATAGACACAATTGTACCCATCATACAGATTGTGTTGGGGGGTATAATCAGACAATGTACATAAAGTACATAAAGTGTCTGGCACACACACATGTTAGTTGTTACTAGCTGTTATTTTTGTGGACCACAAATTTTTCGAGAGCAGACACCAACATTACATGGTTGGATTCCCAGCATTTAGCGCAGTGCCTGGCACATGGTGGATATTTAAAAAAAAATAAAAATTAAAATGTTTGTTAAATAAATCTAGTTGAAGAGGCCATAAGCTTATTTCCCACTGGTCCCCGTTCCATCCTAAGACTGCCTTGGCTGTTCCCCTAAGGGAATGGTTATCCTCACATAACCTTCTCTCCTCCTACTCAGAAAAATTCCAATAAAATCAAACAGAAGAAGGAAAATGCTCTAAGAAAGGGAAGCCTCTCTGCACACCACCTTGCCAGGACTTGCCAGGCCTCTCAAAAGATTTTTCCCCCTCCCCCTGCCTCCTGGATGGTGTTCAGTACCCAGCCGAATAATGAACCATCAGAGAGGATTCCAACCGTTGGCAATTAACACTCTTCCAGCCGGGAAGAGATTTCGCTTCATGATGCCCAGATCTACCGATTCCCCTTCCCTCTTCCAGAAAACACCAACTGCTGCCACTCCACTTGGGAGGACCCCACAGATCAAAAAGAAGAACCTGATCAATGAAACAACATTGGCCAAGTGTCCATACTTGTTGAAGCTGGGTGATGGAGACATGGAGATTCATGATACTACTGTCTCTACTCTTGTATATTCTAAAGAATAAACAAAACCTTGATTAATAATTCCACCTTTTACAGAACTAGGGCAAAGACGCCTAAAGGGTTACTCTTTTCAAATCATAGGGGGAACTCCAGACGTGGATTTCCATTATAAAAGAAAAGATCCAGGAAATACCTCTGGCATTTGAAAGATCAGGGTGGTATTTAGGTGGTATATAGAAAGAATGTTGGCCTCTGTGAGCTTGGGCAAGTAACTTAACCTCTCTGCCTCTCCTCTGCTTCCTTACCCTTAAAACTCAGGCTTTGTCCCTACCTCACAGGGCTGTCCAGTGAGGCAAAGGAAGTGAAGCCTGTAGTACTGTGACAGTACCTCAAGCGGTACCTAGCACATAGTAGATGCGGGATAAAATTTAGTTTCTTTTCTTCCCTTAATGGAACAAAGATGTTCTATTGTATTCTAGTATTAAGAAGCTTAGTGGACTCAAACTCCAGAAGTTAGCTGGTGGACAACAGTAACTAAGACACACTAAAAAGAATGCTTCTAAAGAAAGGAACTCGACTCCATTGCCTGGGAAACCTGAGCTCCCAAATACCCATCCAAGACTGAAGTGTTTGAAGCGCATCATTTGTCATAGGCACTAAGTTAGAAGGGATAGGGCGGCAGGCTAGGAAAGAGAAATGCATCCCTCTCCCAGGCCTTGGGCGGCAGTAGGTTTAAGCAAGAGGAGAAGCTAGAAGGGATTGCTGAGCATTTGAATACCATGATGACCAGACAGATATTTGTACACAAATGTTCATAACAGCAGTATTATTCACAATAGCCAAAACGTAGAAACAACCCAGATACCCACTGACAGATGGATAAACAAAAGGTGCTCTATTTGTACAATGAAATAACATTCAGCTTTAAAAAGGAACGGAATTCTGATACTTGCTACAACATGGATGACCCTGGAAGACATTATGCTAAATGAAATAAGCCAGATACACAAATACTGATTCCACTTACATGAGATTACTAGAGTAGTCAAATTCACAGAGACAGAAAGTAGAATGGTGGTTACCAGAGGCTGGGAGAGGGGACGAATGGGGAGTTAGTGTTTAATGGGTATAGAGTTTCAGTTGGGGAGGATGAAAAGTTCTGGAGATGGATGGTGATGATGATTGCACAACAAAAAGAATGTACTTCATGCCCTTGAACTGTACACTTAAAAATGGTTAAAATGGTAAATTTTATGTTGTATGTATTTTACCATAATGAAGTAATAATAATGATGATGATGATGATGATAAAAAAAATACTATAATGACAACATCCTGGTTTTAGTTTGTATCCCTTTTTCCCAAGGGCTGAAAGCAATCTTAAAATATCCTCAAATAGGCCCACTTGTAGCATGGGTCAACTGAATCCCAGAAATGTTAGGCAAACTGTAGCAAATCTTTAGCAATGTGTCCTTCTCCAGCAGGTTGCCACCTAGGATCGCTACTGCCATGTAAGAGTCAGTCCTGTCTGCTGCCCTTCCTGCCTGCCCAAGGACAGGGTGAGCTGCAGACCTGAGCACAAGCCGAAAAGCGTGGTGTTGATCAGCCCCAAGCCCCCTGCTGCTCATCCTCTGGCACCTCCTTGCTGGGCAGGACACGCACACACCTCAGTGCCAGAGCCCTCAGGCTGGGCTTGACCAGGGTGTGAGGAGCTGACCTGTTCACTCCAGCACCCCGACAGAAGCTGCCCTCTGAAGTCTGCATCTTGTGCCTCCCTGCCCCTCAATTCACTCAAAAGGACCCTGGAACTCCAGGGTGAATGTTCCCCAGGGGAGCAGCTTTAAAACCCACTTCGATGCAAAGAATGGCAGCAACAGTGGCAGCAAAGCCTGCAGCAGGAGAGAGGACAGCCCCCTGCTGCCCCAGCCTTAGCCCCGCAGGCTTTCCAACCCGGATCCCACATCCACATCATGGTTGAGAACAGAATCCTCCACATCCTGAGCTCCTCAGCCATTGCCAGAATTCCCCGAAATCTCCTCTCCCTCCGGTTTCCCTAGACTCACTGCTGAAGCAGAGGGAAGCGAGTGTCTTTCTCCTGCCAATGTATCTGTGTCCACAAACGAGGGCAAAAACAGGCTGAAGGGCTCAGGGAAGGATTGAGAGGGTGCAGAGACCTGGGGAAATCAAATCACTCTTATTCTCCCTTGAGGCTTATCAAACGCTAGAAGTGGCACAAAGAGACCAGCCTATATACAAATATACAGATATCTAGAACAGCAGAAACAATCTACAATGACAGAAAGCCCTCAGAGGTTGCCTGGGGCCAGGGCCGGGAGGGAAATTGACTGCAAGTGGGATGAGGGAATTTTTAGGGGAGATGAAATAATCTATATCCTGATTGGAGTTGTGGTTACATGGGTATATGCATTTATCAAAACTCATCTGACAGGACTTCCCTGGTGGTGCAGTGGTTAAGAATCCGCCTGCCAATGCACGGGACACGGGTTCGAGCCCTGGTCTGGGAAGATCCTACATGCCGCAGAGCAACTAAGCTCATGCGCCACAACCACTGAGCCTGCGCTCTAGAGCCTGTGCTCCGCAACAAAGAGAAGCCACCGCAATGAGAAGCCCGCACACCGCAACGAAGAGTAGCCCCTGCTCGCCGCAACTAGAGGAAGCCCGCACCCAGCAACGAAGACCCAACGCACCCAAAAATAAATACATGAATAAATTTATTTTTAAAAAAAAACCTCATCTGACTCTACCTTTAAAATGAGTACACTTTATTGAATGGAAATTATACCTCAATACAGTTTATTTTAAAAGTTAAAAAAAAAAAGAGCTCAGGTAAGAAAGTCACATGCTTTAGTAGTAATTTAGGAGGCAAATCTTAAAGGCTCAGGAAGGAAGACAATTCATCCCAAATGACTGTGTATTTACTAGACAATTCTGTGCTGAGTCTAAGAGACCTACAGACCCCTCCTCCCTCCGCCTCTCCCCACTAACCCCAGAATTTCAGAGTCAGGCAGACAAAGACCCCATCAGACCTCTCCTCAGGCTGATGGAAGTAGAATTCCAAATGCTTCCTCAGAACTAGTTAATAACATCCTGTCTTGGTTGGGAATTTGCGGAGGGGGGAACTGGGTGGCTGGTCCCTACCATTGGCTCTTAGTGTGTGCTTAGGCCCATTACCCTGCCACTTACATCTTCCCTTACAAAGAGCCCCCAGCAGGGAAGCTAAGAGGCTTGGGGAATGGGAAAGCTCCAAGGAGAGCCCAGAGCCTGGAGACTGGGAGCAGTGATTTTTATGGACTGTACGGGTGCCCACACTCAGCGCTCCTGGGCAATCTGCAAGAATTTTGCATTCATAGCCTGTTTTTAGGGAGGAGAAGCACTTCAACTTTCTATTACTGTATTATTCAGGCACTTCCAGACCTATTTTTCTTTTCCCTTCTTCTGGCAAAACATAGTCTATTCTCAGGGATGCATGACTTCTGGGAAGCTCACAGCTTCAGCAGTGTCCCCACACTCCTGGTCTAACCTGGAGGCTGACAGAGAGCAATGGGAGGCTGGGGTCTCCCCTCCTCCCTTCAGGGAGGTCCACAGAGAAGGGATGGAGAGTTACAAGGAAGGGACATGAACAGGGTGCTTGGATTTGCTCAGGGTCAAAAATCCAGCTCCAGGGTAATCAAAATTCAGTTATGTCTACATTAACATCCCCTATCCAACTCACCTTCTTCTAGAGGCTGCATGATTCCTGGAGAATTAAACAGACCCACACTCAAATTCTGACTCTCTCACTTAATCATTGTGTGCCCTTAGGTAAGTCGCTTAACCTCTCTGTTTCCCCATCTATAAAATGGGGATTGTGGTATCTGCCTCCTCAGATTATTGAAGGAACTGAATGAGGACATACATCAAAAGCACAGGGCAAAAAAAAAAAAAAAAAAAAAAGGAGAGGGCAGTGCCTGAGGGCAGCCAGAGAGCATTATGCCACCCTCCTCCACCCAACCTCTTCATCCTGACCCTGCTCAGTCCAGAGCAAAATGGAAAGTTACCTCTCTTTTTCAAAAGTCATTATAAATGTGGGCTGACTCCATCACAGGGGCCTCCTTTAAGTTTCGCATACCAGAAAGAGAGTATGCTGTGTTCACACGGAAATGAAAATGTGGGCCTTGAAGTACTTTTAAATGTCAACAGATGTTTGCTTTAGGCATGCAAAGTGTACCGGAATCCATGAGAAGTATAAACTGGGTGAGGTTCAGACCAGGGACAAGACAGAGGTGGGAAGGGGAGAAGGGTGCTGGCAGAGAAAAGGCAGGATCTGGGGCAGATGCAATCAGGACCAGGAGCCAGAAAGGCGTAGGGAGGGAGATGGGTGCAGGATGGTGGGTTAGAACTGTAGGCAGGGCCCTGGAGAGCCTGGCACAGGGCAGAGAGGGGACGGAAAAAAGCCATGATTCGATTCCCAGGTCCCCAAAGTGCTGGTAACAGCTGAGCTGTGAGGAAGACCCATGAAGTCAGAAACTCTGGCGTAAACCAGAGGAGGACTCTCACCTCCAGAGACCCCGAGTAAACGGGGCCAAAGGCAGGGGTCAAGGAGACCTGAACCTTGAGCGTGCAACCTAGTGTTGGCTCCCAGAGCTAAAGGGGGTGGCGGCAGGAAGCAGCCAGGAGATTGCTGGGTTCCTTCACCTGAGCCAAGGTGAGCAGCAGGGGACAGAACCACCAGCACTTGGCAAGTACAGCCCCCCACGTAGGCCTGGCCCAGCGTAAGACAGTCTGGGCCTGGGAGAGAGACCGATGTGGCCACGTGGCCCTGGACAGAGGGACCCTCCTCCTCCTTCCTCTTGTGCTAAATGATTTCATGGATTTGTTCATTTATCCTCACAAAGGCCAAGAGGCAGGTGCTATTAATATCACACTCGACAGACAAGGAAGCCAGGAGGTCACCCAGTCAGGGACAGAACTGGGACTGGACTCCAGACAGTCTGGCTCCACCACCCACATGTCTGACCATTCTACCACACTGCCTCAAGGGTGCTGTACCCCCTCCTCATGGCAGCAAATCAGGGGAGGAGAGACAGCAACCCATTCTCCTGAGGCTGCTCCATGGTACAGATCAGGGTGACAGAGGGGCAGAAACTGCATGAGCAGCCCTGCAGCTGGTTGCCAAAAGGAGCCCCCATCCCTGCCCAGATGCTCACGGATCTCACTAGGGGGCCCTCTGCTCTGGCCCCTACACTGAGTCGGCTTGGAGAGGCCCCAGCTGCCGTCGCTAAACATGTATCCACTACAGACGCTTGCATCCTGTGTGGGGAGGCCCAGGAACAGGGGCCCTGGCAAAGATAAGTACTGCTTTCTGGGTGAGCAAGGCACATCCGCCTGGGAGTCCATTAACCCACAGGCCGCTCCAGAGCTCCCAGGAGCAGTTCCCCTCTCTCAGCCTTCCTCTTGGGGCCTAGGGAATTATCCAGTCTCCCCAGGTTTTCCACATCCCAAACCCCAGTTGGGCACTTGATGCGCCCAGAAGCCGCTGGTCGTTGACACCCGTGTTACTGACACACGGGCTGGTGTCTTTCAGGGACTGGCCAGGGGTCCAGGAAACAGAGCTGCCAAAACCCCAAGAAAGAAAATCCATCGAGTGGTCATCAATCCAGAGTCTGGTCTGCAGGAAGGCCCCCTCCCCCTCCTGAAGAGCTGGATGCTTCTCAGAGATCGCTAAGGAAGAACATTCCACACCGTTCCCTCTCACTGTCAGGAAATATCCGTGCATCTGAACTCAGTCCTTGCGGCCACCAAAATAACACATGCTGTTGTCTTCTACTGGGGAGGCGGCACGGCACAAGGGCTCCAGGGAGCAGGCTGTTGAGCCAGGGCGGACAGTGTGACACCAGGCAACGTGCTTCACTCCTCTGGATGCCAGCAGAGGACAGCACAGGTTGTTGGGAGAGTTACAGGAAATGACAGAGGTCAAGGCTCCAGCAGTGCCTATCCTAGGGGATGCTCTCAATGAACGGTCGCCACTGTTATGGCTGTTAATGGCGTCCCCATCACCGGGGAAGGCCGCCTTACCAGTTCCTCCTGCTACACTGAGAGCACGGCAGCCGCTGAGAGCAGCGTGCCCACAGCGTGACTCAGCCTGCTGCCTCTGTGAGGAAGGCCCCTGTCTCTGTTCCTGGACCTTCCAGGAACCTCCCACAGCAACTGACAACCATAAACATAGCCAGTAGGAACCCCCGAAAAGCTTGGTGGAGGACACTGGGTCATTCCTCCAGGCCAGGTGCCCAGCCGGGCCAACTCCCATTGGACTGACCACACACACACACACACACCCCTACACCCCACCTCCAGCTGTTTCTCCAGCTCTCACGTCCTCACTAAGTAGAAGAGCATCCAGCAGAGCAGATAAATCACAAAAACAGTGCTCCCAAAAGCAAGCAGATGCTTCTAAAAATAGTCACTGTTTCTTCAGACTGTGGGAGGCGGAAGGGGAGCGAGTGCCCACAGCGCCTGGGGGAGCATCGTCCTCTGCAGCGCCTGCCCATCGCCCAGCGCACTGAGGCCAGGGCCAGGGCAGGCGACGCCAGGGATGCGCTGTGCTCACAGAGCCTGTCCTGTTCGCTGTGTGCACACGGGTGAGGGAGCAGCCTGCATGGCTCCCAGTCTTAGGGGGAGGTCCCCCCTGCTTTGGGGGAGGTTGTCCCTTTCTGGTTTGAGGCAGGGATGTGATGGTTCAATAACCTAGAATCAGCCCATTCTGGCCCTCATGCAGCCTCAAACCTTCCTAGGTTAAGTGGGGTCACTGGATCCTTAATCCAAACAAAAATTTAAAGTTACTAGGTCCAAATCCCTGCCACAGGGAACCCTGCATCCATGAGGAGGGCAGGACAGACTGTCCCCTCCACCACCTTCCTTTTCCTTCCCATTTCACAACCAGACAAGCACACATCTCTCAGACAGAGTTGCTTGAGATGAAAGGGTTTCCTAACTCAAGGTAGCTCCTAGCCAGGCTGCTTCCAAAGGTCAAAGGGAGCACCGTCAGCTCCTGATGGAGACAGGTGACCCACGCAGCTGACTTCCCCCTTGCTCTGGTTCCGCACCACGTGATAGGGAACCAAGACTCCCCTGAACCAGGACCTGCTCTCCATCCCTGGAAGCCAGCTGAGAGCAAAATGGCCTGTTCTCACTTCTTCCCAACCAGCAGCTTGTGCATTCCTGACCTGAGAGCCAGAGATGCCAAGACTGAGACAGGCCGGGGTACAGAAAGAAGGCTGCTTTGGGCCTGGTGGAGCCCAGAGTAAAGGGCTGAAGGAAAGAAAGGGAGAGACTCAGGAAAGACTAACAGAGGAGAGGACCGAGTCACAGAGTTAATGCGGGCTCTGCAATTAGGTCCATAGGCCCAAGTCCTCCCTCTGCCAAAATGCTCTTCGGCATCTCCCTTTCCCAGACACCCCCGCCCCTCAGACCAAAGCTCCCCTGCCCACCCTCGTCCTTGCCTCTCTTCCTCCTACATTTCAGTTCATTCAGCACAATCGCTTCTCTCCCTTCTAGCCTGCTTGCTTCACGTTCCTGATTCTAACACCAAACGTGTCCACTCTCTGGCTAGGAAGCTTCTTGCAGACCTTGTACACAAACACAACTCCAGCATCGTCAGGAAACCATTCACAATTCTAACACACACCACTTTGGAGATTTTTGAGGCCAAAGCGGTAGAACTCACCTGGAAGGAGGAATGGGGTGGGGATAGGAAGCCAAGGGGTAGGGTAGAGTTGACCCTCCGAGCTCTGTCCTGAAGGAGTCGTGGCCAGTTCATGCAGCATCTTCTCAGTCTCCCTCCATGGGGATAGGTGGGGATGGAAAGCTAGGTGTTCCTTAGACCCCAGGCCATCCCAAGGAGCAGATATAGGCCTGAGCAAAATCCCAGCTAGACCTTCCCCTTGGATACTGGCCTCAAAGCAAACGCAGCAGCCCTGCCCTCAATGGAATCAAAATAACTCCTGGCTTCCCTGCTCCTTGCCACCTCCCACTGGCCACCTCCCCAGCCCTCCGTGGCATAAACAGGGCTTTATTATCTCAAGCCCACCACGTCCTCAGAGAGGGCCGTGAATGGAACGCCACACAATACACTTGTTTATTAATAACCACTCACACCCCCAACCCGCTCGCTCACTCGCTCGCCGCTGGATTCCCTCATGCATAATGGAGGAGTTGTGTGGCCCATGACACAAGCCAGGCTGTGCTGCTCAGGCTCCAAGGGGGTAGACGGAGAGGGGTGCCAGGCTGGGCCAGGCTCCCCGAGGCAGGAGTGGAATGGGGAGCAGACCCCCCCAGTTAAGATTCGGAGACGTGATGTTTGTGGGGGACCACGGTGTGGAGTGGGTGGTACCGCCTCCCCACGCCATGAAACCCAAGCCAGGGACGGCAGCAGGTCACGTAACATTCACTCAACAACCACCCTGCCCATGCACATCGTTCTGTGCTGGCCCCGCACAGAACAATGGCTCTCCGTAAACCTCAACTTCAGCCCACTGGTCCACTTCTGCTCCAGGGCCTCAGGACAAACCTGTCTCTCTTCCACTTGACAGCCGTCACACATTTGATGGTAGCGATGAGTGTGCCCTCCCTCCAACACTCCAAATCTCCAGGCAAAGTACCTCCAGTCCCTTCAACTGCTCCTCATGAAACTATTTCCAGCCATTGCACCATCCTGCTTCCCCTACGAGGGCCAAACTTCAGAGGGTCAGGCTTTCCCTCAAACTGAAAGGCCCAGCTCTCCTATCCTGCTGGTGAGAGTGTACCTTGATAACATCCTTCTGGAGGAAAGCTTGGAAATACATTCAAAAGTCTTTAAAATGTTTATGCCCTTTGTTCCATAAATTCCATTTCTGGGAGTAGATCTTAAGTAAATAATCAAGGATAATTAGAATATATAAGTCACACAAGTGTTCATCAGAATATTGTTTATAAAGGTAAAAAACTAGAAACATCCTAAACAGCCATCACTAGGGGAAATGTTAGACTATGGCACGTCCATGGTTTGACAGGGTGTTAGAGTATGGAAACAAGGGTTCTGGTTCTGCCATTTATTGGCTGTGTTACTTTAGGCGAGTTACTTAGCCTCTCTGTGCCTCACTCTTCTTATTCGTATAACCGGGATAATAAAAGTATCAATCTCAAGTTACAAAGATTCAATGATGACAGTGTCTGATAGATATGGTAAATGCTTAAAATAAAAAGGCTTGGATTCTTACTACTACCATAAGCAATGAAATATTACATAGCTATTAAAATGATGAAATACTGTACAATAATATTTTAATAATATGAAAAATTAAGTGAAAAAAGGCAGATTACAAAAATAGGATAAGAATGGCTACCTTTGGTAGTGAAACTATAGATAATTTGCATTTTTTTGCTTTGTGCTTAATTATATTCTGTAAATTTTCTGCAAAGAACATAAATTACTTTTGTTAACAAGAATAAGTATTCTTGTACTTATGGTGCCATCCCTAGCATGCAGCACAGGGCAGCCCTGGTCCTGGATGCTGCCCTTCCTCTGGGGAAGCCAATCGGGCATTGCCTTTGACCATCACATCACATTGCTGCCTTGTATTGAGCATCACGTCAATAACCCAGCCCCACAGCCCTGGCTCCCTCCGGCCCCCACCTTGCCCCCCAGCCCGGCCTTTTCCCAGGGGCTGCTGTTGAGCCCTTTCTCTTGCCTGTAATGAACACAGGGCTAGTGGAGTTTGCAAGAGTGTGGGAAGGATAGTTGAGAAAGGCACAGCCAGAGTGGAAGGTGCTGGCCTGAGGTTCAGTGCTGCAATAGAGGGGTACCTCTCAGGTGGGGGGCAGAGGCAGCCCCTTCTCCATCTCAGCAGGGTAGGGAGGGGTTAATGGAGAGACCAGATTTATCCCACATTGAAGAGGAATAAAGGGAGGCAAGACTGAGAAAATCAGGCCAGCGTCCAGATTGGGGGTGTACCCAGACGGTAGCCGCTCCCCCACCCCACCATCCACTGCTGTAGAGTGTCTTTGGCTCTTCTCATGGAGGTAGCCGCACTGGCCAACCCCTCAGAGCCACCCGCAGATAGCAGCCCCTTTCTCAGCCCAGAGCGACAGCCCAGCGGAGAGCACCGAGTGGGGAGGCTTGGCAGCCAGAGGGGAGGAATGCAGTAGAGGGCAGAGAGCTGCGGGGCTGGCCGGCCGGAATGTGGGTCACATTTGCAGAGGACGGCCCACACCAGCCCAGAACGGCTGTAACAGCAGCTGGCCTCGCGTGCCTGGGGTAGAGCTCCGTCTCATCCTAGGTGGGGCAGCCCAGCCCTGCTCCCTAACCCCCTCAGGATCACTCCCCCGTCACCCACAGCCCCCTCCTAAGAGGACAGGTGTGCCACTCTTCCACACCAGAGCAGATCAGCAACGAAATGATCTGGGGGACTGGTGACCTTGCCAGAGTGTGGCCAAGGGACTGTCCATAGGATCGAGGGGACAGGGCGGGGCTGGGTGAGCCTGAGGCCCTCAAACCGTATTTGTTAACTGTTAACTGTTGTGGCTAAGGGTCCAGTCTCATCTCTAGGGACATAATCCCCATTTTCCAGAATGAAAAGCAAATTCTACTACAACCAGAAACTTGCTGTCGTGAAGTACTTTGTCTAAAGTGGTTAAACAATAGCTGGGTGACCCCCATCAGAGGAGCTGTAGAAATCCCTGCACGGAGCAGGAGGTGGGCTAAGAGCAACTCCGAGGGCGCGTCCAGTGCCAACACCCCAGGATTACACAAGGCTGGAGGCGGCCGGCAGGAAGCAAATCATTCAGAAGTGAGCCTGGGTTGAAAATGGCAGGTGTCCGTAGAGCAGCGTGGCCTAGGATTGTACCACCAGGTCTGTGGTCCATCTCTGCTGCGCTGTGACTGCTGCTTGGATCTGTTTGTGGTTGTGCCTATGTGTGAGTGTGCGTTTGTGAGTCTGTGTGAAGGCACACACCTGGGGAGGGGTTTTGGTTACCACGTGTACGCCCCAGTGAGTGTGAGCACGCTTTACTCGGCCGTGTGTGTGTGTGAAGGTGTCTCAGTGTATGTATATCTAAGTGCATGCCTACCTGCCTGGCTTGGTGGGCTTATGTGTATGACTAAGAGTATCTGTCTGTCTAGTGGCATGTGCATGTGACTTACGCTATTAGTGTGACACATTATGTGTGGGTATTTGTCTGTCTGTGCATGTCTACAGGTGTTCCAGTTCACATATGTGGTATGGGATGTGTGTCTCCTCGGGTTTATAGGTTGGTATCATTGTGTAGGTATGTGAGTGCAAATATGTGTAAGTTATGATATATGTTTGATGTGTGGGTCTCTTAGTCTCGTGCGTGTGTTTGTCCTGGTTCCTATATGCATGTTTGTGGGTATGTATGTCTACCTTGATGTCTGTACTACCTCTGTGTGTCTGCACGTGCACACGCATGGGTGTGGAGGAGCAGAATCAGGACGGCGGGGGGCAGTCCCATGGTCTCCCTGCCGCTCTCCAGTCAGGAACAACACTGAATGAATCTTCCACCTGCAAACCCTGCAGAGGCTCCCTGTTTCTGCAGAATAAAACCCACCTCCCCCAGGCTGGCACCTAGGGAACTCCATGTCAGCGTCTAGTAATCTGACTATACTTGTTTTTCTCCAAATGTCCGAGATAGCTCACCTTCACCTGTGCTTTTTCTGCTTCTCTGCCTAGAGTTCCCTTACCCTGTCTCTGCCCAACAAAATCGTACTCATCCTCTAAGGCCAATGCCACCTCCTCCAGGAAGCCAGTCCAATCCTCAGACCATTCCCGCCTTCAGCGTCCAAGCAAATTACGTATATCCCTCACTAAGCACAGATCCCGTTCTCCTTTCATTGCAATGATGTGTGCAAGTATTTCCTCCACTATCAGACGATGAAGAACTTAGAGTCAGGAACTTCATCCTGTCCTTTGTAGCTCCCTAAATGCCTAGTTCAATGTCTGGTACACAGAGGCCTACAGTAAATGTTTACTGAACTATATGACTTGACTTTAGCTACCCAGCAAGCTGAAAATGGAAACGACATTTATATTGTCTTGGGGCCTTTAGAATTGGGCAAGTATAAGACATAGGGTTGCAAGTCCCCAGCCCTGGTGTGCTGTAGGGCTAGGAAAAACCAATTACCCTCTCCAGACTCAGGCTCTGTGTCTAAAGGAGCCTCTTCCGAGAAAATCTGCCCAAGGTCAAACGGGACAGTTGGGCCAGCTTCTTCATTCTTGTGAAGCATGGTTACCTAAGAACTGACCTCTCTCAGGGGCTGGGCACTGCTCCAAAAGTCCCATCCACACTGGAACTCATATGGCCGGCTGCTGCAGCCAGGATGGAGTCCAGTTACCAATTTTCCTTTAGCAACTCTACACGCACACTCCCAATCCCAAGGTTCTCTCACGTAGGTTGAGCTTTTGCACTGTGAAGATGCAGCCTATTCTGCCTGCCCACCAGCCAGATCTCCAGCCTCTGGAGCAAGACCCTGGCTCACGTTGATGGCGAAGGGAGCAAGTAGCACTCTTCAAGTCCTGGCACTAGGAGAAAGATCCCCTGAACAAAGAATTGAAGAATAACTGCGGTGTTTGACTCATACTTTGGGAAAATCTACCAGAAAGGTTAAAATTCTACCCAAAAAATTGACATTACTAAATGTTGGTAAAGATGTTGTGTAACTGGAACACATACACTGCTGGTAGAAGAATAAACTGGCACAGTCATTTTGGAAGACTGTTCGGCAGTGTGCACTAAAGCTCAGCATACTTACACCCTGTGGTCCAGCAGTTCTACCTCTGGGCATGCACCCAACGGAAGTCAGCACTAACCTCCATAAAAAGGCATGTTCAAGAGTGATTATATTCAAATTCATATGGAGTTGCAAGAGGCCCTGAAGAGCCAAAACAATCTTGAAGAAGAACAACAAACCAGAGATTCACATTTCCCAATTTCAAAACTTTAATATAAAACTACAGCAGTCAAATCAGTGCAGTACTCGCACTAGGACAGACCAATGGAATAGAATTTAGAGCTCAGAAATAAACTCATATATCTATGGTCAATTGATTTTTGACAAGAGTGTCAAGTCCACTCAATGGAGAAAGAACAGTTTCGTCAACAAATGGTGCTAGGACAACTGGATTTACACATGCAAATTAATGACATTGGATCCCTACCCCACACCACACACAAAAATTAACTCAAAAGGGATCAGTGACCTAAATATAAGAGCCAGAACTATAAACTCTTAGAAGAAAACTAGAGGTACATCTTCACGACCTTGGGTTTGGTAATAGCTTCTTAGATGTGACACCAAAAGCACAGAAAACAAAAGAAGAAATACATAAATTGGACTTCATGAAAATTTAAAACTTCTATGTATCAAAGGACACTATCAATAAAGTGAAAAGATCTGCAGAATAAGAGAAAATATTTGCAAATCACATATCATAAAAGTTTAATATTCAGAATATATAAAGAACTGCTAAAACTCAACAACAAAAAGCCAAACAACAGGTAAAGGATTGGAACAGACATTTCTCCAAAGAAAATACACAAATGGTCAAGAAGCAAATGAAAACATGCTTAACACCATTAACCATTAGGAAAATGCAAATCAAAACCATAATGAGATACTACTTCACACATACTAGCATAGTTATAATCAGTAAAATGGAAGATAACAAGTGTTGGTGAGGTGGAGAAAGTGGAACCCTCCTACATTGCTGGTGGGAATGCAGTATGGTACAGCCACTGTGGAAAACAGTTGGGCAGTTCCTCAAAAAGTTAAACATAGAATTACTGTATGATCCAGCAATTCCAGTCCTACATATACACCCCAAAGAATTGAAAACAGGAACTCAAACAGATACCTACACACCAATGTTCATCACAGCATTATTCAAAATAGCCAAAAGGTGGAAAAAACACCAATGTTCATCAATGGGTGAATGGATAAACAAAATGTGGTCTACCCAAACAACAGAATATTATTCAGCCATAAAAAGGAAAGAAGTTCTGAGTCATGCTGAAATACCAATGCATTTTGAAAACATTATGCTAAGTGAAATAAGCCAGACACAAAGGTTCCACCTACATGAGGGATCTATGTAGTCAAATTCATAGAAATAGAAAGTAGGTTAAGGTTACCAGGGGCTTGGGGAGCAGGGAATGGGAAGTTGTTGCTTAATGTTTACAGAGTTTCTACTGGGGTGATGAAAAAGCTTTGGAAATAGAGACAGTTGTACAACGTTGTGAATATCCTAAATGCCACGAATTGTATACTTAAAATTGTTAAAATGGCAAATTTTATGTCACAAACACACACACATTTACAGCAATAAAAAAAAAATTTTTTTTTTTTTTTTAGAAATTCACGTTCTTTTATTTATTTATTTTATTTATTTATTTATGACTGTGTTGAGTCTTCGTTTCTGTGCGAGGGCTTTCTCTAGTTGCGGCAAGTGGGGACCACTCTTCATCGCGGTGTGCGGGCCTCTCACCATCGCGGCCTCTCTTGTTGCGGAGCACAGGCTCCAGACGCGCAGGCTCAGTAATTGTGGCTCACGGGCCCAGTTGCTCCGTGGCATGTGGGATCTTCCCAGACCAGGGCTCGAACCCGTGTCCCCTGCATTGGCAGGCAGATTCTCAACCACTGCGCCACCAGGGAAGCCCCAAAAAAATTTTTTTAAATCACTGCAGCATCCTTCCCTGCTTTGCTATCAAACCCATCAGTATCTGACGCCAAATAAATGATGGTCAGGATAAATGCGACAAAGCCATGAGAGAGATTTCAGAAGAATATTATCGCCCAGAGGGCGATATTCTTCAAACCTTGGAGTGAGTTACTGTGATGATGGAGTGGTAGAGGGATCTAGTCTTGAAATTCCACTGACTTTGTCATTCACTTCTCGGGCCTGGTTGTAAAAGGGGACAGTGTCACCAGCCTCCAAAGTGCCTCTGAAATCTCATGAGAACCAGACCACACATCTCTGACCCTCCAGGCCACTCTCTAGATGTCCTTAGTTCCATCCCCTTCACTGCTGACTTCAGCTATCTTCCTTTTTCTTTTTAATATTTATTTATTTAGTTAGTTAGTTAGTTGCACCAGGTCTTAGTTGAGGCAGGCAGGCTCCTTAGTTGCGGCTTGCAGGCTCCTCCTTAGTTGAGGGTCCAAGGCTCCTTAGTTGCAGCTCACCGGCTCCTTAGTTGTGGCATGCAAACTCTTGGTTGCGTCATGGATGTGGGATCTAGTTCCCCGACCAGGGATTGAAGCTGGGCCCCCTGCATTGGGAGTGCGGAGTCTCATCCACTGCACTACCAGGGAAGTCCCTTAGCTTTCTGAACAAGGAAGAAAAACACTACCATCCAGTAGGTGAAATATATCCAGAACATTGGCCTAGGAGATTTGCCTAGAGTTCTCTGACAGACTTCCAAAGCTGGCTGAAATATTTAACCTTTAAAGGGAAGCCCTGGGTTGTCCAGGCTACAGCAAGAGACGTGCTATTTTAAAATTTTAAAAATTCAACTCACCAAGGTACCAGTTCACCTGTACGTACTGGTCACCAGCCTCCCTTCTCACATTGCCCCCAAAGATGGAGAATGATCAAAACAGACATTCTGTACATGGTCCCCTTCCCAGCCAGACCAATGGTTGGAATACCCTAACTGCCCTACTAACCCTCATGAAGAGGGGATGCTCTCCACTGACCCCTCTCTTCCCAGCAGTGGGGCAATACTATTTTGTGTTAACCATCCCACCACACTCCCAGGTTATATTTTAGACTTTGTCTCCCTAAAACTCCTAAAATGCATATCTTTCTTGATATCTTGGAGCTGTATATAATTCAACAACCATTCATATCATCTTTCTATTGTACGCCTATAAGGCTTTCTGACTGATCTTTTAAATGAACACACCAGAATTTATACATTCAAATGAGTGCTGACTCCTTCAAAGAAGTCCCCTTGGGAAGCTACATACATATTCCAACAATGCACTTGCCCGTGCTGAGAACATTTCTGAAGCTTCTCCTTTGGAACTGCTTTCAAAGCCTGTAGCATATTCTTTTGATGGGCCCCCAAGGTGGCAAATTTTTATCCTATGTGGGTAGATTTGATTTTTTTTCTTACCTTGAAAGATAGGGCTAAGAATGGCAAAGATGGTTGGTGATGCAGTTGGGAGTACTATTTAACGTTAAAAGCAAAGAATGATTATCAAGGCAAGATCTCTGAAGACTGTTCCTAGGGAGGATGAGGCAAGATTCTGAGCACTGGCCCCATTGTAGGGACAAATATGCAGCCCTCAAGTGGTGCAGCTTTGGAGGACAGCACATGTGTGAAGGATTAAGATCTGGTTATACCATTAAAAACAATTAGAAATCACTCCACTGTCACCATAGATTCCTTTGTTGTGTCCACTCACGTCACTGTGTCTGACCAGGCGCTAGGAACTATAAACTTGCCAAAAGTGGCTGCCAAAGGTCATAGCCTAGAGTGGGCATAGGGACCAGGCTGCCCCCTCTCTCAAAAGAAGACAGGGACTGGCACATGTAAAGACGTTAGCAAAGTCTGGTGGGTCCTCGTTAAGTTAAACATTGAATTACCATATGACCCAGAAACTCCACTCCTAGGTATATACCCCAAAATACTGAAAACAAGTGCTCAAACAAAAACATGAACAGAAATGTTCATAACACTATTCACAATAAACAACCAAAATGCCCACCAACAGATCAATGGATAAACAAAATGTGATGTATAGAGATGAAATATTATAGAGCCACAAACAGGAATGAACTGGGAGATTGGGCCTGACATATATACACTAATATGTATAAAATAGATAACTAATAAGAACCTGCTGTATAAAACAAAAAAAAGTACTGCTACAACGTGAATGAACCTTGAAAACATTATGCTAAGTGAAAGAAGCCAGTCACAAAAGGCCACATATTGTATGATTCCATTTATATTGTCGAGAGAACAGATTAATGGTTGCCAGGGGCTAGAAAGGGGAGAACTAGACAGTGGTGATGCCGCACAGCACTGTGAATAAACAAGATGCCACAAACTGAACACTTTAAAACGGTTAAAATGGTCAGTTTTATGTTATATGTGTTTTACCACAAAGAAGAAAAAGAAAAAAGAAGCTGGCAGAATTTCTGTGCTAATCTCTGTCAGGAGAGCGGTATGCAGAGGGCAGTGGTGCTGGCGCCGGTTGGCAGCACTCACAGGGAGCAGTGCTGAAAGCGTCACAGGTGGGAGAGAAGAAAGGGTGCAGGGCCACTGGCCCACACACCAGTGACAGTCACCAAAACCATCAAGCCCACAGTAAATGCTTTTTGATGGGCACTCAAGCCATGTGTGAAAAAAGATCCCCTGTGGTGAGAAGCAGGGACATTTCCAGAGATAAGGCCAGAGGAGGACATTTCTAATTCAGCTGCTTTTGCTGTCAACTCTAATCTCTGCCTGCAGCATCATGACCATCTGATTAGGACATCACTGCTATCTCTTTTGGGTCATCAGGGCCGTGAGCCTATGGGCTGGGGAGGGGCCAGGGAAGGAGCTGTCCTTCCCCTGGAGATAAGACTCTCCTCTCCACCAGCAGCTGCTTGTCGTGAGGGCAACCCAGGCCACACTGCTCGGCAAGGCACCCCCTCCCTTCTTTCCCCAACTCCCCGACGGGCTCACAGATGCTCCCGGGGCATATCTGCATTCCCAGCTCGAGGCTTTAGCAGGAAACTCACACACCAGTCAGGCAGCTGAGGCTTCTCTCCAACCACCCCTGGCAGCCTCCAGCTTAGGGGTATGTTTTCCTAATCTTTGTGTGTGAGGATTTACAAATTCAGAGAACAGACAAGACCCTTAGCACCAATTACAAGACTAATAACATTAAGTCTTACATGGTTATTACCAACCCAGATCCCTTATTAGTTGTGACAGCCAGTGAATCAGGGGAGCAGTGAATTGTAATACATATGAAAAATAACTTTAAAAATTCAGTGGTCTCGGGTGGTGGTGGTGGGATGAATTGGGAGATTGGGATTGACATATATACACTAATGTGTATAAGACAGATTACTAATAAGAACCTGCTGTATAAAAAAAAAAAATTCAATTGTCTGTCTTGCTGAGGCTCAGTGCAGCTGTTGGACCTGAGACCCAGCCTCCGGGAAAGACTGGGAGAGAGACCCAGGCACACAAGGCCTGCTGCTGACTTAGTCATTAGCCCAGGCCTCCTTCACACCTCGCTTTCATTTCTTGCACACACAATGCCAACATTTACTAGGCACCTACTATGTGGCACCACGGAGCCTAGAGTACAGCGGGGAGTACAGACTTCCTGGTTAGCTGCATGCTTCTGGCATGTTCCCGTCCACCGAGGCCAGGAGGAAGGAATGAAGGACGGACTTCTGTAGCCAATGACGGGCAGTGCAAGGATGACTAAGGCAGGGGAAGGCACTGCCCAGCTGCACTGCTTGAGGGGATCTCCCCAAGGGCAGAGGCACAGTGAGTGTGGCAAGAAGTTAATTCATTCCATTTGCTAGGAGACATCCAGGGACAGTGTGAAACAGGCTGTAGGAAAAGCAGCACGCAGAGTGCCTGCACTAAGGGGAGAGACCCGGCAGTTGAAAAGCCGGTGAAATGACCTCTGGAGGGTCTTTCCAGAAAAAGGAGTCAGGCTATGGCCCTGGTCATCCCCCACCCTGGGGCCACACCGGGGTGGGGAAGGAGCTGCTACGGAGTCCCCACACTGAAAGCAGGCAGGCTCCACCCCATAAGAAGGCTCCTGAGACACAAGAAAAATGAGGGGAAGGGGAGGGAGGGCGAGAGGAACCGAGTGAGGAGAGGCGGCTTTGAGAGGCAACTGTCAGGCCAACCACTCTGGAGCCGCCTGTTGCCATGACGACGCCCTCCTGCATGGTATCCAGGAATAAATTACTGATCATGGACACTGCTTGCCTGCCTCCTCAAAGCCCCCAGTGCCCTCTTCAATGCCACCATTAATCTCCCCTCCTCTACCTATTCTGTATTTGCCTGAAGGAGAGTCACTCGGAAACCAAAGAGGAACCAGGAGAAATCACTGGGGCCCCCTAACCCTCCATCCCCCCGCCTCTCTGCCTCCCTCGTCATTATCACCCTAGCTGCTCTATCCACCTGTTACGGGCTGAACTGTGACCCCAAAACTCCTATGTTGAAGTCCGAACGTCCAGTATCACAGAATGGGACTGAATTCTGGCCTTTTAAAGAGATAATTAAGGTAAAATGAGGTCATTAGGGTGGGCCCAAATCCAATATGACTGGTGTTCTTATAAGAAGAGAAGGTTAGAACACAGATGTACTGAGGGAAACTCATGGGAGAACACAGGGAAAAGAGGGCCATCTACAAGCCAAGGAGAGAGGCCACAGAAGAAACCAATCCTGCTGATACTTTGATCTTGGACTTCCAGGCTTCAGAACTGTGAGGAAATAAATTTCTGTTGTTTAAGCCACCCAGTCTGTGATACTTTGTTATGGCAGCCCTAGAAATACACTACCCAAATAAGACCCCCTTAAAGCCAGTTGTCATTTTGGGGTGCCAAACAGAATGAAAACATCATCTCAGCAGCACAGCCAGAGAACTTTGAGATCCCATGTGTTCACACAATGGGATTCCGGGGCCCTGAAGCTGGGAGACAGAGGGCACATGAGAGGCAGGACAGCCCAGCCCAGAAACCAGCCAGCAGACCCAGTGCCAGGAAGGCAGGGCCAGTCTGTACAGGAAACTGCAGTTTCCTGGGTTCCTCTGCTTAGGATGACCACAGCAGAGTCATCCCACTTCTTGGGGCTCAGTTCCCTAACCTAAGAGAACACAAGGCTGCCCTGAAGGCAGAACCAATGTGCAACAAGGAATGACAAGAGCTAGAAGCGGCCAAGGCCCCCAGCCCAAGGTGAGTGGACTTAAGGCTCTATTGTGAGAAAGAGGCAGCACCTGCTGTCTGGTGTGTAAAACTGTGAGAGGTGGTCTTCAGGTCAAAGGATAAGCACCAGGTGGAGGCCGTGGAGAAACTGGAACCCTAGTGCATCACTGTGGGAATGTAAAATGGTGCAGCCACTGGAAAAAGCAGTTTGGTGGTTCCTCTGTAACTTAAACACAGAATTACCATATGACCCTACAATTCCACTCCTAAGCAGACACCCCCAAAATTGAAAACAGGTACTCAAACAAGCGCACATATACACATTTTCCATAGCAGCACCATTCACAATGGCCAAAAGGTGGAAACAACCCAAAAGTCCATCAGTGGATGAATGAATAAACAAGTTATGTTATATACATACGATGGAATATTATTTAGCCATAAAATGGGATGAAGTCCTGATACGTGCTACAATGTGGATTAGTGAAAACTAAGTGAAAGAAGCCAGACACAAAAGGCTACACATTGTATGGTTCCAGTACAGGCAAATCCATACAGACAGAAAGCAGAGGAGTGGTTGCCAGGGGGTGGGGGAGGGGGAAATGGAGAGCAATTGCTCAATGGGTATGGGCTGTTCTTCTGGGGTGATGAGAAAGCTTTGAAGCTAGAGAGAGGTGGTGGTGGCGCAACATTGTGAATCTACTAAATGTCACTGAATTGTTCACTTAAAAATTGTTAATGTTACGTCATGCAAATTGCATCTCAATAAATTACTTTTTTAAGTTAAGCCCTAGGTATATGGGAGATTAGTCTCCCAAGATTGGTGTAGGCTTCACAGACATTTACACTCATGCATGCACACACATGCACACAATCAGGGATCGCTCAGCCTCCCCTGTTCCACACATACATCTTGTCCTGCAGTTAGAGGTCCCCTCACTCTTCCTACTCCCTCTGCTTCCTTATTCATCATTCTCTCTCCTTTTCCCCATGTGAAGTAAGTCAGAAAGAGAAAAACAAATACCGTATGCTAACACATATATGTGGAATCTAAAAAAAAAAATAGTTCTGAAGAACCTAGGGGCAGGACAGGGATAAAGACACAGACATAGAGAATGGACTTGAGGACACGGGGAGTGGGAAGGGGAAGCTAGGACAAAGTGAGAGAGTGGCATGGACATATATACACTACGAAATGTAAAATAGATAGCCAGTGGGAAGCAGCCGCATAGCACAGGGAGATCAGCTCGGTGCTCTGTGACCACCTAGACGGATGGGATAGGGAGGATGGGAGGGAGACGCAAGAAGGGGGGGATATGGGGATATATGTATACGTATAGCTGATTCACTTTGTTATACAGCAGAAACTAACACACTATTGTAAAGCAATCATACTCCGATAAAGATGTTAAAAAAATATATTATTGATCTTTTACTGCTGAGCTTAAAGCCTGACTTTTCCACAAAGCCTTCCCCAACGACCCCAGTCAACAATGGACTTCCTTCCTCCCTCCTATCCCCACTGCTGTCTATCGGCTGCCAATTAGAGTCAATTATACTCGAGCATGGAATGGTATTCTTGAGTCTTTTTCTGCATATGTAATTTCTGTTCCCACATTAAGATTATAAACTTGAGGAAGGGACTGAGGCGCATACATGTGCTCTATCTGCCAAGAACTAACGCGGCCTCTGTGGTGGTGGCAGAAGCCCATTGCTGCAGTCAGGTGGGCTGAGAGCTGATCCTGGCTCCACGCCTCCCTCATTGACTGAGCCTGAGTCTCAGGGGTCCTCATCCAGGCTCCCAGTCAGAGTTTTCCAAGCGCTGTAAGGAAGCTCAAATGTGGCCTTGCAGGTAAAGAACCCTGCATACTCCAAAGCATGAGACAACGGAAGACACTCTTCATAAAGCACATGCTCCATAACCACTTGATGAGCACAGGGACCTGCCCTGCACGGCACCCCCCAGGGTTCCAGCGTCCCTGAAGGTGGTGGGTCTGGAGGAGCAGCTGGCAGCACAGTGAGGCCTGGAGAGGGTTCAGCGGAAAACTGCTTCTCACCAGGGACTCACCAGGGGACCGAACGGCAGGGGACCCTGAAGGAGGAAAGACTGGGACTCTAGCTAAATACACCATCTCCTGATGATCCTCACCGAGAGAAAGGAGCAGAAATGCCCCCAGGTAAGGCAGATCTGTGCTAAGCTGGGACTGGGGTTCCTGTATCCCCCAGACGAATGGATGACAGGGGGAGGACTGACCAGGCTGGAAGGACTCCAAAGGGGTTCACCTCCGCAAGGATGGCAAAGTGAAAGGAGACACTTGTCCTAGGGAGGCAGCCACAAAAAGGCTAATCCCAAGCTGGCACACACCCACCTGTCCAAGGGCCCCCTCCCTCCTCCAACTACAACGTCTGCTGGGAATCAGTATGCAGTTTCTCACTGCAGGTAATTAGGTCAGCTTAGAGGATTTCCCCGGTCAGGAGGGTGGGGGAGGCAACGCAGCCGGGCTCTACTGTCTCAGGCCAAGCTCCCGGCTGCTGAGCTGGCCCCTCCCCCAAGACAGGCACTCACCTCCTGGGTGAAGTGTCTGCCACAAAATGAAGCGGCCCAGGTGGGGAAAGTGGAAGTAGTTGAGGTCACCTACACGCAACCCCCACTCGCAGTGGGATGAACCCACGGCCCAGATATCAGAATGAGCAAGGGAAAGAGAAGTGGCAAGGATTTTGGCTCTTGCCGAGGGTCTGTGAATAGGTCAGACAGAAAGGCCTGGAGGGTGGAGTGAGGAGCAGGCAGCCTAAGGGCAGTCAGCGAACAATCTAGCTGCAAGGTTATGCTAATGGTCAAGTCTAGGTTTGAGAGACAGTCAGGAAGCTTGCTGGGAGCCCGTTCAAGAAGAGCAGAAAAGAAGCCAATCAGCTCTCTGGTGGCCCATCTCTCTCTCTCTCTCTAGCCCCTCCCCCTTCCCTCTTTCCTATGCCAGCAGAGATCCGGTTGAGTAGCAGGCAGAAAGGGTGTGTCCTGAGAACCCCACTGAGAAACTCATTCACACCTTCACCACGGGGATTCCCTTCTCACTCTCCAAGTGGGCAAGTCAAGAGCATCAGAGACTTCTCTCAACATGTCAGTGAGATCTGGAGGGGCTGGCATGGGTTTGACACCATACCAGGACGTATGCACCGTGTGAACAGCTGTGTTCAGGACACTCACATACACAGCAAATGCCTCCCTCAGATAGGAACAAAACATGAAGGACTGGCTCAGGGTTATAAACCCTATGCTTCAATTGGCTTCATCTTAACTGCACCCCAAAATAATATGGGAGCCAGTTACTGAGCCCTGACTATAGAAAGATACAGAAAGAAGGCCCTAGGCTGGGGCTTGGAGAGGCCAGTCAAGTCTAAATGGGGTATATGGAGACACACACACACACACACACACACACACACACACAGAGGAAATGACCAAAGTTGAAGAGAATTAACATATAAGAATATAAGCTAATGTGATTATAGGGAACTAAAAGCAATCAATTATCTGCAGCAAATGTCCAGGCCTAGGATAGCTTACTTCTGAGCCTGAATGAATGCAGTGGGTACCCCACTTCTAATATGGGCTCAAAGTATATAAAAGCATTTGTTTTCAGCCTCAACAAAAGAAAAATTAGGAAAGATAATCTGTGTAAAAATGATATGCAGTAGGTCATTCATAAACCAAATGTGGACTGTAGATTATCTAGGGTTTGGGCTTTCTGTGACATTGCTTCCCATCTGTTAATGTGGTCAGAAAAGAGGCAAGCCAGGCTGGAAGGAAGTGGCATGGAGACAGTGTCTACTGACAGTGCAGAAGATGCTTTAGGCTATGTGAGGCCTCAGATGTGTCCCAACTCCAAGTCCGAGGGCCCTTCCTCCAGACCAGGCCATTAGCATCTCTTTCAAACATGTAGCTAAAATTCTGATGCCACTGAAGACATGCCAGCCAGCTCACCCAGTCGAGGCATGCCTAAGAGTTTGGTGAGAGCCCCCATGGTGCCACAGCAGTGCTCCCAGGAGTCCCAGGACCAGGCCCCAAACTCATCCATCCCTGGACTGACCTTTGCCAAAGACAACTTTTAGGGGAGAGAGCAGTGACCATTTGGCCACACTCATTTCTGAGCCCCACTAGCAGGCTCCAGCCATTGAGGTCAGCAGAGCAGGCCACCATCCCAGGCCTGGGGTCAACTGGCCTCTGCTTAAATACTCCCTAAGACACAGAGCTCACTCCTCGCAAGGCTTCTCACTCCGCTTCTTATTTTGAGGAAGCTCTTATAGGGTCAGATGATGTCTAATGTCCCATCCAACTCTATAATCCAATGAGTCTAATGGTTAGGAAGTTCTTAGGTAAGTTGGACAGAATGTTGCTTTCTGTAGTTCTGACATCTGGACTCTCAAAGACCTTGTCTAATCCCATTTCCAACAACAATCTAGGGGAAAGGGGGCACACTGTGTCCACCACCCCCAAACTATCATATTCTCCTGTTCTTCATCATGGTTTTCAGACCCTGCACCATCCTAGAATCCTAGTGTGTCAGAGGCAGAAGGAACCTCAGAAGTTGTTAACGCTTCCCATCTTTCTATCTTGTAATCACGCCAAGGAAATGATAACATAATTTGGTTATTTTTGCATATCTTTAAATTTAAAAATATGCTATTTTAGATCAGATTATTATTAAAATTTTTATAAAGTGCAGTTTTAACACAATCTTTAATAATGGTTATTACATGCATAAATTTGACTCTCCCCCTTCCCAATTTAGCAAGTCGCACATACTGTCCAATTTAGTTCAGGTTTACTATATAAGAAGAAGCGTGATTTGTTAACACATTTTTAGATGGCATATTATATCATGTCAGGCTTGGGGATCAAATTACACTATAATAATTTAATCAAATGTTAAGATACAAAAATAGTCAAAAGCTGCTCTCACATCCTGAAGTTGGAAATTCTTATCCTTGGTGCTTTGTAAGTTTGAAATTTTGTTTCTGCAAGAGAGAAGTATTCAGACTAATTTACATGCACTTCTCTGTTATAGGTGTAAAAAGTGTTTATTCCCAGTAAATGAAAATCCACTTTAGGTATATTTATCACTTTTTTTGAGTATTAGACACATCTTGATGTGCTATATAAAGATTCTGGTCAAATGAATACAATCTGGTAACCGTCATCTTCAGGCAAATTTGTAGAATTATTATTATTGTGTTCCTCATTAGCTCTGTGACGTTCCATGTTTCCTGTCTCCACTCATGGTTCATTATGAATAAACGCAACAATAGATGACTAAGAAGAGAAGCAAATTAAAACTCTGAGGGCAAAAGCACCCTGCAGTCAGCAGTGTTCAGAAGATAATATAGTACCTAATCTCCTCGAAGTCCTCACACCTCACACGCTAGGAGAGCCCCAATCTGTCTCATATTAAGGAGGAAAAAATGGAATAAAAGTATTAATTGATTAAAAACAGAAATGAAGGGGCTTCCACGGTGGCGCAGTGGTTAAGAATCCGCCTGCCAGTGCAGGGGACATGGGTTCGAGCCCTGGTCCGGGAAGATTCCACATGCCACGGAGCAACTAAGCCCGTGCGCCACAACTACTGAGCCTGCACTCTAGAGCCCGCGAGCCACAACTACTGAAGCCCACGCGCCTAGAGCCAGTGCTCCACAACAAGAGAAGCCACAACAATGAGAAGCCCGTGCACCGCGATGAAGAGTAGCCCCCACTCGCCGCAACTAGAGAAAGCCCATGCGCAGCAACGAAGACCCAACACAGCCAAAAATTAACTAACTAACTAACTAACTAAATAAATAACGTCAGATGACATTTTAACCACTTGAGAGCCCCCAGAGTTTTAGAATTACAGGTTAGGGAAGAGGTCTTGTTCAACCATCACCTCACCCACTGCTGCACTGAATTTTTTAATGAAGAAACTGAGGTCTACCGAGAAGGATTTAGCTGAGGTCTCCTGGTGAGTCGGCGCTGAGGGAGGCTCAGTACCCAGTCTCCTGACTCTAAGTTCTCTCCTCTCCCTGTGCACCCAGCAGCGACAGGATGGCTCCAAAGCCCATTTGAGGGTGAGGTCCTGTCAAGGGACCAGACCAGAAGAGAGGGGAACGAGTTGCCACAAAATGCAGACTGTCCTGTTTGCCTGGTTACGCCGCACAGCAGCAGGCACAGCTCTTTTCCCACAGGATATACCTGATAACTGTTTCTTGGATGAATAAATGGAATTGTAGCAGGGCCAGGATTTGTATACCTGCTTCTCCTTCTCACCCCTGGGTCATGCTGTATCTGTTCTTGTCCCCTTTCCACAGAGTTGGGACAGTTTCTATCCCATCAAGAAAGCAGTCCCTCACGACCCAGCTGCTGGCACCTCCCGGAGGATAAATGGACCAGGACATGGTGTGGTCCACCACGCCGGCTTAGTCCCTTCGGACTGCTCCAAAAACAATACCACAGACTGGGTGCCTTACAAACAACAGAAATTTACTTCTCACAGTTCTGGAGGCTGGGAGTCTAAGACCAGGGTGCCAGCACGGTCAGGTTCTGGTGAGGACCCTCTTCCGGTTGCAGACGGCTGCCTTCCTGCCGCGTCCTCACACAGTGGAAGGGATGAGCTAGCTCTCTGGGGTCTCTTATATGAGGGCACTAACCCCATTCATGAGGGTACCACCTTCCTGACCTCATCACCTCCTAAAGGCCCTACCTCCTACTACCATCACCTTAAGCATTAGGTTTTCAACATATAAAATTTGGGGGGAACACAAGCTTTCAGACTATAGCAGGCTCACACTTGCGAAAATGAAAGAGTTGAATCAGCGGTTCTTCAAGTGCGGTCCCTGAACCAGCAGAACTTGTCAGAAATGCACATTCTTGGGCCCCACCCCAGAAGGCCTGACTCAGGAACTGTGGAGGTGAGGCCCAGCAACCTGTGTTCTAAGAAGCCGTCCAGGGGGCTCTGATGCAGGCTGAAGTCTGAGACTCAAAGAGTAGCCTGTGCTTAAGGTCCCTTGCGGCTCTGACAGTTTCTATCCCAGCCTGGATAATGAGACAGTGGTCTGGATGACGATGGTATCCGGGAACGCTGGCAGAGCTCTCGCAGCACCAAGTACTCTTCTGAACACTCCACGTAAAATGACTTAATGCCCCAATGGAAGCCGATCTCTGCAGGGAGGCTCAGACGCAAAGAGTTAAGGTTGACGGGCCCAAGAGTGAGGCCACATCCTCCTACTCAGTGGCTGCTGCCCTCCAAGCCTTGTTCAATAAGCCCCAAAGGGAGGCCTGAGAAGCAGGCTAGAGGCAGACATCAATCCAAATGTCTGTAAACACGCAGCATTTACCCAGGCCAGCTGGTCTCCCTGGGCCACACCTGCCCTCAAGTGCTCTAGGACTCTCTTCCCAACGTGTCAAACCTGACTTTTGTACTTTGAACAATGCAGGGTCATTCAAATAATGGCCTGCATGGTGTTATTGCTAATTATTTGATTTACTAACAGTTGGGGCAGGGATGATAATGTTTCTAAGTTGCAGGTGAAGATCAGAAGCTAATAATAAATAAATAAATAAATAAATAAATAAATAAATAAATAAGTAAGTAAGTAAGTAAGTAAAGATCAGAAGCTAGGCTGTAGCTGGGACCAGGAATGAAACATCCTGAGAAGGGGCAAAGGACCGTCCAAGACCCCTGTCCTTGTCCTCTGTCCCCAACAGCCGACTTCTAGCAATAACTCTCAAACCAGGATAAGATCAACTGAAAACATGCACATCAAATCTTAATGGTTCTCAACAGCGGCCCCCAGTTGACAGCCAGCAAGGAAATGGGGATCTCAGCCCACAGGGAACTGAATTCTGCCAATGGAAGTGGACCCTGAGCTCCAGATGAGAATGAAGCCAGGCCAACACCTTGATATCAGCCTAGGGTACACTGAGCCCGAGAACCCGATGAGCCAGTCTCAGACTTCTGACCTACAGAACTGTCAGCTAATAAATGGGTATAGTACCAAAAAAAAAAAAAAAAAAAAAATCTTAATGGTTCTTATTTCTAAGTGATTGGGGTTTTTGTTTGTAAATTTTTTCAAGTTTTATAACTTTTACCTTTATAACCAGAAAACTAACATTTAAGAAACATAAAATGTGGATTTCTGTACTTTACTGTATATATGCTTTACTTTAATACAAGTTATTAAAAAACTAATGACAAAGGGGATTGTGTCCAACCCACTGAGCCTTTCTATCCCTGCTAAGAGGTAGCGTCAGTTCCTGGACAGGATGCATGAGAAGGACAGGATGA
This sequence comes from Balaenoptera physalus, assembly GCF_965194825.1. Lineage (NCBI taxonomy): Eukaryota > Metazoa > Chordata > Mammalia > Artiodactyla > Balaenopteridae > Balaenoptera > Balaenoptera physalus. The sequence continues at coordinate 34,387,997 of NC_138882.1, forward strand.
ATTCTCAAGACTTCCCTGGTTGGGGCTCTGAGTCCCTGAGTCTCAGTGTGTCCCTCTGGGAAATGGGGAAATGATCACTGTTTCCAGTGGGTTAATGGGAAGACAAAGGCAGAGCCAGAAATGAGTCCCTAAGACCCAGACTGCCCTCCACCTGTGTATTCATCTTCTTATCAACAACATAGCTGAGACGAATGCAATTGAGGGATCCTGTGAGCTTTTACCTCAGAAAGAGACAAACCTGACAACTCCCACCACTACTCCTTACCCCCCATGCCTACTGCTCATAGCGAAAGAAGCTAAACACAAAGTGGCCTGTCTTCAAATGGAGATGGAAGCGCACCCGTCACCGGGCCAGGGAAGAGTCTCTCATAACCTACTGGGTTTGTGGAATTTTCTGGAGAGAAAAGGTAGAAGGGGGTGGGGAGTGGCAGGAAAGAGTCAAGTCCTCTACAACCCCCCGACTTCCCAAGGGCACCAGAGGGTAACCGACACAGAGGAAAAGAGGCTGGTGGACTCTGGGGGAAAGAGCTAGTCGGGACTCTCCCCTGCCTATGGAAGTCAGTAGCCCAGTGGGAAAAAGAGAATTCGGCCTGGCCCTCCCCCTTCCCCACTGTCTCACACTGGCATCTGGGGTAGGTGGGTGGAGAGGCGTGCGGCAGCAAAGGTGCTCTACAAGCAGACGGTGGTGAGACAACCTTGGGCTACCAGCCGGGAGGTTGGGTTCTACTCCTCACTTTGCTATTAGGTTGCTGCCAGCTTTGAGCGAGTCCCTTCCTCAGGCTTCATCCTCCTCCTGTGCAAAGTGAGGGACTCCCCAAGCTCAGATGTCTAAGAAACCCATGAGATACTAAGGCTTCCCCATAACCAAGGAATCCACCAGCTGGTCAGACCTGTGCCTTTTACTCCAGTGGGAGGGAACAGGGTGGTGGTCAGGGTTACAGTGGACTTTCTGGCAGGGAAGGATCTTCTCAGCATTCAGGAGAACACCGAAGGTTAAGAGCTCAGTAAGACAGAATCTGACTGGAACCAGAAGGGTCTGAACTGAAGCCCCGACCACACAGCTTACTAGCCGAGCAACCTCAGAAAAAAGCCATCAAGCTCCCTGTGCTTCCCTTTCCTTGCCCGTAAAGCAAGGCCACTGAAAATACTTCATAAGTGAGTGTGGAGTGAGACACCTATTAAAAGCCCATAGCACATAATCAGCTCTGAGTATATGGAAGCTGCCATTATACTAACCTCACTCTTCCTATTATTACTACTACTGCTGCTGCTGCTATGACAACAACCAGGGATGGGGGAGGTCACAGGCGACTAAATGCCTAGAACCCATGACTATAGCACACTTCCTGTCCTCCCACTGGTGGTCAGGCTGATAACCAAGGTCAATTTACACACATCTGAAAGAAGAAAACCACAGGGGCTCCCAAAAGACAGTCACATATCAGCCTTGAGTTATCTCCTCCCAGAATGAGTGCCCAGTAGAGAAAGAGATTTACTTTTCAGGAAGCTTAACACCTTCCTTCCTCCCCTGCCCCCCAGCCCTACACACACAGAGCCAGCAGTCTTCCATCAGTACCATGGAGAATTCTAGGATAGACTGGGGCAAAGGTTGAGCAGGTGCCAGCTGCCCAGCTGCAGCTGAATATAGGGCTCAGAGCAGCCTACACAAAACAAATTAAAACTGAACAAGCAAGCTAGCCAGCAGCCACATAGCCAGTGGTCATGCAAGAAGACAATGGGCTCTTCCCAGGCCTGGCCACCAAGTCCCGTGGCTGTTGAGACCAGGACTTGAAACGCTGCCAGAGCTGGGAGGGTGCAGTGATGGTCACATGGTGTTCTGGGCCAGAGCTGCTTGAACTGCTCTCCATCCCCCTAGGGATCCAGGGCTTGCCTTATGCTAGACACCAGCTGAGACCTGTGTCCCAGAAGAAGCTCAGGAGAGAGCTAGACTGGGAATCCACAGGTAGATAATTTGGCTTGGCTCTGCTCTGATTCATGCTGCTTCCTGAACCGGTCACCCCACTCTCTATGCTTTGGTTTCCCCACCTCTACAGTGGAAATGATACATTAACTCAGGGTATTAACTTGGTGTGGCAAGGGTATGATAAGGACACAAGTAGATTACAGGAAGCAAAACTAGGGAACTGAGATGGCTTATTACAAGAAATGAACTCTCATACTCTGGACTGATATGTGGTCTCACTTCTACCTCTGTTTCATTGATTAACCTTGTGTTGATTTCCTCCCTGTGTCTGTGCCTCAGGAAAGTCACCCCTTTCTCCCCACCATCCTTTTTCCTTATAGGTGTGGCCAGCATGAAATTAGAAAATTAGGGCTTGAGGATAACTGGATTGTCCATTTCTTCTGAATTTCTACGTCCTCCCCTTTGGAGACACTCCCTAATGAGCTTGTTAGGAGCACAGAAAGAGTAAGAGCTCTGTCTTTCAAAGCTCCACTCTAAATCTCCTCCTTGAGTCTTCCAAACTACCATAGATTAAAATGAACTCTCTCTTAAACTCCAAGAGCTATGTGGTCCAAACCGTACATTTGCATTTATTCTTTATTACTTTGTGTAATTAGTCATCTTGTCCATGCATGGATGCCTGGTACGCTTGCTCAACTGGAGTGCAAGGTTTTTGAGGGCAAAGATTGCCTTTCCTTCTCCACTGTAATTCTCATAGTACCTAGCACACAAATGAGCACCTATTTGAGGCTCAAAACTATTTTCTGATTGCTCCCCAAAGTTGTTAGGTGTACGTGAATAAGGCAGGGCATGAAGCTACTATAAGGAAGGGAAGGTAGCTTGACTTCCCCCTAACCTGCACATTCCACATTCCCCAACTGTCCGTGCATCATGAAGGCCTCCGCTGCTGTGAAGGCAGCCAGATGAAGAAGGAAAAGAGCCAGAGACCTGGGGCCCACCAGTCAAACCCACCCAAGTCCCAGAAGCCCAGTAGGCTCACGCTGATTCCTAAACTACCCAGGACAGGTTGTGCTGGAACAGCCACCGTCTGTGGGAGTGAAAAGATTAAGCACTAAGACCCCAGACCTCTACAGTCAGATAGGGTATTTAACGGTGTCACACAGACAGGTCGTGTGTGGTCAAGCTTTTGGGTGATAGGGGATTCATTTTTTAGCCCAGGCCTAACTGGAAGTCCTTATTCTTATCAGAGGGGCAGCATGATGACCATGCACAACCAGAGAGAGGAAACAGAGTTCTCAGAAACAGAAAGCCCTAGGGACACTCAGAGAGAAAGAGAAAGGAAAACCAAAATATAAAATGGAGATTTAGCAGAGAAAATATTGAAGCAACACAATGGATAAACACTCTGCACTTAAAAGTAAACATTGAACAATTCATAAACAAAGCTTAAGAGAGGTCTGGATGATGTAATACTATTGGCTTTGATATAGGAAAGCAATATCTCAGCACAGAATTTCATGGAATGCATAAGAAAAATAATCAGCCAAATTGGAACACAGCAAGAGGACGAATGTAGACCAGATACATGAACAGAGAGTTAGTCATTTCTCAGTGAGGAGCAGAAATTTATATCCAAAGCCCCAACATGGGATATGTGTAGTGCCTGTGTAGTCATGCTTGAGTTTCCTGTCCCAGTGAAATATATATATATATATATATATATTTCTCTTTCTCAGTGTGGATTCTGTTAGACTCAGCTAACATGTGATAAGATCTTGAGTTAAAGAACTCTTCCAGGTAAAGACAGATAAGCATCTGGACTAGGTGGATCCCTCCATAACTGGGCAGACCATGCAACTCAGCTCCCCCCCACCCCGCTCTTTTACTGAATCGCTTAGCCAGGATGACTTCTGCCAGGATGTGTCCTTGTCATAATGGCAGCACTGCTGAAGCTAGAGAGGTGGGCAGAACAACAGACATTGGGATCTCCTCTCAGTGCTAAATCTATTGGAGAAGACCCCCCCACACACACCGCAGGATAGGAGCACGAGCACAAGATGATGAAAATATTCTATTGATGTTACATGTGTGGATGAAGGGAGGCTCCTGGGATTGTCCCCTTTTATGTTCCCATTTTCTTTTAGCACCAGAATGAAAGGTAAACCTCGGTAGGCAAAACAGACGAGAGCTGGGTTCAGTGGCTCTGTCAAGCAGAGAGGGGACCGTGGGACAGATGGTGATTCTTCTGTGCGGAAAGTGTCACAGCCTCCGCCTCGGGGCCTGATGAAGACTCAGAGCAGTGGTTCTACAGTGCCTTGTGGGCCAAGACTCAGAAGACTTCGGTGCCAATGGACCCTAACGTTCCCTAACAGAAGACTGGAGTTTCTGTGTTACCCAGACTCTTACCTCACTCTTCAATACAAGTGACTCCCAGACACAGAAAATTCTCAAACAAGGGGCCATCAGCCCCATGTTGGAATTCAGAGTTGCCCATTGGCTAATGAGCCAGGATTAGGAGACTTTGGAATCAGATCCAATGCCAGCTCTGCCACTTAGAGCTATCCTACTTTGGGCCCATTCTGAGCAACCATTATTCCACGTGATGGATATAAACATCCAGTCCAAGGTTGTGATGAATCAATGAGACGACAAAAGCCAAGCATCTAGCATAGTCCCTGACACAGGGCAGGTGTCTGGTCAACAGCCCCTCCCTTAGCCCCTGGCTTCCTGTGGACAGAGGCACACATGGCGGGACCTGGGAGCGTCTGTAGAACAAGGGTTGGAAGACCAATACCTATAGCTCAGCCAGCCACTTTTAAAATGAATTCTTACACAATCGCTTATCTGTACAACACTAGCATTTATAGAGCCCTTTCTCCTATATTATTCTTATTTAAATAGTCTTATTAGGTAGGCATTATTGTCCTCATTTTACAATTGAGAAAATTAAAGCTAAAGAAGGTTAGATAACTTGCTCTAGTCCTTTCAGATCCCTAATCCGTCTGGTTTTCAGATCCCTAATCCAGTGCCCTTTCTGCCACCCCACACTGGAATAATCATCCATTCAATATATATTTCCTGAAAGTTTACTATGTTCTGGGCATGGATCCAGGGACTGGATACCCACTTTGACTGGTTCTAGGAGTAGCACTGGTCTGCTCTAAGCCAGCCACATTCTTTGATCCCTCATGGCTGGTGGTACATCCATGGGAGCAGTGGCCAGAGTGATAGAGCGAGCCGCTGACCACCTTCATGCTGACTGAGGACAGCTGTGGGGCAGGGCTGGTGAGGTAAGACATTCTGTGCCTTCGAGGCACTTATCATCTCCTGGGGTAAGGAAGGAATAGCCAGGTGAAAAGCAGATAAGAGGGAGGAGAAAAACCATCCAGAGAGCCAGTGGTTCTCAGCCTGGGCTGTATATTAGAATCACAAGGGGGACCTTTAAACATTCCTGTGCCGAGACCCAACTCTTAGAGATTGTGAATTATTTGGCATAGAGAGGGTCCCAGCATCAGCACATTTAAAATCTCCCCAGGTGAGGCTAACTCGTTGCCAGGTTGAGAACACACGTCTAGGGCCTTGCCAATCAGAGTGTGCTTTGCTGACTGGCAGTACTGGCATTACCTGGGAGCTTGTTAGAAATGCAGACTCTCAGGCCCAATCCAAACCTACTGATTCTGCCTCTGCACTTTAACAAGATCCCAGGTGACTCATGTGCTCGTGGAGGATGGAAAGGGCAGGCTCCTCCCTATGAGTCAACCAGAGAAGTCCCTCCCCAGCCCCAGCTGGGAGATGCAGCCCACCTGCTCCCCAACAGGCAGGGCACACCCCTCGAGTGTAGAGCAGGGGGCTCAGGTGACTTCGGGGAGCCACGTCACTAAGCTCTGCTTCTCTCGTCGCCTCCAGAGCCTCACCTGAGCCTGCATCATGGGGCTCCATGTACCAGAGCTGCTGGAGTCCCAACAAGCCCCTCTGTGACCAGGAGGGAATCTGAGAGCAGGACCCTGTTACCATTTCAGTGACAAGAAAAAAAAGGAGTTTCTTCCTCTTCCACACAGTCTTTGCCGCCCCCCCACCCCCCGCGAGTGTCTTCACCACAGAAGAGGCAAGCTCAGGACAGCAGCGCCTCGGCACAGCCCCAGCGAGACAGTGAGCTGCCTGATCCACCATAAAGGCAGCACTGTCACTGCAGGCATGGGGGTGGCTGGTACCAGCTAAGCCTCATGAAGGAGGGAATCCTCAAGAGAAGGCCAGACAGAGACACACACATAAAATGACCCTTCCAGCATCCTGCACCCCTCCCCCAGCTCTGTATCCCTCCTACCACTTCAGTCTTTGTTTCTGTCTATCAGATGTGTGTGTGTATAATTTTTCACACATGTCTGCCTTTGCTCTCCCATTAGACTGAGATCAACCATCCTTGCCTCCTCCTTTGTCACTGCCCACAGTACCAAGTACAGAGACTTATGCCCAGCAGGGGCTTCGTAAATATTATTTGTATTCATGCATGCACATTTTCTAGGAGTCAAACTGATAGCTCCAGGCTAACAAAGAGCTACTCAACAAGCAGGCATTTATTAAGATTATCAGAACACTGAGAGTCTATGGAAGAAAACTGTAAGGCATGGCTTCAAAAAGCACACACTCTGGTTTAGGCAACCAGACTTATACATAGAAAGCCTAAGACCTGAGACCCAAAGAAATCAAACGTGTTTAGGATATGTGCACTGGCACATGCCTATACAATGGAAATTTTCTGCTCCAGTCTTTTGACAGGTTATTATTACTTGCTTATTAATTGGCATTTTAAAGCATTTTCCCCCTCTGGTATCTCTACCACTGACCCACATCCCCATCCTGGGCCACATCCACCATACCAGGTAAACAAGATGAAATGCCTACAGTCAGAAAGGGAGATGGATCAAGACCAGGAACTTCTCTCTGCTGGATGCCCACAAACATCTGATGTAACAGCACAAAATCTGTACCCCACCTCACAACAAAGCCAAGTGTCCAGGGCCATACACACTGCGTTGCTTGCCCATTCAAGGTCCCAAAAAGTCTCGGATCAGGTCCCTGGGACCAGAGCCAGAATCCAAGGAGCCTTCTCCCTGCCCTTGAAAGGAAAACCGCAGTGCGTCACGCATGGTTGTCCCCACTGTGACAATAAAAAAGGGCAAAACTCACAGCCAGGCGTGGACTTTCAGTTCAGATTCAGCTTGGGGTTTTCTCCAGCAATGTGTCAAACTCATCCCCATTCAACAGTCCATTTTTACTCTAAGTCAAAGAGGTTTAGGTATGAGGGACAAATATGCAAGGGTAAGTGCAAATTGCAAGGATTCTGACATTAGAGCTGTGCAGTTTAATACAGTAGCCACACATGGCTATTTAAATTAAATTAAAAATTCAATTCTCAGTCACGTTAGCCACATTTCAAGTGCTCAATAGCCACATGTGGCTAGTGGCTACCATGTTGGACAGTGCAGATACAGAACATTTCCATCATCACAGAAAGCTCTATTGGACAGCACTAATGTTGAACATTGAGATGTTTCATTTGAAGCAATGAGTAGGGTCTTCTGGGAACTTTTGTTGTTCTCTCCAGCACATTGCTTCTTTCACAATGAAAGAAGCAATGTGCTGAGAGTCTCATGTAAATACAAAGACTCTAAGGCAAAGTTTATAGGGCTACAAATTGGGTCATTTTAACATGCATATGTGCACACACATGGTCACTCCTTCTTAAAAGGGCCGTTACTAGTTTCCCCCAACCCAAACCTTTGCTTTCATCACAAGGATTGTTAAGTCAGATGCTGCAGACCAATTTGCTGCCAGAAAGCCCACATGCTACCTACTCCTAGCCAGAACAGTTTTCCAGATCCCTTTTGGGTGGTTCCATGCATTCCCTGGCTTTACCTTTTAACCTGGCATCACCAGGGAGAAAAATCTTGCAGATGGCAGCTCAGCACCCTGGACAGCGACAAGCTCCCGACCAGCCAACAAGTGTTTAAAAGTTCCAGTACTCCCCCTTTTCTCCAAACACCCTTCAGAAGCAACTATCCCCAGACACCACTGCCTGTGAAGGGATTTCCCATTCACTTCTCCTAACACCACAATCTTGTCTTTAGAGGAAGAGCAAGCTCAGCTAAGAAGCTTAAATGCTCCTCACCAAGACAAAGTCCAACTCCTTAGTCAGATTCAAGATTCTCTGGAGTCTGGCCCCAGCTGGTCCCTCCAGCTGTACCTTCCACTGCTCCAGCCTGGCCAATTCAGTGCCTGAGTATAAGTTCCCTCCTCTAAACCTTTGATTCTGCTCCCTTACCCCACCAGAAATGCCATTCCCTTACCTTTATCTATTCAAATCCTACCCATCCCTAGGGACCCAGACCAGCCCCTGTTTCACTTCAAAACCTTCCCAAAGGACTTTAGTCTACATTGATATCCTCTCTTCTCTGACATCTCAAAGCATTTCTAGTTTAGATCATGTTTTAAGGAACTTGATTACCTACCCTCTTGTACAATTACTAGGTTCGTATATAGTGTTTAAAGTGGCCTGGTATGTGGAAGAACTGACTTTGCCAGAAACTAGTCATTTTGATCAGTAAAATAATGATCTTAGACTAAACCATCTCTAACATTCTATGAGTTGAAGATTCTCTCAAAACAGGTTGCCACCCAGAAGTGTGCTCTGCTCATAATAAAGGCTTCAAAGACAAAAGAGCATTGTGTGAAAACAAACCAAGGCACAGCTCAGAGCTGGGATCAGCCAGAGAAACCTGGTTTAGCTCCCAACATGAGTCACAAAGGCTTCATTTCCACCCAGTGTGTGATGATGATCAGAAAGAGATCCAGTTTCTGTCCTTGCCTACGTCAGCATAGGAAAATTGCCTGTGGCCTCAGAGGCATTTTCCTTCATAAAGAACATGTCACCTCCAACATGTGGAAAAATACCACACAATGGGTATTATAACCGTAGCATTGTAACAATGTCTCCCATACAAACATGCATGGCTAGGTCAACCAACACCTGACAGCAGTGTACTAACTCCATTACTAATTATGCATAAGCCCAGAAAGACTATGGAAAATAACAAAAAGCATAATCTTTGTTGGTGCCCCCAAATAAAACTCTGACTAGTCTTACAAGTCAAGAGGTTCCAACGGGGAGAGAGAACTGACTTAAAATTTCAGTTCAATATTTTACTTTTTGTCAAAATGATAGTTATAGTACCTCCTCATGTTTAAAATACTATTCTCAAAGCATTCAGTTTCTGGATCTACATACAATAGGATACAGGGATGATTCTTTCCCTCTTGCACATGGAGAAATTAAGGCCCAGAAATGTTTAATAACTTTTGTATTGCAAATAAAGATCACACTAGAATGAGAATCTAGTTGGAATAATTTCAATAACATAAGCAGCATGCACACACGAACGCACATATACATGTACACACACATTCAAAGAACTCAATAATATAAAGAGATGAAGGAGTTCCCTGGTGGTCCAGTGGTTGGGACTCCGAGCTTTCACTGCTGAGGGCGCCGGTTCAATCCCTGGTCAGGGAACTAGGATCCCGCAGGCTGCCGAGCAAGGTCAAAAATAGATAAATAAATAAAAGTGGAAAATAATATAAAGGGATGAGTTATGAAACTCACTGACCCTGGAACTGGAAGATGCCACTGAATACTTGCAAAAAAGTGCCAAAGCAAATTGGCCAGCATCGGTAAAGAAGGAACTCTCATCCCTGGGAAAAGTCCTTGGAATTGCTCTGCCAGCCATTCACTCTCATCCCAGAAAGTCGTAAGATCTGAGAACAAAATTTAGCATCTGGTCAACCCACCCCAGTTGGTCTAAACTGGATCCAGGAAAGTGAGTTCAGCATGAAGGCCAGAATCATCCTGTCCTAAGCCCTTCCCCAAGCCAACCATCCTAAGTGCTCGGACAGGGAAAGCAGTGAGACCCCAGTATGACCAGGCTAGAAAAGTAAAGGCTCCATTACTCAGGATCCTTTATGACTATGTCTCAATATACTGTTCCCTCACCAGGGAATTACACGCACCCACCACCCAAGCCATGCCATTTATTCATCGTGACTCAAACATCGCTTGCGCACTCGTGCCTTTGAATCTGCTCCTCCTCCAGCAGCTCTGACCATTAAGTCTTCAAGTCTTGATGTCTCAAGACCCATGCAAGAGGCTTTTCCAGATCATCTAAGCCCAATATAATCTCCTGTCATCCTTCTAGCATTTACTGTCTGGAATTAGCAAATGTTTCTTATTTTTGAATATATATCTCTTATCTCCTTTAGGGTGGAGACGAGGTCTCATGAGCCTCAATTCTGCTCCAGAAGATGGTGCAGTACCCCTTATCCACATTCAATAAATGTTTGGTGATGATGATGAGAATGCTAAGACCTCTCCAGAGGGTCATGTCACCTAAGGACAAAACTAGATATGCAACTATGTCCATGGGGCTGGGTGGGGCAGGCAGAACGAGCCCCAAAGGGAAACCGCCTGGAGGACAACTGCTCACACAGCCTTCCTCCAACTTCAGTGCCAGGGGCTTCCTCATTCTAGGACTGAGTCAGAAATCTTCCCTTCCTACCCTTGAGCCGCTGATCCCAAGCTGTTTATCTCGTTAACTCTATTTATTGTGATCCTGGTAAGAGGTTCTGAAGCCCTCCAAGCCCCTCTCTAATTAAATTCATTAGAACAGATTGGAGCTTTCTTTCCGCATCTCAGAAAAATTAACAACACGATTAGCATCATAATGACGGGGAGAGGGGCTGCCGGGGAGGCCTTTCAGGAGGGGCTGGCCCAGCCTGGGAAGGGAAGAGTGAAGAGGGGCAACCGAAGGAGAAGGCAGATGCTCAGGCAGCTGCTTCCTGGAGGAGGGGAGCTACAGTAGTCAGGAAGGGATGACGACGGCCTGAGGGGATGACCTCACCAGGCCCCAGGCATTCCCACTTTTTCATGGCTTTGGGGAGAGGAAAGGCAAGACAAGAAATTAATCAATGACATGAATTCCAGAGACACAGGCTTCTGCGACTAGAGACTTTTAGCAGTCTTCTAGTTTTACAGAAAGAGAAACACATTTAAGCTCTGTTAATGATGGGGCTGGAAGTAAAACATAAACCCCTCACGGTTTTCATGAAGGTGTCCTTTTCTATAAGGCTGTACTGCAGGAACCTGGGGAAAGCAGGCAGGGTGAGGCAAGTCACTTCTTTCCCAGAGAACCTGAACCCACCAAGTATTTGCTTATACCCCTGTGGGTTCCCTTATCTAGAAAACTCTCATCTTCCCTTCTTTATTAAAATTCTACCAATTTTTCAAGGCTCAGCTCCATTCCCACCCCTCTGTGAAGAGCATTGGTGAGTGTTTACTGCCAGCCAGGTAGGGTGCTGGGCCCTTCACTGCCTTATCACATTTAATCCTTATAATGGCTCTGCAAGGTTCATATTAATACTCCCATTTTACAGACTGGGAAACTGTAGCTCCTCAGCCAGTAAGTGAAAGAACCAAGGTTTGAAGGCAGGTCTGTCTGATGTCAAAAGCTGAGCACTTTCTATGATGCCATGTCACCTCCCTGACTCAAAAACCATATTGAGGCATAACTCCTTCCTTTGCAATTTTACTGTCCAGGGTCTGAAGACTTAATTATACAATGTCTTGTATTATTCCCAAGGGTTTTCACATGTTTCCATCTTATTTTCCCTATTTGAAAGCAGGAACCACATTTCTGTATCCTTCAGAAGGACACAGTAGGTACTGAAAAATGCATGCTAACTGAGCCCTTCTAACAGATTTTCCTAGAGAGCCTTGTACAAGTGGATAAAACATTCTAGTCCTACCAGGGTCAGAGAGCTCACAGGAGAGGAGCATGGGCTTTGGTGTCAAACTAATATAGTTTAAATTCTAGCTCTGCAACTCACAGTTCTATAATCTTAAATCACAACCTCTATGGGTCTGTTTCATTATGTGTAAAACCAGGATCCTAACAATACTGTTTTTGTAGCGTTAACCCTTATGAAGATTAAATAAGATGATGCATATCAAGCATATAGTAGGGTGCCTGGCACATAGTAAGCACTCGATAATGACGACTATTGTATTACGTCACTTTTATTTTTCCTAGCTTGTCTCAAAACCTAAGGAAAGGAGGGTAGTTCAAGAAATCTCAAGCTGGCTGGCACAGTCTGACCAATATCCCAGGTCAGCAAAGCTGTGGAAGTGCCTCCTCAAGCACCCAGCACAGCCATTAGCTCCCAGAGCCCTTCCCTGCAGCCCCAAGGACCAGGCCATATGCATCTAACATCTGTCCTTGCAACTAGGCCTGGGCCCTAGCTGAGCATTTGGAGTAAACACTCAAAAGTTTGACATCAGGCTGCTCTAGCCAAAGCAGGGGTCTATCCAAACAGTGTGGTACAATCATCCCAGGTCCTACAGCCCACTGGGACCCCTCAGCCATGCTCTTACAATGCCAAGAATCCGTTTACCTCCGGTAGAGCATTTCTTGTACCGAATTTTAATTTGTTTTCATTTCTGTGTTTCCCACTTGACTTACACACCCAACATCTAGCTTAGTTCCTAGGACATTTTCAAAGGCTCAGGACACACTAATGAAATGAGCTAAATCAGATGTGTAGGTGCAAGGTGGGGGAGGCATTCCTCAGACAGGTGTGGCTGGCTGTCTCTATCCTTAGGCTCTTTCCCAGTTCAGCTATGGATGTTCATGGTGACCTGTGCTCGAGTGTAACTTTTAAGGATTCCCCTGTCACTATCAACCTCCTCTCCCCTATCTGGACCTCTTTGATGACTCCCACCTGACTCTGACCTCCCAGGACTCCAAGACCCTTCCACCCATGTCAGAGCTCACAATATTTTGACTCACCTTGTTTCTGAGCACGAACTTGCTATTTCTCCATCAGCCCCCGGGCCTCTTTCCTCTGACTCACTCTGACATTCTAAGCATATTCTGACCACACTTTGCCCCTAAAATACAAGTGCTTAGGAAACAGGAATGGGAGAGTTGAGTAGCCTCGATCTTGTCCCAGAGTTCCCCCTTCAGGCTGAAGCAGTAGTCAGCAGGGTTCAGCTGCACACAGAACATCCCCTCTTCCCCCTCAAGCTGGGGATCTGGTAACATCTTGCATCTTACCTTCTTCTCCCTCACATTCAACTTCCAGGTCAGCCCTGAACCACCATTCTGACAACATCAACCAGCCCTGTTCCTAGCTGTGGAGGAGGGGGGGGCTGATGCCACTGGAGTGAAAGATGCTGCTGTTCATCATTCCTGTCCCCATGTCCTCACTCAAGCTTATCTATGTTATTTGTCTGATTACTTGTCTCTTTCATTACACTGGCAGCCCTGAGAGACTCTTTTCATCTCTATGACCCCAGCACCTAGCAGAGCAGCACACTGTAGGGTTTAATTAGTATTTGTTGAACGAATAAGTATGTAACCAGCCTTAAATTCCTCTTACTTCCATCTCCCTTCTTCTCCCAGGCCAAACAGACTGAAAACTGAACTTCTCTGCCTCTCTCTTTCTAGTTTCCTAAGAAATTCTTTTTCTAAAGACTAAGTGATGATCCTCACACCCCAGGTCTTGGATGGTCTTGGAGGAGAGTGGCACCAGGGGAAGGGAACACATTGCAACAGCAGAGTGATGGGAGCCTTGGAATCCTGTCTCTCAGTCACTGCAGAAATAGGACCACCTTCTATGCCTCGCCCCTTGGATATCCAAAGCCAGAACCCAACCCCCAGATACCAGCTACCTCTTCAATGTACCCCTGAAAGATCCAGCCCGGCCCCATAAGCCCAGCCTGCATCAGCCCACAGGGAGCTAGTCAGGTCTTGCTCCAGCTCTGCAGGGAGCTGGCTTCCCTTTCTGTGTGCCTCAATGTATCCCTGCTGTAGCCTCTGTGATGTCAAACAAGGGATGAGGGATGAGATGCATTGCACAGAACTGGGAGATGTGTACATTGTTATCAGAATCCCCCACTTAACCAATCAAGCATTTCAACGTCAGGACCTTAATCCAATCAGCTCTCAGAGATGGGTCCAGGTGATGCCTCCTCCCTGGGCCAGGAAAAGCTGGCAGCTCTGGGAACGCTGATGCCAGGGGAAGCTTCCTGCCCCACCCCCACTCACGATGGGAGGGGCACAGAAGGTTGACAAAGCAGAGGACAGCCAGTCCCGCAGCTGCACACCCGCCCCTCCACCCCTTGCTGGGCACTGCCTGAATCCCATTCAGAGTTGCTGTTCATGAGCTGAAGGAGTCCACTCATGTTTCTGAAGTGAGGGAGCCTTGCGGAGAAGGGACAGGATCCGTCAGCAATTTGCTCTTAACCTCCAATTTAACACTTGGGATTTTAGCTGAGGTCCCCAGGGCAGGAATCGGGCTGCCCTGTTTCACATTTCCTGTTTCACAGGAAACACAATTTCTGGGCTAAGTGTGAGTGAGTCTCTTTCCTCATCTGTGCTATTCATTCTCATTCTCTCTCTCTTTTTCTTTCTAAACACGCGTGCGCACGCACGCGCACACACACATGCACGCGCACACACACACCTTCAGCTGAATCCCAACACGAGAGGAAGGAGTTACTCCCTCAGAAGTGCCCGCTCTGTCAGGACAAAAGGTAGAATTATTAGATGCATAGCAGACCCCACCCCCATCTTCTTTAATTCTTCCTGCAATGCAAATCCACCAGATCCAATCATCCCCAAACCAGGGGAGACAGGTCTCTGCCTTCCTTCTTCTCCCTGCCCGCTGCTCCCACAGTTGGCATGACCAATCCCCAGGGTCTCCACACACGTTTTCCCTGGGCTTCTCCTACGTATGTTTCAAGTTCGGTGGGTTGTGAACCTGCTGGTCTCCAGCTCCATACAAACAATTCAACTCCTGCCCAACCAGGTCTCAAAGCCCCGTGATCTGCCCTTGCCGGAGATTTGACTGGGGCCCAGCAGGGCTCATCACAGTTCCAAGGGTAGATAATACACACCAGGCCCTCATGCCTGGAGACAGACAGGCAGAAAAGGTACATTGTCATCTACTCCTTTGGACTGAGGAAGGAGGCATCTCTGCCCAACACACACAGACACACACACACACACACACACCACTGCCAAATGCCAAGGAAGGAATGAGGAACACAACCTGGCTCAGGGCAAGAGAGGGGCTGCCATGGGGACCAGAGACTAGGTGATTCAGCACTCTGCCCACTCAGCCCAGCCCATGGGCCACACTCATGACAGCTCCCGATGCCAAAGTGCTGACTTGGAGGCCGAGGAAGAATCCTTTCTAAAATCCAAAATTCTCCAACCCTTCAGTGGGGCTCCTCATCCAGGCCTTTGCATCCCCAGGGCTCAGATCAAGACCAGGAAGAGGGGGCTCAGCCATTTCCTTGGACCCCTGCCCCAAGGGTCCTAGTTTCCCTATGCTTAACACCTCCCCCCCGCCCCCATGCATCTAGGAGACAAACCTGAACAACTAGGGGAAGAGAGCAGCTGAAGAGGAACATAAGAGAGGCCTACAAACACCCAGCATCCTTTTCCCCCAAGCCATGAATAGGATCAAACATACAGAAGGGACTTATAAGTGGATTCTGCAACAGCGAGTACATAGGGCCTTCAGAGCCCTAGGCCTCCCCAGGCAGGGAAGGAGGGCCCAGTGGCAGGGAGGGGGGCTCGGTAAAAGCCATGTGGCTACAAAAGCACCAGGAAGGGCAGGTGGAGAAGGCGATGGGTGGCAGGCCAGCTAACGGCCAAGGGGGAGAAGATGGGGTTCTTGAGATGGTGGAGGAGGAAACCAAGAGGCAGTTGGGAAGGGGCTGGGACAGGGTATGCAGAGGGGACCCAAGAAGGACAGAAGCTGTGAGGGAGCTGATGGAGAGACAGGCACACAGAGTGATGGGGGTATGAGCTGGGGACCAGAGCAGGGAGGGCAAGGAGAGAGCCTGGTGTGCGGGGCAGGAAAAATAGAAGGGACAGGGGTCACACAAAGCGGGGTGTGGAGGTAAACAGGTAAGGGCAGAGCTCGGGGATGAGGCAGGGACAGAAGGAAAAGGGGAAGAGAGTGAGGTGCAGGAAGGGGGAGGGGAAGCAGCCAGTGAGATAGAAAAGGTGTTGGGGCGGACGGGGTTGGGAGCTGGATGGGGTGGGGTCCAGATATTGACATACGATGGATTCAGGGCAGGTAACAGCGTGGAGAGAAGGGTCAGGGGTGTGGATGGAGGGGGATGGGGACAGGTCAGGGGATGGAGACGGACAGAGGAGGGCGGGAACAAGGGGGTGTCGCTAAATGGGTTTCCATGACCCCCGTTCTACCCCCAACCCATTTCTCTGCTGTTCGCGCTCGCCTACCTGCAAGGGCTCGGGCTCCGGCCCTGGGTGCAGTCGGTGCTGTCCGCTGCCGGCGCCGCCACTTCCCCAGCGTCCCCTGCAGCGCCTCTCGCCGCCAGCCGCCGCATTAGGGCAGAGACCAGCCCGTGCGCGTCCCCGGGCGGCCAGCGCGCCCCCGACACCCTGCGTGCGCGCCCCCGAGCCCCTCCCTTCGCGCGCCGAACGGGGACCAGGACGCTGGAGGAGCCGGGCTGGAGGAGCCGGGCAGGATTCTCCCGCGCCGTCCCGCCAGGCGCGCTGGGGAGCGATTGCAGGGCCTGAACCGGGGAGAAAAAGCGCCTCCTTTTCGCACGGACCCACGGGCCTCTTTGCGGACTGGCGTTGAACGTGATACTAATTAGCGCCCGTTTCTGTTCGCAGAGCGCCTACTGCGAGCCAAACCTACTGGAGGAAATACGCTGGAGACCCAGGGGTATCACGTGTTTGTCCTGTCTATGCCCCTCCACCATCAGACTGTGACTTCTTGGGGGCGGAAACTTATCGAACAGCTTGTGTTCCCAGGGAGACTTGCTTCTGATAGACTCTCCAGGAACGTTTGGGTTTTTTTGGTTTTTTTTTTTAACAGCCGATGATCTTTTTTCTTTTTATATAAATTTATTTATTATTTTAGGCTGTGTTGGGTCTTCGTTGCTGCGCGGGCTTTCTCCAGTTGCGGCGAGCGGGAGCTACTCTTCGTTGCGGTGTGCGGGCTTCTCATTGCGGTGGCTTCTCGTTGCGGAGCACGGGCTCTAGAGAGTGCGGGCTTCAGTAGCTGTGGCGCGTGGGCTCAGTAGTTGTGACTCGTGGGCTCTAGAGCACAGGCTCAGTAGTTGTGGCACGGGCTTAGTTGCTCCGTGGCATGTGGGATCTTCCCGGACCAGGGAATGAACCCATGTCCCCTGCACTGGCAGGTGGATTCTTAACCACTGCACCACCGGGAAAGCCCCAGGAACGTTTGTTGATTGAAGAGTTGGTGGATCCTGAATTGGGGACGTGAGAAATGTTGTGACACCTGCTGGGGGTGGAGTGGTCTTCTTTTAAAAATGGGAAATTTCATCTGCCTTAACGGGGCTCAGGCCTTCCCGGACTTGAGTTAAGAGGGAAGAAACCTGGGACTGGGAGGCCAGAGATCCAAGGGCTCCTCCTGACTCTGTGACTCTCTACCGTGGTTAAGACAATTCTTTGTGGGCCTCAGTTTTCTCAACTGAACAATGAAAAGTTGATTGGATGATCCTTTCAGGTCCCTTCTGGCTCAGAAATGGAGACTGTGAGGCCCTGGCTGACAATTGCGCAGGCAGAGACCCGAGCTCGTTATCACCTGAAACTGTGGAAAGATCTGGATTGGGACATCACAGAATCTTAGGCTAGAAAGAGCACTTGGAAGAAGCTTTTAGTCTATCCCTCATCCCAAACCACAGTTCCCTTGGCAGCCCCCCTCTGAGGTCCCATTCAAAACCACATTCAGCCGCCTTCTCTGTGCTCACACAGCCGCTGCTCTGGCACCACCTGCCTCTCTGTCCCCCCTTCAGCCTGTGCGCTCTGGGAGAGCAGGAATGCATCCTGTTCCCCATGCTGTCCCCAGCCCTAGAACATAGTAGGTGCTCAGTAAGTACTTGCTGAAGGAATGAATGACTGCCAGTGATAGTGAATCATCCAAATAGCTGACAAAATATCCCTTTTTAGGTGGCATTGCATGGTGGTGGTGACACCAGCTCAGAGACAGCCTGCTGGGATTCAGATCCTACCTCCATCACATCAGATATGGATGAAAGTGGGCCATTTACTTATTTTCCTTTTATTTCTTTTGGAAAATATTATTAAGTCTGTACAAGCACGTAGTTGAATTAGAGCCAAATCATTCTATAAGATTTCTTATAAAATATGTTTCCCTCATGCTTTCCCCTCTCTAGACGTCATCCCTTTCAACTCTTTTGCTCTTTGGTTATTGCCTATTTACTGCTGTATATCTAATAACATGCCATATTGCTACTTCTTGCTTCTGTTTTAGGCGTTATCTGCTTTTTCTTTAAAAGTCTTTATTGAATTTGTTACAATATTTCTCCTGTTTTATGTTTTGGTTTTTTGACCGTGAGGCATGTGGGATCTTAGCTCCCCGACCAGGGACTGAACCCACACTCCCTGAACTGGAAGGCAAAGTCTTAACCACTGGACCGCCAGGGAAGCCCCTAGGCATTATCTCTTGATTCCACCCTGTGACGGACACTCTTCACCTCACATATACCCTTCCTGTCCTCCTCTCCAGCCTCCCAATCTAGTCATATCTCGACACTGGTTATATCAGAATTAGTATTTATTATGATTACTTAAATCCTATTCACAACTGACCTTTTCAGTTCCTGCAAACTTTTTGGTTTTTTTCTAGACTTAATAATTGTCATTTTTGTCTACTCGTTTTGTTTCATATATAGTAATTATCTATAATTCAACTCTAAACTCTCCATCAGTTGTCTATGTCCATTTGTTCAGACCTTTCAGGTATTCTATTAATTTTGTCTTCTTGAAGATTCTCTCCTAGAGCCTTCTGATGTGTTCCAGTCCCTGTTGGTTTCTCTATGCCCAATGCACTGCGATTGATCTCTCCAAGCTTCAGTTTCTTCATCTGTAAAATGGGGATAATTATTATACCTCATAGAGTTGTGAGGATAAATGAAATAATTCATGTAGTTTGTCATATAATAAGCACTTGATAAATATTACTGCTTACTATTCTAGACTAGAAAACCAAAGCTCAAGTAACCTACCCAAGTAATACTTCAAAGCCTACATGTGTCTGACAGCACCTAATTAAAACTATTATTTTAGGGTGAGAACTAAAAATCTTAGATTTACAATATTAGAATCTTTCAATATGGTCAAGTTGAAGGAACACAGGATTTGCCAAGAAAGTCCTGGCTGGCCAGCAGGGTGAACTTGGGCAGATCACTTAACCTCTCTAAGACTTATTTTTCTCATCTGTAAAATGGTGATAAAATGAACACCAATGAGATAAGGCCCTTTGTAAACCAAAATGCTCTGCACAAATGTTAGCTATTACCAGCATTCTCTTCCTTTCCTTCACCTTTTTTTTAAAAACAGCTAAGAAAACCGAGGCTAGAGAGAGAGAAAAATCACACAGTGATTTGGTGGTTGAAACTGAACTGGAACTCAAGTCTCACAGCTTTAGTGTAAAGAAATTAATTCTGGCCGGAGGCGAGTGCAGAACTGCCAGAGGACCTGAGGGTGGCGAAGCAGGTGTTTCCTTGGCTTTGGTGTCCCCGAGCTGCTGGCCTGTCCTGACTAGGGGATGGGCACCACCTGCTGGTGATAGACTGTGGGCACAGAGACCAGCCTTGGCTCATGCAGACTGGTCTACTGGTGTGTCAGGAACAGGCTGAATCAGTAACAAGGGCAGAAAATGGTTGCTTTCTCTTTCTAGACCTGCATCTGGCCTTCCTGCATCCTTTTCTTCCCTGAGTGTGTATCTCTAGTTCTGGCTGAAACCCCAGCAGGCGTGGACTCTGCTGACCCTAGACTTGAAACCCCACTCCCTGTGTCCTCTGTCACGGTGAGTGTGAGCCTGATGATTTTCATATTCCCTGGCATCTCATGGCTCCCAACCAAATTGCACAAGCCACGCCTTACCCTGGGCTCAGGCCAAGAGAAAGCCCCTGCGCACTGTCTCACGTACTTGTAGGACACTGGCATTACAGGCCTGGGGAATGTTGAGGGACAGGGCCGGGCCCCACCAGTGTCTGTTATACCCTCCAAGCCACCCTCCTCCACATGGTCCCCAGAAGATGTGGGGAAACGGACAGTTCCATGCATTATTGCTGGAGGTTTAACTTTATACAGCGCAATTTGGCAGTGCCATCAAGACTTTAATGTAGGGCTTCCCTGGTGGTGCAGTGGTTGAGAATCTGCCTGCCAATGCAGGGGACACGGACGGAGCGACTAGGCCCGTGAGCCACAGTTGCTGAGCCTGCGCGTCTGGAGCCTGTGCTCTGCAACAAGAGAGGCCGCGATAGTGAGAGGCCCGCGCACCGCGATGAAGAGTGGCCCCCACTTGCCAAAAGAGAAAGCCCTCACAGCCAAAAATAAATAAATAAAGAAAATTTAAAAAAAAAAAAGACTTTAATGTAGCCTTTGACCCATCTAAGACTCTAGCCTGCAGAAACACTGGCACAAATCACAGAAATGTGTACACACAAGGATGTTCAGTGTAGCCCATTCAGAGGGCAATGGTCAAATACGTTGTGATAATCTGTGCGGTGGAGAGACATGGAGCCACTTAAAAAATAATACACACACATATCCTTTAAAAAGAAGAGCAGCGTAACAATATTTAGAGTATGATCCTTTTCTGGGGGAAAAAAATAAAAGCCAGTTGGTATAAGAGGGTAGAAGAAGAGAGAGAGAGAATGATGCCCTGGACCTGTTTAGGAGCTGAGGACAGAGCACCTGGAGGAAATCAGGAGGCACCTGATATTTGCTGAAGCTTTTCCCGTACTAGGCTCTTCCCATATGTTAGATCACTTAGTCCTCACAAAAGCCCAGTGAGATGGGCGTCATTGTCTCCAGTTTACCGAGGAGAGGCCAAATGAGGTTAGTAAAATTGCAACATCACACAGATGGGATGTGGTAAAGGATTAACTTTGCCCAAAGAGAGGCCTGGCCTTTGCCCTAGGCTTCTGGGAGGTAATCTCTAAACCCTTGGGATGTCCTCCGTGACAAGAGCGTCTTTGTCTACTTCTTGGGGCTCAGCCACACTAGATAGTCTACGCTAACAATGCGGTTTATGGTAGGGGCTTGGGGCACGACCTCCAGAGGGCTGGAAACTCAGGTCAGCCACATGAGCGGTCAGCCATGTCTGCGTGACTGAGTCTCAGTAAAGACTCTCACACTGAGGCTCTGGTGAGCTTTCCTGGCTGGCCGTCCTCAGTGCGTACTGTCACACATCACTGCTGGGATTTAGCAGTGACCCCACACCTCCACTGGAGGAGGACAACTGGAAGCTCCGTGTGTGGAGCTTTCCTGGGCTCGGCCTCTTCCCGTAGCTGACTTTACTCTATCCTTTTGCTGTAATAAACCATAACCAAGGATATACTAGCTTCCAGTGAGTGTTGGGAGTCCTGCCATCAAATTATTGAACCTGAGGGTGGTCTTGGGGATGCCCAAGCTTGCAGTTAATGACAGAGTGGGGGTGGTCTTGTGGACTGCTCCCTAACTTTGAAGACTGTAAGTGGTGGAATCTGGAGTCACACGAAGATCTCAGAGACGCCAGTGTGCCCCTGCCCACTTCCCTGCACTCCCTACACTGCCGCATTGTTTGACCAGCGCTGAAGGATAGAAATTCTAGCGTCCTGTGGAAGCACAGAGTGGTGGCCACACTAAGGGACAGCAAGGCGAGTGGGTGAGGATGTAACAAAGCAAGCTGAGTGGCATGCTCAGCGAGTACAGAAGGACCACATTTTAGAAAGATCCAGGAATCTATGCCCCTCACAGTGCAGGGGGTCAGGAAGGCAGGTACAGAGGAATGCCAATGGGAGAGGGACTGTCTTATCTCTGTGCATCCACAGAGTTTAGCACAGCACGCTGCTCATAGCTGAAGCTCCATAAATATTTGTTCAACAGATGAATGAATGTTTGAATAAAAGCAGAGCTCCTGTGAGTATAGACCACACTGCCCGGTGATGGTAACCACTAGCCACTAGTTTAAATTTAAACTAACTAAAATTACAAATTCAGCTCAGTCACATTAGCCACATTTCAGCCACAGATTGAAGAACATTTCTGTCATTACAGAAAGTTCTATTGAACAGCACTGGACTACATTATGACTGGTGGCACCTTGACTTGTGCAGTGCACAACCTTCACAATTGTTCAGAGCAGACCTCTATGAATGCAGTACCTCCCAGTAGGTGGTGCTGTGCTAGCTGCTGGTGACAGAATCACACAGACATTTATGGTCTCAGGCAGGCATGAGAACATCTAAAGAATAACCTGTTAATGCATACAGGCTAACTGAAGTAAAGAGATTATGTTTAGGTATTGCCAAACATATAAATAATGAATAGACCAAAGAAAAGAAATGTAAAGAGGTTTAGCTATCTTCACAGCCTGAAAACTATCTGTTTCTCTTCTTATGTTTGAAATGAACATAACTCTGCTAGGATTATTTCTTGGAGAAGTAAACATATTTGACAGAAATAAACATGCCGGCTATTGAAATACAGCTCCCCCCAGAAATATTTGTCTTCACATAGCAACCGCAGAAGGTCTCTAACATGGTAGCCACTGATATTCTAGGTGACGTTTACAGTGGTCTTTCCTGTTGTTTTCCATAAACCATTGAAATGTCTTATCGTTTGCAACATTTCAACCTCCAAATGATCTTTCTGACACTGCCTCTTGCACAGAGAAAATGCACAAAAATTCTTTGTTTGACCATGTTTCTTGGTTTTCTATCAGGGAAATATGGTCCCTGTACCTTGCAGGTCCTTTCCATCTTCTATAGCCTATGATTGCATGCTGCTAAAGGAACCATAAGTCTAAATGGTTCAGGATGCCTCCTTCTGCACTGCACCAGACCCAGCAGGTTGGGGCAAAGCAAAGGAGGCTGCACCTGCACTTTGCAGCAAGCCAGTGCCCTGCGCCCCAGACCCCAGGCCCTGGAATCCAAACTTCTCTGTTTCTGCCCCTCCCAGCCACTGCTTCCCAGCACAACTCCTGCTGGCTGCCAGCATCAGCATGAGCCGGGAGCCAGGTGGTAGCAGCTGAGAGCCTGACCTGTGGGCCTGGCCAACCCCAATTCGTTTATCTTATTTATGCCAATTTATTAGCACAAAACCCCTGGGAAAGCAACAGGAGGAGGTTTCTGCTTTAAATAAGCATCAATATGGCATCATGTCTGTAAGCTCAGGCCCTGGGTGGCTGGCCCTCCTGCCTCCCACCTCCTCTAGGTGGGTAGACCCAGGAGAGTAGGTCTGACTGGGCAGATTGGCTGGTGTGTGCTTCTAAACCTAAACCCAAGACTGGTCACAGTTTTACAATTGTGTGTGCCGACTTCCTGTTAAGGGTCCTCTAAGAGTCCTTTTATAACAAAGAATCTGTCTATTAAATGGCAATGCCTTTGTAAATAAAACAGCCTTAATAATTAAATCTTGCTCTCTCTCTCTCAGGGCTTCAAATGGACTAACTCTTTCAGTACTGAAGTGTCAGGTGCCGGGGAAATGCGATCTTCCTGCTGAGGAGCTCCTGGATCAGAATGAGTCCCCATCATTCACTCCCTTGTTGAAGCTGGGGCTGCAATAAGGGGTACCCACCCTCTCAGACACAAGAGAGCATTTGAAATGAATAGATGAATAGCCATAATTTAAGATGATTCAAAGCACCTGAGAAATTTTCATGGACCATGAACTCCTTCTGCTTCATAGAGACCAGGTACCATGACCAGGTAGATCTTATCTGCAAAAATGCAGGGGTCAAGGAGGGGGAAAAGAACCCCTCAGATACTGTTTCTTCACTTACTAACACCCAGCTGTAAAAATTCCAAGAACAAACAAAATCTTCTCACCTATGCATCCTCTTGCCCAGGGAGAACCTTCCTTGGACAGTCATTTGGCTGTTGTGTACATATTTTTGTGTGTTAGGGGGAGAATGAAGCAGGGATGTGTTGGTAAATATTTAACAATGGGTTCACTGGGAAAAAAAAATAAAAAAAGGGAGAAGCCCTGATGTGTAGCATTTTCTGATTTCTATGGTGTAAATTCTCCCACCATGGTCAATCTCAAGGTACAAATATGAGGTCACTGAATGTGGAATTGGGAAGAGACATGCAGTAAGTAGCTCACGATTATATAATATTTCCAACGCACCAGTACAATAGACATGAATAACCTCAAGATCATAGACAGTAGTAAAGTGTAGTAGAATAATTAGGAAATGATGTTTTGAATTATTTCTTACTCTTCAATATAATTATTTAACTGTGAGGTTATATAATTTAATTGTAAGTAATGAGTGTGTTTCACAACCAGCTTGCAAAGTTCCTGAAAATTTAGCAGGGGGCTCTTGTGAGCTGACACAGGTTGGCTCGGGCACACTACTGCCCTGAAGCCATGCAGTCACACGGTTCTGTCCCTGCTCTTGCCACTTCCTGGCCTAGAATTTCTATTCTGTGGTTCCCACAACAACTTCAGCGAGGTCAGTATATTAGGCCTGTTTGAAAGAAGTGGAAGCCAGCTGTGGAAGACGCTGCACAGCCGCGTTAGTGGCCAGCGCTCCCATCCCAGCTGCCATGAGCGCTGCAGTGACGGTCAAAGGCTCGCCCTGTGTCCTTCTCTGGGGGCTGCTCTGGTGGACAGGAGCAACTCCTCCCTGGGATGCCTGCAGGTTACGATGGCCAATAATAACTCATGCGGGGTGCAAAGCCTGGCCCCTTGCACCAGAGAGGACTGTGCCATGGAGTGAGTTATACCCAGAGCATCTGTGGATCAGGCCAAGGTCTTTACCTGAGACACAGCCTGGCTTAGCAACTTCCTTTTCATCCTGCTTCCCACATTCCCTGTGTCTGAGAGCAATCCTTCCATAAGTCACAGACACCCAAATCTCTGTCGTAGGCTCTGCTTCTAGGGAACTTGACCAAAGACATGAAGCCCCAGAGGGATTTTCCTGAAGTCGCACTGTGACCAAGGCATAATTTGTACCCAGGTCTTCCGATTCCCAAGAAAGTGTTCTCGCCATCATCCCACAGCTGCTGCTTCTACTCAAGACTCTTCAGTGACTATGAAATGAAGCTGAAGCCCACACACCTTCACATGGCGTTCAAGCCCCCAGTACTCTGACTCCAACCTTCCTTTCCAGCCTCGTTTCCTAGAATTCTCGCTACTTACACCCTTGACTTCAGCCAGAGCAGGCTGCCTTCTGTTCCTCAAACCTGCTCTGGGTTTCTTGTCTCCATGCTTTTGCTTCTGTTGTTCATTCTCCAGGACAAATAAATTTAAATGTAGTAAGTGCCTACCGCATTCAAGGCATTGTGCTCTAGAACAGCAGTCTTCAAAATAGGGTAGATCTATCCTTTCGGGTAGCAGACTTTCCAAGAAGTATGCGCACAAGACTAGCTTTAAGCGAACTGGTTTCTAGGTCCTCAGCTATTTGTGTTTTCCTAAAATTGTCTGAGAAGTGGCCTGCATTCAAAATAGCCCTTTTCTAGAACCCTCCTACACTGTTGGTGGGGATGTAAATTGGTACAGCCACTATGGAGAACAGTATGGAGGTTCCTCAAAAAACTAAAAGTGGAGCTACCGTATGATCCAGCAATCCCACTCCTGGGCACATATTCGGAGAAAACCATGGTTCGAAAGGATACATGCACCACAATGTTCATTGCGGCACTATTTATAATAGCCAAGACATGGAAACAACTTAAATGTCCACCGACAGATGAATGGATAAAGAAGATTTTATATATATATATATATATATATATACAATGGAATATTACTCAGCCATTAAAAATAATGAAAGAATGACATTTGCAGCAACATGGATGGACCTGGAGATTATCATACTAAATGAAGTTAAGTCAGACAGAGAAAGACAAATATCATATGATATTACTTATATGCAGAATCTAAAAAAAATGATACAAATGAACTTATTTACAAAACAGAAACAGACTCACTGACATAGAAAACAAACTTATGGTTACCAAAGGGGAAAGGTGGGGGGAGGGATAAATTGGGAATTTGGGATTGACATATACACACTATTATATTTATCAATAAAATAGATAACCAACAAGGACCTACTGGGAATGCAGGGAACTCTGCTCAATGTTCTGCAATAATCTAAATGGAAAAAGAATTTGAAAAAGAGTAGATATATGTATGTGTATAACTGAATCACCTTGCTGTACACCTGAAACTAACACAACATTGTAAATCAACTATAGAATCAACTATAGCCCAATATAAAATAAAAATTAAAAATAATAGCCCTTTTCCCACCTGACCAAAAAAAAAAAAAAGGAAAAGCCCTCATCTGTCTCAGTTTTTACTATGGTGCATTTCCCTAAGGTATAAAAATGTTTCAAAATACTGGTTTGGGGGAAGGCTCCTTTAATAATTCGGGCACATTTACCCTTAGGGTGCTCAGTAGTAAGAGACTGTGATGCAAACACATGGTTATGCAAGGTTGGCCTGGGCTTTGATGCCGGGCAAAGGGGTTTTAGCCTCGGTGCAGGAAGCAGCGGGGCCATTTGGCACCAAACAGCCAGATACAGGGATTTGGGCTGGAGTTGGTTTGGGGTCAACTTTTCCCTACTTCCATGCTTTACAACATGGGGTCATTAGTGCTGTAACAAGCGTTCTAGAACATGGCATATCTTCAGGGATCATCAGTTTTGCTCAGACTTGATAGGGACAGAGATGGGATGGTGGAAGTTCAGTACTCTAGCTAGTAAGTAATTGTATACATTTTTATATTAAAGTAATAATAGCTAACACAGATAGTGCTCACTGTGTGCCTGTCCCATGTAAGAACTTGATATCTATTAAACACATTGATTCATTACATCAAAGCCATGAGGAAACCAAGGCTGAAAATGGAGGTGAAGTACCTTGCCAGAGGTCTCCCAGCTGGCAAACTGAAGAGCCAGATTCAAACCCATGTGCTTTGGCTCCAGAGTCTGTGCCTTTAACCAAAAACCGGACGCCTTCAGGCAGATGTGTTTTAAAGTAGAAAGCAATATTTGACCACTGTTTAAGCTAAAGCTTTAGGTTTTCAGCTTTTGTGAACTGCTTCTTTTCCTAGGGGTGGGATGGTGGTTGGCGGGGGTGGGGGGGTGGGGGGGGTAGGACATTGGTCACTCTGCTATGACCTTGGGGTAGTTGGTGGAGAAGCTTTTCCATCCTTCTGGTCTCTATTTATTCTGCTCGGTGGGGAATAAAATGGGGAACAAATGGGGGAGGGGTGAGGATGTCTTGAGAGGAAGGGATGAGGACAGACCCTAATCCTGGGGAATGCCATATGGGTATACATGAAGTTAATCTTCTGTTTTCCAGCTCATTAGAGAGGCTGGGAGGGATCAGGCTGGGACACCTGCTGGAGTCAGGAGGGTAATGATACCTATTTCATCATCTGGGCTGTGGCTGTTCTGGAGAAACCCATCACCAGTGAGAGTGCTCTGTCTGCACCATGCAGGGATCTGCCAGGGCAACCACAGGAGAGGAAAAATGTGCAGAAAAGTCCCTAGAATGATGAGGGGCAGGGATCACAGTGAAAGTGAAACCTGTGGCCAATGCTGACTTGCCTTGGCGAAAAGGAGAGAAGAGGATTATGCTAAAATGAGAAGGAAAGAGAGCATTTCTATATGTTATAGCCAATTACAAATATGCCTACAAAGAAATAGCACCGAGGCTAAAACCCCTTTGCCTAGGCAAGGAACTGATAAAAACATGAGTGAATATGTCCCTTGCCCCCAGTTCTATTTTTTTAATTAAGACTTTATGTTTTAAGAAGTTTTAAGTTCAAAATTGAGTGGAAGGCACAGAGCTTTCTCGCATCCTGTCACTCACCAGGGTGGTACATTTGTTACAATTGATGAAACTATGTTGATACATTGTTATCACCCAAAGTCCATAGTTTACCTCCGGGTTAATTCTTGGTTTTGTACGTTCTATGGGTTTGAACAAATGTATGAATGACATGTATCCATCATTACAGTATCCTACAGAGTGTTTCCACTGCCCTAAAAATTCCTCTGTGCTCTGACTATCCATCCCATTCCTCACCTAGCTCCCGGCAACCATCGATCTTTTTACTGTCTCCACAGTTTTGCCTTTTCCAGAATGTCATACTGTTGGAATCATATAGTATGTAGCTTTTCCAGATTGGCCTCTTTCACACAGTGATGTGCATTTAAGGATCCTCCACGTCTCTTCACGGCTTGATAGCTCATTTCTTTTTAGTGCTGAATGATATTGCATTGTCTGGATGGACCACAGTTTATTTACCCATTCACCTACTGAAAGACATCTTAGTTGCTTCCAAGTTTTGGCAACTGTGGATAAGGCTGCTGTAACATCTGTGTGCAAGTTTTTGTGTGGACATAAGTTTTCAGCTTCTTTGGGTAAATACTAAAAAGCCCAATTACTGGATCATATGGTAAGAGCATGTGTGATCTTGTATGAAACCACCAAATTGTCTTCCAAAGTGGCTCTACTATTAGAGTCTATTATGAGCCCCATTTTACAAAAGAGGAAATAAAACACAGAGAAGTTAAATTACCTACCCAAAGCCACAAAGCTAGCAAGTCATAGAGTCAGAATTCAAAACCAGTCTGGCTCCCTAACTCATATACTTTACCCCACCCTTTGTTATAGTTCATGAGCATGGGAAGTGGCCAGGGTGAGATAATAAGGGATGAACAGAAATCCCGCAAATGAGAG
This sequence comes from Balaenoptera physalus, assembly GCF_965194825.1. Lineage (NCBI taxonomy): Eukaryota > Metazoa > Chordata > Mammalia > Artiodactyla > Balaenopteridae > Balaenoptera > Balaenoptera physalus. The sequence continues at coordinate 34,416,755 of NC_138882.1, forward strand.
TATGTACCGCCCTGCCCCCAGGAAGTCACTGAGCTTCTATTTCTTAAATAAACTGGGCACAGCCAAGCAAAGCCCCTCGGTGGGTCAAAATGCAGCCCGTTGGGCCCAGACTGGGCCCTGCTTTAGAGGGATTTAAGGGAGCTGCCAATATCCCAATATCCCTTGTGGTGAAGCAACTTTTATCTGAATGTCAGCAATCTTTGAAGTACATTAGTTTTTTTTTATCATTGTTGTTGTTGTTTTTTTTTTTCTTTTAAACATTAGATTATGGAATATAAAAAACAAAACAAAACAAAAAATCCAAAGTGGCTCTATTATTTTGCATTCCCACCAGCAATGAATGAGAGTTCCTGTTGCTCCACATCCTCACCAGCTTTTGATATTCAGTGATTTGGTGCCAATACTCCAGATTTTGGCCATTCTAATAGGTGTGTAGTGGTAGCTCATTGTTGTTTTAATTTGCATTTATCTTATTGTGCACTTGTGCCTCTTTTAAGTCCTTTTGGTCTAGGAGGAATTCCAGAGGTTGGAAGTTCATGGCCTCATGAAGCCAGGACTCCCCATAAAGAGTCTCTGAATGACCACTGAGATACAAATATAAGAGCTCCAGCTTCTGTGTGGGTCAGTCAGGCTATGGCCCTTTGAACTTCTCCTGTTGCAGAGCAATAGACCATGCTTGGCTGGGGAAATTCCAGAGCATCATGACATAACCTGTGATATGGTATGACCAACCTTGGCAATGGTGGCTGAAGGGGACAAGTGATTTACTAGATATGCCCACAGTCATGTAAGCAGTCAGCCATACCTCTATGACTGATCCCCAATAAGCTCAGGTGAGCTTCTCTGGCTGGCAATAGTCTGTACATGTTGCCATTGTCGACAGAAATAATAAAAAATAATCTATAATAAGAATAGGAAAGAATTTTTATTTGAGCTATACTTAGGACTATAGTCCGGGAGACACAGATTCAAGAAGAACTTGTATTGTGTTCTGCCAGATGACAAAACGGGGGAGGCTTATAAAGGCAAAACCCACAAAATTACATAAATTGTTTGTCAGGAATTAGGATTGGAGCTGGCAAGAAGTAAGAGTGCTTGTTAAGCAAGGATTGGTTGGGGTCCAAAGTTGTTGCTTAGTAACTAGGGGGGCCCTTGAGACCATAAGGCTGCAACTGGCAGCTAGCGGATATGGCTAGTGGTGTCCTTGAGTCTGACACAGTTCAGAAAATTCAAGCTCTGAGTAATGTAGGAATGTGTCTGAAACCACATCCACAATGGCCACCCAGCTCCATTTTGGATGCTTGAACAAATGCTACTCCATTTTAATTTTTAAATGCATTCTTTTCTTTAATGGCTAAAGCAGATGTACAAAGCATGTGTGACAGGCCATAAATAGCCTGTTTTTGTTAGCCTAAAGTTCAAGTGAAATCATGTATAAACTTGAATGACTTCCCTATGCCCAATATGTGAACATTTCTTCCATCACCACATATCTTTGCTGAGAAAAGTAAGTGCTGTCCACATGTCTCCACTGGGAGAGGACAACTGGAAGTTTGCTCCTGGTCTCTCCTGGGCCCTGACCTGTGTGTCTATTTCCTCTGCTGGTTTTAATATTTTCTTTCATGGTAATAAACTGTAACCATGAGTATGACAGCTTTTCTGAGTTCTGTGAGTCCATTTGGTAAATAGTTGACCCTGCAGGTGGTCTTGGGGATCTCCAAAACTATAGTCCAACTTCTTCTCTAAATCAGACTCCAAATGGACCCTGAGTGCCAAGCCTCTCTGTCCCATTCTCACTCTTCCATGTGTCCCCCTACGGTGACCAGTTGGATGCCTTCCGCAGATCAGTGTGCTGCCGCTGCCAGTTCCCTTCACCCCCAAGGGAACGGGCCCATGGGAGCCAGTACAACTCCCTGCACTTCCCCTAGGCTCCCAGTCAGAGGGCTCCATTTCCACTGGTCACCCTCCCTTTCTTGCATTTGAGCCACTTCCCAACCAAAGTCCAATTTTGGAACTAACCATGTGATTTGGACATAACAGTTTATTAGCAATGACTTCCTGAGGTCCTATGAACAACTTGCCCCGAACCCCACCCAGTGGAGATGCCGCATGGTCACAACCTCCAGCAAGTCACTTCCCCTCTCCAGGCTTCAGTTCCTTAGCTTCCTTTGGGAAGACTACTTATGACCAATGGTGGCTGTAAATCCTTACAAACTGCAAAGTGGTCTGCACACTTCGGGAAAGGACATTTTCAGAGAGAGTGCAAAGAGTTCTGTCCTGACTAACTATGGACAGAAGTTTAAATTTTGTCTGTTTCCTTTTTCTCCACTTTCCTTAGAAAAGAAATATTTTCTTTTAATACTAGCAAAGAAAAAGAAAATTTCAAGAAAGTTTGAAAAATAGAACGTAGTGCTTTCCCAGGTGCCTTTGGGAAAATAAGCCAGATGTATTTTAGAATTCAGAATGGTTCAGATTTTAGGAAGACAATTTGGTGCAAATACCATACATTATGTAACAACCCCAGTGACATGAGGCAAACACTCTGTAAATCAAACACATTAATACTTCTGCAGTGAAATGTATGAATATTCACACTGAGTGAGATGAATAAAGCTATAATTCATTGCCTTGTAATAGTTCAGGTCAGGTTTGGCTACCAAGTGACTTCGGGCTAAATTAGTTGTTGCTACCATATAAGTTATGAAAAAAATTCAGTTCATAGAACTTCTTGAGTAGGTTAAATTTTTCCATATATTTCCTTTTTTGAATTTTTCTTCCAGTTTTACTGAGGTATAATTGACATATAGCACTGTATAAGTTTAAGATGTACAGCATAATGATTTGACTTACATACGTCATGAAATGATTAACACAATACATTTAGTGAACATTCCTCATCTCTTATAGATACAAAATTAAAGAAATAGAAAAAAATGCTTTTCCTTGTGATGAGAACTCAGGATTTACTCTCAACAACTTTCATATATAACATACAGCACTGTTAATTATATTTATTATGTTGTACATTACATCCCTAGTACTTATTTATCTTATAACTGGGAATTTGTACCTTTTTACTGCCTTCATCCAATTCCCCCTCCCCTCACCCCCTACTCTGGTTAACCAGAAATTTGATCTCCTTTTCTATGAGTTTACTTGTTTGTTTTTGAAGTATAACTGACCTACAACACTATGTTAGTTCCTGCTACACGCCATAGTGATTTGATATTTCTGTACATTTCAAAATGATCACCAAGTTAAGTCTAGCTATGTCACCATACAAAGATATTACATAGTTATTGACAATATTCCCCACACTATACATTTCATATCCATGACTCATTTATTTTGCAACTGGAAGTTTTACCTCTTAATCTTCCTCACCTATTTCTTTCCTCCCCTCACCGCCCTCTCCTCTGGCAACCACCTGTCAGGTTCTCTGTCTCTATAACTTTATTTCTGCTTTGTTATGTTTGTTCATTTGTTTTGTCTTTTAGATTCTACATATAAGTGAAATCATACAATATTTATCTTTCTCGGTCTGACTTATTTCATTTAGGATAATATCCTCTAGGTCCATCCATGTTGTCGCAAATGTGTTTCTTATTACTGAATAATATTCCGTTGTATATATATACATCATAGTTTCTTTATCCATTAATCCATTGATGAATACTTAGGTTGTTTCCATATCTTGGCTATTGTAAGTAATGCTGCTATGAACATGGGGGTGCAGATCTGCTTTTTAGCAGATTTTTTAGCAGGTTTTTCATTTCCTTTGGATATATGTTCAAAAGTGGAATTGCTGGATCATATGGTAGTTGTATTTTTAATTTTTTGAGGAACTTCCATGCTGTTTTCCATAGTAGCTGCACTAGTTTACACTCCCACCAACAGTGCAAAAGCATTCCCTTTTCTCCACATTCTGGCTAACACTTGTTATTTGTTGTCTTTTTGATAATAGCCATTCTAACAGATGTGACGTGATATCTCACTATGGTTTTTAAAAAAAATTTTTAATTTTACAAGAGATAAATAAACTGCTCACTATGGTTTTGACTTGCATTTCCCTGATGATTAGTGACATTGAGCACCTTTTTATGAATCTGTTGGCCATCTGTATGCCTTTTGGAAAAATGTCTTCAGATCCCCTGTGCATTTTTTAATGAGTTTTTTTTTTTTTTTTTTTTGCTGTTGAGCTCTGTGAATTCTTTACATATTTTGGATACCAGCCCCTTATGAGATATATGATTTGCAAATATTTTCTCCCATTCTGTAGGCTGCCTTTTCATTTTGGTGATGGTTTCCTTTGCTTTACAGAAGCTCTTTAGTCTGATGTAGAAATCTGTACTTTAAAAATGGGGGGGTGGTGTCAGGAAATAGAGCTATATAGGAGTAACATTTCTATATATCACTGGAATTAAGCTAGTATAACTCGGAAGCTGATTATAACGAGTTAAGTGGTATATGGTAAAAGGCCTAGGGCAACCATTAAAATAATAAATTTTTAAAAGTTTTTAAAAATTGAAGAAATTAAAATGCTACATTAAAAAGATTCACTTAGTGCAAAAGAAAACAGTGAAAGAGGAAAAGAGGAACAAAAAAGACATGAGATGTGTAGAAAATGAAAAGCAAAATAACAGGTGTAAATCCAACTGTACCAATCAAACATTAAATATAATAGGCCAAACAATCCAAACAGAGATTGTCAGAATGGATAAAAAAAGATAAGATCCACCTATATTCTGTCTACAGGACTTACACTTTGTTTTGAAAGATACAAATAGACTGAAAGGAGAAGATACACCATGCAAATAGCAACCACAAGAAAGCTAAAGTGGCTATACTGACTGATATCAGATAAAATAGACTTTAAAACAAAACAAAACAAATGTTACCAGATATAAAGAGGAACATTTCATAATGACAAAAGGGCCAATCCATCAGGAAGATATAACAATTATAAACATATATGCATCTAATGACAGAGCACCAAAATACATGAAGCAAAAACTGACAGAAGTGGAGAAATAAACAATTCAACAATAATAGTTGGAGATCCCAATATCTCTTTTTCAAAAACAGAACATCTAGACAGAAGATCAAGTAGGAAATAGAAAACTTTAAGAACACTATAAACCAACCAGACCTAATAGACATCTGTGAAGCACCACCCAACAGTAGACTATATATCCTTCTCAAGTGCACATGAAGCATTCTCCAGGATAGACCATATGCTAGCCCATAAAACACATCTCAGTTGCGCTATTGGGCGTTTATGTCAGAGAAATGAAAACATGCTCACACAACAAACTGTATATAAACATTCAGATCAACTTTATTTGTAGCAGCCAAAAACTTGAAATAACCCAGATGTTCTTGAACAGGTGAATGGTTAAATAAACAGTATTTTTATCATAATTATTAAAAGTATTATTATTACCAAAAACCACCAGAAAATCTCACCACCCAAAGTCAATTCCTGCTACCACTCTGGTGAACATCCCATCAACATCCTACAAGCACACACATTCTACACGCAAACAAGTATGTGTGCACCTCCAGCAATTGTCTATCCTCCCCACCCCTTGCAATGATTCTCAAAGGGAAGCTGAGGCTCCCAGAGGAGCATATCACAATTTCTTGGGGCGAGGGGTTGAGGAAAGCTGCATGGTTTGAAAACCTCCCCAAGTGATTCACCTTCACCCCACTACCTAGAGATTCCCTGGACACTTTACACAAATGGGGTCATAGCATTTACACAAATGGGGTCATATGACCCCACAAATGGGGTCATACATGCTCTTTTGTAAACTTTTAAAATTCTACCTTAAATTCTACCTTAATATACCTAATGGCTGCACAGTATACATTTTTTGTTGTGGTGGCGGTGGTGGTGACAGAATTTTAAAACTAATTCCATGTTGGTGTTCTTTAGATTTTTTTCCATTGAAAATATAAAATTTTTTGTAGTGGATGTCTTTGTATATATAATTAGCACCTATATTAAATTCCTATTATAGAATTTCTGAATCAGTGGGTTTGAACATTAAAAATTGTTTAAACATAATGACAAAATACTTTCTAGGAAGATTGTACAGGTTCACATACCCATCAATGCTTATTGTTGATACTTTAGTCGTAAGAGTGTCCCCCACACCCTTGAAGTATTGCTTCCAGGCTCCTGACCTCAAGTAAAGATGCTAATGCTGCTTTTTAATCTCTTAGGTTACAGCACAGCCAGGAGCCTACCACGCCTCTTTTCCTTTTCCCCAAGCAATACCATTTGCTTCTCTCTGCTGCCACCTTGTGCTGGAACAGGAGACGTTCATAAGGGAAGACCTGAGCGAGAGAGCTGGCAACCCCTGACTTCTGGGGCATGGAGGGGCCTGTCGGCAGATCCTGACAATCTGTCCTAAATGGACCAGGACCACAGAGAGTGAGGCCTTAGAACTTCAGTGCAAAGGGTGGTCTGGGACAGAGCCCAGAGGAGACCCTGGTGTGAGGGAAGAAGAGCTCAGAGACCTGAATACTAGATCTGCTCTGCCCCTGATTTGCTCTTGGGCGTGTGTTATTTCTTTGTCCTCAGTTTACTCTCAGCGAAATAGAAGTCAGCCTAGGCCAGTGTTCTGCAAACTTCAGGTGGTGACCTGTTAATGAGCTGTGAATTCTGTTTACTAAGTTGTGGAAAGACTTTTTTTTTTTTTTTAGTGGAAAGGACAAGATAGAAAATTATGGAAATGTCAAAAATACACTGCACATAGTAAGGGTATTGCTTTCTGAACCTTCTCTACATAGGGTGTCTTGGGTTATGCTGTAAAACGTATTTGTTACTGAGGGTCTTGGCCATTATGGTTAGAAGGCCACTGCCTCAGGATCCTCCCAGCTGGAGTTTGCTGTTCTAATTGGGCTATTCTAGTGAGAAGGTCCCACCATGTGGAGGAAGATTTGGTGCTGTTCTGACACGGTCCTTTTTCTTTCCCTCCTCAGGAAGCCCCAGCTCAAATGAAGATGACTGGTGAGAGCTTCGCATGGGGCCCCAAAGCAAAAACAACAACAAACTACAGCACTTGAGTCAGAATTCCCTTAGAGCAGCTCCCTCTCAGGGGTGCCCAGCATGGGGCTGTCAGTGGAGGTGCATATGTCACTGACCTGGCAGAGGCACTAGATGGAGCCACAGTGCCAGGGAAAGACCCACTTCCCCAACTCATCACTCATCACCACCCTGCTGGAACTGCAGAGGGCAGTGAGAACACACGAATCCGGGATGAGGAGGGTGCAGCAGGTCTAGAGGCCCTGGACGCTCTGACCTGGGTCCCCTTGTGTTCCAGAAGGCTGGAGTGGGAGAGAGAGAGATTGTTTAGCCGCAGGAGCCTCTGATCCTGTCTCAGAGCTGGAGCCAGTGGGTCCTGCTTTGGGTTTAAGGTATGAGACAGCCGCAGAGGGCAGGAGCTGCCACTAGGGGGCAGCAGAGCATTGATGTTGGAAGTGTGGGCTCTGCCCTCAAGGCTGGGAACAAGAGATAAAGGGGTTTCAGAGGCAGCAGGGAGCAAAGGGCCTCCAGAGAAGAGGGGAGAGACTTTTAAGATAGGCGCCCACCAGGGGTGTGCTGGACCTAGCTCGCCTGGCCAATGGTTGAATTTTCAAAACATTTGCAAGCCAGTTGTTAAACACAGCCATTGTTAAAACTTACAATGAAATAAATTATATTTTTAAAAAGGAAACAGACACTAAAAAGTCCTCACTTTCTAATTATTATACTACAATCTATTATCTATGTTCCTGAAGTTTATTCAGTCTGTGTGGTGAAAATGCTGTATAGCATCTTGCTACCCTGCACAGTGGCATCACACTGCCAGCCTGAAATTGGTCACAGTGGGAGAATTTACACTGTGGAAATCAGAAAATGCTACAAATCAGGGAGGCTCCATCTTATTTTGGAGAGCAGTTGTTAATTTTCCAGCACATCCTGTCTCCAGTTCTGTGATCTTCCTCCACCCCAAACAGCCACTCCCACCATCATCAGTTTAAGAGAGTCTTCTCCAGAACAGGGAGATGCGAGACATGGCTTTGACCTTCAACACTGAGAAGACTTAATGACTTTACCTGGACAAGCAGACATGGAAGAACTTACAACTGAGACCGGAGTTCAAAAGGAGGACGCAGGGGCAGGGCGCACACTTCCCCATCACCCCCACCCCACGACCCCTGCTGCATGGGGAGCAGGTGGAGAAGAGATGTTCAGCCTGAGGAAAAGACACAGGAAAGAAAACAGCTTGGCAGAAACTTGAAGGGCTGGCTGTGAGTGGTGGTTCAGATCCAGGATACAGAATTAGGGCGAAGAAATACAGATTTGACTTAATATGAAGAAGAACCTCAACTAGGGCTATTCAGAGATGGAATGAGATGTCTCCTGAGTGCAACTTCCTCCCCAGTGGATGGGGTGCATAAAAAGAATTGAAGACTTGTACAAGAAGTCAGCTAAACTCTTGCTACTCAAAATGTGGTCCACAGCTCAGTATCATTAGAAATGCAGGATCTCAGGCCCCACCCCAGACCTACTGAATCAGAACCCACATGTTAACAGAGCCCCACATAATCCATAAGCACATGACAGTCTCAAAAGCATTAAACTAAATTACCTTTTAGATATCTTTGAGGGGGTTACTCATTACATTATTGCTTATAATGGCATATTACATGGAAATAATCTAACCATCTATAATTTGGAAAACTGGTTAATAAAGTAAATCCATGTGATAGAATCACTATTCACACAGTAAAAAGAATGAGATGACTTTTATACACTGGTAAGAATGAGATTCAAGCTACACTGTTACATGAAAAAAGCTGTCATTCCTAAAATCAAAATGTGTTCTAGATCATCAATCAAATATTTAAAAATAAAAAGGAAACTCTACAAGAACTGGAAGAGTCATAAAAGAAAAGACTAATAAGCTCAGACATGTAAAAACCGCACATTTCTACCTGGCAAAAAAACAAAACAAAACAAACACTAAAAAAGCTACGAGTGCAAATGATAGATAAGAAAGTATTTGCAACATCATAAAAGAGGTTACTTTAATAAATAAAGAGCTCCTACAAATTGATAAGAAAAAGACCAACAATTTCATAGAAAAAAATGGATGAAGGATTTAAACATTTCATAGGAAAGGAAAGGCAAATAATGCCTTTTATTTGTTTAAATTTTTTTGGCAGCGTTGGGTCTTTGTTGCTGCGCGTGGGCTTTCTCTAGTTGCGGCGAGCGGGGGCTACACTTTGTTGCAGTGTGCGGGCTTCTCATTGCAGTGGCTTCTCTTGTTGTGGAGCACGAGCTCTAGGCGAGTGGGCTTCAGTAGTTGTGGTGCGCAGAGTCTAGAGCGCAGACTCAGTAGTTGAGGCACATGGGCTTAGTTGCTCTGCAGCATGTGGGACCTTCCCGGACCAGGGCTCGAACCCGTGTCCTCTGCATTGGCAGGCAGATTCTTAACCACTGCGCCACCAGGGAAGCCCCAAACAATGCCTTTTAAACATGTGAAAGGATGTTCAATTCATTCAGGGTGCAAATCAGAACTATGATGAGACATCTTTTTTACTTAGATTGGCAAAAATCAAATAAGTTTAGTACTGTGGGAAAGGAAGGAAACAGATACTCTCATACAGTGGTATCTCTATGGAGGACTATTGGTAATAGCTCTCAAATTTTAAATGTACATACTCCTTGATGCAGCTGTTTCTGTAGATACACCTGCATAAAATGACATATATTCAAGAATATTGTAATACCAGTTACAATAGCAAAAAACTGGAAATTTTGATGACTGTGCATCATTATAGCTCTGGTTAAGTTCATTTCTCCCATGCGTGCAATGGAATTATTATTTGAAACCATCAAAAATAATCCAGCAACTCTATAGGGACTTAAATGGAATAATCACCCACATATTTCTAATTTTAAAAAACAAGATATAGAACATTGTAGTGTGTTGCCATTTGTGTTAAAATATAAACTTTTATATTCTCAGAAATCTCTGGAATGATAACATAAGAGACAGGTACCAGTGGAATCTGAGAAGGTAGTCAGGGTAGGAGGGAGCTGAACTTTTCAATGAATACCCTTTTAAAATGATTTACAGTTTTTAATGCTTTAATTTTAAACTTAACAAAAATTCATTCACGGGGAAGAAGATCTCCATGGTGCACACCAAGCACCCCCATCCCCTTCCCAGACTTGAGTGGATGGCGTGTCCTGGGCGCTGCCCTGTTCTTCCACTCTTCTCTCCCTAATTAAGTACTTTCTTTTCTTGTGGATCATTCAAGGCTCTGACTCCCTACCTCCAGCCTCTGAAGGCAACCTTCCCCTGGCTCTCAACATTTAGCTGGTGGGATGTGCAGCCCTTTCTTCTGGCTGCTCTGGGCATTATTTGCTTCTCTACAGGTACCATTAGAGGTGTCTGTACTTCCTTATATCACCTAGCATGCCATCGGCCTTTGGTGATATCTCCCCTCTCACCCCTGACACTCACAATCACACCACACAATGCAGTCTGTAATTGTACCCTGGCTGAGTTGCTCACTGGAGAACTGTGAGTCTCACCTCCCCAATGGCACTGGGAGCTCCTTGAAGGTGGGGGCCTGGGTTTGGTTCATCTCTATGCCCCCCTCAGTGCTAAGAGCAGAGTGGGCGCTCCTGAAAGATGTCTTGAGTTCTCAGGTGATGGATGGCCATTCAACATAGGTAACACCACTGCTGTCTTCACTGCTCACCCCCCTTTTACTGGCACTTGGTCCTGAGTGACTGGAGGCATGGTCACTCTCTGTGCTGCAGGGACTGTGGTTCTTTCCTGCAGAGACAGCAGCCTGCAGCTGGCCTCATCCCCAAGAGCTCAGAGCCCTGACCCTCCTCCCACTGCTGCAGTCCCTGCCCTCCGCTCCACCCACCCAGCCCTCTGGAAAACATGTACAAGTGCAGGCAGGTCTCTTTTCTCTATTACTGCACTTCAATCCCACCCCTACCTGAACCATTAATATGTATGTACTGAGGCTTCATTTTCTTTTGTGAATTTCACAAGCTCAGGGAAGCTTTCACCAAATATTTATCAAGTGCCCACTATATGTTAGACACTGTGGTGGGCACGTATTGTGAATAAACAAACACTACACAGATTCTGCTCTCAAGGAGCTTATGGTCTTTGGGGGGAAAAAGTCACATGAGCAAAATGAATATAATGTTGTTAGCACAATGATAGAAAGATGACCAGGGTGTTACAGGAATGCAGAGGAGAGGGGATTACCCCTTGCGGGTGGGTGGAATGAGTAACAATTTCCTGCGGGAGAAGGTTCTACACCCCAGCCTGAATGATAAATGAGAATCTGGGGCGCCCAGCCCAGGTTTTACAGCCAGTCTTCTCTTTAGCCTGACACTCTTCATTTTCCTTCTCCCTTTCTTCCTCAGCAGAGGAGCTGTCCGATGTGGGGGAAATAAAACTGGTTTTGCTAAAGGGACAAGTGGAATGAAGTGAGATACTCATAGGTCAGTTGTGTAGAGTCTAAGACTGGGAGGGGCAGTAGCTTAAGGTGTAGGGTTGGAAGGGGGTGGAGGGGAGGCTCTGGGGTGATTAAATCTTGCCTTATCAAGAGTCCAGCTAGAAGTCATCCTACTCCCTTCCAGGGAAACTCCTCTCCAGTTCAGGCTCTGCCCTGTGGGTTCTCCCAGGAAAGGGGCAACGGGGCAGGTACGCTCCAGGCTTGAGGCCCAGGTGCAAGCTGACCACTCTCCCACCCCTTTGCTTACCACCCCTTGCAGAGTCCAGAGGATGACACGTCTTCTTCCCAGGATGCTCAGAAGTGTGGTCACACTGAGGGTACTGGCTGGCCAGCCGTGGGAGGATCTGACCCCATATGAGTACAAGCTCTTGGCTGCACCATTTGAAGTGTTTGAAATATGTGCATTTCCTCTGCTGGAGATGTGGTGGGGCGTGACTTTATTAGGGGTCTTTGGAGGTTAGCACAGTCATCTAGGGCTTCCTCCCTGGGCTCAGCTCTGGAGGAAATCTGGAAACCAGCGTGGATGGGAGTGAGACCCCTCTGCTCCCGCCGGGAGGACTCAGCCTCAGGGCAGCCAGGTGAGGAGGGTTTAGACCCCTCTGATTAGGAGCTCTTTCACCTTGAGACTGGCCCTGCAGGGCCAGGAAGGGGTCTCCTGGGTAAAATCCTCCAAAGCTGATTGATTCTCATGGCCCAGAGACCAAGACGGCAGCTGCCAGCTAAGCTTCCCTTCAAATTCAGACACTTGGGCTGCCGCAGTGAAGGGCAGGCTTCCCGACCACTCAGAGGCGCCTCTCTCCTGCTCGCATCCACCACTCCCCACCCGGGCCCCCTCCCCAGATAAAAGGCTTCTTGTACAAAAATCTCCCATTTGAAGCACTGGGAATCCTATAAGCCGACTGCATTAGCCACATGTCATAAATATTTATGCTCCTGTTGGTGTGTGTCAGACTGTATGTGTGCAAGCCGGGGAGAGAGGCAGACTTCAGGTCAGTGAAAGGCAGAACGTTCTAACCCTGAGCACTGTCTGGGGCGTCCACATGTGGTGAGCTTGGGCCTCTAGACAGGATCAAGCAAAGACACGTTGGCCACCATCAGGAATGATGCTGTAACCGGAGTTCTGAATAGGGTAGGAAGGAGACATCTACAACCCCCTCAGCCCACTCCAGTGCCCAGATGCTGTGATTCTGTAGAATATAGATGATCACTGCGGTTTACAGTGAATTACACGTGGAGACCCAGGCTTCAAGCTCCACGTGCTCAGCACCAAGAAAGTGCTTTCATAGAGGTCATCTCCTTCTGCCCTCCACGATGACTGGGGGTTGGTACCAACCATTCCCTCAGCTCATGGAGGAGGAGAATGAGACTCAGAACGGTGACGTGACTTGTCTGTAAACAGCAGAGCTGAGATTCAAATTCAACATCTTGGCTCCAAGACCAGTGCTCTTTTCTCTGTGACACAGCTGCCCAGTCAATCCCCCACACTGCAGGCATTGGCAACGTCACAACCCTGCCTGCAGGGGGCATGCCGCTCATCCTGGCCACGTGCTGCAGGGGGTGTTTTGAAGATGGGGTAGGGGCACTGTGCGTTGTGTGCACAACACAGAGACCTGGAAGGAGACTCAGCCGACCGGGGAGCCCAGCAGGTGGGAGGTTGCAAGGCCGGACTCTGCTCACCTGTAGGGGTCAGCAGGTGACCCCCCAGTGCAGTCCCCGAACACAGCCCAGATAGGAGGCTGGGAGCCTCCTGTCTCTCCAGAGTAGGATCACCCAGGGTAGCATGAAGGGGTGACTGCCCTTATCTTTTGGTCTTGAGCACTTGCTGAACCTCTTGGAGCTTCTGCTCGCTCTGCTGTCGACCTGCGAAACGGAGCTAGAAGCTGGCCCGCCTCCCCACGGGCTGCTGTGAGGAGTGAGCGAGAGCTGGCGTCCGCGGGCCTCAGTCAGCCTGTGGAGGAGCAGGTGGCCGACAAGCAGGGAGACCAGGAACTGACCTTAGTCCTCTCCCTCCTCTCCCCAGCGCCCACCCTCTCATCTGGCCGGGGCCACCCTCCACGTCCCCCGCCCTCACTGTGCCTCCCCTCCCCCGACCTGGAGTAGCCCCCCTGCACCAGGCCACCTCCACGCATCCCTAAGGATCCCACCTTTTCCTTAGTGACTTTTCTGACAACTTCGGTCCTCGTCTCCTCTTTCCTAAAAGTCTTAGTAATATTTTGGAGGTTACTGTACCGCCCCTGCCCTGCTTGACCCTGGGTTGTCTCCATGTACACAGTCCAGGAGGCTGGAAGCAGTGATGAGTCTCCTAGTCCCTGAACGCCTCTCCCAGCACCAAGCCCAGAGCCGGGCCCACCTGTGGAGGAAGCAAATGGAGGAGCTGGGTTCTCCCACAGGCCCTTAGCCTGCCAGGCCCTGGGCCAGGGCAGGGATATGAGCTCAAAGAGGCGGGGGGAGACAGACAGCAAGAAGCAATTATAATGCCAGGTGGCAAGGCTGTGATAAGGCATGCACTGGTTTCTTGGGAGCACAGAGGAAGTTGGTGACTGAGTCTGTGTTGAGGGAGGGAGGTTGGATGTGGATGGGACAGAAAGGGGAGGAAAGGAGGGAAGAAGGATGGGAGGGAGGAGAGAATTCTACAGTCCAGCTAAGAAGTGTAATGGAGAGAAAGGGACATTTTCTCATCTTTGCCCCTTGCAGACTCAAAGGGGAAAAGGGACCTTGTTACTGATTGACAGGCTAGCAAAATTTGCCTCCTATGTAGCCGCGGCCCAGGTGGAGGCAAGGCTGGTGGGAGATTCCTTAGACCCCGTCCCCACTGGAAGATGCTCCAAAGGACCTGATCCGCCCAGCATCGGGTGGGGTGGGCCCAGCAAGAAAGCTGTGTGCCGAGGGGCCACACCTCGGTGGTCTTGTTCTCCTGGAATGGCCTCCCTACCTCCCCGCAGGCACTCCCAGCCCTCTTGCCGTGCTGGCTTGAAGACCCTGGAGAGCCTGGAAAGCCCCGACAGACTTGACACTGGCAGCTGGCAGCTCTCACTTAACCCTGCCTTTTCCCTTGATGGAGAGGAAGAGTGAGGGTGGTCTCTGTAAGGTGAGACTCTGTAAGGTGTGGTGTAATGGGAAGCTGTCAGGGTTTAGAGCCCATAGTCCTGGGTTCAAACCCTCGCTCTTCCATTTGCTGACAGTGTGACCCTGGGAAAGTCACTTCCCCTCTCTACACTGAGTCTTCAATGAGAAACGGCTGCACGATGACCCACCTCACCACCGAGGACTTGTGAGATTAAACGAGATGCTCTCTATGAAGGCGCCTGGCACGGAGCACGCACTCCGTGTAGACTCAGCAAGTGTTTGCTTATTCATGCCTGACGTGGGCACTGCTCACCGCCCACTGACTGTGACCCCATCAACCATGCTTCCATCCCCGCCCATTTTCTAAAAGGAGGTTGCTGAGGTCTAGCCCTGATGGTCCATCAGAGCGGGAGCGATGCCTGTAAGTCTGGGCTGGCGGATGCAACATCGCCCCGAGGCAGGGGGCCTCCTTGGCCTCTAGCCGGCTCTGCCAGCATGTAGCATCCAGAAAGCTTTGTTCAGGTTTGCCTAGGAAGCTGCCCAGCCCACCAGCTGGTACCAGCAGGGCAGCGCTGAGTGTCCAGTGGTCCCCGGGGCTTCCTGGCCTGGAGCACCTGGGCCTAGGAGAATGCATATAGCCTTGAGAGAGGTGTGGTTGGAAGAGGAGGGTGGGAGGGAGTCAGGGGGCCTCGGAGGACCCAGAAGAGCTTACCCCACCTCCACGCCCCAGCAGGTCACCAGGACAGCCAACAAGAGGACCTGGGGCTCCCAGCCTTCTCCTGCCCTCCCCAGGGCCCCCTCTGGAAGGCCTGGGATGCATACAGTTGCCACAGGATGCCTGCTTCTGCTGCCCCCAACCCAGGATCTGGGCAGCAGCCCAGGCCAGGACATTTTCATTCCTATACAGAAAATCTGCGAGTTGGTTATCTAGTCCAACCCCTCACCTCACAAACTAGGAAAATGAAAGCCACAGAGGCTGAGTGACTTGCCCAGGTGTGCAGAGCTGGCTGGTGGCAGAACTGTGGTGGTCAGTGGCGAAGGGGGAGCTACAGGTTGTTACGAGAACGTCTAAGGAGAGGCACGTGGAGTCGGCCGCCTGGAGAAGGGCTGTGACTTCGGTTGAGGAACTGGCCAGCCTGAGGCAGCTCCACAGAGAGGGGCTGGGAACGAAGGCCCCTTGCCTGTGTTTCTTCTGCCCTCTGACCCCCAGAAGGGCTCCCCTGGGCCAATACAGCAGAGAGCCTGGTGGGGTGGAGATCCCAGTGGAGAAAGGCTCCCTATCCCAGCCAACCGGAACCCAGCCCCTCTCGGACTGGAGAAGGCCTTTCTTTCCCAAGTTGCTCTTGCTTCTGTGGCTTTATGGGAGCACTAGGGTCTCCTGGGAATTGAGGAGATGGGCCCTCATCTGCTCCCTCTTCCTGACCAGGTTCAGGAGCTGCCCACATGGTTTCTAGCCCCCCTTGGTCCCGACAAGATTCTGCCCCTCCTCCCTCCTTCTACCCTTAAGTCAGGGCTGCTTAGCCTCGGCGCTGTTGACATTTGGGACCAGATCATTCTTATGGTGGGGGCTGCATTGCAAGATGTTTAGCAGCATCCCTGGCCTCTACCCACTAGATGTCAGTAGCAATGCCAGATGCCTTCCCTGCACCCCGAGCTGTGACAACCAAAAATGTCTCCAGATATTGCCAAGTGAGTGCCCCCTGGGAGGCAAAATTGGCCCCAGTTGAGAACCACTGCCTTAAACTGACTCTTCCTAGGGCAGACACCTGGGCCCAACCCTGCTTTTTATATTGAAAATGAAAACACTCTGTTTCCTTGCTTCCTAGGTACACATCAGAGCTCTCAGTTTTGAATCCAGTCAGTTACACAATTAGCAAACGCAAACACAGCCATTTGCAGGCATCAGCAGGCAGTAATTCTTGCAAAAGAGATACACAAGAATATATACATATACAATGGAAAGCTGTTTAAATACAGATAGGATGTATTTATTTATTCCTCACCTTGTTTCAAAATGGATTTAAGGCAGCTTAAAGTAAATTAAAACAAGTGACTGGAAATGAGACAAACTGAAAATAAGAGCGTGCATTTTAAATGGAGGTTTGTAACCTAATGCACGAAATGAAGGATTATGCTCTCGTTAAAGATGGGCCATAAATCTAGCTCCATGCTCTTAGTACCCAACTTAAAAGGGGAAGCAGGACCAGTTACAGTGTCCGTGGGGAGCTTTTCAGCACCAGGACCCCCAGCTCAGTTGCCCTGAGTCTGCTTCTTCATGGTGACCTGTCACTGGGCTGGCAGCACCTGCTCCAGGTGGTGGGGATTAGCAGCCTCACTGTGGCAGGTGGCCAGCAGGTCAGGGTCCAACCTTGAACCTCTCTTGGGAGGGGCTGCTGAGATGCCCAGGCCAGGACCAGAATTTTTAGGAGCTGGAGGGAGGAGCATATAGAACTGTCTTCCTGGTGGCTTCCAGGAGTGTAATGGAGCTCTGTCCTTCCTTCTACGTATTATCATGTTCTTCAGCATATAACTTGTCTCACTTTGGGGCTGAGGACATGATACCCATTTTATGGATAAAAATAATAACAAATGTTTATTAAGCACTTAATATGGACCAGTCCCTCTGTTACATGCTTTATGTACATTATCTCATTTTTTTAATTTTATTTTTTATTTTTTTATTGAAGTATAGTTGATTTACCATGTTGTGTTAATTTCTGCTGTACAGCAAAGTGACTCAGTTATATACATATATATTATTTTTTCATATTCTTTTCCTTTATGGTTCATCCCAGGATATTGAATATAGTTCCCTGTGCTATACAGTAGGACCTTGCTGTTTATCCATTCTATATGTAGTAGTTTGCATCTACTAAACTCCCAGTCCATCCCTCTCCCCACATTATCTCATTTAATCTTCAGAGTAACCCCATGAGGCCGGCACAGGTGAGAAAACTGAGGCTTACAGATAGGAAACTGAGGCTTATAGAATGTTAAGCAACTATCCCACTCTCCCAGATCTAGTAAACAATGGGACAGGGACTGAAGTGCAGCCTGGTCTTACTCCAGAACCTGTGAGCAGGTGGCCTGCCTCTCCTGGCTCTGCTGGGAAAGCTGGAGGCCAGAGAAGGAAAGGAGTCATACCCTAAACTGAGAGGCCAAGAGGGACAAAGTCTCAATACGGAGTCCCAGGCAGTGTTTCCTCCACCCCAGGGAATCCCTGCCTCTGTGCTCAGCGGGAAGAAAAAGCTTGTTTTATGAGATGGGAACCGATCCTGTCTCTATTTTAAAATTAGATATTTTGTTCATCATGGATTTTTTTGCATTAATTTTAATCTTTAAAAGTATTACATTAAAATATTATTCATCTTGATGACTGAGTTTTTTGGCACCCCGTTAAATTTGCACACCTGGGGCAAGTATAATACCTTACTCACCTCATCCTAATCCCGGCTTCCAGGGAGCTTGACGCTGACCATCACCCACATTCCCTCACTCAGCCACAGTTTCCTTGTCATGTGAGAAGAAATAGCCTCTTCTCTGCCTGACAAACAGGGCTGAAGAGGCTGAAAAAGCAAACCCCAGAGGGCTGTTTCTTCCAAGAATCATACCAAATACTCCCAGACTTCACAATCTTCATCCTGCCACACCAGCAAGGATTATTGTCCCATGTTACAGGTAGAGAAACTGAGATTCAGGGTCAAAATTACTCATCCAAGGTCATACAGCCAGGCTGGACTCATGGTCCAAGGCTTTACCCACCACCCCACCCTGCTTCTTTGTCCTGAGCTCCTCTCGTCCTGGTGGAAAATATGGGTCAGGTGGCTCTGGTCCCTGATCACTCGTCTTTTCAGGAGTCTGAAAGCTGCCTCCTTACACTGCCTCAGCAAGCTGTGAAAGCCAAGCCAATCCAATCTGTAGCAAAAGCAAATGCACTCTATGGAGAAAACAAGATGCTGTCCCAGTTAATAAGGTAACAATTTAATGTTTCTCTCGCCTACCCTCAGCCTCCCTCTTAAACAAGCTAGCAAGTGTTCACAGTTTGCCTTTAAGTAATTTAGGGAAGGTATTTGAAATTCCCATCTGCCCTGCTCCCCAACCAGTTACGTTTCTTGTCACTGGCTAACAGCATTTAAAATATTTACAGCCCTTTCTTTACCCTGGGGTGTATCAGAATAAACCATTGTTACCACCAATAAATCAAAAATTAATCTCCAGAAAGCTCTATGCCTGTCCTATCCCTCAAATAGCAGGTAGCAGAATCTATCCAAGCAACTCGGCATCAACAGAATTGTGGTTTCCCCAGCATCCCCAGGGAGGAGGTGAATTGCAGGTGAAAAATGCAAAGAAAAGAGCCTCACACTGCACCCTGGTGGAGCTGCTCCACCTAGAATTGGGACTGATGCCTGGGGAGCCCTCACTGACTTCGACCCCTGGCTCCTCAGCCCTAATTATCATACCAAATCCTCCCAGACCCCACAGTTCTCTTTCACCGTGAAAAGGCCTCTGTCATCCTGCGAAAAGTACCTCCCCTTTTGCTATTTTTTCTCTTCATTATTTTCTTTTCCTCCAGTTAGAGGTCCCTCCTCTCATCTTTTCATTCCCTCGCTTTTCCCTCTTGTCCGACTCTTTCCTTAAACTCTATTGATCTTTTTCTCTTCCTTTCCCTTTCCTGTTCCTTTGAAAGCTCCCTCCCTCCTTTTCCTGCTTTTCTTTCTTGCCTTGGAATTCAGGATAGAACAGTCAGACATCTAACATGTATACTGTGTGCTCTGTACTATGCTGGGGAGGAGTGAGTTTCCAGAAGTATGTGCAGCATCTCTGTCCTACTAGTGTCCACCTTCCAACACCTGACTCTCCTTTCTCTGCCTGCTGGTCCTAGACCCTCTCTCTGTTAACTTCATGTATAGCCTCAGCTCCCTAAACAATATGAAGGAAAATAAAAACAGAAGCTAAAACCTCTCCCCTACCCCCAAATGCCTGCAGCAACAGGGTATGGCATGAGGTGGACAGAGGTTCGGGGCAGGGGTAACAACGCAGGCTGGGCATGGGCTGGGGCTTTCCTCTCTGGTGTTCCCTACTCTTTTTTTTTTTTTTCTTTTTATGTATAACTGAATCAATTTACTGTGCAGCAGAAACTAACGCAACATTGTAAATCAACTATACTTCAAATTAAAAAAAAAAGAAATGACCAAACAGCACAGATTACCAAAACAAAGACATTGATAAAGCAAATACAATCTGCAATAATAAATACCTCTGCAATAGATGCTAAATATCATTAAATTATTATATAATTTAGACAGTAAATTTTTGCTTCTTTCCAATAGAATACATTTGATCCCTTTTTTTTTATACAGCAGGTTCTTATTAGTCATCAATTTTATACACATCAGTGTATACATGTCAATCCCAATTGCCCAATTCATCACACCACCAGCCCCACACCCCCTCGGCTTTCCCCCCTTGGTGTCCATACATTTGTTCTCTACATCTGTGTCTCAATTTCTGCCCTGCAAACCGGTTCATCTGTACCATTTTCCTAGGTTCCACATATATGCGTTAATATACGATATTTATTTTTCTCTTTCTGACTTACTTCACTCTGTATGACAGTCTCTAGATCCATCCACGTCTAAACAAATGACCCAATTTCATTCCTTTTTATGGCTGAGTAATATTCCATTGTACCACAACTTCTTTATCCATTCGTCTGTCGATGGGCATTTAGGTTGCTTCCATGACCTGGCTATTGTAAATACTGCTGCAATGAACATTGGGATGCATGTGTCTTTTTGAATTGTCGTTTTCTCTGGGTATATGCCCAGTAGTGGGATTGCTGGGTCATATGGTAATTCTATTTTTAGTTTTTTAAGGAACCTCCATACTGTTCTCCAGAGTGGCTGTTTCAGTTTACATTCCCACCAAGAGTGCAAGAGGGTTCCCTTTTCTCCAGTATTTGTTGTTTGTAGATTTTCTGATGAAGCCCATTCTACCTGGTGTGAGGTGATACCTCATTGTAGTTTTGATTTGCATTTCTCTAATAATTAGTGATGTTGAGCAGCTTTTCATGTGCTTCGTGGCTGTCTGTATGTCTTCTTTGGAGAAATGTCTATTTAGGTCTTCTGCCCATTTTTGGACTGGGTTGTTTGTTTTTTTAAATATTGAGCTGCATGAGCTGTTTATATATTTTGGAGAATAATCCTTTGTCTGTTGATTCGTTTGCAAATATTTTCTCCCATTCTGAGGGTTACCTTTTTGTCTTGTTTATGGTTTCCTTTACTGTGCAAAAGCTTTTAAGTTTCCTTAGGTCCCATTTGTTTATTTTTGTTTTTATTTCCATTACTCTAGGAGGTGGATCAAAAAAATCTTACTGTGATTTATATCAAAGAGTGTTCTTCCTATGTTTTCCTCTAAGAGTTTTATAGTGTCTGCTCTTATATTTAGGTCTCTAATCCATTTTGAGTTTATTTTTGTGTATGGTATTAGGGAGTGTTCTAATTTCATTCTTTTACATGTAGCTGTCCAGTTTTCCCAGCACCACTTATTGAAGAGACTGTCTTTTCTCCATTGTATATCCTTGCCTCCTTTGTCATAGATTAGTTGACCATAGGTGCATGAGTTTACCTCTGGGCTTTCTGTCTTGTTCCATTGATCTATGTTTCTGTTTTTGTGCCAGTACCATACTGTCTTGATTACTGTAGCTTTGTAGTATAGTCTGAAGTCAGGGAGTCTGATTCCTCCAGCTCTGTTTTTTTCCCTCAAGACTGCTTTGGCTACTCGGGGTCTTTTGTGTCTCCATACAAATTTTAAGATTTTTTGTTCTAGTTCCATAAAAAATGCCGTTGGTAATTTGATAGGGATTGCATTGAATCTGCAGATTGCTTTGGGTAATATAGTCATTTTCACAATATTGATTCTTCCAATCCAAGAACATGGTATATCTCTCCATTTGTTGGTATCATCTTTAATTTCTTTCATCAGTGTCTTATAGTTTTCTGCATACAGGTCTTTTGTCTTCCTAGGTAGGTTTATTCCTAGGTATTTTATTCTTTTTGTTGCAGTGGTAAATGAGAGTGTTTCCTTAATTTCTCTTTCAGATTTTTCATCATTAGTGTATAGGAATGCAAGATTTCTGTGCATTAATTTTGTACCCTGAAACTTTACCAAATTCATTGATTAGCTCTAGTAGTTTTCTGGTGGCATCTTTAGGATTCTCTATGTATAGTATGTCATCTGCAAACAGTGACAGTTTTACTTCTTCTTTTCCAACTTGTATTCCTTTTATTTCTTTTTCTTCTCTGATTGCCATGGCTAGGACTTCCAAAACTATGTTGAATAATAGTGGTGAGAGTGGACATCCTTGTCTTGTTCCTGATCTTAGAGGAAATGCTTTCAGTTTTTCACCACTGAGAATGATGTTTGCTGTAGGTTTGTCGTACATGGCCTTTATTATGTTGAGGTAGGTTCCCTCTATGCCCACTTTCTGGAGAGTTTTTATCATAAATGGGTGTTGAATTTTGTCAAAAGCTTTTTCTGCACCTATTGAGATGATCATATGGTTTTTATTCTTCAATTTGTTAATATGGTGTATCACATTGATTGATTTGCATATACTGAAGAATCCTTGCATCCCTGGGATAAATCCCACTTGATCATGGTGTATGATCCTTTTAATGTGTTGTTGGATTCTGTTTGCTAGTATTTTGTTGAGGATTTTTGCATCTATATTTATCAGTGATATTGGTCTGTAATTTTCTTTTTTTGTAGTATCTTTGTCTGGTTTTGGTATCAGGGTGATGGTGGCCTCATAGAATGAGTTTGGGAGTGTTCCTTCCTCTGCAATTTTTTGGAAGAGTTTGAGAAGGATGGGTGTTAGCTCTTCTCTAAATGTTTGATAGACTTCACCCGTGAAGCCATCTGGTCCTGGACTTTTGTTTGCTGGAAGATTTTTAATCACAGTTTCAATTTCATTACTTGTGATTGGTCTGTTCATATTTTCTATTTCTTCCTGGTTCAGTCTTGGAAGGTTATACCTTTCTAAGAATTTGTCCATTTCTTCCAGGTTGTCCATTTTATTGGCATAGAGTTGCTTGTAGTAGTCTTTTAGGATGCTTTGCATTTCTGCAGTGTCTGTTGTAACTTCTCCTTTTTCATTTCTAATTTTATTAATTTGAGTCCTCTCCCTCTTTTTCTTGATGAGTCTGGTTAATGGTTTATCAATTTTGTTTATCTTCTCAAAGAACCAGCTTTTAGTTTTTCTTTCCTTCTGCTCACTTTGGGTTTTGTTTGTTCTTCTTTCTCTAGTTCCTTTAGGTGTAAGGTTAGATTGTTTACTTGAGATTTTTCTTGTTTCTTGAGGTAGGCTTGTATAGCTATAAACTTCCCTCTTAGAACTGCTTTTGCTGCATCCCATAGGTTTTGGATTGTCGTGCTTTCATTGTCATTTGTCTCTAGGTACTTTTTGATTTCTTCAGTGATCTCTTGGTTATTTAGTAACATAGTGTTTAGCCTCTATGTGTTTGTGTTTTTTACGTTTTTTCCCCTGTAATTCATTTCTAATCTCATAGCGTTGTGGTCAGAAAAGATGCTTGATATGATTTCAATTTTCTTAAATTTACCAAGGCTTGATTTGTGACCCAGGATGTGATCTATCCTGGAGAATGTTCCATGAGCAGTTGAGAAGAACGTGTAATCTGCTGTTTTTGGATGCAATGTCCGATGAATATAAATTAAATCTATCTGGTCTATTGTGTTATTTAAAGCTTCTGTTTCCTTATTTATTTTCATTTTGGATGATTTGTCCATTGGTGTAAGTGAGGTGTTAAAGTCCCCCACTATTATTGTGTTACTGTTGATTTCCTCTTTTATAGCTGTTAGCAGTTGCCTTATGTATTGAGGTGCTCCTATGTTGAGTGCATATATATTTATAATTGTTATATCTTCTTCTTGGATTGATCCCTTGATCATTATGTAGTGTCCTTCCTTGTCTCTTGTAACATTCTTTATTTTAAAATCTATTTTATCTGATATGAGTATTGCTACTCCAGGTTTCTTTTGATTTCCATTTGCATGGAATATCTTTTTTCCATCCCCTCACTTTCAGTCTATATGTGTCCCTAAGTCTGAAGTGGGTCTCTTGTAGACAGCATATAGATGGGCCTTGTTTTTGTATCCACTCAGTGGGCCTGTGTCTTTTGGTTGGAACATTTAATCCATTCACGTTTAAGGTAATTATCGATATGTATGTTCCTATGACCATTTTCTTAATTGTTTTGGGTTTGTGTTTGTAGGTCCTTTTCTTCTCTTGTGTTTCCCACTTAGAGAAGTTCCTTTAGCATTTGTTGTAGAGCTGGTTTGGTGGTGCTGAATTCTGTTAGCTTTTGCTTGTCTGTAAAGCTTTTGATTTCTCCATCGAATCTGAATGAGATCCTTGCCGGGTAGAGTAATCTTGGTTGTAGGTTCTTCCCTTTCATCACTTTAAGTATATCATGCCACTCCCTTCTGGCTTGTAGAGTTTCTGCTGAGAAATCAGCTGTTAACCTTATGGGAGTTCCCTTGTATGTTATTTGTCATTTTTCCCTTGCTGCTTTCAGTAATTTTCTTTGTCTTTAATTTTTGCCAATTTGATTACTATGTGTCTCGGTGTGTTTCTCCTTGGGTTGATCCTTTATGGGACTCTCTGCGCTTCCTGGACTTGGGTGGCTATTTCCTTTCCCATGTTAGGGAAGTTTTCAACTATAATCTCTTCAAATATTTTGTCGGGTCCTTTCTCCCTCTCTTCTCCTTCTGGGACCCATATAATGTGAACGTTGTTGCATTTAATGTTGTCCCAGAGGTCTCTTAGGCTGTCCTCATTTCTTTTCATTCTTTTTTCTTTATTCTGTTCCGCAGCAGTGAATTCCACCATTCTGTCTTCCAGGTCACTTATCCGTTCTTCTGCCTCAGTTATTCTGCTATTGATTCCTTCTAGTGTATTTTTCATTTCAGTTATTGTATTGTTCATCTCTGTTTGTTTGTTCTTTAATTCTTCTAGGTGTTTGTTAAACATTTCTTGCATCTTCTCGATCTTTGCCTCCATTGTTTTTCCGAGGTCCTGGATCATCTTCACTATCGTTATTCTGAATTCTTTTTCTGTAAGGTTGCCTATCTCCACTTCATTTAGTTGTTTTTCTGGGTTTTTTTCTTGTTCCTTCATCTGGTACATAGCCCTCTGCCCTTTCATCTTGTCTATCTTTCTGTGAATGTGGTTTTTGTTCCACAGCCTGCAGGATTGTAATTCTTGTTGTTTCTGCTGTCTGCCCTCTGATGGATGAGGCTATCTAAGAGGCTTGTGCAAGTTTCCTGATGGGAGGGACTGGTGGTGGGTAGAGCTGGGTGTTGCTCTGGTGGGCAGAGCTCAGTATAACTTTAATCCATTTGACTGCTGATGGGTGGGGCTGGGTTCCCTCCCTGTTGGTTGTTTGGCCTGAGGCAATGGAACACTGGAGCCTACCTGGGCTCTTTAGTGGGCCTAATGGCAGACTCTGGGAGGGCTCACGCCAAGGAGTACTTCCCAGAACTTCTGCTGCCAGTGTCCTTGGCCCCACGGTGAGCCACAGCCACCCCCTGCCTCTGCAGGAGACCCTCCAACACTAGCAGGTAGGTCCGGTTCAGTTGTCCCTGGGTTCACTGCTCCTTACCCTGGGTCCCGATGCACACAGTACTTTGTGTGTGCCCTCCAAGAGTGGAGTCTCTGTTTCCGCCAGTCCTGTCAAAGTCCTGCAATCAAATCCCACTATCTTTCAAAGTCTGATTCTCTAGGAATTCCTCCTCCTGTTGCCGGACCCCCAGGTTGGGAACCCTGACGTGGGGCTCAGAACCTTCACTCCAGTGAAGTGTACTTCTGTGGTATAAGGGTTCTCCAGTCTGTAAGTCACCCACCTAGCAGTTATGGGATTTGATTTTGCTGTGATTGTGCCCCTCCTACCATCTCACTGTGGCTTCTCCTTTGTCTTTGGATGTGGGGTATCTTTTTTGGTGAGTTCCAGTGTCTTCCTGTCGATGATTGTCCAACAGCTAGTTGGGATTCTGGTGTTCTCACAAGAGGGAGTGAAAGCACGTCCTTCTGTTCTGCCATCTTGCTTCAGGCTCCTACTCTTTTTCTTTGCATGACTATGTCCTCAATGAATATGAAACTGAATTATTTTCTTGCTTTTTCCTCTGCTTTTTTCTACCCTTAAATTCTGTACTTGAATAGACTTGTTACATGCCTTCTGGTAATGAGGTTCTTTCTCAACTTGTTATTATCTCTGTAACTACCTGAATTTAGAGAATTTATAGTTGTCATGACTGTAAAATAACACATGCTCATTGTCGCGAATTTGGGAAAGGGAGAAAAATGCAAAGAAAAGGAAATTCTCCCATAATTCCACCACCTATAGATAACCACCATTATTAACATCTTGGTATATTTTATTCCATTTCTTTTCTATACATATGTGTGTTTTTAATAGGGTTTTCACAAATGTGTCATAATTAGAATGTGTTATGTAGGGTAGGGCCATACTGCAACAATAAAGATACCCTCAAAATTTCCCATGTTTTAATACATTAGAAGTTTATTTGTTGTTCCTATAACAATCTTGGCTGATTATTTAGCTTTGCAGGGTGGCTTTGCTTCACAGAGTCATTAAAAGCCGGAGCTTCTTCCATTATGTGGCTCTACTGTCTCCATAGGGCCTTGTTATGGTCTCTGCCCAGTTCTCAAAAAGGGGAAGAGAGCATGAAGGAGGCACACCCACTCTTACAAAGCCTTGGCTCCAGGTAGCACACGCCACTTCTGCTCACATTCCACTGATGTCCCCACCTAACACCAAGGGAGGCTGGGAAATGTAGTCCAGCCATACTCTTGGCTACAATCCCACTTCTGTTAAAAAGGAGAATACTTACGTCCTATGATGCTTCCCACAGGTTCCCTAAGCTCCCCCATGTGGACTGTTCACCATAAATGCCTGTGCTCTCACACCTCATTTCCCTTACATGTGCATTCGTCCTCCTTTGTGGGTGCTGCCCCAGTGCTTGGAGCGCCCTTACCAGCCCCAGTTCCCCTAGGCTGCCCTTGCTATTACTCGCCTGGGCTCTCACATGTCACCCTGTGGGGCTAGATGACTCAATTGTCTCATTTAGACTGTGAGCGTCTTGCGGGCAGCATCTGACAGACAACCAGAAGTCAGCGATTTTGTTGTTGAGTTCTGCTGCAAAATAGGTACTTAATATGTATTTGCTAAGCAAGACAGGGAATGTTTAGGAGAAAAAGAGAATATGGGCACTGGCCAGCACTGCAGGGGCATCAGGAATGATGAGCTCCAAGAGCCCATCTGATGGAGCAGGTGGGAAGAGAGCGGGATGGTAGAGAAGTTCTGGGCTGGGGGTGGTAGCATAACTAGAGTGGAGGCCAGGAAAGGTCACTCTCATCAAGCACTCTCCTATGGTAACTCCTCATCAGTCATTTCTAAGGGAATGTGTTGATGTGATGATTATTTAGACAACAACACAAAGACATTAGAGGAAACCAGGAGAAAGCAGGAGTGAAACACCAAGAAAAAGTGGTTGAAGGGCTTCCCAGTCCCCACCAGTCAACCACAAGGGCCCCACCTCCACCCAGGCTTTGCCCCCCAGCCCTGCCCTTGCAAGCTGAGTATGGTCTGGAGTTTAGAACCTGGCTGTGCTTCTGGGTCCATGACCCTGCCTGAGATTTCACAGTGGAGTGGTGGGAGTGGGTTAAAGACAGAATGGGTTTAGAAGATGTAGGTACAATAAATAAAGTCTTTTCTTTTGAGCTGCTTGGTTGTGAATGGAGGAGGAAGGATATGACAGTAGCTAGAATGGGATGTGAGTTCAATAAAGGGCTTGTGGAAGTGGTGGGGGAAGTGGTAGTTGTCTTGTTTTTCTTTGGTTTGGTTTGGTAGTAATCGGAGATGTTGGAGCATGTTTATACGCTGAAGGGGAGGAGCCAACAGAGGTTAGAAATATAGAAGAGAGAAACTGGACTCATCAAAATGAAAAACACATGCTCTTTGAAAGACACCTTTAAGAGAATGAAAAGACTAATACATATATATTTCATATAAAGATATTGGGTTGGCCAAAAAGTTCGTTCGGATTTTTCTGTAACATATGAAAACCCAAACAAACTTTTTGGCTAACCCAATATAAATATATCTTTATGGGTTGTAAGAGTGTTACAACTCAATAATACAAGAACCAAAAAAATGGGCAAAGGATTTGAATGGACACTTCACAAGAGAAGATACAAATGGCCAAGAAGCGCATGAAAAGATCCTCAACATTTTTAGTCAACAGGAAAATGAAAATTAAAACTACAATGAGATACCACTATACATCCACTAAAATGGCAAAAATACTGACAATACCAAGTGTTGGTAAAAATATGAAACAAGTGGACTTCTCACATATTTCTGGCAGAAGCATAAAATTATATGGCCACTTTGGGAAAAAATTTGGATGT
This sequence comes from Balaenoptera physalus, assembly GCF_965194825.1. Taxonomy (NCBI): domain Eukaryota; kingdom Metazoa; phylum Chordata; class Mammalia; order Artiodactyla; family Balaenopteridae; genus Balaenoptera; species Balaenoptera physalus. The sequence continues at coordinate 34,444,878 of NC_138882.1, forward strand.
TTCTTAGAAACTAAACATGCATTTACCATACAACTCAAATTTTCACTTCTAGGTATTTACCCAAGAGAAATGAAAACATGTCTTCATGAAGATTGTATATGTATGTTCATAACTCATACAACTATGAAAACAATCCAAACGTCCATCAACAGGTACATGGATAAATAAACTAGTGTATCTATACAATGGAATACTACTTAACAATAAAAAGAGTGAACTGCTGATACACACAAGAGGATATATCTCAAAAACATTATGCTGAACAAAAGAAGTCAAACATAAAAAAATGAATTCCATACGATTCCATTTATATGAAATTCTATTATAGCCAAAACTAATCTATAGTGACAGAAAGCAGATCTGTCACTTCGCAGCAGTGGTTGCTGGGCAATTGAGTGCAGATGGCAGCTTTTTGGGGAGACAGCACTGTTTTACATCTTGATTGTGGGGCTAGTGCTTACACAGGTATATTCATTTGTCAAAACTCACCCATTTGCTAAAATGGTTGCATTTTACTCTATATGAATTACACTTCAATAAAGCTGATTACACACTTTTTAAAAAATATGGGAGAGAGATAGAATGACTGGAGTCTAAGTCCTAGATGTAAAATGGGATCAAAACAATAGATGGAAAGGTTAATCTTGAATAGGAAAAATGTACTTTCTCCTCTGAGCTATAAAAAAAGTGAGGGTGCGGGAGAATGGAGAGACCTGGGGCATCTGTGGGGGCCGAGTGAGAAATCTCTCACGACCACAGCGAAATCTTGCAACATCCACAGCCCAAAAGTTCTGTCTCCCATGAGGAAGACTATGATGACCTGTATTTTTTACAGCTGTAAAGGCTGACCAGGTGGATTTCAAAGGTTATCCAGGACCACTACATAATGAACCCAGTAGTTCAGGCTTGGGCTGACACCATTAGCCGGTATTATATTTGCATAAAGCCATTTTGTACTTGCAGGAAAAACATCAAGTCCTATAAAGCATCCAGGAACGTTAGAGATCTCAGGAAGCCTCTGACCACACATTGTTATGCAGCTGAAACAGCAGACATTTGTTGTTTTTTGCCTTGGGTTTTAGGGGGAATGAGACATCCCAGCGAAGTCTTACACATGTTATTTGGAAGTATTGTGACAGCCAAGAAATTGGGCTGGTGTCAAAAGAAACCACAGTGGCTGTTTCCTTTTTATTATTTTTTAAAAAGCAATTTTGATCTTTCAAGTCCTGTGAGAAACAAAGTTTACTAAATATACCTCTGTGGGGGTGTGTGTTGATTCAAGCATTTATCTTGTCTCTGATCCCAGAGGATACATTCCTCTTCCCCGGGCCTTCTCACCCTCTGCCATCACGCAGGTCTCCTCCTTCTCGGGGGCCCCCTCCCCAGGCTTCTAAAAATCTGTGGGATAAAGAACAAAGGATGGAGCCCTTTCTGGAGAAGGTAGGTTCAGCTCCTCACCCTGCCACATTAGCCTTATGATTACAAATGGCAGAAAACCGTCTTAAGAAGAAAAAAATGAATGTATGGCTTATGTAACAAGAAGTCCAGGGATGGGCCAACTCTGGCTATGGCTGGATTCAGGGCTCAAACCTGTCACAAGGGCGTGCTTTTGGTCATCTCTCAGTTTGCCTTCCTCTACGTTGGCTTCAGCCTTGGCTCCATGTGTAGAAAGCTGGCAGCAAAAGTCATACCTTCAATTCCTCTCAGATTCTCATACCTCTAATGAAATTCCAGAAACTGACTTTGGTTGGCACCTTTTGACCTGACTTGGGTCAGGTCACTGTCTCTGGGGAAATGCAATATGCTGGGTTGTTTAGGACCTCAACCCAAAACACATAGCCTGAGAGGAGTGGAAGTTCCCCCAAAGCAATATAACAGAACAATTACAAAGCAATATAACAGAATAATTACTACATGAAAGAAGTGGGTAATGGGAGTCCCAAACAACCAGTGTCTACCACACTCAGGGGCACTAGGCAGGTTCTTCAAGGCTGATTATCTGGCTCGGGCTACTGAGAAGAGAAAGCAAAGGTCAATGTGTTTCCTAAATCCTACAGGGCTTGAAAAAGTATTGCAGGAGCAGATATGGTAGCTGCCAGCGCTTGGAGAGAGAGCTAAACAATTCCGCAGACCAGTTTACAAGGCTTTCCATACTTTGGCCCCAACCTCTGCCTCCACTTCTCTAATTGAACCCTCTCCTCCAGCCTAACTGATCTCATTTTGCATGAATTAAAAACTCAAGTTCAAATTGCCCAGGTTCAAACTGCAACCCCACCATTTATTATCTGTATAATTTTGAGCAAACATATTGCCTCATTTGTAAAATGGAGATTATAATACGTACCTTATGGATGTCAGGTTAAAAGGATTAAAGGAGTTTGTTCACATAAAATGCAACACCTGGAGGACGGTTATTTTTTTGTGTGTGTGCTCCTCTCTCAGATCCATTCTCAGCCCTTCTTTGCACCACTTGAGGCCCAGGATACTCATCCCTTTTTTGGACTGCATCACCTGGGTGCCTTTGTCCTCTGGCTTCCAAATGGGTCTGACCATGGGGTTAGAGTATTTCTTACCTGCCCTGCACTTGTATCACATCTCTGGCAGTGGCTGCGACCCTCCATGGACTGCAACTCTTGCCATGTCCCCTTCTCCATGTCTCCACCTCCCACTTTGTCCTTTGGTGACATTATTTCTTCCATTACCTTTTCAGCCCTGGATAGTGATGGGTTTACACCATTGCTAAGCCCGGAGTTCCTTAGCATCCCTCATTTTGTCCCTTAACCCTGCTCAGACCTTGTCATAGCTCTTCATTAAGATAGCTTTATCTACACCACCTGATGTAATGCTGTTTCCTGCTGAGACCTTGACTAGTACAATAGTTGGTAACAGGAAACAACCTTCAAAGTGAGATTTGGGGACCAGTTCTCTCAGTTATTTAATGAATGCATAAATGACCTTATTGCTGGCAGAAATGGGACACTGGTAACCTGTACCATGATGTAGCATTAAGATTATTCAAATTATCACTGAGAGTGATGTAAGATAGTCAGTGGAAGGCAAAGTTTTAAGTGATCAAGTGACCGCTGCACTTGATTGCTATGGCAACTGTAGTAATTACAGTAATTGTAGTGTGGCCTGGTTACTTCTGACTGTGCTAGAGTTTATGAGAGAAAGAGATATTGAGAAGCTTTAAGCCTTGAACTTCCAACTCAAGACATGAGTGTAGAACCAGAAAGTTTCTGTGGTGGCCTTAAAAGAATCCTTATCCCTTGCAGCCTCAGAGAAGACATAACTGTGGGTCAGGCCTAAAGTCTAATTGTGTGGGTTGAAGATTGACAATGCCTGGTAGATGTACCACTTTATCAAGTTTCTATGCTAATGTTAGGGCACTGGTTGGGAAGAGTTATATATTGGGGTAAGGACATTTGGAATGACACAAATGAAACTGAGATAGATGAACCCCTATTCCCCCTGAATCTCCCTTGTTGGAGAAAGCGGTCCCTTGCATTAAGGCTTACCTATGATTTCACATAGGGCAGTTGCCTTGCAAGAGGTATACCTATGGCCCCAGCTTAGCTCACTATCACCAGATTCACAATGAGAGTCACATCTCATCACAGCCCAGGGGAAAATTTGAAAGATCTTCTGCAGGAGGAGGTAATTATACTACAAAGGAATTGTGATATCTTTCCACTTGTACTGTTAGGAACCTTGGGAACATGTATATGTGAATAGATTCCAAGAGTATTAGGCTGAGGAGAATGAAATATAGCTGGATTGAATCAAATTTGTCAATATGGGTGAATTTACCTGGGATTCAAGGTGTAATATTGGAGTTTAAGCAGTTGGGAGTGGCTCTAATAGTTTGCTTGGTTGAGTAATTAAATATTGGATTTAATAGTGCCTTATGTCTAATGAGGCTGAGCATTGCAGAACTTCCCTAGCACGTTGTGGTAGGAATCCCAAGCTTAGGGAGATGGGAAATTGAAATGTATCTATTGTATGTAACCTGATTAATCCCTCCTCTAAGGCCCAGAGGATACTCCTCTCACGAAAACATTTTAAAACTCGTCAGTAAGAAGAATACCAGCATCCTTGAAAAACTCTGTGGCGGCTGTCCTCCATAGGTCAGAGGTAACAGTGGGAGATGCTGCTGTTGAACTAGGATCTCTAACACGGATTGTAAAAATGGGAACCCCCTAGTAGCAGACTACTGGAGACAGGTGGGCTCAATTACTCTAATGAGCCACAAGAATAGAAGAGTAATCAGATTGTTTTGTTCCACATGGATTTATGGTGGTGGCTAATTGATCACAGGGTCCAAAGGAAGGAAATAGATGTGCAACCTACTATGAAATGGCTTGATCTATATCAGCACAGTCCAATAGAAATACAACATGAGCCACATTCATAATTTAAAACTTTCTAGTTGCCACATATTAAAAAAGTAAGAAGAAACCATGATAATAATTTTAATAATACATTTTATTTAACTCATATCTAAAGTGTTATCATTTCAACATATAATCAACATAGAACATTCTTGATGTGATATTTTACTCTTTTTTGGGCTAAGTGCTCAGTAGCTACATGTGACCAGTAGCTACCACATTAGATAGCATAGATCTATCAATATATCACTGGGAAAATTATTACTGAGGTGGATAGAAACCTGATTCAAGCAGCCATAGTGATAATTCTTAGTTTCCCACCCAGTTTGCCTAGAGTTGTTTACAAACTCAGAATCCTTTGACTGAGGGAGAGGCCAGGTCCCTTTAAGGGAGCCTGAAACATGACCAAAAGTGTATTCTGTAAATTTCTTCCAAGCCTTCCCCAGAGGTACCTGAGGGGCCATTTGCTAGGGTGACTGGGCAGGAGAGAAAGGGAAATAAACAGCCCTGGGTAGGTGACTGGATACTAGCTCTGAACAGATGCTAATTTCTGGGAACCCTAAAACCCACCATGATTATCAGCCAGAGTGGAAACTTAGGAAGTTCTGATGATAAATGAAATCTTGGCGTGAGCTCTCCTACAATAACTCTAGAGGGCCCATGGAAGAGACATAAGTGGCAACTGGTAGAGTCCCCACATTAGTTCCCTGATCCAGGGAATAAAAACTACTGGGTGAGAAAGGCCAAGAGGAAGCCTCTGGAAAGCTGACTACCCATCCTCCTGCCTGTCAAAGAGCAAACAAAAAGCAACACCACATTCTTGGGGGTACTTCAGAGATTAGGGTCACCATCCAAGCCTTGAAAGACGAAAGGATGGTGGTTCCAGTCATATCCCTGTTTAATACATATTTGGTCAGCAACAAAGCCATATAGGGCATGGAGAATGACTATGGATTATGCTACACTTTATTAGGTAGTTGTTGCTGACTGCAGCTGCTATTCTGGCTGTGGGGTCTTTATTAGAACAATGGCACCTGGTAGATAGCTATTGACTTGGCAAATGATTTTTTTATTTATCTTAATTAGTAAGAACAATCAGAAGCAGTCTGCTTTCACCTGGCTGAGACAGTGGTCTACTCTCATTGTCTTCAGGGTTATGTCAACTCTCCTGCTTTCATTTAATTCAAAGGAGCCTTGATACCTCACAGTACTTCATGCTGGTCCATTATACTGATGACATCATGTCAGCTGAACCTAGAGAGCAGGATGCAGCAAGAACCTCTAAAGCCTCTGTAAGGTATAGGCATAGCAAGGGATAGGAAGAGAAACCTCACAAAATTTAGAAGGCTGACACATTGATGAAATGCCTAGGGATCCAGTGGTCTAGGTCATCTTGGGATAGCCCTTCCAAAGTCAAAGTTAAATTGCTCCACTTTACACTGTGCACCACAAAGAAAAAGGCCCAATGCTTGATGAGTCTCTTTGAATTTTGAAAGCAACATTTGGGTGATCTACTGTGGCCCATTTGCTCAGCAACCCATAAGGCTGCCATTTTAAGGTGGGTCCCAGAGCAAAAGAGGACTCTACACCAAGCCCAGGCTGAAGGACAAGTTGCTCTGCCACTTAGGCCTTATGACCCAGGAGATTCAATGTACTTGAAGTATCTGAACTTTTGGCCAAAGGATACCAAGTGATGATGTGACCTGAGCTGTTCATTATGAACTGGGTATTATCTTACACCCCAAATCATAAAGTTAGGTGTGTGCAGCATCATTCCATTATTAAATGGAGATGGTATATATAAAACCCATCCTGAGTGGGCCTGGGTGGCACAGTTCTATGGACTGAGATTCCCATTGCATCTACTCCTGCTGTTTTACCATCTCTTCCTCAACCTGCATAAGTGGTCTCATAGGAACTTCCACCTGACCAGTTAACAGAAGAAGGATAAACTGTAGGCCTGGTTTTTCGATAAGTCTATTTCCATGTTGACACCAGCCAGAAGTGGATGGCTGATGCATTACAGCCCCACTAAGGGTGGCCCTGAAAGACAGTGATGAAGAAAAACTTCCCAGTGGGCAGAAACTTGGACAAAAATATCCCATTTGCTTGGAAGGAAAGGTGGGCTGAAGAAGAAATCTATGCAGTCTCATGTGCTGTGGCTAAAAGATTAGTTGGATCAGTCAGGGACTTGGAAAGACTAAGAGTGGAAGATTGATACAATAAAGAGAACTGGAGAATAAGTATATTGATGAAACTCTTGGAATGAGTGAAGACTGAGGAGGTAGTTATGACCCAAGGAAATGATGATCACCAGTGATCATTCACGGTAGAGGAAGCTTCCAAAAATAAGGTAGATAAGATGACCAGCCTTGTGGCTGTAGTCAACTTCTCTCCCTATCCACCCTGCTCCTTGCTCTGTGGGCCCAGGTATAGAGTGACCAGAGTGGCAGAAATGGTCACAACAATAGAGATTTCCCCTCCCCAAGGTTTCTGGCAATCACCACTGCTGAGTGCCCACCTTGCCAGTAGCAGAGGACAACACTGAGCCTGGAAAGGCTACCAGTCCCTTGGGAACCAGCTAATCACCCAATTTTATTGAATTATTTCCATCTTAGATGGGGCAGTGCTTTGTCTTGATGGGAATAGATACAGATTCTATATACGGATTTACCTTCTTTGCCTGAAACTCTTCTACCAGCACTATCAACAGGGGACCTACAAAATCCCTTATATCACCGTCATGGTATCTTATATAAACTTGTCTCTGACAAAGGGACTCATATCAATACAGAAGTTATGCTCATGCCCATGGAATTCAGTGATGCTACCATGGGCCCTATAATCTGGAGGCAGCTGATATGATAGAAGAGTGGAATGGCCAATAGGGGCTCACTTATGACTCTAGCTGGGTGACAACACCCTGAGAGATTGGGGTATTATCCTATAGGATGCCATATATGTTTTAAACCTGACCATACGATGGTGCCAGTTCCCTCAAAACCAAAATATAAAGGTCTGAAAACCAAGTGGAAGAGGTGAAAATGACACGTCTCATGATTATATCTAATAATACATTTATAAAATTTTTTCTTGATGTGCACATTCTCTTGGTTTGGGTAGGTTTTGAGATCTTAATTCCCAAGGGAGGAATGCTCCCACAGGGAACACACATAGCCATGGTTCCATTAAATTGGAAGCTGACACCACCCCCCTAGCCATTTGGGGCTCCTCTTGTCACTGACCCAACAGCCAGAGCAAGAGTTTCCATAACTAGTTAAGGTGACTGGTTCTATTTACCAAGAGGAATATGGGCTGCTGCTGTCCCCCAGGACTACTGCTTGCTTCAGGGCCCTCCCTGTGTGGGGGATGGCTTTAGAATACCACCCACCGAGACCTGGTCAATGTCAGAGGGAACCTCCGAGAAGCCCAGGCTGGAGGGCCCTTGTGGGTTCCATTCTCCATCCTTCTCCAGCCCTAGAGAGAAAAGACAGGGTTTGTGGAGTTCAATTCAGTTCAACAAACATTTATTGGAAAGTTTTTGGAGGTAACAGTGCAGCATAACTTACTAACCAGAACATTCATGAAAAGAATTGTTCTGGTAAATTGAGCTTGCTAAGTAACTAAGTGTTATTCTGAAAACTCTTATTAAATATCTCTCTGAAATGTCTGGCTCCACTTCCTTCCCACCATAAGCACTGCCTAGTGAGCATGGTTGATACGTCCTTTGATGAACAGGGACCTTAAAGGCCCTCAAGGTGATTATTTCCAGAAGACTAAATCTCAAATTGATAATGTAGATAAAGAAAGGGAAGGTGATGGGGCCGAATGAACTGCACAGGACAGAAGGTACTTTATCAAAAGATAAATTCCTGATATCAGCCCGATTCACCATCATTTGCCTCTGAAAGAGGAGTCCTGAAGGAGCTCTGGTTAGTAGAAAGCTTTGGGAGCTGAGGATGTGTTGTTGTGATGATGATGGCTGTTCACCTGTGATCTCATGTTTATACGGTGCTCTACCTTTTCATGCCTCTTTACATATTTATGCTCTCATTTGAGTCTCATATCAGCCCTTTGAGATGGCGAAGGCATGTTATTCTCACTGAACAGTTGGAACAACTGAGGCACAGAGAGGCTGGTGGCAGACTAGGACACAAATCCCTTGAATTGCTACTCATTATTTCTTTGGTTTCTGATCTGAGGTATTCTCTCAGGTCTTGATAGTGGGAAGAAGACAACACATCTCCAATGATCTTGAGAGGGGAAAAAAGAGGCAGAAAAAAAACCCTCCATGTATTGTTTTCATAGCAATGGGAAAGCTGGGCTGCAGGAAGATTGGACAGTCAAGGATTTCCCCCAAATTTCTACATGTGGAACTAAAAGTTTTTTGTTTCATCCACATGGTCAGAACCCCAGGCAACACAGCACAAAGGCCATTCTCCGCCTACAGTGGCAATCTCCTGCCATTGCACTGATGTTCTCAGCAGGGTCTCTGACACCTGCCATGAGGACAAAGTCAGGAGATGCCTCCACCTTGGGAGAAAGACTGTGGCCAATGGGATGTGCCTTTTGCTTCTTGCTGCTTCCCCAAAGGGAGGGGAACTGACCTTCTGGCTCTGACAAAATGTCTCTTCACAGTGGAGCAACCAGGGGTGCAAAGAGCATGGAGCTGGCAGTCAGGAACCTGGGTTCAAAGTCTTGGCAATACAACCGCGGGCAAATCAAATGAGTTTTCTGTGGCTCAGCTGATGTCTCATGCACACAGAATAACACTTAGTTACTTAGCAACTATCCATGTTCCTCTTTAAGTCCAAGACTGCTCTGAAAGTAAGTGAGAGCCTATGAAAAGAAAGATGTTCTGCACTTTTTAGAAACTGGAGGAATAGAGACAACCAACCAAGGCACTCAAAGATCCACTGCATTGGTTGTCTGCAACGTTCTGAGGCTGCCTCCTCTTCTCCCTAAATTTCTGCCCCCTGCCCCCATTCTGCATCCGACCGTATGTTATCATTTCTACCTTGGGTCTAATTGGTGTTGAGGATGAGGTGTACATTAATGTCTGGCTCTAACCCGAATGAACAGGAGTCGCTTTTTTCTCTGCAAATCAATTTTCACATCTATAAAATGTAGAGGGGGAGGTTGAGGCAGGGCAGTCAGTTCTATTAGATGATTTTGAAAGCCCTTTACAGTCTATAACAGTCAGTGAGTTGATAAACTCTGTCTCCCTAAAGAGAAACTTGCATGTTTCAGGCCATGTCTGTGAAAAGCTAAGGACCAGACAGGCACAGGGAAGTGGGCAAGACATTTAGGAAGAGCAAAACGTGTGGAGGGGAGAAAGGATTTGGACTCCCAAGCATCTGAGAAAGGGTTAGCCCAGAACGAAGAGTGGACTGCCTGCAGAGAGATGTCAGGACTGAAGGAAGTTCATCAGAGCAGCCTGGGAACCTGGGCACCTCTGCACCTGGCCTCCAGGCCTCTGTGCATCACGCTGGTGCTGGCCTCCCTGCAGACACATCATGCATTTGTGCATGTGGTCCAGTGGGGCTCCTCACACTTGGAAAGCCTGGCTCTGCCCTCTCTCTGCAGTCCAGTGAAACCAAGAGGCAGAGTTGCTGATGTCCTCTGAGGACAGTGAAGGCAGAACCCAGGCAGCCACAGGCCAGATACTGAGTTAACATGGTGGGAGACCTTACATCTGAGCAGGGTGGACGAGAACATCAGAGCCCATTAGCAGAGCCGGCCACAACAGGCTCAGAGAACAAGTATGGCTGGCAGCCCTGCAAGAAGTCTTAGGGCTCACTCCTCACAAACACGGCTTTCACAGGTGCTTGTCTTAAGGACAGGGTCCATCAGGCCTAAAACCTTTTGCTATTAGGTTGATTTCCTCCGAGGAGGAAGATGTGACAGCAAGGAGGCCCACATTCCTGAGGATGAAGCCACCAAACAGAGTCCCACACCCTCCCTCTCGGCTGGCACACTAATTTGAAAATGCACATTCCTGGACTCCTTACCAGTGAATCTGAATCTCTGGGGGAAATGGCATTTCTTAGCAAGCTACTCAGAGTGATTCTTATGTCCAGTAATGTTAAAAACCATATGACTACCCTCCATTCCTGGTAAATAGTAGACACTCAGCAATACTGTGTTGAAAGAATGAATGTATCATTGAATGTGTGTGGGGGAGAGAAAGCTCATTCTCAGCAAACCAAGAAGAAACAGAAGTGACTAGGATGAGAGTCAGGGTTTATTGGACCTGGAAATGGGTTCAAAGACTTCCAACAGAATCAACATTCTCCTATAACAATATATAGCATTTAAAAAATTTTTATTGAAGTACAGTTGATTTACAATGTTGTGTTTAATTTCTGCTATACAGCAATGTGTCTCAGTTATACATATGTATATATACTTTTTCATTTTCTTTTCCACCATGGTTTATCATAGGATATTGAATATAGTTCCCTGTGCTATACAATAGGACCTTGTTGTTTATCCATCCTATATATATAATAGTTCACATCTGCTAATCCCAAGCTCCCAATCCTTCCCTCCCCCACTCACCCTCCCCCTTGGCAACCACAAGTCTGTTCTCTATATCTGTGAGTCTGTTTTTGTTTGGTTGATATGTTCACTTGTGTTGTTGTTGTCGTTGTTTGGCTGTGCCTCGCCGCATGTGGGATCTTAGTTCCCTGATCAGGGATCGAATCCGTGCCCCCTGCAGTGGCTAAGCACAGAGTCTTAGCCACCGGACCACTGGGAAAGTCCTGTGTCGTATTTTAGATTCCACATATAAGTGATATCATACAGCATTTGTCTTTCTCTTTCTGATTTACTTTGCTTGGTATGTTAATCTCTAGGTCCATCCACGTTGCTGAAAATGACATTATTTCATTCTTTTTAATGGCTGAGTATAACAATATATAGCATTTTGTAGTTTACAAAGCTTTCATCTTTCTTCCCTTTTGAATCCTGATGAAAAAACCCTAAGATAGACATCACTATTGTTAACTCATTTAACACATGAAAAAAACTGAGGTTCAGAGAGTGTTCATTTGCCCAGTACCATGCAGCTAGTAGGGGACAGACCCATGATTCACGTCCTTTGACAAAGATCTCCAGGCCAAGCCATCATGCAGTATCTCAGCTGCTACCATTTTCACCAAGTACAGGGTGAGGAAACTGGCCTGGAACGGTACCACAATGGGGTGCTGTTAGGAGGAAGGGAGACCTTCCTTAACATGTGTGATTAAGGTGGTAAGGGTGGTGCAGAGCAGGAAGAAAGGGCAGAGCTGACTACTACTGAGCACCTACTGTATGCCATAGCCATCCACTTTGTACGTATTATCTCGTATAATGCTCACGACCACCCTGTAAAGATTTCATTGCCCTCATTTTGCAGTTGAGGAAAATGAAGCTCAAAAGGGAAGACAAGGAAGTAACTTGCCCGTGGCATTGGCCACAGAGCTAGGAAGTGGCAAAGCCAAGTTTAGAACTCAAGTCTCATCAGATTCAGAGCCCATTTACTAAACATTTCCTTTGTCACTTTTTTCGCCTCCTTTCCTGCCTACCATTGGATTGATGCAGAATTTTTCAATTTTTTTTTTCTTTGACTGGTTAGTTTTTTTCCTTTTAGGAATTACTTAATTTTTTATATGCACTTTTATTGAATTATATACCTTTAATATTTTAACATATGTACTTAAAAATGTCTAACATGACTCATCTCTATCTTTTTCCTGAGCTATACAAGGTCTTTACAATGCTGTGCATCTGATTTCTCCCTCCTGTCTTTCAAGATACTGCCATCTATTCAGTTGAACCACATGAAATCGCCAATATTCAACAATTTTTAACCTATAAAAATGGCAATTTCATACAAATAATATTTTCAATGAAAGCAATATGCTAGTTACATTTCATAATTAAACTCCCCCAAATTAGACATTTAAAATATTTGATACTTAGATTTACCAACATATAAACCAATTTCCTTACACATTATTAATTTTTTTGGTTTATTTTTTAAACATAGAACTTATTTATTTAATCACACACACACAAAACAATGGGAACCAGCCCAATAAATGTTGCACCAGATATAACTGAACAAACCCTGTGCTGGAGCAACACGCCCTGTCTCTCACTTTTTCCTGATTCTGAGGTCTCTTCATTCAAGCCAAACAAACTCTGAGACAGATAAAATTATACCAAAACATTTAAGTATTATTGCTTCTTTCACACAATTTGACCTGGATTTGATGCACACAGTTTGTCTGGATTTGAGCTTGGGTAGGTCATTTTTACCTCTCTGAGTCTCAGTTTTTACTTAAGTAAAATTAAGGTGTTGTGTCTTGGGCATGGGTTTGCGTCAGAATCACATGAATTTTTAAAATATCACTATTAGTTTTTGAGACCTACTTCTTTATGTTCAGTTTCATTAAAAGTGTTTTTCAATGTAGGGCTGTGAGTAGCAAACTCAATCTTTAAATGTCTAAAAACATTTTTATTTCACATTCATTTTTGTATGACAGTTGAACTGAGTATAGAATTCTAGGTTGACAGTTCTTGATCCTGAGCATTTTTCTTACCCCTTTCTCTCTTTTCATAACTCTTATTAAACGTTATGTCCAACCTTCTCATTATATCCTCCATACCAATGAACCTGGTTTTCATCTCTTTATCTCTCTGAGCTTCATTCTAGATTATTACCTCAGATCTAGTGTTTTAAAAATTCATTATTTCTCTCTTTGACCTTGAAAAGGCTATTATTCAAACTTCCATTGAGTTTTTAAGTTTTCACTATTATATTTTTTATTTCTAGAATTTTCATATGCTCTTTTTGACAATTCCATTTTTTGTCATATGGTCTTACTCATGTTTTCCTGATGATTATTCCTCCTTTAATATTTTAACATTTTAAGGGTACTTATTACATTTTCTTTCAAATATTTTATTATATCCGGATATTGCAGTGCAAATTCTTTGACTTCAAGTACCTGCTAACTATCCCTTCTGGTGGTTTGTTTTCTTTTGTGGTTATAATATTTGACTGTGAGCCTCTATTCAGTGGGGATTACTTACCATGGGATTCCCATGTGTCCTGGGCAATGGAAGTGTCCTTTCTCACAAGGCATCTGCAGGGTCCTACAGAGTTCAAAAGTTTCTGGCTGGTTTTTATGTTAATTTCTCAGCTGGGGTCCCTGTACCATGGGAATTGTAGAAATTTAGAACCCAAGCTTGTCAAAATGGTTTAGGATGCCAATTTCTTGAGAATGACCCTTTGTACATCCATGGCCAGCGTGGACATAAAGCTTTCCTTATCAATTTCCAAGATGGTTGGTAGAGATTGTCTTATTCTTGTTGCATGGGTTGATCAGAACTTCACAATTCCTACCTTTACGACAGCTCAACTCTACTCCCTGAGGCCCTCAGCCACGTCTCCCCTCCCTAGTCAGGTACCAGAACTCCAGCCCCCAGCTGATTTCATAATTCCACGGGCCATTTTGGCTCAGCAGCTCCTAACCACCCTGACTTTGAGTCTCCTCTCTGTTAATCTAGCATTGGGGATTTCTCTGCCTTAACATTGAGCTTGGCTATGTTTAAAATTTTTCTTTTGTTCTATTTTATCCGGCATTCCCATGTGTTTGGAGAGGGGTGAGGCTGTGAAGGTAGAGTTGTTTTCTGTCAGCTCAGTGCACCACATTGACCAGAAGTGCCCAGTCCTTGCTTTTACAATGCACAGCTCCTTTTTGGGGGTAGATTCATTTTCTCTTTTGTTCAATGGCTTTTCAGAAGGAATAAAGGCCCAATTCTCTTAGAAGTCAGATGATAAAATGAAGACTCTCATTGGAAGGAAGGAACATGAGTGAGCAAATTAGAAAGAGCCAAGGGAAGACACTGGCAGGAGTACCTGTTTTAAAAAGAAATTCAGAGCTATTGAATTGCAGTAGGAAGTTGAAAATGGAGCTGATCTCTGAGGCTTGGAGCACCAAACTAAGAGGCAGAAGTGCTGAGGAGATAATTAACATAAGTAATCTAAGCAGAAACTGCATACAAGCTGCTTTAGACCTGTGAAAAGGCCCGAGGCTGCCTGGAGGTGAGGAAAAAAGATAAATAAGCAAATGTTCAGAGAAAGGGAATTTATAACAGTTCTGTTAATGACAAAGCATTCAATGTATACTGTGGAGGTTTTACTTCTTTAAACCCTTCTCTAACTAGAGTATTTCATAGCTTCTAAAAACTGTTTCCATGCCTTTAGATAATTAAATCCTTGTTTTAAATGGAAACCAAGAGAATATATCCAGTGTTATATGCCTTTCTTCTATCACCCCTGCCCAAAATAGTCCAACTACCTGCCCTAGTTCTTCCCTTAATCAGGCAACACTGATCACATGGGTGTCAGTCTCTGCTGGAATTAGAGAGCAGCCACTGACCTTTAAATGATGCTCAGCATCCTTGCATGGTGGGAATATCACAGATATCACGACGGAGACAAGTCAGTAGGAGTGGAGTCCATCTAGTATAAACAAAGGGAACGGAGTTTTCTGGCTACTTAATGCTAAGGGGGGTGAGCTACTTCAGCAGATGCTGGAAGAGTTCAGGAGAGGGATGAAGCCCAACCCCCTGCCCTCCCATGTTCCCCACCCACCAGGCTGTGAGCAGTGGTAGTGAGTTAGGTCTCTAAGGAAGCTAATGACTGTGAATTCTATTCTTACCCAGTTTGTATGACTCCAATCACCACAGTACAAGCAGCCTGATTATAGGAGCTAAATAAATACCAGGAATGCAAATACCCTCAGGGAGAAGGGGCGAGGGCAGAAGCAGAGCATGGGGAGAGAAGGGTCCTCACCCACTGGTTCAATGCAGGCAGGAAAGGAGAAAATGCTTTCTTAGAAGTGGAGAGGACAATGGCAGAAGTTTCTGGATCCTGCTCTGCAAGGGGTTGAGCAACTAGCATGATGCCTGGACACCAGGATTGCTGAGGCCATGGGATTCTGGGACTCTGTCCTGGTCCCGATAACAATGTTGGTGGTGATGATAGCAAACACTTCCACCGTGCTTGATATTTGCCAAGCACTCTTCTAAGCACTATGTATATAACTCATTTAATCCTCATAGCAACCTGGCAAGTTAGGTAAACCGAGGCACTTCCCCAAAGTCACACAGTAAGTGATGGAGCTGGGATCCAAACCCTGGCAGACTGACTCAGGTGCCCATGTTCCTAAACATGAAGCTCTGCTGCATTTATATGTGGAGGTATATATCAATATACAGAGATAACAATAATACCAACACTAGCACTAATACTGCTCTTGAGCACTTGCTCTGTGCCAGGCACTGTGCTGAGCATTTTAGATACATCATCACATTTAACCCTTAGGACAACTCCATGGGTAAAGTTGCAATACTCCTCCAGTGCTGTAAATGAGACGAGAGATCCTTAACGGTTAAGTAACTTGGAAAAGGTCACTCAGTTAAAAAGTGGCAGTGCTGGGGCACCAGCTTTTGTGTCTAGACTATATGAGCTTGTCAAGAAAGAAGGGTTATGTGGGAGATCTATCCAAAGGCCAGGAAAAGAGCTTCTTTGGTCTGGTGAAAAGAGCTCCATTGATCTGGTGCATACAAACACAGGCACACAACCACATAAGGCAACACTAACCCTTCCTGAGGTACTTCTGGAAGAGAATGGAAGGCACCAAGGATGGCTCTTTTTCTCAGCATTATTTTCTTTGCTGAGAACAGTGTTGAGACATAGTATAGAACAGGGTTCTGCAAACTGGGCCAAATCCTGTCCATGCCTGTTTTGGTAAAAAAAGCTTTATTGTAACACAGCCGTGCCATTCATTTATGTAGTGTCTATGGCTGCTTTCATAATATAATGAATTGAGTAGTTATGATGGAGACCATATGGCCCATATGCCTACAGTATTTACTCTCTGACCCTTTACAGGAAAATTCGGCTGACCCCTGACATAGAAGTAAAAACTGAAGGGGTCTGCTAGCAGATTGGATGTGGAAAGAGCAGAAAAGGGAGGGATCCAGAGTGACTACTAGGTTTGCAGGCACTCAACAATTCAGTAACCTTCCGTGGAGCCCCACCTATGTGTCAAGCAGTACTCTGCCGCCCGCTGAGGACTCAGACACGCAAAGTGTCACCTTCTGGGAGAAGCACACGCACATGCAAATGGCAGATGGAAATAAAACCGAGATGAACCTGGAAAGGTGGACTTAGTACATCATCTGTGAATGATGAAAACAGCAGTGATTTCATTGTCATCTTATCCCAGATGCTTAAGTCAATGTGATGGGCTCTTCCTCTCTCCCCTCCAGGAGGTTGTATGTAAACAAAGAAGAGTGACCTGGTAAATCAGGAAAGGATGGAGAATTCACTTATTCATCATCAATCTTGGGAGCCCACCATGTGCCAGGCACTGTGCTAGGTTCTGCCCTCATGGAACATTCCTGATTGTAAGCAGAGTGTGGGAGAAGAAGAAAGGGAGAGGGGAAGTAGTTTTGGAAAAATGAGGGAGTGACATCAGATGGTTTCTATTCTCCCAGGAAAGTAAGAGATGAAGGAACAGGTGTGGGAGGCTTGAGGCAAGAACAAACGGTATCAAATAGGCATCTCCTGTTGTAGAAGACATTTTCCTCAGAAAAAACCATAGTGGAGTAGCCAGACAGTGTTGGGTACCATTTTGAGGGATGAGGTCATGAAGGTAAAAGCAGGTTCAGCAGTACATAAGGTTTTCTGTCCACAACATTGAGTTACTCAGGTGAGGCACAAAGATGGACACGGGTGAGAAGGACCAAACAGAAGACAGCCTCACCGCAGGGAGGAAATGCAGGAGCACGAAGTCTATTATAGAGCATCAGCATTTGTTAACTGGAGTAAGGTCATGGGTCATGATATTGCAAGTATTGATTAAGTCTAGGTCTGCTGAGTAGAAAACCCTGCTTCCTTGTGGAAATCTGAAGCTGTTCTCTCACTGAAAGGATCTAATGATTCTAATGAAGCTAGGACACCTTAGTTCAAAGAGATGATTAGCATTGTCAGTTAGGCCTGGATGCATTGATTTTCTAATTAGCCTTTGGTAGTGCTGTGGCCTCTTCTCTCATTAGGCTCTGTAAGCACAGGCTGCCACCAACACAGGTCAACAGCCTCATTCAAGTAGGGACTCAGCCAAAATATTTCCTACCTTAAACAATATTTTATCTTGAAAATTATAATTGAACATTTGCAATTTTTTTGATGTAAGACCATGACATTTTTTGTAAGTATAGACCCACTAGTTTTCCCTCTGTCTTTCTTCCATGAGTCATACTCATAAGGCATCAGCAAAGATTTCTATTTTACCCAAGGACTTGAAAGCATTTGTATAGCAATCTGAATGCAGAGTGGTTAGGACTTTTATAATTCCCCTCCAAACTTTTCCCCACTGATTTTTTTTTTAATATAAATTTATTTATTTTATTTATTTATTTTTGGCAGCATTGGGTCTTCGTTGCTGCGCACGGGCTTTCTCTAGTTGCAGTGAGTGGGGGCTACTCTTTGTTGCGGTGCGCAGACTTCTCATTGAGGTGGCTTCTCTTGTTGTAGAGCACGGGCTCTAGGGCAGGTGGGCTTCAGTAGTTACGGTGCACGGACTCAGTAGTCGTGGCACATGAGCTTAGTTGCTCCGCAGCATGTGGGATCTTCCCGGACCAGGGCTCGCACACGTGTCCCCTGCATTGGCAGGCGGATTCTTAACCACTGCGCCACCAGGGAAACCCTCCCCACTAATCTTTTACAGACAACTCAACCACACCTAGATAGAAAGCTTTTTTCTTTCTTTTCTTTTCTTTCCTTTCCTTTTCTTTTCCTTTCCTTCCTCCCTTCATAAATTGTCTCTCCTTTATGGGCTTTTTCTAAAGTATTCAACCTAATTTTCATAGAAACAATTCTTTTTTTCTCTCATACTTCATCAGTTTATATAATATTTAATTAAAAGTATGTAATTACAAAAGAGTACTACTGGCATACAGATTTTGGACCAAACACAGCTGGCTCTAGGTAAGCAGACAACATGAGGGGTGGGCATCAGCTACCTGTCTTTCCTGAGAGAGGTGTGGGATAAGGGGGCTTCTGCTATACCTGCTCTGCACCAGGGGAGGCTGAAGTCTCTCAAACAGAGGCCAGGTTGATGGCTGACTCTATGATGGGATTTGAGCAGCACAACGGAGCCCACATTGAAGCCTCAATGGCAACAGAGTAGAGTCCTTTCTCTGGGCCTGGAATTGTCCCTTTTCTTGATCATCTTTCAGGCTACAGATTGGCCTTGTGTGAGGAAGGGAGATTCATTAAGTCTCCAGTGTATAGAACTGTTTATCAGATTTTCTTCTCATGGAGGGAGTTGACAGGTCTCAATGTCTAGAAACATGGTCTTTCCTAAACAACCAGCTTTTGTCCAGGTGCGCCCTCTAAAGAGGGTGGTATGGATGTGAAACACCACCTCCGCTGATCTGGCTTCCTGGGTGTGGATCCCGGTATTCTGTGCCCACCACTAGCTGCCACGGGTGTCGGCTGCCCTGGGATCCACTGCTCTGCTGGGAGGATGCAAGAGTGGGGAATGTGGGCAGTGGCACTTGGGCAGATGAGTAAGAGACAATCAGCCCCCATCACTGTTGACCTTGACTGCAGCTGCTGCCAGAACTGGAGACTGAGCTGACCATGCTATTTATGACCCCAGACCCGTGGCATTAACATAGGGGGTTGGTGACATGGGAGCTCTGAGGGGATGGATTTATGCCTCCCATTTCCAGGATCCTGGCAAGGGGAACCTGCAGTGAGATGTGGGGCAGTGGGCCTGAACACTGTTTCCCTGCAAAGGAACCTCAGACCTCTGGCTTCTGCATCTTGGAGAACCCCAGCTTTATGATAGTAAATTAAGAGATGTCCAGGTACCCTGGAAGCAGAAGAACAGTCATAGTTCCAGAAGCTGGAACATTTATGTGGTGGGAGAATGTAGAGATTAAGAGCACTAGCTTTGGAGTCAGTGAGGCTGGGCTAGAATCACAGTACCCGTTATTGGCTGAATGACCTTGGGTTACTTCTACAGCATAATCTTTTGGACATGTGGCTCAGTTTCCTCATCAGTAAAATGGGGGAATCCATACCTACCTTAGTGGGTTAGGAGGAGGATAAAATAACATAAAGACACTTAGCACTGCTGGCATGTTGGACATTTCCCACAAATGCTAGCTTCTGGGAGCATCAGGAGGGAGATGCTGTGGTGTAGAGAGGTGGGGTATAAGTCAGACCTCTCCCAGAATCCTCCCTGTGCCTCGGTTTCCCTTTCCATACCACAGAAGGGTGCTTTCTAGTGAGGAGGCAATGAACCTTGGCAGCAATGCCAAGCTGCAGTTTAGGACCTTTGGGCCATCAGAATTAACTAAATAGAGGGGTTGCTGAGACAACATCAGAGCCACCTGGCATTTGGAAATTTCTAGATTAGATCATAGGATTCTCCAGTGACAACCTAACCCAACAGAATTTTCCACAGTTGCCTTTAAATTCCTAGGGACTTGAGGGTGAGGTTCATAAGTCTCCTTCTGATTCTACCTCAGGCCTCCTTCACCCCAGGCTCCCCAGGGCCTAAATGCAGTGTTGTGTTTTAAAATATTTATTCAAATTCTTTTTTTTAATTTAATTCTATTCATTTTTTTATACAGCAGGTTCTTATTAGTTATCTCTTTTTTTAAACATCTTTATTGGAATATAATTGCTTTACAATGGTCTGTTACTTTCTGCTTTATAACAAAGTGAATCAGCTATACATATACATATATCCCCATATCTCTTCCCTCTTGCGTCTCCCTCCCACCCTCCCTATCCCACCCCTCTAGGTGGTCACAAAGCACCGAGCTGATCCCCCTGTGCTATGCAGCTGCTTCCCACTAGCTATCTATTTTACATTTGGGAGTGTATATATGTCCATGCCACTCTCTCACTTTGTCCTAGCTTCCCCTTCCCCCTCCCCGTGTCCTCAAGTCCATTCTCTACGTCTGAGTCTTTATTCCTGTCCTGCCCCTACGTTTTTCATGACTTTTTTTTTTTTTTTTAGATTACATGTATATGTGTTAGCATATGGTATTTGTTTTTCTCTTCCTGACTTATTTCACTCTGTATGACAGACCATATGACCCAGCAATCCCACTACTGGGCATATACCCTGAGAAAACCATAATTCAAAAAGAGTCATGTACCACAATGTTCATTGCAGCTCTATTTACAACAGCCAGGACATGGAAGCAACCTAAGTGTCCATTGACAGATGAATGGATAAAGAAGATGTGGCACATATATACAATGGAATATTACTCAGCCATAAAAAGAAACGAAATTGAGTTATTTGTAGTTATCTATTTTATACATGTAAGTGTATCTATGACTGTCGCAATCTCCCAGTTCATCCCACCACCCTACCCACCACGCTTTCCCACCTTGGTATCCATACGTTTGTTCTCTACATCTGTGTCTCTATATCTGCTGTGCAAACGGGTTCATCTGTACCATTTTTCTAGGTTCCACATATATGCGTTAATATACATATCTGTTTTTCTCTTTCTGACTTACTTCACTGTGTATGACAGTCTCTAGATCCATCCACATTTCTACAAATGACCCAATTTCATTCCTTTTTATGGCTGAGTAATATTCCACTGTATATATGTACCACAACTTCTTTATCCATTCGTCTGTCGATGGGCATTTAGGTTGCTTCCATGACCTGGCTATTGTAAATAGTGCTGCAATGAACATTGGGGTGCATGTGTCTTTTTGAATTGTGGTTTTCTCTGGGTATATGCCAGTAGTGGGATTGC
Source organism: Balaenoptera physalus (assembly GCF_965194825.1). Classification (NCBI taxonomy): domain Eukaryota; kingdom Metazoa; phylum Chordata; class Mammalia; order Artiodactyla; family Balaenopteridae; genus Balaenoptera; species Balaenoptera physalus. The sequence goes on from NC_138882.1 coordinate 34,466,129, forward strand.
TGGGTCATATGGTAATTCTATTATTAGTTTTTTAAGGAACCTCCATACTGTTCTCCATAGTGGCTGTATCAATTTACATTCCCACCAACAGTGCAAGAGGGTTCCCTTTTCTCCACACCCTCTCCAGCATTTGTTGTTTGTAGATTTTCTGATGAAGCCCATTCTAACTGGTGTGAGGTGAAATCTCATTCTAGTTTTGATTTACATTTCTCTAATAATTAGTGATGTTGAGCAGCTTCTCATGTGCTTCTTGGCCACCTGTGTGTCTTCTTTGGAGAAATGTCTGTTTAGGTCTTCTGCCCATTTTTGGATTGGGTTGTTTGTTTCTTTAATATTGAGCTGCAAGTGCTGTTTATATACCTTAGGGATTAATCCTTTGTCCGTTGATTTGTTTGCAAATATTTTCTCCCATTCTGAAGACTATCTTTTCATCTTGTTTATAGTTTCCTTTGCTGTGTGAAAGCTTTGAAGTTTCATTAGGTCCCATTTGTTTATTTTTGTTTTTATTTCCATTACTCTAGGAGGTGGATCAAAAAAGATCTTGCATGATTTATGTCAAAGAGTGTTCTTCCTATGTTTTCCTCTAAGAGTTTAATAGTGTCTGGTCTTACATTTAGGTCTCTAATCCATTTTGAGTTTATTTTTGTGTATGGTGTTAGGGAGTGTTCTAATTTCATTCTTTTACATGTAGCTGTCCAGCTTTCACAGCACCACTTATTGAAGAGACTGTCTTTTCTCCATTGTATATCCTTGCCTCCTTTGTCATAGATTAGTGGACCATAGGTGCATGGGTTTATCTCTGGGCTTTCTGTCTTGTTCCATTGACCTATGTTTCTGTTTTTGTGCCAGTACCATACTGTCTTGATTACTGTAGCTTTGTAGTAGAGTCTGAAGTCAGGGAGTCTGATTCCTCCAGCTCTGCTTTTTTCCCTCAAGACTGCTTTGGCCATTCGGGGTCTTTTGTGTCTCCATACAAATTTTAAGATTTTTTGTTCTAGTTCCATAAAAAATGCCATTGGTAATTTGATAGGGATTGCATTGACTCTGTAGATTGCTTTGGGTAATATAGTCATTTTCACAATATTGATTCTTCCAATCTAAGAACATGGTATATCTCTCCATCTGTTGGTATCATCTTTAATTTCTTTCATCAGTGTCTTATAGTTTTCTGCATACAGGTCTTTTGTCTCCCTAGGTAGGTTTATCCCTAGGTATTTTATTCTTTTTGTTGCAGTGGTAAATGGGAGTGTTTCCTTAATTTCTCTTTCAGATTTTTCATCATTAGTGTATAGGAATGCAAGAGATTTCTGTGCATAAATTTTGTATCCTGCAACTTTACCAAATTCATTGATTAGCTCTAGTAGTTTTCTGGTGGCATCTTTAGGATTCTCTATGTATAGTATCATGTCATCCGCAAACAGTGACAGTTTTACTTCTTCTTTTCCAATTTGTATTCCTTTTATTTCTTTTTGTTCTCTGATTGCCATGGCTAGGATTTCCAAAACTATGTTGAATAATAGTGGTGAGAGTGGACATCCTTGTCTCGTTCCTGAACTTAGAGGAAATGCTTTCAGTTTTTTCACCACTGAGAATGATGTTTGCTGTGGGTTTGTCGTATATGGCCTTTATTATGTTGAGGTAGGTTCCATCTATGCCCACTTACTGGGGAGTTTTTATCATAAATATGTGTTGAATTTTGTCAAAAGCTTTTTCTGCATCTATTGAGATGATCATATGGTTTTTATTCTTCAATTTGTTAATATGGTGTATCACATTGATTGATTTGCGTATATTGAAGAATCCTTGCATCCCTGGGATAAATCCCACTTGATCATGGTGTATGATCTTTTCAATGTGTTGTTGGATTCTGTTTGCTAGTATTTTGTTGAGGATTTTTGCATCTATATTCATCAGTGATATTGGTCAGTAATTTTCTTTTCTTGTAGTATCTTTGTCTGGTTTTGGTATCAGGGTGATGGTGGCCTCATAGAATGAGTTTGGGAGTGTCCCTTCCTCTGCAATTTTTTGGAAGAGTTTGAGAAGGATGGGTGTTAGCTCTTCTCTAAATGTTTGATAGACTTCACCTGTGAAGCCATCTGGTCCTGGACTTCTGTTTGTTGGAAGATTTTTAATCACAGTTTCAATTTCATTACTTGTGATTGGTCTGTTCATATTTTCTATTTCTTCCTGGTTCAGTCTTGGAAGGTTATACCTTTCTAAGAATTTGTCCATTTCTTCCAGGTTGTCCATTTTGTTGGCATAGAGTTGCTTGTAGTAGTCTCTTAGGATGCTTTGTATTTCTGCAGTGTCAGTGGTTACTTCTCCTTTTTCATTTCTAATTTTATTAATTTGAGTCCTCTCCCTCTTTTTCTTGTTGAGTCTGGTTAAAGGTTTATCAATTTTGTTTATCTTCTCAAAGAACCAGCTTTTAGTTTTATTGATCTTTGCTATTGTTTTCTTTTTTTTTTAATTTCATTTATTTCTTCTCTGATCTTTATGATCTCTTCCCTTCTACTAACTTTGGGTTTTGTTTGTCGCTCTTTCTCTAGTTCCTTTAGGTGTAAGGTTAGAGTGTTTATTTGAGATTTTTCTTGTTTCCTGAGGTAGGCTTGTATTGCTTTAAACTTCCCTCTTAGAACTGTTTTTGCTGCATCCCACAGGTTTTGGATTGTTGTGTTTTTTTTGTAATTTGCCTCTAGGTATTCTTTTATTTCCTCTTTGATTTCTTCAGTGATCTCTTGGTTATTTAGTAACATATTGTTTAGCCTCCATGTGTTTGTGTTTTTTACATTTTTTTCCCTTTAATTGATTTCTAGTCTCATAACATTGTGGTCAGAAAAGATGCTTGATATGATTTCAATCTTCTTAAATTTACTGAGGCTTGATTTGTGACCCAAGATGTGATCAATCCTGGAGAATGTCCTGTGTGCACTTGAGAAGAAATTGTAATCTGCTGTTTTTGCATGGAATGTCCTATAAATATCAATTAAATCTATCTGGTCTATTGTGTCATTTAAAGCTTCTGTTTCCTTATTAATTTTCTGTTGATGATCTGTCCATTGGTGTAAGTGAGGTGTTAAAGTCCCCTACTATTATTGTGTTACTGTCAGTTTCCTCTTTTATAGCTGTTAGCAGTTGCCTTATGTTTTGAGGTGCTCCTATGTTGGGTGCATATATATTTGTAATTGTTATATCTTCTTCTTGGATTGATCCTGTGATCATTATGCAGTGTCCTTCCTTGTCTCTTGTAACATTCTTTATTTTAAAGTCTATCTTATCTGATATGAGTATTGCTACTCCAGCTTTCTTTTGATTTCCATTTGCATGGAATATGTTTTTCCATCCTCTCACTTTTAGTCTGTATGTGTCGCTAGGTCTGAAGTGAGTCTCTTTTAGACAGCATATAGATGGGTCTTGTTCTTGTATCCACTCAGTGAGCCTGTGTCTTTTGGTTGGAGCATTTAATCCATTCACATTTAAGGTAATTATCGATATGTATGTTCCTATGACCATTTTCTTAATTGTTTTTGGGTTTGTTTTTGTAGGTCCTTTTCTTCTCTTGTGTTTCCCACTTAGAGAAGTTCCTTTAGCATTTGTTGTAGAGCTGGTTTGGTGGTGCTGAATTCTCTTAGCTTTTGCTTGTCTGTAAAGTTTTTGATTTCTCCATCAAATCTGAATGAGATCCTTGCTGGGTTGAGTAATCTTGGTTGTAGGTTCTTCCCTTCCATCACTTTAAGTATATCATGCCACTCCCTTCTGGCTTGTAGAGTTTCTGCTGAGATATCAGCTCTTAACTTTATGGCAGTTCCCTTGTATGTTATTTGTCATTTTTCCCTTGTTGCTTTCAATAATTTTTCTTTGTCTTTAATTTTTGTCAATTTGATTACTATGTGTCTCGGTGTGTTTCTCCTTGGGTTTATCCTGCCTGGGACCCTCTGCGCTTCCTGGACTTGGGTGGCTATTTCCTTTCCCATGTTAGGGAAGTTTTCAACTATAATCTCTTCAAATATTTTGTCGGGTCCTTTCTCCCTCTCTTCTCCTTCTGGGACCCATATAATGTGAACGTTGTTGCATTTAACGTTGTCCCAGAGGTCTCTTAGGCTGTCTTCATTTCTTTTCATTCTTTTTTCTCTATTCTGTTCTGTGGCAGTGAATTCCACCATTCTGTCTTCCAGGTCACTTATCTGTTCTTCTGCCTCAGTTATTCTGCTATTGATTCCTTCTAGTGTATTTTTCATTTCAGTTATTGTATTGTTCATCTCTGTTTGTTTGTTGTTTAAATCTTCTAGGTGTTTGGTTTTAATTCTTCTCGGTCTTTGTTAAACATTTCTTGCATCTTCTCGATCTTTGCCTCCATTTTTTTTCTGAGGTCCTGGATCGTCTTCGCTATCAGTATTCTGAATTCTTTTTCTGGAAGGTTTCCTATCGCCACTTCATTTAGTTGTTTTTCTGAGGTTTTTATCTTGTTCCTTCATCTGGTACAAAGTCCTCTGCCTTTTCATCTTGTCTATCTTTCTGTGAATGTGGTTTTCCTTCCACAGGCTGCAGAATTGTAGTTCTTCTTGCTTCTGCTGTCTGCCCTCTCTTCAAATTCTTCAATACTCCCCTGTTCAAAAGGTGAAACCTAATTTCCCTCCCATTGAATGTGAGCCAGACTTCGTAACTCAACTCTAAAAAATAGAATGTGGTGGAAGTAATGCTACGTGATCATGAGGCTAGGACATCAAAAGGAAAGCGTCTCCCTGGCTCTCTATCTCTTGGCTCTCTTGCTCTGGTGGAAGCCAGCTGCCACATCCTGAGGACACTCAAGTGTCCTCAGAGGAAGTCCACAGGGAGAGGAACTGAGGTTTCTTGCCAAAGGGCAGGGCCACCTACTCATATAAATGAGCTGCCTTGGAAGTGGCTCCTCCAGCCCCAGTCAAGCCTTCAGATGATGCAGCCCCACAAAAATCTTGTCTGCAACCTTATGGAGACCCTGAGCCAAAACTGCCTGGCCAAATCTCTCCCAGACTCCCAATCCACAGAAACTGAGTTTATTATGTCTGTTTTTTTATTATCATGTTAAAGCTACTAAGTTTTGGGGTAAATAGACATGCAGCAATAGATAATAAATATACTCCATCTCCCTAAAGTTAAGTGTAGCTTGGGCACTCTGCTTTTACCATCATAGCCAGTCTGTTTGCTGTTCTGGGTGAAGGCAGCAGGGGCTGGTAGGTCAGGAGCAGTGCTCTGAGGGCAAAGAATTTTGGCTCCTGAAGAAAGGCTAGCCCAACCTTTATCCTGAAAGGGACTCAGCAGCGAGGCCACCACTTCTTAAAGGCTAGGGAAGGTCCTGGGACCCAGAGCATAAAGGTAGAGCAGGTTTCCAGAAGGGTCTCCGATTGAATGAGCTCTGCCACCAACCACAGTTGGGGCGAACACTGGAACACCAATAGGAGTAACCAGGAAGCTGGGTGCTCAGAGTCCTAACAGACACAGAGACTCCTCTTCTTCCTCTTCCTCTCCCCAGATGCTGGTGCTCTGCAGGGTTCCATCTGCAAGGGGGGAGGGGGGCAGCAAACACATTCCTGAAAAGTGGCACTTTTCACTTTTCAAGGTAATATGTTGTATGACAATTGTAGACTGATGGAAATCTGTTAGACGAGGAAGAGTGTGAAAACAGCACATTTGGAGAGACAGCTGTCAGAGGTGGCACCTTCTTACACACTTGCCCTTCCCCAACCAGAAATCTAATCCCTGCTCCCAGGCAGGCACCCATTGATGTCAAAACCTGAATACATCTCTTTACTCACCCCTCCTCTCACTCTACCTGTGATATGTAAGAGATCTCAATGTTGGAGCCCACCTATTGGAGCTTATCTATTATTCCCTGTGGCAGCTACTGCAACTTGCCAATTAAAAAGGATTCTAGACACAATTCCAATGTGCAGGTGTGTGAGAGGAAGGGGAATAGTTTCCCCATACCACCAAGCGATTCTCTAACACCAGCTGGGTGTCCTACAATAACTCAGTTTTGACACTGGTAACATCAGATCCCACAGGTTATGTGTTTAGTCCTACAAGACTGCTCCAGCCCTCCCACCCCACCCCCACCCCCACCACCCCATCCTTCAGATGACAATAGTAAATCCAGGAGGTTATCACCTGGGCTTCTGACCAACTACCTGTAGCTTAGAGGTTCCAAGAACTCCCTCCTTGGGTTCATTTAATTTGCTAGAGCAGCTCACAGAACTCAGAGAAACATTTAACTTATTAGATTATCAGTTTATTATAAAAGGATGTAAATCAGGAACAGCCAGATGGAAGAGATGCATATTCCAAGGTATGGGGAAAGGGCTCGGAGCTCCCATGCTCTCTCTGAGCATGCCACCCTCCCCAAACCTCCACGTGTTCACCAACATGGAAGCTTTCCGAGCCCAGTCCTTCACGATTTTATGGAGGCTTCATTACATAGGCACAATTGCTTAAATCATTGGTCATTGGCGATTGAACTCAATCTCCAGCCCCTCTCCCCTTCCCAGAGGTCAGGGGATGGAACAGAAATTTCCAATCCTCTAAATACTCTGTTGGTTCTCCTGGCAACCAGCCCTCAGCCCTTGTTACCTCGGGCATTCCCAAAGTTACCTCATTAACATAACAAAAGACACATTTATTGCTCTTATCGCAGGAAATTCCAAGGGTTTTAGGAGCTCAGTGCCAGAAACAGAGACCAAATATACATTCTTTTGATTTATAAATCACAATATTATACCAATCAAAATCTGTATTCCTTCTCCTTTTTTTCTAAGAGAACCCAGCCCCAAAACCATGATTCTAAGCCTCTCTTGCAACTATATGAGGCCAGGTGACTAAGTTCAGGCCAGTGACCTATAAGCATAAGTGATTCATGGGAATTCTGGAAAATTGCTTAAAGGAAGCTGACTCAGCTGGAGGGTGGGACCTTTGTCCTCCTCCTCTTTCTTATTTCAGCTACTTAGAATTGGGACATAATGGCTGGAGCACCAGCAGCCATTCTGGACTATGTGGTGACCTTGAGAATGAAAGCCAAGTGCTAAGGATGTTAGGGTAGAAAATTAGAATGTTAAAATACATATGACACCATTATGCACCGGGTTCTGTTCAAAACACTTTTTCTATATGAAATCATTGAATCCTTAGCAATCCTATGAGACAGGTACTTTTATTATCCTCATTTTACAGCTGAGGAAACAGAGAGGAAAGATAACTTCTTCACTGTCTCATGGTCTGAGAAAGAATTAAAACCCAGACAGTGCGCCTCTGGAGACCATGCTCTAAGCAGCACCTTGCACTGCCCGGGTTCCCAATGACTGAGGATCTGCCACATCAGCCCTGGGCTGCCTGTCTCTGCACTTCTTTTATGTGAGAGAGAAATAAACCTCAAGCTTGCTTAAGCCCCTGCTATTTTGAGCTTTCTATTGTCAGCTGCCAAGCCTATGCCTCCCTGATACATACTCCAAATTGATTTTCATGCCTCCAGGCACTTGTTCAAACTGTTCCTTCTGCCTGGAATGCCCTTTCCCTTGTACATGCCACTGTTAGTGCACCTCTTATGCAGAACAGCATCACAGTTCCTTGTTTACCCATCTGTCTCCCAAGCCAGAGGGTCACCTTCCAGAGTGTAGGGACACTGTCTTATTATATCTGCACCCACAAAACTTAACCTAGTCTAGCACATAATAAGCATTCAATAAATGTTTCCTGAATTTAATCAAGTTGGAGAAAAAAAAAAAAACTGCCAGTCTTATACAAAAGCAGGATAAAATAGTGTGACATCAGATATGTTAGAGTGCCTTGCTCTCCTCTCCTCCTCCTTGACCAGTGCTGCCAAAAGTCTTATTTGCTTATTGATTCTTCAAAACAGTTTGTCTTTTATTCCACAGTGAAATGAAACTTATTTTTAATCAACACTCTGGGTATGATAGGCACTCTACATGTTATTTGATTCTCTACAACACTGGGAAGTTTGTTACAGATGAGGGAACTGAGGCCCAGAGAGGTCAAGTGATGCTCCCCAGGTCACACAGCTGGTAAGGGGTAGATTTAGATGAATTCAGGACTATCTTATGTCATACACTCATATTCTTATAAATGAGAGCTCATTGTTGAAAACATGTCATTTGACATCAAGAGTGCTAATCTGGGATTCCACAGGCCTAGTTTCAAATCAAGCCTCTTATCTCTTGGGTTGGGCCTCAGTTCCCTCAGCTATAAATTGTGGGTGGTCTCTGAGAACCCTTCCAGCTCGAATGGTAGATAATACTATGATTTAAATTCACACTAAGTGTAGGTGATTGAGAGTCTTTTTTATATAGGAAAGTAAAGAGGGCAAAAAGGAAGCAACTGGAAGGCTCTGGTTTAAAGGCAGCTCAGTGTTAATTCTGCTAGACACCGACTCTGCTTGGCCTGCCTGGATCTCAAAAGTCATCAAGCCCATCCCCCCTCCTCATATTATATCCGACGTGGTCACCTATCTGAGCTGGTGGAAGGACAGCAAGAAGGACATTTGCTGGCAGGACCCGGAGTCTATAAACAGATCTCTTTCAGCAGAGTCACTAGGGATGGAGGGGGTGGTCCAAACTGGAAGTTGCAGGCTCCCATGGACCTTTGTGTATTGACATTCACCAGGGAAGCTCCTACTACATCAGGAATTCCAGGAAGGCTGTCACCTTGGAGTCTGGGCAAGGCGAGTGACTGTGAACAAATACAGCGTGTACTCTTGGAGGAACCAGAGTGCCGGAAAAATCCCTGAGGGGCTTCCGAGAGCCACAGAATGCTACCTGAGCACGGGCTGGAAGACAGGCAGGCTACTGCCTCTCTCAGACCCACAGCTCTCTGCCAGGCCTCCCTGCGCTCCTGCCCTCCCATGGCGGCCCACCCAAGCCCACGAATCCTGAGTTCAAATCCAGCTTTGATACCACCTGTCATGTGAATTTAAAATTTTAATCTGTTTCTCCAAATTGTTCTTTATTATACAAACAGAATTAAATGAAATGATTCTACTCGAATCCATCAATTCTAACTTGCCACACACATCTGATAATAATCAATACTGACATTAATACTGACATTTTATGGCACTTTACAGCCTAAAAATTACTCTCACATCCATGACCTCATTTGGGCCTCCCTTTAGCCCTAAGTGTAAGAATTATGTTGAAGCATATGAAGTTGCTGATATTCAATTGTTTTTGACCTACAAAAATGTCACTTTCCTATGGTTCAGCTTAATATTTGTGCTATCATCCTCATTTTGCAGATGAGGAAACTGAAGCTTTTACTTGCTGTGTGACTTGTCCAAGGTTTTATTAGTAAATGACAGAACAGAGACTGTATCTCTGATTCTGATTCCAGACATTGTTTGTTCATCCCACGAGTATTTATTGAGAGCCTGATATATGCCAGGCACTTGTTGGATACTAAATATGCAGAGAGAGGAGACTACCCTTACCCAGTCTGCTTGGGCATGTGCACGGGGTACTGAGGAGCACAGGGAAAAGAGTATCTAATTAACACAGGCTGAGTACTTGCTCTGTGTCAGGCCCAATCCTGCTTTTATGCTTCTGCTTTTGTATTATTTCCTTGTATATTTACATTTTATTATTTATAAACATAATAATAATTATTAATACTTATATATTAATTAATCCTCACACCAGCCTTGCCTATTTTTTAGGCTAGGAAGTTGCGGCACAGAAAGGCTAAGTAATGTGCCCAAGGTTAAGTGGCAGAGCCAGGACTGAAGCCCAAGCATGTGGTTCCAGCCTGAATCTGCCTGCCTGGGGGCATTTGGGCAGGCTTCCTGGGGATGTCCTCTGTGCCGAGCTCTGGAGGATGAATAGTGCAGGGTCCTTCCGGGCAGAGGGAGAAATCACGTGCAGAGGTACAGAAGCCTGAGAAAGAAAGGCATGCTTTTAGGAATCAGCCTAAGTGTTAGGGAAGTGGTAAGAGATGAGCTTAGACAAATAGGCAAGGGACAGGTTCTGTAAAGGGTTTATATTTTATCTCCTGAGCAATAGGGAGTCATTACAATTCTTGTGGGGGGAGTGACAGGATTAGATTAGCCGGTTGGCAAGGTCACTTGGATGATAAAGTGGGAGACATATTGGAGGCAGGAGGGAGGCTAGAGGGTGTTGTGATTTGGGGGTACGGGTCCACTCACAGTCCCCTTCTCTAAACCTCCTTGTCACTAATTTTCCATCTAGTTCCTTTCAAACCCCTGGCCATCGGGCCAAACCACTTGCTACTGCTCACGAATCACTTTAGTTGCTTACCTCAGGCCATCTCTCCTCATCTGAGTGGTGAAAATATACTGCAAAAGTCCTGTCCCTGAGAGGGCTTGCCTTCTCTGCTGTCCTTCGAGGCTGGTCCTGAGGGCAGTTCTGATACCACAGCAGTCCCTTACTGTGAGATTCCAGAATATTGTACAGAGCCACCTGCAAATCAGGCTCAATTTGTCCTCTGCAGTCAACAGGTCATAGGGCGCTCTCCACGAGCTCGTAGGTGTGTGCTGAGGGCAGGCCACAGTGGAACAGGAGCAGGTGTGTCAAAAGTAACCCAAATGCAACAGGCTTGTGTCTTCAGGCCCTGCCTGACCCAGCCCCAAATATACTGCTTCCACCTGGTGGTGTGGTGGCGCTGGGCACGCTTTTCTTGGCTTACTGGTCACATCATACACGGTTCATAATGGGCAACGTGGGTTGCATGATCCCCTGGTATCTATGTTCTGGTGTTTAGTCTATGAGTTGTGGGAGAAAGTCAAGAGCTGTTTCTCACATGAAGAATTACTGGGCAAAGAGATGACATCATTGTTCCCAAACCCCAGGAGCCCCCACTGGAATCCTCCCACTGGTGTTCTCCAGTGGTTCTACATGGAATCCCGACCTACCACAATCCTGATCACCACTGGATCAGCTGGGTCATGAGAGGCACAGGCCATAGGTGCTTACATTTCGACTTGGACCCTCAACAGAAATGTCTCTTGCTTTTGGCTCCTTTCAAAGCTGGAAGCTGCCAATGGTTGCATTAATCTCTGCATCCATCATGGCTCTGGGAGGACTCCCGAGACTCCTGCTTGGTCCTTCCATGGATCAGGAGCCAGCGCAGGGATTCTGCCAGTCGCCCAGGTTGTTTATTCCAATTATTTAGTCAGGAACTGAGAAAATAACCATGGGATACCCCATTGGGTCTACCATGAGACAGACTCAGGTAAAAATCCATTTATCATCTGGCCCCAAAAGCCTCACATTGACCAATGGATAAAGTGGTATTCAAGGTCCCCAAGAATTAATGTTATACCAGAACCAGTGTCCAATAAACCTTGAAAGATCGGGGTAATCCAGTTACCCCGATCAATACATAGTTACCCTGGTAAGTAGCCACCAGATCCCTTCAGGGAAGGCTAGAAGATTCTCAATGCACTATCATGGTGTTAACTGCAGGATCTTTCCTCAAGAGCACTTGACTTTTCCCAGTGGGAAAAGTCAAGTGCTCTTGAGGAAAGATCCTGCAGTTAACACTGCAGCTGGATTCCCACTGTCTTTGTTCCATGTCTGTGAACTGATTTAGGAGTGGGAAAGAGGTGAGGGCCATGATTTTTCATTTTAGCTCAAATCAGGCCTCTATTTGCCAGTCCTGGAGTTTTTGGCAGTTATACGATTAGGCAAAGAGGAGCAAGAAGGAAAAGGGCAAACGTCTCCCTTCTTCACTGGGAGAGGCTGCAGTCTTTCTTCTGTCGGTTGTTGCTGCTTCTTGGCAGGTCATCGAGCCCCTTGTGGGACAGGCACCAAATGCTCAGCTCAAATGTGAGCTCCCGGTGTACCTTGTGGGGACTTGCACTCTACATTTCCCTGACCCAGGAGATTGACTCTGGCTTGGCTTACCTCCCCATCCCTCCCCAATCCCCACCAAATGTACTCAACCCTCGTCTCCAGCTGCCAGGATGACTTTGGTGGGCAGTCAGTCCTCGTGTGGAGTCACTGACAAGACAACTCAAGACCAGCTCCCTTCTGCTATGGCCACCCAACCGTTGGGAAACTCATGGGTCTTTACCATGCCAAATGATAGGAGTATAAGCTTACTGCCCATCCCTGCCCCATACACAGACCTGGCCCCACCATCTTTTCCCAGGTCTCCTTTCCCTTGCTCAGGTCAGCAAAGCAGACATCCAACCAGGGCATGAAATGGCAGTCTTCTCTGCTCCCTTCTTTACAAGTGATTCTCTTAGAGCATCCCCTCTCCTTTCTCCACCCATCAGGTGTGAAGGGAGGGAATAACTTCTCACCATAAACACTGTATCCCCCAAAGCCTAGCTTATGTCTCTCAGGTATCACTGCACATCGTGGGGACAGTGAGGGTGTTGGTGGTGATGGTACCCCTGGTATGTCCTGCATAGAGGTGGCGTGATGACTCTGTATTTAGAATGTATGATACTTAGCATCTTCTATCCTAACTTTTGGCCTTAACCATAATTCCAGGGCAACAGGACATGACCCACTAGACATCTTGGTAAATATATATTCCTCAAGACAGTGGGAAAAAGAAATGTCTTCTGGGTCCTCTCAGAGTGAGTGAGTGGGTCTCGCATAAATCTATTTCCACATTTCTATGCCCTCAGTTCTCTGCATTCCTTCCTTATGTCTGAGGAATTTCTGGCTTCTCAACTCCACTTAGTGGGAACCAATGTGGAATCCATGCTTCAGTCAACCAAACACAGAATTAGAACTTAGAATTAGTGACTTAGGTTAGGACATTCAGTTGTCAATCTTCAGATTCAGACAATCTAATACTGTATTCTTTTCTTGGTCTTATTCTCTCATAATTCATTCTCACATGAATTCCTCAGATTTTTGGTGATTCAAATTAACAATGTCATGTTGTACTTTTGGTGTGTACATTTTCTCCTCCAGAGCTTGGCCATGTAATTAACCACCTCCACCCCCCACCCCCCAGCATGCTGTGATCTACCTCTAATCATTTTTTTCTGTCTGGAGATAATAAGGATAGTGACTCCTATCCTTGCAAGGTAACTGCATAAGGTGGGTCCATATAGGGTTTACAAACAAGGCAGAAACAGCTGCAGAGGGGGAGGAGCTACTGTCTCTAGCCAGAAAGATTCAGTCGGGGTGAGAGGTTCAGGGTGCTTCGAGTCCCCCCAGACTTCCAACATATCCTCAGTCCAGCTTTTGGGACCCCACTCTTTGCTGGTCAATGCCCTATTTTTCACATTAGAAATGTAGAGAAGCTGTGATTTTTTTAACAAATTTGTCATTTGACCACCTATAGGATTAAACTTTATAATTGATTTTGACTATCTCAGTCCTGCGACAGAGCTAGAAGAAAGCCTTTTAGTAAGGTCATAGAAAGTCCCTGGGTTTCTGTAAATGCCTTGGGCTGGAATTTATGAATTTGGGTTTTCCATTTTCTCCTTAAGCTTCCCAGTGCTGGCAGAAGCAACCCTACAGCCACCCCGCCACCGCCCCTTCCACCTCCCACTCTTCAATTCTTCTCTCCACCCTGTTCCTTGACTTAGTTTGGGCTCTCCTGAAAGAGAGCTTGAGACTCAGGCTCAGACGCAGGTCGTTTATCTGGGGTTTCCATCGGGAAGCAGGTGAGGAAGCAGGGTGAGTGAGACAGGAAAGAGAGAAAAATGAACAGAGGGTGTGTGATTGAGCTGCTGAATGTGGTGGGCTCACGTCCACTGGAGGTCTTCTGAAGCACGTGTGAGGCACCTTTGACTTGTCCTCTGAAGGAAAGGAGTGGAACCACTTGTCCACTGGCTCCCATCCCCTTTTGGTTGAGGTTTGCCCTCAGGAATGCTAATTTTCCTCACACTTGGGAGCTGGCTGCACTGATCATGAGCTGAGGCATTCTCCCGCGCCTTTGGAGAAAGCTTTGAGGCAGAAAAGCAGAGAGACACTGGTATACGCTTAAATGTGACTGCCCCACCGCTGCACTGACATCTGGAGGGCGGGAGATGTGCTGCAGGCATCAAGAGCATCTGCTCCGGAGCCTCTGGACCCTTGTCTACAGGTGGGAACTTCAGGATCTGTTTTGCTACTTGAGCCACAGGGTGCTAGAGTTTCTGGCTGGATTCCCACTGTCGTCAGCTCCAACCAGGCAGATTACAAATCCCAACACTCCATTTCTCCAAAAGTCTGTTTCCTGCCATCGCTTAAGACTCTGATTTCCATATCTGCTGGAGTTCTTGACTGTAAATATCAGGACTGACTTAGACTGATGTCATCTGAAAAGGGAATTTATTGAAAAAGCACTGGATAACTCATAAAATTGCTTAGAAGACTGAAGAAGCACACTCAAAACAGGCGGGAAGGAAGGCAGCTAGCCCTCAGCCAAGCCGGCCTTCCATTCAGAATTTACTAAGGCTCTCCCAGGTACTGGCCTGGGGGTGCTCTACTGAGAGCTGGGGGAAACACATCTAGAAAGAGTTGAACAACCCAACCACTGAGTAAGAGAACAGACGGCTCTATTTGTCTGGAGCCCTCAGGGAAGCAGGCATGCCAGCTGGATAGGTGGGGAGTGGAGGCATGAGCAACCTCCCCTGGGGTCATGGTCACCAGAAGACCCCCTGTGGCCGCCATAGCTGTAGATGTTGGGAAGGGATCCTCTCCTTTCTTAGACCTCAGAACATAGGCTCTTACTTCTTGTCCTCGCATATACTTCCATTCTAGAGGAGGTTATTAAAATTAATAAGCGCAGCCATTCAGATTGTAAATCTACTTTGCTATGGGGAAAGAAAATCTTTAAAATGTATACACATTAAATCCAGTGGAGTAATTTATAGGTACCTGACCTGATCATTGAATCCAGCTTGGCAACCACATAAGTCTGCTTTTCAAAGGTTTAACTTTAATGGCTCTTTGCTCCCCGAAGGCCTCCCTTCCCCATTCTCTAGTGGGTCCTAGACTCTAGACCCTAGACTCTAGCACTTTAGTCTAATCTGCATTCTCACTTCTGCCTCAGCCTCCGAGACTCATCCTGGCCTCAGTCATGCAGCAAGTTTAAGGAGCCCTACCTAGTTCAGGAGCTCAGCTGTAAGTCACCCAGCCCTGCTCCGACTGCACAACCTAGTTCTTGGGCTTTGTTTGTATCCAGGTTCTCACCAAACATCCCTCCTGGGCCTCTTCGGTTTTCTGCCTAGAAAACTTGGCAAGAACCCAGTTTCTCCAAAGCCAAGACCCAGCCTTACTCCTGTCTATTTTTCCAGGGTACTGAATTCCACCATTCTTTCCAGAAATCTCACCCACAGCCCAAATGGCTGCCAGTTCTCCTTGATGCTGACCACCTACCCATTTGGCTCTCCCATGGCTCCTGTCATAGCACTCCCTCCACCCCGTACCAAGGTCCAGAGCTGCTGGGGTCCTCTCTTTTTCCCTTTGATAGGCTTCCCTAAGATGGCCACCTACGCCCATCTGCACACAGAGTTTACTGCTTGTCTGGATTTCCCCCACCGCCTATGGCAGAGGCCGCCTACCCTCCCCCAATGAGTAGGACTGGTTTCTCTATTCTTACCACTCCTGATCTGCCCCTTCCACTGTTCCTGAGTTCTAGACTCCCATTTATAACACAGCTTGTTTCTTTCCTTGAGCCTGACTGCTTATAATTCCTGCCAGCCCTAGTTAATGGTTCTTTTGTGCTCTTCCAGGAATGAACAATCCACTGATTTCAGGTAAAAGCTGCTCTCTCTACAAGAGAATGACTTCAATCAAGTTGTTTATTCCTATGAGAAAACAACCGTTTTCTTGTCTGTATGTTGTTACATTTTGTTCATTCATTTAATTCATATTTATTGAGCAATACTTTTTATCAGGTACTGTATTAAGTGCCAAGGATATAGGGGCAATTAAGGCATGGTTCTTACCCTCAAATGGCTTATACTCTAGAGGAATAAAAGTTCTATATTAAAAGAAGTACAAAACAACGTGGTAAGTTGTGCTATTTTATTTGACGCAGGAGCAGAATATGATTAATTTTTTAAAATATTTAAAAAATTGTAGTGGATATTTGACTCATGTGTGCAGAAAAGACTGGAGCTGGTTTCCTAGGAAGGCTTGAAAATGCCTAGCTCTCAATTTCCTAGACAGCACCCAGAGGACAGGGGTGGAGGAGCAGCTACTGGATGAGGGCAGGCATGGTGGGAAGGAAGCTCAGAAGCTTCCAGAAGTGGATGGCAGTTAGAATAATAACTAAGTAAAAATAACCAAGTCCAGGGTATGTCAATTATTGTTGTTCAGCACATGAACTCTGACAGAGCATCACTCTATATGTTAGAAATGCATTTCCTATTATCGTAAACTAAACCCAAGGGAAAAGTCCAAGGAGTTAAGGAAAAATAAGCCAGTTAATTCCCCAATGTCTTTAAACGGAGTACAGGATGAAGTAAGCTGCTGGACCAGGCCAGGATGATATGCACCATGGTATGTGATACAGAGCAGAAAAATTAACAAAGAATAATAGGTAAAAGCTAGACTTCACTAAAAACAAAAATTAAAAAAACCATCCATTTATTCTTTTTTTTAGAATCATTAAAAAATTTCTAATGAGGTGAAATCCACATAATATAAAATTAACCACTATATTTTATTCTGTTGTTTTATTTTATTTTATTTTAAAGTGAAAGTGAGTGTATTTAGAGAGATACACATTCCACAGACAGAATGTGGTCTGTCTCAAAAGGCAAGAGTGGCCCCAGGGCATGGAATCATCTGGGAAATTGAGAGCAGCCCTGGGAGAAACACACTCCACAAACAAAAGTGGGCCATCTCAGAAGGCAAAAGCAGTCCCAAAATATGGGATGAAAATTAACCATTTTAAAGTCAACAATTCGAAGGCATTTAGTGCATTCACAGTGTTGTACAACCACCACATCTATCGACTTGCAAAACATTTTCATCCTAAAGGAGACCCTGTACACAAGCAGTCACTCTCTACTCCCCCCTCCCTCTAGTCCCTGGCAACCACCAGTCTGCTTTCTATCCTGTGGATTTTCCTATCTGGACATTTTGTATACACAAAATTATGTAACATGACCTTTCACGTCTGGTTTCTTAGAATATTTTTGAAGTTCGTCCACATTGTAACATGTATCCGTACTTCATTTCTCGTTATGGCTGAATAATACTCCATTGTATGTATACACCACAATTTGTTTATCCATTTATTCCTTTGATGGACACTTGGGTTGTTTCCACTTTTTGGCTGTTGCGAATAGTACAACTATGAATATATGTGTGTAAGTATTTGTTTGAGTACTGTTTTAAATTCTTTGGGGTACACACCTAAGAGTGGAATTGCAGGTCCTATGGTAATCCTATGTTTTACTTTTTAAAGAACCAGCCATTTATTCTTAACCAGGAAATTGCTGTGTACCAGCCAGAAATGGTAGAGAAAAATGACAACAGGACTTCTAAAAGCCCATACATGCGGGGATTTGGGCAGACACCGCTGGCTGATTATCAAACCAAACTCTTTGTCTTGCTAGACACACAGCTAGAGTATATTTCCCGGTCTCTCGTGCAGCCAGGCGAGGCCATGTGTCTGGGTTCCTGCCAATAGAACACGAACAGAAGCAATGTGTTCAAGGTCTGGCCCTTGAACACCACCCACAGGCAATCCTCCAGGCTCTCTCCTCTCTGCAGGCTTGATGCAGATAAGATGGTAAGCTGAGAAACTACATATCAAAGAGGGGAAACCACCAGATGGAAGGAGCCTAGGTTCCAGAATTACCACTTGGAGGAGAATAATTCCATCAGGAATACTTGTTTCAGACTTTAAATAAGTGAAAAATAAACTTTTATTGTGTTAAGTCATGAGAGTTTATGAGTACTCTGTTACAGCTACTAGCATTGCCTTATACTTATCCTAAAAGGCAAATCAGAAGACCACAGCTTGCTCAGACAGACCTGGTGCTTGGGGCTGGTATGAAAACCCGGAAATTGGGAAGAGCCCAGTAGGCTAGGGCAGCTTGAGACTGAACTGAATTTGAGCCCATGGTCCTTCTGGGTCACGCACAGAGAGAGGTCCAGGAATTGGTCTCTGGAAAGCTTAAACAGGACAGCATCTGAACCAGCCTGAACTATGACTTGCTGTGGTGTCCTTAGAATAAGGAGAGAAATGAGACCTCTGCACCTAGTAAATTGTTTCAATCAGGAAAACTGTGGGTTAAAAAAAAAAAGTGCTTCTGTGATTAGACTGAGTAGACTTGATCTTCCTTAGACTCAGAAATCTGTTGATGCTCATCTGTTTTTATGCTTTGTTGCTTTCTTTGATAATTTCCCATCTGTCTTCTCGTAGTTTCTTAAGAAATTTCTATTTGAAAATTCCAAATCAGACTGTCTGATAGGGAAGGGCAGTCAGGGCAAACTTAGGCCAGCCCCTAGAGGCCAGGTGAAGTAGTGCAGGGACTAATATTTCTCAGTCTGGGTTAGCTAGGTATTTGTGACACGTAGTTCATTCATGTGCAGACTATCCCAAGAACTTCAGCATACTTAGCATCCCTGGCCCCGCCCACTAAATGACAGTAGAGACCCAGTTATAGTGACAATCAAAACTCCTTCAGACATTACTAAACAGCCCTAGGCAGGGGTAGCACCCTAACTCCCAGGCTGAGAACCCTGAATGAAAAATAGAAAAACCAGGTAAAAGTAGAAGAGTTTGAGATCTGAGAGAGGCTTATAAGATTATGACCCCTGAAATTGTCTCTGCCTTCTTCATAGCAGGATTCTTCTCCAGCACCTTTGTAAAGACTCTCCCTCTTAAGTCTTTTTCTTGACTGTCTTCTCCCTGGACCACTCCAGCCCCCTGTTCACTCAGCCCCTAGCCAGTTCCTCCCACTCTCCAGTGTGGATCAAAATTTTCTGATTTTCATTTTCTCAAAGATTTTTTTTTCCTACCACTTCCCACCTCAGGCCTCGGACCTTCCAAGTGTCCTGCTGGCTTGTTATTAGGGCCACCTCACAACCAGTGTGTGTCTAAAGCCCACCTTTTCTCCTCTTCAAAATAATAGATTGGCGTGTTGATCACGGGTATTGAAGGCTCTGCCAGGTTAGGAGAACAGCCTTAGCAAAGGCTGGGATCAGGAGGAAGCCTGGCATGCTGGAGAGGTGGTGACAGACGGTTTGGCTGGAGGCTGTGTACTGGGAGAGAAGGTGGGAGAGACAGGCAGGAAGCAAATGATAATGGTCTCACTAAGTCCTCACCTGGATAGTGGGTGGGAGGAGAGTGCCCAGCCCTTTTGATCCAGCTCTGGGGTACGGGTCTTTTGTGATGCTGACACCATAGGAGGGAGATCTGAGTCCCTGGGGAATTGCGGGGAGGCCCTGAGCGCAGTAGCCAGTGCCAGATGAAAGGAGATGAGGGTACCTTTCTGTCTTTAGTCTTCTGGGAATCACTTAGTTAGACTTGGATGCCTGGCATGACAGTGAATATGAGGAGATGCTCTTTGGGAAGGGGCCCGCAAGAAAGGGCAAGGAGAGGGGCACAGTCATTGAACTCAAAGTGGTTGAGTCATTGGCCAGTGTGCCCACCAACCCACAAAAATCTCTCACCTGAAAAGGTTCTCTCTCACAGAACAGGCCAATAAATCATGCTGACTGCATTTACCGATGAACCAGGCAATTGGTTTGACTATCTCCCAATTACCATTTTCTCTCCATTATAATATGCATCTCCCCTCTTCCCCTACACATGTTCTAACATTTCTGAAATAAGGATGTGTCTTAAAATAGATGTGTAAATTTCTTTTCTTTTTTTTTGAAGCAGCTATTAAATCAGTGGTATATCTTATAATCAATGGCATATTAGAATCAAGGAAATAGGGTAATTACCAGAATTGATTTCTCATTTTGATGTAGTATAGACAAGAGTATTCACTGGGCACCTAGAAACACCTTGCTTACTGGTGCATGCAAAACTGTTTGTGGACAGCCCCAGCAGGCATTACACACACACACACACACCCCCCACACGTGTGCTCACCACCCACCCCACCTTTGAGGTGCTGCTGGCTGTGGGTTTGATGCCATCAGACCCCCAGGGAGCCCAGAGAAATGCACAATGTGTGAAATCACACCCTTGGAAACATCATGAAGAAATTGCTTTTGGCCCACTCTGCTGCTGACTGAGCTGCGACCGGTCTCAGTGAGACGCAGAAGAGCTCTTCCCAGCAGGAGCCCAGGCCTGGCCAGTGAGCGTCAGGCAGGCAGATTTCATGGTTGTTGCTGACACAGAAGCATCCTGGGAGCTGAGGTGCTCCCCATCTGGCACCACAGTCCCGGTCTCCTCAGGGGGCTCAGCTGCTCCACAGGAGCCCCCACTTCTTAACCTCCTGCTCTCACGTCTCAACCTGGCTTGGTTAACTTCCCCATCCCTCATCCTAGGAGAAAGGAGGGATGTGGTTGATGAGGTAACCAAGGTTTGTCATTAGAAACAGAGGATAATGGATCACCATTAACACCACAGGCTAAGCCAAGGCAGTGGAGAATGTGAGCAAGCGGACTGACGAAGCAGCAAGGCCTCTGCTGGAGATTCCAAAAGCGTCCATCAGGCAAAGTCAATGAGTCTTGGTGGACCACATGCTGAAAGAGATGGGAGGTAACTCAGGTCACCAAATTTGTAAGTCTCTAAGCCCTAAATGGGCTTCTGAGTATGTTCCTGCCCCAGAACCAGGCCTTGGAAGGAGATGTGGTACCCAGTGGATCATGGCCTTCTCTTCTCAATCTGAGGCCTCTCAGATTCTCAAGGAACTTAGGCTCAGGCTATGTTGAAAAAAAGAAAGTCCCTCCTGGCACCATTCCACAGTGACCCCTGCCCAGGACACCACTCCTACCTAAATTTTGTGGCCATGGAAATTTCTGAGACAAAGCATTTTGCCTCTAACTGGCTCCTCTTTGAGGGGACTTTGTGCTACGGGGTCGGGTGCTGGGGAATGGGTTGAAGATTTGACCATGATTCAGGCCTGCTTGTTTGGCTCCTTGCCTCCAGGCCAGGGGCTAGGGAAGCTGACAGAGCAGACCACATGCTACAGCTGCTGGCAGAGAAGCCATGGCCGCCCCCCTGAAGGATCGTCCCCACCCCCACTGCACAATGTCTGCAGAGAAACCCCAAGGAGATTGATCAGCCAGCATCTCTGATTTCTAATTTCACTTAATGTTATTAAGGGGACAGTTTGGGCCATTTGCTAGAGAGGGCTGGCAAGGTTCCAGAATCGTTGGCTAATGACTCTCTTGTATTAATCCCATTAGTCTTCTACTATCTGCCACTTTTGTCTAGGTCCCTCCCTTGGTCCCCTCCCCGACCCCAAATCTCCCTTCCCCTGGAGGAAGCTCACAACATGTTCCCATAAGCCAGGACTGGGTTGGCCTTGCTCACCAGGCTAGTTTTACCAGTAATTGAAAGAGCAGCATGGGCCATCACCCATGTGGGGTGACTGAGGCAATGCCCTCAGGAGAATCACAGAGTCTCAGTTTGAAGAGCTCTAATCTGTCATGGAACTTTCACCCTTTTTTCTCTGTAGCAATTGTTAACAATCTTTAGGAGGCACACATACAAAATCACCTCAGGATCTGCATTTTTAATGACATGTTTAACATTCTTATCCAGGTGGTCCTTTGAACCATACCACAGCATCTCTGATGGATGGTTTCTGCTCTCTGATTGGACAGCTTTGTTCTCTGAATCCATGAGAAGTAAGTCTAATCCTTATTTCATATGACCACTTTTCTTATATTTGGACCTAGGCCCCATGAGCCTGTGTCATAGGAGAAAAGAGTCTTAGTTGTAGACTCATACAAATGTGAGATTACATTCTAGTTATGCAGGTAACTGCCATGTGATTTGGGGGCATACAATATCCTGTGGATAGTTGGAGCCCCAGTGCTGGCTCTTACATGTTCTGGGCACCCTGGTTTCTGGCAGGAGAAGAAGCTCCATGGTAATTAGTCTATATCCTGCTTGGAATCTTGTGATTTGGGACAAACATAAATGAGTCTCTTTCCTCATTTATGAAATGGAAAAAGTAACGTACTGGGGACTTCTGCTTCTGGGACAATGGAATAGATGTCCTTTCCCTGGTTCCTCCTGCTAAGTACATCTAAAAACCCTGGACATTACATATAACACAAACCTAAGAAGACTCGGAAAGGTGGAGAGCCAAAGGCAGACTGGCTAGGTACTTCAAGACCTGAGGAATTACATGGGTGTGAGGTCCATGGGTCTTCTTTTGGCCTCATACATCCCAGACTTAGAGCTGAAGAAGCCAGTGGCCCAGAAAAACCAACAGGCACACAGAAAAAGACAACAGACACAAAAAAAGAGAAAAATCTCCAACAAAAAACCGGTTGAGTTAAAGGACCAGGAAAAGGGCAGCCTAGCAAGATGGAAAATGTTTAGACAATTACTGCTCCACTCCAGCCAAACACTACAGAAGAAAACCATCACCCTACCTCCACCCATGCCAGCAAAGGTTGAATGGGAAGCTTAGGTTCCTGTCCTGACTAGGCTGTAATGAGGTGTCCCAACACACCTGCCAGGATGCTGTCAGAGAAGGCCAAGTAAGGACCAGGGACTTTCATTCCAGATGACTGATACCAAGATGTCCCTCCAACCACAATGTCAGTGGAGGTCACATGGGAAGTGTCTACTTACACCCCCCACCTAGCAATAATGAAGCTTCCCTCCCCTTCTCCACTGGCATGGTGTCAGACCTGGTGGAAAGTCTGGAATTTCATCATCAATAAGTGGTTAACAAATCCTCTTTACCACTGTGCCAGAGGAGACCATGCGGAGAGCTGGAATTCCCACCCCTGACCAGCAGCAATGAGGAACCTCCCTCCCTTGGCTGCAGGCTGAATGGGAAACCAGACTTCTACCTTCACTTGGCAATAATATGGTGGCTACCCACAACATATTCCTCTGTTGGAGCTTTGTCAGAGAAAACCAGATAAAAAAGAAGGTTTAACTAAGGTTTGGAGTCTCATAACATAATATAAAAATGTCCAGGTTTCAATAAATCATGTGTCTTATCAAGAACTAGGAAGATTTCAAACTGAATGAAAAAACAAAGATAATCAGTAGATGCCAACATCAAGATGACAAAGATGTTACAATTACCTGACAAAGATTCTTAAATAGCCATGATAAAATGCTTCAACAAGCAATTATGAGCACACTTGAAACAAGTGGAAGAAAGTCTCAGCAAAGAAATAGAGGTTATAAAAGAGAACCAAATGGAAATTTTATAACTTAACAATACAATACTCAAAATAAAACTCTCAAAGGATGGGCTCAACAGCAGAATGAAGGAGACATTTAAAAAATCAATGAACTTGAAGATACAACAATAGAAATTACCAAATCTTAAATAACTGAGGGAAAATAGGCTGAAAAAAAAAAAAAAAAGAACAGGGCCCCAGGGATCTGTGGGACTATAACAAAAGATCTAATATCTATGTCATCAGAGTCCCAGGAGGAGAAGAGAAAGAGGGTGGGGATGAAAAGGTACTCAAAGAAATACTGGCTAAAAACTCCCCAAATATGATGAGACATAAATTTATAGATTCAAGAATCAGAGTGGACCTCAAACAGGATAAGCCAAAAGAAATTCATACCAAAATACATCATAATTAAGCTTCTGAAAACTAAAGACAAACAATCTTGATACAGTTCAAGAAAAATGGCACTACCTATAGGAGAAAAATAATTTGAATGACAGCAATTTCTCATCAGAAGCTATGGAGACCAGAGAGAAGTGGCACAATATTTTTTTCTAGTACTAAAAGAACTGTCAACCTAGAATCCTATACCCACTGAAAATATCCATCAGAAATGAAAAGAAGTTAAGACATTCTCAAACAAAGGAAAACTAAGAATTTGTCACTAGCAGATCTACCCTATAAAAATGGCTAAAGGAAAATTTTGAAACAGAAAGGAAATAATGAAAGAAGGAAACTTGGAGCATTGGAAAGGAAAAAAAACAATAGAAAGAGTACAAGTATGGGTAAATGTAATAAGCTTTCCTTCTTGAATTTTCTAAATATTTGATGGTTGAAGGAAAAATTATAACATAGTCTGATGTGGTTCTAAATGTTTGTAGAGGAAATACATAAGAAAATTATGTTGCAAACAAGGAGGGTAAAGGGACATAAAGGATTTAAGTTTTCTCTAACTACACTCAAATTGTTAAAATGATGACATCAGTAGACTGTGAAAAGTTACTACATATAATGTAATGCCTAGAGCAATCACTGAAAATGCTATACAAAGGATACACTTAAGAACACTATTGATAAATCAAAATGACATTCTAAAAAGTAGTTGAGCAGTCCACAGGAAGTTAGAAAAAAAAATAGAGAAATGACTAACAGAGGAACCAAACAGAAGACAAAATGGCAGGCTTTAGCCCTAACTTATCAATAGTTACATTTAATATAAATGGTCTAAATACACCAATTAAAAGACAGAGATTGGCAGAGTGGATTAAAAAATATGACCAGCTATATGCTGTCTACAAGAAACTCATTTTAAGTATAAAAATATAGTCAAGTTGAAGGTAAAAAGATGGGAAAAGATATATCATGCAGACATTAATCAAAAGAAAGCAAATGTGTCTATATTAATATCAGATAAAATTACCAGAGACAAAGAGAGACATTATAGAATGATAAAAAGGTTAGCTATCAAGATGACATAGCAATTCTAAATGTGTACATACAAAAGAACAGAGCTGCAAAATATGTAAAGCAAACCTGATAGAAATAGACAAGCCACAACTGTAGTTGAAGACATCAATATCCCTCTCTCAACAACTGAGAGAACAAGTAGACCAAAAAATCAGCAAGGGTGTAGAGCCTGGAGATTTCTTTTGGGGGAATGTTTTTTGTTTTTTGTTTTTTGTTTTTATAAATTTATTTATTTATTTATCTACCTTTGGCTGTGTTGGGTCTTCGTTTCTGTGCGAGGGCTTTCTCCAGTTGCGGAGAGCGGGGGCCACTCTTCATCGCGGTGCGTGGGCCTCTCACCATCGCGGCCTCTCTTGTTGCGGAGCACAGGCTCCAGACGCGCAGGCTCAGTGGTTGTGGCACACAGGGCCTAGTTGCTCCGCGGCATGTGGGATCTTCCCAGACCAGGGCTCGAACCCGTGTCCCCTGCATTGGCAGGCAGACTCCCAACCACTGTGCCACCAGGGAAGCCCATGGGGGAATGTTTTAATTATTAATTCAGTTTCCTCAATAGCTATAGAACTATTCAAATGATCTATTTCATATTGGGTCAATTGTGGTAGTTCGTTTTTTTCCAGGAAGTGGTCCATTTCATCAAAGTTGTCAAATATATTCGTATAGAGTTGTTTGTAACATTTCCTTCTTATCCTTTTGACATCTGCAGAGCTTCCAGTGTTATTCCCAGCTTCATTCCTAATATTGATAATTTGTGTCCTCTCTCTTTTTTTCTTGCTAGAGGTTTGCCTTGCTAGAGGTTTGTCAATTTTGTTGATCTTTTCAAAAAACCAGCTTACTGATTTTCTCTATTGTTTTACTGTTTCCAATTTCATTGATTTCTACTGTTATCTCTATTATTTTCTTCCTTCTGCTTGCTTTGGGTTTATTTTGCTTCAGTTTTTCTAGGTTTATTGACTTGAGAATTCTTTTGTGGGGGGTCCAGAACTGTAAGAACCAGCAGTGGGGGGTCCCAAATATCCACAGGATGTGACAGGGAGGAGCTGACTGCACCTTAGTGAGAATACTGCCAGAGGATGTAGAATCATCTTCTTTTTTTTTTTTTTTTAATAATTTATTTATTTTTGGCTGCTTTGGGTCTTTGTTGCTGTGCGTGGGCTTTCTCTAGTTGCAGTGAGCGGGGGCTACTCTTTGTTGAGGTGCACAGGCTTCTCATTGTGGTGGCTTCTCTTATTGCGGAGCACAGGCTCTAGGCACACAGGCTTCAGTAGCTGTGGCACGTGGGTTCAGTAGTTGTGGCTTGTGGGCTCTAGAGCACAGGCTCAGTAGTTGTGGCACACGGGCTTAGTTGCTCCATGGCATATGGGATCTTCCTGGACCAGGGCTTGAACCCGTGTCCCCTGCATTGGCAGGTGGATTCTTAACCACTGTGCCACCAGGGAAGCCTGAATCATCTTCTTTTAAAAGGAGGTAATAATTTCCTTTAAAACATGACAGATTGATCTCACGTACTTATCTGAACTTCTTTCCAGTATCTCACTAAAGTTAGAGTAAAACAATTTAAAGTCATAAACACTCAAGTTCAAAGAGGATAAGAGTCAAAGATAGAAAAGAAATGTTTTTTTAAAAATTAGAAACTGAAATTTTGGTGTGCAAATAATAACTGACTTAGCAGACCAAGAAATTTGAACCTTAGGAAAGCCAATAAAAAGAAGCCAATCACTACCCCAGAGCTTTGTAAAGGTTTTGGAACTGGAGGCTCCTGGTATTGCTGAAGTGGGAGTTGTGGGGTGGGGCTAAAATGGGAGGATTGGTTGAAGATCTTTATAAGAAGCATTTAGATTTCCCAGATCGAATCTCCCACCCCTGGAACTATGTACCTATCCCAATCCCACCCTAACAAAAGAATAGAGGTTTATTCTTTTGAGACTGAACTAGAGGGGCTCTGTACCTGGGAATACCAACACAGATGAGCCAGAAGTGAGCAACGGGGAATTAAATCAAAGCTTATATCCTGAAATATGAGTCCCCTGCCACCCCAGTCCTCCTTTTCCCCTACTTGGCTCCCAGAACATGGACAGCCAGTCCTACACTTACCTCCCAACTGTAGGCGGGAGATTATAGAATTCTTCATGGTGGAAAAGAGGAAAAAAATAAAGAAATTTATATTTGTTCCTCTTCTCCTCAAAAGACAGAATCCTTGCTCAATCATTAGTGAAGCCCACTAGTTGACAAGCCCAGCTGAATTTCTAATCAGATTTTGTCTCCTACTCTTAAATTTGAATGGGTAATCAAGGATCAACAACCAGGAGGAAAACATCTAGACAAGTCTTCCCCAAAGAAAAACAACAGGGAAGAAAGAATAATGAAGAAACACACAATGAAAAAAAGCAAAAGAAAACTTTAAAAATTTTTAAGTATATTTAGAGCTATAGGAGAATATATTACATCCATGAAACAAAAACAGGATTCTATAAAAGAGAATAAGAGAATAAGAAAGAGTTCAGAGAATAAGAAAGAGTTCTTAGAAATTGTATATTGTGTAATATATATATCGATATATAGAGATAGATAGATAGATATAATTTCAAAAGTCAAAAAAGTTTTAAAAATTATGTTAAGGAAATCTCCTTAACAGAGAATAAGAAAGAGTTCTTAGAAATTGTATAATATATATATATGTATATATATAAAATTTCAAAAGTCAAAAAAGTTTAAAAATTATGTTAAGGAAATCTCCTAGGAGTTGGAATAAAAAGAATGAGGGATGGTGACAATAGAGAAGGGTTAAGAAAACTAAACAATCAATTTATGAATAACAGGAGTTTGGGAAGGAGAGAACAGCAAAATGGGGGAGAAATTAGCAAATAAATAATGTTAAAAAAAACCTTCCCAGAACTAAAAGTATATATATTTCCAGGTTAACAGTTTTCATATAGACAGATTTCCTAGTAATAAGAATAAAAAAGACCTACACCAGAACACACCCTTGAGAAATTTCCAGATACCAGAGATAAATAGAAGAATATATATGCTTTCAGAGAAAAAACAAAGCAAAACAACAAAGATTACATAAAAAGGTTAAGGAAAGAATCCAAAAGAGAATGGAGCAATGCCTTTGAAATTTTAAAGCAGGGATTGGCCAACTATGGCCTGTGGGCCAAATCTATGTCACAGCCTGCTTTTCTACGGCCCCTGAGCTAAGAATGATATATAAATTTTTTAAGTGTTATAGAAAGAAACACAAAGAAGAATATGTGACAGAGACCATGTGTGGCCCCTAAAATCTAAAATATTTACTATCTGCTCTTTTACAGAAGTTCTATGAAACTTATTCTAAAGAAACTTCTTTCAATCCAATTAAACTATTAAAGTTTAAGAATATATAAAACTCACTTCCCAACTTATTCTATGAGATAAGTATTACTCTGATACCAAAACTAAAATTTTCACAGGAATACTACAGACCATCTACAATACTACAGACTATCTGTTATGAATATAAATGCAAAAATACTCAACAAATACTAGCAAACCAAATTCAGCAACATAAAAAAGGATTATACACTGTGACCAAATGAAATTTGTCCCAGGAATGCAAGGTTGATTTAACCTACTAAAATCAATCGATGTAATACACCTTATTAATAGAATAAAGGATAATAATAATCACACGATCATCTCAATAGACAAAGAAAAAGCATTTGACAAATTCAACATTCTTTCATGATAAAAACACTTAACAACCTAGGAATAGAAGGGAAGTTCCTTAATCAGATAATAGGCATCTATGAAAAACTCCCAGCTAGATCATAATTAATGGTGGAAGACTGGATGCTTTCATCCTAAGATCTGGAACAAGACAAGGAATTCTGCTCTCATCATTTCTCTTCAACATTATACAGGGCTAACTAGGTCAATTAGTCAATAAAAAAAACTAAAGTCATCCATTTAGGAAGAAATAAAACTATTAGCAGATGACAACACCTTGTATATAGACAATCCTAAGAAATCCTCTAAAAACTAGTAGATTTAATAAATGAATTCATCAATGTGGCAGGATGCAAGATCAATGTATTAAAAATTTAATTATCTTTCCATACACTAACAATGAACAATCTAAAAATTAATTAATTGAGGCATTAAGGAAACAATTCCATTTATAATCACAGTAAAAATAAGAAAATGCCTAGGAATAAATTTAACAAAAGAAATGCAAGACTTGTACACTGAAAACTACAAGACATTTTAAAAATAAATTAAAGATCCAAGTAAATGGAAGGGGATCCCATGTTTATAGATTGGAAGAATTAACATTGTCATGATGGTAAATAGTCCCTAAATTGATCTACAGATTCAATGCAATAATTACCAAAATTCTAGAATCTTTTTGCAAATAATGACAAGCTGACTGTAAATTCATATGGAAATGCAAGAGATCCAGAATAGCCAAAACAATGCTGAAGAAGAAGAGCAAGTTGGAGGACTTATACTTACCAATTTAAAACTGACTACAAAGCTACAGTAATTAAGACAATGTAGTACTGGCATAAGAATTGACATATAGATCAATGGAATAGAATTGAGAGTCCAGAAACAAACCCTCAGGTATATAGTCAACTGATTTTTAACAAGGGTGCCAAGACAACTCAATGAGGGAAAGAATAGATTTTTTTATTTCAACAAATGGTCAGTGAAAACTAGATATCCATAAGCAAAAGGCTGAAGTTAGACCCCTACTTCACACCATATGCAAACATTAACTCAAAATGGACCACAGACCCAAATGTAAGTGCTAAAACTATAAACCTCTTAGAAGGAAGCATAGGAGTAAATTTTTGTGGCCTTTGATTACACAGTGATTTCTTAGATACAACACTAAAAACAAGTGACAAAAGGAAAAATAGATAAATTAGAATTTATCAAATTTGAAAACCTTTGTGTATCAAAGGGCACTAGCAAGAAAATGAAAAGATAACCCATAGAACAATACATATTTGCAAATCACATATATCCAGGATATATAAAGAACTCTTACAACAATCAAAACACAAATTGTACAATTTGAAAGTTGGCAAAGGATTTGAATAGACATTTCTCCAAAGAAGATATACAAGTGGTAAATAAACACATGAAAATATGCTCAGCATCATTATTAGGGAAATGTAAAGCCAATCAGAAGGAGATACCAATTCACACTCACTTGAATGGCTAAAATTAAAAAGAGAACAAGTATTGGTGAGGATATGGAGAAATTGGAACATTCATACGTTGCTGGTGGGAATGTAAAATGGTTCAGTCACTTTGGAAAACTGTTTGACAGTTGCTCAAAATGCTAAACATAGAGTTATGTAACCTAGCAATTCCACTCCTAGGTATATACCCCAGAAATGAAATATAGGTCCACACAAAAAACTTATACATTAATGTCCAGCATAGCGTTATTCAAAATAACCAAAAAGTGGAAGCAACCCACATATACATCAACTGATGAATGAACAAACAAGGCGTGGTATATTCATATGCCAGAATTATTATTTAACAATGAAAAGGAATGAGGTACTGATACATGCCACAACATGGGTGAACCTTGAAAAGATTAAGTGAATAAAGTTAGTCACAAAAGACCACATATTATACGGTGAAATGTCCAGAATTGGCAAACTCATAAGGACAGAAGGTAAATTAGTGGCTGTCTGGGGTTGAGGCAGGGAGTTTGGGGAAGTAAGGTGAGCAGAAATAGTGAATGATTGCTAATGTGGACAGGGTTTCTTTTTTGGGGTGTTGGAAATGTTCTAACATTAAATTGTGGTGTTTATACTACTGTGAATGTACTAAAATCCATTGAATTGTACACTTTAGGTGGGTGAGTTTTATGGTATGTGAAATATATCTCAATAAAGCTGTAAAAAATACATAAAGACATTTTCAGACATTTTCAAGGCTTCAAAAATTAATTTCCCATTTATCTTTCACAAGAAGCTACTTGCAGATGTATTCTGCCAAAAAGAGTAAATAACCTCAGAAAGAGAAAAATATGGAATTCAGAAAACAAGAAATTTAACCCAAGAGAGAGGCAAAAGAAATTCTCAGATTAATGTTGAAGGGATGCTCGTGATAACAGTTGTGCAGCAAGCTTCGACAGTTACAAGTTAAATATAACAGAAAGAAAAAGGATATAGGAGAGAAATCTTTGAGGGAAAAAAAAGGAAAAAAAAAAGACTACTTAACATGTTTGCACATATTGAGATGATTTTTATTGTTTGGCCAGAGAATTTGAAATGAATTAGTGATAAGTACATGGAAAACTAAGCAAGCCGGCAAACAATGAGGCAACTATTAACTCCAGCAAAACATAAAGTTGTCCAAAAAATAAAATAGTTTTATTGTATTCCCCAGATAAGCAGTGAATCACATTTCCATAACCATAACACCATCAACACTGAACACTGATTTCACCCACAAGGTGACAGTACTATAATGGGAGGATGGGAAGAATTGATTGTGAGTGTGGCAGGAGTGCAGGAAAGGTTGGTATAGGATCCAAAAAAGCTAAAACTGAAAAACCAAGAGATAGCAGTATAATCCTGCTATTTAGAAATAAGGGGTTGGGGGAAAACAAAAGAAACAGAGAAGAGAGTCGAAAGCAGTTTTTTCTAGGAAGCAGGAATTCAAAAAAGTAGGGGGAAAGGATTGCAATTTTTTCACTGCAGACTTAGTGGTACTATTGAATTAAAAAAAAAAAAACAAAAAACGGTACCCATGCATTACTTTGATTTTTTAAAAAAAGAATAAGTAGTTTTTAAAATAAGGGAGACAGTTGTACTGGAGTTTCCTCAAAGAAACCACCTTTTCCAGAGAAGCTCCTTGGCTGCAGCATTCCACCCTGCTCTTCCTTTTCTTCAGCCCACATTAGCTTCCCTCCTCAGTGACTGACTTAGCCCCCTAACCACTTGCTCCTTTTTGCCCCAGTATGGTATGCTTTGACTTCTCCCTCGGTCCTCTCATAGTCATCCAGGTCCATTCCCTGTCTCTCTCGACCTTCCCTTCTGCTTTAGAATCCTGGACATGAGCCTGGGCTAGCCTTACTCTAAATTTGTCAGCCTCGAACAATTAGTCTGCTCCAGTCTGGTTCTCTTGGCTGCTCCACTAGCCTTGTAAGTACTCTGTACATCAGCAGCAGCCGTTAGCCTGGCTTCTCCTTGGGACTAGAGTGGGCAGCACTAAGCATGGCTGTCCAGGGGTGGGCAAGGTCCTCTCCTGAGATCTGGATCAAGCCACAGACCACATATCACTCCCCTTACTCATTCTGAGTCCACTAAACTCGTTGGTTTCTCTCAAGCTATGATGGCAAGTCTCCACCACATTCGTGGACTTATATAATTGATATTTTAGCCTACATGCAGCATATTTATCTATATAACATTATATCTTTCTAAAAAAAAATCTTGTTTTGACTCATCTGTGGAGTAAGGAGCAAGGATAAACACTGTATAAATGACATACAATGTAGACTCAAAGTAGAGGTGCTCAGGCATGTGGCTGGCAGGATGGACACAGTCCTCCCAGACACTTGTCACCTCAAGGAGAGGCATGCTTAGGCCGACCATGACTTGGAGTGCCATGTGTGTGTGTTTGTGATCCAAGAGAGGGAACCTGGTGTCCCATTGCCTTGCATATTAATGATGAAGGTCAGAGGGGATAGATCCTGAGCTTTGCAACCTGGGTTACAACCTTGTTGGCATGAGAAATATCCTATTCCCCAATGAGTTGTGTGAGAAGTTTGCATATCAGCATTGGTTCCAACCCAAGTTCTTGAAGCCCTCCTACAGAGCCAGCGTTCTACTGGGCTGCCCAAGGGTCATCCAGCAGACAATCTGGTTTGTCCCTCCTCATCGGGTCTTTACATATCTGAGCTTACTGACTTTTGTGTTATGTTTTCCTCTAACCTTTGTGCTATTCAGTCTTTATCCAAGCCACTGATTAAAATCTTGAAAAAGTCAAAACCAGTGAAAAGGCCCTGTTGTTTATCTCTGTGATGATAATAATCAATACTTTTTGGCTATTAAACCAAAAAGATCTCTATCTAATATGCTATCATCCAACTTATTCCTCTAGTTTGTCCACAAAGGTAGTTATAGGAGTCTTTCTCCAATTCATGCTAAAAATCAAGAAACCCCATATTCATCAGGCCCTATCCACAGCCAGGACATGGATGGTAAGGGCTGGCCTCAGAGACAGGGGGTGAGGAAGGGGTTCAGGAAGCCACATCCAGCTGTATGGAGATGGAAATTTTAATTGCCCCAGTGGATGCAGCAAGGGAGAGAAGAAAGCATAGCTGTGAGGAGACCCCAGGTCATGAGCCTATTAGAGTGAATGTGTTAATTAATGTGTTTATCAAATCTTTCCCTCTAGGATTAGAGAACCCCCCAGACAGCCTGAAAGCCTTGGCACCTAAAAATGGAGACCACTGAAAGAGAGGGGACAGAGAGCTGGGAGAGGAGGGTACCTCAGCCCCTCCTTTCTCTCCATCAGCCCCCTCACACGGCATCTTCTGTCCTTATACATCAGAAGGTGATCGCCTAAATTGCATCATGTGTTAGTTACTCTCTCAGGAATATTAATTATGTCCAGGCCACCAGGGGAGCACAATGCCTAACCCATACAAGTGAATTCCTCTTTCCAGGCTCAGCAGGAATAGGATTGGGGGGCACTTCAAACCAGACCGCAAGGTGACACAACACTCACTTTCAGTTTGTTCTCTGTATACATAGTCATTGTACTTATCACTGTGAGACAGTTGTTTACATGTCTTTCACATCTACTAGATTGTCAGCAGCTTGGTTAATGCAGATACTACTGTGCTGTTCATCTTTGCATTCCCAGGGCCTGGCATGCACCTGGCATACTCCACCCATCTGCCCAACGAAGGCTGACCCTAGGGGTCCTGCTAAGGGCTAGGGTGGCATCGTTCCAACTGCTCCTCTGTGCTTGGCATATAGTAGCTGCCCAACAAATATTTGGTGAAGAAACGAAAGCAAAATATTTGCCTGCCTGCGAGGAAGGTCTTAGGACAATGCTTACAGGGGACTCTGCCTGCACAGCTCATCCTTCTCCTCAACTGATCAAGGCCAGTGAAAGAGCCCTGTGGCACTGCTATGGACTTCCCCTCAGGATGATGAGAGTCATGGTGGGTCAGACCGTTCCCTGCAGTTCAGGGAATAAAGAACTACCTTGTGAGCCTCCTCTGCAGCCTCTGGCGTGGAAGGCATCACACTCACAAGCAGTTCTGACATTTGGCACGTGCTGATGGAGCACTGACTATGAGCCAGACCCTGGGGACAGAGCAGAACACACAGGTAAAGTCCCTGCCTTCATGAAGCTTATATCGTCTCTCAGGGAGGCAGACAATGCAAATAAATATGTAACATGTCTCATGATGGTGGGGGTAATGAAGACAACAAAGCAGGGTGAAGGGGTAGAGCCGGGGTGCTGTTTTGTGTAGAGGTCAAGGAGGACCTCGGAGGTAGGTAACATTTGATCTAAGGCCTGAATTCAGTTGTTCGTTTGTGTAGCAGTCCACACGTCTGCCCACCCTCTCTGCTTCCTGCCGTTTCTCCAGCAGGCCAAGCCCCTCCCACCTCAGGGTTGTTTCCACTGCCTGCAATTCTCCTTCCTAGTTGTTTGCTCTAGTTGTTTCCACTGCCTGCGATTCTCCTTCACCTCTTCAAGTTTTTGCTTAAATGTCACCTTCCCAATGAGGTCCGGCCTGACCGCCCTGTTTAAAACACCCTCGCCCTCCCCATCCCCTTATACTCTGCTCTGTGTTCCCCGTAACACTTATCACCTTCTAATGTAGCACTCAGTGCTCTCGTTTGTTAGGTGTGCTGTTACTGCCCTTCTCCCCTCCCTAGAATGGAAGGCTGACTGGTGCGGGAATTCTCACCACTTCGGTTCACTAATCCATCCCAAGTGCCTGGGGTGACGGCACAGGGCCAGCGCCTGGTAAGTGCTTCAGACATCCACTGTTCCTTCAACCTGATGTGCCTGCCCTGCACCAGGTGCTGCCCTGCGGTGGCAAGAAGCCCCCTTGTGACGGTGGAGGGGGGCGTGGAATGCTGCCCCTACTTCCCTCTGTGCTGTTTTGGGCTAACCCTGGGGGGAGGTGGCATGGCTGGCTTGGGAGTCCCTGGGCTCCACTTCCCGACCACCTCAGCTCCTGCCCTCTTCTCTTCCAAAGAGCACAGGGCGAGGACCTTTCTCAGATCAGGAAGCTGGAGGGGGACCCAGAGAGGGTAGGCATGGCCAGAGACAGGGGACGGAGTCCGAGGAGGGCTGGGAGTCGGGGCGAGGGACTCGGCCTGCCAGAGTGGGTCGGAGTTGAGGCGAGAGGCACAGGGCCACCTGGAGAGGCCAAGGGAGGGGAAATCCCTTCCTTATTGCCTCCCTCAGGGATTCTGTAACGAGCCTTGTGACACCATTCCAGTTCCACTGTGCAAGGCTTCTGGTACTCTCAGCGGGGTGTCTGGGAGAATTAACTGCCTGAATGCCTAATGACAGACACAGGAGCAGAGAACAAGTGTGTATGTGTGGGGGGCGGGGTAAGGAAGAGCCAATGCCTTCTCTCTTTAGAATTATTTGTGGCCAATTGAAGATTTCCATCTTCAGAACCCGTATCTTCTGTGAACTCAGCCACCCCTCCCCACACCACCACTGTTGCCACTGTTCCTGAGTCTCTGGCCAAGGGACTGACCCCTCTGTTTTCCCAAGCAGGGATTTTCAGATTCCCTTCCCTCAAGCTTAGCACCGATGCCCGCTGGGCCATGGTGCCCTCTCTGCTGTGACCACTTCATGCTGACAGTCACTTTCTCTAGGCTCGGTCACTTGATGGCCAACAAGTGTTCCCTGGGGCTGGTCAGAGTTAAGTCCAGAGCAGTGAATTTCTCCCTTGCTTCCCCCACTTCTGAGCTATGAAATTATCCATTAAGCAAATCAATAATTCATCAGGTTATCCACATTTAGTCTAAATTAGATCTCATCTCCTCAGGCTAGACTTTGAAGTCCTGCTTCACCTGACTCCACTACCCAGCCAGCTGCCCCACGGAGTCCAGCCAGCTTGCTAGTGCTAGGCCCCTTCTCCCCACTACTCGATCCCCACACCGCTATCCCCAGCCGACCAAGAATAGCCCAGTCTGATCCCCTCTCCAGAAGCCCATCCTTCCCTCTTCGTTGTGATCCAGCTTGCTCTTCAAGGTCTCGTCTTAATTTCAGCCTTTACCATGAGCTTCCTGGGGCTTCTGCAGCAGACGGAAATATTTTATAATTAGAAGTACACAACTTTGCACTTATTTGCACTCCATTTGTTTCACACTTGCAAACTCTGTTTTCCCCCATAGTTGTTAAGCAGCACAAGGACGGGACACTGTAACAGACCCCTCACACCCCCTCACCACGCCACAGAACACGCAATGAATGCTGTTGAATTGTACCACCTCATTTCCACCCTCCTCTCCAGCACTATCTCTCTCTCTTAATCCAAACTACCTTTAGCACCGCAACCCTCAGTCCCACTTTCCCTTCAGTCCTCAGGGACTAGACAGCCCTGGGTACATGGTCAGACTTTGGATCGTAGAGAATCAAGCTGGCTGCAAGCCTACTGAAGAGATTAGAAATGGGGCTAGAGTGGATACAGGCCAGTCGGTAGGGCCATTGCAGCAGGCTGGATGAGAGACGGTGGGAGTAAGTTCAAGGAGCCACTGATAGAGAGGGAGACAACTGAATGGATTCAAGAGATCATCTGAAGCACTTTTGCATCTACTACATCCTTTGAGATTCATCTCCCTCAACAAGCCGTGACAGATACTGAGTAGTACATGTAATTCGGATCTCAGTCTAGGTGATGAAACAAAGGCGAGGAGGGATGGAGTGGATTGCCTGGATTCACGCAGCTGGTCAGCGTGGGCCTGGGACTCACATCCAGATCCTCGGACATCACATCCAGGACTCTCTGGTCTCGTGTCCTGGGAGACTAACACTGGAGCTGCCATGGGAGGGCCGGGTATTAAGCTGAAGAACCCTGACTGGGCTACCTGCCTGCAGCTATTTACACAGTTCCAATTGATTTGTAGTAACCTGTAATTATTTCTGCTGAATTTTTTTGCATGCTCCATTTGTTTTTTACTCTCCAGCAGACAAGCTACAGGAAAAAGCAGCTTGGGACATAAATGGGAGCAGAAGAGCCTGTCTGGTTCTGGGATAGAAGGTTGGGGAGTCCAGATGCCAGTCTTCTGTCTTTCTCCCCTCGGCTCCCTCTGCCCTTTCCTCAGTCTCTCTTCCTTCCCACAGATGGGGGGGTGGGTACTCCTGAGCCAGATCTCTCTTCTCAGTGTCTCTCAGGTCTGTCTCTGCCAGAAGGAAAGAATCTCTCCAGAGTCCCTAACTCCCTTTCTGCCATGTAACAATTTCCCATTGGCACGTCTCTCAAGACACAGACTTTTTGGAAGGAAAAAGAAGGAAAGAAACTGCAAGGATGGATTGTTAATTTTCTAAGTGAAATATGACTGTGAGATTCTACCTAGCTAGCTGGAGAGACATTCCACTATGCTTGGGGTAACCCCTTCCCCTCTGTAAGGTGGTCTGAGCGTTCAGGGTACTTACTCCATTTGGAAAGCTTGGGGAAAGTCTTCTGCCCATAGTCCAAACCTGTAGGGTCCCTTCAAGGGAGTGAGGGCTGCCCCTAGGGGCTAGTCTCTCCGTGCCAACTTGGCCGTAGTCCCCCAGATGCTATAAGAGGTTCAGCTGTGTCCTGGGTCGCTGTGTGGGTGTGGAGGGCAGGTCTCCCCCACTCACAGAACCTGCCACTCCCTCACTCCTCCTCACTCTCCCCTGGGGTTCAAACCACTCCCACCAGCTCCAGTCCAAGCAGCAGCCTCCCATGGAGCCAACTCTTCCCAGCCACAGCTTTGGTAAGTTAGATTTTCTTTTGCTTCATATTTTAGAGTGGAGACACAAGGAAGCAGTCCTGTCGACCCAAAGGGGTAAGAAGAGCCTAAACCTTAGTACTCAAAGCGTGGATGATCTCCCTGGAGTGGAATTGGGGTGAAGCTGGAAACAGCTCTCACTCTTTTGTGACATGCCTATAGACAGGAAAATAGAGACACAATTCATTTCTCAATCTGGTTGTCCTACCACACTATCATTTGTCAGGTATTTCACAAACACAGTTTTTGGTCCTCACTATTATTATCTCAGGGTAGTTATTATTAACCACATTTTACATATGAAGAGGCTCAAAGGGATTTAAAAAATGTTTTTTTTTCCAAGGACACGCAACTATTAAGTGATGGAGTGGGGATTCAAACCTGGCCTGGCCAAATTCTATTTCCACTACTCCAGCTGCTGCGGGGTAGAGATGAGTTCTCTTCACCAAAGGCATTTGCATTAGCAAAGCCCTGGAAAAGTCAAAGAAAGAAATGCCCAAGTAAAGTCTTCAGGGGTCAGTGTAGTGGGGAGCTATTTTCTGGAGGCAGCTTCTAGAGCCTCTCAAATGTATACCAGACCAAGAATAAATAAATAGATAAATTTATAAGCATAAACAAATATTGAACTCTAGTTAATAAGATGATAAAATGTTTAAAAGTTAAGTGTACTGATGTATGCCACTTACACTGAAATGTGTCAAAAGCATAAGAATGGACTGATGGATGGACAGATGTGTAATAAAACAAATATAGTAAAATGCTAGTTATAGAATCTAGGCGGTGGGTGTTCACTACGCAATTCTTTAAATTCTTCTAGGGACTTCTCTGGTGGCACAGTGGTTAAGAATCTGCCTGCCAATGCAGGGAACATGGGTTCAATCCCTGGTCTGTGAAGATCCCACATGCCGTGGAGCAACTAAACTTGTGCGCCACAACTACTGAGCCTGCGCTCTAGAGCCTGTGAGCCACAACTACTGGAGCCCGCGCACCTAGAGCCCATGCTCAGCAACAAGAGAAGCCACTGTAATGAGAAGCCTGTGCACCTCAACGAAGAGTAGCCCCTGCTTGCCCAGCTAGAGAAAGCCTGCACGCAGCAACGAAGGCCCAACGCGGTCAAAAAAAAAAAAAAAAAAAAAAAATCTTCTGGATATTTAAAATGTTTGCAAAAATATATTTGAGGGAGAAGAAATCACACAGGTGAGTCACACCCACCTCTTGTCACACATCACTGTGGCTCGAGGGAGCTTGGTCATTAGTCACCGAGTTCTTCCTACAGGAAGAGTCCTGGGCTACACACTTGAGAATACAGAATAATGAATGGATAGGTAGTCCCTGCTTTGTGAAAATTTAGGATACCTGGGAGAAAATAGGACAGAGTCATAAAATCAACATTTGTAACAACAGTGGTTCTTTATTTTCTGCCTTAACAGAAGGGGAGCAGGTTACAAATTGTAAGTATACATTGTCCAAAAACCTCTTCTGATTAACTTTGATGCGTAGGACAGCCCACTACAGTTAGAGTCAGAAATGGACAGTAAGGGAAGATGACTCACAATCCCCCAGGGATTACAGAGACTCCCACAGTGGAAAATTCACCTGCAGGTGAATGTGTTAAAGAACAAGAGTGGCTCCTTTGGGTAGCCGATTGGTTTAGTGGAAAGCTCAGCAGAGTTGGAACCCAGCCAGTCCCAACTCTGCCCATGTATATCAACTTGAACTAGTCATGTTCTCTTCAAAGCTTAATTTTCTCCTCTGTTAAGGATGATAAACTATTGCCTGCAGTTCAAATTCTACCTATGACTTGTTTTTATATGGCCTGAGAGTTAAGAATGAGCTTTATATTTTTAAATGGTTAGAAAAAATCAAAAGAAGAATAATTTGACATGTGGAAATTATATGAAATTCAAATTTCATTGTCCATAAGTAAAGTTTACTGGAACAGAGCTGCTCTTGTTTTTTTTTACACATTGTCTATGGCTGCTTTCAACCTACAAGAGCAGAATCAGTTGCGGTAGACACCATATGGCCTGCGCAGCCTTAAATATTTACTTTCTAGCCCTCTGCAGAAGAAGTTTGCTGATCCAGTGTGAAATGGTCCATCCACTAACTTCACTTCTCCATCTACCTCACTTCACAGAATTGCTGTGAGAATTAACACGCGTTTTGGGCTTAGTAAACTGTAAGGTTCCATGAGACGCAGGGTGTTACTACTACTGGACCTCATTTCTCTCAATACCATCTTAACAAAGGGAGGAGAATCTGAGAGGAATATTTTATACGACAGATGGGGAAACTGAAGTTGAAGAAGGGAGACAAAACAGGCATGCAGAAATAAATGCCCCTATTTCACCCACAAGGCTTCCACAGCCAGGGCCTCAACTATGTACCTCTGCAAATCTCAACGTACCTCTGAGAAGGACAGAATGGGGAGGACCATGCATTTTTCAGAAATTTTATGAGACAGTTGTTAAAACACACCCATTACTAAAAAGCAAATTACATAAAGTTACAATTAAATAAATTATAAAAGAAAAGGTAATAAATACTCAAAATTCATCACTTCCTAATTATTTTACAACATTTTATTACTATCTCTGCTTTTGAAGTTATTTATGTCTTTTGTATCTACATGGTGAAAATACTGTAGAATGGTGTGCTTCTGCACAGCTCTTCCTGCATTTGCATTCAATGATGTCACATTTGGTATCTTGAAATTAGTTTTGGTGAGAGTGTTTACAACTTGACACATGGCAAACCCCATAAATCAGGCATTCCCCTCACCACAAAGCTGGGCTTAAACATTTACCTGCATGCTGCTGGGACCAGAGCTTCCGGTTACAGGAGGTTCACAAGGGATATAGTGGGCGAGAGAATGGAGAATGATAGAGGACAGAGGGCGGATGCCACAGGTATAGAAGAAGAGGAGGCCCCTTTTTTCTTGGCCCAAGAAGCCTTTGAACTAGGAGTATTTGGGGACTAAGGCTCCAGTACTTTCCCTGGGGAACCGTAGAGCCTTAGTGTCTGCAACCATTACTGTGATTCACATTCTGGTTATACCTCCAGAGCGGTGAGGCCTGAAAGAACCTGGTTGCATAAGGACAGGGTCACTGAGGCTCAGAGAGATGAATGACTTGCTGGGAGTCAACCAGTGCCTCAGAGCCAGGTCTAGAATCCCGACTCCTTCTCCCAGACCAGCTCTTTGTAAGACAGTGATGCTGTTTTACCAAGCACCTGCTGATGACAGGAAATGGATATGTGGACCTGCATGGCTGTTGTCTTCCCACCAGGTCCCATTGAGGACCTGCCTCCCTCCCCTTTTGTCAACAGATGTCAGGAACCTTTGCCACACAGGAGAGTATGACCACCCATGTCCTCAGCTCACCTGTACCTCTGCAGCTCTCTTTCTCACAGCCTTCAGTCATCTCTCTGGACCATTCTCCTAACACAGGCTCATTAAGAGCATATGAAGTACTGGGCTCATGGGTAGGGTGACTGACTATGGCTTTGGGAAGTTCCTGTCTTCTAGGCAGGCTGTCAAAGGGTGTCTTTGATCTGGATTCCTGCAGGAGCCTACCAACCGAGAAAGCGCACAGGATGAGGCAGGAGAAGGTGTTCAGGAAGTGGTCTGCTCTCTAAGCACGTGAAATGATTTTAGATCATCACTTGCACTCTGTATCATCATCTTGCACACAGTAGGCTCTTGGAGAGTCATGTTTGGAAGGAACCCAACAGATCACGTCTAGTACTTAATTTTACAAATGAGGAAACTGAGATCAGAGAGAGGAAATGACAAGAGCAAAGACATTCCTAGTAAGTGATGGTGTTGGATTCAAAACCCAGGTCTCTCTGAAGTTTGTTCTTTTCTAAAAACAGAGCTAGGATTAGGAACCAAGGTGGCGGAGTAGAAGGATGTGTTGTCACTCCCTCTTGTGAGAACACTAGAATCACAACTAGCTGCTGGACAATCATCGACAGGAAGACACTGGAACTCACCAAAAACGATACCCCACATCCAAAGACAAAGGAGAAGCCACAATGAGACGGTAGGAGGGGTGCAATCACAGTAAAATCAAATCCCATAACTGCTGGGTGGGTGACTCACAGATTGGAGAACACTTATACCACAGAAGTCCACCCACTGGAGTGAAGGTTCTGAGCCCCACGTCAGGTTCCCAACCTGGGGGTCCGGCAACGGGAGGAGGATTTCCTAGAGAATCAGACTTTGAAGGCTAGTGGAATTTGATTGCAGGACTTCAACAGGACTGGGGGAAACAGAGACTCCACACTTGGAGGGCACACACAAAGTAGTGTGCGCATCGGGACCCAGGGGAAGGAGCAGTGACCCCAGTGGAGACTGAACCAGACCTACCTGCTAGTGTTGGAGGGTCTCCTGCAGAGGCGGGCAGTGGCTGTGGCTCACTGTGGGGACAAGGACACTGGCAGCAGAAGTTCTGGGAAGTACTCCTTGGCGTGACCCCTCCCAGAGTCCGCCATTAGCCCCACCGAAGAGCCCAGGTAGGCTCCAGTGTTGGGTTGCCTCAGGCCAAACAACCAACAGGAACCCAGCCCCGCCCATCAGCAGTCAAATGGATTAAAGTTTTACTGAGCTCTGCACACCAGAGCAATAGTCACCTCTACCCACCATCAGTCCCTCCCATCAGGAAACTTGCACAAGCCTCTTAGATAGACTCATCCACCAGAGGGCAGACAGCAGAAGCAAGAAGAACTACAATCCTGCAGCCTGTGGAACAAAAACCACATTCACAGAAAGATAGACAAGATGAAAAGGCAGAGGGCTATGTACCAGATGAAGGAACAAGATGATAAAACCCCAGAAAAACAGCTAAATGAAGTGGAGATAGGCAACCTTCCAGAAAAAGAATTCAGAATAATGATAGTGAAGATGATCCAGGACCTCGGAAAAACAATGGAGGCAAAGATCGAGAAGATGCAAGAAATGTTTAACAAACACCTAGAAGAATTAAAGAACAAACAAACAGAGATGAACAATACAATAACTGAAATGAAAAATACACTAGAAGGAATCAATAGCAGAATAACTGAGGCAGAAGAACGGATAAGTGACCTGGAAGACAGAATGGTGGAATTCACTGCTGCGGAACAGAATAAAGAAAAAAGAATGAAAAGAAATGAGGACAGCCTAAGAGACCTCTGGGACAACATTAAACGCAACAACTTTCACATTATATGGGTCCCAGAAGGAGAAGAGAGAGAGAAAGGACCTGAGAAAATATTTGAAGAGATTATGGTCGAAAACTTCCCTAACATGGGAAAGGAAATAGCCACCCAAGTCCAGGAAGCACAGAGAGTCCCATACAAG
Organism: Balaenoptera physalus; assembly: GCF_965194825.1. NCBI lineage: Eukaryota > Metazoa > Chordata > Mammalia > Artiodactyla > Balaenopteridae > Balaenoptera > Balaenoptera physalus. The sequence continues at coordinate 34,509,157 of NC_138882.1, forward strand.
ATTCACCCAAAGAGAAACACGCCAAGACACATAGTAATCAAACTGGCAAAAATTAAAGACAAAGAAAAATTATTGAAAGCAGCAAGGGAAAAATGACAAATAACAAACAAGGGAACTCCCATAAGGTTAACAGCTGTTTTCTCAGCAGAAACTCTACAAGCCAGAAGGGAGTGGCATGATATACTTAAAGTGATGAAAGGGAAGAACCTACAACCAAGATTACTCTACCCAGCAAGGATCTCATTCAGATTCGATGGAGAAATCGAAAGCTTTACAGACAAACAAAAGCTAACAGAAATCAGCACCACCAAACCAGCTCTACAACAAATGCTAAAGGAACTTCTGTAAGTGAGAAACACAAGAGAAGAAAAGGACCTACAAAAACAAACCCAAAACAATTAAGAAAATGGTCATAGGAACATACATATCGATAATTACCTTAAACATGAATGGATTAAACGCTCCAACCAAAAGACACAGGCTTGCTGAATGGATACAAAAACAAGACCCATCTATATGCTGTCTACAAGAGACCCACTTCAGACCTAGGGACACATACAGACTGAAAGTGAGAGGATGGAAAAAGATAGTCCATGCAAATGGAAATCAGAAGAAAGCTGGAGTAGCAATACTCATATCAGATACAATAGACTTTAAAATAAAGAATGTTACAAGAGACAAGGAAGGACACTACATAATGATCAAGGGATCAATCCAAGAAGAAGATATAGCAATTATAAATATATATGCACCCAACATAGGAGCACCTCAGTACAAAAGGCAACTGCTAACAGCTATGAAAGAGGAAATTGACAGTAACACAATAATAGTGGGGGACTTTATCACCTCACTTACACCAATGGACAGATCATCCAAAATGAAAATAAATAAGGAAACAGAAGCTTTAAATGACACAATAGACCAAATAGATTTAATTGATATTTATAGGACATTCCATCCAAAAACAGCAGATTACACTTTCTTCTCAAGTGTGCACGGAATATTCTCCAGGATAGATCACATCTTGGGTCACAAATCAAGCCTCAGTAAATTTAAGAAAATTGAAATCATATCAAACATCTTTTCTGACCACAACGCTATGAGATTAGAAATGAATTACAGGGAAAAAAACGTAAAAAACACAAACACATGGAGGCTAAACAATACGTTATTAAATAACCAAGAGATCACTGAAGAAATCAAAGAGGAAATCAAAAAATACCTAGAGACAAATGACAATGAAAACACGACGATCCAAAACCTATGGGATGCAGCAAAAGCAGTTTTAAGAGGGAAGTTTATAGTTATACAAGTCTACCTAAAGAAACAAGAAAAATCTCAAGTAAACAATCTAACCTTACACCTAAAGGAACTAGAGAAAGAAGAACAAACAAAACCCAAAGTTAGCAGAAGGAAAGAAATCATTAAGATCAGAGCAGAAATAAATGAAATAAAAACAAAGAAAACAATAGCAAAGATCAATAAAACTAAAAGCTGGTTCTTTGAGAAGATAAACAAAATTGATAATCCATTAGCCAGGCTCATCAAGAAAAAGAGGGAGAGGACTCAAATCAATAAAATTAGAAATGAAAAAGGAGAAATTACAACAGACACCACAGAAATACAAAGCATCCTAAGAGACTACTACAAGCAACTCTATGCCAATAAAATGGACAAACTGGAAGAAATGGGCAAATTCTTAGAAAGGTATAACCTTCCAAGACTGAACCAGGAAGAAATAGAAAATATGAACAGACCAATCACAAGTAATGAAATTGAAACTGTGATTAAAAATCTTCCAACAAACAAAAGTCCAGGACCGGATGGCTTCACAGGTGAATTCTATCAAACTTTTAGAGAAGAGCTAACACCCATCCTTCTCAAACTCTTCCAAAAAATTGCAGAGGAAGGAACACTCCCAAACTCATTCTATGAGGCCACCATCACCCTGATACCAAAACCAGACAAAGATACTACAAAAAAAGAAAATTACAGACCAACATCACTGATGAATATAGATGCAAAAATCCTCAACAAAATACTAGCAAACAGAATCCAACACATTAAAAGGATCACACACCATGATCAAGTGGGATTTATCCCAGAGATGCAAGGATTCTTCAATATACGCAAATCAATCAATGTGATACACCATATTAACAAATTGAAGAATAAAAAGCATATGATCATCTCAATAGATGCAGAAAAAGCTTTTGACAAAATTCAACACCCATTTATGATAAAAACTCTCCAGAAAGTGGGCATAGAGGGAACCTACCTCAACATAATAAAGGCCATGTACGACAAACCCACAGCAAACATCATTCTCAGTGGTGAAAAACTGAAAGCATTTCCTCTAAGATCAGGAACAAGACAAGGATGTCCACTCTCACCACTATTATTCAACATAGTTTTGGAAGTCCTAGCCACGGCAATCAGAGAAGAAAAAGAAATAAAAGGAATACAAATTGGAAAAGAAGAAATAAAACTGTCACTGTTTGCAGATGACATGATACTATACATAGAGAATCCTAGAGATGCCACCAGAAAACTACTAGAGCTAATCAATGAATTTGGTAAAGTTGCAGGATACAAAATTAATGCACAGAAATCTTGCATTCCTATACACTAATGATGAAAAATCTGAAAGAGAAATTAAGGAAACACTCTCATTTACCACTGCAACAAAAAGAATAAAATACCTAGGAATAAACCTACCTAGGAAGACAAAAGACCTGTATGCAGAAAACTATAAGACACTGATGAAAGAAATTAAAGATGATACCAACAAATGGAGAGATATACCATGTTCTTGGATTGGAAGAATCAATATTGTGAAAATGACTATATTACCCAAAGCAATCTGCAGATTCAATGCAATCCCTATCAAATTACCAATGGCATTTTTTATGGAACTAGAACAAAAAATCTTAAAATTTGTATGGAGACACAAAAGACCCCGAGTAGCCAAAGCAGTCTTGAGGGAAAAAAACAGAGCTGGAGGAATCAGACTCCCTGACTTCAGACTATACTACAAAGCTACAGTAATCAAGACAGTATGGTACTGGCACAAAAACAGAAACATAGATCAATGGAACAAGACAGAAAGCCCAGAGGTAAACTCATGCACCTATGGTCAACTAATCTATGACAAAGGAGGCAAGGATATACAATGGAGAAAAGACAGTCTCTTCAATAAGTGGTGCTGGGAAAACTGGACAGCTACATGTAAAAGAATGAAATTAGAACACTCCCTAATACCATACACAAAAATAAACTCAAAATGGATTAGAGACCTAAATCTAAGACCGGACACTCTAAACCTCTTAGAGGAAAACATAGGAAGAACATTCTTTTACATAAATCACAGCAAGATTTTTTTTTTTTTTTTGGAGGTTTAAAAGTAACTTCATTTGTTTTTGAATATTCAAGTGTAATGCTTCTGTAAAAGATTAAAACATACGTTTCAGCTTTATCAGATATGTCAATTTCCATTTGCTCCTAACCTGCCACTAATACATAGGTTCACTGGGCTGCCAAAGAACCCAACTGATCATGGAGAGAGATGAAGGTATCAGTGGAAAAAGAGCACGGATACCACGGCATTTATCCAAACAGCATGAGACCCGTCTTTGCATCCCTGAAGTAAGAATGGCCACTTTCTCCAATTAATTTGCTCTGTACTAAATAAAGCAGCATTGTCTGTGAAGAGTTACTCCATACCCATAACATTTCACTACTATAGTTACCAATTCAGAAGTTAAAAAAAAAAAAAAAGACCAAATCCATGTACCCGTGATCCTTTGTATCCTAAAATGTAGAAATATTCTTAGTTTTAACCAAGAATTATATTGGAATGAAGTAAAACATCTTTTAAAGTAATTTTAAGTATACTCTTATTTGTTACTATATTTCTACATAGATTATTTAATATTGCTTGTGGACATAATTTAATCAATAATAATATATCATAATGTCAACCATTACAGTGATCCAGAATGAGATTCTGGCTATAGAGGGAGCTTAATTATTAGCAACACTTTCCTAAAAAGCTTCTGTATTTCTGATTGGTAAGAAAAACAAAAAAAAGAGCGTTGTCTCTCATTGAAATAACACTGACGTTCAAACTCGGGCCCCCTTCTTTGTGTTCAACATAAAACTCTCCAGGACAAAATAATGAAACATTAAGTCACATTAATAAGTTACAGTCATCTTCAAGAAAACTCGATGGGCAACTCTGGTGTTACAATTGTGTATCTTGGATCCAACTTAGGGATGAAGTCCTGCAAGTGTTTAGATGCACCAGTACCAAAAACGTCAAGGACTTTTCGGTTCATGATGGCAAATCTGCCCTTGGTGAGCCTTAAAAGGAACTTCCAGTAAGATGGTTGCAAGGTATGAACTTCCATGACAGCTGCCTGGAAGCAAATTGCCGTAGAGATGGAATAGATGATAGTGTCTGCATGGGGAAAATAGGGAACCTTTCCTGCTTCAATGCCTTTGGAATACATTGTCTCTACCAATTTGGAAGCTAAATACATGGAAATTGTTGTGCTTTTATAAAACATCATTGATATTCCCGCCAAAAATCCAGCTATAATGGCATGCAGTTCATCATCCAGATTTCTGACCCAGCGCAGGATGCAACTAGTACCCTTGTATATACTAACAAAAGAGCCCAGAAAAGCTCCAAGCTGGAAGTTTTCTTTATTGTAGAAGAGAGAAAGTAGCCGGGATGGCTGTGTAAACAGATGCCTAAATGCAGAGGGAATCCGGAGGCAGCACTGGATCAAGTATCCCACGCTAAACATTCTGATAAAACCTTTAATGCAATAAGAGATGCAATTATCCTCATAGTGTTTGCAACATCTATGCCTTGGTCCATGCTTACATACTGAATCCACAAGCTTCCTGACTAGAGCAATTATATTCGTTCCTCTTGGTTTTTCCTCATGTTTCTCAGTCTTTTGTTCCACTTTTGCATATGCTGCCTCTGGTGAGCAAGAATGTGTGGGAATTTCTTCCTTCCCAACAATGAACCTAAGTGCAGAGAATGTAAATTCTTTCAAACCATCTTTGCACCTGAAAAAGAACATGTACATGGCAGCTGTGATGCAGAATAAAAGGACTTCTCCATTTCTTAACGTTGTGATGGCTCCTCTTGCTACACCCATTCTAAATAGTGTTTCTGTGGCCAAGTTGGTCATGTAAATTGTGAGCAGCCCTCTCCTGCTTTTTCTCTCAATTAGAATGGCCACATAAGAAGCTGGCAAAGCGGCACCAAAGCCAGGACTCCATGAGTAGAATTTTCCAAGTATCTTCCTTAAAATGCAAAAGAAAGCCATAAACAAGCCTCCATTAGCAGTCAGAAATGAAGCAGATTGTAGGATCTCAGGGAGCAGTCTGTGTAAATAATAATCTAATTTTCGTTTCCGGAGAATTGCTGCAATCAAGTACTGGGGGGCATAGATCTTCAGGGACTCCTCCAGGGCGCCCCTGGTGATCTGCACCCCGCAGGACGGGTGCCAAGTGTGGCCGATCTCGTAGCAGTTATGAGGGAAGACTTGCTGAGGGCCGCCATGACGAGGAGCCGCGCGCAGGGGCCGGGAGGGGGTGAGCCGAAGCTCCACAGCAAGATTTTTTTGATCCACCTCCTAGAGTAATGGAAATAAAAACAAAAGTAAACAAATGGGACCTAATGAAACTTAAAAGCTTTTGCACAGCAAAGGAAACCATAAACAAGACGAAAAGACAACTTTCAGAATGGGAGAAAATATTTGCAAACAAATCAACGGACAAAGTATTAATCTCCAAAATATGTAAACAGCTCATGTAGCTCAATATTAAAAAAGCAAACAACCCAATCCAAGAGGGCAGAGGACCTAAATAGACATTTCTCCAAAGAAGACATACAGATGGCCAAGAAGCACATGAAAAGCGCTCAACATCACTAATTATTAGAGAAATGCAAATCAAAACTATAATGAGGTATCACCTCACACCAGGTAGAATGGGCATCATCAGAAAATCTACAAACAACAAATGCTGGAGAGGGTGTGGAGAAAAGGGAACCCTCTTGCACTGTTGGTGGGAATGTAAACTGATACAGCCACTATGGAGAACAGTATGGAGGTTCCTTAAAAAACTAAAAGTAGAATTACCATATGATCCAGCAATCCCACTACTGGGCATATACCCAGAGAAAACCACAATTCAGAAAGACACATGCACCCCAATGTTCATTGCAGCACTATTTACAATAGCCAGGTCATGGAAGCAACCTAAATGCCCATCGACAGATGAATGGATAAAGAAGATGTGGTACATATATACAATGGAATATTACTCAGCCATAAAAAGGAATGAAATTGGGTCATTTGTTGAGACGTGGATGGATCTAGAGACCGTCATACAGAGTGAAGTAAGTCAGAAAGAGAAAAACAAATATCGTATATTAACGCATATACGTGGAACCTGGAAAAATGGTACAGATGAACCGGTTTGCAGGGCAGAAATTGAGACACAGATGTAGAGAACAAACGTATGGACACCAAGGGGAGAAAGCGGCGGGGGTTGGAGGTGGTGGTGTGCTGAATTGGGCGATTGGGATTGACATGTATACACTGATGCATATAAAGTTGATGACTAATAAGGACCTGCTGTATAAAAAATAAATAAAATTAAATTTAAAAATAAATAAATAAATAAAAATAAAAACAGAGCTAGAACTTGTTCTCTTAACTCCAGACACAATTTGAAATCACAGAACCCTAGCTTTTTAAAGATAGTAATCTACTATATATTCCTGGAAGTATGCTGAGCACTGTGTTATGAATTCAATAAGCACAGTTCCTGCCATCTATGATCTGGTTTATAGTTTAAGACTGATAGATGAACATAGACGGAAAGGGAGTTTTAGACTTAGATAATGGATATATGAACAGAATTTACATTCTATGGCTGGTGATAATAGATGTAAGCTTGATGCAGAGGGGAAAGCATGGTTTGGAGAAACAACCACCTGAGTTCAGACCCTATCTTTGCTGTTCGTTAGCTGTGTGATCTTGGATAAGCTACTCAGCTTCTCAAAACCTCGGATCCCTGACCATAAAATGGGGAGAGTGATATTCCTTTAACAAGGATGTTGTGAAGCTTAAATGAGATATTTGTAAAGTACTTAGTATAGTACCTGGGACTTAACAGATGTTCAGATAATGGTGACTAATGACAGATAGTGCAAGGTATGGGGAGTGCGTTGGGCCAGAAACACATGAACTGGAGAAGAAAATGATTTAACCTCCCTGGTGCTGGTCACGGTAACAGCAAAAATTCCTCATATTTGCATGTCTCCTTGTAATGTACAGACAGCCCTGAGAGACAAAGCAGTGTTGGTCCTATCTCCAGGCTGATGTACCTTCATATTTTTTCAGTTGAAATGCATTGTTCCAGGCATGTTTTAGATTACGGGGCTTTAGTGATGCAGAAGCAAATGCTAACGGAAAAGGCAGCAGCCCAGACTCTGACTTGAGTTCTCTGAGCTGCTATCTCTTTCAGGCCCCACTCATTCTTCTAGTTTGGGGAAGGCCTAGAATCCTCCAAATGTCCAGGATTCTGAGGGGGAGTAAAGAGGGCTGGAAAGAGGGTGCCATGTGCTGACTCAGGCCATGGCACTCCAGAGCACCACTGAGGCGTGGGGTGGTCACTAGCACCTGGTCACTCCAGGGTCACTTTCCTGATGGCCCTTCCAGGTTGGCACACACCCCTCACAGGCTCAGGGAGCCGCATTCCCCCAGGACAGCTGCTTCTGGACTGCTGCTCTGGGCTCTGTGCAGGCAGCCTCTGGCATTCAACCCAGTCGAAGCCGGAGTGTGAGGAACTAAAGACAGGACAAGGTGCTGCACGTCAATGACCGGAGGGAGGCGGAAACCACTCCCGGCTCCGCTGGTCTGCGTGGATGTCAGCTCAGCCTGCCAAAAGCCTGCGGGAGGGAGTGTAAGTACGGGGGTGTCCACACATGGGGAGTGGCCGGGTGTGGTGGGGAGCTTTCATGCATGGTGAACATGGAAGAGGCATGTATGTTTATGTGTACATGAGTATGTTTGTGGCATGGGTGTTTGAGTGCATGCTGTATGTTGTGAGAACGGTGGGTGGGTGTGAATGTGCATGTGAGCTATACACATCCAAGATGTAAATAGATGGCAAAGAGGCTGATGCCATAAGCCACAGACAAAAACTTTGTAGACGAATGCTTCTAACATGAACCTGTATATGTCATGTGTCTGTGTGGTTTGGGCATATATGTTTGGTCTAGTGCCCTGTGTGTTCAAATATGTGTACAAGTAGATGAGTGAGTGTTGTGTGCATTTGTGCATGAGGCTCTATATGTGAGTGTTGGGTGTGTTATGTGTGTATCTATGTAAGTCTGTGTGTGCTTCTGGCCAGGGCTGGGGACAGGATATTAGTGTGGGACAATGACAGATTCCTATTTTCCTGTAGGCCCAGGATTCTCTCTCCCATAGTCTGTTACAATTTATCCATCCTGAGTGAAATCCTAAAGGTTTGGATAAATCAGTTAAGGCTTTGACCCCCAACAATGTATCCACTTGCTGCTTACACCGGAGCCACCCAGAGACACCTCCCTGATAGATCCCACCACCAGGAGGAGCCTCTGACCCAAGGGCTGGACCAATACAGCCTTTCTTAGCCTCCCTTCATTCCGTCCCTCAATGAGCAGGGTCTGCAGCAGAACCCGAACAGTCCACACTGGCCACCCGCCGACACAGTGCTTTGTTGCAAATGTCCCAGTTTCCCACCCGGGACCTAGAGGGGCTGGTTGGAAGGCCCAGATAATTTCCTCACTACCTTGTCATCTCCGAAAGCTGCTCACTCTGATAGGCCCCCTCTGCTCTGGGGCTGACATTTCTCCCTGCTTTTGTCTAATGAGGTACAGGAGGCTGCTGAAACTGACAATAGAATTACCTGGGATGCTAGATCCTGTCAATCTCCATTAGGAGCCCAGGGAGAAAGCAGTCAAAGCACCAGGACACCTTGGTTCTGTTATTGTAACGGGGCTCACTGTGAGAGCAAACAAAACAACCTTTCCCCTAGACGCACACCCTGGGCTGATGAGTCAACCTGGCTCCCAGCCCAGGCTGCAACACCCACCTCACCGGCCATGCCAAGGAGCCAGAACCTGGGAGAGAATGCACCTCACTGCTGGGGGTACTCAGACGTCAGCTAGATCTCAGGCCTCAGATCTGCCTGAGGTTGACTCAACAACCTTTCCCCACTTTAATGACTTCGTGGAAAATCCAAAGCCTTTCTATAATTTCCTGGGTGACTTGTCTCCTCTTAAGCACCTCTGGTTTTGAGCTGCTGATGGATTATTTGATACCTGGACCATCTCTCTGATCCCTCCTCCATCCTTTTCCAGTTCCCATGTGTGATACTGTGATTTATAATGAGAAATATATATTTGATCTTTATTCCTGGCACAGAGCTCCTAAAACCCTTGGAATTTTCTAAGTGATAAGAGCCATAAAGGTGTCTTGATAGTCACAACAAATTCCTTTCAGTCACATCTGAGTTAATGTTAATGAGGTAAGTTTTGGAAAGCGCCTAAGGATGGGGGCTGGTTGCAGGGAGAACTAACCATGTGATTGGAGGGCTGGAACTTTCAGTCCCGTGCTCCTGACCTAGAGAGGGGAGTGGGGCTGGAGATTGAATCAGCTGTCAATGGCCAATAATTTAATCAGTCATGCCTATGTAATAAAGCCTCAATAAAAACCCAAAAGAATGGGCTTCAGAGAACTTTCAGGTTGGTAAACACATGGAGGTGCTAGGGCAGTGTGTGCCCGGGCAGGACATAGAAGCTCCATGTCCCTTCCCACACACTCATGTCTTCCATCTGGATGTTCATGTCTTCCATCTGGATGTTCATCTCTATCCTTTATCATATCCTTGTCTTCCATCTGGAAGACTCATGTCTTCCATCTGGATGTTCATCTCTATCCTTTATCATATCCTTTCATAATAAACTGATAAACAATATGTAAACTATTTCTCTGAGTTCTGTGAGCTGCTCTAGCAAATTACTTGAATTAAGGAGGGGGTGGTGGGAACCACTGATTTATAGCCAGTCAATCAGAAGCACAGGTAACTGGACTATTGATTGGCATCTGAGGGGGAGGGCAATCTTATGGGACTGAGCCCTTAAGATGTGGGATATGATGCTGGCTCCAGGTAGATAGTGTCAGAATTGAGTCAATTTCTTGGTAGCATTGAAAAAAAACACACATTTGAATCAGTGTCAGAATCAGACCACCATCTCAACCCACTGTGAAACTCAGTCTTTTTCCTCAACTGACATTTTTTTCAATTTATTTGTTTGTTTTTATTGGAGTAAAATTGCTTTACAAGGTTGTGTTAGTTTCTGCTGTACAAATGAAGTGAATTAGCTATACCTATATCCCCTCCCTCTTGGACCTCCCTCCCCCCCCCCATCCCACCCATCTAGGTCGTCACAGAGCACCAAGCTGAGCTCCCTGTGCTATACAGCAGGTTCCCACTAGCTATCTATTTTACACGTGGTAGTGTATTTATGTCAAACCTAATCTCTCCATTCATCCCACCCTCCCTGTCCCCCCTGTGTCCACATGTCCATTCTCTACATCTATGTCTCTATTCCTTCCCTATAAATAGGTTTATCTGTACCATTTTTTCTAGATTCCACATATATGTGCTAATATACAATATTTGTTTTTCTCTTTCTGGCTTACTTCACTCTGTATGACAGACTCTAGGTCCATCCACATCTCTACAAATGACCCAATTTGGTTCCTTTTTATGGCTGGGTAATATTCCATTGTATATATGTACCACATCTTCTTTATCCATTCATTTGTCATTGGACAATTAGGTTGTTTCCATGTCCTGGCTATTGTAAAGAGTGCTGCAGTGAACACTGGGGTACATGTGTCCTTTTGAATTATGGTTTTCTTAGGGTATACACTCAGCAGTGGGATTGCTGGGTCATATGGTAGTTCTATTTTTAGTTTTTTAAGGAACCTCCATACTGTTCTCCATAGTGGCTGTATCAATTTACATTCCCACCAACAGTGCAAAAGGGTTCCCTTTTCTCCACACCCTCTCTAGCATTTATTGTTTGTAGATTTTTTGATGATGGCCATTCTGACTGGTGTGAGGTGATACCTCATTGTAGTTTTGATTTGCATTTCTCTAACTATTAGTGATGCTGAGCATCTTTTCAAGGATGTCCACTCTTGCCACTCTTATTCAACATAGTTTTGGAAGTCCTCGCTATGGCAATAAGAGAAGAAAAAGAAATAAAAGAAATACAAATTGGAAAAGAAGAAGTAAAACTGTCACTGTTTGCAGATGACATGATACTATACATAGAAAATCCTAAAGATGCCACCAGAAAACTACTAGAACTAATCAATGAATTTGGTAAGGTTGCAGGATATGAAATTAATGCACAGAAATCTCTGGCATTCCTATACACTAATAACGAAAAATCAGAAAGAGAAATTAAGGAAAAAATCCCATTTACCATTGCAAAAAAAGAATAAAATACCTAGGAATAAACCTACCTAAGGAGGCAAAACAACTGTACTCAGAAAACTATAAGATACTGGTGAAAGAAATCATAGATGACATAAACAGATGGAGAAATATACCATGTTCTTAGATTGGAAGAATCAATATTGTGAAAATGACTATACTACCCAAAGCAATCTACAGATTCAATGCAATCCCTATCAATCAAACTACCAATGGCATTCTTCACAGAATTAGAACAAAAAATTTTACCATTTGTATGGAAACACAAAAGACCCCTAATAGCTAAAGCAATCCTGAGAAAGAAAAACGGAGCTGAAGGAATCAGGCTCCCCGACTTCAAACTATACTACAAAGCTACTTTGTAGCTGTTACTAGCTACAAAGCTAGTAATCAAGGCAGTATGGTACTGGCACAAAAACAGAAATACAGATCAATGGTACAGAATAGAAAGCCCAGAGATAAACCCATGCACATATGGTCACCTAATTTATGACAAAGGAGGCAAGAACATAGAGTGGAGAAAAGACAGCCTCTTCAATAAGTGGTGCTGGGAAAACTGGACAGCTACATATAAAAGAATGAAGTTAGAACACTACCTAACACCATACACAAAAATAAACTCCAAATGGATTAAAGGCCTAAATGTAAGACCAGACACTATAAAACTCTTAGAGGAAAACATAGGAAAAACACTCTGACATAAACCACAGCAAGATCTTTTTTGACCCACCTCCGAGAGTAATGAAAATAAAAACAAAAATAAACAAATGGGATCTAATTAAACTTAAAAGCTTTTGCATAGCAAAGGAAACCATAAACAAGATGAAAATAAACTTATAAAAAAAATTTTTTTTAATGGGAGAAAATATTTGCAGATGAAGCCATGGACAAAGGATTAATCTCCAAAATATACTAACAGCACATGGAGTTCAATATCAAAAAAACAAACAACCCAATTAAAAAATGGGTGGAAGACCTAAATAGACATTTCACCAAAGAAGACATACAGATGGCCAAGAGGCACATGAAAAGATTCTCTTAAATTGACTTAAAAAGACTTCTCAAAGTTTAGTCTTTTCAACAATGGTGCTGGAACAAGTGGACACACATATGCACAAAAATGAGTCTCAACCTATACCTCACACCTTATACAAAAAATTAACTCAAAATTAGTTAAAAATGGGGACTTCCCTGGTGGCACAGTGGTTGAGGATCCGCCTGCCAATGCAGGGGACACTGGTTCAAGCCCTGGTCCACGAAGATCCCACATGCCACGGAGCAACTAAGCCTGTGAGACACAACCACTGAGCGGTGCTCTAGAGCCCACGAGCCACAACTACTGAGCCCGCGTGCCACAACTACTGAAGCCCATGCACCTAGAGCCCGTGCTCTGCAACAAAGAGAAGTCACCTCAATGAGAAGCCCATATACTACAACGAAGAGTAGCTCCCACTCACCGCAACTAGAGAAAGCCTGCACGCATCAATGAAGACCCAACGCAGCCAAAAATAAAATAAGTAAACAAAATTTTTAAAAATTAGGTAAAAATGGATCATAAGGACCATTTTACATATGGGTCATATGTAAAACAAAAAACTATAAAACTTCTAGAAGAAAGCATAGGAGAAAGTCTTTGTGACTTTGATTAGGCAAGGAGTTTTTAGATATATAATACCAAAAGCATGATTCATAAAAGAAAAAAATGTATCCATGTTCAAAATTGAATTTTATATATATAGATATAATGTGTTCTGATAGCTTTACCTTTCTCTGCACCTTTATATTTGGTTCCAGGTCATAACTGATACCATGTACTTGTGAGAGAGGCCATGGAAAAGACACCTGGGTTGATCAGCTAACCAAGAGATCTCTGCTCCTATTGAGGCCTGACCCACAGGCTTGCAAAGGAGCAGAGGGGTGAAAAGGGTAGGGTACATGATGTGTTGCACTTTATTAACCCAAGACAGAAGAATGTGGAAAGGGTGGTGAAGTCTCATTGGAACTGACTGGGATTTACCACAGGGAAGGCCAAGACTTGGGGCCAAAGGCCCACCCAAGCGATTAGCCAGTGACCCTCTAATGGGACCTGTGCAGTTGGAAGAAGGAAGGGTATTCTTTGTTCTTCACTGTCCCTGTAAGAAAAGGGCAGTTTCCTGCACTTGGGAACCTGGAGCAAGTGCTCCATTTCAAATAATTCACTCACCTGCGACTGAGGTACTCTTGCGACTGGGTGTCCATGTGCTCTAATTCTGGTTTTGGATATGTTCTGTAAAGATTTTGACAATGAAAATGTGTTTTTCTTTGTTAAAAAAGTTTATCAGTGTACTAGAAGTAGTATATCTGTAGGTACAGGTCCATCTCTGCCCACAGGTAGGGGTGTTTTTCTTCATTTAACAGATTGACACTGGGGTCTGTTGCCCAGAGCCTCCCAACCCTTAACCATTTCTAGATGAAGGCAGAAAAATCCACAATTAGTCACTCCTCTAAAGACACTTCAGCTGAGGTAATAAGCCATTTGGAATGTTCCCACTCCAAAAATAAGTGGTAAATATTTTAATTTAGCAGATAGACTCTTAAAGGGAAAAGCAGCATTTGACTCACCTTTGATTTCTCCCCATTAGATTTGGCCAGAAAATAGATAATATGCATTGATTGGTTTCCAAGCCCAGTTCAGTAGAGTGGGAGCACTGGTTCCTTTCCTTATCCCACTTGATCTTATCTTTTTATGGAATTAAATGAGAAGCTATGGCCTGAGTGACCCTTGTGGTCTAAAACAGTTTGCACATGCACTACTTAAAAGGGCTGTCACATAGCTACAGATTCCATTGGCCACCAAAGACTGGAACCCACACACATGTCCCAAAGGAAAGGAATTTCTGGAATGCTGCTGCTTCTCTGGTGGTGCCTTCCCAGGCTGATGCTTCACATTTTGGAACTCTGTTCCCTGCACAGTAGATAGATCAGGGCTGCAGTCTCTCCCAACCTTAGCCCTTGGTGCTAACTGTCCTGCAGTGAAGTGCCTGTGGGGTTGTCCTATCCCATAAGTCACTCAGGTGCTGAGAGTAACCACCATTGAGATGACCCAAGCTGAGAAAAGAGTCCCCGCACCACTCAGTGACACCTTTCTTCTTTCCCCTAGACCGGAATATTGATTAGGGAGTGCCTTGACATGACATTCTTGTGCTGTCCTTGAGATTAATTTGGCAGCAGGAAGGAGCAGACTATGTAACCAGATGTAAGAATTAATTTTTATGTTGAGGGAAAAAATTTAAAAAGAAAGAAAGCATCATATAAAGATTTTTTTTTAAAAGAAACATTAATTTTGCTTTAAACTATTTTTTTTTTAAACTTTTTATTTTTTTTTTTAATTTTTATTTATTTATTTATTTTTAATTTATGGCTATGTTGGGTCTTCGTTTCTGTGCGAGGGCTTTCACTAGTTGTGGCAAGTGGGGGCCAGTCTTCATCGCTGTGCGCGGGCCTCTCACTATCGCGGCCTCTCTTGTTGCGGAGCACAGGCTCCAGACACGCAGGCTCAGTAATTGTGGCTCACGGGCCCAGCCGCTCCGCGGCATGTGGGATCCTCCCAGACCAGGGCTCAAACCCGTGTTCCCTGCATTAGCAGGCAGATTCTCAACCACTGCACCACCAGGGAAGCCCCTAAACTTCTTTTGACGGGGCTTCTGTTTTCACAGCGGCACTTGGCCTCCACAAGGCAGTAGGACCAGCCCCAAGGGCTAGAGTTCTATTCTCTTTTTGTAACCTTGGAATCTTTTGTTGCTCAAAATACAATTAAAATTGGCAGAGACTTGTTTGTTGGGAAAAAAAGAAAAAATGATAAATTAGATATTATCAAAATTAAAACTTTTGTTCTGCAAATTACACTGTTAGTAGAATACAAGCCGCAGATGGGAAGAAAATATTTACAAATCGCTTTTTTTTGTTGTTTTTTTAATAAATTTATTTATTGATTTATTTTGGCTGTGTTGGGTCTTCGTTGCTGCACACGGGCTTTCTCTAGTTGCAGTGAGCGGGGGCTACTCTTCGTTGCAGTGCACAGGCTTCTCATTGTCATGGCTTCTCTTGTGGAGCACAGGCTCTAGGTGCGCAGACCTCAGTAGTTGTGGCACGTGGGCTCAGTAGTTGTGGCTTGCAGGCTCTAGAGCTCAGGCTCAGTAGTTGTGGCACACGGGCTTAGTTGCTCCGTGGCATGTGGGATCTTCCCGGCCCAGGGCTCGAACCCATGTCCCTTGCATTGGCAGGCGGATTCTTAACGGCTGAACCACCAGGGAATCCCGCAAATCACATTTTTGACAAAGGACTTGTATTCAGAATATATAGAGAACCCTCAAAACTCAACAGTAAAGAAGCAAACACCAAATAAAAAATGGGCATAAGATTACAACAGGCATTTCTCCAAAGAAGGTACAGGGATGGCAAATAAGCATATGAAAAGATGTTCAATATCATTAGTCATTAGGGAAATGTTAAATTAAAACCACAATGAGATACCACTACAAACCTGTTAGAATGGCTAGAAAAATTTTTTTATACCTGACAATATTACCCAGTGCTGATGAGTTTGTAGAGCAACAGGAACTCTCATACATTGCCAGTGATACAGCCACTTTGGAAAACAGCTTGGCAGTTTCATATAAAGTTAAACGTACACCTACCATATGACCCTACAATCCCACTTTTCTTGGCTTAAGAGAAATGGAAACATGGTCACACAAAAATCTGTGCATGAATGTTTACAGCAGCTTTATTCAAAATCACCAAAAACTGGAACAACCCAAGTGTTCCTTAACAGGCAAATGAATAAACAAACTGTGGTACCTCCATGGAGTGGAATATGACTTGGCTACTGGTTGACATACAATGTGGATCAGTCTTAAATGCATTTTGTTATGTGTAAGATGTCAGATCCAAAAGGCTACATATTATATGATTCCATTTATATGACATTCTGGAAAAGATATAACTTTAGGGACAAAAAACAGATCAGTGGTTGCCAGGGGTTAGTGCTGGGGAGAGGGATTGACCATGAAGGGACAGGACAAGGGAATTTTTGGAGTGATGGAGTTGTTCTATATCATGTCTGAGGTAGTGGATCCACAACTCTGTGCATTTGTCGAGACCTACTGCACTGTACAGCACAAAAAGTGAATGTCACTGTATGCAAATTTTTAAAAAATAACCAGAATGTTGGGGGAACTCAAAATGGAATACACTAAGAAATAAACCAGATTGTGTATAAATGAACCATATACCTACTCTGAAGGGGATGGGAAAGAAAAGAACTAAACTAAGTAACTTTAGAAAACAGTTTTGACTGGATACGATAAGAGAACAGACCAAAAGGACTGTATACAGGTATTGTACGCTAGTCAGGAAATCTGCTTCTCACAGGGCTATGCATTAGCATTTGTGCAGCTACCTCATGTGTGCGTGTACTGGAGTTTAACAAACTAAATTCAGCCACTGCTGGTTATCCGCAGTAGTTAGGGTCTGCAAGTCACTGTGGACACTGAATTAGCAAATCCTGAACTATTGCTCCCGGGGAAATACAAGGTTAGCTTCCTGTGAGCCACTGGTCACAACATCTTCGTCAATCAATCAACACGTAACTTTGTTTTATGTGTGTTTTTTTATTAAAGACATCTTATTAATATATATCGCTGATTCACTAACAATGAGCTCGTGGTCAACAGCACTAAAACTCACTCCTGAAGGAAGCTCAGCTAACACCCGTGTTTTCCCCGTAAGGCGCATCACAGCTTCCTCTGCTCAGCAACACCACACGGCCCTTCTGCACTGTGCTTGGGGACCATTTTAAACAGCAAAATGACCAACAAAAAGCACAAAGATGAGGAACATGTGGCACTAAATAGACCATGAAAAGGGCACTTGTTTACAGTAGGAGAGCTGAAGCAAGTAGGCAGAGGGTCGCCTCATTTGACCTCAGCTGAGAACACATGCCTCTGGCAACTCAAATTTTTCACCACTCTGCACAGGTCTGTGAACGACCAACAAAGCGCCCTGAGTTTTGATTTGGGGGTGACGAATTAATTTTAGTGACTAAGAGAATTTGCAAATACAGAATCCACAGTAACAGGGATCAACTGTATATTGTAGATAATGAGAGCCAGATGAGGGGAACAGAGTATAAACCCAACAGTCTCCCTGAGGTCAGTTATGCCCCCAGAGTGCACTAGACTTTCTGGAGTGAAATTCAGAGAGTTCAGGCTGGAAGGGCCCTCAGAGACCAAGTATCCACCACGCCTTCTACAGAAGCGAGAGCTGAGGTCTGGGGAAGGGAAGGGACTTGTCCAGGTCACTGTTAGCTCTGTTCTGTCTCCATTTCCCGTAATGACACTCGGATGCCTCACTACCCATCTCCGGGATCTGAGGCCCTGAGAGGTTTGTAGGAGTTGGCGTGGACGGGAATAGAATGCTTGAAATCTAGGCCTCAGTTTACCCAGACTGATCATGCTCTTATACCACCAATCTGCCAGAAAGAACTTAAATAGGTAGAGCCTCGGGCTCAGCCTCAGACCTCCCTCCCTTCCTTTCTATCAGTGCTCACTCCTTAGGTGATCTCATCCATTCTCATTACTCTAAGTACCATCTATATGCAAATCTATACCTCCAGCCCAGACCTCTTCCCCTGAACTCCAGACTCCAATTTCCAACTGCCTTCGCCACATCTCCACCTGGATATTTAACAGGAATCTCAAACCTAATATCTACAAAACAGAACTTTTATTCCCTCCCCATTCTTTCCCATCCCAAAAACGTAGCCCCAGTTGCTCAGGCTAAAATCTTGGGCATCATCCTTGAATCCTTTCTCTCATATTCTACATCCCATCCAGCAACCAATTCTGTTGGCTCCAAGCACTTCCTACCATGTCCATGGCTACCACCTAGGCCCTCTAACTGCTGCATTTGCCTCCGGAACTGGGTTCCCTGCTTCTAGCCTTGCCGTGTACAGTCTGGCAAACAGCAACTGGAATTGCCCTTATGGAAAATCTTGTCACATCATTGCTCTTCCCAAAACCCTCCAATGGCCTCTCTCTCATTCAGAGTAAAATCCAGGACCCATAGAGGATGCCCAACGCCTGCGTGAGCTACGATCTCCTCTCTGCCCACTCTCCCCTCGAGCCCCGGCTCCAGCCCCCAGGCTCCCTGCTGTTCCTGAACACCCAGGTATGCTTCAGCGGGGCCTGTGCTCTTACCGTTCCCTTTACCTAGAGAGCAGGTTTGCAGGTCTTCAACACTATCCTCCTTGATCCGGACAAGCAGATCTGGGTTGAAAACCTTTGCTTGCTAGCAGGGTCAGGCCTGGAATCCATTAGCTCTCCGGTCGGCCATCCTCCTGTCCCGCCACCCACTAGCGACACTCAATTCTTTACACGCTTTTTCCACTTCAAGGTTGGATTTTCATCTCCTCTCCCCAGGTTTGGAAAGTGTCCCTAATCACTGGAGAATCTAATTACCACTCCTAAGTGAGTTCTCTGTCTCTGTTATGCAGATGTAGCTGTAATTGTGTCAGGCAGGTTTTGTTGCCATTTTATCTTTCCTCCCAAGTGTCTCCCCACCCATACCCCCAACCCCTTTCAAACTGGAGTTGCAGTTCCCTTTATCTTTTACTGTGAAGGCCCCTGAGGTCCCCAGCTCCCCAACCACTGAAATCGCCTTGATTACCCACTCCGGATCCCAGGAGCCACAAAAGGTCTGCCTCAGGAAAAACAGAAGGAAAAATAAACAGCGTTTAGTGGAATTTATTTTCTTTCTTTCGAGATGCAAATCAGAAGGTTCCAGATGAGCTCTGGGACCATCAGTGTGGGGCGGGAGGAAGTTGGCTGTGGGAACAGGAGCAGAGACTGCGGGGAAAACAGGCCCCTCTGCAGTCGCAGAGGCTGCACTGATTCTAAGCAGAGCAGGGGGCGGGGGAGGAGGGGGAGGGGGGAGGGAAGCAGCGCCAAACCCCAAACTGTTACATTTGCTATTTTGTCTTATTGAAAGTTTCTGGGCCCTCTCTGAGCAGAGACTCTTGTGAAACTCTGGCTCATTTCAGCCTTGAAATTATCTATTGTCAGACTTGGCAGTGGAATGTGTGCTTCCCGGGTCCCTAGGAGGGGGCGAGTTCACTGCCCTTGGGATGGTCCAGGACCACTTCCTCAGCTGCCATCTCCTGGTGGCCCTGTCTGACATTCCATTTGTTCATTCATTCACTCATTAACTAACACACAGAGTGCCTACTATGTGTCAGGCAATATTCCAGGTGCCGGGAATATAGCAGTGAACAAATTAGACATGAGCTTCCAATCTAATGAAGGGAGAGAGACAATACACAAATGGGTGGATATATTATAGCAGGTGGCAAGGAGTATGAAGAAGAAAATCCAGGATGGAGAGGATAGAGAGCGAGGGGGACGACTCAATTTGGAAAAGGTAGTCAGGGAAGAGCTCTGATCAAGGGACATTTGAGCAGAGCATTTTGCAAAAAGTGAGGCTGGAGGTCCAGGCCTGACTCCCCCTGGCCACCCAGATCTTCTACTTGTCCGGACCCAGGGGTGAAAGTGTTGAAGATCCACAGACCTGCCTGGGGGGAGCTCGGGCTCTACCCCAGATAGCTGTGCGACCTCGTGCACGACTGACTCCCAGTAATTCACCTGTTAAATGGGACCTAAAGGGCTACTTGGTGATTAAATGAAATACTGTGTAAGCGTCTGTGGAGTTTAAATCCGTGGGCAGTGTGCTAACTTAAAAGCACCTTCTCAGTGCGGGTCTTACAGAAACTTGTGTTGCTTCCTGTAGGGCATAAGGTTGACCCCCTTCAGGAGGAGGTAACTTTACAGTTGAGAAGGCAGTTAACCCAGGGGAGCAAAGGGGTTGGAAGCCGTGCAGCTGGGGCAGGTGACTGCAGAGGCAGAGTGACAGAGGAGCTGGAAGCGCTGAGGGTGTTAGAGAACGTGGTCTCGCCCTTTCGCTCCCTGAGCCCCAGTTCTCACTTTCTCCCCTGAAGAAAGCATAACGTCAGAGGGGTCACCTTGAATGCTATATTTGTGCATATATAAAAATCATTTGCAAATGTGGATCCTTTATTAGTAGTAGCAGATAATTTGTGTTATACCACCCACTGCCTGGACTATCATGCCCTTTGATGACAGAGACCAGATTTTTATTATTTTTATTATCACTTTTAATTTCTGGCACTTTGGTGCATTATGGGTGATCAGGAAATGTTTAATGAATGACTAACCAGTTTTGACACTCCCTTCCTCCCCACTGCTGTGGCATCCACCAAAGGCAGGGGACTCCTTGAAACCAGACAATTTAGGTCTATCACTGGCGTGACTCAGCAAAGGATGAAGGGACTTGGGGATGTAATCCTCCATATGTGACTTCTGGGCAATGTTAAGATGTTGGAACCAATGTCCCAAGTTTCCAAGAAGAGAGTGAACTGCAAGGGGCCTCTCTAAAAGAGAACAGATTCATCCCATCCTCATCTCTTATCTGGACTTGATCATTAGAAGCCTAATTGCTGTGATTAGAGAAGAATGAGTCAAAAATTATTCTTCTTTTACAGGGGTGAATGTGATTGCGTGTGTGTGTGTGTGTGTGTGTGTGTACGTTTAAGTTGTGGTTATGGAAGTATTTCTGCAAGTCAAGTATTAGCTGAAGCTAAGAGTTTGTGTTCAGCTGGTTTCCATGGTAACCCATCAGCTTCCTTTGCTTCCCTCTCTCCCCCTCCTCTGTTATGGGTATACTCCTTTTCTAAACAGGAGGGCCAAGATTAGTAAAAGAGAGAAGGGACCCTCATCCACCCCGGCCTCAACTGCTCACAGACACTGTAGCTGAGGAGGTGTTGCTGGAAACCTGAGGTGTCTGCCTGTGGGGCTCAGAGCTGGTGGAGGGACTGATGGGCTCCCTGCTCCAAGGTCGCCAGCCCCCAGATTCCTGCTCAGGCACAGCCCCACCCTGATAGCTAGGCTGGTGCTGTAGGCACAACTGTGCCCAGAGACTTAATTACACGCTTGGGATTCTGTTCTTTCCCAGACCAGGTATTGGTTTTTGAAATAGAAGGACAGCAAAGGATTCAGTGGAAGACAGGAGCTGAGAGAGGCAAAGAGGGAGAATGACAGACAGACAGGGTCAGAAAAACAGCACAATAACTTTTGACCCTTTGACATTTTGAACAAACAACAGTCCCCAGAGATTACTAGTGAAGGAATAGTCAGAAGACGAGGTCTCAAACTCAGAACGAATGTAGCCTTAGCCCAAACATTTCCTAATTTGCAGGTTACCTATTTTATAATACAAGGTGCATGAACCCATTAAACCTTCCCCTTCCTCCTGCAATATATATATAAAGAGGGTACCACCCTTTTTTCTTAATATTTTCTAATACAGTTAACTTCTTAGAGCAAGGAGGCACATCCAAAGAATCATAGACTTGAAGTTCTATTTAGACTAAATGACCATGTGCCAGGCACCTCTCTCATGCCATCACATGTGTTAATTAGTTTATTTCATCCCTACAAAAAGCCGGTGATATAGGTGCTCTAAGAGCCTTCATTTTACAGAGAGGGAAAGAGAGGCACAGAGAGGTTAAGTAAATTGTCCAAGGTTACACGGCAAACAAGTGGCAGAGTCAGGATTCAGACTCCAGGATCTGTGTTTATAACCTGTCTACTAATGTGGCTAGAAAAGAACTTAGAGAACATCGTGTTTAACCATCTCACCTTACCTGGAGTAAGGAAGTGACTTACCCAAGGTCATACAGCTCCTGAGCAGCAGATGCCAAGGGCGAGTGCTCAGATAATTAAGCTACAGCTGGTCCCTCCCCTTCTGAAAAAGATCTGGGGCAAAGATCTCCCCCAGCCCCACCCCTGTTGCCTCCTGTCCCAAGGTTCATACCCCTTGCTCCCTTGCCTTTGAAGTGTCCCTTGCCAGATGTCCCTGTCAGCTCTGCCTGGGTGAAGGGGAGGAGGCTCTGCCCGGCAGTCCTCTGAGAGTGACAGCACCACCTACCACCCTGCCATCTCTGCCTCGCTCCTCCCTGTCAGATGCCTCCCGGCTCCCAGCTGTCTGTCAGCAGCTGCTCGGGGATATAAATATAGCCAGCTGTTGGCAGAGGCAACCCTGGCGGGGGGAGGAGATGGAGTGGGGGTGGACAGGCAGTGAAGAGACTCGGGGGTCTTCTTTGGGATCTGAGCCGCTCATCAGAGGGGCTGGTTGAGGCCTGATAGAAGAACGGGAATTGGGGTTTAGCAGGAAGCAGCTAAGCAGAGGCGTGGAGCAGGCCAGCTCTGTCATACATCCCCCCGGGTGCCTGGTACAACCTGCATGACCCCAATTCTTCCCTCTATCACCTGATTCTTGAGGAAATATAAGGGGAGCTCCTCTCCCCACAAGATTTGTCAGGTGTAAGGAAGCTAATAAAGAGAAGACAGTTCTGGAGAGGAGAGGGGTCCTGAGGCCTGATTAAAGCCCAGAGTAAGGGCAGAAATAAGAAGTAAGAGGGAGATCTTGGCAAAATTGGGAGGACAAGAAAATAATTAAAAATTCAACTAACATTTATCAAGCCTCTACCATATGTTGGGTACTTCCGCACATATCACCCCATTTCATTGTCTCTGTAATCCCAGGGGTGGGCATTCTCTCTATTTTACAGATAAGGACAATGGGGAGTGAGAAGGAAAAGCAAGGAAACACAGGGCTGGCAGATCATCTGGTGCAGTCCTCACTTGCTGCTGAGGAGACACAAGGAAGATAGTGACAAGCCCAAAGACACACAGCCAGGCAGGGGCAGGGCTCACTGGAAAGAGCTTGACAGGCCAGCAGTCACGGCACCCTGTGCCCTCCTCCCCGGGCTGCACGTGGCGGATACAGAGTCGGGGGGAGCTTAGGTAAAGCTCAGGAAGGGGTTCCCCGAGAGCGGACATTTAACAGACCTATTTTATGGCTTGACAAATGCTGCCCCTCTGATATCTCTTGGTGTAGGACCGTCTCACACTTCAGTGTACATCAGACTCACCTGCAGGAGGTTGAAATGGAATGCTGAGCCCCACCCCCAGAGTTTCTAGATCAGCTAGTGTATGTTTATATGTTTTATTTTCTGTATCTTAAGATGTTTTGAAATCTTAAAAACCCTTCTGGCTAGGGAGAGAGCGTCTCCCGGGCTAATCAATTCTTAGAGGTAGCAAAGGGCCCAGCTGGGAACACATCTTCCTTTGATATGCAAACTAACTATTCCGAGCCAAACCTCTTCTGTTTGGCTGGGACACCCCAAGAGACAATGCTTCTGCCTTAATCATCCAAGGCCAGGTACCAGGCAACTAGGGACACCTTATCGCTTACAGCCCACCAGAATTATTCAAACTAGCCAGTCCTAAACTGTTTACCCTGCCCTGCCTTGCTTTTCCCACAGAAGCTCCGATAAAGGCCGTGACCTATGCTCTCCCCTCCCTCCTGCCCCTTCTGCTTCCTGACAATGCTTCCTCATGTGGCCTTATGCGGCACGCTTCCTGTTTCTAGAAGATGTGAGTACAATAAACATGTTTTCCTGAACCTCTCCTGTGTCTCTTCTTGTGGCTGCACCTGACTCACCATCACATAAAAGAACATAGTTCAATAGGTCTGGGGTGAGCCCTGAGGATTTGAATTTCCAGCAGGTTCGCAGGTGATGCTGACGCCGCTGGCCCACTTTGAGAAGGTGGGTTCAAAGGTAACTGGGGAAGGAAAAGACAAATTTGCATAGGGCCCATGAAACTTCTTGAAAGGAACAGGATCAAGTCGCTGATCTTAAATTCAGTAAGTTGTAATGGACTGAGATGTAATAACCTTAGACATCACTGGTGAGAATGGACACCGAGGTCTCCAAGGGAGAACTCATCCTGAGGAAAGAAGAGTCTAGACCAGGCTACACAGTATGGTCCCTGTACTGGCATCAGTATCCTGTGGGATGAGGTGCAAATTGTTAGGTCCCATTGAAGACCCACTCAATCAGAATCTCTGAGGGTGTGGCCCAAAGTCTGTGCTTGAATAGGCTCTGCAGAATTATAATACTGTACCCAATAACATTTGGGAAGCACTAGTCTAGACTGGTCATCTGGCCTTAATGCTGGAGCTCAGGTTATCTTGGTGGCAGAGTGGCTCGTTCTGGCACAGAGTGTTACTGTGTCTAGCAACTCTTCCCAGTCCGGCTACTTAGCTGGTGACCTTTGGGGACAGTGGCTGAGCACACGAGTATACACTCAGTTGCGGTATATCAGGGGCCCGAGAGTGGAACATCCCTGTGCTGGTCTGTGTAGGAACCTGATCAGCAAGGACATCAAAGCAGCAGTGGAAAAGCACCACTGGACCGTGGGAGACCACTGTGGGAGCATCATGTCATGAGGCAGTGACAGGAGCGTGGACTGTCAGGCCCTCCAGTTATCTACTCACCCATCCCTTCCCACTTCACAAGCCCTAGGACGTTTCTAACAATTACAAGGGGCAGGAGTTGTGGAGGAAGAAAGGGGCATCAAGAAAGAGATTCTGGACTTCCTGCTAAATTGGGCAGATGGATGCTTAGAGGATTAACTTAAATACTAAAAAACTCTGTGACCTGATTTGTACCCTAAGCTGATGAAGCACATCACACCGGTTATCTTTTGATAAACTTCGTATTTTATTTACGTCTCTAACAGAGACTGGTTACCGGTACTTGCAACTGAGAGTTCTGACTAATGGTAACCTGAGGGCGAGGTAAGGAAGGAGGTCTTCTTGTGTGGTGTGCAACCCGGCTTCTTCACCCTGCGCTGAAAGACTGCAGAGTCCATGCAGCTGAAGATGATTCCATGAAGGTTTGCTGCAAGGGAGGGTCCAGGCCAGGAGAAGTAAAGATGCCCCTCAGCACGAGGGGTGCCCCCAGCCTCATCCCGCCTTCGGCACCCACACCCACCTACACCTTCCAAGCCCCCAGGCTACTTCCCACCTCCCGTCTCTGCTAAGGCTGCTCCCTCAGTCTGGAAAGTCGTCTTCCACCCCACCCAGATGACAAGTGCCTATGCCTCTTTGAGGACTTGGTTTGGGGACCTTTTCTCAGATTTTCCAGACCTGCCCTGTGATGGTACGGCCATTGCTTCCCAGGCTCCCACTGGACACTATCTGTACTTCTGTCAGAGCACAGACAAGCCTTTTTGCCATACTTTAAATCCCAAAAGGCAAAGATTACCTTGCCTTTCTCTTTAGGTTCAGCCCCTTGCAGGGAGAACGAGACCATTACTACCCAGGTGGAGTTTATAATCAGGTACGATTTTTATAAAGTTATCCAGATAAGGAATTAAACCCTGAATGATGAGCCTTAGATGCCTGATATTTTACCAATTAAACTACCAAGACTTTAGCACCTAATCTGACTAAGAAACACTCCTACCTGGGGAGCTCCCTGTTAGATGGGGGAACCCAGCTCCTGCCCCAGGGAACACCAATCTGGTAGGAGTAACACATCTCTTGCCCTCAGGAAGTTCCCAGTATAATGGGTAAATATATTAGTCATGACACTGTTGCCTGCCATTTATGGGTTCCTTTTCCTGTGGTGGGAAATGTGGCCCCTAGAAGTCCAAGGCTAAATTGTCCTACAGTTCGCCGTCCAGGGGGAGAGTCCCATGTCCTAATATCAAGTCTCAGAGAAGGCACAGTGTGGCCTGGCCAGGTGTCCATCCCTTGGTGGGTGGGGCAGGGTGAGGGGGGTGGGCTGGTCAGCCCTACCGATGTACACAGAACAGGTTTGCCATAGGAGAGGGCTCTGGTATGGAGGTGGGAGGATGGACAGATAAAAACACTGCCCCCGGCTGCTGAGGAAGCTAGACACCCACCCACACCCAGCCCAGAACATAGATGTGGGCATGTACAGCAGAAGCAAGTGCAGATCAATACTCCAGAGTGCACTTAAATGCTGAGGGGGAGCCTGGCATTTGAGGTCAGGTGGAGTTAAACAGGGAATGCTTGTAGGGGGAGGTGAATATTGACTGGGAATCTGAAAAAAGAGGGCAACATGCCTCTGGGTCAGAGGTGGCAGAGGGGTGTTTTCAGATGCCTGGGATCTGGGATGGCGTGTGTTGGGGGTGTACTCTGAGGAAGGAGAAGACAATTTCTCAGAGGATGCTGGAGACGTGAGGCCCTAGCATTCCCACAAACTGCGCCCAGGTCCTTTGCCCCCTCCTCCCAGTTACAGCATAGGACACTTTCCCTTCAGAGCTTGGAACCAGCTCTTGGGAATCTACAACCTTGGAAGGACTGAAGAGAAAAATGCACAGCTTTAATCCTTCCAAAGGGAGAGATGGGGCAGGCAGGGATTTAAGTCCCATGGAAATTAGGAATAATGGTGGGGGAGGGGGAATTGAGAGAGAGAAACAGAGACAGAGAGAGGTGTTTAGCTTGTGAAAGGAGCAGAGGATGGGGTGGGAACAAGAACAGGGGCAAGCCTCCCTGTTGTCATGGCAACACAGGCAAATCCAACTGTGCTGTAAACACCGCTGTGTTCCAGTCTTTTCCTAAGCCAAAGCCCCAGGACAGAAAGGACCGGGACAGCAGAGCCCGGGGTG
The DNA here is from genome assembly GCF_965194825.1 of Balaenoptera physalus. Lineage (NCBI taxonomy): Eukaryota > Metazoa > Chordata > Mammalia > Artiodactyla > Balaenopteridae > Balaenoptera > Balaenoptera physalus. The sequence goes on from NC_138882.1 coordinate 34,536,339, forward strand.
TGAGGATCACCCCCAGAGAGCCTGCACCCGTCATGTCTGGACACTGCCCTGGGCCAGGGTGTGGAGTGGGCAGGATCATCTGCCCTCCTTTCAGAGGTCAACTCTCCCCTTGGAACAGAGGGAAGCCCCTCATGCAAAGTGCCTTCATCTACAGAAAGCGATCAAATGGTGTAGTTTGTGCACCCGGAATTGTGGGGCTGTGGGGAGCAGAAGAGGGGTGTCCCATCAGGTGGGCACAGCTGGTGGCACAGCTCTGCCCACGCATATCCCATGAAGCCCAGGGCTCATCACCAGGACGAGGGATCTGGTGAGGTGTGGCCCTGCTCTGTCCTCCCTGGGTTGCGGCCTGCGGCTCCAGGAGGTGGATCCCTTCAGCTGGCTGGAGGAGGGGAGGCCTGGGAGGAAGCTCTGCCAAAGCCCTGGAAGCTGAGTTTCGCCTCGCTCCCCCATTCTCCTCCTCCCCTTTTATTTTCTTGTTCCCTGGGCTCTGCTTATCTTCTTGCAGCTCTCATTTTCTTTCCTGCTCCCTCTCCACCCTCCCCGCCCACCATGCTGCTCTCCCTCTTCCTCTTCCCCTCTCCGCTTTAGTCTGCCTCTTGTTCCCTGGGTCGCACTCTTCCCTCTCCCAACCTGCCTTCTCTCTATTTAAATCGATGGGAAGCCAGAAGAGTAGGTGGAAAAACACCGCGCTGGGGACAGCAGGGAGGAACGCTTTAGTGTCATCTTCCTGCCGCAGTAGAAACAGAGCAGAGATGCCGGGAGGCATTATCCCGAGGATACAGGTCACCTACGCACCCCACCCCAAAACCAGCGTCGTGGCCTGGGCGGCAGGAGACCAAGACTCAGCGGAGGAGAGAGGGGGCCACACCCAGCCCCCTCTTCTGTGTCGCCACCCCGCAGCTAACTGCGGTCTCAGACCCATGGGAAAACTGGAACTTTCCTAAACGTGGTTCACCTTGGGGCCAGCCCCGCAGAAATCCTAGGTATTCGCATTTGCAGTTCGGCCAAAGCGGACCGAAAGCCTCGTGGACAGCGTCGTGTACTGATGAACGTGGGAGGCGGAGGAGGCCCAGGTCTCTGCTGCGGGTGCCCCCAGAGTTGAAGGAGCCCCCATGCCAGGCCTCTGCGCCGGAAGGCCCTCCAGCTGGGCCTGGCAGGGGGGACGCGGGTCGGTCTGAACGTCTGATGTGGACAGCTTGGTTGGGAAGACTTTCTCCGGAATTGAAACTAAAGGCCAGTAATGAGGAAGGTCCTTTGATTCCCATTTTGCTAAAATAGAAATACTCCTTAAGTTGTAAACCCACCCAGTGAGATGGGAGCTATTCCTAATGGCCCGTAAACACATTTCCTGAAGCTTACAGATCCTTATCTTTGGGGGGCAACTACCCACCAAGGAGCCCCCCTGACACTGGAGAGCTACACTAGATACAGGATAGCCAAAGGGTGTCCCAGGATGTCACCCTGCCCCTCGTAGAAACTGTTGGCCCAAGAGACCCCTCCAGATGCATGCAGACTTGTATCCAGAGTCATCTTTAAGTCTCCAGGGTCCTAGAGTGTGGACGAAGGGTAGTGAGGAGAGGGACTCTCATGCAGAGAGCCTTCACTCCTGGTCCAGGGCCCCACACTGTGGGGAAATATGGGAGCCTGGGTACGCTGGGCAGCAGGGGTGGTCAAGCATCAATCAACAGCATCTGAGGCTTGTGTGTGCATGCATGTGTGTGTGTGTGTGTGTGTGTGTGTGTGTGTGTGTAAAATGACTGGATCACATATACCACATAGAAAGAGAAAAAGAGAAGATCAGGATAGCAAGCACAGGTGGTGAGAGCATACTCTCAATAAGGCCTCATGGAGCACTTAGCTTTCTGGCATTCACCACAGGCTATACCTGCTGATCATAACAGTGGTTGTGGTTGTTCTAGAATTCTAGACCTTCTAGAGAACTTTGACCTTCCAGAGCTCTTTCTCATCTATTATCTCATTTGATCCTCAAAGCAATTTCACCGGGATCACTTTCCTAACTTCCAAGATAAAAGCTGAACTCAGAGAGGTTAACTGACTTGCCTAAGGTCACACAGCTTATTAGATTCGATAAAGTACTTCCCGGATGTTTCCAGTGGGTCAGAAATGTCTTGTTTCTTGAAAAGAGATGGCACATTGCTTGGTAGCTTACTGGTCTAAAATACATCAGGTCTAACGTTGGTGTAATACAGCCCAGGAATTTGCCCCTCAGACCTCCTGGGCTTGGGCCAGGGTGGAATGTGTGGGCAGCTGCCTTGCAGGACAAGAGAGTAAGTAAAAAACTAAAATGCCTAGGAAAAAGCAGCGCCTATAAGACTTGTGTACTGCACCTCAATGTCAGTTTATTTGCTTATGTGAGTGCACGCACACACACACACACACACATCACCTGGGCGCCCTCTCCCTGGGTGTCCTGGGTGTCCTCTCCCTGCCTACTGGCATCCTGTGGCCAGGCCTGCTTGAGAGCAGAATCCTCGATCTGAACGAGGGAGCAGCCCCGTTCCTGCTCTCCAGGCTCTCCTCATGGGGGCCGGCTGTACACACACAGTGACACCGGCAGAGAAAACACATAAACAAATGCAGAGGAATAACCCAGCTGCAGGAGCTTTACACAGCCATGCCAGGGGGGTGGATAGCACAAGCAGAGCATAGAACTGGGGGTGCTGAGTCCAGGCAGCTGTGTTTGGGGTTCAGGAACTAACTTTAAGGGTGAGCTCTAGTCGGTACGTAAGTCCTGAGGCCCCTCTACAAACAGTCTGCATTGAGCACAATTGGGTGGTTGCTTAGACACCCCCAGGCTCTGACCCAGGTCCTTAGGCTCTCACTGGGTCTGGGGCAGGAAGGAAAAGCCGCAGGAGACCAGATACTGTCCCTGCCAAGGGGTAGAGGGGAGGCACTTCCCTAGAGGGCTGGGCCAGCGACCTCCTGTGGCCAGAGAAGCACGGCTACCTGTCCTGGTCGTGCGGAAAGCTGCACTGAGAGCCCATCCTCAGTTCCGTCGGGGGCTCCCTCTGGGCCAGAGTAACTGGCCTTCTGAACAGGCTGGGAGAGAGGCCACTGCACAAAGGAAGACACTTAAAGGACTCAGCAGGTCACTGAACTCCTGGAGGCCGGCCTCCCTGCCTTCTTCTTGCAGCTCTTCCTCCCCATAGGCCTCATTTGAGATCTTCTGGAGGCTGATTTAAATCAAGCTTCACAGAAGAATTCCTACCTTGTACCCCTTGGTTTACGTTCCCTAGGCTCATTTCCCGCTTGTAATTTGGACCATAGTGAAAAGATATAAACATCTCTGTGTTTGAAGAACCTCTGAGGAGCCACAGCCGCTCCCTGGCCCTTCTGTGATTGGGGAAAGCACTGGGGGTGTCAGGCACCAGCCCTCCCCCCTGCCTTGCCCGGGGCCAGGGGTGCTGGGAGAGATGGGGTCCTGTCCTGCTTGGGGAGCGCCAGGAGACCAGGGGGAGGAAAGCTCCCTGCCCCCTGCACCACAGCTGTTTCTGCATTTTATAGCAGGGCTCCTAATTTATAAGCTGTTTTTACCGCTGTTGTCAAACAGCCACAAACCAAAGAAATAAGTAGCCAGAGGAACAATGTCTCCCCTCTGCCTGGGCCCTCCCAGTCTCTCTGCAGGGTCAGGGCCTCTGTCTGTAGGGTTGGGGAGTTGAGGTGCTCTGTGACAGACCCTCCAAAATGACCCCCCCAAGCCCCAATGAGGAGGGAGACACATTCAAGGGGGCTGGTGGGAAACACATTGAAAGCTGGCTCCCTGCATTGGACACCTCAGCCCCTCCAGACAAATGAGGATGTGCCCAGACCTTGCTGCCTCCTGGCTCAGCATACCTGGACTGCCCTGCCGCCCTTTCTCCCCGGTGCTGCTGGGCACAGAAGTGCCAAGCACGATGTGTGGCAGAAGGAAGGCCGTGATGACATTGTCACCCGGGGCTCCATGCTGCCTGGGGACAGCCCGACCATTGCTCTGCCCACCCCTAGCCCTCAGGGCCCATAGCGACAGCACTTGATTATGGGCACTGTGCCCTCATGGGGAACGATGTCTTCTACAAAATGATCCCTTAGACTGCTCTGGGGCCCCCTTCTTAGCACATCTGTGCTGGGCCCATAGTGGGCAGGTGACTGGTACACACAGGGATTAAACGGTGTGATTCTGGGAGGGGAAGGAACAAGAGCATGTGCAGGAGGCAGCAGGCAGCCACGAGGGTGCTGAGTGTGAAGTGTGAGGGACCAGCCAGGGAAGAGCTGGGAGCACTCCGGACACCCCTGCTGGACCCTGGGGAGGAAGGCTGCGGAGCTGGCCACGTCTGACAGCCGCTCTTCTGTGGTGGGTCAAACACAGGATGTGTTTGGTTAGATGTTGAGGCCCCAGCCGGTCTCCCCTGCAGAGAGAAGTGTTAAGGCCTGGCCTCTTCTCCTTAATCACGCTGGACGAGCAGAGGAGAAGGATGGTGTCTCCCGGGGCATCCAGGAGTGTGTCACCCGGCTGAGTATTGAAAACTGAGGTTCCCAGCTAGAGAAGGGGAGACAGCTATTCAAGCCACGGAAAGCTGGGTAGGTCGTGGTTACTCCGTTGCTGAATCTTGTTTGCCATGGCTCAGCACAGATAACCAGGCCCAGCCATGGCTCTGAGTCAGGACCACCCTCTCTCTACAGCCACCCAAACCACAGGCTCACCTAAACCATTCAGAAATCCCTCTCCCTAGAACTGCCGACCTAAGCAACTCCCCTGTCGCCATCCTTTGACCCAGACCCAGACAGAGGTCAGATCAGAGCCCCTCCTCCTTCTCCCTCCTGCCCAGGCCAGGCTCTCTCTGCTGATGGCAACTGCACTGTGTTCCGCCGGCTTCCCGCACCACGGTCCTTCACTCTTAACCAGCACCACCCCCTACCTTCCTACCCACCTGCCACAGCCTCAGTTAGTCTAGCTTCCGTTCAGCAACCTGTGCAGGCCTTCTCTGAGTAAGGAGAATGAGAGATGCTAGGGAAGGAACCCTGAGGGATACCTCATCCCTGCCCTTGAGGGGCTCACAGGGGAGTAGAAAATCCTGGCACGATAGCAGGAGTGATGTCACAGACCGTCTAGCTTGACCACCTCATTGTGAGGCAACTGGGAAAATTTAGTGACTTGTTCAATATCGCGTCAGAGAGCAAGCTGGTGACAGAGCAAGGGCTAGACCTCTGTGCTCTTTCCAGAATTATATTGTGATATGTATGGATTTGGTGTCAGACAGACCTGGACCTGACTCCCCGTTCTGCCATTTTCTAGTTGTGTGACCTTTGAAAAGTTACCCAACGTGCCTGAATCTTAGGTTCTTCCTGTTTAAAATGAGGGGACGAATGCCTTGCTTACAGGATTCTCATAACTATCAGGGTAAGATGAAGCAAAGTGCAGGGCAATAGAATGAACTCAGCAGATGGTAGCGCACGGGAGGCAAACAGTGGAAGAAGGCAGAACAGTAACGGCAGCGAAGGTGATTGTGTGTCAGGGACTCCTTGTGTACTTTCTCCCATCAATCCTCCAGAGTAAACACTTTTGCTTTTCAGGACAGTTGAAGAAAATGAGACTCCGAGAGAGAAAGTAAACTGCCCAAGTTGAGCCAGCTCGCAGGTGGGAGAAGCACCACTGTGGGGTCCACCCTGCAGGCCTGCCTGTGGCTCTCCTGGTCCCTGCGCCTCACATACAATTCCTCTGACTCTCAACCTATGAACATTTATTGAGCCCCGGAGGTTTACAAAACACTCTGGGGATGCAGAGCAGAATAAGGTGGCATCTTTGCCCTCTAGGAACTTATAGTTTGGGGAGGAAGAACATAAATATAAAAAGATAACTGATAGTCCAAGTCAATGCCAAATAATTCCCATGTGAATTCTAACCCAGGAGGGATCACAGCGGGTTGGGGTAATCATGGAAGGCTTCACAGAGGAAGTAGGCACTCCAGATGGGCCCTGAAGGAGGGAAATGTTCAAGAAAAACAGAAAGGTAGGAACAGACATTCCAAAAGTTGGAAATGGGATGAGCAAAGACCTGGAGGCAGGCTGTGTCTCAGTATGGAAAGGGCATACTGAGTCCTGAGTTTACATACCATCTGTTCATTCACTCATTCATCCCTTTACTCACCCATTTGTTCAACAAATATTTCTTTTCATTGAAGTACAGTTGATTTACAATGTTGTGTTAATTTCTGCTATACAGCAAAGTGATTCAGTTATGGCTTATCACAGGATATCGAACATAGTTCCCTGTGCTACACAGTGGGACCTTGTTCTTTATGCATCCTATATATACTAGTTTGCATCTACTAACCCCAAACTCCCAATCCTTCCCTCCCCTCCCCCCTCCCCCTTGGCAACCACAAGTCTGTTCTCTAAGTCGGTGAGTCTGTTTCTGTTTCATAATATGTTCATTTGTGTCATATTTTAGATTTCTCAAATAAGTGATATCATATGGTAGTTGTCTTTCTCTGTCTGACTTACTTCACTTAGTATGATAATCTCTAGGTCCATCCATGTTGCTGCAAATGGCATTATTTCATACTTTTTAATGGCTGAGTAATATTCCATTGTATATATGTACCACATCTTCTTCATCCATTCATCTGTCAATGGACATTTATGCTGCTTCCATGTCTTGGCTATTGTAAATAGTGCTGCTATGAACATTGGGGTCCATGTATCTTTTTTTAATAAATTTATTTATTTTTTACTTTTTATTTTTTGGCTGTGTTGGGTCTTAGTTGCTGCACACGGGCTTTCTCTAGCTGCGGCGAGTGTGGGGGTGGCTACTCTTTGTGGCGGTGCCCAGGCTTCTCATTGCCATGGCTTCTCTTGTTGTGGAGCATGGGCTCTAGGCACGTGGGCTTTAGTAGTTGTGGCACGCGGGCTCAGTAGTTGTGGCTGATGGGCTCTAGGTGCGTGGGCTTCAGTAGTTGTGTCACGTGGGCTCAGTAGTTGTGGCTGACGGGCTCTAGGTGCGTGGGCTTCAGTAGTTGTGGCACGTGGGCTCAGTAGTTGTGGTACACAGGCTTAGTTGCTCTGCGGCATGTGGGATCTTCCCAGACCAGGGATCGAACCTGTGTCCCCTGCACTGGCAGGCGGATTCTTAACCACTGCGCCACCAGGGAAGTCCCCATGTATCTTTTTGAATTATAGTTTTGTCTGGATATATGCCCAGGAGTGGGTTTGCTGGATCATATGGCAACTCTATTTTTAGTTTTTTGAGGAACCTCCATACTGTTTCCCATTGTGGCTGCACCAGCTTACATTCCCATCAACAGCGTAGGAGGGTTCCCTTTTCTCCACACCCTCTCCAGCACAACAAATATTTCTTGAGCACCTACTCTTTGTCAGGCATTGTGCTAAACCTTGGGGATAGAGAAATGAACAGGGTGTGGATGCTATTCTCAAATAACACAGTCTAGTTGGCAAGACCAACAATACAATGTGAAAATAGTAAGGTACACAAGTTTGAGTGCTAGGGGACCCAGAGGAGTGGTCCTCCATCCATGCCCGTGGAGTCAGGCAAGATTTCTAGAGGAAGTAGTGTCTAAGCTGAAACATGAGGGACACAAATATAGAATGATTTAAAAAACATTCATACTCACCATTATCATAATCAGCATTGTCAAAATAACTTACATTTATTGAGCCCTCACTAAGTGCCAGGGGCTAGATTGAGTACTTTACATATATTCTCTTCCAATACTTGTGACATCCCTAGATGCTATTCATTACCCCTATTTAGAGATAAAGAAATGCAGGCTAAGAGTTTTTACAAGACTTGCCCAAAGTGACATGGCCAGGAAGTGGCAGAGTCAGGATTCAAACTAGGTCAGGTGAGCCTTAACCTTTATGTCCCTAACCATGTACCATACTAGAGGTCAAGAAGAAGTATGCTTAAATCCCATGGCATGCATGTTTGCATACACGTGTGCATGTGCGTGTGTGCGTGGGTATCGGTTGGGAAGGGTGTTTGTTTAGGCCACTGGAGGATGTTTTCCAGTCTGCCCACAGTACTCCCCAGCATCACTCCAGCCGCCCACACTCTTAAGCTCAGACTTCCTGCCTCTGGCCTGGGCTGATCCTTCAGTGTAAACCTGGTGCTCCAAAAGGCCAGAGCACCAAAAAGCAAAAGAGCCTCCAGAAGAGCCAGAGGCAACTCCTCCTTTCTCCTGAGCTTTCCCCATCCCTTCATTCCCTTTTGAAGAACTGGCCCCAGGAGAAGTAGGGGGTGGGGGCACAGAGCCACAGAGCTGGCTCTGAGTTGTTGCCAGAGCAGCTCAGGTGAAGTCCCACATCCGTTGTCATCAAACTCCCCCAATTAACAAACCAGAACTGTCAGTCAGAAATAAATTTATGAAACTCATTCTCCGAAAGAGGTAGCATGGAGTCCCACAGTGGGCTATAGACCAGCTCTGCCATTAACTGCTGCAAGGTCTCAGGGTCTTCACCCACAAAATGAGGGGTTTTGTCCAGGCAAGCCTAGACAGGAGACAGGAAAGGGGGGACATGCACTCCTGGATGATTGTCTACCTTCCTGGGAGCCCCACAAGATCAGGATGCAAAAGATGAAGGTGGGCCTAGATGAGCAGTAAGGAGATGGTGTGCGACCGAGGCAGGACAAGCCTATGTCTTTCCCTCCCAGAGACTTAGGGTGGGGAGAGAGAACAGAGCTCCTGGGGCTGCTCATGTCGGGTGGGGGTGAGGGTGGTTAAATGAATCAAGTCTTAGGATGGCTCTTTCAGGCCCCCCTACCCTGGACCCCCAACTCCCCCAGGGCAAGCCACATTTTGTATCCCATGCCAACAGCAGGGTGGAGCCTCGGATCACCAGGACCACACCATGGGTTCAGAAAATGCAGACTTGGCCCCAAAATAAAGTAGCAGAAGAAGCAAGTCCTCTGGCAATTGAATTCAGGATCCTCCTTAAACTTGAAAGTGAAGCTGCTTAGGCTTAGAATAATCAAATAAACAAAATATGTTTATACTCCTACTTCACAGGGTAGATAAACCACTTAGAATACAATACCCCAAGAGGAGACATAGGCTGGAAATAGGTAGAGCTCCCAAACCAGATTATAATGATTCTGGGGAAAATGGATTCATTATAGGTTAGAAGGAGAACTGAAGTATTTTAGCTATATTCCTAATACTTAAGAATGCCAGGAGAATCTGGTATTTCCAAACCTATCCTGAACATCATGCTAGAGATCAAAGGCAGCCCAGGGGCTGACAAACAGTGGTAACAAAGGGTAGAGGTTTTTTGAAAAAACAAAAACCAAAAAACAGGAATTGAACATTGGTACAATCCTCAGACCTTATTCAGATTTCACCAATTTTACACGCACTCCTGTGTGCGTGTGTATGTATGTGTGTAATTCTACGCAATTTTATCTATAACATGTGTAGATTCATGTAACTAGCACCACAGTCAAGATGCAGAATTGTTCCATTCACACAGATCCCTCGTGCTGCCCCTTTATGGTCACATCATACCCCTCTTCTCCTCTTAAACCACCCCTCCTCCTCATACCCTGGCAATCACTAATCAGTTCTCCATCTGTACAATTTTGTCATTTTGAGAATGTCATATAAACGAAATCATGCAGCATGTGACCTTTTGAAATTGGCTTTTTTCACTCAACACAATGCCCTGAGAGCCATCCAAGTTGTATGTATCACTAGTTCATTCCTTTTTGTTGCTGAATCGTATTCTGCGGTGCAGATGTACCAGATTGTCTAACCATTCACCCACTGAATGACATTTTGGCTGTTTCCACTCTGGGGCTATTACAAATAAAACTGCTATGAACATTCGTGTACAAGATTTTATGTGAACCTAAGTTCTCATTTCTTCGGGACGCACGTCTGGGAAGATGACTGCAGGATCATACGGTAAGTATATGTTTAATTTTTAAGAAATGGAAACTGGGGCAAATAAACAGGCACATCTGGGAAGTGCAAGCACCTTCAGCTCGTGGTCAGAGGTGTCCACTAAGTCCAGGCCGGGCCCAGGTGGGAAAGGAACCGATACTTATCGCCCTACAGAGACTGAGACTGCAGGTGACACAGCGGGAAATGGCCAAAAGCAACTGGAAGGAAGAGCTATCTGGACTCCAAAGCTATCCCAAGCAATCTAGAGAGAATTCAGAAACAAATTTTAAACAGCAAAATAATTCTGGCCTCCAACAAGCCCCTAAACATGCTAGAAAGATGGGCTGCCCAGAATGATTTTCAAGCCATAGCTGTGTCCTGGTAAGTCAGAGCCCTGCACAATCAGAAGAGTTTACTTGTTCACTAAGGAGCTGCATCGTGGTCCAGCCCCAACCATTCCCCCGGCTCTGCCTCCCTCGACCAGAGGGGCTGCCAAGCGGAAGGCACCAGACCATTCAGTCACTCCCTCAACAGGCATTTGTTGAGGCCCTACTATGTGTACAGCACTGTGTTAGGCTTCTGATTCAACCAAAAGAAACCAGTAGGTGGTCACCATTTGGAGAGAAGGTTGAGGGCTGTCCCAAGGTACCTTAAGAAAATTAGCATCTCAACCAGCTAGAACTTCTTAACAGAGGGCAGGCTACAGGACATGTGGAGAAGGCAGGTTGCTGGGGACCTTAGGGAAAGTGGTTAACTCTTACTGAGTACTTTGTCACCGCCAGGCGCCAGCACGATGCCAAGCACTTGATAATACAAATGGTCCCTGACTTACGATGGTTTGACTTAACGATTTTTTGACTTTACAATGGTGCAAAAGCAATACACATTCAGTAGAAGCCGTTCTTCAGCTTTTGAACTTTGATCTTTTTCCGGGCTAGTGACATGCAGTATGATACTCTCTCATGATGCTGGGCAGCGGCAGTGAGCGGCAGCTCCCAGTCAGCCACAGGATCACAAGGGTAAACAACCCATCCACTTACAACCATTCCTTACCCTGCAAGCATTCTGTATTTCACTTTCAGTACAGTTACAATCAATTACATGAGCTATTCAACACTTTATTATAAAACAGGCTTTGTGTTAGATGATTTTTCCCAACTGTAGGCTACTGTTAAGTGTTCTGAGCACATTTAAGATAGGCCAGGCTAAGCTATGCTGTTCGGTAGGTTATGTTAAATGCATTTTTGACTTTAGATATTTTCAACCTATGATGGGTTTATTGGGATGTAACCCCACTGTAAGTCAAGGAAGACCTGGACTTTAATAGTGTAAGATTCATGCAATATATACGTAATTAATTTCCTACTATGTGCCCAAATGACCGAAGAAGACACTGATTTCACGAGATGGGGGGAGTGACTTGGACAAGAGGCAAAAGTGTCCTTGAATAGTCCCAGCCTGGTATGGCTGAGGCTTTTCTGCTTATCCTGTGCTGGATATTAGGGCAGTGATTCAGTGACTCTCCAGTGCAGAGGGGTGGGGAAGTTTGATCTCCAATTTGGGACTTACATACAGATTGAAAGAACATATTCAGGGGCTTCCCTGGTGGTGCAGTGGTTGAGAATCTGCCTGCCAATGCAGGGGACACGGGTTCGAGCCCTGGTCTGGGAAGATCCCACATGCCACGGAGCAACTGGGCCCGTGAGCCACAACTACTGAGCCTGCGCATCTGGAGCCTGTGCTCCGCAACAAGAGAGGCCGCGATAGTGAGAGGCCTGCACACCGCGATGAAGAGTGGCCCCCGCTTGCCGCAACTAGAGAAAGCCCTCACACAGAAACGAAGACCCAACACAGCCAAAAATAAATAAATTAATAAAGTTCCCTATGGACATATCATTCAAAAAAAAAAAAAAAAGAAAGAAAGAACATATTCAAAATGATACTACAATTCTACGTTTGGAAAATTAAAATTATTTTATTTTTATAATAAAAATTAGAGTAAGTAAGGCTTGATAAAATGATCTTAGCTAGTACAGATACACAGAAAAACAATAATTCTCAAAGAGGGCAAAGTTCTGGGGCAAGATGCTAGAGAATCTCTGAAGGTGTGTGTGCTATTTTTATGCTCATCACAAAGAGAATTTGAATGAAAAGAAAAAAAATGTATTAGTGAGTTATCACATTTACCCTGACCCTGCCTACTTTCTCAAATAGTCCCTCTTCCAACCAAAGTCAGAAAGCACGAGCTTTGGACCACCAACCAGGGGACCTTCGATGCCTCCTGTCCCATCTTTCTTTCACTGACACTGTCCCCTTCCTCCACGAAGCCCTTTGCAGATGTCAAGTTGTTTCCCTTTTCTCTGAAGGTTCTAAAAAGAAAAAAGCACCTCACATTTTGGAAACTAACTGGAGCCGGCCCTGGCTGAAAAAATCCCCTCTTTCGGTGAACTTGTCAGAGGGTCTGTCTGGGTGGTAAGGGTCCTGCCGCATCAAGCATTCCCTTTGGCAAATCTGGTAGCAGGAGGACAGGAAGGCTGGGTAGTGGGAGACCGTAGGGCCTCCGTCCTGAAGTACCCACTAAAGAGCATCTGGCAGCCCTAGAATGTTCTAAACCTCAATCAGTGGAAAAGGAGCAAGATCAGCTTCTTTTCTTTGTCCTTAAGAAAAAAAGATACACTCCAGATATTTTCACCGTGATGAAAGAGGAAGAACCGCTGAAGTAGCAAAGGAAATAAATTAACACCATCTCAGCTAAAATCACACACAATTAAAACCTGGATCTGAATGTACTTTCCTGTGCAGAGAGAGCATCTTGAAAATGACGTGCATTAGTCATCCACTCCAGCCACCCTACTCAGTGTGTGGGGAGATCATCTCTGACACTGCAGGGGGACAGGGAAGGAGAAGGGCTGGGTGCCCGACCCGGGGCCTCAGCTTTCTGTTCTCCCATCTGGAGTCCGAAAGTCCCACCCCTCTGTGACGGGGGCATCCAGGTGAGCCAGGTGCAACTTCTTCCAGTAGCCGTTTCATCCATCTTCCCTTCCAGGGTGGGACCCATCCAGCAGAGACAGGGGCCTGGGGTCTGTGAAGGGATGTGGACCATTAGCCATTCGTGCAGAAGTACACAGATGCGGCCCAAGGCACTAGGCTCTCTGCCAGGGTCCTGGCCTGCAAGGAGCCCAGCATTTTGGTCACCTCCTCGGGTCCTGCCTCCAGGCAGATCAGTCTCCCTCAGCTCAGGAAGAGGTGGCGCTAATTTACATCCTCAACTCTCTTCTTTCTCCTACTTTTCTCCTCCTTCCTCTCCTTATAATTTTTCTTCTCCCAAAAAAGAAAAGAAACCCCCCAGCAAAGAAGATGAGTTTACAGTGCCTGAGGAAAAGAAGACAGAAAAGACTTCACAAAGCCAAAGGACCCGGGATTCCCACATAGAGGCTGGTGACCAGTGACAGGCTGTTCTTCATCCCCCCTGAGGTTGAAACAGAAGAAATGTGGTTTGTGATAGGAGGAGCAATAAGGATAAAACATAAGGATGAGTTTTCTGACAGTGAAGATTTTAATCCCTTTGACAAGTGGCTCTCGGGGATTGTGGGATGTCTTCCAAGAGAGGCAGAGGAGTTGTAGAGGGGGAAGAAAAGGAAAGATCAACAACAGAAAAACCCAGTGGACTTCGACCAGAGGACATGGGACTGAGTCGGGTTTGAGCTTCTTCCTAGCTGGAGACCAGCTGCTGTGGAGCTCAAAAGGACCAAGTGAGACCACACGCTGACCGCTCCCTGCGCAGAATCAGGAGCTAAGAGTCAATTTTATCCAAGTTGCTTATCATGCAGGACAATGCCTTGGGACAGGAGAATGGACCAAGCTGACCTCTGCCTGAAGAACCATTTAATCTAGGAATAGAACAGTGTCCAGGCCATGCCTTCCTCAGCCCCCTTTCCTTCCATCCATTTTTAGGCTTAAGTGTCAAGACTTGGGGCCCAGGATACTTGCTTTAGGCTGCTTAGCAGGGCTGGCACTAGGGTGAGGAAAGGTGCCTAGAGCCGAAATTTAAGGAGGTGTCCACTCTTAGGGTCCTGCATGTGCAGGGTCAGCACCTGAGGGTAAGTGCTGCCTTATATCTTGCTCCCTAGGCAGCTAGCTTGCCTCATTCTGGTTCTAGCCTTGCTGCTCAGCCCTCTGCCTTTGCTGTTCAATGTGTTTCTGGGTGGGGAGCATGTAATAGCCTTTGATGAAGCTACTATCCCAGGGGGGTCATCTGGACTCATTAGTTTTTACTGATTCACTTCTCTCTAAACCTATGGAGGTGAAATGGAAAGGACAAAGTCAGACAGAGCTGAAATCACCCAATCAATAACACTGTTTGATCCAGGGAACAACTCAGACACCTACCCCTACCCTGAGCACTCCAGGATAGAGACTACCACCCAGGGGGCTAGGGGCTGAGAGGGGCAGGGGGGTATATGGGAGGATTTTGTCCTATGCACAGAGAGCATATGAGAAATCTGCCATGAGCAAGGTCCTCCGCCGGGTACTCTGGGGAAACAGTAATGAATGATACAGTTCCTTGGGGGAGCTAATAATTTAAGTAGGAAGGCGGGATGCCCAGATAAAATAACTTTCCAGACAAAGTGCAAATGATTGCAAATAAACATAAAGTGGCATAAACAAGACTATTCCTGCAGAAGGGAAACAGAGGAGGGATCAGAATCAGGAGTGAATGGGGGAAAGCTTCCTGGAAGGAGCTGAATTTTCTCCATGGTTTATAAATTGTGTTTCTCAAAGTGTGGTCCTCAGAATCACTTAAAGAACTGGTCAAAATTGCAGTTCAGGAGCCCCGCTTCAGATCTATGGATGGGATCCAGGAAAGTGCATTTTAATCAGTTCCCCAGGTAATTCTTTTGCTCACACAGTTTCAGAAGCTTGAGTTTACAAAGCAAAAATAGACCCAGGCGCTGGCTGCTGGGACAGGCCTTAGGAATGATCTCTGGAGAGCCCTGTGAGCTCTAAGACCTATGTTGGAACTAATTCAAATATTGGCAGTAAGACCATACAGACTTCCTTCTCTGAGAGAAAATATGAAAGAAAATATAGGGGTCAGAGACAGTGCAAAGAGAAAAGTACAGGATTAGGCTACATGGAGTCCCGGTTTCTTTGCCCTGTCAACCATTTCTGAAATAAAATGTTCAGAAATGAACAGAGTCTGATTGGAAAAGAAGAAAATCACAGAAGTAATGCCATGTGAAAAGGCTGGATTTGAGAAAATACTTTACTCTTAACATGTGAGATACCTCATAAGTATCTTATTTGCAGACTTTGGGAATAAATAGGCAAGGTTTTATGGAGACCCATGGTAAGAAATACATTGAACACCATGACATAGTACACACATAAGATTTCATGAAACTGGAACAAAAGTATTAATGAAATATGTTCTATCCTATTCTATTTCATTTTTTTTTAAAGTTCTTATTGTAACTCACTAATGGGCCTCCACCTGCAGTTTGAGAAACACTGAAGTAGATGGGAGGTGAAAGACGGGCACCTTGGGACAAAGTCTTCTTGGCAGCCTATAGGTTACACAATGAGGTGGGTTAAGAGTCAAATGAAAAGGTCTTTGAGGGTCCCTGGCACTGACCTCTCAGGAAGCCTAACCATTCTCCTCTCCTGCCTTCAAGTATCTTCTCAAAAATTTCCTCCTCAAGAAAGCCATCCCAGATCACCCTCATCCAACTTCATGTACTCAAATCCCTCGCAAATGTCCCCCATTTGGGCTGTGCATGTAGGCCGCCCTTAATTTGTCTTAAGAGACATATGCACTTCAGAGTTGGCCAGGTGTACCCACAAATGATGCTGCCTGGTTGGGCTGTTTTCAGATTGCCATGGGGCACAAAACCCTTGTCCCCCAGCTTCAGATCTCTGAGAGTCTCCCTCTTGCCTAAACAGATTCCATATGAAGGGAAGGGGGAGTCTCTCCAGTCTTCTCCATGGCTCCCTCCTTCCCTCCAAAAGAGCATTTCTCCCAGGAATCTTTTGAATACGTTACGTTAAACAGAATGGGATTTGGTTACCATATTGCCCAGTTTAGCTGTTTTATATATTCAAATTCAATTTAACAAATACAGAGTGCAGGTGTATCATTCACAGTTGATTAAATATGGTATTTATACTTATTCCTACAAAAAGTTGGGCACCAGGACCTTGGTGAGGATTGTAATTTCCATTATCACATTGTTTCTGGGCAAAACCAGATTCAACCTACATCATTTTACCTGCAGTACCTTTTCCAGGAATATAACCCAAGATAAATTTGAGGACTCCCTGCAGTTCCACACAGCTCTGCCATCTGCAGTGTCCTCCTGCCTTTCTGGTTCTCTGTGCTCCACGGGTGTCTGCGGATCCTGGGAGCTCCCTGAAGGCAGGGGCCAGGGGAAGAGCCAGGTTTTGTAGGGTCCTCTTAAGAAAAAGAACAAATACAAAATTAGGCCCAATGGTGGTATTTCTTTAGAACTAGAAAGATCAAAATAATTTATGTAAGCCTTGGAAATTCAGATCCCTTCCTTATGACACCTCTTCATTCAGTTCACCAGAAATGCTTGCACAAAAATGCTTCCTGTTTGCAAACCGGCCTCCCTTCCCCTCATCCCCACAAGTGAACAACCATAAAGCTTAAGCTTCATCAGCTTCACCGTGAACCTGCCTCTGGCAGGGACCCTGTGTTCTCCTTTCACTGTGGTTCCCCAATATCCAGAATACGGGGCTCTATACTTGCTGAGCCCAGGCAGGAGAGATCAGAGTGATGGGCACACCAGGCCAGTGTGTCTCAAAGCAGGGTTCATCTAGTCACTTGAATCAGAATTACCTAGAGAGTTTGTCAAACTGTAGATTCCTGCAGAATCTGACTTTGGGGTAGGACCTGTGAGTCTGCATTTGTTCACACGCTCTAGATGATGCTTAAGCCTGAGGACCACTGCTCTGGGGCCACACTCTCTACCTAGTTCTCTGCCCACAGACGATACAATTCCCTTATCCCTTACGTGTCTTACAGGGTCTGCCACTTAGGAACCAGCCAATTGGCAAATGTTACTTACTTTTACCCCATTTTTTCTTCAATAATCAGTTATTGAGCATCTACTATAAGGCACTAGTCTTGACTCGATGCTGTGTGGGACAGTCTTAGCCCTCCAGAAGTTTACCATCTGGGTTGGGAGCTAAGACACACTATGCAGTATGCATAGGTGCTGGGGGGCTGGGGCACTGGAGTGTCACTGAGCTGGTAAAGGACTGGTAACATTTCCTCCTTTTCATGATCAGTCTGAATACATTGACATCGTCCCTCAGGATGGTGAATTGACAAGGGCCCCCAACACTCATGCTCAAAAGCTTACAGTCAAGTTTTGACCCCTTTCACTCAGTGAGTCAGTGTCAAAGTTCTACCAAGTCTTCCTTACAAAGGCCTATTGCATTTACTCTCCCGTCTCACTGCTCCCCTGCCCTTTGTTCCTACAACAGCCTCCTCACTAGCCTCCCATCTTCCAGCCTCTTTCATCCCAAATCACTTGTGCACTGGGCCACAGCTAAACTGCTCAGCCTGGAAACTCAGGCTCTTCATCAGCTACTCCCACTCTGCAGACCCAATATGGTGTTATAGCAAGGGCACTGTGGTTCCAAGAAGAGGGTTCAGATTATGCCTGTAGATCTTAAACTCTCTGAGCCTCCATTCTCCTGCCTGTTAAATGGGGTAAGAGTCAACTCAGAGGATAAAATGAGGGAGATGTGTGAAAAGGCCTGGCATCCAATCGTAGCTCTATAAATTCCCTCCCTTGCCCCCTACCTACCAGGCAATCCATTCTGCTCTGCTGGTCTCCACTTTCCTGCATTTGCTAGTCCCTGTTTTCTCTGCCAGTTTCACCTGTCCCTCCATCTGGGCTCAGCTTGAAGCTCAACTCCTCTGTAAAAGCTTTCATGAATAACCCTAACCTATAACAGCCTTTTCTTTCTGTATTTCTACGGCACTTCCTTTGCCTTGAAATGTTAAAATGTGTTTCATATAGTTCCAACTTGTCCCTCTAAGCTCCTTGAGGCCATTACACCCCACAGCAGGGGTGGAGGGTGGGGGCATGGGAGTGGTTTAGGAGGTACAATGAGAACTTAATATGTGCTTATTGAATACATGAAGGTGAGAACCCCCTCTGTGCATACAGAACACACAGACCTTCAAGCCGATTTGATAAAAGCCTCCAGGCACGTAGTTACCACCGGCTGTGCCCTTGGAGAAGACAGAGCCAGAAAGCTCTGTCCCTGTTCTCTCTGAAACTCAGCTCACAGGAGGCATTGAGCTCAAGCCCTGGATGAAGGAAGGCAGACCAGATGCCACTCCTGGCAGGACTCCCCATCCCTTGGGCTCCACCCCACCTACTCCCCTATGGTTGCTTCTGCAGGCTCTGGTCAGAACCAGAACCAGTAGGGTGTGGCCTGTCATGGACCTGAGCCTGTCACGTCCATTTTGAGTGGTCCAGGTTCAAGGCCCCGCTAAGGCATGGGCCTCAGGCACCTGGCTCCAGCAGGAGACGCACTCTCCTAAGCATCGACCAGTGGCGGTGTCCTAGCCTTTCTAAGCCACCAGGTAGCAGCCCAGCACCCACCTTCAGCATCCTGCACTCCTTTCCCAGCGTTCACAACGTCCAGCCTGCAAGAGGGGCATCCCCCAAAGCCAAGCCCCTCAGTGGGCTTGCCAGTTCCTGCCTAACACCTATGGAGATTGATATCTTTGCTAAGGGCCAGGATGGAATCTTCCAGGAAGCCAGAGCTGCCCATTTCAGGGGGCAATGCTGGAAGGGCATGAGAACTGGTGGGGGTGGGGTGGATATTCCATACCATTCTTTAGGATGAGCGGTACCCGTACACATGGACAAATTCTAACCCACTCTCTGCATTCCTTAGTCTGCTGTTAACTTGGGGGAGGATAACACCACGCAAAGCAAAAATGCTATGCTTACGAGTTGCACCTGTGCTCTAAAAGCTGCTGAATTTCTCCTCCCTCCTCCTGGCCCTTACAAGGGAGTAAGAGGCAATATCAGAAGAGCCGTTCCCTTTCCCCTCTCAGATCCGCGCGTTGTGCCCCCTTCCTCTTTCAGACAAGCCTTGCGTGTAAAAGCACAAGAACACCACGGCCCCAGACGCTCAAGCCTCAGCATCTTGCCCCACCCAACTCCTCCCTCTGGTGTGTGTGTGTGTGTGTTAGGGAAAGGGGCCTCTGGCCACTCTGGAGTTAAAATGGCAGCGGGACTGGAGGGGGTGGGGGATGGCGTGGCAGGCAGACTGGGAGAAGGCGACCGGAGTGGGCTGGGGAGGTTGGGAGAGCGGCGGAGCAGCGAGCGAGAAGCCGGGGGGAGGGGCGCGCGGAGGGGCGCGAGGCGCCGCGGAGGCCTGCTCGCTGCACTCGCGAACGGGCGGCGAGCGGAAGGAGCGCACGATCTCGGTCGCCAGCCTCCCGCCGGACGCGCGGGCGCAGCGCGGCGCGGGTGGGAAGGTGGTTGTTCTGCCGGCACCCTAACCCGGCTCTGCCCCGGGACCACTCCCAGGAAAACTCCGCGGTGGGGAGGCGCCCGCGACCCCACCCTGGCCTGCGCGGGCGGCGCGCGGAGGGAGGGGCGGACTGGTCTTCCTCAGCCCAGCCCGGGCCGGAGCCGAGCGGTGCGCGGCGGCGCAGGCGGCGGCCGGCGGCCGGGGGTGAGTGTGCGGCTCGCGACCCCGGGCGCGCGAGCGGGGGGCCGCTGGGCCGGGCGGGCGCTAGGGGAGGGGCGGGCTTCTGCCGCGATGCCTGTAAGGGAGCCGGGGACTCGGGCGGGGAGGCGGCCGCGAGGGGAGAGGGAAGGAGGGCTGGAGACTGGAAAGACGGTTGCCGACTGCGCAGGGTGGACCCGAGGATGGGGCGTCCGGGCCTGAATCCACCTGGAGAGGCCCGAACTGCCCCAAACTGTTACTGGGCAGAGCGGGGCCCTGAGATGTCGCGGAGCCGCGAGGTGGCAGAGAGGGTAGGGAGGGCGTGACAGGGGCGGACTCGCCAGGGGAAGCGCTCCAGAGCCCGGGGACTTCCCCTTCCTTGGAGCTTGGGTGTCCAAGGTGGCCTTGGCGTCTGTCCGAAGTATGTGGAACCCGGAGCCTGCCTCTTCCCGGGCGGCAGGGGTCTGCGCGCAGCCTGGGCTGGGACATTCGGGGTGGGGGATGGGCCGGCCTCGGGCTCAGCCTGCGGGCCCCGGGCTCAGCCTGCGGGCCCCGGGAGTGGAAGGCCAGCTCAAGCCCACCGCGGCACCCAGCCGCCGACGGGAGGGGTTGGCCAGCCACAGGTGGTGCGTCTGTCCTGCAGGCGAAGGGCGGCGCAGGCTCCGGCGGCCCAGCCAGCGGGGAGCCGCCGGGTGAGGGGAACCTGAGCCCCATTAGGGCTGAGCTGAGAAGCTAAAGAGGTGCGGGAGACCTGGACCCTGAGAGTGGGCCCTAGGGCTGTTGCTGTGCTCCCCCTCTGTCCTTGTCCTTCCTTCCCCATCAAAGGAACAGGAAGGAGGATGTCAGCTGGGCTTTGTGCTCTGTTCTTCAGGCTGCCGCAGCTCCAGTCTGCTGGAGCCAACGCAGCTTCTAATAGGGCACCTTGCAGGGCCTGGAGGGGGTGGGCTGGGCGCAGCGCTCAGTTGCCAGAAATGGACCCATCGGGCCCTCTACTTGAAGACCCCAGAAGGTGCGGTGGTAGAGAAAACAGACACCCCAGGTCGGGGGAGTAGAGGCGGCTCCCTGCCAGCTTGGTCATCATCATGGGGAGATCTGGGTCTTTCCATGAACCCTGGCAGACGGCAGGCTCCCCCTTCCCCGCCAGCTTGGGGTGGGCTCTGGCCCATGTCCTCTTCCTGAATGAGAAGGCAGGGATCCCCTCCCACTGCCCACTGCTCCTTAAAGGTCCCTCCAACAAGAGTACTGGGCATGGGATGGGCAGGGCTATGTACAGGGCACTGAGGCCCCCTTGCCTGTGGGCCCTGCTGTTATTAGAAAAAAGTCACATGTGGGTGGCCTGACCCACTTTCCTGGCTGGCCAGGTGTCCTTATGGGGAGAAGACGGAAAGAGAACACAGTTAGGGGTCTGAGCCTTCTAGACCACTTTCCTTCCCCTGGGCTTGGCTCACACTGAGTCTCCTTCTTCCCGTGGGGGGTGGGAAGGGGCTGTCCCTCTAGACCTGGGCTGAGACCTCATTATTTGGAAAGGATGGAACTAAAGGCCTCAGGCTTCAGGGATTGAGACCTCCCCAGGGTCTGGCAGACACCTGGCATCTAGGAGCACCCCCAAATCTACAGCCTCCCCCTGCACAGCCCAACCCAAAGAAGACACTGAATGGCAGGGGGAACTCAGAGGTCTGCTAAGACAAATTCCACCCAAGCTGAGACAGCAAGTTTCCTCTAACTCTCCACCATTCCTCTCCACTCCCCATTCTTTATTTCCTGTGCCTCCCCCACTCCTTCCTCCTCCTCTCTTTCTCCTTCACTCTTCACTTCCCCCTCAAGCATCTCTTCCTCTCCCTTTCCCCTCAGACTGCTCTCACTCTTCTCTCACCCTCATCCTCTCCCCAGACTTCTCCCTCCCTCCTTTCCAGGTCTGTCTCCACCTTTTCCCGGTCTCTTCTATAAACTGCAGCTTCAACCTCAAGCCAGGCGTGTGCACTTGGCTCCTGGCTTCCGAGCATCGTGATGGTGGGAACACATGCACTGTTAGCTTTGCTGTACCCCCTTTGCAGAGGAGGAGCCTGGGTGGAGGGCCTGCAGCTGCATTCCCCCTGCATGACTCCTGTACCTTACCACTTGCCCCTCCTACCTACCCTCTTTATTATTATTATTATTATTAGAAAGGGGAAAGGAAATCCATTGCTTTTTTTAAAAAAAAATATTCATTCATTCAACAATTTATTGAGCACCTACTCTGTGCTTAGCACTATTTTAGGAGCTGAGGATACAGCAATTAAACAAACCTTTATATCTCAGGGCAGAACCAGAGTTGTATCTGGACTTCCCAGCTGATTAGGTCTGTGCTCACCAGGCTGTTTCAAAGACCCACTACTTGTGGGGTCGGTGGGGGATGCGTGTGAACAATCCTAGTAAATTGTCATCTTTATCATACTGAGTGACCTCTAACATGACAGGCCCATCTTCTTACAGTAAACCAGGTACTGCAAAGCTTACAGACCCAGGGTCATCCTGTCCTTAAGACATTTCTGACCTCAAAGGATGGACCAGTTCATATCTTACCATTTATCTGGGAGGGCTGAGTAGAAGGCCAGTGCTTTAGATGGAGAAGGGAGAAAGAAACATATTTGTCATTGAGTACCTATAAGCACCAGCCTGTCAGGAGCTTTACAGAAATTATCTCATTCAATCCTCCTAATAACCTTCTAAATTCTGGATTATCATCTGCTTTATAGCTGAGGAAATTGAGGACCAGAGAGGATAAACCACTTGTCCCAGGTCACAAAGGTCTCCGTATTGAAGTCGCTGATTATCTGCAGTTCACTTGGCCCCTATGTCTGTGACACCTGGTAACTTATACAGTTATCTGAAGATTACATTTTAACCGAATTTTTCAGGAGCATGCCTTGTCTCCTCAGAATATTAAAATATATAAGGATTTGATGAATGGTTGCATGAATAAGCTTTCTCATGGGATCTGGGAAAGCTTCCTGGAGGAGTTTGGAACCTGGGAGAGGAGGCAGGGACGGCAGTGGATCTTCCTGATCCCACACAGGTCTGTGACAAACTGTAGGCAGGCAGTCTCTCACATACACACACAGCAGCTAAGTAGAGTTGATGAGAAATTGCCGTTTCCATTCAGGGTCAGTGTGTAGGAGCTTGGTCCATGGCCAGTCTAATGAGTCAACGTAATTGGTGTTCTCAGCCTCCTTGGGCAAGTCTGGATTCTAGAAAAGCTCCAAGGCAAAGAATGGGGGTGGGAGGCTTTCAAGCCTGCAAGAACTACAGAGAAGGACAGGGACAATGGATGGAGGCTGGGTGGGACAGGAAAGGGGGAGAGTGACCTAGGAACAGACAAAGGCAGGAGATAAAACAGAAACAAAAACCAGAAGGCAGGAGACATGCACGAAAAGACACAATGGGCAGGACAGACAGCAGTGTGCGGTGGGATTGCTAAGAGAGGGTGAATAAGAAGGATGCCTTTATCTGATACTTTCCGGAGGGCGTTGGTCTCTCTGTCCCGCAGCTTAGAGGCTGGAACATTCACTATGTTAGCCTTATGCAGGCGTGTGCTTACTCAGTCAGCCTATCTTTTCTAAGTACCTACTGTGCGTTCAGCCCTGTGCTAGGTGCTAGGGACAGAGACAAATCAGGTGTTGCCCCTGCCTTCTAGGAGCCCACAGTAAGAGTACAGATTCTAGAGCCACACAGCTGTGGCTCGAATCCACCACTTCTAGCCGGGTGACATTGGGCAGGTTATCTAACGTCTCTGTGCCTTGGTTTCCTCATCTATGAATGGGATAATACTAGTACCTACTTCATAGAGTTGTTGTGACGATTAAATGAGTTAATACATACACTGAGTTTAGTAAGTGCCAGATAAATATTATTCTTAAATGGGGGAGTTAGTCTTAACAATAATGAAACAAGTGTTATAATATAGGGATAAGCAGATAAAGAGGTGACTGTCTCTGTCGGCAGATTAGGAAATGGTCATCAAAGGACATGATATTGGGGCAAGCCTTGAAAAGGAGTCAACCAGGCAGAGGTGGTGGGCCTGGAAACCCTGGAGCTCAGGAATCATGTGTGGAAAGGGGCTGTGTTGTGTGTGTGTTGCCTTCTGTAGATACCAGGAGCACCTCGGACACATCCTACCTCAGCCTCTTTGTTCCCGGTGCTCGGAGCTGAGCTTCCAGTGGGGCTGGCAGGTCGCCCAGAACATCCCCACACTCTCCAGCCTAAAACATTTGGCCTTTGGGCAGGGGACCTGGTACATCCCTGCTGGGATTGGTCTCATGACCTTGGCCTCCTAAATGTTCTAAGCCATCATTGAGCAGTCTCTGCTCCAAACCCAGAGCTGCCATGGCCCTTGTCCTCTGGATTCTTGTGCTTCCTGGGGACCCAGGAGAAACCTTGGCCTGAGGGACCTGCCTTTTAGGGGGTGAGTTGACCCAGGCTTGGTTTAGAATTCAGTTTCTCTGTACATTTCTTCCACCCACACCTTCCCTGCTGCTCAGCATTCGATGGTCTTGAAGTGAATTCCAAGACGAAGAGCAGGCAGAGGGTTCCTGGGGCACTAACTGTTATTCAGCCTCCACTTTGCACATTGTAATGGCACTAATTATAGCAGCTGGCATTTATTGAGCACTTACCATGTGCCAGGCACTGTCTATGTGGTTTACCTACATTTTCCCATTAAGTCCTCAAAAAATACCCCATTAGGTAAGTCCTCTTATTATCTCTAATTTAAACATGAGGAAACAGACTCAGAGAGGTTCAATAACTTGCTCAAGGACATGTAGCTGCAAAAAAACCGAGGGAGGACTTAACCTTCTTTCTGACCGGTGGGCTCCTCTCCTCAACACCCCCAGAATCCAGTGTCCCTTGGGCCTGGAGGGTGCTCTGGGGGCATCCTGCCCATTCTCCCCGCCCCTACAGTAAGAAGCTCCCCAAGTCCTGTCCAAGCCAGGGGCTGCCTGTCCCCCTTTTGGGACCTTCAGAGAGGGTTTCCCTTCTTTTTCCTCCCAGAGGTCACAGCTCCTGGAGAACCAACATTGTTTCCTCTGCCTCAGCTAAATGCCTCGGAGGTCACGTGGAGCTAGTGGCCTCAGAGAAGCTGGACCCTAAGAGTCAGTCCCCAGGGCCACAGTAGTGGGAACCAATGCACAGGTGACTTCTGGGAGATGTCTTCTCCCAGTGACTGATGTCCCAGTGACTTCCGGAGGAGGGTGGGCTGCAGACCCCAGATGAGGCGGAGGGAGGTGGGGAAAGCTTGAGATTAGCACTGTCAGCGGGGTGTCTCTAACAAGGGAGAATCCTGTGTCTTGGGAAGAACAAGTACAATTGTTCCTATTTACAAACATCTCACGGGGCAGATCCTTCAGGAGCAAACATGTGGAAGGAGGGGCAGCAGTTATTAGGCAACCAGCACAGGTCCCCCAGGAAAGGCGGGTCTGTCTTCCCTCATTCTACCGGGGGTGTGGGTAGGGGGAGGAAAGGGGCGAGGAGAGAAGAAAGTCAGGGAAGGTCGTGTTCCTTTACAAAGCGTTCTCAGAATGAGCATCAGAGGCAGGTGACGAAAGTGTCTGTCTTTGGCCTGGGAGGGCAGAGGTTGTGATGCCCAGGAGATGGAGAGACCACAGAGGGCTGGCTGTCGGGCACGCTAGGAACCTAAAAGCTGTGCACACGGAGGGGAGGGACTTGACATTTTACCTTGCCTGGCAGTCACCCCTGCCCCCTCACCTTCTACTTCTTGGACAGACCTCCCAATGGGATGAAGGTCACTGGGGCTCACACAGCTCCAGGCCTCCGAACCTCAGAAAGTGTTTCCCCAGAGCTGGCCCAGGGGTGAAATGGTGGAATCCCACGTCTAGGGGGAACCTACAGAATTTCCTGTCCATTGCCCATCTCTGAGCACAACTGTGCCTTGGCCATCTCAGACCCAGGGTGGGGCTGGGGTCTCTTCATTCAGCAAGTATTTATGAAGCATCTGTGCCAGGCACTGGGCGTATAGATAACAGTGAGCAACCAGAGATCTCTAGAGATTATACTTTATTGTCTGAGGGTAGAGTAAATAGTACAGTTGACCCTTGAACAACACGGGTTTCAACTGCGTGGTTTTTTTTTCCAATAGTAAATACTACAGCACTACACGACACTTGGTTTAATCTGTGGATACGGAGGAACCGCAAATATAGCGGGCCGACTGTAAATTATACGCAGATTTTCAGCTGTGCAGAGAGAGGGTCAGTGCCCCAATCCCCAACATCATTCAAGTGTCAACTGTGTATTAGAAAGTGGCAAGTGCTAAAAAGAAAAATAAAGCCAGGAAGGGGGATAAGAGTGTATTGTTAGGAAGAGGAGACTTTGTAGCTTTGTACAGGGCAACCTCACTGAGAAGATGACATGAGTAAAGATGAAGTGGAGGCAGATGGTAAGGGCACGCCTGGCAGAGGAAACTGCAGGTGCAAGGGGTCAGAGGCAGGGCTGTGCCTGGTGGGTTTGAGGAGGCCAGATCTTGGAGAGCCTGGAGCTGGGGTGAGGGGTTTGTTTCCTCAGAGTAAGATGAGGCTTTGCAGGGTTTAGGGCAGGGGTGATATGATCTGACCTTTTAAAACCCCAAGGTTTGGGCCATCCATTTCTGCGTTTTACTTAGGTGGCTGGTCAAGAAGTTTTCCAGGCATTGAAGCGAATTTAGTCAATCAGTATTGACCCACCAAGTCCTCACATGATGGGCACTGCCTCCTAGGCAGGGTCGGGGTGGTGGGTGGATAGGGGGGAATAAAAAGAAGCATAAGACACACTCGTTACTGGTAAGGAAACCCACCAATCAGCTGGAAAGGCAAAACTTATACTCACAAGAAATAAGGAGGGAATAATACCAGACAGTATTTAAAACCAAGTGCTAAACTGTGTGATTTAGACTATAAATGTTATCAGAACTGTGAGCTCTGTGTGGGAGTATATAGGGAACGCTTCCCCGAGGAGGTGCAGCTGATTTGGGCCTTGAAAACCGGGTGGGGTTTGGATCTGCAGAGGGGAGGATTCTCAGGAGGGGAACTTGTGGGTGTGGGGAAGGGCGGCCAGGTCCGGGGAGGGCACGTGGGTGGGAGTAAGGCAGCAGGTGCGTAAGCTGCCGAGGGCAGGCATTTTGTCTCTGGAGCAGCCCCTTCCCCATCACCCAGGTTTCTCGTGTCCCCTTTATTCTCTCAGGAAGCAGGAGAGCAGCCCTTTAGAGAATGGAAACCGTCGGCCAGTGCTCTGGGCCTCTCCTTTGCAGAGCTGGCTGATCTCTGTCCCTTGAAGCCCTCTTGCTCTTCTCAGGTCCCATTTCCAGCTCTCGAGTTGTTTTCATAGACGTGCTCTCTTCTAATCTGGTGCCATCCACCAGCCCCCACTCAGCCCCCTGTTGTCTGGGGCCCAGTTCTCTGGAATTCCCTTGAGCTCCATTTCTCTACCCTGTCTGCAGCCAGCTTCTCTTCTCCCTTCCTCTCACTGCCTGAGCTCCTCTTTGGTAGGTTTCTCCTGGAACATTCCAATTAGTTTCGTGTATAGCGAAATGGAAATGAAATTCTGCCCAAAAGAGCATCCATCCCCCATGAGGGGTGAGTCTCTCTTTCCCCTAGAGAGGCCGCCTGGGTCCTGGGGGTTGGGCTTCCTTCTGGAGGGTGGAGAGAGACTGCCCTGAGGTGGGGTGGGAGCATTGGTGGTGCCTTCCCGGCCCCCAGCCAAAGAGCCGGAGCCAAGAGTCACAAGGGCTAAGCATTCTGCTCGACGGTCTGCTCTCCCTCCACTGGGCCCGCAGCAGCCTGAGGAAGGAGGGCCCACCAGCTGTGTCCCCGAGGCTCCCGGCATGGCCACCTCCACAATGCAGGCCTGAGCCTGGGGCTTGCCCGCGATCCAGCGGAGCCAGCATCGGAGTTGATTAGAGTCCCTCCTGTAACCACACGCCCTTGCGTGGTTTCCTAGGTTCTCTGAGCCTCAGTTTCCTCATCTATACATCTGGGTTAATAGCACTCACTTCATAGGGTTGCTAATGATAAGAGTTAAGTTGTTGAGTGCTTATGATGTGCCAAAAGCGTTACTGCATTTATCTCACTTAATCCACAGAACACTGTTCAGTAGATGTTATTTTCCCCCATTTTACCATTGAGGAAACCAAAGCTGAGAAACATGAAGTAACTTGCCCGAGGCCAGCAAGTGGCAGAGCCAGAATTCAGCCCCACATCTTTCTGACTCCAGATCCCTGGTTCTCAACCACCCCGTTAAATGAGCTAATCTGAGTACAGTGCCTGCTACAAAGTAGAAGCTCAGTAAACGTTAGTTCCTTTTCTCCCCAATCTCCCCAGGGCCGCACCTCCAAAGAATAGCTTTCCCCTCCTGCATCACATTTCTTCTCCAGGATCCCTTGGGACATATGATAGAAGTAGGAATGGGAATGGTTTACACCAAGGGGGAAAAAAGGGCTGAGAGAGGGTGAGTAATTTGCATAAAATCATAAAACACTAGGGCTGTGATTAATACCTAGGGCACCTTTCTCATAAGAATCTGGTTATTCAACCCCACTGGGTTCCAGGCAGTCAGCAGAGAGTATCTTGCAGAGATGAGAACAGAATTATGCTGTGTGGGAGGAGAACGCGAGGCCACCATCTCCCCCAGGGGCAAGTGTTGATCACTATGGGCCTAGAAACGTGCTAGCAGGAAGATTCTAAAACCTGTGCCTTCTGAACTTGGGTACTGTTTCTGGAGTTTATTACAAATAATCTGGGGGCTCCTCTGGATGGATTTAGGAAGGGACAGTGTTGAAGGTCACGATGTGGAAAGAAGGGCCACTGTCTCAATTTTTTTACTGTCAAGTCAGTACACCTTTTGCACCAGGTGCAGTGCCAAGGGATGGGGATGGGTAATGGGGAGCAAAGGAAAACAAGGACATGGCCTCAGGGATCACCCAGTCTGATGGGGGAAGATCATTCACATGCATACACAGCTCCATCTGACCTTACCTGGAAGTAAAAACAAGAACAGGTGACTGCAGGGTAATCTGAATATATGGGTACAGAGGGAGGGGAGAGGAGAAAACTGAGACTGGTGGGTTCTCCAAAACAGCTCTCGTGCTTTCCTCCCTGGAGACCTCTTTTCTGGTGGACACAGAGACCCACCTTTCTGCACACCGCACCAGGACAGCCTAAGCCTGCCAGCATTCACACTCAATGGGCAGATCCCAGAGTTCCTCTGAATTTCCTTGTAAGGATCCTCCAGGGAGGAAAGGAGGAGTCCAGGCCATAGCATTTAAAACTGATGGCAACTGAGTCCTCTGGTCATGTGGCTTTCAAACATTTCTAGAAATTGATCCATTTTTCAAGACAAAGCTATATGTGTGGTAGGCAGAATAATGGCCTCCCAAAGATGCTCACCTCCTAATCCCCAGAACTTGTAAATTTGTTATGTTACAGGGCAAAGGGAATTAAGGTTGCAAATCAGCTGACCTTAAAATAAAGAGATTATCCTGGATTATCCACCTGGGCCCAATGTAATCACAAGAGTCCTTTAAATGTAGAAGAGGGAGGCAGAAGTCAGTGTCAGAGTGATGAGAAAGACTTGACTGGCCGTTGCTGGCTTTGAAGATGGAAGGGGCTGTGAGCCAAGGAATGCGGCAGCCTCTAGAAGCTGGAAGAGGCAGGGAAACAGATTCTCCCTTGGAGTCTCCACGGAGGAACACACACCTGCTAACACCTTGATTTTAGCCCAGTGAGACCCATTTTGGACTTCTGACCTTTCAAACTGTAGATAATAAATTTATGTTGCTTTAAGCCACTACATTTGTGGTAGTATGTTACCTTAACAACAGGAAATTAATACAGGGTGCTGTAGTTGAAGCAGAGCCAGCGGACCAGAACCCCACTACTCGGCCTCCTCCTGACCTGTGACCCTGGAGGAATCGCTCTCGGAACTCCGAGGCTCTGAAGAACCAGTTTGAAATACACTGTGTCTGAAACACAATCTGGTTATTTACACCATGATGAAACCGAGGCCCAGAGAGAAGTGGCTTTGTCAGAGGTCACACTGAACTGGTAGACTCAGTCCAGGGCCTGCTCCTGTCCTGTCAGAGATCTCGGGTGCTTACCCGCGTTCGTTCTCTCATCCGCTTATCCATCTGCAGCAAATGATGTGTGTGCTTTTACCTATGAAGAGCCGGGTGCTATGCTCAGCACTAGGCAGAAGCACAAGTGAGTTCGACGTTCAGGAATACGGGAGAAAGTGGTTGAGGGCTGGTCCTGCCCTCAGCCCCTCACTGAGGGGCTTCTTCCTCTAGACATAGGCCAGCAGCTCAGGTTGCTCAAGGCTGTCAGCCTCCCTCACCTTGGGGCTGGTCCCCAGGTGGGCTTGGTCACAGCCACCTCCTCTGGGCAGAGATGCAGTTCTATGAAGGGAGGGGGCTTGGCCCGCTGGCCCTGCTGCACCTGCCCTCTTGCAGCACACAGGGCCTTGGGGGAGGGGGGAGTGGAGGTGGCAGAGCCTGGTGCCCCACCCGAAGTCAGCACTCCGCTAGTGCCTTATCTCCCCTCTGCCAGGCGTTTTGGCCTACCCAGCTCTCCCCCGCAGCACACCTGAGCCACTGGCCGGCCCCCAGGGCTGCCGTCTCCCGGTGCTGGTCTCCATGGCAACCCCACATTTGCCGTTCTGGTTTCTAATGACTTATTGGCATGTGTGGTAATTTGCAGAGCTTGGCAGGCAGAGTTAGGGGAGCTAGTGGGGGGGGGGAGTGAGGGGGGCTTGGCAGTGGGGAGGACGTTTAAGTTTGGGATGGTAATAGAGGCACACTTTTCTTCCCTCCCCACCCTTCCTATTCCCTGCTGATGAATGTCTGCAGTAAAGGAGCTGCTTCAGGTCCAGGACCTCCCCTCTCTGAGGAGCATCAGCTCTCTCCAGGCCCCTGAGTTGGAGACAGATGGACAGACAGATGTCGAGCACAGCTGCTCACCTGTCAGGCAGCAGCGGGCAGGCGTGGGGGGCTGACAGCCGTGTTCATCCGTGCAGGTCAGACCACTCGTGTTTTCTGACGTCTCCTGCCTGCCCCCTGGGCCCTGAGAACAGGGGTCTCTCCTGGGCCCAGTAGTCGTCCCACCTTGTGGGGAGGGGACAGGACAGGTCTATCCACAGGACAGGTCTTTGCCACATCTTGACCTCACACGCTCAGAGAACCAAGCTAGGCGGTGGCTGAGCGGGATGCCAGATTGCATAGGCAGTGGGTGAACCAGCCAAGCAATCAAAGGCGGAGAGATGAGCGAGGCCCTGACCCTCTCCACTTCTCTTCAGCAAAGCTTACCCAACCTCAAAACCACTTTCCCAGGGCAAAGCAGCGGGGAGCCTCGCCTGTGTGCCACGCAGTCTTCCACACTTCGCTGCCTCCTCCTTCGCTTCTGTCTCCATCCTGGTCTCTGTTTAGGCAGAGAGGCAGCCCGGTGTGCTGAAAAGAGCACCATCTTTGAAGTTAGATACATCTTGGTTAGAATCCTGGGGCCGCTGTCTACCACTTCTATGACCTTGGACATGTCTCTTAACCTCTCTTTGAGCCTCAGTTTGCTTATCTGTAAAATGGGATTTACATACCCATTTCACAGGGTTGTGGAAGTGAAACCAGCTCACACTTCAATACTTGGCATATAGTAGGCACCAATAAATATTAAAGAATTTAAAAAGTAATCTTTTATCTACTCCAATAAATAGGAGCAAAGTGATCAATAATTTTAAAAATTCTGGTGGGCTTTCTTTTTTTAAGTATTTGAGAATAGTCTTCATTTATTCAGTAAATATTTGCTTAGTATCTACTGTGTACAAAGTACTGGGCCAGGTGCTGGTCTTTCCTAATATTTTATGATCAGGGTGCAGTTAGGTTGCCTGTGCATTCTCTAAGCATATAGCATCTGACGGGAGGTGGAGGGAGAGGCCAGGGAGGGCTAGTGGCAGAGAGAGGGTGGCCCAAGGTCAGCCACATAGTGGATCTTCCATGGATCTCTGAGAAGTGGCTGGCCCCAAGAGAAAGGTCAGCATTATGAAGGCTCTGTCTGGGTCATGTGCAATGAGACCTTCTGCCCGACTCCTCAGAAATGGTGAGTCTGTTTTTAGAACTGGAAAGTGGATGAAGTGCTCCTCCACTTTCATAAGCTGTTGCTGAGGCTTGAGGGGGCTGCCAGCGACCACCCAGCCACCAGACGAAAGAGGAACAGATGCACCTGCCCCTCACCTGGGCAGCTGAGCAGATCACAGCTCGCTCAGCCGGTGCTGGGAGGGAGGCGAGGAGAGCAAGAGGGAGCTGAGAACTTGGCTTCCATCTCTGCCAGCAGATGGACTTCTGCCTGCAGCAGGAGTCTGTCTGTTCTTCTATCAGCCTCCCCGCAGCCTCTTCCAAGACCGAGTGCCAGAGATGCGCAAACAGAACGTCAGAGATGGCTGGGGCCCTGGAGAGTATCTGGCCCACGCTACCCCGCCCTCTTGTTCACAGTATAGCACACAGACACAATGATAGCGGCTCAGGGACTCTGACCCGAGGGCTAAGGGGGTCAATGTCTCAGCACACCTGTAACCCATCTGTGGCACCCTAACATCGATTGGGGAGCTTTAGGTTAGCCGGTTCCCCCAACCTATCTTTACTGATGCAAAATCTGAGGCCCAGGGAGGGGAAAAGACTTGCCCAAGGTCACATAGCTTGTAAGTGTCATCAGGACTAGGTATACATTTCCCAACTTCTGACCATGCGCTATATCTATTACCTCTTCTCAAGACTCCTTCCACTTTCTTTTCTGACCTTTCACTCTGGAGAACATACTTAAGGTACAAGGGAATGTAATTTCTCTAAGAGACCATTATTCCCCAAATCTCATAAAAGTCAGGCTGCTTTTCTGCTTCCCCCTTATCATCACCAACCACCCTCTTGTTCAGTGAAGCCTTTGGCATCTGCCCATAGACATCCTTCCCTTTCCAAGTCTGTCCATTGTTTTGGGGGAGATCAAAGACTAGATGGGCAACTCACTCTATCCCCAGACCCATCAGCCCCTTCACCAGCTTCCCCACCTCAGCCACTCACTCCCAAGGTCACACCCTAGATCTTGCCATCACCTGGAAATCACCTAATAAAGCACCCTGCTTTCTGGTCACCACCTCCTGGTTCCCCAGCTTGTTATCTCAGACTCCCACATAGCCATTTTTTAACCTCGTTGAGACCTTTGGTCCATATGGACGTAGGTCCATTGGGACCTATGTTCTAGATCCTTTGGTCCATTGGCACCTCTACTTTCTTGCCATCCGTGACCTTCCTCTGACTTCTCTGAGTCCAGATAAATTCCATGTTGCATCACTTTAAGAACTCTCCTGCCAATATCCTAAACTCTCCTGACCCTCTGTCTTTATTGCCCTGGTCTGGCAAAATCCCAGTTCCAGATTAATCACTCTATCTGCTGCTTTCTGCCTGCATCCAGACAACAAACCTGCTAGAAAAAGACAAAATGAGGCAGGTTGGGACCTCTAAAAATTCACCATTACCAACCCAACTTATTCTTCAAAAGTGCCTGGTGTTCCTACCACATTCCTGTGGTTATCTCCCTCCCGACTCTCCGCAATGACTGTTTCACACCTCCCTCCCCAAAACTCTACCTACGCCCTCACTCTCAGCCGAGGACCTCACCTCCTACTTCACAGAGAAATCGAAGCCATCGGGAAAACACCCTCAACTCGTTTCGCCAAAGCCTCAGACCCAGCTGCCTGTGCACCAGTCCTCTCCCCCTTCCCTCCTGTCTGAGCAGAGGAGGCAGCACTTCCATTGCAGCGCAGTTCTTCCTCCACTTGTGTTCCAGATCCTGTCCTCTGGTCTCCTCAGGAACGTCCTTCCCGCCACGCTCAAGCTTCTCCCATCTTCAACAACAACAACAGAAACCTTCCTCAAGTCCAACTCCACCGCCTGCCGCCTTATCTCCTTTCTTCTTAGGGGCCAGATTTCTTGAAAGAGCTGGCTCTACTAGCTGTCTTCGTTTCTGCACCTCCCACTCCTTCCTCTGCCCCACTTCAGTCTGGCCTCCTCCCCCATCGCTCTACTGAAACAGCTTTCCATATCGCTAAGAGCAGGAAACATTTTTTAGTTCTCAGAAGCATTTTTTACTCCTTTCTGACACTTCTTTTCCCTTGGCTTCTCTGACCCCATATTCCTGTCTTTTCTGGTTATTCCAAGTCTTCTTTGCTGACTCATCCTTCCCTTCTCTATCTTTAAACATTGGCATTGCTTATGGTCTGGTTCAAGGAATTCTCTTCTGACTGGATAGCTGTCCCTAGGCCATCTCATGAAAGGCTTCTGTTATCAGCCACATGCAGGTGATACCCAAAAGTACATCTCTAGCCTGCACCATTCCCTCTGAGTTCCATATCCTTACGTCCACCTGCCTAGTTGACTAAGTTGGGTGTCTCAAGAAACTTCAGACTTGGCATATCTAAAGACAGAGTCATGATTCTCCTAATCTTCCACTGCCTCTCCACCCGCTGCCTGATCTCCCTTCAGCATTGCCTGGTTTTTGAATGGTACCACCTCAAGCCAGTTCTGTGTACTGGAGTCATTGTCAACTCTTCCCCTTACCCCCTTATAACCAGTCCATGCCCAGGTCCTGTCTGATCTCTGAAACAGCACCCATGTCCATCCACTCCTTCCCATCCTCACAGCCTCCACTGCAGGCTGCCCTTACCTCTCTCCTGCACCCTGGAATCCCCTTCTAATTTGCGTGTTTACATCTGCCCTTGCAAATTCAGTCTCCAAATAGCTGCTAGAATGCTCTTTTTTTCAAGTGTTTTTATTATTTATTTTTTGGCTGCGTTGGGTCTTCGTTGCTTCGCGCGCGGGCTTTCTCTAGTTGTGGCGAGCAGGGGCTACTCTTCGTTGTGGTGCGCGGGCTTCTTGTTGTGGTGGCTTCTCTTGTTGCGGAGCACGGGCTCTAGGTACGCAGGCTTCAGTAGTTGCAGCACGCGGGCTCAGTAGTTGTGGCACATGGGCTTAGTTGCTCCATGGCATGTGGGATCTTCCCAGACCAAGGATGGAACCCATGTCCCCTGCATTGGCAGGCGTATTCTTAACCACTGCACCACCAGGGAAGTCCCTAGAATGATCTTTTAAGGACGCAAATCTGATCTGGTCACAGTCTCCCATACTCTCAAAACTCTTCAACGATTCCCAGTGCACCCACCACTGTCATGCTCTACACTCTGCACATTGGCTTCTTACCATTCTTTGCTAAGCTCTTTGCCTCAGGGTTTTCACACATGCTGTTCCCTGTCCCTTAATCACTCTTCCTATTCCATATTTCTCCCTCAATTCTAGTTAGCTTTCAGCTCTCAACTCAAATAACCCTTCTTTAAAAAAGCTTCCCCAGGGTACCTCCAGAATTTTATCAGCCCCCTGTTAAACACTCTCATAATGCCCTATATGCTTCCTTCATAACACACATCATGATATCTAATTATATAATTGGGTATGCTTATTAGATAAATGTCTGTCCCTGCCACTAGACTGTGACCCCTTGAGGGCAGAGACACTGTCTGTTTAGTTCACTGTTGTAACACCGGCACAGATTAGGCATTCAAAAAATATTTGGGGAGTGAATTAATTAGTGAAAGGTCTTTAAATACAAAAAGGATCTCATGGAAAAAGCTGAAGGGAAAAGCCATGCCCAAGTGTGACCAGATGACCGCTGCCTTGCCTGTGTTCTGCAGTAGAAGGAAGCAGGGCTGCTTCTCCTCTCCCCTTTCCTTTCCCTTCGCTGTCCTTCCCCAGCTAAAGACTCTGCCCAGCTTCAAAGGAGGTTTACTCTGACTTTCCAATCAGAGGTGTAGACTCCTCCTTACCAATAGTTCTTTCAGGAACAGTACCAATAATTTTTCACAACCTACAAAGCTCTTTCACATATATCATGGTGTTTTGATTTTTTTTTAATGTCCTTTGAGCCACCCTTATGAGGAAGCTGGGGTATGTGTTATGATCACTTGTTTCACAGTGGGGGAAACTACTGCTCAGGAAGGTTTAGTGGCTTGCTTGCAGCCACGGGACTGGTCAACAAAGAGTTAAGCTCAAACCTGGTGCTTGTGGCCCCACTTCTGTGCTCTCTGCACCATTGCATATACATGCTTGTAGAAAAGAGGCTGCCCCAAGTTCTGGATTATCCACAGTAGTGGAAGGAGGAGTGGTACCAAAAAAAAAAAAAGCAAAAAACCCTACATGGGGTGGGAAGGAGGAGGTGGGTGGAACGTGATGTGTAGTTTGGTTTGTGTAGATTTACCTCCTGTGCGGTTAAGACCAGTCTACGTGGGCTCTGCAGAGCCTGCACTGGGCCTCTCACTCTTCTCAGATACTTAGAGTCCCTCATTCAGCGCCAGGACAGAGTGACAGATCAGGCTGTCTGGGTTCCAGGAGCAGGAGTGCCTGGAGAATCCAGAGGAAAGAACGAGGGTGGTTGAGGAGGGTGTCGGACAGTGGCCCCTCACCCTCACCTCCGGAGGGAGGATGCCTGGGCTCTTGAGGCATACACAGCCTCCCTGGAGTGGCTTCTGCCTATTTGGCAGCCTCTCACCCTACCACCCTCTGCCTTCTAAATGCCCAAGTAAAATCAACTGCCTCTTGGCCTTCCCATGCTGCTCCACACCGGTGAGCTTTGCTCGACTGTTCCTCCTGCCTGGGTGCCCTTCATACACTCCTCACCTGGTTGACTCTCCCTGTACTTCAACACTCAGCTCTGGTGACATCTTTCCCGGGAAACCTTCCCCAAAGCCCAGAGACCTCCTCCCATGTACTGAGCACACTCAGCATGCCGTATTAAACATGTCTTTGCTGCGTCTTCCTATCATGCTGGATTGGAAGCTCCTTGAGAACACAGACCGTGACTTACTCACATCGGTGCTCCCAGCGCCTGGCAGGTAGTAGTAACAACAACAACAGCATGTAATGAAGGCTTACTGTGTGCTAGATATGTTAAGTGCTTTATATTAATTCACTGAACCTTAAGAATAAACTTATCTTGTAGGTACTATATACCCTATTTTTAGAAAAACTTTTTGTTTCGAAATAAGTATAGATTCACTGGAAGTGCAAAGAAATGTAAAGGGAAGTCCCGAGTACCCTTCATCCAGCCTCCCCCAACATTCACATCTTATGAAGCTATGGTTCAATATCAAAACCAGGAAACTGATGTTGATAAAATTCATAGAGCTTATCCAAATTTCATTTGTGTGTGTGTAGCTTTGTGTAACCACCACCACAATCAAGATACTTAACTGCACCATCACAAGGCTCCCTGGTGCTAACCTTCATAGCTACACACCCCCATCCCTAACACCTGGCAACCTCTAATCTGCCCTCCATCTCTATGATCATGTTATTTCACAGATGTTATGTAAATGGGATCATACGATCTATGTCTTTTGCTATTGACTTCTTTTCTATCAGCATAGTTTCCTTGAGATTCATTCAAGTTGTCTCCTGTATCAGTAGTTTGTTCCCCTTTGTTGCTGAGTAGTGTTCCCTGATAGGGATGTGCTACAGTTTAACTACTTACCCACTGAAGTACGTTTGCATTACTTCATTTTCAAGTGAGAAAACTAACTTGCCCAAGGTCACACAACTAGTAAGTGGCATTTAATAAGTGTTTAGTAATAGGCACCTAATAGATTTGTTTGTTGTACTGAGCTCAACTGATGGTGCTTCATGCTCTTCTCTTAGTGCCCAGCCTAGTGTTTTACACACAGTAGGTGCTCAGTAATGTTTGCCAGAGAGGATGTGGATGAAATAGCATCTGTGTTTACATAGGTAGCAGTAATGTCTAACTTGTCCCTGTGCCTAGACATTCGCAAGAGAGAAACACATCCCTCTCGATATCTTACATAACTGCACTTTCAGTTTTACTTGGAATATCAGAAAAGGAAAATTGGGACAGTAAATATGATCACATACAGTGCTGGCATTTTATTGCCTAAAATGCCCAAAGCTATTGGTTCCAAATTACTATATGCCATATTTGCATGGTATTTTGCATCTAATTTGCAGGTTGCTCATTTTAGCACAGTGCAGAGAAGCCGACTTCCAGCTCCTGCTTCTTGTCACCACCGCCCTCTCAGCTGCTCCAGGCAGGCTGTGCTGGTGCAGGCTGCAGAGACCATGGGTTGGGTCCAGAAAGTGCCCGCCCTAAGCCAAGAAGGCCACCAGGGCGTTTTTGCCTGTAGAAGAGGAGCTGAGTTATTGCCACTCGGCAGGGGCCTCGGGAGGTTTAATTAAGGAGGATTTGTGGAGCAGTTGGAATCCTCAACCTCAGGTGTGGAGCCAAATGGGATTAAGTGACTGGAAAGGCCCCAGGAGCTAACCGGTCTCAATGCCAGGCACCGCACCCCGGGGACGGCTTGCTTGAGCCCCTGTGCCATCCCTCTGTCTGTAGAGGTGAGGTGGCAAGAGAGCCAGTCTCAGCCTCCAGGGACACAGTGGGGACAAGTGGGGTCTCCAGGGCGGGACTTTCATGGAGGGAGTTTGGAAACGTGTCCCGTGGCCTCAGAGGGAACCTGTGATTTTAGTCCAATCAAGGCCTTAGCAAGGGCAATGTGTCAGAGGGACAGACAAAAAGGGTGAGACCATGGGCCCTGCCCTCAAGGAACTGCTAACGGTGTTGACCCAGCCTCAAAGCAATTAATTAAACACCAAACTAAATGGTATAGGCCCTAAAGCCAGTAGTAGTTGGTGGAAAGAGAGACCGTGTTTCCTGGAGAAGGTGTCCTAGAGGAGGTGCGACTCGGCTGGACACGGAAGAACAGGCCTGGGACCTGCCTCTCGGGAGCGGTACCTCCTTGACTCCCAGGCTCAGGGAGGAAACACTAGAGGAAAGCAAATACAGTCTGGTGGGAAGTTCACAGAGGTTTAACCAAGACTCCAGAGTCATTTTGACCTTTCTGCAGGCCATTTGGGACTATGTCCTCAGACCCCTGGGAATGCATGACCACTCTCTGTCATTAGGGCCACTTCAAAGGGAGAGTTGACTCCTCTCCCTAAAGAGAGCGGAGTCATGGGTGGGGAGGCAGAATGGACTGTTGAGAGGATGGGCTTGTTAGGAGGTGCAGCCAATACTGGGGTAGAGGGTGTGGCATGTCTGCTTTAGGGCCACTGTTCTAAGGGCTCAAGTTGAAGTTTGGTAGCTTAGGGACTGAATGGAGAGAAAGGACTTGATGGTCACTGTGGTGGTGCTGCCAATGGGACAAGAGAGTACCGGGGAGGCGGCCAAGGCAGAGGGGGGATGAGCCTGCAGGAGAGGCTGGTCCCGGAGGGAGGGTGAGCACAGGAGAGCACAGAAGACAGGGAGAGAGTTCCGAGAAGGAAGGGCTTCTAGCGGTGCTGGATGAGTCCATCAAGAGCTCCCGGAGGCTGAAAGCAGAGAAAATGCTGCTGGATTGAGAAGAGCTGTGAGATTGAAAAGCAGCTCACAGGTGGCTAAGCAAGAAGGCTCTGCTTAGGGGGAGGACCAGACAAAAGTGGCATTTTTATTGTTGGTTTTAAAGGCAGCGAGAGGGTAAGCGAGGGACTGAGTTTCCTGAGGAAGTGGGAGGGGACGAGGTTGGTTTTTAAAAGGAGAAAACCTCTTTCCTTAAGACAGAGGGAAGGAAGAGAGGACTAGCTGGGCAGAGGTGTGTGTGGGGAGGGAGGCACAGTGCTGGAGGGCCCAGGAGGTCATGCCTGCCCATCCCGTCAGCCCCACGAGTCGGCAAGGCCACCTGTCCAGAGGACAGGGCGCAGACGGGGGCACAGTGAGAAGCAGGTCTAGGAAAGGGCTCTGCAGAGTGTGCCGGGGCGGCAGCAAGAGAAGAATAAAAGGATTGCAGCAGAGAGGGCCTGGTGAGGCTGCTACCGCGGGTCTATTATATGGCTGGTCTGTAGGTTTCTCTCTCTGCTTCCTACAGTGCTTTGGAAGGAGAGGACCGGGGTGGGATAGGGAGAATAGTTAATCTTTTAATTGAGGCAGGGGCAGCGCTGACGTCAGTAACCTTTGCCTCACTTCCTCGGGCCTGGGATCCTAGGAGGCCCAGCCTTCTACAGAGACCCTCCCAGCCTGGCCTCCTCCTGTGAACAGCCCAGCCAGGAGGTCCGCTCACATGGCCTTGCCATCTGGGGAGCTCTCCACTTCTCAAAGCTTAAGGCTATTTCTTCTTGTCCTGACTTATCCATGGATCCGGTTCTAAAAGAGTCCCATTTGCCCTCGCTGCTCTGTGTGCACTGTTTTCATTTTTCTCCCCTCCTCGATCTTGCAACAGCAGCTTAATAGCCTGCAAGAGGGTCAGACTGGGAAGATGAATGCTGGCCTGTGGGGGACCGCGTGCTGCCTCTCCATTAGGGAGGTGGTGGAAGGCGGTAAGCAGAGAGTGGATAATCCAAGGAAACACCAACAGACACAACAAGCACCTTGCAGGATAATCCAAACAGCATTTCCACTTGTGCTTGGAGTGTGCTGTGATGACTTGAGTACACTGATTTGCTGGTCTAATTAGGTCTGATTTGGAGAGCACTGGTTGCATCGCCTAGAGGAGAGGCGGCAGCAAGGAGAAACCAGGATGGGCAAAGAATGATTGCTGGTATCGTGGGGAGAAGCCACCCAGTGAATAATCCCCCGGTGCACACACAAGCAGAATGGAGGGTCCATGATGGCTGCCCCTATGTGAACACTCAGCACATGAGAGCAGTCCAGATACTGCGGGGCACCCCAGAGCACTGTACTCCTCATGTGTTATGTGTTGGCCTCTGATGACCAGGTGTACCGGGGAGAATGCCTGGGAAAACCCCTGTGGGTGGAGTCAGGGCAGATGCCCAAGATGACACATCCCTGTGCCTACCTGCACCTCACTGACACGCCCCCAGTCCTCGAGCTGATGCCTCCGGACACTCTTTGCCAGAGAAACTTTGAAGACTCCCAGGGCTGCTGCCCTGCCCTCCTAACCCCACCGTCAGGGATGGTTAATGCTTCTTTTGCACCTGTGGCATCACTTCATGGTCCAAGTGAAGGATGGAGGGGAGAGCCCCTGAGGCAAAGAATATGAATGAGATTGAAGGAATATCCCAAAAGGCCTCTGGAAATGATCTGTTTGAGGGAACATGGGTTCTAGTCTCAGCTCCGGCCTCAGTGTCCCGTATACTCTTGAGTTCTCTGGGCCTCCATTTCTCTGCTAGGACATTTTTCTCAGTTCATAAAGGGGTTTAGTAAAACCAGTCGTCATGAAACCAAGCTGTGCTCTAAGCAGTGGTGTCCCCAGATTCTCTGAGACTTATGACAGGGCTGGACTGTGTTTCTCAGTGTCCAGACGAGGGATTGTGGCAAATTTAGAGCCATGTGACTTGTGCTTAAGGCCCAGTTCCCAGCTGCTTACCAACTGTTTGATCTTGGGCAGGTTATTCTTTACCTGAAGGTCAATTTTTCATCCATAAAGTGGGACTTATACATGCCTGACACAGGTGTTTGTGAAAACTCAAACAAGATAACGTGTGAGAAAGCGTTTTGCAAATTCTTAAATGTCTGACCGCTGTTGGAGGTTGAGAGGGAGAGGTAGCAGGCAATATGGAAAGGTCATGGGGCTTGAGTCATACGGACCCGGGTTCAGATTCCAACTGTTTGTAAGTCTGTGGCCTTGAACAAGCTGGTGAACATCTCTTAGTCTTGGTTTCATCATCGTAAAGTGGACATGAGTAAGCCAGTCAGAATATCGTGACAATCAAATGACGTGGTGTTTGGAAAGGGTCTGACATGTGGTAGATGCTCCCCAAACATTGCTCCCTTCACTTTCCCCACCCCCCTGTCTATCAATAGCTCCCCTCCCAGGCCTTCAAATCAAGGACAGCTCAGAAGACATAATTTACACACATTTCCAGACACTCCTGCCCTGCGTCTGTCTGTGGAAATGCCACGTTGTCTGCACCCTCTCCAGGGTCCCCTCTTTAGCTGCATGTCTCAGCCTTGGGTGTCTTCTTCCTGTCCAACAGCAGGTGCTTGCTGAGGAATGCATGACTCATCGAACACAGTCTTTGGTCCCTATGGAGTCATTAGGCCATTCTGTGGAACTCCATCTCTGCTGGGGAGCAGCTTTCCCCACCACTGCATCTCCATGACGTTTGCCTGGCCATCCTGGGGCAGGGTGCCCAGGGGACAGGAGTGCTGGAGAGGGCTCCTTGCTCAGAGTAATTCCCTCCCCTGATGAGGGGGCCTACTCCCTGTGCTGATTTGAGTTAGCTCAGAGAGCTGCCCCTCATTTCCCACTACCACTTCTGTCTGACAGTGCTCCCTCTGTGCCGCAGCACGGCAGCCCCTAGCCCTTCCTGCCACGGGTGTCTGGGAGCCCTTAACCACCCAGCTGCCCCTCATGGCTCCCAGCAGGATGGCACTTAGGTCATGACTGGACAGACGTCCAAGCCCCATGTGGTCTTGTCTGTGGACCCTTCTCTCAGAATCACTCTTGGTGGGGAGAGGGATGTTAACAGTGCAGATTCCCAGACAGCACTCCAGTGTCCAGAAATCTGCATTTTTTATATTAATTTTTATTGGAGTATAGTTGCTTTACAATGTTGTGTTAGTTTCTGCTGTACAGCAAAGTGAATCAACTATACATATACATACATCCCCTCTTTTTTGGATTTCCTTCCCATTTAGGTCACCACACAGCATTGAGTAGAGTTCCCTGTGCTATACAGTAGGTTCGCATTAGTTCTGTATCTTATACATAGTATCAGTAGTGTATATATGTCAATCCCAATCAACCAGTTCATCCCACCACCACCCCTTTCCCCTTGGTATCCATTTGTTTGTTCTCTACGTCTGTGTCTGTTTTTCTGCTTTGCAAATAAGATCATCTATACCATTTTTCTAGATTCCACATATATGCATTAATACACGATATTTGTTTTTCTCTTTCTGACTTACTTCATTCTGTATGACAGTCTCCAGGTCCATCCACGTCTCTACAAGTGACATAACTTCGTTCCTTTCTATAGCTGAGTAATATTCCGTACCACATCTTCTTTATCCATTCCTCTGTTGATGGACATTTAGGTTGCTTCCGTGTCCTGGCTATTGTAAATAGAGCTGCAGTGAACATTGGGGTGCATGTGTCTTTTTGAATTATGGTTTTCTCTGGGTATATGCCCAGTAGTGGGATCTGCATTTTAAATGAGCTCCCATGTAATTCTTATGCATAGTAAAGTTGGAAAACCGTTAGTGTGACTTTTTTTTTCTCATTTTCATTGATGTAGAACTCACACAGTGAAGCACACAGATCATAAGTGGGCAAATTGATGAATTTGTCTACAGGGTGTACCATACCCCCGACGTTACCATAGCCCAGATCAAGATGGAGAACACTTCCAGCCCCCCAGAAGCCTCCCTCATGCCCCTGACACTCTGACACCATTCAGAGTTCTAGCAACATACTTTAGTTTTGCCAGTTTTTGAATTTATATGATCGGATTTCTTGGCTTCTTTCGCTCAACATTGTGCCTATGCTGCCCACTTTTAAAGGCCCAAACAACGTATCTTCCATTCCCTGCACTTTACTCTCTCCCTCAAGATAGGTAGGTAGATAGGAACAAAGAAAAAAAGAAAACAAATTTTTCCAGGGCCTAACCCTAACCCCCCTCATTGCAGTTTCCTCCCTGTCCCTGCACCACCCCAGGCCTTGGAGAAATCACTTTTGGTCACCCTCCTTCAAGCATTAGCACTTCTGGAGGCTCAGGACCCAGGGCTGTGCCACCGTGGAGGACCTGAGCCTGTTCCCCTGCCAGACTCTCTGTCACGGCTACAGGGGACGCGCATGTGTCGTGTGCAGATTGCCAGAGTCCAGGCACATTCCAGACAAAACTCGCCAACTTAAGCTACAAAT
This sequence comes from Balaenoptera physalus, assembly GCF_965194825.1. Classification (NCBI taxonomy): domain Eukaryota; kingdom Metazoa; phylum Chordata; class Mammalia; order Artiodactyla; family Balaenopteridae; genus Balaenoptera; species Balaenoptera physalus. Next base: position 34,579,877 of record NC_138882.1, read on the forward strand.
GAAGAGACAAATGAGATGGAAATTGTACAGCACAAGCCTACTCCTCATCAGTAGGGATCTGTTCTGACACACTGAGCTATGCAACCTGTTCAGGCCTTTCCCTGCAGCTGAGGTCAGCAGGGCTCTTCCGGCGCTGGGAACACTAGCTCCTTCGCACCCAGCCTGGCAGAGGGGCGGCCCGAGAGGCTTTGAGAGGAAGCCAGCCAGGGTGTGAGTGGGGTGGGGTGAGGGCGTACAGATAGAGGATGCAAAGCAGATACAGAAACAGGGCAATACAGAAAGAAGATTCCATCATTCCAAAAAGAAAAAAAAATATTTTGAACATCTACTATGTGCCCGGCCCCATGCTAGGTGTTCAGACTGTAAAGGGAGAGAAGATCTGCCCTTAAGGGGCTCCTGGCCCAGGGGATGAAAAGAGAGGAGGTGAGATGATGGGGACAGTGATAGAAAAGGCAAGAAGACACATCTGGAAAAGGGGTGGGGGAGGCGCTGGAAGAGAGAAGTAGGGATGGGCAGGAGAGCTGAACAGAGGAGCCAGAGCCCTACGGCCAGCCAAGGCCGGTTCAAGACCAGGGATGTACTGGAGCCGTAGGTACAAAGCAGGGAGGAACGAACTGGGAGGGGGAGGAGCTGGGCCTGCCTGTCCACCCCTGGACCAGGAAGCGGCAGCCATGAGGACAGCCTGGAAAGGGAGCTCTCACAAATGGCTTTACAGACATCAACTAATTGGTTCTTGGTAAAGCGTCAAGGAGTAGGGCTGACGGAATGAGCTCACCAATCTAGTGAATGGGGAGAACTAATAAGCAGAATATTTGGATGATGGTTTACTTGCTCTTGTGTGAACAGGAGTCAAACACCCAGGAGTTCTCCATCCCTGGGTCTCTCTCTTATGCATTTTCTGAGTTGAGGGAGTTGCAGAAAGGCAGGCAATGCAAATTTGTTTTCATATGAACTCAAGCTAAATACAACTTTTGTAATAATAATAATAGCAAACACTTATAAAGCACTTACCAGGAGCCAGGCTGTTTTAAGCACTTAACTGTATTAATTCATTTGCATAGTAAATACGCTAGGGGCGGAGGAGTAGTTCAAAGCCAAACACTAGTGACTTTTTAAAATTATCCATTTCCTTCCTTCCTCCCCACTCTGAAAGTTGACTAAGAACTGTTGGCCAGGGGCTTCCCTGGTGGTGCAGCGGTTAAGAATCCGCCTGCCAATGCAGGGGACAGGGGTTCGAACCCTGGTCCGGGTAGATCCCACATGCCGTGGAGCAACTAAGCCCGTGCACCACAACTACTGAGCCCACGTGCCACAACTACTGAAGCCCACGCACCTAGAGCCCATGCTCTGCAACAAGAGAAGCCACCTCAATGAGAAGCCCGCGCACCACAACAAAGAGTAGCCTCCACTCGCCACAACTAGAGAAAGCGTGCGCACAGCAACGAAAACCCAATGCAGCCAAAAATAAATAAATAAATAAAATAGATACAACATTAAAGAAATAAAAAATGTTTATAAAAAAAGAACTGTTGGCCACTGAAAGAACTCTGAGCCAACTCTCCCTCGCTTGGGTGAGCATGAAGCAGAAGTCCTGGGGGGCTGGATTTGGGAGCAGTTCCAGAAGTACTTGAACGATTCCAGATCTTGGTGGGTCAGACAGGCTCACCCTCTGCCTCCTCATTCTCTGAGCTGAAGTGCTTCGAGCCAGGCCCCATGCTAGGTGCTCAGGAAGAGAGGAGACATCTTGAAGGATATAGCTGGTCATTAGGGTGAGTGTAGCCAACTCTCCAGGGACTGCTCTCTGCCTGTTACCAGAGCCAGAATCCACGTGCATCCCACCACTGTGATGTCTCTAAGCCTGACTGTCACCAGGCAACTAGTTTCCATAGCGACAGAGATACACTAGACCCTTGACATTCTCAAGAGAGACATGATAGCCTGTCATGAATCCATGGATTAGAGACTACCCTATAATTTCCCCCATAAAATGTAGTAAAGTATGGCTGAGAAATGTAATGAGGATGGTTAGTGAGGGCAGTCACCTAACTCTCAGCTTACCAGGAGGTTTTCCTGAATCAGACTCACAGTCTGCAAGTCAGCACTGTGCACTATTTCATGTCAGATCGGGGTTGGTTGTTGCAGTGGAAACCACCTTATGGTAAACTTGAGAATGCCAAGTGTCTGCTGCTTTTCGAACGACAGAAAGCAGAGAGGGACTGCGATTGAACGTGGTAGACTGAACACTCTCTCTCTCCACTACCACATGTAAACAAGAGTAAAGGAGAAGAGGTGCCAGCCCACAAGGGCAAAGGAGAGGAGACCAAGGTGAATCAGTGATGTCTGTGCAGCTTTGGAAGTTGAGAAGCTAACTGACTTGGCTTGATAGAGAAAGTAAAACCTAGAGATCCGCAGTGGAGAAGCCAATGAGAAATGGACAGACTCCTGCCATTGAACGACACATAGACTCAGAAATCAGTGACATCTGAGGATAGAATGTGGAGTAGGGCCAAAAACAGGAGAGTGATTCCTCAACCCTTTTCACCACAGAACTGTCCCTGCTTTACCCTAACAGCATCTTGGAGAGAACTTTATTCTCCGGAGAGACTGAACCCAAGAAAAGCTGGCTTGGGAACATGGGTACAAAGTATGGGTGGAGATGAGGCAATATATTGAAAAATGGGGATTTGCTGAATGTTTGTAAGCCAGAGGGGGAGCCCCTTGACCTTTTCCTCCTGTTGGCTCTAGGAATGTTGGTAGCTGGGCAAATAGTGACATTTGGGGGACTCCACTGAAACCTCCCATGGCAAGACCCACACATGCACACAGAGCTTCCAGTCGGCTTCTAAATGCCTCACTCGTAAATACGAGCCATCAGCCAAGCACTACAAGATTTTTAAGGAAGGCATCCAATATAAAAAAGCATTAGCCAAGGGAGGGTGGGAGGAAGATGCAAGAGGGAGGGGATATGGGGATATATGTATACATATAGCTGATTCACTTTGTTATACAGCAGAAACTTAACACAACATTGTAAAGCAATTATACTCCAATAAAGATGTTTAAAAAAAAAAAGCATTAGCCAAAATAAAACAAATTGAAGAAGATAAATATATGCAGGGAGCAAAAGAAAATGTAAACACCACCACCATCACAATTGATATCCTCAGAGAAATAAGGGAGGATTTTATACTCACAGAGCAAGGGGCCTTTTAAAAAAAATTGAGATATCAGGAATTCCCTGGAGGTCCAGTGGTTAGGACTCGGTGCTTTCACTGCTGAGGGCGCAGGTTCATTCCCTGGTCAGGGAACTAAGATCCCGCAAGCCACATGGCATGGCCAAAAAAAGGAAAAACTTTGAGGTATAACTCACATACCATAAAATTCGCCCTTTCAAAATGAACAATTTAGTGGGTTTTTTTTTAAAATTAATTTATTTATGTATTTTTGGCTGAGTTGGGTCTTTGTTGCTGTGCGCGGGCTTTCTCTAGTTGCGGCGAGTGGGGGCTACTCTTCGTTGCGGTGCATGGGCTTCTCATTGCGGTGGCTTCTCTTGTTAAGGAGCGCGGGCTCTAGGCACGCCGGCTTCAGTAGTTGAGGCATGCGGGCTCTAGAGCGCAGGCTCAGTAGTTGTGGCGCACGGGCTTAGTTGCTCCACGGCATGTGGGATCTTCCCGGACCAGGGTTCGAACCCCTGTCCCCTGCATTGGCAGGCGGATTCTTAACCGCTGCACCACCAGGGAAGCCCTTTAGTGGTTTTTAGTATATTCACAGGGTTGTGCAACCATCATCACTATGTATTTCTAGTTACATCATCTGTTCAGTCTACCGCATTCAAAAAGAAACCCCATACCCATAAGCAGTCACTCTTCATTCTTTCTCCCCAGACCCTGGCAACTACTAATCTACCCTCTGTCTCTATGCATTTACCTATTCTGGACATTTCCTAAGTGGAATCGTATAATATGTGGCCTTTGTGTCTGGCTTCTATCATTTAGCATAATGTTTTCAAGATTCATCCGTGTTGCAGCATTATCAGCACTTCATTCCTTCTTATGGTTGGATAATATTGCATGTATGGATATTTCACATTCATCCATTTATCACTTGATGGACATTTGGGTGATTTGCAGACAGTGTAAATGCAGAAAACAAGAATGAACTCTTAGATATTTAAAATATATTCCATTTCCTTAAACGAAAATGATTACATACTTTCCAGATCACAAGGATCCATTAGGTGCCCAGAACAATTAATGACAAAAGAGCCTCACAAAGACACATTTTAAAATTTCAAAACGTTGGGGATAAAGTGAAGATTCTACAAGTATCTGAAAGAAAAAGACAGGCTTTAGGATAACAGCAGACTTCTCAATAGAACTCCGGCAGCAAGTAGATAATGGAAAAATTCCTCCGAACATATGAGGGAAGGTTTTTTTAATCTGAAATTATATTTTCAGTCAGTCTATCAATTAATTACGGAGATTAAATGAGGACGTTTTCAAACATGCACATTTTCAAGAAACTCACCTCTTTTTCAAAAGTACCTTGAAAGTGTGCTCCACCAAAACTAGTAAGATGACGTGAAACCCAGGCAGAGGGACATACAGTAAGAATATTTACTACCGTAAGAAAAAGCTTGAAAGGACATGCACCAAAATGTTAATAGCAGTTAGTTAGAATTGGGAGGTGGGAAAGGAGATTACTTAAATTTTTCCATGTGTTTTTCTCATTTTTCAGTAACAGTGCTGTATTGTACCTAAATGACTATATTTGTTGGCAAATGCAGAGAGCCAAAGGCAGGAGAGAGGTCCAAAGGACAGAGAGGAAGGATATGGCTCTCCGAGGGCCCTTTTGGCTCTCACCTTCATTAGCCCCCACTGTGGGTGCCCCTGTCTAACACATCTCACAGCCCCTGGGCCTACATGAGACCTGTGTCTGTCTGTCTGCCCTGCTAGGCTGAGAGCTTCCCCAGGGCAGAGCTGGGTCTTGTTCATCTCGTGTATCCCCAGTGCTAACAGAGCAGGCACAGAATCAAAGCTTGAATGAATGTGTAGAAAGAGAAAGGGAGGAGGAAAACAAAAATAGGAAAGAGAGAATACCCACCAAACATAGACCATAAAGTGAATGAGACCTGGGAGTTGGGATGCAATCAAAGTTTTACAGACCTCCTGGCCTGGAAGTCAGAGAGGTTGATTAGAGATCAAAGAAGGCAATCAGCCCTGGGCATTCTCAACCTGGGGCGAGTGGAGCCAACTCCTGGAGTAAATAATCCCCTAAACATTAGAGTTGAAAGGGACCAGTGGTCCCATAACCAAGGACTTTTATCTTGCAGATCAGGTTCAGAAGCCGAGTTCCGGTAAGTACCCTTGCATAAGTCCCTTCCTGCTCTGGGCCTCAGTTTCTTCCATTGAAAAGCAAGGAGGCAAAATGAGGTGGCTTAGGTGAGCCCTGACCACCTGAGGCTCTTACAGCATACGTCCCAGGAGGCAGAGGACCAACTCACCTTGCTTAGGTGTGGAGGCTGCCTAAGGCACACACCTCCATGTGAGGGTAGAGGATGGGGGGAAAGGCTCTACCTCCCAGCCAGCTCTTTTCATATGTGGAGGCAGCTTCTGAAATGGATATGATGCTGGACAGTTTGGGGCCAGCTCTTTCCCCCCAGGAGGCAGACACTGGCCTGGGACAGCAAGTGCAGACCCAGGCACCTACATCAGATTCACCTGCTTGGAAGTGAGTCAATCTGCAGGTTTCTGGGCTCCATCCCCAGGCCTGCAGAATCAGGGATCAGAGGAGTGGGGTGGATATTTGCATGTTAACAAGCACTCCAGCTGATTCTTGGGCGCACTCTGATTTGAGATATGTTGGATTCAGGGGTCTGGGATTCGGGATGGGAGGTTCAGTGCTCATAATCGAAATAGCTACCATTTATCCAGTACCTACTCCATGTGGGGCACTTTTCCACAACTCTAATCTTCACAACAACCACCCTACAAAGTAGGTATTATTACTCTAATTGTACAGAAGAGAAAACTGAGACCCAGAACAATTAACTTGCCAGACATCACACAGCTAACGAGACAAAGAGCCAAAATTTTGCCTGGGGTCCTTCTTTACTCTCACACTACGCAACTCTCTCGCTCCTTGCTTAGGCCAACAGCTGCTGCTTGCATGCCTCCAGTGTTGGAGGTGACCTGCACTGAGAGGGGGATGGGTTCGTGTAAAGGTGGGGCTGCCGTGGGACAGCAGGACAGAGGGTGTAGAGGAGCCCCCTGCCCATCTCTGCTTTTCCCTTTCCCTCTACTTCTTAGGCTTTCTCAGGCCCCCAGGCACGTTTTGATGGGCGTGAAGCCATCCATGACCTCTGTCTTCCCTTCTTTCCAGCCTCCTATTGTCTCACTAATTAAAGACACCTCAAATAATTCCCCCTGCTGTGAGCCACTGGTGGTGCGCCAGCATCCCACTAGGGAAAGCAGCAGTAAGCACCTGGTACCCTGGCACTGAGGAGACACCTGGGCACTGGCAGAGGCCAGCTGGGGAAGGAGGCAGAGCAGGGGAGAGAGGAAGTAGCCCAGGGACAGGACTGGAAAGGCAGTGATAATTAAGCACCGCAGCTGGAAGGAGAGGGTTCTGGAAGGAGCCAGTGCCCCACCTCTGGGCAGGCCCACACCTTAGCTAGAACTGCTCAGTCCCCATTCTGAGCGAGAGTCCCCACAGCTCCATCACCTGCTCCTGTATTTGACAGCCCTTCCCCCAGGATGCTTTTAGTGGTGACTCACCCAAAAGCCCCCCACCTCAGAGCCTTTGCCCTGCTGTCCCCTCTGCCTTACAGTGACCGACCATTTGGTTTGCTTGGGACTGAGGGCTTTTTGATATTCAGGACTTCAGAGTTAAAGCTGGGAAATGGGGACAGATTGATCATCATATTCTGCCTCCTCCTCCTCATTCAGGTCTCAGGACAGGTCCCTCCTCAGAGAGCCCTTCCTGGCCACCCAGGGTACAGCAGCACCAAGTCACTATCCTATACGATTAGTTCCTGAATTCGTTTTTTAATGCTGCTGTAACAAATCACCAAAAATTTGGCGGTTTAAAACAACACGTATTTGTTGTCTCAGCTCTGTAGGTCAGAAGTCCATCTGGGATGGCTCTCCTAGTCTCTCGGCCCCAGGTTTCAAAAGGCCAAAATCAGGGTGTCAGCCAGGCTAGATGCTTCATCTGGAGGCTCTAGGGAGAATCCACTTCCAAGCTCATGCAGGTGGCAGGTGGAACCCAGTTCCTTGCGGTTGTAGGACTGAGGCCCTGCTTCCTCGCTGGCTGTCAGCACCCGGAGGCCTCTCTTCAGTCCTTGTGCGTAGCCGCTATATCTCAGAACCAGCAACAGGACGCCAAATCCTTGCATGCTTGGACTTCCTTTCTGCTTCCAGCTGGACAAAGTCCTCTGTGTTTAAGGACTCATGTGATTAGATGTGCCCCACCCAGGTAATCCGGGACACTCCCCCTTAAAGTCCACAACCTTAGTTGCATCTGCACTGTCCCTTTTGCTATGTAAGGTAACAGATTCAGCAGATTCCAGGGATTAGTGTGTGAAGGTCGTTGGAGGGCCATTCTGCTTACCATGTTCCTTCAGAACCCTGTCACTATCGGGTGTTTTATTTACCTACATATTTATTCTCCATTTATTGTCTATCCCTCTCCTCCCCATGTAAGCTCCACGAGAGAGGGGGTGGTATCTGTACTGTTCACTGCAGTGTCCCTCGTCCTTTTTTAGTGCCTGGCACATTGGTGTTTGTTGCATGAATGTTATGATGACTATTGGATATGGCAACTTCTGGCAAATCCGAAGAGGTTTCTTAGAGCCCACCCCTCAGCTGGGCAGATGGCAGGAGGTCAGGCAGGGAGACACCTGCAGCTACAGTGGGCCCTCCTGGCAGCTGGGCTGGAAGCCCCTAGCACTGCTGGCTTCTGACCAGCTGCACCTTCTGCGCAGCTGCTTCCCCAGCCCAGCCTCTCTGCCAGTGTCCCCCCTCCGCCTACCCAGAGCCCCCAGACCCTCAGTCTGTCCCTGCCCGAGGATGCCAAAGGGCAGAAGCCTGAGGCTAGGTGGCTGCCCTGAGGGGTGGTGGAGAGGTGGAGGACCAGTCCAGGAGGAGGCAGGGACTGCTTGCCTCAGCTGGTTTCAAAGCCAATCCACCTGGGACTTCAAACAATTAATTTCCCCAGTCTGCAAAACGATCAGCTTCTGAGGGAAAACAGTTAGCCCACTGCAAGTTGTAATTGTCATCTTACTCCTGATTTTAATTTGGACTAATTGAGAGCTAAGTGATTCTGGCTCCCTCCACCTCCCACTGTCCCATGGCCCTGGGCCCTCACCTGCCAGTGGGCGTTTAACCCTTGGCTGCCCACCTTGCACCAGAGACTGAGGGACGTTTGGTGGCTGGTACAGGCTGGGGTTGGGCTGAGCCGGTGCTGGCAGGAGGGAGAAGGAAAGAGAGTGCCTCGGGCCCACAGGGGAGCTGCCTGTTTACAAGGCTCCTAGGCAATCAAAGTTTTATTGATGGAATTGACTACTGACTCGCTCCTCTGTCACAGCCAGTTACCTCTGGCTGCGCAATCTCTGGGGACCCAGCTTCCAGGAGCGTCTGCCTCCCTTGGGCTGGGGCATCTCTGCCTGGCCTTGATCTTCCCCACCCTCTCAGTGCCCCCCTGTGGTGAAGCTGTGATTCTCTGCAGCTGGTAGAGGATCCAATGCCCACCACCTGCTATTCATGGGGTCAGTGTGAGTGACTTTGCATCATTTAGTTCAGCCCCGCTCCTACTAAACAAACTAAGGCCTGGAGAAGGAAGGGACTTGCTCAAGGGCACACAGGGGTCCGGCCTCAGGAGGAACACGCAGCCCATCATGCTTCTTATTGCTTACTTGTCTCTCCTCTCCTTGGGTGCTTCTTTGCTCTCTTGCCCATGGCTTACCCCCAGCACAATGCCTGGCATCCTCCCAGAGGCAGGAAATGAGGCGCATGCAGAGTCCTGAGTCTACCAAGCCCCTCCCCCGACTTAGCCTCACACATTAGGCTGGTTTGATTCATTCATTCACACATTCATCCATCACTGCCACTGTGTGCTGGGAACCATGCTACGTGCTGGGATCCAAAGACAAGACCCATCCCTGCCCTCCAGGACTTCACAGCCTCGTAGTTGTCCTGTGTGGAGCTGTTCAGCCCTGGGTCCCAGCCTCCAGTAGGTCACTTTTCAGTGAGAACTGACTAATCCTGAGGAGCAGCAGGTGAGGGAATAGCTGCTGGCTCCTGGCCCCCGCCTCTGGCTGTGGAGCGACCCTGAGCTCACCCATGTCGTCGAGTTGCTGCTGCTTGAGGAGCTAGGTTTGGAACCAGGAATTCAGGGTCCTCATCCTGGCTTTGCCACTGGCTCTCTCTGTGACCTTCCACAAGTCCCCTCCTCCTTCCTGAAGCCAGGGCCTTGGCTCTGGTGCCTCCACCGCCGCCTTTGGTGACTCTGGCAGGAGCTCACCCGGCTCCACGTTGGTGGAAGGCTCCCGTCTGGTCAGGGGCAGCCTGGGTTAGGGCTGCCACCACCACCTGGTAACCTGAGTCTGTGAGCCTCCCATTCCTCGTAGATAAAGCAGGGCGGATGGTATGAGGCCGGCAGGTGAAGGTTTGCACGTCAGCAGGCAGGCATGGAGCACCTTGCATGACCCCTGGAACAAAGCCTGTGGCGCTGCAGGAGAGGGCGTCTTTGGTGGGTGCCACCGCATCTGAGCGCCATCCTTTAGTTTGGTGGGAGCACTGACTGGAGGCTCGTGGGGAGGTGAAAAGCGCATGGAGGTGGGAATCAGGAGGGGAAGGGATTTCCTCTCAGAGCCTCAGCTTCCAGGCCACTGGGTCACGTCCTCTCCCAGGCTTCCACTGCTAACAGGCGGGTCAGCAGCTGAGATTTATCCCCCAGTGAGGGCAGCCTTGGGAGAGGCCACAGCTTCATCTGGGTTCCACCCAGGCCCCTCCGTCACCGCCTCCTGAGGGAGACACAGACGCAGCCCTCTCCAGCATTCTCTCTGCATCTTCCCCATGGCCTGCCTCTCCCCCTCCCCCTGCCCCTCCCCCTCCCCCCCCCAACCCCGGACCAACCAGCTCCAGCCCTGTGTTGTTTCCCCACTGCTCCTCTTGGCTTTAGCTGGGCCACCTGCCTGAGTTCCTCCTCTCCCTCCCCCACCCGTGTCTGCCTCCACCTGCTGCCAGATCTCTCTCTGCCTGACCTGAGGGAAAGGCCTGGGAAGGTTGGGTCCACAGCCTCAGGACCCCTTCCCCTTGGAGGGCGCTTAGAGCTCATCCCCATAGGCCTGTCTCTTGTCTCTAAAGAAAAGAAGCCAGATGCCTCAGGGTGGCTGGCTCCTCATGGCAGGACATTCCTCCCGCAGCCCCTGCTGCTGCAGCTTGACCCATTTTCCTCAGGTGCCTGGGAACCGTCTTTGATGTATAGGGCTGCACAGATGCGAGAAGAGGGGCGCACTGACCCCAGCCTTCCCTTCCCCTTGCAACGCATACCTGGTCCTTCACTTTCTGCTCTAACATCTCCCGCTCGCCTGCTGATGGGGTTGACAGCCCCCCATCAGCCTGCTCCGGGCTGGGGCTAGGGAGGGCTCTCCCCCTCCCGGAAGTCATTACACTAACCCTCACTGGGATCTCCATCAGTGCTTACCACACACCACCTCCAGAGTGTGTTAGGCAGGCAGGTTCCTGGGTCTCACCTCCAGAGAATCCAATTCCAGAAGTCTGGGTGGATTCCAGGAATCTGCAGGATTAACAAGCACCCTGTATGGTTGTTCTGAACCTAACTCTCGTTTAAGGGGACCATGGACCACCCTCTGTGAAAGGTTGTTTGATCTGGATGTGACAAGAAGAGCTCTGTCCCCTGTTCTTCAAGGCCTTGAAGCTCAGAGTCCGAGAGAGAAGCCATCAGCCCCCAGCCGGACTTGGTCAGAGGCCTGGAGCACTGGCTAACTAGGTCTTCAGGTTGCTGTCAGCACCCTCTTCCTACCTTGGTCCCCCGGTAGTCGGGATCTTTGTCCCTACCCCTGCCCTGGCCTGGGGAGGTGGGAGCCTCAGGAGAGGAGAGGGGCTGGTTGTGGGCAGCAGCTGGGAGCCCGGGCCAGCTCTGCAGGAAGGATATTTACTTCCCCAGGGATTAGGCAATGCCGTGATGCTCCTGGGTAAAGATTTTAAGGCCTTGCCCACCTTCTTTAGACACACTTCACGAGCAGAGCGCTTTGAATTCCTCACTTGGGCTCGCTCGGCTGGTCACAGCCCCAGGCTCCACACCCTGGTGGCGTGGGGGCTTCGGCGCAGCACCCCATGGCCCAGATCCCAGCCCGGAGGGCGGCGGTGTCTGCCGTAAGGCACAGGCACATCGAGCCACCCTAGGAGGTCAGGAACATCACTACCGCACTTCCTCCCTTCAGCCCGCTGCTGCTGCTTGCCCCTCGCAAAGACTCAGGTGAGGAAACAGGTGCGCCGAGGTTGGCTGATTCATACTGTGGGTCACAGAGCTTTGGGGAGCACTCAGAAGTCATCTGCCCTAATCCCTTCATTTTACACTTGGGAAAACCAAGGTGCCAAGGGGTAATAGTTTCCCAGATTCTCATGGAGCGCCAGTGGAAAAGCTGAGCATGCAGCTAATAAGTGATGAGGCTAGGAGAGTGTTCAGTCCTGGCTCCCAGGAATGGGATGGGGGAGCCTTGAGTAAGTGGTGGAGGTGGGATTGAACCTACATCTTTCTGATCCACAGTCTATGCTAGTGCTGTTCAATAGACATATAATGTAAACCACACTTTAACATATGGAGTAGCCACATTAAAAAAGTAAAAAAAAACAGGTGAAGTTAATAACATTATTTAACCCAATATATCCCCCCAAATTATCATTTCAAAATGTAATCAGCGTAACAAAGTTATTAATGAGATACTTCGCATTCTTTTTGCACATTAAATCTGTACAGGCTGGTGTGCATTTACGTGTACAGCACTTCTCAGTTTGGACTAGCCACATTTCAAATGTTCACTGGCCGCATATGGGGCTGCCATGTTGGACGGTGCAGGCCTGTGTTCTTGCTGCGGCTCCTTTCTGCTGAGTCACAGAGTGAGTCGGCATAGAAATCAGAGCCATCTCCCCGCCTCTGCTGCCCCTGGCTTCCTGCTGTTCCTGGGCGCGGTCCTCCTCTTCCTCTGGGCTCCTTCAGGATCGTGCTCTTCCCTTCCCTCTCACCTGCCCATCTTGCAGTCCACCTCTCTCCATAGCTCTCTCCTGGAGGACTTGTTGTCAGACAAGAAACCTTTAAATAAGTGAGACAAAGGTGACAAATGTTCCTCATTTACATTCAAGTTCTCTCTGGCTTTTTGGGCCCTGTTGAATGGCACCTCTATCAAAACATCTCATTTGGAAATGTCAGTGTGGCTTTTGATAAGTCATCAGTCACCGTGATGGCGACTGACAGAGAGCAGTGTGGTGGTATCTAATACGCTGCGGGACGGCTCTTTTGCAATTGCGTAGTATTTCGTTTATTCAATGGGGCATGAAATCTCTCTTGAGGGAAACTATTAACCCTGCCACACCAGGCTCCTCAAGGCCTTCCTTTCCCCTTAACTTTCCAGCCTCTTTTTTTGCCTTCTTGCTCCTTGGCTACCTGGATTCAGAATCTTGCCGTCACCACAGGTTCCCTGGCACCTTCTCCCACTCCAACAGGAGGCAAGCCAGCTGCCCTCCAGGCACCCGTACAGGAGCTGGAAAAGCTGCTCAGCTGCTGCAGGGCCCTGGCTCTGAATCCAGGTGCGGGGGGTGCCTGTGAAGCTCACCTGGACCTGAAACAGTTCCCGTGTGCAAGGAGCGCCAGCCTTCTTCACAGCCACTGTTCATTCCTGGGTGTGATTGCTGGTCCTCCCTCCCTTTACCCCTCTCTCCTTCCTGCCCTCCCCCAGCTCCTCCAGAGTCCCCAGCAGACTGTGCTGCTCCCCAGCTGCTCACGAACCCAGGTGCTTACGATCCCGATTTTCTCTCAATTTCAATGGAAACAAGAGTAGATTTTTGAAAAGGAGCACTAAAAATTTAAGAGAAACAATAACACACATGCAAAAAACAAAAACAAAAACCCAAAAAGCATAGAAGTCCCAAGATTTTCCAGATCACATATTTCTGATCAAAAATAAAGGTACTTAAATCTCTGAGATGGGTTGGTTCAGTCCAAGAAGCTTGTCCCCAGCTCCTTCCCCTCATTTCACCCTTGTGTCTGGACTCCCCTCTTTTCTCACGGTGGAGGGCTTGCCCCCCCTCCCCGCATTTCCTTCCCATGATTTTGGGGTTGAGACTTTGGCCAAGTAGTGCAAGTAACCAAACATGGCGGCATAGAAACAGGGGTGGGCTGAAGCCCCCTGGGTTGTTTATTGCTGTGCTAAGAGAGCCGTTCCCCACCGGTACCTGGAGACTGACGCCTGCTCAGAGGCTTGCCTTGTGAACCTGAACCCCAGTGTGGAATCCTCTGACCCGCATCCAGACATGTGGGAGGAAAGGCTGTCCAAACCTTCCTCCATCCATTCTCTCTGTCTTTGTCGTTGGTGAAGAAGTATCACGCACGCGCACATGCATACACACAATCTTTCAGTGTGAGCCTTTCTCCATTCCTGTTCCCTCTGGATGCTGTGTTATGATTTCTGCAGAAGACAGTATCTTGTGAAGAAAAGAGATATCGTTCTAGAGCTGGACCAACGTGGCTCCAGTTTCAGCTCTGTGCAGCTTCTTGCCTGGCTCTGGGCCAGTGAGTCACCTCTGACCCTCCGTGTCCTCATCTGTGAAATGAGTCGAGGACGCCAGCCTCACAGAGCTCGCCCTAACACTGCCAGTGCTCACGATGGTTAATTCCCCTCCATCCGCCTCCTCTCCCGGTGCAGGTGCAAGGTAGAGAAGGTTCTGGGGTGATTGGCAGAAGCCCTCTGCCCTGACCCCGTGGCTTGAAATAGACAAGTGCAGAATCCAAATGGGATGAGCACATCAGCCTTCTCATTGTCACCTGCTACTCATCTAGTCTAGACACAGGGTTAGGCCTTCTCCAGCAGGACCCAAGCTAGCCACCTTTTACAGATGGGGTGGGTCTGCCCCCTTTACAGGAAGCCTCCTGTTAAGGACAACCCCACTGCCCGCCATGGGCCATCACACCATTTGTTCTTTTACCCCAACTGGCATTTGTTGAGCACCAACCATGTGCCAACCCCTGTGCGAGGCAAAGGGGAAGCCAGGCTAGAGCAGGGCCAGCCCCTGCTCTGGAGAAACTCAAGCTAGGGAGGCAGGCACTCCATGGCTCCTGCTGAACTAGGGTAGGTTCTGGAGGAGCAAGAGGAGGGAGGGCAGGGATTGTTACAAAGGAGGTGACAGTTGAGCTGGCACCGGAGGATCATTAAGAGCTCCCCAAGCAGGGAGTGGAAGGGCATTCCAGAACAGCAAGTTCAAAGGCCTTGCAAGCACAAAAGAGAACAGCCAGTTGCTATACAGTTCAAGGAAAGAGAAGAGGAGGGGAGGCCCTGGAGAGGTGGGTGGGGATGGATGTGGGGGGCTGCTGCTAAAGCAGCCAAGGGGTCTGCCCTTTGGTCAAGGAGAGCCAGTGGCCTCCCTCATCACAAGGAGAGAGATGGAGAGGAGAGGCTGCACGATACAGATGGAAAACCTAGGTGGCAATTATGGGATGTCAGGAGAGAGCACTGTACAGAGGAGAAGGGGCCTTCTGGCGACCCATGAAGGATTGGGAGATCCGGGTCAGTGTGGGCAGACGTGGCTTCTGACTGCCATTCACGTGTTACCAAGAAGCCATTCTCCCCTGGGGTCCCTTTTCTCTGACATTGCAGTAGTGCAGCAGGAGGGTGTAGGTGTGCACGTCCCTATCCATGCCTGCTGTGAAAAAGAACTCATTTATTGATCTCCTGCTGTGTGCCAGCACTATGCCAGATTCTTTGTCAGTATTACCTCATTGAATCCTCAAGGTAACCCTTGAGGTGTTATTGCCATTTTACAGATATAGGAACTGACTCTCAGAGAGGTTAAGTAATTTGTTCAAGGTCACACAGCTAGTTAGAAGCAGAAGTAGGATTTGAACTCAAGTCTTTCCTATTCTAAAGACTTTGTTCTCTCCACTCTGCTGTGTAGAGCATTTGGCTCCCAGCTTCCTGAACCTGATCTCCTTCTAGCCCCTGGGGTTCTGGAGGGATTTATATGACATTGTTGCTGCCTTCATCATTAGAAGGCTGTCACTGGGGTGACAGAGAACAGCAGATATGGAGCTGTCACAACGGGAAAAATGAGGTGACGAGGAAGGCACTTCATCACTGCAGCTAGATTAGAGGCGGCCACAGCTCCGCCTGGCAAAAGACTCCCTGTCATAGTTCTGCTTCAGCTGTGTCCCCAGACTCGTCCTAGCCCCCCTCTTCAAGCAGGTAGAATCCAGGCCTCAAAATCCACTGCTGTTTCTGAAGGATGAAGAGACCTTTATGGAAAGGGGCCAACCCATCATCTCTAGAACTGACCAAGGAATCAGTAGAGCAGTGCTCCTTAGCATTTGGGGGTCATAGACCCCACTGAGGATCTGATACAAGCTATGGACCTTCTCTCCCGAAAAATGCACCCATACGCTCACGCTCACACATGTGCACACAAACACACAATTTCAGGTATTTTCCAGGCTCTTCAGTACATCTGTGGACTCGAGATTAAGTAGGCTTTTTCTCTCTGGAGATGCTGGGGTAATATGTTTATGATAAGCACAGTTGCTGACTGTGTTTACCCTTCTGACCCTTTCCATGTCCTGCAGCTCCTGGAGGAAGCAAAGGAAACGTATCAATAACTCAGATCCAGTAATTGCTTTTCAAGAATGTCTTTGGAGAGGTTGAAGCCCCAGGCCACAGGAGAGATTTGGCTTCTATGTATTTAAATTGTTCAGAGTCCTTCATGTCTATCAGGGCGTGGGTGGGCTGCCTGGACGCTGAGGAGTGGCTCTGTGTCTAAAAATCTGCCAGGATGCTGGCTCCCGGAACCCTGGGAGTTCCTCCTTGCACTGGATTCACTGGAGAATGCTTTGGAGGAGAAAGCCCATTGCAAGGCCCTGAGGTCCTCCGCCTCCTCTGGAAGTTCCTGTCCCTCCCTGGCGGGAAGCACGTGCGCTCTTAATAGAGCTGCCTAATCACTTGTTTAAACTAGACATTTGGTGCGTAATGACTCCTGGCTGGGATCAGAAAAAGCCATCAGCCATCCTCTGCAGGGACCAGACCTGCCGGATGTGGTTTCATTGGCTGGAGGAGCAAGGGGTCGTTCTCCCTAAGGCAGTGCCCACTGTGTGGGAGCCCAGAGATGGGGGAACTTCTTAAGTTTGGGCAAAGACAGCTGACACCTTGCTCCCTTCCTTACCTCTTCTCCTGCTCCTGGACACAGGGTGATCCCAGAATGTGATGGAATGAGAAGGTGGAGAGGCAGAGCACCTGGGGTTGTTTCCCAGCTCTGCTAGGGGCACTCCAAGGGCAGCTTCTGGGACCAGTCTCCTGTGCACCTGACTTGCCACCCAGCTGGAAGAGACAGAAAATCTGCCAGTACCTTAGGCTTCCCAGGCTCTGGGGTATGGCTAGAAAGCCAGCAGATTTGCTATTTGCCCAGAGTTTTGAGATCTGGGGAGAGAGATGCTGGAGAAATATAAGCTACAGCTGAGTTAATTATTATTATTATTTTTATCATTATTACAGACGAGACTGTTCCCCTGTTAATTCCCTGGGAAAATGACTGGAAACGAGCTGGCACTACCCAGGCCTTGAGCCCAGGAGAGCAAGCAATGGCAAAATAACAGCCTCCAAATCTGCTCCTCTCTTAGCTGGTTCACCTGGCCGGGCACCGTGCCTCTCCCCAACACACAAGTGCACACACACAGACACATGCACACAAACACATGTGCAGCCCACGCTGCTCCAGCAGAAGGGAGGGTACATAGCCCCTGGAGCACTTGTTCTTATCTCGGTGGAAGAAAACTGGCCAGGCTATATAGCAGAGCCCTGTGAGAGTTGGGGGAAAGACCCTCTGCTTTAGTTGTTCTGGAGATTTCTGTTGATAAGCACTTTTGCACACATCCATCCCATAGGCTCCCTCACAGCCTGGCAGTTGGTGTGCTGAAGAGTGAGGGCTCAGCATCACACAGTGCTGGACCTGGATCATGGCTCCTACATGTACTAGCTGTGGGACCTGGGCAAGTTGCTTAACTTCTCTGAGCCTCCATTTCCTCTTCAGTAAATATAACTGCCACTCTCAGGGGGTTGTTATGTGGGTCAGATAAGAATTAAGCTTTGTGAAAGGCCCAGTACAGAGTAAGTATTCAATGAAGTTTACCTACTAAAATTCAGAGCAGATATTCTTATCCCCATTTTACAAGTGAGAAGAAACTGGGGCTCTGTGAGATAGTCCCATCGCTGGTAAGTGGTGGAGCTGGGATTAGAATGCTGCTGTTTCCCTGGGAGATTTACATGGTGGCAGTATGGACTTGGGCATCGTCGAGTTGGCCCTTTGCCCTCCCGCTGCTGCCAGCTCTGTCCTCCCTGGCCTGCCTGCACACATGGCCACCCCTCTGGGGACTTCTCAAAGGGGTCACCTGGACAGCACCTGCAGCTGTGGCTCAGTCTCTGCCAGGTGGGGGTGAGGGAGTGGGGATGGGTAGAGGAGACCCGGAAGCCAGAAGGAAGCATCAGGGCCTGGTGGGGGCAGGGAGAGGATGGTGATGGATGAGAGCAAAGTGGAGGAGGGGTGAGAAGAGGGGGGAGCGTTAAGAAAAGAAGTGGAGGCTGGGAGAAGACACAGACCCCACAGCTGGCTCCTGAGGAGCCCCATGGCTGGACTCGTCTGGCTCCGTTTGCTGAGACTACTGAATGCACCTTCCAAGAGGAGCTTCCTGTTGGGTAACAGTAAAACATCCTTAAGCTTGGTGGCAAATCCAGCCATTAAATTTACTTTTCAAACATAATGTGATTGAGTTTATGGTACATGAATTATATCTCAATGCTGCTATTTATATATAATTATGTAATAATTATATATACATGTATATACATATATATATACCTACATATGCATATACATGCATATGTATAAGTTTATATATATATAAAATGGGGTTGTCAAGAACACTGGTTCTTGCCCCTTCCTAGTTGTATGAGCTTGGGCCCAAGGCTTAACTTCTTTTAGTCTCAGTTCCTTCATCTAAGGATTAAAAGAGGTGATGAGTGGCAAGTCCCTGGCAGAGAAAAAGCCCTTAATGAAATTAGCTAATTGTTTTGCATCTGTTTTAGCTGGACAAGGTGTATGCCATTGCCCCTAGTTTAGGATTAAGGAAACTGAGCCCAAGAGAACTGTCTACAGGTCTGGAGGGCAGGCACTGGGTAGAGCTCGGTGAACGTTTGCAGAGTGAAAGGCGTTTCGCCCCTTGCTGGCACAGCTCTGGGCACCTGAAGAGGCTGAGGAGGGAGGCCCTGTGGCCCAGGGGCCAGCTGGATCCCAGGGGGACAGTGGGCCTCCCCAGAACCGCTGGGGCTGGGCTGGACTCCCCTAGGCTTGCTCGCACGGGAGGAACTCTCACAAGCCAGGAGCTGAGAGGGCTGCCAGGGAAGGGAGGCCTCAGGGTGGGGTCCTTGGCAGGCACGCGAGCCCCAGACACGCTTCCGCAGCCGGGAGGCAGGAGCCTGGGTGGGCTCCCTCTTGGGGCAGATGAGCTAAAATGCAGTTTCTTGGCAAGACATGCCTTTTTATTTCCACCTCTCTCTCACCCAGGAAGTTCTTCCCCACATCCAGCCACAGCAGCCTATGGTCTTTCATCTGGTTTCCTGACCTCTGGTCCTTAGAGGAGATGGACTTGGCTTCAGGTCCCAGCCACACACTCTCCCTGAGGCGGCCAGGAGGACAGGTTGGACCCCCTGAACATGCCAGCATGTTCTCAGCGCTTGGGTGTGACCTTTCACGAGGCACATTCACACATTCTAGGTGTGGTGGGTTAGGAGGTCAGGGTCCTGGAGAATGCCTAGTCCCACCCCAGCTTCACCCTGGAATTATCTTCCTAGCTGGGCGCCTGGAGTGGAACCCATTCCGAAGGTTGAAACAGGAAAAAATCACCAACCTTAAGAGGTAACAGGGAGCAGTGTTGTGAACCTCGGCCTCTGCAGTCAGCCTGTCTGGGCTTGCTTCTCTGCTACATACTACTTACAAGATCCTCCTGGGCAGGCTTCGTCATATCGGTAAGCCTCACTTTCCTTATCTGTAGAATGGGGCTGCCAGAAGTTCCTACTCTGAGGGTGTGGGGGGATTCAGTGAGACCCTGCATGGGAAACACTGAGCTTGGTGCCGAGTAGATACTGAAGCTCGGGTTGGAGGCCTGGCCCTGAGATAGCGTGCTGAGAGTGCCCTGTGAATGGTGATGCACACACGGGGTCAGTGCTGACGATCATACCGCCCAGACTGCAGCCAGCAGACCTTATGCCAGGGCCTGATGCTTGGGCTAGGGGGAGCAGGCAATCACAGTTGGGGTCCCCCTATGTTCAGTGAATGCATTCATGAAGCAGCAAGGAGGCCAGAAAAAAACAAAGAAGAGAAAAGAAACCCCAGCAAATTCTCCTCTGTCCTCCCCCAGCTCTGCAGCTCCTGGGGGAACTGAGCTGCATAATACAATGGGATTTAATAAAATGCCTTTAACTCACAAAGTTTGTCTGCTGCCAGCTCCTTAATTAAATTGCCTAATGCTGCTTTGCGATGGCAGCACAAACTCTTGTGTTTAAAGAGCACGGTGTTGCCATGGCACTCCCCCGACAGGACGAGCCAGCTGTGGAGGAGCATGCAGATGAGACATGGGGCCTGGCCCCTGCCCGCAGTATCCAACACACACGCACACACACACACACACACACGCACACGCACACACACACACACACTCTCTCTCTCTCTCTCTCTCTCTTTGCCCGCAGTATCCAACACACACGCACACACACACACTCTCTCTCTCTCTCTCTCTCTCTCTGCCCGCAGTATCCAACACACACACACACACACACACACACACACACGCACACACACACACACTCTCTCTCTCTCTCTCTCTCTCTCTCTCTGCAATAGACTCTGGTCTGGTTTTCCTGGGAAAGGATTTAATCCTTGCTAAGAATGCTGAGCCGAGGCTTTAGAAAGAGGAGACTCGGGGCCATCTGAGCAGAGCAGAGCTGGCCAACTGGTATGGCAGTGGGTCCCAGGCCCAGCCCTGCGAGGCTGGGCAGCCAGGTGTCTCCCTAGCCGCCCGCTCCTACAGCAAGCAGCTGCCTCCATTTCCCCCGGTGCACCATCCAAATCCACTTGTCTATGTGTGATGAGACCCAAGAAGGGTGGGTAACACTGGACGAGAGTCTGATTGGTTTGATGAGAAAGGGGGTATGTTTTTTCACACATGGAGGGCGGAGGAAAGAAACTCACTTGCTTATGGATTTTTCCTTTAGATGCAGTGTTTCTCAGCCCTAGCTTCACAGTAACACCAGTTGGATATTTTTCCCAATATTTTATTATGAAAAATTTCAAATATACAGCAAAGTTGAAGGAATTTTACCGTGAGCAATCATATACCCACTACCTAGATTCTACCATTAACCTTTTATGAGACTTGCTTTATCACATCTCTTTCCATCTATCCATCAATCCATCTTATTTTTGGTGCATTTTTAAGTAAATTGCAGACATTAGTACACTTTTCCCTAAATACTTTAACAACTATGGAGTTCAACTTTATTTTACTGTTTTGTTTTTCTTTTGGTGTAAAATTTACATACAAAGAAATTCTGGGGAGTTTTAATTCCATGCCTGCATTGTACCCCCAGAGATTGATTTTAACTGGTCTGGAGTGGGATGTAGGCATCAGTATATTTTAAAAGATCCCCATATGAATCTATGGTGCAGCCAGAGTTGGAAAACAGAGATAACAGGAGACAAAGGATTGTAATTTTTTTCTCCTAAGGAGAATGTGGAGCTCTGGTTGACCTGTCCCCTGCCTATCCTTCCAACCCCACTCCCCTTCCCCCCGGCACTCTCCGTGCATACATCACATGTCCATGTTTATGCTTCTGTTAGGATGGATCTCTGTGTACATGTGAATCCACTCGTTCTCATGTTAGCCTTATAAGGTCTCATATGTCCCAATGGCAAAATCCATTTCTGTTTCGGATATTGAATAAGTCACAGAGATGAAGCCAAACAAGTTCTCTTATGATGATCAGGGTACTATGATGACCAGGATTGTGGCAGCAGTGGATGAGGGATAATGATGCTAGTGGAGGGTGTTCAAAGTGATGTGTGGTGATGACAGTGAGCGAGGGGGTCCTAGTGATCACAGCTGAGGACAATGATGACAATGGGGTGGTGACATGGATGGAGATGGTGTGCTGCAGGTGGGATGACCACCGTGCTGGTAAATCTCAGGTGACAGCATCATGGTGGTGGTTATCATGTTGATGCTGCTGATGTTTTCCTTCCTGTGAGGGCGGCGTGCAAACAGATGCTCATTCGCCACGCGGATACACATCTGGGAAGAATGTTGGTTGTCGTATGGCAGGAAGCTAGCTTGGTCCCCCCATTTGAGAACCCCACTGCTGCAAGGTGCAGCTCCTTCCAAATTTCTGAGAGGCCACCTGAGAACCTTATTCCCCCCTGGAGCCCTGGAAGAGGCCCCGACAGAGAGGCAGCAGCCCCACATTTAGCCACCCTGTTCCGTTGCACTTTAACAAGACAGCTCCAGCATTAAGTATGAGTGGATCATTAGGAACGTTTATTTAAGATGAACAGCTCTGAGCCAGCCGGACTTGGGATGCCAGCCATCCCATGATCGATAGAGATTTTATTTGCTGCCTGCGTGGTTTCCTGTTCCTTTCATGCCTGGTAAGCTTGAGGGAGGAGAGAGGAAAGTGCTCTGGTTCCTCTCTTAACCCAGGCAGTAGAGGGCAAAGGAATGCAAAACCCCAGCACTCCTATCTCTCACCACAGTACTTAGCTGGCACCCCTCTGCATTGTCCTGGGCTACTGGGATGAGAATGAGGTTGGGATGCTAAGATATACTACTTTAAGTATATATATATCAAATATATATTAATATGTATATATGAATAAGCCCAGGAATTGATGCTGAAAAATACCTTAATAATGTTGTCCAACCCTTTCACTTTACAGATGAGAAACCTAGGGCCAAGTGGGCAACAAATAAAATCTCTGTTGAGAACGACAATAAAAATACTCTTCATGTATGTAATATCTCTAATGAGGCAAAGACACCTCACACCTGTGATCTGATTGGATCACAGCCCTGTGAGCTGGCAAGGAACTTCCTTCCTACCCATCTGACAGCTCCTGAGTCGATCCCAGATCGTTTCCATAGCAGTGAGCCTAGGTGGTATTTGTGTAGCACTCACAGCTCATAGCGTATTTCACACTCATGTTTTCATTAGATCTGAACCAGATCTCTGGACAGAAAAGATGGAAGGAACTAGTCTTATCCCCATTTTTCAGAGGTGAAAACTGAGGTTCATGGAGGTTAAGCATTTTGCCAACCTTGCACAGTTAGTAAGTGGTAGAGTGGGAACCAGAATCCAGGATCCCAGCATGAGTTTACTGGGGCTGCCGTATCAAAGTACTACAAACTGGACTGGATGGCTTAAATAACAGAAACTTAATTGTCTCAGGTTCTGGAGGCTAGAAGTCTGAAATCAGTGTGTCAGAAGGGCGGCAGGACCAGGCTGTGGTCTTTCTGAAACCTGTAGGGGAGACTCCTTCTTTGCCTCTCCCAGGCTCGGGTCCTGGCTTCCCTGGCTCGCAGCTGCAGCACTTCAATCACGATCTCCATCACCACATTGAATTCTTCCTGTGTCTCTGTGTCTGTGTCCAAATTTCCCTCTTCTTATAAGAACACCAGTCATTGGATTAGGGCCCACCCTAACCCAGTATAACCGCATCTTTACTTGATTACATCTGCAAAGACCCTGTTTCCAAATTAAGGTCACGTTCACAGGTTCTGGGAGTGGGACTTCACTGTATCTTTGGCGGGGTGGGGGGGGGGCACAATTCAATACATAACGATCCCTGACCTAAGCCAGTGGCCTTCCACAATGCAGTTTGCATCCTGTGCTCCATCCCATTCATTTTCTCCTCCTCGTCTTCTGCTACCAAGGACGAGGTGCTCCCCTCTCCTGCAATGCAGAAAGTGGGGCTCTGGCTCGGAGCACTTTTCATCATCTGCTCTTCCCAAATGATTACAAGCTACTAAGGTGGACTCATGAAATATGGGCAGGCTTTTTGTCCTTTTTATTCCCAGACAGTAAAAATCATTAAGGCTCGCTCTTAATTAGTTTCATTTCGAAGCTTCTAAATATTGATTTAACCTACACTCCTTTGTACTTGCTGCAGTCACTGAATTATGCCTGTTATTGATCATGAGATGGAAGTGCTTCTATCCACTGGGCTCCGGGCCCTGGAAGGCACTGGTCCCCCAGTGGGTGTGTGGGGCTCAGAAGGCATTGATGGGCTTGGAGGAAAGAAGCCCCTGCCAGATTGGAAAGGGCCTTCCCTTAAAGAAGGGCTGTTCAGCTTAGGCTAGGGGCCAGTTTCTTTCTCTTGGGTTGGCCCAGGCTCAAGGGAATTTGAATAAGAAGTCAGCTGGAAATCTCCCATTCCATTCTGGGCCTGAAGAGAGCTGGGCAGTGGGAGCTGGAGGAGGGTGATGTGGGGTCGGAGTGTAGAGCATGGGCTTTGGCAGCCAGCCAGACCTTGTCTGAGTCCTGGCTTTACCAGCTGGATGTTCTTGTGCAAGGTACCTACCTATCCTCCACATCTGTGAAATGGGGCTAGTAATCCCCATATCTTACTGTGGTTTTGAGCATTGAGTGCAACCACTCATTTCAGAGCCCAGCCCAAGGCCCGGCTCATAGGCAGTCCTTGGCCAATGGCTACCATTTTTAACATTGCCGTCCCACTGAGAAAGTAAGTCTGGACTTGGAGGCACACTGTCTTTTAGCCCTGGCTCCATTACTTGTTTGCTGTATGATCTTGGGCAAGTCACTTAATATCTTTTCCATTAAAATGGGGATAATGGCATCTATGACCTTGCAAGGCTATTGTGAATATCACACAGGATCGTGGAGATGGAAGAATTTAAATTGCAAGGTGCATCCAGTCATAATAGATATTATTGATGGCTATAGTATCATTGCCTTAGATGCCCTCTTGGCTGCCCTCTACCTCCAATATCATGTCCAGACTGTTCTGGCTCCAGCCTGCTGCTCCAGCCTCTTCACATCGCCTACACTCTTGGAAACTAAGGGGGACCACTCAGTTCTTGGAGTTCACTTCATCATTTTTATCCCAGGACCTTTGCTCCTGGTGTCCCCAGTATGTATAGAATGGTCTTCTACCATCTGTGCATCTGCTGACCTAGGCAACACTTCCCTGGGAGGTTTTTTTTACAACAACTTTATTGAAGTACATTGCATACCATCAAATCTACCCATTTTTAGTGTATAATTCAATGACTTCTAGAAATTTCCTCGCAGAATTGTGTTTTCTCCTCCAGACTATGCCCCTGTTGTCCTTGGTAAGTACTTCTGTGACAATTCTTATCATACTTTAGTAGAGTGTTTTGTTTTGTTTTGTTTTTAAATTTGTGACTCCCGCCTGCCCTCCCCATGACCTTGTATCCCTATCTCCTCACAGTGCCAGCATACAGTCAGGGCTCTATTAATGCTCATTGGGTAGAGAGCTTCCTTGTGGCCGGGACAGAGAAGGTGAGAGGGGTCTGGAAAACTCAACTCTTATCTATCAGGATAATGATAAGGAGTTCATCATACACATAGGTTTTTTTTTTTTTTTTAATAACTTTTTATTTATTTATTTATTTATTTTTGGCTACACTGGGTCTTCGTTGCTGTGTGCAGGCTTTTTCTAGTTGCAGTGGGCGGGCTTCTCATTGCAGTGGCTTCCCTTGTTGCAGAGCATGGGCTCTAGGCGTGTGGGCTCAGTAGTTGTGGCTCCTGGGCTCTAGTGCACAGGCTCAGTAGTTGTGGCATGTGGGCTCAGTAGTTGTGGCTCGTGGTCTCTGGAGTGCAGGCTCAGTAGTTGTGGCGCATGGGCTTTGTTGCTCTGCAGCATGTGGGATCTTCCCAGACCAGGGCTCGAACCTGTGTCCCCTGCATTGGCAGGCGGATTCTTAACCACTGCGCCACCAGGGAAGTCCCCACGTAGTTTTAATTGAGCGTTCCTAGCGGGCACTGTTCTCGTTTACAGAATTCTAATCTCATCTGGAGGGTCCTTGGAGGTTATCTAGTCCAGTGATTCTCCATGCGCATACATCAGATTCGCCTGGAGGGTTTGCTCAACCACAGGTAACTAGGCCCCGCCCTCTGAGTTCCTGATTCCGGAGGTCTGGGGTGGGCTTGAGAATCTGCACATCTAACAGGTTTCCAAGTGATGCTGATACTGCTGGTTCAGGGACCTCAGCTTTAGAACCACTGCTCTAGCCCAGCCTCCTCATTTCACAGATGAGGAGCCCGAGGGCTAGAGAAGTAAGAGGACACACTCCAAGGTCTGTCCCAGGCCAGAACTAGAACCCAGCCCTGTCCTGTCCCATGTCCTCTACCACCAGTTCTCATGCCCTGACCTCTCCTTCCCACCCTGACTTCAGAGAAGCTGGATAGGGGCACAGAAGGTCGGATAGGGCTTCTGACAAATGCTCTCCACAGGCCTGACCCTGAGCTGGGGAGGGATGATGGGGGGGCTGCTGAGGGAAAGGCCAGCGGGGCCGAGGAGGGGAGCAGGGGAAGAGGAGGGCCACGGGAGGGGGAGCGCGTGAAGGCGTGGGCAGGGCAGGCCTGGAGGAGGCGATGAGGACTGACAGGCCATTCTTACTGCAGTTGGGGATGGGAAAAAACCCACTGCAGGGCCTCAGCTGCAGCCATTTATCTCTCAGGCCTGCCCGAGACAGCTGACAGAAGGAGAAGGCAGTGAGCCACTCCGAGACCAAGGCTCCTTCCGCCTCGTGATTTATCTCTGAGCTTCATCTGGCAAACCTGCTGATGAAACGAGTCTCCTTTTCTCTCTGCCTCATCAATTTTCATTCTGATTTCATTTTCTTTTTCCGTTAGAAGAGCTTTGGCCTTTCTCCTTGTTTAACTGGTCTGTTCCCCATTTGCTCTGCCTCTTTCTCCTCAGGCCCCCAGGCCCCAAACCCTCTCCCCAGGCACTCCTCCCACACCCACCCCTACCATGCCTTGGTGCTTCTCTCACTACTAGTTCTGGACTCCTGAGTCACAGAGTTGCCCTCGAGGGGCTCACAGTCTGAGAGAGGAGTTGAGCATCACAGTGGATATGGGTTCTTCAAGGATGGGGGAAGGAGCAAGGGATTGATTAGTGGGGCGTGGGTGGTGGTCAGGGAAGACTTCAAAGAGGGGCAGTGTGAGCTGAGACTTAAGAGATGGGAATACACAAGCGGTGACAGGGACTTATGGGCAAGGCCCCTGCATGTGCAAAGGCACGGGGGCAGGAAAGAGCATTGCTTGCATCTCTCTGAAGCCTTCCCTCTCCTTCCGCTGCACCTAACTCCCAGGGATCCACTGTGTCTGAAGGGCTGCAGGAGGGAGCCTTTCAAGAATGCTGCAGGGTCTGCCCAGCACCCCCGGCTAACTCTAGGAAGGGCAGGGAGAATTATAGGGAGAGAGGCGGGAGAGGCTCGAGGTCAGTAGCTGGGCTTGGCTGCCCCTCTGGCTTGCGCCTATGGCCAGTGTGGAATGTCCTCAGGCTGCGGTCAAGCTGGGACATTTAGAGCTCTGCTAGGAGGGGGCCCTCTCGACCCTTCCAAGGAGCACCTGGGCAAACAGAGGAGCTGCTCACCTAAGCCAGGAAGAGTGAGCTGTTGGGTGAGAGTGTGTCAGACATTGGTGATCTGTAAATGAACTGAGTTCTAGAGCCTTCTCGAGTCCTAAAGACTAGAACTGGACCCTGGTTGGAGGCCCCGGGGAGTGCTTAAAGTTGACCCAGGAGAGGGCAGCTCCGTCAGGAAGGAGT
Source organism: Balaenoptera physalus (assembly GCF_965194825.1). Classification (NCBI taxonomy): domain Eukaryota; kingdom Metazoa; phylum Chordata; class Mammalia; order Artiodactyla; family Balaenopteridae; genus Balaenoptera; species Balaenoptera physalus. Next base: position 34,607,017 of record NC_138882.1, read on the forward strand.
GTCAGACTTAGACGGAAGGGTTCCTAGGAGAGGCTGCCTGCGTGAGAGGCCACATGACCATAGACAGGCCGTCTGGTGCGGGCCCGGTACACAGGTGGCCTGGAAGCCAGGGACTGTGCCTCAGACAGACCGAGGTAGATGAAAAGGGAAGAGCGCTCCAGTGAGCGCCAGGCACTTAGCAGGCATCATTCTTGCAGATTTCTCCCCATGAGGTAGGCTCTCTCCCTGCATTAGGAGGAATCTGAGTAAGGATGCTTGAGGTCATACAGCCAGCACCAGGATTCAGATGCAGAGCTGACTCCAAAGCCCTCCTTTGAACCGCTAACCTAAGATCTCAGAGTGTCCACAGGATTTCCAGAGGGGGCGCCTGAGGGAGCTCCAGAGGGGGCGGATCATCGTAGGGTGGAATCCAGAGGCAGAAAGTTAAGTCAGAAGTGCCTTCTCCGTCAAAGGAAGGGCTACAGTGGCCATGCAGCGGCCAGAGCCAGGGCAGGGGAGCCCGGGTGTGTGCCTACAGGAGGTGCGTTCTGGGTCTCCTTCACGAGGCCAGACTCAGGTCCACCTTCTCTTCCGGAGCTCCAAAGCAACCAGCCCCCTTCTGTTCTCGTGCCCTGCCCTTCCTTGCCTTTCTTTCTCTCCTTCCACAGGTATCTTCTGAGCTCCTACCGTGTGCCAGACTGTTGGAGGAACTGGCAACTTGGAGCACAGTTCTTCCCCCGAGGGCCTCACAGTCTGGAAGGAAAGACAGACAGACAAGTAAACAGCCAGTGGATGATGGAGGGACGCTGAGGCACCAGAGGAAGGAGCCCAGGAGAGGCATGGAGGGGTCAGAGAAGGTTTCCTGAGGATGGGCAGATAGTCAGCAGAAGGCTGGCGGCGTGTGGCGGTGGAGCTCAGCCTGGCGCTGCTCTCCAGGCCCCTGCAAAGCTGGCTCCACTCCCCTGAAGCCTCTTTGGTGCAGTGCAACCAGACAAAAATGACTGTGGGCTACCTACTGGCGCCCTCCACTCCTACTTAAGAAATAACGAGGCAGGCTCCCTTCCAGGCAGTAGAATTGCAACACCCTCTGTCCAGGGCCAGTCCAGAGACCTGGGAATGTAGATATTTCTTCCTGGGAACAAGTCCCTTCCCTCCCGGGCCAGGAAAGGGTTTTTACTGGAACTGACTCTTCTCACTCCAGAGGGGAGGGGAGGGCAAGGGTAGACAAGAGAAACCTCATCCTTTCACCAGGAGATGCCCTCTCATTTTTCTCCCTTCTCTCCTCCAGTCTCCCCAGTATCCTCCACTCTTGGAATTCAGCTTCTGGCACCAGAATCATGGAAATAGAAAGGGCTGGTGTATGAGACACAGCTGGGTTCACACTCAGGCTCTTCCACATTCTAGCTGTGGCACCTGGGTCTGATCCCTTGTCTCCACTGAGCTTGAGGTTTCTCTTCTAAAAAGTACCTACTTACAGGGTTGTTGGGAGGATGGGATGAGGTATCTCTAAAGTGGCCAGCAAATAGAAATCCTGCACATAGAAGGCACTTGGGGGCGTCGTATCTTCCCTCTGACACTTTGATTTATGTCATCCTTCCAGCGGCATCAACTAGAGTTGAAGGGACTCACCTCACTCAAAGAGAGAGGCTCTGCAGACTCATCATTTTCAAGCTTTTATAGCTGCGACTCAAGGGCAAAAATGCACGATTTTGCATCACATCTGTCTGTACACAGGTGTGTGTGTGTGTATGTGTGTGTAGAACAGAGGGGAAAAATTTCTCAAAACAACACTTAATCTAGCTACATACAATGCACTCTATTTTCTATTTCATTTTTTTAATGTATATTGTTATCCACTTTAAACTGTTTTCATGACCCACTAATGGGTTGCGATTCATAGTTCATGGCTGTAGAACACCTCCCACCCTTACCAGGAAATTCTGCACTGCACTAGGCTCTGAGAAGACAAAAATAAATAACAAACCATCCTTTCCTCCAGGAGCTCACAGCCTGGTTGAGAACACAGGCTCTCAGAATGACAATAAGGAAGGTGCTGTTACCGTGGAGGTCTGTTCAGAGTCTCTGGGACTGCGGTGGGTGTCACCACCCTTCTAGGAGGGCCTCTGGGAACATGTCACAGAGGAGGTGGCATTTGGGATGGGTTTTTATGGCTGAAGAGGAGTTTGATAGTTGAAGTTGGGGAGAGGTTTTGCTGGTTGAGTGAGAGGCCCGAGGAGGAGAAGGAAATAGCAAGTCTAGTCTAGGAGGAGCATGAGGTGCCTGGGAACGAGCGGGTCACTCAAGGGTGAGGAGGCCGCTGTGAGAGTCAAGACAAGAAATGAAAAGGGCACGTTAGCGTGAGCACTGTGGTGGGTGTGTGTGAGGTGGGAGAGGGACGCGTCACCATGGCGGAGATTTCCAGTCTTGGAGACTGGTGGATGGCAGTGCCTCCTGAGCAGGTTTGGTAGGAGATGTTGGGCTTGGGACAAGTTGAGTGTGCGGATCCTCTGAAATGGGCAAGTGGAGAGGTCTGGGGCAGTTAGAAGTGAGTCTGGGTCTCTCCTTCCTGGTCACTCCCCCATTTGTCCTCTGCCTGGTGCCCCAGATTCTGTAATCAGATTACCTAGGGGTCTGGCAACAAAAAGGGGCCAGCAGTGCTGCCCCAGGAGGTGGCCAAGACCCAGCAGGGCTTTGGGGAAGGGCTGCCAGGAGGTTATCTTGCCATCTTCTTGCCTCAAGGCAGCATGACACTCACAGGCCCAAGTCATAGGATTCCAACCGGAGAGGGGACCCTAGGGCGTAGAGCAATTTCTAGATATGGGAATGGTAAAACAAGAAAGAGGAATAAGAGGAATCAGTCTCCCTTCCTGGAGATCGCTGATTAAGTGTGAGACCCTGAGAAGCTATAGCCACTATGAAGCAGGAGGATGAATTAAGTGAATTTCAGGTCTGAGGTTCTGGTGTTCCCTAAAGCCAGAGTCAACCGTTTCCAAAGACCCTGGTTCCAAGTTGCGATGGAGAAGGAAGGGGAATTCTGGGTTTAAAAGATGAAACTGATTGATGATGATAGAAGTCAGGACAATGGTTAACTCCAGGTGGGGGCTGGACATTTACTGGGAAGGGCCACATAGGAACCTCGGGAGGGCTGGAAATACTTAATATCTTGCTATGGGTGGTGGTTGTACTGGTATCTACTAAGGTAGAAATTCATCAAGCTGTGCACTTGGGATTCGTGCCATTTATATACTCTCCTGTACGTAAGTTATACCATAATAGAAAGAAAAAGTTTCCGACGATAGGTGAGAGATGAGAAGTAGGGGCTAAGATGGGAGGAGAGGCAATGGTGAAGGGGGCAATGAAGGCAACTAACAGGCACGTCATAGACCTTGCATCCTGGCTCCTCACAGCAGTTCTGTGAGAGGGTCTCATCCTCATTTCCCAGCTTGGGTCGTCTAACTTTGTCCAAGGTCACGCAGTGAGCGGCAGAGCCAGACTCAAACTCTGATCACAGAGCCCAGGCTCCTTCCACTCCACCACTCCTCCTTTGCATAAGTTATTTATGGAATTCAGACTCTGGAAGACTAGATAAATGCTGAGGTCTCCTCCAGCTCTGAGGTCCTGGCTGTCTGTGATTAAATGAGAGGTGGGAGTGAGGGGCCATGCTCACCTCTCGGGAGGAGCCGGAGGCCAGGTGTACAGATGGAGCGATGGCCTCCCCCACCTCTGCATCCCCCAACCCAGCGCTTATCTGCTGGTGAGGAGGCTGGAGTTTATCAATGCTACACTCAATTATGCTGCCCATCTGTCTCCGCGGCTCAGGGGGACCTGGCACTGAAGCAGCAGGGAAGGCCAGGCAATTGATCACTGCCGAGCTGTTCCTCCCTCCGGAGGGCTCCCAGCTCAGGGCGGCTGGGCAGAGGCTGTGGGGAGGGGAGAGGAGTTGGGGGAGGGAGAGGCTCTGCATCCACCAGCCACCTGGAGGAGCAACGCTGTCAGTGCTGGCAGGAGCTCGGGACTGTCCTGGGGGCAGGGCCAGAGATGGAGGAAAGAGAGAAGAGCAGCTCCGGCTCCTGATGTCAGCTTCTCCAAAATTCTTCATTTAGGGCTTTGCCAAGGGTTGGAGTTTAATGGGGAGTGTACGGGATCAATTCCATACTTTCTGCTAAATCCAGAGCTGCTGCCGGGAGGAGGTGGGTCCGTTGGGGCTTGCAGAGCCAGCCCTTCCAAGAGAAACTTTGCTCCTGCAGTGGGCAACCCTGTTTCCCCTGCCACTGACGGTCATGGCTCCAGCTGTCCCTGAACAAAGAGGAGCGCCCAGCCCCCAATCCGAAGGCAGGCTGAGGTCTCTGTGCAGCCTGCTGGCTCTGTCTGTCCCTGTGCTTCCAGGCCCAGCCACACACACAGAGGAACAGGGTCTTCCCCGTGTATCCCCCAGGGAAGTCACTCTAGCCAGAAATCAAGGAATGGTGTCTGAGGGGCCCCCACAGGTAGCATCGGGGAGGAGGAGCAGAGGACCCATTCATCTGTGAAAGGATGGCACCTGAAGTAGGCATTCGGGGCCACCAGCCCTGCACTCTGCTCCTGTAAGGCGGGCATTGAGCTGCCAGGCAGTGAACCTTGGCTGGGCTGGTGGGGCAGGTTACAGAGTCAAAGACCTGGGTTTGAACTCTGACCCCACCACGTCAGAAGCTGTGCAAACTCTGACGTGTCAATTAACCTCTCCTTGCTTCAGTTGCTTCCCCTGTAAAATGAGACTAAACAATCCCTTCTCTGTCTGCACACAGGGTTGATGGGAGAGTTACACACTTCACAATTTGTATCCACTCACCAGTACCCTCTGCATGCTCAATCCTACACTTGGCTCACTGGGAACACAAAAAGCATGCAAGACATAGCCCCTACTGCAAAGAGCTTGAAATCCAGTTGGGGAAAACGTACACGTGATAGTCTGAACTCCCGCTCACCCCGGGAGATTATAGATAAAAGACAATTAGCTTTCTCTGCAGCTCCCGCTCCCAGCAGAAATTGCTAATCAAGCCTGCATGAGTGGGCCATGTGCAAGACAGCCTTAAGTGGTGATGGCAGGTGAGTGGGCAGCTCTGAGTTCTATCTTGGAAGGGGCTGTGTGCTCAGCAGTGAGGGGGAGGACTTGTCTGGGCCTTTGCCAAGCCTTGGGACCAGAGGTGCGTACAAACGTGAGTCATCCAGCCGCTGCCCGTCTCTGGGCCTCTGGATGCCGAGCGCCGGCCCGAGGCTCCTGGCTGAGGGGCTGGAGCTCTGGCTCACCACCCGCCCCCCAGCCCAGCCACAGGGGCAAGGAAGAGGGTGAGCCTGGAGTGGAGGGAAAGGCGAATCTCTGGATGTTTTTGTTTTTTGTTTTTTGTGTTTTTTTTTAAATTTTATTTATTTATTTTTGGCTGTGTTGGGTCTTCGTTTCTGTGTGAGGGCTTTCTCCAGTTGTGGCAAGCGGGGGCCACTCTTCATCGCGGTGTCTCTGGATGTTTTTAATGAACTTTTAAATGGCTTCTCGATCCCATCCATATAGCTGAGCATCGGTAGGACAAAGGTGCCAGGACACAGGTGTTGGAGGAGGAGCCTGGGGCTCGGGCAAGGTCTGAAGGCCCTCTCCACCCACCGCAGCCTCTCTCCCCTTACGCACTGTCTTGGGCTCTCCTAATCATTTTGCATTTTTGGTCCTGCCAGAGTGGCACTCTTAAAGGTGTGACGTTTTATCTAGTCCTGCTCACAGCTCCCCATCCCACCTGGGGGCGACACTGGGCCCACAGTGGGCAAGCTTAATAGGGGCTTGTTGAGCCCTGGGCTCCAACTTCTATCCCCCCCTAAGAAGTCCTATTGCTGGGGAGCCTCCCAACCCTGGGAGATGAAAGAGAACTAAGCCTTGCTGAGCTCTCTGTGTGTACCACACCCGGTTCCTTTCATCCCAATGACAAGCTCGTTTTACACATGAGGAACAGATGCTCAGAGCAGTGAACTTTCCCCAGGGTGCTCTGGTAGGAAGTGGTAAGTAATAGTAAGATCTCTTTGCTGGTGGGTTCTACTTTCTTGGGTGAGACCTGGGCAGGAGGCAGGAGCCTCTGGTGTGTACGTGTGGCAGGACCCCAGCCCTAGCTCCGTGACAGGGCCATCCCAGGACTCAGCTTGTCCCTGCTGCCTCTCCACTCACATAGCACACGGCAGAACCCCACCACTCTTCCTGACCGCCGCTCACCGGCCTGGGTGGCTGAGTACTCCAGGCTCCCCTCTGCACGTGGATGTGGGTGTGCATGAGTGTGTGCACGTGTGTTTGCCCTGAGTTTTACGTGTCAGTGTACACACACCCCCACGCAAAACCTCTGTGCATTTTAAGTCATGTTGTTTTTCCCACCTTCAGAAATAGCTGCAGAGGAAGGTGGGAAGTAGTCAAATGTAAACAGGCATGCCGCTCCCTTGCTCAAGGGAGGCCTCCAACTGCTCCCCTCCCCGGCCCCAGCATCCTGGAAGTGGGATGAGGTGGGCAAAGAGCCCCGCTGGCCAGCTGAGAGACACTTGCCTGGAAGGTGGTGGAAGACACAGCTCCCAGCTTCCTGCAGCTCCCTGATAAGGAGTCATCTCCTCAGGGGACAAGAATGGGCACCCAGCCTGCTGCTTCAGCAGCCAGTACAGCTCAGGGTATCCAGGGTAGGGTCGGGCCAGATCTGGGGGCAGAGAAGTACAGTGTAAATGGCACAACCTCTGAATTCCTGTCTCCTGACATTTACCAGCTGTATGGTTTGAGCCAAATTCTTTAACCTCTTCCAAACCTCAGTTTCTTCATCTGCAAACTGGAGGTATTAATGCTTATCTTGTAGACTCTTTATGAGGGTTAAATGAAATAAGACATAGTCTTTGAAAGGTCCTGGCAAATAGCAGGCATTCAATAACTGTGCACTCCCCTGATGTCTGCAGCTGGAAAACTACCCAGTCAGACCTCCACTCAGGAGTCAGACTAGGCCCAGGGGCCCCCTTTGGTTCCCCCATCTTGGTTCTAGGCCAAGGCTGGACTTTCGTCTAGGGCAAAGCATCCTAGCCATGGGTTCTTCTAGAGAACCAGGATTGATTGTCCATACCCGGGAGGAAGGAACAGCAGAGGCTTGGATTCTAGATTGGAGTTGGGGTAGGGACCCAACCTCCTGGAGGAAGGGGCCCTAGGACCATAGAGATTGATTTATACGATAAACCCTCACTGGGCACCTGTCCTGGGCTACAAACATGATGATGAGCGAGACAGGTCCCCAGTTGGGGAGACATTTCCACATGATGTGATCAGGGCTGTGACAGAAGAAAGCATGGGGTACTGCGAGAGCACAAGGCAGGCCCCTTAGTCATCCAGGGGTGGGGAGGGTTAGAAGCAGCTTTCTGTAGGAGGTGACTGACCTTAGGTTGAGTCTTGAAGAACAACTGGGAGTTGTCTGGGAGACAGGAGGGGGGGTGTACGGTAAATTTGACCTGAAAGGTTGGTCACAGTGACTCAGTAGGATGGCAAAAGCCAGGAGAATTGGCTGAGGCCAGATCACATATGGTCAGGACTGACTGAGGTGCTCAGACCCAGGCTTCTTAAACCCACCACCTCCTCCTGGCAGTTTGGGTAGGCTACAGGGGAAGGGAAAGCCCCTGCCTCCAGGTAGGGAACTTGGCAAAAGCCAAAGCTGTCCCCTATCCCCAGAGAGCCTAAGCAGACCCCAAGTGACCACCCCACTTCCCCAGCCTGTCTGGGTGTGGGGTCAGGGTCCACTGCCTTTCAACTTTCAAAGTCCTGGGAGTGCACCCTGGAATTTAGAAGCCACGTTTGTTTCTAACACCCTCTACCCACACTGCTCAGAGGGATGTCTGAAAACTGTCACTTTATTTCCCATTTACTCAGTGAGGAGAGATGTGAGGAAGGTTGGAGAATCTACTCCACATCTCTCTGGGCTCAGAAGGACTCTGAAGATGACAATTTCAGCCATCCCCTCTCCTCCACACACACACACACACCTTCTGCGAGTTATCCTGGAAGCTTCCAAGGCTCAATCTCTTGCCCTTTCCTTGAAGACTCCCAGTCTCTCCCCCAGCAGATCAAAGAAAAGGACAGCAAAGCCTAAGGACTGTAGGACAGAATCCAGGAGCCCTGGCTCTGATCTTGTCCACCCCTCTCAGCTCCTTTGACCTCTTGAGTCAAACAGGGGAGACACAGGAGGAGGGAGTAGATTCTGCTTCTCTGCAACCTCCTTAACTCTGCATCCTCTTCTTCCAGGGCTGCCCCGATGGGGCATGGCAATGAGTGAGCAGACCAAGCCCCAGTGGACAAGGATGGACAGCCGCACCCGGGAGGGCAGGAAATGGTGCCCACCCATCCCCGCATAGAATGACTGCCCAGGGAGAGTGGTTCCCCGGGCCCTGGCAGGGCTGCTGACCCTCAGCCTGCAAACCGCTAAGAGCACAAGGACTCCAGACTCTTCTTGTGAATGGTCCCCTGCCCTGCAGCTCCACCATGAGGCTGCTTGTGGCCCCCCTCTTGCTAGCTTGGGTGGCTGGTGCCATTGCCACTGTGCCCGTGGTACCTTGGCACGTGCCCTGCCCCCCTCGGTGTGCCTGCCAGATCCGGCCCTGGTATACACCCCTATCGTCCTACCGCGAGGCCACCACGGTGGACTGCAATGACCTATTCCTGACAGCTGTGCCCCCGGCGCTGCCCGCAGGCACGCAGACCCTGCTGCTACAGAGCAACGGCATCATCCGCGTGGACCAGAGTGAGCTCGGCTACCTGGCCAATCTCACAGAGCTGGACCTGTCCCAGAACAGCTTTTCAGACACCCGAGACTGTGATTTCCGTGCCCTGCCCCAGCTGCTGAGCCTGCACCTGGAGGAGAACCAGCTGACCCGGCTGGAGGACCACAGCTTTGCAGGGCTGGCCAGCCTTCAGGAACTCTATCTCAACCACAACCAGCTCTACCGCATCGCCCCAAGGGCCTTCGCTGGCCTCAGCAACCTGCTGCGGCTACACCTCAACTCCAACCTGCTGAGGGCCGTGGACAGCCGCTGGTTCGAGATGCTGCCCAGCCTGGAGATCCTCATGATCGGCGGCAACAAAGTGGACGCCATCTTGGACATGAACTTCCGGCCCCTGGCCAACCTGCGCAGCCTGGTGCTCGCAGGCATGAACCTGCGGGAGATCTCTGACTACGCCCTGGAGGGGCTTCAAAGCCTGGAGAGCCTCTCCTTCTATGACAACCTGCTGGCCCGGGTACCCCGGCGGGCGCTGGAGCAGGTGCCTGGGCTCAAGTTCCTAGACCTGAACAAGAACCCGCTCCAGCGGGTGGGGCCCGGGGACTTTGCCAACATGTTGCACCTCAAGGAGCTGGGGCTGAACAACATGGAGGAACTGGTTTCCATTGACAAGTTTGCCCTGGTCAACCTCCCTGAGCTGACCAAGCTGGACATCACCAACAACCCCCGGCTGTCCTTCATCCACCCCCGCGCCTTCCATCACCTGCCCCAGATGGAGACCCTCATGCTCAACAACAATGCTCTCAGTGCCTTGCACCAGCAGACAGTGGAGTCCCTGCCCAACCTGCAGGAGGTGGGTCTCCATGGCAACCCCATCCGCTGTGACTGTGTCATCCGCTGGGCCAATGCCACGGGCACCCACGTCCGCTTCATCGAGCCTCAGTCCACCCTGTGTGCCGAGCCACCAGACCTCCAGCGCCGCCCAGTGCGGGAGGTGCCCTTCCGGGAGATGACGGACCACTGCCTGCCCCTCATCTCCCCCCGCAGCTTCCCCGCCAGCCTCCAGGTGGCCAGTGGAGAGAGCCTGGTGCTGCACTGCCGGGCGCTGGCTGAACCAGAACCCGAGATCTACTGGGTCACTCCAGCTGGGGTTCGACTGACGGCTGCCCGGGCAGGCAGGAAGTACCGGGTGTACCCTGAGGGGACCCTGGAGCTGCGGAGGGTGACAGCGGAAGAGGCAGGGCTGTACACCTGTGTGGCCCAGAACCTGGTAGGGGCTGACACTAAGACGGTTAGTGTGGCTGTTGGCCGGGCTCCCCTGCAGCCAGGCAGAGGCAAGGGATGGGGTCTGGAACTCCAGGTGCAGGAGACTCACCCCTATCACATCCTGCTGTCTTGGGTCTCCCCACCCAACACAGTCTCCACCAACCTCACCTGGTCCAGTGCCTCCACCCTCCAGGGCCACAGGGCCACTGCTCTGGCCCGCCTGCCACGGGGTACCCACAGCTACAACATCACCCGCCTCCTTCAGGCCACGGAGTACTGGGCCTGCCTGCAAGTGGCCTTTGCTGATGCCCACACCCAGTTGGCATGTGTATGGGCCAGGACTAAAGAGGCCACTCCTTGTCACAGAGCCTTAGGGGACCAACCTGGGCTCATAGCCATCCTGGCTCTCACCATCCTCCTGCTGGCAGCCGGGCTGGCAGCCCACCTTGGCAGTGGCCAGCCCAGGCAGGGAGTGGGTGGGCGGCCTCTCCTTCCAGCCTGGGCTTTCTGGGGCTGGAGCACCCCCTCAGCCCGGGTGGTATCTGCACCCCTTGTCCTGCACTGGAATCCGGGGAGGAAGCTGCCCAGGTCCTCAGAAGGGGAGACGCTGTCACCACCATTGTCGCAAAATTCCTGAAGCTCAGCCTGTTCTCAGCAGTAGAGAAATAACTAGGACTACTTTTTACCAAAAGGGAAGCAATCTGGGCTAGGTACCCTGCCAGGAAAGTAACATGGACCCACATGCTTGCGGCCTGGCAGCTGGACCAAGACAGCCAGCTTTGTGGCCCTAGGGGGATGCTCCTGCAGCCTCCAGAAACTGCCCTTACCTTCTGGGGGCCCCTCCGCTGCCATTCTGAGGAGCATCTCCAAGGAACAGGAAGGACTGTGGCTAAAGCTGCCCACCTCCCCAGTTGTCTGTGTGCCCAGAGGCTCCTGGGCTTGGATGTCCCCTGCCTGTGTCCTCAGGCCCTTGGCCCACAGGATGCACCCCCTCCTCTTCTCTGTCTCTGTACAGTCTCAGTTGCTTGCTCTTTCCCCTTCTGGGCAAGAGCTGAAGGAGGCCTCTCCTCCCCACCTCGGGGGACTGCTCCCAAAGTGGGGCCCCAGTTGGATGAGAAGGACATGTGGGAGAGGGATGCCCAGGAACGCCTCTTCCCGGCACCCGGTCTGCACTCTGAGGTTGACTTTCTATAGGCAATTTTGTACCTTTGTGGAGAAATGTGTCACCTCCTCCCAACCCAATTCACTCTTTTCTCCTGTTTTGTAAAAAATAAAAATAAATAAGAATAACAATAATAAGGGGAGGGGAAGGAAACAAAAGAAAAATAATCCTTTGAATACTGAGTATAACTAAAGAGCTCTCTGCTCTGAATCTCTTCAAAGCCTGAGGGTGACAGAAAGAGGGGCTGGATTGGGAGAGGAGGGAGGGGAGAGAGAGGAACGTGGTACTCGAGAGCACAGGTTTTCCCTTTAGGTTTGAATTCTGACCTGTCAGGCGCCTCTGGGCCTGCTCCCCAAAGGGCCTGGAGACCTGGAGAAGAGGGACAAAGAGCAGGAGAGGCTGACAAGAGAGGAAAGAAGAGACAAGGAGAGGGTGGGAGAGGAAAATGGAGGAAAACCTGGAGATGGAGAGAGTGGAAATTTCCATCACCCAATGTTGTCACCCCTTCTCTTTCTGTGATAAGCAATTAACATGCCAGTGCATAGGAAGCACTTCCCATCCTATTTCTAATTAAACAAACCCAAGAGGCAGAGTCATGCAGAGAATTGCAGATCATCGAGACAGCAAGAACTTGGGCTCACTGGGGCAGGAGGGGGTTGTGGGGTGATGGAGGATTTGGGGAGGGGAGGGCTGTGGGACAAGAAAATTGCTGCATTTATCTTTCTGGTCCATTTCAGTATAATCTGCAATGAGCCTGGCTTGCTTTTGCAGTATTTTTTTTTTCATGGATTGACTTCTTAGGACCAAATGTGAAGAGAAACATCTGTTGGAAAAGCAGCAGAGCCAAGGGGAGGGGCTGCTGTGGCCAGCCGAAGGACGGTTCCAGAGCAAAAGGCCGCTGGGCCACAGGTCTTGTTTCTGAGATGGGTCTCTTGAGACCAAAAAGAAGCAACACGTGAACCTGACGTCTCCTGCGCTACAGACACGTTTAGCAGACGCGTAGGAAGCGGGGTCTAAGTCACCCTAAGGTTGCAAATGTAGACACAGGTGGAAGCCAGACCAATAGAGCATCAGGCCCCATGGAACCTAGAAAGAGAACACTCACCCCAAGCCAGAGGATGCTGCTGCTCCCTCGGTAAGCACAACGAGACCAGGGTTCCCTGAAGACCTTCAGCAAACTGCCACTTTAGAAGCCTTTTCCTCTTGGGCAGAAGGGTCCTCACACATCAGCCTGCATCAGAATCCCCTGAGGGCTGGCTGAACACAGACGGCTGGTCCTACCCCCAGAGTTTCTGATCCGGATTTGGGTGGGATCTGAGAATTGCATTTCTAACAAGTTTTCGGCTGATGTCGATGCTGCTGGTCTGGGGACCCCACGTGCAGAACCATGGAGCTCCAGCCTGCGGTGGCTAGAACGTCTCACTTCCTCTGCTCAGGGTCCCGGCTTTTTTATAGACAGCAGTACAGGTTATGGTCCCGTGAGAGACTTGGGGAGGGGCTGGAGGATGGTCCCTCAGCTCCTCCCCCCTCTACTGCTGGGCTACTCGGCCCCATTTCAAAATGACAGCCCACTGCCCTGAGTCACCAGGCTCCATCCACATGTGCTCTTTCCCATGGGCAACTTACATGTTCTTTAGGGGAGGGAGCTGGGAAAGCTTTGGGACCATCATAGCCAAGTTCCGGGCAGCCACGCCAACTAACTGGGGCTGGCCTGTGGGATCCAGCCTATTTGCCATTGGTGAGGGTTCATCCTCTGTGATCCAGAGGCTCTGTGGGGAAGAGGCAGGCCAGGGCCTGTGCTGATCATGGAAAACTGAAGTTAGAAATCAACGCCTCTCCTGTCTAGGATGAAGGGCAGGTGCTGCCTTTCTTGATGGGCCCACATGGCAAAGAGCATCCTGGTGCTGGTCCCGTAAGCACCCAGAGCCCTGTAAAGCCTGTGAGCCCTGCAACCCTCTCCCATCAACTCCTCCCCTACCACCCCAGAACTCCTCTAAGACCTCAGGGCTGGGTCATAGCAACCCAAAAAGTGACCCCAGCACACCTTAGATCCTGCAAGCACGAAATACTTGTACCTGTGGTTGGAGGATGGAAAGGCTGGAAGTTGAAAGACATCTTTGCTACCCTCCTTTCCCGAAGACTCCTCGGTTATAGGCAGGAAGCCCTGAGGGAACCGTGGAAGCTGTGAGCCCTGAGGAAAAGGGCTGCAGCTCTGGCTCCCAGTTTCCATGTCCTCAGGGGCTCCCTGCACCGAGCCCTTGAAAATGAATCCCTTCTTGGTGGGGAAAGGCAGTTACGGTGATTTAGCCCTTCTCTCAGATGAATTCCCTGGTCCTGAGCATGTGGCTGCCCCAGAGAAGTGAGGTGAGCTGGGGAAAGGATGTGAGTGAGTGGCCTCTTTTCTCCTGGAAAGAGAGCTGAGCTGCAGGGCCGTAGCCAGTTGCGGAGGGGGAGGAATGGCACTTTGGGGTTGCTGTGTCCTAGAATAGCTAGAAACTGAGCAAATGAGAGCAAGCAGCCTCTCGCCTGGTACAGAGCTGGGCACGTGGCTCAGGTGTGTTGCAACCAGGTGAGAGGACAGTGGGACCATGCCCTGCATGTCTGTTAACGCAGCCGAAGTGGCATTCGAAGTCTTAGCTTTCAAACTAGTCTGAGTGCGTGGGCAACTAAATATGCTGGGTTTAAAACAAACAAAACGGCTATTTAGCCTGGTCTCTTCTGGACATTTAAGGTAGCTTTTTTTAAACCCTAAATAGAAAGCAGTATTTGTCACTGTTTGAATTTTAAGTTGTTACAGAGAGCCTGTCATTTCCATCTATTGAGATGATTTCAAAACCCAGCTCAGTTGTTGACTGTATATGTCCCCGGCGGGAGCACGCCACTGCAGGATCCTATCCTGCCTTTCTGTCCTCAGCCGAAGCCCAGACAGATTGTGGAGCAGACTCGGGCCAGGACACAGTTCTGTGGCTCACCACAGCAGCCTTCCCATCAGCCCGACACGGGCCCATCAATCAACCCATCTGAGGTGGCCGCTCAGCCAACTGTCAATACAAACCACTTAAATACACTCTCTTGCAGCCCACATTCCTGCATTCTCCCAGGAGGCGGACTTCCTGGAGGTCTGTGCCAATAGGAGGAGAGAGTGAGTGTGAGGCAGTCCTGGCAGCTCTCACACTAGTCCCTGTATCGCAGAAGTCAATGAGGTTGGCTGATCTAGTGTAGGGTGACCAACTGGGACTTTGCTGGTCTCAGCACTGAAAGTCCCTTGTTTCAGGACCTCTCTCAGTGCCGGGAAAACCAGGACGGTTGGTCACCCTGGTCTAGTGACCTCTTTCTAAGTGTACCAGTCACCTTCCTTCTTCCCATTTTCCCTTCTGCCTCCCAATCAACAAATATTTAATGAACGTGACTATGCGGTTGGCACAGTTCTAAGAACTAGGGGTGCAGATAAAAATCTCTTGAGCCCATGAACCTTGCATTTTAGTGAGGGAAGGAAGTTGATGAACCGGACAAATAAGTAAGAATATATAGCATGTTGGGCGGTAGTGAGTACTATGGAGAAAAACATAAGTCAGGGAAGAGGATGAGTCGGGATAGGGGGGTTTACATAGCGGGGTTCAGGAAAGACCTTGTTGAGAAGCTGACATTTGAGCAATGCTGTGGGGGAGGGAACCAACCAGTTATCTGGGGGAAGAGTGGTCCAGAAAGAGAGGAAAGTAAGGGAGAACGCCAAGAGCAAGGACGCTGTGTCCGGAGCAAGGGGGAGGGGGGCAGGGAGAGGACCTGTGAGACCTGAGGGCAGAGAAGTAGCCAGGCAATCATGCTGGGCCTCATCGGCCACTGGAAGGACTTGGATTTTCCTTCCAGTAAGAGGGGAGACACTGGAGGGTCCTGAGCAGACGTGGCATGATTTGACCCAAGCAGATCCCTCTGGTTGCTAGACTGAGAACAGAGCATGGGCGTGTGTGGTGGTCGAGGGCAGAAGTGGAGAGGTCAGTTAGGAGACCACTGCAATAATCATCTCCGTTTAACCATCGCTTCTAGAACTTTGCCGGGGCTGGACACGAAGTGTACCTCTCTTTCCTGAATCTATCTTTTCCCCTATTTTTGAAAATCAAAGCCACATTTACTCTTTCGCAGGATCCTGACCGCTCTCTCTCTCTCCCCACGGTTCTTCAAGGCAGCTCATGTAGATCAAGGATCCTCCATCACATCTGCTAGTTGTGTCAGTGCCTCATAACAGAGACCGGAACTTATGTAAGGTAGTGAGGGATGATCCTCACTGGTTTTAATTTCCATCTTGTGTTTGTCGTTCAAGCAGTCAGTCATTCCAAGGGAGAAACAGCAGTGGCAGGAGTCCTTATCCTGCCTCTTCCCTGACAGCGCATTGCCGTGGAGTGTTGCAAAGACACTGCAAATGCAATGTGCTGACAACGCATTGGCTGTTCCAGGCCTGACGTCTACCTTCCTTCTTGATGATTTTACCAAAAGAACGCTTGTGTGTTCCTCATAAGTTTCACACATGTCAGATCAACCTGTCCTTAGCCTTCCCGGTACGATTGTTACCCATTTGGGCTATCCTTTTACAGATGCCCTTTGATTAAGAGTATCTCCTTGTAATTTTTATAGAATGGTAATAATGCCTAAAGTCAACCATTTACTATGTGCTAGCCACCCTAGTGGGGATTTCACATGCACCACTTCATTTCACTCACAGGTACCTTATAAAGTGGGTACAATTACCCCCATTTTACAAATTTAGATATCAGAGCCCAGAAAGGCTAAAGGACTTATCCAAGGTCACACAGCTAGTAGGTGGCAGAGTCAGGATTCAAACGCTGTCTGATTCCAAAAGCTCTTTTCTAACTACTGCTCTGCTATATTCAAATTTATACACTTTAAAAGTATGTCAATAGTTTTCGAGAACTTCTAAAATCTGTGTGCAGATTTTAGAGCACTCTCTGTGCAGCCACATATATTTTTAGATGCTGCCCTCTTTTTTTAAACTCAGGATAATTTGTGGCTTTATTGTCAGGACTTCAGTTTTAAAACCTCTTGAACTATATTCTCTTGGGAATCATAGCTTATAATTCTTTTCTCTGAATTTTTGGAACATGCATTTTAGAAGCCTGGGTGTCTGATTTTGCCCCCTCATCCTTTCCTTCCTTAGATACTGTGAACTCTAAAGTTCCACAGCAGCTTCCTCTGGAGGTTCTGGTCTCTCTCCTCACCAACTGGTTCTTCTTTGTTGATCAGAACTGCATCCAGAGCAGCCCTTGCCCACGGGCTTCCTTTTCTTCTGAGCTCAGACGTCGGCTGGCCAAGTCAGGAGCTCATCGGAGGCTCAACATTGAGCCGAGCAATGCACCAAGCAAGTATCTAGGTGGCAGGAGTCCTGTCACTGCTTCCTCTGGCCTCTGTGCCCATTTTATAGCATCAGTTAGGAAATACGGTCCCCATGGCCTCCTTCTGACCCAGTGGCCCGTATCATTCTCATACCACAGGGCCCTCCTGAGCCATTCTCCTTTCATCTGCATCCAAAATCTGGTTTTGCTTCTTGTGAACGTCCATTGCCTTGCTACAGCTGTGAATCAGTATCCACACCCTCCGCCTCCACCACACACTCCAAATCTTTGTGTCCCCCCCAGGTTCCCTTTCCTATAGTCCCCAGCCAGGGAACCCAGAGCTCCCCTCTGCCTTGTTTGTCGAAATTTCCAATTGCCATAGTCCCCACCCCTACTGTGCACAAAAAGAGACCTGGTTGTCTTGCTTGTGGATGTCTTAGAGCACGAAAAGCCAGTGTTGGGAATGGCAGCTCCCTTGGCAACAAGAGAACACAAGTAGGTTGAGGAAGTGCTAAGGCACTATTCCTCATTCCTTCATTGCTACCCTCAGAAATCAAAAAGGATCAGGCTATCAGCCTGTGAGGAGGGAAGAAAGAACCTAGGCTCAACCTACATGATAAGAATAAGGGGCAGTACGTGGTGGCACATTACTAAGCTCATTGATATTTACTCTCTCTTGCTCTTAGTAATAACTCAGTGAGTTATGCTGTACAGATATGATTATTATTCCCATTTTACAGGTAAGGAGATCGAGGCTTGGAAATTTTAAATAACTTAACCAAGGTCACACAACCAATAAAGGTAGAACTGGAATTTGAACCCAAGTCTTCTAATTCTGAATTCCCATGCTCTGCTCACCTACCCACACCATGTTCTCCACCAAAAACAAGGAGTGAGTGGCGTGCACTCCTCTCAGGGCTGGGGGACGTGGTGTGAAGCTGGGTGGAAATAACCAGGTACTGACTACAGAGAATAGAGAGGAGATGGAATCACTTGTACTGACAAGGATCACAGAAGCTGGGTGGGCAGGAGCAAGAGCCCACAGATGGACTCCAGGACCGTGGAGGCGGAGCTGGCCCAGGCAGAGGCGCCACAGCTGAGAAGGGTAAGCGGCGGCAGTGCCTGGCTCCAGGGCTCAGAGGCCACTGCTTGGCGAAGTCCCACCTCTCACAGCTGAAGCCAGCCTCACAGAGTCATCTGGTTTAGGCCCCTGCCTTCTAATGGCCTGGCTATGATTATCTCTGTTGATTTCATAGTGAGAAGAGGTGGGGAACCAGAATCTCAACCTTTTGGCTCAGGGCAGGGCTGGACTAGGGCCCTCCATTGAATGAATGACTAGAGCCAGTCATTCAAAGATGGACTTGGAGAGTCCATGGGCTGCTGTGAAGGCTAGCAAATTTTTCTGTGCACATGCATACATGACATTTGCTGGAGAAAGGGCACCTTGGATTTAATAAGACTCTGAAATGGGTCCAAAACCCCAGAAAGATCAAGAATTACTTCATTAGAGGGTACTAGTGTCCCACTCACAGCTGTAGAACTCGAGACTCTAGTTGGGAGTTGCCAAGGGAAACAGAGCCACCCACAACAATTTGCAGGTCTGTCAGGGAGGATTAGGTTGATGAACATTCGCCATCTCTGCACCTAAATGGATTCAGATTTGCTTCCATAGACATTTCCTTTAAAATAAGGAAGACGAAGTGAAGTCTCATTGTTTTCATTTGCAAAGCAGGGGCTCCTATGTCTGCCCCTAACGTTCAATCAAATCTTCAAGCTTTTAGCCCATCAAAACCTACAAGCTCGGGCTTCCCTGGTGGCGCAGTGGTTGAGAATCTGCCTGCCAATGCAGGGGACACGGGTTCGAGCCCTGGTCTGGGAAGATCCCACATGCCACGGAGCGACTGGGCCCGTGAGCCACAATTACTGAGCCTGCGCGTCTGGAGCCTGTGCTCCGCAACAAGGGAGGCCGCGATGGTGAGAGGCCCGCGCACCGCGATGAAGAGTGGTCCCCGCTCGCCGCAACTAGAGAAAGCCCTCGCACAGAAACGAAGACTCAACACAGTCATAAATAAATAAATAAATAAATAAAAGAACGTGAATTTCTAAAAAAAAAAAAAAAAAAAAAAAAACCTACAAGCTCCCTAGAACTCCACTGCACCTCCCACATCAGCCCCATGGGTCCCCCAGCCCCGAGAGCCATATGAGAGCTCACTCAGCCACTTAACAACTTCCGTCTGACAAGCATGTGCCCAGAGAGGGCACAGGATTCACCCAAGTGCCTTGGGAAACCCAGGCTCAAGCCCTTCTCTTTAATCTTGAGTAGATTAGAATCATCCATCCTGTTCTATTTCTCCTTTACTCCCCTTCCCCAATTCCTCAACTTCTCTGACCCCCCACTCACACACATGAGCTGTGTGCACACGTGCATGTCCATGTGTTTGCACAAACACACACAACTTTGTAAATGTCATTTGCAGCTCCGTTCCAGTCCCCATTCTACACGCCATTTGCCTGACGCTATTTTAAGCACCTAATAAAACTGTTTTAGAATGAATCCTCGGATGTTCTGCCCTTTGCTTCCCCAGGGCAAAAGCATTTGGGCTCCAGATGGAGCTATGTGTTGGCACCACGTGAAGAGAAGGAGAAAGAATCAACCCAGGATCAGCAAGAGATCCCAGTCTCCTGCCCATAAGCAGTGTGGTGTGTCTACACAGAGACATACACCTGGATTGAAATCCCTGCCACGATCTTTACTATCCCTGAGACCTTGGGGTGCTGACTACACCTGTCTGCCTCATCTGTGAATGAGAGCTGCTAGTACCTCCGTGGTTCTCAGCCTGGAGCACACATCAGAATCACCTGGAGGGCAGTCAAAACGCAAATTGCTGGGCTCAACCTGGAATCTGGAGTGAGGCTTGAAAATGTGCATTTCTAACACAAGCTCCCAAGAGGGTGCCGCTGCTCCAGGACCACTCTATGAGAAACAGTGACCTAACTCATGAGTTCCTGTGAGGATTAAATGAGAAAATAGATGTAAATCACCTGGCACTTAGTCAGGTAGCAGTTCTCAACCTTGGCTGTGCATTAGAATCACCTGGGGAGCTTTGAAAACTAGGTGCCCAGCAACTGCAGACCAATTAAATCAGTCTCTAGAGGTGAGATACAGACATTACTACTTTTTAAAAAAGCCTCCCGGTGACTTAAATGTACAGTCAAGGTTGAGAGCCACTGTAGCAGGAGCTCAATGCATTTGAAACACACTGTATGAGCTGCCCAGCTGCCCCTCTTTCCAGCACCTCTAATCTTTCCTCAGAGCCCCATTGCCCACTCTGGTTCCCCTGGGAAGGACTGGGGGAAACTTAACCTTGGCTTTGGCTGCTAGAGTGGCCAGGTGCTGAGGACCATTTGGAAGATGAGAACTGGTTCATTCATTCAATCCACCCAGTCATTCATTCATTCACTAACAATCAACCAAGCTGCTATGACTGTATTTATGAGGTGCTTGGGGACGTGGGGATGAAAAGAATCCAGTCCTGTCCACAAGAGTTTGTGCCCTAGCACAAAAGATGTAGAATAATCGCCTCTCAGGTTTGGAAGTGTTCTCTAGCCTCAGCTCCCACCCACCATAGGAGTTCTCTCCACAACGGCCCCATCATCTCATCCCAAATTTAATACTTTAAGTGACAGAGAGCTCCTTACCTCGCAAGATGGCCCATCAAGTTTAACGATTCTACGTTTTAAAAAGTTTTTCCTTAGACTGAACTGAAACCACAGCCCTGTGACTCCCACTCATTAGCTCTAAACTCTGGAAGAAACTCACCCCAAGCTATCCCTTCCACATGCAGGCTCAGCTGTGTAGAGATGCCTTCCGTGGTCAGGGGAAATTACAACTGCAAACTGAGAGTTTGTTCCTAATTACCATCAAAGTGTCAGAAGGGCAATACAGAGGTTCTTGTTAACTGAGTATTAGCCCGCCAGTTCTCACAGGTGGTGCTGGGACACAAAAGTCAACATGACACAAAAATACTTACTAATGAACCAACCACCCTCTAACCTTAACCCCTCACTCAATTTTGTTCTTTCCCGTTTCAGTGCAGTCTCAGCCTGACCCAACACCTGTGGCAAAGGTCTTCGTCAGCCTCTGCTGGCTGTGGGCAGTTACTACCACACAAAACAAATAAGAGACAAACCAATTGCAAAGTGAAATTGCATATCTTGCCTCCCAAAATGCATGATGTTGACCAAATCAATGTTAGAGAAGTATTTAAATCACCCACAAAGCTATTGAAAAAATAAGACTGGGGTGGGGAGACCAATTAACAACGGAAGAAGAGAAAATCAACAAGGATCATACACAGTAGTCACCTCAAAAGTAAATGATTTGGATACCCAAAATTAAGAGAGGCCCATGGGAAATGGACGAAGCACTGTAATGTTTTTATAAAATGAAGACCCTCTTTAAGATCCTGCTTCAAAAGTCAGACAAGAAATGAAGTGTTTCCCTCCAGGAATCTATCATTTGGTTAAGGAGTCAAGTCTTAGCTAATAAAAGAGTTTCTATATTATGCCAATAACACAAGACAGCGATGATCAAGAGCTGAATTGAGGGGCACACAGCTTCTGAGATTAGGAGAGGACAACCCAGGGGAGACTGGAAAGGCCAGTGAAGGCTTTGCCAAGAAAAGGCTTGTTTTTCAAGAAGGACACACATACACAACCCGTCTTCCTTCCTGAGTCCTCTGGATACTCACCATGTCCTAGTCAAGAGGTCCAACAGCTTAGGAAAGACGAGTACATCTAACCTACCCAGCACACTGCAGTGTTTATGGTCAGGAGCCCGGGAACATAAACATGCAATGGACCACACCAAATGGCAGAGGAAGGCCGAGAAACCCCTGAGGTGGCGGAGAAAACACTCAAGCCCCTGGGTGACCTCAGTCCAGCCCAGCTGGGTGTGCTGCCAGCAGGCCCATGCCCAGGACCCCAGTGGGTCTGGCTGCTTTAGCCCGAGGGGGACGTGAGGAAAGCAACGGCGCATCTGAGCAAAGGGGAAATCAGTGGCGGCCTTCCCCTCCGTGCTGCTTTTTCCCCATATGGGTGAAAAGGGCTTCCTATTTATCATCCCATCCATCCCTGGCCTCCAGCTGGACCTCAGCTACAGTTTTCTGGAAAGTAGGAGAAACAGGGAGGCAGAGACACCCCTAGATGAGTGTGGAACCAAGGTAACTTCATGTGTCCCACCTCTCGGCCTCCCCACTATTTTTACTAATATCGAGGAGAGAGTAAGTTGAATGTGTGTGTGTGGGGGGGGTGCATTAGGGGAAACAGCAGCTGTGACCTTGGCCATTTGGGTACCAGCCAAAGCTCAGTACTTCTCCTGCTGCCCCCACAGCTGCCTGTTGTCCTCACCAATCCCGTGAGGGCAAGGGGACACCTGGGAATCAAATGTCCTTACCTGGGGCCGCTCAGGGGAGGAGAGTCAGAATCTGGGTTGACCTCTCACTTCCTACCACCCTCAGAAAGGGGGAGCTGATTATACCACCCCCACCCGCTTGTCCCTGCTTTGCCTTTTGTTAAACTTAAATCACCTGATTTTTAAAATTTTCATTTGAAATTGTGGTTTAAAACACACAACACAAAATGGTGCCCAGTTCTAAGCGCACAGCTCGGAAGCGGCCCAAGGTGCTCACACTGTTCGTACAACTGCCTCCACAACCTCCTCATCCTGCAAAATGGAAACTCGATCCCCTTTCAGCAACGACTCCCCCCCTCCCCCTCCCTGCAGGCCCTGGGAACCACCATTCTACTTTTTGCTGCTATGAACTTGACTATTCTAGATACCACAACAATACAGTCTTTTGTGACTGGCTCACTTCATTTAGCACAGTGTCCACAGAGTTCATCCATGTGTAGCACGCGTCAGAACTTCCCTCCTTTTGAAGGCTGAATAATATTCCACTGTGTGTATACACCGCATTTTGTTTATCCATTCATCTGTTGATGGACACTTGCGTTGCTTCTGCCTCTTGGTTATTGTGAATGATGCCGCTGTGAACATGGGCGTGCAAACATCTCTTTGAGATCCTGCTTTCAATTCGTTCCTATATATACCCAGAAGTGGGATTACTGGATCATATGGCAATTCTATTTTTAATTTTTTTGAGGAATTGCTGTGCTGTTTTCCACAGCAGCTGCACCATTTTACATTCCCACCAAGAGCACACAAGGGTTCCAATTTCTCCAGCCTGCTTTGCTCTTAAGGAGTTGCTGAGAAAGAGGGGCTCCCCAGAATCTCTGGACTTGAAATGAGAATCCAGGACCTCAGAATGCCTGCGGTCCTGCCCTTCCCGGCCTTCTCCTCACAGGTCTCATGGTCATCCCTCAGCCCCTGAGGAGCCCTGCTCTCCAGCAGGCCAGGGAAGAACAAAGAAAACAAAGTCTTCCAAGGTAGCGAGCAAACGCCCAAGAACGATAGCGCTCAAGTAACCGGAGCGCTCAGCACTGGGACGATCTGGGTGAAGGCAGGAGTGAGCTGCCTCCCCTACCCTGAGCTCGCTGCACCGGCAAGCAGAGCACAGGGCAGGGGGCAACGGGGGAGAGGCTGGCTGGGGAGCCCCTTATTCTCAATGAACATGGAAGTCCAGGCCACCGTCAACTCTCCCCTGAACCACCGCAACGGCCTGCAACCTAGCCTCCAAAGGGCTCCTTCAAAAATTCAAATCCGGTCCTCTCACTTCCCTACTTAAAATGTTTCATGGCTCCCACTGCCCTCAGACTAAACTCCTTGACACAAAATCACTGCCCTTCACGACCCAGCCCTGCCTAGCTCTCGGTACATCTGCTGTGTCACTCCCTCCTACTCTGAGATTTAGCCACACAAATGCATTCCAACTGCTAGAACATACCACACTCGCTGTCTCTATTGGGCCTTTGTACACAATGTTCTCTCAGCTTGGAACATTCTCCCTCACATCACCCTCCTTCCTCTCTTCATCTAAGTAGTTCTAGACATCCTTTGGGTCCCAACCTAGATGTCGCTTCCTCCAGGAAGGCTCCCATTACCTCCCGGATTCTGAGTCTCAGTATTACCATGGGGGTCATGGCAGGACTCTGCCACTGGTGTGTTCCCTGGAGACTCGCCCGTGTTCCTGACACTAGGTTCTGTGAGCAACGGCCTGCAATCTGGCCTCCCAGCACCTAGAACACAGCGTGGCTCAGTGTAGGTGCCCATTACAAGTTTTTGATGAGTGAATGAATGTGTGAATGAGGCATGAAGGCTTGATTCCTGAGGCTGATGAGACCTGGGAGGCGCAGGGGCTGGCAGTTTCCACCTTCCACCTTCCACCTTTTGACCTCTTTCTTGTCTTATGGCCTTTAGTGTCCCCAGAGTTATGGGGAAATGAGGATAGGCCAAAAAGGGGACAGGGACCATGCAAATGAAGCACAAACCCTGGAGTTCCTTGGGAAGCTGTTCCAAAGCCCTGGATTATCAGGATATTTGAATTTATCTGGCTGTCCCCTACTCCGTGACACTGAGCAATGAAGAGTTTATGGTTTCTTCCACCCTCCCTGGCTTCCCAGCTTCTTCCCAGTCACCACCTCCTGCCCCCCTCTGATCCTCCCCCCATTGCTAGGAGACAGCTGTGATTGTGGCCATTCACCCAGGGAGCCAGCCTGGCTGAGGGACCCAAGGCCCCAGGTACAAAAGTGATGCAACTCTTGGAGCTAGGCTCTAACTGGCCATTCCCCATGAAGTGTAGAGATCTAGCAAGACAAAATTCTCCCCTACAGCATCCTGAATCTTCCCCCTGTAGCTGATAAACAGCAAGTCCCAGACCTGGGAACAATCAAAAGAGAAGAGCAGTGATTCAGGGGAGAGGAGCACAGAAAGGGGTCCACCCCCTATGCCCGTTCTCTCCCCAGGGCCCCCAGAGCTGCCATCCTGGGAACACTAGTATTAGGGAAGTTTGTGTACATACCACTGTCATTATCACAGAGCCCACGCCATTTCTGCTCTCCAGTGCCATCCTCTTGTGTGGCAGGTGGGTGAAATGTGGCCCTTCGTTTGTCACACAGCTAGCCAAGGGCAACGTCGGGACAAAGGCCCAAGATGCCCGCCCTCACTCACCAACGGCGCTGTGGTAGGTGAGGGCGAGCAGAGCCCACACCGCCCTTCCTCGTCCCGTGGGCACCTTTGGCTCCCCGACCGCTACCCATTTTGGGACTTGGGAGGGTCAGATAGAGTGTCCAAGACCTCTTGCCCTCGTCCTCTTCTGTGCATCAGGAGCCACATTACATTTTTTTTTTAAAGCATATATTACTTTTCACATATTTATTTATTTATTTATTTTTGGCCACGTTGGGTCTTCGTTGCTGCGCATGGGCTTTCTCTAGTCGTGGCTAACGGGGGCTACTCTTCGTTGTGGTGCATAGGCTTCTCATTGCGGTGGCTCCTCTTGTTGCGGAGCACAGGCTCTAGGCGCACGGGCTCAGTAGTTGTGGCACGTGGGCTCAGTAGTTGTGGCGCACGGGCTCAGTAGTTGTGGCTCGTGGGCTCTAGAGCGCAGGCTTGGTAGTCATGGCACACAGGCTTAGTTGCTCCGTGGCGTGTGGGATCTTCCCGGATCAGGGCTGGAACCCGTGTGCCCTGCATTGGCAGGCGGGTTCTTAACCACTGCGCCACCAGGGAAGCCCCCGACATTACATCTTAATTAGGAGGAAATCCGAGGCAATTAGTATGGGGTCCCCTGCAAGGAGCACAGTAACTGAGAGTGACAACCACCCCCACACACGCAGGGGCCCCAGAGCACTCCACCTGGGCTTGCATGAAGCTGCTGCCAGCCGATGCCTGCAGCCTTGGCCCAGGTTACAAGAGCCAGGCTTTGGGGCCCCCTGGGTTCCACGCAAATGCAGCCTCCTTGGTTATCTATTTGCACTGGGGGCTGGAGGGGTGGGGGGACAGTCTGAAGGCCATCTCATGTGCAGAGCTCAGCTCAGCCTGGAAGAGGGTTTTTCCAGTGAAATGAGATTCAGTTACACCCAAAGTGAGAAAGAAAAGGCCCAGATAGATGAGGTTAAGACAGGTGCTCAACAGCTGTTCTAAAAGATTACTCTGCTACATCACACACAAACACATGCATGTACACACACACACACACACACACACACACACACCCCACAGCTCCACTCCAGAAAGTGTTGCTTAGCATCATCTCACAAACCAGGACCAGCCAGCTTGCGTGCAACCTCTCCTCCCTCCCTCTCTGCCCAATACATAGACCCAGAGACCGGAATCGCAGATGACTCAGGCCAGACCCAATGGGGCTTGCAGTTCTTGCTCTCTCATAATAATTCCTGCTTTGAGCTAAGCTCCACAGTAATTCAGCCACGCAGGCCAGAGCAGTGGAAGAATTTGTCTTGCCAAAAAAAAGCTAATGGGAGATGAAATGGCATTAATAACAGTATAGTGTCTAGACAGGTGGCACTGGTCCGGAAACTCTCTGCCCTGGTCAGGCCTCTCCCAGCCCAGCCTGAGAGCCACACACAAAGGGCATTGGTAACTTGGGCCCCCTTCAGCAAAGGCTCCAGAGATCAGGGTGGGGGTCTAGAGGAGAGCTTTCCCCAGTTGCAGCCTGGGAGAGCCATCTTCAGATGGCTGGGGGCAGAAGAGAATGGTTCTCAGAAGGTGCCTGCGAGCTATAGGGAGGTAGGTTTCCAGAACATTTTCTAACAGTCAAAGCTGCCTAATGATAACACAGTCATCTTGTAAGGTGGTGAGAGCTCTGTCACAATACATATTCAAACAGTACAGCGTAGTGTTTGGGAGCTTAAGCCAAGGAGTCAGATACATCTGGCTTCAATTCCTGACTGTCATTTGCTCATTGTGTGATTTTGAGAATGTTACTTGAAACTGTTTGTTCACTGGTACATAAGCATAATAATTACCCCCTCAAATTTTGAGGCCTATGTGAGGTTAGTGCATGTAAAGTAGAGTACCTCACAATAGTAAGCACTTGATAAATTTCAGCTAGATCTATTCTTATATATAATAACAAGCAAAAACTAGGCGGCTACCAGTTGGGGGATGCCAACAAAGAGAGTCTCAGAATGGCTGGGAATGGGAGTAGATAATCTCTGAGATCCCTTCCAACTCAAAGGATATACAGATCCACTCATTCATTTTTTTTCTTTTCCTTTTTCTCATTCAACAAATGAAACTACTCTGTGACAGAATAGACAGACCCTGAATAGACAAAGATCAGAGGATGCCTCACCCTCTTCCTTCCCTCTGAGAGCTCTTTAATCATTTCTTGCCTTAAAGCCCTCCCCAGCTGGTCAGAAGGAGGAGATGTTGGCATGCAACACACACACACACACAAACACACACACACACACACACACACACACCCCACCACCACCACCACCACACTGCTTTGCCCTCACCAACATGACAAACACTGAGTCCTACACAAAGCATAGATGTTTCTACACTTGGCTTTTCATTCCTGTAGCTAGCTCGGGCTCATATACCACCTCACAGCTGTCTCTGGACCCTCCTGATGGCCCAGCCATGGCAGTAAGAACCCTCTGCCACAAACTGGTTCACCAGATACCTATTCCTTGGGTAAACAAACAAAGGGCTGCAGACCTCCACCATTACAAATGTGACCCTGGTTTGCAGGGACTCTCATTCCACTAGGAATAAGTATCTGTTCCAAGAGAACAAACCGTAGCCCCTCCATGGATCAAGAGCTACATTATATCTTTTTTTTTTTTTTTTTTAATTTATTTATTTATTTATTTTTGGCTGTGTTGGGTCTTCGTTTCTGTGTGAGGGCTTTCTCCAGTTCTGGCAAGCGGGGGCCACTCTTCATCGCGGTGCGCGGGCCTCTCACTGCCGCGGCCTCTCCCATTGCGGAGCACAGGCTCCAGACGCGCAGGCTCAGTAGTTGTGGCTCACGGGCCCAGCCGCTCTGCGGCATGTGGGATCTTCCCAGACCAGGGCTCGAACCCATGTGCCCGGCATTGGCAGGCAGATTCTCAACCACTGCGCCACTAGGGAAGCCCCTACATTATATCTTAATTAGGAGGAAATCTGAGGCAATTATCTGAATTAACCAACGTGGTCTAAAGCAGCCGACAGGTCCCCCTAGATTATGGTGCAAGTCAGGAGCTCAGGGTTGGCTCCTGCTTTTGGAATGCTGGGCATTTAACAATGGCAGTAACCAGCTTGGTTTTGGTGAGAGGATGTGGCTGAGCTATGCCAAGCCTTCGGCCTGGCCACCATGGCCACTCTGTTCACAAGTCCACTGAGCAAACCCCGGGGGTGCTGAGGGAGAATCCTAACTAACATCCACAAAGTGGACCATCTTGTCCACATGGCTACCAGTAGGAGCTTGGTGAAATCCACACGGAACACAAATGTTTCATATTCTGTGCCCATTCTAAGAGGCCTGTCCACACATCTTTTTTCTAAACTTCCTTGTCACCAATTCTTGAATCTTACCCCTTCCGAGTTTTTGACCATCTGGCCAAACCATTAATAAAGCACATGAATTAGTGAGAGACTTACCTCAGGCCATCTCTCTTTCCAAGTAAAGTTGTCAACAAGTTGTCCTGCTCAAAGCACTCCCACTGGGCAGCATCTGTTCCCCACTTCAGGGGCACTCCAGAAAGAGCTCCAGTGCCAGGGGAGTTCCCTTCGGGTGGGTGTCAGTGTATCAGGAAGAGTTCTGCAGAGCAGTCTGGGCTGTTCTCCTCCTCAGTCACCTCCTCTTGAGGCCACAGGTGTCGACTGAGGAAGAGGTGTCAGAGCAGAGCATCAGGAGTGGGCACCCTCAGAGTTTGAGTGACTTGTGACGAGAACTTAGATGCGCCACTGGTATTGGCTCAGTCCCGCTGATACCACCCGTACCTGATTACGTGCGGAGTGCCGCTGGGAAGGCTGAATTTATGGCTTGTCAATCATGATGAGTAGCTTTGGTTGCAAGGTCATGTGGTACCCAGTGGTCGGAGATGTAGTCTATCAGGGCTGACAACAAGCCAAAACTATTTCTCAAAAGAATAGTGAGCTGACAGAGTGTGCTTGTTCCCAAAGCCCCAGGACCTCCGCTGGGATTGTGCTACTGACTTGGCCACAGGTTCCACAGTGCATCCCAAAACTGGTCCCCAAAATCCAGAGACCAGCTCCAAGCCGAGATGGAGTAACAGTGTCAGGATTTACCCTCCCACCTTAAACAACCAAAAACCAGAAAAAATATATGAAACAACTGTTTATAAGGCATGGCATACCAGGCAATGAATGGCAATGATCTCTTTGAAATGGGAAATAAATATGGTCATCCCTATAATTGCCCCAGCTCACTACCTTAAGAGAATCTCCAGGCCACAAGTGGGGAGAGGGAACCCAGATGGATCCTGATGGGCTCCCTGAGTTAAGGAGCTGATGCTGAGAGTACAAGGCAGGGAGAATTCATAGGACAGAAAACTGGAGAGGAAAGAGCTGCACAGAGGGAGAACTCTGGAGATCTAAAGCGAACCCCCTTCAGGTACTCAGCTGAGTACTGATCAGCACGTATACGTGAGGAACCTCTTCGAGGCTGGGGGAAGAATAAACCGAAGATTAAAGGGAACAGGGCTGAGCCTTCACGCAAGCTGGGAATAGTGCTGGTTCCTACAGGCCAGACCGGAAAAGCCCGTGATTCCTGAGCATTGAAGAGAGTACATAAAAGCGTCTTGCTTCAGTATCTAGAGATGATTTCTTAGCTTTCTCAGTTGACATTTTGGACTGTATTGCTTTATTGTATATAAAGCAATATACAATATTGTGCTTTATTGTACAATAATTCTAAACATTATATATCTTATAACAGAGCCTCAAAATACATGAAGCAAAAACTAATAGAACTGTAAGGAGAAATTGACAAGCCCACAATTAGAGATTTTCATACCCCCTCTTAATAACTGATAGAACAAGTCAGATAATTAGCAAGGATATAGAAGATTTGAACAACCCTATCAACCAACTTGACCTAATCCACAATTACAGAACACTCCACCCAACCACAACCAAGCATGGATCAAGTAAACAGGAAACTGTTATCGAGAGAGATTATCTTCTGGGCCATGAATAAAACTCAATACATTTAAAAGGTTGTAAGTCATACCAAGTATGTTCTCTGACCTCAATAGAAATAAATTAGAAATCAATACAGAAAAATACCTAGAAAATCCTTAAATATTTGAGAATGAAACAACACACCTCTAAATAATCCTTGTGCCAAAGAAAAGAAAACTAGGAAGTATTTTGAATTGAATGAAAATAAAAACACAACTTATCAAAATCATTGGTTTCAGGATAGTGGGACTTACATGATATTTATTATTAATCATAACAACTAAAATTTGTTGAGCTACATGATTTTTATTATTAATCATAACAACTAAAATTTGTTGAGCAGTTACCATTTTGTGCCAGGCGTATGTAAGAACTTTACATATATTATCTCATTTAATCCCTATAAAAATTTCATATTACTAGGGTACTATTATTCTTCCCATTTTTATACATGAAGAAACAAAGGCTTAGAGAAACTAAAAATAATCATTGTGGTGCTGCTAAAGCAGTATTACGGGGGAATATACAGCACTAAACACATAGCTCAGAAAAGAAGAAAGGTTGGGGACTTCCCCTGTGGTCCACTGGTTAAGACTCCAAGCTTCCACTGCAGGGGGCGCGGGTTTGATCCCTGGTCAGGGAACTAAGATCCCACATGCTGCACGATGCGGCCTAAAAAATAAAAAAATAAAAAAACTCAGAATGAAAAAAAAAAAAGAAGAAAGGTTTTAAATCCATGCTCCAAGCTTACTTCTCTCACGTGATCTTCCTGTATCTGCCCCACAAGAGTAGGTGCTCTGAGGACTGCATCATGTATCGTATCCATCCTTAGTCTACCGACCCTAACACAGCGCCTGGTCCACCACAGGCCTCCAGAAACATGACTTGACCAAAACTCCACCCTCACTGGTCTCCCTGTCACGGGAGCTAGGAGAATGCCTCTGGACCTAGGCCTTCTATTCTGTTCCATCTGGAATAAACAAAATTCTGGCCCCATAACATGGCCCAGGGAGCCTCTGAGGACTGGCAATGGGCCCATTCCCAAGCCAAGTCTGTGAGGGAAGACAGAGCCAGCCACCCTGACCCTTGAAAACCCACCAAGCTCTTTCCCACCACAGGGCTTTTGTACCTGCTGTTCCCTCTTCCCCTGGCTCTTCCTGTGTCTGACTCTTTCTCACCGTTTTGGTTTCAGTTCGTATCCTCAGAAGGGCCTTCTGTACCCGTTATCTCTAACCCCATCTTTTAGTATCATCACTGGGATTTTGTTTTGGATAACCACCCCTCCCCCAGTGGATCCAGTCCTGGTGAAGCTATCAATCAAGGTGGCTTGGTCTCCCCTGGCCAAAGAGTTGAGGACTTTCTGTCCCTGGACTCACAGAGAACACTGTTGGGGGACCTCTCTCCCAAAGGCTACCCCTGAAGAGACTGTCTATTGGTGCCACAAAATAACCCTGGTTCCTGTGCTTTCCCTTATTCTTTCTCTCTTTTACTCTTTCCCTTGATCCTGTGAAATATTCTTATCCTTCCAGAAATTTCCTTTTGCTGAGTCAGCTTCTACTGCTAACAGTAAAGAACCCTGATACTAGTGTCCCATCCTCAGTCATTACCTGTTTATTCCTCTTATAGCATTTTTCAAAATCCAAAATGATTTTTTAAAATGTGTTGATATGTTTATCGTCTGTCTCCGCCACTAGAATGTAAGCTCCATGTCAGGAGGAGCCTTTTCTGTCTTGCTCCCTGCTGTCCCCCAGCACCTAGCCCGAGGCTGAGGCTGGCGCAGGCAGGGACTCCAGAGGAAGGCAGGGCCACACTGCGGCCTGTGTCTCACTGCCAGGCCCCAAGGCCCACTGGCTGGACCGCCAGCTCCGGGCTGTGTGAAAGGGGGCAGGAGAGGGCCATGGGAACCACTGAGTGACCTCCCACCTTTGAGTCAGATTCGAATTCTGAGCAGCAGATTCCAAGACCAGATCTCTCTTCCCCTCCCCCTTTGATCTCTACCAATCCTTGGTAAATCTTGAGCAATGTCTTCTAAATCTTTAATTACAAGAAAATTGCAACCCAACCAGTGAACACAGGAACAGTGTTGATAAACATTTTAAATTGCTACAGCAGCAGATCTGAAGGGATTAAGAAAAGATATATTGGAGTGGCAGTTATTAAATACTAAATCCCAGTAGATGTTACCGAGCACATACATAATGCAAACTCCTGACAGCAGCTCTATTGCTGACAAGACAGGAGAGATATCTGTTCGGGGACATGGTGTCGGGGGAGGGAGAGGCCCTCCCTGCCTGTGGCAGGGGTGTCAGGGGAGAGGACAGCATGGACTTAGCTCCCTTCCTCCCAGAGGTGTGCCCTGCCTCACACTCCCTCAGTGCCACTGTGTCCATGAAGGGGCGGCGTATGGTGGCCGGAAGGACAGGGAGAGTGAATAGTCTCCAGGATGGTTGTCCCTCAAGCTACCCCAGCCCTGACTCTTCCTGAGGCTCTGGAACTGGACCATTTGGGCTGTCACCACCACACAACCCTTCAGAAGGAAGGAAGCCTGCACCCCTTCATTCATTCAATTCTCTCCCTAACCACTAATTCACCATTCACCTATCCCCCCCACTATTCCTTAATAGACTCATTCATTTATTCATACATTCACTAGTTTGTGCATTCTTTCACACATTTATTCAGTTACTCATGCATACACTAATTTACTTATTAGTTACTCACTCACTGGTCAAACATTTATTGAGCACTTGTTATAGCTGGGGAGATACGGAGCTAAGCAAGACCCAGTCCTCACCCTCAAGATCTGAGAACCTAGTTTTGGGGGATGGGTGGAGACCAGAAAGATAAAAATATGGCAATATAGTAGACTCCTGGCATTTGCAGATTCCATACTTGCAGTTTGACTATTCAATAAACAACCACAAATGTCTGTGACTGTCAGAGATGTGCACTGTTGCTGAGACACAGATTGGAATTACACATGCCCTGAGGCTGGTGTATGGGAACAAAGAAGGTACCCGAAATGGTCTGGAGAAGCAAGCAGGGAAGCCTTCCTGCAGGAGGTGATGTTTAGGCACCATCTATATGTCAGGTAATTTGCTGTATGGCTTTTTTACTTATCATGACAATCCCCCAGACCATCTTAAAGATTAGGAAATCAGAGATCAGCTTGTCCAAGGTCACAGTGGTAGTGACAGAATAGAATTAGAACCAGAGACTGCCTGACTCCAAAGCCAATGCACTTTCTACTACACTCACTGCTTTCCAGGGGGCCTAGCCAGCCACCCATCTACAGTGAAGGAGAGTGGGAAAATCTCCTCCCACTAAGAACAGCAAGACAAGTTTATTTTGTTTATTTACTTGAGATATAATTTATATTCAGTAAAATGCACAGATCTCAAGTGTACAGTTCAATAAGCTTAGACAGATGTATACAACCATGTAACCAATACCTAAATCAAGATATAAAATATTCCCAACACCCCAGAAAGTTCCTCCCAGCAGGCACCACTGTTCTAATTTCTCTCACCATAAATTGATTTTGCCAGTTCTTGAACTTCATATAAATGGACTTAAATGTATAAATGGCTTCTTTCCCTTAGCATAATAAGAGAAAGTTTTAAAAAGGGACTTTTTAAAGGAGTTAAGGGGAATCCCTCAGAAATATCCAACACAATGAAGTGACATATTACCAAGTTCTGACTGAACTGCAGAAAAGGCTAGATTGGTTGGCACTGCCCAGGCCGCTCAAAATCCCTAGTTCCATTTGCTTGCCTCAATCATCTGCAGGGTGGGTATTAACCACAGAAGTTCAGCGGTCAGGCCCCCAACATTCTGGGAGCCTCTGACCCTCCTGGGCCTGTCCTCTTACCTCTTCTTAAGGTGCAAGCACCTGGGCCGCACTTGGGCTGTGCTGACCATCTGCTCTTCTTCTGCCCTGGGCCTCAGCAGTCACCCCAGCTTCCTGGGTAAGAAGGGCTCATTCCTATCTGGCCTCCAGATTCCTTCCCTGCATTTTAGGCTGTCCTGTACTTGCCTGGCCACACCTTCCTCGTGTCTCCATGAAGCAGGAATCCAGACTGTTTCAGGGATTCCCACCCTCTCCCTAGAGGTTCTGGGCGCCATCTTGGTTCCAGCTTTCTAGGTGCCGAGCAGCCTCTACAGTGGATGCCGTCTTTTCAAGGGGCTCCTGGCATCACATCAGCTTCTCTGTGAGTGGGAACTTGCCTCGTGCCTCTAGTCTCCATCAAAGCTGTGTTCTCTTTATGGAGGCTCACCAGGTCCCCGTTTGTCATGTGAACAGTGCCTCCCTTAAAGAGCAGGGACCACAGAAATGGCTTGACTCATGGACAGAACAAGTTAGCTCAGGGAACCAGCCCTGTTGATTGTGGGTATGACATCCAGGTGTTCCCCAGGGAGAAGCAGAACATGCCCCAAAGCTGCTCGATTATATTTTCACCATCTGGAAAAATTACTTTTATACGTGACAACTGGATAGCAACATTTTCTGATACAGGGTGACTGGGAAAGGCAGGGCCGGTTGTGGGGGGGATGGATTCCCCAAGTGTCTACAACTACAGAGACTCCGACTCCAGATGTGGTCAGGACTGGGTCAGATGAGGAATGGGGGCAATGACCTTGGGGCCTCTTGGACTCTCCACTCTCTTTCCCTAAAAAGGGCTGTGGCTGAGCCAGAGCTGCTGGGGATGAGGGATTGAATCTTTCAAACTGACGTCCTAGACATCTCAGCAGTAATTATCTCCAGCTTAGGCTGTCTCTACCCAAGGCAGCTCAGTATTAATGTGCCCTGTGGCAGCCTTCCAACAGCCCCTCGCAAAGAACTCAGGCTTTGTCCCGCCAATTATCTGCCTGTGCTGCTCAACCCAGAAGGAAGGAGGGGCTGGGGCTGAATAGCATCTCTCTTCCAGAGTCCGTTCATCAGTCAGTCAACAACCATTAAGGAGCCCTTCTGAGGCAAATGCCTATTTCATTCACTCTGATCTTTAACCACCTTCTCTCTCATACTATTTCCTAGTTGTCTCCTTTTCTTTCTCTCTGAGTCATTCATTCAACAAAGATGACTTTGGAGCCCGATTTTCTGGGTTTGACCCCAGCTCTCCCACTTACTAGTTCTGTGATCTTGGGCAAACTGTACCTCGGAATCAATTACCCACTCATGGAGTTATTGCAGAGAGCAGATGAGTTAAATATGTAACCTGCTTTGGAGGGTTTCTGGCACATAGCACTGTAGATGTATTTGCTATTATAATAATCATTACTATATTCCAAGCATAGCACTAGCTCTGGAGATAAACAGTGACCAACAAAGAAATTCCACCTGCCCTCATGGACCTTACATCTTTAGCAGGGATCCGCATCTTATGATTGTGACAAGTGAAAGGAAGTAGAAGTACACGGGCTGGGAGAGATGTAATGAGGGTGGCACCTGAGCTGAGCTCTCCCCTCCCCAAGGAAGCCTCATTGAATTGACTTCAGAGGATGGTGGGAGTTGGCTGGACAAACAGTTGGGGGGCCTGAGGTGGGGAGGAGCATCTGAGGAAGTGAAAGGCCTATGTTAATGGAGTTCTCAAAGAGCAGGGCAGGGAAGAGATGAAGAACCTGAGGGAGTCAGGAGTCAGGAGACCTTGGTGTGGGCCACGTAAAATTAGAGTCAACACCAAAGGCATGAATCACAAAAGAAATAATTGATAAGCTAGACTTCACTAAAAATAAAAACTTCTGCCCTGTGAAAGGCAAATCAAGAGGATGAGAATACAAGCCACAAACTGGAAGAAACTATTTGCAAAGGATGTATCTGATAATGGACTGTTATCCAAAATATACAAAGAACTCTTAAAACTCAACAATAAGAAAATAAATAATCTAATTGAAAGATGGGCAAAAGATCTGAACAGACACCTTACCAAAGAAGATATACAGATGGCAAAGAAGCACATTAAAAATTACTCTAGGGAATTCCCTGGCGGTCCAGTGGTTAAGACTCTGTGCTTCCACTGCAGAGGGCACGGGTTCAGTCCCAGGTCGGGGAACTAAGACCCCACATGCTGCGCCACACAGCCAAATAAATAAATAAATAAATAATTTTTAAAAAAAGATACTCTATGTCATATGTCATCAGGAAAATGCTAATTAAAACAATGAAATACCACTACACACTACACATTAGAATGGAAAATTCTGACAACACCAAATACTGGCAAGGATGTGAAGCAATAGGAACTCTCATTCATTGCTGGTAGGAATGCAAAATGGTGTAGCTGCTTTGGAAGACAGTCAGCAGTTTACCACAAAACTAAATTTATTCTTACCATATGATCCAGCAATCGCACTACTTGGTACCCAAAAGAGTTAAAAACTTACATTTACACAGAAATTTGCACACGGATGTTTATAGCAGCTTTATTCATAATTGCCAAAACTTGGAAGCAAACAAGATGTCCTTCAATAGGTGAATGGATAAATTGTGGTCCATCCAGACACTGGAATATAAATCAGTGCTTTAAAAAAAAAAAAGAGGGCTTCACTGGTGGCGCAGTGGTTGAGAATCTGCCTACCAATGCAGGGGACACGGGTTCGAGCCCTGGTCTGGGAAGATCCCACATACCTCGGAGCAACTGGGCCCATGAGCCACAATTACTGAGCCTGCGCATCTGGAGCCTGTGCCCTGCAACAAGAAAGGCCGTGATAGTGAGAGGCCCATGCACCGTGATGAAGAGTGGCCCCCGCTTGCCACAACTAGAGAAAGCCCTTGCACAGAAACGAAGACCCAACACAGCCAAAAAATAAGTTAATTAATTAATTTTTTTAAAAAAAGAGCTATCACAAATAGATGGAGAGATATACCATGTTCCTGGATTGGAAGAATCAACATTGTGAAAATGACTCTACTACCCAAAGCAATCTACAGATTCAATGCAATCCCTATCAAACTACCACTGGCATTTTTCACAGAACTAGAACAAAAAATTTCAGAATTTGTATGGAAACACAAAAGACCCCGAATAGCCAAAGCAATCTTGAGAACGAAAAATGGAGCTGGGGGAATCAGGCTCCCTGACTTCAGACTATATTACAAAGCTACAGTAATCAAGACAGTTTGGTACTGGCACAAAAACAGAAATATAGATCAATGGAACTGGATAGAAAGCCCAGAGATAAACCCACGCACATATGGTCACCTTATCTTTGATAAAGGAGGCAAGCATATACAGTGGAGAAAAGACAGCCTCTTCAATAAGTGGTGCTGGGAAAATTGGACAGATACATGTAAAAGTATGAAATTAGAACACTCCCTGACACCATGCACAAAAATAAACTCAAAATGGATTAAAGACCTAAGTGTAAGGCCAGACACTATCAAACTCTTAGAGGAAAACATAGGCAGAACACTCTATGACATACATCACAGCAAGATTCTTTTTGACCCAGCTCCCAGAGAAATGGAAATAAGAACACAAATAAACAAATGGGACCTAATGAAACTTAAAAGCTTTTGCACAGCAAAGGAAACCATAAACAAGACCAAAAGACAACCATCAGAATGGGAGAAAATATTTGCAAATGAAGCAACTGACAAAGGATTAATCTCCAAGATTTACAAGCAGCTCATGCAGCTCAATAACAAAAAAACGAACAACCCAATCCAAAAATGGGCAGAAGACCTAAATAGACATTTCTCCAAAGAAGATATACAGATTGCCAACAGACACATGAAAGAATGCTCAACATCATTAATCATTAGAGAAATGCAAATCAAAACTACAATGAGATATCATCTCACACCGGTCAGAATGGCCATCATCAAAAAATCTAGAAACAATAAATGCTGGAGAGGGTGTGGAGGAAAGGGAACACTCTTGCACTGTTGGTGGGAATGTAAATTGATACAGCCACTATGGAGAACAGTATGGAGGTTCCTTAAAAAACTACAAATAGAACTACTATACGACCCAGCAATCCCACTACTGGGCATGTACCCTGAGAAAACCATAGTTCAAAAAGAGTCATGTACCAAAATGTTCATTGCAGCTCTATTTACAATAGCCAGGACATGGAAGCAACCTAAATGTCCATCGACAGATGAATGGATAAAGAAGATGTGGCACATATATACAATGGAATATTACTCAGCCATAAAAAGAAATGAAATGGAGGTATTTGTAATGAGGTGGATGGAGTTAGAGTCTGTCATACAGAGTGAAGTAAGTCAGAAAGAGAAAAACAAATACAGTATGCTAACACATATATACGGAATCTAAGGAAAAAAAAAAAAAAAAAGGCCATGAAGAACCTAGTGGCAAGACGGGAATAAAGACACAGACCTACTAGAGAATGGACTTGAGGATATGGGGAGGGGGTGGGGTGAGATGTGACAGGGTAAGAGAGTGTCATGGACATATATACACTACCAAATGTAAAATAGATAGCTAGTGGGAAGCAGCCGCATAGCACAGGGAGATCAGCTCGGTGCTTTGTGACCACCTAGAGGGGTGGGATGGGGAGGGTGGGAGGGAGGGAGATGCAAGAGGGAAGAGATATGGGAACATATTGTATATGTATAACTGATTCACTTTGTTATAAAGCAGAAGCTAACACACCATTGTAAGGCAATTATACTTCAATAAAGATGTTTAAAAAAAAAAAGAGCTATCAAGACATGAAAAGATATGGAGGAAACAGATCCATATAACTAAGTGCAAGAAGTGAATCTGAAAAGGCTACATACTGTATGACTCCAACTATATGACATTCTAGAAAAGGCAAAACTATGGAAACAGTAAAAAGATCAGAGCTTGCCAGCAGTTAGTGGGAAGGGAGGGAGGAATATGTGGAGCACAGAGGATCTGGGGAGCAGTGAAACTACTCTGTGTGACACCACAATGGTGGCTACATCTCATTATACATTTGTCCAAACCCACAGGATGTACAACACCAAGAGGGAAGGAACCCTAATGTAAACTATGGACTTTGGGTGATTAAGATGTATCAAGTTAAGTTCCTCAGTTGTAACAAATCACTACTCTGGTCAGAGATGTTGATAGTGGGGAGGCTATGCCTATGTGTGGGTAGGGGGGATTTGGAAAAATCTCTGTACTTTCTGTTCAGTTTTGCTGTGAACCTAAAATTGCTCTAAAAAATAGTCTATTAAAAAAGAAAAAGGAGGGGACTTCCCTGGTGGTCCAGTGGTTAAGAATCTGCCTTCCAATGCAGGGGACGCATGTTCGATCCCTGGTCCAGAAATTAAGATCCCACATGCCTCGGGGCAACTGAGCCTGTGCTCTAGAGCCCGTGTGCCACAACTACTGAACCCACGTGCCCTGGAGCCCACACACCACAACTAGAGAGAAGACTGCATGCGGTGCAACAAAGATCCCACGTGACGCAACTAAGACCTGACGCAGCCAAATAAATAAATGAATATTTTTTAAAAAAAGAAAAAGGAGAAAAAAGTCAACCAAGGCAGCAACAGTGGAGAGGGAGAGTGAGAGGGAGCCAAATGAAATATGTGAATGATGAACTGGGGTTAAGGGAGAGAAGAGGCTTGAGGGTGACTCCCTCGTTTGGCCCCAGGCCCTGGGGGTTTGGTGAGGGTCTGTTGGGGGAAGAGCCAGCCTGGGAGTGTGATGGGATCATTTCTGCCTTAGACATGCTGGGTTTGGAAAGTGTGTGAAACACCCAGGCAGGGGTGTCCAGCAGGCATTTAAATTTATGGCTCTGTGTTGTACGGCAGAAACTAACACAACATTGTAAAGCAATTATACTCCAATAAAGAGGAAAATTAATTAATTAATTTATAGCTCAAAACAACAAGGTCCTACTGTATAGCACAGAGATCTACATTCAGTATCTTATGATAAACCATAATGGAAAAGAATATTTTTTAAAAAAGGATGTGTGTGTATATATGTATATATATATATATATATAGATATATAGATATATATATATATATATAACTGAATCACTTTGCTATACAGCAGAAATTAACACAACATTGTAAATCAACTATACTTAATTAAAAAGAAATTTTTTTAATTAAAAAATTTATGGCTCTGAAGTTCAGAGGTGAGGGAGGCATCTACATATAAAAGATGGTTTAAGCCAGGAGAGTGGAGAGATTGCCCAGGGCAACATGAAAAGACAGAAAAACAGGAGGCCTGATTTCTGCAGAGGTTACGCATGGCCCTTCTTATGCGTCCAAGCCACACCCTGAACCCCAAAATTGTGCCTTATTACCAGTCCCCATCAAAGCACAGGCAGCTGGGGCTCCCCCATCTTTAGAAAAGAAATCTGGTCAGACTTCAGGGCCCAAAGTTTAGGCGGAGTGGGTTTGACCAACTGAGAGTGGGGATGGAGGAGAGGAGATGCTTGAGGGACAAGGGAAATGTGGCCCCAGCTGGGAGGGAGGGGAGAAGAACAAACAGAAAGGGAAAGAGGTGGTTGAGAGGAAGGAAAGGATGGGCTAAGGTGAGAAGGAAAGTCAAGACCAAACCCACCAGCATAAATAGCTTTTTAAAAAAAAATCTCCTGGAAGCTAGCATTTACCTATAGTGGGAAAGGAAGCTTCTTAGCAAATATATGAATGCAGGTACGAGTGTAAGTGCAGGTATGAATATGGATAGCAACGGACATAGAAATGGATGTGGATGCAGATGTAAATGGAGATGGGGACGCGTGGACGTCGTACGCATCCTGACGAGGAAAAGAGCACTGGGGAAAAGGGCTAAAAATAAGCAAACCGCCAGTCTACCGTCCTAACAAATCTGTTTTCATTTCCTTGTGTGCCTTCCCTGTCCATATACATGTGTGCATAAGATTTTACCTCCCTGCAATCTTAATGAAGACGGAATTCTCCCTTCTGCTCCCCCCCACGTGTACACACACCTGAGAGGCAAGCCCCTCAGCAGTCATCTGCTTTGGCCAAATGTTTCAGACTCTAACATTAGAGTCAATTACCAGCTGAGGGAAGCAAAGCTGTGCCTCACCCAGCAAAGTCCTGGACACCAGAAAGCAAATTCCTCCTGGTGTCATCTCCTCCTGGCAAGTCCCCTCCCCCTCCTAACGCCCCCACCCCAGCCCCAACCCCACTCCAAGCTGGGCCGCTCTGCGTTTGTCCTGGCCTCGGCTTTGAGTTTCCCCATCCTTCCTCCTCTGAGTGTCCACTGCTCCCCCCAGGCTCCAGTCACTCACTCCTCCCCAGCACTGCATTGCCTCCCCCAGCCCTAGGTTCCTCCATCCGAGGTAGCGGGCAGGTTTTTCCACAGCTGATGGTTCCTTTGCAATGCCTGCTCTGCCTTCCTGCTCTGAAGCAGCTGGGAAAGCCAGCGACTCTACAATGTCTCATGTAAGTGCTTTCCCATGTCATGTGCAATCTGTGTGGTATCAGTTTTACTGACTGCATGTCCTCTACCTAACCATTGCCTAGGGTTGGAAATGTTGGGCAACTACTTTTTTTAAAAAAGGGAGGGTTTTCCCCTTGAAAGCGTTCCCTATGAGCCTGAGAGATGGGGAGGGGCGCGCTTCTCGCGATCCTTGGGCAGTTACACCCTAGAACTGTCTGCTCTGTGGAAAGCCCGAGACAGTGGGGTTGACCCGTGTCCTGCCTTATCTAACCTATTTCCCTGGAGCCCCAGGGGAAGCCTTGGAGAGGGTCTCAGTCCCAGGGACACTTGGATCACTACCGCTGGATAGCATGCCTCAGGATCGTCCCTCCTCTGGTCACCACGAGGACCCTCAGGGCCGGCCATGTTCTCCTCATCTCTCTGCCCAGCCCTCAGCTCAGTCCCGGGTGCACTGTGATATGAATACACAGAGCAAACACGGAGGGAGCACTTGCTCTCTGCCAGGCACAAGTGCCTTACACACAGTAATAACCTAAGAGGTAAGCCACTAGTATGCCCATTTTCCTGATGCTGAGACTGAAGCCCAGAGAGGTTAATTAACGTGCCCACAGTTATATGGGTAAGAGAGACCCAACTCATTTTCAGGCTCCTGAGTTTCTAGGTGAAACTTCCCTGAAACATTCATATAGCAGCAGAAATCTGGAGCCAGCTCCAGGTCTGGAAGGGATGGCTCAGAGGAAACATTGCCCCCAGCTCTGCCTCTGTTGAGCAATAGATGGCCTCAAAGGATTTAGAATTTCCCCAGAGATGAAATAATGATTATAAATACCTTTATTACAATAGGACTTGCACTGCTTTTACATAAACTTTTGAAAGCACTTTCCTATCAAATCTCTTTTTATGTTCTGTGAAGAAGGCAGGGCAGGCGTCCTTTCTATTTCTGTAAAGAACCCAAAGCCCCGAGAGAGGGGACTTATCCAAGGTCACAGCATGGTGAGGGCAGGAACGGCATCCGTGAGCTGGAAAGTCTTTCAGAATGGGATGGCACCCGTCTTTACTTGGGGAAGAAGCCCTCCTTCTGCCATTTGCCATTGGCTTGATGCCTCTGCGCTCAGGGCCCAGGTCTCAGGCCCGGCACTGCCCGTGCACCAGCCTGCTCCCTTCTTGGAGGCAGAGGCTAAATTGCCAGCACTCAGAATGGTGCCAGGTTGGCACAGGCCTCCTTTGCCTCAGTGGCTGCACCCTGCAAAGCCGGCTTTATGAAGGAGGACCAGCAGTTATTACCCACCTAAAACACTTGCAAACACCAGACCCTGAAGTGGGCTTGCTCGGTGGGACCTGCCTGAGTAACTCTGTCAATCTGTCATAGAGAAACTGGTCCCTCCACCCAGAATGTGGCTGAAACCAGAGCCTGGGTGGCACAGCAGCCTTACCGCCACGCCTGTAAGTCCAGACTGAGCTGGGAGGGGGCACAGAATGAGACAGACAGTCCCTGCCCTCTCAGGAAAATGTGCAGTTGGGATGTCTGTACAGTTGTGCATGTGCACACTTGGGAAACCCCCACCAGATGTAGGTGAATCCTAGAGGGTTGGCCGCCCAGCAGCTCCTTTTCTAGAAACTGCACATCCACATGGTTACAGCGAGTGTCCCAGGGGTCATGTGCCTTTCTCCCCAGCCCCCACTTCCAGCTGCATGATTGGACCAGCAGTGGAAGCCCATCTGAGTTGGGCCAATCAGAGTTCTTCCCTGAGAATTTGGATTTAGAACCGAGAGATCCCAGCAAGGTCTGCTTTTCTCATAAACAAGAGGGATATAAACTTCAAGAATGTTGGTGCTGGCCATTTTCCTCCATATAGGCAAGGATACAGAGGAAGCCAGTCTGCATCAGGAGAAAAGAATGAGTCAGACCTGAAAATGAAAAGAGAAGGCCCAGTAGCATTTATACCCTTGGGTTCTCTGATACCCTAAGATTCTTCTAACAAAGGCACCATTTTGCTCACAGTTGGTTTCTGT
Source organism: Balaenoptera physalus (assembly GCF_965194825.1). NCBI lineage: Eukaryota > Metazoa > Chordata > Mammalia > Artiodactyla > Balaenopteridae > Balaenoptera > Balaenoptera physalus. The sequence goes on from NC_138882.1 coordinate 34,650,007, forward strand.
TAATTGCAACCAATAAAAAGTTAATATAGTACAACTCAGTTGTTCTCAACCAGGGGTGATTTTGTTCCTCAGGGAACATTGGCAATATCTGGAGACATTTTTGGTTATCATAACTGCAACTACTCATCCTACAATGCACAGGACAGCTCCCACAACAAAGAGTTTTCCAGCACAAAAGTTGATAGTAGCAAGGTGGAGAAACCCTGGTGTGACTGAATGTACCATGTATGTCTAAGGCAAGAGCATCATCCTATAAAAGTAAGCTCTGTGTCTCAGTTTAAATGGTAATTCTGGTGGTGAGAATTCTCAAGCATTGAGAGTGAGAGGAGTGTGGGTTAGTGCAACCTCTCAGAAGAATCATTTAACGATATGTATATCAAGGTCCTTAAAATGTTCACTCTTAGATCCAGTAATTGACTTTGTAGAATTTATTTGTGGTAGAAAATCTTAATTCAGAGATATACACAAATATTTATATGGAAGGATGTTTATTGCAGCTTTATAATGGTGAAAAATGGAAACAACTTAAATATCCAACCATTGCATATTGGTTACATAAATTATGATACATTCGTATCACAGGATTATATATGTAGCACTGAAAATTATGTTTGTAAAGATTATTTAATAACAGGGAAATGCTCATTATGTTAACTGAAAAACAAGAATATAAAAATTTTGATACATATATGCTGCAGGGAAATGTATCAAAACATTAATCATGGTTATATCTAGAGAGTAGGATCACAGCTAGGTTTTGTTTTCTTAATTTTAAGAAATAGTTTCCAATTTTTCTACAATGAAACATGTATTACTTTTATAATTAGGAAAAATTAATACCAAAAATGAATCCTAAAGTCAGAATTGAGGACAGCGTAGATTTATTCCGTTATCCAAAAATAAATATATACATCAAGAACCTTCCATGTACCAGACATCGTGAACAAAAGACAAGGCCCCTGCCCTTGTTGGGTTTCTAGTAGAGAAGGGGAAGCAGCCTGGAGTTTCCAACCACTTTCAAATTCACCCTCATAGAAATCCTTTAAAAAGACTTCAGGGCTTCCCTGGTGGCGCAGTGGTTGAGAATCTGCCTGCCAATGCAGGGCACACGGGTTCGAGCCCTGGTCTGGGAAGATCCCACATGCCGCGGAGCAACTAGGCCCGTGAGCCACAATTACTGAGCCTGCGCGTCTGGAGCCTGTGCTCCGCAACAAGAGAGGCCGCGACAGTGAGAGGCCCGCGCACCGTGATGAAGAGTGGCCCCCGCTTGCCGCAACTAGAGAAAGCCCTCGCACAGAAATGAAGACCCAACACAGCCATAAATAAATAAATAAAATAAATAATAATTTTAAAAAAAAAAGACTTCATTATTCATAGTTAAATATCTACCATTTATTGAGAGATTATTGTGGAAGTACTAGATGTCTTACAGTTTGGATCTCATGATCTCTGCACAACACCCCAGAGAAATATGGTCAAGCCTTGGTCAAGGTCACGTGGCTGTTGGCAGTGGCCAGGATTCAAACCAGACCCATTTATGCTGTGAACAAATTACCTGTCTACTCTGCTCCCTTCCTCAGTGACTGAGCATTTGTGAGCCTGAACCAGGTGAGGTGGCAAATGGGGGTCCCCAAGGAGATTTTAGAAAGGGACATGCAAAGTAGGCCACAGACCAGGTATCAGGCTAAAGGGCCAAGGCTCAGTTGTTTGTAGTGTCAGGGAAGGCGGCAGAGCCAGGGGTCAGCGACACTGTCACAGTGGTGCTTGAAGCATCCCATGGGAAGGAAGGATGAACATCTCCCTCTTCCTTGGTGATGGAGAAGCCCAGGACAGGTGGGAGTGCAGAGACTGGGAAGCCCCAGCAGTGAAGCTGCTGGCTTGGGATCACCGGGTTAACTTTGTGAACTGAATTAAGTAACAAGAGTGGATGCCTGGAGTGGAGCAACTTGGTTGGTTTGTGCCCAGGACAGAGGGGACGGTATCTGCACTTCCAACAGCTGGCTGACCGGGTAAAACACTCCTCTCAAAGCCCAGGTCACTGGGGTTGGCGGGGGCGTCCTGGCGCCTTCGGTGGCAGAGGCAGAAGTGGAGAAATACCAGGCAGCCTGAGCTGATCTCCAATCACAGTCTGGCTCCTTGGTTCAGATATTTTGTCCTGAGAGGCAGAGAAACTTCCAGGAAAAAGCCCCAGGCTAGGAACCCAGAGGCCTGAGTTGGAACCCCAGGTGGACCTCATGTCAAAGGACCAGACCTTGTCACATAACCCCCTGAGCGCCCTTGTCCTCAACCGCAGACAGAGAATCACAGAGCCCTCCCTGCCCCTCCCAAAGAAGCCAGTTCTCTTGGGGCCTTAGTGTCCCCTTCTGTACAGGGGAGGTGATAACAGCACCTCCTTCCCCCGAAGTAACACATAACACCCGCCCTGAGAAAAAGCCTGGCGCAGAGGGACTTTGCTGCTGCTGCTGCTGTTTTTAGGCTAATTTGAGATAGATGTGGAAGTACTTTGAGAAACACAAAGCACTCCATGTTCAAATAAAAGGTGTTATTTCCATTCTTCCTTCTTCCCACCTGGGTCCTCAAAACATCCCTCTCCACACCAGGCAGCTGCAGTACTGACCAGTACAATCACCCCAAAACCTGCCTTGAGCGCCCCCCTGCCCCATGTTCTCCCTAATCTGACCACCCCTCCCCCTGGCTGGCTCAGACCCCCTCCCCCTGGCTGACTTGCTCCTGCCTGGCCCACAAAGCCCCGCTCTGCTTCCTCTGCCCTGGAAGCCTTCCCTGACACCCCCAGACTGGGCCAGGGGCTCTTTCTCTGGGCTTTGCCAGCACCTGTGCTCTTAGCTGAACATGCTGTAATTTTCTGTTTTCACCTTTTGTTTTCTTTTGTGTTTTTTTTAGTCTCCTGCCCTCACCAGTTCCCCTCCCCTCCCCTCCCCTCTCCCGACCCCCACCACTATGAGCTCCCCGTGCACAGACAGGTGTCCAGTGTGTCTTTGTGTCCCTGGAATCTGGTGAAGTCTAGGCATATGATTGTAGGCTCAGCAAATGTGTATGTATTTGAATGAATGGGTAAATAATGTAATGTATATGAAATCATTCTTGACAGTCTTAAGAATGATTATTTTTAATAGTTCATTCCACAATTACTCATTGATCACCTGCTATTCTTTGCAAGACCTCTACTAGGTGCCTTAGGCGATGCACACGAGTCCCTGCCCTCAAGGAGTTTGCAGGGGAATGTGGGAGAAGCCTTAGTGTAACTTTATTCCCTACAAACTACAATAGCATATATATATTAGCATAAAGATGTGTTATGAAACAGGCCCAGGCGACATGTGGAAGTACAGTGAGGAACAGCTCTGCAGGGGGGTGGGGGGGGCTTCAGGAAGGCTTTCTGAAGGAGGGGGTGGCTTGAGCGCTGCCTGTCAAGGAGCCTCGGCAAAGCCTGTGGCAGGACCCAAACCTCCCCCAGCCCTAGCCCATTCAGTCTCACAGCCCGGCCCTGCCTCCCTGAGGGAGGCCACCCCGGGACCACAGGGAGCCCTCGCCTGAGACCTCTGAAGCGCCCCCTCTGGCCAGGGCCTCAAGGCCAGCAGAGGCAGAAAGTGGTGGAATAAGGCTTTGGCGATACCAAACCCTGGCCCTGCCACTCACTCACCGCTGTGTGGCCTGACATGTTGACTTTACCCAAGGCTCAGTTTTCTCATGCATAAGATGAGGACAACAATTGTAACTGGTGAGATGGTGACACAAATGAAACAATACATATAAAGAAACTGGAACATTAAAAAAAAAACCTCTATAAATGTAACATCTTTTTACCTCTAGGATCCATCAAACTGCAGTACTTCTCAGCCAGGGTGGGTCTCTGGGCCTAATGGGTGTGTCACTCAGACATCTTACAGGCCCTGCCCCTCCCTCTGGTCTTCAGGTTTTTCCTGGGATCCCAGGAAAATGATGCAGGCTAGTAAAGCCCAGACCTCCTAAATTTTACAGGTACATTTAAGAATCTCTGCCATCAGCTGGGTCAAGAATTAGCCTGTAATTAAACTGTAGATGTCTGAAAAGAGAGAATGGTCCCATCTGAGCCTCTGACCCTGTGAAACACAAGAGGGCAGGCGGAATTACCCCAGATGAGGAAACCAGGTCTGGAGAAGGGAAATGACTTGGCCAAGGTCACACAGGGAGCTATCAGCGGAGTCCAAACCAAATCTACTCCTGCTTCTACCACGTAGAGTTACTATCTAACAGGCTTGATGCCAGGGCTGAAGGCCCCAGCAAACACAAGTCACACCTAGAGCCACCTTACCTAACTCAGGGATTGGTTAGGTTTGGGGGAGATACTTCTGGGAGCTAATCAGAAATGTCTAAAACCCTCAGCAAATAGATCTAGCTCTTAGCTCTGCAACTTAAAGCCCTGAGACCTTGAGCATGTCCCTTTCCCTCTCCTGGTCCCCCCCCTTCCTCCTTGTGGAATGAGGCAATCTTCCTTGAAGTCTCCAAGATGCCTTGTCCCCTGACTCTCAGGGGCTCCCAGCATTCAGAGGGGGTGTAAGGCCAAATCTCCAGCCTTGACCTCATTGTCTTTCAAAGGACACAAGCCTTAGGAATATCTGGCCATTCATCCTACTTCCGGCCCCACCCTCTTCCCCTGCCTCCTGCTTCCCAGATGGATCTGTCCCTAGTCCCCTGGTTGTCAGTGCTGCAGCTGGCTGGCTGGGAGGGAAGGAAGAGGCCGGATTCATAACAGCCTTGCCTGTATCTACCAAGTAGATAGATACCCCACTCACCCCATTCACTCTGCAACTGTATCATCTCCAGTCACCCCTCTCCTCCCTGCACCCCATGCCCCAACCGCAGGAGCCTAACAGATTCCCAGGTCAACAGCTCCTTGCAGCTGGACCCTTTGCTGGGGGGATGGGAGCCCTCTGACCTGCACATCTCAGGGAGAAGACGACTTGGGCCTCTGCTTACTGGGTCTCCTCTCTGTTCCATTTGTCCCTGTGCACGAGGTTGGTAGGAGCAGTCACAAGTCACCTTGCCTGACACATTAAGGATGATGCAGAAGCCCAGGAACGTTCAACGGCTTGCTCAAGTTCAGGGTAGGAGCAGGAGGAGGAAGCCGCTCACTCAGTGTCTGGTAGGCACTTGGCCAGGACACCAGGCCTCCCCTGTACCCACCCCACCCCCGCCATAGCCTCACCCAGTATGGTGGTTGGGTAGATATGGGGGAGGGGAACTCTCTCTTGTAACTCAGTTTGCTGTGCGGATTCAGGGAGAACTCAAATTTCAAAACTGCCAGTGAGGAGTGGCAAAGGGGGAAAAGATAAATCAAAGACCACACACCCTAAAGAAAGGAGGCTTCAGACCCACTGATACACGCCCCCGGCCCCCTGCCAGCTCCCAGAGCCTGACACAACACCCCCTCCTACTGAATCTTTGATTAAAAGAACCAGACTTACATGGGGACGGGTGTCAAGCTACATAATTAATCTGCACCAGAGACTGCCCCTCCTGGAGGGCTGAAACAGATCAAAGCTCCATCTGTGGAGCACACACTCTCCAGGGGAGCCAGAAGCAAAAAAAAAAAACTTGGAGAACCAAAAAAATAGATGAGGAAAGAGAGGAGAGTTGGGAGTGAGGGAGTGTTTGAGGAATGCTGGACAAGGAGGGCACAGGGCTCCAGGCCACACTTACTCCCTTGTGTCTCTCCTCACCCCCGGCCTCAGTGACAAGACAGTTGGTGTCCTCAGCTCCAGGTCACTGCAGCGAGCCCCCTGTCTCTGTGTACCTGACCCAAATGAAGATCTCTCTTATGACTTCCTTTCATCTCTGTTCCCAGTAACTTACAACCCTCCCTGACCACCCACCTTCTCTTTCAGGCTTCCAAGCCTTTGCAACTGCTGCTTCATCTGCCTGGAGTGTCCTTGGGTTGGGTTTCTGTCACTGGCAATCAAGAGTCTAACGTAAGAGAATGTTCACCTGGGGGCGTGGAGCAGAATAGATAGTTGTTAAGTGTGTGGACTTTGGAGGGAAATTGCCAGATTCAAATCCCTATGCCACCATTTGCTAGCTGTGTGACCCTGGGCAAGTCATTTAACTTCTCTGTGCCTCAGTTTATTCATCTGTCAAATTGGGTTGTAACAGTACCCAACTCACAGAGCTGTCGTTAATGAGTTAATATCTGTAAATATCTGATTAGAAGGATACACCATGTAAGCACAGGCCGTTATTACTGCTATGACCACACCCCACTGGACTGACAGGCAAGGGCTCCTTTCCAAAGTAGGTATGCGAGTTACTCATTCAGCCAGATGGGCCATGCCTGGCTCTGTAACCCAGGAGCATCCCCTTGTGCGTTGTTCTCCAAGGCCACATCTAAGAGTGGGAGGATTGGACCACCAATGGGGGAGGAGTTAAGTGGGAGAGGGCTGTGGACAGAGAGAGAGGGGAGAGTTGGGGGACAAGGGAGTATGCACATGGGACATCTAGGAAGTCCTTTGTCTTCCATGTGGTACCAGGAAAGGGACACCCGCAGGCTCTGCAGAGGACAGGGCTGAGCTCTGGTCTCAGTGATCCTTGCAGGGGGACTTCTAGCCCCCTAAATGCGTCCTCCTATCCCCACAGCAGCTGGTTTCCTCCTAGAAAGTCTCAAGTCAAATATACCTTGCCACCAGAATATTAATTTCTCTTCAGAGCTCCCCTTTGGTCTATTGGAGGTATTCACATTCCTCCAACTCTCATAACTTTGTCTCACAAGAACTCAGACTCCTGGCCTTATTTTGCAAATAGAGCATTTGTCCCCCATCCTTTACCTTACAAATTACTTACAGATTTGCTCCTCAAACTGAGCAAAAACATTTTAATCTGCCCTGTATAGGAAGGGAGGGAGGCAAGTGGGGAATGGGGTAGGGTGAGGGATAATTAAATACATTCTGCTACAACATGAAAGAAGGAACAGCATAAAGTTTTTTTAAAAAATTTATTTATTTATTTTGGCTGCATTGGGTCTTCGTTGCTGTGCGTGGGCTTTCTCTAGTTGTGGCCGGTGGGGGCTACTCTGTTGCAGTGCGCAGGCTTATCATTGCAGTGGCTTCACTTGTTGCAGAGCACGGGCTCTAGGCGCTCAGGCTTCAGTAGTTGTGGCTCACGGGCTCTAAAGCGCAGGCTCAGTAGTTGTGGCCCATGGGCTTAGTTGCTCCGCAGCATGTGGGAATCTTCCTGGACCACAGCTTGAACCCGTGTCCCCTGCTTTGGCAGGCAGATTCTTGACCACTGCACCACCAGGGAAGTCCCATAAAGCATTTTTTTTTTTTTTTAATAAATTTTATTTATTTATTTTTGGCTGTGTTGGGTCTTCGTTTCTGTGTGAGGGCTCTCTCCAGTTGCGGCGAGCAGGGGCCACTCTTCATCGCGATGCGCGGGCCTCTCACCATCGCGGCCTCTCTTGTTGCGGAGCACAAGCTCCAGACGCGCAGGCTCAGTAGGTGTGGCTCACGGGCCCAGTTGCTTCGCGGCATGTGGGATCCTCCCGGTCCAGGGCTCGAACCCATGTCCCCTGCATTGGCAGGCAGATTCTCAACCACTGCGCCACCAGGGAAGCCCCCATAAAGCATTTTTAATGTGCTGCTTTTCCCAGTGAATTAACACAAACAATCCCTCTCTCCTATCTGGTACTCAGTAAATAAGACAGAATGACTGTCTTTCCTTGCTCTGATAAGTCATAAAGTCCATGCAGCCAAGTCAGCAGTAAACCTAGTTTATATGCAGTTTTTGTTTTGGGACCCCAGGCCAAGGTGAAGAAAATATTTGTTGAAAAGAGGTGAGAATGTTCATTCACTGTCTGTGTTTGGTAGGGGGAGGGTCTACCTGGCTTGGTGTTGGGAACTGAAGGGTGGCCTCCCTCTCCTCCACATGCAGTTTCCTGGTTTCCAGACAAACCAGGGTTAGGCTACCCATCCTTATGTGGGACCCTACAGGCAGCTCCAGTGAATGACCGCGATGTGGGACCTCATTCCAGCTGAGCACAGAAGTGTGCAGGAAAGAAGGGGAGATTCGGGCAGGACACGTTCTGGCCTCAGTTGGGCCCTGCTTTACTCATTACAGATATTTCAGGCTCTCCCTAGTGCTGTGACCGGTCTGTCTGTCCTTGGTTCCACAGGGGAATCACACGCACATCCTGGTTACTACTTGTACATCGAGCACGCTGGGAGATTCTAGGGACAATAATTTCTGAGTAAATTACCTAAGTGCAGAGGGTCTAACATGGGAGCTAGGAGAGCACAGAGCAGGGACAGGAAGTGGGAATAAGTGATTTGTGCATTAATCACAAAGCAATCAGTGGATGACAAGGGGCCCTGGAGCCACTGGGTCTGTCCAGCTGGACTTGACAGAGGGAAAGGTCACACTTGCTCCATGCATCACCAAGAAACCCACATACCTGGCTTCCATGTGCCCAGGCCTCCTGTTTCTGGCTCAGCAGAGATGCTGCTCTGACCTGGCTCATTGTCCTTGATCCTCGGGGCCATCCCAGCATCCACATGCCCTGCCACACCTGGCACAGGCCACGGGATCCCCTTGGCCAGCACAGTGCAGAGGAGGGCATGGCTTTGGCCAGTAAACCTTTAGGAAGCCGTTTTGGGGTTTGGCCCTCCTCAGCTCCCGAAGTCTGCATCCTCCTCTCGCTACACCTTGTATCTTCCTGGTTGTCACGTGGCAGGGAGAGAGGGCACATTGCCCACTGCTCTCCCACCAACTCACTCTGCTGATCCTCCCAGCTTCCTCCTTCTCCTGTCAGGTCCATCCCGACCCCTCAGTCCCGCAGAGCACAGAGGACCCTGCTGGAGGGAGCTCCTTGCCTACCTTCCCCGGCTCCTCTCTGGCTGTGCCCTAACCTCTTGGTCAAATCTCTTGGTTCCCAGGTTCAGATCAATTTGTTTCTGACATTATTTTCATGGCAAGTGTGTTAAGCCTTAAAGGGCATTTCCATTTGAAGGGGAGCACTGTCTTTGCCCAGATGTGACACTTGGCAGCGGATCTCAGCAGTGGTGACGGTTTGGGGGAGGAAATAGTCTTGACTATAAGGGCTGGTTCATGGTTCAAATCCACAGCTCTGGATTCAGACCCTGGATTCCAATCTGGCACAAGAACTTCCTAGCTGTACAACCTTGGGCCAGTCATCTAACCTCTTCTAGTTCCTCATCAGTAACAGGTATAAACATACCCACCTCACAGATCAAGGAGAGGATTTAATAAATGTTTATTTTAAGAACCTGGTACAAGTTTGAAACTGTTCCCCTTTGCATGGTAAGGCTAGTGCTTCTGGCATTGGAGAGGGGGTGAGGGGAGGTGAATCAAATTGTCCTCTGAAGCTGAATGCCAGGAGGGCAGGTTATTTTAAAGGTACTTGGCCCCAAATATCTATAGCACAGCACCCCTCTGGATTTTCACCATTATAGTCATTTTTCAGGGTAAGCATTACTGTTCCCCTATGGTCCTCTTTTGAAATGTGAAAATCCTTGGGAAGTCAAAGTCACTAATACTGTAACGTGAGAAGTTTAATCAGATGATTTTATTTCATTTGAGAAAACACAGGGTGCCCTGCAGCTCAGAATCCAGAAGAAGCAAGGATTGCCCCAGCTATGGAAGGCACATTATGTGCCAGGCGACAACTCTCAGAGGTAGTTATTGTAAAACGGTAATTTTTTTTAAAGGTAACATCAAGATCTTTGTACAAATATAAAATTAACACATGTCAATGATATCATTTAACTCATCAATTAATTAGGGATCTAGTAAGATGTTACAACTGCTCAAAAGAGAATCCAAAAAGCAGATGTACGGAAGCCATCAGGAATGCTGCAATTAATTTACTTAACAGACACAACACTGGTCAATATCCACAGGGCAATAATTGACTGCATCTCCACTGGATACAATTTGTATTTTTATTGGCAAAATCATTTGCACTATGATCAGTTTTCTACAATTTACAGACTGGTAAAAGAGCTCAAAGACAATGAAAGGCAAAGATAATCCAAAGAGAAACTAGACAGGACACCCAATAACCTTTTTTGCCCATTTCAAAGTCTTTCACAACTTTTCCTAACATGATGACTATACTCCTTTCATGACAAAGCAGAAACGACAGAGACGGGCACAGAAAGTGGAAAGGGAAAAGCCATCTAGTGCCAGCCCCATCGGAGTGCTGAGGAAGTCCATGACAAAGATGTCACATCTGGGATGAAATTAGGAAAATAAGAATGAGATAACTTTCTCATAAAGCTATAAGATTTTATTCAAAGGACCGTCCTTTATTAGAGATTATCTCCTTCACACTTCTGTGGCATTAAAATGTACTTTCCTTTATGAAAGGATGGCGGTAATATATGGTAGCAGTAGTTGTTCTTTTTTTTTTTCAATTTATTTATTTGGCTGCGCTGTGTCTTAGTTACGGCACACGGGATCTTCGTTGCAGCATGCAGGATCTTTTAGTTGCGGCATGCGGGCTCTTAGTTGTGGCATGCATGTGGGATCTAGTTCCCTGACCAAGGATCGAACCCTGGCCCCCTGCATTGGGAGTGCGGAGTCTTAACCACTGGACCACCAGGGAAGTCCCGAGTAGTTGTCCTTTTTTTAGTGTACATGTTTGATGAAATAAAGGCTGGCAACCCTATGTAAGTCCCCATCTTAAAAAGAAAACGTCATTTTTATTGCTGTGTTTTATTTTTAATTCCATTCATCTGCGATAGCCAAAATTCTGGAAACGCTGATCCTGTTCACAATTCTGAAATTTTGTGCTGTAGGTAAATTCCTTAAAGGATGATTCCTGAGCAATACTACCGAGGTCCCCTAGCCCATCAGAGTTCTCCTTGTAGTGGAGGATGGGAAGCTGATTTGGACAGGGCATCCAGATATGAGGCTGAATAGAGAAGGAAGAAGAAAATGATGACCCATGGTTTGACTCCCAGGGATGCCAGAGGGAGGTTAAGATGGAGTAGAGCTAGAAAGTCACCTTCCCTGGTGCTGGCCTCGGAATTCATTCTGTGCGTCGTGCTGCAGGCCTGTCAACAGCCTCTACCTACACCATCCTCCCTGCCCGTAGCAGAGAAATTTTTGAGGCTCAATAAAACCTGGCCTATGCTGGATGTGGTCCAGGAAGGATAGGCAACAGGGCTTGGGACCACCTCCCTTCTGAGAGCCCACCCTAAGGCCTAGGGTATAGGGATGTAAGCAAAGTCAGGAAGGAGAGGGGTTACAGACTTCTGAAGCCAACGACTGACTAGACCTGGAGGACTGGAACAGAGATTTCCTGGCATGTTAGATATTAACATTTGCAGCCTGGTTTTCAACTCCTCCATATCAGGAGTTTCGTTGGCAAAACCCTGCTGCCTCCCCCACATTTGCCTGCCCCGCTGCTACAAGTCGGAAACAGCAGAGGCGCTGCTTTTTTTTTTTTTTTTTAACATCTTTATTGGAGTATAATTGCTTTACAATGGTGTTAGTTTCTGCTTTATAACAAAGTGAATCAGTTATACATATACATACGTTCCCATATCTCTTCCCTCTTGCATCTCCCTCCCTCCCACCCTCCCTATCCCACCCCTCTAGGTGGTCACAAACCACCGAGCTGATCTCCCTGTGCTATGTGGCTGCTTCCCACTAGCTATCTATTTTACGTTTGGTAATGTATATATGTCCACTGCTTTTAAAGGCACAGTGCTGCCCGCCAGAGAGCAAGATGCCCTGGCGGCCCCTTCCCAAAGATCAGGGAGGGCAGGCGCTGGAGTTTGGGGTTTCATTCCCATCACCGTCCAGAGGGGAAGGTGGGTTGAGTCCGAAAGAGGATCCACAGGCACAAGCATTCTGTGTGTCAAGCACTGCTCTTCCGAGTGCCTGCTTTCTGTTGGACTCACGGCAGAGAAAGAAAGCAGAGGGAAGGAGATAGTTCCCGAAGGTTTTCTTAAAAAGTGCATTTAAACTTAAGACTATAGTGCAGCTGAACAGCTGGATTGGAAAATTGGTTGTTTAGCTCTGCAGTCGGTGTCAGGGCCCACTGGCTGAGAGGGAATAAAAGCTGTTTGAGTTTGTAAACTGCCAATGCTATGAACCAAGGCAAAGGGCCTCTAGGGAGCGGGGACTCAGCGACCTCTTTTCCCCATTTCCACACATCAGGGGGAATGACAGCACTGAGCTAAGGAACCATTGCCAGGGGCCTGGGCTGGCAGCACGACAGGCAGTGGCCCTGCTCTAGAGTTTTCCTGTTCCCAGCTCTGCCTTTAAGGAATCACAGCCCCAGAATTCCAGAATCTCAGATCCAGAGGGGACCAGAGATTGCACAGAATGCCCGCTTCAGTTCCCTGGACAGATGGTCCCCTAGCACAGATGCCCAGTGCCCCAGGGAATGCTCACAACTCCTCTGCCCCGATGTTTGCCAGCTCAGATGGGTAGTAAATTTCCTTCTTGTGTGTGCTGAAACCCACATCCCTTCCACCAACCAGCATGGTGGGTATATCCCTTAAATGGGAATGGCCCCTCAGATGACCTGACCCACAGGTCACAGACTACTCAAATTCACCTGCAGGCATTTTTTTCTTGGCCTAACTAGTGCTTAAAACTCCTTTGTTAAATCCAATATTTACTCCAGCCCCTGAACTCCCTGTTGTCCCCTGGCCCAGCCACTTTCCTTGTCTGTGACACCCGGCTGGTCTCCAGAGGTACACTCTGGGTTTTTGCAGTGACCCTATATGAAGAGCTTCCTTGGTCTAGTGTTCATTCCCTTCCTTTATAAATTAGCCTCTTCCCTTCCAGAGCTACACTCACCCCAGGGATTTCCTTCCTCTTGTCCTGTTCTTATCTCCATCTTGCGACCTTTATCAATATAAACCCAACCAAACCAGCAGAGCAATTTTACTATTCCTTTTCCTGTGCACGTGCATTTAAGTCAGTGGTTCCAATCAGCAGCAGTATCACCTCTACCCTACCTTCTGGGATTTGGGGAAACCGGGGGTGTTATCATAATGACTGGGGCAATTAATGCTTGGGGGCCAGAGATGCTAAGTATCCTGCTGTGCAAGGGGTAGTCCCATTAAAAAAAAAAAAAAAAGCCACTAACCCTCTTGGAGAAACACTGATTTAAATGGAACTAGCTTAATTTTTTTCCTATATCTTTTATTTAACTTCTTTCTCTATGCCTCTTTAAAATGGGGATAACTTACTTCATTCGCGTAACACTACATTTCTTTCATAGGGTTGTTGTGAAGATTACACAAGATAAAACAAAACAGATGCATGACACATCTGAGAACACAATAAATGTTAGTGATGATGGCTGATTTTAGTGGTGAGACAAGAACAGGTGTGTCTACCCATGGATCTGGAGTCTAGTCCTACTAGAATAGCTAGTCTGCCGTTAACCAGCCATGTAATTCTGACCATGGCATTTCTCCTCTCCAGACAATGAGGGGTTGTTCTAGATTTCTGGAGACCTGTTCTTCCCAAATATTCTATGGTTCTGTGTTACTAATATGATGCATGACATACCCTTTTGATTTTCTTTCAGGCTTTCCTAGCCTGGGCCAGCACTCCCAGGAACAATGTTGAAAGCTGACCTGAGGCTATATTTCCTCCTACATCAGATTAAAGGACAAAGAAGACAGGTAAAGAAGAAACAGTGTGTACAGGACAGATACACACAGGATATCATTTCTTCCCTGAAGTCTGTGATATTTTGAGGGAGGCTGTGTTGGCTGGTGGCCTCAACTTTTTCCAGTTGTCTCCCTTCCTCAAATGGAGAAAGAGCTTTCTCTCCAGAAAACATCCTTTTATGCTGATCACTGGACTCTCACCACAAAGGGATTCAGGGAAGCAGCTTCTGAGGCTCAGCAGTGAGGCAGAGGCTCAGAAATAGATCCCCCCACCCTCCCTTCCCGCCTGCTAGAAGGAAGGCTGACCATGATTGGAGGCAAGAGGACATCAAAGGGAAAAAACAGCGGTTCAGCTCATTTGAATAAACCAGGAAGAAAGGAACTGCAATCGCTTATTATTGAGAGAATAATTCGTACCTAGGTTACATACAGTATGAGGAGATGGAACATGGATGGTAGAAATTAACAAAATAAAAATCAGAAATATAATCTTCTTCGTGCCTGGTGTGGAGTTAGAGTACCATTTACTCCAAATTTCTTACTTCAGATTTCCCTCCTGGATATTTGAGGAATCTTACAAATGATTCCTCCAAGCACCAGGAAGAAGAATATTCAAATAAGGCTGGAACCTAGGGGGTTATCCTCAGGCAGATTCAAGTATGCTGTTTTAATGGCAAAGGGACCTTCCTCTTAGATTTTATAGATTGCTGGGGCCCCCTGGTGGAAGATAAAGGTTACATCTGCTGGTTAAAGGCCACAGATTTGATTGGTCACTCACGTTTGAGGAAGCTGCAGCCCCCAGTTCTGAGGTAAGCAAGAGAAAGAGGAAATATCAGGTGCTAAGTATCTCACAGTCATTACTTCATTTGTCCCTTAACGCTCTGTTTTCTAGATCAGGGAGCTGAGGCTCAAAGACCCTAAGCGAACTGTCTGAGGTCACCTGCTAAATAGCTAACTGGCAATCCTAATTCAATGCCAAGGATTCCAGAAATCCTGATGGTCACAAATGTTTTAAATACAGACAACACACACACACACACACACACACACACACACACACACACACACAGAAGAAAAAGAACACAGATGCAGTTATCCCCAGAATGTGTCCCATATTTAGGTAACAGCTTTATCCAGTTTTAAGCAGTGTACTTTGCTGGAGTTTGAATTAAGGTTTTTCAACACAGTGCACCAGAAGTTTCATGTTTCTTTAAATTGATTTGAATACATGGCTTATTTCCCACTTTTTCTTTTAAAGGTTAATGATGAAGGGAAAAGAGCCGCAGAGGGAGAGGAAGCAAGATGGGGCTACCCAGACCAAATGTGTTAATTAGCCAAGCAATGCTTCATATCACTCCCCCTCTTTGGGTGTTGAAGAAAATGATCTTTAAGGACACGTTAACCTAAAAGATTTTTTTTGCACACCTTGCCCTAAACCTGAAATGACTGCTTACTCCTCTCTCCCTTCTTTTCTCCACCCCTGAAAGGTTTTCTGTGTGTGTGTATGTGTGTGGCAGAAACATTTGAGTATCTAACTGAAATCTAGGAGTCTAGTAGGACAAAGCAAAAAATCCATTCTTATCCTCATGACCTTGTCCCCAGCAATTGCCCACTGTTCCTCTCCCTCCCAAAACTTCCTATTATAATTATAGACTACAGCAGTGATTCTCAGAATGTGGTTCCTAGACCAGCAAAACCAGCATCACTTGGGAACCTGACAAATGCAGGGGCTTGGGCCCACACACACATACTGGTCGGAACCTCTGGAACGAGGCCTAGCAATCTGCTGGCAAAGCCCTCCAGGTGATTATGATGCTTGCTAAGGACTGAGAGCTACTGCTCGAGAACAGGGTTCTTAACCTAGGGTCCACAGAGAGTGTTAGGGGGCCTAAAAGTTCCTTGGGTTTGCATGTAAAATTTTACATATGTATTTACCCTTCCTCTGGAGAGAGGACCCAGAGCAGCCACCTCTTGACCCCGAACAAGTTATGGACTACTTACGACCCTATAACTCTGTTTCATGGTAAACATCCTCCTGCTTGCACCCACAAACTCTTCTCTTTCCTCCACTTCTTTACCTTAAAAGATACCTGGCTTTCCCCCAAAGAATCTTAGTGGTCATTTTCCCACACCTCATCTGCCTTCAGTACAGGAGATGGGCCTCCCCTGTACTGCACCCCGACCATTATCCCTCTGCACATAAGTCTCTGCTCTTTTAAGACTTAAACGTATTCTTCTCTTTTCTCCTCCTTTATTATGTCATCTGCTGACCTTCCAGATACCTTCCCTCATTCATTATAGACTTTGGGTTCCTACAGTCCTGCCATCATCCTGGGTGATATCAACATCATATGAATGAATGATTCATCCAACACCCTAGCTTCACAGGACTGTCAGTGACACATCAACATCAAAGAATTTCACCCCCATAACACTTCAACCACTCACTGTGCCAGGCCTGGGACTTGCCCTTACCTGGGATTGTACCAGACGGCTAAGGCTGAGTTACAGTGTGGTAACAAACCCCCAAATCTTGGTGGTTTCCAATAAAACGTTTGTTTCTCTGCCCAATGCAGGACAGCTGCAGCTCTACTCCCTGTTCTCGCCAATCTTGGAGGCAGGTTGAAGAAGCAGCCCCCATTCTGGGGTGCACTAGCCTTGTGCTGAGAGAAAGGAGCAGACTGGCCCCCTCAATGGTCCCCAAATCTCTCCTCAGAAGTAACATGCTTCATTTCCACTCACATTTCACTGACAAGCCTGCTGCGAGAAAGGCAGGAAGCACAGTCCTCTCCAAGGCCTGGTGGAGAGAAGAGGCAGACGTCTTTGAAGTCTTACTAGGACATCAGTCTCTCTCAGAACGTGGCAACCTGTCTCTTCTGCTCTCGGTCCACTCCTACTATGCCATTCTTCCAATTTCATTAAGGCTTTCCATTTCCTATCAGCCCCCTCCTGGAAATAGTGAGAGTAGATACCCTGAACACTTAGTCAGTGCTGACTTGACATCTGTTATCCCATGAGGTATCTGGGGCTTAGAGAAGTTACATAACCTGTCTTCACTTTCTTCTTATGACTGTCTAATAGATTAGAACCATCACTTCAACTATTAGGGAAACCGAAGGACCACGCAGAATTGCAAGCCCAGGTGGGACACATGAATGTGTAGTAACAGCAGTCTGCAAGTTGTGTGATTTTCCTCCTGAAGCACTCAGCAGCTGGACCTACTGGTTCTCAACCAGGGGCGATTCGCTCCTTAAGTGACATTTGCCAATGTCTGGAGACATTTTTGATGATCATAATTGGTTGGGCAGGGAGTGCTACTGGCTGCTGGCATCTAGTGAGTAGAGGCCAAGGATGCTGTTCAACATCCTCCAGTGCACAGGACACCCCTCCCCACAACAAAGAATTTTCCAACCCAAAATGTCAGTAGTGCTGAGGTTGAGAAACCCACGTCTAGAGATGGGGTAGTCTCAGGCACTTGTCTTGCAAAAGTTTCCTACTCTGTTCTCTCTCCTGTTCTCCAGAGTATTGGTTTCAGACCTTCTCCATTCTCTTCAAATTCTTATCCCAACTACATCCTCTATCATACTCAACTCTCTCCTTCCATGCTTTCAGCTACAGTCTTCTCAGATGCCATTGTTTCCTCACCTAAAGGCCCTTGCGTGTCTCCTCTTATCTGTGGCATTCTTCCCCACCTCTTCAAATTCCTATCCTGCCTTTAGATGTTTCTCATTTCTTCAAGGAGGTTGTTCCTAAACCCTTGATTAAATGAGGCCCCTCTTCTATATTTCTCATAGCAGCATGTATTTTTCCAACATAATTCTTCACATAATAGTATGTGCTTAACTAGTTAGTTTCCCTAAGCCATGAGAGCAGGGTCCACATTCATCATCTTCACCACTGTATCCCCAGTACCTAGAAAGTATAAGATACATAATAGATACCTAATATTTACAGCCCAGGGCTTTCCTGAGCTCCTTTTCCATTTGAATCTCCTCAATGCACAAAATCAACACATCCAACTCATGATTTTTTTCCTACCTCATCACCACCACCAAAAACCTACACTTTTACCCATATTCTTTATCTCAATGAATGGCACCACCATCCACCAACTGTCCAAACCAACCTTGACACCTCCCTTTCCCTCACATCCACATTCATTCATGAAGTCTGTCACTTCCACCTTGACTTCTCTCAAATCCGTGCACTTCTTTTGGGTTTTTGTCTCAGACACAATGGTTTTAACTGCTGACTCTTCACTTCTTAGTTGCCTTGGACAGATTAATTTTGCTAAGCCTTAAATACCTCCTGGGATAATAGATGCCAAGTCAGCACATACTAAATGTTCAGTAAATGTTACCTATTATTCTTTCCAGTTCCACTGCCATTGGCTTCGGAGTATCATCGTTTCCAGCCCAGATTGCTGCCACAGCCTAATTGTTCTCCCTGCCTCTGATCTAGCCAGCACTCCAGTCTCTTATCAACAATGTAGCCAGAATGATCTTTCAAAAATGCAAATGAGATCATGTCACACTCCTGCTTAAAATCCTTTGATGGCTATCCACTGCCTTCAGGATAAGGTTCAAACTTGTTAGCTTGGCTTATCACATCTTCCAGTCCCATTACCCAGCCCCTCCAACACTCCAGTCCCATCTCTCGTCACTTCTCCAGTCACATCGTTCGCTCCAGTTATGCGGAACAACTTTATGTTCCCAAACAAGCCATTCTCTTACCTGCAGTACTTTCATTACTGCTTCCTCAGCCCATGTGGAAACTGTCTTCTGTCCCTAACTTGACTGGTAGACTGTTAGGCAACTTGAGGGAGCTTCCTTATTCACTGTGGTATTCCCAGTACCAGGCAGGCTCTGGCTCCTATTAACCCTTAATAACTTTATTGAATGAATTTAACTCTTATCCTTTATTTTGAAAAGAAAGCAAAAGGAAAACATTAATCAAATGAATTTAGGGTTGGAGATGTACATAGCAAGATTATCCCTGTATCCCCAAACTTGTAATGACCTGAAATCTTTCTAATAGCACTAATGCTTTTTATACCTTTAGAGGTTGGATTTGAGCAAATTCTAGCAAACAAGCACTGGCTAGGCATTTGTCTGCTAATGACAGATTAGCTCAGTTACTAGTTTCAGCTTGCCTTCTTCTAGCCTCAAGACTACATTCAATAAGGATGATAAATCTGCAGTACCAGGAATCAAGGTGAGTAGGATACAAAACCCAGGAAACAAAACATGGTATGCAGTTGTTATTATTAAAAAGTAACTTTTGGGACTTCCCTGGTGGCGCAGTGGTTAAGAAGCCGCCTGCCAATGCAGGGGACACGGGTTCGATCCCTGGTCCAGGAAGATCCCACATGCTGCAGAGCAACTAAGCCTGAGCGCCACAACTACTGAGCCTGCGCTCTAGAGCCGTCAGCCACAACTACTGAAGCCTGCGTGCCTAAAGCCTGTGCTCCGCCACTATAGAAGCCACTGCAATGAGAAGCCTGTGCACCGCAACAAAGAGTAGCCGCTGCTCCCCACAACTAGAGGAAGGCTGTGTGCAGCAACAAAGACCCAACGCAGCCAAAAAATAAACTAAAAAAAAAAATAACTTTAAGAAGTCACAAAACATGGGAATGGTTGTGTGGACACAGAAGCTGGCCTCATCCTTGTCTCTAATGCTCCTCTTGCTTTGTTTTCATTTTTAAAATGCCATCCCTACTCTTTCCACTCTCTCTCCCACCCCACCCCCAGGCCTCCTCATACAGGTGTATACTACTTACCTCTAGGGGGATATCATTTGTATGGCAGCGTATGAAAGGTGCGCCCAAAAGTTGTGCAGTGAGCACCAATCTGTGCCTACTGTGTGACAGCCGTAAGCTCAGGACAACTGACCAGATGCTTTACCCACCTTAATGGCCTCAGCTACCAGGGAATGATCTTTTGAAAAGCATGTGGGCTAGCCAAACTCTTTATGGGAAGGTTCGCTTTTCTTTGATATCCCTCCAAAGAACAGAACCTGGGGTTCACAGACCAGTTTCAATGAAGCTCCTGAAAATGAATATAAAATGTTGTACTTTTTTAATGAGATTTCATAAGTTTCATTAGCTTTTCAAGGAGGGCTATATTCCCAAAGTTTAGGATCCACTGCTAGAGACCCTAGCACATGCTAGGCATACAAGTAATCATCGCGTACTTTGTGACAAGCCCTCAGTACCTTTCACACTAGCCCCAATTCAAAAACACAACAAAATAGAACTCTGCACTTGGCACCTCTTCATAAACTCAATAGAGGCAAATCCATTGTCACCATTTGAAATCTCTTCAGTAGCAAAGAGGGTGGTGGACAGGTTGATATATTCATGGGTTCAGAAGAGTCTGGCAGTCTTGGGCCAAGAAGAGGGCTTGCCTTAAATCATTCTAGACATGCAGGTGCTACTGTATCTGCTCTAATTGTCAAGGGCTCTAGTGGGGGAAACTCCACAACTCACTGCCTTAGCTCAATGCTAAAAGTACTCTGCAAAATTTTGAGGTTTCCTTCAAGATTGGGAGCCTAAAAACGAAATACAGCAATTACTCTAATAGTTAACTGTGTGTATGTTGATTGGAGGTGGGGGGTGATTAAAAGTTGTTGTTTTTGAGTACAATAACTTCTATTTATTCTCTTCATTCCTGTCAGACCAAAGACTATATAAAGACAGAAGACAAGATTTTGCTACATACAAAAACAATTACATACTTCCCCAATAATGACACCATTAAATGGCAAAATGAAAAATATTTAATACACAAAAAAAGCACAACAGAATCAACAGATATTAAAAGCATTACATAGTGCAAACACCAAAAAGATACAGAGCTATTAACTTAGTGGTGCTTATAAAGATTAGGCAAGAACTCATGAAAATATCTCCTTTTCTCATTTGGTGGGCTGGTCACTATTCAGTTATTTTAAATTGCCTTTTTCTTCCCATTTTATGAAACCACATTTCCTACTCCTATTAATTATGACTACCTAATCAGATATGTTATTTGGAAAATTGCATGCTTTCTGTATACCGACTGCATTTTATGCCATCTACTCAAGTGCATGTAAGACAGAATTTTTTATACCAAGACCACAGCAAGGCAGTTGTAGCTACTAGCCAAATCTACACACACACTTCTCTCAGAACCTAGAGGCAGAACTCTTCTAGACAAGAGCTCATGTCAAGCAAAGGATATCTGAGCTAGAGGCATGGGTAAAAGGAAGCAATACAGGCTCTGCTAGGCAGGCACAAAGGGGAGTTCGTGCTCAGCTTCCAGGACATGAGGTATTCTGAATATATACCCCAGAGCTTGGACTACCAAAAGCGTAACAACTTCTAGTATCTTATTCAAGGCAATTAGAGGTTCTATTGCGCTCCCACACTTAATCCCCACAACAAACTATGAGGTAGAAAGAGCAGTATGTGGACTCATTATACAGATGAGAAAAATTGAGGCTTAAGAAGGTCAAGACTGGGACTCACCACGGTGGAATAATCTTACTCCTTATCTCTATCCAAGAGGCACTTAACAGCGCCTAGCTATAGACTAGGAGAGAGTTCTATTCAAGAGGCTGCCTTGCCAAGTGCTGAGGAAGCCAGAAACATTTCATTCCTCCTTTAAAACATGTTCTGTAACTTTCTAAAGGGGGAAAGAAAAAACCAAAGGAGACATTTTGATTCTTTATGAAAAAGGAAGTGGAAAAAATGAGGCAAACTGTAGGGAACAAAATGTACACATTGCTATATTTAAAATGGATAACCAACAAGGACCTACTGTATAGCACAGGGAACTCTGCTCAATGTTATGTGGCAGCCTGGATGGGAGGGGACTTTGAGGGAGAATGGGTACATGTATATGTATGACTGAGTCACTTTGCTGTGCACCTGAAACTATCACAACTTTATTAACTGGCTATACTCCAATATAAAATAAAAAGTTTAAAAATAAATAAATAAAATGGATAACCAACAGAGACCTATTGTATAGCACAGGGAACTCTGCTCAATATTATTTAACAACCTAAATGGGAAAAGACTTTGAAAAAGAACAGATACATGTATAACTGAATCACTTTGCTGTACACCTGAAACACACTGTTAATCACCTATACTCCAAAATAAAATACAGTTAAAAATTAATAATAATCTTCCTGTAGGAAGAGGACAGGCTGACCTCAATTTCTAAATGCTGAGACAATAGGGGAACTAAATCCCCTGTTGCCCCATCATACACACAAATCCTCAACTACCGTTGTTTTGTACTAGATGGTAGTTCTGATGTCACATCTTTCCTTCTTATTGCTAGAATCTACCACCTAACTCTGCAAAAGAAACAATCCCCAGGACTGGCTGGAAAAGAGGAACCTTATCTAAAGATACTGTAGCTACAACCACCCAAGGGGCAATACAGAAGGCCTTTGGTATAAAAGCAATATCCAGAAGTAGATAATAACTTTGAACTCCAAGAAAAAAGAGCAACAGGATGGAAGGAAGGAAGGGGAAAATGTCTGACATCAAAGTACTTACTGTTTAAAAAAAAACAAAAATGCCTTAGGATAAGAAATTAGATGCTCTAATAAACTGTTATAATAATGTCAATTTGCCAAATTACAGCAACTATTCGAGAAAGGAGTTGCTCTGACAGCACTATTTGGCCCTTTTTAGGATCCTTGACCCATCCTGCCCCAAGAAATGAGGAGTTCTACTTGCTGTGCCATGTTCCCAGAAGACATTTAATAAAGATCCTGAAAGAAGGAAAACAATCTGAAGAAGCAGCATCTTGGATTTCAGATAAGCTACCAAGATATACTAACTACCTCTTTCTGCAGATACACTTCTTTCTCTGTAACATTTCAGTCATTCAAAAGGCTCTTGAAAGAAGTACAGTAAACCCAAGTGTAGGTTTATTATATGTTCTTTAACAATGCCACATTCACCAATAGTAGAATTATTTGGGATTGCACGTTCATTGCATTAAAAGATCTCAAAATGCTAATAGGACATTCTCCCATAGGAGAGAAGAGGTCTGTGGCTCTTAAAGAAAGAATATAGCAATGGCAAACAAGGAAAGCTCTGTCAACAAAAAGGATATCTCAAGGCCATCTGGAAAACTGTCTTCAGATTAGGTCTGGGGAGCTACTTGAACCACTACCTCAGATA
This sequence comes from Balaenoptera physalus, assembly GCF_965194825.1. Taxonomy (NCBI): domain Eukaryota; kingdom Metazoa; phylum Chordata; class Mammalia; order Artiodactyla; family Balaenopteridae; genus Balaenoptera; species Balaenoptera physalus. The sequence continues at coordinate 34,672,840 of NC_138882.1, forward strand.
ATCCTCATTTCCAGTTTAGCTTCAGGGTCCTCTATATTCCTCCTCAGCTAACCACAGAACTGGGAAATTCCAGCAAAGTAATCTCGGCATAGCGTATGGCAGTGCAAAATTTCAGACATTTGTAAACACTGTACATGTTACTTTTGGCACAGGGGAGAGCTTGCAGGTTCCTTTATCTTTGAAGTACAGATTGTAAACATAGCCAGTCCACAGACATTTTTAGCAAAAGCTTTAACAGTCTTGATAGTGTGTGTGCACACATGTAAACCCATGAATGGGAGATCTGTCAAAATGAATTCTTTAGGACATGGGCCTGAATAATTTAAGCAGGTATCTGGCTAAATGGAAAACAACAGATTCACAGTATCTAAAATCATATACTTTCAGAAGTTCATATAACTCTCTGTAGGAAAAAAATCAAACAGCTGGTTAACAGGTTTCCTCCTTTCTAAAGAAAACCAAGAGGTAACACTACAATAGCTTTGTAGAACGCGAGATCTTAACATTTACTAATTTCTCAGTGACTGTCAAAGGAGCCAACATTGCATCGAACTGACATTAAAAAAGTTCACAAATGATCCTGACCTTTAAAAATAAATTCTTACAAAGAAAATAATGTCCCACAAAGCATTACATACATCTAAATATACATAAATTATTATTAAAACACAACTGAGTATTTCAAATGCTTGGCAGTGATTCAATCTTACATTATACAACTTCATGGCAGTTTGGAAGCTGGCCTGGCTGGACACTGACCACCGTTCAAGCCTAGGACTGGGAACCTATGATATTCCATAGATGGACTGTGAAGAAATGCTTATCAGTTTAAAGCCTGGATCTACGATTTTTATAAAGTCTGATTTAAGTATTAAATACAAAAGCATACCAAACATTATAATTACGGTGCAAGTAAAATGAGCTAACAGTAAGAAACGGAAGACATTTTTAGCTATAATCTAGAAATTCACTGCTTTTCTAAGGATTTGTCATTTCTGCTCTGAACATTTTGTCTGTGATAACATGGTCATAAATATTAATTTACATAACTAAAATAAGAAATTTAATGCTAATGTGGGATGATTTCATTAATCACAAGTCTATGGCATGATGCAGTGGAAACAATAAACTCCACTGACACCTACTTTAACAGATCCTTTCCTCACAATTAAGATTTCAAGCCAAGCATGGCTTACCTATAACTAGGAAGACCATAATAATTTAATGTCCAAAAGAAGACATTTGAGGGTGAAAGGAGAGCAACAAAGATGAACTGGATAGGATGCTGAAAAATAGGGGTAAACTGGCACTGTCTCCAGAAAACCAGAGTACATAGTCACCCTAACTACAAAATAAATGACAGTGTTTGGAAGTCAAGAGTTTCATCATCACATAGCAGTAAACTATGAAGTCTTCAAATACAAACCATGTCTTATCTGTACCGCAGTGACATTGAAAAAAAGAACAAAATCAAAAACAGATCAAGAAGATGGCTTAAAGATTCTTGTGGGTGAAGAATTGCTCTGATAGTTCTATTTGGCCCTTTTTAGGATCCCTGACCCATCCTACCCCAAGAAACAAGGAGTTCTACTCGCTGTGCTATGCTCCCAGATGACATTTAATAAAGATCCTGGATGACGGAAAACAATCTGCGGATGCAGCATCTTAGATTTCAGATAAGCTACCAAGAAACACTACCTACCTCTTTCTACAGATACACTTCTTTCTCCTTAATATTTCAGTCATTCAAAAGGCTCTTGATAGAAGTAGAGTAAACCCAAGTGTACATTTATTGTAATACTTTCAGCTCAAATGCGCAGCTTAAGATCTTCTAAGTAAAGTACTTACTGCTAATGGGGACAGTAAAAACTAAGGTGACCCAAGGGGAAAAGAAAGTAAGTAGAGTAGCATAAGAGGATTCTGTGCTAGGCAAGGATGCACCAAATTAGCATCAAACATCTACACACAAATAAAAATTTAAAATTTTTTCTTATTTAAGTTTTCTAAAAAACTGCAACTTTATAAGGAATCAGAGGGTACAAGTGCAGATCCCAGCGCTCCCTGCTCCTTCTTTGAGTTATCACTTGCAAAAGCAATTAACTGGCAAAAATAAAACAAAATCGAGGGCTATCAAACTATTATGAAGAGAGTAATGGTGGGGGGGGGAATTAGGGTAGAAAATTATTTAACTTTCTAAATACTTAGAGCATTTACCATAGTCTAACAACACACTGAACAGTCTAACAAAACACTGAACTTGAAGAACAGGTTCTACTTATTGGGGGAAAAAACCCTTGTCTCTAATGCCTGGAGAGAGCCAGAGACCTGAGTTTCATTCCCCGAGAAGAAAAAATACTGGAGAAAAGAGTTCAGGTTCCTCTGCCATCTTTACTTGTCTTCCCAATGGGAGGAGTAACTTATCTGATTATATAAGAGAGCTTGACATTTACTGTGCCTTTTCTCTTTGGGGAGAAAGGGTTAAAAGTCTCTGTTCTCTCTGAGGTCCTATTTTGGCTGCAACTCATATTCTCCAATAATATTTTAAGGTTATTAGTTGTTCCAAATTCAGTAAGCACCATCATTTAACAAATAATGAGAAGCAAGCAAGTATGGTTTAAAGGTTTACTGCAAGAGACTTAGATTCTAGTAATAGCTCTATCACTAGCTGTGACTTTCAGCAGTCATTTATCCTTTCAGCCTCATGTGCAAAATAAAAGGAGGTTGAGTAGATGAGTGCATTCTAATTTTAAAGTTCTATGAGTTTAACAAAACTTCTCTAGAAATTAAATACAATGCTAAACAAAGGGATCTTGTTCTACTTCTTGTACCTGAAAACACCCTTCCGTCTAGGGCATGGCACGGCTTCCAAAAGTGTGGTTTGTGAACAACTTGCGTCAGCTTCCAGAAACACTTGTTCAAATAGAAATCCCTGGCCCAGACCTCAGGGATCAAAGAGTCTGTGTGTGCGTGCACTCCTGTGAGTGTATGCACGTGTGTGTGTTTGGGGCCGAGAGTTGAGATGGGCGTGTAACAAGCAACACAGGTGATTCTTATGATCCTTAAAACTGAAAATTCTAGGGCCTTGGTTTTCAAAATGGCTACATTCATACCGGTACCCAGGCATACACCAAGATTTTTTCCACAAGGAAAGCAGACAAGAATATCTGTAAAGAAAACAACTTAAAGATCTTCAATTTCCATATGTATTATCCTAAGATTTACGTGATCAGACAAGGCCTCTTCAGAGCTATCATTTCTCTTCAATTACTTTCCTTTTCACAACTGCTATACTGTTTTCAGAAGAAAGGCTGCCTCTCACCCACCTAAAATCTTACTATGGGGCATTGCCTCAGAATGTAGAAAACCTCAGAGGCATCAAACAAAAAGACAAAAAACCCCTAGCAGACTCCCAAGAGACAGGAGGAAAGAGTAAAGCAAAGAGAGCTTTGGTTAAAAACTGTGTGCCTTATCTTTTTTAGAACTGTCATTGAGAAGAGGTTGTGCCATAGATGTATATAATACATTTAACTGAATTAAAAATAAAGTCAAACACTTTGACTGAAAATGAAATCTGATTTGGCTGATTAGTTTTATAATGAGAATAAGCTTTGCCAGTTTATATGACCCAACTTTTTCTATAAATTCAATCAGCTAAATCGACAGCTCCAAGGTTTGGGCAAAAATATCTTTAAAGGACATCTACAATATACTGGATGATACATCCTCTGTAAGTACTTAAATTTATTTTAAAAATTTAGAAGTCAAATTAAACATGTGCAAAAGGAAAACTAATAGAATGTGAGAGCCATGACATGGTGGAGGAACTGCCTGGAAAGCGACACGAGAACATTCTGAGGTGACAGAAATGTTCTATTAGAAGGGAACACTTTGTTTGCTAATTATACCTCAATTTTTAAAGTATGCAAAAAGTCATAAATACTTTTTCAAAATTCTTTTTGAGGTACATTAGCAAAAATGTTTGCTACCACTGTTCTAGGCACTTTACAAAAATATTGGTTCCTCTGAACAATGCAACATAAAGTGATCTACTTTATACATAAATTACTTATGTTTTTTCGTTGTTAGCTTTAATGTTTTTCTAATAGCCATCTTGGATTTTGAGGCCTAAGAACATTCCCTAACAGAAAAGAAGAGTAAGGAATAAAATTAACTAAAGAAATGATTAATCTTCAAGTAATTTGATAAATCAAAGAATGAATGTATTTCTATTTGTACTGGTAGTTGCTCCCTCCCAGATCCTCATCTTCTTTTTTTAAATTACTTTCTTTTTTTGATATCATTTTTTTTTTTTTAAATATTTACTTCTTTATTTAGCTGCACCAGGTGGGAATCTTCGCTGTGGCATGCAGGATCTAGTTCTCCCACCAGGGATCAAACCAGGCCCCCTGCATTGGGAGCGTGGAGTCTTAACCACTGGACCACCAGGGAAGTGCCAGATCCTCATCTTTGAAGACAGAATGAAGTGATTAACTTCTCTTTTAATGTTAATGGAGTCTTCAAATTGATAACCTAGCTTGAAAGAACTTATTATCAAATTCCATATAAGTTTAGAAGCAAAAATATGTCCTAGAGCATAAATGTTTCCATGAATAAATGAAAGTATGAAATGGGTCACACTGAGTAGAGATGCTCAATACTGACATTTTGATATATGACCAGGCCCTGTTAATATTTGTCTGCAATTATTGATTCAGCTATGCTATAAAAACCTTAATAACCAACTGAATCTCCTTCTTGCAAATAGGACATGAAGCCCCAGCCTTCTTTAATCTTCTGGCACAATGAAAACAAGTGACAAGATGGCCTGTCCTCCCATGAATTATGTTCCCATCTCGTGGTCTTTTCTCACATAGACTACATGGCTTCAAGAGATTCTGGCAATCCTCCATGTTTTCTGTATCTGTTCTCTGTTCAAAAAGGTTATCTGATTGTTCTCCCATGCTTGATATGGTCTCTTGGCTTTCAGAACTATGAGCCAAATCCAAGAATTCCACTGAGTTGCAGGGACCAAAAAGTTTGGAGTTTTCTTCCTTTACATATATATCTTTAGGTCTAACAACTGGAGCTGATATGGTTCTTCTGCAGTCAGGAACATCAATTCCTTCATTTTCTTGCTTTTCAGGTATGGCAGTGATATCAGACGTGGAGAGAGAATGGGTTAACTTAGAACAATCTGAATACCAATCCTTCCTCAAGGCCCAGCAACGAAAACAGTACCTCTTGCTTGGAGAGTTAAATTTCTTGCACTCAGTACACTGCCACTCATCCTACAAAGACAAGTGCAGTCAATTAATACTCATTCAGTGGAGAACATGATGCTGAGAAAAAGGGAAAGTAGGCCAAATTCTCATCATCTCACACTAAGCTAGTAAGAATCCAGACATTCCACACCAGTGGTCTAGCTTAGAACTTGAACAAAGTCTGTGGCTACGTGTAAATAAGTCTTGAGAAGTTTTAAAACGATAGTGACATAATTGCCATTTCAAGCCAAAATTTGATGTAGCTAATCTTTTAAAAAAAAGTTAAATCATTTTAGCTTTCTATTTAGTCTGGGTAGAATTTACATTGTTTGCTTTTCCCCACTGCCTTCTTTTTAGGTCATTTTTCTTTGTATAACTTACTCTTTTATTGAGCAAGAGGCTAAAGAATGAAGAAAAGATAATTCTGTCATTCTTTCCTACTAATTAAGAACTGTTATAAAATTTGTCAAAAAGGAAGCTAAAATTAAAATGAAATTTGAAAACTACTACATTTACTCATGCTCTCTCACTGCTCTCAGGATCACAGGTAGCTAATTGTATGCCTAAATCACATTCTCTGAAAAATGAATGTTCTTGTCCTTGAATGCCAAGTAATTTTTTTCCTACTTCTCCATGTTCAAATTAGGAGATACCAGAGCTCAATGAATTTCAAATGCCTTTCTTAATTCAAAGGTAGTTACCTGGAACTAGTCAAGAGTATTTAATGTGGATAATTGCCTGGCTTTGACAGGATCAATGACTTGACACATGCTGACTTGATTACTTTCAGAATGAAGGCCAAGCACTTCAAGTTTAGAAGTCATAACTCAACTGCCTATACTGAGAGGCAGGGACACAACCATTTGTTAAACTGGGATGTTCTCCAGAGAGCCTCAGAACATTCTTGCCAGTTTAAGATCCTCAGATCTCATCTGAAATGCTATACAAATACCCAAAGGAACTTCAAAGATTTGGAATTCATAATTGATGGTGTGTCACAGTCTAATTGGCATCACTTTTCTTTTTTAGTAGTACATAAAATAATAGGGCTTATTAAATTCCATGGCATCTCTGAATTGATGAAATATAGTCTATTTGCTTAATAGGTTTTCTGGGCCCAAGTAGCCTCAAAAGTCTGATTAAGATGGAAACACTTATCTCTGCTACTTGTATTATGGTCAAGAACACTTAATGGACCAATATATCCCACCTTATTACTTAGCTATGCACAAATAATTTGCAATGAATTACCATAATGGTTAGCAGTGGTGGGGTGTGAGCTAGGGGGAAGGATCAACACTAGAGACAACCTAAAATTTTTATATCCTTAAACAGCAAAATGTAAAATCCCCTCCTTATCCTTCCCCCACCACCCTTCTTCCCACAGTGAGTTAGCTGAGGGAAGTACTAAAAGGGAAATGGGGAACTAGCATGAAAAGAGAAAAGCAAGGTATACATTTGAGTCTAAACCTGAGTTGCCAATTGGTGACAAATCCACACCTGTTATCTAACAGCTTAATACTCAATATTCATTTATCAGCCCTCCATTAATATAAACCTGTGTGGAAATTAAGCCATTTTCCATTTGTTTCTATTTAAGAAAGCACTGAAAGTATTATACTTGACCAAGAATTTTAGATAGCTTATAGGCCTATCTTTGGGATTACAGAGAGGTGTTTAGTGGGAAAAGCAGTACAGGACTATTTTGAATAACTGTGTATCCACTGCATAATGTCCAAAGAGTTTTGAAAGCAGGGAGAAAGGCACACAGAGAGGCATGTAAGTCATCCCTTTTCAAGGCAGGGAGAGGATTAAATCAACTCATCCCCTTCTCTTCTCAAATTCCAATAAAAATCTAACAAGATGTAAAGAAACCAATACCTCTTAACACCTAGGAAAGGTAGATAGAAATGGGGGATATGGCATTCTTCAACACAAGTGAACTGCTGGAACATTAACATCTGAAGACGTGGGTGGTGTAAAACAGCTCTTTTACTAGAAACTCATACCTCAGAGGTAACTTCTATATCAGTATCATCACTTATGGACTTAGAGTCCTCAAGGTCATCATTTTTTCCCACTTCAGTCACCTGAGAAAGCAAAGACATCTCATTAGCAAGGTTTACCTATTTTAGATGAGGTCATTACCTGAGAGCAAAAAAGAAGAGCTTCAGTTTAAAACTCATATTCTTCTCCCAACACTAGCACTTAAAAAGGAGACAGCTTATATATGAGACATGATTCTGTACATACCTAGTTGACATTTCAGTAGAATAAAGCACCCAGAGGGGTTACCAAATATCTTTGGCATTCAGAAGAGAGAGGGTTCCCAAATTTATGCATTTAAATAAACAATATCAGAGTATGAATTACTAAATGGGGAAATTTTTTATCTTGAGAATCTACGTAGGCATTCACAAGAATCAAACAGGATTACATGAGAAAATGGAAGTAAAAAGCACCATATAAAATGAGAAAATTACATGTGAAGAATGAAAACAAAGTACATTTTACTTTTCATATTCAAAAGTAAAACTAGTTATGTGATACTCTTGACTGTCCTATAAAAACATGCCCATGGACCAGGAAAAAAAGTCAAGAAATGTGGGAAGTGTCTTTTAAATTTTAAAATTTAAAATTCTAAAAATTAAAATCCCAGTTTTGTGATCCAATGAATGGAATAAAACCAATTATGACAGAATTATGAACCACTGTATAGCAACTTTCTCACAAAAGTTCAAGTATTTTAAGTCCCATCTCTCTCTACAGAAGTTTCCAATGTCACCTCTGTCTTCATTCTAATCACTTGTACTCCCTCCTAATGCTACCAAAAAATAACTAGCTCAACAAAGACCAAGCATCTACCTGCCTCCCACAAACATACCAGGATATCCTTCAGGGACCCAAATTACTATGAAAAGCCTTTAAATTAAAAGAATGACCCAATTTAGGTCTGGTTTTTGCAGTATTTATTCAATGGATATTTACTGTGAATCTCATCTGAGTCAGCACTGGATCTGCTGCCCAATATTTTTTGAGACTTAAGCATGTGCCTGTATGACTCTTCATCTTGGTGTGCTTACACCATGTGTATTATGAATTCAAACTCTCTTCCTTCCTCCTATTTAAACTCTAAAATATGTAGGAAGAGCTCATCTGTCTAGTTCCATTTAGGTATAAAACAGGTATGGAAACTATTGAGAAGTCTAAGAAATAAAGATTTTTTTTGCCCTACAGGATGTTGTGGCCATTTAGAACTTTGCCTTGTTAGCAAAGCAAGGTCTCCAGAAGAAAAAACTCCACAATGAGAGATTAGACAAGCAGGAAAAGGGTAGCTTATTACTTCTAACAAACTAGGAGCTTTACCCATGAAGTCCTATCCTATTTTTAAGACAGGTTTGGTTAACTTAATGTAAATCTTGAAACTGGATATAGGAAAAGTATTAAAAGGGGGATTATATGAGTCATTTGTTCTACAAAGCAGCATAGGGTCAGGTCACCAGATCTGAAAAGATTATACTATATGCATGTAAATCCAATCAATGTGAAATTTTTCCACAACATACCTTTTTGTCTCTCACCTTCCCTACTTCTTCACTTGTTTGTTCAGGATCAGTAGCTTCAACTTTTATTCCAACACCAAACTGCTCTGATACTGACTCATTCAAAAACCACAGGTCATCTGTGGTGTCTGAAACAATGGCAGTACCTATATCCTAATATAAAGAAAACAAACGTGAGTTTTTGTAGTCAGAGGTTTATTAGAGATGTTGAACCCAAGTAAGTGAAGCCAAAACTCAATGTCCTCACACATCTCCAAAGAACGCCTAGCCTTTCTTCTACAGATATGTATTCATTCAACAAATATCTACTTGACACCTACTATGTATAAACTAATGGGTGGATATAAGAGCACCTAGCAAGGAATTTTCTATTTTAACAGTAAATCAGGCATTAACACCAGAGAAATAGCACTAAAGTGCTTAAAAGCTAAAAACTGGTAGCTGCTCAATTAAATAGAATCTATCCCCTACACTCTGTTCTGAGGACCTAGAAAACTTGTATTAATTGTGACATATTCTTTCCTGTAATAGTCAATGATGTTTATCAAAGAAATATGAGAAATACTGATGGTAACTCAAACCTTCTGTCCTCTTTCTGAACTCTTTTTTTTTTAATTTTGAGGTGAAGTTGGTATATAACACTTCTTTCTTAATTCTTAAACAACTTTAAATATAATTTTCTTTCTACATTCATCAACGGACATTTTATGACGTGTTTTTTCTACAATATTCATAAGAGACAACTTATTATTTTTCCATTATTATACGTCCATTCATTTACTGAACAAATACTCACTAATTGCCTATTATGTGTCAGATACTGCCTATTGCTTCTATCTAGGCAACAGAATAGAGTGGTCAATAGTACAAAAGCTCTGGACCTGTATTTCAACGGGGTCAAACAGACAACAGACACATAAAATAAAAAGTTTTACAAAGTGAGACGTGCAATGGAGAATATAAAAGAGCAGAATGGTGATAGCTTGAATTAGGCTGTGACAGTGGAAGTAATAAAAAGTGGATAGTTAGATTTCAGGTATGTTTTAGAAAAAGAGTTGATAACCTGAATGTGGTATATGAGAGAGAAAGAAACCAATGATATCCCTTAATACTTGGCTGGAATAACTGGGTGGAAGGCAGACTTATGAAAAAGGAAACGCTGAATAGGAGTGTTGGTTTAAAAAAAAAAAATCAAGAGTTCTGTTTTGAACATGTTAAACATCAGATCATCTAAGTGTTGAGTAGGCAGCTGGATATGGAAGCTGGGCACGGAGAAGAGAGGTCAGTACTGAAGATACAGATTTGGGCAACACGTGCATAGAGATGGTACTTAAAAGTCATAGCACTGAATGGGAATTCTTAGAGGACGTAATGTATGGTTCAAGAGTAACCAAGAATGTTACTCTTCCAAAAGAAAAAAAAAGGTTCCTCTTCAGATGTGAAATTCACCTGATTTGTCTGTAAATCAGTTGAGCCATTACTTCTAGGTGTATAGTTATTTCTCAAGTTTCCTAAAAACCACCAAGGCAAGCCAGCTACATCCCACTCCTCAAACCCGAGGTCCAGTCTTGACGTCTCATCTTGGGTTAAATTTGCTACCAAGTCTTCATCTACAAAAGTCAAATGAAAAGGATGGTAACTATGTACACAACACTTAAGAATCAAGACTCTCTTTATAATACTTACAATCTCTTGTGTAAGACAGGTAAAAAGAAATTCCTCTTCCCAGTAAGAAAGAATCAGAAATCAAATACCTGTCTCAGTTGCAGAGCCCAAATCTCCTTCCTCCCCTTTTAGGCTTCATTAGCAAGTAATGACACTAGAGATCATTCATCAAGGAATATAAACTCTGAAAGCATTCAAACAATGACATTGTTCTATCAATAAAAGGATTTCTAAATGGTCATTTATTGGCATTTTAAACATCCCTACCACTGTAATAACTAAAGAATGACTTGCTCCAGTACATGATACCTGACAATGGCTTGATTCAGTGGACTGCAAATGATGATGGCATAGTGGCCCAACCCTTGAGACAGAAACAAGGTGGCACAGACCATAATGGGCAATCACAAGGTTGCCAAGGGAGTCTCATTGGTACCACATATTTTTGGACATTTCTCAACAATTCATATGTTTTAATAGGTAACAACCACTATGAAACATTGAACTCTAGGCTGTCCAAATAAATATATACATATGTCCTTTCTGGATCAATAGGCTCTTTTAGAGTTAAGATATCTAAAATCTAGAAATATTGCAAATCCAAAACATATTAAGGGCCCACATGTTCTCAATAAAAGATCTCGTGTTATACATCTAGATTAAATTCAAGGGAGTTACAAACATAAGTTTGTTGCTACCACGTGAAATTCTTTTCCTTCTTTCCCATGTCCAATCTTTTTCGTCGTGCTTTACTCTTTTCCTACTTTCTTACTCTCCTCTACCTCTTCCCAATGCCCTAGGCATGCCAAAGGCAACCAAAGGTGTTTAAATGTGCTAAGACACATACGGTTGAAAAAATGTCTGCAATAAATGGATCCCTGCCAAAACGAAAGGTTACCCTCTCTACTTACAAATTATGTTGTTCTTGCCTATTAAAAGGCATACCTGTGCTCAGGGAAACTTCAACTATCTTTTACTTACTCATTGCTGAAATTATGAGAAACCTAATTCCTGAGAGGGTGCCACATTAAAGTTATCTTCAACTATTCAAGCTCTATAACTTCTCGGGAAGGGAATGAAAAGAGGCCATTCTTTCCACATATAAAATTCTGTCCTTTCTACATGTACACCTCCCTGAAAATACTAAGCTATTTCTTCTCAAAATTTACATCACAAACTTCATAGAGTCTCTTGAATTGGCTGTTCTTATATTCTAAACAGCCTTTTGAGTAGAAAATAAGCCAGGACCTATATTTAAAGAAACAAAATTACACATTTAATACCATACAGACTGGAATAAGCTCCAACATAACTAGATAGCCCAAAAATCAGTTTATATTCAAATGCAAATTGAAGAAGACAATCGAGCATGATAAACAGATTAAATTTTAATTTAATCATTTAAAATAATTTCAGCAGCATAATTTTCTGGGATGTTACTAGAGGTCTAACCCGCCAATTTTGCAAGTGTGAGTCAGATACCTATACTAAAACCATCATGCCATAAAATATCTTTGAGGAATTTATGATTTTACATTATCTTTGCAGGAAAATTTTTAGGAAATGCTTTATAAAGTAGGGTTTGGGGAAAACTTCCAAAATGTTGATCAACTCACTTAACCTGACCATACTATATCTAATATGAATGGCAAAGATCTAATGACTACCATCCAAGGGCAAAGGAGGTACTAGGCTTCTTATGTCTCATTCTTGGCTGTGAGATATTAAGTATATTTTACCATCTTTGCAAACTTCAAAAAATCTATGAAAATTAGCCTTTGCCTCAAGCAGACAAATAAAAATAAAAATTCTAACCAGATCAAATGTATAATAGGGATGCCAAGATTTAAAAGGCCAAGGCAGCTGAGTTACCAGGTAGCAAACTGATAAATGTGTGGCTATCTTCTGTTAGCACGCTAGCTAAAGGAACGGTCTTGCTCCATCCAGTCAACACATGTTGCTAAAAAAGAACTACCACCTTCTTCAAAGTTAACAGTGGTGACTAGGGTAAAAAAAAAAAAAAGGTTTTCGGAAAAGAATGAAAAATAAGTATGACATATGCCCCCACTACTTCACATACAAAGAGACAGCATTATTATTTTTTGAGTTCTCTGTAACCGTCTTAATTACTGCTAGTGCTTAATATGGATAGATGTCATTTCTAAAAGTCACCACTGGGACTTCCCTGGTGGTCCAGTGGTTAAGAATCTGCCTTGCAACGCAGGGGATGCCAGTTCGACCCCTGGTGGGGGAACTAAGATCCCAAATGCCACGGGGCAACTAAGCCTGTGCGCCGCAACTACTGAGCCCACGTGCCACAACTACAAAGCCCACGCGCTCTGGAGCCTGCGCGCCACAACTACTGAACCTGCGCACTCTGGAGCTCGTGCACCACAATTAGAGAGCTCGCGTGCCGCAACTAATAAGCCTGTGCACCACAACTAGAGAGAAGCCTGCGCACCGCAACAAAGAGCCCACACGCCGCAATGAAAGATCCCGTGTGCTGCAACTAAGACCCAATGCAGCCAATAAATAAATAAATAAACATTAATAAAAAATAAAAGTCACCACCAAAAAAAGAAAGAAAGAGAGAAACAGAGAGAAAAAAAGAAAAGTCTACATAGCCTTAATCCAAAACTTACCTTCTCTAGAATTTCTGCATTTACGCTGTGAGGTAGGCAGTGTGGGAATATTGCCTTCTTCAGTTCTTTTCCTGGAATTGGAACTTTCCTCTACACTTTGCTGAAAAGAAGGGAAAGGTGTCTCTCAGTGCAGTAGAAATGACTGTGACCAGGGGATGTAGCAGTTCCATTCTGGCTCACCAGTTAGTGTGCGACACAATGGGTTACGCACAAGAAAGGAAAACTCTGGAGTTCACAACAGTCATCAAATAAAGGCAACCTCTCCTCAACCCACTGTGGGGAAAAAAATCTGCACAAAAGGCCAAAATCTACTGTTAAAAACAGGCATCAATATAAAGCCTCTAGCCTACACAAAATTAGGCATAATTCAGAAAAAAAAAAACGTATACATAAAGTTTTCCCAGGTTTGGGGAAGCTTTAAGAGATGGCCTGACCTGAACTTAATTGCAACAAGCCTGTTAAAATTTAATAAAGCAATTTCCTCAGACACCTACATACCTACTCCATCACACACACAGGCACACACAAACCCTAAGAAAATGCAACTGGAAGAACTGAAGATCAGAAGTGCTACATCCCAAGGAAAGATTCAGAGACTGGAACTCTGTTATGGGCAGAACAGAGAAGGTTCACTCTGTCCCTAGTCTGTGAACTCCCAAGAACCTTTCTTGTTAAATTCTTACCGCATTCAGGGAAAGGTCTTGGGAGTCCAAGATCATAGGTACAGAGAAGGGGCCACTCTGTACAACAAAAGAAGTCACCATGTGGTGATTTTACCTTCAGTTGGTCTTGACTTGGAATATCCATACTGTGATCCTGTGCGAGAGCGAGAGTCTGAGCAGCATCTGGATAGCAAGTAAAACAAAAGGAAAACCTTCCCTGGTAATAACCATTCTTTCCACACCAAAAGGACCTCAGCAAACAACCCTGGAGCCAGGTTTGGTCCCTAAAGATGATTCTGACTGGCCAAGTCTTTCATCCAAAAGGAAAGGAAAAATGAAAACTAATAAAAATGACATAGATCAAGAGAGGCTATATTCAAAATATATTACCAAAATACAATCTGAAGAAAAATCAAAAATGACTAAAAAATGTTGTTCCATAGCACGCTTTCAAATTCAATACAGAAAGTGATTCCAAGCACGGAATAATGGAGAGTATTTTATCATCTATTCCTATAGGTGTATTTCCAAATTTGCCTAACTAGTTAACAATAAGAAAAAAAATTTGGCTTTTTAATTTAATTTTTATTTTCAAGTGTTAAAGCTATACAGTATTATGAAATCTAAAAATCTGGGATCTTTCCCACTTGCTTTATGACACAATAGCATCCTCATGCATTCTAAGTGTCAATGATGATTTCACAGTTTAAATTCCCATCACCTGAATATAGATTAGTTTTTTTAATCAACCAGTCTTATTTTTCCCAGTTTCTATAAACATTTCCTAGGAAGGAAGAAGAAGTAGATAAAGTTTTTCTCAAGACCAATAAAAAGAAGCAAAGGAAAGAATAACCTGAGAGAATTTCTTAGATAGAGAAAAGTGTATTTCAAGGCCTTGAAAATTTTTCAAGCAAAAAGAAGATGAAAACTTAGCTACAGGAAAAAAAAGATGCAGAAAATTTAATAACCTGGATCACTCATTATATGAGGCTATTTGTAACTATATGCACCCAAGTAAGTCTATCATGGATTGGGTTCATCAGCTACTATCAGGTCCAGAAATAAGACACTTATGGAAAATGCCATCCTCATCCAATAAAGACTGCCAGAGAAAGAATACAGATCCTACAACTGGTCTGACAATTGAGCTGTTTGGCACAAAGCAAACACTTTCAAAACTGTAATTATAAAGAGCATTATTTCTAGAAGCATTTTTATAGATAAAATGGAGATACTGAGTTTCTTTCAAGAGCCAGCATTTTCTGACCACAGCAATCTTTCAAGATCAATTACTATACAATGCAGTGAAGCATTTCTTTAATAAAGTAATTTGATTACTGTCATTTCTAGCTCTATATACTACCTTAGGTTAAAACTATTTGAAGCAAAAAGAAATTATCGGAGAAAACTATAACGTACAAGGAAATTTTAAAATAGATACAAAATTTGTCATATATATTTCATTTTATTAAAATACATGTGGAAATTTGGAGAAATGATTTATAAAGAACCACCTTCATTTCTTCAATCGTCAAAATAAAAGGTTTGTCTCATTTGCAAAGGTATAAGATAGTTGATATGGAAGGTGCTTTTCTCATCTGTCCTTTCAAATAAAACACATGCAACCCAATTTATGAAGATCAGCAGAGACGGCCAACCATAAGCACTAATGCAAGTTCAAGTCCAGAACAGACAACCAATCAAACTTACTTTGGGACAATTTCCCGGTTTTGATCACTACACTACGGTTATGTAAGATGTTACCATTTGGGCAATCTGGGTAAAGAGTATATGCAACTCTTTTTAATACCTTCATAACATTTTTTGTAAGTGAAATTATTTCAAAGTGATAAATTAAAGAACAAAGAAAATGTTTCAAAGATTTAATGTTCAGATTTTTTAAATGTGTTAAAATTAATTGGGGCAAATTCTGTTACAAGCAAGGGTTAAAGAGACATCAGTGTGTGACACAAAGGAAAGAGCAAGGACTGGACAGTCACAAATATCTGCTCTATCCCTTATCAGTGGCATCTCATCTTGGACAAGTTACTCATTCTATTAAAAAAAAAGAAAAAAAGACCTCAGTTTCTTCATCTCCAGACCTTCCTCACAGGGTTGTTATGAGGATAAATTGAAATGTTTGCTACAGAAATGTTCACTTTAATATATGGCATGTTAAATTCTGCTGAGGAAGTGCAAGAAAGAAAATGAGAGAGAGAAAAAGTGAAAATTATACCCACTCTAGATATTCAGAGAACATATCAATCAGAAAGCAAATTTTAGTGAAAGAATAGATAAGCAAATATAAAATTATCTGTGTATTTCAAGTCTGTAGTGACTCTCCCAGGAAAACCATACTATTTCACAAGTGACTGAATTTCAAAAAAAAGCTGTATCATTTGCAAGGCCTTCTCTGTCAAACAGAAATTTACAGCTGGGTGAAGTGGGCAAATGGCTCAGTGAAACCAAGAGGCTTCAAAATTCACTGTAAGTTCAAACTCACATTTCAATATGAGAGCAAAATCTCTTTGCTCTCACTTTAAAGAGTAAATCTTTATTAGGAATGGATTTTTTTCAAACTATTTGTTTCAGTAAACTATTGAAAAATAGCCTATCTAAAGGGATTACAAACTTGGGCTTTCTTCAAAGGACAACGTTACCTAAAATCTAATTTGAAACTCACAAAATGGCTTCATGTAGGAATGGAGAAAGAAGAAAGTTTCACTATTTGGAAATGAGTGAGAGGGTTACATTTTAGTTGTATCCAGTTTATTCACTTATCTCTAACATACCATACTTCAGACCCCAAAGCAGCCAGTTTCCTGCACATAACTAATAAACTAAACTCAAAGGGCAGTATTTAAAAGATATAAAATCAAGCAAAAGGTTAGACAAATTGGCATTCAAATAACAGAAAGCTAAAACATTTAGGTGAAAAGTTCTTGGGGGGATCTTTATAAGATGGATCAGGGTGACACCACATAAGCCCACAGAATCTTAACATCACTGAAAGAGGGACAGGTAGACCTTACAGGGCTCTGATGTGATGCAACCCATGTATAAAGCACCACCTATGAAACTTTCTCAAAAACATTTAACCTTGAATCTATCCAAGCACTATTTGTTTACCAAAAATAGAAGAGATAGAGAAACATGTTAAACAACATCACAAGGATACAATCTGCAAACTAGAATGTGGGCAATTCTACAAGACAAATGATCTATTTCTTCAACAAATAAATGACATAACAAAAGGAGGGTTAAGTTTTATAGATTAAAAATACTTAACAGACATATCAGCCAAATGCAAAGTGTGGACTTTGTTTGGATTCTGATTTGAATAAGCCAAATGTAAAAAGACATTTCTGAAATAATGGGTTAACCATGCATGAACTGGCTATTGGATAGTATTATGGAGTTACTGTTTATTTTGTTTATTATTATTAATTTTGGGGGGTGTAATAATGGCATTGTAGTTATGTTTGAAGGAAAAAAGTCCTTATCTGTTAGAGATTTTTTAAAAGCCTGTGTAGATGAAGCAAATATGGCAAAACATCAACAATTACTACATCTAAGAGGTGGGCATTAATTATACTAATCTCTATTTTCACTATATTTGAAAATTTTCACAATGAAAAGTCAAATAACACAGTAGTAACATTCTGTGTGACAGGTATCCCTCCCAATCATGCCAAGACAGCATTCAATTTCCATCTTGATCCTCCTTGTTTTCCCATGATTTACCCCCTTGAACTCAAAATTGTGATAAAGACTGAAGAAATATAATGAGACATACCTGTAGTAGCAGTAGCTAAAGTGACAAGATTCTTTCTTAGCATATCATAGAGAGGGCTGTCAAAGAGATAAAATTAAAAATTAATCCCATGGTTTTCCATTAACATGGCATCTCCCAACATTCTCTGTAACATATGAAGAGGCAGAATTTTTTCCCCAGAATAGATTTTATTAAATTATTTAAGTATCAACATGTTAATACCCAAGCCCTTGTGTTACTCTGCCCCCATTTAAAAAAACTAATTTACGTTTTATTTCATAAGCTAACAGTAACCCAAGTGGGGAGATTTCCTTCAAGACTACTTCCTTCTAAGAATTAAGTTTTACATTTTATTGGGGAATGGAGGTGGGAGTCTTAGATGAAATAGTCATCACAAAACTATAGAGAGAAAGAGAACAATGACTTCTTAACTACTAATTAGCTTTTGACTGTGTAAGTTAATAACCATACACCCTGTGCAGCTGGAGAATGCCATGCAACAGGTCAAAATAGCTCTAATATGATTCTTATGAAGCCCATCGTTAACCTCAAACTGCCCAGCAATTCTACATTTCTCTCATCAGCTCACTCTTCCTCTCTCTATAACAACAGTTTCACAAAATTCTAATCTCGCCACATCAATCTCCCTCCTGCCTAGGCCTTTACACATGATGTTCAACCTGCCAGCTCTCCTTCAACCAGCTCCGTCTAACTGATTAATTATCCTTCAGCTCTCAACTCAAATATCACTTCCTCAAGGAACCTTTCTTCCACCCCTAAGACCCAAAATCCCATCCTCCAACACAGCCTCATGTACCTCTTTTATGTAACACTTATCATAATATAATTTTACCCTGTATTGATGTGATAATTCGATTAAGATGGGGAAGAGTGTCTACTGTCTCACTCTACTCTTTAAGCTCCATAAAATTAGATACTGTGCTGCTCACTACTATGTTCTCAGTGCTGCACAATCACCTGATATATGTAGGCCCAACAAATATTTTGTGGACTAAAAGATTAAATAACCATTAATAACCTATGGAGATTAAGTGGTTAGGTATAAGCACCCCGAAAAGATAAACAAACCCTCACTCTTTTTACCTTGGATCTTTCACAGAGAAGCTCTGACGACCTAGCAGCTCTCCCAAAAGATCTCCACCACAATATACCATATGCTGCTCCTGCTGATCATAAAGCTGCTTCACCATTATATACTGGCCTAGATAGTGCATGACCTACATGGGAATAACATACTATGAAGAGATCTGTCCAGCTGCTGCCCAAAACACAAATTAAATGAGGAGATAAGGTAAGTTAGTTTGCTAGAGAAAGAGGTAACATATAATGAACATGACTGTCAGTGCTTGTGTAAGGGGTCCTACAAAAGGACAGTTGCCCCCAATTACTCGGTTCATCTGCTTATTATCATTTTGGACACTATCAGACCCTTACTTTTTAGAATAAAAATGTACCAGTCTGATAATGAGAAAAAGTGGTGAATTTACTTAGTATCCCCTTAATGTTCTCACCAGTCCAAGTAAAGGGGTCTGTTCTATTACTAGAAGTAATAAACTTTAAATTTGCCTGGATCATAAAAATATCTTCCAAGTCCAGGGGCACATAACTACTATAGGCTTTGATGTATGTTCACTTAAGTCTTTTTGGCAAATGAAGTACAATGGTAATAAGCCATGAGCACTATAAGTGCATAAAACAGAATTTAAGTGTTTATCAAATAAAAATTTAGTCTACCTGATCTTTTTCACAGAGTTCACAAAATGGAAGGGAACACACACAAGTTCTTGATTCAAAATTTTTAAGTTATCCAATTTTCCTAATGTGATAGATTTTCCTCCAGGTGATAGATTTTTTTTTTAATTGCTTAATAGTTAAGTTCACCTAATGATAGTAGTAATTTTATCACAGATCACAAACGGACCAAAGCAGCTATCTTTATCTTTAGGCCCTGCTTCCCAAGAATTATTAGATATTTGCACAAAAATTTTCCCAATACTGTTTCCATTATATTGAAGCAATGATGCTCTTAGGCTCCCACCCATCCCAGGCAACATGTCCCAATATTAACGGCGCTCTCATATCTAATCAAATATCTAGAGAAAAATAAGATGAGAAAGAACATCTACTATAAGAAAAAGGAGGAAGGTTTGCTTGTTTGTTTGTTTGTTTTTGGCCATGCCATGCGGCATGAGGGATCTTAGTTCCTCAACTGGGATCGAACCTGTGCCCCCTGCATTGAGAGCGTGGAGTCTTAACCACTGGACCACCGGGGATGTCCTGGAAGTTTTTATATTTATGTCTGTCCAACTTCCAGAAAAAAATAAATCCACTACGAGTATACAAAATAAGATCTTCAAAAACACTACTCTGAATTTGTATATACTACTATTCTCATTATACCATACTGCCTCAATGCACATACTGATAACCAATATTTAAAAATAAAAAACTAGGGAATTCCTCTTTATGCACCAAGTAGTGTCAAGATTCATAATAAAGAACTTACTGTGTAAACTGACTCCGTCCAACATTTCCCCCATAAAACATATGTAATTAACTGTCTTAACTCAGGCAAACTCTGCCATGTTACTGAAGGAGATAGTATAATGCATTATAACAACTTTATTGATACAAAAATCCACACTTTAATAACAGTTTAGAAAAAAGTCTTACCAGAATTTTAGATACAAAGTCCAAAATGACAAACTTAATTTAAAATGATAAAAGAAATATGAGTATTCTAGAAAATCTGAAATGCCTCCAGATTTGTTTCCTTGAGAGGTAGAATGACTCAGGAGCATAGCATTGCTAACAGCTTTTATGAAAAGTCAAAAAAAAGCTTGACAATTTTGTTTCCTCTGTTTAAGAAGGGTTCGATCTTCGCCCTACTAAATCCAAGCAGTTCAAAGAGATTAACATTTTAATACTGAGTCTTTTCCACTTAAAGAATTCAATTTGTTTCTGTGTTTAAAAAAAAACTTTAGAAACTAAGTAAGTTATTTAAATGCACGTTTAAAATAACTCACAGTGCTCAAAAGAGTATCTGACAGATTTATAATGAAAAACTACTGCATTTAATTCCTGCCTCACAGCGTATCTTGTAAATCATAGACAGTGCCTTTTTTTTTTTTTTTTAATTTTTTTTTGGCCACACCATGCGGCTTGCTGGATCTTAGTTCCCCAACCAGGAATGGAACCCGTGCCACCTGCAGTGGAAGCAAGGAGTCCTAACTACTGGACCGCCAGGGAAGTCCCTCGATGGTCTTTAAAATAGAACAAAAGTTGCCTCTCCAGTACCACAGGAATAGAACTTCTTTCTTAGGCCTGATTTCAGAACTATACATTCATAGGATTCTATTATACTTTTCAGCTTTTCTTTAAGCTGAGAATTTTCTTTGATGGCTTACCTCTTTAACAGTGAACATTTCACCTTGTGCACCTGCTGCCTGCAGAATCTTCAGAAGTGGCAGTTTTGGTCGTACCTGATATAAACATAAAATATATTTCCTATTTACATTTCAATTAGACTGGTTTCTGAACCCCAAGGGAAAACTAAATTTCCTTAAACTTTTTTTTTTAACAAACCCTGGTTCATACTTAGCATCTAATAACTACAGAAGATCAGTCTATTACTTGTTAACTTCCTGAAAAATCACATTTTCAAAAGACAGCACATTCACACCCACTAGGATGGCTATAATAACAGGAAAAAAGAAAAGAAAAAAAATAACCAGTGTTGGCGAGGATGTAAAGAAACTGGAACCCTTGTGCACTGCTAGGGGGAATGTAAAATGGTGCAGCTACTGTGAAAAACGGTTTGGCAGTTACTCAAAGAGTTAAGCATAGAATTACCATGTGACCCAGCAGTTCCACTCCTAGGTATATATCCAAAAGAACTGAAAGCAGGGACTCAAACAAATATTTGTACACCACTGTTCATAGCAGCATTATTCATAATAGCCAAAAGATGGAAACAACCTAAATACCATTGACAGATGAATGGATAAACAAGATGTGGTATATACATACAAGGAATAGTGACTTTGTTTGCCATCTCTTGACTCTGATTATAGAGTTTGTCTTTAGTCACAGAATTTAATTTTTTTCATTTTATATGATCAAATTTGTCTCTCTCATCCTCTTACAGCCTCCTTGGTTTTGTCTTTTTTTTTTTAATATTTATTTATTTGGTTGCGCTGGTTGTGGCAGGCGGGCTGCTTAGTTGTGGCATGCGAACTCTTAGTTGCAGCATGCGTGTGGGATCTAGTTCCCTGACCAGGGATCAAACCTGGGCCCCCTGCATTGGGAGCACGGAGCCTTAGCCACTGCACCAGCAGGGAAGTCCCTCCTTGGTTTTGTCTTATTGAAGGTCTCTCTTATTCTAAAGTTTCAAAATACTTCCTAAATTTTCTTCTAATATTTTTTATCATTTCACTTTTTACATTTAAATCTTTATCTCTCTGGAATTTGTTTTTTGTACAAGGTTTGAGGTCTTCATTTGCTTCCTTTCAGGGATGGCCAATTAAGTCAAAACCATTTATTACATAAGCCACATTTTCCCCCATCAAATCAAATTCCACCTTTATCATAAATTAAGGTACATAATATATATATGGTGCAATGTTTATGAAACCACAAAATTATGTATTTTATGTTAGAGGAAAAGATCTGGAACAAGACACACCAAATTGATAATAGTGTTATCTCAGGGGGAAGGGACTTAGGCAGAAGAAGGGAGGAGATGGTCAAAGGAGTCTCTACAGATAAATACTTTATAAATACATGATAAAGACTGAATTTTTTATAAAAATACACTTACTATATTTACAATTTAAACTTGATTTTTAAAGAAAACAAACTATATACAATGAAGTGAGAAGGAAGACAAATATATAACTTGGCCCCAAATCCTCCACTAGCCACCCATACCCTAAAACAGGATAGGTGTTTAAAATGTGCCATTTTGAGCAATCTGTAACCTCCAAATATTTATTTAATCAATGATCAATTCAAATTTATGAGCAATGATACTGTTTACTAGTTTCCCTAATATGACATTTAAAAAAGGAATCTTTTCTGCTCTGAATAAAATCCTACAGTCAGTGAAGTCAGTTACATGACCCAATTTAATTTTTAAAAACTTAAAGAAAAATAGGAATGCCTAAAAATAAGTTACCTGATTGGTTTGTTCTGGAGAGATCCTGCAAGCACTGTCAGATGTTGAACAATGGGCAGAGGTGGAAAATGTTGTCATTTTGGCAGTGAAGTGAAGTCTGCTGATAAATCTAAAAGGAAAAAAATTGTAAAATCTAAAGTAGAAAATTCTCTTTAGGATTTACAAAAAAATCAACCAGCAGAAGTAAAAGAAACACATATATCACAGCACCCTACACAAGTGCAATATACCCATGCTGAGGTTCTTGTTACCCTTCTGATCACTTTCTAGTTCAGATCCTGCAAAAAACTGAAGAGCTTCTCTAAGAGTAAGAACCATCTACACTTCCCTCAAGTGAAGCCTGCAAAAGAAACAGGTTCAGGCATGCTCCAACCTCTACACTGATGATAATGAGTAAACTGTTTTAGCTGAAAGTGAAATTTGCAATCATTACCTCCCCAGTTCTCTGGTATCTCCTCCTCTCTTGGACAGTGCTCAAGAGCACCCCCTAGGAGACAGATGCAGTGCTGGGGGAATTACCAAGATTAAGTAATAGATTAAGACTCCAAGAGCACCAAGGAAAACCTCTGCAATATGTTGCAACATGTCTTGGCAAGAGACCACAGGAAAGTGAGAGTCAAAATATTCAGTCTCAGTTAAAGCAGCTTTTAAAATGTGCCAAGCCCAAAAAGTAAATACCTAAATACCTATAAAATGGGTTAAACCAAGGTGGACATACATCATCAAAGGAAAGATATAGCATGAATTGAAATAAGGAGTAAGGTTTAATTAAAGTTTTTCACCTTTTACCTTTTGTCCTTAAAAAAAAAAAGCTATAGAGAAGGAAAATAAATTTTTAAATAAACTTGAGTTTACCTTCAGAACTTTTTCTAGTAAAAAGGTGACAAAAGTCAGTGAAATTTATAAATAAAAAAATCAAGAGTCTGGGGACTTCTCTGGCGGTCCAGTGGTTAAGACTTCGCCTTCCAATGAGGAGGGTGTGGGTTCGATCCCTGGTCGGGGAGCTAAGATCCCACATGCCTCCCTGTCAAAAATCCAAAACATAAAACAGAAGCAATATTGTAACAAATTCAATATAGACTTAAAAAAAAAAAAACTGGTCCACATTGTAAAAAAAAAAAAAATTAAAAAAAAAATCAATAGAGTCTGGTTTACAGCTAACAAGATTCCTCAGTCTTCTGAGAAGACTTATTAACGACAACAAAGTATACATTCAACCCTCCTTCTGAGACAGGAAGGGGGCAGGGCACAACTGTTAGGTAAAACACTGACTGAAGCCGCCCACCCTGGCCAAGCAAAGCAGTAACAATTTGCATGAGTTATTTTAGGACAGGAGATCCTTGGTAAGGAACTACCAAGCCACCACCAACCGGAATAATATGGGAAAGGTCAAAAGGAGAGAGGAGACGCCAGTCCACATGTCCTACTAACCTCCTAGAATCCTCCTCGATGGAATCCATCTTGGCTGAGCGGTTGTGCGCCACCAGAAAGGACCCTGAGTCAAAATGATTGGCCAACCCGGAAACTAATCCCATCACCATAAAACCCAAGACTGAAAGCCACTTGTGGCAGAGCAGTCCTCCTGGGTTCCCTTACCCTCCTACTCTGCCCAGGCGTCCCTTCTCAATGAAGTCTCTTGCTTTGTCAGCACATGTGTCTCCTCAGAAAATTCATTTCTGAGTGTTAGACAAGAGCCCACTCTCGGGCCCTGGAAGGGGTCCCCCTTCCTGCAACACAACCTTTGAAAGAATGACATAGCCTAAGAACCTGACATAAACTGGTTAGAACCAACTAGATCCAAGATGGAGGACAAGTCGACTTCCACTAGACCTTGAGCCTCAGTATACACTCATTGTAACACATCAGCAAGCTAAATGACACACCCACAGGCACCATGACAGTTCCAAGGCCGACCATAAAGGTCAAAAAGTAGGTGGTGGCCCAATTCCTGGAAATCCCCACCCCTTCCCCAAAATAGCTGGAATACTCCTCCCACTCATTAGCCTATGATATTACCCACCCTTATAAAAACTGACAACCCCATACCCTGGTGCCTCTCTCACCTTCCGAGATGGCCCACACTCTGTCTACGGAGTGTGTTTCTCCCTGAATAAATCATCTTTCATTTTACTACGGCTTGCTCTTGAATTCTTTCCTGCGCGAAGCCAAGAACCTACACTCGGACTTGCCTGAGACCTGGGACATGACCATCCTCTCATGCCCCACTCTCTTTCCTGCAACACTTCTATCAGCTTCCCTTGCTCCAAAATGGGAAGTCAAACAGGATACAAGCATAACTTGTAGGGGTTTTTTGTAAATTTATTTATTTGTTTGTTTATTTTTTGGCTGCGCTGGGTCTTCATTGCTACTCGTGGGCTTTCTCTAGTTGCGGTGAGCGGGGGCTACTCTTCGTTGCGGTGCGTGGGTTTCTCATTGCAGTGGCTTCTCTTGTGTTGGAGCACAGGCTCTAGGTGCTTGGGCTTCAGTAGTTGTGGCACACAGGCTCAGTAGTTGTGGCGCACGGGCTTAGTTGCTCCGTGGCATGGGGGATCTTTCTGGACCAGGGCTCGAACCTGTGTCCCCTGCACTAGCAGGCAGATTCTTAACCACTGTGCCACGAGGGAAGTCCCATAACTTGTCATTTTAAAGCAGCTAGCTTTTAACTGGCATTTCAAACCTTATTAAAAAAAAAAAAAAAAAAACCTCATCTTGAGAACAAACATATGGACATCAAGGGGGGAAAGCGGCGGGGGGTGTGTGGGGGTGGTGATGTGATGAATTGGGCGATTGGGATTGACATGTATACACGGATGTGTATTAAATTGATAACTAATAAGAACCTGCTGTATAAAAAAAAATTAAATAAAATTAAAAAATTAAACTAAAACAAAAACAAAAAACACCTCAACTGGGGCTTCCCTGGTGGCATAGTGGTTGAGAATCTGCCTGCCAATGCAGGGGACACGGGTTCGAGCCCTGGTCTGGGAGGATCCCACGTGCCACGGAGCGGCTGGGCCCGTGAGCCACAGGTACTGAGCCTGCGCGTCTGGAGCCTGTGCTCTGCAACAGGAGAGGCCGTGATAGTGAGAGGCCCGCGCACCGCGATAAAGAGTGGCCCCCGCTAGCCACAACTAGAGAAAGCCCTCGCACAGAAACGAAGACCCAACACAGCCATAAATAAATAAATTTAAAAAAAAAAAACAAAAAAAAAAACACCTCAACTCCCTAAACCTCCTAGTGCTATAGTCTCCCCCATCTCATTAAATGGCAGCTCCATCCTTCCAGTTGCTCAGGTCAATGACCTTGAAGCTATCCTCGATTCCTTTTTTTTCCTCACACTTCACACCCAGTCTATGAATAAATTCTGAAGCTCTATCTTCAATGTATATCCAAAATCAAACCATTTCTCACTACCTCCGTTATTACTACACTAACCAAACTGCCCATCTCTGAACTGCCTTAGCTCCTAAAGGTTTTCTTGCTTCCACCCTTGTCCCTCTGGCTCCTAACCTCCTCCTTTTGTCTTTGCTCAAAATGTCATTTTATCAATGAGGCCACACATTTTTTTTTTTTGAGGTATTAATTAATCTACATTATAATACCAATGTCGATCTTTGCAAATGTTTTTTTTTTTTTTAATTTATTTATTTATTTTTGGCTGTGTTGGGTCTTCGCTTCTGTGCATGGACTTCCTCTAGCTGCAGCAAGTGGGGGCCACTCTTCATCGCGGTGTGCGGGCCTTTCACTGTCGTGGCCTCTCGTTGCGGGGCACAGGCTCCAGACGCGCAGGCTCAGCAGCTGTGGCTCATGGGCCCAGTCGCTCCGCAGCACGTGGGATCCTCCCAGACCAGGGCTCGAACCCGTGTCCCCTGCATCGGCAGGCAGACTCTCAACCACTGCGCCACCAGGGAAGCCCAAGGCCCCACATTTTAAACGTGACCACACATTTTAAAAACTGCAACTCCCAACCCCCAGTATTCCCTATCTCCTTCCCTGCTTTATTCTTCTTTTCTTCACTGTCCTTGTTACCAACCAACACACTATATACATTTTAATTTTTATCATGTAAAACATAAGCTGTAAGTGGGAAGGGATTTCTATTTATTTGTTCATTAATATATCCCCACTGCCTAAACTGTCAATTATGTACATAGTAGAACAACATGATGGATACAAATATTAATAATAGTTTGGACAGTTTCCAAAAATGGCCCCCAATGAACCACATCTCCCAACTGGCTACTCTACTGGAGACCACACAGAAAGGCCACATGGAGAGGTTCAGTCATCCAGCTGAGCTCAGCTTTCCAACCATACCCTCCAAAGCATCACACATCTTGGGACATTCCAGCCTCAGGTGACACCTAACTCCAGCTACATGACAAACTACAAGTGAGACCACCAGAACCAACGCATAGAATGGGATGTTCATCCCACAGAACTCAGCACATAGCATCATAAGAAATAAATGGCAAAGACTTATATAGAGCTTAATCTGTACCAACACATATATTAATCCATTTAATACTTAAATAATCCTATGATGTAGGCACTATTATTATCCTTACTTTATAAATGAAGCAAGCGAAGCACAGGGACATTATTTGCCCAAGATCACACAATTAGTAAACTGCTGAAGTCAAGATTTTAAACTCAGAACAGCTCTGAAGTCCCCACTTAGCAATATTTTTTTCCCATTAGACTTCAAGTACACAGAATTAATCACAATTCTTTCCTTCAATACATACTCTCATTGTTCATCCACACATGGCCCACTTTTACTTGAGTTTTCTTAATAATGCAATAAACATCCACAAACTAGGACTCTGGCAACAGTCTATATTTACCCATAAGATTCCCCCTCCCATTCCCCTGCCTCCTCCCAACAATCATCCTGAATTCTGTTTTGATTTTCTTCCCTTCCTTTTTATGCACTTTACTGCACCAAAATGGAATCCTAAAAAGTACATATTTTCAGTTTAGCTGCTTTTAACTCACAAAAAAGGAAGTATGTTATATGTAATTTTAGGAATTTTTGTTTCACTAAAATAAATTCCTACTTTTGTGTCACTTGAGTTCCTTCATATAACATAAAATTTACCATTTTTTAAAATTTTATTGAAGAATAGTTGATTTACAATGTTGTGTTTAATTTCTGCTGTACAGCAAAGTGACTCGGTTATACATATATAAATTCTTTTTCATATTCTTTTCCATTATGGTTTATCACAGGATATTGAATACAGTTCCCTGTGCTATACAGTAGGACCTTGTTGTTTATCCATCCTATATATAATAATTTGCATCTGCTAATCCCAAACTCCCAGTCCTTCCCTTCCCTACCCCATTACCATTTTTAAATTTACAATTCAGTGACATGAAGTACATTCACAATGTTGTACACCATCACCACTATCCACCTCCAGAACTTTTTCATCACCGCAAACTGAAACTCTGTACTCATAAAACAATAACTCACTATCCCCTCTCCCCAGACCCTGGTAACCACTACCCTACTTTCTGTCTCTATTAATATGCCCATTCTAGGTACCTCATATAAATGAAATCATACAATATTTGTCCTTGTGTCTGGCTTATTTCATTTAGCATAATGTTTTCAATGTTCATCCATGTCATAGCATATTTTATTCTTTATTTACTTTGCTGTATATTTCCAGTGTGTGATGGACATTTGAGTTGTTTCTAGGCTTTCACTATCATTAGTGCTATTAACGTTCTTCTACATGTGCCAAAAAGTATCTCGTGGGCATATCTACAAGACAGATTGCTGGGTTATAGCATATATGAATATTCAACTTTAGGATCTGACACCAAACTGTCCTCAAAGTGTTTGCACCAATTTATAATCCTATCAGCAATGTATAAGATACCCTGTGAATCTACCTCCTTTCCAACATCTGATGTCCTAAGACTTTTTAATTTTTCCCAATCAAATAGGTATGGGCTTGGTCTACAGTTCCCTGATCACTAATGATGCTATCTCTTTACATGCTTATCAGCCATATGTGTTTCCTCTTCTGTGAAATGTGTTCTTGTCATTTACACACTTTTCTAATTGATTTTGTTATACTTACTGATTTGTAATAGTTCTTTATATATTTTTAATATTAACCCTTTGTCAATTGGATGTCCTGCAAATATCTTCTCCCAATTTTTAATGTCCTTTCTATTTTCTAGAAGGTGGAAAAATCTTTTTGAGCAAAAGCTTAATTTTAAAAATTTATATTTATCAATCTTCTATTTTTTAGTCAATGACCTCTGCCTGGCTTAAACAATCTTTTATTCTCCAAGGTCTCATTTTCACCTAGACTTTCTACTAAGATTTGTGTGTGTGGGGGAGGGGGATGTCTACTAAAACTTTAAAATTTTTGTTTATGACATTTAAACCCTTAATCCGTCTAGAGTTGACTTTTTTCTTTTTAGAGGTCAGTTTTATTCTTTTTCTATATGGATGGCCATTTTTTCCCAGCTCAATTTATTGAACATGACCTTCTTGATTGACAGCCACCTTTGTTGTGTATCAACATGCATGGGTGTTCATGAGTTTTCTATTCTAGTCCACTGGTTTGATCTTCCTGTCTATACAATTTGACACTTTTTTTTTTTTAATTTATTTTTTAAAGTTTTTTTGGCTGTGTTGGGTCTTCGTTGCTGCACGCGGGCTTTTCTCTAGTTGCAGAGAGCAGGGGCTACTCTTTGGGGCTACTCTTTGTTGCGGTGCACAGGCTTCTCATTGCCGTGGCTTCTCTTGTTGCAGAGCACAGGCTCTAGGTGTGTGGGCTTCAGTAGTAGTGGCTTGGGGGCTCTAAAGCGCAGGCTCAGTAGTTGTGACTCATGGGCTTAGTTGCTCCGCAGCATGTGGGATCTTCCCGGACCAGGGCTTGAACCTGTGTCCCCAGCATTGGCAGGCAGATTCTTAACCACTGCTCCACCAGGGAAGCCCCTGACACTATCTTAATTCTTATATCTTATCAGGAGTCTTGCTATCCCACAGGGCAAGTCTTCCCCTCCCGTTCCTTTTTAGAAGTGACCAGCTATTCCTGGGTCCTTAACTCTTCTATATAAAATTTAGCATCATCAAGTTCCATGAAAATCCCTCTTGGGATTATGAATGAAATTACATTTAATATATAGATCAAACTGTTTTTCAATTCATTAACATGACATATTCCTCTATTAAGATCTTATTTAATATCTCTTAGAAAAGTTGTACAATTTTCCCTTTAGAGGTCTAGCACATTTGTGTTAGACTGATTGCTAAAGTTGATATAGATCTACTGTGATGCCTTCTCTTTCATTGTTTTTTAGTGGTTTTTGCATACGTACAGAAATACAAGTGACTTTCAATAATCTTATATCCAGTCACCTGCTAAACTTACATAATTATTTTTAGTAATTTGTCTGTGGATCCTTCTGTTTTCTATGTAAATGACCATATCACCTGCCGATAAAACTTTATTCCTTCCTTTCCAATTCTTGTGCCTCTAATTTCTTCTACTCGTCTTACATTACTGTTTAGGACTGTCAATACAATGTTGAGTACACACGGTATCAGGCATTTTTGCCTCTGATTTTAAAGGGAGTGCTTCTAATGTTTCCCTACATAACATGTTTTCTCTATTTTTTTCTTATAGCTATTCTTTATCATCTTGGAAGGGTTCCTTTTGCTCCTCATTAAGAATATATCATGGGGGCTTCCCTGGTGGCGCAGTGGTTGAGAATCTGCCTGCTAATGCAGGGGACATGGGTTCGAGCCCTGGCCTGGGAAGATCCCACATGCCGCGGAGCAGCTGGGCCCGTGAGCCACAATTACTGAGCCCGCGCGTCTGGAGCCTGTGCTCCACAACAAGAGAGGCCGCGATAGTGAGAGGCCCGCGCACCGCGATGAGGAGTGGCCTCTGCTTGCCACAACTAGAGAAAGCCCTCGCACAGAAACGAAGACCCAACACAGCCATAAATAAATAAATTAAAAAAAAAAAAAAAAGAATATATCATGGGGACCTCCCTCGTGGCACAGTGGATAAAACCTCAAGTTCCCAATGCAGGGGGGTCAGGGTTTGATCCCTGGTCAGGGAACCAGCTCCCATATACATGCTGCAACTAAGAGTGTGAATGACACAACTAAGGAGCCCACCTGCCGCAACTAAGACCCAGTGCAACCAAATAAATTTTTTTTTAATGTGGTTAAAAAAAAACAGAATATATCATGGACATACACACTACTACATACAAAATAGATAACAAGGCCCCACTGTATAGCACAGGGAGCTATACTCAGTATTTTGTAATAACCAGTACGGGAAAAGAATCTGAAAAAGAATATATATATAACTGAATCACTGTGTTGTACACCTGAAACTAACACAACATTGTAAATCAACTATACTTCAACAAAATAAAATTTTAAAAAAAAAGGATTATATCATGGAAGAGTGATTTAGAAAATGCTTTTTCTGCACCTATTAAAACGATCATTTTTTTTGGTTTTTTAATCTATTAATGTGGTAAATTTTGAATTTCATTTATGGATTTTCTATTATAGAAATCCTTGCACACCTGAGATCAATCCAACTTGGTTTTGGATATTATCCTTTTTTGCATACTGTTGGTTTTGATTTGTTAATATTTTGTTTAGGTTGTAAAGTCTCTACTAGTGAATGAAATAAGTCTGTTATTTTCCACTGTCAAGTTTTTGTCTCATTTGGATGTCAGGATTAGCTGGCCTAACAGAATAAATTGTTTAGTCCCTATTTGTCTATTGCCCGAAAAAAAAATTCTACAACAAAATTGAGATTTCTAGTCTTTGAAAGATTTCTGACCTCACCTATAAAACTTATAAAACCCAGTGCTTTCTTTGTGGAAAGATGTATGTATGTATGTATGTATTTATTTACGGCTACGTTAGGTCTTCGCTGCTGTGTGCAGTCTTTCTCTAGCTGCAGCGAGCAAGGGCTACTCTTCGTTATGGTGCACGGGCTTCTCATTGTGGTGGCTTCTCTTTGGTGCAGAGCACAGGCTCTAGGTGCATGGGCTTCAGTAGTTGTGGCACACGGGCTCAGCAGTTGTGGCTCACGGGCTCTAGAGCACAGGCTCAGTAGTCGTGGCACAAGTGCTTAGTTGCTCCGTAGCATGTGGGATCTTCCTGGAGCAGGGCTCAAACCCGTGTCCCCTACATTGGCAGGCAGATTCTTAACCACTGTGCCACCAGGGAAGTCCTGTGGGAAGATTATTAATTGCTGCTTTAGCTTAATAAATATTAGATTATTCAAGCTTTTTTCTTCTTCCATTTTGTCTAGGTCTTCAAAATTACTGGCATATAGTTGATAGTATTCTTTTAATCTTTATTTAGTATACAGTTGCATCCTTCTTTCCATTCGTGATACTGTTTAACATATCTTACTACTTCTTCTACTTTAAAAAATTTATTCTATTCATTTCCTGATTATTATAAATTAGACACTTAGTTCACTCCTTTTATAATTGAATATTTAAAGCTAAAAATTCCTTCCCCCTCCTACCCCAGCACTACTTTTTTATTCAGCTCATAGGTTTTGATATATAAAGTCTTCATTCTCATTCAGCTGTAGGTATTTTTTAATTTCCATAATTTATTTAATCCATGAATTATATAGCTATGCATATGCATACTGTATTTCTCAAATGTATGTTTTTGTGATTAACCACTAATTTAGCAGCACAGTGGGAGAGATCACCCTCTGCATAAAACTTGATCTCTGAAATTGTTACAGCTTTCACCATGGTCTAGTTGATGATCAATTCCATACTAAATGCGTGCAAAACTCTATGTTCATTAGGTTAATCTTGTTGGTTTTTTACAATCTTCTATTTCTGCCTATTTGTCAGCTTGATCTACAATTAATTAAGAGATGTAATGAAATCTCCCACCATGATGGTGGATTTCTCCATTGATCCCAGTGTAGTTCTACCAATTTCACTTCATCTGCTGTAAGGATTTTTAATCAGAGGCATTCGCGCTTTAAACTGCTATATCTTCTTGGTGAGTGATTAATATATAGTGATTATAATTATGTAGTGTTTCTTTCCATCCCAATTAAGACATTCTGTCTTAAAGTATATTTTATCTTGTATTAGTATGGTCATGCCAACTTTCTTTTAGTTAGTATTTCCATGTATGTATTTCCCCAATCTTTTAATTTCAATTTTTGCATGCCCTTAAACTTTTGGCGTGCCCTCGTAAAAAGCATATATCTGGATTTTGAGTTTTTTAATCCAATTTGTCTATTTTTATCTTTGGTGAATTTAGTCCATTTATTGTAATTGATATCTATAAATCTGTCTCTATCATCTTTTTCTTTTCTTTTTTAAGAACAAGTTTTGGAATTTCCAGAGTTTCTTTCTTTCTTTTTTTTTTTTTTTTTTTAATATTTACTTATTATTTCGTTGCACCGGGCGGGTTCCTTAGTTGTGGCTCACCAGCTCCATAGTTGCAGCACGTGGGCTCCTTTGTTGCGGTATGCAAACTCTTAGTTGTGGCATGCATGTGGGATCTAGTTCCCTGACCAGGGATGGAACCTGGGCCCCCTGCATTGGGAGCACGGAGTCTTAACCACTGTGCCACCAGGGAAGTCTCCCCCACTTTTTTCTTTTTTTTTTACTATTTATTTATTTATTTGGCTGCACCAGGTCTTAGTTGTGGAACTTGGGATCTTTCAGTTGTGGCATGCGGGATCTAGTTCCCTGACCAGGGATCGAACCCCAGCCCCTGCACTGGGAGCTCCGAGTCTTAACCACTGGACCACCAGGGAAGTCCCTGTCTCTACCATCTTAATTTAGCATTGCAGCTTGTCCTACTCTTCCTTTTACTCTTCCTTTTACCTTTCTTAAAATTGTATCTCTGTCTCCTTGCTAATAAGATATGAACTTTAGCACGATATCATTTGGACTTTAAATTCTGGAGTAGATATCTTTTTCTCTCTCTTGAATTTTCCTTTTGTCTCTTTTTTTTCCCCCTTTGGCCTTAGCCTTTACAACAATAAATGATAACAACATATCTGATTACCTTTATTTCATATATCTCTTGTAACATTTTCTGGATTTGAATCTCTCAGTACTTCATCTAGAACTGTCTTCAATGTGGGCCTTTAGGTGGCAAGGCTTCCAATACTTCATATGCCTGAAAATATCTGTATCATCCCCTCCTATTTAAATAAATGTGGTTAGGTATAAAGCTCTAAGTTCCCCTACAAAACCCTAAAAACACTCTTTTGTCTTCTTGCATTTAGTGATGTTGTTCAAAACTCTTATGTCAATTCAATTTTTGCTCCTTTGTGTGTGATCTGTTCTTTCTCTCTGAGGCTCCTACAATTTTCTTTTGCTGTGATACGCTTAAATTTCACTATAATGTGTCTAGAAGTGAGTTTTTCCTGACCTCTTATTTTTAGCACTCTAAAAAACCCTTCCATCTGGGGACTTTCTTTTTCCTTTTTAATTCTAAAAGAGAACTATCTTTCCATTATTTCTTCAATACTTCCTCCTTTTCATTC
Organism: Balaenoptera physalus; assembly: GCF_965194825.1. NCBI lineage: Eukaryota > Metazoa > Chordata > Mammalia > Artiodactyla > Balaenopteridae > Balaenoptera > Balaenoptera physalus. Next base: position 34,707,151 of record NC_138882.1, read on the forward strand.
TTATTTCTCTAAGATTCCTATTATTCAGATGTGAGTACCTCTACATCTATTCTCCTTATCTTTTAACTTTTCATTTATATATTTTTTTTCTTTGTCCTTTTCTCCTTTGTTCTGGGAGATTTCCTCAATCCAGAATTATAATTCACTCAATCGTATCCATTCTGTTACATCCATCTGATGTGATGTTCTTTATTTCAACCACTGTATTTTTCAAGCCTACTATTTCTGCTTGGTTCTATCAGCCTCTGCTTATTCTTGTTTCAAGTTGCTAATATCATCCCTACTTCTTCTAGAATGATTATCAGTCTAACTTTAAACTTTTTTTAAAAATTTATTTATTTTATTTATTTATTTTTGGCTGCATTGGGTCTTCATTGCTGTGCGCAGGCTTTCTCTAGTTGCAGCGAGCGAGGGCTACTCATCGTGGTAGCTTCTCTTGTTGCGGAGCACGGGCTCTAGGCGTACGGGCTTAAGTAGTTGTAGCACGCAGGTTCAGTAGTTGTGGCACACAGGCTCAGTAGTCATGGCGCATGGGCTTAGTTGCTCCGTGGCATGTGGGATCTTCCCGGACCAGGGCTCGAACCTGTGTCTCCTGCATTGGCAGGCAGACTCTTAACCACTGAGCCATGAGGGAAGCCCTAACTTTAAACTCTGGATCCATCTATTCTATTATTTATGTGCCAATGAAGCTTATATATTGTTCTCTTGAAATACCTGTGCTCTTCAACACTGTTATTTTTTCCTAGAGGACAGCAGCTATTCTGATAGGCAAAGCATAAGGGAGAAGACCAAATTCCAGCCAAATCAGCCACAGTAAGCTGGATTAAGGTAGGAAATGAACACTAAAGTAGAAAATCCCAAGCACCAGATAACCACAATCACTATCCATCCCATACAATCACTGCTCAGACCAAGGATTCACCTTTTGTTCCCCAGGGAGATACAGCATTATGATAGGGATTTGGGGAGACCTAAGAATTAAGAAGTTAAGGGACAGAGAAATGACTGCTTAAAGTCAGTCATCGCTTGTTTTTTTTTCTCAACTCCTCCTCACAAGTATACGCTTCTGTAATGCCCTGATTTACTCTTAAGGAGAGCTGGACTAGGGTTGAGTCACAGCAAGTGTAGAAAAAGGTAATTCCAAGGTAATGAGGCAGGAGAGCAACTAGAGCAGTATTCCAATAGTTCCCTTCTTCCATGGTTTTATTCTCCTACAGTCATGCCTGGCTGACTCCTGTCCTAGGCCAAAGACCCACCCTCCCCCCAGCCCCACCTCCACCCCACAAAGCAGTTCAAAAAGTCCACATCACCCATTCGTTTCTCACAGTATTTTCCTTTCATAGTCCCTCTAGGGATGATTTGAGAGAAAGGAGTCAGCAGTCATGCTAGTTCAGCATCTTAGTAGGAACAAGACTTGACCGCTTGGCAGCTCTGAAGAATTTAAACCTCAATAAGGGTTTAACATCTGGTAGAAAGTGTTGTGCCATTAAAAAGATACTGATTTAAGGGCCATAGAAGTTCAGAGCAGGACAAATTACTTTTGATTGCAAGGCAGAGGAGGAATGAGAGGGAATGGCAATAGCAGTGGGAGGATTTTAAAATGAGAGAACACTGGAAAGAATAGGAGAGAAAAATATCATGAGGAAAAGAATTGTTCTCAGATGTATGTGAGAAATGAAGTCAGTTGATGGGCTCTGAACCCAAAGCAAGATCTTGTCCCTTTTCCACCTGGAATCTGTTTTGAGTGCAACAGGGTTAGGTACTGTTAGTCTCTCCTTAATACAGAAAACTGAGGCTTAAAGAAGTCAAATAACTTGCCCAAGACTAAAGCTTATCCTTTTACATTCAGTTTCTCAAACCAGAAAGTTAGAGTCATCTTGATCTCTCCCTCTTCCCCCATTATCACATCATCAAACTTTATGGATTTTAACTCCTAAATCTTTCAAAACCACACCCTCTCTTTATCTTCACCACCAATTCCCCAAATCAAAAAATGTTATTTCTTGCCTGTGTCACTGCAATAGACTCTTAACTGTCTCTCTAACCCCACTTCAATCCAAACTCCACACTACAGCCAGAAGGATTAAAAAACCAAAATAAAATAAACAATCCTACCCTGCCAGGCCCTGCTCCACTGCTTGCTACTGTTCGAAAAATAAAGAGCCTAGGCCCTCAGCACCTTGCCAGTCTTTCCAACTTACACTGCTCTTCCCCACACTCCCTGCACCTCATCCACACTGATCTCTTAGTTTCTCAAACAGAGCCTCTGCACACATTGTTCCTTCATTTTGAACACAGTTCTGTACAAGACTGACTCATCCTAAACCTTCCAGTCTCCAGTTAAATGTCATCTCCTCAACAATCATTAATAGGTGTTAAAACCATATAAGTGAAAGGTTGGGGGAAGGGGGGACTTAAAAACACATTGAGCAGGCTTACAGCATTTGACCCACTGACCAAATTTATCTCTAGAAAGAGCAACATTCACACATCGTGTACTTCCTATGTGAAGCAACAGGAAGCACCCAGTACCTCCTATGAAGTATTCTTGGCCCCCCACCCCCAACCCAAATCTAATCAAGCTTCTAGATCTAACTAATATGTGTTTGTAGGGGGAAAAAATGGAGGGTGGAGGAATAAGTAAACAATACTAAAAGCAGGCAATTAGCCAAATCCAGAATGTAGGAAATTCTACAGGGTCTTGGGTGCAGCATTATTGTTGAAGTGGACAGACTGTTATAGAGACTTAAAAAACACTACCCTAATACAATGTGTGGACCTTGTTCAAGTCCTAATTCAAACAAGCCGTCTGTAAAATGTCATTTTTTCCTAAACAATCAGGAAATTTTGAATTATGTACTAGGTATTAGATACTATTAAGAAGCTGTGTATAACTGATTCACTTTGTTATAAAGCAGAAACTAACACACCATTGTAAAGCAATTATACTCCAATAAAGATGTTAAAAAAAAAAAAAAGCTGTAAATGGTAGTAGAAAGGCACTGTGGTAAATTTTTTAAAAATCCTAACCTGATAAGAGCTACATCCTGACATATTTAAAGGTAAATAAAATGACACATCTGTGAAACTTTAAAATATTTCATTAAAAAGGTGGGAAAATAGAAAAAACAATATTAAATTAAAACATTAGGTTTTAATTACCTTATGGAATGGTACACAGCAAATGTGTAAGAAATGACAAAATTTCCGTGTGTTTATCTATTGTATCTTGAAAAAACTAGTAATCTTGGAAATCCTATTCCAGTTACCTCCTTGGTCAAGGCTTTTCTGACTCCCCAAAGGAAGCTGATGACACCAGAGCACCTCTATTAAAACACTCACAACATTATATTTATGTTTTTATGTGTGTCCCCTAGTGGACTGAAATCATAGAGAGCAGGAACAGTCTTATACATCTCTCAATGATAACAGAAGAGTGGTTTTTACCCTACATTTAGTCCAAAAGACTCCTACACCTCATCTTCAAATCTCTACCTTTGAAGATAACTGTGATTTAAAGACTAATTAAAATAAAAGCTTCTTGTCGGAAGTCAGCAGAACTAATCATTCTTATCAATTCTTTAAAGCCCTAAGGACCTCTACTAAACACCAGTCTGATTGTCTTTCAACTAAATATGTAAAAGTAATAAAACCAACTGTCTTCTTTTAAAAAAGAAACTACCATTCAGATGTTGTTTTAGTTCTTACAAGGTCTGTTACACATCTAAAAAGGTGAAGTGTGTAGCAAGAGTATGCTCCAGCAGTTTGCAAAACAAACAATATGCTAGGAAACAACCTAAAAATCCATCAATGGGGAGCTGGTTAAAGAAATTCTTGTACAACCCTGTAATTCAATACTACGCAAGCCCTTAAAAGAAAATATTATATGTATACTTTATGGAAAGCTGTCCCTGATGTTATTTGAAAAACTTAAGGTACAGAACAGTACACACAAAATGACCCCACTGTTGTTTAAAAATGCGAATATGTGTGGAAAAAGTCAGGAAGGACATAATACCAAGCAGTTAAGGGTAGCTAGCTTGAGGAGGGGACAGGTTAGGGACACGTTAATGGACAGTTAACTTTACACACTTCTGTACTGTGTGCTTATTTTTCTTTTTAACAACAGGCAAGTAGTATTTTAGTGTTTTAAAAAACTTTAAAATAAAAAATTGTGATCCTGACCGTACTGTGAAACAAAATATTCCGAAATAAGTACTTCTAAACTAAATTAACTTTTCATAGCAGGAATGTATGAGGAGGGAGGGGACTAAACCCAAACTGAGATGTAGTAAAATTTAATACCAAAAGGTACCACCAAGTTATCTTTGATACTTGTTCCCCGTGCCAACATCCCAAAGAATGGAGCAGCTTCGTAACTAATAGATCTTCCCGAATGAAGGAAAACAGAAGCAGCATTTTCTCCGGGTGCCGCTTTAAAACAGGGGTTTTCAAACTCGAGGGTGTACAAGAATCAATTGGGAAATGTGCTGATTAAAATACATATTCCCGAGCCCCAGCTCCTGATATTCTGTTAGGGGAAGTCTGGGTGTGGCCCCCAAATGAGCATTCTTCAAACAAGCACTCAAGTGCCTCTGAGACAGATGGTCCGCAGCCCTGAAAATTACTACCTTAAAATCTTGAAGACATCTCAATGTCACTCTCTCCGCCTCCCTCTTTCCCACCTTTCCTCCAAAGTGCCTCAGTCATCCTCATATTTTGCGTCCAATTAAGCATCGTCAATCTATTTCGATTTGGTTTGTAACCTGTTGGCCGACCTGCATCACGTCACTCCACCTCCATTTTTGTCCTCTGCTGATTCTCATCTTATAACCCTTCCCCCACCAGCCCTTCTTCCGCCCTGTGCGACCGTCCCCACGCCGCCACCCACGCCTCTAGCTCCTCCCGCCGGCTACCCCGGCTCCGGGGCCTGCAGAACTGGCCGCGCCGCGCCCGCTCCCCACTCTCCACTTCCCACCCCCGGCCTCCCGGCACCCCGCCGACTAAACCCAAAAGCCACACCTTACGGCCGCTCCATGAGTCGCTCCCCCGCAGAGCCCGGGGGGGAGGGGGCGTCAGTCACAGGCCCTAAGGCCCCAGCAGCATTTTGAAACGGCGAGCAGTGAGGGCGCAACTTCCGGCCTCGCCAACCCATCTCCCATAAGAGCTTCCGGTGAGGCCTCCAGAAACCATAGATGGGCCAACTGGATGGCTAGAGAGCCAGAAGGCTGAGCCGTCCCTACCATAGAGTAGATCCAGTGCGGGGAAAGAGAGTCGCAGGACCTGGACCACTAAGAGTTGTGAGGTTTCAAGAGAGAACATTTGAGGAAATTGCAGGGTCTTGTGATATTCATAAACATGTCCTGGGAGATCAAAAAACAGGGAGGGGAGAAAGCTAAAAGCATAATCAGAGGCCACCTTTTCAACTCTTCAGAAAGCTGAAAAGCCACTCCCTCTGTTTCTCAGTGTTAACTTATTCAATCTTACTCCCCAGAGGTGGCTGGAGCGGAGAAGCAGCATCCTAGTGTTGTCGCTAATTGGGTGAGAATAAGCCTAGTATATACACGAATCACTACAAGAAATGCTAAAAGAGAGATGCAAAGGACAATGAGGTGGAGCTTATTTGGATCACACAACCAGGTCATCTAGCCTGCTCTCTCCCAATACAAAAGTACCTTCAAACCTCTCAGGCAGGCTGTCTTCAACCTCTGCCAGTGCCAACTGGCATGACCTCCCCCCAATACCTCATTTCGTTTATTTTAGGATGATTCTAGGTGTTAGAGGAATTTCTGGGCTGAAATACGTTATTTTGCCATTTCTCTTGGTTTCAGTTCTGCAGTTTGGAGAAGAGTAAGGCTTTATTCTTTCCAATATAAGTACTATTGGGTTTTTTTGCAGACAGTTATCATGTCCCATCTCTAACCCTCTCTTTTGTTTTTCTGCAGGCTGAAAATCCCCTCAGAACCTTCAACTATTTATTTGCCATGGCTTCAAGCCCCCTTGCCACCCTTCTGAACAAGTACCTCTTTGTCCTATTTAAAATGTGGCTCCCAGAACCAGATACACACCCATGCAAAATAAAATGGGGCAATGACCTCTCTTAATTTGCACATTGCACCTTGCTCTATTTCTGGCATAACCTCCGACTTAGGTGGAGATCCAGAGTTCTGTAAATGAGCTGAAGAATTAATTCTTTTTTCACAGTTGCTCCCAGAGAGCTTTTTTAGGTGAACCACTGTCAACTATTTCTCCTCTCTTTTTCTGCAATTAATTTTAATTTTTGAAAAAATCCCAAACAGGAGTTTGTTTTGTATCTTTTAAATAGTACCTTGTTACTTTAGATCCTTTCCTACTGTCTCCTGGACTCTTGGAATTGTGATCCTGTCATGCAATTCAGTTTGTTGACAAGTATTTGTTGAATATCTGCTGTGTGCCAAGCACCAATGTAGAGGATTCTAAAACAATCCTAGGAATCTGCCTAGAGGAGGCCTCAGACTGTCCAGGTAAAGAGAATGTGATAAGTGCAATGATGAGCTGCAGTTAGCCTTGGCTGGAGTGTCAGGAGAGATTAGCTCTTTCACTTTTGCATTTTGCAAATTGTTGATTAACATACCTAACTTATTTTCATTTAAAGCCTTGGTAAATATGTTGAATAGGGCATGATTAAGAATAGAGCTTTTCCACTCATGGTTGACTCTGATTCATGATTAATTGTTCCTCTTCTAGGGTTGTTCTTAAACCAATTATCCCACCTACTAGAGGTCAACATCTGGAAACATTTCTCTGACCTTTCCCAAGGAGTTCATAAAACTTCATTAAATGACTTGCTATCATGAAAACAAATCATAACTATAGTATTTCTTCTACCAGTCAAGTAATCTTGCCAAAAAAGAAAATGAAATTGGCTTAACAAGCTCGTAACTGACTCAGTGATCACCGCTTCCTTCTCTAAGAACTGTGCTCACAAACCATTTATTCAATAAAGAAACAGGAAATCTGGGTTTAGTCTAGCTATTCTAGAAATGAGAAAGTTACACAGGTCTTCAGTTTCCCAATGTGTAACATAAAATGGCTGAATCAGATGACTTTTCTAAGGCCCATTGCAGCTTTAAAGGAATTAGAAGCCAGTGTTATTGGTCTAGAGCCTTTCTTAAAAGTTATAAGGAGTGGGCTTCCCTGGTGGTGCAGTGCCTGAGAATCTGCCTGCTAATGCAGGGGACACAGGTTCGAACCCTGATCTGGAAAGACCCCACATGCCATGGAGCAACTGGGCCCGTGTGCCCCAACTACTGAAGCCTGTGCACCTAGAGCCCGTTCTCCAAAATGAGAGGGAGAGGCCACCACAGTGAGAAGCCCGCGCACCACAACGAAGAGTAGCCCCCTCTCACCGCAGCTAGAGAAAGACTTCATGCAGCAACAAAGACCCAGTGCAGCCAAAAATAAATAATTTTTTTAAAAAGTTATAAGGAGTTACTTCAGATATACTAAAAGGTATAATGAAGAATATGATTTCCTTTTCCCCACCATTCTTCCTATAGAACAATACTTTACCTATACAAAAAAGTTCCCCACAGTCCCTTCTCCGATGGCATCTCCCTCCTTCAACTGCAGAGGGAACCATTATCCTGAGTTTGGTACTTACCCCTGCCATGCATTTCTTTAGACTTTTAAGTTATATACCTGTATATATTCCTTTCAAATATTTTATGCTTTAAAATTTTTTTAAATTTGTCTTCATGTTTGTCCCTCTGTCTGCACATTGTCTGTGTTCTAATCTCCTTTTCTCATAAAGACATCAGCCATATTGGATTAGGGCCCACCTGTATGACCTCATTTTCCCTTAATCATCTCTATAAAGGGCCTATTTGCAAATAGAGTCACATTCTGAGGTACTGGGGCTTAGAACTTCAACATATGAATTTTGAGAGGACACAATTCAGCCCATAACAGTAATGAATGCACCACCCTTTTTTTTATCCCATCTCTTCCTTTGACAAATATTTAGGTGTTTCCTATTGTTTGCTCTACAAACAATGCTGCTATCAACATTCTTGTACACGTCTCCGTGTGTACTTTAGGGAGTAGAATTATTGGGTAATATACACATTATCAACTCAATTAGATCGTGATAAAGTGCTTTCCAAAGTGATTGTAGAAGTATACACTCCTGAAAGGAGTGTATAAGGATTCTGTTGCTTCACATTTTCGCCAACACTTGTATAATAACAAGGTTTTTAAAAAATAGATGTGAAATGATTTCTCGTGGTGGTTTGATTTATGTGTCCATGATTATTAGTAAGTTTGAGTATTTTTTCATATTTATTGACTACTCATCTTTAAATTGTCCATATCTTTTGCCCATTTTTCTATTGGTTTGTCTTTTTCTTATTGATTTATGAGTTCCCTATATAATCTGGATATTAATCCTTCTTAATTATATGAATTACAAATAACATCTTCAAATCTATAGCTTGTTTTCACTTTTTGAATGCTGTCCTTTGAACAGAAGTTTTTTAATGAAGTCAAATTTATTAATTATTTTCTTTATGATAGCTTTTTTATTGTATATTATTTAAGAGGCTCTTTCCTGTCTAGGAATCATAAAGACACTTTGAATATTTTCTTCTAAAAGTTCTAAATATTTGCTTTTCACATTTAAGCCTTTAACTCATTTGTGGTGAATTTTTGTGCATGTTGTAATGCAGAGATCCGATTTTACTTTTTCAATTACAAATTGAACAACAAATGTATGGCTCTATTATTGAATCTATAAACTGTGAGTCTATAGGTTCTTGAATTAATCTTTCCTTCCCATTTAACATAATCACTGAAGGTTTTGTAGAAGAATGGAGCCTTTAAGAATGAATAGGATTTCAAGAGGCAGAGGTGGGAGAAGTCGTTTGAAGAAATATGGCATAAATAATGAGGAGAGGGAGGAAGAATTAGAAGACTGTCTAAAAACCAGAGAAAGAAAGAGTCTCCTTTGATTGAAATGTTGATTACTGTATAGAAGATTGGCACTGTATTGAATTACACTGTCCAATATAATAGCCACCAGGCACATGTGGTTTGAAATGTGGCTAGTCCTAATGGAGATGTGCTGTAAGTGTAAAATACACATCAGATTTCAAAGACTTAGTAGGAAAAAATAATGTAAAATATCTTAATAATATTTTGTATTGATTACATGTCAAAATAATATTTTGATATATTGAGTTGAATAAAGTATACAATTAATTTTATCTGCTTCTTTTTACTTTTTTAATGTGGCTACTAGAAAATTTTAAATTGCATATGTGGTTTGCATTATATTTCTATTAAATGGCACTGGCATGGGATGGATTTGCTGGCTGGATTTTGGATTTTGAATGCTGCTATAAAAAGTTCCATGTGTTATTCAATAAGTAGCAGGGAAGAATCAAAGGGTTTTGAGCAAAGAAAGGTCAAGCTAATATTCTTAATTTGATGACTCAACATCCCATCTACACACAGCCACTTTTAGAAACCATTCTACCATTAGCCCTATGTGGATGATTAGCTCTGGTCATTTGATTCGTACAGAGAATACTTAATATGGTAGTCCTTGTTATTGTTTTTAATGTAACATGAATGGAACAAATCTAATGTGTGTTCCTTTGAGTGAGAAATTCGGACATTAATGAGTCAAAATTTTAATAGTTCCCCATTGCTTAGGGGATAAAGTTATTCTTTTGCTCAAATTATTAATAACTCAATATTGTCAGCTTTCCAAATTCTCTACATCTCCCTCCACTCCAGTCAAATATATGTTAAGCCTTAAATCGTAGCAACGTTTTCTTAGGTCAGTCTCCCAAGGCAATAGAAATAAAAGCAAAAATTAACAAATGGGACCTAATCAAACTTACAAGCTTTTGCACAGCAAGGGAAACCATGAACAAAAATGAAAAGACAGCCTACGGACTAGGAGAAAATATTTGCAAATGATGAGGCTGACAAGGGATTAATTTCCAAAATATACAAACAGTACACACAACTCAATAACAAAAAAAAAACCCAATCAAAAAATAGGCAGAAGGGGCTTCCCTGGTGGCACAGTGGTTAAGAATCCACCTGCCAATTCAGGGAACACAGATTCGAGCCCTGGTCCGGGAAGATCCCACATGCCGCGGAGCAACTAAGCCCGTGCACCATGACTACTGAGCCTGCGCTCTAGAGCCCGCAAGCCACAACTACTGAGCCCGTGTGCCACAACTACTGAAGCCCACGTGCCTAGAGCCCGTGCTCTGCAACAAAAGAAGCCCACGCAGAAAGCCCACACACCACAACGAAGACCCAGTGCAGACATAAATAAATAAATTTAATTAATTAATTAATTATTTTTAAAAATGGGCAGAAGACCTAAATAGACATTTCTCCAAAGAAGACATACAGATGGCCAATAGGCCATGAAAAGCTGCTCAGCTTCGCTAATTATTAGAGAAATGCAAATCAAAACTACAATGAGGTATCACCTCACACCATTCAGAATGGCCATCATAAAATGTCTACAACTAAATGCTGAAGAGGGTGTGGAGAAAAGGGAACCCTCCTACATTGTTAGTGGGAATGTAAATTGGTGCAGCCACTATGGAAGACAGTACGGCAGTTCCTTAAAAAACTAAAAATAGAGTTGCCATATGATCCAGCAATCCCACTCCTGGGCATATATCCAGAGAAAACTATAATTCAAAAAGATACATGCACCCCAATGTTCATAGCAGCACTATTTACGGTAGTCAAGACATGGAAGCAACCTAAATGTCCATCGAGAGATGAATGGATAGAGAAGATGTGGTAAATATATACAATGGATACTACTCAGCCATAAAAAGAATGAAATAATTCCATTTGCAGCAACATGGATGGACCTAGAGATTATCATACTAAGTGAAGTAAGTCAGAAAGAGAAAGACAAATACATGATCTCATTTATATGCAGAATCTAAAATATGATAGAATGAACTTATTTACAAAACAGAAACAGACTCACAGACATAGAAAACAAACTTATGGTTACCAAAGGGGAAGGAGATCGGAGGGATAAATTAAGAGTTTGGGTTTAGCAGATACAAACTACTATATGTAAAATAGATAAACAGCAAGATCCTAGTGTATAGCGCTGGGATATTCAATATCCTGTAATAAACCATAATGGAAAAGTATATGAAAAAGTATGTGTGTGTGTGTATATATATCTGAATTACTTTGCTGTATACCAAAAACTAACACAATATTGTAAATCAAGTATACTTCAATAAAAGAACAAATATGTGTTAAGCCTTATAGACAGTATGACTATAGTTAACAATTCTGTCCTACATATTTGTATTGCTAAGGGAATAGATCTTGAAAGTTCTATTACAAGAAAAAAAATTTTTGTAACTGTATGGTGACAGATGTTAACTAGACTTATTATGGTGATCATTTTGCAATGTATACAAATATCAAATCTTTAGGTTGTGCACCTGAAACATAATGTTAGATGTCAATTTTACCTCAATAAAAATTAATTTTTTTAAATATGTTAAGCAATTGTTGAAGGTTGGGTAGTGTCAGAGAATGATAGAAAGAACAGAATCCATGGAGTCTGATCTTGTTATATCTTTGCTATTAACTCTTTATGTAACTTCATGAATGCTTATTACATGTCAGACACTATTCTAAGCAATTTATGTAAACTATCTTATTTCATTCTTGCAATCATTTTATTGTCCTGAGACAGAGAAATATCTTACTCAAGATCACAGAGTGGTAATAAGGATTCAAAAAGGGGCACCTAACTTCAGAACCCAGGCTTTACGTAGTGCATTTATCCTTTCAGTTTTTCAGTGTACATATGTGCACACTTTAAAATTTTTAAAATTGAAGTATAGTTGATATACAATATTATATTAGTTTCAGGTGAACAACATAGTGATTCAGTGTTTTTAGAGATTATACTCTGTTAAAAGTTATTACAAAATAATGGCTATAATTTCCTGTGCTGTACAATATATCCTTAAGTTTAAATTTAAATTTTTAATTTAATTTAAATTTTTTTATTTGAAATATTTCCTAACTTAACAATATTTTACAATTATTCCCAAGTTGTGTTCTTTTATATATGATTATTAAGGGCTGCATATCATTCCTTATTAAGGCTGTACCATAATTTATATAGCCATTTATGTCATTTACAATTTTTTTTCCAATTAAAATGCTTTGACGTTCTCGCTTGTAATCAGGTCTTTTTGCACATCCTTGATTATTTCTTTAGGACAAATTCCTATGAGTGGAATTGCTGGACCAGAGCAATCACTTCTAAAGCAGTTGGAGTTAAGCAGATGGCATTAAGGCAAAGCAACATCAGCTAACGAAAACACTTTAATGTCTCACTCTAAGCCCCACCGAGGGTAATTCTCCGCGCCAACCCTATAGCAAAGGGCAGTGCTCAGATTACTGGTGGCTGTGGAACAGAAGAGCCTCCAATGCCAAGATCAATAAAATGTCTTTCTGCTGGCATGTTCAGCTTTCCGCTCTGGTTTAGTAGGATTTCTGCCCTCAAGGCCATTGGGGGTGACCTACTCCAGGGTTTGCGTCATGTAAAATTACTTGGACTCCATTAAGGGACCTACAGGACAATCCCACTATCCCTCTGCAGGGTCCTTTCTCCCACTTTATACTACACAGTTCAATCCAATAGCTTCAGAACAGCACATCTGTATTCTCTCTTAGAGAGATTCATTTTTTGTTGTTATTGTCGGGTAGGTTTTAGAACTGATATCCACCCTATTATCAATAGCATAGTAGATCTGGTGTCACTACAACTCTTCAAAAGTGACAACATACCTCGCCGTTCTGTTAATCCTGGACCTGTTAGAGAGGTTACAAATCAAAGAAGTCTAATAATGGTTATTGGGCACATAAGTGTCTCGCAATTTTGAGTTAACTTGTAAGGCTGTTGAAAGGTGCATGATTTACGTCTTCTTGTTTTTCTTGGCGTATGAATCCAGAGCTTTATTGGGTTTAAAACAGTTTCACAAAATGCCGGCGGAAGGAAGCGATGACACAAGGTTCCTCCTTCTTAAGTAAAACACTGTAGCATAAACATTTCCTCGCGAGAGCCCGGATAGCTCAGTCGGTAGAGCATCAGACTTTTAATCTGAGGGTCCAGGGTTCAAGTCCCTGTTCGGGCGCTCAAAATTACAGATCTTTTCGGGTTTTTTTTTTTTTCTCAAGTACTAGAAACCTGAAGGAAAAAAAATTCCTTCCCGCTGGGAAACTATCATGCAAAACCTCCATACTCGCCCAGAAATTGAGTGATTTGGGTAGTCGCTTCTTTTTCTTCTCTGAGAATGTTTATTTAGTATACTCTGAAATCAATGAAAAATGAAATTGATTCGATTTAAGGTAGAAGTACGCTGTGGCATTGAGATTTTCGTATATGTAGTAAGCTAAGAAAGGGACAAGAAAACAAGGAAACGCCCGAACAGGGACTTGAACCCTGGACCCTCAGATTAAAAGTCTGATGCTCTACCGACTGAGCTATCCGGGCACCTCTTTTTTCTCCCCTTTGATAGTATTCTAATAAATTGCTTCTCACATAGATTAAATTTAGGTTTTAATTAGTATTAAAGTGTTTTTTCCAGCAAGATGAAGAAAAACATTCACTTTTCTATATTTTTCTCCATTTACTTAATACATGTTTTCTTCAAGTTCTTTCATAGTTCGTGTTTCTTAAATTTCCAATATTTACTAAGCTCTCTAAAACCAAGCGGTACTAAATGACAGAGATGGGCGACCAAGATGAACATTAAAAATTCAGACAGCTACAACCTTTTTTTATTACAATTCTTCTGTCTGCCATATATTACTTCCCTGTTAGGACTTCTTAATTTTAGTTATATTCTACTGAACCAGATTACAGTATTTTTCCCATATTGTTAATGAACAATATATTTCCCTTCACTAGATGATGTAGCTGTTAAATAAGCATTCCTTAGCACAAAAGAAGGAAAGATACATTTGATTCATGAATAGAGGAGCTAATATAGGAAAACAGAAGTGACTGGAAAGGTGGGTCTGAATTTAGATTGAGAGAAAGAGAGTTTAGACCTTTAATTTAGATTTTGATTCAATTTTTGCCTTTCTCCCTCTTCCCAGCAAGTTGCAGTTTTCAAGTCAGATTCACAAGGTGAATCCTTCTAAAGCAGGATAAGTGTGTACCAGTGGAAGCAACATGGAGTATTAAGAATAAAAATCTCCAGATCAGCCTAGTTTTTCCTAAAATCAACTTCATCAACCCTGACGCATAGGGTGTGGAACACAGGATTATGAAATTTCAAGACTGATAAGGGAATTCATTTTTGTTTCTGGGAACTTGAGGCTTCTGAACACAATGAACAAAATTGCCCAGCCTCAGTTGTAGGAGTTTGTTTCCTACAATTGTCTGATTCTTTTAGAACAAAGACTAACAAACTGTGTGATCCTAAACAGGCCTGGGTTTCCACATCTATAAAATGAGGGAAATTGATTAGATGACCTGTAAGATACCTTCTAAATCTAAAATTTTACTACTCTGTTACTTTTCCCACTGTCAATAAGATTAGAAGGAATAGACTCAAAATGCAACAGGAAAGAACAATTTAATTGAACAAACATTTATTGATCATCTATTATGGCTTAGGTTCTGTGCTGGCTCCAGAGTCAGAGATATATAGGACACGGATCCTGTTCACAGTCTAAGAAAGAAGGCAGACATTTAAGCAATTAACTTTAACAAAGTAATAAATGCAGTAATAAGAATTCAAGTACAGGAAGTGGCAGGAGATGAGAATGGACAGAAAGGCAGTAGGTATAAGATGAGGACAGGGGTCCCTAAGTTTTCAGGATCGGAGTTGAGTTTCAACAAGTAACTGTCAGAGGTATGCAGAGGAAATTGTAATGAGCCAGGCAGACATTTATCTATTCAGACATTTCTTGAGCACTCATGTGTTAGATACAGAAAAACTTTTTGCTCCGTTTGTTTGAATGAGATGTGGAAATGTATTATACCTAACTTTTTTTTAAGAAAGGGAAATGGTGTCTGTCCAGTGTCCTAAAGGGGCAGAAATAAAGTTTTTTTTTTTTTCCCTGCCCAATGGCTTTGTTACATCATATTCCCTTTCCTCCAGGATAATAAACCAGTTGTTTAAATACACTGAGATTAACTCATGAATTGCTTATTGAGTACCTATTTCCACAGCAGTGAGTTAGGCACAGTGGGAAGGAAAACAATAAGTCTGGAAGGAAAATGAGGAATGAAAATTGTGTTTAGGGAATGGTGAATAAATTAATCTGGCTGGAATGGAGGGAGGTAGAGAGGAAGAGAGGGTTAGAGACAGCTGACGGGGTTTATTTGAGGCGAAGGAGAATAATTTTATCATATAGGCAAAGTTTGAAAGTCTAATTGAAATTTGAGTTGTTAACATTGTAAAGTCACACCTGAGGTAGCATGAACTGAATCTGCTTTTGCTATGTTGCATTACAAAACGCCACCAAGTAGTGCTATCTTGTTCCTTTTTAAAAGCATGAAATCTTCCTGGAGTGCTTCATCAAGCTTCTCATTCACATTGACTATTGAACTTAATTCTCCCACCAGAGGGCAGTCTAAACTCACAGATTCTATATTTGCGGAACCCCACCCCCCCCACCCCGCCCCCCCCGCAAGCTAAATTTCTCCCACTAATTTTTAAAGCGACGCTCTTTGTCCTCCTACTCATCAGACTCATCGGTCTTTGGAAATCGCCATCACCTCTGTATCAGAGCTGGGAAAGGGAGGAAGAAAGGGGTCCCCAAACCAATGCCTAATGTAACTGCCTACTCAGAGACCCAGTAGTTCACCATCACTGTATACAGTCTTTGAAGTTTGAGACCATTACAAGGTACTGGGAAGATGCGTGGTACAGAGAAGTTGTTCTGAAAAGTCTCCTTTTGTGTTTTTGGCCTAATAACTCCAAACTGAGAGCAGCCTGGGTTTCTGGTGGGCTCTCCAAGCTCTCTCCCACTACCCTCCTCTCTGAGAACACAGCAAGGCTAGCAACTCAAGAATCTCGCACAGCACCTAGAGCCCAGACACTGACTTCCTTGTCATTCCACAGGGCATTTTCAGCCCTGCCCTCCTGGATGTCTCTGCTGCACTTGTGTCCCCATCCCTCTTTCCTGACACTTTCTCCTATCCTCCTTTCTGACACTCTGGGGTCTCATTTCTTCCTGCTATCAACCTGGCTATTTCTTCTCGATGATCTCTTTTGCAGGCCTCTTCCTTCCTGTATATGCCCACCTGGATGATCTCATATATGCCCATAACTTTGTTGATCATCTATGAACTGAAGAGTCCAAAATTGATATCACTTGTCCACACGTCTACTTTCAATTTAGTTTCATAAATCCAAAGTCAGCTAGACATCTCCACCTAAACATTCCAGAGACACTGCAAATCCAACATGTCCAAAATTAAAGTCATGGTTGCTCCCCCAACACCTGGGACCTGTCTTACTACAGTCCCTCACGTAGTAAATGGCACCACCTACCACCAATTCCTAAGGCATCAAGTGGGGAGTAATTCTACATTCCTCCCCCTCTCTGATGATCCCTACATTCAATACATTATCAAATATTATTGATTTTGACTTCCTGACTCTCTCTTGTATCTGTCCTTTCCTTTTCACACCCCCTGCCCCAGCTTTGAGATTCTCTGATCTTGCACTCTGAATGTAGACATGGCCTCCTTGTCGAGCTCCAAGCCAGTACGCCTAACCTAGCAGGATGCCAATGGCATACTCCAATTTGACGAAACAATTTACAAAGGGCTGGCAGGGTATAGGACAACCACAAGGAACAGTGTGCAGTACCCAGGGACCAGCAGGAAAAGGAGTTTCCACTCCCTGGCTTGAAAGTCAAAGGAAGGGAGTGAGTGATTATGTAAATTAAGAGAGAAGAGGAAAAGGAAGAGGGAGGGAGAGGGGCTGAGAGGGACGGGGAAGCACCTGGAGGGAAGCTGTGATCTTTGGTTGAGGGTGGCAGCCAGCCCACAGTGAACCCAAAGAGAAGGATCCTGAGGAAGAAATATCCAGACCTCTTTGACCTCCCTCCTCCCACTCTCCTGCGGTGGCTCCCCACTGGCCCACCCCTTCTAGGAAGCCAGAAGGCCAAGAGTGGATCTACAGGGGCAAAGGGAAGAAAGACATGCAGTGTCTTCCAAGTCCTCCTGTGTAATATGCACGTCACTGATCACATCACTCCCAGTCTACACCCTGGGTTCTCTGTCACCTACAGGACAAACCTAAACTTTTTGATATGCCCTGGTTGCTCTTATAACACAAAATTTTCTCCCTACCAAAATGCTTTATAAAGCCTTTAATATGATCCCCCAGTGACCCAGGCAGGCCTGTTTCCTGTTAGCTCTTCCCTGAAGACTCTTCACTCCAGCAAATTTGGAGCATTGGTGGCCCTGTGCTACTCTGTTCTCTCAGGCTTCTGAGCTTAGCCTGATGACAGGCACACAGTAAGCTGTCACAAATATTTGTGTTGAGATCAAGCAGTGAATGAGTGAGTAAATGAATGCATGTTTTTATCCCCTGTGGCTCTTGAGGATCATGAATAGCATCATGTAGACATCATGATACATGCAGAGCATGCTGCCTGCGGTCATCAAAATGGTCCATTACATTCTCTCCTTTGATCTTCACAACAGCCCTGAGTGGTAAGCGAAGCTGATGGAACTATTGATGCTCAGAGGGCGAATTGGACTACCCAAGGTCCTGGCACAGTGGGTAGAAAAGAAACACAAGCCTCTGTCACATCTCCTTTTATGAGCTTCTCCTCCCATTGTCTCATTCAAGGTTGCCTGCAATTAAGGGTCCTTTGCATTTGCCCAGATTTCACCTTATATGAGAACAGAACAATATCCCAAGAGATCCTTCTGAATCATGAACTCACTTTTTTATATTGCTTTCTTCCCCTACGTAGGGCTTCCTCTGGTTATTCAAATTCCCTTCCCAGCAAATATTTATCCTCCTTTGAGCTCTGGAGTCTCTTCCAATTCTATAAGTCTATGAATCTAAGACTTGTGTTGGGTTTGTTGAAGTCTCATATTAGTGAGGAAATTTTAAAAGGCCCCTGATATTTTTAAAAGGGCCTTTCCGACACCCTTAAAAAAAAAAACCCCACAAAACTCCAGTGAACCCAAAACAGGCTGGAAGAGTAGCTTTTAACAAATATTTAAAAGCTACTAGGGGCAGCTTTGCAGAGAAGCTGCAGAAGGGGCAGGTTTGCCGATGTTTCCCTGGGAACCCTGGCTGCAGAGTCCTGGGTATCTGATCAGAGGCTGGGAGTCTTGAGCCTTAGATACCTGAAGGGGACTGCAGGGGAGGGAGGCTGAGAACCAGGTGTTGATCATCGTCTGGCAAGAAAGAAAGAAGGAGGGCCCTGGGGGAGAACAAGATTCAAGTTTTGAGGAAAATGTACTTTGAGATCAGAGATCATAGTTATTATGCAAACCAAATGCAAATGAGGATCTGGCCAACTACTTGTTTCTTTGGGTGGAGCCCTTAGGAAAATTCTTCTAGAGACCACTGCTCAAACAAAGGTACTGAGTCAAAATTTTAAATATAACACACTATGAAAGATTTTTTTCCCCTGCGATAGTTGGGTTGGAGGACCTACTACCACCGCTCCCCCCTCAGGTTGTAGATTGCTATTTTCTGGGGCTCGGGTCAGACAACCCACTAGGGCGAGTAGAAAAACTAATGAGTCTGAATGTGCAAAGCGCCAAGACAGCTTCCCCCCACTGCCACCTCCATCCTCAAGGTAGGGGCTCCTTCCGGCATCTCTATCTTAATGATGGGGGGAAATTCCGCAAACCGATAACTGGACCTCAAAACTCTGTCATTTCCAGTAGAATGATTTGGCATTCATCTGACACAGAGCAAAGGGGTCCCAGCAGGGAAAAGTAACGACCATCTGCAAAAACCCTCAAGCAAGTGGGAAGTGGAAATCTTGGCTCTTGGATTCCCGAAGCACAACTTGACGCCAGCGCTTTTCTCTTCCCCCACGCACTGGGAGGGGAGGGAGGGAAGGAGGGAGGGGAGGGAGGGAGGGAGAGGAGGAGAGGAGAGGAGAGGAGAGGGGAGGGAGGTCAGGGTTCCAGGACCCGCCCCATCCTCCCGCTCGCGGCGCAGTGGGCGCCGCGGGCTGGAGCCGCGGCTGGCGGCTGCCTGTCCGGGCTGGGTCTGGCCGAGCCTCACGTCGCCGTGCAGTGCGCCAGGTCTCCGGGAGATGGCTTCTCCCCTCTCGCCCGCTACTCCCGCTATTGTCTCACCTGGGGTTGCCTGACTCTGCGGGCTCGCTCACGCTCTCGGCCTAGAGGACCCCCCCCCCCGCCCCCGCGCTGCGAGCTGGTCCTCGCGCCCTCTCCTGCCTCTTCGCTGCCCCGGGAACCCTGGGGTCGGCGCCCGCCGCGTGCAGCTCGGAGGGGGAGCGGCCCGGGAGGAGGCGGTGCGCGGCCGCCTCGCGTGGGTGCCGGAGCCGCCCGGAGCCGTGGAGCCAGCAGCCCTGGTCGCCGAGCACACGACACATCAGGTTTTGCAGGAAACTCGCAGTGAGCACAGGTAAGACGGGCACCCAGCCGGGAGCACCGGCCCGGGGTCCGCAGATTTCCCGCAGAGTGGAGCGAGCGGAGGTCAGGGGCTCTCCCTCCAACATGGCAACAGCCGAGGGGCAACAATGGAACGAACCGAAGGTTCCCGGTGGCGGGACGCAGACGCGGTGAGAACGGAGCTCCAGTCCCGGCGCCGAGCAGGTTGCCAGCCCCCACTGCCTGCCCGCTCCAGAGGTATCGGGGCGTCTCGGACCCCGGGCACACTCTTCCCCACCCCTTTTCTTCTAAACACACTTCCTGGCTCCCAGCTGCTGCAAGGCGACCTGAACCAGCCAGTGGTTTTGGTATTTGTTTGTTTGTTTAAGATGAGAAATAAAAAGCAAAACCTGCCCTGGAGTGAGGGTGTTGGTGGGGTGCTTTCTCTTAGAGTGGGTGGAAAGTCAGCATCTAGCCTGGGAAATATATACATTTTTTTAGCCAGATGGATAGTAGAATTAGCTTCTCCCTTATAAGGATACTGCAGCAAAAGGAGAAAGCCTGGGAGAGGGAGAGGGGCCCTCAGGCCTGAGTTCCGGAGCCTTGGGGGAGGCGCTGCTCTCCTGGCCTGTACTTGTCTCTCATTTTCAGCTCCGACATGGGTGGCTTTGATGTTGGGGAGCAGTCGCAGCAGCAGGAAGCCCAAGGGAGGCTGCCAAGCTGGGGTGGGGTGGGGTGGGAAGCCCAGGGGCTTGGCAGGTTCCTGGTTTGTGGGAAGAGGTTACCAAATGTATGAGGTTAGTGCACACACCCTAGGTGGCTGAGGGGCGTGTGTGAAGAATCTGCCATTGCTCGTGCTCCTTCACGCCAACCTTCTTTCTCTCCGTCTCCAGCCCCTTGTGGGGTCTTTGTGGCTTCCCTGCCCCAGTCCCACCAGTCGGGCCTGGGGTGGAATCTCTATTGTCTCGGCTGCACTGATGTTTTTTCTCAATTCTGTTGGAGAATTTTGTACCCTGTGCAGGCTGGACCCAGCATGGCCCAGATTCCTTAGCACACAACTCCCCAGGATCCCAGAAGTGGGCCAACATGCCCCTCCTTCTCTCTCTAAACTACCTGACTGTCTGGGTTGTGGCCAAGCAGATGTAAGTCATTTGCACTGAATTCCAACGCTGTATCTGTCGCTGAATGAAAACTTACTGTATTGCTGCACTAGGCCTTGGAAAGATATTGGAAGAGAAATGGTCCAGGGCGTGGCAAACCTGATCCCCAAATACTCCTCCCTCCCCACTTCTAGCTTTGGATCCCAGAACAGAGAGGTTATGATGCTTCAGAATTGAAGCTTCTTCAGAGCCTGGAGGTCCCATCTGGGGTTGTGTCCATGGAAAAATTAAGTCGAGGCACAGTTTATAGCTCTGCCTGGCCGCCAGCGTCTGAGGAGATGGTGGCTCTGAGCCGGAACCCTGGACTGAAGCTGTGGCTGCTTCTCCTTTGGCCTTTGGGTGAGCCAAGGTTTGATTTCCATGGCTCTGAATTTACTGCTGAGTGTGCATGGGTGTGTGTGTCTGAATCTGATCAAACTCTCAGCCCTGGCCAGAAGGGAGCTTGTCCATTTCCCTCTCCCTGGAAGCATTGGTGAGGGAGGCCCACGGGGTGTGCTGGGGTGAGGAAGGTTCAGTTTATCTGGGTCCTCAGGCTTTTCCCTGGGGTTCTCCTTTGGGATTGTCCTGGAATACCTGCGTCCTTGGCCATGATGTGGTGGTGCTCTAGCAGATACCCCACACCCTTGTGGACCTTTGGTCTCCTCTCTGTGGTTTCCCCACCCCACCTAGGCCTGGCCCTTTGCAGGCATCTCATGTGTATGGTCATTCAGCCTGGACAGCCCTGCTAGCCAGCAGGAATAAAAATGAGGGATCTCTGTTCCCTTTGGGGGTTTGTAACTGGCCATAAACTTCAGGCTCCTCATGCTCCCAGGATGTGAACTTGGACGTGATAATGCGGAGTAGTAGAGAAAATAGTGGGTGGGTTCAGCGTCAGGAGGCCTGGCTTCCTAGCTGTGTGAGCATGGACAACTTGTGAACGTAAGACTCAGTTTGCATATCTGTAAAATGGTGAAAAAAATACCCTTGGCTCATAGGATTGTTTTAAGGATGAAATACACTGCTTACCATGAACTGAATAAAATCATGTATGCAAAAGCACTCTGAAAACTGCAGAGTACTATACAAATGTAGGTTATTCATCCTGAGTTTAGTCTCAGTAATGAGGGAGGGAAAGTTGGTGGTGATGGGGGGAGGGGTGGGAGGAAAGGGATATGAAATAGAGAATGTTCCGGAACCTTTCTTTTCTGACTAAGGGAAGAGTAATGTGACAATGCCAAGGTAACTATTCTTTGGGTATTTCTCTTTAAAAGGTTGGTAGAATGGGAACTGGGAGAGAAGGGAAATCTGCTTAATGATATTTGTAGGAAATCAGGGGGAGACATACACCCCCAAAGGCTGGCTACTGTCTATAGACAGGGTAGTACTGAGTTGGCAAATAATATAATAGCTGACACTTACTGATGTCAGCCAGCTAGTAAATGACAGAGAAGAGATTCAAAGCAGGCAATCCCACTCCAGACCCTGTGCTCATAACCTGGGTGCCACTCTCAGGGAGATATTGGGTCTTGGGAGAACAAAAAGTGGAAGCAGAGTTACAGAATTCATTCATACTGGATTCCTTGATTTGAATGCTTGTGAAATGGCACCAGACTGGGACATACCTTAGATAACAAACTTCTCAAGGACAGAGTTCCTGGAGGACAAATTTCCTCCACCCCGCTCTAGTCCAGCATAGTACCTTCTTAATTCTTGCATTTCCTATGGTCACATATAGCTTTAGAATTGGAAAGTCATTTTCCTGCAAAGAAATGACTCTCCCAAGGTCACATGATTACTAACAATGCTGGAACTTGCCCCACAGATCACTTTACTACTAATGAAAGGACCTATCCTTTGGCACTTCAGAATGTACCTATCAGTGGCCTATTAGTTGACCCTATCATTGTTGGGAAATTCTCTTCTCTCATGGTGATGGAATTCACTGTCCTCAAATCTCCACTTTGTTAGAGATTAAGGACACTGGACACCCGTGTTGGGGCAGAGGCTCTTGAGGTATGGAGAGGGAAGAGGAGAGGGACTCCCAATAGCCCTAAGGCAGAATACAGAATCTGTGACAAGGGATCTTTAGCAATTCATCCTTCCTCTTCTTGAGAACTTCCCGTAGTAGGTGTAGTCTTACCTAGCAGAGGCTTCATAGTGTTTCAGAGAGAAGCCAAAAATCATTTGCCTCTTTGGAAACTCTTTGCCTTCCTCCTTAACTTTCACACCTGCCACTCTTCTTTCTCGAAAACATTGTTCAACTCCCTTCCTCCTGGACCTTTCTCTCTTAACCCTAGCCATCCCTAGTCACTGCGAGACTAATCTCCTGGGCAGTGGTTTCTTTTCTCCTTGGTAGTTCTTCCCACCATGCTTTGTGCTTCCTTCTAAGTCTCTGCCCCGTGGATCCTGTCTTACGGGTTAGCTTCTCTTTCTGTATCCTCCCCACAGTGGAGGTGGATGCCAGGCATGAGAGCTGTTCACACATGTTCCCCAGGCCCACCAGGAATAAGCTTGCATGGAGGCAACCTCTCCTGCCAAGTTTTTTCTCTCTTTCTATCTTAGTCTACTTGGTACCCTTGACAGCAAACCAGAAGGCACAGAGTGAGGGGAAAAGAAGAGAGAGCCAAGGAGATTCCATTTTGAGGAAATAGTACAGTTTGCCTTGCTAGGGCGAAGAAATAGATACGAGCTCTTCCCGTCTCAGGTTCAAATTAACCTAGAACCCAGATAGGAATAATGATGGAGCCCTGCCACTGTTGAGACATCTCTGAGAGCCCCACTTTTCTGAAAGCAGAGTGTCTGTCACATTCCTGACTTGCCATGCTGTTGTGTCTTCCAAAGGGTAAAAGAAGTTAAAGTACTAGGAGCACTATTACAGCGCATTTAATTTTGACCCAAGATGGAGAGATTTTTTGCAAATTAGATATTATGGGAACCTAGGAGAAGGCAACTATATTTTCCCCAAAATATTATAACCAGGATGTCAGATTTTCACTTTAGAATTCAAGAAGGCAGATTTCTTCCTTCTTTCCTTCCTCCATCCCTCCCTCTCTCTCTTTTTCTTTCTTCCTTCCTTTCTTTCTTTCTTTCTTTCTTTCTTTCTTTCTTTCTTTCTTTCTTTCTTTCTTTCTTTCTTTCTTTCTTTCTTTCTTTCTTTCTTTCTTTCCTTTCTTTCTTTCTTTCTTTCTTTCTTTCTTTCTTTCTTTCTTTCTTTCTTCCTTTCTTTCTTTCTTTCTTTTCTTTCTTTCTTCCTCCCTTCCTCCCTCCCTCCCTCCCTTCCTTCCTTCCTTCCTTCCTTCCTTCCTTCCTTCCTTCCTTCCTTCCTTCCTTCCTTTCTACTAAGAGAAAAGATGGATACAGTTCCCTGACAAGAGTCTTTGAAAGATAGAGTGGTTCCAAACGGTTGGCAATTCTCTGAAGTACAATTTTGATTATGCTGTTGTATATGGTCCCAACAAGGAAGGCAAAAAGGAGCCACTTGAGGAAAAGTTCAACTACCAAGAAAGGCAAGAGCATGTGATAAAGAAGAATAGCCACCAGCACTGAGTGTCTGTCTACCCGTAGCTTTTCAAATGTTATCTTAATTCCACACCGCCCCCCCAATCCTTGGAGGAAATGGATGATAATGGAATTGTTTCATCCCCATTTGCAGATGGGAGAACTGAGGTTAAGCTTAGGTTTACATTCAAACCAAGATTAAGAAACATGGCTAAGGTTGTACAACTAATGAAAGAAGAGCCAAAGTTTGAGTGTAGGTCAGGATACTTCTAGAACCCGTGTTCCTTCTGTGCTACACTGGAGGGACCTGTGAGGAAAAAATGTCAACGAGGCCCAAGTTCTGCATGAGATGGGACTTCCCCAAGAGCCAGGTGACAGCAGCACGTGTTCTTCTGAAAGTCGTCTGTGGAAGAAATGATCACAAGAGTAATGAAAGTCTGTCAGATAATGTTTAAAAAGATTTCATTCGTTCATTCAACAGATGTTTTTTGAGTGCTTACTTATGACTTTAGGTGCTTTCAGTGACTAGGACACACAGCCTTCCAGAACATATTGCTGGGTTGGGAACATAGACAAGTGAGTAGGCTGGGTGTAGGGGGTGGGGTAGTATGGGATGCTTTGAGAACTCGTAAGCGGGGCATTTAGGGTGGTCAGACTTCCTGGAAGAAATGAAATGTTAGCTGAGATCTGAACAATGAGTAGGCGTTGGGGTGGGATGGAGGGTGAAGCGAGTGGTAAAAGAGGTGGAGGGAAAGTAGTTTAATTTGGCCAGAGGCATTGAAGGAGTTTGCATCTTACCTTTTATTCATCCATCCATCACCCGTTATGCATTGAATGTACATGATGAACCTGACGCTCTCCTCAGTGCACAGCAGTGAAGAGGACAGACAAAACGAACTACCTGGAACAGTGCCTGATACATGGCAAGGGCTCAGTAAATGGTGGTGGTCACAATTATTTTATCATCTTCCAATAGCAGGTTTGTGCTAAACCCTAGGGATACAAGCTTGAGTTCAGTATGGCCCCTGACCTTGAGGTAACCACATTGTACTCCAAAAAATGCAAGTGAACGGATGAGTTTCTTTACGTAGTGCGCTAATTCTATAAGCTCAGTATGAGTCACTAGTCCTGTGGCTGCCCCAAGAGTTGGTGTAATCTTGGGCAGCATTTCATAAAAGTATAGAAGCTAGGACTAGAGTGCTTAATATTTTGGGGGTCTCTAAATTCTGAGAATCTAACAAATGCTATGGAGTATCGACCTGGAAAAACCAATGACAATTTTGCCTTCCTCATTCAGCTTCAGAATCTCTGATGCTACAACGGGGAAGTGATAACTCTTCTCTGGGTTGGTCAGACCACCCTCAGAACACAGTATTTAACAGCTCTGTGCCATGTGTAAAACATTGTATTGAGCATCGTGAGGAAGACAAAGATAAATAGGAGGTGATTTTTTTCTTCAGATTGATGGGCTTATATCTATACAGTGCTTTGTAACTATAAAGCACCTACATGGATAGGTTGTTTTCATTTTCATCACCAGTGGGGTAATACAAAACAATATAAATGCAGTGGGATGCATTAAAATTTTTACAGATGTCCGAAAGAGAGCAAAGTCACTTTTAGTCTTAGGAGATGAAAGAAGGCTCTAACGTAAGAGCAGGTATTTGTAGAGGGCACTAGCATGAGTGAAGTTTTGTGGGAAAACGTGGGGCCCTGGGGAATGGTTAATAACCATCAACGTTTTGGGGGGCATACAGGGGACTGGGCTGGGACTCAGTGTGGGGGGTCTTGAGTACCTGATAAGGAAGGGGAGAGACAAAGTATTTCATTGGAAGAATGACACGATCAGAGTTGTGCTGCAGGATTCCCTGGCACCGGAGTGCAGATACCTCAAGGAGTCGGGAGGGGAGACAGAGAGGCTAGCTAGGACGCTATTCTAATGGTCAGGTAAGAGAAAGGAATAATAATTTTTTGGTGCTTAAGATGTGCTTTCTATAGGTTATTTCACTTAATGAAAGTAATCAGAATCTTGGAAAGGAATGGACCAATTTGAGAGAGGTTAGAACAGAAAGGCTGAGGGACTTTCTTCCCTGGAGGATTTTGGGAACGGACAAGATTGGTTGTGGTTCAGTCTGGAAAGAGCACTTGAGTGGGAGTCTGAGACCTGCTTCCCGTTCCACTTCTGCCACTGACTACCTGTGTGACTTCAGGCAAGTCATTTTTCCCCTGCAGTCCTTGGTTCTCTTATCTGCAAAGCTGTGGGTCTGGTTTTTAGGGTTTGTTTGCTTGCTTGCTTATTTATTTATTAGCTTGTTTTTTTCAGTGGCTTGAGACAGTGACACAGTGTGTTGGTGTTTGGGGAGAGCTTGGCGGTGTACCAGAATAGTCACCAATACCAGCTTGAACATTTGATAAAATGCGGTATGCCTGGGTCTCCATGGCAGGATGGGAAAAGGACCTCAAACAATTTTGGCCTCAAACAAGATTCAGTTTAACTTTTATTTATTTATTCTAATTTTAAATGTTATTTATTTTATTATTTGCTTATTGAAGTGTGGATGATTTACAACAATTTGACTCAGTGTCTTTTACTACTTGTGTGACCTTGGGCAAATTACTCATTCCTTTTCTGTTTTCATAAAATAAGGATAATAATATGCACAGTTAAGGATTGTTATGAGGATTAAACAAGACAATACCTGGCACAAAATGCTGGGGTGGGTGGGGGAGGTCTGTTTCCTTCCTTCTCTTTCTGTGATGCTCCTATTCACTTAGCCTCCCTCTCTGTCCCCCCCACCCCCAACCTACCTTCTCTTTCTTTTCACCAAAACAAAGTGGGATACCCTGACTCCAGGCACGACAGTGGACATATCCGTGTAGTACTAATTTGACAGACTTTGTGATGGAGTTTACATACATTGCAATGGTATTTCAGCAAGGTAGCTAAGGATGGTTAGTTCCATTATGCCTGCACATTCAGTCCCCCCATCTCAGTATCCCTTTCCCTGTGGTTTGGGGATTCTGGACACTGAGGCCATCTCAAAAAGGATCTCATTTCTCAGTTCCCTCTTAGGGCCCTGCATCCTGAGTGGGGTTTCTCCTTTGACCTTGGTAAGAGAGAATCCGAGGTCTCCCCCAGGGTTCAGTGTCCTTGGCTGACCCGGAGCAGGACATCCTTCCGGCCTGCTACCAGGAAGAGTGGAGTGGAACTTCATGGCTACTGGGTGAGGCCAGGCTAACAGCAGCCAAGGCCAAGTATTGGGGGGGAGGGTCAGTGACTTAAAGGGACAAGCTGCCTGGTGGGCAGCGCTTGGGGGGACTTGTGTCCTGGAGAGGGGCAAGGGATTCCTGGGGCTCAGGAACTGGGACGAGGGGAGGCCATGGACAGGCAAGGCCTATGCCAGAGATCCACCTCCCCTACCTTTTAATGGATCATTTCTCCCGGTGCCACTAGAAATTTCCTTTTCCACTTCCAGATTCCTTTAGGTTGAGCATCCGTCTCCTCAGACTCTGCTTTTTAAGTGCAAACGTCCCTGGGAGGGACTAACACTTTGGCCTCTAACACCCCTGTGTAAATTAGTATCAGATGTTTGGTGGTGTTTTGTTTTTGTGTGTGTGTGTTTTTTTCTGGTCTGAAAGAAGGGGGCTACTTGAGAGCTGACACCCCTTTCTTTTCCCGCTCTGGTTTGTGAGGACCCCAGGGCTTCTCCACTCTGCCTTGACCTAGGAAATAACACCTGTCCCTGAGGCTGTCCAGAAGCCAGGTGACCTTTGGGCAAAGGCCCTCCTGGGCTCTTGTGTCTGGAGTCTCCTTCCCTGGCATTTCCCTCCCCGGTGCTCTCCTCACTGGCCCAGCCTGTCCCCGCATGCTGGAATGTGGACAGGGAAGGCCCAGAGCTGCCCCTGGAGCTTAGAGGTCCTGTTTTCCTTTTTCTTCTTGTTCAACTTTCCGTCTACTCAGAGGCAAAAAATATACAAATCAATTTTCACTGCAAAGTAAAGGAGCTGTTACAGTGGAGGATTACTGGACTGAATGTCAATATTATGTCATAGTATGAGTGTGTTTCGTGTGTGGTAATTGCAATCATTGTTGCTTTTGTTGTGATCATCCATTTACAATGCTTGGTGTCAGTTTATTTGTCTTTTGTAAAAATAAAATACAGTGTGTGTGTGTGAGTTGTGGGGAAAAAATTTATTAGATTTATAGATAGAATAAGATTTGTAGTCTGAACTTAAAAGCTTAAAGAAAAAAAATACTTCATTGCTTCAAAAAAAAAACCAAACAAACAACTTTCCGTCTACTTTTCTCAGGCTTCTTTGCCAGTGGCACTAAGGCTGTCACCTCGTGGTGTCTAGGCCAGCTTCTTCTCCTACCCTTAGGGAGCTAATGAGGGAATGAGTCGGAGGGTGCGGGAAAGTGTGCAGTTTGTGTGATTACTGTGGCTTTGGGTCCCTGGGAGTGACTGCAGTCTATCAGGGATTTTCTTGATTTGGGGAGTTAGCACTAATTGCAGATATTCTCTATTATTAGACTGCATGTCAAGATTGCTGGTTTAGGGACTGTGGTGGCAGAGGGACAGTGGGCAGGGCTTGTGGACAGTGGCGCAGAGCCTCCCTACCAGGAGGGCGGGAAGGAGCTTGCCCTGGGCACGGTGTGGCGGCTGGTCTTTGCTCCTCCGAGGTTCCCACGGATGACTGGCTCAGTCTTTTTCTGCTCGACTGCCTTTTACCCTCTTCCGAGCCAAGCAGGTGGCTGTCAGCTGCCCACACAGCCTGTCCTTGCCCCCTGGCACAGGCAGTGCCACTACACTGGGGCTGCTGGCCCCACCTTCTCTACCCTGTAGAATTGTTCTGGGGACCAAGTCCCTCAGTCCTTCTCGTCCCAGGCTCTGGCACATCAGTGCCAAGTGTGTACTCGTGGGATGGAGTGCAAGGCTGGGGCCAGGGTTGTTTCTGAGGACCAGCACCAAGTAGCCTCCCCACATTGGTTCTGTGGGCCCTTCCCAACTCTGCCGTGGCTCCGCCGTGAGACCCAGGGCAAAGTCGCTGACCGTTTGTGGGCCTCATTCTACTAGATGGTAGGACCCTGTCATGGAGAAGAGAGATTACCTTTTAGATGTCTAAGAAAGGTGCTACCAGAAAATAACCAAAGAATTGTTATAATTGAATGAATTGGAGACACTCCCTAAAGATCAGAGTGTTGATCCCCAGCAAAGATGTCATTCTTTTGGAGGATGGTCTCACTGGCATTCTTCGGTAGACTCTGGTTAGTCTGATGCCTCTGTAGTTACCCCGAGATACACCCCCATCCCCTTGCCATGGGGTTGGGCTGTAATTTGAAGTGCTGCTCAGGGCTGCCTCCTTCCTCCTTGCAGTCTCTGATGGGTTAGCCCCACCTAGCTTGTGAGGACCCGGGGAGTCTGGACCTGAGCCGTGAGGTGGAGGACATTGCCTCTCATCTCTCCCCTCTGGTGAGTCCTCCAGGCAGAGCAGAACCTTGCTGGCATTTTAGGTCCTCGCTTTGGTGCCCCGGCTGGACGGGAGCAGCTGTGACCTGCTTTCTGGATCCTGCTTAATGGGCTGGCCTCCTCTAGCGAGTTTTCCCAGCCCGTGAAGGAATCCTGGAGAACTGGATTCCAAAGGGCATGAGCTGGGGAAGCTGGACTGGAGATTCAGCTAGAGGTGACAGAGGCGACAGTCTGAGCCTTGCAGGAGCCCTTGGTTTGCAGCAAGCAAGTGGCACCGAGAAGGGCTGCTGTGTCCCCATGCCCTCCTCCACCCACTTTCTTACATCCTCCTCACAGAGGGGCTTCCTTTATGCTTCAGGAGCCTACAGGACCTTCAGAGAGGCTAAGGTTTCCTAGATGTTGCTGTTTGGAAATGTCAGGTTGTTTTTCTCATGTGGGTGGGCTGGTGTGAACTTTGTCCGTAAAGAAGTTTCCTCAGGAGTCCTCTCAACTGGAGGCCAAGATTATTAAGGGAAGGTCATCCTGGGAGCTCCTCTTTTCCTCCACCATCCAGTCCACCTCCTTTCTCTGGAGGGTCGAGGAAACTGGAAGAGTAATTCTTAACCACCGTGCTCCTTGGAGGAAACCCGGCCGATCTGAACTAGAAGGCCTGGGTCTTGGGGCTGCGGTGGCTGAGGGCAGGGGGTGGAAAAAGCAGGAAGTGTGGACCGGACAGAAGGGAGATGTGGCTGTTCTGGCTCCCGGGATGGTTCCTGGCCAAGACCTTTCTTTCCCTTTTGCCAAACGTTCCATTCAGCTGATTGCCAGCTCCTGGTCCCGGTCCCTGCCATCTTAATCGCCAGCTCTAGGAAGGAAAGTTTTGAGAGGAGCCACGAGCTGCCTCACCTCTTCCATCACTGACTCTCTTTGTACCCAGATCCCAAATCTACAGGGTGTGTGCTAGGAGCTGTGATCTCCAGGGATTCCTTGTGTGTGTGTGTGTGTGTGTGTGTGTGTGTGTGTGTGAACAGAACAGCTGCACAAATGGTTTCTGACCCGGGGACTGGGGACTCAGGACTCTGAATGCAAACCCGACTGATGTAACTGTGTCACACAGCCTCCTGTCCCTCTGCTCTCTTAGGACCCAGAGAGCCCTTTATTAACTCTTGTGTCCACTTTGGCTTCAATTGGTGGAGAGTCCAGGGTAGGCCCAGGAAAGAGAGAAATGGAAAGTAAGTTCCAGTAGCAAAACTGAACCACATGGGGCTGCTTTAATTTGGCTGAGAGGAGGCTAGAGAGGGGCTGTATGAGTGGGAAGAAAATGAAAGCAGTTATATTCAGTTTCCTCACATTTGGAATTAAGTGAGAACCACACAGAGAGAACATAGTTAAACAAGAGAAAGACTTTGTTGGTGCGTGTGACTCAGTGATGGGCCTGACATCAAAGAAGCTTGTAGAGCTGTATAAAACCTGTAGGTTTTCAATACGGAAGCAGGGATCAGCTGCACATCTGTTTGAGGCAGGGAGCTGACCTACTTGACTTATTGTTATACCTTCCTGCTGGAGGAGTCGTATTCCTGGCACAGGGCATGCTGACTTCCCTGTTGGAGCTGGGGCTGTGGGAGGGGAGAGGTGGAGCTGGGCAGCAGAGTGTGGAGTGAGGGGTGGGGCACGGGTACCTGGCTGCAAAACCAGTGGGATTTGGGGTCTGGGTAAGTGTGGGTGCTGGGGGTAGATAGGGGCAGGGTCCTCTCAGAAGAGAAAGCTCTGGGAGCCAAAGGGATTAAGTCCTTAACCCCTTGAACCATTCTGTCCTGAGAGGAGGCACTGAAGGTCTCTTCCTAGGGCAGTCCTAGAACTGAGTCATTTTCCCTTAGTAAAAACTACTAACAGGCTGGGGGCTTGAGACCCTCCATATTTTTCACCACCTTTCTCGATAGCTCTCCATTTCCCCTGCTCAGTGAAGATGGGTCAAGATGTGCAAGGTTCCCTGCTTTGTGCCCGAAAGGGGAGATTGAATTATTTATGATACATCTGTCACCTTTGTTAGACCGTAAGCTTCCTGGAATTGTGCCATGGTCATCTGAATACTTCTGGGTCTAGCATGGTACCTGGCACGTAGCTGGTACTCAATGCCCATTAGAATCCAGCTCTGTGGGTCAGGATTTGGGGAGATGACCGAGACCCATTAGTCTGTCCCAAGCAGGGCAGTTCTCATACGGTGCCCTCCAGCAAGACAACAGGAAGCCCTCTCCACCCACAGCTGGTGTCATCGCTGGACCCTGGGGCCCCTCCCTCTCTGGCACAGGCACGGAACAGAACCAGCTCACTTGAGGGAGTGCCCTCTCCTTTCTCTCCATGCTCTGACTCTGAGCCATTGTGTGGCTCTGCCCTGACCCCCTTCCTCCCCGCCTGACCTCCAGCCATCTGTTGGCAGCTGTGTGGGCTGAGTTTGGTGCCGCCTACACCCTGGCACCGACCTGCTTGGCCATAAGCATGCCCTCTTCCTTTACCAGCTGACTGCCTGGTGCTCTTTGGGGTTCCTTTGCCCAGTTCCGTCCTGTCTTCCTGGTAGTTCTGAAACCCTAGTCTTTCTTTGGTGTCAAACTTTACCGCACATCTGAATTGCCTGAGGGGCTTGGAAATGTTCAGAGTCCAGGGACTCACCCCACTGAATCAAACCCTCCAGGAGAGGGGCCAGGAATTTGTATGTTTGAAGAACTTCCCAGATGATAATTACAAACATTCAAATGTGGACCCTATATTGGATAATATTATTGTTAAATAATAACAATTACAATTTAACGTACTGTCAACGTTAAATTTAGCTGGTATGCTAACTGGCATTGTGTTTACATCGGAGAATGTCCTAGTTCTGTAGAGATTCAGGCTGAAGTATTTAGAAGTGAAGTGTTTGCATCTTAACATTTGAAAATGTTAAGCAGAGAAAGTGTGCTCAAATGTGGGGAAATGTTAACAACTAGTGCGTGCAGGTGGTGAAAGGAATCTGGCTGAAAATGGTCTTTCAGATGGTTTCCATCTACTTTCTGAGAGAAGGATACTAGAAGAGAGCACAGCTAGGGCCACCAAGGTGCACAACTCCAGCAGGCACCATTCTCTTTGTTGTGGTAGAGGGTGTCATTCACGCAGGGTACAGTGTGGGTGTTCCGTGGAGCTGTGCGACAGAGCGGTACTGGCCCCAGTCTTCTCTTCCTGGATGAGCTGCAGAGTAGCAAAGACCCAGGCCCTCGCCCACCCCAACTCTTTCCTGGGACCTATATGGATATTTGCTTTTTTACAGAATCCCTAGTAGCCCTTGAGGACTCAGGGAATAGAGAATTTGTCAACCCAGCAGAGCCTGGCAGGGAGGGAACTGAATTGGGGAAGAGAATGGGGGAGGCAAGAAACATGAGACTCTGATTCCTAAAATACTTTGTGTATCCCCACCCCTCCTGGAAGATGAAATTCTGAAATTCGGGGCTGAGTTCTTAGCGGAAGCCAGCTCCCTTTAGCTGCAGGTGGTTGGGGTTGATTGCTCCTGTCTTCCCTCTTTCCCTCTCTGGATTTCCCCTGTGCCTGGCTGCTGCCCTGAACCTTCACCCCACCTTAGGGGTGGCTCTCCCGGTCCTGGTGTCCTGGTCCTGCGGGGGATGCTGCTTGTCCTGCCTCCTCACCATGGATCCCTCAGCATCAGAGCGAGCAGAGCACTGCACTTTTTGGAAGACACAGCTGCCGGTGTAGCCCCGGGTGCAAGATGGGCTGGGCCCCCTCTGCGCAGCTGACAGACAGTCTGGTGGTGTCCTGGCCGGGAGCCAGGGGGCCGGTGGTTAGAGAGGGGTGGCTTAGCTTTCCGTGTTTGAATTCCAGTCTGGGAAGAGCCTTAGGAGCTGGGCCTGCTGGATCTCCCTCGGGTCTTTTTTTTTTCCCCTCAGCCGCGCCGTGTGGCTTGTGGGATCTTAGTTCCTAGATCAGGGATTGAACCTGGGCCCTCAGCAGTGAAAGCGGGGAGTCGTAACCACTGGACCACCAGGGAATTCCCCCTCAGGCCTTTCTTCTCTTTCCTCCCAGGGCTAACTTTGGCGTCCTCTGAGAAATGTGACTGAAGGGAATCAATAGGTCAGAATCAAAGAATCCCAGGGCTGGAAGGCACTTTCTGTGGTGGTCTTGTCTATCTACCCACCTGCATTTACAGATGCCAAACCTGGTCCTGTTAGTTGAAACCCAGTCCTACCTTTGAAGGATCCCCAGGGAAGGACACCACCTGCATCCTGATCACACATCTCTATGTCTGAAAATTCTTACCCCCAGAAAGCTCTACCCTTATATGCCAGTTGAAGTACATTTTTCTCAGTGGAAATGAGGTGATTTTGGAACTTGAGGATCTCAGTGGGAGATGACAGATTCATACACATTTAACTTTGAATAAAATATTTCAAGATGATATTTGAGGTATATACAGGTTGCTATTGGGAGCATGAACGTGGGGCACATTGTTGAATCTGGAGGTTCAGAGAAGGCTTCTTGAAGAACTTGATGTCAGAGCAAAGTCTGAGCAGTTAGAATCACATAGGCAAAGAGCGTTGGCAGTTGGGAAGGGCGTGCCCTGGAGCCGGAAGATACTGCACGAAATCACAGAGGTATCAAATACGTGGTTCTGAATGGTTGGAGATGAGAGGGAGATGGGGGCTGGTGATAAAGGCCTTGTAAAGGAATCAAATAGAGAGCCTTTGAAGGGGTTTAAGCAGAGAGTGAGATGATCAGATTTACACTTTAGAAAGAGCCCTCTGACTGCTCTGGGGAGCAAGCTTTAAAGAAGGAAAGATTAGGAGGAGGAAGGACTGTTTGAAGGCTATTATAATAGCCCAAGTGGGAGAAAATATGGGTTTAATTAGGGCAGCAGCAGTTAGCATAGAAGGAAGGACTAGATTTGGGAAGTATTAAGAGGAAAAGTTGGCAGCCTTGGTGATTGGATACGGGGTGAAAAGGAAGGAGGAATCCAGGATGACTGTCGGGTTCCTAGCTTGGGTGACTGGATGGTGCCATTCACCCAGATGGGGAACCAGCAAGGAGGAGAAGGTTGTAGGAAGGAAATAAGAAGGTGATAGTTCAGTTTTCAACATCTGGGGTTTGAGATATGGGTGGGCATATCAACTTGACGGGGGAGAGACACATTTGGAATCATCAACACGCACGTGATGTGAGTGGGAGAACAGATGAGACTGCCCAGTGGGGTTGTCACATTAACAGAGGCTGAGAATGGAGTCCTGAGCCAACACCAATATTTCAGGGGTGGACAAAGGAAGAGGAGGACAATGACAGAGGTGGAGAACACGAAAAAGTAGCGTCATGGAAGCCAGGGGGTGGAGGATGTAAGGAAGAAGGGAGTGGTCTGAGAGCCAAGTGCAGCAGCAATGTCTGGGCAGATAGAAATGCCTGTGGAACCGGGTGGCCTGGGCATTGTTGTTGGGGCATTTTAGTGGAATGTTGGGGGCAGAAGTCAGATTACAGTGAGTTGAAGAGTAAATAAGGGAGAATTGAGAAACATCATGTGTCTTCTGTGAAGCTTGACTGGGAAGGGAAGGAAGGACAGGGAGGGTATGAGCTGAAGGACAGAAAGGCAAGAGAGGGTGCTTAGGGTGTAGGGTTCTGGTTTTTGTTCCTTCTTTTTCTTTTTAAGGCTAGAAGAAGCTTGATCGTGTTTATGTGCTGAAGAGAGAGACCCAGTTAAGGAGAAGAGGTGAAAGTACAGGAGAGGGAAGGGAAGTTGGTGGAGCATCGTCCTGGAGGAGATCCAGTGGGTGGGGCAAGCGCCCTGGAGGCTTCTACCACAGTGGGAGGCTGGGACCTGCTTTCCCTGAGACCAAAAGGAAGAAGGGGAGGCCAGGGATTTCCCTGGTGGCGCAGTGGTTAAGAATCCACCCGCCAATATAGGGGACACGGGTTCGAGCCCTGATCTGGGAAGATCCCACATGCCGCGGAGCAACTAAGCCCATGTGCCACAACTACTGAGCCTGCGCTCTAGAGCCCGCGAGCCACAACTACTGAGCCCATGCGTCACAGCTACTGAAGCCCGCGTGCCTAGAGCCCGTGCTCCACAACAAGAGAAGCCACTGCAATGAGAAGCCCGCACACTGCAACGAAGAGTAGCCCCCGCTCGCCGCAACTAGAGAAAGCGCGCGCGGCAACGAAGACCCAACGCAGCCAAAAAATAAATAAAATAAATTAAAAAAAAAAAAAAAAAAGAAGAAGGGAGGCCAAATGCAAGTGTGGATAAGTTAGTAGGGAAGAGAGGCAGGAAGGCGAGAGAGATTATTTCCAATGGCCTCTGTTTTTCTCTTCACAGTGGTGCCTGGCTAAGGCCAGTGTTACTACTCTGCTTGTCCCAGCTTGGGGCTGAAAATACAGTCGTTCTCTGGATTAAAAGGCTTAATCTCAGTTCACCTTTGAGCATTTATCTTGTGTGTCCCATCAAAAGTACTAGGCCCTGCTTTTCCTGGGCCCAGTTTCCCAACTCTGGGCAGCCAAGTTCTGGGTATCTTCATCTGCGCATCCAATTCCTTTGAATTTTAAATAGCAAGACTCCCTCTTACCCTCTGTGGATAAAAAATAATCTATAAGGAGCCGTTGAAGCATGGAGAAACTCAACAGGCAGAGAAATCAGCAGAGAGCCGCTTTGTTATGCCCTGAAGCTGGGCTTGGGCTATTCCATTTTGGGGAAAATACTTCCTAAGACTCACTGAGCCAGCGTGTGCCTGATGGATGCACCAGGATCCTGGAAGGGCACCTCAGGTTAAGGGATACTCTTGTCCTAACTTGTTTGGGGTTTGATGGAACTTACCACCCACGAATCTATCTGAACTTTTTTCCTATTGATGCTTTCAATTTTCTAATCATGAGGAAGGACGTGCTTCATATGTTTGTTACCTGCTGGGTAACAGTACAATAAAATGAAGGCTTTTTGATAATTTTATGAAATCATGAACTTCGCAGCTGCTGGTGAGAAGGGTCAGAAACCACTTACTAAACACGCACCTGCCCCAACCTAATCTGAAACACATACACACACAGGTCCATGGTTCTCAGCTTCAGCTACAGGCTAGAACCTCCTGGGGAGTTTTAAAAAATACCACTGCCCTACTGCAGACCAATTAAATCAGAATCTCTTGAGAGTACCTGGGCTTCAGTACTTTTAAAAAATTCCTGTTTCTAATGTGCAGCCAGGGTTGAGAACCACTGGGCCAGCTAGCCTTTTCGTTGCAACTGTGCCTTCAGTGCCTTTTCACGTCACGGCTTCTAAAGGAAAAGGGTACCAACGCTGGAGTGAATGAAGGGGCTGCTCGTGGCCAGAGGCAGCTGGCTGGCAGGTGTTACCTGCCTGTCTGGCTTCCTAAGGGCTGAGGGAACTCAGTATTTCGGCACATCTGTACTCCATCAGGTGCCCGGGTCTCACCTGTTGGCAAGCTTTGTTTTATTGCTCATATTGGTGCATTTTGGGAGGATCTTAGTGCAGTCTGAGTAGCTGTTTCATAGGGCTTTGTTGTACTTTTCATTTATAGCTTTATTGAGGTATAGTTGACATACAATAAATTGTACATATTTAAAGTGTGCAACTTGATAAATTTTGACATATGTGTATAC
The DNA here is from genome assembly GCF_965194825.1 of Balaenoptera physalus. Lineage (NCBI taxonomy): Eukaryota > Metazoa > Chordata > Mammalia > Artiodactyla > Balaenopteridae > Balaenoptera > Balaenoptera physalus. Next base: position 34,744,485 of record NC_138882.1, read on the forward strand.
CCGTGAAACCACAATCAAGACAGTGAACATTTTCCTCGTCCCCAAAGTGTCCTTGTGCTCCTTTGTAACCCTCTTCCCACCCCTTCCCAGAGAGCCACTGATCTGTTTCTGTCACTGTAGATTAGTTTTCATTTTCCAGAATTTTATATAAATGGAATCCTACACACTCATACTCTTTTGTCTGACTTCTTTTCCTCAACATAGTTACTTTGAGATTCATCCATGTTATTGCATGTATCAATAATTAATTCCTTTTTGTTGCTGAGTAGTATTCAGTTGTTTGGACGTATCACATTTTTTTAATCCATTCACCTGCTGATGGACATTAGGTTGTCTCCAGTTTTTTCATGTTACAGATAAGACTGCTGTGGATATTCATGTACAAGTCTTTGTGTGGACATATACTTTCATTTTTCTTGGGTAAGTAATTAGGAGTGGGATAGTTGAGTCATATGGTAGGTGGATGTTTACCTTTTCAAGAAGCTGCCTATTTTCCAAAGTGGTTGTACCATTTAACATTCCCCACCAGCAGTGTGTGAGAGCTGTCCTCTTTATTTATTTTATTAAAAAAATTTTTTTATTGAAATATAGTTGATTTACAATGTTGTGTTAATTTCTGCTGTACAGCAAAGTGACTCAGTTATACATATATATATTCCTTTTCATATTCTTTTCCCTTATGGTTTATCACAGGATACTGATGATAGTTCCCTGTGCTATAACAGTAGGACCTTGTTGTTTATTCATCCTATATATAATAGTTTGCATCTGCTAATCCCAAACTCCCAAACCTCCCCCGACCCGTGCCCCCCTTGGCAACCACAAGTCTGTTTTCTATGTCTGTGAGTCTGTTTCTGTTTAATAGATATGTTCCTTTGTGTCATATTTTAGATTCCACATATAAGTGATATCATATGGTATTTGTCTTTCTCTGTCTGACTTACTTCGCTTAGTATGATAATCTCTAGGTCCATCCACGTTGGAGAGCTGTCCTCTTTAAATTGACTGAAGAGCCCTTGTCTCCATCTTTTCCTCTTAGCTGATACAAGGTGCCTCCTTCTTTCTTCGGGGTACCTGTGAGCGAGATGAGGATGGGATTTAGGGGCCAGAAATGGAAACATGTATAGATGCATTGAAGTGTGGATGAATGTAATAGATAAATAAAGTTGTCTTGGTATCTCTTTTTTTCTCCATCTTTCTGTTTCTTTCCACCTGTTGTAGGCACTCAAGAAACAGGCAGTGGCCCAGATTATGTCACCCAATCAGATTATTGACACATCTCTTTTTGTGGCTGAATGATTGATATTTTTCCTCCTCACTTGCAGGTACCCAGACACCATGCCACAACCCTGCAGAACTGACATTGCCAGGAAGTAGAAGACTTCCTTGTTTCCTCTGTCCCCCATCCTCACCATGTCTTCGACTCAGGGCAGTGGGGAACACTGGAAGTCACTGGAGTCTGTGGGCATCAGCCGCAAAGAGCTGGCCATGGCCGAAGCCCTGCAGATGGAGTATGATGCTCTGTCCCGGCTTCGGCACGACAAGGAGGAAAGCAGAGCCAAGCAGAGCACAGACCCCTCTCTCATCAGCTGGGATGAGCCCGTCCTAGACTTCTACAGCAAGCCAGCGGGAAGGCGGAAGGACCTCAAGCTCTTACGTGGTCTTTCTGGCTCTGACCCTACCCTCAATTACAACTCGCTCTCCCCACAGGAAGGGCTGCCCAACCACTCTACCTCCCAGGGCTCCCAGCCTGGCCCAGATCCCTGGCCCAAAGGCTCCCTGGCCGGAGACTATCTCTACATTTTTGATGGTTCAGATGGGGGGATCTCTTTGTCCTCAGGACCGGGGGACACAGATGACTCTTTTAAGAAACTGTCCCCACCTCCTCTGCCTCCCCGAGTCTCTATCTGGGACACTCCTCCCCTGCCTCCCAGAAAGGGGTCCCCCTCATCCTCCAAGATCTCCCAGCCCAATGACATCAACACTTTTTCTTTGGTCGAACAACCTCCAGGCAAACTGCTGGGCCATCGGCTCCTAGAAGAGGAAGAGGAGCTGGGAAGTGGGGGTCCAGGGCGCCTACTGGGGTCCATGGACTATGACGGTATCAATGATGCCATTACACGGCTCAACTTGAAGTCAACCTATGATGCAGAGATGCTGCGGGATGCCACCAGGGGCTGGAAGGAGGGCCGGGGACTCCTGAACTTTGGCAAGGACACTCCTGGAAAACCTGTGGCCCGGAGCAAGACCATGCCCCCTCAGGTGCCCCCCCGCACCTACACCTCCCGCTATGCCAACCGGAAAAATGGGGCACCGGGCAAGAACCTCCAGATTTCTGCAGCTCCGGTGAGGACCTTATTGTGTTTCTTCTGTCCCCTTTCCCCTTGTCATTCAGAAACAGAGTCCCTCTTTCTTCTTTGCTGTCCAAATCACAATCTGCTCCACACTCACCCCTTCAGTCCTCTCCTGCCCTCTGCTTCTGACATTGGTCCCCCGGGCCGTGGTGGGGGAGGGAAGAGGGACACTAGTAGAGAAGGCTCCTTTTCAGGGCCAGTTTTGTGTATCTTGGCCAAATGGTCCTTCTGGGGGCAGGCGTTTTGGAATGCCCGCTTCGTGATATAAGGACAGAACTGGGGTGAGGGGATACACTGTTGACTGCATGGCTGAATGGCCTTGTGCACTGCGGTGAGTTCCTTCTGCTTTCTGACTTTCTGCTCTGCCAAAAATGCTGCGTGGTGATGAGGTTCAGTCATGATACTAACCGATGTTTAGTGCTCACTAAGTCCCAGACCCTGGTCCAGACCCCTCAGCAACCCTGCCTGATGATCCGCAGTGGCGTAGCCCTGTTCTGTCTCATCCCAGAGCTCCATTGTTCTCGCTGGCTCACTCACTCGCTCTCTCTGCGTTACTCCCTCTGTCTCTCTCTCCCTCCCTTTGTCTCTCCCCCTCTGTCTCTCTCCTCCCTGTCCTCCGTGTGTGTGTGTGTGCGCACGCGCGCGCACATCTCTCTCTCATTGTGATAAAATATACATACCATAAAATTTACTATCTTAACCAATTGTAAGTATACAATTCAGTGGCATTAAGTACATTCACACCGTTGTTCAGTCCTCACCATCATCCATCTCTTTTCACAGTGAAAATGTTAAGAAAAAAGTATGCAGTATGACAGTAATTATTTCACTTTTATCAGTATATAGTATAAAATAGCAAACTCTCTGCACAGAAGCATGGCGTAGGTTCCAGGACAGCTTTGATCTTTTTCTGGTTTAAAAAGTGTCAGCAACATCTCCATGGGCGGGACCTGAAGCCTGCTTTGTGTTTTGCACTTGGAAACCCTGGCCCCAGGGGGGAGTCGAGAGGCACCCCTGTGGCTGATGACTTCTGTCCTAACAGCTTTCCACCTCATTCCCTCCCTGTTTCCTCCTTATTCATTGTCTAAGGGACACTGGGGCGTTCCCACCTTGTGTCCCAGCAGTTGGGATCCTTCACAACTCTGGAAAAGCCATGTGGTCCTTCCTTCCTGTGCTTCGGCTAAGAGAGTCCCCCAGAGCAGAGGCAGCTCCTGGGTTAAGTCACAGCTCTAGAGCGCAGGGCTTTTTAAAGGCCTTGCTCTGAGAGGTGGGGCTGTTCCTGCTATTTATAGGGACAGGGAGATTCTGTTCTGCACAGCTGGGCCTGCTTGCGCAGCGGCAGGCCACCCTGGTAGGTGGTCGCCTCTGTGGCTCCCTCTCCTGCTTCCCCCCCACTCCCTCACCCTTCCCCCATCCCCTGTGTGTTATCAGAATTCTGGGAGGGAGCTTGGTCCAGAGTCTCCTTGAAGAAGCTAGGGCAAAGCAAAAAGCCCTTGCCAGTTCTTAGGGGGAAATGCGGCCTTGGTCTTCCCCACCCCAGCTTGGTGCAGGGGCTTATCCCACTGGGAGGGGGAGCCCCTCGGGCTCTCGACCCATACCACCGCCCCGCCTTCGCCGGGCTTCCAGCCGGAAGGACCCACCTTATCCCAGGCCTGTGGAGCCAGCTAAGGAAATGGTTGGCTCCAAATGCCAGCCTGGTACCCCTGCTGCCAGCCTCTGCCCCGCAGATGCCCCCAGCCAGCATCGGGCGATGCCATCAGGGCCTGCCAGCAGGGCAAACGTAAGTGGCTTTTGTTTTCTTATGGAGCCAGTGAGTGGTACTGAAAGGCATGAAAATGGCCCTCAGTCGCCACTCTGTTCTCTACCCTCCTTGCCTTCCCCTCCTCTCGCTGTCTCTCTGTCTCTGTCTGTCTCTGTCGCTCTCTCTATCGCTCTCACTTTTGTGGGTTAGTTGCTGACAGTGGTACTATTGTTTCGACTAGGACACAGGCATGAACTTGGCAGAGCCAGGGCCTCCCATGCCAACTGCCCCCACGGCTACCCTCCCCTCTCTGCACCCCCTCCATGCTCACCCAGGGGAGCAAGGCCAATGAGAGAGGGTCACTCAGAGGAAACAATCTGGATATTCAAATGAGGAGCTCAGTTGCTGCCATCTGCCCCGAGGGGCGGGGAGGACAGGAGAATAGCCAGGGGGAGGCTGAGAGGTGAGGCGTTGCGTGTGTGCAGACTGTCTCCCCGGAAGTATCCGCCTTTACCGGATGCAGGCCGGCACTCCGTCAGAGCTGTCGCTTCATTCCCTTGCGGTGGCCCCCCTGGTGGCTCTGGGCAGGCCGGCCGAAACCTGCCAGGCACCAGCTCCTCCTCCCCGCGGCTGTGCTGCAGGCCTTGTTCGAGGGCTGCTTTAGAACTCCTCATGGGGGACTGAAAACAGCTCTGTGGTGGGAGACAGTTTGAGGTCTTGTCTGTGAGAATCCCCACCAGCACACACATGTTCTTGGACAGGAAGTGGGGCCCAGGCAGCCTTCCTGACATTCCAGCTGTTGGGGACCAGAAGACTTGGGAGCCAGGAGGAGCTAAGCCTTCTACCCGGTTCTTTCCTGCCCAGAAAGCTGCTTTGGCGCTTTCTTCCTCCAGTAGTACTGACTGGGAAGGCACGTGTGTCTTGAATCATTGCCTCCATTCACGGTCTCTCGGTCTCTCTCTGAGTTGGGTCCCTGGGGCTTACTGTGGATGTTGAAGCTTTGCCCAGGGCTCAGCTTCCCTGGGGACTGCTTGGGCAACCCACTTGCTCTGGCCTCAGTGGTGGGACGGGGAAAAACAGCTGTCTGCTCAGCTCCCCACCACGCCTCTGGGAGCATCCCCCAGAAAGCCAGCCCCACGGCCCAGCGTGCCGGGAACCACCTGACCTGCAGGGTTGAGCTCATTAGACACTGGCCTCTCGGGAAGGAGGTTCGGCCACACTCATGTCCATCCCACCCAGGCTTCCAGACTCAGCTAAGGCGTCAAGTACTCTTCCAACTTGGCTCTTGGTCTCCCAGGACGGCAGATAAATATATTCCTGGATTTCCCACATTTTTTTTTATGCCCCTTTCACTGGAAAGTCTTTACACCTAGAGTTTAAGAGTTTAGGCCTAGGAGCCCGTGGGAAGGGGATGGCATGAGGGAAAAGGCACTGAGTAAGTTGTTCTTCTCTTAAAGGTGGGCTCCCGGCCCCACGCTGTTGCCAATGGCCATGAGTTGTTTGAGGTCTCAGAGGAGAGAGATGAGGAAATTGCTGCCTTCTGCCACATGCTGGATATGTAAGAGTTAAAGACTGGGGGGTTGGGGAGGGTTGTGGGCGCTGGGGAGGAGAGTCACTCCTTTCAGAACTTTCTAGGGAGGAAGAAGAGCCATGTTTAATACATCTCAATTTACAACTATGGGGTGCTTCCTGCAACCGGTGTTTGCAGGCTTTTTGGAATCTTAGAAGTTTCACGGTTTGGACAAAATTCAGGAAACCTCGATCTAACAGTCAAATTGTTCCAATCACTTCAGGCTCAGTTGCCTTTAGGAACAAACACACCCCAGATGGAGATAAGAGTGTAATCTTATCTGGAGCTAAAAGAGAAAGGAAATGGAAAACTTTTCCATGGAAAGCTGTGTGGTTTTAAAACGATCCTTAATGTTCAACTCAGCTTGGGAAACATTTTGCAACTGTAACAGATGTATCAAGAACAGGGTTTCCCCCAGCTGCTTCCCCCCTGCCCCCATCCTGGCCCACAGACCCACGGGCTGAGTGGGGACGGAGGGGTCCTTGGGCCTCAGGACGGGAGGTCCCAGCAGGCCTCTTGTTGACCATTCTCTTCTGAAGGCACAGCGACGGTCCTTCTCCCTCTCTTCCTGCACAGCCTCCGATCTGGCTCTGACGTCCAAGACTACTCCCTCACTGGGTATGTCTGGAGCACTGTCACCCCAAGCCCGGAGCACCTCGGGGATGAAGTTAACCTGAAGGTGACCGTGTTGTGTGACAGCCTGCGGGAGCCGCTCACTTTTACCTGCAACTGTAAGTTAGTGGGGAGTCGGTGTGAGCATCCCTAAAGGTGGGGCAGGGGTGACAGTGTTTTGACTATGTGGGGTCTTTTGCCGTTGGTTCCCAACCCCAAACTGTGTGTTTGCCTGCTTTATCTGGTTGTTGATGGCTCTGGGGGAGGGGATCAGGATGAGCCCCGCCTGCCCCAGTGCCCCCCCTCATTGCTTCCCCTGCCTCACCCTTTGCAGGTTCCTCCACTGTAGACTTGCTCATCCACCAGACCCTGTGCTATACCCATGATGAACTGAGGGGTGTTGATGTGGGTGACTTCGTGCTAAAGCCCTGTGGGCTGGAGGAATTCCTGCAGAAGTGAGTGCCCTGGTGGGGACAAGCGGGCAGGAAGTGGCACCTGCCTTCTAGGTAGTAGGATTATGAGGGGGCTTCACCGGGGTGGTGCTGGGCTCGAGGCCTGGGGCTGGCAGCTCCCTGCCAATCCCACAGCCAGGACTCCTGCTTTCTGGGCATACTGTCAGCCACGTCGTACTTTCCCCAGGAGCTCGATCTTCCAGCGGGATTGGCTGGCTTCCTGAGCCAAATCTGCTGTGGAAAGAGCTTGGAACTGGGATTAGGCAAAGACTGAGTTGTATCTGCTTGCAGACTTCTGCGTGTGGAGGGGTGTGTGTATGGGGGCGGGGGAACTGTGTGGGGTAGCTTCTCCCGCCCTAGATCATGTGTGGGGTCTTTATGGCCAAGGGCAGGAGGAGGACTGGGCAGAAGCGCCCTGTGGAAATAGCGGTAAAAATCACAGTTGCTCTCTCCTCCCCCTTCCCCTGCCGACAAGCCTTTCCCCCGCTGGCATGTGCAGCTGGTTATCCTCCTTAGCAAAGGCTCGCCTCCAGCTCCTGTACATCCAGTGCCCTCTGCAGGGAGCAGCCTCCCTGGAAAGTCTGATGTGGACCAGCGGCAGCAATCCCCTTTCCACTGCCTTGGGACTCTGGGGAGCTGGGGTGGTGGGAAGGGGGATTGTACCCCTCAGGTGGTACAGCTGTGTGGCAGGCTGTAGGGTCAGCCGAAGGGCAGCGGATAAGGAAATAAAGAGAGCTGCTTTCTGCCCTAAGCTTCCGGTTGCCTACTGCCCACTACTACTGGCCACTTGGTGAAGCAGATCTTGGGAGTGGGGAAGGAGAGGCCGGCATCTCAGGTCTGAGGAGTGCGCGATGAGGGCCACCACTTGCTCTTTCTCTTATATGCAGGTCTAGATGCAAGGATGGTTGATCTATGGCTAGAGCAGTTCTTGGCTGGTTTCTTTAACCTTAGGGATATTGTGGGCCCTTCCTGGCCTCTGTGCCCTCAACTGGAAAACTGAGAGAAAAGAAGGGGGCAGGGCCCTACGTGGCACAACTCCAGGCAGCACAGTTCAAATGTGTATCGCTCTCCCCTAGAGGAATAGAAGGGGCCCCAGACTCAGGGGCTCCTGGCGAAGAGCACCTGCCACTGTTGTAAGGGAGCAAGGGGCACAATGGGTCACATCAACACAGCTGGTTTGGGTTCCAGCTGCCACTTGCTAGTTGTGGAGCTCTGACCCTCAGCTTCTTCTGTAAAATGTAGCAAGGGTTAAATATGCGAATGACCCAATGAGCAATCAGTAAATATTCCCAGGGAAGGACCAGTCCAAAGAGAGGATGCAGATTAGATGGATACTGTCATTTCCCTTGCAGCCCCCTAGTCCTTGAGCCCCCAAGTCCAGAGGTGGTAGATAAGCCGTCAGCTTCTGACATCTTGCCAAGACCCAGGTGGAGTGTTCCAGGCGAGGTGGAGAAGGATTTTTGGTCCTAGGGTCATGCCTCTCCCACTCTAACTTGAATGCACACAGAGGAAGGCCTTCCACAGAGAAGGTCAAGCAAGTCCCCGGAGGACCTGTGTCCATCACTCTTGGTCCAGGAGCCCCCTCCTCCGCCAAGGCTCTTCTCTTCCCTCCCATGCAACAGAAAAGCCCAGACCCCTGAGCACAAGATAGCTGCCTTGGGTGGGGGTGGAAAGGACCCTCTGGGGGTTCCAGAAAGCTGCTAGCTCCCAAGGAGGCCCTGTGTTTCCTACCCTTGCTTAGAAAAGGGGCTGACGCTGAGGGGGAGTGGCAGGTCCAGGATGCAGGCTGCTCTCAGATAAGAACCTTGAGACAGTCCCCGGGGAGGATTGGGTTTCCTGCCACCTCCCCCACCCCCGACACACTCTTCCTTCCTCCCGGGGCACTCCCACCAGCCCCACCCCACAGCCCAGCCTCTCCCACCCCCAGGTTTTGGCTGCAGCTCAGTCTTAGCAGGTTGGGGTCTAAATCAGAGGCTTGGCACCTCCGGATGTGGAAAACCCACTTACGTCCTAGCTGGACTGGACTGGCCTCCGGCCCAGGCACCTCTGTCGGCTTCTGCACAGAGCCCTATGCTTTGCTCCTCTCCTCTCCATTTCTGGCCTAGATTCCCAGCTCTGCTGAGGAAGGAAGTCCCTTTCCGGCTTCTGTTACCCAGCTGCTGGGACATGGCCCAGGCCTGCAGTGCTGGCCTGCAGGTGGGACTCAGCCTGCCCCTTCTCCTCGGCTTCCTTTCTGACTAAGGTGTGATCTGGAGGGAGGAAGGGGCTGGATCACCGAGGGACTCCCTAAGCCCCCTTCTCTGAAACTTGGGGTGGGGGGGCGGGGGTCTCCCCTGAGCAATGGGAATAGCATGCTGGTAGTCTGTAGAGATTTACATTGTTATTCACGATCGCAGGACCCACAGAGGGAGGTGAGAAGCAGAACTTTGATGAGTTGGGGATAATAGACCTGGAATCTTGGTGGGTTTGGTTGGTTGGTCTCAGCACCCAGTTGGTAATGGTGGGGGATGTGAGACTTAGGATCACAGTGTTGGGGGAAGAGTGTCGCCCATTGAGCTCCACACCCGAGCCTGAGCACAGGCTGGTTTCTGTCGTGTCCTATGTACCAATGCCAAGAGGATGGGGTTTAAACACTGCCCCTGAGAAATCTCTCTGTTCCCCACTCCCTCTAGAAGTTCCCACCCCTAAAGTGAACCAGTGATAATGGTAATAAATACCTAGGAAAGTCATTGTTTGTACAGACCAAGGGTTAAATGTAATAGGTGGCATTTCTTTAGACAGACCTCTGTTTCTTTCCCCAAGCTCTACCGTGACATCTCCCAAGAGCTAAGGTGGGGGTACATCACAGGTATACTCCCCCTTCACCTTTCCTCCCCCTTCCTCCTGTTTCTCTCTCCCTGAGGCTAAGGTATGCATTTCCCTTGAAAGTCCCAGTGAGTTCCCAGAATGCTAACGGCCTTGTCCCCCTGTCCCACCAGCAAGCATGCCCTGGGCAGCCACGAGTATATTCAATACTGTCGAAAGTTTGACATCGACATTCGGCTACAGCTGATGGAGCAGAAAGCTGTACGCGGTGACCTGGCCCGGACGGTTCGTGTGTGGTGGGGAGGCTGATGGCTGCATAGGGATGGGGAGGTAGTGGGCAGAGGGTGATATGGAATACATTGGGTGGACATGCGGTAGGAGCACTGAGCTGTGATACAGGCACCACCCTTCTCTGAATAGGGCACTTCTTACACAGGTGAATGATGACCAGAGCCCCTCCACCTTGAACTACCTCATCCATCTGCAAGAGAGGCCAGTCAAGCAGACCATCAGCAGGTGAGAGTGGGTACCATCTTGGATGTGGCCCAAGCAGGAACCATGAGGGGACCCTAGCAGATACCCTTGCTTGCCTTTATGCCAGGGCCGGGGGTTCTTGCAGGTGTTGGGGATGGGGCCCAAGAGTCTTAGAGGAGAAGATCCCCACTTCAGGGTATGCTACATCTCTTCCCTCTAGTACTTTGCCACATTCTCCAGGTAAAAGGTGGCCAACTAGAAAGGACTTGCCAGCCTTCAGTCTTCATGGGACATAAGGGAAGAGTGGGAACCCCTTTAAACCAGAGTCTGATTCCTGAGCTGTGGAGAAGGAGGGAGAGGATGGGTCTTCCAGTACACTGGGTCTGTTCTGACATCTTCTATGACCTTTCCCTGTCCCCAACTCCCCAGGCAGGCCCTGAGTCTTCTGTTTGACACTTACCACAATGAGGTGGATGCCTTCCTGTTGGCTGATGTGAGTACAAATTCTGGGGCTGGCCCAGCTGCCCAAATCTCCTCCCTTCCTCTCCTCCAGTCCTCCTGGGATCAGCTAACACTAAAGGGATCTGGAGTAGATACTGAAAATCTATTAGCAGAGCACTTTTTTTCATTCCCCTAGCACGTGGGCAAACCAAGACTGCCAGCTCTTGGGCAGCTGGCAAGCGTGTATAGAAGGGTTCTGCTCCTCTGTAGAAGTAGGTCAGGAACCGTGCCCTGATCCTCTCTCTGGAGTAGGGCATCTTCAAAGCTAAGGGACATAGAGTTGTCGCCCCGCTGCTGAACTTGAATGTGCACTGGAGTGTGCATCCTGTGAGCAAGGCCCAGGAACCTCTGATTTGAGAGGTTCTGAGGTGCTGGTGTCACAGGTGGAAAACCGTCAGGAGGTGGAGGGTTCCCAAGGTAGGGAAGGGCCAGGACTCTCCTTATTTGGATTCACATGGAGTTTTAAGCCTCAAAACCATGAGAATTAACATTTGCTCCACATGTCGTGAAGCTGAAGAAAATCAGACAGTGATCTTCAAAAACAATCCCTGTCTCACTGATGCTGTTATAGCGGTCATCCTTTTGGGAGAGTTCAGCTTTGTATCTAGCTCAGCCCTCCACCGACTACCAGAATCCCTTCTCTAGCAGCCTCTGCTTGAAAATTTACTGTGATGAGAGGGGAGTTCTCTGAACACCTGTTTTTGCACTATTCTGGCCCTCTGTTAATGGCTACTGTGGATGGAGAAGCATAAAAATCGTCTTAGCCTTCAGGGAGCTTGTGTTCCTGCCAGGAAAATGGAATAGTAACGTAAAGCTATTAGTAGACAGGACAGGTTGGTAATGAGTTAATCAGGGGCTCTTGGAGAGTGATAGAGAGGGGGACTGTCCAGGGAAGGCTTTGGGAAGGAGGGTGGAGTTTAGCTGGTCCGTGATTTGCATTTACTTAGGTAATCAGGGTAGGACAGGTAAGGGGATTCCAAATGAGAAAACTGCAGAGCCAAAGTGCAGAGGGCAGGGCATGGCCATGGTCTGAGATGAGACCTATCTGGACATTCTTGACAGTAGTAGGAGAAATAAGGCTGCGTGGGCAAGTGGGCCCTCCGTGTGATCTCTTTGGTCCCCCTGCTAGTCCCTGTGGATTGATTTTATTAAAACTGCATGTCTCTGGGGGAGACCCTGCATGTGTTTGTATAGTATAAGCAGACTGTAGTGGACAGAGGGAGGCTGGGAATAAGAGGAGGTGCAGGCAGGATGGCTGAAAGCGCCGGGGAACGTGGGCTTGGCTCCTTTAATTCAGCAGGAGCTGTGTGTGGTTCACTAATGCTGGATGTTTGAAAATCAAGCATGGATTCCACTGGTTACTCCTGAGGGTCATGAGCCGCTACTCCTCCCGGCCCATTCCTTCAACACTGTGGGTGCTGGAGGCTGAGTGCTAGCCTGCCAGCCTCACTGTGCCGCCTCCCACAGGGGGACTTTCCACTGAAGGCCGACAGGGTGGTCCAATCCGTCAAGGCCATCTGCAACGCCCTAGCCGCTGTGGAAACCCCTGAGATCACCAACGCTCTCAACCAGCTGCCCCCCTGCCCTTCCCGAATGAAGCCTAAAATTCAGAAGGTAACGGGGCCCAGAGCACTAGCGTGGGGAAGGAGGAGAGGAATATTCCCCGGACACTAGGTGACTAGGTGTCTATTTACTAAAAGGCTCTTCTCTCAACCTCCATCTTTTATGTTTGAACATTTAGTCACAGAGTTTTTGGGAAATGGATGCCAAGTCTGTCACCTCTTCCTGAGGATGAGAGTGGGCTAGGATCTGCCCCCAGGACTGATTGCCGGGATCCCAGGCCAGCAAAGGCTTTGTTCACAGTCACTGAGGCACTGCCTGGCAGTTTTCGCACCCATCAGGGTGCAAGACCAAAATCTGCCCCGAGCCGGGGATTTGGGACTCCGCAGTGGGGGCTGTGTGCTGTGCAGACGGGGCCAGCCAGCACGATAGGTGCTGTGATCTGTAGTGGGGTGGCCTGAGGGCTGGCGTGTTTCATTTGGGTGGACACGATGATTTTATCCTTGGTCTGGTTCACTGTCCATCACACGAATCTGGTACAAACTGTTACTCTATCCTCCCTGGGGAGCCTCTGCTCCTCAAATTTCGGTCCAGTCTGGTCCAGGTGAGCACAGCTGTGAAAAGCCCTTCTTCCAGCTGTGATGGAAAAGGCCATGGCCCTGAAGCTCCCCTCCCTCTCCTTTTTCCCCAATAGGATCCCACCGTCTTGGCTGTGAGGGAAAACCGAGGTAAGGGAGCTGCTCTCTTCATCCAGAAGGGGCAGCTGAAAACTGCAGTCTCTGCCCAGATTCCCTTTTCTCCCTGGCCCCATTGATTTATGGGTCCAGGTCTGCCTCTGTGTGTGTATGTGTGTATGTGTTTTCCTATATGAGGCATGGACGCAGCTGGAGAGCACATTTCTTTCCACAAAATGTTTTCTTGTTATTTTTACTAGTTATTCCTGTGGTGTCCCTGGGAGATGGTGATGAGGTGGTGTAAGTGTGAGGGTAGGCGTGGTGGGACAGAGTTAGCCCTGGGTTCCAGATGGAAAAACTTTCACTTGGGTAGGTTGTGAGCTCATAACCCCTGTGGTTCCAACTTTGAAGGGGCCTGGGGAGATGGTGATAAAGAGTTTTTCCCTAGGATTCCCCCTTAAGTCTTTCAAGCAGAATGTTGCCCTACAAAGCTCATATCTCTAGGATCCTTGGTCAGTGATTCCCAATGTTTCAGATTTCGTGGACCAAAAAGCATTATTTTGGGGACCAACATAGAATTATCAGTTTTTATTTTACTAAGCAATGACTTCTTTTAAGTAACTGGTAACTATTATTCCCACTACTTCCTAAAAGAAAGGACATTTTGCACTAAATTAGTAGCAATACGTAAAAATAAGGACAATGTTTAAAATTGAGTATCTGTCATTTTATGAGAAGTTCATGACACGCTCCTGCTTTTTCCTCATTTCATCACAGATGGGTGACTGGCATTTGGGGACTACTGTCCTAGGGTATCCCATCTTAGCCAGTGCCATGACAATAAGATGGGGCTTGTTGAAGCCTCACTATTCTTCCTTCTGTCCCCTTCCTTTCACAGAGAAGGTTGTGGAAGCCCTGACAGCTGCCATCTTGGACCTGGTGGAGCTGTACTGCAACACGTTCAATGCAGACTTCCAGACAGCAGTGCACGGGAGCCACAAGCACGATCTGGTCCAGGAGGCCTGCCATTTTTTTGGGTCCCTGGCCTTTACGGTCTATGCCACCCACCGCATCCCCATCATGTGGGCTACCAGGTGAGCACTGGGCTGAATGGCCTATAGGGAGCAAGCTGAGTTAGACTTCAGATGGCTTTTTCTGTCTGCATGTGACCCCACTGTCCTAAATTTAGGATCTGTGGCATTATGGTGCACTGTGGCTGAGGGGATGAGCCCACTGAGAGGGAGACAGACGTGGGCTGGGACATCCCAGAGGAGAGAGAAAAGGCAGCAGTGGTCAGATCTTGTCATTCCCTCTCAGTGATGGCTGCTTAGGCATCCCTGCCCCCTCCCATCCAAGGCCAGCTGATGGAGACGCTGCTGCGACAGATGGCCCCTTCCCAGATCTGAGTGAATGCCTCACGGCCAATGACTGCACTCCCCTGCAGATGTACAGTGGGAGGGGGCGGGGAGGTGGGAGATGACCCTTTGTCTGGAGTTCCCTAGGCCTGCAAGGGTGGGTGGAGGAGGACGTTAACTTGGTAATCCTGAGCTCCTCTCAGGGTCCCCCAGCATCCCAGGCCTGGGGGAATAGGCCTTTGGCTCCACCCGACCCCCACCCCTCTCTTCCCAGACCCCCTCCCCCTCCCTTCCCCTTCTTTCTTTGTTCCTCACTTAATGTATTCCTCTGGGCGATTGGCAGAGAACAAAGGAGGCAGCCTGGGAAACCAGGGCCTTCTCTGACCTCTTCTGTCAGGCACCTGTCACGAGCCGCAGGGACTCCCATGTGTTGGCATTCATTTCAGCATATGTCGTTTTTCATCCCCCACGCTTCTCACCTGCGCATGCGCATGTGCGCAGGCGCGCCCCCGGACACCCCATGGGCTGGAGCTGGTTCTAAGGAGGAGGCTGCATGGCTGCTTCCCAATAAAGAAGGGAGAAAAACCAAGGGCTCAGCATGGAACCTGAAACTGGGCAGAGAGATCCAGATCGAGTTGCTTTTCCCGGAGCACACTTCCGCAAATCCAATTTGGCTGTCCTGTCCCTTGACCCCATGTTCCAGTCCCACTGATCAAGAGTTTTACAGGGGAAGTGGAGTTTGGCATAGTTCGGGTGACTGAGATGAGGTCTGGGAGCTGAGTGTCCTGACCTACGCCCTTTCTCTTGTAGCTATGAAGAGTTCTACCTCTCCTGCTCCCTCAGCCATGGCGGCAAGGAGCTGTGCAGCCCCCAGCGGACCCGAAGGGTTCACTTCTCCAAGTACCTCTTCCACCTCATCATCTGGGACCAGCAGTAAGACCTCCCACCAGGCTCCAGTGCCCACTGCAGACCCTTTCAGCCTCCTGAATGCCCAGATTAAACCAGGCTCTGTCACGAACCCTAATCAAACAAGCCATTCAGACTCTTGAGACTCCACTTCCCTAACTCTTAAATGGGGACAAGTGTAATTTCTACCTCTCAAGTTGTTATGAGTTTCCAATGAGAAGTATCCATAAAGGCTTGTTGTAAACCATGAAGGACCATATAAACATTAGTTTTAATACTAATTCATTGTTTTGATCTTGTCTCCCTTAAAAGGTTAACTAGTCTGAGGGAGTCTCATCTTCTCCCTTCTTCCTAAAGTTCCCGTGGAAGAGGGAGATGAGACCATGCTTTCTCCCTTATAGATCTGGAAGGGCAGGCTGCCTAGAGGGAAGACTAATGGGCTTAGAGCTATAGGAATAAGGCTCTACTTCTAGCTCTGTCTCTAGTCGTATGTTCTCTCTGGCCTCTTCGGGCCTCAGTTTCTCAAACTGTAAAATGGGGACATTTGTTTAACTCAGAGGCAGTTGTGGCACTGAAATGAGGTAAGACAGGTTATAAATATAAACATGAAAACACAAGCACAAGATAGTATTAACCACCGTTTATTAACAGTAATTTGCTGTCCGGAAGGTAGGCATCAGCCAAGCAAAACAGGAAAGAAATGGAGGCCAGGGTGCCTCAATGGTGACATTGCAGAAGTTTGTGCGCCTTGTGCCTTTTCTGTGCTGCTCCATCCTCCCTCCAGACAGTCAGCAAGCACCTTGTTTGCTCCCCGCAGCTTCACTTTCCCAGACTGACTTATCTCTGAGTCCTTATATGCAAAACAGAACTGCAAATTCAGTATTTGGAGTGCAGATTAAAGAGATTGAGGAGGGTCCTTGGGGAGGCCAAGGATACCAAAATAGGTGGATGGAGAGTCTGTGGAAATCCTGGGAGAGGTGGGCCATTTTACAGACGGCCAACGGGAGAGGCAGACCTTTTCTCCTGTCTTCACACGTTTATGATTCTTAGAGCAATAAAGGTATAAATAAAGTCCTTTAATTAAACAACCATCAGAGCAGGAGAGACTCCTTGGAGGCTGAGGATGGCTGCATTAAATGGTTCCCGAATTTCACCATCCCCTTGGGATTCTCTGGCCTCAATTACTACGTGCTTTACAGCACTCCAGCCCAGGCAGACCGCACAATGAGCCTTAGACCCTTTCCCCACGGAGTATCAGAGGTGTGGAAGCAGCCCAGCATGTCCCACCTCAAGCTGCCTGCTCTGTGGTCTCATTCTACTCCCTGTCTGAATCTCTGCCTCAAATCCCATAGGGCTGCTATCCTTCCTAGAGCCTTGTGGAGGGTGTCATCTCAGCGCTGCTCCTCCAGATGCCCCATGGCACCTTCATGATCAAGACCAAGGCATGTGGGAGGAGGCAGTACAGTGTAGGCTTTGGGTGCCATCATCCTCTCCTTCTCACCGTAGGTGCAACCTTGGGCAGGTCATTCAACCCAAAATGGACACAGTAATAGGGCCTACCCTACAGGGTTGTTTGAGAGCAGTTAGGACATTGCAAGTAAAGTACTTGGCACAATACCTAGTACATGATAACTGCTTTCTTCTTTATCATCTTTGTTGTGTTCTGAGCTCTCTCAATTCTGGTTTCTCTGTTCCGAATGACTGACACAGTGACTGACACATGGGGATGTTTGTGCATGAAAGTACTAATTTATATAGCTCCGTTCCAGTGCAGTAACCACAGTGTCACATAGCAAAAAACACCCAGTATATACACACATCACACAAGTGAAGCCATGTCCCCCTTTTCACTGATGAGGAAGCTGAGGCACAGAGGTGTGAGTAGTTGCCCAAGCTTGTGAGAGGGAGAACCAGGACTGGAACCGGCACATCCCAGGAACGCTGCCTGGAGGAGTCAGCCCCTGTGATGCGCTGTTGAGGAATGGGTTGCAGAAGGGAGGAAGTTCAGGGCTACAGACAGCTAACCTACTGGTTGTCCTGACTGACCCCAGGTGAAGGTCCACGGGGGAGGCTTTAGAATACCAGATATACCTAAGGGCTGAGGAGAAGGGGCCCTTGGTTGGTTCTAGGCATTATGGTTTCAGCTAGAAAGGTTCCTCACTCTCTTTTTCTCTGGATGCCCAGCTGGAAGCCTCTTCCTGGGTGAAAAGAAAGGGATCAGGACCAGCTCCGTCTCCTCTTTGCTGTGGGATCAGCTGATTGTCTCCCTCACTGTAGAAGGATGGGGTCAGCTAACTCTCAAAATAGGCCCTGCAGCCTCGCTCTGCCACTCTAGCCAAGCCTTGGCCTGGCATGTACGCTGGCTGCTGGCGGGGTCCTAATTATAGCTGTGGGCCCCCATGGTAGAGGCAGCTGGGGCAGATCAGGGCCCTGCCAGTCTGGCGGGAAGGAGGGAGTGCCTCACTTACGTGGAGATTCCCCTGGAGGAGTGAAGGGCAGCGGTGGAGGTAGGCTGCTTGATCATGAAACTGCTAACCTTGGGGGTGGCAGCCCTGCCTCTGTGCCCTCTGGCATAAAAGCTGCTGGGCCCTGGGCTGGCCAGAAGGGTGTGACAGTATGGACTTTGGCCCAGGGACAGCTTCCCCGAAAGGTAATGTGGGTCCTCCCTCTTCCCACAGCTCCCCTCCCCTCTCCACCCACCCCACCCCAGGTCCTTATCCTGAACTTGGAGGGAGTGGCCGGGTGTGATTCAGGCGTGGGAGCACGGGAGAGACCATCTGGGTTGGGTACTGGCAAGGGCTTTGGTGTCAGTTCTCTGGGCCCTGCCAGTTTGCTTTCTCACCACCCAGGGACTTGGAGGAGCCCCTTCTTTTTATCCCTTTGGCTTTGAAAATGTTTCGGGGTGAGAACAAACATTTGTGTCCAGTGGGTTAGGAGAAGAAGGGGACACGGGAGGACAGACAGGTGGGAGGGCTGTGGGGGAGGGTGCGCTGAAGGCAGAGATCATGCTGCTGCTTCCTGGCTGCTCTCAGTTGGAAGAGGTGGGGGAGGGCTGGGGATTGTTCAATGGAGAAGGATTGTCAAAAGGAGCAACTTCTCGGTGACTCTCTGCAGAAATCCTAAAACAAGGGAAGGAGTATGGCTGACAGTATGGGGCATGTAGACACCTGAACTCTAGGTGGCTCTGGCCAAGTGAGTTCTGTCTGGTCACCGTGGGTAGCCTCAAAATCAGAGGATGTTTGTCTTACTCTACCAAGAGGCTGCAAAGACATATAGACTGTGCTCCTGCAGGCATCGAGTGGAGGTTTTGCCTGCAGTTTGGGATCTGTCCTGGTTCTGCAGGAAGGCTTACCCAGGGAGCATATCGGGAGGCCAAGTTCTCAGCCCCATCTTGACTTCCTGGGCCACCTGGCCCTGGAAGCCACAGGGGCGGCACTTCCTGATTTGGTTTCCTGTCTGCCCTAGGATCTGCTTCCCTGTGCAGGTGAACCGGTTGCCTCGGGAGACCCTGCTGTGTGCCACTCTCTATGCTCTGCCCATCCCCCCACCCGGGAGCTCCTCGGAGTCCAATAAGCAGCGGCGGGTGCCCGAAGCCCTGGGCTGGGTCACTGCTCCGCTCTTCAACTTCAGGCAGTATGTGGGCCCAGGGCAGCTTGGCCTTGGCAGGGAGGAGGGGATAGGGAGAGAGGCCTGGCTGCTGCACGGGCCAATGCCCCTTGGGCAGGTTGGCCAAGTGGGGCTCACCGGCAGAGTCCAGAGGGTCCCAGCCCTGGTGGAGAGGACCAAGGCACAGGACTGGTGGCCAGGACAATTGATGTAATCAAGAGCTACTGGGCAGGACTGGTGGGAAGGGGCATGGACATGCATGCTCAGGCAGCGTCATCTGGTCTTGTCATTGGAAGGACCTTAGAGGTCATCCAGTCGGGCTCTCTATGTCATGAAGGCATCCCTGCCACCAGGTCATCCAGACCAGGGAGGGTGTGGTTAGTTTAGGAAGGCTTCCTGGAGGGGGTGGGTTTTTATAGGACGTGGAAGAAAGGGAAGGCCATGGTCTGTGGGGAGAATGAGAGAGAGGAGTTGGGCAGTGGCTTCAAGCAGAAAAGGCAGAGTTTTGGATAGGGGGAGCAGGAGGAGAACCATCTCCTTAGCTACTGGGTTTGTTGGCTTATCCCACCTTCCATCCTCCTTAGAGTCCTGACCTGTGGCCGGAAGCTTCTGGGCTTATGGCCAGCAACACAGGAAAGCCCCAGTACCCGTTGGAGTGCACCTAATTTCCATCAGCCAGATAGTGTCATCCTGCAGGTGAGACCCCAGCCTCTCCCTCCCACCAACACATCAGGACCACTCCAGAGTTGGCTCCATGTTTTCCCTTTGAGGTTTGGGCTGGGGCAGTAGGAGAAAGTGCAGAACTTTGCACGTGGGGTGATGAGACTGAAGCAGCTAGGTGAACATGGTTAGACCCAGAGTGGGAGGGCAAGTTCTGCGGAAGCTATGTCCCATCTCCTTGAAGTTAACTGATTTCAAGGAGCCTGAAGGCAGGGTCTGAGACCCTTGCCAACCAGGGCTCAGCTCTTCAGAGTTCCTTAAATTGAACCCTAATATTACTAATCTGAGCCATCCCCTCTTGGGGCCCATGGGGAAGCCCTCCCCACAGCCACTCAGTGCTCTAGTGGGGTGGACCCATTCTCTGGGGAAAGGAGGAGGAGCTGGTCAGGTCCAAGGTCTAGTTACCGTTCCTGGTTCCTTTTCTTGTGGTCATGAAATGCTTTGGTACGGAATATGGAATATCAAAGTGGATACAGAATGAAAGCTCCAAGAGGCAGACGTTTTTACCTGTCTTATTTACTACTCTGTGCCCAGGGCCCAGAACAATGCTCGGTACATATTAGGGTTCAATAAACATTTCTTGAATGAAAGAATGTGGAACTCCCTTTGAGGACTGGCTCCCTGAGCTCTGACATCCATTTTAGAAGGATGAACGTGGCAGCAGAGAGCAAGGGAACCCAGCATTGCAGGCTTCAGAGTTGGCAGAGCTCTCACCTGGCATGTGGTCCCACTTTCCATGAGGAAAGTGCCCTCCAAGACCACACTGAAGGCTCCCCAACCTCAGCGTGGAGGCTCCCAGTGGCTCAGCCTAATGACGCTTCTGTTCAGAGTTTGGCCTGGGGCCAGTCCCCTCACCTAGATGCATCTCAGCCCAACCTCTTCCTCACTTGACCGTTTTTCTTTCTCTCTCTTTGTTTCCTTCTCATTTTTCGCTGGAAGTTATAGCTGGAAGGGACTTTAGCGATCACCAAGTCCAACAAGGTTATTTTACAGACAAAGAATCTGAGGGTAAGGGAGGGGGGAAGGGAGGCAGGAAGGCTGGTGGGTAAAAGAAGAGCTGGAGACCCAGGTAGGTGGCAGCCCCACCCAGCTTGCTGTTCTCTCTCCTCACTTCCCTGATGTCATCTCCTAGATTGACTTTCCCACCTCGGCCTTCGACATCAAGTTCACCAGCCCCGCTGGAGACAAGTTCAGCCCCCGCTATGAGTTTGGCAGCCTCCGGGAGGAAGACCAACATGTGCTTAAAAACATCATGCAGAAGGAGTCCCTGTACTGGTGAGGCCCAGGGCATCCCCCATGTGTGACTCGGGCCTCCACTAAGTCTCCCGAGTTCTAACTGACCTTCTCTTACCTCCCAGCAGGTCCCTGTCCTCCTGCTTTGGGAGTCGAGGTGGGATAGGGTGGGCATTGCCGCCTAGGCAGGAAGTGGTGGAGAGAGGGCTCTGCAGTCCCCAGACGTTTTTCATGAGCTGACCTCAGGCAAAGTGGAGAGCTGACAGTCAGGATATTAGATCTGGGAACACCCATCCCCATGATGAGGACTTGGCCCAGAATCAGCTTGCCAAGAGGACCAGAGTTTTGCCCCACCCCCAGATAAGCTGTGTACTATTTGCTGTCCATTGGGGCAGCTGGCTGCTATGCTTACCACCCTGCCCCCACCTCCTGCCCCTTCCACACCCACAGCCTTTGCATTTCTCTGGCCCTGTCACTTTCCAAAAGGGATCAGGTGTCAAGGCAAGCTGGCAGCTGTCAGGGGTAAGCGAGTCCAAGCTGATCTCATCCTTGGGGCTGCTTCTCTCACCAGGGTTGAAGAGGCTGGAGGAGCTGGTGGGATCTGGGCTCCTCCCCGGCCTGCTCTCTCGTATACCTCTCTGGCTCCTGCATGGCCCTTGCATGTGGCGGTTGGGGGAAATGAGAGAGATGGGGCTCATCTCTCTCCCTCGTGTCTCACCCAGGGCAGCGAGAATCACTGAGTGACTGCAGACCTCCCCTGCCCCCACTCCTCTGCTGACCCCTTGCTTCATTAGCCCCTCAGCTCCCTTCTCCCATTAGACACCTGATCTCAGGCAAGGCCCAATTAGCTGCAGGTCCTGTAAAACCTCCAGCTGGCCCCAGGAAGCCCCAGGAGGCCTCTCAGCTGCCCAGACCCTGAGCAGTGGGGACCACTGCCCTCTGGTGGCTCTACTTGGGAGTGATGTCCTACGGGCATCCTCAGGAGGGGTAGCAAATTCGGTGCCCTTGGCCCCTGCATGCTGCCTTGGTGTGAGATGTCCCTGAGTCAAGGATCAAAGATGTGATTTGGACCCTGGCTCCCAGAGTTTGCTTCACACATTGCAATCACTTAGGGATATTTTTAAAATTACCGATGCCTGCCTTCCCCAGACATTCTGACTTAACTGGTTTTGGGTGTAGCCTGGACAAGAGGCATTCACAAAGCTCCTCAGGTGATTGTAACATGCAGCAAAGTTTGGGAACTACTGAATTGGAGTGTGTAGCATTCTCTTGGTGCGTGAGTACCTTACCCTCTGGCTGACTCTGCTGTCTCTCTCACCTCCCCCTACCACTTCCACCCCCAGGCTCACTGATGCTGACAAAAAGAGCCTGTGGGAGAAGCGGTATTATTGCCACTCGGAGGTGAGCTCACTCCCCCTGGTGCTCGCTAGCGCCCCCAGCTGGGAGTGGGCTTGCCTGCCTGACATCTACGCTCTCCTGAAGCAGTGGACCCACATGAACCACCAGGATGCCCTGGGGCTCCTGCATGCCACGTGAGTTGTAACACCCACCTTTCCTGACCACGTGTCCTTCCAGAAGCCAGGGCTTGGCACTGCCCATCACTGATCTGGCCAGCCCTGGGGAGAATGGTCAAGTGGGCATGGAAATTCAGGGTTTTTCACTTCTCCTTTTCTCTTTCTTTATTTTATTCCATCCCCACCCCCCATGTTATATTATGAACATTTTTCAAACATACAACAAAACTGAGAATTTAATAGTGAACATCCATATTCCCACCACCTAAATTCTAACCATTTGCATTTGTTATATTTGCTTTATGTGTTTATACTGTCCATCAATACATCTTATTTTTTTATGCATTTTTGAAGTGAATTGAGACATCATAACTCCTTCCTAAATACTTTAGCAAGCATAACATTAACTAGAGCTCAATGTTTGTTTACGTTTTTTTCTTTTGAGACAAAATTTGCATATAAGTAAATGCCCAAGCCTTATGTATACATTTGCTGAGGTTTGACATATGCACACACCTGTGTAACCCAAACCTTATCACTTAGTTCTGCTCTTACAGTCCTCTCTTCCTTCATTCCTCTGGGGACACAGCTCCCAGTCTCAAACCCCTAGATCGTACCCAATGTTCTTGGTTTATTTTCTGCCACTCTTAGTAATTAAAATATACCTGATCCACGTATTTTGCCTTTTTGAGGCAAGGGTTTTGCTAATCTCTGCTAAACTAATTCTGGCTAGGTGTACTGGCTTATATATAATTTCATGATCTCTGTTATTTGCCTGGCAAGCTTTGCATTAAAAGGATGGTACCGGGCTTCCCTGGTGGCGCAGTGGTTGAGAATCTGCCTGCCAATGCAGGCGACACGGGTTCGAGCCCTGGTCTGGGAAGATCCCACATGCTGCGGAGCAACTGGGCCCGTGAGCCACAACTACTGAGCCTGCGTGTCTGGAGCCTGTGCTCCGCGACAAGAGAGGCCGCGATAGTCAGAGGCCCGCGCAGCGTGATGAAGAGTGGCCCCCGTTCGCCGCAACTAGAGAAAGCCCTCGCACAGAAACAAAGACCCAACACAGCCAAAAATAAAATAAAATAAATAAATAATTAAAAAAAAAAAAAAAGGGATGGTACCAAGAAACGATAATGCTTTGACCCTCACGAGGGCTCTTTGATGATGGGATTTCTGGCACAGTGGGAGTAAAGGAAGAGATCTTTGGGAGTGGGGTTGAGGACTTTATCCCATTTTCTTTAACTCACACAGGGAGTGAGAGTGGCTTCCATGGCCCAAGGCTGACTCTGACCATGGGCCAGGGCCATTCTCAAGGATTGCAATCCAGAAAAGGTGCTTAGGACTCTTCTAGTGGCTTTGGCAGATTCTGGGAGTCATTGCCATTTCTTCACCCATGGCTCTGAGGCCCAGGTGTGAGGGTGCTTGCTCACTCCTGTGCCTCAGACCCTGTGGCTGGATCGTCAGGGTCCTGGGCTCTATTTTGCAGGTTCCCAGACCAGGAGGTGCGTCGTATGGCTGTTCAGTGGATTGGCTCCCTCTCTGATGCTGAGCTGTTGGACTACTTGCCCCAGCTCGTGCAGGTGGGTGAGCTGGCCTTCCCTCCAGTTCTGATGGTCCCACCCCCAGGACCCCAAGGCAGACTGCATCCTGCAGGGATAGCAGTTGGTGTAGATTACAGGCAATCAACAAAGCCTCCTGTTCCCTGTCTCCTACACAGGCCTTAAAGTATGAGTGCTACCTGGACAGCCCCTTGGTGCGCTTCCTCCTGAAACGAGCTGTCTCTGACTTGAGAGTGACTCACTACTTCTTCTGGTAAAACTGTGTGCAGAAAGAGGAGAGGTGGACACATCTCCTTCACTTGGGAGTGTTTTACTGTAAGCCTGCAAGGGTGGGGAGCTGAGCCATCTGGGTTGCAGTATGTGGCTGACTTACCAGGTGGCCTTGGGCCAGCACCTTTTCCTCGGGGGCTCTCAGCTCACCCGCATGTAAGCGCAGTGGAGATCATCCCTGGCACTCCCCTCCACCCACGCACGGCAGAAATACAAGGAGAAACCAGATGCAGAAAGGCTTTGAGCTCTACTTAAAGACAGCACGGGCAGACTGAGATATGGCTGAACACCTCTGTATAAGTTTTGCATCCAGAGCCTGTTTTCCTTCCCAAGTTTGGGGTGGGTTTTCCAGGGAGTTGGAGCTGGGTCTGACCACTCCCCACGCCCCCCTTGCCTGTTATCCTTTGAGTGTTCTGACTTCCCCCCTCTCTTTGCCTGGTAGGTTGCTGAAAGACGGCCTCAAGGACTCTCAGTTCAGCATCCGCTACCAATATCTGCTGGCAGCCTTGCTGTGTTGCTGTGGCAAGGGGCTGAGAGAGGAGTTTAACCGCCAGTGCTGGCTTGTCAGTACCCTGGCCAAGCTGGCCCAGCAGGTCCGGGAGGCTGCCCCGTCTGCACGGCCGGTGAGTGGGGTGAGGCTACCTCTACCCATTTCCGGTTCTGGGCCTCTGCAGCCAGTCATTAACTTCTTAGGCATCCTGACCAGCAGGATGGCACTTGACCATCTCTGGTGAGGGGCTGGAAAGAGGTGACTCCCTAACCTACAGGCTACAAACTGACAGTCTGCAAGCTGGATACAGCCCACGGATGTGTTCTCTTTGGCTTGCAAAGTATTAAAATTTTTATTTAACTGTTTACCTTAAAGGCTAAGCCCAGTTGTGTAAGTTGTTCACTGCACAAGAGCACCCAGCCAGAGGGGGCAAGTGAGGACTAAAATTCAGTCATACTTGGTTCACTGTGCTGTGAGCTACGGCTCAGGGCTGCTGCCACCCAGAGGGGGCACCTTTATCTGTTTGCACAAAGGGGTTGTATTAGTCCAGTATCAGTGATCCTGGTTGCTAACATTTAAAAATTGGGAGATTGTGAAGTCTAGATGATTGGCTTTTTTGGCAACAGCCCAAGTGGCAACTCCTCCTTGACCTGTAGCCCACCCTCTCAGTTCACCGTGGGCTGCTTTAAGCTGTTCTGTCATCCACCCAGTCTCTATAGATGTTTGGGCTGTGGCCCAGGCTGTGGTGTGGGTGGGGTGGTCTTCCTTCTTCGCTGTCTCCAGGAGGTTGTCCCCATCTCTCGGGTGACTGTTTCCATGCCAACCACTACTGGCACCCGCCCCTGGGAGAGGCCTGGCTCTGAGTGGAGCTTATGGGCCCCTCACCTCACCCCTGCTCTCCTTTCCCCACCAGGGGATTCTCCGCACGGGCCTGGAGGAGGTGGGGCAGTTTTTTGCCCTCAACGGCTCCTGCCGCCTGCCGCTTAGCCCCAGTCTGCTGGTTAAGGGCATCGTGCCCAGGGTGAGTGACTGGTGGGTTTGGGGCTCTCGGAGTGGGGAGGGCTCAGTGGAAGGCAGGTCCTCACTGACCTGGTTATTGAGAGAGATGAGGAAGAAAGGCATATGTGGGGCCTCTTCCCAACGCTAACGCGTATGGACTTTTACCTGACAGCTCTGCGGGGTGGAGGAATCGGGTTGGGGGCTGGGTAAGTGCCTCTGCTGATGATGTCAGGGTTGAAGTCCAGGCTGGTGATGCTACCACCTGTCATTCATCGAGCACGCTCTCTGTGCCTGGCACCGTTCTAAGCGCTTTCCTTTGGTTATCACATTTCATCCGCACGACTCTTATGAAGTCGGTACTGTTGTGAGCCCCATTTTACAGAGGAGTAAACTGAGTTATAGATGGGACACACGACTTGCCAGAAGTCACACAACTAGTAAGTTGTGTGTGGAATGAACCGAAGGGATGAGAGATCAGGTGCAGGAGCTGAAGTCATAACAAACTGAACCAGGGTGATGGCAGTAGGGAGGGAGGGAAGGAATGTGGGCTCTGCAGAAATCTGGAAGAAACAATGAGCAGCAGCTGGCAGAGAGTGGGAGAGGCCGTTTTCCTGCCTGGGCCTGGGCCTGGGCCACCCTGACCCTCATCACTACCCTCTCTACTGTGGCAGGACTGTTCCTACTTCAACTCCAATGCAGTCCCCCTCAAGCTCTCCTTCCAAAATGTGGATCCGCTGGGCGAGAACATCCGTGTCATCTTCAAGGTGAGGACACTTCTCTCAAGCTTGGTGGGATGCAGATGGTGGAGAGAAGGAGAGGTGGGAATCCAAGGGCGGCAGAAGCAGCCTCAGGCCCGTTCTCTTCCTGCTAGTCCACACTCATGCTGCCATTTTAGCGCGTGAAAGACTATCAGGTGAAAAAGGAAATAGATTAATTGTGTGTGGCCCCAGAGGGCTAGGAACAGTGTTGGGATGTGTAAGGATGCGCTTTCTAGGAGGCAGAGCTACCTCAGCAATGGAGTGGATAAGGTGCTGACCTGGCTGTCCCTGGAGTATTCAAGCTGAATGACTATGGCAGGCGTGCTGAAGAGGAAATTCATGTATCAGGTGCAGGTTGGACTTAGATGAATCTTAAGGTCCCTCTAACTGGTACATCCATGATTCTGAGGAATAAATGATAGTCTCAGAGCATGCAATCCAGTGGGGAAAATGAAAGGCATGCATGACTTAATAACATATATTTGTTGTGTGTAAGTTCCAAATCCAAGGTGTAAACATTCAAGTTTTAAGGCTTTGATGGTCAGGAAGACTGCATGAAGAAGAGGACCCTGACTTCAATTCAAATGGGGACATGGGGTTGGGGGAAGAGCTGGAACACCACACGGGCAAAATGTGGTTCCTGGCCCATCTCTGGTGTCTGACCTGGTGTGAGCTGGGTGAGCAGGTCTGAGTGTGAGGTGGGAGAACTGAGAAGTCCCTGGTCACTAGTTTGGGCCAAGATTGCCCTCCTGGGAGATCTGGGAGCTGGGAGAGGTGGTGGAGGTGGTTCTGGTCACTGTCTTCCTTCATCCAGTGTGGGGACGACCTTCGCCAAGACATGCTGACCCTGCAGATGATTCGCATCATGAGCAAGATCTGGGTCCAGGAGGGGCTGGACATGCGCATGGTCATCTTCCGCTGCTTCTCCACTGGCCGTGGGAGAGGTCAGTAGGGAGTGGGCGGGGCGATGACTGGGCAGCTGGTGTGGGGGGCATTCTTGCTTACTGCCCTTTTGCCATTCCCTGACGAGAACTGTGTGCTTCTCCAGAAAAATGAAAAGGGCAAGATTATCCCATTAGAAGCTGTGGAATGGCATTAAAAAAAGAAGGCAGGGGAGAGAGACTATTATAAAATAAAGCAGTCTTGGAGACATAACAACCAAGCATACTGCGTAGACTTTGGGTCCCAATTCTAACAAACCAACTGTAAACAGATACTTTTTGACACAGGTGGGAGAAATTTGCATGTAGACTGGGTTAGATCAGATCAAAGAATGGTTGTTAGATTTTTGGATGTGATAATGGCATGGTGGTTATGTCCTTGCTAGTTATACTTGAAATACTTATGAGTGAAATGACATGTATGGGATTTAGTTAAAAATAATCCAGCCGCGAATGGGGTAGCGGGAGGGTGGAAGAGAAGGGGGGGAAGCAGGGCTGGGTGAGTGAAATAATAGATGAAACAAGATTAGCAAAGTGTTGATAATTTTTGAAACTGGTTTTGTGTGAGTTCATGATACCATTTCTTTATTCTTGTATGTATTTGAAAATCCCATAGTAAAAGTTAAAACAAAAAAGGATCATGGCTATGAGCTGGGGGGACCAAAGAGTCACAGCATGGAGTATGAAACCAGGGGAGTGATCTTTCCCCTTATTATCAGACTTTGTCCAAATGCCCTAGAGCTTAATTTATAGGGAAGCATCCAGCAAAGCTCTTGTAGTCCTCTCCTGACAGACGCCTTCTCTCTGCTCTGGAGAGTGACTTGATGTCTCCCCTCACAGGGATGGTAGAGATGATCCCCAACTCTGAGACCCTGCGCAAAATCCAGGTGGAGCACGGGGTGACCGGCTCCTTCAAGGACCGGCCCCTAGCCGACTGGCTGCAGAAGCACAACCCTGGGGAGGACGAGTACGAGAAGGTAGGATTGAAGCGTGGGGTGAAGCTGGGGTGGGATGTGCGTGACTCCGGCACACTATGTTCCCATAAGGCCCACACATGCAGAGAAGACAGCTCAGCTGTATTGGGAGGAAAGAAACACTCTTGGTTGACTGGTGCCTCCAGATGTCTAGAGGTGGGTCAAATGACTTTTGTAAGCTGACCAAGAACATCCCCTGGTATCCAACTGGGAAGCCTTCGCTGAGTTCCTCTGGCAGATTGAGTTTGGAGGAGGGGGGCCTCTTAGTCATGGATCCTATTCAGGTCCTCCTGTGTCCTGCGAGGAGTCCAGTGGTGCTTTGCAGAACAAGAGTTGGAAGAGACTTTAGAGATCATTTTATCCAACTCTTCTTTTCATAGATGTGAATTAAGACTCACTCATTTGTTCCCAGTTATGGAGCTGGTTTGTGACAAGCATGTAACCGGAAGCCAGGATTGAGGATAGATATGAGACAGAGATGATAGAAAAGGTAGCTGACCTTCCTTCCTCAGGCAGGGCTATACTGGATGGTAGGGCCTTGGTGACCTGCTGTGTTCTGTGGCTGGTCCACAGCTTCATGGCTCTTGCCTCTGGGTTAATTAAGTTTAGGGGAGAGAGTAAATCATAATAACCAAGCTCATAAGAGAATGACCATAAACCAGAAGCGATCCATATACTAATTTATATCGATCAATGGCTTTTATCCCTGAAGGAGAACCTACGTGGGCAGCCAAATTATAATCAGAATGTTGTTTAGTGAACATGTAATTAGATGATCTTCCGAGGCCTTAAATGTTTGCATTCCCCAGGGTTTAATTCCTGGCCTGCCGTGCTCTTTGTACCCTTCTCGTGCCAGCTCATCATCTCTTATTACTTTACCGCCCACTTGCTGATGACTTCCAAAGCCATTCCCTCTTCCCTCTCTCACCACCCGATTGCTGGACCTCTCCGCTTGTGTTTCACCTGTACGTCAAACTCAGTATAGGCAAAACCGAGCTTTCTGTCTCTCCTTGTCCTCTTGAACCCTGCTTTTTTGTGTTTCCTGGATGGTATGACTCTCTGTGCAGTCACCCAAGACAGAGCCATGAGTCTTCTTGATGTTTCCTTCTGCCTCTCCTCTGCTTTACCAAGCCTTGTTCCCCAGATGTCTCTTGAATCTGTCCTCTTCTTACCATTTCTTTCAGCCATTTGCTTTCTGTCCCCTGAACTACTGGACTGCCTCTCCTCCTCCCATTACCATCCTCTGCTTGATTTCAGAGTCTTTTAAAATAAGGTGCAAACTGCTCATGTCACTCCTTTGCTCTCAATTCTTCAAAGGCTCCCTGTGTCCTAAAAGATGAGTCCGTCATCCACAACATTGCCGCAAGGCCTTTTGTAATCCAGCCCTGCCTGCCCCTGTGGTCTCATCCACTGCACCTCCCCATCTTATGATAATTTATGCTGTAGTTTAGGGAGCTACTTGCATTTCTTCGATACCTTTAGATGATAGTATTTCCTTTGCCTGGAAAGTCCTTTCTTCCCTTTCCCATCCCTCAAAACCCACCCCCTGTATGTTGTAAATGTTAAGGTCCTCTACCCTTGGAAAGGAGCGATATTGTTTCCTCCCTCCCTCAACCCCATGTACTATTTATACTAACATGTATTTTTCAGGTATTAAGCAGCCACCATACAGCAGCACTGTGCTTGGTGCTGGAGTTATGATTACTCCTTGCCAATGTAATAAAGAGTCATAATAAATATTATAAAAGCTTGTACAACAAGAATACACACAGAGAGTAACTAACTCAGTGTCTCAGTGTTTAATATCCATCTTTCAAAAATAGCTCTCAGCTCTTCTAGTCTTTCTGTTAGAATGATGCTGGTAGTTTCTTACGGTGCCTTCCAGGAGGAAAGAACTAGAGATATTTGTCTCTTGGCCACCTACTCAGCAAACAGAGTACCTCCATCCTATAAGTGAAACCCCTTAAATCAGGAGAGCTCTCTTTATACAGTGAGACTTCTTTCCAGTAAAAAGCCAACACTCTTCATAACTTAGGTGATGAGACTTTAGTTATTTACTCTGTGGCAGAGTACAGGCATATAGCTGCTTTGTAAGTCAAAATAGGATGCCTTTCAGGTAGAAAGACCATCTGTGACATGACGACAGGTTGATGGAGATGGTCAAGACTGGGAGTTGATGGGTTATACTTACTGAGTGGTTTCTTTTCAATTATATATTTCCCTATCATAGAAATCATCTTTTTCTTCCAGAAGGTACATTCTGTGATTTCTTTACAAACTTTCTATTCTTAATTTCCTAGGGATTAGTCAGCTGGTTTAATTTAACAAGTAGCCAGGGGATTTCTGTGTGTAGCTGGTTTTGAAGTAGGCCTGTGGAACAGCCAAGAGGCTGCTGGGAGATAAGATCCCTGGACCCAGGGAAAGTGAGAATACTAAGTTCTGAGTGAATGGTGCCTGTAGGGGCTCAATGGGGAGGAGTCAGTGCAGGCTGGTAAGATCTGGGAAAGGTGTGGAACTCAAGGAAGGTCCTTGAAGGCTGGGTGGAAGCTTGCAGAGGGAGGTGGGAAGGACATGTGTTCTATGAAGATTTCTCTCATTCCCAGCTTTGTCCATTCTTACTTGGCTGTGACAACTGTTGCCTCTGCTGATGAGTCTTTCTTGAGTTCTCGGGAATTCCAGAAACCTCACAAAGAGAATTTAGAGGATGAAAGGTGTCCATTCACTAATTCCATACATTTTTACTGGAAAGACAGATAAGGGGGCAAACGTTGACCAGATAAAATAAGGTAGACCCAACCCCTTACTCCCTCCCCTCCTGCTTTAAACTCAGAAATTGCTCTAACACATTTTACCAACTAGAGATGTCTGATTTTCAAGTGTAAAACATCCCCTAGAAGTGTTAAGCTGCCTCAGCTCTTCCTTGGAGTGAAGTGACTTTAATTAGATTAGCATTCATCTGTTACCAAGAACAGTGGAAATGGGAGTCATACTGGGGGCAGGGAGAAGGACAGAAGAATTCTGAGCAGGGTCAAGAAGAGGCCCTTAAGTCAGCTGCCTCAGTGCTGTGCTTGAGTTAAGGTCACCACAAACAGTTGGGAAAGTTGTAAACATCAGCCTTCCCTGATTATGGGCTGGTCAAGTCTGGGCTCCCGGATCAGTGCACTGTCTTTGCAACCAGTTTCCCAAGGAGAAAGAAAGGTGCAGAAGGTGGTGAATTGCAGATAACGTGGTGGAGATATACCTATAAGCCTTCCATCTCCTTTTGCCCCATAAGATACAAGAGAAGTTTCTGTGTGCATCATTGTGTAAGTGTGTGATGAAGGCTAAACAGGCAGATGTGAGAGCTGTTGGACTCATGAGAGAGGGGCAGGGCTGGCTGAATTCAGTCTGGCTGTGCCCCTGGGGTCCCTCCACACCAGCTTTATGTCCCCTCCTCCCCTCTGCCTTCCTTCTCCCAGGCTGTAGAGAACTTCATCTATTCTTGTGCTGGCTGCTGTGTGGCCACGTACGTCTTGGGCATCTGTGACCGACACAATGACAACATCATGCTGAAGACGACTGGCCACATGTTCCACATAGATTTTGGCCGTTTCCTGGGCCATGCCCAGATGTTCGGGAACATCAAGCGGTAAGTGGTCTCCTGAAGCCAGGATGTGCGTGTAGGCCAGGGAGGTCAGCGGAAATGGTTCGGAGCGGGAACACGAGCCCGTGATGGGAGGGCCCGCACTGCAGAGTGTGGTCCCTGGGCTGAGCAGCTTTGGAGAAGAGAAGACTGAGAAAGAGGTCAAGTCCTTTCAGGGCCTTGCGGAAGAGGGCAGGCACCAGCCATTCTCCCTCCCTGCTGAGGACTGAGCAAAGGGAAATGAGCCCAAACCCCAGCAAAAGGGAATACAACTAGATATCCAGGGAAAATATCACAAGCTCACAGGCAAGGAACCAATGAAGGATGTGTCTGGGGATTTTTTAAGATTAAGGGAGGAAAAGAAAAACGAAAATGTTAGAGGAGCCACATCTGTCCATTTCACACAGGTGTTGAGGGATGAGGAGAACCATCCCCTGATGCAGCCCACAAAGTGGGCTTCCTCCTTCATGTTGACCTTCTACCTGTGTGTTCCCCTTGGCCCAGGGACCGTGCCCCCTTTGTCTTCACCTCGGACATGGCGTATGTCATCAACGGGGGTGACAAGCCTTCCAGCCGCTTCCATGATTTTGTTGACCTTTGCTGCCAAGCCTACAACCTCATTCGCAAGCACACCCACCTCTTCCTCAACCTTCTGGGCCTGGTGAGGAGCTCCATCCCTTTCTGAACCCCTCCTTCTTATCATCTGGCACCATCTTTAAGACTCCCTTGTCTTGCTTCAAAGGATTTCTGGAGATCTACTTCTCTGAGCCCTAGGTAAAGGCAGGGCTCAGACCACTTGGAGACAGTGGTGTCTGCAGGTATCTGACTTCCTGCTCCAGCCCCCCCAGTTCCTGTGGACTGCTAGCCACTGCCCACAGCATCTGCCTGCCACCCTCTAGAAGGGTTAGGGAGCCTAGCTGTAGAAAATCTTGCCTTATGGTAAGGAAGAAGCAAGAATTCCTGGTTGTTACAGGCACCCTCTCTTCTTCTTTGCTCTTCTAGATGTTGTCCTGTGGGATCCCTGAGCTCTCAGACCTGGAAGACCTCAAGTATGTGTATGATGCCCTGAGGCCTCAGGACACAGAGGCCAATGCCACCACCTACTTCACCAGGTAAAACTCCGCACAAAACAGTGCTGCCCACTCTGGGTAATTTCCAGGCTGCCGGATTGGGAGGAGCAGGGCTAGGGAAACGGGAGAGGCTTAGCTCCGGTGGCAGAGCTTAGAGTTGACAACATGGGTCAGTTGTCCCAACTTTGCCTTTGACTTGGGTAAATCATTTTACTTCTCTCAGACTCAGTCTCCCGTCTGCACTTGGGTGCTGACCTTTACATAGAGGTATTGCGATCCCCTACTTGCATTCTCACCATGTCTCGGTCAAGGATTTTGTCTATGGGGCAGTGTATAGTAGGGATTTTGTACTAGTTTTTAGCTCTCTGGATCAGAACCTTCCCCCTTGTCAAAACATGGAATTCCATGGTTCCATTTTCCCATATTTGACTCTCTTAGACACACTTTGTGTGAAAGCAGGGAAGTGTCTGTATACTAATGTCTACTGTTTTGTCCATTTTATTATGCACCCTTTTTGGAACTTAGCGAGCTAAATTTTCTCTGTTGGGTCTAATATAGTACCTTTCCTTTTGAACTAAAATCTCTGGATTGAGCTTTGTTTGGTGAGGTTCCATTGTACTGAACCTTGAAACTCAGTGTGACAACAGTATTTAGACATTTACATGGTGAGCCCACGGTGGCGTCCCTAATTCCTTCCTACCTTGGTTTAACTGTCTTTGGCTCAGGTGGGCAGTGGGGGGAGATAAGACCCCAAGGTTCACAGAAATAAACTGTATGCTGATCATTGTGTGTAATCATGCACTCTATGAGGATATCACACAGGGAAAATGATCTGATCTGAGCTGAGTATTAGTCTCAGGTGTCAGGGGATATTTCTCGAGATAGCTCTGCCAGGCAGTGGGGACCTGGGTCCGTGGTCACATCCTTTTCTTCCCATCCTCCTGCAGGTTGATTGAGTCCAGCCTCGGCAGTGTAGCCACAAAGCTCAATTTTTTCATTCATAACCTGGCTCAGATGAAGTTCACAGGCTCAGACGACCGGCTGACCCTGTCCTTTGCTCCCCGAACGCACACTGTCAAGAGCTCTGGCCGCATCAGTGATGTGTTTCTCTGCCGCCACGAGAAGATCTTCCACCCCAACAAAGGCTACGTAAGTGTTTTCTCCGATCTGACCCTCCCTTGCTCCCCACTGCCCCAGCTTATTGGGGTTCTGACTGTTTCTTCCCTTCCGCACTGTGGGCGCTGGAGTTGGCTGAGCACCCTGTGCTGGGAGCAGTCGCACACCCCTTCCTTCTCCACTGCCCAAGTGGCCTGCCTACAGTCAGGGAGCTGAGTTGGATGGCTGTTCCCTCTGAGTCAAGGGTCTTGTGAAACAAGGATTCTTGTTAATCTTTGCTTTCATTTTGCTGCATATGTATATTATCTTTGTCTCCATGAGAGACATTTTTATCCTCTTCCTTCTGGAAAGCGTAACTCCTCCAACACACATGCGTGCACACACACACACACACACACACACACACACACACACACACACTTCTGTCCCCTCACCTCCCCCCTTCATTGGGTGCAGAGGGTTTGGCAGGGCGTATTCTCTAAGATTTGGATTTTGCAGACTTATGTGGTAAAGGTGATGCGAGAGAATGCTCACGAGGCCACTTACATCCAGAGGACATTTGAGGAGTTCCAGGAATTACACAATAAGCTGCGGCTGCTCTTCCCTTCTTCCCTCCTGCCCAGGTAGCTGTTGCCTTTACTCTCTGCACTGAGGGATACTGGGGAGGGAGAGCGGATGGGGGCTGGGCAGGACTGCAGGAGTGAGAAACTGCCCTTTGGAGAAAAGACCTATGTCCTTGGTTTTCTCCTCCTGGCGATGAGTTTGATGACAAGTGCTCCCCCTGCTGGTCATGCTTTTCTGAGGCTCTCAAGAGGTCTTCCTCCAGCCTTGAAAATAAGCTTGGGTCCACCTGCCAGGAGAGCAACCTGGGTCTACAGGTAGGGGATTGACTGAATCTGAAGATTTTTCGAAGTTTCTAATCTTCTAAAGAGTAAAAGTATGTTTCAAGTAGATAAACAAAATGCGGTGTATATACAAAGTGGAATATTATTATACTGTATGATTCCACTTATATGAAGCACTTAGAGTAGTCAAATTCATAGAAACAGAAAGTAGAATCGTAGTTGCCAGGGCGAGGGAGCAAATGGGGAGTTGTTTAATGGGTATAGAGTTTCAGTTTTGCAAGATGAAAAGGGTTCTGGAGATGGATGGTGGTGATGTTTGCACAACAATGTGAGTGTACTTAATTCTGAACTGCACACTTAAAAATGGTTAAGACGGGGGACTTCCCTGGTGGTCTAGTGGTTAAGACTTCCCCTTCCATGCAGGGGCTGTGGGCCCGATCCCTGATCGGGGAGCCAAGATTCCACATGCCTCCTGGCCAAAAAACCAAACAAAACAAAACATAAAACAGAAGCAATATTGTAACAAATTAAATAAAGACTTTAAAAATGGTCCATATCAAAAATATATATATTTTAAAAAATGGTTAAGATGGTAAATTTTATGTTATGTGTATTTCACAACAATTTAAAAAAGCAATTTTTCAAATGAATTTTTACCTTGATGGGGAAAACTGGGGGCTCCAGAGCCGCTGAGGCACTTCTGGGGAGCTGTAGGACTCTGCTCAACAGTTTGGTTTTCTCATCCGGTGTCCTAGGAACTGTCTGGTGTGAGATGCTGCGTGTGTGTCCTTGGCACAGACCTGGGGAGCTGGGGGAGGCATGGAGTCGGGGAAAGGTCCCTGGGAATGGAGGCTGGTGAGAAATGCAGATCGGGTGACTGAAAATGCAAGTGAAATGTGACTAAATCCTGTTGCTTCTTCATTATCTTTCTCCATCTTCCCCCTCCTGCGTCGCCACTGCCCACCTGCCGCCCAGCTTCCCTAGTCGCTTTGTGATTGGCCGCTCACGGGGAGAGGCGGTGGCGGAGCGGCGGAGGGAGGAGTTAAATGGCTACATCTGGCACTTGATCCACGCAGCCCCTGAGGTGGCCGAGGTGGGTGGCTGCCTCTGTTCCTGGCCGTCCCTGGCGCTGGTGGGGGGGGTGGGGGATGCGGACGGAAGCGGGTGGCAATCATGGAGGGGACTTGGCTTTTCTGGGTCTGACTGTGTGCAGGAAGAGGTGGGTGGGTTGTGGCTCCAGCCCCACGGGACTATGCACAGAAATGCAGTGAAACACAAACATTCAGCTGGGCACGCGGAGAGACAGGTCCGTGTTAGGTGCTTGTAGTGAGCAAGAGCCTGAGGAAATGGAAGGTTTTGAGCAGGTTGAGTGTGTGTATCCACCTAGATTTTTTTTAAAACAAATGGTACTATAATGGGCATAAAGACAAATACAGTCATCCGGAGTCCCATCAGCCTAAAAAACCATCTAACCCCATTTCCATGTTTCCTTCCTATTTACCCATATATAAATGTGACTTTT
This sequence comes from Balaenoptera physalus, assembly GCF_965194825.1. NCBI lineage: Eukaryota > Metazoa > Chordata > Mammalia > Artiodactyla > Balaenopteridae > Balaenoptera > Balaenoptera physalus. Next base: position 34,780,728 of record NC_138882.1, read on the forward strand.
ATAGTTTTATAGTGGTCATAGCTTAAATATAATGCTATATTCTGTTCTTTTTTCACTTAAGTGTTTATAGTAAGCACAACTTTAAATATGTGTACCAGATTAATACACCAACTTGCAATACCATAATCTCTTTAACCATTCGCTTCTTGAAAGATATTTAGATCATTCCCCTCCCCCCTTTTTTCACTATTAATGCTAGAGTGGATATTTTCACACATTTTAGTTTTTGTTTTTGTTTTCCCTAATTGCTTAGTAAACATTCTCAAAAGTAGGATTCATGGTCTTTGTCCAAGGCTGGGTCAGGCATTAGTTCCCCGACCAGGGGTTGAACCCGGGCCTGCCAGCAGTGAAACGCCAAGTCCTACCCATTGGGCTACCTGGGAATTCCAAGAACAGACTGCTTTTGACCTGATGCGAACTACTTTTATTTGATTTTTTTTCTTTTTTTTAAACTTTTGTTTTATGAGAACTTTCAAAACATATAGAAAAATAGAGAAACAGTATAATGAATGCCTATATATCCATCACTTAAACAGTTATTATTTTGACATGTTTGCGTCATCTATTTTTTATGAAATATTTTAAAGTAAATCACAGACATCGTGACTTCTACCCCTAAGTACTTACTATGCATCTCTAAAAAACAAGGACATAATCTTACACAACTACACTGTCATTATATCACCCAAAACATAGTCCATATTCAAAATGTCCCTGTCATCTCCAAAATTCTTTTAACAGTTGGTTTGTTTGAGCCATGACCCAAACAAGAACTGCATATTACATTTGGTTGTCACATTTCGTAGGTCTCTTTTAATGTGGAACAGTCCTTTTCCTTTTTTCACTGGGCCATTGTCTTACTGAGGAATGACCCTGTTTTCTGATTCCATTCCAGTGTGATTTGGTGTACACCTTCTTCCACCCCCTGTCCCGGGATGAGAAGGCTGCGGGCACCAGCCTGGCTCCCAAGTCCTCAGGTACAGTGCCTTCTCTGTGACATTTCTGCCAACCTCTCTGAACCATTCCCAAAGGTCATTTTTCCTGCCCCTGCCTCTTCCCAGTTCTCTTTCCTTGACTCGTCTCTGTTCCTTTGCTTACTGGCTAGAGAATCTGGTTTCCCACTCAGGCTGTGGGTCCACAGCTCCTTAAGCAGATTCCCCAGGGACTGGATATGCTTACACACTGGAATTGGATAGACGCCCCCAACCCAACTCTGAGTCATGTTCGCAGATGCCACTTGGCAGATCCCTGATGGGGTATCAGGACTCTGACGTGGAGTTACTGGCAGTGGGTCAGAAGAAAACAGAAATGTCTGCCTGGCACCAGATGGGGACAGGGCTGGCCTCATGACGTTTCTCAGTTTCCTTTGTCCCTACAGATGGCACATGGGCCCGGCCGGTCGGGAAGGTTGGGGGAGAGGTGAAGCTGTCCATCTCCTACAAAAACAACAAACTCTTCATCATGGTGATGCATATTCGGGGCTTGGTAAGTGCATACACAGTCCTCATTTGGATCTTTATCTTTCTTCTGGTACTTTTCTGACTGATCAGACCTTTCTGCCCCTCTCTCGTGAGAGTAACCACAAAGATTACTGAATGGGCCTGCCACTGTGCTAGGCCTATGGTATGACCAAGCAATACTAGACACAGCTTTTTACTACCTGTGGTCTTTGGCAAGTAGCCCAATTATTCTTAGCCTCGTTAAAATGAGGATAATGTTAGCACCTATCTCATAGGGTTGTTATAGGGATTAAATGAGATAATGCATGTAGAGCACTTGACATAGTGCCTTGTATTATTATTATGGTGATTATTATATGGGAGAGGCCCAAGGGGCGTACTTCCTGGTTATAGAGGTAAGGCAGCCATGTGACATCCTTCAAGCATAATCAAGGCAGAGTATAATCACTAAATTTTTGGTATGATTCTAAGAACCTTGTGAGTGGAAGGGGAAGGGAACTCTTATTGAATACCCACAATGTGCTGGACTTTTGCAGGTTGGGGCATTAGTATGCAGCAGGAGGTACATGAACTTTGGAATCAGAGAGAACTGGGTTTCACTCTTACAGAATCATTCATTCATTATATTCAACAAATCTTCATCAACTGCCTACTATGTTCCAGGCACTGATACATTAGCTCTGGATACAAGGGTAAACAAAATAAAATCCCTGCCCTCAGGGAGCTTACATTCTAGTAGCAAGAGGCAGACAGACAAATAGTTAAGTTAAATATATGGCAAGTCAGAGAGTGGTAAGTGCTCTGGCGAGAACTAAGGCAGAGAAGGAATACTGGGGTGGAATGAAGGTAGCAGCAATTTTGCAGAGTGGCCAGGGAAACCCTCATTGATGAGGAGGTATTTGGGCAAAGGTGGAAGGAGATGAGGGAGGGAGCCATGCACATACATCTGAGGGAGGATTGCTCCAGGCAGAGGGAGCAGTTAAACCCAAAAGCCCTAGTCAGGAGCCTGCTTGGGGCATGTCAGGAACTGCAGGAGGAGGCCAGTATGGCTGAAGCCCCTGGAGCAGAGGGGAGAATAGCAGATGGTGAGGTTGGAGAGGGCAGACCAGAGCCTTGGTCCCACAGTCAGGAGTGTGGCTTCTCCTTGAGTGAGATGGGAGCCATTGGAGGGTTTTGCGCAGAGGCGTGACAAGATCTGACTTAAGTTTTAAAAGGATCAGGCTGAGTGAATCACTAATTGGCTGACCTTGAACAAGCAACTTAATCTCTCTGACTCATTTCTCTACCTCTTAGGGGTTACTTGGATCAAAATAGACAAAAGTTACTGGGCAGAGATATCTGGGGACATAGTTCATTCAGAACAGACCAAGTTATGGCGTGCCCTGAGCATTCGTATACAAAGTATAGACTGGATATCATAGACAATCTGATTGATGTTTTAGGAGGACACCTAACGTTACCATGGTAGGTGTTTCTAGCAGAATGCAATGGGCTGGGAAACATAAATTATTGTGCATTGCAAGAAACTAGGTGTGGGAGAAGAGGGTCTGGATCAGGGAGTGATCACAGGAATGGTGATAAAGAGACAGATAGAAAAACCTTCATCTTTTTCTCGGTTTTCATTCCCTTTGTAGCAACTGCTCCAGGATGGGAATGATCCCGACCCCTATGTCAAGATTTACCTCCTTCCTGACCCTCAGAAAACCACTAAGAAGAAAACCAAAGTGGCCCGGAAAACCTGCAACCCCACCTACAATGAGATGGTATGTGGGGAAGGTGCTGGGTGGGGCTGGGGTTGGCCGACTGTGCCAGTTTGTAAATAAAGTTGTATTGGGACGTGGCCATTACTATTCATTTAAGTCTTGTCTGTGGCTGCTTTCATGTTGTAGCAGCTGGGTTGAGTCATCGTGACATAGATCAGAATGTATGGCCTATAAAGCCTAAAATACTTCCTATTTGGCCCTTTATATAAAAAAGTTTGCTGACATTTAGGGTAGGAATTCCACAGCTGGGGCATGGTCTGTGGGGAGGAAGAGCCTGCTGGTCCTTTGCTGATAGTGAGCAGCGGCCCCAGTGACAAGCCTTCATTTGCTTGAGCTAAGAGCAGGGGTCTTTATTTTTTTTATTATTTTTTATTTATTTATTTGGCTGTACCAGCTCTTAGTTGCAGTTGCAGCATGCATGTGGGATCTAGTTCCCTGACCAGGGGTCGAACCTGGGCCCCCTGCATTGGGAGTGTGGAGTCTTATCCACTGCGCCACCAGGGAAGTCCCCCAAGAGCAGGGTTCTTTAATTTAATCTGCATTTTTTTTTAATCAGTCATCAATTTTATACACATCAGTGTATACATGTCAATCCCAATCGCCCAATTCAGCACACCACCATCCCCACCCCTCTGCAGTTTTCCCCCCTTGGTGTCCATACGTTTGTTCTCTACATCTGTGTCTCAACTTCTGCCCTGCAAACTGGTTCATCTGTACCATTTTTCTAGGTTCCACATACATGCGTTAATATACAATATTTGTTTTTCTCTTTCAAGAGCAGGGTTCTTTAAAGCTTCCCTTGGGTTCTGTATGCTTTCTCTGTTCCCTCGGGCTCTGTCTGGTTGGGGAGGTAAAGTGGTCTTATGCTCAGCCACATCAGATCACACCACCACAGACTTAAGCATCTCCCCCTTCCATGTTCCCTGTCTCACTACTTCCCTCTCTTCCCAATTTTGCATTTGCAGCTGGTATATGATGGAATCCCCAAGGGAGACCTGCAGCAGCGGGAGCTACAGCTGAGTGTGCTGAGTGAGCAAGGATTCTGGGAGAACGTTCTGCTGGGGGAGGTGCACATCCGCCTGCGAGAGCTGGACCTGGCCCAGGAGAAGACCGGCTGGTTCGCACTGGGATCTCGAAGTCATGAGACCTTATGAGCCCAGCGGAGCCGTGGCCCAGGACCCCAGGCTCATGGCAGAGCCGGGGGAGAGGACTCTCCCTGCTTGACTTGTCCCTTCCTTGTGTAGGGGCAGGGCCCGTGGCGGGGCTCCCCTCTGTCCCGGCGGATCGGGCCTCCGTGGTAGGAGGCAAGGAGAGTAAAGATGCTCTCTGCTATCCGCTCCTCTGCAGACTGCGTTTGGGTTGGTTGTGATGAGCAGCCCCTTGGAGGCTGTGAGGGTGCAGCAAAGTTTTAAGTTTACCTTGTGTCAAGGGAGCAATGCCTGGTTTGAGGTGTGGGGGGGAGGGGCTGTAGAAGTAGCATCTGGGGGGAGGGTGGGTGGATATCTTTATTTTTATTTTTAAAAAATGAAATAGTAATGTTGTCCTGACTGGACAGGAAGCCTTGTGAGAAGGGACTTACATGTGCCTCAGAAGGCAAAGGAGCAATTGGACTTTTTGTATGATTGAGGTTCTTATTGGACTTTTCCCTAGGATTTTATTTGTTGTTTTTGCATTTCTGTCTATAGGAATTATTTGGGGAGGGGCCCAGTGGGCCCTCAGTTAGTGCCCTCCGTCTCTGAGGCAGGTCGGGAGGGACGGGGAGGGCTGCGTGTGCTGGACTGAGGCCTGCGCCACTGGGCCTTTCTGATTTTGCCTCCAAAGGAGAGCGATGTGATACCTACGTGTGTAACGAAGGGCCTTCCGTATGGAGGTCTGCAGAGGACCTGTGTTCAGGGACCTGGGCTCTTTTGGGGGGAGTTTTTCCTCTCGTCTTCCCCTAGTTTGCTAGGACTTGCCCTGAATACTGTCTTCTACCCCTCTATTCAGCTCTTCTGGGGGTCATCTGGTCCCTGTGAATACGCCTGGGTGCTCCCCCAGAGGTCTCTCCCTTCATTTTTCTCTGGTGAGATAAACTGCTGCCTCGGCCCTTAGGTTTGGTTTCACCCCAGGGTGTCTTGGCCCTAGGAATGGGCCTCTAGGCTGCAGATGCCAGCGTGGCTGGCTGTTGCGTGGTTTCTGGGAAGCTTTCCTCATCACCCACCACTCCTTTTGTTTTGCTGCTTCTCTCCCAAACTCCATTTCTGTTACATTTTTTTAATAAGAATTTCTCTCATTCTATGGGGCCATAAACCTATTTTGTCTGGAGCCAAAGGGATGCCCCAGCTGAAGAAAAAGGGTGCGGGTGGGGGATCCCATTAAAACTGTTGTTTTTTCCAGTGATTTTCTTTGGTTGTGAGGAGGCTGGATTGAGCTGAGCTGGAAGGGAGAGACTGGGTCTCTGATCTCTTAATACTCTTCATTCCCTACCAAATGGATTTGAAATTCACTCGCACGCTTTACTCCGAAAGGTTGTCTTCCTTGAAAAAAGGAGAGACTTTGAATTTGATATTAACTTTTTAAATTGGCTGGTTGTGCCCGGTGATTGGGGAATGGAGTTAAGTGGGGATACGATGTGGACTGTCCCTCCCCAGCTCCAAGGATCAGAAATTCCCCCTTTTGCTGACTCATTCCATAACTGGAGAAAGAAGCTCCATTCGTTGAAGCCACAGAGCAGCAAGGAAGTTTAAACTTTTAAATTAAAAATGTCAAGGATAAAGCTGGCTGCTGTGGGCAGGGGTTAGGGGAGTGGAGGACAGAGGTGGAACTTCTCTAGATGAATGGACCAGAGATGTGTTACTGGCTTTTTGCCTGTAGCTCATTTTACCTTGACCCTCTATGCCCCTGTTAAAGAGGTCTGTGTACTGTACCCACTTCCCAGACGTCCTTTATCTCCTACTTTCTCTGGAATTGTATTTTCTAATAAATGATGTTTAGAAAAACAAAACTATCATTTTCAAGATTTGTTGATGTTTAAATGTTTAGATTAAAACATCTGATGTAGGACTTCCCTGGTGGCACAGTGGTTAAGAATCCACATGCCAATGCAGGGGACACGGGTTCGATCCCTGGTCCGGGAAGATCCCACATGCCGCGGAGCAGCTAAGCCCGTGAGCCACAACTACAGAGCCTGTGCTCTAGAGCCCACGTGCCACAACTACTGAAGCCCGCGTGCCTAGAGCCCGTGCTCTGCAACAAGAGAAGTCACTGCAATGAGAAGCCCACTCACCACAACGAAGAGTAGCCCCCGCTCACCACAACTAGAGAAAGCCCTCGCCCAGCAACAAAGATCCAATGCAGCCAAAAATAAATAAATTTATTAAAAAAACAAACAAAACAAACAAACAAAAAAAATCTGATGTACAAGATGAAGATAATAATGATAGTAGTGTTTCTACAAATGGTAACTTTTATATGCACTGGTGTGGTGCACCAGGCATTTCACATGTGTCAGCTAAATCTTTCCTTAAAACAACTTGATCAGGTGAGTATTATCTTCCCCAGTTTACAGATGAAGGAACTGAAGCCCAGAGAGATTAAGTAATTTGCTTAAGGACATAGCCAGTCGGCCTTGGCTCTAGAATTTGAACCCAGGTTTATTTGACTCTTGAGTGTTTTAATATACATGATGTCATTTTTCATTACAACTACCCTGGAAAGTAGACATGGCTCATTTGTTAATTCTGTCAACAAACTTTTACTGTGCTTACCAGTGCTACCTGGTGGCGTGCCTCCATTCATAAAGAATACAGACCTTGGAGCTGTGCACTGGGCCCTGTACCAGGTAACCGGCTGTGGGTTACAAAGATAAATTAAGACAGTTCTCTGCATTTAAGAAGTTTACTGCCTAGTGATATTTAACCAACCCCATTTCATAAGAGAAGAAACAACCCCTGAGATGCCATGCAACGATTACGTTGTTAGAGCAGAGCCGTAGCCCAGAACTGAACCCCAAATGGAAGCTGGAGGTGACGTTACCCTTGTTCAAGCAGTTTACCCAGAAGTTTTCAAAACTCTCCAGTTTGGAGTCATATTTTATGCTGGGAAGTTTTGTGGGGCTTCCAAGGGACTGTTAGTAATAACAGTAGTAAGTGATAACCTACCTGCTGTGTTTCTAAGTGGTTTTGAGATGTCACTGCAGTTCTGGGCAAGTCCCAATGGACCTTTTAAAAGTTAGAACTTGAAATCAGCAAGAGTCTTAGTTAAGGAAATTTCTTGGCCAAATGGGGTAGAAATCTGAACCACCCGGAGGGAGTGGGAATGAGAGAGCTGGGGAGTTGGGGGAGAGGGGATGCCCAGGGAGAAGAGAAACAAAAGAAGCCCAGGAGACTGGATTTTCTGCGTTCAAACAGCGGTGGTAAAAAGGAAGTAACTGGACTTGTTAGGATTTGGGAGCTAAAGGTTAGACTGGACTTGAAAGGTCAAAAGCGAGGCAACATTTTAAGTTGGGAGGTAATTCTGGTGCCTGGGACTTGTCTGAGGTGTCTGTCCACAACACTAATGGCCTTCTCTGGGTCAAGTGGGTACCAGGCACTGTGCCTACTAAGATGACAAAGGTGTGGATCCCATCCTCAAGGAGCTCAGAGTCCAGCTAGGGAAGCAGACATGGAAACAGATGATTTCAGTGCTGTGTCTCAGGGACAAAGGTGGAAAAGGGGAGGGGTGGGCAGGCGGAATGGGAGCTATTTGAACTGAGTTCCATCAGAACTCTGGATTTCATTCTTAGTGTGACGGGGATGCCATTACAAGGTTTTGAGAAAGGGACTGCAGCACTCTACGTTTTCGAAGATCATTCTGGCTGCTGTTTGAAGCAAGAATGGAAGCAGTAGTCTAGGAGGGGAATGAGAGTAGCATGGGGATAGTGAAAGGTAGTTAAATTCTGGATATATTTTGAAGGTAGAGCTGAAAGGATTTGCTGTTGGATTGGATGTGGGGTTGAGGGAAAGAGGAATTGAGGATGACTCGTAAGTTTAGGGCCTTGGCAACTGGACGAAAATGACTGTGGGGGCATTATGGGATGGGGAAGATGGGCTTGGTGGATCACAATTAAGAATTTTGATCATGGTAAGTTTGAGATGTCTGGACATCCAAGTAGAGAAGTAGGAGGATGGAATCCGAAGCCCAATGGAGGGGTCAGTCTGGAGTTTAGAAGTGAAGGTCAGCATTTAGTTGGCATTTAGTGCCATGGAACTGGATGAGATCACCTAGCTTAGAGAGGCTAAAAAAAAAAGGCACCGGTGACTGAGCTCTGATACAGGTCAACATTTAGAGGAAGAGGAGGAGTCACTGAAATTGTAGGGAAACCAAGGGAATGGTGTTATGGGAGTCTAAAGAAAAGTATTGTCAATATCCTAGGGCTGCTGTAACAAAGGACCACAGACTGGGTGGCTTAAACAACAGTATCACAGTTCTGGAGGCCACAAGTCCAAGATCAAGGTGTCGGCAGGGTTGGTTCCTTCTGAGAGTTGAGAAGGAGAATCTGTTCCATGCCTTCTCCTAGCTTCTGGTGGTTTGCTGCCAATCTTTTGCATTACTTGGCTTGTAAGTACATCATCCCAGTCTCTGCCTTCATGTTCACACAGAGTTCTCCCTGTGTGTGCACATGTGTCCAAATTTCCCCTTTGTGTAAGATATAGTCATGCTGGATTAGGGCCCACCGTAATGACCTCATCTTAATTTACAAAGACCGTATTTCTAAATAAGGTCACATTCGTAGGTACTGGGGGATTAAGACTTCAATATCTTTTAGGGGAGTGCACATCAACCCACAAGTCAGAGAAATGGATTTGGCAAAATGTTCTTAGTGATCTTGATAAGAGCTGTTTTAATGAGTGTTGGGGATGAAAGCCACATTGGAGTAGCCTGACGACAGAATAGGTGTGGAGAAAGTGGAGACTGTGAGAATAGACAATGCTTGAGAAATTTTTGCTGTAGTGGTGTAGAAACTCGGAGGTGCACGTATCCAGGAGAGGTTTTCTTTTTTTTGTTTTTTGTTTGTTTGCTTGTTTGTTTTAAGATAGGTGATATTAACTCATGTTAATGTGAGTGTTCCACCAGCTTAATGAATAAACATTGTGAAACAGTCTCAGTGTAGGAGATGCAAAGCTGCTAAGGAACTATCTAGGGGGACTTCCCTGGCAGACCAGTGGTTAAGATTCTGCGCTTGCACTGCAGGGGGGTGCAGGTTCGGTCCCTGGTCTGGGAACTAAGACCCTGCATGCCGTGCTGCCAAAAAAAAAAAAGGAACTATCCAGGAATGCCTGGCATGGATGAAATTTGTCATTACAAATAGGAAGTGAGTCAGTCAGCATGTCTGAGTGCTTTTCTCCAGCAATGGCTAGCTGCAAGTGGGTAGGCTCAGAATAAGTGGATAGTTGGGTTTCACTAGGGTTGGGGTTTTGCCAGAGAAGAATATTGGTGTAGAGCACAAGAATGAAGGGTCTTTGCAAGGGGGTAGTTTTCATACTGGACCATGGAATTCATGCTTGGGTAAGGAGGGAAGTGAAGGAGGGTGATGAATCACAAAAAAAGTGGTAATGGCAATGGTTTGGAGGTTTGGCGGGTGGGGGGCGGTGATAAGTACCTGAATAGGGATTCCAAGGCAGCGAGCTGGAAAGATAGGAGGTGGTTTCCGGAGTGTGGGATACTTGGAAAAAGATTTTGGAGGTGGTACTGACTGAAAAATGAAGTGAAAAGCTATACACCCTTTACCTCAGGCCCTGCAAAATCTTTAAAAATAAACATAATTAGCTGAGGTTTAAATTACCTTCTGCCAAAGTGCCAGTCAGCTGGCCCGTCTAAAGACTTCTTGTCTTCACCAGCACGCACACAGCCCTGGCAACACAGCGCTATCTCTGCGAACAGAGCTGCCCTCCCTCTGCCGCCTGGTTGATAGAGGGCTTCAGGAGATGGTTCACACTTTAGTTTCCTGCAGAGACTGACAAGGCAAAGTCACATATTCTTAGAGTTTTCCAGTACTTTATGATGACATTTTTTCCCTTTAGAGCAACTTCCAAGGTACGGAAGATAAAAAGTATGTATCCAATGACTGGATGGGGAAGGAAAGGCCCATTCAAGATGTTTTAAGGAACATTTGGGGGGAGGCCCATGGTGTTAGTGACAAAGTTGAGAGTGGAATGTAAAAGTCTTGACCATAAGGAAGATGCTATTATTTTAAAGTATTATTACGCTTCCATTCATTCAACAAACTGGCACCTATTATGTGCCAGTCAACATGCTAGGTCAGTGGTTCCTAAACTTTTTGGTCTCAGGACCCCTTCCTTTTTACACTCTTAAGAATTGTTGAGGACCCCAAAGAACTTTTGCTTATGTAAATTATATCTATGGATAATTATTGTTTTAGAACTCAAACCTGAGGAATTTAGAAAATATTAATTTAAAAATAATAAACCCATTACATGTTAACATAAATAACACTCTTAATGAAAAAATATTTTTTTCAAAACAAAAAAGTCTAGCAAGAAGAGTGGCATTGTTTTACATTTTTTTCCAAATGTCTTTAATATCTGGCTTTATAAAAGACATCTAGGATCTCATATCTGCTTTTGCATTCAGTCTGTTGCTAGATCCCATATCATGTGTCCTCTAGAAGGTACATGTCCACTATATACTCATGAGAAAATGAGAGTTAAAAAGGAAAATAGGGCTTCCCTGGTGGCGTAGTGGTTAAGAATCCGCCTGCCAATGCAGGGGACACGGGTTCGAGCCCTGGTCCTGGAAGATCCCACATGCTGCGCAGCAACTAAGCCCGTGCGCCACAACTACTGAGCCTGCGCTTTAGAGCCCGTGAGCCACAACTACTGAGCCCGCGGGCCTAGAGCCCGTGCTCCACCACAAGAGAAGCCACCACAATGAGAAGCCGCGCACCGCAACGAAGACCCAACACAACCAAAAATAAAAACTAATTAATTAATTAAAAAAAAAGGAAAATAACAGCTTAGTATTATCATGAAAATATTTTTGACCTTGAGGATCCTCTGAAAGGGTCTTAAAATGGGATCCCCAGGGGTGCCCAGAGCATACTTTGGGAACTACTGGCATACAGCCCTCAAGGAGCTGAGTCCAGCAAGAGAGAAGAACATTCACAGGGATATATAGTGTAGTGCTCTAGTAGAGTATAACAATATAATTCTGACTGGGAAGTTCAGCAAAGACTTCAAGAAGGTGTTGCCATTTGAGTTGGACCTTGAAGCATGAGTAGGTATATAACAGAGGAGGTGATGGCTTTCTTGGCTGAGAAACAGCATGAATAGTGGCATGAAACAAGCCCAGTGTTCCTAGAGTATAACCTGCATGAAGGGAAGTTACTGAAGAGAAGTCTGGAAAAGTATAGTGGAAGGACAGACTGTACAGAGCCTTTATTCTGCAGGTGATGTGAAACAATTGTTAGCTGCTACATAACAAATATTAGCTGATGTTTGTGCCCCTACTCTATCTAGGGTAGGCACGATATTAGGAATTTCGTTCACTCACCAACCCACTGAAGCTTTGAGTATTTAATTTGCATACTTGGATCTCTTGGTCTATTATTAAACTGACTCCTATTATTAATACATTTTTTCTGAAGTTCTGAAGTTCTTAGGATTGTAAATGAGGTATTTCCTGAGATACGGATAATAAGATAAAAAGGGGTAAACCACAGAAATCGAGGACCTCTTAGTTTCCTAGAAAGAAGTGGCTGTTCTCTGAACAGTCCCAACAAAGAGGAGCAGCTGGCCTCCTCTTGGCTCCTAAAAGATCTTACTGCTGTCCCCAGTGCTCAAAACTGCTACACTCCCTCGGTAACAGATACTTGACTTCAGAGGTGTCGATTAAAAAGTTTTAGCAGAAATAAAGAAATGGACTAAGACCAAACTCACAAGAGAGAATCAAATGTAGCAACTAAGATTATGAGACATAATTTTTTCAAAGGATAATGGTCTGTGCTTCCTTCTTTGGGTGTTGTATCCTGTGGTTCTGTGGGCTCAGGATACAAATATGACTTGAATATGACTTGAATGGGAAGTATAAAAGAGAGTAAACAGTTCTGGGGGCTCCGTTTCTTTCCTCCTCTGTGACTTCAGTTTGCCCCACCGAGGGAATTGTCTAACAGGGACACCACGTGAGAAACATGAGTTCACTTTTTTATGAGACATATGTGGGTTGGATGCTGAAAGACCTCAAAGCTAGATCCTAGGTAGAGCTAAACCGTTGGTTAGAAACCCTAAAACCGACGGGGCAGGAATGCATAATGATTCATTTTTCTTTTTTTTTTTTAATTTTTATTTATTTGTTTATTTATTTTTGGCTGTGTTGGGTCTTCGTTTCTGTGCGAGGGCTTTCTCTAGTTGTGGCAAGCAGGGGCCACTCTTCATCGCGGTGCGCGGGCCTCTCACTATCGCGGCCTCTCTTGTTGCGGAGCACAGGCTCCAGACGCGCAGGCTCAGTAATTGTGGCTCACGGGCCCAGTTGCTCCGCGGCATGTGGGATCTTCCCAGACCAGGGCTCAAACCCGTGTCCCTTGCATTAAGCAGGCAGACTCTCAACCAGGGCGCCACCAGGGAAGCCCTTATTTTTCACTTAAGACTTATTAATCACATTACTAGTGTTAACACCAGATATGTATCTACACAGCATTTCCCAACTTTTATTATACTAAGATCTTAGGTTGATGATCTACTTAGCACTCAACAACACTGGAACCCCAGTGTTGCATAGATATATGCAAGTCTAAGATATTTGTATACACTTGGGTGTGTATTAGGCCATTAAAAGGCTTCCAGGGAATTCTCCACCTCTTTAAGCCGCACCCCTTGGCCCAAAGGGCGGGGAGGAGGGGCTGGAGGCGGGTGGAGGGGGCGGTTTCCTAGGCGACCGCCGAGCAGCAAGTGCGCACGCGTAGAGCCTGGGCCCGGCTGATGCAATCTCCCTCGCGCGAGCTGCGTCTACCGAGAGTAAGGAAGCCGACAGGGACCTGAGCGAGGCCAATCAGCGGCCACAAGGAAGAGTGCGGAAAGGCCCGCCCGCCTGATCCTGCGAGTGACGTTCGGCGGCCCTGAGCTGGTGGCGTAGCCGTCCGCCATCCTTCGTCTCGTCTGCTTGCCTGGAGGCGTCCTGCCTCGGCGCTGGCCCTGCGGCCATTTTGAGCTTCGCTTCCACCCGCCCGCCGGCCCAGCCCTTCCGGTGTCGCTTAGCTGAGGGGCTTTTCCACGGTCCGTCTCTCCTGGCAAGTCGCCGCCGCCGCCTCCGCGGAAGGGCTCCTATCTATGGTGGAGAGGGCTGGAGAGGACTAGGACACCTCCTTTCCGCCAGGATGGATGTCGCCTCGGCCGCCGCGTCCTGTGCCCGCCGTTCCGGACTGTGGTCTGCCGCCCGCGGCCGAAGCCGCTCTCCTCTGTGGCTCTTCTGTTGGCCCGGGGATCGGCCTGGGGCATCAACTCCGCCGCTGGGCAAGGCTGAGACTCTGTAGGCCTTTTGGAGTCCCTTCCGGCCGCCCGCCGCTGAGCTCCGCGTTCCTCCCTGAGAGACTGCCGAGAACGCGGAGATGGAGCCGGCAGCAGACGGATCGCGGGAACGGGCCGCCCCGCTGGCGGACTCCCGGTTCCGGCTGCCCTTCTTCTTCCCTCGGCGCTCGCGACCAGGCACTTCCAAGTTCCCCGCACCTCCTGCCTCGGAACACTCCGGGGATCTCAAACTGGCTTCTTGTCCCCCGCCCGAGGCTCGGCGCAGCTCGTGGATGCAGGTGCTTTCCCAACTCTTCGCGCCGCTCCCCGGCTTGCTTCAGAAGCTGCTGATCTGGAGCCAGCTTTTCGGTGGGATGATTCCGACCAGATGGCTAGATTTTGCTGGAGGCTACAGCGTGCTGAGAGCCCTGAGGGCCCGGGAGGAACCCGCCGCCCCCACGGCGCCGAAATCTCTGAGTTCGCTGCGGCTCGACCCCTCGGCTGACGCGGCCGCCGTTCCCCTCGATTGGCTAGAGGAGGGCATCCACTGGCAGTGCTCGTCCCCAGATCTAGAATTGGAACTTAAAGCCAGGGGAGGAACTTTGGACTCCGCAGCCCACGCTTTTCTCCTAGAGCAGCAGCTGTGGGGAGTGGAGCTCCAAGCCAGTATGTTCTCCGGCCGGGAACTTGGCCCTTCGCCCTCCGGGCCTCTCAACGTTCAGCGCTTAAGCAATGCCAACGTCATCTCCTATTTGCTGAACCCCTCCTATCTGGACTGCCTGCCCCGGGTAGAGCTGAGCTATCAGAGCAGCGTTGGAAGTGGCGAGCTGGTCGATTTCCAGGCGCTGAGCTCAGAGAGCGGCTGCCTGGATGAGGTCCCGTCTCATCCCCAGCCGCTCAACGCGGAGATGGTTCGCGTCTCGTGGCAGGGATGTGCGCCTCTCTCTAGAGAAGGGCTGCCCGAAATCCACCATCTTCGCATGAAGCGGCTGGAATTCCTTCAGCAGGCCAGCAAGGGCCAAGCGTTACCCACCCCTGACCAAGATCATGGCTACCACAGCCTGGAGGAGGAGCACAGCCTGCTCCGGATGGATCTGAAGCACCGCAGAGATAGTGCAACACAGTGTGTTCCCGCTGCTGGAGCCGTTCCGGGAACCGCTCAGGAACCCACTGAGGAGAAAATAGAATTGTTGACTAAAGAGGTTCCCCTTGCTCTGGAAAGACAGGGCACCTCGGAAGGCTGTCTATCTTGTGAGGTTCCTACGGAGCAGGAGCCTGGAGAGGACCAAATAAGTGTAGTTGACTCCTCAGACATAGACGATGACCTTCCCACTTCTGCCAGACCAGCCTGTAGCAACAAATTGATAGATTACATTTTGGGAGGTGCAGCCAGTGACCTGGAAACAAGTTCTGATTCAGAAGGTGAGGATTGGGATGAAGACGCTGAGGATGATGGTTTTGATAGCGATAGCTCACTCTCAGAATCAGACCTTGAACAAGACTCAGAAGGGCTCCACCTTTGGAACTCTTTCTATAGTGTCGATCCTTATAACCCCCAAAACTTCACAGCAACAATTCAGACTGCTGCCAAAATTCTTCCCAGAGACCCTTCTGGCTCAGAGACGGATTTGTCTGACAAGTCTAATCTAGAAAATCCTCCCCAGACTGCAAGCCTTCCTGAGTCTCCTGACCGTAATTCTGGAGAAGAAGATGACTGGGAATCTAGTGCAGATGAAGCAGAGAGTCTCAAACTGTGGAACTCTTTCTGTAATTCCGATGACCCCTACAACCTTCTAAATTTTAAGGCTCCTTTCCAAACATCAGGGAAAAATTGGGAAGGCTGTCGTGACTCAGAGAGGCCATCTGAGTCTATTGTGTCCATTTCTGAGTGTCACACCTTACTTTCCTGTAAGGTGCAACTGTCAGGGAGCCGAGAAAGTGAATGTCCAGACTTGGTACAGGGTGGGGTTCTTTCTGGAGAAAGACACACACACATCCAGAGAAAAAAGGTTTGTTTCTTTCTTTTAACATGCCTGATAATTTGTATTGCCTGTTCTGATGTGGTTAAGGATATCAGCATGATTTTCCTGGAGGCATAACAATGCATATTTTTGAGGAAGGACTGCAAGCTCTTATACTTGGATTGAGAAATGAGCTTCCCCCCCACCCCCCACTTCCCTCATTAGAGTGTTGTTCCTGTCTGAATTGAAGGTGCCATTGTATAGATGTTAGCTGGAAGGTGCTGTTTTCTTTTGGATTGGCAGCTCTGGACTGTTTTCCTCCAAGCTTCCAACTTTTCACTTTTTTTTTAAGAAACAAAAATTAAACCTTGTGTGTACACGATTTAATTCTAGAGCTTGAGAAGATCCTATTATAGCCGTAGAGTTTTAAATGGTAATAAATGTGGTGTTTGCAGACACTTAGTGTTGTAGTTACATGATAACAGTGTCTTCATTCCTGTCCGTTAGAACCCAAAGGGATGATGGTACCAAGTAGCAAGTCATATTTGTCTGGTTGTTTGCCATGAAAGAAAATACTAATTTCAATATTAAAAACTTTTGGACATTTGGGATTTTAATTGACAGTCAAAAACAATACAGAAAATAGTGTTGCTTTTTCTTGAGAAAGCAGTACTAGTTATTATTGGCCAGCTGCAGGTTAATAATCATTTGTAACAATGATGGTCACTTATTTGGTTTTCTTGAGTAGTTGCTTCCTATTCCCAGGCTAGTCTTAAAACTTCAGGGAGCATTTTATTTTACTCTTTCAACACATTGTCAAGTTAACCTTATTTTGGGAGTCTTTTGAATTGCTTTTTTTTCTCTAGTGTTTATTCAGCTGACGTTATTAATTGGAGAGAGATCCCCCCAAACACACAGGGTATCTTTTATTGTGAAGGGAAAGTTTCTTCAGTTACCTTTACTTATATTTGGAAAGAGAAAGGTGTAGGTAAATTATTATTGACCTCAGATTCTGCAGCATCAAAGTTTCAAGTGGAAAGAACCATCCACTGGCTCCAAATGACCAGCTTAATACTTTGAAACTCTTCCAGGGGTAGAAGATGTCCCTAAATGGTGGTAATCTTATGTCTTAGCCATAGAAGCAGAATAAGGCATATTAAAAATTAAATTTCAGTTTACACTTTTGTAAATGCTGTCATCAAAGAGTTTTCCTCTATATTTTTAAAGGGTCCCTGACAAAATGACCTATTTAGTGAATAGGTAAGAAGCGAAGTGGGGCAATGGAAGGAGCACTTGGCACCTGGAGACCTTTGTTCCCCACTCCTGAGTAGTTAGGGCCAAGAGATTTGGGAAGACAGCCAGAGCTAGGAAGTAACTTGACCTCTCATGGCTTTGATTCACTTATTTATCTTATGGAAGTAATAATAATAATAATAACTATTGTATGAATTATTGCACGGTTTAAATGAGGTGAGTAGATAAAACTCACAGTTAGTTGCTTTGCCTTTAAAATGGTAGCTCTTTCTTGTTCAGGGACCTCAGGCCAATCTCATGCCTCCTTTTAGCTTGCTCATTGAATAAGACTGAGATGAGTCAAGGAGATGTGTCTCAACTATTACTATGAACTAGAAGCAACATTTGTAAAAGATTATGCCTGAGATATGGTAAAATTATTTATAGCCTTTGACTACATGCCATTCTTTACGTATATGGGAATAATGGATAGAGCCTACTTCTTAGAATAAGGCTTTCAGATCTGGGAGTTTAAAATGCTTTGCGTCATGGCATAACATGATGCAGATTGTGGAGCCAGACTCAGGGTTTGAATCCTTATTGCATGCATAGAAGCTGTGTGATTTGAACAGGTCAGTTAACCTACCTACCTTGGTTTCCTTATCTGTACAATGGAGATGATAGTAATACATACCCTATAGGGTTGATATGATGCTTAAGTGAGATAAAAATTGCCAAGTACTTTGAAAAGAGCCTGGCATATGATAACCACTATATAAATGTTTGTTGTTGTTATTTATCTTGGTGACACAATGAATGAGTAACACTAGAATGCAATATCTTTTAAGGTATTACATACCTACTAATTGTCCTCGGGGGCATTCCTTGGCCTGATGTAAAGGGAATGAAAGTAGTAGGTCACAGTGGGATTAGCTGATGTAACTATTGAAAGTATTTTAAAACAAGTTTTTACTTTTGGTGTTTGATATCTTAAAAAGAAACTTCTATATTAGAAATTAAGTAGGGATTAAAAGGGACTGTCACTCTTACATGTGATCATGTATATTGTAATATTCTCAATTTCATGTATATGTAGTGATAGCATATTGAGGAGGAATACAAAGAGGGTTTTTATCTTAACTACAGTCTCTCTTATAGTAACATAACTTTAAAGATATGTTAATTTTACTGCAGTTTGTTTACTAAGTAACTCTCTTCTGTATTCTTATTACAAAAGTAATAATATAAGAATAATACTACATATTTATGATTCAAGAATTGGAAAGCACTGAAAAGTGAAATTTTTTTTTGGAAAAAGGAAGAATAGAAATAAGTGACGATCTTGTTAAAGCTTTTGTGTTGTAATAAAAGCATTGACTCCAGGAATATATTTCTGAAATATTTTGTTTGGAAACATTTGTCATTTGGAAGAGTATCACAGAATTGATTTCCCTAAGGATTAAAAAAAGTAAAGATTAATAACATCAGAAGAATTTCACTTACCCATCTGGATTCATTTTTAACACCAAAACTAGGAGGGGGTAGTCTGGGTTTGACTGGATAATGGATGGGGGATGGGACTCTGGGTGTTGTGTGTGTGTGTGTGTGTGTGTGTGTGTGTGTGTGTGTGTGTGTGTTGTGTGAGAGAGAGAGAAGGAGAAAGAGAAAGGAATTAAAGGGACATTTGCCCACTGTTTTATTCAGGTGTCATCTAGTCAGTTAGAACCCTTCCTTTCCTCCCTCCCTCCCTTCCTTCCTCCCTTCATTCCTTCCTTTTGCTTCTGTTATATTTGAGATTAAAATTAGTCTATATCTTTATAGGTAACCTTCCTTGAAGAAGTTACTGAGTATTATATAAGTGGTGATGAGGATCGAAAAGGACCATGGGAAGAATTTGCACGGGATGGATGCAGGTTCCAGAAACGAATTCAAGAAACAGAAGACGCTATTGGATACTGCTTGACATTTGAGCACAGAGAAAAAATGTTTAATAGACTCCAGGAAATGTGCTTCAAAGGACTTAATGTTTTCGAGCAATGTTAAGATGATGTGACAGCCTCTGGCCCTAGCAAACACTACCTCTTACTTGAGAGGTTTCTTTTAAAAACAAAAATTGGCAGCTGTCCTTTGACTTTTTTCTTAGAGGATATGCAACTTGGATCCAGTGACCTAATTTAATATATTTTTTTTTGCAACATATCCCACTCAGAAATGTACAGGTTTGAAGCCAAGCCCTGAAAATGAAGGATGAGATGGTGTGATTTCTAATCCTCCTTTTTTGTTTAGTTGGATTTGTTTTTGAATGTTCTTTGCTTGCTGAAGTGAAAAGGGGACCTCTTATGGTGTAGTTTTGCACTTTGAAAACTTATTTTCTTGGGAAACAATATTTATAGGGTTCGAAGCCCATTTTTCATTCTAATTTAAATTACGTGTGCCTGTCTAAAAACTTTGGGCTCTTTTTTCCCCCTGAACATTCTGAAATTAATGGGCTGTTATGTTTTCTCTATATTTTTTTATTTCAGTAATTTGGCCCTTCTACTTCAAGGCTAAGAAAATAATCTTGTATGTACTACCAACTTAAAGTACATTATCTTGTGTCATTGTGGTTTTTTTTTCTTTCTAAAAATGACTGGTTGAAAATGTGTGGTGGGTTTTTATTTCTGGATTAAGCTCTACCTAGGATATTTCCAAGGACTGCCACAAAACCTATATGTGCAGTACTTTCTGTTACTTTGGGAAAGCTGCATATTTCTGCCAAATTTTAACATCTGATATACTTAATTTCTGTGCAAACTCTTTTTTGAAGAAGATTCTGTATGTTAATTATAGTTCCCACTTGGGTGGTTCTTTGTGTCTTCAACAGGTAGAAATTGTTGTAAAAGACAGCAGAAGTAATAATTGCATCATAGTTGCTTTTAAATTTAAAAGCTTAAAATTTTCCTAGGAAGAAGATAGGAGACATCTCAGAGCAGTTTGGTCTTGTTGTATGTGCTCTCAAAAGAAAACCAGTGTTATTAATATCATGCCTCAGCACTGTCACTTTTAAAACCTGTCAGGATGGCACTGTGAACTTGGAAATGGGCAGTTCTTAATTTTCCAGTTTGAAATGTAAAATGTAGACTTCAGTCAATATCCAAGTTTATGGTGTTCTCCTTTTTTAATAGTGAGAGAAGTAATGGCAAGACCTATAGTTTCAGGAAAGAACTATAGATTTAACAAATAGAAAGTCTTAATATCTTCAGCCCAAAGTTTACTTTTTTTTTTTCCACTTGAAAAGAGACAGTATCTTTAATAAACAAAAGTGACAATGTTCATTTTCCAAAGCAAACTACAAGCAAAAAAAAAAAAAAAAAAAAACTAAAAAGAAATGAGATTTTCCAGATTTACCTTGACCAAAGTTTACTTTTGAATCAAAGTTTCTGCAGTGACTGATTGTGTTTGGTTTATTTAGCTAGTTCTACATGGTGTGCATTTGTTAGGTTGAGGGAATGTTAACCAACTCCTTACTGGTCTATTTTTATTTCATGTGCCTCCTATCACAGGTAATGGAAAACATGAATAGAATAGATGACCTTTTAATTTTGAAGTTGTTCCAGAGTGGGGACAAATTTTTCATCAGAAGTGCTTGCAGGGTTACTACCTCAGTTTATAATCTACCTGGTCATTATTTTATTTGTTTGGTTTGCTCTAAGAACTGCCTCTAGTGTTAATATGTATATATATGTGTATATATATATTCATACGTAAACACACTGAGAGTACAAGTAAAAGTCAGTTTTTTGCAGAGCCCTTCTTCAATGTGGTTTCTGCCCCTGCATTTTAGGTAATCACAGGGAATGCATTTATAGAGTCTGGTATAACACCATGGAAATAAACTAAGTTTCAAACACCAGCTGTGTCAGTTGGAAAGAAGGTGTCACTTGCCTTGAAAAGAAAACTTTGAAAATGTGTAGGCATTCTTTTAAAACCAGACTGAAGTATACTGTTTTCAGAGACTTAGGTTGTGTTTTGTGTTTCTGAAATCTTGCACCTCTGCATATATGAAAATAATGGGATATCTTTACATTTACTGGATTTTGGAGAATTGTTCCCTTGAGATTCCAGCCTCACTACCAGATACGTAAAAGCTTGGTGAAGAGTTCTCGCCTTTACTACCCTCCTTTAAAAGAAGTGATCAGGTGGTGATAAGGACAAAAGGGACCATTTTAAAGTTGGACAAGGGAAGAAACAGAATTCTTACCAGTTTCATTCCGATTCTAGTTGCTGGAACAAAGTTAAACCTTCAGTCTTAAAATCCTTGGAAGTTTTAACTGAACATTTTACACACCTAAAAGTCTTGCAACGGTGCTTTAAGTATCAATGTAGCATATGAAAGGCTTTGTACAGACAAGTAAAATTTCCTTTTCTGAGTGTTCAAATGTGATAACACCATCTTGTCATCTTTAACTTGAAATCAAAACTATCAGATTTTATTTTTTTATAATTTAAGGAAGGTGAAGTTAGGGGACTAGAAGACATCTAAATTGGCTTCTACAGATCCAATGATTTAAATGTAACCAGTTTGTTGGGACTTTATAGCTAAAATTATATTTGTGTATATAACTTAGCTAATCTGTAAATTGTAATAAATATATTTGCAATTATTAAATGTTACAAGATATTTTGGTTCATTTTTATATTGTATTTTACATTATTTTCAGTATTACTGAGCAGGATTTCCAGAATTAAATCAGGTGTTTTTGTAGAAGCACTGTAAACTTCAAAGGTGCTGCACAAATTTATGTGGTTTGAAAAGGTTATGTGACATGGAAATTACACCACACCTAACTGAAGCAGAAGGAATGGTAAGGGGATAAATATTATAATTGTAAACCACATTTTGGTATTAGAAAAGAGAATTTAGTTCTTAAGAGTATGAAATGCCCTTCTTAGAGACTGGGGGTTTGATTCTAAAATTGGCCCCAGCTATGTATTTCTGCTGCAAAGAAAACAGTAAAACTGGGGGCTTCCCTAGTGGCTCAGTGGTTAAAAATCCTCCTGTCAATGCAGGGGACACGGGTTCAAGCCCTGGGCCGGGAAGATCCCACATGCTGTGGAGCAACTGAGCCCATGCGCCACAACTACTGAGGCCCTCACGCCTAGAGCCCGTGCTCCACAACGAGAGAAGCCACAGCAATGAGAAGCCTGCGCACTGCAATGAAGACCCAATACAGCCAAAAATAAAAACAAATTATTAAAAAAAAAAAAAACAGTAAAATAAACAGTATTCACAGAAGCAGTAAATTCATATTCTGGGATTAGCATAGTGTTTCTACTAAGTATCAGGGAATTCTGTTTCTTTATTTTGTGCATTATTATTAAGGATAACCATGGTATTTGTAAGTCATGATGTTATCTCATGATATTGAATAAATGTGATGGTAACATCAGAAAAAACAAACTTATCCTGAAAAAAAGACATTTGGGCTATAGCAAGCCTGTTCATGGACTAAGGCATAATAGCATTCTTAATTTAGGCATTTGGATCTTCCAAGCTAATGAAAAATTATTAAAGGTGTATTTCTGAACTGGAAGGAAAGAAATTAACATTTAGTTGCAGATAAATCAATGTTTAGTACAAATTGAATTGACGGCCCAGGTTATACTTCTATTACCATCTTGGGGTTAATTTAAGCATTTTTGGCTATGTCTCCCCAGGAAGGGGAGAAAATATAATAATAGTCATGTTTACACCAAGCCAGATTTATTGTTGTGACTATCCTGATATCCCTATAGAAGTTGTGCTGTGTTTCTTTTTTATTCTACTTTAATAGAAAGTTTAAAGCAAATATTTAATTGCTGACTCAAATTTTGATAGTTATACACAGATTTGGGAGTTTGTTGGTCTCATTTGGAGACTTCCTTTGGACCCTCCTTTATGTACCTTTTAAAAATAAAAATGGAAATATCTTCATTTTTTTCTCATGTTATTTATAAAAGTAATATAGAGATATAAAGACATCCTGGTACATTCTAAAGGGCAAGTATGTTGCTCAGCATACCTCTTTGAGCTAAGAGACAATTTCTTTTTATGTGCGTGAAGAGGTTTTGATATTTCTTCATTCAACTGATTATGACACGAATGTTGGCTATTTGGAATATACCTACATTGGTTCTTAGGATTCTTATGGACTTAGTTGAATGCTTTGGGCAATACAAAAAACCAGTCTTTTTCTCCCTGGATTTGCTCCATTGAGACTAAGTTTTTATTGGTTAATTATGACTTTAAAATACAAAGGCAGCATGATATCAAGCTCTGCAAAAATAGGTGTAATAAATAGGATAAATAGATCTAACCCTGCTCACTTTGAGGATTCATACAAAACCTATAATGCTTTCAATTAATACATATTAGTGACAGTTTTGACACCAGGGAAGTTAGAAATAATTTTACACGTGGAATGGAGAACATGGTGGAGGTGGTAGTACTGTGTAACAATTTGAGTCACATCATTGTTTTACCATTGGCCGACTCCTTAATTTCACCAGGGAAAGATAGGGGAAACTAGGTTTATGGAAAGTGGGTTGCTTGACCCAGGGAGAGGATACCCTGGAGATCTAATGAGAACATAGGTCTAGAAAGCTGAACTATAAGCGAAGACGCTTTGGAGCAATTTTTCAGGTTTTGTTCTTCAATCCATTACCCCTCCCTTTGTCTCAGTACTATCCTTTTCTTCCACTTTCCTCCTGCCTTTGTTTGCTGAACATTTTATTTTCACGACTGTTTCATAGATCCTTACCAAGAAGAAGAAGGATGAAGACTTTCACAGCAAAAGAACAGCACAATTGCCAGAGGTGTGTTCATTAGCAATACTATCCATCAAGAAGACACATTGCACATTTCCCCACCAAAATGTTAGGTTAATGTATACACTGAGACTGGATTAACTTTAAGAAATATCCCAAAGATGTTTAGGGTCAAAGAAAGAGGTGGTACTAAAGCTGGATTATGCTGCTTTGAGGTAAGCCTGTTTTTCTTAATGGGCTTCACACATTGGCTTTGAAGGCAGAAACCAGAGAGGAGTCCCAGAAGAATTTTGAAAAAGGCTCATCTAGATATATGTTCTGGAATGGTTGTTTTTAAAAACAAATTTCATCATGAGAAGACTGTTTGGATCTCAAATATCATCTCCAAGAGACCTCTGACCACCCTACCCTCCAACCCCTTTTTCCCACTATCTTTACCTTTTAAAATTATATTCACAGCCTAGGACTGTTGCTGGCACATTATACATAGTCAACAGATATTTGTTGAATGAGTTAATAACTTTTCCTAAAGTGAGTTCCCATATAGCCTTTACTGAGAGTTCATCAACACAGCCATGTCTGATTAGAATCCAATGTGCCTCAGCCGTAGATGATACGGAATCACAGAACTGAAGGGTCCTTAGGGAGAAGCTGTAGTAAGCTCTAAATTTGTAGAATGTAATTACAAATTTCAATTGTAATTGAAATTTGTGCTTAGGGATACCGCATCAATTAATTTGAGTGTCATTAACAAGGTGCATGTTAATTTATGAAGTTAATATGTGAGCAAATCAGCTGAGACCTTTCTTTTCCAGAATTAAAGAGTACCAAAGTATTGTACTAGAGAACCAAAGTATTTTTCCCACCGCACCAGAAGTTTCAGTTCTACTCCTTTTTCGGCAGGTTGGCTTTGAGTTTCTAGAGATGCACTGTTGATTCCACCAGATGGCGTGACTTGCCATCTCGGAGTGCCTGACAGATTCCTTTTATTACTAATCTGATGGCTGTTGCTTGCTTGGAGGTCATTCCCTTGGTGTATAAACAAGATGGCAACTGCCCTGCTGTGCCCATTCTAGGCCTGCCTGGCCCATTGTGACTCCACCTTTTAGTGGTAACTACCCATCAATGGGGGCTGTTCCTTATGGGAGAACCAAGATTTGTATTTGAACACAAATAAATGAATTGATTCTTCCTGATCTACATGGAGGAATAATAAAATGAATATGACGATTTAGGAGACGAGGTGAGATATAGGAGGCTGATGTATGGATATTTGCCGGGGTTTTGTATTGGGGTTTTTCTAGTTAGGGTTTTATCTCACTCAACTATTTGTTCAGCATTCAGTTTTCTATTGCATTCCTGTGCATCAGGGCAGTCATTCTCAATGAGAGGAGAGAGGGTGCCACATTGCTTGGAGCATGGGGACTCACTATGCCTGATTACAGCATTATACATGCAACTGGCGTGGAAAGAGGAAAAGAGCCTCAAGAACCATTGGTCTGGGGTTTGTGCTGGTGTTACCTGTTTCCCTCTTAGAGCTAGTAGCCAAGGCCAGGTGGATATCCAGGACTGCTCTTTGGTAGGTTTGGTATTGGCTCCAAGGGGCTGCTCCGATCTGCTTCCAGGTGTGCAGAATGGAGGCCATTACATGTTTGCATACAATTTTCCTGTGCCTGCAGTGACTGAGGCACCTTTCAACCGTATTACTGTGGTGCTTTTCCTTTCTTTTGTTTCTGAGTAGGGAGGGTAGGCGTGTTTTCCCACTTTCAGGAATTTACATGGGAGTTTTTTGTTTGTTTTTAACTTCTGTTTGCCATATTTTCTAGATATTCACCTCTGAACAGATTCCCTTCCCCAGGGCAACCCTACTGAAAGTCACAGCTTGATTGGCCTGGGGGGTGTAACTCAGTACTGTCTGAGAGATGGCAATACTTTTAGAATAATATTGAATTACAGAAGAAAAGTCCTGCTGGGAAGTCATAGGGTTGAAGCAGGTACGTATTCTTGCAATTAATTTCCCAGGCTGTTCCAGATGGGGTGACAGTTACATTAGCTAATGTCCCTTCTTTTTCCCTTTTTCTCATTCAGTCATTAAAAAATTAAATTTATTTAAACTAAACAAAAACAACAACAACGGTTCACCCATTTCTCCCACCCCACCCCCACTTAGTCTCTGGCAAAACCCCATCAGTTATCTGTATCTTTGAGCTTGTTTTTGTTTGTTCAGTTGTTGTTGTTTTAGATTCCACATATAAGAGAGAGTATACGATATTTGTCTTTGTCTGACTTATTTCATTTAGCTCAGTGCCCGAGAGGTCCATCCAGGTTGTCACAAATAGCAAGATTTCATTCTTTCCAGTATCCCTTTTTACCCCTTTCATTTGGCGTAGACCGCCCTCAGGGTGCCTTGGGAATATTTACCTTCTGTCATCAGGTTTCATCTACCCTCTAAAGGCTTCCCTGATGACTCCATCTCTACATCCTCAGAGCTCATTATTGTGTTTTTCAGTATTACAGCGCCCTGTACATGTTCTTATCACTGTTCATCACATTGAATTGTAATTGTGTTTGCAATTCCATTTCTTCCTGTAGATTGTCACCTCTTTCGTGGAGGGGTCCCCAGCGCAGGGACCAGAATGTCTTAGGTGCACAGTATACTTTTCTTTAACTCAAGTGACAATTTCCAGAGCCTCCTTCTCTCAATGAATAGGTTTCCTTACCCCACACAACGGTTGAAATTTATTAATTCAAATTAATTTAATTGCTTTTGTTTCAAAGAAGCAAATAAATGTGTGAAAAGTAATGCAATCTATTGTAAACATTTTTATTTTTAGTACTTGAGGTATTTTTGAGAAGCTAATATTGCTAGTGATGACTTTACACCTAAGGTTTTAAATCAGTTGATGTTATGTCTTCATTACTGATCTTTCAAGTGATAGCATGAGGCTTATTGAAATTAGATCAGTGTTATGAAAGGCACTTCTTCATTCGGCAGGGTATCATTCGTATCCAATTTTCCTGGTTAAGGACTTCTTTTTTTTTCAATCAGCTTATTGAGGTATAATTTACATATAATAAAATTCACCAATTTTAAGTGTAAAATTCAATGAGTTTTGAGAAATGTGTACAGTCATGTAAACACTACCACAGTAAAAATATAAAGCATTTCCATCACTCCAGAAAGTTCCCTCAAGATCATTTCTATTCAACCACCTCCCCAACCTCCAGCTTTCTGCAGCCATTGATCTGCTTTTTATCACTGTTTCACCTTTTCTGGAATTTTGTAAAAATGGTATCATACATACAGTATGTACCTTTTTGTGTCTGGCTTCTCTTATCCAATGTAATGCTTTGAGATTCATCTGTGCTGTTGAGTATATCAGCAGTCCATTCTTTTTTGCTGCTGAGTAGTATTCCATTGTATGATTATGCCACGATTTATTTATTCAGTCACTAGTAGATGGACAGTTGATTTGTTTCAGTTTGTGGCTATGGTGATTAAGGCTGCTATGAACATTTGCATATAAGTGTTTCTGTGGATATACATTTTCATTCCTTTTGGATAAATTCAAGAATGATATTGCTGGATCAAATGGTAAGTATATATGTGTTTAACTTTATAAGAAAACTCCCAGTTTTCCAAAGTGGCTGTACCACTTGGCAGCAAAGTATGAGAGATCCAGTTGTTCCATGCCCTTGCCAACACTTGATGTTGTAAATCTTTTTAAGTTTAGTTATTCGAGTAGGTTTGTAGTGACATCTTATTTTAGTGTAAATTTTCATCTCCTTGATGTTTAATGATATGGTAAAATATGTGTTCAAATCTTTTGTCCAGTTTTTAAACCAAGTTGTGTGTGTGTCTGTAAAATATTTTTTCTTAGTCTGTAGCTTGCCTTTTCATTTTCTTAATGTCATTTGAAGAGCAATATTTTTAATTTTGCAGAAGTCCAATTTATCTATTTTTTCCTCTATGGTCCATGAATTTTTACCCTATCTCATAAATCTTTCCCTAACCCAAGGTCACAAATATTTTTGCTTATTTTTTTTTCTGGAAGTTTTATGCTTTTAATTCTGACATTTAAGTCAATGATCCATTTTGAGTTAACTTTTTTTTTTTTTAATTTTTATTTATTTATGGCTGTGTTGGGTCTTCGTTTCTGTGCGAGGGCTTTCTCCAGTTGCGGCAAGCGGGGGCCACTCTTCATTGCGGTGCGCGGGCCTCTCACTATCGCGGCCTCTCTTGTTGCGGAGCACAGGCTCCAGACGCGCAGGCTCAGTAATTGTGGCTCATGTGCCTAGTTGCTCCGCGGCATGTGGGATCTTCCCAGACCAGGGCTCGAACCCGTGTCCCCTGCATTGGCAGGCAGATTCTCAACCACTGCGCCATCAGGGAAGCCCCTGAGTTAACTTTTGTATATGGTATGAAGTAAGGGTTGAGACTCACGTTTTTGCACACAGATATTAAATTGTTGAAAGGTAACCTTGGCACCATTGTTAAAACTCAATTGAAAATATACTTGAGTCTATTTCTGGACCCTCTATTCTATTTCAATGATCTGTATCTCTGTCCTTACATAAATGCTACACTGTCTTGATTACTGTTAACATTATAGTAAGTATTGTAAATCACTTTGTTCTTTTTCAACATAGTTTTGGCTGTTGTTGGTCCTTTGCATTTGTCTTTGAATTTTAGAAGCAGCTTATTAATTCTACCAAAAAAACCCCCAAACTTACTAGGGTATTGAATGGGATTGCACTGACTTTATAGACTGACTTTACAGTGTTGACATCTTAGCAATATTGAGTCTTCTGATCCATAAACACACTACATCTCTCCATTTATTGGGGTTTTAAAAAATTTCTATCAACAATGTTTCATAGATTTTCATATACACTTATGAAATATATGAAATACATGTATTTATTTTTGTATATTGATCTTGTATCCTGTGATCTTAGAATTTTTTACATAGATGATCACATGTAAAATGTAGATGATGTAGATGATCACATTTTAGAATATTAACAGTATATTCCTTTTATTTCTTTTTTCTTGTCTTATTGTACTGGCTAGGATATTTAGTACATTTAAAAAAATTCCCTCAGGTTTTCTTTTTTTTTTTAATATTTATTTACTTATTTATTTGGTTGCATTGGGTCTTAGTTGCAGCAGGCGGGCTCCTTTAGTTGTGGCTCACGGGCTTCTTTAGTTGTGGCTTGTGGGCTCCTTAGTTGTGGCTCACTGTCTCTTTAGTTGCGGCATGTGAACTCCTAGTTGCAGCATGCATGTGGGATCTAGTTGCTTGACCAGGGATCTAACCCGGGCCCCCTGAATTGGGAGCACGGAGTCTTAACCACTGGCGCCACCAGGGAAGTCCCTTTAGTACGTTTTTGAATAGAAGCAGCGAGAGCAAACATCCTTGCCTGATCATTAGGACTGATGATGTCTTCTCTTTCATTCCCAAAGTTGGTAATTTATGTCTTTTTTCTCTCTTATCAGTCTGTCAAGAGGTTTATCAATTTTACTGATCTTAAAAAAACCAGCTTTTGGTTTCATTGATTTTTTTCTCTATTGTTTTTTTTTTTTTTACTTTGCTCTATTTTGTGTTCTGGTCCACTGATTTCTGATTTGTAGTCTTTTTCCTTCTTTCACATTCTTTGGGTTTGATTTAATTGTCTTTTTCTAATTTCTTAAGGCGGAACTTAAACCACTGATTCAAAATCTTTCTTTTCTTCTAATGTAAGTACCCAATGCTACAAATTTCCCTATAAACACTGCTTTAGCTGTTTCTCAAATGTGTTTACATGTTGTGTTTTCATTTTCATACAGTTCCAGATATTTTCTAAAATTTCCCTTGTGCTTTCTTCTATGAACCATGTTTGAAGTGTGTTAACTTTCAAATATTTGGGAATTTCCAAAATTTCTTGTTGATTTCTAATTTAATTGCACTGTGGATAGAGAACATACTTTGTCTGATTTTAATCCTTTTACATTTATTAAGACTTGTTTTATGCCCAATCATGTGTCTATCCTATAGAATGTCCCATATATATTTGACCAAAAAAAAGGGTATTTTTAAAAAAAATATAAACCAGCTTTTTAAAAAAATTAATTTATTTTTGGCTGTGTTGGGTCTTTTTTTTAAAAATAAATTTATTTATTTATTTATTTTTGGCTTGTTGGGTCCTCACTGCTGAGCGCGGGCCTTCTCTAGTTGTGATGAGTGGGGGCTACTCTTCATTGTGGTGTGCTGGCCTCTCAAAGTGGTGGCTTATCTTGTTGAGGAGCATGGGCTTTAGGTGTGTAGGCTTCAGTAGTTGTGGCATGCAGGCTCAGTAGTTGTGGCTTGCGGGCTCTATAGCGCAGGCTCAGTAGTTGCTGCGCACAGGCCTAGGTGCTCCGCAGCATGTGGGATCTTCCTGGACCAGGGCTCGAACCCATATCCCCTGCACTGGCAGGCAGATTCCTAACCACTGCGCCACTAGAGCAGTCCCTGTGTTGGGTCTTTGTTGCTGCACACAGGCTTTCTCTAGTTGCGGGGAGTGGGGGCTACTCTTCATCGCAGTGCGTGGGCTTCTCATTACGGTGGCTTTTCTTGTTGCAGAGCACGGGCTCTAGGTGTGCGGGTTTCAGCAGTTGTAGTTCACGGGCTCTAGAGTGCAGGCTCAGTAGTTTTGGCACACGGACTTACTTGCTCCGCGGCATGTGGGATCTTCCAGGACCAGGGCTTGAACCCGTGTCCCCTGCACTGGCAGGCGGATTCTTAACCACTGCGCCACCAGGGAAGTCCAAAAAGTGTGTTCTGATGTTGCAGGGTGACATGTTTTCTATGTGTCAGTTAGGTCAAGCTGGTTGATAGTGCTGTTCAAGTTCTCTATATACTCACTGATTTTCTATCTAGTTGTTTTATCAATTATTGAGAGAGGTGTATCAAAATCACCAACTATAATTGTGTTTTTTTTTAAATAAATTTATTTATTTATTTATTTTTGGCTGTGTTGGGTCTTCGCTTCTGTGCAAGGGCTTTCTCTAGTTGCGGCGAGCGGGGGCCACTCTTCATCGCGGTGCGCGGGCCTCTCGCTGTCGCGGAGCACAGGCTCCAGACGCGCAGGTTCAGTAGTTGTGGCTCACGGGCCTAGTCGCTCCGTGGCATGTGGGATCTTCCCAGACCAGGGCTCGAACCCGTGTCCCCTGCATTGGCAGGCAAACTCTCAACCACTGCACTACCAGGGAAGCCCTATAACTGTTGAATTGACTGTTTTATTTCTGCCTTCACTACTGTCATTATTTTGTTAAGACAATTTTTTAGAACAGTTTAAAGTTCACAGCAAAATTGAGAGGAAGTTACAGAGATTTCCCATATGTCCCCTGCCCCCGCCCCCCCGGATGCACAGCCTCCCCCAGCATCAGCATCCCCAGAGTGTGGACATTTGTTACAAATGATGAACCTAGGCCGACATGTCATAATCACTTAAAGCTCACAGTTTACATCAGTGTCATTCTGAGTGTTGTATGTTCCGTGGGTTTGGACAAATGTAAAATGTCATGAATCCACCATAATAGTATCACACAGAATAGTTCCACTGCCCTAAAAAATCCTCTGTGCACCCATCCCCCATATTCATCCCTCCCTCCCCTTCCCCAGGCTCTGGCACCACTGATCTTTTTACTTTCTCCATAGTTTTACCTTTTCCAGAATGTCCTATAGTTGAAATCCTCTTCAGATTGGCTTCTTTGACTTAGTAATATGCATTTAAGGTTTCTCCATATTTTTTTCATGGCTTGATAGCTCATTTCTTTTTGGCCTTGAATAATATCCCATTGTCTGAATGTACCATAGTTTATTTATTCATCACTGAAGGACATCTTTTGGTTGCTTCTGTTTGGCAATTATGAATAAAGCTGCTATACACATCTTTGTGCAGGTTTTTGTGTGCACATAAGTTTTCATTTCCTTTGGATAAACACCAAGGAGTGTGATTGTTGGATTGTCTGGTAAAACTATGTTTAGTTTTTTAAGAAATCACCAAAATGTCTTCTGAAGTGGCTGCACCATTTTTGCGTTCCCGCCAGCAATGAATGAGAGTTCCTGTCGCTCCACATCCTCACCAGCCTTTCATGTTGTCAGTGCTCTGGGTTTTGGCCATGCTAATAGGTGTGGAGTGGTGTCTCATTGTTGTTTTACCTTGCATTTCCCTGATGACATATGATGTGGAGCATCTTTTCACGTGCTTATTTGCCATCTGTATGTTTTCTCTTTTTTTTGGATTTTATTTTATTTATTTTTTATACAGCAGGTTCTTATTAGTTATCTATTTTATACATATTAGTATATATACGTCAATCCCAATCTCCCAATTCATCCCACCACCACCACCCATCCCCACCACTTTCTCCCCTTGGTGTCTATACGTTTGTTCTCTACATCTGTGTCTCTATTTCTGCCCTGCAAACCGATTCATCTGTACCTTTTTTCTAGGTTCCACATATATGCTTTAATATACGATATTTGTTTTTCTCTTTCTCACTTACTTCACTCTGTATGACAGTCTGTAGATCCATCCACGTCTCTACAAATGACCCAATTTCGTTCCTTTTTATGGCTGAGTAATATTCCACTGTATATATGTACCACAACTTCTTTATCCATTCGTCTGTCGATGGGCATTTAGGTTGCTTCCATGACCTGGCTATTATAAATAATGCTGCAATGAACATTGTGATGCCTGTCTCTTTTTGAATTATGGTTTTCTCAGGGTATATGCCCAGTAGTGGGATTGCTGGATCATACAGTAATTCTATTTTTAGTTTTTTAAGGAACCTCCATACTGTTCTCCATAGTGGCTGTATCAATGTACATTCCCAACAACAGTGCAAGAGGGTTCCCTTTTCTGCACACCCTCTCCAGCATTTGTTGTTTATAGATTTTCTGATGATGCCCATTCTAACTGGTGTGAGGTGATACCTCATTGTAGTTTTGATTTGCATTTCTCTAATAATTAGTGATGTTGAGCAGCTTTTCATGTGCTTCTTGGCCATCTGTATGTGTTCTTTGGAGAAATGTCTATTTAGGTCTTCTGCCCATTTTTGGATTGTGTTGTTTTTTTTTTTTAATATTGAGCTGCATGAGCTGTTTATATATTTTGGAGAAAAATCCTTTGTCCTTTGATTCATTTGCAAATATTTTCTCCCATTCTGAGTGTCGTGTTTTTGTCTTGTTTGTAGTTTCCTTTGATTTGCAAAAGCTTTTAAGTTTCATTAGGTCCCATTTGTTTATTTTTTGTTTTTATTTCCATTACTCTAGGAGGTGGATCATAAAAGATCTTGCTGTGATTTATGTCAAAGAGTGTTCTTCCTATGTCTTCCTCTAAGAGTTTTATAGTGTCCAGTCTTACATTTAGGTCTCTAATCCATTTTCAGTTTATTTTTGTGTATGGTGTTAGGGAGCGTTCTAATTTCATTCTTTTATATGTAGCTGTCCAGTTTTCCCAGCACCACTGTTTTTTTTTTTTTTTTACAGGATAGGTTCACATATATTTTTCTTTAATTTTAGAAATTTATATAGTTGTTTTTATTTATTTATTTATTTATGGCTGTGTTGGGTCTTCGTTTCTGTGTGAGGGCTTTCTCTAGTTGTGGCAAGCGGGGGCCACTCTTCATCGCGGTGCATGGGCCTCTCACTATCGTGGCCTCTCTTGTTGCGGACCACAGGTGCCAGACGCGCAGACTCAGTAATTATGGCTCACGGGCCCAGTTGCTCTGCGGCATGTGGGATCTTCCCAGACCAGGGCTCGAACCCGTGTCCCATGCATTGGCAGGCAGACTCTCAACCACTGTACCACGAGGGAAGCCCCCAGCGCCACTTATTGAAGAGACTGTCTTTTCTCCATTGTATATTCTTGCCTCCTTTATCAAAAATAAGGTGACCATATGTGTGTGGGTTTATCTCTGGGCTTTCTATCCTGCTCCATTGATCTATATTTCTGTTTTTGTGCCAGTACCATACTGTCTTGATTACTGTTGCTTTGTAGTATAGTCTGAAGTCTGGGAGCCTGATTGATTCCTCCAGCTCTGTTTTTCTTTCTCAAGATTGCTTTGGCTATTAGGGGTCTTTTGTGTTTCCATACAAATTGTGAAATTTTTTGTTCTAGTTCTGTGAAAAATGCCATTATAGTTTGATAGGGATTGCATTGAATCTGTAGATTGCTTTGGGTAGCATAGTCATTTTCACAATGTTGATTCTTCCAATCCAAGAACATGGTATATCTCTCTATATGTTTGTATCATCTTTAATTTTTTTCATCAGTGTCTTATAGTTTTCTGCATACAGGTCTTTTGTCTCCTTAGGTAGGTTTATTCCCAGGTATTTTTTTTAAAATTAATTTATTTATTTTTGGCTGTGTTGGGTCTTCATTTCTGTGTGAGGGCTTTCTCTAGTTGCAGCAAGTGGGGGCCACTTTTCATCATGGTGCGCGGGCCTCTCACTATCGCAGCCTCTCTCGTTGCAGACCACAGGCTCCAGACGCACAGGCTCAGTAGTTGTGGATCATGGGCCTAGTTGCTTCGCGGCATGTGGGATCTTCCCAGACCAGGGCTCGAACACGTGTCCCATGCATTGGCAGGCAGATTCTCAACCACTGCGCCACCAGGGAAGCCCATTTTATTCTTTTTGTTGCAGTGGTAAATGGGATTGTTTCCTTAATTTCTCTTTCAGATTTTTCATCATTAGTGTATAGGAATGCAAGAGATTTCTGTGCATTAATTTTGTATACTGCTGTTATCCTGTATTAGCTATAGTAGTTTTCTGGTAGTATCTTTAGGATTCTCTATGTATAGTATCATGTCATCTGCAAACAGTGACGGTTTTACTTCTCCTTTTCCAATTTATATTCCTTTTATTTCTTTTTCTTCTCTGATTTCTGTGGCTAAAACTTCCAAAACTATGTTGAATAATAGTGGTGAGAGGGACAGCCTTGTCTTATTCCTGATCTTAGAGGAAATGGTTCCAGTTTTTCCCCACTGAGAATGATGTTAGCTGTGGGTTTGTCATATATGGCCTTTATTATGTTGAGGTAAGTTCCCTCTATGCCTACTTTCTGGAGGGTTTTTTATCATAAATGGGTGTTGAATTTTGTCAAAAGCTTTTTCTGCATCTATTGAGATGATCATATGGTTTTTCTCCTTCAATTTGTTAATATGTTTTATCACATTGATTGATTTGCATATATTGAAGAATCCTTACATTCCTGGGATAAACCCCACTTGATCATGGTGTATGATCCTTTTAATGTGCTGTTGTATTCTGTTTGCTAGTATTTTGTTGAGGTTTTTTGCACCTGTATTCATCAGTGATATTGGCCTGTAGTTTTCTTTCTTTCTGACTTCTTTGTCTGGTTTTGGTATCAGGGTGATGGTGGCCTCGTAGAATGAATTGGGGGGTGTTCTTTCCTCTGCTATATTTTGGAAGAGTTTGAGAAGGATAGGTGTTAGCTCTTCTCTAAACGTTTGATAGAATGTGCCTGGGATGCCATCTGGTCCTGGACTTTTGTTTGTTGGAAGACTTTTAATCACAGTCTCAATTTCAGTGCTTTTGATTGGTCTGTTTATATTTTCTATTTCTTCTAGGTTCAGTCTTGGAAGGTTGTGCTTTTCTAAGAATTTGTCCATTTTTCCAAGGTTGTCCATGTTACTGGCATATACTTGCTTGTAGTAATCTCTCATGATCCTTTATATTTCTGCAGTGTCAGTTGTTACTTCTCCTTTTTCATTTCTAATTCTATTGATTTGCGTCTTCATTTTTTTCTTGATGAGTCTGGCTAATGGTTTATCAATTTTGTTTATCTTCTCAAAGAACCAGCTTTTAGTCTTATTGATCTTTGCTACTGTTTCCTTCATTTCTTTTTCATTTATTTCTGATCTGATCCTTATGATTTCTTTCCTTCTGCTAACTTTGGGGGTTTTTAGTTCTTCTTTCTCTAATTGCTTTAGGTGTAAGGTTAGGTTGTTTATTTGAGATGTTTGTTGTTTCTTGAGGTAGGATTGTATTGCTATAAACTTCCCTCTTAGAACTGCTTTTGCTGCATCCCATAGGTTCTGGGTCATCGTGTTTTCATTGTCATTTGTTTCTAGGGATTTTTTGATTTCCTCTTTGATTTCTTCAGTGATCTCTTGGCTATTTAGTAGTGTAATCTTTAGCCTCCATGTGTTTGAATTTTTTACATATTTTTTCCTGTAATTGATATCTAGTCTCATAACGTTGTGGTCAGAAAAGATACTTGATATGATTTCAATTTTCTTAAATTTACCAAGGCTTGATTTGTGACCCAAGATATGACCTATCCTGGAGAATGTTTCATGAGCACTTGAGAAGAAAGTGTATTCTGTTGTTTTTGGATGGAATGTCCTATAAATATCAATTAAGTCCATCTTGTTTAATGTGTCATTTAAAGCTTGTGTTTCCTTATTTAATTTCATTTTGGATGATCTGTCCATTGGTGTAAGTGAGGTGTTAAAGTCCGCTACTATGATTGTGTTACTGTCGATTTCCCCTTTTATGGCTGTTAGTATTTGCCTTATGTATTGAGGTGCTCCTATGTTGGCTGCATAAAGATTTACAATTGTTATATTTTCTTCTTGGATTGATCCCTTGATCATTATGTAGTGTCCTTCTTTGTCTCTTGTAATAGTCTTTATTTTAAAGTCTATTTTTCTGATATGAGAATTGCTACTCCAGCTTTCTTTTGATTTCCATTTGCAAGGAATATCTTTTTCCATCCCCTCACTTTCAGTCTGTATGTGTCCCTAGGTCTGAAATGGGTCTCTTGTAGACAGCATATATATGGTCTTGTTTTTGTATCCATTCAGCCAGTCTTTGTCTTTTGGTTGGAGCATTTAATCCACTTACATTTAAGGTAGTTATCGAAATGTATGTTCCTATTTCCATTTTCTTAATTGTTTTGGGTTTGTTATTGTAAGTCTTTTCCTTCTCTTGTGTTTCCTGCCTAGAGAAATTCCTTTGGCATTTGTTGTAAAGCTGGTTTTGTGGTGCTGCATTCTCTTAGCTTTTGCTTTTCTGTAAAGTTTTTAATTTCTCCATCAAATCTGAATGAGATCCTTGCTGGGTAGAGTAATCTTGGTTGTAGGTTTTTCCCTTTCATCACTTTAAATGTGTCCTGCCACTCCCTTCTGGCTTGCAGAGTTTCTGCTGAAAGATCAGCTGTTAACCTTATGGGGATTCCCTTGTATGTCATTTGTTGTTTTTCCTTGCTGCTTTTAATATTTTTTCTTTCTATTTAATTTTTGATAGTTTGATTAATATATGTCTTGGCATGTTTCTCCTTGGATTTATCCTGTATGGGACTCTCTGCGCTTCCTGGGCTTGACTGACTATTTCCTTTCCCATATTAGGGAAGTTTTCAACTATAATCGCTTCAAATATTTTCTCAGTCCCTTTCTTTTTCTCTTCTTCTGGGACCCCTATAATTCGAATGTTGGTGCGTTTAATGTTGTCCCAGAAGTCTCTGAGACTGTCCTAAATTCTTTTCATTCTTTTTTCTTTATTCTGCTTTGCGGTAGTTATTTCCACTATTTTATCTTCCAGGTCACTTATCTGTTCTTCTGCCTCAGTTACTCTGCTATTGATTCCTTCTAGAGAATTTTAAATTTCATTTATTGTGTTGTTCATCATTGTTTGTTTGCTCTTTAGTTCTTCTAGGTCCTTGTTAAACGTTTCTTGTATTTTCTCCATTCTGTTTCCAAGATTTTGGATCATCTTTACTAACATTACTCTGAATTCTTTTTCAGATAGACTGCCTATTTCCTCTTCATTTGTTTGGTCTGGTGGGTTTTTACCTTGCTCCTTCATCTGCTGTGTGTTTCTCTGTCTTCTCATTTTGCTTAACTTACTATGTTTGGTGTCTCCTTTTCTCAGGCTGCTGGTTCGTAGTTCCCATTGTTTTTGGTGTCTGCCCCAGTGCGTAAGGTTGTTTCAGTAGGTTGTGTAGGCCTCCTTGTGGTGGGGACTGGTGCCTGTGTTCTGGTGGATGAGGCTGGATATTGTCTTTCTGGTGGGTAGAACCTTGTCCGGTGGTGTGTTTTGGGGTGTCTGTGAACTTCTTATGATTTTAGGCAGCCTCTCTGCTAATGGGTGGGGTTGTGTTCCTGTCTTGCTAGTTGTTTGGCATAGGGTGTCCAGCACTGTAGCTTGCTGGTCGTTGAGTGGAGCTGGGTCTTAGCGTTGAGATGAAGATCTCTGGGAGAGCTTTCGCCATTTGATATTACATGGGGCCGGGAGGTCTCTGGCAGACCAATGTCCTGAACTCGGCTCTCCCACCTCAGAGGCACAGGCCTGACACCCAGCCGGCGCACCAAGACCCTGTCAGCCACACAGCTTAGAAGAAAAGGGAGAATTAAAAAAAGAAAGAAAGGAAAAAATAAAATAAAGTTATTACAAAATAAAAATGTTTTTTAATTATTAAAAATAAAAAAATTAAAAAGTAATAAAAAAAAGAAAGAAAGAAGAGAGCAACCAAACCAAAAAACAAATCTGCCAATGATAACAAGTGCTAAAAACTATTAAAAAAACAAACAAACAAACAAACAACGGACAAACAGAACCCTAGGACAAATGGTAAAATCAAAACTATACAGACAAAATCACAAAGTCCACCTCCTCAATTTGGGATGATTCATTGTCTATTCAGGTATTCCACAGATGCTGGGTACATCAAGTTGATTGTGGAGATTTAATCTGCTGCTCCTGAGGCTGCTGGGAGAGATTTCCCTTTCTCTTCTTTGTTCGCACAGCTCCTGGGGTTCAGCTTTGGATGTGGTCCCGCCTCTGCGTGTAGGTCACCTGAGGGCGTCTGTTCTTCGCTCAGACAGGACAGGGTTAAAGGAGCAGCTGATTCGGGGGCTCTGGCTCACTCAGGCCGGGGGGAGAGAGAGGGATATGGAGTGCGGGGCGAGCCTGTGGCGGCAGAGGCCGGCGTGACATTGCACCAGCCTGAGGTGCGCCGTGTGTTCTCCCGGGGAAGTTGTCCCTGGATCATGGGACCCTGGCAGTGGCGGGCTGCACAGGCTCCCAAGAAGGGAGGTGTGGATAGTGACCTGTGCTTGCACACAGGCTTCTTGGTGGCAGCAGCAGCAGCCTTAGCGTCTCATGCCCATCTCTGGGGTCCGTGCTGACAGCCGCGGCTGGTGCCCGTCTCTGGAGGTCATTTAGGTGGTGCTCTTCCTTCTGTGGGCAGACAGGGAAGGAATCCCCTCTCCTCGCGCACCCCGAAACAATAGTCTCTTGGCTCTTCGGCAGTTCCAGACTTTTTCCCGGACTCCATCCCGGCTAGCTGTGGTGCACTATCCCCCTTCAGGCTGTGTTCATGCAGCCAACCGCAGTCCTCTCCCTGGGACCTGACCTCTGAAGCCCGAGCCTCAGCTCCCAGCCCCCACCAGCCCCAGTGGGTGGGCAGAGAAGCCTCTCAGGCTGGTGAGTGCTGCTTGGCACCGATCCTCTGTGCAGGAATCTTTCCACTGTGCCCTCTGCACCCCTGTTGCTGCGCTCTTCTCCATGGCTCTGAAGCTTCCCCCCTTTCACCCCCCTCCCCCCACCATCTCTGCCAGTGAAGGGGCTTCCTAGTTTGTGGAAACTTTTCCTCCTTCACAGCTCCCTCCCAGAGGTGCAGGTCCCGTCCCTATTCTTTTGTCTGTTTTTTCTTTTTTCTTTTGCCCTACCCAGGGACGTGGGAAGTTTCTTGCCTTTTGGGAAGTTTGAGGTCTTCTGCCAGTGTTCGGTAGGTGTTCTGCAGGAGTTGTTCCACATGTAGATGTATTTCTGATGTATTTGTGGGGAGGAAGGTGATCTCCGCTTCTTACTCCTCCATCATCTTGACCTTAGCCTGTTGGAAGATTTTTAATCACAGTTTCAGTTTTATTACTTGTGATTGGTCTGTTCATATTTTCTGTTTCTTCCTGGTTCAGTCTTGGAAGGTTATACCTTTCTAAGAATTTGTCCATTTCTTCCAGGTTGTCGATTTTATTGGCATACAGTTGCTTGTAGTAGTCTCTTATGATGCTTTGTATTTCTGCGGTATCCATTGTAACTTCTCCTTTTTCATTTCTAATTTTATTGATTTGAGTCCTCTCCCTCTCTTTCTTGATGAGTCTGGTTAAAGGTTTATCAATTTTGTTTATCTTCTCAAAGAACGAGCTTTTACTTTTATTGATCTTTGCTATTGTTTTCTTTGTTTCTATTTCATTTATTTCTGCTCTGATCTTTATGATTTCTTTCCTTCTACTAACTTTGGGTTTTGTTTGTTCTTCTTTCTCTAGTTCCTTTAGGTATAAGGTTAGATTGTTTATTTGAGATTTTTCTTGTTTCTTGGGGTAGGATCGTATTGCTATAAACTTCCCTCTTAGAACTGCTTTTGCTGCATCCCATAGGTTTTGGATCATTGTGTTTTCGTTGTCATTTGTCTCTAGGGATTTTTTGATTTCCTCTTTGATTTCTTCAGTGATCTCTTGGTTATTTAGTAACGTATTGTTTAGTCTCCATGTGTTTGGTTTTTTTACTTTTTTCCCCCTGTAATTGATTTCTAATCTCGTAACGTTGTGGTCGGAAAAGATGCTTGATATGATTTCAATTTTCTTAAATTTACTGAGGCTTGATTTGTGACTCAGGATGTGATCTATCTTGGAGAATGTTCCGTGTGCACTTGAGAAGAAAGGGTAATCTGCTGTTTTGGATAGAATGTCCTATAAATATCAATTAAATCTATCTGGTCTATTGTGTCATTTAAAGCTTGTGTTTCCTTATTAATTTTCTGTTTGGGTGATCTGTCCGTTGGTGTAAGTGAGGTGTTAAAGTCCCCCACTATTATTGTGTTACTGCTGATTTCCTCTTTTATAGCTGTTAGCAGTTGCCTTATGTATTGAGGTGCTCCTGTGTTGAGTGCATATATATTTATAATTGTTATAGCTTCTTCTTGGATTGACCCCTTGATCATTATGTAGTATCCTTCCTTGTCTCTTGTAACATTCTTTATTTTAAAGTCTGTATTATCTGATATGAGTATTGCTACTCCAGCTTTCTCTCGATTTCCATTTGCATGGAATATCTTTTTCCATCCCCTCACTTTCAGTCTGTATGTGTCCCTAGGTTTGAAGTGGGTCTCTTGTAGACAGCATATATATGGGTCTTGTTTTTGTATCCATTCAGCAAGCCTGTGTCTTTTGGTTGGAGCATTTAATCCTTTCACATTTAAGGTAATTATCAATATATATGTTCCTATTACCATTTTCTTAATTGTTATGGGTTTGTTTTTGTAGGTCCTTTTCTTCTCTTGTGTTTCCCACTTAGAGAAGTTCATTTAGCATTTCTTGCAGAGCTGGTTTGGTGGTGCTGAATTCTGTTGGCTTTTGCTTGTCTGCAAAGCTTTTGATTTCTCCACTGAATCTGAATGAGATCCTTGCCGGGTAGAGTAATCTTGGTTGTAGGTTCTTCCCTTTCATCACTTTAAGTATATCATGCCACTCCCTTCTGGCTTGTAGAGTTTCTGCTGAGAAATCAGCTGTTAACCTTATGGGAGTTCCCTTGTATGTTATTTGTCATTTTTCCCTTGCTGCTTTCAATAATTTTTCTTTGTCTTTAGTTTTTGTCAGTTTGATTCCTATGTGTCTCAGCATGTTTCTCCTTGGGTTTATCCTGCCTGCAACTCTCTGTGCTTCCTGGACTTGGGTGGCTATTTCCTTCCCCATATTAGGGAAGTTTTTGACTATAATCTCTTCAAATATTTTCTCGGGTCCTTTCTCTCTCTCTTCTCCTTCTGGGACCCCTATAATGCGAATGTTGGTGCGTTTAATATTGTCCCAGAGGTGTCTCAGGCTGTCTTCATTTCTTTTCATTCTTTTTTCTTTATTCTGTTCCGCAGCAGTGAATTCCACCATTCTGTCTTCCAGGTCACTTATCTGTTCTTCTGCCTCAGTTATTCTGCTATTGATTCCTTCTAGTGTATTTTTCATTTCAGTTATTGTATAGTTCATCTCTGTTTGTTTGTTCTTTCATTCTTCTAGGTGCTTGTTCTTTAATTCTTCTAGGTCTTTGTTGAACATTTCTTCCATCTTCTTGATCTTTGCCTCCATTCTTTTTCTGAGGTCCTGGATCATCTTCACTATCATTATTCTGAATTCTTTTTCTGGAAGGTTGCCTATCTCCACTTCATTTAGTTGTTTTTCTGGGGTTTTATCTTGTTCCTTCATCTGGTACATAGCCCTCTGCCTTTTCATCTTGTCTATCTTTCTGTGAATGTGGTTTTCCTTCCATAGGCTGCAGAATTGTAGTTCTTCTTGCTTCCGCTGTCTGCCCTCTGGTGGATGAGGCTAACTAAGAGGCTTGTGCAAGCTTCCTGATGGGAGGGACTGGTGGTGGGTAGAGCTGGCTATTGCTCTGGTGGGCAGGGCTCAGTAAAACTTTAATCCACTTGTCTGCTGATGGTTAGGGCTGGGTTCCCTCCCTGTTGGTTGTTTGGCCTGAGGTGACCCAGCACTGGAGACTACCTGGCTCTTTGGTGGGGCTAATGGCAGACTCTGGGAGGGCTCACACCAAGGGGTACTTCCCAGAACTTCTACTGCCAGTGTACTCATCCCCACAGTGAGCCACAGCCACCCCCCACCTCTGCAGGAGACCTTCCAACACTAGCAGGTAGGTCTGTTTCAGTCTCCTATGGGGTCACTGCTTCTTCCCCTGGGTCCTGATGTGCACACTACTTTGTGTGTGCCCTCCAGGAGTGGAATCTCTGTTTCCTCCAGTCCTGTCAAAGTCCTGCAATCAAATCCCAATAGCCTTCAAAGTCAGATTCTTTAGGAATTCCTCCTCCTGTTGCTGGACCCCCAGGTTAGGAAACCTGACTTGGGGCTCAGAACCTTCATTGCAGTGGGTGAACTTCTCTGGTATAAGTGTTCTCCAGTTTGTGAGTCACCCACCCAGCCATTATGGGATTTGATTTTATTGTGATTGCGCCCCTCCTACCATCTCACTGTGGCTTCTCCTTTGTCTTTGGATGTGGGGTATCTTTTTTGGTGAGTTCCAGTGTCTTCCTGTTGATGATTGTTCAGCTGGTAGTTGTGATTCTGGTGCTCTCTCAAGAGGGAGTGAGTGCATGTCCTTCTACTCCGCCATCTTGAACCAATGCCTTTTTTTTTTTTTTTAAAGGTTGCTCTTTATCTAATGGGTTAAAAGGCTGCCCACTTTGGAACAGCAACATTATTCTTTTTTTTTTTTTTTTTGGCTGTGTTGGGTCTTCGTTGCTGCATGTGAGCTTTCTCTAGTTGCAGTGAGCGAGAACTACTCTTCGTTGCAGTGCATGGGCTTCTCATTGCAGTGGCTTCTCTTGTTGCAGAGCACAGGCTCTAGGTGCACAGGCTTCAATAGTTGTGGTGCATGGGCTCAGTAGTTGTGGCTTGCGGGCTCTAGAGCGCAGGCTCAGTAGCTGTGGTGCACGGGCTTAGTTGCTCCATGGCATGTGGGATCCTTCCAAACTAGGAATTAAAACTGCGTCCCCTGCATTGGCAGGCAGATTCCTAACCACTGCGCCACCATGGAAGCCCCCACTATTGTCAGTTTTTGATTCATGTGTTTTGGGGCCCTTTGCTAGGTGCATACAAATTCATAATTGTTTATATTCCTGATTTTACTTCCTATGGGACATTTGGAAAAGTCTGGAGACATTATTGGTTGTTGCAACTATGGAGATGCTGCTGGCATCTAGTGGGTAGAAGTAGGGATGCTGCTAAATGTCCTACAATGCCTGGGACATCCCTTGCAACAAAGGCTTTATCCAGCCCCAAATGTTATGTTCTGAGGTTGAGAAACACACTTTCTTTAATACTTTATACCCAAAGCTCTAGCAGTTTTTCAAGAATAAACACTTCTCATTTTGGGGGGCAGGGTCTGCTTTGGTTCATTTCCAGAGCCCTGAGGTATTTCTTTTTGGCAACTTTGTCCAGTTTTATGTTTGCTTTTGGTGGAGAGGATTTGACAATCTCTTCATGCCACCATAGCTGTAAGTCTGACCATCCTTTTACTTTTAACTTATCTGTCTTTGTATTTAAAATAGGTTTCTTGTAGACAGTGTATAGTTGGATTTTTTAAATCCAATATGATTATGTCTGCCTTTTAATTGGGAGTATTTAGACCACTTATATTTAATGTTTTGTTTTCTATATGTCCCATCTGATTTCATTCCTTTCTCTCTCTTTTCTTGCCTTCTTTTGGGTTGAGTATTTTTTTGTGATTCCATTTTTTTTTTTTAATTATTATTTATTTATTTATTTATTTAGGGCTGTGTTGGGTCTTCGTTTCTGTGCGAGGGCTTCCTCTAGCTGTGGCAAGCGGGGGCCACTCTTCATCGCAGTGCGTGGGCCTCTCACTATCGCGGCCTCTCTTGTTGCGGAGCACAGGCTCCAGACGCGCAGGCTCAGTAGTTATGGCTCACAGGCCTAGTTGTTCTGCGGCATGTGGGATCTTCCCAGACCAGGGCTCGAACCCGTGTCCCCTGCATTAGCAGGCAGATTCTCAACCACTGTGCCAACAGGGAAGCCCCTTGTGATTCCATTTTATCTTCACTATTGACCTGTTAGTTATACCTCTTTATTTGATTCATTTTTGTGGCTATTGTAATGTTTAAATATATAGGTTAACCCATCAGAGTAGACCTTTAAATAATATTATACCATTTCATGTGTACACACACAC
Organism: Balaenoptera physalus; assembly: GCF_965194825.1. Taxonomy (NCBI): domain Eukaryota; kingdom Metazoa; phylum Chordata; class Mammalia; order Artiodactyla; family Balaenopteridae; genus Balaenoptera; species Balaenoptera physalus. The sequence goes on from NC_138882.1 coordinate 34,825,156, forward strand.
ACACACACACACACACACCTTACAAAGTGTGCTTTCATTTCTTCCCTCCTGTCCCTTATGCTACTGTTGTAATACCTTTATCTTATATGAAGGCTATAAACCTGCAGTGCATTGCTATTATTTTTGCTTTAAATGGTCAATCATATTTTAAAGAGATTGAAAATTGTCTTATCTAGTTCTTAAACTCTTTGAGTTCCTGATTTTGTGCTAGGTTCCTTGGAGTTAAAAATATTAGATGTAGGGGACTTCCCTGGTGGCGCAGTGGTTAAGAATCTGCCTACCAATGCAGGGGACACAGGTTCGAGCCCTGGTCTGGGAAGATCCCACATGCCGTGGAGCAACTAAGCCTGTGTGCCACAACTACTGAGCTTGCGCTCTAGAGCCCGCGAGCCACAACTACTGAGCCCATGTGCCACAACTAATGAAGCCTGCACGCCTAGAGCCCATGCTCTGCAACAAGAGAAGCCACCGCAATGAGAAGCCTGCGCACTGCAATGAAGAGTAAACCCCGCTCACCGCAACTAGAGAAAGCCGGCGTGCAGCAACGAAGACCCAACACAGCCAAAAAAAAAAAAAAATGTTAGATATAGCATTTGTCTCCTCAAGTTAACAGTTTCAGTTTACCTTTTCCCACTAACAATTCTGATATTGCTATTGGGAATATAACCTGGTATTGCTATTGAGATCATAATCATGTGTAATTTATCTAGTCATTTCTTTTTACTTGAGGGGTTAACATACTGGCTTATCATCTGCCTTTGACGCTGATCCTAATGTTATTTCCTCATGATTCTATGTTTCTCTGTACTCTTTCCCAGAACACACACTCTTCTTTGCCTACTCCATCTCATAGGAAGTTTGAAGGATCAGTCCTGTCTGGTTTCCTTCCCAGGGCTCTTTCCAGTGCTATGAAGAGAACCTAGGCGTTGGTCCAGACAGAGTTGGGCTTGAATTCTGGTTTTCCATTTCCACCAGCTGCGTGCTCTTGAGTAAATTACTTGAATTTTAGGGGGGTCATACCTAAAATTTGAATAATAATACCTCTCAGAGCAGTTGGGAGGACTAAATGTATGAAAAGTTCTTAGTACCGCATTTCACACATCATAATAATACCAAACACTCACATCGCGTGTACTATGTGATATATGTATATATCTCCCAGTTTACAGATGAGGGACCTGACGCATAGTAACCTACCCAAGGTTATACAACTAGGGAATGGCAGAAAACTGGGAGTTAAACCCAGATTGGTTCCAGAGTCCATACCTTTAACTATAATTATTCACTCATTCTCTTAGTAAATATTAATAGAAATAGGGTTGGACTTTGAAAAATAAGTACTCTTGATCAAGTGAATGTTGGGGAAAGAGGGAAGTTAAAGGATAGGGAGGTAAAGGACATTTCAAGTAGAAAAAATAGGTTTAGAGAAAAGGTAGAAATGGAAGAATATAGAAAGCATGTTGGAGAAATGAATAATAGGCTGGTCAGGCTGGGTATAGTTTCTATGGGATGGAGGATAAGATTTATTATGCAGGGTCTGAATGATAGAGTACTTTGAAGGCCATGCTAAGAGATTTGGTCTGTTTCATTCTACATAAAGCGTCAAGCCACCAAGGCAGTGACATGGTCAGACTGGTTCTTTTGGAATAGCTCTTGGGTCATTTGGCAGATGGATTGAACTAGAATAGAGAGATCAAGTAGAATGTTCTTATACAAGTATAGGTATGAAGTAATGAGCTCAACCAGAGAGATGGCTAGACTGGAAAGGGGGAGTCATGACCAGCTGACAGGACTCAGTGGCTGGTCAGATGAGGGAGAAGGAGAAATTACAATGGGACAGCTTTACTGTGCTTGGTGACAAGGAGGAAGGTGATGTTTAATAAGCATCTTAAACTCAATTGGCCAAAACAGAACTCATGATTTACACCTTCAAATCAGTTTTCCCTGAGTCCTCTTTATCTCAGAATATAGCAAAATCAACAATCACCCCATTGCTTGGCCCAAAAAACTTAGGGAGTAGTGTGACCAACTGTCCTGGTTTGCCTGGGACTTGTCCTGCTTTTAGCCCTGAAAACCCCATGTCCCAGGAAACTCCTCCATCTCAGGCAAACCGAGATGGTTGGTCATCCTAACCTAGAAGTCACCCTAGATTTCCTTCTATTCCTCACATTCTATATCCAATCAGTTGGATATCCCTCCTTCCAGATATACCCTCTTTCCACCTCCATTGCCACCTGGTCCAAGCTTCATCATGTCCTACCTAGAAGGAGTAGGCAATTGGATACTGTATCTGAAGCTCAAGGGAGAGGTCAGACTCAGATAGAAATTTGGGAACCAGCAGCATGCTGGAGATTGCCTAGGGAGAGTATGTAGAGAGAGTACAAAAGCAGGCCAGGGTAGAGTTTGGATACTCCAACATTTTGAGGTTAAACAAAGGAGAAGTGGTTACCCAAGAAATGAAGAAGGAATAGCCAGTGAAGTGGGAGATAAACCATGGTGTCATGAAAGCCTGGAGAAAAAAAGAACTTCAGGAAGGTTGTGGTGGCCAACTGTTTCAAATGCTGCTATGTAAAATGAAGACAAAAATGTAAATTTAAAAGAGAGTCCCTGTTCCCAGGGAGTTTCCGTCTATAGGGAAACAGGAGAGTGAAATCCCATACACGATGAGTGCTGTAACAGCGATAAACACAGGATACCCAGCCAGTGCAGAGGGCTCCTTCCTGGGCTGCGTTTTGAAGGAGAAAACAGAGAAGAGTTCTTCAGCATGAGAGGGCCACAGGCACAAATGATAGTCAACTGTAAGGGTTCAGGATGGCTGGAGTGAAGAGGCGTGAAACAAATGGGTCACCCAGTACAGGGAGGTGGGAGGGCCAGAGCTGTCAAACACATCAGAAGTGTCACCTATGGTGAGAAAGAAAAGGGTCTGTTGGATTTGGCAACCTGGAAGTAAGTGTTGATTTTATTTTTTATTTTTTTAATACATTTATTTATTTATATTTTTTATTTTTCGCTGCGTTGGGTCTTTGTTGCTGTGCGCAGGCTTTCTCTAGTTGCGGTGAGCGGGGGCTACCCTTCGTTGCGGTGTGTGGGGTGGTTTCTCTTGTTACGGAGCACAGGCTCTAGGCACACGGGCTTCAGTAGTTGCAGCACAGGGGCTCAGTAGTTGTGGCGCACGGGCTTAGTTGCTCCACGGCATGTGGGATCTTCCTGGACCAGGGCTCGAACCGGTGTCCCCTGCACTGGCAGGCGGATTCTTAACAACTGTGCTACCAGGGAAGTCCAGTAAGTGTTTATTTTTGTCAGAGAATTTTAGCCATTTTCAAGGAGCTGTGGGGACAGAAACCAGATTGTGAATAACTGGGAGGTAAGGAATTAGGCAATCACCAAGCATATATATATAGGTCATTCCTTTAGGAAACTTGAAGTGAAAGGAAGGAGAGAGTGGGTGATAAAGTAGTTGGGGTGGGGTGTGGGCATGGAGCTGGGTTTTGCTGTGGTTTTTTTTGTTGTTGTTGTTTTTGTTTTTTGTTTTTTAATTAATTAATTTATTTATTTATGGCTGTGTTGGGTTTTCGTTTCTGTGCTAGGGCTTTCTCTAGTTGTGGCAAGCGGGGGCCACTCTTCATCGCGGTGTGCAGGCCTCTCACTGTCGCGGCCTCTCTTGTTGCGGAGCACAGGCTCCAGACGCGCAAGCTCAGTAATTGTGGATCACGGGCTTAGTTGCTCCGTGGCATGTGGGATCTTCCCAGACCAGGGCTCGAACCCGTGTCCCCTGCATTGGCAGGCGGATTCTCAACCACTGCGCCACCAGGGAAGCCCGCTGTGGTTTTTTTAATGGTAGAAATCTTGAACTTCGTTATAGGTTTTCGGGAAAGAACTGGAAGAGGGGGAAGCTTGAAAATATAGGGGAGAGGAGATAACTGATGTTGAGTAAGATTTCTGAGGATCTGGTAAGGGATGGGCACTTGTAAGAATGAGAACATGGAAGTTTAGCTTTGGATAGGAGGAAAGAGGGACAGATGGGTAGAAATATAGATAAGGTGGTAACAGTGGGCATAGGGAGACTGCAGTGAGGGTGTTCTAGGTTAGGGCTGTGCCTTTCTTATGACCTTTATTTTCTCTTGGAATAATGATGGTCTGCTGCTGACTATAGAGTGACTATAGACACAGCAAGAGACCTGTGGAAGGCTGGAGAGTGTGAATGATAGGGGCATCAATTTATTTAATTCCTACAATTGCTTGATATGATATTTTTCTGGGCATTGGAGCAGAAAAAGGCGGGCAGATTAATCCAGAGTGGAGTTTTCAGTGTGGGTACAGCTGAGGACACGTGGACTATAATACTGGTTAGTGAAGGGGTGAAGTGACAGGCCATGAGTCTGGGCTGAACAGTGCAGGAAGTGAAACAAGGTTTTCACTGATAGATTAAGAGGAAACTCATGAGGCTAAAGGTACAGTAGGAAGGCAAGGAATAGGTGTACAGGGAAGAAAGGAATGAGGGTATTAAAAGGACCAAAACTGTGGTCAGAAAGTAGGATATTAGAGTTTATGTTTTCCAAATTGGAGTAAATCTGAGTTGTGAGAAAGTCTAAGGAACAGCCTTGGGTGTGAGTAACTTATTGGAGTGGAGGTGAATGTCCCTGGAGTTGCAGAGATTAAGGTACTGTGAGGTTAGGACATTGGATAGTCTATTCACATCAGCACTGAAGTTACCCAAAGTGAGAGGGAGATAAGGAATGGAGAGGATGATGCTGAACCAAAAAACAATGTAGGGGACTGACCAGCAGGTTGGTGGGTGGCAGAGACAGGAGGAGAAGAAACTGGTTGGCTAAAGGCTGGAACAGTTTCCGTATCTCTATTCAGAGATAGAGGCATAATGGTGCTTTACAAGTTTATTGAACTAAACTGAACCAAAGTGCTGTGTTAATTCCAGGAAATGCCAAAGTCAGCACAGCTGCCATTTTTTAGAAAAACCCCAGATCAGACATTAAAGTCAGAACAGAAAGAGCACTGCCTAAGCTGTAGATTCAAGAAGAGACCCAGAGAAGAAATATCAGCAATGACTACTGGACCATTTCTCCAGGCTCCACCCAGGCTCCATCAGCCTTGAGCTGATGATTGACTATTTCATTCCACCCCTCCCCCTCAGGGAAGCTGCCAGTGCCAGTTCTTTGCTCCATGACACAGTCCTGGCAGGAGAAGTCAGACAGCCATCTTGGGCTGGCCTCATTCCCAGGAGAAGCCAGCGCAGAGACCATGAGAGATGCAGCTGAAGGAAGCACATTTCAGGCTCTCCTCTCTAGGGTGAGCAAGGGCTCATTAGCTAAAATGATCATCTTCCCAGGGCCCTTCTCAGACCAACTTAAAAATAACCTGAGCTGTCTCTCCACCCTGGCACACAGGAGTACAAGTCTCTTCCTGCTCAGACAGAACCCACCCTAACCTCAGCCCTTCTAGAACACAGGCACCATCTGCTCATTCCTCCTCCTTGTGAGTGATGTGAATGCACTCAAGGCTCACTTCCAGGATAGTATTCTCTCTTGTTCTCCTCCTGCTTCACTAGTCACTTGTTATTCAGTCTTCTGTGCAGGTTCCTTTTCATTAACACGACCTCTAAAAGGTAGAGTGTCCTGGTTCTCAGTCCTTGGTCTCTGCCTCCTCCCTCCCTACACTCATTTCCTTTGTTATCTCAACCTGCTTCATGGCATTAATACCATCTAATCGCTGAAAAATAACAAATATCTCTACTCCTGAGACAGACTCTAATCTCATATACCCAGTCACCTCCTTGGCATCTCTACTTGGGAATCTCATAGGCAACTCCAGCGTAACGTGCTCAGAGTTGAACTGGTTTCCCCACTCTCCCCTGCCACGCCTGCTCTTCCTGCAGCCTATTCCCATCTCAGTCAGTGGCAACTCTGTCCTTCCAGGTGCTCAGGCCAAATACCTTGTAATCAGGTACTAGGGAGCCTTGGAAGTCAGCCTTGAGTGTATTCTCATCACTCACGAGGAAAAGGAATGTGCAAATCATGCTTCATTCTCTTTCTCTCATAGCCCAATTACAATCTGTAGGCAAATCCTATTAGTTCTACCTTTAAAAGATACCCAGAATCTGACAATTTCTCACTGCTTCTACCCCCCAACACCATGAACCAAGCCATCATCATGTCTTGCTTGGATTATTGCAGTAGCCTCCTAACTAGAATCTGTTTCTACCCTAGTCCAAATAGCAGCCAGAATGATCCTCTAAAAAAGTTAAGTCACAATGATCATATTGCTCCCACACTCAAGCCTCCAGTAGTTTCCCATCTCATTTAGATAACAGCTGATCTTCTTACAGTGGCCTGGAATGATCTGGCTTTCCTCACTCCCCCCCACCCTGCCCCCCACTAGTCCTCTTCTCCTACTACTCTTTCCCTCATTCACTGTGCTTCAGCAACGCTGGCCTCCTTATTTCACAAACACTCCAAGGATATTCCTGCCTCAGGGCCTTTACACTTATTACTTGCTTTGCCTAGAACATGTTTCCCCAATGTCACATGGTTTGCTGTCTCAATTCCCTCAAGCCTCTGTTCAAATGTCCTTCTTCTTAATGAGGCCTTTCCTGCCAACCCTATATGAAATCTATGGAATATAAGATAGCAGCATCCACTGCTCTCCTATTCTTTTACTCTTTCCATTTTCTCCATAGACTCATCGTCCTCCGAGACTATGTATTTATTAAATGTAAATTCTGCGAGAGCGAGGACATTCTGTTTTATTCACTCCTGGATCCCCTGTACCTAGAAGAATACTGGGGTCACAGAAGGTACTCGATAAATATCTGCGAAACAAATGTAATTCAGTTCAACTGGCTGTAGGGAAACTTCAGGAGTCCACAATCCTCTGGTTACCAGAACCAGTTCAGCAGTTTTTTATAACAAAAACCGCCTCTCTCAAACCCTTATCAAGTCACGACTTTAATCAAGCAACTAGTTTGTCTGGGCTCTTGCATGTTTACATAATCGTATATCTAATCCCAACAGAGAGGGCCTTGCCTTCGTTTCCTTTGTTTCTTAGTTCCTGTAAAATAATCAACAGTGGCTGGTGACCGAGCCTGCTGGTTAGCATAGCTATTAAACAGCAGCACTCAATAAAAATTACTGTTGTGGTTATTCTTTAGTAGAGCAGAGGTATCGGTTATAATCTTCTTGTAATTGTGAGTCTCTTGGCCAAATGTGTTTAAATGATAAAGCAAATGTGTTGAAATACAGCTATCTACTGATCAGGTTTTCAGGAGACCTGAGTTGTGGTCCTAACTCTCCTGCGGAATCACCACAACTCTGGGTACTTCTCCTGAGTTCTCCAATACCCTCTAGGGGGAAAGTGTGGGCTTTGACTGGATGGTCACTAAGACCATCTATTGAAAAAGAAGAGTCTGCATTCTCAAGTCACTAGAAATGCAGGTGGTTATCTCACTGGCTTTCCCAAAGAAACATTGGTTACAACAAAGAAACAGGGACACAAGACACTGTGACCTTTGTACTGGTTAGGATTTTTTCAGTTGTTAGGGTCAGAAACCCAACTCCAACTGGCTGAAGCAAATAAGTGTGTTTATTGGCACCTGCAAGTTGAAATTCCAGGGGTAGAGCCTCTTCTGGCAAGCTGGGTCCTAGGGCTCATAGGATATGAGGACCCAGTCTGTCTTCATCTTCTGACTCCACTTTCTCCTGTATTGGCTTCACTTTCAGCAAGCTTTCCCTGCATAAAGACCCCAGCAGCACCAAAATGATACCTGCCAGCTCCAAATCCAAGAGATAATGGGCTTCTTCCCAAGAATTCTGGGATCTTTTTAAAACTGAATCTCATTGGTCTGGGCTGAGTCATGTGTCCTTTCCTGAACCAATGGACCTGGGGTGGGGGTGGAGGCAGCCCATCAACCCACGTGGACGGACAGTGGCAGAAGGGTAGATGCCAAAAGGAAACTCAGGGGACTATTAAGAGAAGAACGGAGATTGAATATTGGACAAGTAAAAATAATGGACGTTTGTTTCAGTCCTCATTAACTTATGATTTTCTTATAGATACTGTGTTAATTTCCCATGTTGCTATAACAAATTACCTCAAACTGGCTGGCTTGAAACAACAAAAAATTATTTTCTCACAGTTCTGGCGTCCAGAAGACTGAAACTGAGGTGTTGACAGGGCCACACTCCCTCTGGAGGCTCTGGGGGAGAATTCCTTCTTTGCCTCTTCTAGCTTCTGGTGACTGTCGACATTCCTTGATTTGTGGTGGCATCACTTCAACCTCTGCCTCTGGGGTCACATTGCTTCCTCCTTTTCTGTCTGTCTCAAATCTCCCCCTGCCTTTCTCTTATAAGGACATGTGTCATTGAATTTAGGGCCCACCCAAATAATCCAGGATAATCTCCTCATCTCCAGATCCTTGTCTTAATTACATCCAAGTAAGGTCACATTCATGGGCTCCAGGGATTTTATATGGACAGCTTTTGGGGGGCTGTTTTTCAGCCTACCACTGGAACCAAGCCAGAAGCATAATAACATTCAAGTGACTGATTTAAGCTTTCAAAACGTATGAGAGAATCAGAATCATTTCTAAATTTTGCTGTTATATTTTATCCACATGCTTTGTTGCCTTTTAAAGAGATAAAATAAAATTTGCTGTAAGGGAGGAACAAACAACTAAATTTCTGACTTGATCGCAAAGCATGTAAGGTTTTCATTTCAACATATCACCCTCCTGCCCTCTTTCAGGTAATTGTTGAACCAATAGCTATTTTTATTTGAGTTTTCTACTCCCTTTCTGCATTGTCTTTAGTTTCTTTGCTAAAATGTCTTTATTAGCAGTATCAATCCTGATCATAATTGATAAACAAGAACTAGAATGTGAAGAGTCACTGGCGAGAATACACCACAGTTGAAAAAGTATTTTCAAACTTGATTTCTTTTCTTATTTCAAATGAGTAAAAAATCTCAACCACTCGCTTTTTTTGTGTGTGTGTAGGTAAATGTTCCAAGGAGCCCCAGGCTAGATTAGAGATAAACGAGACAAAAACCTTGTGAAGAAATCAGCAGGAGCCCTTACTCCTCAAAGAAGACAGCGGTGTAATACATGTTTTCAAAAATATGTCATTTTGTCCCCTATATCCACCCACCTTCAGCCCAAGAAGCCACCCTTACTGGTTGCTCAGGTTGGACTGGGAGTGCACTGGTTGCTGGTATTTTCCCTGGAGGCATCTTAGCGGCTATTCTGGTGGTTCAGATCCTCTGATATCACAGGGGTGGGCAGGTGGCTCTGTGCTTTATCAGAGGGATGAGGCTTACAGGTGTTTCACAAGGCTGGGGAAGGGGGTCTGGTGAGGAGTCTGACCCTTTGACCCTCCCACCCTCCCCAATTCAGGAACTACAAAGGGGCGCGGATCCTCATCTGTGCTTCTCAGGTGCAGCTCTGCCTTACTGTCCAATGCAGCTTTCTTTACTAGAAACATGTAGGATCTAAGAAGGGAGAAAAGAGTTGGGTATTATGGGGTTTTGCTCCTTTTTGCATCTGGAGAATGGACTCAACTTAAACCTGGCACCAGGAATCAGCCTGTATCTGTTGGCAGAGTGAATTTCCAGTGTTGGAGGTAGAATGATGTAATGGGAAGAGCTTTGGCCTGGACATTGGTGGGCAGATCCTTGCTCAGTGACCTGAAGCTTCCCTTCCCTTCTTCGCTCTTCTGTTTCCCATATTTAAAACAAGAACCTTGGATGAGATGTTCTCTGAGGCATCTTCTGGCTTCAGTATCTATCAGATGTATACACATTACACCTAGGTTGAGCATTTGAGTTTCCTGGGAAGGCTCACTGGTTGTTTCTTTTTCCAGAAAACTCTCCCCGCACACACCCTGATGTGCTGCTGGTTATGTTTATCAGGCCCCTAAATAGGGTCCAAAAGTACAGGACTGTGGTTAGAGTTAAGAGCCATTTCTAGTTAGGACAGTATCAGTTGTTCATCAGATATAAATTCGGTGCCCCAGGTAGGTGCTGGGGCTATAAAGATGAATCAAATGGAGTCCCCGCCCCGAGGGGCACACAGCCCAATGAAGGAGACAGGATTGCCTTACAGTATGATAAGCTCCACTACAGGGTTATTAATAAGGCTCCATGACACATAGAGGATGGACATATAAATAAATCTGCCTGGGGTGGAATCAAGAATGGCTTTCTGGAGGAGGCGACACATGGGTAGACACCAAAGGGATGAGTAGGAATTACGTAGGTAGAACAGGCGTCCAATCCCTCGAATGCCCACAGTAAGTATGTTCACTCGACAGAGACTTGCCAGCTGCCATGTGACACATTGCATCCTCTAAAGACAGGTGTCTCTCCCATTGTCTAATTATTCCCTTGGGTCTCACACATGGATTAAGACAGTATGCATCTAATTGGAACCCCAGGGGGCAGGTCCTGAGTAAGCTGGGAAAGCTGACTGGAGTCCAACTTTGATTCAGACCAGAGACAGCAGAACTGTGGGCTCCAGCAATACCGTTTTTGATCTGCTAGTATTGAATGCTTGCAACCTGTACCACAGAACACATTCCCTCCTCTCTCTCTCTGTCTCTCTCTTTCTCTCTCTCGCTCTCGCTCTCTCTTTTTTCCTTTCCTTTTTCCCTTTTCCTTTCCTTTTCTGGTGCAAATTAGGGGGAAGGGATATAAAAGCTGTTGGTTTCTGAGTGTGTTTCTAAGATCTCACTCTGATTCTACTTAGTCATGGTAGGCTTCTTGGAGGAAGTGCTCAGAAAGAAAGGTGAGGACTGGCTTGACTCATTAGTTTGACATCTTAGCAAAAATGGGCCCCTTGCGACTCACACCCGTGCACCCTTCCCTGCATCTGACCTGTGCTCCTCTACTAACCTCCCGCCAAGTAGAACCAGGTTTGATCACTTCCCCTTTTTCGGTCAGTGGCTGGACATGTCCCTTAGGTTCGTGATTCAAAGCTCTTTCAGCCAAACTGGTTCCCCCGCGCCCGGTGTCAGGACTCGGGGAGCCGCCGGGCCGCGGCTTTGAAGTCCCCTTGGAGCGGCGCTGGGCTCCGCCTTCCGCTCGCCCGGCCGGAGGTTGAGAGCGGGCTCGGAGCTGGGAGCGGGAGGCAACACCCTCGCTCGCACACGGCAACCTGCTCCCTTCGGCGAGGGATCCTCCGGCTCGCGCTCCCGCTCGCTCGGCCCCGCCAGCTGCCCGGCCGCGGGGAGCAGAGGGGACTGAACCCTCGGCGCTGCTCGTTAGCAGTCCCGGCGAGAGGAGCGGCAGAATTACTCATGCGCTAATTGCCCGACATTAAGTTAAGGAGACGGAGGGGAGCGCAGACTCCAGAGGCAGGAGGTGTCTGGGGCCGGCTCCGCCGCGCACGCCGAGCTCGTTCAGCCCGGCCAGGGTTAAGTCTTCCGCTCGCTGCTGCCCGGCTGGCGGCCAGCTGCCTTCAGCGAGAGGCCAGAGTCCCTGCCAGGCACCCGGGAGGTACGCCGCGGGCCGGGCTGGACCGCATCGGACCCCCTCCCCCATCACCGCCTGGAGGAGGAGCAGAAAGTCGGGGGTGCGCGGTAGGCCCCCGCCCCCCAGCCCGGCGTCCGGGTGGGCAGAGAGCGAGAGGGGCTGCGGGACACCGAGATGGCCGATGAGATTGACTGGCTGGACTTGCCCGGCCGGTGGACCTATGGAGTTGACCGCGGGGGGAGAGTCTTCTTCATCAAGTACGTGGGTCTCTGTCTCATCTTCTCTCCCTCTCTCTCTTTTCTTTAAAGTTGTCTGACTTGAAAGGCAGCAGGGCTGGGGGCCGGCAGGAGAGGGTCGGGGTAAGCGGTGGCTGGAACAGCAGGCATGACTAATAAGTTTATCACGATGCCTGTTTGAATGTGTCTCCCGTCTTCTCCCCAGTGGGTCAAAGTCCAGCAGAGGCTCAGCATTCCCTGCACCTAGAAAGGCAGGGCAGGGCAGGTGCAGACCTTCCCCTCTCCCCTGGTCACAGGCAGGATGGGAACCCTGAGGAGAATGACTAGAGCCGGTGCCCAGCCTGCAGTTCCTTCCTTTCGGCTTTGGCCATTGACAGGGACAGGGGTGAGTCCTTTCTTTCTTGTGTCCACTCCCCCACCATTTCCTACGGGAAGACTTGGCCTAAGGGACAACATACCAGGAGACTCTGCCTCTACCACCCGCTTCCCTGCGGTCCCTCACCCCAGGACTCAGGGTTCCCTAGATGGCAACCCCTCTCCCTCCTGCATCTTTATGGGGCTGTGGTCAAGGGGAATAAGATGCCCACAGTACATTTAGTATTCTTTAGAGAGAGGGAGGCTTTGCTGCTCTCAGTAATATATTAGCACTGTTATATTAATTTCATATACCAAAATGGCTCTGGCATAATCTCATTATAACAGAGTGGCTCCGCTGGTGCTATTTTGGCCTGCTTCTACTATAGGCTTCCTCTGCCAGGATAGAAATTTCCCGATAATATAGCAAGTCTAGAAGCACAGCATTTGAACTGTTACCCACACATGATGGGTTTTCCCTTTCTCAAGATAGCCACTCACAGAACATTAGAGCTGAAAGGAGGCTTGGATGCAACCCCCTCATGTTTCAGACGGGAAGCGAGGTCTGCAGAGATTGAGAGTACTTTTCTGAGATAAAAGCACTTGTTAATCAGAGCTCCGACCAAGCCCGGGCCCCGCTGAATTGAGTGCATTGCTTTCCCCCCTGTACCAAAGTGCCTTTGCAGGAGTGCAGGCAGCCAGTGGTTTCTTGTTGGTGTTACTGTTTCCACATTTGCTGTAGGCCTTTCTCCTGTAGTTATCATTACTGTGATCAAAATTGACGTTGTAATTATACTATCTTAGAAATTAAGTCCACTAAAGTTCTTGACCCTACGTCAGATTCTTAAATAACAGAACTTCTCCAGGATTTAAACTGGAGTCCCTTTGGTCAGTGGTTTGAGACTTTAGAATCCATAAGAATCACCCAAGGAACTTAGTTAAAAAGGCTGATTCCCAAGCCCTGCCTCCAAAGATTCTGTCCGAGTTAGAAGCTCTGGGGTGGGCCTTGGAATCTGGATTTCCACAAGCTCCTCGGGCATTCTGACGAAGTAGTTAATTTGGCTTTTCTCATCTTTCTTCTCAATCTCTTGCTTGCCTTCCAGCTTCTTTTTGTCTTTCATTCCACAGACATTTATTGAGTATCCGCTATTTGTCTGCTGCAGTGTTAGGTATTGGGATAAAAAACAATAAGATACAGGTTTTTCCTTGAAGGTGGTAGAGAGAAAGCGCAAATAAATACTTAAGAAATAATAAGATACATTCCAGAGGTATTTGCATGATGCTATAGGAACATAAGGAAGAAGGAACTAATGCTCTGAGGAGTTGAGGGGGGCCTCCCAGAGGAGGAAACATTTGAGCTGATTCTGGAGGAGAGAGACTAGAGTGAAAGGGGCCTTGAGGCAGAGGCCTGTGGGATGGAGGGCACTGGTGGTTGCCGGAGCCCAGGTTATCTAGAACACTGAGAGGTTCAGCAGAGGTGGAGGGGAGGTGGCTGGGGTGCTGCAGAAGGTGAGGCAAAACAGGTAGGAAGTGGGCACCTTCGGAGAGGCCTTGTGTGTTAGGCTAAGGCGTTCGAACTTGATCCCGTAGGTGATGGGAAACCAAAGGAGATTTTAAACAGAGGAGTGACATAGTTAGACCTGTGTTTTAGAAGGAGCTCTCTGGCAGCTGCATGGACGATGATTTGAGGGCTGAGTAGGGAGGCAAGGGGAAAAACTTGAGGTATGGAAAGCAGTTAGGAGGCAATCACCAAAGTCCAAAAGACTTGAATTAAAGCAGCGAGAATAGAGGGGAAGGGCGGGGAGACGTGGGAGAAATCTTTAGGCATAGAATTGAGAGTTTCCATTTACTCCCTGAATGTTGGGGAACGAGGGGTGAGAGGGGGAAGAGCTGAAGATAAATCTTAAAATTTTTAACTTGAGTTTGATAGAAATCAGGAGTATGGGAAGAGGAACAGACTTTAGGGAAAGTACAGGTCCAGCCGGGAAATATTGATTTTGAGGTCCCCATGGGACATTCAGGAAGTGATGTCCCACAGGCGCTGGGTGTACAGGATAGAGGTTGAAGAGAGAGGCCTGGGCTGTCTTCATGTAGAGCTGGGACCACCCCGGAGTGTGTGAGGGAGAAGACAGGAGGGTCCCCAGGCAGCACCGCATTAAAGGAAAGGATAGAGGAAGAGAGGCCAGGCTGGAGGAGACCCAGGGTGTGGAGGTGGGCAGCACCACGGCCAGGGTAGCGTGCCCCCCAGATGGCAAGGAAGAGAGATGTTAAGAAGGAAGGGATGGTCAACCGTGGAAAAGCCAAATGAGCTTAAGACTGGAAAGTGTTTACTGGATTTAGGAACTGGGGGTGTTTAATGACCGCTAGGGAAGTGGTTTCAGGGGAAGGCTGGGAACAGAAACCAGATTGCAGAGGATTGGCGAATGGGAGGCCAGGAAGTGGGGACAGTTAGAAGGAACTAGTTTCTAACAGGGATGTTTGGTCAGTAAGAAGAGGAACATGAGAAGAAAGCTAGAAGGGGGGACGGCATTAAGAGAGAGATAGAGGGTTCAGACTGGAACACACGAACAGGAGTGGGGGCTAAAGTGATGGACCCGAGAGGGAGGAGAAGTTGAAGATGCAAATCTGCGATGCACAGTAGAAAAAGGGTCTAGAAAAGACGGGAGATGATGGAGACTGTGACCCACGCAAAGGGCCTAGCCTTCAGTGGGAGAAGGCCACCTTTTCTCCAATGTAGAGACAAGCATTAAAGGATTGGTGGAAATATGGATAAGTTTGAGGGGGAGGTTGAGTGTATTGGGTAGAAACCTGCCTAATGGTTTCTATTTCTCTTGAGTTAAGAGATGAGATTATCCATTGAGAATGGGTGAGGGGGGGGGAGGAGAGGCAGGCTTGGGACTTGAGGTTGGTGGGAAAGCCTTAGAACACTTGGCAAATGGCAACTGATTGGGGCCCCTGAAGAAGATTATAGCTGGTGGATTTGCAATGACCCCAGTCCTCCCGGTTCCACAATTTCCCCACCAGCCCAAAGCTAGAGTGGAGATGGTCTGTGACTGTATTGTTTTTCACCAGGGGCTGACGACTGGAGGGTGGGGGAAGGTTGGGGGAGAGGAAGTTGAGGGAATGGTGGGTTGTGCCCACCTCTGTGACCCTGTGATTGTCGGTGATGTCCAGGCGGGGTGGAGATAGATGTGAAGTCTGAAGGAGCCGATAGTGTGAGAGGAAGAAGGGGTCAGGGCCAGAAATCTCAGGGCAGCTGAAGAGGAGGTATAAGGAGGTGCCCCCTTCCTTGGCTCCCTCTTCCCCTGCCTCCCAGGACCAAAGCCCAGACCACAGGTCATCTCCAGTGGTGCACATGGCTCCAGAGCCCTGTGACTTTGTTTATTCTCTCTTCATCAGAGGGGTGGGTCATCTGGGAGCGCTCTTCCTGCAGCAGGTGTTCAAACTCAGAGGAAAATTAGTGGAGTCAAGGGAAAAGAAAGCATAAATCCACACAAAGACTTGGACCCGAGTGTTCAAAGCAGCTTTATTTGTAATGGCCCAAACTGAAAACAACCCAAATGTCCATCAGCAGGTGAGGGGATGAGCACATGTGGTATATCCTGCAAGGGAATGAACTACTGACATGTGCTAGCACACGGAAGAAAGAAAAGAAGGAAAGGAGTCAGACAAAGAAGCCTAGTTTGTATGATTCCACGTATATGAACCTCTAAGAACTCTAGAAAATGCAAACAAATCTATAGTAACAGGAAACAGATCAGTTGCTGCCGGGGGGTGGGGGAGGATAGGAGCCGGCAGGGTAGGAGACAGGAATTACAAAGGAGCACAAAGAAAATCTGGAGGGTTCACATCTTGATTTTGGTGATAGTTTCACAGGTGTACAACTATGATGTCAAAACTTATTAAATTGTACACTTTAAATATGTGCAGTTTAGTGTATATCTTACTTTAGTAGAAATTTAGTGGCACCCTTCTTAGTGGAGTTTATTATATTAATTAAGGTATTAATTATTGAGTGGAGTCCTGTCCTGGACTCCAAGGCCCCAGCCTAAAGCCTGAGTGATACAGGTGATCTGGGAGTCCTCTCCTCCACATACATCTGGCTCAGGAAATATTTGTGTCCTTGGTTGGTGGGAAAGGTCAATGGACTCATCTGCCATGGCATCTAGAGCCCAGAGGATCTGCACTGCTGGGGAGCCCACCTTGCTGGGAGTGAGATGTTAAAAAGAGCTTGGTTTTTAAGGGGGGCACATCTAGGTCTGAATCCTGGCTTCATCACTTATTGATTGTATGAATTTGGGCAAATTACTTAACCTCTCTGAACCTCAGATTCATAATCTGTAATATTCCTAATGTGAGGGACCATTGTGAATGATGGTATACAGCCCTGCAGACACTCAGGGACTGTCAATTCACCCAGCCTCCTCTTCTCTTATCCATTGAGAAGCTGCCAGTTAAGGACCTTCCGTGTACGTCCCACATGGCTTCACCATTCACCTTTAATGTCACCTCCTTCTTGAAGCCTTCATGCTGTTCCCCTTCCTTAACTCCTGTACTCCATCCAGGGAGTACTCCCTTCTCTGATGGTGAAATGCTCTCTCTGCATAGCTATAGTAGGGATTGTATAGCTCCTATCACATCATATTCCAAATATCTTTTTACATGTCTGTTTCCCCAGTGAGTTAGATGTTCTTTGAGGTCAGGGATCCAGGATTATACATCTCTGAATCCCCAGAGTCTGCTCAGTAAATGCTCTGTGAATGCGAGTGAATGAAGGCAGCCTGGGTGCCCCCATGTCAGGTGTCTGGGATCGGACAGTCAGTACTGATGTGAATGTGGAGATGGGTGTCCTCCTCAGGGAAGCCTCTTTTGTATCTGACATGTTCTTTCTGGTCTTCTCTAGTGATGAGGAAAAGTCAACCAGCTGGGTGCACCCTGGTACAGAATCACCCATCCAGAGCGGACACTCCTCCAGCCCAGGTAAGGATCTCATCTGTCCCTGCCTTTGCAATCCATGAGGAGCAATGGCTTGAGGTGGCTGTGGGAACCCCCTACCCTGACTTTGCTTCTGACTTTTCCTTTCTCCATGGACAGACTCAGCTGAGCATTTGACCCACCACGTGGGGGATTTTGCAGGAGGGTTGATGCTCACCTTGAGGTCTTTGCAAACTTCCAGCCCCATGACTAGTATCTGGGACTGACCTTTGAGGAGAAAGAGTTTACTCCTCTCTCATCCACCTGCCCATTCAGAAAATCCCTTCCATCCTGAGAGCTCGCGAACTGGGCAGAACCCTAGCCCCCAGTGCGGTACCATAGAACTTTATGCCATGATGGAAATGTTCTCTTTCTGTGCTGCCCAGTACAGTCGCCATGAGCCACATGGGGTTACTGAGCAATTTAAATGTGATTAGTGTGACCTAGGAACTGAATTTTTTATTTAAATTAAATTAACTTTAAATAATCCCACATGACTAGCAGGGACTGCTTCACATTGAGGGGAACATGAAAGAAAAGGGGACAGGGCCAACATTGATTGCTTACTATGAAGAAGACTCCATTACTAGCCTTCAGGGACCTCCCAGCCTAGTGGGGAAGATAGGACCCCTCCAGGCAAAGATGATTTCATTCTAAATTGAAGAGGTGGAGACACCAAGAGTCAGAAGGCCTGGGGTACTTCAAGTGAACAATCCATCCTCCTCTTCGGGATGCCACTATAGACCAATAAGGGGAGGGGTGGGAGCGACAGCGTTGGAAACCCCCTACCCCTCTGGCTTTCCAGCCCTTCACCCAACCACACAGAGTCCTGGTCACTCATGGACACGCTGGGTCAAGGTGTTGACTTGCCCAGAGCCTACTTTCTTTTAGATTCGGAACTAGAATCATTGTGGTTCTAGAGCCAGAAGGGACTTCAGGGATCATGGAGTCTGACTCCTTCATTTTAAAGGTAGGGAAATGGAAGAGCAGAGAGCAAGTGCCTGGCTCAAGGCCACTCAGTTAATAAGCAAAGCAGCGTTGGGGTTAAATGCGTAAGTTCTAGAGACAGAGAGACCTGAGCTCAAATCTTGGCTCAACTTTCTATTAGTGTGGTCTTGAGCAAGTGGTTTAACTCTGGGACTCAGCTTATTAATCCGTAAAATGGGGATAGGATTATGAATCTCAAAAGGTTGTAGCACAGATTAGGCAACAGAGTCACTGTCAACAGTGGTGACTGCTATTGTTATTGTCACTATTGTATTTTTGACTTGAAGTAAATTCCTGACCCCAGGGCTGGGGCTGTTTTCTTCTTCTGGGTTGGTGTTGGCTGTTTGCAGTTTGAGTGCTTCCAGCTCACCATGACCCTAGGTAAGGCTAGAGGATGCATGCAAGTCTGTGAGTCAATTCTTTCATTTTTGCCTGCAGCTAACTGGTTGTCCAAGGCTGGGAAGGGGTTAAGATGCCCCTGAAGCTTGCTGGGAGGGCAGCTGCCTTAGCGGGCACTCCGCCTGGACAGGAATATAAGCACTCTTGGTGTTGCCCGGGCAGAGAGGGCAGTGTGGAGGGAAGTTGCTGGAAATGGCAGGGGACATAATCCACGCTGGCCTCTTTCCCAGGCACATCACACTGGCAGGATTATTTATGGTTCTGACCCAGTGGGGATCCCTCTATTTGGGGAGGCTGCCAACCCACGCCCTTCTGAATGGGAGCATCCTCGCACAGGGACAGAGGGGAACAAGTAGCATTTATGGGGCAGCACAGAGGAAAGAATGTGAGCTTTGGAGGCAGCAGACCAGACTCACATCCTGGCCCAGACACTTCCTGTGTGACCTTAAGCAAGTTGATTGACCTCTCTGGGTCTCAGTTTCCTCATCTGTAAAAATGTTTGGGCTGACGCCTATTGTATAATGTTGCTGTGCAGATTAAATATGCTAGTAGTGGTGAAATGTGTACCTTAGAGGAAGGAAGCTCTCACTAAGTGACAGCTGGTGTTATGATTTCTATGGACCAAGTCCTGAGAGGGAGGTGGGCCCGCTGGCTGCCCTGCTGCATTGAAGCAGCAGCAAGTATGGAAATACATACCCTTGATACATAGGGGTGAGTGAAATGAGTTAACAAAAACTGAGCCACCACTCTGTAGAGCCCAAGCCCTGCTTTCCAGCAGCTTGTACCCTAAGGCAGCTGATAACATGGCAGGAGAGATTCAGACCAGCAGTGAATAGCCGTATTTTATAAAACCTCGTACACAAGGTAAACTTTTGAACTGATCAGAAAAGTGACAGTGATTGTTGAGAGAATCCGCACCTGTTTTGTAATGTGTCAGCCACAGGGCTTTTGCACCCCCAAAGGAACGATCTCTACCAGTACCCTGCCTGTCCCCACCTCTGACACTGGATTCTCTCGGGTTTCTCAGAAGACCCCTCCTCCTCTCCCTCGGGTTTGCCAGGGAGGCAGGACTCTGCCAGGGTGGCTGTCTTGGGAGGGTGGGCAGAGGTGGAGGCTAACAGCGTGCTCTTTGGAGAAGGAGGGGCTGTGTCTCTCTGGAGCTGTCCAGCAGGGGCTGCGCCCACCTGGAGGACTGCCTAGGCGCTTCCGAGCCAAGGTCAGATTCTTTGGCTACTCAGTCCTCTCTTGTTTTGCAAGTCAGTGATTCTCCATTCTGAGCATTTTCATGGATAAATTTTTTCGGAGGTAGTATTAAGAAAAATATTTTTAAAGTCTCTTCATTTTTTCTGGGACTGATTTTCTGGTCCTTGGTGTCTTGTCCAGAAGCAGCAGAATCTGGAGGTAATAACACTGGTCTGGGATTTGAAGACTCTAGTCCTGGTCTAATCTTGGGTGCTAATTATCCATAAGGTCTGGGGCAAGTGACCCACCCTTGGCTCCAGCTTCCGTTTCTGTGACATTAGCAGGGGTGATCCTGAGGACCCTTCCAGGGCAATCATCTATGCATTCACTGCTATATCCCTGGGGGCCAGCACAGGGCCTGGCACAGAGTAGATGCTCAATAAAAGTTTGTTGAATAAATGAGCAAAGCCTGCAAAGCAGTGATCTCTTTGGTCACTTTACTGCTCATTGATGGGGGATGTCTCCTCCACTGCCATCTTTCTTACTTGCTGGAAACACAGATTGATAGAAACAGTGGACGGAAAAGGATGAAATTGTTGGTTTGAACACTGCTGGCTTATCTATGAATTTTCCTAGTTCTCCTGGCCCCCATCCTTCCAGAGTGCAGATTGGGCTTGTGGAAGAGAGGGTGATTTTGTGATCTTGCTTCCTCACAGGTTTGCCCAAGGGCTGGGAGATGGATTCCACCCAGGAAGGAGCTGTGTATTTCATCAAGTGAGTAAAATGGAGTTTCTTTCTGGTCTTGCTGTTGGTTCTACTTTTGTCCTTGTACCTGATGCCTCCTTGGGCAGGGAGATAGTTAAAGGGTCTTGCTGGAGGCCTTGCTGGGGTCTGTGAATGGCCAGGAGATGTCAAAGCTTCCAAGTGAGCACTGCAGATAAAGCCCAGGGTGTGTGTGTGTGTGTGTGTGTGTGTGTGTGTGTGTGTGTGTGTGTGTGTGTATGTTCGTCCAAGAGAGCCAGTGTCAGTCATGGGAATTTTTCTGAGATGGGGTGGGGTGGGGAGGGGTGAGTGGAGCTCTGGGCTGGGCAATGTGGGTGGGAGGGACAGAGTAGAAGAAAGAGGCTGTTCTAGACACTCAGGACAAAAGTTTAGAGGAAGGAGATGAAGCACGGTGTGTCATGAGAGGTGGGAAGTGGAACTGGTTGGAGGGAAGGTGTGAGCCAGGCAGGTCAGGTGGTGGCAAGGTGGACAACGTCACTCTTGCCCTCCTGGATGGGGGCATTTGCCATCCTGGGGGTGGCGGGTGTGTGTCTGGGCTCTGTGTTCCCCTCGGGGTTTGGTCAGAGCCCTCTGTTGGCTGGGGTAGCTCGTGTTCTCAGCAACTTAAGGTGCACCTGGGAAAGCTGCCTGGATGTAACCGTGGAAGCAGAAGGCAGCTCTTTGGGCTGGGGTGCTCCACATCTACCCAGCTGGACTTATTTCCCTCTGCCTTGGCCTGGGTCTCTCCACCCTCCAACCGGGCTGGGTCCTGGCTTTGTTCCCACGGGTGAGGCAGGCGTGCTCAGGCCTGCAGGGCTGGTGGAGAGCAGCTGCACAAACACTGGGGCCGGCAGAGGGAGCCCTCACCCAGCCAGCGAGGGAGAACCTCCTTCCCGCCCTCCCTTCCTCCTCGCCTTCCTTGTCTGTGCTATGAGAGGTCCTCTTTCCATCTCCCACCTCAAGACCAGTCAGCACTTACATCACCTCGGCTGTTAACCATATTCTTAAACAAAAACAACAACAAAAAATGGACAAATTATCCATTTTGGAAGTTGTTTTGATATGACATGGCTCTTATAGCCTGGGCTTTTCCTGAAATTGAGCCAACTCCTTGCTTCAGTTAAGACTTACTTCTTTTCTCCTTGAAGATACCACCTTAGTATTCCTTTATGTATGCCTGGTTCTTGAGATCATTTATGAAGCACTTTCTTATTTATTTATTTATTTATTTATTTATTTATTTATTTATTTATGGCTGTGTTAGGTCTTTGTTGCTGCGTGCGGGCTTTCTCTAGCTGTGGTGAGCGGGGGCTACAGTTCGTTGCAGTACACGGGCTTCTCATTGTGGTGGCTTCTCTTGTTGCAGAGCACGGGCTCTAGGCGCGTGAGCTTCAGTAATTGTGGTTCAGTAGTTGTGGCACGCGGGCTTCAGTAGTTGTGGCTCGCAGGCTCTAGAGCTCAGGCTCAGTAGTTGTGGCGCATGGGCTTAGTTGCTCCGCGACATGTGGGATCTTCCTGGACCAGGGCTCAAACCCGTGTCCCCTGCATTGGCAGGCGGATTTTTAACCACTGCGCCACCGGGGAAGTCCCTTATGAAGCACTTGCACATGTATTTTTTTTTTGGCTGCATGTCATGCAGGATCTTAATTCCCCGACCAGGGATGGAACCCATGCCCCCTGCAATGGAAGCACGGAGTCTTAACCACTGGACTGCCAGGAAGTCCTGAACTTTCACATGTATTACCTCATCTCATCAGTCTTTAAAAACTACTATGGTCTGGCCTTGCTCCCCTCACTGCCCTCATCTCCCACAACTGGGCAGCTGTGCTGACTTTCATCTTTCTTCTCCATCAGGCCAAACTCACTTTTACCTCAGGACCTTTGCATTTGCTGTTCCCTCTGCCTGGGTGCACTCTCCTCCTATTTTGTACATCTGGCTCCTACTTAACATTGAGCTCGTGTCATCTTCTCAGTGGACCTTTCCTGATGAGCCTTCTGAAGTTCCCTCCTGCTCCTCCTTAGTCCCCCTTATTTTTCTTCATAGCACCTACCGCTACCTGAAAGTTTTTGTTTATGTATTCCTTTACTTATTTAATTGTTGGTGTCCCCCACTGCTGTGTCAGCCCTGAGAGCAGATTCTGGCTATTTTGTGTTCTACTCTGTCCTGGAACCTTTCTGGCACAAGATAGGAACCCAATATTTGGTGCAATGAATGAATAAATGAAAAATGTTGGGAGATAAACAATAGAGGCATAATTAATTCCTCTCTACCAGCCCAGAGCATTCTCCTCAGCACCCCCAATTCACCCTTTCCAGTCCTGAACTCATTGCCTTCCCATCACCAACACCGGTTCCATCTTTGTCAGAAGTGCCACCAAAGCAGAACCTTCAGGCCCCTCCCCCATAGGTCCTGTCAATTTTCCTCCTAAATATCTCTCAACCCACCCACTTCTCATCATCCCCATGGCCACCACCCAAGTTCATGGCCACCACCCAAGTTCATGCCCACATGGGCTCTCACCTGGCTCATTCTGCAGCTTTCCAACTCATCTTCCTGCCTCCAGGCCATACTGCTTGCAAGAGTGCTTTTTTCTTTCTTTTTCTCTCTCTTTCTTTCTTTCTCTTTCTTTTTCTCTCGCTCTTTATTTCTCTCTCTCTCCTCTCTCCCCCGCCCCCCATCTCCCTCTCTCTCTCTCTCTCTCTCTCTCTTTCTTTCTTTCATTTTGGCTGCACCAGGTGTTAGTTTCGGCATGCAAGAGGGATCTAGTTCCCTGACCAGGGATGAAACCCAGGCACCCTGCATCGGGAGCGCGAAGTCTTACCCACTGGACCACCAGGGAAATTCCAAGAGTGCTTTTTTCTACAATGCAAATTTGGTCATATCATTCTCCTTTAGACACCTTTCATGCTTCCCATCAGTTATAGGATAAAATCTAAATTCCTTACTCAGGCATTTGAAAGGGCTTTGTAATCTGGCTCCGGCCCCCCTTCTCCAGCCTCCCTTGACACCCCATTTTGATAGACTAAATCGCTTGTGGTTCCCTTAACACACACCTCCATTCCATGCCCCCAGCCTTTCTTAGTGGAATCCCTCCTCTAATATGGCTTGTGTCCACCTGTGAACACTTGCTCTTCCTTCAAGGCTCTGCTCATTGTGTCACTTGTTCAGGAGAGCCCACCTGTATTGTAATTGTTTGTTTACACATGTGTCATTTTCCCTAGATCAGTGGTTCACAAACTTAAGTGTGCATCAAAATCACCTGGAGGGCTTGTCAAAACAGATTGCTTGGCCTCAGCCATAGAGTTTCTGATTCAGAGGGTCTGAGACTTTGCATCTCTAACAGGTTCCCAGGTTACGCTGCTGCTGCTGCTCTGGGGACCACACTTTGAGAACTACTGGTCTAGAATGAAAACTCATCAAGGGCAGAGGTGACATAAGGTAGCTGTTAGGTCTGGAAACATAGACAGTATGACTTCATTTTGTATTGTGATGAAATGTCAGCTATCCTATCATACATTCGCATCATTCCCAGATTTGGTGGCCACTCTGTACACCAGGAGCAGCTGTGGCCACTCTCAGAGCTGAGTGCTTTACTACATTTACAACTCATTCAATCCTCGAACGGCTTTATGAGGGAGGTACTGTCATCTCTAACTGTTTGAGAAAGTAAGGAAAAAACCGAAACTGAGTAAATACTTGTTCAATGTCATGAAGCTTATAGAAAGCAAAGCTGGGATTCAGCCTCACGTCTGCCTGATTTCATAGGCTGGGCTCTTAGCATAATGCCACAGCTGCATCCAGCATCCTCGGTGCCTTGCTTGGACAAGGGGGGGCATCAATAACCCCTGACTGAATGAGTGAGTGAGTGAATGAATGAATGATTCTGGCCCACTCTCCTTATTTTCACAGTTCCCTGTACAATCAATTCCTTACAAAGGTTTATGACATTCGGTTGGTGGGTGAGTTAGAAACTGAGGACCTCAGACATGGATCCCAAGAGGTAATAATAAAAGTCAGATATATAACTTGGGAAGCTGGTTTTCTCCTTCTTCTTCTTCTCCTTCTCCTTCTCCTCCTTCTCCTTTTCCTTCTCCTCCTTCTCCTTCTCCTTCTTGTGTGGTTGAGTCAAATTTCAATGAGCAAATACTGATATTTGCCTGGGATCAGACAAGTATGATGATTGTGTGTCGATAAACTCTTTCCTTCATAGTGCTTGGGAGGTGATTCTCATGTTTCCACAACTGATGTCATTGCTCAAGCCTGCCTGCAGTTTTAAAGGGGTCCTTTACCAGAAAGGGTGGTGCAGGAAGAAGAGAAAAAGCAAAGGGTTAAAATGTGGGTAAAACCCATTGCAAGCCTGTATGCATGTACCACATATGTCCACTAGAGGACACCAAAGCACACATGACTGGCCCCACTAAGGCCTCTGAAGGGTCGGCTCAGTGGTGACTCCTCAGGCTGATTGGGTGGGTCCTTCCAGAGCCGATAGGGCCATCTTGACCATCCTCTGCCACATCTCAACCACTGTGGGTCTGGTAGACTTCTTTCTGATGCTTAAAGATCTGGCTATGTAACACCCATCCCTGATTTTCTCTGGCCCCTGACTCCTTCCCCTGCTTCCTGCTAAAGCAGCCAGCTATGGAGCTTGCCAATTCTGTCTCCAAGAGTGCGTTTCTCTTCAGTTGGCAAAGAGAGTGATAAGGCAGGGACGCTTTCTGCAGAACCACACCCCTGATAACCCTTGCTCCCAATCTGGGCCCCACTGCTCCGCCCCACTGGTACGGTGCCCCCATGGGCCATGCCAGCCTGGCCTGGCACCTCCTCCATCTCAGGGAGTCCCACCCCGCCGCTGTCACTTCCTTGTTCTTGTCTGAATACTTCCTCCAAGAAGGGGCCAGAATGGGTTCTCTGCACCTGTGCCTCCGCTCAGTCGGGAGTGGCTCAGCGCTTTGCCAGGGTCTGTGGGGGGTAGGCGTGCAGGAGCCCAGGGCTCTGCCCCCAGGACTCGAGGGCTGGGTCACCGTGAGTCATCAATATAGACCCCAACCCGTAGGACCCGAAAGGAGGCAGTGTCCCAGGAAGTACGGTGGAGCTTCAAGAGCTGTCCTGTTGTCTCCAAAGGGCAGACAAGACAAAGGAGAGAGGTCCCAGGGCAGTAAATCTGCTAATTAGTGACCCGACTGGCTCTGCTTTCAGAAAGGCAAATAATACCCCAGAACAGTAAAGCATGAGACAGATGAAGAGAAAGGTGGTGCATGGTATGTGGCTCAGGGCAGAGAAGCCCCATTTGCAGATGAGGAAAACTGAGGCTCAACAGTCAGGTAGCTTGTTCAAACTCCCTCAGCTGGTAGGGGATGGAGCTAGGGCTCAAACTCAGGTAGGTCCTGAAAGATAACTCATCATATGGGGCTCCTTTTTCTGCTCCCCAACTGGTACCTTCTTGCAGGAAGAGAGCCATCTGGACGTGGCCAGTGAGGAAAGGGCAGGGCATATTTGAGGGGTAATGAATCAATCAATTTAGTGGCCACCAAGACTGTGTGGTGAGGGGTGGCGATGACACTTGAAAGCAGGGCGGACCCGACCCGAGTGTTTAGAGACTGTGAATCCCTGACTGAGAGTTTTACACTTTCTTTTCCAAGTGCTGGAGGCCATGGATTCCAGAGCAGAGAATGGGCAGAGTCATAGAGGCACTTTCTTTGGAATATTCTCCCTCACACCCCCTCCTCACACCCTCCCCACCTGAGTCTCTCAGATAAGTCTTGCTTCTCCTCTGCTGGGTTAACAGAAAGAGAATTTAGATTTGGCGAAGGTAAACTATTTTCTCAGCTTCACCTCACCCATCCTTGTTGGACCTCTAAGACTCTCCTGCTGCAGCATCTCCCCCACCTCGCTCCCCAAAGCGAAGGCTCTGCTCCCACAGCCATCTTCCCTTGGCCTCTCATGCCCCCACAGCCACCAGCTCTCCCAGAAGCATCAACACTTCTGGCTCTGGCCTCTCGGAGGATCCAAGGGACTTGTCTTCAGCCCTTGCCCTCTGTCTGCCAGAGAGAAAACCCTCCCCGTAGGCCCGTCTGTCTGTCTCCTGCCCTTTCCAGCTGTCTGAAGATTTTGTGGGATGGAGGCTGGGGTCCTTGTCCCCTTTCCCACCTTCTCTGTCCCCTCCTGGATGCTGTACTCTCTTGCCCCAGCCTTACTTCACTCCATTGGCTCTTCGAGGCCAGAGATCCCCCAGAGCCCCATATCTTTGTCTGGCTGGGAGCCAGCTCTCCCCCGGCCTGTACTGGGCAGCCTTGCCAAGTCCTGGAGAGCTGGGGCAGGTGGGTTAGGCTTAATCGGTGCTGCCTGCACTGGGCCTGGCTCCAGGACTTCTCTGCCCCTTCAGCTGGGTTGAACTCAGCATCTCAGCGTGGTGGGGTGTGACCTAGGGATCCCCCTCCCCACTACAGCTGCAGGCAATTGCATGCTACTCTAACCTGGGATCCCCAGCTCCAGCCTGGCCTGCTCTAGGGTGGGAAGGATGGTCATTCCAGTAGCTCTCTCTGGGGTGTGTGGGAGAGGGGTGTAGATCAGATCCCCTTAACACTCCCCTTCCCTCTCTCCTCCTGGACCCTGGGAGGAACTCTGTGCTCCTGCACCTTTCATAGTACATTCTTTTTAAAGATAAAGGCTTCAGTTGGTGAAAATGATGCTTACACTCAGATCACATTAAAAGAGACCCAGGGAGAAGGGAAATAGTTGTATTTAAGTGAAGAGAGGCTTATTTTTTAAAAATCAAGTTCATTCAAATAAACATTCAGGAAAGATCTAATAATCAGGTGGGTGGGTGCTGGCAGCTGCCCTTATCTAGCCCCTGCTTACTGAAATATTTCTTTGTTCAGAAGTGACCCCAGGAACTCACTGGGGTCTCCAGCTTCTGGGTCTCAGGGGCAGGTAGGACTGAGACCCGGTGAGCCTGCCTGGAAGCTCCCGTGGGAATACTCCATTTTCTTTCCATCTTTCTGATCCTGGCTGTGAAACTCAGTGTTTCTCCTGCACTTAGTTATTGTCACAGAGAATCTTTCCAGTATCCACAGAAATGTGAAGAGAAGGAAACTGAGGCAGAGAGCGAGAGGGGGCAGGGGGAAGGGAGAGAAGAAGGGAGAGAAAGAGATCTCTGAATGGCATGGGCTTTCCTACAGCAGAAACAGGGCTGAAATCCTATTATCTGAAGCCCTCCTTTCTGCCTCTGACCCTCAATAATGCAAAACACAGGTACCCCCAGCATCCTTGCCCAAGGTCATTGGAGACCAATTTGGGCTGAGGACCTAGAAGGTCCTGACATCTTGTAACAGACTCCAGTCAGCTTCAAACATGATTTCTTTAAATTCGCTGTGTGGGGTGGGGGGATGTGAGGGCACTAGGCCTCTGGCCAAGGCCTCCTGACACCCAGAGACGTGCCCATCTCTTGGGCAGACAGCCATGGAGACAAAAGACAACCACAGGCAGGCCTGGTGAGGCCCCAGATGCCAGCCCCCTGGGCAACTTCTGGCTCCCTGCGCTCTGGTGGGAGGACTGCAAAATGCAGCTTACACAGACGGTGGCCCAGATCCCCTTTGGGGGGCAGCCTCGTCGCAGTGGTGGAAGGCCGGGAAGGCTGTGCTGAGGTTCTCTGTTCTCACTCAGGCAGGCAGCATGGGTGGTTAACAGCTTGTCGCTGGTGTGGATGGAGTTAAAGCTTTCTGGGGACTATTTACTCCTGATCCTAAGTGACAGCTCGGGGAGGGAGAGTCACGTGGCCCTGAAATCCCCTCGGGAGACGATGGAGCATGCCCAGCTGCTTCTGCCTGGGAAAGACACTGGATTCTGCAGTCACCATAACAGCATCCTCTCCCTGCGCCAGGGACCTGCCAGCTGGAGAGATGACTGATTAGACCACATCAGATCCGAGCCCTGCTGCTCAGAAGGGGGCCCCAGGGGTGGGGAGGAGGACCCCAGCCGGCCTGAGCTGAGGGGAGGGGCGCCTGAGGGCTCGGAGAGTTGCAGCTTTTCAGCGCGGGGCTCACACCTCAGAAGCCGGTGAGTCTGTCTTGATGCACCATATAGATGAGGTGGGAGGAGGAAGGCTGGGCTCTGGTCAGGGCTGGCAGCCCGCCCGCCGCCGTGTGAGTCTGGGCTGCTGGCACTGCGGAGCCACTGCCTTCCGCATCCCTCATTCTTGGCAGTGATACTTAGGGATCATGGATGCTGAGAATGTTAACTATAGCCCTCTCTGTGCCCCCACCCCCACCTCCAGAACCCCCAGTGAGGGATAATGTTGTCTGAATTTATCACATTTGAACCGCATCTCCTGAGTGAGGCCAGCTTTGGGGCTGCCAGCTTCCTAGGGTTCAGCTGGGGCCCCCAGCCTGGCTAGAGCAAAGAGGCCAGCCCCACCCTGCTTCTAATCTTGCCAGAACAGTGAGTTTAAGGCCAGCAGGAAGGAGAGATGGGGGTGTGGTCTGGGGGTCAGGCTCAGGTCAGCCCCAGGGACCCACCTCCTCAGTGTGGGAGGGGTCAGGGTGTGTCTTTTATGGGTCAGAGGTTGGGGCTTGGGGCTGCTGAGGCTCTTGAATTCCTAGGAGGTGTCTGACCTCTGTGGTCTCGGGTTTAGCCGGGAGCACCTGAGGAGCTGGAGCCGGATATGTGAGCATGGGGGGATGGGGGCATGGGTTTATAACGGTAGGGCCGGGCGGCAGCTAGCAGAGCCTAGGGCTTATTGTGTGAGGCTCTGGGCAAAGGTTGAGGAAGTGGCAGGGCGGGGTGTTGAGAGGTAGAGTGGGGGCGCTGAGGGGGAGAGTTAGACGGGAACGGTGGAGGGAGAAGAAGGGAGGAGAGGCTATAGGCACCTCCATAGGGGAGATGCTCCTTGCAACCACAGGCAAGCGCGGAAGGGAAGAGAGGGGGCTGGAACCTGGGAGGGTCAGGGATGGGAGAGCCAGGAACGAGGGAGCCAGCCCTAGGGCGCAGGGCTGGGGTGGTCTGAGCGACTGGGGGGAAGGTGGTGGGACGAGGATGGACTCAGAGTCAAAGGGGGTCACGGCCTTCAAGGCTTGGCAGCACCTCCCCAATCCCTATAGGCCCCTGGCCCACAGTCTGGCTCCCCTGAGGGCCTCCTGCACGTGGGGGTGGGAGCCCTGGTTGGACTGTCTCTGCCTGAGCCTGCTGTCCAGACGGCCATAGGGACATCACAGGCACCTGCCCTACGAATCCCTTGAATTCTGGCTTCCAGGCTCCTCTGCAGGAGCACGGAGCTTGGGGGATCCTGTGGGCTCCCACCTCAGAGGGCAGGAGATGAGCAGATTCCGCTGGCGCTGGTGGAGCGCAGGTGGGAGGGAGGCCCCACAGAGGCCCAGCCTCTCCCCCGCACAGGCGCACAGGCGAGGCCTCCCTGGAGGAGCCAGACAGCGGCCCGAGGCTGGAGCCGTCTCCAGGTGGGGCGGCCGAGGGGCGAGCCTGGCACTGCCGTGGTGCTTGCCTGACAGAAAACAAGCGCTCTCTGTGTCCTCACCAGGGCACAGAGTGCTAGGCTGCAGATATGAATTATTAAAAGTCCTTGGCTTTCCAATCAGCGGCGAGGTGCTAAATGTGTTAGCGCGGCTGTGTAATTAATCCTGGCTGCGGCTGTACAGTCTCGAGACAATGGGGGCCTTTTTTTTTTTTTCTTTTGCCGGGTTTGGCTTTTTTTCCTTCTTCACAGGAAGGTGATGGTGCAGGACGCATTACACAGATAATTACTTTTAACGTGTCTGCCTGGATTATTGAGTTGGATTCTTCCTGCTCGGTGGAAATGAAGTAATTACCGAGGAAGTCAGTGAACAGGCAGCCGCATGGCCTGGGCTGACACCCGGCCTGATGGGCCTGAGCCCGTTTCCTCTGTCTTCCTCCCTGGCCTGCTGTGGGTCCCCTGAGGCCTTGGCACTGAGCCTGTGGGCCCCCCAGAGGAGGGTCAGGAGGAGGGAGCTTGCAGCGGGGCGTCGGGGAGAGCTTGCTGAGCAGCGGGGGCTGCGGCCATAGCAGTGGGTCCTGGCTTTGAGAGGTTTCCCACGGTGTGCTGAGCTCTGGGCTGAGGTGCTTGGACATCAGTGCATTAGTGAGATGACTTTGGCAGGCCAGTCTCCAACCAGTTAAAAAAAAGCCCACATATTTAGTGAGGAAAGAACACACTTTGGGAAACATTTAAAATAAACAGAGAGGAAGCGCGTTGAGGATAGGCTGAGTGGGACCCTTTCCTTGGCAATCAGTCAGTCCAGGTGAGCTCCCGCTCTGCGCCCACAGCTCCAGATGCCCTCCAAGCCCAGACCAGCCCTCTGTGGCCTCCCTGAGGGGAACACCATCCTCGCCTGGATAATTCCAGCGACGGGGAGTTCATTACCTCACCAGGCTGCCTGCTCCAAGGTTAGAACATTCTATACGGAATCAAAATCTGCCCGCTTCTGTGTTCTGCCCTTTGGTTTTGATTCTTTGAAGCAGCACAGAGCAAGTCAGCTCTCTTTCCCACAGTGATAAAGATGGTTTTCTTCATATTTAAAATAGTGTATAATAGCCTTTGGATGTAATGTATTTTATGTAATCATATTTGTATCGGACATTTAGGTGGTTACCCTTATTTTCCTTTTACAAATAACACAACATGATCATTTTTGTGCATGAGGCTTTTCCTGTATTTTGGATTATTTCCTTAGAATAAATCCCAAGACATAGAATTAATGTGATGGAGGGTATACATTTAAAAAATTACTATTCTGTGAGTATAAAAGTAGTACATAGTCATTAAAAATGTAGAAAAACCCATAAAGAAAAGATTAAATTATGCGTAATTCTCTCAGAGATTTAGTGTATAATTTTAACATTTTGGTGTATATATGTTTTTTATGAATTCATACACAGACATATGACTATATTTATTATCAAAATACTGTTAAAATTTTGGAACAAGTATATATTTTTTTCACTTAAATAAAAAGCATTTTTCCACGTCATTAAGTATTCTTTTACAACATCATTTTTAAGTGACTGTCTGGTATTTCATTATATACCTATTCTATTTATTTGTTTGTTTAATTGGCCCCTATGTTAAACTATGTGTTTCCAGTTTGTCATTTTTATAAACAATGCTACAATGAACATATAAATATCTGAATCTTTACACGTATCAATGATTTTTTTCCTTAGGTTACATTTCCAGATGTGGAATTCCTACGTTTTAAAATATTTTGACATATTTTGCCACTTCCTTGTTCGAAAGTACTAATTTCCATTCCCAGCAGCTGCGTATAAGAATGCCTTTTTTTGCATGAGCATCAACATTGACAGTTATAAATTTTTCACTGTTTTAATTCATTGTTTCTTCATTGTTTTAATCCATTTGTTTGATTAGTAGTGAGTTTTAAAATTTTAAAAAGAGGTTTTAAAGTATGAAGGGCCCATCTGTTGTCATTTGTTGGTTCAAGTCTTTGCCTTTTTTTAAAAAACAATTTAGTGCAGTTGTCAAGATCGCAGTTATGGGGCCAAACTCAGGTTGAATCTGGGCTCTGCCACTTACCAGGGATATGAGCTTGACCGTGATTTAATCTCGCTGTGCCTCAGTTTCTCCATCTGTAAAATGAAGATAATAATGTACCTTATCTCATAGACTTCTTGTGAAGATAAATGAGGTCACATATGTAAACCACATAGAATCATGCTGAGCAGAGTAAGTGATTAATGTGTTTGTTATTATCTTACTATTGTTGATTTGCATGAGAAACATATATATCTGAAGCCAGTATCATGATTCCCCTCCCCGCAAATCCCCCAAGTCTCCGTGTTTGAGGCTAGATGCCTCCAGTGACCACCACCCCCTTCCTCATGCTCTCCTGGTGCTTCACCCCAGGTTTGGTCTCACCAGCACAGAGCATAGTGAGACAGCCACTCCCCATTCCCAGGGTCATCCCCTGGAATGTCACACTCTGTAGCTTCTTCTAGCAGGTGCCTGGACAAGGGAGTTTGGCTCATCTGGTGTCTTGTGGCTCCCCTTCTCCAGCTGCCCAGTCCCCCTGCCCAACCCCTCACACGCTGCCAGGTGCACATCCTCTCTTGATCCCTCAAACCTACCCAGACTGTTCCCCATTCCTTTGAGCCTTCTTTGCACTTTCCAAAGTAGCACTAGCTGATCTGATGAACTAATTCTGGTCCATGTGTTAATAAGAGAGAGTCAGTGCACTGCCTGCTGGGGTGTAGAGAGAACGCCCAGCTGGAATTTGAAGACATGGATTCAAATCCTAGTCCAAATTAGCAACTGTATGATTTGTAGCAAATTGCTTAATCTCACTGAGCTTTTGTTTCTTGGTCTGAAAAATGGGGTTAGTATCACTACCTGCTTACGTAGTTATTAGCTAGATGAGTAATACATATGAAAGTGATTTGTAAACTGCAAATAATTACACAAATGTCAGTTATTATTAGACATGGTATTTGAACAATGTATATCAGAAGGCAATGCTTTAACTCAAAGGTCAGACAGGTGCCGAGGTGGGTTAGTAGGAAATATGTTTAGGGCAGATGGTATCCAGGGTGACTGTCAAATCCTCCCAGGTCATTTAGTCTCTGTAAAGGGTTGGTCCTTATTGTGTGAACCCAGGATATAGGGCTGGGCAAGTCAACACTGATCTGACAAACATGGATGGATGCTGAGGCTTTCCTCCTGCAGGGCTTGGGAACCCCCTCCGTGCGGGAGGTGAGGTCCCTCCCTAGCTCTGACATCACCACGTCCACTCAGTCTGGCTCATCATTACCTGAGAACCCGAGTCTATAATTGCAGGTGCCAATTTGCTTTTAATTAGCCTAATGCTTGCAATTAGCTTGTTAAATTCAACCTGGCCTCTGGTGGTGAGGTCATTTTTCTGATTTTGCTTGGTTCCTGGGTCCTCATTAGCATCAATGGGCTATCCACAGACTGCAGGCCAGCCCGCTTGCCTCACCTGAAAGTGCAGCTGCCTAGCTGGGGAATTGAAGAGGTCATAGCAGGGAAGGAAAATCTGCTTTTGGTGAGGAGGGATGGTGGGGTGGGAAGGTGGGGTGGGAGTGTCCTAATGGAAGTGTAGTTAGCCTTGTTGGAATCACAAGTGAGGTCCAGAACCCAGGTTCCTTCATTCTAATCCAATGTTCTTCCGCTTCTGAGCCTCAGTTTTCCCCATCTCTAAAATGGGAGTAATAATTCCTGCCCTGCCTGCATCACTGAGGTTCAAATGAGTTAATGTAGGAAGTGGGTGTGAATGTAAAGCAACATGAAATTGCTTTATCACATCAAATGTGGAAGTTCTTTAGAATTAGACAAACGGTCCCAGTGTCCCTGGACACTAGTTCCTGGTCACTTCTCATGATGTCCTATAATTCCTGATTCCATTGTCTTCTTATCTTGTTCACTCTCCCC
Source organism: Balaenoptera physalus (assembly GCF_965194825.1). Lineage (NCBI taxonomy): Eukaryota > Metazoa > Chordata > Mammalia > Artiodactyla > Balaenopteridae > Balaenoptera > Balaenoptera physalus. The sequence goes on from NC_138882.1 coordinate 34,858,955, forward strand.
CAAACCATGGGTGATTTGAAGGCAGTGGCACATATCAGGTGCTCGATAAATGTTGGTTGGATATATAAAGATTTGGAGGGGAAGGAGTTTGGCCCAAGGAATAGACAATGGGGAAACAGTCATGAGAAAGCCTTTGATGGCATTGGTGGGGGGCATTTATTTCCTGTCCTCCTCAGGCATGCCCCCCCACTCCACTACACTGGGCTGTTTCAAGGCAAGAGATAGTCTTATTTGTTTTTGCCTTTGTGATGTTCCACACAGAGCCAGGCACATAGCAGTTGTTTGATAACTGCTTTTTGACTGACTGAATGAATGAATGAGACAGGGTAATGTGGTAGAGAGAGCATGGAATTAAGGCAGATGAACAGGACTTGGAATCCCAGCCCCATTACTTTCTTTTGGCAAACATTTACTGTATGCTCATTATGGACCAGGTACTAGGTTGTGAAAATGAATTTTTAAATTCACAGTCTAGTAAGGGAGCAGATGTGTGTGCAGATGATTGTCCTGTATATGATAGAGACATATGTTGCATTTGTTGGTGGCCAAGAAAGAGAGCAATAGAGTCTCCCTGGAGAGTCAGGAAAGGATTCCTGAGGAAGGGCCTGAAGCTGGGTCTCATCAGTTTGGGAAAGTTGCTTAACATCCTTGAGTCTCAGTTTCCTAAGCTATTGTGTGAGGAGACTAAAACCTCGTTTATGGAGGTAAGGATGAAATGAAATAAAATAATGTGAATAAAACATCTGGCACCAAATAATCTTTTAATAAATGTTAAAAATGTTTTCTTGAAGCCGGGCTGGGTGCTTGGAGGAGGTACACTAGCCAGGGGCTCAAGGAATTTCAGAAGCTGATTTGTACAGCTTCATTTTAGCTCTGCAAGTTAATACCTGTGTGACCTTGAACAGGTTCCTTAACTTCTCCAAGTCTCAGTTGCTATGTCTACCAAGTGGGGATAACAAGTTTGTTACCTGGATGGATGGAGAGGCTTCAGGCAAGGTACCTGGAACATGCTTGGCACATAGTAAGTACTAGAAAATAGTAGCTCTTCCTTGTTATTATTACCAGCATATATCATGGAGAGACTACGTCTGCACGCTGACACACACATGTTGCATGCATGCTGATTCCCGGATATGCTCAGAAAGGGAGGAGGGTGAGGGGACCCAGGGTTAGGCTGGGTGATAGCCAGTTGCTGCTCATTCTGAGAAACCTTCCTCAAGGTGAGGTGACCAGAATTCTGCTGTAAAGTTTGGAGGCTACCAGGCTTGAGTGACAGAATTGGGTAGGTTGGTTATAGCTCTTGCCCCCAGCTGGGGGAGGCTGTCTCATGGGAAACTAAGAAGTAGCCCCCTACAGCAGGAACTTAATTCCCTCAGGCATGTAGGCCCCTCAGTCTGGGCCATTCCTGCAGGCAACATCCTAGTGGCTCTGTCGCCCGCCTGGTCCCCGACCTTCCTAAGCAAGGCAGCCTGGCGGCCATGCTGGGTTGCCATGGTAACTGGCAGCCTCCCAGCTGGGTTGCCCTGGTAACCAGTTAGCTAGTATGGGGGGAGGGGGATGGTGAGCTAGGGAGAATCAGCCTCAAAAGAGGCAGAGAAGGACAAGGGTGGGACCAAGAGGAAGAGAAATCCCAGATGCCCCCAGCATAGCCTTCTTATCTCTCCCTCGTGGGACTGGGAAAGCCAGAGAAAGGCAGGTAGGAAAGGATGTTGTGTTGTTTCCTGCCATGTGTATATGTGTATTTTGTGGTATGAGTCATCTTGGGCAATGCAGGACGTTTGCAAGATTTGATAGGGCAGCGCAGGAGCTCTCTCAGGCCGTGACAAAGGCAGCGAGGTCCAGAGAGGGAGCCATGGACTGTCCAAACCTAGGTCTCCATCCTGGTCACCCCAACCCCGGACAACTTAACTTGTTTGAACTCCAGTTTCCTCGTCTGTAAAATGTTAACACAGACCTTCAGGGACATTGTTTAGGACAGTGCCTGGCACTGTCAATGATGGTTCCCCCCTCACCTTCCTTGCTGATTTTCTATTCATTGGATGCTTTCCAGCCTGTGAACAGCTTGTATTGGAGGCCCACCCCAGTCCGAGCCCAGCACAATGGGGGGAGGGGGTGGGAGGGTTGGAATTCTTGAGAACCCAGAGACCTGGCTCTCAGCCTCAAGGAGTTTACCATCCCAATCTTCTGAGGGCAGGAAGCAAGTTTATACAGGTGGGAACATTTGCAAGAAAATGTTCAAAGTAGGACCTAATCGAAATTTTTGACTGCCACCAGCAGAAAAACATTTTTCATCACAACCCAGCAAACACGTGTGCGATACCCTTACTGTGTGTGGTGCATGCTTCGTGTCATATTTGAGTCTAGTCTGGTCTATTTGTTTTAAAAAAAGATATCTTGACCCTTCGGCTGGATTTCATACCCACTTTTGGGTCACTGCCTTCAGTTTGAGAAACACTGGGAGAGAATCCTAACTAAAGCTCCTCAGGCATGTATAGGACCTCGGGCTTCTCTCACCTTCCATGTGTGAGGTTGTCTGGTTGGATCCTTACAATTGCAATCCGCGAGGTAACTGAGGCTCGGAGATCATATGACCTGCCCAGGGTCGCAGATCAGAGGTCATACGATTGGCCCAGGGTCGCAGAGGCAAGGCTTGAAAGGGGGTCTTTGTGCTGAATCGGTTGCCCATTTTCATTCTTGCTGCAAGAGGAATTGGAGGATTCCTCTACAAACAGAGAAGCCAGGCTCTAAAGAGCCCAAATGAGGGCCTAGAGCTGAGCCTAGGCCTCCGTCCCTCTGTCTGCTAGATGCCGAGGGTGCTGTGAAAGATGAGGCCGGGCCTGAAGCGGTCTGGGTGCTCCCTCTGAGCCTGTGAGGGAGAAGGGGCGAGGAGGGGGGTGGGCCTGGCTGCACTGAAGCCGCCCCTCGCGAGCTTTCCTGGGCGCTGAGCCTGCGTCAGGGTCCTGGGGCTGCCTACAGGCCCAGGCTCCTGGGAGATTTTCTGATAGGAAAGCCTTAAGCGAGGCCCAGGAAAAGCCAGTTTTTAATTGTCCATCTCCAGCGTGACGAAGGAAGTAATAGCAGGAGGCCGCTCAGGTACGGCCCTGACCACAGAGTAGGCTCAGGTCGGGGAGCGCTGAGTACCCAGAGGTGAGGAGTGTTGAACCCCAGGAGCACGGCCCCGGACAGAAGGCTGCCCCTGTGAATACCTGTGACAGATTCAAGATCAGGCCCAGAGTAAGAATCAGAGTGTGTGGAGGAGTTCACAAGGCTCGGTTCCGTTTTCAGCTGTGCTGTGAGAACGTGCCCGTCTTTCCGTGTCCCAGGACCTGTGTCTCCCGTCCTGGAGACGGGCCGGTCCCCCTCTTCCGGCGTGGACTCTGCCCTTTGCAAACAGCAGAGCAAGGTGCTCACATCTGAGGCGCTTCGTTTCCGTTTGGGTGTGTTCCCTTTGCAGCGTCTACGCAGCCCCTCCTGCACAGGCTGCCTGGTGTTGAACGGAGGCCTGGGGAGCAGTGGTGGGGCTGCAGCTGTGGGAGGAGAGGGCCGGCTTCAAGCCTCTGTCCTGGTCCTCTAGGCTTCATGCTGTCTGACTCGGTGGCCAACGTGATGAGCATCCACGACCCCGACCCTTCGTGGCCAGGCTGCTGGATTCAGGGCCTTGGGCCAGGGCAGTGGGTATGTGACTAGGAATTCTGCTGGGGCTCAAGCGGGGGTGTGTTTCTTTCTGAGGCTGGGTGAATAGAGGCTGAGAGATGGTGGGTTTCCAGTCAGGAGAACTGATGCCTTGGGATCATACAAGGAGACTGTGTGCAGTGCTTGAAGATGAACTGATTCACGTGGGAGTTGGATGGACATGTGTCTTGTAAGATGAACTGATTCACGTGGGAGTTGGATGGACATGTGTCTTGTAAGATGAACTGATTCACGTGGGAGTTGGATGGACATGTGTCTTGTAAGATGAACTGATTCACGTGGGAGCTGGATGGACATGTGTCTTGTAGGGACCCCTTATCTCTGCATCCGTGTGTTCTGTGTATGCCCAGTATGCTCTATACTAGCTTGTCCAGGGCGACTTGATTACCCCTTTTTACTTATGAAGAATCTAATATTTCTGAGATGATGGGCCACTCATCCAAGACCACGTTGAGAAGTGGAGGAGGAATCAGAATTGGGATTTATGGTTTTCTGCCCCTCATGTGACCCAAGTTTGAATGCATGCATATTAGCCAGAGATAGTGAGATAATGGAGGTGGGAGTGAGGGGAGGGAAGATGTGATTATTTTCCCCTACTTTGTTATGACACCCCCAACAGTCACGGCTCATTTTCGGCCTCTCAGGGCTGCCCCGCTGGCCTTCCCCAGGTGCCCAGACCCTGTGTCCTGGGAGGGGCAGGAGGTAGATGCTGCTTCCTCTGGAGGAGTGAGGGTGTGTGCATGTGTTACTTACAGGTTCATGTGCATGTAGGAAGGGGCTGTCAGCTGCTGGCAGCCCTTCAGACCATGTAGAAAGAAAGTCACAGAGATGCTGAGGAGAAGGCTTGAAGGCGGAGCTGAGCTGCAGGGGGAATCAGGGACCACATGCGGTGCTGGTCCTTACAGCCCCCTTGGCCCACACAGAGCTGGAGGAGGGCATTATCTAACCAGGCAGCAGCTCCTCCAGGAGCCATAGCCTCCTTTAGCAGTGCGGGCCTTCTCTGAATCCAGAAACCAATGTCCTCATTTAAACCAACTTAACCCTCTGGTGGCAGCCGGCAGGGCGGGCTTAGCTCCTTCTCTTCTTTCCCCTGTACTCCACTCCCAGGTGTTTCTGCCCTTCCCCAACATCCCCATCATTGTAGTTACTTTCCGTGTGTGTGTGTGTGTGTGTGTGTGTGTGTGTGTGTGTGTGTGTGTGTGTGTAAATGTGAGTGTGGAGAGAGATGGGGGAAGTTGGGTGAGCTTACTTTTCCTAATGCCTCTGATCCCACTATTAAGGTCAAGTGATTCATCCCAGAAAGGAGGGTTTGTGTAGGGAACCTGCCGCAGGGGCAGGGAGCAGGGCATGGGGTGGGAGAAGAGGGAACAGGAGGGGTCATGGTTGATGCTGCTGTCCTGTTCAGGGTGACGCTTGTCACACCAACCACGTCCGTCAGCTCTCTAGGACTTGTGCTGTGGGTGAGGCTATACCCAGGGCAGCATGCACATGGGTTCTGAGGGGGACCAAGATGTAGATCCCACAGACCTGCCTCATGGCAGCAGATCCCAGATGTGAAGAAAGTAGGCAGAAGAGGGAGAAACTGAGACCTCCGGCACAGGGGCGTTGGGGAGTGTGGAGAAGGTTCCCAGTGGAGGGAAGCCTTGACGGGAGTGGGGCCGAGGTCTGAGAAAGGAAGCCTGGATCGGCATGGACAGGGCCAGGCTCAGATACGTGTTGATGGGCTGCCTCTGGTCAGCTGTTCTGGAGGCAGAGTGGCAGAGTGTGGCGACTTAGAGAGTGTCTAGACCCCAGAAAGGACTTTCTTGAATCTAAACGGAAAACATCCTGATCGGGCCCAGCATCTTCCAAATCTGGTGTTGTCAGAACCAAGGCCAAGCCATCAACACTTGTGTACTTATTAAGTTATATTTTCAAAAGTGTCCTTTCATTGGCTGAAACAGCCAGTTGGAAATAGAAGTTGCTCTGAAATATTTTCTTTCACATATGTCTTTCTGATAAATTTGTATTTCCCCACAGTAATTAGCATAGTGTCTTGAAATAGTAGGTGCTTGATACATACCTTCCCCCACTTTCCCTGGGCATTATCCTTGGGATGGGGCAACATGCAAGAGAGTAAGATATGAAGATGCTCTCAGCCCAGGTCCTTTTGTGGGCTGAGATTTCAGGTGATTTCTCTTCCTTCTGGTTTAAAGCCAGTTATTGGCTGAAGGATTTGCAGGGTGGAGTTTGATCGTATTTCATCCATCCTTCTCTGCCTTTCCTCTTGGAGACGTGGCTTCATCACTCACTTCTGAGGTACTTGGATAATGTAGATAAGGTGCTGGCCCAAAGTATAATTTGGGTTAGGAAACACTGACCTCTTTCATACTTTTTATGATGACTCTCTATATTCTTAATTATCTCTTTGAGAAGGAGTGAGCTATTTTCAGCCAGTTTAGAGGAGTTTATCACTCCCAAAAGAACCTCCTGAGATGGTAACAGGTCAGGGGAAGGAGGTGTCAGCAGGAGCTCGTTTGCATATTTGCCATAATCTTTCCTTTGGCTCAGTTTACAGGCATCCTAGGCAAGTTGTAGTCTGGGCATAGCTGTCACTTTCTCTCCATCACATACACCAGAATCTGTGGGCAAGTCTGGGCTAAATGTAGCTCATTATAAACACTGTGCTCGGATGTCAGAGCCTGTTTTTCCAGTTGGAGGGACCAAGACAGGAGAGGGACCTAGAGTCTCAGGCTTGGAAGCAACCTTTCATTTGGTCCAAACTTCCTCCAAATAGCAGCACCCCAGACTTGTGATCAGCCAGCACCGCTTGAACCCCCAGTGACTAGGAGCACTGCTCTGTGAAGCAGCTTTTTCTACTGTTGGACAGCTTCAACTCACATCCTTCCTTGATGCTGAACTCAAACTTTTCTTCTCTACCATCCACCCTTTGGTTCTAGTTCAGCATCCTGGCCATCCTGATCATTCTTTTCTGAGCTCACTTGTTTGTCATCATTTCAAGAGTCAGACCAGTGTTAAGAGACAATATGACACAGTGGGAAAACATAAGCTCCAGGATTCATCTGCCTGAGTTTGCACCTGGCTTCACACTCATCAGCTCTGTGACCCTGGTTATAATCCTAACCTCTCCGAGCCTCAGTTCATCCATCTGTAAAATGTGGATAATGATGGTACTTACCTCATAGGGTTGTTGAGAGGACTAAATGAATTAACACATGTAAAAGGCTTAGAACAGGGCCTGGCAGCTACAGGCCACTCCGTGCATGGTAGCTTTTTATCTTCTCTTAAAATAAATTGTCTAGAATTGAACACAGTATTCCAGATGTGGTCTGTTCAGTGGGACTCTGATGCCCCCTGCTTGACCATCTCTTTCTATTATATCAGACTCAGTTTGCAAATCACCGGTGTTTAAATTGGGCTCATTGGGCTGAAATCCTCAGGTTATTTTCCCGTGGACCGCTGTTAGGTTTAGCTCTCCCCTCTTCTACATAAAAGATGTGATCTGGTTTAGAGGGAAGGCCAGTGTCAAGGGGAGCCCAGAGCGTCCCTTCACATTTGTTCCACACACACATGAGCCCTCATTGATGCAGTCTGGTCGTTTTTATAATGCTACTCTATATCTGGTGTTCTATTTGGAAAATACCTTGACCCACACTGATCTGAAATAAAGTCCCCACCCCACCCCCACCATGGGTCTTTTCTCTCTCAGTGGGTCTCTTTCACTCTTCTCTGCTCATCTGATGCAGACTTGCTTTTCAAGTGAGCTGAGCTGAGCAAGTACTGTTGGAACTTCCTAACCTCCAAATTCAGCTCCTCCACTTCTCAGGGTTCCCGGGCTATAGGGGAAGGGACACAGATGCCCCAAACGTATTCAGAGTGCCTGGTTTCACAGGTAAATCTTTGAGACCCTGTAAATCCTTACTCTTTATAGGCCAGCTGCCTCTACATCATCTGGGAGCTTGTTAGAAATACAGAATCTCAGGCCTCACTCCTGACCTACACAATCAGAATCTGAATTTAACAAGATCCCCTAGGAGTTTCATATGCACGTTAAAATTTGAGAGGTACTGGTCTACATTATTCAACTTGGGGTAGGAATGAGGGTGAGGTGGGGAGAATTCTGTCTTCCAAGATCTTGAAATCAGTCTTACTGACGAGGCTTCTAGGGACAGGCATAAAACTATTTCCAGAATATTTGGTCATTAACTGTCTACATGCCCTGTTTGCTTCTTGGACTGCCAATAATAGGGTTTTTATAAAACACTCATGCATTTTTAAAAATATATAGATTGTATTTGTGTTTCCCCATTTTATTAGTAACAAGCTGTTGAGCATATTTCAAAGCTTTGAATTATATGTACAATTGGAATCTTTTAAATGATAAGTGTAGGGTTTTACATTTATGATATATTGCGTTGGCCAAAAGGTTCATTCAGTTTTTTCCGTAAGATGGCTCTAGTAGCACTTAGTTGTCTCTAACTTCAATTTGTTAGATTGTATGTGACAGCTGTCATATCAGCGTGCATTTAAAAAAAGACATCAAAATTGGTGAATTTTTGTGGAGCCATTTTAATATTGAAGATGGAAAGAAAAAAGCAACATTTTTGGCATGTTATGCTTTATTATTTCAAGAAAGGTAGAAACGCAACTGAAACGCAAAAAAAGATTTGTGCGGTATATGGAGAAGGTGCTGTGACTGATCAAACGTGTCAAAAGTGGTTTGCGAAGCTTTGTGCTGGAGATTTCTCGCGGGATGATGTTCCACGGGCAGGTAGACCAGTTGAAGTTGATAGAGATCAAATCAAGACATTAATTGAGAACAATCAACGTTATACCATGTGGGAGATAGCTGACATACTCAAAATATCCAAATCAAGCACTGAAAATCATTTGCACCAGCTTGGTTATGTTCATCTCTTTGGTGTTTGGGTTCCACATAAGTTAAGTGAAAAAAACCTCGACTGTATTTCCACACGCGATTCTCTACTTACACGTAATGAAAACGTTCCGTTTTTTAAAACAAATTGTCACGGGTGATGAAAAGTGGATACTGTACAATAATGTGGAACGGAAGAGATCGTGGGGCAAGTGAAATGAACCACCACCAACCACACCAAAGGCCAGTCTTCATCCAAAGAAGGTGATGTTGTGTATATGGTGGGATTGGAAGGGAGTCCTCTATTATGAGCTCCTTCTGGACAACCAAATGATTAATTCCAACAAGTACTGCTCCCAATTAGACCAACTGAAAGCAGCAATCGACGAAAAGCGTCCGGAATCAGTCAACAGAAAACGTATAATCTTCCATCAGGATAACACAAGACCGCATATTTCTTTGATGACCAGGCAAAAACTGTTACATCTTGGCTGGGAAGTTCTGATTCTTCCGCCGTATTCACCAGACATTGCACCTTCAGATTTCCACTTATTTCTGTCTTTACAAAATTCTCTTAATGGAAACAATTTCAATTCTCTGGAAGACTGTAAAAGGCACCTGGAACAGTTCTTTGCTCAAAAAGATAAAAAGTTTTGGGAAGATGGAATTATGAAGTTGCCTGAAAAATGGCAGAAGGTAGTGGAACAAGAGGGTGAATACGTTGTTCAATAAAGTTCTGGGTGAAAATGAAAAATGTGTCTTGTATTTTGACTTAAAAACCAAAGGCACTTTTTGGCCAACCCAATATTTCATTTCGGTCAGTGTTAGGCCAGTATTTCAGTATGTGGAGTCTTGATTCTGCCATAAATTTGTTAGCCATCCCTCCTGGCCTTGTCAGGAGCAAATCTGGTAGCCTTGCCTTCTGAGTCTTTATGCAATTTGTGGATGAAACCGTGGAACACAGCAGGATCTTGAACAGACCCCTGTAGTGCTCATTCATTCATTCAGCCAGCCTTACTGAGAGCAAGAGCTGCATCCTGCAGTCAGATGAGTTGGTTTGAGCTCTGGCTCTGCTCCCTGCTGCTTTTTTCACCTTTGGCAGGGTATTACCGTCCCAGACTCCCGTTTCTTCATCTGTAATTGAGGAAATTGGAGTAGTCATCAGGATCCCTGAGGTGCCTTAAAGAAATACATGTGCCTGGGCCTCCTTCCCTCTCCCCCAGAGATCCTGATTCAGTTGGTCTGTGGTGGTACCCAGGTACTAATGTATTTTTAAAAAGCTCGCTAGGTAATTCTCGTGTGAAGCCGGTATTGAGAACGCCTGGACCAGATATCTCTAACTGCATGATCTGCCACTCCGATCTCAGAGGCTCCCTGGCAGCCTGATAGTCATCTTCTGGGGCCTCTGGTCCCACAGCCTGAGCAATACTGGCTGGGTCTGTGGTAGGAGAGACGGCTTGGTGTGCTGGTGTAGCACAGTGGCCAGGTGCTGGGCAGGCCATGCAGAAGCGTAGGGTACCCTTGTCTTCCCCAAATCCCTGGGAGAGGACTTGAGATGCCTCGTATCAGCCACTCGCTCTCCTGCCCTTCTCTGGACAAAAGAACTATCTTTGACTTCTCTGACATTTGCTACTTTCCTGTGTTTCAGAGCTTGCTGCTTAAGAAAAATAGCCAAAGGCCAGTGTAAGTCAGTTTCAGCATCAGCTGGAAAAGATGGCTCCCTGTCTGATTCCTCTCTTCGTCCTCTCTTTATGTCCCCCTGTAACTCAGGAGGTGACAGCACCTCTGAGGCCTTCTCTTACAGGTCTTTCCCTTCATGGGCTCCCACAGGCCAAAAACCACCCCAAGTTGGAGCTGTGGCAGCTCCCGGGAATCTTGCTGGCAACACGTGGATGCATGCAGACTCCTCTGACTTGGCACTGGGGGTCAAAGCACTGGCTTGCCTAGCTTGGCTTATTTGGGGCAAGACTGGCCTCTACCCTGGGGCTCAAGATGTTGCTTTGAGCATCCCTTCACTGCTTCTGGGGTAGGAGTGTGCCCAAGATCTGTGTCATCTTGTCCCATCCCCTTCCTCCCCACGGTCACTGCTGGGTACCACCGCTGGATACAGGGAGTGTCTCTGCAGTGGGCTTGTTAATTGGCGCTTCAGCTGGCTGATTGACTCTAATGCGGGTGAACATTTATTTACCCCGGCAGCGCCTCTCAGACAGCCGTTAATTGCAGGCACAAGAGAGACAATAATTATGGGATAATGGGTGTCTTTTGTGGGAGTCCTCCTTGCACTGTGTTAGCAAACACGGAGGGTTTGTTTCCTAACATTCAGCTCCCCTACTGGAGAGATGCCACAGCTCCATCCCACTCGCTCCATTCCTGTCATCTAGCCCCCACCCCTCCCCCCAGGGTTTTACCCACATCCCCTGGGTAACATCTTCCAAGATATCATTTCCTAATTCCCATGCAGTCATGACCCTATTTTTAGGATTTGTAAGGTTGAATTCGTGCTTTTTAGAAAGTAGTACCTTAATCAACTTTGCCTAAAACAAGGGTAAGTAAATACTAAACTATGTGCTTTATTCCATGGGCCCTTCTGATCTTTGTTAATATTTTAACATAGTTATAATTAGTGTGTAGCTATTGTCCTGTGCCATGCATTTTTTTGTTTAATGTTATTTTATCCAAACACGTCCAGGTATGATGATGGTCCGTAAATTTTTCATTTTAAATAGCTGTAAATAATTCTGTCATGTTATTCCATTACTGTATTGCTTTTCTCTTATTACTGGGAATCTGGGCTGTTTCCAGTTGGTTGCTATTATGAATAGCTCTGCTATAAACATCTTTATATGTTACTGATTTTTTCTCCTGGTTATTTCCCAGGGGGTAAATTGAATTATGAGTTATATTGATCTGGCATCATGTTGGGAAGAGTTGAGGGGAGTGGGGAGCTGGAGGCTACTGGGAGAGTTTAACCGATTCCCTCCCCTCCCTCTCCCTCTCTTCTCACCTCTTTTCCCATCCATTTCTAGTAGGATTCTTGCTCCAACTTCCCTAGTAACAGCCCAGGTTAGTGAGGTGGAGACAATGCTCTGGCAAGAAGTGCTGCAGAGTAGACCACCCCAAAGGGTAGTGGCTTAGCACAACAGTGATTGCTCTCTTACGGTTCTCTGGGTTCCCCAGGCTCAGCTAGGTGCTTGCTTGGGTTGTCTCCTGTCCTTGCAGTCATCTGAGGGCTGCACTGGGCCAGACAGCCAAGGTGACTCTTCACATGGCTGTCCTCTGGGAGCTCAGCTGGGGCTGTCAACCTGAGTACCGACATGTGGCCTCTCCATGTGACCTGGGCTTCCCTCAGTGTGGCAGTTGGTTCCCAGAAGGAGTGTCTCAAGACAGAGTATTCCAAGAGACCCAAGTGGAAACTTTAAGGCTTCTTATGCCCTAACCTCAGAAGTCACACAACGTCACTTCTATTACATTTTATTGGTCAGACTGAGTCATGGGCGCACCCAGATGCAAGGGGAGGTGGAGCAGTCTCTATCCTTCAATTTGTAGCCATCTTTGATCTCTATTCTTAAAGACGGAAAGCATGTACTGATTAGTATCCTATGAATCCTATTAGCTTCTGCCTTCGGAAAGGCCATGTGAGAGACCTGGCCCCTTGGTTTCCACTCTGAATCCTGCCCATTCTCAGGCTTAGAAGTCGTGTGATCTCGCCTCAGAGCCTTCCCTGGTGGCCCCAAAGGCGTCATATCTCTCTTCCTGGTCCCTCCTCTCTTCCCTTTCTAAACTCCCAAGGCTCTGTATCTGTGTCTGCCCTTGTCTTACACAGCTCTTATCACACATCATAGCATTCAGTTATTTATGGGCTTGGCATGTTAGGTTGTAAACTCCTGTCCCATTCTTCTTATTAACCTCCACACCCTACCCTAAAGACCTAGTAAAGTGCCTGGCATGGAAAAAGGGCTTCCAAAATTCCATTCCCTTCCCCCTTTTCATACATTGGACACTCCATTGTCTGTTGAATGAATGAGTTATTTATCTTAATGAAAGCAGGGGTAGGGGAAGAGGACAAACATTTACTGAACTTAGTACGTGGAGCTTTATATGAATTATCTTATTTAATTTTTACAACAACCTGGGAAGTATGTAGTGATATCCCTATTTTACAGATGGTAAAGCTGAGGTTTAGAAATGTTAAATAATATGTCCAAGGTGACAATCACTGGGTCACGGAGGTAGAAAATTGTAGAGCCTAGGTCTTTGGGAACTTGGGGCAAATGTTCTCTCCTGCACACTTAACCTCTTGGAACCTTAATTTATCTATAAAACAGGGAGGATAACACTTACCTCATAGGGTTGTTTGGATGAAAGGAGATAACACATGCCAAATATCCAGTGCTTGGTGTAGAGTAGACATTCACTCCATGTTGCCTGTCATCCATGACTTCTTGTTTGGGAGGGTCTGACAAGCACTCTGTACATTTGGGATGCCTTTATGGCTAGCGGTGTAGTGGATGGAACTGCCCTGTTAACATCTTTGTGTGTGTGCATTGTTCGCCAGCACATACATAACTGCTCTGCAACATGCTTCCCAATTACTCCTCCCCTCCCCCTGGAGCACTTGGGAGTCATTTCCCCTGGATTTTCCTCTGGTGTGCACCCTCCCAGCTTCTCTGTAAACATAGTGCCGACAGCCAGGGCTCCAGTCACCCAGGTGGCTTCCCCTAGAGCAGCTGAGCCTGGGGATTCCACTCTTCCACATTTATTGCTTTTGTTTGGTCTTTGAAAATTAATTCCAACAAGAGCTCCTTAGTTCTCTTTCTTTTTCCTTATCCTCATGCTCACGTGTTCTCTTCACCTCTCTGCCCTGTTTCCAGTTTTTGGTCTCTCTCTGTCTCATCACATACAAGTACCCCATTCAGGATGATTATACAGTGGTGATGTTTCACTGGGTGAATTATTATATAGACTTGAAAGGAGATTGCCTCATCATTCTCTGGCTGGCGATGCTGCCTGGGAAGGGAGGAGCTGGCTAGTCCAGGCGTCCACTAGTCTGGTTTGGTCTTCTGTCCCTTCATTCCAAGCTCAGTTTCATCTCCCACTCCCCTGCCTGGCCACTGATAGATAGCATTGAGTTGCCAGAATCGCAGATGGCAGAGAAGGTTGGATTTATTTTTTCTTAGCTCTTCTCATACCCTTCCCTCCAAAGATCCAAACTGAAAAGGCTGGGAGTACAGAGAGACGGGAGTTACTTAAAATTCTTTCCTCCCTGCCTCAGGTTCTTTTTTCCTCATGATGCTAGGTATTTGGTAGGGCCACAGGGCTGAGGAGAGGGGAAATGGAAGCCCTGTTAGCAAACCACCCTGCAGGAGCCATGGAGGAGACCTCTCTAGACCCTGCTGTCTTTATCACTCTGGGCCAGCAGTAGCAGGAGGCTTGTCACAGGCAGTTGCTAGTTTTTGTGACTCTGTTCCAGTCTGATTCTGTTCCTGGATGCCTGGAGTTTGACAGATCTTCAAGTGCAAAAAAAGCATTTCCTGCATCCAAATGTATGTCCTTTATGCTTACCAACTCATGATGGGGGGTGAAGTAAGGAGGAGGAGGGCAGACCAGTTACAAGCTGGTCCAGTGCATGATTCTGAATACTACTTCCCACCACACACACACACACACACACACACACACACACACACATACACACACACACACACAAACACTTTCCATGAAGTCTGGCCTGATGGCCTTAGCCAGAAGTGATCTCTCCTTCCACTGGATTCCTCTGGCACAGTGACTTGTAACACTTACAGGAAATTTATGCTTTTGGTTGTAGGGTGGAAGTAGAAGATCATATTGGACAAATTGGGGCTGGATTATATAAGACCTTGCATCTTGAGCTAAGAAGTTTAGCTTCTATCCTATAGTCAGTAGAGATACATTGAAGGTTTATGAGCCAGGGCATGACTGAATTATCATTTGAAGAGGGGAAGCGGGGGAGTGGGGGAGACCAGATTCAGAAGCACTCTTTCATCTCCAGGGCAATGGAACTGGGGATTACATAGTTCAGGTGGGTCCCTGGGTCATGTTTAAGTCTGTAGTTTAAAGACAACATCATGGACAGGAAAGATTGGTTGGTGATGGAAGTTTCTGATAACAAACCGAGAGCTATTTCAGGGGCTTAGGGGGTGAGGTTGGAAATCCAAGTCTTAGGATAAATTTGAATTGGTGAGTGGAGGCAGGAGGGTTAGGGTTAAGGTTAGGGTTAGGGCATATGGGACCAGATGGGAGATTAGGTACAGGACCCCTTGGAAAGCTCCTCTGACACTAGAGAGGTTTGCATCCCCACGTGTAGGAGATTTTGCCCTGTGCTCTGGGTGCTAGTCATTTGTTAGAACAGTAGGACTCAGGAAAGGTGAGCTCTCAGGGGAGGGATCAGGTGTCCCCCTGGAACAGCTTAGAAGCACCTCTTAAAGTGACCCAGCAGAATTGTTTGCTGGCCATCAAAGTAATTGAGGTGAGGTGACAGGGGACTGTGGCAGAGCAGTGGCTTGGGGGTGTGGGAGATTGAAAAGAAGGTGCAGATATGCCCACGTCACATATGTACCATCGTTCCCCTTGCATGGCTAAGAACAGCTGGCCCTTCCGTCCCCCCTTCCTGCCCACACAGAAGAGGGGAAGTGGGGGAGTAACATGATTCCTTGTCTGTCAGCTTTCTTCCAAGGTCACTTTTGTCTCTGCTCATCAAAACTGGCACCATCTTTCTGGCACTGCCATCCCTCGAACTGGGGCTACCCAGTGTTTCCTGAGTGTCTTCTTGCCTTAATCTGGTTTCTCTGGCAGAGAGCAGAGAAGGGTGTAGCTGCCCACTGCAGCCTCAAAGATGCAACCATTTGAGAGATGGAATCCTCCTTCAGACTCTAATCCTGAAAAACAGCCTCCCTCTCCCCACTTCCTCCCCCAAGAGGGGCCTTCTCTAGAGCCTTTCTTTGGTGGGGAAGGAAGGGAGGAGCTTGGTCCAAGGGGCCCAGCCTGGGTGTCTATACATTGAGTAGAGCTGTCTGCAGTGCTGGGCTGAGGCCAAGCTCAACACACCCCCAGCCCCACCAGCTGCCCCAGCCTTCCATAGCCATCCTTCTTTCCCTGCCTGGCTGGGAAGGGGGTGGGGGTTGTGGGAGTTGTCTGTTGGTTAACCCTCTGGCGGCCAAGGGGAATGAAAGAGTCCAGGAGGAATGTGTCTCTGTCTGTTTCCTAGACAGGTGATCTCATGAGACCAAGTCTAGAATGGCAGGCCCAGAGCCTTCCTCCAATGGTGACTTTACGGGGAGTGCAAATATATTTCAGGGATAATTAGAAAAGTTGTTTGGATGGTCGGGAGCTTTTATTGACTCTTTCTTTTAGCTCAAAGATTTAAGATTTCATTGAACAGGATGCAAAGGGGACTTTGCTTACAACTCACCTTATTGCCTCCCCCACTTGGCTTCTCCCTCTGAGACTGGGGGAGCTATGCTGTTTGTCTTATTCCCCTGCCCAGATGCATGATTGCCTCATGAGAGCTTTCTCTGGCACCTGGGCTGAAGCATGTCTAGTGCATAGAGCCTGCTCCCAGGGAAGGCTCTAGAGACGGGGGATTCTCATCTTCCTCCACCTCTGCCACGATCAGCATCATATGACTCTTGCCCATTTATGTTCGAATGCTGGGGAGAAATGGCTCAAGGCTGGACCTCTCAGAACTCAAAACCTCAGAAGGACTTTGTAATTTGAATAGGCTGAGGAAGAATTTGTTGTCGATCAGGAGCTAGATGAGTGGACATTTCTTAAATTTTTAAGGGAATTTATTGCCAGTGAAACCCTGAACTTGCCATAGAACAGCCTGCGTTTAACCCCTGAGGCCCCTGAACTTGCCCGATCTGGAAGTAGGTTGCTAACTCTTGGCTGAGGTAGCCCTTCAAAGGAGCTCTTCCCAGAGCGGCTGAAGAGTAGGACCAGGGCTCCCCCACCCAGAGAGCAGGACCTGTCCTCTGCATTTAGTGTTTATCCTGCCTCCTGAGGTCCAGGCCCTGGGCTGCCTGAGGGGAGAGAAACAGGCTCTGAGAGACAGAGATGGGGTTCCTGTCCTGCCTTTGGCATTTCCCTAAGATGTGTAACTTCAGATTACTCACTATCCCCTCTGAGCCCCAATTGTTTAATCAGCTGAGGAATAGGGATAACAATGTAAGGCTTCCCTCCTTTGGGTTCTGTGAAGCTGCAATGGGAAACAGTCTGTGTATATAAAGAGCAATGTGCAAACGTCAGAGATGATTATTTATAGCATTATTCTTAGGAGAGGCAGAGAACTCTTGGAGTCCTGGGTTTGAGCCCCAGTTCCCCGTGGAAGTTCCTGCAGCCCACAGCTTTCTCCCTGGAGACGTAAAGGAGAAGCGACCCTTGGGGTATGAATTGCCTGCTCCTCCAAGCCACCGTGCTTTAGCTCAAGCCTGATGGTTAGAGAAACCCTGGTCAACCCACAAATACCAGTCCCAGGGCCAGATCATGCTACCCTGCCCCATCCCTTACTTGCCATCCTTCCTGACTCTCCTGTGCCTGCAATTTCCCTCTGATGGGGCTGGGGGGCCTCTGCTCTCCTGCGTAAGGTGCTGAGGCCTGGAGGCCTCAGTGTTCTCTGACTTGGTTTGTCATTTGCCTTATCCTTCTTTGGGATGGAGCTGCAGAGCCTGACAGAAACCTGCTTCCTCCTTCCTAGGTGTGGCAAGAACTTTGTTTATGGTAATGATACGTCGCATTTATAGAGCGTGGCTTCCTCTAGAAGTCCAGAGCTCTTGTCCTTCAGCGCTCGCTCCCATCGCTCTGCAGGCACGGGCTGAACAAAAGGATCACGGTAACTTTATGACGAAGGCTTGGAGCTGTCCAGTGACTTGCCTTAGGTCGCAGCCAGCAAGTGGCAGAGCCAGGATTTGAGTTTCAGAGTCGGCGCTGCCTCTAGCGTTAGTTGCAAGGTCCCTCGACTCTCAGTTGGGGAATATGTGGTCCACTTGCTCAGGGCCTAAAGGGTGAGGATGGATGCCTGCTCTCCTGGCTTTGGTGGAGGTTGACTCCAAGGTAACCTTGGGTCTTGTGGTCCCTGAAGGTCAGTGAGCGTGAGGAGGTAGGAGGCGGTCATCTTGTGACCGCCCAGCATGGGCATGAATATGGAACAGGCACCTTGGATGAACACTAGGTTAATCCCGTGTCCCTTTCAGCAGTGTGTCCCAAAAGGGCAGGCTCTGGCAGACTCCCTTGATTGGCCACTTGGCCTGAGGTGGAGCCGGCCCCTGGCACTCCTCCCCTCAGGAGGCAGGTGGGTCAGTCCGCTGTCTCTCTCCAGGAGCAGGCTGCCAGGAGGTAGGAGAGGACCATGGGGCCACGAGGTGTGTCCGAGAGCTGGCTCCTGCATGCCCGTCCTGGGCCAGTGAGGCAGGGAGCTCTCTCTGAGCAAACTGGGCTGGGAATGGCCGCTGGGACCCTGGAGGCCAGGGCTGCGGGAGTGTGGTGGGCAGTTGGCTGACCCATGGCTCTGGTTATGTGGTCCTGGGGGCCTCTGGAACCTTCCCCACCCCACCTCTCTCGCCTCCCTCTTTACCGCTGCTTTCTTTCTCCCTTGCTCTCTTCTTCTCTTCTCTCCCTTGTACTCAGTTATTTCCTTGGCCGATCTGAGCTCTGGAATGTGCCAGTTCTGGTGCTCACCCCTCTACTTCCTCCCTTCTAAAGGCTTCTGCAGACACCCCGTCGTACCTGTGCAGTTCCTTTCCCTTCTGAATTCTGCATCCCCTCTCCCTCAGTCTTGTCTCCTCTCCCAGGAGCTCTGCGAGCTGCAGCAGCAGGAAGTGGTAGGGGAGGACCAGCCTGGGCGGTGCCAGCTGTTTGCCCAGGGTGGGGTTGGCCACAGCCTGGGTCCCTGGGCCGGGCCAGAGTGTGGGCTTGGCGCTCAGCTCTGCTGCGGCCTGTCCTCCCCACTCCTTCTGCCTTCTCCCTCCTCTGCTTCCCCATAATGGAAGCGGAAAGGCAGCTCAGCATTTGATCCGGCCGCTGCAGATGCTCCTTCGAGGGATGCCAGTTCTTTTTCAACCCCCAGGGTAGTGAGAGGCTAAATTCAGTATGGGGCTGGGAAAGCTGGGAAAGCTGGGAAAGCTCTTCGTTTTCAGCTCTGAGTCAGGATGGTCTGAGGGAAAGCCGGAGTGTGGCATTCCGCCTCCAAAGATTTGATTTGGCTCCACTGCTGTCTCGTGGTGGGACCTTGGGAGGGTTGCTTTCTCTTCCGTAGCACTAGCTCTACCTCTGTCAAAGGCCTGAGGGGATCCAGCTGTAGAAAGTGAGGTGTAAGTTGTTGCAGTGCTAGTACTGGAAAGGGGAAGGCAGTCTGGGGGGTCCTCTCCCATCATGTTCTTAAGGGTGGGAGAACAGAGGCCAGAGCCAGTGGCCTGGCCACTTTGGAGGAGTTTATTGCACTGTGCTTATATCACCACAGTGATGATCATGGAGAGTCTGATTTTTACTTAAAAAAAACTTTTTTATCATAGAAAACTGCAAACGTAGACAAAAATAGAATAGTGTAGTAGCCCTCATGCACTCAAGCTTCAGTAGTTTTGTTTTTTTTAAGCTTCAGTAGTTTTCAAGTCATCTCATGGCCCATCTTGTCTTAGGTACACTCCCAATCCTTTCTACCCTCTGATTATTTTGAAGCGAATTCTAGACAGCTTATCATTTCATCTCTAAACATAGGGATTCTTTAAAAAAATCATTATCACACCTAAACAAAATGAACAATTCCTTAATATAATGAAATATCCAATTAGTATTAATATCTCTCTGATTCTTGTAAAAATTTATTTTCTAGTTTTCTTTTTAATTTGGCTCCGAATAAGTCCATGTATT
Organism: Balaenoptera physalus; assembly: GCF_965194825.1. Taxonomy (NCBI): domain Eukaryota; kingdom Metazoa; phylum Chordata; class Mammalia; order Artiodactyla; family Balaenopteridae; genus Balaenoptera; species Balaenoptera physalus. Next base: position 34,878,423 of record NC_138882.1, read on the forward strand.
GTGATTGATTGCTACAGCTCTTAAGTCACTCTTAATCTATAGGTATTCTTTTTCTTTCTCTTGCAATGTTTTGCTGAAGAAACTGGGTCATTGGTCTTGTAGAATTTCTCACATTCTCGATTTGGCTGACTGCATCCTCATCATGTCATTTAACATGTTCCAAACGTGGAACATGTTAGGGCTTGGTCAAACTCAGGTTCCTTTAATTTATTTATTGGAGGGGCAAGGATCCCTTGGTTGTGGTGTGTACATCTGTCAGGAGACACACAATGTCTGGTTCTCTCCCCTTTTGTGATATTAGCAGCCTTGATGATCATTGCCTAGATCCATTCATTCATTACAGGCTAATTGCCTATTAATGACTCTCTCTAATTAGACGTTGCTTCTTTCATCCCACAGTAAGTGATCTCTTACTTTGGAAAGAAGCCTCCTTCTTTGGGAGGTGTTGCTGTGGAGGCTGAGACCACATGGCAACAGGGTGGCCCACTCCCACCCGTTCTGGTGTCTCTGTGGATTGGTAAGGCAGGTGTCTTATAAATGCCAGGTTGGGAGTCTTGGTCCTTTGCATCTCTACAGTGTTCAGTCGGATTTCAGGTTTTTGTTTTGACGGAGGGAGTGAAAGCCCGGGATACTCCGAATAATTTTTCCAATTAGCTTTGATTTACAGTTCAGCCATATTGAATCAGATTAATGCTCAGACACAAACCTTCCCTGACTATCTCCTATACCCACCCCCTAGCTCATACTACTATCTACATACTACTACTCATACCTGATAACTCTTTATATTTGTATAATAGTTGATAGTTTGCAAAGCACACACACACACACACACACACACACACACACACGAGATGGAGGCGTTGAGGTCAGCTTGCTTGAGTGTGGATTTTGATCCAACTTTCTAACTGCTTGGCCTTGGGCAAATTAGCTAACTTCTCTCTGCATCAGTGTCTCCACCTACCTTACAGGGTAGTTATGGATATTAAATGAGATAATGTAAACAAAGAGCTTAGCACAGTGCCCGACACATAGTAGGTGCTCAGTAAGTGTTAGCCATTGTTATTTTGAATGATCTGCTCAGAGCAATCCAGTATCTAGCTGTGAGATCTGCAGACACTGTACAAGAACAGAGCAGCAGCAGACAACTGAAAGCTGACTGTATATCACAGATGTAGGATTGTATGCTAGCTGTTCCAGGAGCCACCGATAAGGAGGTCCAAGCAGCATTTGATAGCAGTTTCGTTTCTTTTCAGCTTACCCAGAGTCATCAGAAAGTGGCCCAGGGCTTCAGCCAAAATTTTAAGGATGATGAAGTTGTATCCAGAGAAATCAGGGACCTTGCTCTCAGAAACACGCGCCTCAAATGGGGAAAACAATCCAGCCACCCTGGCTCCCTGATACCTGCTCTGTCCCTTCCTTAGGAATGGGAGCAAGCAGGGAGGGAGTGGGAGGCCGTGGGGTTTGGCTTAGACTTGCTCTTGTATTTTTCCCTTTTGGAGGCCTGGCTGTTTCTTGCCCTTGAGGAGGCCCCCTGAGGCCTTGGGCCTAGAGAGCCAGGTGGACGCTCCTCCTCCCCGGGAGCTTGCAGTCCCCTGGGGCCTGGCACAGCTGCTTGCCCATCTGCCCATGCAGATCAGAGATGGAAATCTGCAGTTAGACAATTAGACACAACAACCTGCCTGGGCAGAGGAGGAAGCCTACTTACGAGGTGCCAATCAAGTGTGGGACTTCCAGTGCTCTCCTTGGCCTAAGTGGGCCAGAGACTCCAGGCCGAGAAGGGCTCTGGCAATGGGGCTCATGGAAAGAGAGGAGACTGGCAGGCACCAAGCTCCTTTGCTCTGTATGAGCTCTTTATCACTGGCTGGTTCCTATAACTCTTCAAGTGCTGGGCAGTATAGACAATAGGACACCATTTGTGGGCCTTGAGAGAGACAGAGAAAGGAATGGAGCTGAGATGAATAGGAAGTGAGGCCTCAATGGGAAGGACAGGTAGGAAGGCTGGGCAAACAGTAAGCATTGCACTGCTTTCTTAGGCATCAAAAAAGGAAGACTGGAACTTAATGAACAAAATAAATTATTACATTTCTGTTTCACTGGCTCCTGCCTATTATATCCTTGAGCTAGTTCTTTTGCTGGGAGCTCAGTCTTGTGACTCAAGCATGTGAGCAGAGAGTGGCAGAGTTTCCATCCCAGGCAGAAGAGAAAGGGGGAAGGGAGAGACTGGGGCAAGGCAGAAACCCAAGTAGCTGCTTTGTCCATAATTTCAGACTATAGAGGCTGCTGTTTGGAGCTGGCTTCTGCCTGGACCAACTCTAAGCAGAGGGCCCCAGGGTCTGGGCAGTAAGCAGAGTTCAAGGGCACAGAGCCATGAACATTTGGATCATATAGCTGGAATGAGGATGCTGGGGGCCAGTGGACACTGAGTGAGGTCGGATTAAACTTTCCCCCAGAGTCCTAATGCCTAACTCTGTGCTGGTACACAGAAGGCACTCATGAAATATGAATTGAGTGAATGAGTGGATGAATAAATGAATGAATGGACCAGTTAAGGAGAAGGAAAAGGGGTTTGACTACATTTCTCCTTAGACCCTTTAAAAATTCTCTCGCTTGATCCTTAGGGTTTGGACTTAGGTCTCAAAATGGTTGTTTGTTGGGAATGTGTTGTAAATCGGGGCAAAGCTTGATTATCTATCCCACAGAGCACTGCTTGGTGAATTAACCAAGATTTGGGCTTTCTTCTTTCCCTTTTATCTCCACGTCTCCGCATGTGCTCACTTGGGTGGGTCCGTGGGGACACAGAGTGGACAGCCATACTTAGAACCTTAGAGCGAGAGCTGGGAAAAATCTGTAGCTTTCAGCTCCCTGAGTCCTCCATCCCTCCTTGGGTTCTGAGTCTGGGTCTCAATTGCCTGTTTCTTTCCCAGTGCTTTGCACATAGTGGGTACTGATAGGACATTTGCTGAATAAAGAAATACTAAGTTGGCAGAGGCAGGAGGGAGACGCCTTCTCCATCCTAACTTCTTAGGCCCTGTTCCTTCTTCCCGGCCTTATAATGGGGCAGACTGCCTTTAAGGGACAGAGGAGGTAAGTATCCAATCATGCCCTCTGGTCTCCATGAACTCAGGGGCCCAGTTTGAGCCTGGGCTCTGTTTCAGCTGGCAGAAGGGGCATGGAACTGGAGCCTGCCCTCGGCCCTAGAGAAAGTCGGCTACAGCAGGACTGGACACGTCGAGTGCTCAGCAGCCTGTCCTACAAAGCAGCTTAGGAGAAAATTAAATGGATTCAAGCCAGGGGAAGCTCAGCTCACAGCACTGGACTCATTAGGTAGGGCACTGGGCAGGGTGAGGAACGGGGGGTGCTGCCCTTTTTTGTGCTCTATCCAGTCTGTAAGTTAATGACAGCTCAGCTGTACTTGGCATTGGCAGCCTGAAAATGGCTGTTATTGCCTCTCCCCATGCCCATTCTTGAATCTCTTGCTTGTCCTGGCCACTGAGATCTTTGTAGGATGAAGTGACCTCTGGGGAAAGCTAGGAAGCAGAGTCCTGCTCTATGGCATCCTCCTGGGTTTTCTTGCAGGCTACCCTAAGAAATCACCAAGAAGGAACTTTTTCAGGCCTCAGGGTCCTGAGCAACCTCAGTCATTTTCTAGCAGATTTTGTCCTCAAGTTTAGAAGGCAAACTTATCCAGATCTTCTAGAGGAACTAAGACCCAGCGAGGGCAGCATGTGCCCAAAGGCTCCCTGGGAGGCATCTGGGCACTTGGCGCCAAGTGCAACCCTGGGACCCAAGCTCTCAATATTTCTGAGCATCAGAATTCCATGGGGTGCCAAACCAGAGGCTTTTTAAATATGTGAGCCCTTCTTTAGGGTGACCAGTTGTCCCGATATGTCTATGTTTTAGCACCAGAGGTCCTGCATTCTGGGAACCCTTTTTTGTTGGGCAAACTGGAACAGTTGGCCACCAATCCCTGGGGATTCTCTGTGCCAGCCCTCTAACCCCGGTTTGCATTTCTCTGCATTGCTTAAATCACGGGGAACATTTCTTCCCGCCATTCAGCTTCTGTGGGCTGATCCTAGAGATCTGAAGGCACAGATAACTGGGCAGAGATGTCACCTACCCAAGGTGCATGAGGCACTTCATCCCCATTTCTCAGGAGCTTTAAGACGATCAGAATAGTTGCTCCTCTCTCTGCAATTGGAGCAACTGAAGCACAGCCTGGAGGTGGCTCCTGCCTGTCTGTCGCCAAGAGCTCTGACCAGATCTCACGTTTCTGCATCTCTTCTCCTCTAAATAACTTCAAGCATCCTCTGGTCCCTGGTCTTCTGTACCCTAACATGGTCCCTAGGCCAAAGGATGAAGACATGTACAGGTGACACAATACCCTCTTAATAACTGGAGAAGCTGAAGTCTAGGGAAGGTTTAATAAGCTTTTGGCCCAAGATCACACAGAAGCACTAAGATCAGAATCAACGTATAATTCAGCACCTTTAGGCACAAATCTTCAGCTTTTGTGATTTCTGCAATAGTCTCTCCTGCTTCAAATCAATTCTTCTGAATCGTATCCCTCCCAGTTAAGATTTCGTCAGAGAAACTCGGCCTCAGAGAAGATTATTTCTACATTCACTATCTTTGGCCCCTGTCCCTGTCTTGTTGGTGGTGAGACTTTTCCTGTCTAAGTGTCAGCCTCCTTTCTGATGGGGGCCAAAAATAGCCAGAGCTGGAGTTGCCTAGCCCCGTCCTTCCCATCCCCTCCCATAAAGGGGTTATTCACTGAGGCCTCTCTCTTTATCCTATTTATAAATCTTTCCAACATGTCTTTGTCCCAGTGACAGACACTGCTCTACCCTCCTTAACCCTGCCCTCTCCTTCAGCCTTGGTTGAAGTGCTAGAAATTTCCTTCTATCCTCTGTTCTTCACAATTCATAGCCCTGACTCTTACCAGGCCTGTTTGACAATCAAGTCAGAGAGAAGAGCTGCTCTTTTGGGGACAGGCCCCCGGGTCACGGCAGGACTCTGGGAAGTAGACACTGGAGAGGACTCACGAAGTCCTTGTGCAGCTGAAACACCCCCGCTCCCTGCACCCGCCCCTGCCCCGGGCTGGATTTTCATTACACTTCATTACAGCCAGGGGTGACTCATGCGGAACCTTGGGGCCCAGGGCAGAAGTGTGACTTCAGTCTTCACTCAGCACTCATCAGAACACTCATTCAGTGTGCTTGTAATGGGAATTGAGTGATTATAATGGATGGCAGGAGCATATGACCTGCACTTGGCTAACGTGGTCAAGAGCACAGCTCTGGAGTCAGTCTGCCCAGGTTCCATCCAAGTCCTGCCACTCTGGGTATTTAACCTCATTTTGTCTCATCTGTAAAAGGGAGATGATAATAGCCATCTCAAAAGATTGCTGTGAAGATGAAGTGAGTTGCATTTAGGGTTATGCCTGACACAAAGTATGCACTCAAATAGCTATTATTATTAGCTAGCTCATACCCTCTGCCATTTGCCTCTCTAGTAAGTTGTTCATTCATTTGACAAATATGTATTGAGTGCCTATTATGTACCAGGAATACAAGGATAAACTTGTTCAAAGTTTCCTGTTACACGAGCATTTTCTAAGGCCATCTATTTTTGCTTTAGCCTCTTTCTTCCTCAGGATCTATTGGCAGCAACTGCAACTGAGGTTGGGAAATGGGTCATCACTCAGGTCCCATCTAGCTCTTGATGACCCTAGTCTGCATGGTGTGGGGCAGGGTTTTGTGCATAGGTCACTCTCCTTGGGAGTCAAAGGACCTGAATTCTGTTAAAGACCTGGCTGTTAACCAGGTCATATCATCCAAGTGACCTTGAACAGGTCACTTCATCTTCCTGGGCTTCAGTGTCCCCATCTTTCAAATGGAATAATAACGTCTTCCAGCCTTACCTTGTATGGGTGCTGTGCCGATAAAATGAGATAATGGATGCAAAAGCACCTTGCAAAAGTAAAGTTCTTTGTAAATGACAGGTGCTAGGATGACAAAGAGGTAACAGTTTCCAGAGAACTCCCAATCTAAGTGCGGAGGTGGGCCTCCCCCAGGAAAGGGCCTGAAGGTAATTAACATGAGTGCAAGAAGCTCCTTGAGGGCACTGAATGTCCAGTGCCTAGCAGAGTGCTTGGCACATAGTAGACACACAATAAATACCTGGCACATAGTTGTAGGCTTTTAGTAAATGTTTGTCAAACGAACGACTATAACGAATTGCTCTGTCCAACGTAGTTGCAGGGAGGATATTAAGTTCTGAGGAAATGCAGAGCGAAGTCAAGATCAGTGTTGGGTGTGGGCTATCAGGACAATGCTAGGACTAAAGTCATACAATTTAGAGCCTTGAGTTAGTACATCATTATTAACTCCTTAAAAAAAAAGGAAGTCTGGGCACACACAGGTGCTCATTTATTTGCATATTTAAACTGGGCAGCATGAGACTTAGGGCGAGGGGTGGTCAGACCGACCTGAGGTCCTGTCTAAGCTCTGCTGCCTACTGTGTGACTTGGGCAGGTTTTTCAACCTATTGGGACCATCCTGGAAGAGATGATTTAGATTTAGGATGGGAAGAAGGAGAAGAACTTGCATCAGTAAAATGACACTCCATGAGACAGGAAGGGCATTTGCAAAGTCCCCAGGGCCAGTTAGCTTGGTTTGAGTTGGTGGAGGCGGGGGGGTGGTCACAGAAGAAAGGATTAAAAGGAGTGTTGTAAAAGGGTGTTGGGGAAGAGCCCTTGAAGCCCAGGCAGAGGAGTTTGCATAGGCAGTAGCCACAGCTGGGTTTTGAGAGAGAAAAATGCTTGGTAGGGGAATGTGGAAGAGCACGTTTGAGAAGTTGATTGTGGCTGGTGGGGGAGCAGACCACAGGAGGCCCGTTATCTGCTGTTTCCCCGTTAAGGACAGAATCCCAGTGGTTGATAGCTCTGGATAACAGGGACAGTGGTTGGGGCTGCAGGGGCCTGGGACCACCTGCCAAGCAGCTGCTAATGACACTTTGAAGATGGCAAAAACTGGATGGCAGCCCTCTGCCATGCAATTTCACTGGCTTCTCCCAGGCAGAGTAGGGAGCTGGCCTGGCTTTTTAGTTTTGGGAACTTCTGTTGCAATGGGAAAGGAAGGGAATAGAGAATTTCAGAGGCTGCCTGGGCAGCTAGGACTAAAGTCATACAGTTTAGAGCCTTGAGTTAATACATCATTATTTCCTCCTTTTTAAAAAAGAAGTCTGGGCACACACAGGTGCTCATTTGTTCACATATTTAAACTGGGTGGCATGAGACTAAGGGCAAGTGATGGTCAGACCAACCGGAGGTCCTGCCTAAGCTCTGCTGCCTGCTGTGTGACCTCGAGCAGGTTTCTCAGCCTCTCTGGGCACCACTTTTCTCATCTACAAAGGCCTTCGTCAGAGAGTTAATTTGAGGATTATAAAAAATTGTGTCTAAAGTACTGAGAGCTTCACTACATAGTAGTATGTAGTAAAGTTCTCAGGAAGTGGTCATGGTTTACGTTTTTAGTGTCTTCTTCCCAATATCCTTTCGTCTCCTGCTAAGGGAGAGGAGGCAGAGCAGGTACTGCAGAGCCCCAGGGGCAGCTCCTGGCACCTGCTTTTCCTGACTCTGCTGTAGGCTGGGCTCTGTGCCTGCACTGTCCTATGCACTGGGGACACCAGCCGTGAGACTGCCTTTCTCTCCTCTGTATCCTGGTACCTCACAGTGCCTGGCACAGGGCAGACATTTACTAAATGTTTGTTGGATGGAAGGTGAATTTGACATGGTCCTTTAAAGTTCAAAGTCTATCAGGGGAGACAGACTTATAAACAAAGAATTGAGAAAAATAAGACTAGATGCACAGAGGGCTTAGCAAACACAGAGGAATGAAGACTGCCTGAATGGAAGTCAGGAGTGGCTGTAGGGGGCAGGTTTGGGCTCCACCTTAAAGTATGGGTGTGTGGGTGGAAGGGGTGCAGCTCAGGAAGAAGGAACAGCATGCCTGGAGGTTGAGATTCACGAGGCAGCATGGGAACTGGAAATACATCAGCATGGTTGGGGCTGAAGCACAGAGAACATTTCAGGAATCTCAGGGTAGGAGGCCAGAAGGTGATGTGGCTTGTGAAGAGCTTTGGCAGCTCTACCCAGGAGAGTGGGTTTAATCCTTTAAGGGTTTGAGCAGGCATGAATCACAGTTTGCTTCCTCTTTTCTCCTTGCCCCTGTCCTTATGGCCCTGCACAGATGAGTTACCTGAGGATCAGAGAGGCTTGTGGCCTGCCTGAGAGCACACAGCACATTAGCTGTAGGGTCAGAATGAGAGCTCAGTGCCTTGGCTTCCACTAGCTGTTGCTTTATATAGTGGACTGTCGTTGTGGATGCTCCCGAGGACCATCAGGGCAGCCGTGGCCTCCAGCTAACACTATGCAACATTCTGCCTTGTCCATTCAGAGAGCCCGGTGCAATTGAGCCCGGACCTCCCTCCCCCGCCCAGTTCTCTGGCACAAAGGAGAAGCCACAAGATCCGCTGGAATACCTTCCTGCTTCATTTCCAGGTGCCTGGCTGCCTGGCATGTGCCAGATTTGGCTTGAGGACTTGTTTTTCAAAAGAGATTGGGCAGGATTTGCAGAGTGTGATGGCGTTATTCAGGATTTTTTGGAGAAAGCCAAGAACCCCTTCTGCCCTCACCTGCCCCTACCTATTCTAGAGATCTAGTCCCCAGAGTTTGCCTTCAGGGCCAGTGTGCCTTGCAGATAGGAGGTCTCCACAAACACATATGGAGTGAGCAATGGACCACATGGGAAGGGGCTGGGGACCTGGTACTTTCCAGAAAAGGAGGAGGAGCAGTGGGGGCCTCACAGGAGCTCAGGCTGAGCAAAAAGTCTCCTTATCTCCTCACCCCAGGGAAATTCCAGAGAGAAGCCAGCTTGTTAAGTTATGGTTTCCAGTTGTTTTCCTGAGTCATGCAGGAGCCAAGCCTGTTCAGGAGCCCCCTTCCCACAGAAGCCGCCCCTCCCTCCTGCCTCAGGGAGGTGGGCTGGGTGTCTGTGGGGAATCCAGCTGGAGGAATGTGGCTTCTTCCTCAGGTTCCTGCGGCACCGGCTCCTCACCTGGGGAGCACCCCCAAAAGCTCACCCCACTTCTGGGGCTGGGCGTCCAGTGGAGGGGCCTCCCCGGCCTATGTTGCAGGTCCCCATCCCCCTGAATCCATCCCCATCAGCCAGGACAGGAATGAGCCCCCATGTAACAGGCAGGAACGACAAGGCATGGGAGGCAGTGCAGCGTGGGAGCATCCGAGAAGAAGCGGCAACGGGCTCTGCTCACTTTCTGGAGGTGAGAAGGAAGGACAATGGTGTCCTGGGAAACTGCCGGGCCTCCCTGGCAGCTGAAGGCCACCCCCTTATAAGTGCTCCTTAATTATGTCCTGGACAGGCTCTGGGGGGTGCAGCCTGTGTCTGTGCGTCCCCGTGAGACTTAGCTCAGCCGAGGGCCATGTGCCATGGTCCAGTCCCACTGGCTTGAGGAGACATTATCTCCTGGTACCTGCTCACCCATCCTTCCCGCCTCACTCCTGCCTGGCTTCCTGCTTGCTCCCCCATCTTTCCTTTCTCCCTCCTCAGCCCTCCCTCCCCCTTCCATTTCTCTCTTCTCCCCCCTCCCTCTTTATCCATTCCACTTTCCCTGCCTTCCCGCCCTTTCCTCCCCAGACGTTTATTGAGAAATCACTACATGCCAGATACCAGGAACACGAAGATGAATAAGGCATGGTCACTGCCCTCGGGGAACTGGGGGAGACAGATACGTAAACAGATCATCGCGATATGGGATGAAGTCGTGGCTCAGAAATGCCTGTGCAGGAGAGGGAGCAGTCACTTCTGTTGGGCTGGGAATGGGGGATTGCTGGAGGAAGAGCAGTTCCTACCAGTTCCAAAAGGAGCCTGGCCTTGCTGGGACCTGCCCTCACTTATATTCACAAAGTCTGTGACCAGGAGCAAGTCCCTTAACATCTCTGGATCTCGGTTTTCCTATTTTTTTTGTTTGTTTGTTTGTTTAGAGTGTTTGAGGCTTACTACAGAATGAAAAGACACAAACAAAATCATGGGTTTGGCCTAGTAGGAGGCAATGTTAGCCAATTCTCACTGGAGAGGATGGTGAACAAGGATGCTGGGAATTTCAGAGGAAATGGTCCATGAAGCTGGTGGGAGAGAAGTGGCCGCTCCTCCTCTGGCTCTGTGGAGGACCGTGGGCGGATCCCGGGAAAGAAGAGGCTTCATTCAAAATTACAGTCGTGTTGTGTTCTTTTGTCTCTCCTCTTTCTTCCCACCAGAAGTATCAGCCGGGTTTGATGAAGCCCATGGTTGGTTCCAGAGATAAACTGCTCAGATTGAGTACTTAACACATATGGTTACGAGCCCTGTTAACCAACTTCATTTCCTCCAACTATTGTAGTAGAACTCTCTGGACTCTATGATGGGACCCTGGGGGTACTGTTTCCTGAACTCAAGCCATTAGAAAATTAAACTGCTTGGCCTTGAGGCGAGTGCAGATGAAGCACCCCGCTCACGAACGGGGCAGCCTCCTCGGTGGCAGAAACTTTTTAGGTCTGGCTTCCCTTTCACTTGTGAGAAGGTGGCGTCAAAGTGAAGCAGACAGTGTAGTATAGTGGGTAAAAGTCCAGACTTGGGAGGTAGAGCTCAAATCCCGGCTCCACTACTGATGAGCTGTGGGGCACGTTAACCTCTCTGTGCTGTTTCCTCGCTTGTAAGACAGGAGCAGTAATACCTCCCCCATAGATTGTATTGAATTAAATGAGTTAATCTGGAAAGCACTTAGCATAGTGCTCTCTGACGCTTGTACTCACCCTGCTCAGGCTCTTGTTCCTCAGATTACCTAAGCCTCTTTCCCTAAAGCTGTGTGTGCAAACACTCATGAAACCTATGAGACTTGGGAATCTGACTCTTAGCATGTATTGTCTTTGGAGAGACACTTCTTAGCTTTTCCCACAGCACTGGATTTCAGTCTTTCCCTCCACACTACAGAAAGATATTTACCATGTAAGCACACACACACACACACACACACACGTATGCATAAATACAGAAATTACACTTTTATATAGCACTTGTGCCAAACACCTTTCCAAACGCTTTATGTATATTAACTAATGTAATGCTCACAACAGCCTTATGAGCTGGACACTGTCAGGGTCCTCATTTTATTTTATTTTATTATTTATTTATTTATTTATTTATTTTTGGCTGTGTTGGGTCTTCGTTTCTGCGCGAGGGCCTTCTCCAGTTGCGGAGAGCGGGGGCCACTCTTCATCGCGGTGCGCGGGCCTCTCACTATCGCAGCCTCTCTTGTTGCGGAGCACAGGCTCCAGACGTGCAGGCTCAGTAGTTGTGGCTCACGGGCTTAGTTGCTCCGCGGCATGTGGGATCTTCCCAGACCAGGGCTCGAACCCGTGTCCCCTGCCTTGGCAGGCGGATTCTTAACCACTGCGCCACCAGGGAAGCCCCAGGGTCCTCTTTTTAAAGATGAACACACTGAAACATAGAAAGACAAGTGACTGAGTCAATACTCTAACACTGTGTGTGTGTGTTATGGGTTTGAAAAGTATCACAAAATAATACTCTTACCAAGTGCACACTGATATTTTCTATTCTGTTCCATTAAATTTTAAAAGTGCTGATCTTGATTTACTCAGTTGATTTCACAACCTGCTGATGAGTCAAAAATTAACATCATGAAAGTCACTGTCCTACAGAGTCTACTCAGAAAGAGAGGAGGGTAATGAGGGGAAACTTCTGAGGGGAAGGAGGACAAAGACATGGCAGCTTCGTGTGGCCTTTGTCTAGAAGTGGTGGAGCTCTTGCTGGGAGCGCTGGGGCTCTGAGACTGGGAAAGGGCCTTGTGGCTCCCAGATGGGGGCTCTCAAGAGAATGTGCTCCGACCCTTGGAGGTGGCTGGAGCAGGGCTCAGGATGTCGCTCTTGTTATCTTATCCCTTCCCAGACTCAGATCAGGGAAAGGCATCCCAACCTGGAGCCCAGGATGCGGGCCTAACTGCTGAGGGCTTGAGGTACCTGGGCCTCGTCACGAGCCGATTGGTGTTCTATCAACAGTACCCTGTGTCTTGCTTTTAGGTTTAACTTTTTTTTTTTTAGGATATTTATTTATTTATTGATTTATTTATTTTTGGCTGTGTTGGGTCTTCGTTTCTGTGCGAGGGCTTTCTCTAGTTGCGGCAAGCGGGGGCCACTCTTCATCGCGGTGCGCGGGCCTCTCACTATCGCGGCCTCTCTTGTTGCGGAGCACAGGCTCCAGTCACGCAGGCTCAGTAGTTGTGGCTCACGGGCCCAGTTGCTCTGTGGCATGTGGGATCTTCCCAGACCAGGGCTCGAACCCCTGTCCCCTGCATTGGCAGGCAGATTCTCAACCACTGCGCCACCAGGGAAGCCCTAGGTTTAACTTTTGAAACACTCTTATATTTATCAAGTTACTTTATGCTCACAAGAGCTAAATTGAGTGTAGGTTCCATTCCATTCCACAGGTGAAGGAAGAGAGTCAGGTTCAGCCTCTCTTTTGGCCTCAGGTTTGTTCAATGGTTCTGCCAGGGCTCAGGGAAGCCTAGAATGCAGGCTTCGGGCTTCCGGTTCCAGTGATTTCAGCTGCAGATTATACGGTCGGTGGTGTGATTGAGTGTCAATCATGGAGATATTTAAGGAAGTGGATACACAGAGGCTGTTTCACCCATCTGGGGTTCATCACCTGGCTCCTCTGTGCTTCAGCCCCAGTTGCCCCCGGTGAAATATAGCAGAGCGCCCCCCGCCCCTGGGTACTCTACGCGGAGGCCGGAGGCACGAGGAATAGGCCGTGCTCAGCTTCCGTCTGCCTGTGGTGTCATTCTTATCAGGGTGAGTTTGATATCTGTACTGACTTCACCAGGGGGGGACGGCTTAAATCCCAGCCAGTCAGATAAAGGTACCCAAAGACTGGGAGGCTAGAGAAGGTGGAAGCCAGGGGAAGCTGTGACCTTTTAGAAGGGACCTCCGTCTCTCTGGAACAGGTCAGCGGAGCCACCGCCCTCTGGAGCAGGAGGAAGGAAAAGATCAGCTCAGGAGGCCCTGCCAGCTCTGGGGAGCCCTGCCCCACAGGTCCGGCACTGGCATTAGGGACAAGGGACTGCTGGGGATGTTGGGACCACTAGGCGGGCCTGCCGGGAGCATTTCTCCCGGGTCCCTATCCTGAGCGCCCTACAGCTGTCTTTCAGGGCAGCTGTCTCCGGGGCCTTGCTCGGGTTTCTGGTGGGGACTGTGCTCTCACACCCACTCCCACATCCTGTGTCAGGAAAGCCAGCCACTCACCCAGCCAGTGCCTCGTCTCCCCTCATCTGTCCCGGTGGTGCTTTCAGTAGTCTAAAAAGTTAGGAAAATATTTTTCAGAGCTGTGGTTGCTCCTGAAGGAGCCCGGCTTCCTGTTGCTGGGAGTGAGCCTTCAAAGATCATTTTATCTATCGATCAGTAAGAACATATTTATTGAGCAGGAGCCACTTTGTGCCTGGTGGGGTTCACAGCCTGGCCCCCAACACTCCCCCAGCTCTAGTTAGTTATGAGGGGTAAACGAGGTCATAAATATGGAGCAGTAAACTCAATAGTGAAGACAGTACATGTTAGTTCCTATCGCTATTCTTTCCTCCCAGGGTGACCCCTGACCTAGTCCAGGGGCCGGTCTGCCCCACCTCTTTTCTGTGGCTCTCTTTCTGGGATGCCTGCCCTGGGTCTCTCAGGAGCTGTTGTCTCCATGCGGATGCCTCCCTGACCATCTCCCGACTCTGCCTTCATACTGCCCTCATCACGGGCTGTCTTTGAGGGGAGGGCAGTTTGGTGGGTTTGGTTTGTCCATGTCCAGTACTAGGTTGGGTGTTCCTTGAGCACAGGGACCCCCTCTCATCTTAGTCTCTAGCACTGTGGGTGCACAGGATGTCCATGTAATGAATGGCCATATATGCATGGGGGAGGGGGCTTTCTGTGGGCTGGGGGTGCTTGGCAGAGGCTTTCTGGAAACGGTGGCATTGGAGTTCAGCCTTAAAGCAGTGTCCACCTGCCTCCCCTGGGAGATTTGGATTCAATAGGCAATCTGGGAATCCGTTTTTTAGAGAAATTCCTCAGGTTCTCAAACAATCAGTTTGGTTGAGATCTGTTACCTTAAAGGTTGGCTTGCTCTGGTGACTGGAGAGGAGTGGGTCATCCTGGTGGGAGGTGGGGCATGGCCAAAAGCAGAGATCCCTAAGGCTTTTTGGGGGAAATATTGGGAAGCTCTGGCTGGATTAGAAATTTTTTATGTGGAACAGTGGAATAGGATGTTTGAAAGATGACTGGGGATGAACTGTGGTGAGCCTTAGGTGCCAAGACAAGGTGTTAGGCCTTTATGTAGCAGGCAGGGGAGGGGGCAGCCACTGGAAATTTCTGAGCAAGAGAGTAACATGATGAAAACAGGCATTAAACCATACTCTACAGGGAGGAAATTGGCTGTATTTTTAAAGCACAAAGGCAGAGTCCTAAACTTCCTCTGATCACTCATTCCAAGTGCTTCTTGGTGTCTAACCTAAATCTTTCTTGCTGCAAAGTACAGTTTGTCTCCTAGGAGTTGGAAAACACCTGGACAGAAAGAAAAGTCCTTCTCCCATTTCTGTCAGAAGAGAACCCACATATCTTGGTGGAACAAGTATGTGTGCCAGGGTCCTGGGCCAAGCCGGCAGAGCCCCGGGGCACGGGAGGGCACTGCGGCCGGCACTGATATAGATGCCCACCTCCAGGGGTGTGGGTTAGAGTCATCAGAGCCCCCATGGGATTAGAAGCCCTGGATTTGTCTCTTTGGTGCTGTTGTGCCTCCCTGCCCCCAGTACCAGCATACGAACTGCCCCTTGGAAAAGCTTGCGGGCATCAAGACTGGCCCCTCTACCCTCCTGCCCCGTTGTGAAGGTAAGAGAGATGAGGCTGATAAAGGTCTCTAAGCCGGGAGAGAAGGGCATAGAAGAAGAACAAGGTATGATTCAGCGATGGGCACAGGAGAAGAGGTTGGGGGGTGTCTCACCCATGCTTGTCGGGGTGCCCATCGGACACCTGAGAAGAGGCTCTGCTAGGAGGGAGGAAGCTGCGGTGTCTGCCCCCCTCCAGTCTCCAGCTTAAACCAACCCCAGGCTCAGGGGAGCGGGCTCGAGTTTGAGTCTGTCTTGTCCTCCGAGGGTCCTCCTCGGCTGTTGCCCTCGCCCCCTTCCTCCACCTGCCGTCTGCAGCAGTATCTGATGGAATCCCAGAGATGCCAATCTCTAAAAAAGAAAGCTTTTCCTGAACAGGGACTCCAACCCCCTCCCCCCGGGCTTCCAGGGCAAGTGGAACATTCCATTTAAAGGATGAAACAGGAACAGGTGAGCGTACAGTGCAGAAAAGAGGGAGGACTCAGAGACAGGTGAGAGGGGTGCAGCTGAGCCACTCACGCTGCCCACCTCCACCTCTGCCACCTTCCTACCCAACTGCTGGAGGGCCCCTTGCTTCCTGAGCCCAGACCCCAAAATAGGATATGGCTCTGGGACACCTAAAGAGGCCAGGTAGGCAGACACCCTCTCAGAAGACCCTGTCCTTCGCACCTGGGGACCTGTACTTTCCCACCCACCTGGGGCTGCTGTGTCCCACAGTTCTGGGGGCACCATTCACACTGTGCTCCGTGCGAATGGCACCCCCGAGCTGTGCCAAGGCCGGAAAGTCAGTGCCAGCAGATAAGGAGGAGGGCAGAATCAGACACTTTTCTGTTCCAGGCAAACAATAGGGACCTTCCAGGAAGCTCGGGGGAGGGAGTTGCCTGTAAGAGGATCCCGGCTGGATGGTCTGTGGGGTGACTTAAACAGGTTTTTGCATTTGCCACTGATTGCTTAATTAGACACCTACATAGTGCTCTCTGCTAATGACCATGTCTCCCAGGGAGATGATAGATAAAGGGGTGGGTGGCTTCAGAGGCCAGGTGGAGGTCTCAAGGACAACCACCTGAGAATGGGGGCGAGGGAGGTAGAACCTCCTGGCATTTCCTTGGGCCAGTATGGACTACAGAGCATCAGAGAGAGTGGGTGCTTTCTCTCCAGGGACTGAGGAGAGATGCAGGGCTCGGGACCTGTTTCTGTCTCCAGTCTTAACATCCTGTGTGGGCTCCAAACTCCTGGCTGTGGTTTGCCCTCTTGAGAAATGGGGAGGGTCATCCCCTGTGTCCAGGTAGTCACTGATGCCAGATGAGCCCAAGGTGCATGTTTCTGGAGGTAGGTGCTCTGAGGTGCAGAACAAACCGGTGTTTTTCCAGGCACCTGCACGTTAGGTTGGAAAGAGCCGGGTAGGGAGCTCTGACGATTGCCTGGAGGAGGGCATCACTCAGCGCTATGAACTCCAAATGGACAATTAGGAACCATTCTGGGATCTGAAGCTGAGTTTTGATAATGGACTAAGAGCTTAGCCGCAAATATTTCAGAGCTGCTCAGAGGGTGTGCTAGAGGCAAACTGATGCTGGTAATTATCTGCTGATGACGGGGGGACTGGCTGGATGTAAGTGTTTATGATCCTTCTTGCCTATCCTCAGCCCTCTCCAGCTCATCTTCCTAGAACTGTGGTTGTTGGGATGTGGGACAAAGAGGCCCCAGCCCTCTCCTGGGTGAGCCAGCCAAATATTTACCAAAAGCAGGGCTGCAGAGGAAAGGTGCCAGGATCCAGGTAAATGTTGTGTTTGTACTGCCCAAACAATGCCATGCTTCATGGGCTCCCGAATGCCACAGCTCCCTGAGCCAGGCCCCTGTGAAGGCTGACTGTAGGGAAGCACGGGACTGTGCACCGTGTGTGAGACAGAGAGATGCCATTCCCATTCTGCCCCTGGGTATCTCTGGGATGCTGGCATCCTGGCATTGGATTGTCTTTGGTCTCCTTTCCTCCATCCCAGGAAGGCCCGAGTGTCTCAGGAGTATGGAATCCGTTGAGGGACTGCAGGATGGCTGTATGTTTCTGATGGTCATGATGGAAGTAATCATTTCTGCCCATTTCAAAGATGGGGTGGGGTTAGCAGAGATGATCTAGTGTCATGGAAACTTTGGGCTGTAGGGAAGACTGAATTTTGAAGCTGGGTAGACCTAGCTTTGAATTTTGGCCTTACTGCTTACTAGCTGTGCGTCTTGGGGCCAGTTAACTAACTCCTCTAATCAGAGTTTGCTGTGGCCTAAAATGGGATTTCAGGACCCACATTGCCATGGGTGATTGGTTTATTTCATTATGGGAGGAATGATCACAATCTATTCTACAGATTAGATAAAGCAGAACCCTGAATGCTTTCCTGTTGGGAAGCAGGGACTATATTCAATTTCATTCCATAAACATTTTTTTAAATTTATTTTATTTTATGTATTTATTTTTGGCTGCGTTGGGCCTTCGTTGCTGTGCACAGGCTTTCTCTAGTTGCGGTGAGCGGGGGCTACTCTTTGTTGCGGTGCGCGAGCTTCTCATTGCGGTGGCTTCTCTTGTTGTGCAGCACGGGCTCTAGGTGTGCAGGCTTCAGCATTTGTGACTCACAGGCTCTAGAGCGCAGGCTCAGTAGTTATGGCACACGGGCTTAGTTGCTCTGCGGCATGTGGGATTTTCCTGGACCAGGGCTCGAACCCGTGTCCCCTGCATTGGCAGGCGGATTCTTAACCACTGCGCCACCAGGGAAGCCCCATAAACATTTTTTTTTTTTAATAAATTTATTTATTTATTTATTTTTGGCTGTGTTGGGTCTTCGTTAAAGTGCGTGGGCTTCTCATTGCGGTGGCTTCTCTCGTTGCGGAGCACGAGCTCTAGGTGTGCGGGCTTCAGTAGTTGTGGCGCACGGGCCCAGTTGCTCCATGGCATGTGGGATCTTCCCAGACCAGGGCTCGAACCCGTGTCCCCCGCATTGGCAGGCGGATTCCCAACCACTGCGCCACCAGGGAAGTCCCATAAACATTTTTGAGCAAAGGTATTTCCAGTTCCAAAGAGTCAATGATTTTATGTCTTTAAAAACCCTTTGAACATCTTGGAAGGAAGAAATATTCGAAAACTCTATTATATTTGGCAATTATCATTAGTTTTCTTTTTGTAACCCACTCAGGAAGTCTTTAACTGTTTAGTTCAGAACTGGAAACAATGGATGGAGGCAGAAAGTGTGATGATGGCACTCTTCAATAGTGGGATAGGCCACCTTCAAAGGTAGTGAGCGTCTTGCCCTTGCAGGAGTTCACGTGGCACCTTCATCTTTCCAAGTGTTGGAGAGAGCTTTTCCTGCATTGGGTGGGAGGGAAGACTGCTTTGTGCTGAGATTGCTTCTCCTAAATGTGGGAGGTTCTGGTTCTGGGATCACCAAAATTCCCCAGTTGAGGACAGGGGGTTTCCCTACACTACCACGCGAATGCATGAGAGATCAGAATTAGGGGAAATTTCCCCTGGAGCTTCCTGACAGCCTTCTCCAAAGCACAGCCCCTCTCATTTGGATCAAGCCTTGACTCTAACATCTTTCCTCTCCCTATATGTTCTTTACTACCATCAAAGGCTTGTGTGCACTCTTGCCTTGCCACATGTCTCAGAACCAGCTTCTATTCTGGGTGGGTCTTTTCCGTGTATTCCAAACCATCTCTAGCAGGATGGGAGATTAACAATCAAGCAACCATTTATGGTGTTCCTACTAGGTGCAAGGCACTGGTGTAGGAGCTAAGGGGGAAGGCAAGGAATTGTCCCAGTCCTTAAAAAGCTTCAGTCTCTCTTTGGAAATAAGCTTTACACAAGTAAAAAGTCAGTTAAGGGTACAAGGCTGTATGAGACAACAGCTGAGTGGTAAAGACAATAGTAGGGGTGTGTGTGAGAGAAGCAGATAGCTAGTTCTGGGCTGAGGCACTTGGTGAACTGGGCCAATGGATTTTGGACACTGATTACTGTTGGAGTGAGAGACAGGGGTGGGAGAGAGTCAAAGCTGACCTTGTAGTTATAAGCCTTGTTGCCTGGGACAGTTAATGTTGACATTGACAGAAGTAAGAGAACTTAGATGGGGAGCCCATTAATAATTGACTGTTTTTTAACATGCATAGGTTACAGTATTCAAATGGTACAGAATAGTATTCAGTGAAAAGTTTCCCTCCTGCCCCCTCTCAGATTTAGCCTCAGCCCCCTCCTTGAAGGTGATCACTGTTACCAGTGTCTGGTATGTCCTTCCTGAGATGCTCTAAGGCAGTCTAGGCTATGACCCATGAGCCAAATCTGGCCCCCCACCTAATTTTGTATGAGCCAGCAATTGTGTTTATGTTTAAAGGGCTAAAAAAATAATAAGAAGAAAGTGGTTTGTGATGCATTAAAGTTGTATGAAATTTAAGTGTGTCCACAAGTACAGTTTTATTGTAATACAGCTATGATCATTTGTTTACGCTCATTTCTTTGCATATTCTCTGTGGCTGCTTTTGTGCTACAAAGGCAGAATTGAGTAGCTGCAACAGAGACTATAAGGCCCACGAAGCAGAAAATATTGATATTTACCATCTGTTTACATAAAAAATTTGCTGACCTCTGCTCTAGACAAATATATATAGGTAGTTACAAATCATTTCTTAACCCAAATGGTAGTATATGAAGTTAATTGCTCTGCCCCTCACTATCTTCATTTACTATATCTTGGAGACTGTTCCATATCAGTACTATAATATAGGTGGTCAGTGGGTGGTGAGTCTTAATTTGATTTTAGATATGTGAGTTTAAGGCCAAGAACAGTTACCCTTGGGGAAATGCTCAATGTGTGGTTGTGCTCGTGGGACTGAAGCTTGGAGCCTGGAGGTGGAGATGTGAGGGACATCTGCAAGGAGGGCTTCGATGTGAATCTATGACCTTGGCCTGTAGATCAAAGATTTTCCTTTATAGAAATGAAGCATTGCATTCTGAGCACTGTTCAAAGTAAGCTCTGAATGCTAATAGGTTGACATAAAGACAATGAACTGGAAACATTAAACCAACACCTGGAGGAACAGTAAGTACTAAAGGCAATTTAGAGTTACCTTCTTGAGTCTGAAGCCAGCCAACAAAAGCTAGTGTGCAGTCGTGGACAGAGGGGTGCACAGTGGATCTTTACTGAATGCCTATTATGTGCCTACTGCTTTATGCCTGTTACCTATGTATTGATAATTGTTACTCTCTCATGTAGAATCATTTGCCTCATTTTACAAATGAGGAAATTGAGGCTCAGAGAGGTTAAGTGATTTTTCTCACAATCAGTGGTTCAAGTGAGAACCTAGTTGTGTTAAAGCATATTCCATCTGACTTTTAAAGCCTTCTCTTTCCATTCTACCACCCAAGATGCCAAATCTGGCTGGGAGTCACGGCCTAGCTTTGGCAAGCCATTTCATCTTCCTGGCCTCATCTCCCTCATCTGCAAAATGAGCCAGTTGTCATCAGATTTCCCTTCCCACTCTCACCTGGCCTGATTCTGTTACAGGTGAAACATAAGGGAAGGGGTGGCGCTACAAGAGCCGGATGCAGAAACTTGGAAGAGGAGAGGAAGGTGTGGTTAACAATGAGTATATACCAGACCAGTTATCTGGAAACTGATCCTTAGGAGAATATTATTCCTTGATATGGAGGGAGACTCTAGAAATCTTTGCTCCTAAACTGAACTTACCCATCACCGTCAATGCCATGACCCTGAGTGTCACTTAAGCACCTGGACTTGAACAGCTGGAGGGGCTGGGGCTGGGAGAGACTGTGGACAGCGCCTGACAGGTCTCTCTCTGGGCCTGCATGGCTCCACTCTGCTCTCCTCTCTCGGGCTTTCTGGAGGATCTGCAGCTAGAGGGCTGTCTGATGTTACCAAGTTGCAGCCTGGGTGGGGAGGGAAGGGAGTGCGAGGGCGGGTAAGCCATCAGACCCAAGGAGCCGGGGGTGTGAGTGTATTTATATAGGACTCAGCCAACCTGCAGTTTCAGATTTCAGACTCCGCTTTATCAGGAGAATTTTCCCTGGTTTTCAGTCAATGCTAGAGCAGGGAGCGAGCTGACACCAGACCCTTCCTGGAAGGCTGGGGAAATTTTGGATTCCTGGTCCCTCTCCTTGTCTCCTTCCTTCTCATGGGAGCTGCAGCAGCCACTCTTAGCAATTTTCTTGGGTCTGGAGTATTGTTAGGATTCCTTCCCAATCATCAGTCTGCGTCTTCCAGTTGGGATCTGACTTCCAGCATGGAAGGTAATATCTGGGGTCCTGGGCACATGGGCTAGGAAGAACTGGGGCTACCCAAACTTCAGTGGGGAGGACCGGGGGGAAGGATGCACATGCTGGGCAAAGAGGAATAATTCACAATAAGAGCGATGAGGGAGAGAGAGAGAGAGAGAGAGAGAGAGGGAGGGAGGGAGGGAGAAAGAGAGGGAGGGAGGGAGGGAGGTGTGTCTGTGTAGGAGGGAGAGGGGGGAAGGGAGGGAGTGTGTGTGTATGTGTGTGTGTGTGTGTGTGTGTGTGTGTGTGTGTGTGTGTGTGTATTGGGAGCATTGCTATTGTATTTTGAAAACAAATCTTCTTTTAACACTTTCTCTTTATTTATCCCCTCTTTATCTCCTAACAAATAAGACTGTCCCAAGAACGTCCATCTTCCTTGAGGGTCTCCAATCATAAAGTTAGAGAAAATTTCTGGCTTCTAGAATGTGAATAGTTCCTCATTTGGGGGTAGGGGGCTGCAGAGGGAACTTAGTGACATGGAGGTATGTGTCCAGAGGACTAATGTCCCTAGAACTGGCCCTGGTTTTTGCAGGCATTTGGAAACACTCCTGGTAAAGCTAACTGTAAGTCTGCGGCGAGGTGGGAAGGTGTAACCAGTATAGATTCCAGCATGGTCTCCGTGTGGAATTAGCTTGAACCAGCTGAACAAGATCAAAGCTGTGAGACAAGTGCCAGGAGCACTTTCTTCTCAGAGGCTCGGAATTGGGCAGGATGGAGGCCAATGCCTGGGGTGGGCGTGGGGTGGGGGCTTGGCGCTCTTCCCGAAAGCACAAATTTGGATGGGGTGGTGATTGGTGAGTCAGGCTGGCTGAATGTGGTTCTGTCTTCCCAGGGCTTGTGTGGTGTTTCTCAGTGGCAGGAGCAGAGTTCAGAGACCTACCTCGTACCAGGGCCGGTGGGCGGGCAGCCTGGCCTCGCTGCCAAGACCTGTCTGTGCAGTCGTGCCCAGTGGGCAGCACATGCGGTGAGGCAGGATCCGGCAGGAATGGCGGATGGGCCAGGCCGAATGTGACTTGGCAAGGGCCTGGAGGCGGCTTTTGAGAAGCAAATTTGGGGCAGTGCGGTAAGCATTGGAAGAGGGGAGTGGTGGAGTCCGCTGGAGGCAGAACATGGAGTGGATGGAAAGTACCCAGGAGAGGGGACCAGGGAGTCTTAGGTTCTGATACAGTCCCAGGCTGCAGCCAGCAGGGACCTCAGCTGTCAACATAGGTGCAACCTGAAGTAGGTGAGAGAACCAGGGCTTACCTACCGACTTCTGAATATAATGAGATAGATGGATGAGAGGTGATGTGGGCTGGGCAAGCACAGTAGAAACACATTTTCAGCCCGAGAAATTATATAATGCAGTAGAGTCTAGGAGGCAATCACACAGTTATTTATTAGGCAATATAATTAGTAGGTTGTATAGTCTGGTCACTTTTGAAACTATGGGCATTTTAAAAAATTATTTTTTACTTGCATCACCTGCTACTTCCAAATAGAATTCCAGTGTCTTTGTATACTTGCAATGCAAGTATACTGATGCAATGCATCAGTTTGGCCAACGGATAATAAGAACCTTTCATTTTATTCAGTTGTGTACGGTTTTCCAGCTTGGAGTGTGCTTTCAGAGACACTCTCTTCTGCAGATTCAATATATTGAAACATCGGTTCAATTCAGCAGATGTTTACCAAGCCCTATTCTCTCCTAGGTACTGTGTTAGAGATTGGGTATATAGACACAGATGAGACCTGTTTCTGCCCTTAAGGATCTCACAGTCTAACTGCAGTTCTGTCAGGAAGACAGAATATCATTCCCACAATATAGATGAGGAAACTGGAGCCAAAAGGTGCTAAAGGACTCATGGTTAGTCGGCAGAAGGACAGGGATTAGGATCAAGATCCAACTCCTAATCCAGTGCTCTTTTGTGTTTCCCCTATACCACAGTACTGTCTCGACTTCCCTCCGCCTCTTCACCCCCCACACTGTCTCCGTCAGAGTAATGAGCAAGAAGCAATCATCTGTGGAAGGCAGCCCGGAAAAACTGCTCCCTGGAATGGAGTCAGTCCTCTCTGGGCTCCTACTTGTGCAACTGAAACGGCATCAGTGGGTCTGCATCTATGTTAGCTGCTGATCTGATGCTCCCTACCACTCACCAGTGGCCGCCTTTATCTCTTAGATAATTCTTGACTTGGGGCAGATTGTCTTCCTCCTTCTTCTCCCTGGATTATCTGAACAGATAAGTGGACTGTAAAATCCAGGGGCTCACGGAAACCTGGGAGGCTCCACATGGGGGTGGATGCTCACTGAACACTAGATTTATAAACTAATGAACATTGCTTAGTTCTTTGTAGTTGACAGAGTGTGCTCACATGAGCAAAGAACAGTATGCTTGTCAATTCCCCCTCCCTTCCACATTTGCCAGCTCAGGTTTCCTGGAAGGGTCTGAATCACCAAAGCTTAGGATTGTTCTCTTCATTTTTAGGCTTAAGCTAAAAGGGACATAGAGAGGTCATCTGTCCCAGTGATTATCAAATTTTGGTCTGTGACAGAGTTTTCACCAGTCTGAAATGAAATGAGAAAAAAAGGGAAAGCATACTGAATTTTTTTTCAGGAAGCAAAATGTATTCAGTTTAAAGGATTACTTTTGGGGGCAGGAGATGTACTCAAATATTTATTCTGAGGTTATGGCTTGCTTATTCTTTTCATGAGCTGATGATGAGAGTAGATGGTAGCTAGGCTTTTTTAATGTCCTTATTTGGCAAAATAAAGAGTTGGCAACTTTACAGCGGTTCCTTACATTTCATTTTTTGAAATTTAACTGGTCTATGAAATCAAAAAATCTTGCCTCCCGGCAGGATCTTCTTCAAACAGATGAGACTCTATCTCCCTGATAAGGGCTCTTTGGGGCAGATTTCTGAAAACTTGGATTCTGATCTTGTCACCACTGTTCTTTCCCTGTGGGTCCTTGGACCATGATAAACTGACACGGAGTCTCAGTTTCCTCATTTTTACACTGTGGGAGGTTTCTGCCTCCAGGATAAGGTCACTGGCAGAGGAATGTGTTCTCACTTCCTCGTCCTCTTTGTCAGGAAGTCTGAGACTCTCCCTTCTCTGAGGGGCTCTGGGATCAGGCCTTGCTGGTTCCTAGTCCTATAGTCATTTTTGGGAAATGATGGAAGTCATCTCTTATGCTTGGAAAAGATGGAGAGGATTTGTAGTTTGAAATATGGGAGCAGAATGAGGTATATTTTACATTTGAGGTCTTGGCATCCAGTGTTAATCATTTGGAAACACGGGTATTCAAAAGATCTTGCCATCAGTTTTTGAAATGGTGGACCTTCTTGAGCTCTCAAGAATATCAGCTGGAGCTTTTCTAAATCTGGAGGCTCCTGGAGGCCTCAGAGTGTCTGGGTCTTCTACCTTCTGGAGAGTCAGGCCTGGAATAGCAACAAATATGTGGGAATCCCCAGGCAGCCCCAGCTGCCAGACTGAGACATGTGGTTGGGTGTGCACATGTGTGCAGACTTGTAGGAGAGAAAGCGTTTAGAGGAAAGTCAGTTTGAAATCACCCTGGAAATTTAACTAGATGCTCTTTTTGAGATTTGTTCTAGGACCCTTTTTTCCTGAAAGTCCAGAGGCCTCTTAGTAGGAGAGAATTTTCTGATTTTCCACCCCAATTTTATGTTCTGAAACAAGAGCCCTCCTAGCCTGGGAAAGCAGTGGAGATCCTACCTGGGCTGTTGAGTTTGTGGGAGTGGGTAGCAGACCCTTACCTGAAGCTTTCCTGGGACAGAGAGAGAAGTAGGACAAACTACTAAAGGCAACAGGGAAGCCTTAGCCTCTGAGCTCGAAGACCAAGCCTAGGTGCATTAAATTCTCCTCTCCCAAAGGTTTCTGGATGGTGATGGGGCAGTAGAGCAGCACGACCCCTAAGAACAGTGCTACAGAAAAGCCTAAACCCGTGAATGATGGCAGACACCACAGACTTATTCAAATCAGTGGAGGGGGAAAGACAAAGTGAAAAAGAATCCAAGAAGTGCAGATGAAAGATCTCCGCCACCCGAGGTGCTCCTGCACGGGAGACCCCTCCACAGACCCTCTGATGGCTCCACCTAGGTTTGGGACAAGTGAATCATGTGTCAAGGCAGTGATTCTCTTAGCTCATCTCTGGTCACCAGCGACAGTGGCTTTCCCCAAGGGGGCTTTCATAAGGATTTTGTCCTAACTTTGGGTAGATTGGGACACAGAGTCATGGAGTACAGTGAAATTCTTAGAAATTAGGATCTCTTCTGAGATGTTCAAGACGAAAGGGCAGAGGGTGAGAACCATTCAGCATGCCTTTTTCTGACTGTAAAGGTCAACGAGAACATGACTGGGACCTCAAAGATGTTCCCATCCTTGTCACGGTGAGGCAGTGGAAAGCAATATCCGGACCCCAGGGCCACCTTTGTCTTCAATCGGCTGCATGATCTTGGGTAATGCAGTCCCTCTCTGGGCCTCAGATTTCCCATCTGTGAAGCGAGGGGGTTGAATTTGATTGCCACCATCCTATTCAACTCTCCATGCCTCAACTCTCCATTTGACCAATAGGTAGACCTTATCACTCCAAGAGGAGAGTCTCGTGCCTTTCTCAGAGCTGCAGGTCTGCTGTCCAGCAATTGCATGTCTGTTGGAAAAGTGGCTTGAGGTGGCAGGATGAGATGGGTATTTTCAAGACAGCAGATCCAGGGTCAGAACTGAGATGCCCACTTGGACGACAGTGCATTGGGACAGGTCAAGTCCTTCACAGTCATCAGTAAGTCCTGTAATGGACGGCTAGAGCCAAGGGAGCTGAGAATAACAGTTGCTCAATATTGCTCACAGTTATGGGCCAGGGCTGCTTTCCTATTTTAAAAGCCTCCTGGGGCCGTGAAACAGCATCAGGAGAAACATGCCAAACCTGTTCCACTGTGTGTCAGATATTTGTTTCTCATCCAGAGTGTCCATCTTCATCATCTCCCTCACACTCAGCATCTTTTCCTTCCTTTAGCCCGATTCCCCACACACTTTGGCCCCCTCTACCCCTTAGTATTCCCCGAGGCGCTGTCATTTCTTCCCCTGGGAATGCCTCTAGGGAGTAGGTAGCAGAGATGAAGCTGTGGGACGGTGGTAGAGTGGGGAGAGCGCTGGAAGCCCAGTGAGGTGGGGAGTTGGAGGCATGTTTGGAATATTCAGGCATGTCTGTACCTGAAGTCCAATCAAACAAGAACAACACACTGCCTCTGCTAGCTCTGTTCGGGTGGAAAAGCAGCAGATTCGTACAGGCTGAAGGGCTGGTCTTTGGATCCTCTCCCCTACCCCGTGCCAACTTGTGTCTCAGGTTGCTGGCTCCAGGCTGCAGGAACCCAGGGACCCAGGAGAGATTCAGATTGTGATGAGGCAAATGCTTTAAATGTTTGTCAACATCTTTAGTTTAAATAACTCTAGTGGCTTCCTGAAACCCCTGACTTCAGGGGCTGGAGGAGGAGCTCAGGCAGCTCTACAACTCATCATCTGGAATGCCTGGGGCCTGTGGATTTCAGAATGGTGACATGACGCACACCCTGTGTATTACATAAGAACCTCCAGCAGGGTCTGGAGCAGCTCCGAAATCACACATACTAATATTTCTGCAGCAAGATATATCTAAAAAGTCATACAAGTGGGATAAATAAAGGCTAAAAAGAGTCTCATGCCAGTTCAGGTCATGCTTTGCTACTAACTAGGTTCAAGTCAGGTTGGGTTCTGTTGAGTTAGGAAAAAACTTTTGATTTTCAGATATTTGTGGATTTGGGACTGCTATTAAGGCATCGCAGTTCTATATTGCCTCACATAATCCTACCAGGTGGAATTAGCATTCCCATTTTACAGGTGAGGAAGCTAGGGCTCAGAGAGCATCAGTAACTTGTCTAATGCCATTCGGCTGATAAGTGGATTCCAATCACAGAGCTGAGCTGTGATTCCAATCCAGGTCTGTCCGTCTCCGGAGCCAGGCTTTTTCCTCCGAGGTATGATGCACTTCACCTTTAGGAGTGACTGAAGGAGAGTTGAGGGTGGGGGTGGGGAGCTCTGACTTCGGCATCTTCCCTGATTAGGAAGGCACTTCCTGCACATCTGATAGGGATCATTTATTGGCTTGTTCTTATTCATACCTTGACTTCTGGGACCCCAGTAAGGTAAAGTCTCAGAAGAGAGGAAGCTAAAGTTCAGTCAACTTTGTGGCTTACAAGAAGAATCCAGCTGGCTTCGTGGGGGCTGTGAGAGCCAAGAACAAATGGGGTCAAACTGGATTTAGTGAGAGAAGCATCATCTGCAGTGGAAACAACCCTGTGCAGAACCAATGGAACGCACAGTGCTTCCTGCTTCCCCGCCCACCACCTGCTGTAGAAGGCTTGCCTTGAGTAGGGACCCATCTTGAGAGAAGGACTGTCTGGGAGGGTCACAAACTCCAGATGAGGGTGAGGGTGGTGTGCAGCTCGAAATAAGCAGAATTCAATTGGAGGGAGGGTCTCACTGGTCTTCATTAGTGATGTGAAAAAAGGTCAAAGGAAGAGCTAATTCAATTTGTTGAAGATACACCGCATGCTTTTTAACACTTCATTGGAAAGATGGACGTTGGTCTGTTGTCTGGGCAGTGACATAGGTAACCCCCTCCCCCTACCTTCTAAGTGCTGTCAGATGGTGGCTGCCATTTCTGGGTCATCTGTAGGTCAGCTAAGATTTGAACTCTTACTATGCAGGCACACAGGAGTCCACAGTGTCCTGTGCTGTCCTGCTGTCAGTGAACTCTAAGCAGCACTCGGGCCAGCTGCTCTGGTTGGGGAGTGGTCTGTGCTGTGTGTGTCCTTCTACCCATTAGGAAGGGTGGTAGGTTCGTTGCCATAGGAACAAGGAACATCTGCTCCAGACAACTAGAGAACAGAGTGGGGGAAGATATTCTTAAAGGGACCATTAGCTCGTGGAGTTGCTGCCTGGAAAGTAGGTTTCTCTAAAGAAGACCTGAGGGGCAGATCAGAACCCTTGGTCTGAGACAACTGTGAGCCTCTAAGGTGGCAAAGGACCCTCATTTGCTTTGGAAAGTGCAAGAGGGAGGATATAAGATTTTCTTCTCCCCCAAATAAGGGATGTCCTCTGGGAACGTGTCTCAAAGCTGTGTTAGCCTGTGGGCTCCGAGCGCCCTGGCCCATCCATCAGCAGGGCTGGTCTGCCACCTTCGTTAGGGATCTTAGTTCACCCATATAGCCCCCACTTCTCCTGTTGCCCACTCCCCCTAAACATCCTGGGAGCGTTTCTAAACTGGGTAGTAGCAAACTTATCTGCTTTCTCTGACTCTTACCTCCACCCTGTCCTCTCAGACAGCCTGACTTCTAGGCCAGTCAAGGTCTTCCAGCACCGTTTTCTGCTACCCTTGGGCAAACTCCCTGGTCCTTTTCCTTCCTCTTCCTTTTACCTTCCTTTTCTTCCTCATGCCAGCCACATCTGCAGAGTTGAGACGTTGGGTCCTCCAGAAGTCATCTTGTTCTTCTTCCTGGTATTAGTTAGGACTTTTGAGTACGTTACTGGAACTGCTCAAAGCACCTTAAACCCCAAAGGGGATTTTATTGTAAGGGCCAGAGAAACGGCTGGACCACAGGAACAAACTAGAACCAAGAAGCTAAATGCTGCAAGTATGGTCTTGCCCTTTGTTCCTCTCCGTGTGCTGGCTTCAGTTTCTTCTCCCTGCAGAGCCCTTCCAGCTCTGTGGTCAGCCTACAGGGTGGAAAAGATGGCTTCCAGCAACTCCCTCGTGTACCTGTTACCTGGAGAAGGAACAATCTCTTTTTTTCTCTCAATCCCAATTCCCATCCCTGGAAAGGTGTTTTGGCTGAACTGGGGTCAGGTGGCTACCTATAACCAAGAGAGTAGTGTCAGGTTTTAGGATCATGGCTGTTACCACCGGAACTATGTGGGTATCAAGGTGGAGGGGCAGTTTCTAGAAAGGGATGGGTACTTTCTATCACCATTAGCTTTTCCTGGACCTCCAAGCCTAGAGGAGTTTGGCTTGGAGAGTTCACACACCCCTGGCCTCTTTTGTTCAGCTCTTTTCCCGCCTGGCTATGGGGGCTGGCAAGTCCTAGTAGGTAGCACGGCAGT
Organism: Balaenoptera physalus; assembly: GCF_965194825.1. Classification (NCBI taxonomy): domain Eukaryota; kingdom Metazoa; phylum Chordata; class Mammalia; order Artiodactyla; family Balaenopteridae; genus Balaenoptera; species Balaenoptera physalus. Next base: position 34,907,849 of record NC_138882.1, read on the forward strand.
GTGACTGAAGGAGCCAGGGCATGGCTGCGGAGTCCTTGCCGCTCCCCGTGGGTGGAAAAGGCATGGAACCCAAATCTTGAAGGCCATTCAGGCCCCCAGCCTACCCAGAGTTATCACTCTAGCCTTTTAGTAAAGTCCTTCAGGAAAGATTTTATCGTTCCATCAGACACTAGGGAGTCGAGATCTAAAAGCCTCATGCCTAAAAGCGCGTCACTGTTTCTAAATTCAGTCTTTCATAATGTTATTGAGTCCACTGTCCCCCATTCCATCTCGGGCTTGTGAGGAGGACCGATGCCCGCCATCTTGTTTAGGTTAGGATCGAATCAGTGACTATGAAATCATCCCCTTGCATGAGAAGACAGGGATTTGGGCCAGGGTATATGGGATTTGGAACCGTTTCTGGCTGGCTGCTGCCCTTCATCCAAATGAACTCCAGAGAAGAGAAACACATTGAGGGGTCAAGTTGTCTAAGCCTTTCATGGAGCTGTCCCTCCTTCACGCCTTCCTCTGCCCAAACTCTCACCTCCATCCACTGTAATGGCAGACACGGCCAGAAGTGCTGGGGCTGGAAGGAGGAGGCGCTGAGGAGGCAGGCCCCACTTGGCTCTGCTCCGGGAGGGGCGGGAAGGCAGTGGAGAACTGAGCCCTTCCCTCTGCTCTTGCCTGACTCCCCTGGAGCCTGTGAGGTGGGGGTGTCTCTGGGTGGAGGAGAGGGAGGGCCTGCAGGGACCCAGGAGCTGAGCTATTTCTGGAACACAGAACACATCTGCAGCAGCCACAGAGAAGGTCAAACTCTGGACGCAGGGCTGGAATGCAGGGGCCAGGCGGCCGGGGGAGCTGCGGTTTTACCCCTCTTGGCAGCTTGGAGGGCCCCTGCCTTGCCCTTTGGGGAAGGTGGGGCTACCCATAGCAAAGTATGTGGGGTAGGGAGAGATGTGGCCCCAGTGGCGATGGTGATGGTGCAATGCATTGGAGGGGGTTTGGGGAGTGGCACAAAATCCAAATACCCATTGCACTGAGGTGGAGAGAAATTTAATTCCAGGGTATGGGGGCTCTATTTCGTGCTCTCTGTCATGAAAAATAAATCAGGCCAGGCAAAGCACTGTGTGATGGGAAAGAGAAACAGTGCTGAGGCAGGGGCTGGGAGGCTCAGACAAACACAGGTGTGTGAGCTGTGCCTGAGTTCAGAGGTACGGACGGACAGACGTGGGGGCGAGTTTACCGGGAAGCAGTGCAGCTTAGCTTCAGCCTCCCACTCGCACCAGCGCCTTCCAGGGCTCCCTCTAACTTGTACTTGTAGTCTTTTTCTTCATAAGAACTGCCCAAATTGTATAAGCTTCAGGCCCCACAGACCTGGCTCTGCCCCTCCATCCTCATGCACCCACATTCACTCACCCTCCTTCCTTCCCTTGCTGCCACTTCACAAGCCCTTTCTTCTACATACAATACCCGGTGTCCTCCATGCTTTACCCTCATCCTCACACATGCCTGTGTGTGGCCTGGGGCTTCTTGAGTTTCTGTTTATAGTTAGAAAATTGCCCTGCTCCAGCTCTGCCTTTGTCACAGAGGGGCCATCTTGGCTAATTCTGACCGCTGCTTGACCTTTGGGCACCCTGCCCTTGGTCTGCCCCTCTTCAGCCCCCTAGACGCATAATCTGTTGGTTTGTTTTCCTTCGCATGCTGTGGGTCCTCCTCAGCTGGACCCAAACTGTAAAATAGGGAGAGAGCTCCAGAGGAGCTTTCTCAAGGAACCTGAAGTGCTCAGGACTTGGTAGCCTCTTTTGTCCTCTCAATCACCCTATGCGCAAGGTAATTCCCTGCTCAGGCCCAGTGGGCCCCAAGGGGCAAGCACTTGCCCACATTATACAGCTGGATGGGTGCAGTACAAGCACTAGAACTTGGGTCTTCCCAGACAACTCCTTCAGCCCAGTGATGTAGTCCCTAGAATTGACTTGCTTTTTTAACTTCCAAGTGTGACATGACACAGAAAAACAGAATCTCCCTCCTAGTTCAGAGTATGATAGGGCAGACCTCCCTCCTCTTTGAGATTCTTAGGTGTTGATTATTCTGGCTCCTAAGGGTAAGGGGTCTGCCTCAGATGATCACAAGTGATCTGAGGTGGGTGGTGGCTTAAAGGCATTACAAACTAGATTGAGGAGTATCTAAAGTGCCATCTTGATGGATAACTTCTTTAGGAGCAATTATTAAGCATTCATCTTCACGCGTCAAAGTGCTAAGGGGTTTTGTAGTCAAAAATTAGGCCATTGGTTCCCATGAGTGAATGATCTGAGACAGAGGCAGACAGTTAATAATGATTACTGGCATTTACTGAACATTACTAGGTGCCAGGATCTCTCTTGAATTCTCTGCTTGTATAATCTCATTTAATCCTATGACAGACCCTTGAGGTAGGAGTTTATATTATCCCTGTTTACAGATAGGGGAATGAAAGCACAGAGAGGTTAAGTCACTCACTCAGAGCCCCTTAGGTAGTAACTGGTAGAGTCAGAATTGGAACTGGGACAGTCTGACTCCAGAGCCAAAAATCTCAAGGCCAATGCAGATTCAACTTAGCAAAAATAAACTAAAGGATTAGTTTGTAGGATGATGCACGAGAAGGGAATTTCAAGTTGCACAACGAACTTGAAGTGGGAAAAGACTGGCTTTGGGCTGTGTCCTGGGCTCTAATCCCAGCTTTCCCACTTCCGAACCGTGTAGCCTTGGGCTGCTTACCTAACCTCTCAGGTTCCTCCTCCATAGTTGCAGGACAGCAGTACGTATCTCGGGAGGTTCAGCAGAGAATGTGCTAGTGTCATGCCTTGGGTAGGTGTTAATTTCCTTTCTTTTCTGTGCCAGTTGTCAAGGTTAATTCTTGTTTCGGGAAGAAAATGTCCAACCAGCCCTCCAATACCTAGTCTTCTGGACAAGACTTCCTGCCATCACCATTGGTCCCTCTTGGGACTGCCTGGAATTGGAGGAAAGACAGGCTGGAGAGAGAGGGGCATTTGGCTTAATGTAGCTCTCAGGCAGCTGTCACCCTCTGACCCTTATTACTTCATTATCTTTTCTTTCTTTTAAAAACAAGGATATTCTCTTGCATAAACACAGTACAATCAACAAATTCAGGAAGCTTAACATTGATACAATACTATTATCTAATAGACAGTCACCAGTTGCTCTAGTAATGTCATTGGAATCTAATCCAGGAGCATGTCTCTACTCCTCTTTAATCTGGAATAATTCCTCAGCCTTTCTTTGTTTCTCATGCACGGAGGTTTTTGAAGAGTGCAGGCCTCTCTCTGGCCCTTTCTGGGCCTTGTCCAGTCTCCCCATTTCCCTCCCAGTCCCCCCAGTCTCATCCCTGAGCAGGGCTGACTTGGGTGAGGTGACTGAGGCACTCTCCTTAGGCACAAAATTTAAGAGGATGCCAAAAAACTCAGTAATCAAGATAAATAACATTTAATGCGATATTTTCAAAAATCAAAATCAGTGCAAAAATTTCATGAAGAACAAAAATATCAACATTTTCAATAACAACAGGATAAGTAGCAGTGTCATTCCAAGCAATGTTGGAGCCTCAGGCTAAAGGGAAATTGAGTAATACTGATCTGGTCTTTATTTAAAATGATATTTCATTCATCATGGATTTTTTTGCACTAATTTTTATTCCAAAAAATATTACATTAAAATATTATCAATCTCTATCATTGAATTTTTAGATGCCTCTTACATTTTGTGCCCCCATGCCCTGCAGAGTGGGTTTCCTCCCTCCTGTCATCCTGTCCTCAGAACAAGGGAGAGAGAGAGGTGGGGCTCCCAGCCAGCCCTGGCCCTGGCCAGAGCGGAGGAGGAGGGAGGGTGGGGGACAGAGGAGGAGGGAGAGGAAGGGTGCAGAGGCCTGGAGCCCTCTAACAGCTTCCAGCTGCTTCCACACCCACCAGACTTCCTGCCTTGGGAGTGGTGTTTGGTTGGTTTTTCCCCCCTCTTTTCTCATCAGATGTGTGATCTGATTAGATCCTTAGATACCCTCATCTCTCCCAGTCTCCCCTGTCTTAACACTGCATGGTTCCCCTTAGTTGAGCCTATTCTGACCCTAGATCTGCCCCTGTTTTCATCCATCCTGGGACCCCTTCTGGGTCTGTCACTTGTGCTGTAGAAAAGCATCCACCCAGTGTGGGGTGAGCACCACGATGCTGGTTCACGTTCCACAGCTCTGGGAGCGGAGCCAGGGCTGAGGGACAGGCGGGCGTGTTAACAGGAAAGAGCTCCAGACTGAGGTTAAGAGACTCTGGGTTTAGCCTTGCCTCCCATGTAGGAGGTGGGTTATCTTAGTCAAGACCCTTTACCTCTTTGAGCCTCAGGTTTTATGTTTGTTTGTTTGTTTGTTTTTTGTAAAATGAGAGTGTTACTATTTTTCTGCTTACCTCATAAGACCGTAAAAGAATCAAGTGAGGTAATGATGAGAGGGCTTTGTGAACTGTACAGGGTTTTACCTGATATTTTCCCTTCTGTCATAAAACAAATAATTCTTTATTTTTATAAAGGCCACATTCAGGTCTGCCACATTATTTGACCTAAATCCAGGAGAGGAGTCCAGGCTGATTCAAGGCCATGTCCATTCCTGTCTTTAACCAGCAGACTAAAGCGGGTCACTATGAAAAGCTGGAATCCGTGCCCACCCCGCCTTCACTTGCCCACATTCATCACAGTATAAAACATAGTGGGTGAGGCCCAGGAGTAGGTGCTGGGTTTTTTTTTTAATGTCTCATATAATATACCTCTATAAGAGGTATAATTGATTTATGATAAACTATTTAAAGGGTAAAATTTGATGCATTTTTTGAAACCATAACTACAGTTAAGATAATGCACATATATCCGTCACTCCCCAAAGTTTCTTCCTGCCTTTTTGAAATCCCTCTGTCTACCCTATGTCCATGCAACTTCTGATCTGCTTTCTGCCACTATAAATTCGTTTTATGTTTGTAAGGGTTTTGTATAATGGAATCATACAGAATAGATTTTTTATTTGGGGGGAAGGGGTCTGGCTTCTTTCATTCAGCACAATTATTTTGAGCTGCATCCATGTTGTTATGTATATCAATAATTCCTTTCTTTTTATTGCTGAGTCATATTCTACTTTATGGATGTAACACGTATTGTGTTCACCTGTTCATGGACATTTGAGTTTTTTGCAGTTTGGGGCTCTTACAAACGAGCTGCTATGAATATTTTTGTTCAAGTCTTTGTGTGGACATATGCTTACATTTCTTTTAGGTAAATACCTAGGAATCAATGGGTTGTATGTTAAACTGTACGAAAAAGTTTGGCAGTTTCTTAAAAAGTTAAACAAAGTGGACGTACCATTTATAGTCTCATCAGCAGGGTATGACTTCCAGGTCATTTACATTTTTGTCAATATTTGGTGTGATTAGTCCTAATTTTAGCAGTTCTGGTGGGTGTGTGTAGTGTTATTATGGATTCAATTTGCATTTCCCTAATGACTAATGATGTTGAACATGTTTTCATGTGTTTTATTTGACATAGTATATCCTCTTTGGTGGAGTGTCGGTTTAAATCTTTTGCCCACCTTTTTTTTATTATTGTGTTTGCTGTCTTAATATTTAGTTGTAAGAGTTTTTTATATATTCTAGATGAAAGTTTTATGACACATGTTTTGCAAATATTTTCTCCAGTTTATGGCTTACCTTTTTATTTTTGTAACAACATCATTTGAGAAGTAAAGTTTTTTATTTCAATGAAGTTCTATTTCTTTTTCTTTTTGGGTGTGTTGGATCTTCATTTCTGCGCGTGGGCTTTCTCTAGTTGCGGTATGCGGGGGTTACTCTTCGTTGCGATGCACAGGCTTCTCATTGTGGTGGCTTCTCTTGTTGCGGAGCATGGGCCCTAGGTGCATGGGCTTCAGTAGTTGTGGCTCATGGGCTCTAGAGAGCCAGCTCAGTAGTTGTGGCGCATGGTCTTAGTTGCTCCACGGCATGTGGGAACTTCCCGGACCAGGGCTTGAACCTGTGTCCCCTGCATTGGCAGGCAGATTCCCAACCACTGCACCACCAGAGAAGTCCCTGAAGTTTGATTTCTTGATATTTTGTTTAAAGTTGGTGCGTTTGTGTCATATTTAAGAAATTTGCCAAACCAAAAATCACTAAGATTTTCTCCTGTGTTTTCTTCTAGAAATCTTATAGTTTAAGCTCTTACATTTTAGGCCTTAGTCCATTTTGAGTTCATTTTTAATGGTAGGGTCAAGGGGTTTTGTTTTTGGTATATGGACCTCTAGTTTTCCAGCACCATGTACTGAAAAGACTGTCATTCCCACATTGAATTGCCTTTATACCTCTGTGGAAAACCAATTGACCATATATACATGGTCATTTGGTCAATTCCTGGACTCTCTATTCTGTTACATTTATCTGTACATGTATCTTTATGCTGATACCACATTGTCTTGACTACTGTAGATTTATAATCTTGAAGTCAGGTAATCTAAGACTTCTAACTTTATTCTTTATTCTTCTAACCTTATTCTTTTTTTTTAAATTTTTTGGGGTTATTATAGGTCCTTTTCATTTCTATATGAATTTCAGAATCACTTTGTCAATTTTTACAAAGAACCTATTGAGATTGTATTGACTCTATAGGAAAGTAAGTGGAGAATTGATATTTTAACAATTTCCTTTTCCATACAAAGAGTATATTTCTCCTTTTATTTATATTTTATTTAATTTCTCTCGCTAGTGTTTTACAGTTTTCAGTATATAGGTCTTGCACATCTGTTGTCAAATTTATTCCTAAATATTTCATATTTTTTACCCTATTGTAAGTAGTCTTTTTAAAATTTCAATTTTTCATTGTTTGCTGCTAGTATATAGAGATACAACTGATTTTTCTATATTGACTTTTTATCCTGAGCCCCTCTCCCCCTTTAAAACTCAATTTTACAGAGCAGGAACCTGTAAATACTGAGATGCAGGGCTTTTACATGATATGATAAGCATTTAAAAGCATGTAAAAACATCAGCATCTTTCCCCATTTTAAGTTAATAAATCATACTGTAGCAGCCCTGCAGCCAGATGTGAGAGGAGGGAGTGGTATGGTGAACCTGACCCTCCACAGGCAGTGCAGCCCTAGATTTCTGGGGTATTCTTGAGGGTGAATGGAGCAGGTGGGAATGCATGCAGCCCCTTTAAGAGACCAGGGCCAACCAGCCATCAGGCCGCTGGGAAGGCAGCCCAGGAGATAAGATAAGGCCCCCTGGCAGGTTTAAGCCAGGGTCTTGAGCCACAGTGACTGGACTACTGACAAACAGGAACCAGGGGTGATGAGAGGAGGTGCAGCTACTAGACTCAGACTGGCACAAAATGGAGCAGCCTGACCACCCACTGGGGCCTGAAAGGAGAAGGGGATATTAACTGTGGGTGTGGAGAAAGAGGGCACTTGCATTCTCCTGTATAGCCTATCATGTTTATGATCATGGTTTAAAAACGCTACTAGACTGTACTTCAAGGCTTTCTATGTAGTAAATGTTCCATAAATATGTTTATTAACCTCTATATGCTCCCTCTACTGATATCCTTATGCTGTCATGAGATACTTTGTTATTGGATTTGGAGACTACCTGATTTCTTGCTCAAACTAGAAAAATCCTGACAAGGACTTACTCTGAAAAGTCTGGAGCTGCTCGTTTGCACATATCTGCATAGATTTGCATGTGTCCTACATGTAGATACTTCTATGCTGGATTTAGATTTCCCCAAATCAGTTGCCTATTTTTAAAGGGATAAAGAGGTGATTTGACTCTACTCATTCCTGCTCACCTTTCTTCTGCATCCTCCAAAGATGCAAAATTATTTCTGCAACTTTGAACTATAAAGAAGACCACCCGTGACACACAGTTTGTGCAGTTACAAGCAATCCTTTGCCTGTCAAGTTATTTTCCATCTTCGTTTCTATTACAATTCCTAGCTCCAAACTCCTGGGTGAGTCAGGGAATTATTAAGGCAAAGAAACCCTGTAGCTAAACAGCCAGGAGCTGAAATTGCTTAGAAGCCTTCCAGGATTGTGCCCTGTACCTAGACAGAGAGGCTAGAGGCACATACATTGACCTGAAGACCACCTTCCCACTGTTTCCTGGCCCAGGGCTAGGGATGCTATGACTACCTTTGTCTGTTCTCCCTCCTCCAGGAATAAATAAAAATATCATCCCCTCCCCCCAATCCTGGCTCCTCTATTGGCCTGCTAGGCAAATATTTCATAATGTGGGCTCATCCAATTGGGCATCATGCCAGAGCCGAGCACCTCAGGTTGCCAGCGTGCTCCAATCAGGCGGGGCAGCCTGGGTGGGACTAGAGGGCTCCTGCTTTCCACATGGGAGGCAGCAGCATTACTCAGGTGGATGGCATCAAGGTGGGACTTGCCACTTTCTCAGAGCTGGGAAGAGGGGACAGGGCTGTCCATCAGCCAACTGGAGGCAACCAGCACTGAAGGGGTTAAGGCCAGTCAGCATGTGTGGCTGTTAATGATTGCTACCCACCAGGGACCTGGTGAGTGTTAAAGGAGAGCCTTTTCCCTATTCCTGAGTGTGAAAGGAGTCAAGGCGAGAGCAGAGGGGACCACAGAGAAGAGCCGGTGAGTGAGTGGTTATCTGTCTGCTGTATATTTGTCTGGGTGGCTCTGGAGCAGGTAAGAGAGCACCAATATTCCCATTCCATCAGCTAGAGTGGGCTTTTGTTACAACCGGATACAAATTCTCAGCTTGGGGCCAGATTTCGGTATCATTCCTATTTATTGGAAGGAAATCTTTAGGGTTGTCTTAGTCTAAGGGGTGTGAACTACTTGGCACAGAAGCCGGAAATATACATCATTGTCTGTCCTGGCGCAGAGACAATGGTTTGGTGTGGCCACCTTGCACACAAAGCTGGAGCCCTGCTCTTCCCCTCTCCCTGAGCCATTGTCTCCAGAGAGGGGCTCAGGAGCCCTGGTCAGAAGCACCATCCGCCTCTTCACAGCCGTTTGCTGGGACCAGCCTGGAAGGAAGGCAGGGAGGGCACAGCCAAAGGAGATGGGCATAGCTGTGCCTTGCCTTTTATTCTTTTTACTTCAAGTCAGGTGTGGAGAGGTGGGAGGCAGGATGCAAGGGGTGGGGGTGGAGCAGAGAGTTGGCGGGGACTCAACGTGTTAGAAGATAAAGTTTGTCATTTGGGAGCAAAACAAATCCAGGAAGAGAGAGAACCAGTCTTTTCGGTTTAGATGTCTGTTGTCCCCTTGCCCCCAGCTGCCCATTCAGGACCCTCATTCCCTCCAAATATTGGGCCTCTGACCCAGGCACCTTCTCATGACAAGTCAGACTTGTGCAGGGAACGTGGACAAGAGTTTCTTGGCTTCGTTGGAGGAGGTGCTAAGACGGAATTTTCTCAGCTGATTCTGTGTATGTGTGTGTTGTGTGTGTACGTACTCATGCGTGCACAAAAAAATGAAAGCCTGATTTGTCTCCAAAGCAGAAATGTTGACTTTACCCCCTCTTAGCCAGGAGCCCTTTTGTCCCCCTCCCTCTTTCTCGGGAGGAAAAAGGTTCGATGACAGAATGATAATGGCAGGCGACCCTGGAGGGTCTGTTGGGTAGGAACAGAGTGCGCCCTGTGCCAGTCTTGAAGGCAGGTTTGAGAGATAAGGCAAACCCAACCCCCGTGGCTTTCAGCTGTGGTGCTTCCTCCGGCTAAGCTGCCCACAGGCAGACAGAAACTAGGCACGGTAAGGGGGAGGTGCCAACCACCAGACCCAGTGGGACAGGAGCAAATGCAGCCAAGCTTCTGGGCGTGTGAGCCAACAAAGAGGGGGAAGTCGGGACTGGGGGAGGAGCCGGGCCACTTTCCGTGTTCTGCCTTGTACCAAGAGTTAGCTACACATAAGACTAGCCACCCTCTGTCCTCACACTCCCAGGAGAAGCAGCCCAGAGGAATCGGTATTCCCGGGCAGGGAGGGCTTCGTGGGCATACAACCTGCGCAGTTGCCCTGTGTCCTCAGAAGGGTTTGGTTTAATGCTCTTCTGTCGCCATCCTGAACTTCTTAATTTTTGAGCAAGGAGCCCTGCGTTTTTATTTTGCTCTGGACCCTGCGAAGTATATAGCCGGCGCTATTCCCAGGCCAGCCACAAGGGGCAGCAGCAGGATGGTGTTCCTATGCTCCAACAGGCATAGGCAGACTCACCTGTTAATCAGGTGTCACTTACCAAGACTGGCTTCTGTCCTGACCGGGACCAGTACAGCATCCCTTTCCCTTTCTTCCTCTCTACTCTCCTCCCAAAGCATCTGTTTCTTCTTGTCTTAGCAACCCTGCCTAGTCTTCCTTCAAGGCTACTGCGTGGCAGGGGGACAGGGGAGGGGCCAGCAGTGTCCCTTACCTGATTTCCCCCCCCCCCACTTTCCTTTTCTCCCCAAGTTCTTCTTTCCCTTACCTGGGCTCCAGGCAGGGTCTAGGTCTGGGAGTGCCTCTTCCATTCCTCTGAGATCGTCTCCCCTCCCCTCTCTAAGCCACAGTTATCAATGGACACACTCTGGCACCTGCTTCATGTGCTATTTGTTTAGGAACAAATTGGACCCCTGTGATTACCACAGGCTCCTGGCTGGGTGGGGGCCGGGGTGGGGACAGGGGAAGTGCAAGGGAAGGAAGACTCCTGAGCCTGCTGTCCTCGGTGGCAGTTCCTCTTCACCTCTCTTCCCCTCTGTGCTGGCTCCTCCCACTGTGGACCGCAGGACCCTGCAGACCACGCAGCCGACCTGTCTGCTCTTCCTCCCTCCAGCCTCACCAGGAGTTGGCCAATCCAAGAAGGAAAATGAGGCAGGAAGGAGGGACAGTTCCTTGTTCTTTCCCCTTTTCCAACCTCCATGATCCTCTCTGTAAACTTTCCCAGTTGCCTCCCCCAGGGCCTGCCCCCAGTAGGGCTGTTAGTAACAATATTTTCAAGCCCTGGAGGGGAGTCTTAATGCATATATTTTAAAATGATGTATTATCCAAATTAATTTTGATTGGACTTTGGAATGTATCATTTGATTTTAGATTTTTAACTTTTTTGTTATTGTTGTTGGTAGCAGATTTCCTTTTTGTTTGTTTGTTTGTTTAGCTGAGGACTGTAAGAGAACTTGCATTTCCTGAGGACACTGAGAACATATCAGCTGGCAGAAGGACAGACTATTTTGGAGTTATGTGTTTTATAGAGTCCAAAAATATTAGAACTGGAAGGCGGCTTAGAGAACACCTAGCCCAGTGCTGTCCGATAGAATACTCCACAATGGTGGAACATGCTACAACTGTCCTGTCCAGTTTGGTGGCCTCTAGCCATGGTGGCTCTTGAGCTGTGGCTAGCGTGACGAAGAAACTGAAATTTTAATTTTATTTAGTTTTAATTAATGAAAATGTAAATAGCCACATATGACTAGCAGCTACTAAATTAGATGGAATTGTGCTCCTTGTTTTATTTCATTCCTTTATCTTATAAATGATTATGACATCAGCCACTGACTGAGCAACTGTTAGGTGCCAAGCATTCTCCTAGGTGCTTTAAATATGTGATATTATTTAATCCTCCCAGCAATGTGGTATCATTCCATGTTACAGATGGGGAAACTGAGGCCCAGAAAAGTAAAGAGGTCAGTACTGCTCAGCCACAGCCATGTGCCAGCCATTCTTTGTTTTCATGTTACAGCTCTCTTCAAAAGTTCTCCTAGTCCTTTCCCTTCCAGGTCTCACTTTCCCTCTCTGGGATGTCAGGGGAGCTCACAGTGATTTTTCTCAGCACACAGAGGTGGAGACAACAACGTCTCTCTCCAGACACAGTCATTTCCTGGCTGGTTGCACTGGTGGCCCTTGTCCCCAAGCTCCTTTTGGATCTTTTCTACAGCAGACAGCAATCTGGGGAGATTCCTCTGCCCTTCGAGCCCTTAGCAAGCTCCCTGAGTACATGGGAAGTTCCAGATTCCTCACTCCCTGCAGAAGGAGGCGTTCAAAATTTCCCACAATCCATCTGCATCCCTGCTCACCCGTTACTCCCAATCTAGGAGAGACAAGAAGCTGAGCCCTCCCAGGGGGCAGGTGAGAAGCAGTGCTCACACTAGACCTTTGCTGCTATCCCACCTGCCTTTGCATCCACACCCCATGCAGCCCTCTGAGGTGGGGGCCTCCTTCTCCCAAAGCAGTCACCAAGGCTCCTGCCCTCCTGCTCCCATTGATTTATTGCTCTCTTCTCCCCCAGACAAAGCCTCTGCTCAGTAGACTCTTATCAGAGTCCGGCTGGCCAGTAGGAAGTGAGAGGGAAGAGGAGGGGCCGTGGAGCAGATGGAACCCACCCATTGGATTCCCTTGTGAGAGGATTCAAGGCTGAGCTCTCCTGCCTCGCACTAGCAATTCAACATCCCAGAGCAGAACAGCACATGTTCCCTCCTCCCACTGTGGTCAGACCACTGGCCTGCCTCTAAGCCACTCCACCAGACAGCCATTCAGTTCCTGGGTGTGAGGTGCCGGCCAGGCACGGTGACACAGAAGGCCCAGGTTGTAAGCAGTTTGTGTGTGGCTGCCCCATCCACACCTCTGCACCCAGGCAGGTGTGGTCGGACTAACATTTCTGGGTACCTCCCACCCCACATCTCACACAGTGCCCAGACCTGTAGCCCATGGGGGTTGGCAGCAAGAGGGTTTGTGACTTTCACCCCTGTGTTCTTGCAGCAGGCCTTGTGGAGCTGTAGTCTCCCCCCTGAATCATGAGGCTCTCTTCTCTCCTGGAGATGAGGAGCTCAGGTTGGAGAAGCAGCAGGGACTGGGGACAACCAAGGAGACAGGAACTTTGTCTTGTCTCTCTTGTCGCTAGAGCTGGGGCAGTGAATCTCGGCTCCCCTGCCTCTGGGATGGGCTTTGCCTTCCTCCCAGTGCAAGGGCCAGAGACCACGTGAGTTTAATGTTTTCCCTGTTTTACCCCTTCAGAGCAGCATCACCTTTCTTCCTCTGCTGTCTAGTCTGGTAGGAAATTTGTGTTGTCTTCTAAACAGGTCACCACTTATTACTACTGTTTCATTCTTAAAACGAGGAAACTGAGGCATGGAAGAGCTTGATGCCCGCAGATTGCTGGATTGGGAACCAAGAAAGCATTTGTAGCTTTTGAGGGTGTGGAAGGAGGGGCACCAGCCCAGCTGCATTACTCTCCAAACACTTACTTTGTACAATTCTTTCCCTTGGGGTGGGTGGGGTGACTGCTCTCTGTGGGACACCAGGACCAAATCTGCTGAGCTAGGAATGAGGAAGGCTGGTTCCAGTGACCTTCCATAGGCCTAGAAGCAGACAGCTGGGCTTCCTCAGTCTCTGAAGGGTAGGGGTTTGGGATTTGGCTCAGAGCTTGGCGGGGGTGTGTGTGTGGCGGGGGGGTGGTGGTAATTAATTATTGCTCTGCCCGTTACCTCTTGGGCCTCTTTCCAGTTGCTGACTGTCAGGAGAAAGCAGCTTGGAGGCTGAGGGGAGGGGACTGGAGCCCTTTTCCCTCTGCTTCTATCTGGCTTAGATGGGGGCCACTCAGGGGAAGGATGAGAGAAGGAAAATGTGGAGCTGGAGCCGTAGAGAGCTCCCGTTTCTCCTTTCATTTCCTTTTCCCCTTAGCAGGGACAACACAGAGGCACAGGACGAGGAGCATGAGGACCCCCAGGGAGCTGGGTTGCCCCAGTTTTCCAAGTTGGGTCAGGGTGTGAGGGGGGAAATGCCTCCCGACCTGCCTGAGATGACTTCTGTGTCCAGAATCACAGTTCTTAACACCTGGAGGGGCCGTCGGTGTTCAGATAGTTAAGGAATGGTCATCCCAGCAATGACACTCAGTAATTTATCAACCAGAAAGGACACTGGCCTGGAATCCTGGAGGGCCCCAAGGTGTCTCTGGATCACATAGAGGAGGGGAGGGCCAGTTATTAAAATATTGAAATTCTTCCTTATTGGAAGAGTAGCCCTTTACCAACCAATATGGAAGAACTTCAGCATTTTAATAACTGGCATGGTTATGCCGAATATCCACCCTGTTTATCTTTATTTTTCAGAAGACAAATGGAGTTCCATAATGTAAAATAATCAGTTTGAAGATAAGATAATCCAAGTTGGGGTAGAAGATCAGCATGAAGATTCCCCACGAACTTCCCCTGAGTGATATTTGTACTCTCCCCCTCACCAGACACACACACACACGCATAAACACACATGCACGCACTCACATACACACAATGAAGCATTACCCTGACTAAAGAGTACACAAGGCCCTCATACCCTTACCTGCAGTTGTAAGCTTGAATGTCCAGGCTCAGGCGATTATATAGTGAGAGACTAGAGAAGGACATCCACATAGGATGGAAGGGAGGAAGCCTGGATCTGGATCTCTGATTTGTAATTTCCATCCCTTGGCTACTGAGCCAGCTTTTCTGCTTTCTACCTGAGGTAGGGGCCAAACTCAGGTGAAATTCCCCCAGTGTTCCATGATTGGTCATAGCAGGGGAGGAAAAGGTGTTTTGACCCTTTGGGGCAGGGAAGGGGCTGTGAGGACAGGCAGAGTTTAGCAGGAAAGAGAGCAGCCTGAGCCTTATCTCCTAGGCACTCAGCCCAGTAGCCAGCATTTTTGGATGTTCCAAGCTTACTTGGAAAAGACACTCTAATCTTGCCAGTTTGGAAATGACTGTGGCACAAGAGGAGGGCTGGAGCGAGGGCTGGAGTGAGGGCAGGGACGAGAGAGGAGAGTAAATGCAAGTACAGGGCTGACAGCTGTGTTCCTAGAGCCTGCAGGACTGGTATTTTGATCTGTTGGCAGCATTTGGAAAAAAGACAGTGTCAGGTAGAGGGGCCTTTCCCGCTTGCAAATACCTAAATGCAAGTACAGGGCTGACAGCTGTGTTCCTAGAGCCTGCAGGACTGGTATTTTGATCTGTTGGCAGCATTTGGAAAAAAGACAGTGTCAGGTAGAGGGGCCTTTCCCGCTTGCAAATACCTAGAGGTGCCACCAGGGCCGACCCCTTTCGGCCTCCTCTTTGTGTGGCTGCACAGGGATTTGGGTGGGGAGAACTTGGCTAGGAAGTGTATTTTTTCCCAGGAATGACGGGGGTTGGTGGGAGTCTAAGGAATCAGGCACATCAGGATTGTTGAGAATGTAAACCAAGTTGGTTTTTCATTGGGAGAGAAAGGTAGAACACATAAAGCTCCTTGAAAATGATGATGAGATCCAGAGGGGAGGTGGAGAGCAGGAGCCAGAAGTCTCCCCCCCTTCGCCTCCTTTGTCAGCTGCAGAAATCCTCCCTGGTGTGTGGACAGTCTGAGCTTGGAATTTGCTAGCTGCGGGAGAAGGAAGTGGGAGGGACGGGCCATAGCAGCCCTCCTTCCCACTCGCCTCACAGTCCTCTCTCCATCTAATGAGCGATAATGCCAGAAGCCAAGGCCTCGTCTGGATGGGAAAGCCTGGCGGGGCTAATTCTCAGGAGCTCTGGGGACGCCGCAGCTTGGTGTCCTGCAGATAACCAAGAGGGGCCCAGGGTGGAAGGAGTTGAATGTATCTCTGTAGTCATTCTGTATTTATCATGGAGGGACCTCTGGGTGTCCATCCTGAGTGTGTGGTGCGTGTGTGTGCACACACGTGTGGACATGCATGCCTGCAAAGAGTCACGAAGACCCGGGTTGATTTTGCTGCTTTTGACTGCGTAGTGCCAGGTGTCACTCCAGATAGATACCGATTCTTGGGGAGGATGTTTGGAGATGAATCAGTACACAGTTACCTTCGTAGTGAGGCTGTCACTAGCGCCTGCAGTTAGAGGCTGCAGGTGTCTGTAGAACTGTAGAAAAGCCCAAACTAGATGGAGGACAAATGCTTGGGAAATGGAGAGGATCTACCTCTTTTCTTTGTAATTTATTGGTTTTGGCACTTCTGGAATGCCAGTCCCCGCATTCCCAGCTCCTGCTCCATCCACTGCCATCTTAAGCCTGAGATTGTGTGTTTTTCATTTTCTAGCTCCAGTACCTAGCATATTTCTTGATTTGTTTTTAAAAAATATTTATTTATTTATTTATTTATTTATTTATTTATTTATTTATTTATTTATCTGGTTAAGCTGGGTCTTAGTTGCAGCAGGCCTTAGTTGTGGCAGGTGGGCTCCTTAGTTGCGGCATGTGAACTCTTAGTTGCAGCATGCATGTAGGATCTAGTTCCCTAACCCAGGTCACCTGCATTGGGAGTGTGGAGTTTTATCGACTGCTCCACCAGGGAAGTCCCTCTTGATTTGCTTTTAAGCAGAATAATCATAGCCATTATCTCTTGTGCATAAAATATTTCACATTTTGAAAGTTTCCAGTTATTGTTTCATAGAATTAGAAAGTACCTCATTTGCATGTGAGAAAACTAAGGGCCAAAGAAGTCAAGTCACCCTCATGTTGGACCTTGGACTGAAAGCCTGGTGTTGCCAATTCTCTTCTCACTGACGGCACTGCCATTGGGGCCACCTTCGTAGATACCGTGGATAGGGGAACACCTAGTGGGCAACTCGGGAGTTTAGGGATGCTCCAGCCTTCATAGCAAAATCTCCTTTATTGCTTGAGATTCCCCCTTCCCTTGGGTGGAATTCAAGAAGTCCATTTGGAGATGGATTCATAACCATTTGTTCTTGAGAAATGGAGGCCTTTGACATCCCAAAAGAAAGGGAAGAGGAGAGAAAAAAAAAAACTGATTACCTGTCCCTGTTTCCCTTTTTTAATGTTCCGTACCTGGTAAGTTCTTCCTGGTGTCTAACCTAATGAAAACCTGTCATCTGTGAAGTTTAGTGGCAAAGGAAAAAAACTCCAGCCAGGCATTCTGTGTGCTCACTTAATCCTGAGGATTTCAGAGCCCTCAACAAGCAGGGGAAACCCTTGAGCCTTCCTTCCTCCTCCTGTGCTATCTTCAGTGGGCATGGGAGAAGTAATTTAACTTGCAATTTAAGCAAAGGCTGTGGGAGGCCCCTGAGCTCAAATTGAAGGGAAAAGGGATATTTTTGCCTTCTAGAGGAAGAAAACTCATTTCCCAATGCACCTCTACCCCTCCTCCTCTGCAGATGAGCTTAATTTTCTTCCCCTCCTAATGAAGATGGATCAAAGCCAAGCTATATATTCAAGGGGGAGCCAGGCAGGGGAGCTAAGTGAAGGGGTGAGGGGACGGAAACAGAGATGCTCTCATGGAGAGGAAGTAATTAATTTTAAGAGAGAGCAAAGATAGGGAAGCCCTTGGTAATAGAATGTCAAACTCCAAATGCAGGTGGCTAAAAATTAAATCAGAGCATATGGAGTTTCTTTTGTTCATTCATTCACTTATTCATTCAACAAATATTTATTGGGTACCTACTGTGCACAGGCAGAGACCCCAAGCAGGCATCAGGAGAGGGCCCAGCTCTCCATAACCACAGCAGGGCTCCAGTAACTGGATTAGGGATAGGGAGAGGTGGGATCTGGAAAGTGAAGCCACTTGTCATCAGGATAAAGCATTTGCAGAAGTACCACTAAATGGCTGAATATATTGACCTTTTGGATTTAGGATTAGTTGCTTAAATATCAGCAGCTGTTGACCCCAGCTATATCCACCCAGCTTGTCTCATCACGGGTTAAATAATTATGTTGTCCTTTTCCATTCACTGATTGCTTTGTTCTCTGACCGAGTTCTGTCCTCAATCCAAAAAATTAGATTAGCTCCTCCCTTTCAGTGTCTGTTGACATCACATAATTGCCATAACAACAGACTATGATGTCAACAGAATGCCTGGTGCTGCTGAAAGGAACCACATTGGTCAGAAAGGATTCTGTCATCCAAAGATAAAAATGGAATGATATCAAAAACCAGAGGAACTGAAATTTGATATCAAAAAAGAACATCTCAGCAGTATAAGATAACAGTGGGTCTGGAACTTCCTTTCCTGGAACCCTTCACAAACAAACAAGGCACTTACTGAGACTGATTGGAGAGCAGGCTTGCCTGGAGGCAAGGGCTTGGAAGAGATGACCTTCAGAAGCCCCTTGCATGGAGGGCCCTAAGACACAGAGGACATTAGGAAAAGGGGAGATGTGACCATCTTCGATCTCTGGAGAGTTCAGAGTAGCTAACAACGATGCAAACCTCCCTGCCCCAAGCAGACCTGACAGTTTCCAGCTGGAATTTATTATATTGCATCTGGGCAGATTTACAAAAATAAACACATGGTGACCCCCTCTGAGCCTCATTTGCTACCCTCTTCCTCATAAGATTTGGGAAGAAGCTTTTCTTCCATTTCACCCAAGCAAAGAAGCCAGTCCTCACCACCAGCTCTGGCTCCATGACACCCACGCCCATGTGCTTCACTTGCTCCCTCATCTGCTGGGCCGCCCCAAGCGCAGGGCAAGCAACCTGGGTCTGTGTCTAAAGGGAGTGTGTAGGGGGATGCTGCAGACAAGCTTCGTGTTCATTCTGCTCCTGTCCGTACCGAAGGCTGGGCAGGCTGGGAGGAGAGAGAGCTTCCCGGCTTCGGCAGCAACAACAATAGCAGCACGTGAATCTGGAGCCTCATTTAACCCTTGTGCCCACTGGGTCGGAAGGGTCTCTCTGAAGCAAGTGGATTTCAGCCCAAGGGCCTGCGTTCTGGGCTAGGAGTTGGGGAGGCAGGGAGGGCTGTCTTCCTGCAGGTTGGGCTGGCATGGGTTTCTGCCGTGCAGATGGGAATGCAGCCCCAGACTCCTCCGTCCGCCCAGCTACTCTGCGTCCTTAGCTCGGCGAGGTCAGACTACCTGGAAGTTGTACACCTGCTCCCTGTACTCCGTCTCTCCATTTTTGCATTTTCTCCTTGGGCACCTGAACTGAGAAGATGTCATCCCCTGCTCACTTATTCTGCCTCTGGCACTCTGCCGGGCAGTGTTCTGTCTGAATGCTGGGAAGCTGCAGACCCTCTAGGGCACCTGGGCACCCCTACCACCACCCAGGGAGAGGCCCTCCCCCTTCCTGGTGCTGGAGCCAGGAGGAGGGGAACGAGCAGCGCCTGCCGCTGCCACGTGCGCCTGGAGCTCAGCCACGGCCCTGCGAGCCGGACCGGAGGACTTACTTCTCAGAGGGATGGTACGAGCAGGGTGGCTGGTGGGTCCTCTGAGGCTGCCAAACAGGGGACAAAGCTGCCAAAAAGATGTTGAAGTTTCGAGCTGATCGACGGGTCAGGTAGGGATTTCTTCAGTGGACTGTGAACCAAGTGAAGTGAGAGCTGAGTTGGCAGGTCACTGGATCCAGGGACGTCAGAGCGAGTGGCCTGCTCGATGTGACCTGGAGAAGGGAGAGTAGTTAGGTCAATGGTTGCTGCATTGCAGTGCTTGTGAAGGGGAAGCTGTTTTGAAATTGGTAGCGCCGGGATGGAGCAAGGACGTCATTTGTAGGGGTTGCTGGGTAGGAGAGTCTGGGGCAGGAAGAAATTTGGTGTCCTCTGAAAGACTGGTACCAGCTGACAGCAGACTGTGAGTGTGCCTCTGTGTGTGTCTGTCTCTCCATCCATCTATCCAGCAGTGCCTGCAGGAGAGGTTCCAGCAGAGTTAGCACAGGGAACGTGTACAGCAGAATGGGCCGAAGGGGATGGAATGGGTGGAGGGGTGTCAGGGGGGCAGGTGATCTGTGCCACTGGGAAACAGCAGAGACCTTGGTGCCTCAAGGATCTTAGCTGTCACAGACTGCCTGCCCCCACCCCTAGATGAGGCAGAGCCAGGGATGAGGGTGACTGGAAACAGCTACTGTTCCTTGCAAAGATCCCCTGTGGTTAAGTTGAGGAGAGCATCCTTACTGGACCTGGGAAGAAGGGAGGAGTAGAGTTTGAGAAGCAGGGAGCGGGTTATCAATGTGCTAGAGTTAGAACCCAGGCCGAATAGACACTGGCCAGATTTAGGATCCTGGCTGCAAAACCAGATTTCCACAGAGGCTGTGGCCACTGCCCACTGGGCTTCTAACTTCCACATGTTTTTGGATTCGATCTGAACATGACTGGTTTGGAAGCTGAAAAAAATACCCTCTGATATGATCTTTAGCTTCAGCAGACATCTTAAGGGCTGGGAAGCATCCTCGGCTATGGAAAGGTGCTCTCCAAAAGGTTATTTTACTTCTCTCATGCAGCTGAAGGGACCACGCTGAGGTCTGTTTTCCCCTGGTGCTAGCTAACCTGCCACTTGCCAAGCAGAGCGCTGGCCCTTTGCTGTGGGAGTGCGTCGTGGCCTGGTATTAAGACCCACAAGCCGCCGTGCAGCCTTGGTATGCTCTGTGCAGGCACCAGCTTCTGGGGGTGGACTGAGCATGCTCTGGGCTCTCACAGTATCTCCCAAGAGGGGTAGGTGAAGAGGACCTTAAAATTGCTCCAGCCCCCCACTGGCTGCACGCTTGAATCTCCCACAGCTTTCTTGCCAGGTGGCCCTCTGCTTGCAGAATCCATCTCAAACTGCTGCCATTTATGGCTTAGACCCTCTGCACCAGCCCCTCCCTAAGCTCTGTCTGCTGCCCTTCCTCCCTTACCTCCCTGCAGAGCCACCGGGAGCTAGCCTGGCAGCCAGCCAGCCAGAAGAGCCACAGCTCCCAAGGGAGCCTCCCATCTGCCTCTGCACAGACCCCGGCCCTGGCCCATGTTCGCCCCTGCTTCCTGGCAGGCTGTCCACACTACCCTCCCTGGCCACAGCATCCCTTAATTAGATCTGACTGAGAGCCAGCACTCACCTCAATGCTGGACAGCTCCTGAGGTGTCGGCTAGTCAGGTAGTCCCTAGACGGGGAGGCCCTGGACTTGAGTCCAGGGGTGTGAGTGGGGCCCAGCCCAAGCTCAAGGATGGAATTTCTGGATGTCTCATTTCATTTGAAGAAAGAGATAGAGCAGGAGAGGAAGGAGTCCAAGGTTGCAAGAGAATTCTTTTAGCAAATAATGAGTGAGCGGTTTTTATGTGGAGCCCTGGCAGGAGTTGTCCCTGGGAGGGAACCAGCCAAACACCAAGACTTGACTATTGGGGCCCCTCCCCGCCCCCCCACATACATGCCCAGGATGGCCACTGAAAGGGTTAAGTGGGGTTTCTTTCCAGCCTGGGGATCTCTAGTAAGTAATTAACACTGTCAGAAAGACATCTTCCCACCCCCCTCCCTTCCCCTCCCCTTCCCTCTCCTCCCCTCCCTTTCCCTCCCCTCCCCTCCCCAAACGACCTTCTACAGCCCAGCCCTCTGTCTTGCTGCTTACGGTCCCACTGGAGGACAGAGCAACAAGCTCCTGTGTGGTCACCATCCCTGTCACTGCCGAGGGCCTGTCCACCCTATAGCCTGTGTCTCTGCCTTCTTCGTCTTGACCACAGCTTCTCTCTCTCTCTTTTGCCTCCACAGCCATAATGAAAGACGGAACACATTTCTACACCCACTGACCGGCCAGGTCCCAGAGGAAAACAAAAAGTTTGACTTGAAAATGTACGTTTACCCCTTACTTGCTGTTTGTCCTTTCCGTCCTTAACCACCATCATCCCGCTGCCTCTGCGTAGCTAGGAAGAGGAAGGGAGTGGGGGTCAGAAAGGAGAGCGGGGGAGGTTTCGGGTCGCTCACCTCAGTTCTGAGGACTGGAAACTTCTGAGACCCATCTGGCTTGATACCCTCAACCACTTTTTTCTGGAATCTTGCAGGACCCAGGTTGGTGTATCCCATGGGCTGAGCTAAAGGAGTGAGACATGTCTGAGGCTGGCATATCAATCACCCAGGGCCTCTGAGGAGAGTAGTAAGGGAATCTGCTATGACCACGAGAGCCAAATGCTAGTTCCTCTGGTCTTGGCTCAGTAAATGAAAGGAAAAAAAGATAATTAAATGACTCTCATAGTCCAAGTTCCAGAGTCCTAGGGTCTAGGTTTTTAAGATAAATTTGCAGGAAAAAAAGAGGAGACTGTCCAGGGTTACTGGTATATAATCTTGGAAAAGCAGTGGGAGCCGCTGAGAGGACCCCTTGGGAGGGCTGAGGGGACCTAATTTGTGCTGAATGCTGGAACAATGAATGCAGGGTTGGGAAAAGGTATGGGTGACACCCATTGTTTCTTGGTCTCACTAGTCACTTCTTTTTTGGTCAACCTGAAATCAGATCGACCTTGGACATGTCCAATAAAGCAGGTGGGAAACGCCCAACTACCACCAACAGTGACCTATCCAACCACAACATGGTGTCCGAGGTCCCTCCAGAGCGGCCCAGTGTCCGGGTAAGTCCGGTCCCCCACGCAAGCTGTTGGGGAGGAATCCTAGGAAACGTATTAGGCTGCTTACTTTTTTCTGCAGGTTCCAAAGAGCAGGTGATGTGATGCAGGAAGTGGAGAGTGGGGAGGAAAGAGGGCTCAGACCAGAACCATACAGAAGACCAAAATCTAGACCAGGGGTTCTCAACCTTAGCACTATTAGCATTGGGGGCTGGATAATTCTTTGTGGTGTGGGACCATTCTTTCTCTGTAGTATGTTGAGCAGCAGCCCTGGCCTCTACCCACTAGATGCCAGTAGCCCCCACCCTGTGACAACCAAAAATGTCTCCAGACATTGTCAAATGCCCCCTGTGGGACGAAATTGCCCCACCCTCACTGAGAACCACTGATCTAGGGGGACAGGGAAAGAAGAATAACTCATGAAGGACACGGCAATTGGGCGCTCAGAAAGGGAGGAGGAAGGAAAAGACCGTCAGGGGGAAGAAGTAATCAGAGAAGAATGTTGCAAAGAGGTCCAGTAAGATAAGGGCTAAAAGTATCCATGGGGTTTAGCAACATCGTGGTAATTGGAGACCCTGATAAGAGCAGTTCAGTGGTGTGAGGAGGGCAGAAGACAAAGACAAGCTGGAGAGGGCTTAAGAGGAGATGGGAGGGCAGATACAGGACACTGAAAAGTAGAAAACTGCTCTTCTAAAAAACTAGATAGTAAATGGTAGTGTAGTCATACAATGGAGGACTCTCCAAAAATTAAAAATGGACTGGAGCGAGATGTATAACAAGGATAAATCTTAAAAACATAATGCTGAGGAAAAAGCAAGTTGTAGGATATGAAAAATATGGTATCATTTATGTAAAATGTACAAACATGAAAAGTAATTCAGCGTTTTTATAGATAAGCTTGCAGTACAAGCATATAACCATGGACAGGCATACTAATTTGTGGTCAGTGGTCACCTCTAGGGAGGAAGAAAAGGTAATGAGATTGGGGAGGGACTCAAAGGGAGTTTCAGCTCTATTTGTCATGTTTTATTAGGGAAAGAAAACAACATGCAGTGGTGACTTAGTCCCTACTTTTCTGAAATGTTTGAAATATTTCAAAAAAAATTTTTTTAAAGAAACTTGACCATGAAGGGAAATGAGGGGTGGAGGGTGGCAGCTAGGAGATATGCAAGATGCAGGGAGGTTTTCTTTGTTCACTTTGTTTCGTTTCAAGGTGTTAAGGGCAGGAGGGGAATGACCCAGTAGGTAGTTTCAGGAGAAAGGGCATAGCCAATGAGTCATGTTTGTGTAGAGACAGGAGTCAGGTGCCAATTTGCTGTCAGCCTGGATAGGGGAGGGGCCCTCTTCCTGAGGCTGCATAAGAAAGGTATGTGAAACGTGGCGGTGGGGCTAGGAAGTTCGAGACACTCCCACCTGATGTTTTCAACTTTTGCAGGGAAGTAGGAGGTAGGGTTTTCTGCTGAGAAGAGTGGGGTGGATAGAGAGGCGTTGGGGGGCGGGGGGCTTCAGAATAAGCCCAAGGGTCAGTGGTCAACAAGGAACATTTGGAATATTGCCCAATAATACTGAAGGGTCATCTGAGGTCGTAGACTGAATCTGTGTGGCTCTGATCCACAGGTGTGTGTGGTTTTTCTCCAGCAATGCTATGGCCTGGCAGATGGTTGCATTGACCTAAGGTTGAGGGTTGCTGGGAAGCTGTAGCAGAAAGATAAGGAGGCTAGAGTATTACTGTGGGGTTGGCAGGGGAATGGCTGAAGTGGCAAGGAGCAGATTTTAGGCTGCAGAGAGCAGGTGAAACTATGACAGATGACGGACTGAGAGAAAAGGGAAAGATTTTAGGATTTACATATTCTGAGGGTGGTGGATGACTTCTTCAGATGGCTGATCTCCACCATTATATGTGGGTTTTTTCAAGTAAAGTACAGAAAATAATTTCATTTCCCAGTTTGGGAGGTACTTTATGATAAACCCCAGTTTCTTCTTTCCTTCCTTCTACAAGTATTTACTAAGTGCTTATTGATCGCTGGACACCTTGCTAGGCTCTGGTGATAAAGAGATGAACAAAACAAAAGTTTTTCCCTACAAAGAGCTCACAGTCTCGTACGGGAGGCAGAAAGTCCACAGTTCTGTTGCAGTGTGACAGATTCTAGACTATGAGAAGATTCTGAGAAGAGGGAGCAGCAACTACTCTGGGAGAACAGGGAGGTTTTGTGGACATGGGGGGCCTGCACTAGGCTGTGAAGGATGAGTTGGGATTTGGTAGTGGACAAGGGAAGTGGGGTTCCCCCGCCTCCCATGGTGAGCAAAGCCCTAGGGAGATGGGAGAGAACCACTTGGAGTTTGGCATGACCAGCGGTGGTGCCTTTCTGGTGGAGTGGCAGAAAGTGGGTGGTGGCCCAGCCAGATCTTGTAGACCTGTCCTTGTGTGCTGTGCTGAGGATTGGAATTCTCTCCTAAGTGACGACAGGTAGTGAGAAATTTTAAGCAAGAGAGTAGTGTAATTAATAAAGTATTTTAGAAAGATAACCTTAGTTCAATACAGAGGGTAGACAGCCAGAAGAGATGACAACCCGTGAGGCACCAACAGCGGCACTGGAGAAGAAAGGACAGGCTTGAGATCCATTAAGAAGACAGACTTGTCAGCCCTGCGTAAATGATGGTGTGGAGGAATGGAGGGAGGAGGGGACGGTGTGAGCTTGTTCAGAGTTCTGGTTTGGGCCACTGGGTAGATTGTGGCCCAGTCACAGAGATGAGAAATACGGTAGAACAAGTTTGGTTAGAAAGAGGATGAGTTTGGTTTTGCGCTTATTTAATCCTAGCTGGACAACTAGTGAGCAAATGGACTGGGACAAATGAATCTATATCTAGATTCATTCTAGCAAATGAATCTCAATATGGATTAAGGAGTTTTCAGCATATTGCTGGCAGCTGAGGCAATGGGTACGGATGACATTACACAGGCACAATGTATGACGAGAATAAAAGAGTAAGTTTGAGGTCTATCAACACTTAGAGTGGAGGTGGAGATTGAGAAGGACTGGCCACAGATGCAGATATTGAAAAGTAAGGACTAGTGCCCCAGAAACCAAAAGAAGAGTTTCAGGAAGGACAGAAAGGTTCACATTGTCGGTGCTTAAGAATGTCAGGGACTGAGTGGCCTGAGTTGACATCGCAGGGACCATTTCTGAAAAGAGGTGGAGGAGGTTTAGGAGTAAAGGGAGGAGAGGAAGTCAGGACTCTTCCCAGCAGCCTATCTCTGAGGAGAAAGAGAGGGAAGGGAGGGAAGGTGTCACCTGACGGGGACAGTTGGTGGAGGGTGGAGGGGGCAGTCAGGTGTGTGTGGGTGCGTGAGGGCCAGTGAGAAGGAGGAGAGAGAACGATTGCGAGAGACAGAGACAGACAGTGAGAGAGAGGAGAGAGAGAGATTGAGAGAGAGAAACAGAGACAGAGAGAGAGACAGACAGAGGGATGCTTTAAGATGAAGAGACCTGAGCATGTTTGCTTGGGAGAAGCAGCCAGTGGAGGAGGAAAAAATGAAGACAGATTTGAGAGGTTATCAACGAAGCAAGTCTCAGAGGAGACAGCAGGCTGGACCCAATAGCCTTGGAAAGGAGGAAAACGCCTCTTCTTCTGACATTGAAGGGAAAGAGACAAGGAGAGTGGTAAGGGCAGTAATTTTCTGGGTAAAATGGTGTGAAATTGAGGAAGCGCCTGTCTGACAACCTCAATTTTCTCTGTGGGGGAGGATCCAAGCCACTGCGGGGAAGGCAGAGGCGGGCAGGTCGCTGGGCTCGGGAGAGAGGTGAGGGCGTGCAGCGGAGCACCGGGGACCGAGGGGTCACGGTGGCCTCGTCTGTACTGTGGTGTGATTGTTCTCCAGCAGCACCATAATCTGGCTGTGAGTGCAGGGAGGGTGGATAATTTGATTAATCTGGGATTTAGAGTTTCAGAGAAGGTCAAGCGGAAAGGCACTGGATAGGGTGTTGGTGTTGGAGAGTGCGGTTGATCTATTCCACCAGGGGGCCTAGGCTTTGTAGGGAAACAACTAACACCAGGAGATAGCTCATGGATCCAGGCAAAAAAGGCAAGGATTGAGGAGTTGGGGATCGCAGTGGAGTAGAAAAGCTGGTGTCGTTGAGGGGTGGCGTGAGACAGCCCAGAGGATGGGATGCTGTGATCAGAAGATGGGGATATGAGAATTGACAATGCTGGTGGTGAAGGGGCTTGGGAGCTGGCCAGGTCTAAGGTGTTGCCATGGGAGTGAGTTGCTGGGGTGGAAGTGGAGGATTTTGGACTTGAGGACATCAAGGTAGTTTCAAGTTAGGCCACTGGATGGGTCATCCTCCCTCTCACTGTGGAGCAATAAAATTGTCCACAGTGATGGCAAGACTTAGAATGGAGAGGATGACTGATATCAAAATCCTCAGACTCTGAAAAAATGATCTAGAAGCTGATAGTGGTGAGAAGGGCTAAACAGTGAAAGATCACTGATACTTTGAGAAGGAGAGATTGTTGCCAGAATGTGGGGAACTCCTTGTGGCAATAAGGAGCTAGGAGAACACCCGTACATCCTCCCTGCTCTGTGGTGTGTTGGACATTCAAGAATGAATAGGGGGCTTCCCTGGTGGCGCAGTGATTAAGAATCCTCCTGCCAATGCCGGGGACACGGGTTCGAGCCCTGGTCCGGGAAGATCCCACGTGCTGCAGAGCAACTAAGTCCGTGCGCCACAACTCCTGAGCCTGCGCTCTAGAGCCCTCGAGCCACAACTACTGAGCCCACGTGCCACAACTACTGACACACGCCTAGAGCCTGTGCTCTGCAACAGGAGAAGCCACTGCAATGAGAAGCCTGCACACCTCAACGAAGACCCAACACAACCAAAAATAAATAAATAAAATAAATACATTTATAAAAAAAAAAAAGGAATGAATTGGGCTTGGAGAAGATGATGACGTAGGGAATTTACTTGAAGTTGAGTGGGTCTGAGAAAGCATTATGAAAGAGGTAAGGAGTAAGGCCAGTAGAGAAGGATAGGCCAGGAGTGAAATGAAATATCTTATTTTCTCCTTAAGAAAAAACAAAAAACACACATCGCTGTGAGACACGTAGGACTATAATTTTGAGCCCAATTTTAGAGATAAGAAAAAGAGCCAAAGAATTGAAAGGCCGTGCCCTTGAGTTAGTAAGAGATCCAAGCTTCTCACCTGGGCCTCTTAACGTGAGGGCCCCCAGGGCCCTGGAGAGGGATAGCTCCCACCAAGGGCAGCTCCCCTTGCGGGTGGAGCAGGAAGGAGGAGAGGAAGAGTTAAGCTGGCTGCTCTCTGCATCCCTAGGCCACCCGGACGTCCCGCAAGGCCATCGCTTTCGGCAAGCGCTCGCACTCCATGAAGCGGAACCCCAGTGCTCCTGTCACCAAGGCAGGCTGGCTTTTCAAGCAGGTGAGGCCTCCTATTCCATTCTGCCCACCGCATCCCTGCTTTCTCCTCATAGCGCCGTAATTCCTCTGTAGTTATAACAGCCCATGTATATTTTGCTTTGTCCTTCCAGGTCCTATTTTGGTATATCTCTGTGAAATCTCCTAATTTTATAAAGTCTCAGAGAGGTTGAGTATCTTCCCAAAATCACAGAGAGAAATTAGTGTTATATTTGGGAATTCAGCCAGGTCTCCTGATGGGCAGATGCAATGACTTTGAAATACGCTGTCATCAATCCTATCAGAGCAACCCAGTGGCTCAGTCAGCAGGGCCCTCTTGCTATGAAGGGAGGGGGATGTCTCCTCTAAGTCTAGGGGTCCAGTTCTCCTCGTTGACCTGGCCACTATCCCTGCCTGACCTTCTGCTCACTCTTTCTGGCTCATCGCTGTACCGTTTATCTTCCCCGGGGGAGACACTGAAGCCCAGAATGACAGAAGTGGAAGGTCACAGGCAATAATGTAATGTCATTCCCTGCCTCTAAGGGCTCTTGGGGGTTGCTGCCACTTGTTAGTGGCAGAGCTGCAAGCAGAGGCAGGATGTCCTTATAATGAGTGCAGCACTCTTTCCACTGCACACACCCACCTCCCCAGGCCCAGGTCACAGACTATCCTGTCTATTCCCCACTTCTCCTGCAGGCCAGCTCCGGGGTTAAGCAGTGGAATAAGCGCTGGTTCGTTCTGGTGGATCGCTGCCTCTTCTACTATAAAGGTGAGCTTGCGCCTGGTACTGGCAGGGGCTGTGGGAAGCCAGGGCCCCCCTCTTTCTCATTCTGCCCTGTCACAGGGCTCGGTTTCTGATGGATGTTGGGGGTGGGGGGGCACATATCCCCCCTGTGGTCTCCGGCACCAGTGGCACGTGACAGGGGATAAAGACAAAGCTCACTTGCTCACTCATTCACTCACTCATTTCACATTCGACAATATTTACCGAGTGCCTACTAGATTTCAGGCAGAGTCCTAGGCCCTGGTGGGTGGTGTGGTGGATGAACAAGACAGTCAGATGACAGAGGGTGAAGTCCGGGGGAGGGCGTGGGTGGGAGAAGAAAAGGAGGAAGAAGAGGAGGGTCCCTGGTCATCACTAGCAGGTCACCTGCTAATTGGACCTTGTATGTTGAGCTTCCCCCATCCCACTGGAATGTATGATCCGATCTGTGTAGGCAGGATTTTTTGGTCAGTTTTGTTCACTGCTGTATCCACAGCACTGAAAACAGCACCTGGCACATAGTAGGTGCTCAATCAATGTGGAGTAAATGATTATCCCCCAGCTTCTGCCCTCTTCACCCACCCCAACATTCACTCCCTTTCCTCCCCCACAGAAAGGAGGGCAAAACTCTTATAACTTTGGTGCAGCAGCCTCTAGGAAGTTATTTTTAAAGTATGTACAGCAACAATATGGCAAGCAGGGCAGGGAGGAACTAGTGAGGGTTGATGACAGTGATGGTTCTGTCACACTGATGCCCCGCAAGGAGGCCTGGGCACTGAGGAGAGGATAAAATGATGTAGCAGCAGGAGTGGCTGTTTCCTTTTCCTGCATGCCCTGGGAATGGCAGAGCTCTGATTTCTCCAGGTCTCCTGGGAGCAATTCACTGAATCATTAACTTTGGCAAACAAAGGTTGTACCCAGTGACCGCCCCCCCCCTCCGCCCTTAGAACACTGCTGTCCCTGTGCCCTGAGGCACCTGCATCCCAAGGAGAGAGACCAGGAAGGGGATGCACGTCCAGGGTCTAGTCACAGAGGAAACCCCAAGATTGAGGGAGAAGAATCTGCTCAGGCTGGGGCCCGGGATGTAGGGCCGCACAGGAGCCAGAGTATAACGGAAGCTGGAGGGAAAGCCAGGGTCTCTGCAGGGAAGGCACTCTGGGCCTGGTGTGAGGGGAGAAACTTATGAAACTCTGAACTCAAGGGACATGGAGATGGGGGGTCACTATGCACTGAGAGATGCTCTCAGGAGACCCCTAAACACTGGCCAGGACTCAGCCAGGCAGGGGGCCCACCTCCTCCTGGGGTTGATGGCCTCTGCCTTCCTGAAGAAGCTCTGGGTTCCCAGCCCTCCTGTTCCTTTAGCTTAGTCCATCCTCTGGGTACCATGCCGAGGTCTGCCCAGGAAACTGGACCTTGGGCTAAGTATCTTGTGCAAGTGATGAGTAAGGGGAGAAGGGGAACTAGTGGAGTCTGTAACCCCTGTGAGATTTCTTCTGAACCCTAGCTGAGGGTTTTACAGGGTCTCCAGCCCCAGGAATAAAGAGCTATCCCAGGGAAGTGGGGAGGGTCTTGCCATGGCCTCATAGTTAGCCCCAACCTCATGGTTCCCACACAGCGCCCCTACCCTTTCGGTCTCCTGCTGATAGCTGGGGGCCTGGCTAGCTAATCCATCAGGCTCCTTGGGAGATTTGGGATGAATTATGCAGCAGCCTGATTGTTAGCCTGCTCCTGGGGATCAGGGGGCCACGCAGGGGCGTGTCTTCTGTGCAGACATGGGGACTGTAAAGGGGAGGGGTCTAGTCAGGAGAAGACAAAGCAAGCTGCCAGGTGCCTGGGAGAACCTTAGAGACAGTTACCCAGAAGAGCCAGAGCCGAAGATTCGAGCGTCCACTCTACCGCGCTGCATCCCATTATATCCTGTTCCGTGTGTCACTGTTGGAATCACCTTGTTTGGAGAGGCACTGTGGATGGGAGGGAGGTTAAGAATGGTAGCTCGAAAGTCAGACTTCTTGGGTTAAAGACTAATCCACCACTTTCTACTTAAGTAACCTTGGACAAGTTATTTAATCTTTCTGTGTCTCAACCTCCTTACCTATAAAATGGAGATCATAAGAGTACCCATTCATAGGATTGTTGGGCAGGTTAAATCCATTAAGCCTTTAACTTAGAACAGTGCCTGACGTATAGCAAGCACTCCAAAATGTTGGCTCTTCTGTGCTTGTTTGCTTGCGTACTGGAATGTGAGCTCCCCAAGGGTGGGCGCTACTACTCTCGCATTCACCTCTACAGTCCCCAAGTCTAGAACAGTGCCTGGAGGGCTGCCACGCTCCGCGGCTCCAGGGAGTGTGCCTCTTGCTGTGCAGAGCGCGCCCCGTGCGGTTGCGTGGTGGCCCCAAGTGCCTGACAAATAGTAGATGAGTAACAGATATTTGTTGGTATTTATCCTAATAGGGCTGATACACTCCGCCCCCCTCCCCCCCGCACACGTACATCTCACTGTGCCTCTATTTCCGCGACAGATGAGAAGGAGGAGAGCGTCCTGGGCAGCATCCCCCTCCTGAGCTTCCGGGTGGCTGCGGTGCAGCCCTCAGACAACATCAGCCGAAAACATACCTTTAAGGTCAGTTGGCCTTCCTCTCCCAGGTCAGGTAGGGGAGGGAGGCCGGCTCTTCTAGAGCACACAAGAATGGAGCAGCATCGAGAGCCACCTCCTTAGGAATCCCAAGTGGTAGTACTGGGGGCAGCAGGCAGTGGTCCCCGGGCTCAGTACAAGCTGTTGTAAGTCTCACGTGAGGCTGCGCCGGGACCCCTTCCTCTTCTCTCCCCAGGGTGAGCCTGTAGAGATGAGCTTCAGTGGTACCACAGTCTTTCCTGGGGGAGAATTAGTTATGTGCTGAGGCCATGGACCCTCTGCCTGGTGGCCTGGCACCTAGGAAATCCCTCACAGCAGAGGCAGGAACTGTGGGCGGGTGGGTTTCTAAGATCCATTCTGGAAAGTCTTCCTCCCCACTTTAGGCCCAGGGAACTAGACCCCCAATCAAACTTACTCAAAGGGTCTCAGATGTAAGTTGTTCACTACTATTTAGTGTACAGCACGTTCCCACTGGCCCATGTAAGGGCCCTCAATTTGTCATTTGTCCTCACTTTCCTTTTTTCCCTTTGCCCTTCAGCCCTGCTGCCTGCACCCTGTCCCCTCTTCAGCCCTTGTCATGGGCCAGCACCCTAGTATTTTTGCCACCTTGGAAAATGGGTTTGGTAGGCCTGTGTTTTTTAGTTTCCATAAATGACATGCTCTAATTAAAAAAAAAAAAAAACTTTGCAGAAAGTTAGGAATTGAGTTTCATTATAATTGAAAGCTACAAACCTCACAGAGACACAATTTGAGGGAATAAGGGCCCAGGGAGATGGACCTCACCTGCCTGCTCAGCGTCACTCCTCGGAACCCCTGGGGGATCCACCCATCAAAGACGGGACTGCTGCTGTCTCATCCTAGGCCAGTATTTTTCCACATTTAAAAATTCATGGCCCAATAAAAACAGTGAAAATTCCATGCCCTTTTCATATTTTATGATGCAAAGATCATAGGTTCTTTTTCAATTTCCATATATAAAATTATGATATCAACCATGTGTTTTCTTAGTACAAAGCCCTCTCTCCCCCAGTTGAGAATTGCTGTCCAAGACCCTGAAAACCCACAGGTTACTCGAGGGCAGCATCCGAGTTCCTGGGGGCCCAGAGACTCTGCCCTTTCTGTCCTTCAGCTCTGGTCACCTGGCCACAGAGAGGTGGGCAGACACATAGATGCTGCTCCGGGGAACAAAGAGGGACTTCTTAGGCATATAATTAGTTTCCAGCCTCCAAGGGTCCTGTCTGCAGAATGAATAATCAATAAAACACTGGCTCCAGGGAGCCGGAATTTAGCTGGGGAAATAGGAACAGGCTGTTTAACCAACAACAAACAGGCCTGCTATACACAGACACGCACATACACCCACACAGTCAGACAGCCTGTCTTACCCTTCCCCTCCAGACCTGCGCGTGCGCGTGCGCACACACACACACACACACACACACACACACACACACACACACACACACACACTCCAGCTAGGGAGCTCTGCCGGCAGCCGCATTAGAACAACGTCCCAATGACTGACACACCCCTCCATAAACCCCAGATCTCTGTGCCCATCAGCCCCTCTCCTCCTTCCTTTTCCCCTGAGGAGTGCACTGCCTCTTTAAAACCCAACTCTGAGGGCTGTGCTCAGTGGCCCACAAAAGGTTCGGATTGTGGCTATTCAGTGGCCTTTCTCCAGGGAAGGGAGGGGAGATGAGACAGATGGGAGGCTTGTCCTGCTGGGGCCACCAAGCGAAACCCTCAGATGGCCAGTAATGAGCCAGCACTGTTCCCACCCAGCCTGCTGCTGAATGGCCTTCCTCTGTCCCTGCAAAGCCCCGTGGGGGCTCTGTGGGCTCATCCATGGGGGCACCTCCCTCAATTCTCTGGTCCCCTTTCATGCTTCCACGCTGGTGCCCCCTCCTGGCTCCCCATCAATCACCCTGTCTTTTCCCAGGCCCTCTGCCTTCTCCTGTCACAAGCTGTTGTTCCCGCGCCTTTGCTCTCTCCTTGTTTCCCCGTGGGTATGTTTTGTCCTCCAGCTTGACCGTGAGCTCTTCAAGTGCTAAGAGCGTGTCTTTGCTTTCCCTGTGACTGGCACCCAGAGCAGAGCTCTGCACACACAGGATGCTCACTGGATGCTTCGCAAATTATTTGCTGCCACTCCTACCAGCCCAGGACACACCCACTCGTCCACCTGTGTGTCTCTCTCCTCTACAGTAACCCTGTGTTCTCCACCCCAGAGGGCTTGCCTGGGCCCCTGCTCTCCATATCCCTGTGCAGTTTCAACCCCCAGATGCCTCCTTACAACTTCACTGGCTTTTCGTCAGCACCTCCCTGTCTGCCTACCTGCTGGAGGGTGGGGACTGGCCGGATCCAGAGGAAGGAGGCCCATCTCTGTCCTTAGAGAAGTAGGATGCTCCCTCACTGGGTAATGGCTCCTGTGGAAAGACATCATGTGCTGGGGAAGGTGCTGAGGAAAAGTGAAGGTCCAGCTGGGAAAGCACTCGAAGGGTGTGGATTTGACACTGTTGCTTAGGAGAACCCTGGGGCTTGGTCAGAGGAGCCCTGTCTTCTCTCCTTCCAACCCCCAGAGACCCAGGATTTAGCACCCAAGGGGTCATAGGCCAAAGTGAAGTCCACATCTGAGACTCTTAAACACTTTTGGATCTCTCATGTTGAATGGGATGAACAAGGCTAGCTGCTTTTTCTGGGAGATTGGTCTCACCTAGGAAGTGTTCTGAGACCCCAGAAAGAATCTAGCACTGGAGCGTCTTTTCCTCGTGGACCCTCCCCATCAAACAGATACATCAGTTAAGGCCAGAGCAAAATCTCGAGTTGTTTACAGTTGCAGGGCTGGTCGGGAACAGAGCTAGGATTAGCACTGGGCTGCCCTGCCTTCTCTCCTCAAGCAACCCAGGTTAGCCGGGTGCGAGCTCTCCACCCCGACTCCTGGTGGGCTGACCTGAGCCTTGCTGGGTGCTGTGGTCCCAGTGGTGACACTGAGTAGAAGGGGCTAGTCTGAATAGCTCCTCACTTCCCTCTGCTCCTCAACGTTCCTGTCACGTCTCCTGTCTCTCCCTCTGGTGTTCGGTTGACCTGTTCTCTGCTTCTCCTCCTTCTGGCCGCGTGAGGACCCCTCCTCTGGACAGGAGCTGGCTTCTGGGTTACCGCCTGCTGCGCCTGCTTGCAGCCGCCAACTAGGTAGCGTGCTCTGACTGTCTGTGCATGCCCCCCGTGTGCCCGCGCTGTCCCGCTGCGCGGAAGAGTGCCAGCTTCTCAGAGGCTGAGCTGGGGCCGAGACTGGCATGTGGTTGTGGTAGGGGGGCATCTCTCCCGGGCATGGGGTAATTGCCCTTCAAATCAAACATGGAATTTGATGGGAGAGCGGGCGAGGTAATTGTCCCTCAGGTGGGGCAGGTCAGCTTACCTGGCTATTGAGCTGCCTAGTGGTGTCCAGAGAGCTAGTCAAGGCAGATACTTGGATGCCAGCTGGAGCACTTGGGACAGCTGTGGGCCTCCTCACATTGCCCTGAGCTCCATATGGGGCGAAGAGCTGCAGGTCAGGGGAACGACCTGCCTGACCACCTGTCCTGTGGGCGTGGGTGTCTTCTCCCCACAGGTGACTGTGTGCTGGGTGAACGAGGCTGGGGACGGTTCCACGCACTGCCTCTCCCCACAGGCTGAGCACGCCGGGGTCCGCACCTACTTCTTCAGTGCCGAGAGCCCCGAGGAGCAGGAGGCCTGGATCCAGGCCATGGGGGAGGCTGCCCGAGTACAGATCCCCCCAGCCCAGAAGTCGGTGCCCCAAGCTGCACGTCACAAGTGAGTGCCGGGGACTGGGCATAGGCGTGAGGACTGCTATTAGAGAGAGAGAGGAGGGGTGAAGAGGCGCCCATCTCTATGCCCTTGCTGAGCCCAGCATGTGGACTTGAACCTCTGAGAACATGTGAACCAACTCCTTGCCTCCCAGCAGGGTGCCTGGCTAAGTGATTTCAGAGCCTGTAGTCTCTTTTCCCCTGGCCAGCTCCTCCTCTTCTCTCTGAGCTGGTGGAGGCCAAGAGAGAAGCCAGGTTCCATCCGGGCCTGGCCAGGAGCCAAAGACCAGGGTCATTTGCTCGTTTTGTTATGCATACAGACTCTGTGGGACTCAGGTTTGAATCCCAACTTGGCCACTTGCCCACTGTGTGACCTAAGTGTAAGTTACTTAACCTCTGACCCTCAGAGACAATAATCATAATCCTACCTCATAGGGTTGTTGTGAGGACTCAATAGTATAGGTAAAATGCTTGACATGCAGCAAGCACTCAGTATGTGACTGCTCCTGTCACTTCATCCCGTCATCACCCGGAGTCTCAGCACCTGTCTCTACTTGAACTGGGCATTGAGTCTTAAGTTAGATGTTAACAGGGATCCGGCAGAAGGAAGTTTTACAGTATAGACTCCAAGTCTGTGTACATGTCTTGAAAATGTTTACCAAGCAGTGTCTCAACAAGGATGCTTGACTATGTTGAATTGGGGAAGGTGTAGGGAAAACATTGTCATGAGATTCCATCTTTGCTTTGACCAAGGGGTGGAATTCCAGAACTTCACTCATTCTTTTCATAAATATTTACTGTAAATAGAAATGTGTATAGGGTGCTAGGAAAACAAGGTAGGAAAAGTCTGACAAGCTCCTACCTCATGGAGCTTATACTCTAATAGAAAGTCCTGGAAGATGCTTGTTTGGGAGAGGGGAACTAGCCTCTTTCTATGCCTGTGAAGTTTGAGGCAACAGCTTCAGCCCCTGGTGCGCCTGCCATGTTTGATCTCACACAGTCCTACCCACCCTGCCAACGAGGAGCCCAAGACTCGTGGAAGTTAAGTAACTTTCTAAAGGAGAGAGGGCTGACCTGTCACAAACCTCTGCAGCTGAGACATCAAGGATGGTTCCGATTATGTGTAGTGTATAGTGCACACCAAGTGAGGGGGGCTGGATCAGGGACAGACTACAGGAGAGACCTAGTCTGGGTGAGGTTAGTCTCGGCCATAGCTAGGAGGCTGGACTCAAGGCGTTTCAGCAGAAGGGAGCGGAGGGTGACACACGAGGAGGACCAGGAGGGCAAGACGAGCACATGTGCACAGGCAAGCTTGGATTATGCTTTATAATTGCCCAGGCTGGAGCAAGAATATAAAATGGTAGGATTTAGGAAACAGAATTGGAATTCATTGAATCCTGTTTCCATCACTGCCTTCCTGTCCATCCTTCTGCACTCCTTTTCTCCTTCCCAGTTTCCCCCAACCTGAACTCCATGCTGGGCTGGAGTCCCTTACAACATCTCCCTTGGCATCCCACAGCCACGAGAAGCCAGACTCTGAGAACATCCCACCCAGCAAACACCACCACCAACCCCCCCAAAACAGCCTTCCCAAGCCTGAGCCAGAGGCCAAGACTCGAGGAGAGGGTGATGGCCGAGGCTGCGAGAAGGTGGAGAGGAGGCCTGAGAGGCCTGAAGTCAAGAGCGAGCCTCTGGTGAAAGCCAATGGTGTCCACGCTGGACCAGAACCAGCCTCAGACCCGGGCAGCCCTTACCCTGAGGGCCCAAGGGTCCCAGGAGGTGGGGAGCGGCCCACCCAGCCCAATGGCTGGCAGTATAGCTCCCCAAGCAGGCCGGGGAGCACAGCTTTCCCACCTCAGGACTCAGAGAGTGGGGGGCACCGGCAGAGCTTCCCGCCACGTGCCAACCCCGACAAAATCGCCCAGCGCAAGAGCTCCATGAACCAGCTTCAGCAGTGGGTGAACCTGCGCCGAGGGGTGCCCCCTCCTGAGGATCTTCGGAGGTGAGGCCTGGTGGGGTGGGGTGGAGTGGGGATGGTGTTCCGGCTGGGGGCTGGGGCTGGGGGAGTGACATGGAGGCACCCTCTGTTGGAAACCTTCTGGAAGCCAGGCTGAATTGGGAAACCAAGAGAACCCCAGGATTCCCTGCTTGCCCAGATGCTTACTAACCCCATGGTTCCATCTGTAGAGTTTGCCCCCTGCCCCTGATTCTTGCTCCCTCTGCCTACTTCCTTCATAGGAAGGGACAGAGCACCCAGTGCCTCTCACAGGACATTGGGCGGCCTGAAACATGCAGGCAGTCACAGCGAGGGGCCTTTAAAGCTGTTCCAGCCAGACATCTGTCCGTGCTTCCCACCCTTGTACAGCATCCAGTGTTTCTACCAATGTGAGACTCACTAACTGCCAAGGCAACTCACTCCGTTTTTGAAGCTCTAACTGTTTTGCAAGCCATTATTTATAAGCAGTTTTCTAAAAAGAAAAACGTTGCCACTCATTGGCCCTAGTTCTTCCCAATAGACCAATTTACTTCTTTATCTAGTGACTGGCTTTCAAATATTTGAAGACATTTATTGGACCTGATTGTGTTGATCAGGGCAAGTGGGTCTGCCGCTCCTTCCCTGGGGGTCTGGGAGGGCAGCTCACTGCGGTGGTCTGCCCTGCCCTGGGGAGAGCGCCTCACTAGGGTTGAGTCCCAGGAACGGACTGGTTGGGTCCTTGACAGAATCATAAAATCAGCGAAGGCGTCCCTTTGTCCCTCCTCCGTTGTCCCCCCCCCCCCCCCAGGTGCCTGGTGCACAAGTGCTCCTTCTGCTCTTAGCCTCTCTGGAAAGAATCTGATAAATTGGTTCATGCTGAGATAGAGATGGCTAATACGGCTTAAAGTTTCTCCCCAGGGAGACAAAGAGACAAAGATGGAAGCTCTGAATGGTGAAATTTCTGGCCTCAGAGAACTGGTTGAGGGGGAGAGCTTTGAGGACAGGTCTTTCCTTGCACTTCTGGAAACAGCCTCCGTGCCTGGGCAGTGGGCGCCCCTGTATGCTCGCAAGGTCAGCCTAGGGCACCGTTCACCTAGTCAGACCCCACTCTAGGCTGGAGGACAAGGAGGAGGGGCTGGGGCACGGGCAGGGGGCTGGGGGCGTGCCCATTTTGTCTGGCTTCCTTACAAAGTCCTCTCTGTGTCAGTCCCTCTAGGTTCTACCCTGTGTCCCGTAGGGTCCCTGAGTATTACAGCCCCTACTCCTCCCAGTACCCTGATGATTACCAGTACTACCCGCCAGGGGTACGGCCGGATAGCATCTGCTCCATGCCGGCCTACGATCGGATCAGCCCACCCTGGGCCCTGGAGGACAAGCGGCACTCCTTCCGGAATGGAGGCGGCTCCGCCTTCCAGCTGCGGGAGTGGAAGGAGCCTGCCGGCTATGGGCGGCAGGATGGCACCACCTGGATCCCCAGCCCCTCCCGGCAGCCTGTCTATTACGATGAACTGGATGCCGCCTCCGGCTCCCTGCGCCGCCTGTCCTTGCAGCCCCGTTCCCACTCTGTGCCCCGCTCGCCAAGCCAGGGGTCCTACAGCCGCGCCCGCATTTACTCCCCCGTCCGCTCACCCAGTGCCCGTTTCGAGCGGCTGCCGCCTCGCAGTGAAGACATCTATGCTGACCCTGCTGCCTATGTGATGAGGCGGTCCATCAGCTCCCCCAAGGTGAGCCACCAGCCTTCCCCTCCTTCCTCAGCCCCTGAGATCCCCCAGAAGCCTAACACGATCTGCTGAGAAGAGGTGGAGATGCAAGGGCATCTGGGGACATGGGGTCACTGGGCTGTGTCACCAGGACCAGGGATGCTGCCCAGGGGGAGCCACTGGCCCTGCGGTTCTATCCATAGGAGAGCAGCCTTGGGGGCTTTGCCTTGCCCCTGGGTAGGAACACTGCTCTCTGTGCCCATCCCCAGGCTGTACCAGGAGCCCTAATTCTATATAAGAGGACAGAGAGGGTTCTATCTTTTCAAATCTTGAGGACCTGGACAGATCATTGCAAGGATATTGCAATGGTTAAAGGCTGTCCATTTTAGTTTGAAATCTGCTCTGGGACAGGTTACAAACATCCCTAACCTTGAACTTCAGTTGGTGGGGAAGTCCATATCCCAGCCGGACCCCCTCACCTCTCCAATCCCCTTTCTCTTCCAGTATGATTACCTGGGAGACAGGCGGCCAGTCCCTGCAGGACTGTTCCCCTACAACTACCCACCATCCCCCACGGTCCACGATAAGATGGTACGTCCTCTCCTCCCACACCACTTCCCCTCAGGACCTCTCCTCCCAGGGCGGGGCCAAACTAGGGCAGACGCAGGGATGCTCTGTGCCCAATGCCTGGCCCGTTTGGTCTTTAGCAGTCTCTGGATACCTCCTCCCTCCGGCCTGGACTCTAGACCCAATATAGAGAGTGGTGCCTGTTACCCCTCCTCCTCTGTGACACAGGGCAGAGGAGCAGGGACAAGATCTGGAAGCGTGAAATGTCCCCATTCTCTCAATCTCAGAACAACTCCTCCAGCATGCAGAGGGGCCTGGACAGGGGGCTTAGGCTGTGGGCTGGGAAGAAAAGTTAAGCTAGAGCTCCCAAAACAGGCATGATCTTCTAGTCTTCTTCCCCCTAAGCGTACTTGCTTCAAGCTTGTCCTTGCCTGGAATGTCACTTCGGGGGGAAAGAGACTAGAAGTCGGATTGAGGAAGAAAAGATTTTCCATACTGTGTCTCCTCCTACTTTCTCTCCCCTTTCTACTTGTGTCGCTTCCGGGAATTTGTTCTCCTGAGAATTTTTGTCTCCACCTGGAGAACTCGATGCAGATGCTCCACCTGGGGAGTTGGGGAGAGCCACTGGAACCAACCGGCAGAATCCTTGTCCCCGACGGCCTGTTACTGACCCCTCTCTCTGAGTCTCCTCTGCTGGTGTCCAAACTCTATAGCCAAGACACACAGCAAATGCACCCATCCATAAACAGTGGATTTTCCAGAAAATTCAGAAAAAGCTCCAGGAAGTGCTGACTAGATGGCTTCAGTGGTGCTTCCCTCTCCCAGGGCAGGGCCAGGCCGACCCAGGAGCCTCGGAGTGTGTCCCTTCTCTCGCTGGGCTTGTCCAGCAGACAACCTCTGTGGCTGCCCGCACCCTTCCCCCCTCCCTTCCCTAAACTCCTCAAGGCCAGAGAGGCCTCTCTTTGTCGCTGCCCAGCTAACTCTTAACTGCTTTGCTTCCTTTTTATTGTTTTCTTTTGTCCTGTTCCTGTTTGTTTGTGTTGCTGTTGGGCCTCGGGCTCGGGCTCCGGGTAGGATGAACTTTTAGACCTTCAATTGCAAAGAAACCTAGAGTATTTGGATCAGCAGGTAGGCAGAGCTGGTGCCCCTTACCATCCCCCTGCCCTCCCTTCACGTCTCCCTGCTCCTCCCCGCCTTCTCATCCTCCATCCATTTGACAACCTTTGTTGGCAAAACCAGGACACAACAAAGTGGCTTATATTTGGTTTGCACCTTCACACCCCTTCTCTGCAAAGCCCTTTAGGGCAGCTGGGAGTTTCCTGGGGAAAGGAGAATTGTAAATTACCACATGAATAATTAATGTCACCGCCTATTTGTTCAACCCAGATGGAACTGCCCCCAGGGGGCAGGTGGGAATTTGCATTTTTGCTGGATAGAGTTGCAGAGACAGGGAGGAGCTCTGTGCTGGGGCCTAAGAGGCTGAGGATTTAGTTCAGCCTGAATCTGGGGAGTTAGCCTAGCCTATTCCACAGGTTGTGGTTAAACTCCACATTTTGTAAGCGAAGGACCACAGACCTGCCCTCCAATGATTTTTTAAATTATGGTAATTCAGTATATATGTTAGTTCCTCTGCAAAGTTCTTTTGTATACATGGCTCATGTTTTCCTGAGAATTCAGTGCTGTAGGCAGAGGGAATGTTATCAATCCAGTGTTACAGATGAGCATCCTGAAGAGGCAATGAGTGTCCCCATGTGATGAAAGCAATCGGCTGCCTGGGTTCTCACCTTTGGCTACCTTGCCTTTTGAGACTAAGGAGGCTGTGATACTGGGTTTAGACAGGCCAGGGGTCAATATGCTGGGCAATTTATATGAGCACATACTCATATTAAGATCTGTGCTACAAATCATGGGGGACCTGGATGTGTACCAGATCCAGGTGGAGGCAGCCTGGGGTGGTGGAAATAATAATGTCAGTAATAATAATAATAACAGTGGCAGCAGTTACCATAATTGGATGCTTCCTCCATGCCCTGCACTATTCTAAGCATTTTACAGATCCTAACCTTTATAACAACTCTGCAACGTAGGTATTGTTATTATCCCCATTTCGTAGGGGATATGATGAAACTAAAGCCCAGAGAGATCAAATAACATGCCAAGGACACACAACCAGTGAACAACAGAGCTTGGATATGACTCTGAGCTTTTGACTCAGTTTACAGCTGAGGAAACATCTAACATGTGAAGAAGCTGGGGTTGAACCTCATCAGGATGCTTTTGTGCTCTTAACATTGCAGAGAGAACCATAAACTTGATATCAGAGGACATGGCTGCAACTGCTGGTGGTTCTAGTCGCGAGCCATGTGACCGTCATCTCACACGGTCTCGGTGTCTCAGTGAGCTCGTCCTCATGGGAGCCCTTGGGTACTGGGAAGCATGATATACACATTTTAATCAGCAGTGATGGCTCGTGGCCCTCAAGAACATTGCATTTTAGTCCCAGAAGGAGCATGTGGTGTTGACACCATAAGCATTCTAGTCTATGTGGGGATGACTCCCGGCAGGCCTTCCTCCCCGCAGCGCATCCACACCGCTGGCTTTCCAAGCATTCAGTGCAGATGGCAGGGCCCCTTCCTGGGGGCTTCTGCCCTCACAGAGGGGCTGGGGGCTTCAGAAATAACCTTTCAGAGGACCTCTTCCTAGATAAATGATAATACTCTTAAAAGGCAGTCTTGTATGATAAGAAGAGTCCAGAACGTAGTCAGACACGGCACTCTAGTTCCAGCTGTGCCATTTACAGGGATTTTTTTTTTTTTAAACCTTGGTCTCTCTGGGTCTTTGTTTTCTCAATCATGAGACAGACATTGTAGGACCTGCCCTTTCTGCCTCACAGAGTTATTGGGAGAGTCAAGTGAGAATGTATATGAGAGCACTTTGGCAGGCATTGATGAGGGCTAGTGATTGCTACTGTGATTATTTTATTGTTCTTTTTCTTCCAAAACTCAAAAATATTAATTGAACATCCTTGACCCCAGTGCTATATATAAGGTACTGGGTTAGGTGCTTTCTCACAAAATTTCTCCAACATTTTGGAGAGACAGAAGGTGACACACAGGAATCCTCCTAGAGGCAAGGCCCACATGGGCTGAACGATCCTGAAAGCCACAGCATGTGTGGGAGCAGGCCAGGGTGAGAAGACCCCTGCTTCCTTTATTGTTTTAGATCTACTGGTTGGGGAAGGAATGAGGTCTGTCGGTGACCAAGAGGAGCCTGGACCTCCCTTGCCCTCTCAAAGCCAGATGTGTTGGTAGATCTGCCTTGTCCTACACACATACACATAAACACCACACACGGGACACAGGTATGACACACAGGCAGCAAACATAAACATACACATACCACATACAATCACACATACACCACACTGGCACACCCCGTACACAACAAACACAATCTCATTCACACACACACACGCACATGCGCGTGCACAGCCTCTAAGAAGATAAGGGCTGACTTGAGTTCAGATCCTTACAGAAAATGCGGTTGATGTCCTGTTGACTTTTAACCATTTTGCAAAGACTCAACCTCATATTACAATTGCTCTTTTAAAAACCTTTTAAATCACACTTTATATCATAGAAAAAATTCCCAACTGGGCTAAAGAAGTAGCAAAATCAGATCCTAGGAAAGCCTTTTAAAATGCTCTAGAGCCTGTGAATGGGGTTGGAGGGGTGCCCCTCGCCCTGTCTACAGCGCGCAGAAGCAAGGCTGCTTTGGGGCTGCCGTCTACACAGGGCAAGAGGGAAATATGTGTGGGTCCAGCAAAGATTGGGAAGACAAGGGCAAAAAACGTGGGGGTTCCCTGAACCGTGACCTGAGAAGATCTGCCCTAAGGTGGCTCCGTCCCTTCCCTTACTCACTGCCCCTCCCCAAGAAGTTTTTCCTGCACAACTCCTCTCTGTCTTCTGCTGCCTTCTCCTGGAGATCAATTGAGTTAAAGGGACATAGCCAAGGACACTCCCTAATATGTTTACATTTGATGCTATCACACTGGAACCAGTGGGGGAAATGATGGCATTCCTGGTTGATTTGGTTGGCTCGTCCTCCCTCCCTCCCTGTCCCTCTCCCTCACCCTTCCTCTCTCCCTTTCTTTTTCATCTGGCAAATAGTCTTTCCCCCTCCATGTTCCTGATGATCCTTGAAGCATAAGGATAACGTGTTGGGAGAGCAGTGTTCCAATCTCTGGTGTCCCTTTAACGTGGCTTACGTGCTTTGGCCTCCTTGTTTGCTCCCTGGCGCCATCCCAGATTGGCATGGATGCTACCAGCCCAGCTCTGGAAACCGTGTTTAGCAATCCTTCGTACTCTAGAGCAGAGGTGGGCAGGGTTTGGGGAGAGAGAGGTGTGCCTTCCCAATGTGACGGCCCATCCAAAGAGCAGGTCACATTTTCTTTAAAGTGGTTTCATTTAGTTCAGATTTTGGGAGATCGGACTTTCCAACTGCCTGTGTGGTCTTTGACCAAACCAGTGTGAGAAATGAGAGCTGGTCCAATGGGATGAGACCCACCACACTCAGGCGCCCTGGGGAGGTGTCACTGGGCTGGGGCCTCTTCAGAGCCACAAGCGAGGGCACAGTGGCCTCCCAGCTCCCTTCTGTGGGCTTTCCTCAAGGGCAACTTCAGTGCGGGTTCTGAGACGGAGTTCACAAAGGGTGAGTGATGGGCAAGGCCAGGCAGAGGATGCTGGAGGCCTCAGAAGGAGCTGTCCTTTCCTGTTTCCTGGAAAGCAAGCACAGGCGGGCGTGGGGAGACGTCTCTCTGTGGGTCTGAGTTTGAATCGTCTGTTCCTTCCTCTGCTGCAGATGAGTGAGAGTGAGACTCTCATCAGTATGGTGAACCGCATGGTGGAGAACTCCTCCCCCAGGGCCCAACTCTTCATGCAAGTAAGACCTCTGCCTGGCAGCATGGTCCCCGTCAACACCATTTTTCCGCTGCTTGTGCATGGTCGGTCCACCCATCAGGGATGAGTCCACTCCGCCTGCTCACCTGCCAGGCCTCATCTCCCAGGCTCAGCCTGGCCTCCCTCCTTTATTTTCACTGTGTCTCCTCCATTCTTCACGCTCATGGGTGAACCCAGGCCCATTTCCCAGACCATCAAAATAGGCAGCACTGACATCTCATGCCATGCCAGGGATCGCAAAGCTGCTTTTTAACGTTCAGGACTTCTCTTTCATGTTTGGTACCTTCTTAACAGTTGTTGGGGTGAAGGGCATGAGGGGTGTGATATGGAACCATCCAGTGACAGAGTTGTGTAGAATGTGCTATGGTTGCTGCATGTGTCACCAAGGGCAGGCGCCTTTGCTAGACTGAGAGACGCTTCTGGTTTAAGCGCAAGCCCTGGGGCTGGCGTTCAATCTAGTAGGGTGGTCGTTCTCAAATTCTTC
Organism: Balaenoptera physalus; assembly: GCF_965194825.1. Lineage (NCBI taxonomy): Eukaryota > Metazoa > Chordata > Mammalia > Artiodactyla > Balaenopteridae > Balaenoptera > Balaenoptera physalus. Next base: position 34,952,384 of record NC_138882.1, read on the forward strand.
CAATGCTCATTCTGTTCTCCCAGGTCTTATCCTTATCAAAAACAGCCAAGACTTAACTGCTGTTCTCATGGTTGTTACCAATAAGCCATTTGGGAGCTACACAGCCCTGGAGTCCCTCTTGGCAGTAGATTCTAGACCTTAGAGGAGAGGAGATACAGAGCACGAGTGAGCAGCATCTCTACCTCCAGAATCAGCCCAGGACAGTTGGGACGGAGCTTAGGCCGGGCTGTCCCACGCTTTCCTGCCAGGGGGCAGAGCACTAGCTCAGCCCAGGTCCCCAGAACAGATGCTACCTGAGGTGATGGAACTGTGGTCGGTGGCAGGAACGAGGCAGGATCGTCAGCTCTCCCGGCCCTACGTGCCCGGCCCTGGCTGTCCTCTGCTGTGGTAACCGGCCTCCTGTTCCTGCAGGTCCCTCCATACCCAGAAGTGTTCCGGGACAGCCTCCACACCTACAAGCTAAACGAGCAAGACACAGATGTAAGAGCAGCTCGCCCGCTCCCTCTGTCCACTCCAGCACCCCCCCCCAACTGCCCTCCTCATCCTCACTCTCCTCCGTGGGGGCTTTTCCTCCGTCCATCTCTCATCTTCTGTGGCCCTTCATACATTTGATTCCTGTCCTCTCTCACCGCAAAGACAACATTCTGCCTGAGCCTCCTCTCGTTCTTACCACTCACCCCTACCTCCCACCATGGCTGTGTGTGTTTCTCCACTGAGTTCGAGGCCCTCCTATCTACAGCGGTGGCATGTGCTTATTTCAGGAGCACAGACTTTGTTAGGAGGTAGAGCATGTAGTCCCCAGGTGCCTGGAAAGAAGAACGAGGCCTGGCTCCACCCTCAGGGAGCTTCTGGGCAGTGGGAGGCCCAGGTAGCAGCAGGTGGCAGCACAGGATTCATATGCTGAGCGGACTGTAACAGGGTCTGCAGGAGTGCGGGGCAGGGGGACCACGTGGGCTGGTGGAGGCCGGGGACAAAACAGGTGGCACGTGAGCTGGGCCTTGAAGTAAAGGGCCCAGAGGACAAGATTTGGCCCACTAGAAATAGCCAAGGGGGTATTTGAGGAGTGGCGTGGATAAAGGTGTGGACGCAGGAAAGCACAGGTCTTCCCAGAAGACAAGTTTGGCCTAACCTGCCTTGCCTGGGTAACAGATCTGCCCAACAGGCAGGGGAGACACTCTGTACAGGCAAGGACCAGACCTCAGAGGGAGCCACCGTCAGCCATCCTGAGACTCTGGAAGGAGGAGGGGAGATCAGGGTCCTGGGGGACTAGGGAACCAGTTTACATTGTTCAGCGGTTTTGCTAAGACTGTTGTTCAGAAACCGGCCTAGGCCTCTAATTCATACACACCTGGAGGCCTAGGAGGCGAGGCCGTGTTATCTCCTCAACCCCTTGTGAATTGGAACCCCAAGAGGATGGGAGTGCAGAAGCTTAACATTTGGCTCTCAGCCCTCTCCCCTCTCAAGCTGACTCGCTTCCTCAGAGAATAAATTTGTCTCCCCTCCCAATGGGTCTTTGGAGAGTCCCCCAAGGTGAAGACCATCTTCCCATTCCCAGGAGCCTCCAAGGTCAAGGTGAAGGCCCAGGGTTCCTTGGCAGGGGAGAGGAGGTGGTATCCAGAGGCCAGGCCCTGCCAACCCAGTTCCCAGGTCCCCATCAAACCGTGTCCTTCACTCCCTTCTTTCTCCCTCCCTTCCCCCTTGGGGACCCCAGAAGCTGCTGGGCAAGTTGTGTGAGCAGAACAAGGTGGTGAGGGAGCAGGAACGGCTGGTGCAGCAGCTCCGAGCTGAGAAGGTGAGAGCCGTGGGGTGGCCCAGAGTGGGGCAGATGGGGGGCTGGCCCAGAGAAGGTGTGGGTTGCTATCTCCATCCTGACCAAGCTGATGAAGCTTTGCCCCTCCTTAAACTTCTGTCTTGCCCTTAATCAGACCTGCTGAAGCTCTTCTGGGGACCTTAGCCAGTGGGAGGGAAACCTCCACTAAGCTGCCTGGTTGAACCCCTAGGGCTCAGGCCTCTTGCTGCTGAAAGCCCGGGAGAGGAGATATCAAGGCTGCTCACAGCCATTCCCCTGCCTTTCTTCAGGAGAGCCTGGAAAGTGCCTTGATGGGGACCCATCAGGAGCTGGAGATGTTTGGAAGCCAGCCTGCCTACCCGGAGAAGCTGCTGCACAAGAAGGAGTCGCTGCAGAACCAGCTCATCAACACCCGGGTGGAGCTGTCTCAGGCAACCACGGTAACGTGGGAGCTGGGTGTGTTCTCCCACCCCTGTCAGCGCCTGGGCAGGGGAGCCACCTCCCAGCCTGTGCTCCTCTAATTCCTGTTCTCCTCTGACGGCAGGAGCAGGGTGCTGTCTGCGAGGGGCATAAACAAAGACCTTAACACTGCCTTACAAAGAGGCAGCAAATGTGCCGGCCTGCTCATCCCATTGAGTCTCCACCAGGGAGACTGGCTTGTTTCCCACAAGCCACATCTGCACCAGGATTCGTTCAGCACAAAGTGAAGTTGAGGGCCACTTATTTCCTTGGCTGCTCTAACAGCTTTGCTGCCCACCTTTTCCTCTCCCCTGGAGAACCAGGATACCGGCAACATGCCACCCTGGTTACTTCCCAGTAGACACAGGGCAGACCCTCTGACACAGAGAGCAGCAGCAAAAGCCCCAGGAAATTGTGGCCCAGAGGGAGGAAGGTCTCTAACCTCCAGAGAACAGGCACCCCCAGCTCTTTCCTTTTTGCCCGCTACTCTCTATCACCCAATCTGGGGAGAACAGGAGGGGTGTGAGAGTGAGATTAGCCCCTTTTGGCCTGCCTGCCATCCAGAGAGGATTCCGTTTTCCCTCTGTTTGGGCATGCAGTAGGCTGGGCTGTTGCACCTCCTAAAAGGCCAGTGTTTGGCTGTCATCAGAATGTCTCAGCCCTGTGCCCTCTCCTGTCCCTCTGCATCCTCCTCCCTGATCTGCCGGACCCCAGGTACCCGGGCCTCAGGCCCTGAGGCAGGACGAGGAGGGGAGGTTTGGCAATTGCAGCTTCTCAGTAAGCCCTCCCCTTGCAGGCCCTGGCGAACAGCACCATGGAGTACGAGGGCCTGGAGGCAGAGGTCTCTGCCCTGCACGACGAGCTCTGGGAGCAGCTCAGCTTGGACCTTCAGGTGAAGAGGCCCACAGGCAGGCGGGGCTGCTGTGTGCTTCAGGCCCTCCCTTGTCATTTTGGCCAAAAGAGACCATGCTGGCTTCCTTTCTTGCTTTAGAAATTTCAGAGACTTATGACCAGGAGTTGGTCCTGAGATGAAAGGCAAGGTTCAGGGCCTCTTAAAACAGACTCTGAGTTTCAGGGTGAAGATAATGTGGGATCGTTCTTTAGTTCCATCAAATCATGGGGGAAGAAGAAAAGTTGAAGCATGGGAGACTTTAACAGATATATGAATGTAAACAAGATCATGATAAATACAAATCTTTCTCATGACATCGGAAGAGTACGCAGTGTGGGAGCCATCCACCAGGGAATTTTTAGGCGGGAAAGAGGCCTTTCTTTCTGGGATGGGTCAAAAACACTCTGCTTGGAGGCAGGAGGATGGACATTCCTGGGGCATTCGTCTTCTTTTCCTTCCTCTGTCTTTTCTCTTCCCAGGCTCTGCCCCTTCTCTAGCTCGCTTTGCAAGCCCTGTCTCTCTGATGCAGTTAACACCCTGGTTTCCCCCATTTTCCTCCTGTTTCCCTCCTGGTAACAAAACTTACCACCCAACCTTGCAGCTTGTTAGGTGGGTGAGGTTAGGGGCCTCTGGGCCAGAGGCCCCAAATGCCACCATGTTCTGTGGGCAAGCCTCACTTTCAACGCAAACATTTTGGGAGGTAAGATAGCATCATGGTCAGGAGCACCAGCTCTTGAGACCAGATTCAGATGGTGGCCACACTGCTTACTAACAGATGGTCTTGGGCGTGAGCCTCTTCGCCTCTGAAGTGGAGACAACTGCTGTCCTTGCCTCGTAGAGGTGTTGTGCAGCCGCAGTGAGTTCATGTGTGCAAAGCACTCAGCACAGTGCCTGGTATAGGCGGGCAGGGTGGGGTGGGGGGCAGCGGGGCGTGGAATGTTAAATAAAAGGTAGCTATTATTTTTCAAAGAGTGGGCACTGTAATTGAGTAGAATTCATGCGTATCAAACAGTCCCACAGTATGTGAAACAAGACAGTAAACCAGAAGCTCTTGCCCCTGGAAAACAGGCCACCATCAAGTGTCCACCTAGAGGGGCGTTCACTCCAAGACCACCCTGAGCTCCCCTGGGTGGGGGGCGGAATCAGAGGGACAGGTTCTCACTCTCTTCGTTCTGAGGCCACATGTTCACCTAAAAGTGCTCTTTGCTGTGACGGCAGAGCCCTCTCCTCCCGCAATTCCGGAAGCCGAAGAGGCAAAAACTGCCCGTGAGAAAGATGAGTGTGCTAGAGAGATGTGTGTGTGTACATTAGCGCGTGAAAGCTCCCGCCGGGACACTCCTTGGTAGCCACTTCCTTTGACCTGCTCTCTGGCTGTTTCAGAATGAGGTGCTCAACCGACAAATCCAGAAGGAGATCTGGAGGATCCAGGATGTGATGGAGGGGCTGAGGAAGAATAACCCATCCCGGGGCACAGACACAGCCAAGCACAGAGGTAGGCGCTCTCTCCACCGGCCTCCTGGCTCCTGGCCTCACCAGAAAAACCTCCAGTGTCTCTGGTCTCCATCCCACACCTGCCAACTCATACCTCTCCAGGCCCTCACACTGTGCTCAGAGCCAGTCAGGGCCTTCTCAGGGCTCCAGAAATTTCCCCCCTCCCAGAATAGACCAGATGTACCAATCAGAGATGCTGTTGCCCTGATACTCTAGATTCCTCCCCAGAACAGGTCACAGAGCACCTGCACCTTCCCAGCCCCTAAGCCCATGGGCCCATTGGTGATCTGAGACCATCACCTTAATGTCTTCCTTCAGCCCAGGGACCTTGGGCTGGTTTTCTGTGACACCTTTGAGGTAGTGGTGTCATTTCCATCCATTATCTTTTCCTGCCCAGCTCGCTTCTCAACAGCCAGCCTGTGAGCCAGCCCGTTATAAGTCCCTTCAGCAGGCCCAGGTGGCCCTGAGACCCTAAATCCTCCCCTGCCTTCTCCACCTACAGAGCCCAGCCACACTCCAGGCCAAACCCCTACCCCTTCCCTCATCTCTCTCCTCTTCTGTTTCCCCAAAGGAGGACTTGGCCCCTCAGGCACCTACAGCTCCAACAGCCCCGCCAGCCCTCTCAGCTCCACCAGCCTCACCAGCCCCCTGAGCCCTTTTTCACTGGTGTCTGGCTCTCAGGGGTCCCCCACTAAGCCCGGGTCCAATGAGGTAAGCTGAGATCACGGAGAAGAAGGTGGGTGGGGGAGGGAGGACTAGGTCCTCATTTGCCTGAAATTGTACCATCTCTTCCCCAGAGGCCTGCAGTCCTAGTGCTTCATCTCTGTCTAAGATAGTCATTCTCACACCCAGTTTGGTGACCCTCCCTCCAGACTTCTCCTTTACTTGTTCTCATCTCCAACTGTCATCTTTAGTTGCCTTTCAGGGAAGTCTTCTTGAGCACCAGGATGGTTAGCAGAGACACCAAACACTTAATAGGAATTTAAATCTAGGATTGCTCTGCGGGTGAGAGGGCTGAGGGTTGGTGTGGGGGGCATTTGCCTAGTCAGTCAATCAGCAAGTGTTTTCTGAGGCTCTACTCTGGGCAAGGGACGGTATGAGACCCTCTCAGAAAGATGCCTGAGGGCCTTCACCCCACCCAGCATCCAATGGGCACCAAGACCCATTCACAGTGAATAACCCTCCTCTGGAACGTGCTGGCATATGTCTCAATACTGAGCCACGTGGTTCAGATTGTAAATGTTCTGATGTTCCAAAGAGAGGGCGGAACTTAAACTGGGCCATGAAGCATTGGGACAGGTAGAGGAACAAGGGAAAGGCATTACAGGCTGGAGAGCTGGCAGAAGCAAAGGTACAGGGGAGGGGTGTGCCCGATGTGATAGGGAGACAATGAGGAGAGAGCTTCAGAGAAAATGGGGGACCAGTGCACGGGTGGGGGCTCAGCAGAGGAGGGCCTTGTAGGCCAGGCAGGGTTAGCTCTGGAGGTGGCACTCCATCCAGGCGACGGGCGGGAGTTTGGTGGTCCAGGGCCCCGCCCCAGGCTCCAACAATGTTGTCGTCTGCCTCTGCTAATGCTCTTTTCTTCTGCTCTCACAGTGGCTGCTCTTGTTCCTCCTAATGCTCTGGCTTCTCTCTGCCTCAGGAGCCTGGCCCCCCGCGGCCTCCCCTCCCCAAAGCCTACGTTCCCCTGGAGTCTCCTCCCACCGTGCCTCCACTCCCTAGTGAGAGCCGCCTCTGGCCATACCCCAACTCCCCTTCCTGGCATCGCAGTGGCGAGACAGCCAGGGGTCAGGTACCCAACACCCTTGGGTCCTGGAGGGCAGGGACGGAGGGAACGGGGCCCGGCAGGAGACCAAGTCATTGTCCCCTTTCCAGTATTAATTTTCCCACAGCTCAGCTTCTACTGGCCCTCTGTCAGACTCTGGGATAAGCAAAGGGATGGTTGAGGTCCTCAAACTGGTCCTGTTTCCCCTTTTTGCTTCCTGTGGACAATGAAAAAATGAGTTGCTGCCCTACCCCATGGCAGCCCATGGCTGTAGGTGGTGGTTATGCCCCCCTCCCTACCAGCATGACCAGACGATGGAAATCCAATGACACCCCCCCACCCCCCACTGGTGCCATTCCAGTCCCTTCCTGCCATTGTCCACCTCAGACCCCAATCCTCCCATGCTCTCCCTCTCCCCTTGCCTGTGTCTCTGCCTTGTCTATGTCCTCTGAGTCTCATCAGCCCCTGAAGTGTAAGGATACAGACCCTTTTCTCCCCTGTTCTGGCTCCTTCTCTCACCTGGATCCCTAGCCAAGATCCAGGAGAAATATGCAGTTAGGCTTGGAAGAGGTTGCATGGTGAGTAGAAAGACTCCTAAAATAGGCTCAGCTACTTACTGGTAATATGCACAACCCTTGAGGGTCCGCCTAGTGAGGTGGGCAGAGCAGGTATCATTGCCTTGGTTTTACGGACAAAGAAAGGTGGTAGGACTTACCCATGCTCTGTAGTTGGGCCAGAGCTGGAGTTTCTGACCTCTGGTCTAGTCTCTCTGTACTCCCCTCACTGAGACTTAGATTCTTCATCCCCGTGGGAGCGGATGGCTCAGATGATGTCTGAGGTCCTTTCTAGTCACATGATTCTGTGAGACCACCACCTAAATGCCCTTTTCCTTCCCACAAAGCTCATCTTGTTCTTTTGCTCAAGTCTTGGGTGGGATCCCAACAGAATCCACAGGTATCCTTGGCCTTGTAGCCCCCTCCTCCAACCACTCCTCCTCAGGCTCACAGCAAGTCTGTGCTTTTCGTGTTTGCCAGGAGGACTGGTTGGGCTGAGGGATCTCTCTGATGGGCCTCAACGGAGGCCCTCTCGGAGGCCCTGAGCCCTCATTCCCCAAGAGGACCACACATTGGCCAGTCTTAAGGTGGCATGGGTGGGAGGCTCCAGTGCATCCTTGCCCACTTCCCAGCTGACACACACAGTTTCCCTGCCCCATGTTTTTTCAAAGGTTTGCACTCCCACCACTGCAAAACAAAGAAACACCACCAGGGACCAAATTCTCAGTGGTCACTCTAGCACCATCCATCCATCTTCTTATCCCTTCTCCCTAGCCCAAGGCAAGCTATGAGCAAAGCAAGAAAGACCCCCACCAGACATCACCCCTGGACACCACTAGAGACATCGGCCTTGTGCCCACCAGGCAAGAGGTGGAAGCAGAGAAGCAGGCAGCTCTCAACAAAGGTACTTCCTGTTCCATCCTCCCCTGGAAGTGAGGCTAAGGGTCAGAGAAGAGCCCAGAGAGGTGCTCGCTTACATCCAAGGAGGTGCTTCCCCACCTGGGCCTCTCACCTCCATGGAGGGCGGGACTGAGCCTCTCTGAGAAGCAGGCTGCCCTGTGTCCCTTTTTATGGGACCCACTGGCTACTGTGTCTCCCTGCAGTTGGCATTGTGCCCCCTCGGACAAAGTCACCCACTGATGAAGAAGTGACCCCATCAAGGGTGGTGAGGAGGAGTGCCAGCGGGCTCACCAATGGACTCTCCTCCCGGGTGAGTGCACGCCCGCAGGCCCCGAGAGCTTGTGCAGGCCTGAGCTGGGCTGGGAGCCCAGGGGCCTCCGTGTGTCCACCTATCTGTCACTGTTCAAGAAACCCAGGGCTAGAGGAGGAAGGTAGAACAAGAAGGAAGAAGGCAAGCGGAGGAGTTCTCCTTCAGGGAGATGTCAGGGGACAAGGAAGCTATGCATAATAAAGATATAAGAATATAATATATAATATATATAATATAAGAATATTTAACAAAATTATTGTAATGTGCCAGTGATGAAATACAAATGCAAAAGTCAGTGGTCAGAGTCAAATGTGCTGACCAGAGGCACCGTGTTAGTTTCCTGGGGTTGCTAGGAAGTTAACAAAACACCACAAACTTGGTGACTTAAGACAATAGAAGCTTATTCCCTCACCGTTGCAGAGGCCAGCAGTCCAGAATCAACGTGTCCGCAGGGTTGGTTCCTTCTGGAGGCGGCTTGAGGGAGCCTCCATTCCATGCTCCTGGCTCTGGCTGTTGCTGGCAATCTTTGGCTTGTAGACGCACCCCCCCCACCACCACCACCAACTGCTGTCTCCACCTTCACATCACCTTCTACTCTATGTGTCTTCTTTTTTTCTGTTTCTTATAAGGACACCCATTATTCGATTTAGGGCTCACCCTAATTGGAGAGGATCTCATCTTGAGCTCCTTAACTTGATTACATCTGCAAAGACCCTATTTCCAAATAAGGTCACATTCACAGGTACTGTGGTTAGGACTTGGATATATCTTTTGGGGTCCACTCTTCAACCCATTACAGGCAGGCTTCCCAGAGAAGGGAAATTTTAAGGGATTAGGGCAGATGAAAAATCTGGGTGGGGGGGTGAGGCACCAGTCAGAGCCCCGTTCTCCCACTACAGCAGGAGCGCCCCAAGAGTGCTGTGTTCCCTGGTGAGGGCAAGGTCAAGATGAGCGTGGAGGAGCAGATTGACCGCATGCGGCGGCACCAGAGCGGCTCTATGAAGGATAAGCGGAGGAGCCTGCAGCTCCCGGCCAGCCCGGCCCCCGACCCCAGTGCCCGGCCTGCCTACAAAGTGGTAACGTCCTCCCAGCCCCCACAGGCATGGCCTGGCATCTGCCAACACTGCCCACGCCCAGGTCCCCACCAGCCTGGCCTGGAGGGGTTGCAGGGAGGGAGGAGGTCTTAGTCAGGGAGAGACCAGGAAGGACCCAAGCTGGGCGCCTGGGAGACGTGGGGGACGCTTGTCCCCCACTGGGCAGAAGAGATACTACAACAAGTGTTTCCTTTTTTTGTGTTTAAAGAAAAATAACTCACAAAAAGGAATGCCTTGATTATTTTGGCTGAAATGAATTATACAAAATTCAGTTAACAGAGGATAGTACAAAATCTGTAATCTAGAAGTAGCTGTCACTTGTTTCTAGAGCATTTCCTATGTGCTTAACATTGGGCTGGGGGTTACTGAAGGTAATCATCATAGCTCACCATCACATGGCACAATACAAGTCACAATCCCTTTCATGTTATTTCATTTAGTCATTTCAAGGATGCTGGATTAGAAATTATTACCCCCGTTTTAGAGATAGGGAAACAAAGTCATGAGAAATTAAGGAATCTCTGGGCCACACAGCTGTTAAGTGCAGAGCTGGGAGTAGCCCAAACTATTGGCCTAATTTTTCTTTCCATTAAATTTCAGAAATACAAGAAAAATTATGGCCCATGAGTCCTGCCCTCAAACACTTTACATTCTAATTGGTGGACTAGAACTTCTAACATATGAAAAAATTAGAGATCAATATAAGACACACTGATTCAGTTGCCCAAAATATTATATATGGCCCAGGATGTGAACACAGGTACAGCAGCATGGGGGCAGAAGACAGTGATGAAATTTCACCTTGGGGCCCTTGCAGGTGAGCAGGCTTTGGACAGCAGCATGGAAGAAGGATAGCTCAGCAGTGGGGGGTGGCCAGGTCAGGCACGCTAGGCAGGGACAGTGAGGACACGGGCATGGTCAGGGCTGCGTGGAGGCGTGGGTAGCAGTGGAGGTGCTGCTGGCAGTGGGACAGAGGCCCTGCGTGGTCACGACGGTGCTGCCGCCTAGGTGCGCCGTCACCGCAGCATCCACGAGGTGGACATCTGCAACCTGGAGGCAGCTCTGCGGGCAGAGGAGCCTGGTGGGCAGGCCTACGAGACACCACGGGAGGAGATTGCCCGGCTCCGCAAAATGGAGCTGGAGCCCCAGCACTATGATGTGGATATCAGTAAGGAGGTGAGCAGAGTCCAAGAGGGGCCGGGCGGGGGCAACCCCAGGAAGGGATAGAGGCGGTGACCTCGGCCCCTCCACAGCTCTCCACCCCAGACAAAGTCCTCATCCCTGAGCGGTACATTGACCTGGAGCCTGACACTCCCCTGAGCCCAGAGGAGTTGAAGGAGAAGCAAAAGAAGGTGGAGAGGATCAAGACGCTCATTGCCAAGTCCAGGTAACAGGCCTTCAGTGAACCTCCACTTCCTCTACCCACCCTGGCTCCTGGGGCACCTGGGGCACCTGGGGCACTAGTGCCACGGAATCCAGTGTCCGGACTCATGCGGTTGGGGTTCCCGAGCCTCCCCAGCAGAGAGCAAATGGAAGCAGTGGTTCCAGGCAGCGGACCGGGCCCAGGCACATGGCAGGGTTGGTGACGCTGCCATCGGTGCCAAGAAGACCTACTGGGCTCGTGCACGTGCTGTCATCAAGACAAACTGATGGGTTGCTCTCTGGTGACTTCTTTTCCCTGTCAAGCCTGCCCTAAATGTTCACTTGACCCTTCTAATTCATTTCTAAATGGTGCAGGTAGGGGTCCCAACACGCATTTTGCTAGGGTCCCACTCACCCCAGGAGACAGGCTTGCTGGGAACCGGAGCCTGCACATTCACAGGCCCCTGGATCCCTGCCAACCTCAATCTGCAGGCCCCCAAGCCAGTCGGACCATCCTGTCCCGCCCTCCATTTCTGTGTGTCTGTGCCTCTTTAGTATGCAGAACGTGGTGCCCATCGGCGAGGGGGACCTTGTGGACGTGCCCCAGGACTCAGAGAGCCAGCTGCAGGAGCAGGAGAAGCGGATTGAAATCTCCTGTGCCCTGGCGACCGAGGCCTCCCGCAGGGGCCGCATGCTGTCTGGTGAGAGGGGCTGGGCCTCGCTCCTCCAGGGAGACCGGCTGACCAGGCATAGGGGAGGTAGTGCAGTGCGGCAGGGGGCCAGGGACAGAACAGGGAGATGTTCCTTGAGGTCAGAATGAGCACTTATTGAGCGCCAGGGGCTGTGCTAGTCTCAGGGGGTGCAAAGGGGCCAGAGTTGCCGACATCTGGGAGCTCAGAGCCAGGATGACCCGCCTAGCTGCTGGATAGAGGAATGGCCAGAGGCCATGCGGGGAGCGCAGGGAGCCATTCTACCTGGGCAGGTCCAGGAAAGGCCCAGAGAAGAGGCGATAACTGAGCTTGATTGGAAAAGATGCAAGTATGTACCAGTGGTGGAGTGAGGGCCAGGTATTCCAGGGTATTCTCTGACTTCCCATTCGTGCTGCATGCAAACAGCAGGAATGAAAAGGGAAGATGGTACAAGCAGCCAATACAGTCACCGCCTTGGCTACTGACCCAAACCCACTTTTCTGCTAAGAAAAGATGAGTACAAGGAACTGACTTCACACTGATACAAAGGCTAGTGGGTCTTAGTGGACACTATGGGGTTGCAGCCAATAGGATTCACTTCCCCTCAGCTTGAGGAGAAGCACCCCGGAATAGAGGAGAATGTAATTGGGAAGAATAGAAGAGACCCTATGAATGGGAGGCTTTGAGGTGGAGGAAGGACAGTGGTTAAGTAATTAAGCATGGGAGACAATATTGCCTCCTCCTGAACACGAAAGGTGCTTAGGAGGGAGAGAGAGAGGGAGGGTTCTGAAGACCAGTCCAGACGAATGCCCTGGATGGATGCCAGGCTTGTGATGACTTTGGTTGAGGGGGCAGAGACAGGTTGTGCCGGCCAGAGTTATGGTAGCCTGGGCAAGTGTCAGATTAGAATCGTGGCTGGACGCACAGAGGAAGGAATGGCGTTTCGTGTTGGTGACTCGGAGGGTTTCAGTTTTTGCTCTTTGAGGCTCCATTTCCTCATCTGTAAAATTCAAATAAAAATACCTGTCTGGCGGTGTGAGGATGGAAACAAGGTGTGCTAAGCACCTAGCACCGTGTCTGTCACCCAGTAACTGCTCAATAAATGCTAGCCGGCTGTAGTAGAGGTAGTGCTGGTGCTGGTGGTAGTATTAGTTGAAATAGCAATAGCTAAAGTAGAAAGAGAAATGTTTTGTGGGTTTTCTAGCTATTTTAAATATGGATATTTTCAGAAACCAGAGGGTTTTAGGCTACAGCAAAGGGGATTTAAGTAAGCGTTAAGGAAGAACCAACTAGCAGTTGGCATATAAATGGACATTAGAATGGGTGGCCAGGGAAAGCCCTTGGAGATACTTCAGAAACAGGCTTTCAGTTGGTCAGAAGTTGAGGGCAAGAGAAGGGATGGGCTTCAGAGAGCCCCATCTTGCAGCCAGAACCAGAAAGCAGCAGAACCAGTTTGGCTACAAGGAGGCTTCTGTCAACCGCCCTCGAAGCTTCCAAAGATCAAATTCCACATGCTCTGGGCAAAAGTCAACTTCCTATTTCAAGGGTTAGAGCATACAGCACTGTTAAAACTTCCCTCTGCCCCTTCCCCTGTCCCAGCCCCTGGCTCTCTCTTCTATAGCTCCCCCGCCAAAGGTGCCATGAAAACAAAACCCACCCTGGCTCTTCAGATTCCCCCTTGATACACATGGGCTTATATTTCAGGGTCAGTGTGCTGAAAACAAATGGTCACCTTGCTTTTGCCAAGACCCCAACTATTTAAAAAATGGCTGTGGCAGGGCCAGACCTCAGACTTAGCCCACTGTCCCCACCACCCCTGGCCTATGGCCCAGATTCCCAGAGCCGCAGTTCTGCCAGGCACAGCAGGCGCTGTGGGGGAGGGGGGGAGCGCTGGGCACAGGGGGCATGAGGACAGTGCAGCGGTCAAGGGATGTAGTTAGTGCCTGAGTGGGGGTGTGTGGCGTGGATGCTGTGGTCGGTGGCGAGCTTGTAGCAGTTGTTGGTATACCTGGTGTGCAGCATCTGGGAAGATGCGGCAATTTTAAGTTTGTATGTGTGGCGTGACGTCATTGCAGTGTCTGTATTGGGTAATGGTTGTAGGTACATATGTATGGGTGCATATGCACGCATGTTATGTGTGGGTGGAGGGAAAGTTTGAGTACAAATATAGGAGTGTGTCTGTGTGTGCAAAATGTCTATGGGTGTTGTGCGGAGACCCATTATTTATGAGTACAGATGGTGTTTGGGAAGCTGTTGACGTGAGTGTACAATACGTGGGTGGAGGTAGTGCTTATGAATGCACATATTTACGTGTGATAGGCTTTCTTTGCAGTATGAGGAATGATAAAGAGTATTTGTGTATATGTTGCGCACAGTGTATGTACTGCACATTTGTGAACACACACCTGTGTGTGCAGGATGGAGAGAGCACAGCCTCATGAATGTGAGTACATGTGACCGATTATGCCTGCAGATGTGGTAGCACTTGTGAACACACAACTGTAATAGCACATCTGTCCACTGCCTATCCACTGCATATGTGAATTTATTTTGATGGATATATTCCTAATGTGTTTAGTATTTTTCTGACTTCTTAAAGAGGTTATATTTAGCAACCAATCTTTCTTGCTCTCGCTCATTTAGTATCATTATAAACATCCTTATTTTGCTGACCTCTGTGGAAGAGATGCCCTTGGGGGCTGTAATCCATACAGATGTCTGTAGCCCTGCTAGATGCTACCAAACGGTTACACTTTTTTTTGGTAATACATCTTTATTAGAGTATAATTGCTTCACAATACTGTGTTAATTTGTGTTGCACGACGAAGCGAATCAGCCATATGCATACATATGTCCCCATATCCCCTCCCTCTTGAGCCTTCCTCCCACCCTCCCTATCCCACCCCTCTAGGTCGTCACAAAGCACTGAGCTGATCTCCCTGTGCTATGCTGCTGCTTCCCACTAGCTAACTATTTTACATTGGGTAGCGTATATATGTCCATGCTACTCTCACTTTGCCCCAGCTTCCCCCTCCCACCCCGTGTCCTCAAGACCGTTCTCTATGTCTACGTCTTTATTCCTGCCCTGCAACTAGGTTTGTCAGTACCAGTTTTTTGGGTTTTTTTAGATTTCATATATATACATTAGCATACAGTATTTGGTTTTCTTTCTGTCTTCACTGTGTATGACAGACTCTAGGTCCATCCACCTCATTACAAATAACTCAATTTCTTTTCTTTTTATGGCTAATATTCCACTGTATATATGTGCCACATCTTCTTTATCCATTCGTCTGTTGATGGACACTTAGGTTGCTTCCATGTCCTGGCTATTGTAAACAGTGCTGCAGTGAACATTGTGGTACATGACTCTTTTTGAATTATGGTTTTCTCAGGGTATATGCCCAGTAGTGGGATTGCTGGGTCATATGGTAGTTCTATTTTTAGTTTTTTAAGGAACCTCCATACTGTTCTCCATAGTGGCTATATCAATTTACATTCCCACCAACAGTGCAGGAGGGTTCCCTTTTCACCACACCCTTTCAAGCATTTATTGTTTCTAGATTTTTAGATAATGGCCATTCTGACCAGTGTGAGGTGACACCTCATTGTAGTTTTTTTTTTTTTAATAAATTTATTTATTTTATTTATTTATTTTTGTCTGCGTTGGGTCTTCGTTGCTGTGCGCGGGCTTTCTCCAGTTACCGTGAGCAGTGGCCACTCTTTGTTGTGGTGCGTGGGCTTCTCGTTGCTGTGGCTTCTCTTGTTGCAGAGCACGGGCTCTAGGCACATGGGCTTCAGTAGCTGTGCCGCACGGGCTTAGTTGCTCCGTGACATGTGGGATCTTCCCGGACCAGGGCTTGAGCCCGTGTCCCCTGGATTGGCAGGCGGATTCTTAACCACTGTGCCACCAGGGAAGTCCCCTCGTTGTAGTTTTGATTTGCATTTGTCTAATAATTAGTGATGTTGAGCATCTTTTCATGTGCCTCTTGGCCATCTGTATGTCTTCTTTGGTGAAATGCTTTAAAATTATTATGTCTACTTTTTACAGAAGATTTTCTCTCTTCAGTTGTGCCTTATATAGATGTCAGTGGGCCTCTCAATTCCTCTCTCTCTCTCCTGATTTTCCTGTTTCTAATCTCTCATGGGCTAGAAACTCAGCAAGTCAACATATATCAGAATTGTGTGTAAATAAGTGTAACTGGACTCCAAGGAGCTCTTCAATGAATAAATTTGTAAGAGCTTCACTGCATGTACATTGTAACATCTATTTGGCTTCCTTGAGATCTTCCTTGCTTAGGTTTTGACTTTTTGACTCTTTTAAAAGTTGAAGTTGCCAGACAACTAACCATTATCTGTGATACGGACATGCACACAAATGTGTGTTTTGAAAGAGTTTGTGTATGTGTTTGTATGGCAAGTTACAAGTGTGTTGGGTCATGTGCAAGGCACAGGTTCAGAAGTGCCCATACACACACATCTGAATTATGTGTGCTGAGTAGAAAGGTTTGGTATTGCTGGATCCCATGCACAGACTGTGGATCACTTCCCGTCGGGGAGAGCACTGCGTGTCTTATGTATGTATGTCGGCGAGTGTAGATATGCGTGGGGCTGCATTGACCCTTTCTCTTGTGCAGAGGCCAGGGAAGGTGATGAGGTCCAGGGTAGGGTGGGAGCAAGGGACTGGGAAGTTCAATGCCAGGATCCCTCTCTTGGGGGAAGCACAGTGTGACCCTGGCTGAGGCCTGGTTCTTCTCTGAGCCTGAGTGAGGATGCTCTCTCACAGCTGCACCAAGGGTGCACCAGGGTCTGGAGACGGTGCAGAGCTTGTTCCTAACAATACGACTCCCCTTTCCTTGTCCTTCATTTTGCTGTTCTCAACATGAAATAATAATGATAATAGAGTAAAATCTCATTAATTCGAATGGCAGCACCTTAAGGCCTTTAATGATCTGTTTAGGGGTGGATTGGAATTTGCCTTTCCTGGATTGATGAAAAGAGATAGTAAGTGACTGTGGGGAATCGGTTCTGAACACTCCAGCCTAAGTTAACCGACTGGCTTGAAGCCTGTCAGAAACCTCTGTTTGCATGGAATTGATAAACACGGTGATCACTTGGATTGAGTCATTGAATGAGGGCCTGATGATTTGGATTAGTGTGATTTTACTGCACTATTAATCATTATCACTAGCGATATCACTGTCTATGAGGTGCCATCCCTCATTCTGTTCCACAGTCGTGGAAAGGTACGTGTATCTCCCGGTTGCAGGGATGGAAGGGGAGCCCTGGGCTCAGAGGGACTGGGCCTCGCCCACAGTCACACTGGTTCTCAGCAGAGCCTGGATTGGGCCAGGGCTCCTCTGGGGCCCCATGCTCTCCTCCATGGCACCCCTGGAACCAGGCCAGCTCTGCCTCAGCTTGAACAAGTTCCCAAACTCAGCTCTCCTTCTGCTTGCCTCCTGCCTTGCTCCCGCGCACCGCATGGAGGGGGGCCTCGCTTGCTCTGGGTGCCCAACCTACCTCCTCCCACCCCCGGCCGCCCCTATTCACTTCCCTGTTCATTTCTGTTTCCAGTGCAATGTGCCACCCCAAGCCCTCCCACCTCCCCTGCTTCCCCGGCTCCACCAGCCAACCCCCTATCGTCTGAATCCCCACGGGGCGCCGACAGCAGCCATGCCATGCGGGTCTGAGCTCTGACGTAAGCACTTTTCTACTGTATTTCATCCAGCCCAGGGAGCGGGACCCCCTCCCTCACCCCCGTTGAGCCATCTGCACCCTCTTGTTCCACCCGGCACTGCTTCTCCCCTCACCCCAGTGCCCCTTGCCGCTCTTTCCCTTTCATCCATCTGCTTGAGCCCGCAAGCATCCCCACGCAGTGTCGGGCTAGAGCCGGCTGGCAGGGCCGCTTCTTGGATGCTGCAGTGCCAGTGGCTTTGCTTCTCCAGAAGCAGATGGGAACAGAGCTGAGGCCTCTCCTGTCCGCTGTCTGAGGGACTGCCCTGACTCCCACCCCTGCACTTCCTGTCGGCCAAGAAGCCTGCCATCTGTTGAGATACACAGCAGTCCTGCCTCAGAAGCCCCCAGAAGCTGCTTGTCCCAGATCTTATTTCTCCCAGATCACTCCCAGATCTTACTGTAAATTAAAATAGCACTGGGAGATTCTAGGCAAAGGCTGTGTCCCTTCTTTCCCCCTAGCACGCAGCTGCTCAATATCAGGCAAGTGAACAAGAATTGACTTCTACTCGTTTGTTCCCCTCTCTCAGGGTTGAGGGGGTGGGTGGGTTTCCACAGGTTTTTGCAAGGCAAGACTTCTCTCTGGGGAGGGTGGGCTGGAGGGTCTGCCCCTCTGTGCAGCGCTTTTCTCACCCGCGTCTCTCTCCTCCAGTGCAAGCCCTGGCCGAGGCCAACGCCGTGAAGCTCCACAGAGCCACGTTCTGAAGCCCGCCTCTGCCCATCCTGGCCCCCTGTCCCCCCGCCCCTGTGCTCTCATGGGAATGCCACAGAGAGCCAGGCTGGGGGCCGGGGTTCTGCCGAGAGGAGCACGGATGCCTCAGTGTCCACATACCCACGGTGCCCGGCCCTGAAGTCCTTGCTGCTCAGACGGTGGTCCTAGGCCAGGGCGTGAGATGGTGGGGTGAGGAGCGCCATCCTATCTGATGCCCACGGCACAGGGAGCCTAGGTCTGGCTCTGGCTGGGGTTGTGATGGCCCTACTGGAACATTCCCTGATGGAGAAGATGCCCTGGTGGGGAATGCGCCCTGGGCTATCTTAGGTTAGGGCTCCTCTCTTGACACCGAGAGCAGCACCCACCGCCACCCCCTTCCCCCATCAGCCCTGCCGTCCTGCCCCAGCTGTGCCCAGGGTCTGGCACATCTCTGCTTATGGGTGCTCCCTTGGGGTCCAGTGGAGACTGGCCGCCCTGCCTGAGCCAAAGACAAGATGATGAGAGATGGCGAGAGGCTCCTCGGCTCCCAGAAGACAGTGCTGGCTGTGGATAGAGAGCAGCAGGTCTGTGCAGTGTCTGAGGGCAGGTTGAGAAGGGTAGCAGAGAGAGAGGGAGAGGTCTCAGGAGAGTGGGAGGAAAGGGAAGCAGCAGGACTCATGCGCAAGTAGGAGGAGGAGGACGGAGATGAGAAGGGGTAAGGGATTGGTTTCCCCAGGGTGGAACCTTAGGTTAGTGCCCAGTATAGTGCCAGCTGTTGGCTCTGCTTCTCCCACCTCGTCCCCAGGATCAGCGGGGCTGCCAGACCGAGGACCTGCCATGGAGCATACTGCTGTGGGTATGGAGGTGTGAGCTGAGGGGCTGGGCAGCAGCAGTCTGGGAGATGGCTCTTTCTAGGTCTGGGCCTGGTTCTGGGGTCAGGAGCAGAGAGAAGGACCTGTCTTACAGAGGGTGTGGTCAGCCTTGGGGCCTTTCCTAAACATTTCTGTGACATTATCTTGTCTCCCTTCCCCCTGAAATGTGCTGTGGGCCAGCTGAGCGTGTGCCCTGGAAAGAGGGAATGTGGCCTTAATCTGGTAGGCCAGATTCTGGGGCCCTACCCTGCATCCCAGGCATTCCAGGCATCCCAGGTGAGGACAAGTTGAGGCTGTATGGAAGGTCTCCCTTCTAGCTTGGCTCACTCACAACCCACCTACCCAGGGAGCCAGTAGTGGAGAGACAGAAGCAAAGCCCATTCTCCGTATGCTCCACCCACCTTCAGATGAATGTAGCCAGAGAGGATGGAGGAGAGAGAGTGAAGCTGAAAAACCTTGGCCCCTAGGCCTTCTCTTTGCCAGAGTTGCTGCCCAGAGACTTCAGTCTGACCTCCAGCGGCCCCAAGAATGATTACTTCATCTTCCAACAATTCCTCTCCACTCCTTCGTGGCTGGGACAGTTATGGTTCATATGCAAGTAAAGCTGACAATTCACTCAACAAATATTTACTGAGCACCTTTTATGTACCAGGCACTGTTCTAGGTGCTTAGGATATTCTCATGCTTCTGAGGGTTTACAGACGGGATTCCACTTACCTTCACTTCTAGCAGGTTTTTTGAACATGACCCTTGGCTGCAGTTCCCATCTTCAGCACAGCTCAACCACCCCAAACCTGTCCCTTCCCCGCGCCCCCCCAAGACTGGCAGGTGGGATTGGCTCCCAGGTAACCGTCTCTCCCTTCTCCATCTTCTCCCACACCTTATCCATCCGTAAGAAACAGATTTTTCAGGGCCTTCCATGCCTTCCCCTTTCTTTGTCTGTCTCTCCTTTTTTTTTAAGTGATATTTTTAGAAATACATGTAAAATACCAAGGATTAATGTCTGCCCCTCTGCCACCTCTCTCTCACCTCTTATTTCATAAAGCTGGCTCTTTATGTTGCTTTACATGCCTTAATATATGTTTTATGAAGATTATACATATTATAGATGTATATGTAATATATATATATATATTTGTTTGGATGTCTGATCCTTTACTAGAACTCCTGCCCAGGCCCATTTTCTCTCCTTTACTTTCCACATCATTCCTAGCATACTGCGGCCATACCCCATGCCTTTTGATCCAAAGAAGGGGAGAGGAAAGACTTATTTTAAGACAGATCTATTTTACGCTTTTGTTATAAAAGCAAATCTATTTTCAAAATGTGCAATGTCTGAATGGAATTGGCAAATGATATGAGGAGACTGGGACGGCTGCCTCTAGGTCCAACCCTCCACCCTTCCCTCCTCCTCGGCAGCTTCCTTCCTCCCATTCCCCAGTCTGCAAAGGGCTGGTCCCCAGAGCTCACCCGGAGAGGATCTTGCCAGGGCAGGACATTCTCTTGCAAGTCCTGGTCTAAGGATTTGATTACACTGTCAACTTTTAATGACCCTCTAGGGTTATTGGGTGTGAACCCTCTTCAAGGAAATGTTTACAGTTGTGTGCACAGAAGTACAGCCTCGCAGGCACACACCCCCCAGATGTGCTCCTGGACCACCTCCTTTATCACCCTGCTGGAAAGGGCAGCCTACGCCAAACAGCACTGAGAATGTCAGTCTATTCTTTGATGGACCTAGAATATTTTGCAACGGCCAAAGGAAACGGTTTGGCATCACGGGTCCTTCGGGGCAGATACATTCAAGTTCCTTGGACTTCTCACACTCCTTTTCACTTGATCCCTCACTGGTCTGGGTGACACCTATGGCATCTGTCTCCCTCTGTGACCTTTCTTCTGGGGGCCATTGTTAAGGGGATGGTACCTCAGTCTGGCATCCAGACTGCGAAGTCAGCCCGGAGGGTCCCACGGACAAGGTACATCTCAGACTTGCCAAGGACTTTCTTGCTGCTGGGGCTCTGAACTAAGCCAGCTCAGCCTTCCAAACTGCTTATCGACTATTGGAGTGGGCAAGGGGCTCTTGCCTTGCAAGAATTTGGGCAGAATGGATGTCTTTTGTCCAGATCTGGAATCAAGGGTTTTGGAATCTAGCACAGAGCTCCTGGCCAGCATTTGAAGCCTGGCTTCCCACTTTGACATTTGCTGGCACCCTATTCCCAGCCTAAAGCATCTCGCTATGAATGAAGGGGGCCTAGACGGAGGCCCAGGGCGAAGTAACCAACCTGGTGACAGCCCTGGTTACTAATCTAGGGCCTTCCCAATTAGCACATTACCTCCCTCATCAATAACCAAGAGGCTGTAATCAAATACTAATACTGTCACTTTAGAGTTTTTCTGAGGTTGCAAGCTGTGTGCACTTGCTCGCCTTCCTTGGTGAGAGGGATGCTCTTGGAGCAGGGCTGACTATAGCAAGACAGGATTAATTCCTTTCCCTTTAGGTATCCCCCGACAACCTGGCAGCTCTTCAAACTAAGGAAAATATGAAATATACATATATATATATACACATATATCTATTTATGCACATATTGGGGCCAATTTGATTTGCTAGTATTAGACAATAAACCATACAAGGAAATTTATGACTCAGTGTCTTTATTTAGTATAAAAGTGACCTTAGAAGAAGAGTTAAGTTTAGATAAACAGAGGGCATCTCTGTCAGGGGACCAAACAGCCGTACCAGCCCCTTAGCATCTTTCTAGCCGACGAACCCTTCCCCAGGGAGGGGCTGTCCTGAGTGACAGGCGGGAGCTTGCTTCCCTCTCAGCAGCATTCTTTTTAGATATAGGTACTGAAGCACCCAGTGAGTTCTGCATTTGTATCTTGCAAGTTTGTATAAACCCAATGCAGGGAATAAATGGTTTGTACAAGTGGTGTGTCTCTGGCACTCTGTGTCCGTGTCTGCCTGTGGCTGGCCTTGGGGTCCATGAGTGTTTACGTGCTTGGCAGAAGAGGAGAGGGGTATCTGGGGCCATCCTTCCCTAAGAGAACTGGGTTCAGAGCATATGCACCCCCCATTCCCCCCATGCCTTGGGCTGTCCATCTCAGCCTCCCCAGGCAGGGATCCTGGAGTTCTCAGAAGCGTGCCACCTCCCCATGAACTAGGGAATGATGGTTTGTTGTCAACACCACTGTCATCTTTTTGATCCAGGTGATCCCAGATCAACGTTTGTCCCAAGGTCCTGTACAATGGAAATATCAGATTCTTCAGGCCCTGGAAGCTTCCACTGAAAGCAGGGGTGGGGGGTGGTATCAGAAAGGTTGCCCAAATTCTTTTCATCTAGCCTCAGTGTTTTGGGGTCATTTCTCTTGGCAGGTACTCAGTGGTTATCCCTTATTGACACTCAGTGTGAAGGAGTTTACCAGAGCTGCTCAATTTGAAGTGTTTGTGAGGAGTGAGAGTCAAGAAGCCCTGTGAATTCTATAGTGCGGGCGGGGGGGGGTGGGGTGGGTGGAGAGAGAACGGGAGACCAGGACAGCGGCAGGCTTCCCTGGGCTTCTGCAGGATGTCTGGGGAGAGGAGGAAGCATTAATGGTTCAAGAAAGAGGATATAGGAAGGCAAGCTTCTTGTAATTCCTGATTAGCCTCAGCCTGGTTCTAATGACTGATTTTGAATTCTGGACACCTCTTCTCATCCTTAAAAGGCTAGTGGAGTATGTATTTTGTATCTATCATCTATCTATCTATACTTTTAAAAATAAGTAAAATGACTGGATTTTGTAACATCCCTGGGAGAGCTATAAACCTTGATGTCCTTTGTGAATCAGGGAGAATTGGGACCAGATACAGGCTCAAGACAGACCTTTAGAGCTGGAGGAGGTATACTGGAGAAATTGTCAATTTCCAGGACCTGCCTCTCTGTCTGCAGCTCCCCCTCTAGGCCAAAGCCATTGACCTGGAGAGGAGGTGGAATGTGAGAACACAGGGCACTGCTGGGCGCTTCTTTCCAAGCATGATGCTCACAGGTCCCTGCCCGCTCCACCCTCTGGCCCAGATCAGCCCTTCAATCAAGCCAGGCTGGGGTTGCAAAAGGGGGCAGTAGTCAGGAACTATAAATGAAAAAGCAACTAGCAGAATGCCCTTTAAGGAGTAGTGCTCTGTAACTGTGTGGTTGTGTATTTATTCTTGAAGAGAGGCATGCTAGGGTCAGGCGGCAGCCAGGCTTCAGACCCTGCTGCTGCCAGGGAATGGGGGCCATGCCACATGCCCCCTTATCCCTAAGCCTCCAGTGCAGAACTGGCTCACCCCATTGCTGAGAATGATGGAGGAAAGGAGATGCCATGCTCAACTCCTGGCTCTGCTCCTTGCTAGCTGCATGAAGATTTGGACAAGTCACTAAAATTCTTGAGTCTCAGTTTCCTCATCTGCGAAATGGGGATATTAATTGCCATCTTATGGAGCTCTCAAGAAAGTCAAATGAAAAAATGGATGAAAAACCCTTTGAAAACTCAAATTCATTTACAAATGAGAGGAGATGGTGGTGACACTGTGTTGGCCCCTTGGCTGCCTTTAGGGGCATGATGAGGGAAGAGGGAAAATGTTTCCCAAGGTCTCCCCTTTGCTGGCTCCATAGCCTTCGCTGGAGGACGTCAGCAGGGCCCCTGTTGTTCAGCCATCTGAGGTGTCCTCCCCCTGCCCACTTCTATTCCTCCAGCCCCAGTGAGTAGCTGCACTATCCCAGCCCTTCTCCACAGTGATCAGGACAGGCTTTCCAGGGCCTACGTCCTCCTCCCTGGGGTTGACCCCATGAAGGGGGCCCCTCTCCAGGAAGATGGGCTATAGACAAACCCCTTGGGGCCCAATTCTGGTGCCCAGTGCTGTAATCTGAGAACCAGGTGAAGAGGGCCCAGCTTCAGGAGGGTTCAGTTCTGAGCTTACAGGTGGGCTCCATTGTTAGGGGAGGTATTGTTAGCTGCTATTTTATACTCCTGTGAGAGCAGTTTAAAACCACAATTAAGAGGAGATCAGAAGTCTTTCACATAACAGCATTTAACAGTGCACGAATAATAGTAATATTAATAACACAGTAATTATCATAACTATACTAGAATAATAAGAACAATGACTCGTTATTTACTATGAGCCAGGTACCGGGTTCTATGCACCTCACATGCGTTTACTCACTAATTCTCATTATATCTTTACGTGATAGGTACTATTATTATCAAAGGAACTGAAGCACAGAAAGGCTGAATAAAATATCTGTCTCATGGAGCTAGGATGAAGCCCAAGGTGTTCTGATTTTATAGCCTGAGCTCTTAACCTACCAGTTTCAATGGGGATGATACTGCCTCCTAGGGGTGATTTTGGAAATTTTCAGGGGAGCTTAAGTTGTCTCAATGCTAAGGGGGCAAAACTCTTACTGGCATTTAGTGGCTGCAATGCACAGGGCAGGTTTCCAAAATAAATAATTGCTTTCTGTCCTGCACAACTTTAAAATGTACAAATGGACTAAACCCACTACCAGTATGTCAGTCATACTGGAATTCATAATAGTCCTAACAAGTTTTTATAAGCTAAAAGTTTTTTAAAAAATAAGTTCTACGAATAACTCAGTAAGTTAGGAGATGGTTATTATGGAGAAGGCTCTTAAGTGGAATAAAGACATTGTCTCAAAATTGTTGAATAATCTGCTCCACTCATTGTCTACACAATGTATTCTCACATTGCAACTACTGTATATTTGGTTCCAATGCAGTAGGGTCTTACTGAATAAGCAAAGAGGCTGACTGAAAACAGTTAACAGAGGAGCTCTGAGCGAACCAAACATCATTAGAGCAAAGACACTTGAAATGCAAGGGGTCTCCTTGGATATCCTCAAGAAATGTTTTTAGAAATTATTTCATATTATTGCCTCCTTTATATTTTTTAAGTTTTTTTACAGCCCAAAGACGAACACCTATGTTGTAACAATTATATGTGGAAATGTTTTGGGGAATTGCCTGCTGTTTTTCTATTTTTCTCTGATACTGTCCCAGGGGTCCACATTCAATTTCTCTAAACGGCTTATATCACCACTTCTCTTTCCAGTCCATCCTCTCTTCCCCATTGCCTATTGGAAATATATGATCTCCAAGGCCTTTTAAGGTCCCACAGACTGAATTTTGCCTCAACACATGATGGCGTTTCAAAATACAGATCTATGTGTCTGTGACATGTCGCCACTACCCCATCCCATGTGGTAACATGGGGAGCTATTTAAACAACACACACAACAAATGCAGTTTTTGATTTGTTTTTTTGTTTTTTGGCTGCGCAGCACGGCTGGCAGGATCTCAGTTCCCTGACCAGGGATTGAATCCGGGCCATGGCAGTGAAAGCCCTGAATCCTAACCACTAGACCACCAGGGAACTCCCTCAAACTCAGTTTGTTTGCATTCACATGGTGTTTCCTCAATGTCTCCACCTTGCCATCTCTAACTTGCTTTGCTATGTTATCTCTACTTCAGTGAAGTTTATTTCCCTCTTTTTTTATATGCAAGGACCTCTGGTCTCTTTTTACTTAGCTAACATTAGTTTTTATTCTGGTATTCACTCCCTACCGCTCTTTC
Organism: Balaenoptera physalus; assembly: GCF_965194825.1. NCBI lineage: Eukaryota > Metazoa > Chordata > Mammalia > Artiodactyla > Balaenopteridae > Balaenoptera > Balaenoptera physalus. The sequence goes on from NC_138882.1 coordinate 34,977,594, forward strand.
ATTTTCTTTTATGGAGAGAGGGGTTATTTGGGTTTTTTGGAGGGGTGGTGGTATATAATGGTGGTCTATTTCTCTTAAGTTCAAACTTATTACAAGTAGGTGCAAGCAATCTGCCTACTTTACTTATGTCTTCTGTTAAGTTTTGCCTGAACATTTATATACTGAGAGACATTGTGTTTTATTATAATTTTTTCTTCTTTATTATAATTAGCTTTGCGGGTTTTTTTAATGATGTATGTAGACTGGTCATATCATCTATGAATTGCACTGCAGGATAGAGGGGACATTACAGAGGGAATGCTGGCTCTAGTGGGATTGAGAACCACTGCTCTACAATGAGAGAAAGGATGTTTGTTAGGGACTGTCCAGCCTCTCTTTTTTTCAGGCCCACAGAGGGTGGAAAGGATGCAGCCACATCTACACAACTGGTGGGTGGATTAGAACCAGGCTTCCTGAATCGTTGTCCAGCCCTACCCTAAGCCTAAATTCATCTTTCATTTTCCATAGCTCAACTTCACAGTCCAAAGTTGGACACCACTGGAGGAAAGGAGATCGAAGCCCTCCGTGTCTAACTCCCTTGGGACGTTTTTGCCCTAGATTCAACCGAATCTGGCGCTCTCCTAAGGCTGCCAGCAACAGGTTTTACTCAGTTGTTTGTCGCCCCTAGCGTCTAGCGTGGGTACTGGCACAAAGCGAGCAAACTACTTACAAGATGAATTTAGTACTTTTCCGAAGAGAAACAGATCCCACCTCTTCCCACACCTTCCACCAAGCCAGTAAGGAATCCAGGTACTCCTAAGTCCCAATTCTTCCATAAAGAGTCCAAATTTTGCAAAAGAGATGGAAACAGCTGAACTCAGCCTCAGGGCATGGGGTGGTGGGGAATACAGGGGTCAGATGGGCGTGGCCTTCTCCGAGTGGGCGGAGCGCGTGGGAGGGAGCAGTGCCCTCTGGGAAGAACCCGGAGGGAGACTTCTGACTTTAAGCAGCCGTGTGTGTGTGTGTGTGTGTGTGTGTGTGTGTGTGTGTGTGTGTGTGTGTGTGTGTGTCTGCCTGTGTCTGTGTGTGTCTGTCTAGGGGAAGTTAATGATTTACCAGAGGCTCATTTCACAACTTACCAAGGGTCAGCTTCCCTTGAGCATGTACAAATTCGGTCCTCTGGGCTCCTCACCCCTTGCCAGCTTCCACCCGGAAGGTCCCCCAGGCAGCCTGCAGCATGATCTCCATCACCGAATGGCAGAGTGAGTGCGAGGGGCCGGTGCTGTCGAGGGGGCTGGGCTGGACCGGCTAGGGTAGGTGAAGATGCAGCCCCTCCCAGCCGGGATCTCTCTCTGGGGAACCTGCAAGGCGACCTCTGGAGCTAGTGGCTGGGAGCTGCCCTGTTGGCATCCTTCAGGCAGCAGGGCCAGGGCCGGGTGTGGCTCCCTGCCTTCCAGGGGGTGGGGGGTTGCCCAGGGCCCCCAGGTAGCCAGAGGCTGGTGCCTGGAGGAACTGGCAAGTTCACCACTCAGGCTGGTCCCTTCCCCATTCAGGATTCTTAAACATGGGATACTACAAGGGTGGACCTAGAAGGCCTCTGCCTATTGAGACATCTTTCCCCCACAAAGTCTTAGGGTATCCTGTGGCCCTGGCCCCTTCTTATCAGAAACTAAACTCAAATCCCCTCCCCAAATCACTCTGTCCTCACTCCTAAATATCTTTCCCCTTTATTCAGGGAAGAGGGCAGGGAGGTAGTCCCAAGGTCCAGGAGAAGTGGTGAAAACTGTGGCTCTGTAAGTTTCATTTGGGTGAGTTACTTAAAGCCAGTGTCTTATCTGTGAACTGGAGATCTGTGAACTCATTCATTCACTGAACAAATTTGTCTCCTTTATGCGCCAAGCACTGTTTTGGGCACAGGGTATGCAACAGTGAATGGAACAGACATATTCCCTGCTTATGTTCCAGAATGAGGAAACAGGTAATTAGCAGATGAAGTCAGTACGTAGCATGTCAGATGGTGATACCTCCCTCTGGACAAAAGTAAAACAGGGTAAAGAGGCTTGGGAGTGCGGGGTAGGAGGGGTTACTGTTTTGTATAGAGTGGTCACTAAGCTTACCTGGGAAGGTACTTTTATACAGAGGCCCATAGGAAGTGAGGGAGCAAAGCCACGCAACTGTCTGGGGGGAGGGGGGGAAATGTTCTAGGAAGAGGGGACCGCCAGTGCAAAGGCCCTGAGGCATTAGCATACTTTGGTGTGTTTGAAAAACAAGGAGGCTGGTGTGGGTGGAACAAACTGAGGAGAGGGGAGAGCAGTAGGAGGCTGGTCAGGGAGGTCACTCAGAGGCCAGGCTGTATAAGAATTTTGGTTTTATCTCCATAAGATGGGAAACCATTAGAAGGTTTTGTGCAGAGGAGTGATATGATCTGCTTATATTTTTAAAAGATCACTCTGGGTGCTGGATTGAGAATAGACAGACTGTGGAGGGGTGGGGTCAGCAACAGAGAGACCAGTTTTGAGGCAAGAGGTGGTGAAGGAGACCAGTTCCGAGGTAAGAGGTGATGGAGGAAACCAGTTCTTAGGTGAGAGGCAGTGGAGGAGACCAGGGTGGTAGCAGCAAACTGGTGGGGAGTAGTCAGTGCTGGATCTGCGCTGAGGAAATTGCTGAAAGGATTTGCTGATGGACTGGATGTGGGTTGTGAGAGAAAGAGTTCAAGTATGCCTCCAATATTTTCAGCCTGAACAATTAGAAGGGTTGAGTAGTGGGGAAGGCAGGAGTTGGGTTTTAGACATGTTGAGTTTGATGTCAAGTAGGTAGTCAGGTATATTAGTCTGCAATGGAGAGAAATTTGGGAGTTGCCAGCGTACGGATGGTATGTAAAACCATGAGATCGCCTGGGCACAGTTTCTCAGCCTCCCCACTACTGACATTTGGGGGCAGAGTAGTTCTTTGTTGTGGGGCGAGGGGGATCAGGCCTGTCCATTGTAGGATTTTAGCAGCATCCCTGGCCTCTAGCCACTAGATGGCAGTAGCACACTCTCACTCCCAATTGTGACCATCAAAATGTCTTCTTATGTTACCAAATGTCCCCAGGGGAACAAAATTGCCAACCTACCCATCAGCACCCACCCCTCCACCCCAAGTTGAGAAACACTGACTTAGGGGAAAAAAATAGAAGAGGGCTGAGGCCTGAGCCCAGGGGCAAGCCAACATTAAACCAAAATGTGCTAAGTTCTATGAAGAATGTGCTAAGTCCTACGAAGAGAAAAAAAATGAGGGAACCAGATCAAGTCAGGAACAGATAGTGGACCAGGTTTCCCTGAGAAACTGACATTTGCGTTGAGACCTGAAGGAGTGTGTGTTGGGCAGATAGCAAGTGGGGAGAAACCGTGTGTACAAAGGCCCCGAGGCAGGAAGGCTCGTCATGGAAACAATGATGTGTTTGGAGTATGGCAGGCAAGGGCGGAAGATGAAGCTGGACAAGCAAGCCTAGGCCCCATCATGCGGGGCCTGTAAGCCAAGGCACGGGTGGGAGGACTTGCATTCTAAGCCAGTGGGAAGCCATGACGGATTGTACGCTGTGCTAATATGAGCGGAGTACATGTTTTCCAAGGCCCCTGACTGCTGTGCGGAGAAGGGATAAGAGGGTGGCAGGAAGGAAGCAGGAGACTAACTGGGGGATGTCGCAGGAGTCCAGGAAAGAGATAATGGTGGCTTAGAATTAAGTGGTAAGAGTGGAGAGAAGTGGACGTCTTTCAAGATACATTTAGGAGGAAGAAGCAATAAAACTTAGCTGTGGATTGAATGGAGGAGGGGTGGTAGGAACAGTGAGGGAGACTCAGTGATGGCTCTTGGGCTTCTGCCTCGAGCTGCTGAGTGGGTGGTGACGACATTTCATTCATTTGGGGAAAACTGTGCCAGGTGCAGCTTTAAGGAAGGAAAATCAATAGCTCAGTTTGGACCTGTTGAGTTCAAGATGCCTTGGAGAGAGAAAAACATGCAGATATGCCAAGTAAGCAGCTGGATAGGAGTTTGGAAGCTCAAAGGAGGCATGGACTAGAAAGATAAATATCAACATTGTCAGCACACAAGAGATACTTAAAGATGTGGAAATTCATGTGAAACTAGAATGAGAAGAGAAATGACCTGGAGCTGAAGCCCTGAGCAATTCAAACCCCGAGAGAAGAGAAAGAAGTGGGAGCTGGCAAAGAAGCCTGGGAAAGAGTGGCCAGAACAGCAGGAAGAAATCAAGAATATGGTGTCACGGAAGCCACCACAGGATATTTCAAGAAGGGAGTGGCCAACTGCTGACAGATGAGGACCGACCCCTCTCCTTTGGATCTGGGAACATGGACGTCATGGGAGGCCCAAGCAAGAGCCTCTCTGTGGAGGGGGTGGGGGCAGAAGTGGACCGGACAGGGCTGTTTAAAGGCACTTTTTCTAGAGCCAGTCTACTGGGTTCACACCCTGGTTCTGCCAGCTGCCGGCTGTGCACCCCTGGGCACAGGTTAAGACCTCTCAGTGTTTCCGTTCTGTTTGTGAAATGGGGCTAAAGCATACCTACCTCATAGGCAGTTATGAAAATTAAACGAGTTAATACACATAAAGTGCTTAGACTGCCTGGCACCATGTGTTCATTAGTGTTAACAATTATTACTATTAATCACTGTTGTTAATTTTGAAAAGAGAAACAAGGCTCTTTCTCTTCCCCTTTGCCTCCTTCCTCTTCCTGAACAATTCAGTCCTAAAGCCATGAGGTAGCAGGGGGGCGGTGCCCAGGGCGGGTGTCAGGGCCCTCGCCGGGCTGGTGGGTTCACACTGGGGTTTGCCTGGTGCCAGGCCAGGGGGAGGGGGGCATCCTGGCAGGGCTGGGGTGGAAACAGGAGAGTAACTTTATGGTGGAGGGGCCTGCAGACTCCGCCTTGATGAAGTACTTAAAGAAACGTCATTCAGTAACAGGTCAAATTGGAACTGTGCATCACCTAATAGATGCAGTAAGAAGAACACAGCATCACCTCTTGTTGATATCTCTGCATAACCTGAATCTAGTCATGAGGAAACATCAGACAAACCCAAACAGAGGGACAGCTACAGGATAACAGGCCCAAATCTTCGTAAGTGTCAAGGTCATGTCAAGGGGAGACTGAGGAACTGTTTCAGACAAAACAGCCTGAAGAGACATGGCAACCACATGCCACATGTGATTCTGAACTGGATCTTTTTGCCGTGAATGATATGACTGGGACAACTGATGAAACCTGAATGGGGTCTGAGGGTTGGATGGTAGTAATGTATCAGTGTTAATCTCCTGACTTTGACGTTGTGTCCTGGCTGTATAGGAGAATAAAGGAAACCACAGCCAAGTATTCAGGGGCGATGAGATAGCCGGTGGCAACTGCTTTCAAATGGTTCAGGAAAAAAATTCTTTGTACTGTACTTGCAACTTTTATGTCCATTTGATATTGATTTTAAAAAAAGAGGGAGAGGGACTTCCCTGGCGGTGGTTAAGAATCCGCCTGCCAGGCTTCCCTGGTGGTGCAGTGGTTAAGAATCCACCTGCCAATGCAGGAGACACAGGTTTGAGCCATGTTCAGAGAAGATCCTACATGCCACGGAGCAACTAAGCCCGTGCGCCACAACTACTGAGCCTGCACTCTAGAGCCTGAAAGCCACAACTACTGAGCCTGTGTGCCACAACTACTGAAGCCCGTACACCTAGAGCCCTGCTCTGCAACAAGAGAAGCCACCACAATGAGAAGCCCGCACACCGCAACGAAGAGTAGCCCCCGCTTGCTGCAACTAGAGAAAGCCTGTGTGCAGCAACGAAGACCCAACGCAGCCAAAAATAAGTAAGTAAATAAATAAATAAATAAATAAATACAGAAGAATCTGCCTGCCAATGCAGGGGACACAGGTTCGAGCCCTGGTCCGGGAAGATCCCACCTGCCGCGGAGCAACTAAGCCCATGAGCCACAACTACTGAGCCCACGCGCCACAACTACTGAAGCCTGCGTGCCTAGAGCCTGTGCTCTGCAACAAGAGAAGCCACGGCAATGAGAAGCCCATGCACCACAACAGAGAGTAGCCCCCGCTCACCGCAACTAGAGAAAGCAGCAATGAAGACCCAACACAGCCAAATAAATAAATAAATACATAAATTAAAAAAAAAAAAAAAAAGAGGGAGAGAGAAAGTGAATGGTGTCTGAGGCTCCCTTGCACAGCCTCAGACCAGAGGGACCCATCCGCCTGCTCCAGGGGATATCGCTTTCCTTGGAGCTGTAGCTGCTTTCTGGAAGCAAGAAAGACATTGAACCTGGCTTCAGTTAGCGCTGCAAGGCGGGGTCTAAACAGGACTTCGGAGCAGCCATCAGCCCGGTTGTTCTCTGCAGTCTGGGGAGGGCCCCACTTCTCACCAGGTGGTGCCCTGGAGAGCCAGGCCTCTCTGGAGAGTTCCGTCAGTCTCCCAGCGGTTCTCTGCCCCAGAGCCTGGAGACTGGGTGACCTCCAGCAAGGGGTGCGCTGCCCCAACTGTCTGCATCCTGGGGACGGTGGGCTGCAGGCGCTTCTGTCACTCCTGGTGACGTGTCCCACCCCCACCCTCTCTGCCATGCTTTCTGCCCCAAGAAGAACTTCAGGAGCAGCCCCTGGCTGGTAATTTGACTGAAATCCCTCAGCTACTCCACAGGTGAGAGAGGCAGAGCAAGGTCTGAGGCTTGTGTGTGAGAAACACAGTTTCTGACCCTTTTCTATGGGGTTTTGTGTTCATGGTGCAGTTTCTCCACTGAACGCTGGAAGCACTAATTGTGGCCCATAAAGAAGGCTGACTCCATTGCAGAAAAATTCTGGAAATGCACCAGCCCTTGAAGGGCAGTGTGGAACAAGTTGGAAAAGTAATAACCATACAAGCCAGCAAATCATTGTTGCAGAAAAAAGTATAATATAGGAGAGAAGACATGAAATATGAATTTGAGAAATGTATGCTATTTCTACAAAAAGAGTAAGAGGCTGTAAAGTGTTTACAGGATGGGCATGTGGATATTTTAACAAAACAAAATGAAAACCCAATAAAATGCCCATGTTATGTTTCCACACAAAAATATCTACTAAGGGAGATAGAGCGGAAGGGTATATTGTCAGAACTGACCTATTTTTATGGTGAGTGTAAGCTAATAAGAGATTTTTATAACAGGCATAAAAACTTAAAATACCTTTGTCATTCAGATTAAAGAAACATGGTTGTGGTCTTCCTCCACAGTACCCTGGCCCGTGTAAAATTATCATGACAAGATAGATGTACTTCTAGACCCTCAACTTATTGTCTCTGAGGGTAGAAAAATCATGCAACATGGAAAGACAGAACACAACCTTCATAATGACCAAGGGGGTTGTACTCTGCCCAGTGTCTTGGGTTCTAAGAGATTTAATTCAGGCAGGCATTCTAGGGGGTGGAAATAGGAAACAAACTTGAATAGATTACGGAGATTTGTCAGAAACAGGAGGAATCGCCATTAGTAGCAGATGGATTCTGGGCAGCGGGGGGATATGCTGAGAGAAATTATGTTGTACTGGTTCCTAGCAAATCCAGCTCTGCCAAAAGGGAGACCCAATTAGACTGGCATTTTTCTAGAATATGAGTTGCACGAGGTTTCAATCCATAATTTGAACAATAAATCTCATCTCTGTATTTTTAATGATCTTTTAAAGAAGTCCTTTGGCCTTATTTCTATACTGGAACTGATCCTAATCCTCTTAAGATCTGTATGGTAACAGATTAGGAAAGATTAACTACCTACCTGAAAGATGATTGTGTTTCATTTTCTTTCAGTTGTAAATATAACTTAGCCAGTAAGCCTAATCTTCATAATTTTGTTTTTGTTTTGTTTTGTTTTTACAGTTCTGCCTCTTAACAACCAGACTTTTAACAACTTTTTACAACTCTCTGTAGAAACATAGCAATAATACCAATTTCATAGAGATTGTAAGGATCAATTCTAAGATGTTAGTTAACAAGCCCAGTAAAATTTTACTCTTTAAAAATTACCTGTGTTTTCTTTGTAAAAGTTAAGCCATTTTTAATAAAGTTATACATGTTGTAGTTTAAAAAGACACTCTTTCCCTAACCCTATTCACCATATAATTTACAACAAAAAGAAAATAAGGCATTTTAGCTATATTAAGTAAATAAAGCAAGTTGCAAAACTGTATATACAATATAAACTTAAAATTGTACCTCATCAGTAATTTTTTAAAAGGAAGCAACACAGTTCCATTTACCATAGCATCAAAAAGAATAAAATACTTAGGAATAAACCTAACTAAGGAGGCAAAAGGCTTGTACCCTGGAAACTACAAACTGTTGCTGAAAGAAATTTTAAAAGACACAAATAGGCAGAAAGACCCATATTCATGGATTGGAAGACTTAATATTGTTAAGATGTCAATACTACAGAAGGCAGTCTACAGATTCAATGCAATAATGTATCAAAATCCCAATGGCATTTTTTGCAGAAATAGAAAAATCCATCCTAAAATTCACATGGAATCTCAAGGGATCTTGAATAGCCAAAGCAATCTTGAAAAAGAAGAACAAAGTTGGAGGTTTCAAACTTCCTGATTTCAGAACTTATTACAAACCTACAGTAATCAAAACAGTGTGGGACTGGCATAAAGACAGACATAGAGACCAATGGAATATAAAAGAGAGCCCAGAAATAAACCCTGGCATATATGGCCACATGGTTTTTAACAAGGGTGCCAAGACCGTTCAATGGAGAAAAGACAGTCTTTCCAACAAATGATGTTGGGAAAACTGGATATTCACAGGCAAAAAATGAAATCGGACCCATACCTTACACCATATGTAAAAATTAACTCAAAGTTCATTTTAGCTCTAAGTAAGATCTAAAACAAACTCTTAGAAGAAAACATAGGAGAAAAGCTTCATGATGCTGAATTTGACCATTATTTCTTGGGTGTGATACCAAAAGCACAGGCAACTAAAGAAAAAAATAGATACACTGGACTATATGAAAATTTAAAACTTCTGTGCATCAAAGGACACAATCAACAGAGTGAAAAGGCAACCTACAGAATAGGAGAAAATACTGGCAAATCTTGTATCTGATAAGGGGTTACTATACAGAATATACAAAGATCTCCTACAACTGAACAACAAAAAACCCCAAACAACCTGTTTTAAAAATGGGCAAAGGACTTGAATAGACACTTCTCCAAAGAAGATATACAAATGACCAACAAGCACATGAAAGATACTCAACACCACTAATCATCAAGGAAATGCAAATCAAAACCTCAATGAGATACCACCTCACACCCCTTAGGATGGATGCTATCAAAAACAAAACAAAGCAAAAAAACAGAAAGTAACAAGTGTTGGTGAGGATGTAGAGAAGTTGGAACCCCTTGTACACCACTACCGGGAATGTAAAGTGGTGTAATTTCTGTGGGAAGCAGTATGGTGGTTTCTCAAAAACTTAAAAATAGAACTACCATATGACCCAGCAATTCCACTTCTGGGTATATACCCAAAAGAAGTGAAAGTAGAGTCTCGGAGAGAAATTGTTCACCCGTGCTCACAGTAGCATTATTTACAATAGCCAAAAGGTGGAAGCAACCCACGTCCATCCACAGATGACTAGATAAACAAAATGTAGTATATGCATACAATGGAATATTATTCAGCCTTAAAAAGGAAGGAAATTCTGACACATGCTACAATATGGATAAACCTTGAAGACATTATGCTGAGTGAAATAAGGCAGTCACACAGAGGCAAGTACTGTATGATTCCAATCATATGAGGTACCTAGACTAGTTAGAATCATAGAAAGTAGAATGGTGGTTACCAGAGAGAGTGGGGAACAGGGAATTGTTTAGAGGGTATAGAGTTTCAGTTTTGCAAGATGAAAAGAGTTCTGGATGTGGGTGGTGGTGATAGCACAACAAGGTGAATGTACTTAGTACCACTGAACTGTATACCTAAAAATGGTTAAGATGATATATTTTATTTGTATTTTATTATAATTTAAAATTTTCAACTTGATTCAATTTAGAAATGAAGCAACACAATGAATTGTCATTTGTTGACTACCAGAGTGGCACAGATAAAGTAAAATTAACAATTCTGTGTGATGGAGAGGGTTTAAGAGAAAGGGAACTTCATATCCTAAATAGCCTGCGTATCTGTGCTGGGCTCCCTGGCTCTGAGCCAACTCCTGTAGTTCAAAGAACGAGGAGACACAAAGCAAAAGACACGCTGTTGCTGGGGCCCACCTGTGGTTGAAGTTAGGGTTCCGAGGGGTGTGTGGCAGGGCAGCCACGGTGCTGGCTGGGGTGTAGACTCCGAGGTGATGAGCACATTTCCGGTCAATGACTTCTCTTTCCCAGTCAAGTGTGAGAGGTCATCATCAGAAGGCTGGGAACTGGGGCGGTTTAGAGAAGGAAGGAGACACTGTGAAGAATTGTTCAGGAGGGCAAGCCTCCTGAGAAATAGGGCAGGCCAGCTGGGCAGTTCTGAGACACTTTGGGGATATGGTTGTGAGTTTTCAGTGGTACCCTTCGGCCCTGGTGTGAGTTGGGCATCAAGCGGCTCCCAAAAGCAGAGGCCAGGAACAGAGTAGGCAGAGAGTTGTGTTCAGCCAGAGACCCAACCCTGATAATGATCTAGATGACGTGGCATTTGAAGACAAGAGGAAACTGAAAATAGAAAGTGGTGAGAGTATCACTAGCTACTAGACGTTGTGAGGACAGGATGCCAGAGTATATAGAACTGACCAGCAGTTTCCAGGTGCTAAACATCGATTCGTGCCCATCCTTCCCTTCCCCTCCTGTCATCCCCTGAGAGTACAGAAGCCAAGATTCCTGGATGGCAGTGGAGCCACCCCATCCCCCGCCCCCCAGAGGGCACCTGTCCAGCGGCAATGGGGGGAAGTTCCAGCATCCCAAGCTGCTCCCCAAAGCCCATCCCACCACAACCTCCTTGCCCATTGCAGAGATTGGTGTGGGCACCACCGGCTTCGGCATCTTCTTTATCCTCTTTGGAATGCTCCTGTACTTTGATTCAGTGCTCCTGGCCTTCGGAAACGTGAGTCCCCAAGCCCTGTGAACCCACCTGAGGTCTCCGTTGCCGGGAGGGTCAGCCCTGAGTTTATTCAGATCGTGCCCATCCAGGTGCTGGGCACCACCAAGCCCAGGCAGGCAACGGGTGGCTGGGGATGGATGGTGAGGCCTATGGGGCACAGAGAATCTAAGGACCTGGATTCTCATGCCAGTCTCCGGACAAGGCCCTGAGGGTACCAAGATGAATCAGACGCCCGTCAGAATCCCACCACCTAGGGACAGGAATGTCACATCAACATACACGACTGGGGAGGAAGGCAGGGGCAGTGGTAAAGTCACTGTAAGATAAACACATCTAATATGAAACAAGGTGCTTGGAGAAAAGAGAGCACGCCCTGTGGGAGAAGGATGAAAAACAATTTAGAAAAATAAATGAGTGTGGGGAGGATAAAGCACTTCCAGGTGGATGGAACAACAAGAGAAGAGGTATGGAGAAGGGGAGGGAAAGCATGGAACGTGCCGGAAGAAAGCCAGAGAGTTAAGTTTGACAGGAGGCCAGGCACTCTTAAGGGATCGTTAGGAGCCAAGCTGAAGGTGGTGACAGGGCCATAGAGTGGAGGGCCTGGAGAATGCTGCCACAGGCAGGAGCCCTGACACTTCCCTGTGACACTGGGTGTGGCTGCCTAACCTATTTAGGCTTCAGCCTTCACCTTCGTAAAATGGAGAGAATCTCACTGTCTTTCCCATCTTACTTAGGAGGTGTGATGAGAAATGATATCATATAAGAAGAAGTGCTTGGGATCCAAGAAATTGGGTCCAATTGGGTGACAAGGCAGAGACCTTCAAAGGTCTCCCGGTCCACCCTGCCTCTGGGCACTTCTGTTCCTAAGCAGTTCAAATTACTCACCCTCTCCAATATTATCCCTCCTTGAAGAGTTAGCAAGTCCTGCCCCATGCCTGATGCGCAGCTCCAGGCCTGGCCCCTGACTCCCGAGGGAGCAGAGGGAGCCAGTGTGTTTGTTCTCACACCCACCCCCTCCCTCTCCCACAGCTGCTGTTCCTGACCGGCCTCTCCCTCATCATCGGCCTGAGGAAGACGTTTTCCTTCTTCTTCCAGAGGCACAAGCTCAAGGGGACCAGCTTCTTCCTGGGGGGCGTGGTCATTGTGCTCCTGCGCTGGCCCCTCCTGGGCATGCTCCTGGAAACCTATGGCTTCTTTAACCTCTTCAAGTGAGTGCAGGTCCCCTTCCCCTGGATGGGCCCACCAGGGCCCCTGAACGGCTGAGATCAGGTTTGGGCAGCGTGACCAGCAGTGCATACAGAAGCTGGACTTTATCCTGCAAGAGACGGGAGCCTCGGAAGGGTTGAAAATGGGGAGGAGCATCAGGTGGATACCAACCGTAGGCTGAAGGATAAGTTGGGGGAATCAGCCCATCCATCAGTAAGCACGGAGCACCTGCTGTGTACCCATCACTGTGCCTGTCACCAGGGAGGAGACACAGGACCTGCCCTCAAGTCTAGCAATCCAGGTAGGGAGGAAGGGCAGTGAACTAAAATCTACTAAGCCCCTCACAAGCACCAAGCATGCTCACAAGCATCCTCTCATTTTGTCATCTCCACAACCCATTGTAGGACTGTTCTCTACTTGCAGATAAGGAAACCAATGCTCAGAGAGGCTGCCCCTGCCCGAGCTCTCACAAGTAGTATGCAAAGGATCTGAACTTGACCCAGGTGTCTCTGGCTCATGTTCCCATATCCCTCGGCCCGTCCAGTGTCAGTCTGGGCCTGGTGAAAGACACGGCGGAACTCAGTGAAGGTGTATGGCCTCCATCAGGGCCAGGGAGGTGTCCCAGAGGAAGCAGGACCTGAGACAGGCCTTGAGTGGTGGGTAGGGTCTCAGAGAAGACTGAAGGGTCCTTAAGAAGAAGAAAGAAAAGGATACTGAGGAAGACCATCTCTGGGGCACTGTGGAGAGAACAGGGGTGGGATGGGGATGATGTGGGCTAGAAGAATCATGGCTTATGGACTCATGGGAAGGAGCTGTGGACCAGGAACCCTAGGCTAATCAGAACCATCAGCTTGCTCAGTGTAGCCTTGAAAACACCTGATCGGCCCGATGCCCTAGACTTCAGAGACATCATGTAGTGTGGTTGCAGGAAATGAAATTCTCTCACATGTGTTCTGCCATCCATTATTTTTCAACGATGTCATTATTCAAACAGTCATTCATTCAAATAGTCAGGTATATAAAAAGTACCTACTACGTGCCAAATACAGGGCTAGGTGTGGGGATATGGCACTAAACGAGGAGAAACTTCCTGCGGAGCTTGCAATTTAGTGAGGAAGACTAACTCTGACACTAGTTACCATTTATTGAAGACTTGGAAGTGTGAGTGGGGCCACTGCAGACTCAGTAGTTCTAACCAAAAGTAAACCTTGAGAAAGACACCTTGCAGCAGCATTGAAGGGGCAAAAAACCCCCACAAAACTCAGAGCTATAAGAGACCTCAGAGACACAAGCGAACCTCAGGGACCTGAGGCCCAAGGAAAGGAAGTAGCTCAGCCAGAATTCAGATTTCTGCTTCCCTTCCCACACCACCAACCTCCGTGCCTCCAAGCCCTTTGGGGGATCACCCATCCATGCCAGGGGGTGTGTGGTAAGAATGGGGCACCGAGGCGTGGGGGAGAATAAAGTGAGCACAGCCTCCAATAGCGATCCTTGCCTGGAGCCCAGGAAACCTGCGGCAGGCGGTACACACCCAGTCTAGGGAGGAGAAGACAGTAACAATAATAAAAATAAACATTTCCCAAGCATTTCTTTGTGGAAGGCCCTATGATGTAGATACTATTATTATTAACCCCATTTTACAGGTGGAAATAGATTCAGAGAAGTGAAGAAATTTGCCTAAGTTTATACAGCGCCAGTGAGTGGTAGAGCCAAGATTTGAACCCAGGGAGTCTGACCTCAGGGCCTTCATTCTTAACTACTCCACTTGGCTGCCTCTCAAAAAACAGGGCTGCAGAACCACGCCCGCCCCCAGTGCCCAGGGGCCCATTCTCTTGGGAGCCAAGGCTGGAGCCTTTGGGGGGACCTCAGCCTCGCTGCCCTCATCCTCCCCTCTGGGGCCATCACTGACCACTCCCTCCGCCTCTCTGCTCCTAGGGGCTTTTTCTCTGTCGCCTTTGGCTTCTTGGGCAATATCTCCAACATCCCCTTCCTGAGCGTGGTAAGTGGATTATGCGTGTGGCTTGGTGGCGGTGCCTTGGGGTGGGGGAAGCGCACGGACTTAGTAAAACAGCTGCCCCAGGTGCAGTGGACACCTCCCCATCTCCCCTCAAAGCCCCTTCCCCAGGTGGGCCAGCCTCAGCTCCTCTTCCCCTCCCTGTACCTTCTCCATTTGACAACAGCAGATGAGATGAGGGGTGTGAGCAGTTGTGCCAAAGGTGTGGGTGTAGAGAACGGTGTTTGTCAGTAGCTCCCTATTAGAGCCAAAGAAACGGAGCCTTAGGGAGTCTAGGTGACCCAGCCAGAAAGTGCCAGACTTCTGGAGAGCGGGCTGAGTCTGGGCCCCAGGCAGAGAGAGGATGTGTGACAGCCAGTGACAACAGGAAAAGCAGGTGGCAGATTCTGTCCTCTCCTTGGGGCAGGCATGGGGCAGTGGTCCCTAGCCCCTGCCCCTCCCTTTCTCTGAAGCACCTGACAGAATACAAGCTCTCTGAGAAGCCCAGAGAGGCTCTAAGCCAGCACCTTGACATGCCTGCCCCCAGACACACCCCCGCTGTCCCCTCTCCATATCTGCGCCTGGCACTGCTCCCAGCTCTCAAGGCCAGCTTCGTAATAACCTAGATATTGAGTCTGCTCTGCACTCTTTGTCTGGAGTAATGATTCTTGGCTCCCACAGCTGTTCCAGAGGCTTCAAGGCACCAGCTCAATGGTCTGAAGAGCAGAGATAAGCTGCTTGGACTTGGATCATTGGTTGAGGGGGCTGGAAAGGAAATGGGGGCCACCCCCTCAGGCCCCCACCCCGCAATGACTCATCTCCCCATCATACCCGGACCTCTCCAAGTCCAGAAGGAAGGATGGAGCCGAGTGACTGACCTCAAATCCCCAAGTCAACGCAAGAAGCTGTCAGGACTGTTGGAAGCAGGGACCCGGGTCCCTCCCATGGAGATTGAATGGGATCACACCCCACCCTGTATTTATCAGAGGAAAAGCAAAGATTAAATCCCCAAGCTGTAAATGTGCCTGAGACTCAAAGTCAGTGTCTCTAGCCCATTAAGTCCATTCTCTGACTCAGGGCAGGCCCACACACATGGCAAGAAGCAGGCCTGCTCTCATGACCTATCATTCTTACCCTCGTGTTTACTAGTCCTAATGAGTGAGATAATATGTTTGCAAGCCCCTGTTAGCAGGAGGTATTAAACAAGTGATGGGTATTAATCCCCATCATGGTGGGAAGTGCTTCTCAACCATTAATTAGGTGGATGTCTGCACAGCTCACTCACCAGGTAGCCTCTGCTGAGGTAGAGACATAGCCCTTACCTTCCAAGGGCCCCAGTCTCTGTCCTGGGAAGCACTTCATTGAAGGGTAAAGCGCATCCTTGCAGGCCCAAGAAAGAGACAGGAGTCCCCCGCAATGCGTACATTTAGTAAGTCTCTGTGAGGGCCCCTGTGTCTGTACGGAGCAAAGGATCGGGTGCTGAGGGTGCAAAGGGAAGCAGACCTGCCCCACTTCAAAGCAAAGCTCACAGCAATTCCAAAACGGTGTGATCGAGGTGCCACAGGACATGACTGTGGGGCTCCAGAAGCAGCACCTCCGGACACACTGCAGCTGGAAGGCACTCCTCCAAGTTCCCTTAGTGCTTCCCAGGTACGCCCACCTTCTAGAGCTGCAAAGGTGCTGCTTTCTTAGCCAGCTGCTCACATACCTGTCCCGCCCATTGGACCATGGCATGTTCATCTCCAACCCTGTGCTGAGCACATGCTCAGGAATTGCTTGGGGAAAGAAGGGAGGAAGAAAGGAAGAAAAAAAAAAGAGACAATCCCCCCACCCAGTCCCAGATCCCAGATCCCAGCCCAGGAGCCGCCTTCTGGTCTGAGACCCCAACTGAGCTGCCAGAGCCGGGAGCACACGGGGAGCAAGGAGCCCCCGGGGCAGACTGTGCCACCTCCTCCCCCTTCCTCCCCTGCATCCTGCTCACTTGTCTGGAGGGGGAACATTGCACGCCGACACTCCGTCCCCCAAACAGTCCATTTCCATGTTGTTTGGGGCAGAATGGGTCTTGGAGTGGGTCTGGGGAGAAGCGGTGAGAAGGCTGGAAAGAACTAGTGGCAATCAGAAAGCCAGCCTTGGAAGGCTTCTGGAGGGGCAGGAAAAGGCTGATGTCAGTCATGAGAACCAGGAGGCGGGAGTCAGCCGTCATCGGCTCGGAGCGCTGTGCTCTCTGAGGGGGTCTGAGGAGGAGGGAGGGGGAGGCAGAGGTGCGCCTATGCCTGGAGACGTCACCATGGGCTTTATAAAAGGGACGTGACCAGGGAGCTGGTGACAGCGAGCCCAGGAGCCCATCTCCCCTCCCTCCAGGTGTTCACTCACCCAAGCAGTGTCATCACCTCGGAGACCTCTCAGGACGGAGCCAAGGCAAGGTAGGTGCGCTGCAGCACCCACACCAGGGGAGGGGTCTGGCCGGACACAGGGAGGCTCCCAAGCTGGGAGCAGGAATTCAGTTCCAAGACTGACAGAGGGGTCCCAGGCAGGCCAAGGGGGTGCCGATCTTCCCTGATTACTCGGCTGGCCAGATTATTCTGGGACGTCTGGGTAAATAACGTTGACTTGCACTTTATGAAACCAGGACCTTGGGGATTCTTTTCTGTAGAAAGAATGAGTACAGTGAATGAACTCTCTGGCTGGGATGAGAGGCCACAGAAGCTTTTGGAGGGAGCTGGGGAACTCCTGGGGCTCACAGGCTCAATAGGACTCCTCTGGGCAGTTCCCTGATGTGTGGATGGCAAACACAGACCTAAACAAAGAGCCCCTGTGTACCCTGCCAGCCCTGGCACTAAGAGATGGGATCACCCCAGAAGGGAGCTGCCCCACCCCAAAAGCTTTCCAACCAAGCCTGGAATTCCTGTTACTCTCTAGGTACAAAACCCCTGGGACAGGGAGACCACAAAAATGCCCACAGCAGGGCAGCCACTAGTGGCCCCTTGGAAGCTGATGGTTCTTTTCCAAACAACTCAATTCTACCACATGTGTTAAAAGCCCCTGTGCTGGGCAGTGAACCAAGAGTTGGGGGAGGGGTATAGGTGTGTGTTGGGGACAGGTAGTGGGGGAAAACCAAAGTTCTCATGGTAAGTGCCACCTATGATGGGATGGGGAGGATGCAATACGGGTGAGAGGAGCATAAAGAAGGAACGCTACCTTCTAACCATACAGCCTGCCCTCTGCCCCCTTCCTCACTCACCGTCCTGCTTCTGAAGAGCAGCCTGAATGCTCCATCTGAAACGCTAATCTACACACATTCCCCTCTGGCTCACACCGCTCCGGGATGAAGCCCCTGGTGGCCCCTTCCCCAGCCTCATCACTCACTCTCTCTCCAGCAAAGTTTCACCCTCCTGGCAGGCTGGAGGGCCTGCACTTCCCTCCACACCCAGCTTCAGCTCCCTTGCTGGGACTGCCTTCAGTGCTCAGAAACTCAGCTCAGGCGCCACCCCCTGCAGAAAACCTGCCTGGACCCTCCAGATCAGGCTCCCATGGGCTCTGACACACCACCAGGCCTCCCCACCCACCCTCTACTCACGTGCCCCCAGCCTATCATTTACCATGTTATTTTGAGATGATTCTGATTACGACTCAATTTCTTGTGCTAGATCTCAGGGGAGGGCCTGGGGGAAGCAACCCCGTGTCTTAGCACACCTGTGCACCCATAGCACCAACCAGGTGCTGCGATCAGGAATGATTTCTGAACTAACCTGGACCCTGTGCATCCATGGTCTGAAGCCACAAAAGAAATGGTTTTACACTGTTCTCTCTAGTGGACTGATCCTCTCTCTACTCCATGCCCCGCCCCAGGCCTTTAAGGCAGGTGCAGAAAGCCATGGTCTGGGTTTCAGGGTGTCACAGAGTCAAAGTCTGCAAGGATAAGTGACCACCTGAGGGGACAGTCTGTGGCCAGTCTGACTCAATGCTCTTATTTTATACACGGAGCAATAAGGTCTAGAGATGGGAGGTGACTTGCTCTTGTCTCACAGGGAGGGAGGGTGGAGTTGTAGCTAGATTTGAGTCCTCCTGATGCCACTCTTACTCTACCGCATGCCTGCGTCCTGGTGGGAGCAGGGAGAGGAGAGGGGAGTGGGGGCAACAACAGAGGGATGGATGGGGCTGAGCCACCGTTAGGAGCTGATGGGCACAAATGATAGTCCGCCTGCCCTGCCCACTTACCCCTCGACCACAGAGGGAGGCTCGAGCCTTTAAATCTGGCACCCACTCCCTCTGCTCAGCCTGCAGTGTTGCCTGGCTCTCCACCAATTTGTCTTTAATCACGTTTGGACAGTCTCAAAGTGCCTGATGATTTTTCAAAGAGAAATCAGACTTGGGAGCTGGAAGAACTGGGGGGGGTGGGGATGAGAGGGGAAGGGGGATGAAGAGGGGGTCAGAGTACACAGCTCCCACCTCAACAGCCAAAATCATGAAGTCAATTAAATTCATATCCTCTCACAGACCACAGGGAATAGAATATGGAGACAGTGACCTGATAAATCAGGGAAAGTTTTTTTCTCTTTCCTGAATTACAGGCAATAAGACAATTTAATGATGGTTTTCAAGGCTATGAAGGGTTATGAGAGGGAGCAAAATGATTGCCTCTTTCTTCCTTTTTCTTGAAAAAGGAAAGGAATTAAGTTCCCATTACAGCAGGAGGGAACTGGGCCAGGTTCGGGAAGGCACATTCTAGCGGGGAAAGTGGAGCACAGAAAGTTGTCATTTATGCAGAGCCCAGCATGGAAGGAAGAAGCGCCTGCTCCCAGGCTCCAGAGAGCAGGTTGGGAGCTCGGCGTCCTCCATTCAGTGGAACTCCTTGCCCCACTTCACTTCACCTTTCCCTGCTCACTGCCACACTGCATCTCATTCCTTGTTTCTCCAACATTCCTCTCAAGCAAACCTGAGATTCAGAATCCTGGCCATTTTCCAACCCAAGCAGTCCTGCCCCTTCCACTGATATGAATCCTTCCTCCCTCCCTCCCTTCCTTCTTTCCTTCTCTCCTTCCTTCCTAACCTTACTGGCCTCACCTGCAGGAAGCCCTCCCTTATGATCCTCACCTAGCATGAGTTCAGCTTGGACTATACGGTGCAAGTGGTCTCGGTCCCATTTCCATGCTGTGTCTGTTCAGCCTCATCCCTCCACTGGGGGCCTCCAAGGGCAGGGGCTGTCTCCTCCCTTCCAGGGGTCCCACTGCACACTGGGATCTGCCCCACCACCCAGCCCAGAGGGCGTGCCTAACCTAGTCCCTCCTCCCTCTCTCTGTCTTGGTCTCAGGGCACGTCCAGGACCAGAATGAACTCACTGGTTTCTTGGCAGCTGATGCTTTTCCTTTGTGCCGTCTCCTTCAGGGAGACCTTAGAAAAGGCGGCGCCCATGGAGAATCCTAGAGCCACAGGTATGTGTTGTCTGGGAAGGAGGGTGGGAGGGAGCAAGTTAGTTGTCGCAAAATGAGAGTTGCCATATTTTTCAGATATGGCTAGTCTCTTGACGTGAATTTAAAGCTGCATTTAATGGAAACCTAAGACTGATACATGCAATTCACTAACTTTGCAAGCAAGGAATGTCTTGCCACTGTTACGGACATCAGGAGGCTCACCCAGGTTCAGGTGCTTGTTAACCACCGAGCTCCTGCATGGTTTTCTCTCTGCTCTCCGCCAACCACCTCTCTGTGCAGATCTGCTAGGAAGGAATTTACTATGCAAGTTTGTCTTATCAGTGACCTCAGTTCCTTTATGGGAAATTTGAAAAAAAAAAAAATAATAACCTACACAAAAGGACAGATCCTTAATATCTGTCAACATTATGAGTTCATTGTGAAACTGATGACCTGGAGAAACTGAGGCCCAAAGAGGTAAAGAAACGTTCCCAAAGTCACTCAATCCAATGCTGCAGAAACCCAGCAGGCACTGAGCTACCCAAGAGTGCCCTCTACAGGGCACGAGCTAGGACGGTGCTCATCCCCAAGTCAGGAGGGGGGTTTAACACTGCTGGGTGGTCAGCTTGGCCTCTGGGGACCTCAGTTCCTCTAGCTATGGAACTTGCAGCATTCTCTCTATACACAAGATATCATTGTGCCCATAAGCTATCCCAAAGCAAAGAGAACATGGCCCTGGGTGTCCTTTGCCAAGTGTGTCTTCTCTCCTGGGATCGAGTGTTCTTTCTGGGTGAGGGAGGATCCCCCAGAGAATAACATCATCACTGCCCTGGGGACATTGAGCTCTTGGCTCTTTTTGGCAAAAGCTTTTAGGTGATGCTAAAAACAATAGCCTAAGCAGTGATCCTACTGCTGGGATGGTGGCTGTATCTAGAAAGGAAGTCATCGTCCCTCCCATCTCAGCCAGGCCCAGGGCCCTCCTAGGAAGATTATAACTTATTCTGGACCATGCCCACTCTTCTCCAGAGTATGCCACGGCATTGAAGAGCAGGGCTCAAAGCCAACTACCCTCCACCCAACACACACCCACTCACACCCCAGACCTCATTTCCACTCATCTCCTGCCACAATTCGCTGGGGTCATTGTCTGCTGAGAGCTAGTTGCACTACTTTACTGCTAAAAAGTATAGTGCACTTAATGAGCCTTGCATGTGAAGTGCCTTCCAAATTAGCCTCATTAACCCTCAGTATGAAGGGGAAAGATTATACCTGGAGTGGGGGAGGTGAGCTGGTCGAGGTGACCCAGATAATTTCCCTTCTTTGTTGAAGTCCTTATATAGCCTTTTAGGGTTCACACTTGTTGGGCGTGTGCAGGCACAATGGTCTTAGCTTCACTTTCTTCATTTCTGTAACTACAAGCTTTTCATTAGCTTTTATATATTTAACAAGCATTTTTGAGGCCCTAGTATGTGCAAGGCACTGTTTTCAAGACTCTGAGAGGCTCAGAGATGAATGAACATGGCCCTAACCGCCCCAAGGAGCTCTGTCTAGTGGGAGCCTGATGCAGGGGCGGGCCAGCCAGAGAGCCACGAAGAGGAGCAAAGCTGGGTGTCCAGCAAATACTTGAGTTTTCTTTATTTCCAAGCTCTACCCTGCTTGCTTCCTAAAAACAAAAAAAAAGTAATTCAATATAAAAGACATTCAAGACAATTCTGTAAAACATTTGAAATCAAAGCTATGTTGAAGGAAAGAGGAGCAAATGGTCACACCACCCAAGCTAAGAGGCTGCTGAGCTTTGAGCTCTGAGCTTCCTAGGGGTCAAGGAACAAAAGATAAGCAGAGGATGGGGATGTGAGTAGGTGTTCCAAAGCCGTCTTTCCCGGGCCCCGGCCTCACGTCCGCCTCTCCCTGTGGCTCTGTCCTAGGCCCGCGGCTCAGACCCCCGGCGCTTCTGGCCTCCGGGGCGCAGAGCCCGCGGTGCGCGGAGAGGAAGCCCGCCGCTGCCGGGCCGAGCCCTCGGGGGGCCTCGCTGTGCCCTCCTCCCGAGAGCTCCGCTGGGCCCCAGCTGCCGGGCCTGTGCGCCCCCCGCAGTCGCCTGATCCCCGCCCCGCGCGGTGGCGTGCTGGTGCAGCGGGAGAAGGACCTGTCCGCCTACAACTGGAACTCCTTCGGCCTACGTTACGGAAAGCGGCAGGCGGCGCCGCCCGGCAGCCGCGGCCGAGGCGCCGGGCAGGGCTGAGCGCGGAGGTGCGGCCTTAGACCTTCCAATCCCGGACGCGGATCCGAGCGTGGCTCCGGGCCGGGGCTGGGGGCGGGGCAGTGGGAGGGGCCTGCAGCTTGTTTCCTGAAGCAATAAAGGAAATGCTGCCGTCTCACCCGCTGGTGATTTGTGGCTAATTTTTGCAAGCGGCGCGGATGAGATTGTTCCCCTTCTCTCTCGGCTGGATCCTTAGCTGGTTTTAAGATGGCTTTAGTGTTATCAAGGTCAATGATTTTCAAACTAGAGGTAAAGGACCAAGTTGTTTTTTCCCCCCATTCGGGGCAGATCGGTACTTTTAAACACACACACACACACACACACACACACACACACACACACACACACACACACACACACACACACACACACACACTGAATCTCTATAAGACTTTTAAAAATAACTAAAAAGAAGCCCAAATTGGATGCTGCTTGGGTGGTGTTACAGCAATATCAAATAGCTATAAAAATTTCTGAAGATGTTCTCTTAATTCCTAGACCTATGTCACTGCAGATGGGTAACCAACATTTTTCAGAGGGCCATGAGCCGACACCCACACTTTGAGTAGCACTGATCTAGGGCAGGGGAAGGCAGATGGCTTAAGTACCTTCCCCTTTCCCAGGGAAGTTTTTAGCCAGTCTGACAGCCTGATCTGGAAGATGATGCCAACCATTGCCCCATCCACTGAGGTTTAAATAACACCTTAGTTCCCCAGTCAGACCTCCACTGGGGTGCTTGGCCACAACCACAATGAAGCCCCACTCCATGCGCAAGGAGTGTCAGCAGTGCACTGGGCCATCTATCTGCCAACCCCCACCCCCCGTCCCGGAAACCCTGGATGGGTCCAGTGCTTTATGTTCATCACTTCTCTACATCCTTTGAACCACCCAGGGGGCTGAGCATGTATCAACCCCATTTTCACAAGTGAGAATCCTGAGGTTCAGAAAGATAAATATCTCACTCAAGGCACACAGCCAATGAGTGGCAAGCCATTTCAGGCTCCTGGCTTCCCCATTGCACTGTCACACCTCTCTGATGTGGCAGGGTTTCCATCTGAGTCAGCTGTGGTGAACATCAGGAATGGTCAATCTGCCTTGTGGGGACATTCCTGGGGGCCCCCAATAGCTGGGGAGTTTAAACTGCTGTAGGAAGGAGTAGAGCTTGTCAGTTGGGAAACTCCAGGAAATCTAGGCTTCTAAGTCCACAAGAAAACCCAGCCCTATTTGACAGCCTCACGCTACGCGTACCCTGCTTGGTTTTGGCTGCGCTGGCTCTTCGTTGCAGCACGGGCTTCTCTCTAGTTGCAGCGCACGTGCTTAGTTGCCCTGCGGCATTGGGAACTTAGTTCCCCAACCAGGGATCGAACCCATGTCCCCTGCATTGGAAGACAGATTATTAGCCCCTGGACCATCAGGGAAGTCCCTACCTTGCTTGGTTTAGAATGGAAATGTTCTTTCCTAGAAGGATTGTGTGGTCCACCACCACTCCATGAAACACCAGTGTTCCACCCATTACAGAAACCAGGACTCCATAGAATGGAGGCAGAATCTTGTTGCTATGGCAATGAGATAGGCTGCTATGGGAACACGACAACCTGCCCTACCCCCATCTCTACTCTGAAACCGTCCTCCAGGATCTCTCAAATTATTGATACTGCTGTGAGCTCATGTCCTAGCATGCATGACAGGGTGATGCTGTTGATATTTCATCCCCCAAACGGCCTGGGGTGTGTCTCTGTACCTCTGGGAGAGGAATCATAAACTCAACAGCTATTCTGTTAAGTGAGTTATTCTCCTATTCCCTGGACCAAACCTTTCTCTGATGAAGTCTATGCGTAGGAAGAAGCTAATGGATCTCTAAAATCTGCTCTTAGCCAACCTAATTTTACAAAATTTCCTGTGATCCCCCCTAACTTCTCCTCGTGACCTCAAGTTTAGGCAGATAGAAGGCAGGGGTGTGTGTGTGTGTATGTTGCTTCAGGGGCAGGAGAGTGAAATGTGTTCTCTGGTATAAGAAGCAGGCCTGTGTGTGAGAAGGTATGTGTAAGAAGAGTAAATGTAAGAAACATACATGTGTCTGTGTGATGCTGTGTGTGGTGTGGCCCCTCTAACTACATTTCAGGCCTTACTAGCTCCCACTGCAACCCAAGTGCTCTCCAGGATCTATGTTCAGCTGCTTCAGTGGGTAGCAGGAGAAGAGCTGGATCCACCTGTCCTGGTCTTCTTGCCCAGGACTGTGCCTGTGAGACTCCAGGCTTTGCAGTTCTTGGCCCCATATGCTGTGAAGGGATGGGGATCTCCATGGGATGAAGGGATTTTTTTGGTTTCATGAGGCTCCCAGCCTGACCCTGAACTGATTGGAGGGAAGGTACAGGCTGTGAGGGGCCCCAGGGACTCCCATCTACCTCCCAAGACTTCTGGGTGGGCTCAGAGAGCTAGGGCACCAGAGCCCAAAGACTTGGAGGTAGGGCTGCCTAGGGGCTCTCAAACCCTCTCCTTCCTGAGAACTCTAGACAGTCCCCAAGGGGCAAGAAACCAGGAGGACCTGGGCATCCTTCCCTGGGAAATGGGAGGTAAGAGCATCTCTTTCCATATTCCTTTCCTTTTGGTAAGTCTGTTGCACTAGTAGGGAAGTGGTCTCATGCCCCTAAGCAAAGGAATATGGGGGGCGGGGGTGGGAGGGATGCAGGGGGATTTATGCCTCTAGTATCACTAGTAATATATTAACAAGCAATTTTTTAGTCCTGTAGTGTGCCAAGCACAGGGCTACTCCATTTCAACCTCACAACAACTGCAAGAGGTGGGCAGTATTCTTGGAGAAGTCAAGTAGTGTGCCCAAGGTTGGCTGGCAAGTTAGAGAGCCCAGAGTGAGACTCTCACATTCTAATTCCAAGTATCATAATCTTCCTATACACTACAGTCTTTCCTTTTTCTCTGGCCCTGCTGTGTGGCAGAGCCAACCCTCTTCCTGAATGATTTGTCTTGGGTAGCAGGTCTCTGGCAGCCAATGTAACTCTATCCCGATGCCTCTCCAACTTCTTTAATGACAACACAGGTGAGGTTACCAATCCCCAGAGCAGGTCTCCTCCCCTCAAACCTCCTGTTTGGGGTCAGGCATCTGACTTTTGCCCCTGTCTGTCTCCTTTCTCTGGAAGCAGCTTCCCCAGGTCCAGACTTGGTCATAGGGAGGCAGAAGATGTCAAGTCCCAGGGGAGTTAGTATGCCCTTCCTCGCCCTTCTTCCATTTTAAAACATCAGAGCCCAACAGGCTTCCATACTCAGCTCAGAGCAGGGAGCCTGGAGGCCAGCAGGACTGGTTTTGGTTGTTGGGAAAGCCAGAGCAGAACAAAGAGCCCCCAGTTTCATCCTCTTCGTGGGTTTTGCTTACCTATATTTTCTCTATTATCTGTCCAATAGAGTCTTAACAGCAGTCTCATCTGCATGTTACCTTCACAAAACGTTTAAAGGTACCACTTTTGACACATTCATGTCTGCTCACACCCTAAGCCCCCTAAAAGATAGCAAAGGAACAAGAAAGGAATAAACTCCCAAGGACAAAGAGAAGGGAAAGGAAACCACAGCAGATGAGAAATGACAACCAGATATTGAAGATGGAAATTAGATGGAGGGCTTGGCAGAATGAAGGAAGCTACAACCTCAAAGCCAGCAAAAAGGTCTACTGAAGGGCCATAACTGATTCACCCCGAGGACCAAGTCTCGGTACTTGGAGCTACCTGGGACAATTTCTAGACTGAAAACAGGGGACTGGCTGGAAATCTCTACATGGAGAAGTTAGACTTCCTGAGTCCCCTATCTCCAGCTAACACAGCCGGCTGCCCTGCTCCCCCATGAGGAAGAAGCTAGGGGCTTTCTCTCTCGAGGATTCAGTAGAGACCTCTAGTCAGGGGGTCACAAGCACAATGAGGGTGGGGATAAAGAGAGTGTCTGAAAAGAGGGAAAAAAGAGAGTGGACTGTGTGAAAGTCTGCCTGGGTGAGCCCTTTCCCAGTTTCTTCCCAGAATGCAGGGCACAAGGACCACCTCCCCAAATGGGAGAGAGAAAGCCCCAAAGAAAAGACCGACAGATACTGACATTGAAGGGTACCTACCTTTGTCCGTTTGGGCTGCTTTAACTAAGTACCACATACTGGGTGGCTTATAAACAACAGAAATTTATTTCTCACAGTTCTGGAGGCTGGGAAGTCCAAAATCAAGGGACCCCGGATTCAGTGCCTGGTGAGGGCCCGCTTTCTGGTTCATAGATGGCTATGCTTTTGTTGTTTCCTCACATGACAGAAAGGAGCAGGGAGCTCTCAGGGGTCTCTTTTATATGGGCTACTAATCCTATCCATGAGGGCTCCACCCTCATGACCTAATCACCCATGAAGGCCCCCCACTTCCTAATATCATCACATGGAAGGTTAGGGTTTCAGCATATGATTTTGGGGGGCACAAACATTCAGTCTATGGCAGTGCTCCAGGGAAAATCTGCTCAAAGCCCCCATCTAGAGTGGGGTACACCAGCTGTGAGCCTTGCCCCTGCACACCGAGTTTCTAGGCCCCTCCACCTGTCTGTCTTAACCCTGAATGGAGAGCCAAGTTGTCCCAGGAGCTTGAATAAAACCTCTAGTTTGGAAGAGAAGACCAAAGCAAACAACACAGAGAAACCAGAGACACCATGAAAAAAATTAGTCTGTAATTAATATCCTCAGAGGGCATAAGAGAAAATTTTGCACTCATAAAACAAGTATTGGATGCAATAAACATAGGAATAATCAAAGAGTAAGAAAGGGCCTTCAGAGGTTAAAATTACAGGAGGATATATTTTTTTTAAGAAATAAAAGAGTTGGAACGTCAAGTTAAAGAAATCTCATAGAAGGTAGAACAACAACAAAAAAAATCAGGAGATAAAATATAAGAAACTTAGAAAACAAACAGAAGTTGCAATATCCTACTAATATGAGTTCCAGAAGAGAGAAAAAGAGAAAATGGAAGGGAAGAAATGACCAAAGAATTAATGCAGGACGATTTCCCAGAACGGAAGGACACGAATTGCCAGGTTGAGGGCATCCATTGAGTGGATGAAGCACATGAATGGAAAAAGACCCATGGCAGGGGTAAGGAAAGGTGGTGAAACCCACTAGAGATCAAACCATAGAAGAGTCTGGAATCAGAGTTGCACCAGACTTGTTAAATTCAGAAGATATTGGAAAAACAACTTCTAATTTCAGAGGGGAAATAAGTTTCAACCTAGCATTCTATTCACACCCAAACTCTAAAGAGTAAGGGTTGAATGGAAACATTTCTAGACCTGCCAGGACTCGAAGTGTTTGCTTCTCCTGCACCCTTTCTCAGCAAGCTTTGGAACACATCTTCCACTTAAATACAAGTGTCACCTGAGAAAGAGGAAAACCCCAGAACCTGGACGTAGGAAGCCACAGAGGAGAGCAGCAAAGAGATCCCCCAGGAGCACCGAGCACTGAGCTCCTGGTGTGCAGGAGACCCAGGAGCACCGAGCCCCCAGGAGAAAATCCCACTGGTGCATTACCTGGGCATCACACCAGGCGAAAGGGGTTGTGGAGCAGCTGGGCACAGAAAAACAAGGAGTGGGAAAGGGGCGGGAGCAATGATGAACTTAATGAAAAGCAAAAAATTACACAAGGAAATGTCATTGTAATGCACCATGAATGTTAATTTAATTATAATAATCTAAGTACTGGCTTTTGATTTTGCCAAAGTTGGAGGGACGGAGCATAAGAGAGAGAAATCCTTAATTACCATAAAAGAAGAAGAAATAATGAATAAAATTGAAAAATTCAGAAATGGCAGTTTAAGCATAACCTTTAGGAATATGGACAACCATCAGTAGCAAAATTGCTGAGAGAGTTGAAAGGCGTTGCCTCTGTAGAGCAGGACTGGAGATGCTGGTTATCCTTAAAAGCCTCTGAGTTCTACTGGATTTTAAAACTAGAGTATTTATATACGTCAATCCCAATCTCCCAGTTCATCACACCACCACCACATATATACACGAATATGTATAAAATGGATAACTAATAAGAACCTGCTGTATAAAAAAAATAAATAAAATAAAATTCAAAAAGAAAACCCTGAGAGTATTTATTTTTCTGATAAAAAAGGAAATCGAGAAGAAAGGAAGAAAGGGGTCCATTTTCTAGGAAATGTTCTCGGGATACCACCACTTCCCTATACTTCTGCTGGTGACACTCTAGCGCACAAACCACTAGCACCCTCGCATCAGAACCCCCACCCCTGCATCACCACCCCTCGCACAGCACAGACACACACATGCTCCACTGAGCTGCTCCACCGCTACCCCTCCTCTGGAAAAGGGACTTTCCAGTTTAAGCTTTGTTTGATGATGAAACAGACCACCAGTGCCATTTGGGGAAAAGCAGTTTATTATGTTTCTAGCTTTCATGCCTCAGGATACGGTGTCTGGTCCCACTACATTGGGTGCATCTCATTTCAGGAGTACCTCTTCGACCAAGCTCTCCCACCAAGCCCCCCGCCCCCTTGCCAATCCTGTCCTCCTCCCAGGCGCTTGTAGTTCCCAAGACCTGGGTGACCTGCCTTCAATTTTCCTGGGCCACCACTTGAGCAGGCCTCAGGTTGGGATCACCGCAACCCTGTGGCTGAATTCCTGTTCCTCCAAGGCCCTCAGAACAAACAGCTAAGGACACTTGGTTCCCTGCAGCTCCAAGGTGCTCCCAGTCCCAGCCCCAATGCCTTCCAAGTAATTATTCCCTCTCGAGGGTCCACCCACACAAGGCAGCCCTGGCTGGTTATTAAACTCTGTTCCGGGTCTGTTTTTTCCTCTCAAGGCCCCAGCTGCTCATCTCTGCAAGCTCAGTGCTCCCATCTGATTGAAAAATTCCTCCCAGGAAGCAGCTGGGCCCTCCGGGGTTGGGGAGTTAAGTGTGACATGGGGAGGAATACAGGTGAAGAAAAGACGTGTCCATTTTTATCTTTTCTCCTGCTTTCTCGTTTGCTTTTTATGAACAGAAGCAGTACCGGCCCAGAGATATTTAGCTCCCCAATTCCAAGCCTCAGTGAGTCTGACCTCTTTGCCACCTTCCCCAGGGCAGTGGCCATAGCAAGAGTTTTCCACTAAACTAATGCTGGTGGAAATAAATCCATGCTCCTTTCAAAGTAGCAGAAATCAGGCTCTTGGTACCACACAGCCTTCTCTCCCTCCACACTTCAGCTCCGTTGGTCCCTCCCAGTCTTGATCACAATCCCAAATCTCCTTGGGATGATTATCCTGGAGCAAAGTGGGATTTGGGGGCATTTTTAGAGAAACCCTGAGCACCACTTGCCTTCTGAGAGATTCCCAGAGCCCCATCACCCCTCTGAATGCCCCTGGCCCCCACTCTGCACACCCAGCGTGGGATCTGAAGAGAGAGGAGAGGACAGGACCCAGGCGGGATTTATGCTTCTCCGGACTGGTTCTCACGTCATGGGTCTGCCCCAGGGGAAAGGGCAGGTGCGGCCCAGCCCTTCCCTCTGCCTCCAGCTCCGCTTCCCCCGACCTCAGGTGACGCAGCCTGGGGCCTCGACGTGGGATCCTGGGGGGCTTCTGTGAGAAACACTGGACCCCTGGGCTGATGGGGCCTGCGAGATAACCTGGGAAGGGTCCCTACCCATGCGCCGTCCCTCCCACAGCCCAGGGCACTGGCAGGCCCAAGTTCAGAGGGAGATTCTCATGGAGTTCCACCCGCCTTCCAATCATCCTCACCCAACAGGGAAAACGGGGAGTAAAAGGCTGGGCCACCTGGCAGGGAGTCAGGACACATAGAATCCTAAAAAATACTGGAGCTGACTGTCCCAGGGTCGGAGGTGACCCCACGCAGGGCATTCGCTCTCACTGGGTAGTGCTGACTGCTCGACAGTTCTTCCTTAGAACGGAACTAAAACCGGATTCTTTCTCCCTGCCACCCTTTAAGGTCCTCAGCTCTGTACGATGAGGCTGTACAAACGGGTCTGACTCCAATTTCTGTGGAAGAACCTTCAAGGGCTTTATGATCCCTGGGGCTTCTCTCTCCCAGCTAAGCTTCTGCAGAGCTGCCCTCCACGAAGCTTCACGGCTTGATTTCAGGATCCCTGCTCATTCTGACTCCAGGCCACCGTCTTGCTGGGATGTGGTACCCACTGTCCGGTCTCAGGATCTGAGCCCCACAGGAGTTGAGGGGGTGGGCTGAGAGCAGCGTGTGAGAAGAGCAAGGAGCGGCTGCCCCTGCCAGCCTCTGAGCTGGAGTCATCAGGAGAGACAAGATACCATCGTTTCTGGGGCCTGCTACCCTCCCAGGGGCTGATTTCCTCTCCTCTGGTCCCTGCAACTCTGGTCTATAGTTTGACAGTTGTGTCTTTCCTGGGGAAGTTATTCACTCTTCTTATTCACACTTGTACCCACTGCTGGTCCCAGGGTCAGTGTGCTGCACCCACTGGCAGGAGACAGGGATGTGGGCAGGAAGGCCGTTTTTGGTTGGAGAGTGCCTGGGGCCCCAGAGGGCTTGGCCGGCTGTTGGGACCCCCAGCCCTGCCTTTGCCATAGAAGAGTCCTGAGTACTGACCTGAAATACAGGTGAGGGTCCTGCTGCACTGTGCCGGGCATCTAAACTGCAGTGAGGCCGGGGCTTTACAGAGCTCCCTCTCCCCCACAGAAAGCTCTGTGGGCTTGGCAGACTCAGCCACAGCCCAGCACCCCTCTCCTTCACATCCCATTGGCTCTGCCGGTCATCTGTGACACACACAGCCCCAGAGAGGGGCCCGGAGTCACAAGGCGAAGCGCTCAGCTTGTCCTTCCCTAAGTTCTCTGAAGCCTCAGCTTCCTGTCTGAGCAGTGGGGACGAGGGTCCCCACTTCACAGAGCTGTGCAGAAGGAATGGTGTTCGTTTCCGTCACCTTTGTAACTCCAGCATCTAGAAAAGTGTCTAATATATAAGAAATGCTCAGTGGATACTTGCTAATAAATGAAAGAGCACCGAGACCTACAGGGATGCTTAATAAATATTTATTCAATCTGACAAGACAGATGTTCCCACTTTGAGGGGTTCTTAAAAGTTCTCCCCTGCCCTCAGATGCTTCCCCCAATGCCAACCACAGGGCCTGAAAATTCTCCAGTGAGAGTTTATACCAAGAAACACCAAATTCTCCCATCACTTGGTAAGGGTGTTATAATTTCAGAGATCCAAATGCATTAATTAGACAACACGTTGGTAACAGAGATTAGCTCCTCTGGTTAAGTTCTTACTGCCCACAGTCGGTGCAGAGAGCAGTGCCCTGAATACACAGGACTTGGATACCAGACTGTCTACCCAGGAGGGTGCCCTGGGGCCACCCAGCATCTACTTCATCTTCCAGATTGGAGAACTGAAGCCCAGAGAGGGGAGGGGGTTCCCACGCCACACAGCAAGTTGGTGATAGAGTCAGAACTAGAAGCCAGGTCCCTGACAGCGATGCCAGGGCTCCTTGCACTGCTTATCACGGTTCACTGGGCACTCATCTGATGAGTACTAAGCACCACTCTGGGCGAGAGGCAGATATACACACACAGAAATAATTCCGAGACAGGACAGTTGAGGTCTGTGCTCTCACAGAAGGCTCGTGTCCGCACTGTGGGAGACCCCAGCAGAGACAGTCAATTCCAGGCTGAATCCGCGCCTGCTTCACGGAGGAGATAGTGATATTTGAAGTGGGCCCTAAGAGCGAGCAGGGAGAAGCCAGGAGAGGACATCCTAGGCTGAATAAATAGCACCCATCCTGGGATTTAGGGGCCAGGTGAGTGTGTGGTGAGCTGCCCCTGACTGCTTGTAAACTACAAGAAAAAGGGAAGGGGGCAGAGACAGAGCCCAGAAAGGAGTTAAGGCCAAGCAGAAGGAGGAGGAGGGGTTGGAAGACCAGCTGCCCCACCTCGCTCTTTGGCAGCAGCCCCCCCACACCCCCAGGGCTGCCCTTCCCTTCCACCAATACTCGGTCAACTGAGGATGGACACACGCCCCCTGCCCCCAGGTCCCTACTTCCAGAGGAAGGGCTGTGCTGCACTTTCCCATAAACAGCCACTGCCGACAGAGGCTTGGAGGGAGGCAGCATCGAGGCCCCTGGGTCTGGCTCTGTCAGGAAACAAGCCAGGAGGGGTCACCCATGTTCCAGATGGGAACACTGAGATGCAGCCTAGGAGAAGCTAGTCAGGGGCACAGCCAAGGTTAACCCAGAAGACAGAGCTACAAAGGCAAGGGGTGAGGGAGACTGGCTGAGGGACTGGAAACCTGGGTTCCATGCTTGTCCCAGCCCTGACCTTGTCCCCTAGCAGTGCTGTTTCTCATCAGCCTCTGTCTTCCCTGAGGGGTCACAGGGCCAGGCCGAGACAGGGCTACTGGCGTCACTGGGCACAGCCTTGCTTTCCCACAACCTTCCTTCCTCTGGCTCCCCTGCTCCGCGTCAGAAGCCTGATCACCCTTCACCCACTTAGCTCAGTCCCACGGAGGGATTTATTACTGGCTGCCCTGCCATCTGCCCCACGGTAATAAATTAGGGCAGAGCAGAATCGCAGCCATCCCAAGTGTGGAGCATACAAAAGGAGAAGGGCTCTTCAGTGGATCCCAGAGAGAGCTGGGACACAGGCAAAGCGTGGACCCAGGGGAAGCGTGGACCAGTGGAGCAGAATGCCTCGCTGGGGACTCCTGCTGGTGCTCTGGGGCTCCTGCACCTTCGGTCTCCCCGCAGACACTGGCGCCTTCAGACGGTAACTGGGAGAGAGGGTGGCAGGGGAGAAGGGATCCTCATTTTCCTAACACCTAGGCTTTCAGATATGTGATGTCACCCAGTCCTCACGACCAGCAGGGCAGCAAAGTTTATGGTTCCATTCAGAGAAGTCAGGTGACTCGCCCAATATCACACAGCCAGCAGTGGCACTAGTCAAGCCTGGAAGCAGTGTCTTTTGATCCCTGACCAGAGCTTTCACTTCCTGCATAGATCACCGTGCTAGGCAGTGGGGGCACCCAGAGATGATTGAGACATACTCCCTGCCCCTCAGGAGCTCACAGCCTAATTACTAAGAAGGGCGCAGTACGGTTAAGTCTACCAGGGAAGCAGCACAACATAGTGGTTAAATGCAAGGCTTCCAGGATTGGGTAGTCTTGGTTTAAATTCTGCTCCACTAGCAGAGCCAACTAGCTCTGGAACCACGAGCAAGACGTTGAACCTCTCCAGGTCTCAGTTTACCATTTTTAAAACACCTATTTTACAGAGCTGCTTTGAAGACTGAATGAGATATTGCATGTAAATCCCTCAGCCTGGTACAGGAATGCTGTAAAAACCCAGCTGTTATCATACTCCAGGGTGAATTATCACAAATGTTAAAAGAAAGGCTTAAGGCAGCCCGAAGGTGGGAGGAGAGAGACCTAACATCCATGTTTGGTTCCAGGCCCTGTGGGAACAAGCAATTCTTGAAGCCTGCAGAAGGGGAGAGGCAGGGGGGTGGGGGGCCTGTGGAGAAAGGGTTTCAGGTTGGGGAGTGCAGATGGGACCAGAAGACCTGAAGGTAAGAGGGCAGGTTTTAATAACAGTAATAGTTGCTAAGTCTGTAAAATGCTGAGGAATTCACAGGATCGTGTCCCATATCTCATCTCAAATCATCCTCCAAACAACTCAGCAGTCCCATTTTGCAGCTGGGGACACTGAGGCTCCCGGAGGTCACAAGTAAGAGGCTGAGCCTGGACACACACTGGGCCTTTGGTTTCCAAAGCTGGTTTCCCCTGCTCCAAGGCTCATGGAGAGTAGCTGCTGGGTTGGGGGCATGGTGTGAGAGAGCGGGGGGCTTCCCAGCAGCAGCGTGTGCCTGAGCGCGGCCCCACCCCCAGGATAAAGGCAGGGAAAGGTAGAAACATTCTCCCTTGTTCTCTTCAGAAAGAGAAGAAGAATGGAATTGGGCCAAGGTGAAGAGGGAGTCAGGCTTTCAAAACATACTTACAGGAATTTTGCTACCTGCCATGTGCAGGGCATGATGCAAGGCTCTTTGGGAGATCCAAACAGCAGACCCCATTCTCAAGGTGTGTCATTGCCTTTACGTACACAAGTGCCTTTTACTTACCGAGCAGTGGGCAGCTTGCTTAATCTGCAAAGTGCTTCTCCGTGGTAGGTACTACCATTCAGTCCATTGTTATAGAGGAGTTAATGGGGGCTCAGAAAAGGCCCAGAGAGGTTAGGTAAATTGCTCAGAATCGCGCTGGTAGGAAGGGATTCAAGCACGTCCCCACAACCACTATGCCCTCAGCACCAGGCAGCATGAGGCTGTGCAGTGCTGGCTGTGAGCACCCGGCGAAAACGGAGCAGGAGCCCAAGCAAAGGTGAGGCCACTGTGGAGGGAGTTCATGGGGCGAGCTTCCTGGGGACGGGGGTGCATGCTAGGCTTCGAAGGATGACCGTGCTGGGGTGTGGGGAGGGAAGGGGAAGGGGAGAAGGAAGGGACTTTCTAAAAGGAGAAAGGTAAAAGTAAAGGTCCAGAGAGGAGGTTGTTCATAGTAAATGGTGGAAAATGAGCCCTCCTTGGGGTCAAGCCTTCTCTGCCCCTCCATTTTCCCATCTGTAAAATTACCCAGCTCATGAGATGGCTGAGAATCAAAGAAGATCATAATTGTGAAAATACTTTGTTGAAGAGCAGACTATGTTATGAATTTGACAAGTCATTTCCGTTAAAATATTATACCGACAGGCATGAAAGTTGCCTTCATGTTTGTGGGCATAATGGGGTACACAGAATACACGGGGTGTGAGAAGGAAAGGATAGTGCAAGTACAGAAAAAGAAAGAGGGCTGCAACCCTGGGACCCCCCACCAACAGCTCAGGACATCCTCCAGCCTCTGGCACACAGCCTTCATGTCAGAGTCCAGGGGACCCTATATGGGAAACGGGGCCGATCACGCCGCTTTGAATGTCTGCTCCATCGCTTCTGAGGCACCTCACTCCTTATCATAAAGTGAGGATAACGACAGCCAGCTTGCAGAGTTGTCATGAGGGTTACGTGGGCGGGGTGGCGTGCACAGTGTTTGGCACTCATGTGGTGGCAGCTCAGTATGCTGTGAGTTTCCCAGGTCTAATTCTGCCTCCCAAAGGTGATAGGAAAGTGTCAGGACAAGAGGCCGAGGGACTGGCACTGAGGCTCCAGAAGGCACATCTTTCCAAGGACAGGCTGCACAGGCACTCTGGAGAAGCCCACCTCTTCCCCACCGCACCCAGTTCATTCCGTCCACTGCACCCCACAGTCCCGGCTGGGCGCCTGCCCGCAGCATCCCACAGCCCCCACAGGCCACTGAGGGTGTCTGCTGCCACCTGCAGGCCCCATGTGGCACTGCCCCCTCCTGCCCAGCCTTGAGAGGGGCACTCCCAGCCTTCACCTCCTTAGAGGGGAAGTCAGTGCTGTTTCCTCCTCTGTCTCCTGGCCTGCTGGAGTTCCTTGAAGGCAGTGATGATCTTTATATCTCTAGTATCCAGCACGGTGCAGGCACAGAGTAGGTGTTCAACCTGTGATTATGGAATGAATGAATGAACAAATGGCCTTGCAGTGATAAGGATCAAAATTAGACAACAGGAGGAGTTAGTTGAGGGTTATTTAATACCAGCGTAGGTGACCATGGAGGTTTGTAAATTCTCCTTTAGAGGCCTAAGGGCTCAAGAGTGATTCTTAGGTGCCTGGGCTAAGGTTAGGGGTAGTTGTATCAGAAGCTTCCGGAACTCTACCATTATTATGGGGCAGGACAGAGCCCTTCTACTTTTTCTTACTCCGTCATGGGCCAGGATCTTCCTCAAGAAAATGCCCTCCGTCTGGGAAAGCCTGAAGGAGCGAGGCGTGGACGTGGCCAGGCTGGGTGCTGAGTGGAGCCAGCTCACCAAGACACTCTCCTTTGGCAACCGCACCTCCCCTGTGGTGCTCACCAACTACCTGGATGTGAGTGCCCAGCTCGGTCCCTTGGCCCCCACCACCTCCCCTCTCCTTTTTCTCTTGGGCCTAAGGCTTTCTTTGCCCTTTTTGAGCACCTCACAAAATTCCCATTTCACAGCTGGAAAACCTGAGGCACAGAGGGCAGGAAGGAGCCCAGAGGCAGGGTCAGGTTTGGCACTCAGGAATCCAGGCTCTGGGCCCCAAGCCCAGGTGTCAGGGGTGGGCAGGAGGGGTGTATGACCTCAGATGCAGGTTTCTGTGACCAGGCTCAGTGCAGCTTGACTACTTACTGCATCAGTGGTTCCTTAAGGCTTGGGGCACCTTCCTGCTTCATTTGCAGTACTTTTATTTTGCCCTCTTGTCTCACCGAGACTCCCACTTCCTGGGAAGTCATAAGACAGTGCTAAGCCTCCCACCCCATCCTTGCTGGAAAATGGAAGCCCAGAGAGGCTGCATGATCTGCCTCATCTGGCCCCAAGTGCCAAAGGGGGTATCAGGCAAGACCCCAAGGCCCAAGGCTCCCTGAGCCCCTCAAGCCACCTCTTTCGTTTCATCCCTGCAGACCCAGTACTATGGCGAGATCGGCATTGGCACCCCACCACAGACCTTCAAAGTCATCTTTGACACGGGCTCAGCCAACCTCTGGGTGCCCTCCACCAAGTGCAGCCCTCTCTACACGGCCTGTGGTGAGACCCGGGACCTGGGGTGCCTCCTCAAAGCCCCTGCCCTGTCATGCTTGGGCAGTCCCACCTCACACCCAGTTAAATCCCTCCTGCTACCACTTGAGCTGCTTCCTCCCCGCCTCTGCTCCCACTGCCCCTGAGAAGAGAGAAGAAGAAAATGTCCCCCATTTTTCTTATATGGCCACCAAGGTAAAAAAAAAAAGCAGGCTCCAGGAGCCCCCAGCCCACCCAGAAAGCCATTTCTCACTCCTCCTGAGATTGGGAGAGGACTGAATTCTCAGACCCATTCCAGGCTCCTGGGCTTTGCCGTCCTTACCCTCAGTGAACTTACTGAATGCTTACCGTGACCAGAATCTTCTCCCCACCCTAGTGTTAGCAATTACTTTAAAATACTTCATTTGAGACAAAATTCTCAGAGATATGAGCACATTACAGGGGCCCAAGGTACACAGTCCTTGATTGATGAAACACATTTTCCAAGCCTCCAAGCTCAGGGCCACCCTGTCTCTGACCTCAGGCCTCAATACATGGGCCGTACCCAGCGCCTGCCCCCGAGCCCCCTGCCTGGGCCTCCCTTGGCCCTGAGCCTATGTCTCCCTGCCAGAGATTCACAGCCTCTACGACTCCTCGGAATCCTCCAGCTATGTGGAGAATGGGACGGAATTCACCATCCACTATGGATCTGGGAAGGTCAAAGGCTTCCTGAGCCAGGACCTGGTGACTGTAAGTGAGGCTGTCCCAGGTCACCTGACCTCCTGCCCTTCGTGTCCCTAGACGTCTCCTGCCACCCTAGGGCCTGTGGTTGGGGAAGGTGCAGGCCAGTCCACCGTGGAGCCCGGAGAGCTGAAGAGCACCCTCCCCTGCTACTTCTCTCCAGAGCTGCAAAGCACTGGGGCAGAGCAGACCTGAGCTCCTGGCTCAGCCTGGGTGATCTGTGGAGGCCTTTACGTCTAATGCACTCATAGAGTTTGTCCTGAGCCCCACAGCCTGCAGTCAAGTAACCTGCCTGAGGTCACCCAGCTCTGACTGGGCTCTTAACTAGACCCTAGACTGAAATCCAGAGTCAGAGTCAGGGTCAGGGGTATTGTCATCCTTATGGTCAGCATCACTTTTGGAGTCAGGCTTAGGTTTTAAGGTCATAGTTGAGTTTAGAGTTTGGGATTAAGGTCAGTCCTGGTTTTCATTGTCACTTGGCCTGTGTCTGATCCTCCTCCATTTCTGGGTTTCTCCAGCTACTGCTCTGACAGAGTTAGGGGAAGGGTGCTAATGGAACTGAGAGGAAATCAGTGTGAGCCCTTACTCCCCCTTGTCCGTGAAGTTAGGGAAAAAGGAGCATGAAGGGCAGGCCTGGCTGTGCTGGAGAAATCCTCGGCCCATCATGGGGGTAGGGGACCAAAGCCCAGCCCTACCGATGTGAAAGCTGGGCCACTGGGGAGCTCTTGGCATCTCTTCTACGACTGCTTGGCAGTACCACCTTCTCAGCCTCTGCCCCTTCCAGTCCCTCTGGACTCTACCGCCTACATGTGTATTAGGAGAGGTGATATGCATGCAGTGTTGATGAAATGGTCTTACCCCAGATCGTCACACCCTGGGGCCTGTGTGTGCCCGGGGGCCCCAGTGTGGAAGCCTAGACCAGACCCTGGCCAGGGTACAGGCCGTGGGCTTGGTCTCCTCTGGTCCTTCCTCCAACAGGTGGGTGGAATCACAGTCACACAGACGTTTGGAGAGGTCACGGAGCTGCCCCTGATACCTTTCATGCTGGCCAAGTTTGATGGTGTTCTGGGCATGGGCTTCCCTGCACAGGCCATTGAGGGGGTCACCCCTGTCTTTGACCACATCCTCTCCCAAAGGGTGCTGAAGGAGGACGTCTTCTCTGTCTACTACAGCAGGTAGGCCTGGACTCCAGGGGCAGAGGCGGGGAGAGGGAAGGAGGCAGGAGAGCTGGGAGAGTAGGAAGAGAGTTCTGGGCCAGGATTTTGATGTATTCAGGATCAGGTGGTATTCAATCCATATCTAGAGCTACACTATCCAATATGGAAGCCAATGCTTAAATTAAAATTAATTAAAATTAGGCATTCAAATCCTTAGTCACACTACATATTTCAAGTACTCAGCAGCCACAGTGACTAGTGGCTACCACTTTGGATAGTACAGGTGCAGCACATTTCCATCTTTGTGGAAAGTTCTTTTACTTTCTGTTCAGTTCAGCACTGCTCTAGAACAAGAGGAGAATGCAGGGTGGGGATGATGGGAAGTAAGGCATTGCCGTGACTGGCGGACCTCCCTGTAAGGGCCCTGGCTCCTCTCACATAGACAGCTGACTTCATTCATTCATTAATCCCTTCATTTATCTGCTCATTCACTGATTCAACAAATATTGGGCACTGATAGGACAAGCATTGTGCGAGGCTCTGGGGGCACAGCCATGAACACGGTGTACAAAACAGAGTCCCTGCCCTCACAGAGCTTACAGTCCGGCAGGGAAGACAAGAAACATTACAACGTGATGGGCAACAACAGGGGCCATGAGGCTGAAACCCCGTGCTTTCAACTCTAGGCTGAGCTTATGTGCAGTTCAGCCAATCTTGGAGAAGCTGCTATCAGCTGTTGAGCAGAAATGTGATCTGCTCTCAGCTGCTGGGTATGAGCTGGAGACAAGAGATCAGAAGGGTGAGAACAGGAGGCCAGTAGCAGTGAGGACAGAGGGGAGGGTCAGTGTCCAGAGAAATCACAGAGATGAAATGAAAAGGAGTGTCTGGTTTGGTGAGAGAAAGGGAGGGATTGAGAAAAGGCCACCAATTGGCTGTCAGGGGCAGTCTTGGGAAGAGGTGTTTTAGAGGCCAGGCAAGGGCAGATGGCAAGCATTGAAGAGGTGGATGTGTGTCAGGAAGGCAAAGGCAGATGTAGGCTGCCCTGAGAAATTCGTCAGGGGAGGGAATGCCAGGTGGGGTGCAGACAGAGCTGCACAGAGAAGCAGGGAAAAGAAGGGTGGGTGTTTTTAAATGCTGGAGGATGCCTGAGTATGCTTGCAGGTGGAGGAAGAAGCCAGTGGAAAGTGAGAGGTTGAAAATGTGGAAAAAAAGAGGAGATAACTGAGGGTATAGGAGCCTGGAGGCCATGGAAGGGAGTAGGATTCCAGCAAACAGGAGGAAGGCAGGCCTTGTTGAGGAGAGGGCCTGCCTCTTCCTTTACACTGGGATGAGAAGGAGGGAACATCCAGAGAGATCTTGAAGTGTTGGGAGAGAGGCAGAGGGAAATTGTGCTAGCACATATGCATATGTACTGGATTTATAAAAATGCAATTAATTGCACTTGCACCAATAACGTGCAACCTACATGCTATGCACCCATGTGCATGCACACTTGCCTTCTACTATGAATGCTGGAAAATCCCATCTCTCTCTCTCTCTTTGTCTCTCTGTCTCTGTCTCTGTCTCTGTCTCTCTCTCTCACACACACACACATAGAGGAAACCAGCCCTAAGGTAGGCCCTGAGCTTTGGGAGGCATCATGCCACCTGGAGGAGAGGAAAGCGAGGGGCATCAGCTTCGGATTGGGCACCAGGAGCCCTGGCTCCAGTCCCCCACTCAGGCAAGTGACTTCAGGCAAGTGACTTCACCTCCTGGTGACTTCATTGTCTGTAGGGTAAAAAGAGTGCGTAATACCCACCCTGCCAAACAACAGGCTGGTGGGGCTCACCTGAAACAAAGTCTTCCTTTCTGCTGTGTCTCTTTCTCTGCAGAAATTCCAAGTAAGGAGATGGAAACCCCCCCACTTGGCCCTGACCCTCCAGAGCACCTGGCCCAGAATCACACATGCCACCTGCCCAAAACTCACCTCAGCAGGCCCAGGCTCCGCTGGATGCCCAAGTCCTCTGCTCCTCCTTCCTGCTCTCCTCATGTCCCTGCCCACCCCCACCCGACAGTTCCCAGAGGCCCATCCCGTGTCCCGTGCCCCTGCGCAGCACACAGCTCCCCGAACCCAAGTGAGGGTGGGGCTGATTTGTGTCTTGTTTGCACTCTACTCACTGTCCTTGTGCCTGTTCCTTCTCTGTGACCTCTCTGGGGGTGCTTTATTGGGCGCAGCCAGACTATCCTGGAACCACCTCTGACTGGGCTTGGGAAGGGGCAAGGAAGGTGGAGAAGCGGCATGTTCTGCAGCTCCCTAGCCTTGCCGTCCGCCCCGCCTTCCTCTGCCCCACCCTGCACCTGTGCCCAACTTCCCTTGTTCCTGGGGTTACTGAGTCTCGAGGTTGTGGGTCTCCAAGAGCCTCTGATCTTCCCTTTAGGAATTCCCACTTGCTGGGGGGAGAGATCGTGCTGGGAGGCAGCGACCCGCAGTATTACCAAGAGAATTTCCACTACGTGAGCGTCAGCAAGACTGGCTCCTGGCAGATCAGAATGAAAGGGTCAGGAATCCTCAGCCCTCTTCACTCTCTAAAAATGCTGCTGCTGCTGTGGGTGGGGTCTAGAAGGGGCAGGGTTACCACCCTGCCCTCTCTCCTAATGCAGCCGCTTCTTAAGGTCCAGCCAACATTTGCTCTCTGCCTGCTTCGTCCAGGGATAGGGAACACTGAGATATATGGTTCAGAGGGGAGGGGGCCTACTGAGAGGAAGCGGAGGGTCACTAAGCCACATGCTGAGGGACAGGCAGCACCTTTCTTCTTCCAGCTCACGCATTACCCCTCCTTCACTGCATCACAGGACCACCAGCACTCCCTCCCATCATCTGCCCTCACTCAGGAAAGACATGCAGCCTGGTGGTGCCCCATCAGCCTGCTGTCCATCTGTCTGTCTGACTGTGTGGCCTCCCCCAGGGTGTCTGTGAGGTCGACCACTTTGCTCTGTGAGGAGGGCTGCATGGTAGTGGTGGATACCGGTGCATCTTACATTTCGGGTCCCACCAGCTCCTTAAGGCTGCTCATGGAGACCCTGGGGGCCAAGGAGCTGAGCACAGATGAAGTAAGGAGCTGGCAGGGAGGGCGCTAGGGGTGGGGGGAGCATCACCTGGTCCAGGCCCCCAAATGATGCTAGGAAACATTCGGTCCCAAATGAGACCATTTCAGGCCTTCCTCTCCTGCCTCTCACACTCTTCCCATATGTGGCTTGGTCCCTGGGAGAGGGGACTGGGGACTTGGGGACTGTGCCCAGCCCTCTCCAGGAGAAGGGCCAGGCCACAAGCACAAGGCTGTGTCTGTTGGGGGACCTCCCACGCTCAAAGGGGATCCCTTGACCCTCCCCGCCGCCAGTACGTCGTGAACTGTAACCAAGTGCCCACACTCCCTGACATCTCCTTCCACCTCGGAGGCAGAGCCTACACGCTCACCAGTGCGGACTATGTATTACAGGTGAGGCTCTAGTCTGCCCCTCGGCAACAGGGAGGAAAGGTGGGCAGGGGCCCTCAAAAAGAGACAAGTCGTTATGCACAGATTACCTGCTAGACCAGTTGTTCTCAAACTTGGCTGCACATTAGGGTCACCTGGGAGCTTTTAAAAATCCCTGTAATAAGCCACATCCCATACCTATTGATACCTCTGGGGGTGGTACCTGGGCATCAGTGTTTTCAAAACTCCCCAGGGGATTCCAACTTGCAGCCAAATTTGGGGATCACTGTGCTCATCTCCTGATCTCCATTCTCATCAAATGCCCCCAGTAATGTTATGCTCCTATACTCTTACCTGCTTTTTATATTCAGTGGGTTTAGAGGTGTTAAATACCTCGTCTAGGACCAGAAGCTCTGCCAGACTGTAAGCTCCTGAAGGCAGCACTGTGCCTGACGCATTGTTAGCAGCATCCAGCTTAGTGCCTGCGTCTCGGAGGGGTGCGATCCATGATGGTTCAAAGGGCCAGGATGTGATGGAGGCCCGGTGTGGATGGGGGACTGGTGGGGGCACGTTGCTGAGGATGGCTGCTGGAGTCAGGCAACGTGGTTATCAGCTGGGCAGTGGGGAAACCTTCTTGTTTCCTGCCAGGACCCCTACAATAGTGATGATCTGTGTACACTGGCCCTCCATGGTCTGGACGTCCCACCGCCCACGGGGCCAGTCTGGGTCCTGGGTGCCAGCTTCATCCGCAAGTTCTACACGGAATTTGATCGGCGTAACAATCGCATTGGCTTTGCCCTGGCCCGCTGAGGCCCTCTGCTGCCCTGCCGGTCCTGCCCTCAGCTCTAGCCCAGAGCTAGAGCACTCTCTGGGACTCTCCAACCGCTGCCTGTGCTTGTGCCCTCAGTCAGGGGCATGGAGCACCTCCTGGATGTGCGCCCTGCCCCCAGCACCAGCTCTTCCCTACTTTGAGGACAAACAGAATAAAGACTTCATGTTCACAACCCCACTGTACCTGGGTTCACTAGGGTTTGAAACAGAGGGAAGCACAACCAAGAGATCATGTGCAGACAGGAACGTGACAGAATGACAAACTAGATGTTCACTCACAAGCACAGGTTCCTGCGTGCAGGGAGGATGCCATCCATCTGACATCAGCGGGGTTCGAGTGGAGTTGAAGGTTTACACAACCTTGGGTGGGAAGTTTGCAGAGAGCCAGCCCCTTGAGGACCAGGGCTAGCACTGTGGCAGCGGACTGTGGGCCAGAAAGATGGTCCCAGCTCATGGAAGCCAGCCTCAAGCTCAGGCTCTGCGCTCAGGCACTGCAACCCCCCACCCCACATAGCCATTTACCCATGCAGTCTAAGGCACCAACACCTAAAAACGTAGAACACCAGAGATCTGACCGATGCTCCCTTTTTACATGTGGAGAAACTGAGGCTCAGAGAATGAAAGCATTTGGCCAAGAGTGCTCAGTGAAGTGTGAAAAATCCAGACTAGCCTTCTAGCTGCCCGTCTGACTCAGGTCTGGGGGTTCCCACCTTACCACATACAGTTGTACCTTCACAGGTTCAGAGCTTCGCCCACCCTGGTATGGGGCCAGGTGCACAAGCACACAGATGTATGCACTGCTGTCCTCCGTCTCACAAGACTTGGGACTCAGGCTGATGTCTTCTCCAACTCTGACCCCTTGGACAATCTGCAGGAGATGTGTAGCTTGGGGAATGAGAGGCAGCATCTACCTGAATGAAGCCACTGACACTGTCCCTCTTCATGACAGCTGCTCACCCTTCTTTTGACTGAAGAGGGTGAAGCACTGAGTGGCCCACCCAGGCCCCAGCAAAGCTCATACCTCTAGAACTACAGGCTCTTGAGTTGTATAGAACACCAGGACCTCTCTAGGGCAGCATTCCCACATCTGCCAGCATCCCAGTGCAGAGCCAAGAGCACAATTCTCTGAGTTTTCTTGCCTGCTTAGGTTTATTTCCTCACTGTTTGCAGGAAGGGTTGGAGTCAGTGTCGTTTCCAGCTCAACATACTGGGGCCCAATGACCTTAAGTAGGCAGGCCCCCCAATCATCTCCTACCCTGTTCAATAAGACAGCCATATATGGCTATTTACATTAAACATAAAATTAAATTAAATGTCACACTAGCCGCATTTCAATTGCTGGATAGTCACATGTGGCTGGTGGCCACTGCACTGGACACAACAGATATAGGACATGTCCATCATCGCAGAAGTTCCACTGGGCAGAGCTGGATTCTGGACAGCAATCAGGACAGGAGGCTTGTGGTTGAGAGGTTCCTGAATAGGTGAAAGGGGCAACGTGGGGAAATAGGCACTTTTCTGGGTGGTGCAGTGAGAGCTCTCCCACGCGGCCAGGTGACTAGTGAGGTCCCCATTGGCACACCCACCCCCAAAATGCATCCCCCAAAGTCCCCTTGCCATCGGAAAAGGCCTTTTCCCGCGGAGCCTCTTCCAGGAGTCCAGGGATTGGGGGCAGGAAGCTGGGGGACAGGTGGTCTAGCCTAAGCTGACCTCTTGGGAGCAGCGGTATCTCCACACTCCAGGATGCAGTGGGGGGCGGGAAGAGGCTTCCCCCGGCCCTGCCCCAGGTTACACAGGGAGAGCGGCCCCAGCCGAGGTGGCAAGGAGGAGGCCACTTCGCTGCCACGGAAGCGGGGGGAGCGAACCGGGGATTACCGGGCCTGAGACCCGGGTTGGGGCGGGCCCACCGGGCCCGCCCCGGCCCCGCCCCCTGCGTC
The DNA here is from genome assembly GCF_965194825.1 of Balaenoptera physalus. Classification (NCBI taxonomy): domain Eukaryota; kingdom Metazoa; phylum Chordata; class Mammalia; order Artiodactyla; family Balaenopteridae; genus Balaenoptera; species Balaenoptera physalus. The sequence continues at coordinate 35,022,274 of NC_138882.1, forward strand.
ACGGCCTCTCCGGGGGCGTCACCCCGCCAGGCTCTCCAGGTAACTGTGGCCGCGGCCGCCCGCGGTGGCAGGCAGCGCACCCCCGCGGCCAGCGGGCCGGGGCGGGGCGGGGCGGGGCGGGGCGGGGTGGGGTGGGGGCATTCCCGCGGCCCCCGCCCCGCGGCCCGTGATGTCACAATCGCTGCGGGCCCCGGCGTTCCCGGGTCGGCTTCGGGCGCCCGGCTGCGAGGCGGCGATTGAAGCGGGCTGCTGGCTCCTGAGTCATGGACTTCCCCTGGCCCCTCCTCTACCACTCCCACTCCCGCGCCGGGCCCCCCCGCGGGGGCTAGCGTCCGCGCGGCGGCTCCGAGGGGGTGGGGCTGCAGGGAATGGCTGTGCCCCCTTCGGCTCCCCTGCCGTGCTCTCCCTTTTACCTGAGGAGGCAGGCGCCTTGCCCGCAGTGCTCATGGGGCATGGAGGAGAAGGCTGCGGCCGGCGCGGGCTGCCGGGAACCGCCGGGCCCCCCGAGGGCCGCCGCCGTCCCGTGCTTCGGCATATCCGTGGACCAGGACGACATCCTCCCCGGCGCCCTGCGCCTCATCCGGGAGCTGCGGCCGCATTGGAAGCCCCAGCAAGTTCGGACTAAGGTAGCCGAGCGGGCGCGGGGCAGGGGATGGGGCCCCGCCGGGGCTGGAACGGGGATGCGTGGACGTGTGTTCGTGCATCCTTCCGGGTGTCGGTCCCAGGGGTGCGCGGCTGCTGCCCAGAAGAGGGTTGAAATGGTGGTTTGCGTATGTATTTCTTTCTCCATCTATTTTGGTCCCTAAGCAAAGCTAGGCTCCCGCCTCCCTCGGCCCTCCACACACACCCCTCCTCCTGGGGCTCTCGGGCACGCGGGAGATCCACCTGCCCACTGTCAGCACGTTGTGCGTGGGGGCCCCACCCCCTGTCGCTGTGCGCCGGTGCCCCTCGCTGCCCAGAAGCAAGTAGCCATCCGGCTCAGAAGCCTGCGGAGGCAGGAACTTTTAAGGGCACCCCCCACACTCACACACCCCGTAGTGGGAGCAAAGCCTCCGGGCTCCGAGCTGCTCCTGCTGGTCCCTGAGGAATTCCAGCTAGCCCCGAGCCCTGAGCTGCGTGGAAAGCCTCACCATCGCCCCTAGCTCTGCCTCAGCTCCCCCTACACAGGGCACCTCCTCGCTCTGCTGGGCACATTGGCAGGGACAGACGTGGGCAGAGCCTCCCCCTGAGGAGCCTCAGGCTGACTTCCCAGCAGACCTGCCTCCTCTGTAAAGAGTCTTCAGCTGTCCCGTTCCCTCTGGGAGCTGCCTGTGGAGGATGCTGCCCCGAGTGGGCACCTGCAGCTTGTGCTGGAGTGGTAGGGACTCCATGCTGCTGGGCCTTCTGGGTGGGGAAAAGTGAGGTTCAGGACCATGTGTGAAGGTTGACAGACCCCTTTTGGGGGAGGGGTGAGTGGGTAACATTTTCAAAATAAAAGACAACTTTGGTGTAAAACCGTCAGGGCATCAAGCAGGCCTGAGGTTAATTCCAGCACTGGCCTAACATGCTGTCTTCCAGTCCCTCCCCTCTCTGGGCCTCAGTTTCCCCACCTTTTATTACTTCGAATGTCCCCTAAGGCCCCTTCCAGCTCTCTCACACCGTGCCCCATAAATTCCATGGTTCATTCCTCCTTGTCACCCTACCCAGAGAACCTGCCCAGGATCTACTGTCTCTGTCTCTTCTGGCCCTAAGGAGCTCTGACCACCTGGCCCTGGGGTGGGTGCCAACCTCAGTATCCTCCTGTACCTCTGCCGCTGCGTGGGGCAAGAGGGACAGCAAGGAGCCCTCTGCCTGGCAGGTGGTGAGAGGCAAGTTGGGTCAGGCTGTACCCATCATAGGTGACTCCCCGCCCTCTGCCGCATCCTGGTCCATGGAGGTTTCTTTCAGGGCCTGATGGGAGAGTGAAAAGTGTGGGGGGGAGGTAAGTGGTGTGAAAATTCCTCCACCGCCAAATCCCATCCATTAGAGGCAGACCCAGGAGAAGCATGCCTGGGCTGAGCCCAAGCTGCCATTTTTTTCTTGAACTCTCTGGTCTACCTCAAGCATTGGGAGAGGGTGGAGGGTTAGGAGCAGTGCTGAGCTCTTTACTAAGTGAGAGGGCTAAAGGACGGGGGTTCTGCGCGATTGTGCTCAGCATTCAAACGAGCATCCTGTGCTGGAGCTAGGTCACCACGGGGCAAGGGCAGAGTCCCTGCCCCACACGTCCCTGCGCTGCCCTCTCCCCCATGCCAGCGCTTCACTGATGGCATTACCAACAAGCTGGTGGCCTGCTACGTGGAGGAGGACATGCGGGACTGTGTGCTGGTCCGGGTGTACGGGGAGCGGACGGAGCTGCTGGTGGACCGGGAGAGTGAGGTCAGGAACTTCCAGCTGCTGCGAGCACATGGCTGCGCCCCCAAACTCTACTGCACCTTCCAGAATGGGCTGTGCTACGAGTACATGAGGGGCATGGCCCTGGGGCCAGAGCACATCTGTGAGCCCCGGCTCTTCAGGTGAGGAGGGTGCCCAGTGTATCATTCATCTCCATGATTCCACAGGCCTTGGGCTTTGAAATCGTTGGCCAGCTTCCCTGGTGGAGTGGCGTCCATGAAAGAGACTCTTAAGATCTGTGAGCTCCCTGAAATTGCATGAAAAATGTGTGTGTGTTTATGTGCCTTGCTCTGCGGAGAGGAGCTATAGTTTTGTGTAGATTTTCAGTGGGGTCTGCTGAAAGGATGTGTTCTTGGGGAGGCAACTGAGAATTTTGGTGAACATGGGACCAAAGGGGGATCTGCCTCCTGGCCCATGCCTCAGTCCTCCACCCATCCCAAGTCTGACCTGGAAACATCTCGGAGCCTTGGAAGTGAAATCCCCAGAGTGCTCAGGGTTTCCTGCTCCTCCCCTCCTGCCGAGGGCTCAGGCATTCCTGGAAAATGGGCCTTATCCGGGGTGAGTGTGGTTGTACCAACCCAGAGAGATGCCTCCCCACCCCAGTCTGAGCTCCTTCTGGGCTTCCTGACAAGGTAGGAGCCCAGGTTTGGGGAACTGCTGAGGCTTCCTTCCAGAGGCTCACAAGGACCCATGGCCCCCAGGGAGCTGCTCCTATTAAGCGCCTGGATGTGTAGGACCCAGGAACTGGACTTAACCGTTAAGCCCTGTGGATGCCACTGTTGGGGGTCTGGAAGGGGGAGAACCAAAGAAGAGCCCATATTATGCTCTCCTCTGACCATGCTGAGCAGGGATGTCAGGCAGGATCCTTCTTCCTCCCCACAATGCCACGCCCATGTGCAGGGCACTCAGACTGTAGTGAGGCTTGAGGCAAACCGAAATTTACCCCTGACACCGGGAACAACAGCATGGGGGTCTGCTTGAGACCCTTGGGATCTGTCCTGTCCCACCTAAGGGGAAGGAGCCTTTCAAATCTTGAAGGGAAACAGGAAAGCCCATGCAGGGAGTAGACCAAGAAGCTTCTTAGCTGTCACCTGCTACCCAGCTGACCTCAAGCTAGTGCGCCTGGCCCTATTTGCAGTGAACCCCTAGCAGGCCCTCTAGGGACTTAGAAGAAGGAAATCTGAGAGCACTGCCTCTCGGGCTGGTTGAGCCTCAGGATATTCATGTGGAGTTGTATGTTGTAGCTGTATGTGTGTGTATCTGGGGTGGGGGTGGGACATGCAGCCCTGTGCGAGGGTCTTCTCAGGCTCCAGGTGATAGTTCAAAATGCACCCAGTGGGGCTTCCCTGGTGGCGCAGTGGCTGAGAATCTGCCTGCCAATGCAGGGGACACGGGTTTGAGCCCTGGTCTGGGAAGATCCCACATGCCGTGGAGCAACTAGACCCGTGAGCCACAATTACTGAGCCTGTGCGTCTGGAGCTTGTGCGCCACAACAAAAGAGGCCGCAATAGTGAGAGGCCCACGCACCGCGATGAAGAGTGGCCCCCACTTGCCGCAATTAGAGAAAGCCCTCGCACAGAAACAAAGACCCAACACAGCCATAAATAAATAAAATTCTTTAAAAAAAAAAAAAAAAAAAAAAAAAAAATGCACCCAGCTAGAGATGTGAGGTCAGAGCGGGGCTGGGGGAACTCTGTCCTGACTTCTCCCACAGTACCCCTCCCAGCTCTCCCTCAGTCTTGTGCCAAAAAGCTCAGATATTGTCAGGTCCTCACCACTCCCAGTCTCCCGCCACCTCTGGGAATCTGATGCTGTCACTCATTCTTTCATGGAAAAAATTACCATTGTCAGGAAGATTGAAGATGGATTTAGGTTTGATAATAAGAAGAACTTTACATTTGGGAGAGAGCCAGAAATTGGGATAAGTATGGGAGGTAGACCCTTCCTTGATGATTTTCCCAGGATAGACCATTATCCTTCTGGGATGAAGGTGGATCTCTGAGGGAAAGGCAGGGAGGAAGAGGCCTCAGGAGCCACCGCCCCAGGTTCCCCTGAACCTCACCTCCAGACCTCCGCCTCCTGCCGAGGCTTTGCAGCATAAAAACGCTGACTGTTGAGGTTACTTTCATTGCTATTCCAGACAACAGCCCTATTGATATTCAAGGAAACACTCTGTTTAGGCTCTTTTCCGAATCTTCCTTTGGGTAAGGGAACCCCGGGTCTCAGGGGCTGCTTCCCTGCCTTGCCCAAGCCCTGGCGGGCACCCTGCTGCCCCAAGGCCTCTCGCCTCTGAAAGCACAGCCTTCATCTCTCACCCACTCGGTCGCTGCCACGCCCCCTGCCCCCTCTACCCTTTAGGAGGTGGGAGCCTTGGGGGCTTCTGGAGGAGCCCCTAGTCTGCCCTGCTATCCTGTTGGGCGATGGCTGTCCCTTCCAAGGACCCGGCCAGGGGAGGGGGTGTCCCTGGAACAGCTCAGTAACAAGGTTTCAGACAGCCAATGCCTTTGTTGTCTTTCCCAGTGATTATTATTCGAGCAACAGGCAGAGGCGAAGGAAGCTTGAATGCTGGAGGCTTGGCAGCTGAGTGGGGGGTGGGGCTCCAGAAGGGAGAGCAGGCAGAGGACTGGGGGAGCCCAGCTGGGACACAGGGCCTCAGACGCTGGGGTCCTTATCAAGGCCTTCCCTCTCTGCCCGGTCAGTCCTCCATCCACCCCCGCCCTCTCCCAGCAACCTTCCCCAGCTCTGCTTTCTCCTCTCCCCACCGCCCCCTCCTTCTCTCCCGGGACCTTGGATAATGTCCACAGGAGAACTTGAAAATAGAACGCTGGTTTGTTTTGCGTCCTTGGCACCCAGCCGCCAGCATCAACTCCCTGCCGCAGAGGAAGGGGCTGCCCTGGGCCAGCCTGCTTCCCTCCCCACCTTGGCCAGGCTGATAAGAGACAAGCATTTCTTCCCTGCGTGGCATTACCACCCCCTGATTCCTTGGTGCCCTGCATTTACCTCCCCCTGAGGGCGTGGGTCTGAGTCCAAGGGGGCGGGGCTGGGGTGGGGGGTGGGAGGGGTTCCGCCCCCCTCCCCAGGTGACTCCTCTGTCCTCAGGGGTTGCTGTAGGCACGCAACCTTGGGGTGGGGCAGGGTCATTGACCTGTGGCCAACGGCCCACTGCTGTGCCCTTTCGCTCCCTGAAGCCCCGCTGGCTCTGGTTCTGGAAGGGGAGCTGCTGAGCTGAAGGCCTTATCTCATTTTCACATCTTCTGCTGAGACCTTCCTTCTGCAGGACCAAGAGCTCCTAACAGATTTGTAATAGTCCTACACTTGGCCCCAATGGACCTTGTAGGGCCATTTCTTTATGCTCAGGAGTGGCTGAGCTGGGGAGGGCCTGCCCCACACTCATACTCTACTCTTCCTGTTTTCTGCTGTAGGCTAATTGCCTTAGAAATGGCAAAGATTCACACCATCCACGCCAACGGCAGCCTGCCCAAGCCCATCCTCTGGCACAAGATGCACAATTACTTCACCCTTGTGAAGAACGAGATCAACCCCAGGTACAAAGATCTGAGAGGGTTCAAGGCTACCACTGTCTCTGCTGCCTTAATATGACCTCCCTTCCCCAGCCCGCCCCGACAGAAGGTTTAGTGGCTTCAGTCCTGATTCCTGAGCCTCTGTCTCCAAGCAGAGTTGGGCTGATTGACGAAATCTCAGGAACTTGTTTCCGCAGTTTTATACCTTTGTGCTTATTTCTTCTTCAGTTTTCTGGTTGTGGCGGGGACTAGGGTCAGCATCTCCCCATTTCACTTGAAGGATACTGAGCTCAGAGACTAAGCTTTGCCCAGTGTCACAGGGCTAGTCAGAGGCAGGGCTTCTGTTTCCACACAGGGCCCTTTCTACCTGAGCTGGCTTCTGAGCAATGAGAAGGGAGGGACCGGCCTTCTTGAGAATGGGGTGGGGTTGAGTTCAGAGTCAGTCAGAAGAACTCAGCTCATCAGCTGACAAGCCCTTGGACTTCAAGATTCCTGCTACTTGCCTGGGCACCTCTTGTCCCCACATGGCTCTGGGGCCCCGGTTCCTCACCTTGTTCAAGCTGACAGCTCGCTGCTTCCTCACTGCTCTTCCCAGGGAGGGGTGCACTCTACCCATCCTGACATTGCCTTTCCCCAGGTAAGACGCAGTTCCCTGGACCTATCCTTATGCTCTCGCCAGCAGCCTGAGAGTCCTTCTAGCCTTCAGATGCCTGACTCCCCAGCATACCCTTGAGCGCTGAGAAAAGGATGGTGGCATGGAGAAAAGATTGAGGTCATCATCCCTGCCTCCCCCAGAAAAGGCCATAGTGGGTCTCCGATTCCTCCATGTTCCCCACTGGGGCTGAACATCACTCTTCTCCAAATGTTTGTGGGAGCAGGGCACAGAAGAGGTTTGGAGGAAGGGTATCTCCTTCTCCCTCTAAGATGGTAATAATTAACCATCCCGATCGTGTGTCTCTGTCACATGCACGCACACATGACTTTATCTAGATCCTCCCTCTCAGAGATTATTAAGCACCGCTTTGAGACTACTTGTCTAGGACGGCCTTTGTTCAGACCTTCTGTGTCGAATGGCTCTGGGACAAGGACTGCTTCCCCCCTTAGGACTAGAACAGCACATGGAGAGCAAGACCCTCTGATCATCCAGCCCACCACTTTCGTTTGACAGATGGAAAAACTGAGGCCCAGAGGAAGGATGGGACTTGCCCAAGGTTATACTGATCAGTGGCAATTCAAGGACTAGAGTCCAGGCCTGATGCTCGGGCATGACCCTTGTTACTGCAGCTTCTTTTGACTGTACTGTCACTGTGTAACCTCGGGGTGTGACCTTGTTGGGAGGGGAGTGTGCCCTGAGGAAGAGCTGGCCAACTTCCTTTTCTCTTGTCTCACCTTTGACCTTAGGCAAATCAATTTGCTTAAATTGAGCCTCTTGAGGGGATGATGTCTACCTTAAACTGTCTAACCTGCCGCAAGCAGGGCAGCGATGAACAATCACTCAGATGGGGTGAAGCACTTGAGCTCCAGTCATTGCCTAATAACCCTGATTTAGTCAGTCCTTCATTTCACAAACACTAATTGATTGGGATTTAAAACAGCAAAAAACTTGAAGGTGACATGGGCCCTGCCCTCAAGGAGCTTAGAAACCGTCCGTGTAAATAGGACCTAGCTATGCAGTGTGTGTGATGTATGCAGGGGTGGGAGCACCAGGGAAAGTCTTCTTGGCAGAGGTAGTATGGCAGAGATGAGAAGGGAGGCCTCCGGCTGGAGGAGACAGCATGAGCACAGCTTGCTTGTGGATGCTGAGTAGATGAGGGCCTGGCTGGAGCAGATCTTCAGGAGGGATTGGGGATGGGTCGTGGGAGATGGGGCTGCAGAGGTGAGTTGGAGCTAGACTGTGAGGGGCCTTCAGTGCCAGGTTAAGGAGCCCAGATTAATTTATCAGGCAGTGGAGAGTCATTGTAAAGGTGTTGGAGCCAGGGGTTCATTGTAAAGGACAGATTTGGGTGGGAGTTGGGGGCTTCGAGGCAGGGAGGCCAGCTGGGGGAGTCTTGTGATTCAGTGGGCAACATCTAGGAATAGGGTTCCCTAATTGGAGCATGAGATTCTCCTGTGTGCTTGCTAAGTACAGATTCCGAGCCTAACCCTGGAGATTGATTGGGAGGTCTTGCATTAGACCCTAGGAATCTGCATTTTGACAGGCTCCCCAGGTGATTCTGAGGCAGGTGATCAAGGAACCATGCTCTGAGGAACATTGCCCTAGGGAAGCTTCATGGAGGGATGGAGAATAGGGGGATGAGTCAGATCTTGTGGAAACAGATTTGATAGTCTTGGTGTTGGGTGGGACATGGAGGAGCCCAGCATGGCTGGGGAAGGTGGGGTTGATAACTGCTTAAGGGGCATCAAGAGGAGCTTTGGATGGGTTGATTGATATGAGGGCAAAGGTGATGAGTCAGTAAGTTTGAACACTTAGAAAGTCCTTTCCCTGTGGGGAGAAGGTACTTCCTCCCCCTCCCCCGCCCGGATCCTGAATGCCGAGTGGACACTTGCCAGGCAGCAGTCCCTTCAGGGGAACCCTCAGGCTTCCCTGAGGAGGGCCCCCAGCCCCTTCACCTGGGATGTGGAAGTTTCTGTGATGCAGTGGTGGTTACTATTCTGCCATCCCCACAGCCTTGAGAGAGTCGAGTGATGTCAGGGCTGAAGGTAGCAAAGCTGGTGACGTTTCAAGCGCTCAGGGGAGGGAAGCAGGGCTGCCCAGGGAGGTAGAAGGCCTGGACTGTTCCCACAGTAACCAGCTGTGTGGCCTTGGGGTGGGTAGGGTAGGGGTCAGACAGAGGTCAGGGCCTGGGCAGCAGGCATCTTGGATGTCAAAGACATGTTTTTCAGGCTAAGACCTGGGCAAACCAAAGGAAGCCTCCTAATTCTTATCTTTGGATGGTCTCAGTCCAAGGGGGAAAAAAAGAATCTTAAAGGAAAAGGTAGCTTCTTAAGAAAAGCCCAGATTAAAATGTATCTTATGCAGACCTGTCAACACAGATAAATTCCAACGAGGGTGAGGGGAGGCCTCCCCCATCCCACCCCTAATAGACCCCTAGACTCAGAGTGGCCTGTGCAGAGCCCCTGAGGGGCACTGAAGCCCCCTCAGTTCAGAGGCTCAGCTTGATTTTGGATTCTTGGATAGGCTGAGGACTGCTTTCCTTAGGTGAGGGAGTAGAGTATCCAGCTGTGTAAGACACATCTGGAGGCGGGAGGAAGTCTCTGCCCTCCCCTGAGCCTCCGATTCCCCATGGGGTTAGACTGGAGACCTAAGATCCTCTTTAGCTTTGACCTTCTCAGAGCCTGGAGGGAGCCCGCCGCTCATCCTTTTCCAGGGGAACATGGGGATGCCTTAGTCGCTGACTACTCTTCCCTGTGTTCTGGCTTCTGGGCTGGGTGAGGGGCAATGGGGCGTCCTGGGGGAGGGTCAGAGAGGACATGTCTCATTCACATCCTCCCGCATGTACCCTCACTGCCCTGGACAAGAAAGCAAACAGGAGTCATGTGAATGGAGATAAAAGCCCGGAACCACCAATGGGTGGAGGGGAGGAGGGAGGCTAGGGTTTTAAGGGCTCTGCTAACTATTTGGTTTTTCAGTACACACAGAACTGTGTGCTTCCTGGGATCAAAGTTCAGAGCGTTGGAGCACAGTGCACCCTCACCAACTTCCCCATGACCTCTGAGAACATCACTGACAGACCTGTTCATTCATTCCTCAACATGTACTTTTAGCAGAAATGCCTGCCGTGGGCCACAGGATGGGGTGGGCCGAGGGACAGGTGGCCTTCATGCATCTTTGTTCCTACACAAGCAGGGGGCCGGGGCAGGGAAACACACCCATAGTTCAAGGGGGAAGAGGTGAGTTATTGAGCCGCAACAGAGCAAGTGCTTTTCAATTGAAAGGCCCTCGTATCCCCTTGGCCTTGGAGGAGTGGGCCCAAGAAGCAATTTGTTCTGCTTTCTTCTGTAGACCTAAGTGGTCTCGCTGTGCGATGGGAAGCTAGTCTAGATGATCTCTAGTCCTTTCCAACCATGACGCCAGCCACCAGAGCAGGAGGGAGACACACAGGAACGTCCCTCTGTCTCCTCAAGAGGGCGCCAGTGCTGCCGCCACTGCCAGGGCACTGTCACTCTTCCACTGGAGGAGCTCTGGGGTCTTGTTTTAGAGAGCTTCACCTCCCCCTAGGAATTGTTCCGCACATCCCAAGAGCAGGTCTGTTTGCATCCCTCCCCTGCTGCCCTTGTTCTTTCTGGAATAATTGAGTTTGGACAGTCATTCTCCCTCCCCTGACATCTCCTTGTGCCTCCATCCTTATTTCCCTCTTCCTTTCACGAAGTATCAGGACATTGTTCTGTCAGGGACTTTTATGCTTTGCAAAATGCTTTTATGCCCATGTTTTAATCAGCTTCTTAGAATAACCACAGGAAGTCAGAAGGATAGGAAAGGCCATTTTACAAGTGACAAAAGTGAGGGTCTGAAAGGTCAGCCATTTGTCCAAGGTCCCTCTGCAATAAGAGGTAGTGATGGGGCCAGAGCCCAGGGCTTTTGAGGGCAAGCATGTGCCTGTCTGCCGTCAGCCCTCCCTCCACCGGCCACCTTTCTTGCCACTGCCCAGCCTTTCTGCAGATGTCCCTGAGGTCGAGGTGTTGGAGCGGGAGCTGGCCTGGCTGAAGGAGCACCTGCCCCAGTTGGACTCCCCCGTGGTGTTTTGCCACAATGACCTGCTCTGTAAGAACATCATCTACGACAGCACCAAAGGTACGGCTTCCCCAGCCCTGGCCAGGCAGCAGCAGGGCTCAGGCTGCTGGATCAGCTGGCGTTGGGGTTCTCCTCCTCAGGCTGGTACTTGGACAAGCAAAGTGAGACCTTCTGGTGTAGGTCTCAAGTTAATTTGTAGGAGAGAAATGAAAAAGAAACAAATTCCTACTTAGAAAAATCTTTGCCAAGAAAGAACTCAAAATCATGGTTTGTGGAACCATTCCCCTGACAACGAGGAGTCTTGGCTGCTCTGAGCCTTCCCTGTGTTCCTGATGATAGCTTCACCCCCATGGAGTACTTAGCTTTATTTTCGGGTCCTCAGCCATGCTGAGGACAGATGTCTTTAGTTGGGGAGAGTCTGAGGACCCAGCTGTGTGAGAGGGACAGCTGGAGCTGGGGAAAGGGCAGACAGACAGGTGGAAAGATGGAAGGAAGCAACTTAGAAGAAAGTTGCCACTGAGAAGTTGGGTTAGGCTGGGTTGCTGCAGAGGCCAGTGAGAGTCAGTGGGTGCATTCCTGAGGTCTGTGAAAGCTTGACCAAGCCCTATATCCAGATCTGGGGCCAACCCTCACTGCCTTTCCTCACCTCACAGGTCATGTACGGTTCATTGACTATGAATATGCCGGCTATAACTACCAAGCTTTTGACATTGGCAACCATTTCAATGAGTTTGCAGGTGAGAAGGGCATTACTCTTTGGCCTATATCCTCCTTGTGATGGAGGGCCAGGTCCAGGGGAAGGGCTGGAGGGGGTTCTGTGCATGGGGAATGGAGGGTGGACACCCCTGTCCTCAAGATACCACAGCTTGAGGGAGGGGCCAGGCACAGCCTGCCTTGAGAAAGCTCCAGGTCTCATGGGGCGGGTGGGGTGGGCCGGGGCAGACGCACATACACAGAGCAAGCCCCTGCTAGCCCATATGGCACTTTGGTACAAATTAGGAAAATGTGCCCTCTGTAGGATCCCTGAGGACATTCGGCTTGGCATGTGAATTCTAAAGAGACCCCTTCCTTCCGCTGGGCAGACACAGCCCACGCCAGCTGGCCCAGCTCAGCTTGATGTCGGCCTCCACTCACCCCCTGTCCAAGCTCCTTTATGCCCAGTCAACCCGTGCAGTCGTAAATAGGGGCCCTGCAGGCAGATAAGGGGCAGAACAAGCTGCAAGTAGCTATTTGCCTGGTGGCCTGATGAGATTAATCATGGTGGAACTAGTTAAAAGTGTGTACTTTGCAACTTGACTCCCCTACTTCACATCCTGGCTTTATTGCTTACTAGCTGCATGACGCTTGGGGCAGGTTACTTACCTTCTCTGTGCCTCTGTAAAATGGAGATGATAATAGTGCCTACTTCATAGTATTGATATGCGATACACACACCAGTGCGGCACATACTAAGCTCCACGTTGGTATTTACTGCTGATGTCAGGCAGGGGAGCTTTTCTGCCTCCGAGGGAGGCTGGAGCAGCCATGGAAGAGGTTGGATTTGGGGTGTGTCCTGGCGTAGGCCGTCCTTCCGTAAAGGTAGGTGTGTACAACAGAATCATTTGTGTAAAGGAAGCAGGGCAGGTTTTTCCAGCTCGAGGGCTTAATTGTTAAACAATTCGATGGGGCTAAAGAGGCAACTGGTGGATGGAGGTGGACACTGGGGCTGGAGGGACATCCCCAGGCTAGCAGTGCGGGGTGCTTGGCGTGATGTGGCCAGTCCCTGTGGCTTAGGATAGGTGAGGCACGCCCAGACCAACTGTAGAGCCGCCACCTGGGCCAGCCTGAGGCACTCCCCAGGCCAATACAGGCCAACCCTCTCCCTTCTGGAACCCCAGGTGACCAGGGCTGTCAAGCACTGCTTGTACCTGAAGGTATGACTCCCCAGGGTGGCCACCAGCTGCATCTAGGAACCCAAGGGACAGATGGGGCCTCAGCTGGGCAGAGCAGCTGAGCTGTGGGGTGTGGCCTGGAGCAGAGGTTGGCACCCGCACGGCACTGGGCCTGTGACTGCTCAGCTGCCAGACCCACTGGCCTTTCCAAAAGGGATAATTTTTAAGCATTTTAAGTCCTTCTCACCCAGTCCAGCTGGAATTTCTCCAAGGGGGCAGATTGCATCCTGCTTCCAAGTTGAGAATGAAGGAGGAGGAACCTGGGAGCTAAGAACCAGCCTCTAACTGGCTGTGTGACCTTGAACAGCTTTCTTCTATCTGGACCTTAGTGTCTACATCCGTGCCAGGACCTTGTTCTCCAGCCATACTCTTGGGGGCCCAGAAGACTGAGTGTGTTTCTCCAGGGACATAAGGGAAGCTTGGGAAAGATAGGAAGAAAAGAAGAGGGAGGAAGAGACCAGACAAGGTGGCCCAGTCCTGGTCCTGTCGTTAATAAACTGTGTCTTTCTGTACCAGCTCTGAATCTAGGCTCTCTGCCATCATGCCCAAGATGTGCTGGTGCGTACGGGGCTGGCAGTTTGAGGACTCAAGGAAGGGTGGGACTAGAAGGAGTCAAGGCCATTTATCTTAGGGGTTCCAAGCCTGGCTGTGTTTCCGAATCATCTGGAGAGTTGGACATGGGTGGGTGCCTGGCAATCTGTATTTTCGTCAAGCACTCCAGGCGATGTTTTTAGGTTAACCACCTCAACACTGCTTCAGGAAGCAGTATCTGAGGTGCACTACGTCCAGCCCTTGCTTTACAAATGAGATTTTGGCCAGTGAAAGGAAAGGGCTTGCCCGAAGTTAACTGGAGGTTAGCATCAGATCTAAGACAACTAGGCTCCTGATTCAGGGCTTTGACCCAGTGCCTCCAATGTGCCGTGGTTTTGTGTAGGGCTCAGGGACACAGTAGTGCTGTCTTAGGGGGTCCCCATCACTTCCAGGACTGTGCCTTGCCCCTCAACGAGTCTGCCTCTCTCTGTGCTTTCCTCCAGCTCAGCCCACTGAAAGCAGTGCCCCCAGCTGGGATGGGGGTCGACCCTCCACACATTAGAGTTTGGTGGTCAAAGAAGCTGCATTCTTTGCACAGCCCCACAGGGCACAGGACATGGAAGTTTTGAGGGAATCAGGGAACACCTACTGAGCTGGAGGAGACCCCCAGGTAGGCCCATCTCCCAGCAACTTCTGTGCGGCTGCCTCCCCATCAGGTGTGAATGAGGTCGATTACTGCCGGTACCCAGCACGGGAGACCCAGCTGCAGTGGCTGCGCTACTACCTGCAGGCACAGAAGGGGATGGCTGTGACCCCCAGGGAGGTGGAGAGGCTCTATGTGCAAGTCAACAAGTTTGCCCTGGTGAGTGCTTGTGACTGGAAGGGGTGGGGGAAGGAGAGCTGGGGGGAGGGACTCAGGGCCCACCCCCAGCTCCTGCCTTCTCACAGCCTTGTGGTGGAGGAGGAAGCAGAGCCCAGGGTCAGGGGTGAGGTCCTGGGGGAGTCCCATCATATGCTCCTGAACCCCAACCTAGAGGGGGGGTCTGGGAAGAGCCATCTTGGGCATCCTCTTAATACTGACACCTTATTCCCTGCTTTCCTCCCATTCCATCAAGTCCAGATTCTCTCCTTCCTAGAGAACTACTTCCAAGAAAGATCCCAGCTTCCTATTTTAGCAAGTCTCTCATTTGGACAAGTTCTTTCCAGTGTCTAACCTTAGCCTTTCATGCTACAGTTAAATACATCCCTTAAGTTTTGTGTTGTTTTTTTTTTTTTTGTCTTTGGAGAAGATAGAGAATGTCAGTTCTAATCCTCCTTGTTAACTATCTCCACTGACTCACTCAGAACTCTGTGTAAGCCTTTCCCATCAGGCTCTTTCTTCTCAAATTACTGTACTGTCAGTTCTTGATTTTGAGTGCTGATTATCCAAGGTACATGGTTCATGCCACGTCTCCACTGGTATGCACCAAGGGGATTGCTAACTAGTCTTACTAATGTCAGCCATGCATAAGCAAGAAGACAAGTCAGCTGCCCTGAATTTCACAATACATCAGAGAACTTAAATAAAATCTTTAATTACCTGTAATTTTAAATTGCCTATTCTATTTTCCTCATTGGTGTAAAACTGATTCTTATCAGGTTCTTCCTTTTTTTAAAAATACTTATTGAAGTATAGTTGATTTACAATGTTATGTTAATTTCTGCTGTACAACCAAGTGATTCTTTTTCAGGTTCTTCCTCTTAACTGTTCCACCTATGCCTTCCTCTTGCTTAATTTTTAGTAACCATTCCCACTTGCTAATTGATCTCTGCTCCTTTTAAGTCGTGAAAAGAGAATAAAATGGGGGGAGGTACTATAGAGCCAACCCCAGAGTGAGCAGGACTTGGGGTGGGGCAGGAGAGCCACAGGAGTGGGGGCCCTGGCCTGGGGTCACTGGAGCAGCAGGAACCACGGCGCTCTAGCTTCTTGAGCCTAGGGTGGCCTGGGCCCCGGGGGGGTCTGGCTCTGGGGAGGCAGTTGAACCCTTGGTCAGCAGCCCGGCTCATGTCTACACTCACTGTCTAACCTCACCCACCTTGTGATAGAAGAGAGGGTAAGGGGTGAAAGAAGTCACTTTAGAGGTCTTCCAGCAACTGGACCTCTGATGCCCATGTGGCCAGGGCACTGCAGATGGGGTGCCACCCCCTCCACTGGCAACCAGGCCTGAGCTCTGCCTTAGGGATTTCTCTTGTCCTGGATACCTTGAGCTTGAAGATTCTCCTGGGTAGGGGAGCGGCCAGGGCTGGAGTTCAGATCCGGCTTAGGCTGGGGAACAAGCTGAAAGTCTGCTTAAGCCTGAGGGCGGTAGAACCTACTTTGCTTGCCTTTTTCTAGGAGTGGAGTCCCCAAATACCATCCAGTGACTTGACCTCTGGAATATCTCCCACCTGTGCTGGGGAGACCCCACTGTGTCTCTGCCAGTGTCTTAGTTCTGTGTCTTCCACAGTGACTGTGTCCCTCCAGCTATGGGGTCCATGACAGTTTTGGGGGGCTCACTACACTGATCTTCTCTGATGTGTTTTCAGGCGTCTCACTTCTTCTGGGCACTCTGGGCCCTCATCCAGAGCCAGTTCTCCACCATCGACTTTAATTTCCTCAGGTGAGTGCAGGGAGCAAGTTGAAAGTCAGTGGGCTGGTGGGGGCAGGCGTGGAGGAACGGAAGAGCCTTGAGCCCAGTACGTGGGGGTAAAGGACACCCCAAACAGAATGTCCAGGTCCATTGTCCTGCTCTGCTCACCATCCCCATTCCAGCCAGCCCATGCGAGGCGGGTCACTGCTCCAGGGATGCCTGGGGAAGCGCGTGTGCCCAGAATCCCTCTCTGGAAGTGGTCAGAAGCCCTTGCACCCTGCCTCCTGATTCCTCTTTCCCTATTATAGCCTGCTGTCTGCTTCACTGCCCGGCTCTTCTGCCAGTGCTCTTCCCCACAGAGCCCGGTGCTGAAGGGAACTGCTGGAAATTAGTCTGAAAGATCATGAGTCCAAACCTCATTTTATAGCAGAGGGGCCAGAGTTCCAGAGGGGGGATGACTGGCTGAGGTCCCTTGGTGGTTTAGCTGACTATGCTGCCTCCCTGCATGGGGTATCAGACCCAACTGCTCCTTTAGTGGCCCCTAGTGATATACTAGGGGCTGTACCGAGACTGTACTTGAGTATTGACTACTTAGGCGACCCTGCTGTGCGAGATACACATGTCCCTAAAACCAGGAATCATTTTGTCTTCCATTCTGGTCCAGTCTCTTTGTCTTTGTCCTGCCCACCCACCCTCAGCTGAAAAGGATGCTGGCTTTAAAGTGTTCACAAAAATTAGAGAAATGCAAGTCAAACCCACAATCACATCTACCTCAGCCCCATTAGGATGGCTACTTTTGAATAAACAGAAGATAACAAGTGTTGGTGAGGAGGTGGAGAAATGGCAACCCTTGCGCACTGCTGTTGGGAATGTGAAATGGTGTAACTTCTGTGGGAAACAATACGGTGCTTCCTCAAAGAGTTAACATAGAATTACTGTACGATCCAGCAATCTCACTGCTGGGTATATACCCAAAAGAATTGAAAGCAGGGTCTCAAGCAGATATTTGCACAACCATGTTCATAGTAGCATTATTCACAGTAGCCAAGAGGTGGAAGCAACCCAAGTGTTCATTGATCGGTGAATGGATAAACAAAATGTGGTCTATCCACACAAGGGAATGTTATTCCTTTAAAAAGGAAGGAAATTATGTCACATGCTACAACACGGATGCACCTTAAGGACATTGTACTAAGTGAAATAAGCCAGTCACAAAAAGACAAATACTATATGATCCCACTTAGATGAGGTAACTAAAGTAGTCAAATCCATAGAAACAGTAAGTAGAATAATGGGTGCTGGGGGCTGGGCAGTTGCTGTGTGGGGGAGATAAGAGTCCAGTTTTACAGAATGAAAAAGTCCTGGAGATCTGTTGCTCAACAAGGTGAACGTACTGACCACACTGAGCTGTAAAGACTCAACAAACAAACCAATGTGTTTGGGGAGGGGTTGCTCCAGTCTAATCTAAGAAGAAATATAAAATTATAGTTGAAGTGAAAACAAAACAAAACAAAAAACCCCAGCCTGGGCTAGGGTCCATTCGCCCAGACCTAGATGGGCTGAGCTGGTGAGAAATTTTCCTCATGGTGTGAGTGCCCCCAGCAGGGCTCACCTGGCTACCCTTCTCACCCCCAGTTCCCTTTCCTGTCTTCTGGCAGGTATGCAGTGATCCGATTCAACCAGTATTTCAAGGTGAAGCCTCAAGTGTCAGCCTTGGAGATGCCAAAGTGACCAGCGTTCCCATCCCTCCCCTCCCATCTGCCTGGCCAGACCTGTTCTCCAGGGCTCCATTCTGCTCTGGGGTCTTCACCTTTGGACAAGGTGGGCGAGGGGACAGGTGGGTGTCCCAGGAGAAGGCTCTGCCCCTGTCGCCAGCCCCCAGTGATGCTTCTGGTGACCATTCTTGTTTGGAGGGGCTGATAGGCCCCAGCTCTGGGGGTCCTCTTCACCTTGCCAGCCTGGGTGGTGGGCAGTGCCTGCAGCCAGCCAGGGCTCAGACCACAACCACCCTGGAAAGGCCAGCATTCCCGGCCCCGCGCCATCCTGGCATCTGGGCTGCCTTAGATGTGTCTTTGACCTTCCTGGCTTGGGGAAGGGGGAAGGTGGGAGGGCTCCTTTCTACCTCCAGGGCCCTGAGCCTCCAGCCTGTCTACCCCTGCATGCCCCATGTGGGAGGTGCTGAGCCCAAACCAGCATCCTGCCAACTCTGACGGATGGATGTACATATCTTGGGGGGGTGGGGTCTAGAATTGGGTTTGATGGCTCCCCCAGCAGCCACCTCATCTGAGATTACTCCCTTTCTCCAAACCATATCCAATCAAATAACCCCTTCCCAAACCTCAGCCTGAGGACATGTGCTCTCCTCCAGTGCCCTTTCTGCTCCAGGCTTGTGTTCTGTACCTCTGCCGCCTGCTGGGAGGGAAGGCAAGGGAATGGGCCACCAAAGCCTGGCTCTGCTTCCTGCTGTGGCTTGGCCAGAGGGGACGGAGCCAAGAGCGGGGTGGCTGGACAACAGCCAGCAGCCTCCTGCCTTGTTCCCTCCCTCGCCCTCCAGGCCCTCACTTCCAAGGAACAGCCTCTCCGTGTCCACCTTCTGTCCTGAAGTTGACCCGCGGTCTCCCCACTGGGGAATGACTAGTGGGAGTCAAAGGGCAGGGGCCAGGGACCGCCGGGGCTTGCCCAGTCTGCAGGAGCCTGGGTGGGATCGGTCGTGAAGGTGCTGAAGGAGCTGTTGCCCTGACTCCCAATGGCCTCCACCTCCTTTCTGCCCTCACAGCCTCAGGCCTTTCTGGCTCTGGCCTATAAAATTATTCATTTGTAAATTATCATGGTTTTCTGCATTAAAACGGCCATTTATGGACCACTCTGTGTCTGAGTGCCACTGGTAGGGTTTGACTCGGATGGTGTGACTAGTTCTCCTGCGGTGGGGGGGTGGCATGGTGCTCCAGTCCCTCCTCTCTGGGGTCCCTTTGGGCTGCACACTTTGCACCACGCCTTCCATTTACCTGGCTCACAAGGCCTGGGGTCCTGATTTGGGGTAGACCTGGGCAGAGCTGGTGGTTTCACAGCTCCTCTGCTTTTGACCATCTTGCTAGAATAAGTTGACCCTGAGAGGGCACAGCTTCGAGGGAACTAGACTGTGGATTCCAAGAACTTGGCCTATCCAGGTGATGGACCAGTAAGACCCCAAATGGAAGTGCTCAGGACTTCTTCCTTGGTCCTCACTGGCCCCAAGCTGTTAAGGGAGTTGAGCGGGAGGTTGCTGTGCCTGAGAGCAGGCAAGGGTGATTTCCGGACCCAATATGTCACTTTCTCAGAAAGCCAGAGGGAGGGAGAACGGAAGCTCGAAGGTGAGTGGGGCACCCTCCCAGCTTCCCAGGCTGCACTCCCAGGGCCCCCAGAAGGTGCCTGGCAGCCTTAGTGGTAGCAACAGCAGCAGCTGCCTTCCAGGTGGACTCTGCCTGTTTGCCTTTTGCCTGCAAAAGTACCAGCGTGCCATGGCAACCACTGGAGCTGAGCTGGCACTGGCAGTTGGGGCCTTGTTCAAGGTCATGGTGATCCAGGGTGGCCAGGCCCCTGACGGGTAGCAGTATCACATCTAGGGAGGGTGCTAGTGGAGGACACGGGTGAAAGGTCTGCCCCGGCATAGGGAGGGTGCCAGGGCTGGGCAGGTAGGGCCTCTGAAGGTCATCTGTGGGGTCAGGTGGTCATGGGCACCACCTTCCTGAGGTCTGTATGGCAGTGCCCACCCTCCTTGTTCCTCTCAGATCCACCTCTGGAGCTGAGGGCAGAAATAACCACTGTGAAGGCAGCTTCGTTTCCAGCCTCCTGGGGCCTTGATGTCACAGCACTGAGATGGTGGTACAGCGGTGAGCAGGGAATGGCTGGGACAGGGCCCCCCAGGTATCATCTTGTGCCCCTACGGCCCGGCCACCACCAGCACCAAAAGAATTGACCTGCAGGTACCATCCCACTACCGCCTTTGAGAAAGTATCCTTATTCCTCCAATTCTCCAGGGGAGTGGGCAGGTGGGGGCAGGGGTGGGGGCAGGGGAGTTTAGGCACACCCCTCCCACACAAAGCCTGGAGGCCCACCGTCTCGCCTTTCACTGCCACCCGGCACTAACCAGCCCCCCTGCCCACCGGGCTCAGCACCAGGCCTTGGAAGCTCCGAGGGTGGCCTTGGCTCCACTCCCTCAGGCCACTTCTTGACACTTAGCAGGCTCTCCGGGCAAAGCACTCTTGGACTCTTCATCTCTGCTGGGCTCTCACCCCTAACCTCCGGAGAGGCACAGAGAGGGCAGAGAACAAGCTCGTGCCCCACCCTTCCCGCTAATGGTAATGTCCAGGACGCTCTGTTCCTGGCCTTTTAACCCATCTGACCCGGTCCTGCCTCTCCGGGGGCCAGGGGGGTGGGGCTCCAGGGCAGCAACCACAGGTTCCCGCGAAGAGCTTTTCCCACCCTAGGAGGATGCAGGGCACGTGACTCTCTCAGCAGCTGGAATGAGGACAGGACAAGGGTTGCTGGAGGGAGTAGGAGGTGGGTAGTAGTGGCCTCAGGCTCTCCTGAGGCCACAGAGGACCTGGGAATAGGGAAGTGAGAGGAACTCAGGACTGGCAGGGGGTGAGGGCGAGCCTGGTCAGGAGTGTCCTGACCAGACTGCCCAGATTTGGTTTGGAACATAGTGAGGGGTGGTGGTGGGGACTGGAGGGTTGCGAAGATGGACAGGGAAGTTGAAATGAGCAACTCTCCCCTGTGACCACTAGGGGGCAGGCGCCACAGTCAGCCAAGCTCCTCTTCCCAAAGATCACCTTCATCTTTTCCTCAAGGGGCCCAAGAGGCTGGGCTCTGCTGCTTGCCACTGCCCTGCCGGTGACCTGGGGTGGGGAGGGCAAGGAAAAGGAGACTCAAAGCTCTGGGAGGCTGGGCTGGGAAAAACCAGCAAAGGCTAGCAGCCAGGATCCTCCCTAGATCAGAAGATCGGGACGCTAATTCTTGGGGTGTCTTTACTACCAAGTTTGTGGCCCGGGAATCAACCATACCTACCTTCTCTCACCACTACCCTCTCCAATTTAGAAATCCATTTTCCAGCATTCAAGAGCCTCTGCTTGAATACTTCTGTATTGGGAAGCTCACTATCACTTTTGACCATCTTTGTCAAAAAGTTTGTTAAGCCAAAAATGTTGACCCTTGAGACTTTCATCAAAAGGCCAAGTGCTAGTGCTACCTTATGAGCTACATCAAATATCTATGTGTTGCCCACCTGACAGCTTTGAAGAAAGCAATCTTGTCCTTTCTGCCCTACCCTAGTCTCCCTTTTTCTGGACTAAACATCCCTGGCCCTCTCAACCATTCCTTGAAGGACATGTCCATCCACTAGGCTCCCTCCAGTCCTCTGTACAGGATGCCTGCCTCTGGGCCCCTCCAGTGTGAGAATGGTCTTTTCTATTGAGGGGCCTGGGACTGTGCGGTGTACACTGGCCCATCACCTTGCTTGTTGTTAACACATGCTTCTGTTAATCCAACCCAAGTCCAACTCTTTGACACGGTACTGTTCAGCTTTGTTGCCCCCACTCCATATTAATGGGGTTAATTTTTCAGCTACAAGAGTTGGTCTTTTTATCAACTCTTGTTGCATTTTGAGTTTCAGTCACCTAGCTCTTTTAGGTCTATGGGACTGTTATTTCTCTTAGTGTGACACGTAGGTCTTTGAAATCTCATTTCAAAGCGTAAGGTCACAGAGCCCTGAAGTACATAAATAGAGACCCTGCTTCATTAATCAGTATCCTGGGGGGCTCATAAATGGGCTCATGGTGTCCATGTGAGCCCTTTTCTGGAATGAGGGTCCACAGCTTTCATTAGATTTTCAAAGGGCTCCTTCTCCGAAAGAGGATAAGAGCCATGGCTAAGGCATAACCTCTTTGTTTTCAGATGAGGACAATCAGGCCCAAAGGGGAGACTTGACACACACACACACACCTGCCCAACACGCACGCGCACACACACACACACACACACACACACACACACAAACGGCCATGTGGCTAGTTCTGGGGAGAACCTGAGCTTCCTGACTCCTATTACAGTACTCTTAACCACTGCCTTCTTTCTTAGGACCTGCATGGGCACTTTGCGGTGAGGTCTGCTCACCTCCTTGAGGCAGGGGCAGGGTCTTACTCGAGTGTGGGCTCTGGGGGTGGCATCTGGCCTGGGCCTCCCTTGCCTAGGATGTTTCCTCCCTGGCTCCATGCCTGAAGTTCCATGGAGCTGCCACCGGGGGCAGTGGTGCCTGGGCTGATGGCACATTTAGGAATTCTGGACTTGGGCCAGCCTCACCACCCCATCCCGTCCCAGCAAGGGCCAGATTCTGAAATGGTCTGTCTTTATTATGTCAACAGAAAACAAAAAAATTCCCCCAAGTGTAAATAGGAGAAATGTGCTGGTTAAGTTACTAATCATTATCTTATTATTAACAAAATAAAGCACTATCTATGTTTACAGTCATAAAAAAAAAGAAACAGCCTGGAGAGAAGTTGGGTTCCGGGAAGTAGAAGGGGAGAAGATGGGGGAACGGACACAGACTCCACATCTGTCCCTGTAGGATTTGGGGTTCCCTTCCCACCTTGCCCCAGGGCTGTTCTGGATCTTTGGAGTCAGGTGCCAACGGGATTTGATTTTCTTAGGGAAAGACCTTGTGAAAGGGATCAGGAGCTGAGGCAAGTTACAGGTGTAGAGTGGGGGAGGGGAGAGGAGCGGGCAGGTGTAGGGGCAGAGCTGGATGGGAGAGGATGAAGCCTTCCAAGGACAGGGTGGGGGTGGGGAGCTCCCATCCCCTGCTCAGGACGGAGGAGTGGAGACCAGCTGCACAAGAGCCCCCTCTCCAGGGCTTCTGTCACTTACAGAAGGGGTCACCATCAGTCCTCCTGCCCCCACTCCTGGCACTCAGGTTGGGACCAGGGGCTGGGGCACCATGACGGAGCCCCTTGGAGGCTGAGCACATTCCCATGCTGCTGGGAGCTAAAAATGGCTCCATGGGAACTGACATGCAGAGTCAGGGGGGGAGTGAAGGGGCAGGCAGGGGAAGTCAGGATGGCTGGGGAGCCCAGGGCAGACCAGGGGCTTACAGAGACCCAGCAGGCGTTAAAGGGGCAAGGGCAGACACAGAGGAAGGGAGAGACACAAAAAAAGGCCCTGCAGAGAAACAAGGACAGAGAAGTGCACCAAGGACACAGAGAACCTGAGACACCCAGACTGACAAAGAGGTAGCAATTTGGGGACAAAGAGAAGCACAGAAAGAGCCCCCCGGAGAAGCAAGAATGGCATCAAGAGACACCCACAGGAACTCAGCGACAGTGCCTGGCACTCAATAAATACCTTGTGCAATGAAAGAACAGATGAAAATACATGTGCACTTGTGCACATGGGTACACACGCGTGCACGCACACACACACACACATACACACACACCAGCCAGAGGCACGAAAGGCTTGGCATAAGATAGAGACATGGAGGAGAGCCAGACCTTTTTGCACAAAGTACAAAGCAATCCTCGTGGTAGAGGAACGATCTGGGGTACTGTGGTGGGGGGTGCGTGTTGGTCCCATGGTGGCTGGTCCAGCCAGGACAAGAATGGAAACAAAGCATGTGGCCCTAGGGGAACAGGTCTGTAGCTGCCATACCCCTGGGATGGGCAGACCTGCAGGAGGGGAGGGTCATACAGTGTCCCCTGGCCACGAGCCCCAAGGGCCACCACGGAGCTCAGCCAGCCCAGCACATCACCGTCATGCAGGACCCACTCAGGCCATCAGCTCCTCAGGTGTGCCCACAGGTGTGGTGGGGAGGGGGCATCTCCCATCATGAATGTATCTACAAATGCACAGCTGTGCCCAACTCCCGGGCATGCCCAAGTCCAAGTACCAATGTAGTCCAGGTGGGGTGGCTGTGCCTGCTGGCGTGGGGCCCGGTCTTCCCCAGGGAGGAGGGCCAGGCCCATGTAGCCGGGATCAGTCTGTGAGTACCACCAGCTCCCCGTCGCTCTTCTCCTCGGCCTCCGAGTCCTCATCCTCGCTGTACCGGTACATCTCGCCATCAGCCACCGAGTGCCTGTCCTCTGTGCCCTCGCCCTCCTCCCTGAGGCTGCAGGTATTGACGATGACAGGCATGTTTGGGTCCAGGCCGCGGGGCACATAGTGCTCCACCAGGGGCTGTGCCAGGGGCACGCCTGCCACCCGAGGGTACAGGACATCTGAGGGGCTCATCTGCACCTGGCTGGCCTGCGGGCTGCGGGACAGAAGAAAGGCATGGTTACAGATGCACCCGCACTTCAACCCCGACCCTGCTCTCCTCCGGTCTTCCTCAGGTCGTGTCCTCCGAGCTCCCACCCTTTTGGCTCCAAGACACACACACATACACCCTGCTCCCTGGCTGCTTTCTGATGGCAAATTCACTGTCAGCTACAAGCCCCCACACACGTGCAGCCCCAGGGCCACGGGTCCAGACATTCCCAGAGGATTGTGTGTAAATCCAGTTTTGGGAAATTGTATATTTCATATGTCCCAGGGAGCTTCCTATTTAAAGAAATCCACTAGGATGCTTGTTTTGGTCAACTCCGGAATAATCCTCTGATTATTAGTACCTTGATTTTTAGTACCCCTGAATTTTTATTGAGTTTGTCAAGGGGACCCACGGACACATCTCTCCAGATACCCACTAGTCCCCAGTCAGTCACAAATCTATATCCTGAGCCACCAGGGACTCACCATAGTCACAGTCACCACTACAGTCACACACACATAATGCCCACACAAACCTATGCACACACATGCGTGCACACACACAGCTCCCCTGGAATCCCACACTAAGGCCACACGCTAACCCCTGCCACTCACAAGAGCTGCACACACACGCGCACGCGCACACACACACACACACACACACACACACAGTCTCAGGCACTGGGGAGGCCTGCTCACGGGGTCGTGTAGCTCTGGCGGGCATCCTGGCGCCGGGTCCTCATCAGAGCCTTGTACTCGCCCACCCGCAGCCGCTTGCCCTCCACGATGCAGGTGCGCTTGGGCCGTGGCTTGTACTTGTAGTCAGGGTACTTCTCCAGGTGCTGCCGGCTCAGCCTCGCCTGCTCCTCGTAGTAAGGCTGCTTCTCCTGGTTGGTCATGGACTTCCAGCGGGAGCCTGGCCCAGCCCCCAGGGGCAGGCAGTCAGCGCTGGGCTCTGCTGACACCCCCAGCCCCCTGCAGACCCTGGAGGCCCCGAGAAGGTTTTGGCCCCCAGATATATGTGCAAGCGCCTATACACAGCAAACGCCTGGCCCAGTGTGGGTGCTCCATGGATACTGAGCAAATGAACGAGGTTGGCATGTATAAGGATATCCAACTGCTAGCTTAAGACACAGCACCCACTCACATACCAAACTACACAGCGACTCTGGGAGGCCTCTGGTCTGCATGTTTTGCATAAACAAAAGAGTAGCCACCCAGGCCCCCAACAAACCCCAGAGGCTCCCTGCTGAGGACAAAATACCTGGTGTCTCAGTCGACAAGAGACCTGAACTGGAGGAGCTGAGGTTTGGAAACAATTGCCCTCTTCTAGCTCCGCCTGCCCTGCCCCACATTTCTCCCTGGCCTCCAAAGAGGACATATAATTTCAAAAACCTTTCTACTGATAGCCCAAGAATACCAGTCTCTCCTGTCTCCTGCCAGAGCCAGCTCCAAGGGTCTGGGCAAACAGGGGAACAGGTTAGGGAGAGATGGGGTGGGGGAGCTAAAGAATGTACACACACACTCTCTCCCGCCTGAGTTCTTCGGTGCAGGTGCTAGCAGAAGAGCCCTACAATGGTACAAGACTCCAGGACCCAGCTGTCCCACATCCTGCCTGCCTCCCACGCGCCATCAGATTCCACTGGAGTTCACCACGGCGTGGACCATCACCCAGAAAGCCCCAGTTAGACCCAGCTGACTCCTGCAACTAGATCCTGCTGGACTATGGCTCCTGGAGCCCCTAGAGCCCCCCGAGACCCCACCCCGCCCACTGGGCCCTTACCAAGGATCTTGCTGATGCTGGAATTGTGCATGTCTGGGAAGGCCTGGAGGATCTTCCTCCTCTCATCCTTGGCCCACACCATGAAGGCATTCATGGGCCTCTTGATGTGGCTGCTGTTCCGGGACTCAGGGAAGTGGCGGGAGCCTGGGGAGCAGGGGAGGAGTCAGCCAGGCAGGGCAGCCAGTGTGGGGTAAGGAAGAGTCCTCCAGGGCTGGCAGGAAAAAAATCCCCTACTTGACCACCAGAGGGCGCCGGGAGGCTCCCACAGGGCCAGGGATGGCCAGGAGTAAGACCAGCAGGGGCCCAGAGACAGACAAGGGACAGATACGTAAGGGGACTCCACAGACAGACTAAGGGAGAGAAGGGATTGGAGACAGACACAACCTGACCCACCCTGGCCCTGGTGGGAAGCAGAGGTGGGCCCTCCTGCCCATCAGCCCAGTACCCGGAGCCCTCACCGTCCACATCACAGCCCAGCATGGCTTCTTCCAGTGGGTGCACACAGCTCTCCTCCAGCCGCTCCTTGGCTGGGGATGTGTCCAGGCTAATGAGGTCCTAGGTAGACAGGACAACTTGTACATCAGCCCCCTCTGCAGCACCCCACTCCCCTCCCCTGCTCTTCCCTTTGGTAGCCTCAGACACTGTGTCTTCCACCCCTGCCCACCCAGGTGCAGGGTAGTGGGAGCCCATACCTTACGGAAGGAGGTGTTGGGGGAACTTTCTAAGGCTCCACTGTGACCGTGCAGCAGCTGTCTGGCATCCTGGATGGCTTTGGTGACAGCATCCCCTTCACCAAGGAAGCCTATGGGACAGGGGAAGGAAAGGAAGGGACAGGAGGGGCTATTGAGGGAGGTACACCCAGTTCATGTCTTGCCACCCTGGGGTGATGCTCCCTCTTCCCCTCTGTTGCACTGCATATCCCCAAGGGGGCGCCATTTACACTGGAGTCCTGGTGACAGTAGACTGGAAATGCGAATGGCCTGAATCCCTGATTCAGCGTGCCCAATCAGATACAGTGGGGAGAGCAGGAAGGGGATCTTCTTCAGGGACACTGAGTGCTGAAACTAAAAGGGGCCAAAGAGAGCAAGTCTAACCCCTTGTTTTATAAAAACTGTAACCCACAGAGGGGAAGGGTCACGCTCAGGGTCATATCCTGCCCTCTTAGCTCTCTCCTAGAAGAGGGCTGAAGGGAAAGGTGTAGGGGGCTTACCCAAAGGCAGGCTGGGAGGGCTGGCCTGCAGGTCCCGTGTGGGGGCCCCATGGCTGGGAGGACGGGGTCCACAGTTGCTCATCTTCAGGCTCGGGGAGCTGGAGGCATTAGGCAGCTCGGGGGCCTTGGGCTTGGCCGTGAGGTTCAGGGGTTGGGAGGGCTCCTGAGGGAGACCCAGAGGGTTAGAGACACCAAAGGACACCTCCACGGAGGGACTGGGGGGACACAGGGTGACAGAGGGACAGAGGAGACAAGCATATCCAGAAGAGACAAGGAGACAGGAAAGGAAGACAGAAGAAGCAGAACAAGAACAAAGGACCCCATGGTCCCCTAGGTGGGCAGCCAGCCACCACAGGTGAGGGCGGGAGCCCCCCGCCAGTGGGTGGAGCAGTACCTGTAGGGGGTGGTGGGCAGACAAGGCCCCAGGTCTCTTCACCACTGGGGCGGCGGGGCTGTGCAGCAGCTGCAGCGGGTACTCCACTACGGAAAAGGCGGCAAGGAGAAAAGTCCTGGATGAGCACAGAACAGCAGACGCCCTGCTTGACGAGGTCCCGGCAGCACAGAGTGGGCAGAGGCTCGGAGCTGGCCCAGCTTGCTTCCAACCACTGCCCTCCCAGCCCCAAAGCGCTGCTGAGGACCTCCTGTGCCCTCGTCCCACACTGCCCGGCACACTGATCAGCATCTTCACCCTGTTCCTGCCCTTCCCAACCCACTGACCGCAGAGTTCCCACTCGATGGTGAAACAAGATCAGGTACACCATCTACTCTTTCTACGGGTACTTGTGTTTTGTACCTACTACGTGCAGGGTACAAAAGCAGCTGCCTGGTTTGTAGCCGGCCTCATGTGCATTATCTCAACATCATCCCTAGTATGTGGCATATAAGAGGTACTCAATACATCATCCCATTTTATGGATAATGAAGACTGGGAGGAGTTACATGGGTGCCCATATAGTTAATAAATGGGAGCACTGAGATCTGAGACCTGAACCCAGCCGCATCCTCTAGATCCTTCCCCCCTACATGCACTCTCTCTCTGCTACCTATCTGGCTTCATTCTCCCTCAAGGAGGACCAGCATCCCTGACTTGACAATTGAGGTGGAGAGATAAGCCATGTAGACAAACCACTGACCACATGGCTGGCGGTGATATGGGCTGCATGGGTGGCATGCCAGAGAACTCTGTTCAGCTGGGGTGACTGGAGCAGGCTTCCTGGGGGGAGGGGAGGCATGAGCGGGTGTGGCAGGCGGGCAGGTGGGAAAGCGGGAGGTGGGAAATGAGGCTGGCGTTCGATGGGCAAGTGGGGCTCGGGGCCTGTGAAGGCTGAGCCCGGGAGTTTGGACCCTATGCTATAGGCACCCAGGCACCACCTAAGGCTTGTGAGCTGGGAGAGGTGTTACTCATACTCAGCCAGGGCGGGGGAGGTGGTGGCACATCTGGCAGCCACAGGCTTCCTGCTTACTAGGATTCAGGAGCAAACAAAGCAGGGGGCAGCCTAGCCAGTCCAGGTCTTCCACAACTTATTTCCTGCCCCCTGCCCACCTTGTCCAGCAAGGGTGTGGCCCCCTCCCCACAACTAGGCCCCTGCCCTCCTCACCCCTGCAGCTCGGCTCTATGGACATCTGTAGGTGCAATGGTTTTGTGCAACCTGTCCTCCCCCTTCACCCCTCCCCATTCCCAGTCCCCACTCCTTCACCCCAAATGAGAAACTGCCTTCAAAGTAGGGCCTGACTTTCTCAGTCCTTTGTGTTTTCCCTTCCCCCACCCAGGAGTCAGTGGTGCTGGCCTATGAACTGTGCCCACGGCCCAAAGGCCTTGCTGGTGGACCCGTAGGAACTCACCCGGCTAGATTTCCCCTGCCTTCTCTCTCACATGGAGCAGGGAGCATTGACCAGAGGGAGTTGACTTAAAACCCTTTCCCCTCCTGGATCAACTATGGGCAGCATCTCTGCCCTGTCCCCAGGACCTCTCATAAGGAATCAATGATCGTAGCCTAATAATTCCATCTCTGCCTCCATCCCACTGTCACTGCCCTAGTCCAGGCTGTCATCCCCCATCTCTAGAATCCCCTCAGCAGCCCCTACCCCGTCTTACCTCCAGTGGGTACCCCTCTGTTCCCCACCACCCACAGCCAGTGTGACAACACATCCTCTGCTGAAATGTTCCCGCGCATCCCACATTCTAGAAAATAAATCCCAAAGTCCGTGCTCAGCCCCGACTGCCCTCCCCAGGCATATCCCACTAGCTGCCATGTGCTCCCCTCAACTCCAACACCCCCTTGGGCTTCCTGCCTCAGGACCCAGGCCCCTGCCCTCCACCCTCAGCTCCCAGCTTCACCCTCACAAGTCTACTCCCCCAGCACCCAAGCGAGCACCACCTCCTCAAGAAGCCTTCCCAGATTCCCCGGCTGCTGGTATCCTTCTGTCTCCCTCCCCAGACCGTAAATTCCTTGAGCTCAAAGTCCACATTTTATCACCCTCGTGGCTGCCCAACAACCAGTCAGCACCTGACGCTTGTTGCTGCTCAATCTGTGGTCACTGAGTCGCAGTGACAGGGCAGAAGGCAGCAGTGCCATGGTCAGGGCAGAGCAAGAGCATGAATTTGGGAGATGGGTAAATCTCAGTTAACATTCACAACATTAATATTCTGGTACAGGAAATGTCCCACAACTGGGGGGCTAGACCTAGATAGGCAACATCCTCTTATGTCTGGAAAGCACTTTATGGTTTTCAATGTGCTATTTCTTTTCATTCTCCCAGTGAAATTCAGAAAGAAGGGATTATTCTTTGACTAGACAGATCCCAAAGTGAGGCCCAGAAAGGCCGCACTGCACATTAATGGATGAGAGTGGTTCCTGGGCTCCTTCCCTGACCTCAGGTCAACCCTCCCCTCCCACACTCACCTGGCTTGCAGGGAATGGGCTGAATGGGCAAAGCCAGCTGGGAGTCGGGGGTGACAGGTAGAGGTTGGTGGCTTGGGGGGAAGGCTGGAATCATGACGTAAGGCATGTTGACCTGCTGAGGGCAAAGAAACCCTGTGTGAGTCCCTGGGGGGCCCAACCAGCTACCCAGCTGTGGTCATCCCTGGACACAGAGGGTGGACCCGGGGATGAGAGACGCAGGCCTGGGGCAGGGCCAGTTTTCAAAAGGATCCATCTGACCCTATGCCCCCTCTGCGGGCCTCTGTCTTCCTGCCCTCAGGTCCCAGCTGGGAGGAAGATATTCTGGGCCCTGCCCTTGAAACAGGGGACAAAAACAGGGGAGGGGGCTAGAGCACAAATGAGCCCCCCTCCTTAGGGTCATGCCTGAGTGGTTCTGCTCAGTCCACACTCCCTGCCTTTCCCTGTCTCCAGTACCTCTCCACACTGGTGTCAACCCCTCAAGCCCCTGCTCCCCCAGAGCCCAGCCCTCCCGCCCCTTTACCTGGATCCCAGCATCCAGCCCTCCCCTCTTTTTACCTGGATCTGCTGCTGAAGGAGGTTGATCTTATGCTGCTGCTGAATCAGCTGTTGCTGCTGCTTAGCGATCTGGCAGAAGGAAAGAGTAGGTGATGGGAGCATGTACCTTAGGCCCCAGGATCCCACCTCCCACAAGCCTTTGTGGCCCCATCCACACCCTGCCTCCCATGCCTAGTGCAAGGACATGGAGGACAGCTGGACAGGGCAAGAAGCTGAACAGCCAACCCTCAGAATTTATTCTCCTTTTGTGGAGAGCTCACCCCTTCCTCAGAGACCAGAGATGGAGGCTAGGCAGGAAGCAGCCAGCTGCTTTCACTAAGAGCCCCGCGGCGCCGCTCCACGCCCTGTCCCCTCACAAGGGCTGACAATCCGCCAGAGGTGGGACCGCCCAGCCCCTGCCCACGGTCCCCTCCCCGCCTGCCCCCAGGCCTCAGCCTGCACCAGCTAGGCCTGCCCCCACCACGCTCCTCTCTGTGCCCTGAGACACCAAGCAGGGCCTACCTGCTCCTGCTGCTGCCGGGCCAGCTCCATCTGCTGCTGCTGCTTCTCGAAGAGCATAGCGGCCATGTTCTTCTGCTCCGAGTGGGCCGTCAGGAGCTGGTCCCGCAGGGTGGACAGCTGATGGATCATGACCAGCAGCTGCAGCTCCTTCTCTGCCAGGCTCTCCTGGGTCCCTGCTCCATACGGACGCAAGCACCATTGAGGATTTTTGTTTGTTCATCTGTTACCAGTCCATCCATATGACACTGAGCAGTTGCTATGCCCCAGGCCCCTGTCAGGGGCTGGACTACAGAGACGACTGAGATACAGTCCTTGCCCTGGAGGCGGCTCCTCATCTTGTCACCTGACAACTAGCTGCTCTAGAAGGTCCCCACCATCAGTCACTGATTCCAGGCCCTGGAAATGCTGATGGTGGGGCATATCTCAGCCCTGGCCCACCTCTGGGATGTCCTCAAGTGCCCAGTGCCACTGGGTCAGGGTGGATAACTAACCCACAGGAGGGCCCAGAGTGACACGCTTAGGCTTTGGAGCAAGACAGATCTGGGTTCAAACTCCCCTTTTAACTCATCCCTCCTGGGAGCTGTTGGGCAAGCTACCAACTTCTCTGCACTTTATAGTTTTTTCAATCTATAAATGAGCACAACGATCGACACTTCACAGGGTTGCTGAGGGTTAAAGGTATTGAATGTAAAGCTTAGTCCCGGATCTGGCACATGGTCCTCAACTAGCAATGTCAGTGCTTCCTTGTCTCTAATCCAGTTCATGTCAGATGCAGCAGTTACTCCTAAGTGCCAGGATGCAGACCATTTGCATCAGAATTACTCGGGGAGCCTTTGAAAAATACAGATGCCTGGGCCCCCATCCTCTGGGGTTCTCATTCAGTAGGTGGGGGTGGAACCTGGGGATCTGCATTGTTTTAAGGATTCCTCTGGGAGTGTGATCAACCACACTGGGAAACTTATCACCCTGATGAACCGAGGCAACAACACTTTAATTCACTTAGTGAGGTCCTGGTGGCCTAGAATTAAATTCCAGCAGTGAAAGGGAACATTTGGCTCATTTTATAGTGAGATCTGAGAAGTGGCAAAGACATCCCCAAGGTCACAAGGGTCCCAGGGGATTTGATTCCCACCAGGCCTCTGCTGCATGGCAATAAGCCTAGTGCTTGCACCCCCCAGGTGAGGGATGGTGCAGACCCCTAGGGCCAGGCAGGAACCAGAGTGGCACAGGCCGGGTGTGAAGGCACCAAGAGCCCCAGAAATTGCCCTACAGGCCTAGACTGCAGGGCCAGGCCTGGAGAAGGGAAAGGGGTTCAAACATCTGTCCCCTGCCCACCCACATGGGCCTTCACCTTTGACATCTTTGGTTTCCACACAGCTCCTTCCCAGAAACCTCTCCTTCCAGTCACTGGACAGCAGCTTCTCGATGGCCGGCACGACTGGAAGATACCAAAGGGCTAAGGAGTAACTGTCCTAACACCTCCCCACCCAGGCCCCCGTGTCTAACTAGGGCAGATGTCTTACCTTCTTTTAAATTTCGGTTGAAGTCCAGCTTCTCCTGGCTTCCAGAAGCAGCCTCGGAGCCTCCTGGTCTCTTGGGTTCTGGGGACCCATTGCTTTCCAGGGAGCTGCTGTCCTGTAAGACACACTGAATGTCACTGTCACCCCCAAGGGAATGGGGGCAGACTGCATTGTGGGGGGCTGAGTGCCCCGGGGATGTGTATCCTGGGGGAACTCCAGAATCTACCCAGCCCCACCCTCCAGTAGGGCCCTCCCTCCCTTCCCACCTTCCCAACCTTTGCTCTGACTTGGCTTGATAGATTTGGTGAAAAGAACAAAAGGTTTAAAGACAAGAGACCTGGCCTCAGTGATTCACAAGGTGCTTGAGCCCACACGAGTCCCTGAACTTCTCTGAACCTGACCTCCCTCTTACGAAAATGGAAATACTAATACGTCCCCTGCCATAGGATTGTTGCTGGGATCAAGGGAGATAACGCATGTGAATGAGGTTTGCCACTGCAGACTTAGAGGCCAAAAGCCAGCTATTAATTATTACTCCCTTGTATGCACCTACCACTCCAGCCCGGCAGGTTACTCTCAAGGCCCCCACCTCACCCTCTTTAAGACATTGTCCCCTCTCTCCTCTTCTCATCTGAGTCCTCTCCATTCTTTAAGACCCAGCTTAAAGCCCTACTTCTCCAGGAAGTCTTCCTCGACCACCACCCCTACCCCTCAGCCCACCTTCACATACTCCTCCTGGCTGGATCCCTCCTCAGAGCCCTAAAACTCTCCTCACTTTCACTCATTTGGCTTTTGATTAGGTATTCCCTTTTTACATCTCTTGCATGGAATCATGGAATTTTTAAGAGCTGCAAGAATCTTCACCACTCATGTAGTTCAGCTCCTTCATTTTAAGGGTGAGGAACTGTATTGTCTTTAATAACAATTTAACTCTGGTTTGGTTAATAAGGCTGCTTTTCTCGAATCATACATATGAAAAAGCTAGTAGATTATCTTTAAGCCAGACTGTGAGCGTGTGTATCCTATTTCTCAACTAGTCTTCAAGGGTAAGGACTGCTCACACATAGGTGAGCAGTTAATATCAGGTGAGTCAGTGTGTGTGTGTGAAAAAAAAAAAAATATCAGGTGAGTGAGGGCAGAAGTGCGTCCATGTCCTGCTCAGACAGGTAGCCTGACCCACCCACCCACCTAAGTCTTGCCCCAGAGGAGAATGCTTCTGCCTGCCCCTCTGCCCAGCTAGGCTGGTGGGTGCCTGCTCCACCCACTAGGGGGAAGGGCACAGGCGTAGGAGCTACAGAGGCGGGGTGGGGACACTGACCCAGGAGCCCCTAGGAGAGTGCTGGGCACCTGGGCTGGAGCTTGAGGGTCAGCACCATCCTGGGGAGCCCGGGCTGGATCTCCGGGCTGGGGTTCAGCTGCGGTGGCCAAGCCCTGGGGGGCCTCGTGGCAGGGCTCCTTCTTCCCCTCTGACTTGACAGTACAGTTCACCATGGTGCCAACGTCATCCAAGGCCAGCTGGGCAGAGCCGGGGCTCCTCATGGACATCCTGAGGGAGGAGGGGCAGAGTGAGGGAGGCGAGTCCTGAACCCCAAGGCAGTGACTGTTCCCCCAGCCCCAAACAGGTACACTCATGCAAAAGGCAAGCTTCCATTTGGAACTCACTGTGACAAACTAGAAAAGATTCTTGTCCCCTCCCACCCGCCTATTTTTTTTTAACAGAAAGGTCTAGAGAAGACTGGGCCAACATTTGGCATGCCCTGCCTGTTGCAATGTTGGAACTAGTGGGCTGATGGGTCTCCCTGAGAAGGCTAGAGATTGTTAACTGGCTCCTTCTGAGCCCAATAAAGCCAAGATCATATATACAGTACGTGTCTGTGTATGTTTGTGTATGTACGTATTTGTAATTAGTTATCAAAATTTAAAAATCAAGAGATATCCCATAAAAATCTGGATTTGAACTTCTCTTGAAGCTGGTCTGTGGCAATAATTGGCTGGAATTGAGCAGCCTATGAACAGGCCAGTTTGCCTTACTCTCCACCACTCCCTCCTACTCCCCAAAAAGGGAAACCAAGTATCAACTACCCTATACACTTATTCTTTGTTTTCCTTATAGTAGAGGCAAGATAAAAGTGGACTATTTGGAACAATTTCTTATATCCGTGTATCTATCTACCAAAAGTGAGGAATGAAGTAAGCTGAGAGATGAGTAGCTTTCAGAAAAATATTTTCTTATATTAGAGTCTCTCAATTAGAGTCTGGCCCCTGTGGGCCTCTGCAGTCCCTGGTGTAATATAAGCAGAGACTGCATCCCCTGCCTCCTGTTGCTGACACCCCACTGCGTGGGATCACTACATAGATGAGCAGGATCCTGGGAGAAGTTTTCAGTGGTTATGCCAAGTTCAAGGCCAGAGTAGCAGTTGCCCAGAGCTCACTTGCTCACCCTCCAAAGTGACTGAGACAAGACCAGTGGGGACACACAGCAGGTTCCAAGCAGGCACGGGTCTTGCCTCAGCTACTTCACTAGCTGCTGAGTGACCTTGGGCAAGTTACTTAACCTTTCCACACCTGTTTCCTCATCTGTAAAATGGGTGGTGTGAGGGCTATGAATTGATATTTACAAGGTGTTTAGAATAATGCTTTGTACTGGTAAGCACCGAAGTAGCCTTTGTTAAAGCACTGCAGGGTGGAATGCAGCACAAGGACGGCAGCCTCAACATAGCTGGGGGGGTGGGTGTGGGAGGCTTGTTTGAAAGACAAAGTCATGGGTCACCCACAAATCAGAAATTCTGTGGGTGAGGGCATGGATCTGTTTTAACAAGCCCTCCAGGTGATTCTGATACATACTAGTATGAAAAGCACTGTTAAATAAAAATTTTTTAAAACTTTGCTTACATGGGCATTAAATTTTTAGGAGGGGAGTGTAAGGCAAAAATTATATATAGTAAAACATCCCTTAAATTAAACTGCAGGTGCAGTATAATATTTGTATATTATATCAACTCTGTATAATAAAATGTTTCTTGTAATGTATAATGAATGATGCAATGTGCCATGTACAATAGATGTATACACTGTGTACAATACATGTACAGTATTTTACATGAAATAACTGAATGTGTTTGATTTGATGCCATCCTACAGATCAGACGAGACTAAACTCTCCTGCCACTTTCAAAGGGCAGGGTGCCCTGGGGGCTGGCGTGGGACCCAGGACAGGGCACTGCAGGATGAGGAGAGGAGGCATACGTCAGCCCAGGAGAAGACACCCCAGCCCAGCTCACCCTGAGGCTTTAGGGTGCAGCTCTGGGTCCCCTCCTACCACCCAGGGACCCGGAGAACGGCCAGGAAGCAGGCGCTCGGCCCATCCGGGCACAGGGAGGGGCGCAGAGCCAGGCCCCGAGCAGGGGGGCTGGGCGTGGGGGAGGGGAAGTCGGGGAGGGGTATTATCCTGAAGCTGAGGGCAGCAATTACATAACAAACAAACCCGGGGCTCAAGCTGTGAATTAATCAAACCGCTGAAAATAAAACCTTCCTCTCAGGAACTTCAGACAAAAGAAATGAAAACAACCAGGCTGGCTGGAAAATAAAAGACAGCAGCGCTGAAATGGGGACAAAAGGAAACCAGACAATAGGGTGTTGGACAAAGGCAATAAAGCCAAAGGAAGTGTGACAGGCGAACAATGCGGGCCTGTGGGCTTCTGATCCCCGGCCGCCTCCGCCCGCGGGCCCACACCCACAGCGCCACTGCGCCCGCCAAGCCGCCGGGTGGCCTCCTCGCTCGGGGCTGGGGTCCTGAGGGCTTTCTCCTCCCGGCGGTCCCAACTTCATGGCCTTCCAGCGCCTACCTCAAAGCCTTTCTTCCCACTGCAGCCCAGAGACCCCGGAGGCAGCCGCAGGGCGCACAGTTACAGGAGCGTCGGACACCGGGCTGGGCCCCCAGCGCCAGCCGCCCACCCAGAGCTGCGGACCCGCTGTGCATCCCCCCAGCTGAAGGCGGAGGCAGAGGAGATGATGATCTGCCCTAATGAACTCCAGGACCGCACTGCCCAGTACCGTGGCCACTTGCCACGCGGCTGCTGAGCACCTGTACCACGGCCGGTCCCAATGCAAACGTGCTAAGCACAAACTACATCCCTACTTTGGAAGGGTTAGTACAAAAACAGAACGTAAAACAGCTCATTAATAACTGATTACACGTTGAAATTACACTTTGGATACTGTTGGGTTAAATAAAATACATTGTTAAAATTCGTTTCACCTGTTTCTTTTTGCACTTCTTATTGTAGCTACAAGAAAACATTAAAAGTATATATGTGAGGACTTCCCTGGCGGTCCAGTGGTTAAAGACTTCGCCTTCCAGTGCAGGGAGTGCGGGTTTAATCCCTGGTTGGGGAGCTAAGATCCCACATGCCTTGTGGCCAAAAAAACCAAAACATAAAACGGAAGCAATATTGTAACAAGTTCAATAAAGGCTTTAAAACTGGTCCACATTAAAAGAAAGCCTTTAAAAAAAATTATATATGTGGCTCACATTATATTTCTGTTGGAGTGTGCTGCACTAAGACATCTCCTCCCTTTGAGCTTGATGGTCTTTTCTACCCACACTTAACCCCTAAGAGCACTTCCACCTGGGTACTGGGATTATCTTTATTTGGGGAGCCTGCCTCCTGGAGCTCCCAACTCACCCTGGCTTCTGGCACAGCGCCTGGTAACAAAGAAAATGGCTCCTGGTGACCAGCCAAGGTAGCGTGGAGGTGTCAGTCTGTTCACCAGGGCGTGGTACCCACCAGATAACCCTGCCAGACCCTGCTAGCAGCCCAGACAAGGGCCTTTCATTCCCACAGGCGCCTGGCTCTACTTCAGGCACTGGCACTGGCTCTCCGTTGGTCCCCTCTCTGGACCCATTGGTTTATGGAGAAGCAACAGCCCAGACTTGATGCAGAGTGCAGGCTTTTGGGTTCAACAATCTAGATTCAAATCCATGCTTTGCCACCAGCTGACTTGTGTGACTTTGGGAAGTTAACTCTGAGCCTCCATCTGCTAATCCATATAATGGGTATAATAATCCATATGTCACAGGTGTCCATGAAAATTAAATAATACAGGGTGAGCATCCATTAAGTTGTCATATAGCCCAGGATGCTCCTAGAGCCAGGTGGTTGAGAGAAAAGTCTCTACCTGAGTCCATTTGAATCCCAACTCTGATTAATTAATTGCTGTGCAACGGTGGGCACGTGACATAACCTCTCTAAACCCCAGTTTCCTCCTCAGTGAAATGGGAATAAAACCCCCCAATATGAAGGGATGAGCCTTCCATTAACACTCCAGACCCTATAAGATGTGCCTGTTTTACATTCTCTTGGCACCCTGAAACTTGGCCTTCAAAGTACTTTTCACAGCTGGTAATGATACCTTCACATGTTTTATTTCTGACTCGCCCTGTAGCCTGAGAACCCATCCAACCTCACACTGCGGAAATGTGCTTGTTTTTGCTCTTCACTGTAGCCCCAGAGTCTAGCACAGTGCCTGGAACATACAGGTGCTCAATAAATCCTTGTACAACACTCAGAGAGTTTAATATAGTTCAGCAGCACAGCACAAAGCAGACCTGAATGCATAAGTGACAGCTATTATTATCATCATTATTAGATAGATGTTGCTCTCTGTGGTTTATTTCCCACATCTCCACCTCCCACACCCAGTTATCCTCAGCTGCATCTTCCTTGCATCTAAGTTCTTCCTATGAGTGACCCAAATCTCCCAGTAGCAAAGCAAGTCCATTTCCTTTTGTTCCTACCTTGGGACAGGTAAGAAACATTTTCCACACCTTTTGAATTTAAAGACCCTGTTGGAGTCTTCCCTTAAGTCTCTTCCAGAGACTTGAAAAAAAAAAAATTCCCTTATTACCCTTTCCCTACAAAGCATGCTCCATGCTTCAATCATACACATGGTTTTTCAGGAGGTTTTAAGGTCAAGCAGCCACATCCTCCCCTCTCCCCAGACGCCCAGAAGTCAAAGACTCTTTTAGTACACAGGAGATGTGAATTACTGGACTCCCCCAGTTCCCACCCAGGTCCTGGTCAGAGGCCACAAGCCCACAGGACTCTCCAGTGGGACTCTCACTCAGGTGGAAGTGCTCCCATGTACCCAATCTCCTCCCTCTCACCCAGCCTTACTCATATTTTATAAATGGAGAAACTGAGGCCCAGAGAGGTCAAGTTCACGTGGATTGTTTGGGCAGTACTGTTTCAGGAATACAGAGTCAGAAGACCTTCAACCAGCTGGGACACGGAACAGTATTCCTGCTCTGCCTTCCCTTCCCTTCTGGGGAACCTAACCCATAGACCCTCTGCTGTCTTCTTCTCCTTGGCCTTACCTCACCTGAGCATCTATAGGAGGTGAAGGCCCCTAGGGAGAGAGGACTCTGGCCAGCCTCAACCTGGATGCCGCAGCGTCTTGAGTCTCTGAGCTGATGTCTGTGAGGCCCTGGGCCCCCAAATCCAGTGCCTAGGACAAGGCATAGAGAGATGCCTGCCCTCCACAGAGGGCCAATGGCTCAAAGCACGGTTCTTACGCGACAAAGCAGACTACAGGTGCTGATCTCCTTTTTCTCCTCCCCACAACCAACCCTCGCCCAGCCCCTGACCCCCACCCACCCCAGGCGCACACACACCAAGCCCCTTTCTCCCCCAAACAAATCACCAGCCACTTCCTCTCCCAATCAGCCAACAACAGCCCAGCTGGACTGGAATCAAAGGACTTCTTGCTCTCAGACCTTTCTCCCTCCACAGCGACAGCCCTTTTCCCCCCAGAAATATCTAGATACAGATCAAGATAGAGATAAATTCTAGTCATCGGAGCATGACAGGTGACTCAGACCCAGGGGTACAGGAAGACAGCCTGAACAGACAGGCAGACCCTCCCAGGAGGGCCAATGACAACACTTCCCCACCGGGCACCCACCTAACCTCTCTACTGAGACTCCCACTCCCAAGCTGACCCTGAGTAGGTGGTGCCGAGGGGCACTGCCAGGGAAAGAACCACGTGGCAGAGAAGGGCAGGGCCTGAGTCCCAGGGGAATGTCACTTCCTTTCAAAGCCCCAGAGAGTTGAGAGCCTCAGGCAGCCCTAAACAATAGCCCAAGGCGTGGGTGCCCAGAACGGTGCCCCGGTGCCACATCCTGCCATTCTTCTCCCAGGCCGCACCCTGCCACCCTTCCTGGCTACGCCCGATCCTATCTCTGCTGTTTACTCAGAGCTGAGAGCTGGGCTGGCTGCAGGCTTGGAACAAAGCTTTCCTGAGAGGCCCCCTCACCCTCTCCAGCCTCTGTGGGCCCTTGGGGTATCAGATACATGGCGTGGCCCAGCCTGGCCTAGCCCTGCTCAGGCGGAGGCCACAGCCAACACCCCCCATTCCTGGGCTGTTTCTGGGCTGATCAAGCAGCTAAGACCAGCCAGACTGAGGCTTGCTGAACCCCCAAGAGCTCCTGTCCTCCCAGTCAGCAAGAGGAGGCAGCCTCCCCCGCACCTCTGGCCCAGAAGCCCAGCTCCAGACAGAGCCTTGGCAGCTGCCAAGATTCAGCTGACCCCAGCCCAAGGGCACGCAGGACTGAAGAAGCCAAGGAGAAACTAGCTGTGCTGTTCCCATTCACAGCCCCATCTGAGTCTTCTCTTCCTGGAGAGTCCAGGAAGAGACAGAGAGGGCAGCGTGGAAGGACTGTTGAGGTTCCCAGCAGGATGGGTGCCTGCCCCACAGGCCTGGGTAAAATTGAGGAGGTAAACTGTGTCTCCAGGATTCCCTTCCCTGGGGGCCCTCCTGCCTTCAGGACCTGATGCTGTCTCCAGCCCCTCCCAAGCCCCATCAACAGCTCACCCACAATGCTAGGAAGCAGCCGCAGTCCTGGCCTTACCTCCCAGTGCAGGCCCAAGCCTATGTCCTGGATTCGGGAGTGTCTTGCCTTTTACACGAGCAGTGCCCAGCCCAGAGCAGGCATACAGCAGAAATGGTGTAGTCGAGGCCGACTGGCCTTGTCAAAGGCCTCCCTTTTGGGATAGCCCTGAACATTAACCAAAGGGAAAGGAGGAAAAAGAGCCTGCAATGACAGAACACCCACTTGGCTGAGAGCATTGGGTGAGGGGCTCGCCACTCATTTTTCCGACCCAACCAAGGCCCAGTGGAGCCATCTGAGCTCAGGCCTCACTGATGCCCAAACCCACGTCTTTTCATCTGTCGGCTGGTGCCCTGGCTGCTCTTCCTCTACCCCAGATAACAGGATCCGGTCCAGCAAAGATAGATCTGCCACTGTCTTTGCTGCTTACAGGATTCTAGTTGTTTTTGACTTGAGTCATGGCCAAGGAAGAATTAATCGAAAGAAACCAAGGCCACTTTGGAAACTTGGGGGAAAGATTCAACCTCTGAAAACCTTAGTTTCTTCATTGTAAAATGGAAATTCCAATACCTACTTTGTGATTAGAAGGTAATCACAAGCTTAGAGAATCTGGTACAGAATATATGTTCAGGGAAGGAGAGAGGAAGAGAGACCTAAAGCAAGGAGGCTGTCTTTCCCTACCTACTCCCAGACCACCCAGAGTGAGACACCTACCCCTACCTGGCCCTGGCTTTCCAGAGGCTGGCAGGTATGTGTGACCCTCTGGCATTGCTGGGAGGCATCCTGATACGGCTAAAAGAAATGGGCTTTATTGTCACCCAGACCTGTGTTTGAAGCCTGGCTCCACCATATACTACTGTGTGACTATGGGGAAGTTTCAGTTTCTCCATCACTAAAATGGAACAAATAATAACTATCTCGTAGAATTATTGAGAAGACTGAATGTGATGTTTGTAAAAAACAAAAAAAAAATGTTTGCTCACTGAACCCTCTCATTCACCTTTTGGGGAAGCCTCCCCCACCCCTGCATGCCAAACACGCAGAAGACCCACACCCAAAGGACAACTGGGAGTATCATCTTCTTCCATCTCCGCCTGTCCCCTGTAGGTCCCCCCCTCTTTGGCGCTGTTTCACTACCCTGCTTAGGTTGTCTGCATGTTCCATCGGTGTCCCCAACCACCCTGAAATCTCCCCTGGCCGGTGCCTACACTGAGCCAGACACCCAGGCCACGCACAGCGCAGACAGGCTGAAAGGACCTGAATTTGCCCAGGAAACCCACATCCTCAGTGCCACGGCCTACCTGACCAACCCCCCGTGCCTTCCCTTCCCGATGGCACTGAAGTTCTGCAGACCCTCACAAGCTCCCTCATCTCCTCCAGAGCCGGAGCTAGAGGGTAAAGTGTTGTTCCATTAACCCCTGCCATCCCCTGCCAAGCCCAGGAGGGGACAGGAAGGTGGAGACTAGAAGGATGACTGCAGAGGCGGAAAAGGACAAGTGGGAATGGCCTGCAAACACCAGGCTGAGCAAAGTCTCATCTTTGCAGACATCCCTTTTGTTGGGGCTGGTGTGGGCCAGGCAGCATTTGGCTTCTGCTTGGTGACAAGTCCAAGCCATGTGGACTAGGCCTTCAGGGTTTATGGTGACATGGAGGCTCTGGAGACACGCGCAGTCAGTTCAAACCCCAGCAGCCCTCTAACTAGTGGCATGGATAGGCCGACTTATTCAACTCTCCAAACCTACTACTTTCTTTATAAATGTGATCAGTAATATATACCCACTAGTGTGGTTGTGAGGAGTAAACAATATAACAGGCAAAGGCCAGTGCCTGAACACAGCCGTGCTAAACAGCTGTAACGTGTATAACCATTGTAATCTGGAGCTGGGGGCGACGGCTGAGAAGTGGAGTCAGCCAGTTCCTCGCTGCTCCAAGAGGGAGCCCAGTGAATACTTGAGACTTAACCTCTACACACCTCAGATTCTTTATCTGTAAAGGGGGCCAACAATAGCTACTTCTCGTGGTTGTTGGAGAATTAATAAGTATTGTATATAAAATACTTAGTGCAATGCCTGGCACAAAGCAGACTGGCACTTAGTGTTGTTATCGTGATCGAATGAATGAATGATTGTGCTTCTGGCAGGGAACTTCTGCCAGCCAGAGCACTCTGCCCCAAGCCAGTGAACGTTGTGAAGGCCCTTCTTAAAGGTATTTCAAATATCAGCCTCCACACATCTGCGAGCCCACAGCCCCCTCTCAAAGTGGGCACCTTTACACCACATCCTCAGGTCTCTGAGGGCTCAGGAAAGGTATCTGATCCCTTCCCTACTTCTTCTCCCTCTTCCTGCCTCAGCCAGCCACTGCAGGGGCAGGGGAAATGGGGCAGCAATCAAGATAGGTGAGTGGTACAAGAAAGAGGAGTCAATAAATGCCAGTCACCAAGAAAGGCCACCAGGCAAGTGTTGACAGGACACGGTCTTGACCCAGAAGTTCAGCATGCAATTAATCAGCAAATACACTTGGCCTCATCTTCTCCTCCCTGGGATGTACCTCCTTAAGGCTCCATAAAAGATATACCTTGAGGGAAGGTCTGGGGGCTTCCAGAGGGGTTTGAGCATCCAGCTCCCCAGCTTGGGCGACAATGGAGGAACAAGGTGGCTGGCAGCACTGCAGTCATGGTGGCCGGGGCCCATGGGCTGAACTGGGATGCATCAGCCTCACCTTTGGGCACCCTGCTCAGGTCTGCTGCTTCCCCCATAGCCTCCCCTTCCCCCATCCCAGGGTTTCTGTGCGGGACGCCACCTGTGCCTTATGAAAACCTAATCACCACC
The DNA here is from genome assembly GCF_965194825.1 of Balaenoptera physalus. Taxonomy (NCBI): domain Eukaryota; kingdom Metazoa; phylum Chordata; class Mammalia; order Artiodactyla; family Balaenopteridae; genus Balaenoptera; species Balaenoptera physalus. The sequence goes on from NC_138882.1 coordinate 35,065,469, forward strand.
ATCTCCCCCAAGACAAGCTCACTCATGGGAAACCCCAGTTGAGCAGCTCTTGCTCAAGTAGCGTTCATTCTTCCAGTGAACAAAGTGTTCCGTTCTGTTTCTCTGCAAAGGCCATGTTTCCTCTCCCATTATCTACCACATCGGCACACAAGCCTGCCACAAAAGATTTCTTCTTTCTTTTTGTTATTTTCATGGTCCCCTTTATTTATGAGTGGTTGTTTTTTCTTGGCTTTGGCTCCTTTTCAAAAGGGCAGGGGAGCAAGGGGAGGAGAACAGTTTCATAGTCTTTGATTTCATCTAAAATGCTCACCAAACAATTCCCAAAGCAGCCAGCCTGCACCCCAGTCTGCCTGGGACCCCAACTTCCAGCACCAGCACCCTTTGGAAACTGAGGCAGAAAAGAGCCAGATCTGGCAAAGGGGTGGGATATGGTATGATTCTGGGAGGGATCTTGACATCTGGAGTCCCAAATGGTAATAATAATAAAATAACAATGGTGACATTCAAAGTATTTAACAACTGAATGATGCGCACTAACCAGTGAGATGGGACTCTTGGGACAATCAGATGAGTTGGCAGATGCCAGACACACACTACTGGTTGCCACTCTGGTGTGTACCCCTCTGATCATAGCTAACATTTTCTGAGTATTTACTATGTGCTGAGCACTGTTTGAATCACTTTAATCGATCTTCACCATAACCATCTGAGGTAGATGATATTATGATCTCCATTTTACAGATGGAGAAACTGAGGCACAGAGGTGATCTGAGCCCGGGCCGTCTAGCGTCAGAATCCACCTCTCAACCAGACAACAGGAATCAGGCACACAATAAGCTAAGGGTCACGGATAGGCATTAGCTCTTTTACTACTTTCCCCAGCCCTGTGAAACAGTTACTGTTATCATCTGTTTTACCGATGAGGACACAAAGGCTTAAGGAGGCTAAGCAACTGCCAGTGAGTGGTGAGCAAGACACTGACCCAGAGACCGGCTGTCGAGTCCCTTCTTTCAAGCACTGGATTACACTGGCTTCTCTTCCACTTGTTTGAGGTCCCAAGAGCCATGGAAAATCATCACCTGGAGCCTGAATCACCTGCCCCTCAACCCCAACCTCTGCTGGCCCTCTGCTGCTCTCATGATGTGGGGTGTCAAGGGACCCAAGCAGGTCCTAGCTCAGTTGATGTTAGAAAAGTCAAAGGCAAACGCCACATGCAGACATCAAATGACTCAGAGCCAGGGTCCTAACATAGCATCCTCCAAGTGAGTTCGGGCCAGCACTGGAGGGCCGCCTAAGCTATCACCTCTCCTTTGCTTCCTGGCCATCCTTCCTTGCCCTCTACCCCGACACCTCCACTCTCTCTCCCTTAGCTTCTCACCAACAGCAGCGAGCAGAGCTGTGCACTTCATAGGCTCCCCCAACATATGTGCCTAACTATTGTTGCAGTCATCTTATTTTCTTATCAATTTTTTTCTGACTCTAAAAGGAATGTGTACTCATTGTAGAAAATCTGCAAATTTAGAATAACATAAAGAAGACAAAAAGAAATTAAAGTCACTCACTTCCCATTAATCCAGAGGTGGCAACTGATAACAATTTGGCCTCTTTCCATCAAATATTTTTCCTGTATGTCGTTTTCTTTTTCATCATTCAGCTCATAAGCAAGCTTTTGTACCATTCCCCCCACACACACACTTAATAGTGTATCAGGGGAAGTTTTCATGTTACTAAAAACTGGAAATTATTGGGCTTCCCTGGTGGTGCAGTGGTTGAGAATCTGCCCGCTAATGCGGGGGACACGGGTTCGAGCCCTGGTCTGGGAAGATCCCACATGCCGCGGAGCACCTAGGCCCGTGAGCCACAACTACTGAGCCTGCGCGTCTGGAGCCTGTGCTCCGCAACAAGAAAGGCCACGATAGTGAAAGGCCCGCGCACCGCGATGAAAAGTGGCCCACGCTTGCCGCAACTAGAGAAAGCCCTCGCACAGAAACGAAGACCCAACACAGCCAAAAATAAATTAATTAATTAATTAAAAAAAACAAAACAAAACTGGAAATTATTTAAAATTCTTTAGGGAATTTTAGTCCAGTGGTTAGGACTCCTCACTCTCACTGCCGAGGGCCCAGGTTGGATCCCTGGTCAGGGAACTAAAATCCCACAAGCCGCGCAGCCAAAGAAAAAAAAAAAGAAAAAGAAAAAAAGAAAGAAAAGAAAATTCTTCATGAAGTCATTTGTAACGGTTGCACATCTCTTCAGCGGCTGTACCATAATTTACTTTATCCAATGCCGAGGGTTAAAACAATCCAACTCTTTAACTCTTATATTACTGAAACCTCCTCTTCACCCACAAGGTCATCTACCCTCCAGACACTTCTGGTGGGCCAGGGCCATTCTGCTCCTACGACAGATGGGAAGGAAAGGGCCCTGACAATCAGCAGACAGAGCAAGGTAGCAGAAGGACCTCACCTGCCTCTTTTTTTTTTTTTTTTTTCCTATTTTTAATTTAAGTATAGTTGATTTACAATGTTGTGTTAGTTTTGGGTGTACAGCAAAGTGATTCAGTTATACATATATATATATATATTCTTTTTCAGATTCTTTTCCCTTATAGGTTATTACAGAATATTGAGTATAGTTCTCTGTGCTATACAGTAGGTCCTTGTTGTTTATCTATTTTATATTTAGTAGTGTGTATATGTTAATCCGAACTCCTAATTTATACCCCCTCCCCTCACCTGCCTCCTCTTGATGGGACAAGTATGTAGCAAAAGGAGTACAGGACGGAATATGGAGGCTGTGACAGAGGCCCGGAAGCGTGGGCCCAGGGCCTGACTGCTTCTGCAATGGGGAGGACACGGCGTTTCTCGGGGTCTGACTTCCCCATAAAAAGTTGGAGAACCACAATGAGATGCCACTTCACACCCATTATGATGGCTATTATTTTTAAGAAAAGAAAAAGCAAAAGGAAGTGTTGGCAAGGATGCAGACAATTGCTGGTGGGAATGTAAAACGATACAGCTGCTGTGGAAAACAATATGGTGGTGTCTCAAAAACTGAAACATAGAATAACCATATGATCCAGCAATTCCCCTTCTGGGTGTATACCCAAAGGAGGGAAAGCAGGGCGTTGAAGGGATGTTGCTCACCCGTGCTCATACAGCATTATTCACAATAGCCAAAAGGTGGAAACAACCCAAGTGCCTATGGAGGAATGAATGGATAAAATAAAATGTGGTATACATATACAACAGAATATTATCAGCCTTAAGGAGGAAGGAAATTCTGGCACATGCTACAATATGGATGAACCTTGAAAACATTACGCTAAGTGAAGTAAGCCTAAGTGAAATAATAAAAAGACTAATACTTCTTGATTCTGCTTATATGAGGTCCTTAATAGTTAAATTTATAGAGACAGAAAGTAAAATAGAGGTTACTAGGGGCTGGGGAGAGGCGCAAAGGGGAAGTTATTCTTTAATGGACACAGAGTTTTAGTTTGGGATGACACAAACTTCTGGAGATGGACAGTAGTGACAGTTGCACAATGTAAATGTATTTAATGCCTCCAAACTGTACAATTAAAAATGATTAAAATGGTACATTTCATTACTGTATATGCTACCACAAAAAAAAGATGGAGAACATGAAACTGCTAATAATTTACACCTTCATGGCACCTTTAATCTTGCAGACAGGCAGAGGTGAGAACATAACACAGACTCACAGGCTGGGGACTCACGTCCGGCCAGGGGTCAGGGAGCGCGCAGGTTGGAGACCGGCTGACTTTAGAGAGCCCCTTGCTCACAAAGCCATAATTAACGTAACTAATTGAAGTGTCTAAAAAGGCCAGACCCGCCCCACCAGCTAGGCCTTCCTTTCAGTGCCTCCCTCACCTCTAGGAACAATGAAAGGCTTTTACCTGCCATGCAGAGACAGGTGTATTCAGGATTCCTCAGCAGGGAGGGAAAGGGATCTGGGGGCAGGAAGATGGGGATAGAGGAAGAGATTTCGCTCACTTCCTCTAAGTCAGTTCCTTGGCTTTCCTGGAAATGCTTGCCTCAATTGTCCTTCTTAGGGTGGCAGTTTCAAGGAAAGCACTGGGCTGACGCCTGGTTTCCAGAACAGCTCTCCCCCCACCTCCCCACCCCCGACTTGCTGAACAACCCTGGGCAGTTACTCTACAGCTCTGGACCTCCTTGAGGTCCATTTGGGGAGGACAGATACTCTAAAGCAGGAGGTCTGAGCTAACAGAGGGGGTGACTGGGGTGGGGCCACCTTGGGGAGAGAAGGAGGGAAAGGAGCAGCCTTCCCAGTTTTCAGAGTCATCCACTTATTGCACAGGTGCTGGTTTCTGTGGGCCACTCGAATCATCCTTTTCCTCTTCAATGAATCACAGGCTGGGACCAAAGTCCCATCCTGCCCTAAGGTTCATTTGATATTTCCGTTTTCTATTACTGGTACCTTTACTGGTAAAAACAATCCCCGTTCCCACTTACCCAAGAACACATCCCAGCGTTTCCAGTATCTAAGAGCTGCCTGTGCTCCATGGCCTGATTAAGAGTTCAGGCCACGCTGATGGCCTTCTACTGCAAGAGAACCTTAGGGATTTTCTATGGAAACTGAAAAAAGCCACTGGCATCTCTGTCCATCTTTGTCCAAAGAAGAAGAGAGATGAGCGTCCCCTCCCCTGCTCTTGCCTCCCTAGGCCCTCCCTCTGCCCGCACAGGGCCATTAAAGCTTCTCTGCTTCCCTTCCCCCACAGCCTGTCGCCCTGACCCAGGGGGTGAGGGTCAATGATGGGGTCACTGGAGGCGCCTAGCTCAAAACCAGCTCCTTCGCTTAGGAAGGAATTTAACCCTCTCCCTCCTGGCTCATGACTATCCACCCTAGCAGATCTACGGATATGGAGGGGAAAAGTTATTGCAGAGAGGATCACACAGACCCACGTGATAATTCTGAGTGCACAGTGGAAATGAGCCCTGGATTTGGAGGCAGAAGGTCTGAGTTTGAGCCCTAGCTCTGCCACAAAATCAAGGTGCAATCCTGGGCAAGTCTTAATTCTCTGAGCCTCAATTTTCCTATCTGTAAATTGGGAGTCAAAATACACCCCACCAGATTGCTTGGAGCCTCAGCACAGTGATTTTCTAAATGTCAAAGCACTTAATACACTTGATGGTTTAGAAAGCCCCATAAAAGTATAAGGGATTTGGACGCTTGTAACTCACTGTGGGGCCTGAGACACACCACCCAACCTTGCAAGGTCTCAGTTTTTCCATTTGCACATGGGATAAATTATTACTTCTTCTCTCAGAGATAAAATTTTAAGCTGGGGGTGGGGGTTCCAAGGTCTTTGATGTTGCAGAAATATAAGTGCTGCTAAGCCCCTGGTTTCTACCTTCAGACTGCAGCCCAAATCAGCAGAAAGATCGTGACAGCACCTGCCATTTTTCGAGTGAACACAACAAGCTAAGTGCCTCACAGATATTTTTGGCAGCAACAAAACCCATTTTATAGTTGAAGCATCTGAAGCTAAGGGGTGGAAGCAAAATCCCACTGAAGGTCCACCTGACTCCAAGTCCAAAACCACAGCACAAGGACCTTGGAGAAAAGGCCGCTTCCCCACAGGCACTCCCAACCCAATTAGCCCTCTCGGCTGTGGGGCTGGGTGCCGGGGGACAGCCTCCACTTCCTGCCGGGTTCCTGCAGGCAGCTCCCAAGGGCCCAGAGTCCAAAGGTTAGTTAAAGGCTGTCTATTACTATGAATTATTAAAATTCACCAGCAGCTGGGTTTGGTGAATGTGGTGGTTTCATGCTTCCAAACGATCCCAACTTACACGTGAATTTCACCAGTTCTGCAAAAATCCATTCTATCTGGTGTAGAACTGTCCCCCTTAGTGACCAGTTTAAGGGACAACACTGGGCAAAGGACAAAAGGCAGTGCACTCTGAGCCATATCATTCCTTCTATACCTGGCAACACCCTGCCTGCAGCTAGTGTGTGAGAGAGTTCACCCCCTTTTCTGGGCTGCTCCCCAGCGCCAGCACAGCGGGGTCCACACACTGGGGTCCACGCCCCGGCCCACCTCCATCCCACACCCCCACCCCTGCTCCAAGCTCCTGGAACACTTGGGGCAGCAGCTCATTCCCTTGCTTCTTTGAGTGCATGGGTCACTCCTGTAACAGAATAACCACAGCAATAATTACAGCAGCAAACGCCTGGATAAGACACACCCCCTGTGCCAGACACTGTCTGAACACTTTCCATATAACCCTTTTTATTTAATCCTCTCAGTATCAGGTATGATTGTCAGCAGCATTTTACAGTTCTGGAAGCTGAAGCACAGATTAGTTAAGTAACTTGGCCAGGGTCGCACAGCATATGTGTGTGCCAAATCTGAAGGAAGAATACAGTGGGGGCTGAGAGAGGTGTCACAGCCGACAAAGTCTGTACCCACCACGCTCGGGAGAGGTGCTCCTCCCCCTTTCCCAAATCCCACAGAGGCCATGCCCATGACCCAAGGGAGGAGCTGCCCCACATCCACACAGGCGCCAGGAGAGCCGCACTGTCCCACCCCAGCACAAGCCCTAACAACCACCACCGCGGTGGCCGCGATACTAATACCAGCTCCCACTTACCGGAGTCTCCTATACTCCAGGCCCCGAAACTAAGCACTGTAATATATACATCACTTCACTTCACTGAATCCTTTTAACCTTGGGAAGTAGGTATTAATCTTTTCCCACTTTGTAGGTGAAAAAACTAGGCTCTATGAAAGTTCTAGTATTTGCCAGAAATCTCACAGCTCAGAAGAAGCAGAGCCAAGACTCAAACTGGGATCTGTCTGACTCCACCTTGTACCTAGCCTCAGAAACCAAGCCCATGGAGACAGAAACAGCTCCAGCAGTCCTGGTGCCCAGGCCAACTCAGCTGAAAGGGCTTGTTCCCACAATGCAGCTATTTCCCATGATCCTGTCTCACCTCCCCAGACAGATTACAGCTTCCCTGCGGGCAGGGTCTGGCCTCCTCCCCCCTGCCTCACCCAGTGCCTTCACATAATAAGGAATTGGTAGAGCTTATTCATCCCTGAATACCTTATTTGTTAAAAATATATATCAAACCACTGCCTTTAAAAAAGACATCCAGAGATTAATATTGATCAATCCTGAACAAAATAAGTTTGCTCATTCATCGAGGAACGGCACATCCCAGGAAAGCTGGCCACACTCACTCACTTGAGCCCCTGCGGGACCAAAGCCGGGGTGAGTGTGGGTCAGGGCAGACCAGGAAAAGGGACCTCCCCTCCGCAGGCTGCCAGGCTTGGCCTCATACCCTGGGAAGCCGCAGCCCTGCAGGGGAAGGGAAGTTGTCTGATTACCAGATGGTTCAGCACGACCTGAAGGCAGCAAAAATGTCTTTGAATGGAAAGAAAAAGCACAGGGTTCTGTTGGAAGTTTGTTGCAGAATAATGAGAGAGAAGTTTCAGCCTGAATGAATGAGCCACCCATTCTGAAAGTTCTCTGAGACACTCTCTGGTTCCTCACTGTCAACAAAGTCCTAGCTCCTTGGCCTGCATTCAAGGCTCCCTCTGACCTTGGAGGTCTCTTCCTAACTGCACTATAAGGTAATGCCCCCCGCCCCCCTTTCTACCGCAGCAGGGCTCCTTAGCCTCTCGGCTGGTAGCTTAGTCCCCGTTGTTCCTTACAGCACCTGGCACAGAGGAGCCCTACTAACATTTGTCTTAGCAAGACACAGGGGCTTGCTAATGGAGCCCCGAGTCTGGTGCTGGGCCCAGAGTACGTGTTCCATACACACCTAATGAACTTATCCATGCCAGATCAAATCTCAGAGTTCATCCTTTCATGAACCCCTGGCAAGAGCCTTGAGCTGGCCGGGCAAGAGGATGTCAACCCATAGAACAGAGGACAAGGAACCCGTCTCAGGACTGAGTGGCTGTCAGCTGTGTGAGGATAATAATAAGATAATAGTCCAATCCTCACAGCTGGAAACCAGGCCCATTCTCTCACTGCCCAACATCCCTCTCCCCCACTACCCAACGCATTACATTCTCTGCCCTGGCTCTTTCCAGAGTCCCACAAAAGCTTCTTATCCTTCCAGCAAGTCTGCCCTTCAACAGCTATCCAACGGCACCAAGCTTGGGGACATAGTTGGGATGCGAGAAACAGCCACTTGAGTGGTTCGCTCTCCCCGAAGCAGCCTGGGCTCCTCCCAGCCATGAAGCAGAGGCCCGGGGATCAGGCACCACCGCCCCTAACACTGAGAAGCCCTCCACTGACCAAAGTTCTCTGCCCTTTGGCACCTTGGCCCCCTGGGGGACGCTGACCCCTTGAAGAATGGCTAATGTAGCTACTTCTAGTCAAAGCCAAACAGTTGGGAGGGGAATGAGGGGAAATCAAGGGAAGAATGAAACCAACTTACATGAGGAGTGGATGGAGGAAGGGGGCTTGCTTCCAGGAATGGGGACTGGTGATGAGTCCAGGGAAGCGTAGAGGCCAGCCTGGTGGAGGGGGCGCCGCGGGTGCTGCTCCTGCCCTCTCCATCGTCTTCCGGGACCCCACACAGCAACCTGCACACACAGAGCCCAGGCGCCCGCAGAGCTCTATCTACTGCCCCGATCTCACAGCCGCCGAGCTAAATTCCACCAGCTCAGCTCTTTTGCAGAGAGGGGGTTGTTTTGCTTGTGCACCATTGTTTCCACAAGGGTGGTCATCTTGCCCACTCCCCCTCTTCTGGGGTCTTCTCCCACACAGCTGCTCTTTCTCTGTAGGGTTCTTCCCAGGCCCTGCCGTCTTGAGAAACTCTACAGTGACTCTGCTCTGAGAGTCACTGCCCTGACCCCATTTCACAGAAAGCAATCTGCAGCCCAAGCCTCAGTGGGCACGATGTGGGAGGGGAGCTCACCCCACTCACTGAAGCCATTTGGGTTCACATGGGGAGGCCATGCCATCCCCACACAGGACTGGGCTCAAACTGGCCCCGTGCTAAAGCTGCCCCTGGTACAGGCCGAGGCACCGAACGGTCAATCATAAAAGTGTTGACCTGGTTATCTTTCCTGTCCAGCCTCTTGCCATGGCCCTGCGAGTCTCCCCCCGCCCCGACAGTGGAGAACAGAATGTGCTTGGCTGCAGACCTGGTCGTCATAAATTGCTAATAACAGACTCTCAATCTGAAAAACAAAATAATAGAAGGCCTGGCCCTTTCTTTCTGCTCCTCTCATCCCCACCACTATTTCCTGCAAGGCCAAGAAGAGAAAGAAATGCCTCCTTTGGCCGCAGTCAGGAGAGAAAGCTACTCCTCAGAGGCTCACTTCTCCCCATCAACCTCGTCCTTCACGGGCACAAAAGCTGGGCACCAAGGAGCCTGAACAGGGTATGTCTTTGTTTTCCAAGGTTCCTGCCTGTCTCTAATCTCGATTTATCCTGAGATTTATTGAGCACCTGCTATGTGCCAAGCTCTGTGCACCTGCCTGTGAAGGTGCCCTGAGCCACATTCATAGGTGAGAGGGCCGCTGGGGAGCGGCAGGGAGGCCAGGCCTGTGTGTTCAGTGGCTGGGGCCACCCTCTGTGCTCACCCCAGGGAGGGCGATCAATAGCAGGGCTGACCTAAAGCTGACCCTCTGTCTGTGTCGTTTCGCCCCCCAACCCCACCCCGCCCCCCCGCCCCCATCACCTGCCCTCTGTGAGGGGGATGGGGAGAGCAGAATAGAAGTGAGGCCAGAGCCAGGAGCAGCCATCTTTGAAAAGAACAATAGTAAAAGGCAAATCCGCCTGGGGATAGATTATAAAATTGTGTTCAGTGTATTCGTTATATGCAAATTATATGTAAACATGTACATGGCCCTTGGAAAAATCCAAGCGTCACTGCTGCTCGTTCTGCCTCTCTCTTACTCAGGTAGTTTCCAGGGCTACCTAGGAAGCTATCTGACCACCTGGCCAGGAGACCCCAGAGTACTGTCCCAGCCCCATCTTACTGCATCAGCTTCTCTCCCTGACCTCACCTCACCCCGAAGACACTGGAGAAACGTGAGTACAGAGGAAGAAGAGAAAATGGGGTCATGCCCATGCTGGGCACAGCCAAGGTAGCAAATGAGGGAGGAGAGGAGGATGGTGGCCTCGCCAAGGCAAACACCCTTCCAGATCTGGACCCAGGATGGGCTCCCTGCGACTGTCAGGAGACCCAACGGACTCCAGGCATTCCTCGATGCCCCTAGCCCGTCCCATCACCAGTTCCTCAAAGCCAATGGCAGCATGCCAGGGCAGGAGACCAGGGGACCCTGCAGCAGGATCCTGGAGTGGGTTCCCACTTGTGCTGCTGCGTGGTCAGACGTGTCACGCGGATCAGCCTCATCCCTTCAGACCCACAGTCAGTGCGGAACTACGAGGCCCCACCACCTTGTCTCTAAATCCCAATTTCCTCATCCACAAAATGAGGGGCTAGATACTCTCTGCCCTTCCTAACTGACAAGGTTCATGAGGCACCCCTGAGATGAGCTGTGTGGAGGGAAGCACACCATGGAGGGCACCACCAGGTACGCACGAGGGAATGTGACTAAGTGTCCGACTCCACATCTGGATTTTGAAACTGCAACAAAAATTACTAGGGTAGCTGTCATTGTCCCCATCTGACTCTACTGCCACAGCAACACAGCATTCTCGTTTTATCCCAGGAGGGGTCCAAATGGTTCTCCCCAAGTTGCAGATGGGAAAAGCAAGGTTCTAAGAGGTGAAGTGACAGGCCTGAGGACACACAGTCTAGACCAGGGCCTTGGTCTCCTCTGGTGCCCACTGGCCTCTACCGCCCATCGGTCCCTCAAACACCAGCACAGCAATTGTTGGAGGAACGCTGGAGGGCTTCACCCCTGTGGGAAAGGCAGGATGTGGAGCCCCACTGCCTGCTGCACAGGGAGCAGCACCTGGGCTGGACCACGGAGGTCAGCTCCCTCCACTCAGTCCAGCAGGACCAGCTGGTGCCCTGGGAAGGCTGCCAGCTGGTCCTTCTGGTCCTGGGTCTTGGGCCTGACTGATCTACCCAGGCAATGGGCAGCCTGGCCCATTACCAGTTTGAAAATCATGGAAGGAAGTAGACAGACCACTGTTTCCCCCTTACAGATAGAGACCAAGGCCCAGAAAGGTTTATGGCATCGGCAAGACCACACAGAGAGTAACCCTAACAGCTCCCATTTACTGGGCAACTGCTATATATCTAGAAACTTTCCTCCAATCCCCACAATAACTCTGCCAGAGGGGAGAAGCCGTGACCCCAATTTACGCAGCTCAAAGAAATTAGGTAAATGGCCCAATATCAAGATTCAAAATCCAAAAGCTTCGAATCCAGAAATTTCTGACTCTAAGACTCCATGGTGTTTTCACCAAACCATCCTGCTTCTCTATAAGTTGAAGAATATTCCAGCGTTAGACTGAGTGATTCATAATGTATTGGTGTGGGGAAGAGGAAGAAAGATACTGAGTGACGACCAAAGTTGGCACCTGACCCTGGAACAGACTAGGGATGAGCCCAAACCCCCTGCCGCTCAGGCCCTTTGCAGCCCAGCCCAGTCACCCTCCAGCTGTCGGGCTCACAGACCCTAATGCAGGTGCAAACAGGAGCCTTCACACCTCAGGGCTGCGGCTCACATGGTGCCCCTGCCTGGAAAGCCCTTCCTACATTCCTGACCAGAAAACTCCTATACCTCACTCAAAGCCCAGTTCAAATGTTGCCCCTCCTTTATGAATCACTCCCTAATAATCCTAGAAGAGTTGATTGTTCCTCCAGGGCATTCCAGAGCCCTTGGACATCCCTAGTCTCTAGTACTTGACTGGACTGCAATTATTTGTTTACCTGTCTGCTTCCTGCACTCTGAGGAGATTTGAGCCCCTGATACTCTCTCAGGGCCAAGGACAATAACGGAACAATAACGGCCTTCTCTTATGTATCCCTTACTATACAATAGGCATCTCTTCACACATTCAACCAACATAACAGTCCCATGAGGCAGCGGCTATTATCACCCCTATGTTACAGATGAGGAAACTGAGACACCGAGAGGTTAAGTTACTTGCCCAAGACCACACAGGCAGTCTGGCTCCAGTCCGTCTGTCTGTGCGGGTACTATGCTATTCTTCCTTGCCTCTCCATCCCTAGTACAGTGCCTGGCACATGGCAGGTGTGCCGTAAAGGTCTGTTTCGTTAAGGGCTATGGAGGGAGGAGGGTGTTGCTGCACCCCAGCCAACTCCACCCCAAATCCCACCTGGAATCCCTTGGCCCAGGTCTCCCTACCTCTTGCCCCACCTTCCATCACTCCTGACATTTGCTGCTTCTTTCTTCTAAAAACCTCCAGGTCCTTTTCCTGTCTCCCATCCATTTCTTCCTCGGGTGCCCCAGCAGCGGTGCGGGTCTTTCTGTCTTTCCGGTGGGAAACTGAGACCCCCAGAGGCCTCATGGCCAGCGGATCTGTTCAGAGGCAGGTATCCTGCCTCCAGGGCTAGTGCCTCGTAAGGACTGGTTTTACCTCTGCCTCAAGCAAGAAAAAACAAGCACCAAGATGCAGGGGAGTCTGGAGGTCAGCACCTGCCCTTCCCTCATTCCCAGCACCCCCTGGCTGACCTGGCCACAGGTCTCGAGGCTGGGCCTGACAGAGGGGGGAGGGGGCTGCTCCCTGGGGCCGGGGAGGAGGAGACAAGAGGCCCTTTGTTTCTGCAATGCTCCTGAGACACCTGTTCTCCCTCCTGCCTGCCTGCGGCCTCCCTCCCTCCCAGCCAGCCTGTGTGAGGCCTTGTTTATCCTGCAGCCCTGGCAGCCAGACCCAGCCTGCTCCCAGCGTGGGGCTCGGCAGCCCCTGCCAGCACCTGCCTGGTCCTGGAAGCCCCAGAGGCTGCCGGCCAAGCACAATTACCCTGCTGTTGACACAGTTGTTGATTTTCGGGAGGGCAGGGAGGGACAGGAGGGGAGGAGAGAAGCAGCAAAGGCATTTAACGCCAGCCTGGCTAATTTGCAGTTGGCCCTAGCAATCCTGCACCCCATCCCCGCCCCCCACCTCCACCGCAGCTGCCTGGGAGAGGTTTGGGCTTCCAATCCCTGGGTCACTTGGGCCACACACCACAGGCAGCCCCCGCACACCCCATGTTTATTAGTGCACCCCAAAACCCATGCTCCCCCATGCTGCCATACACAATTCATAGTCGAACAAGGTTGTCAGGAGCCCCTAGCCACCCTGCCTTTGAGTGCCCACCAGTCACCCTCCCCCGCAAAGTCATGATGCCCCAGGGTCCTTGGTGAGGGACAGGACCATCAGATATGCCCTTGGAGACCCAGGTGGGGGCCCTGGAAAACATGGGGGGTATCTGTCCTTACAACCTTCTCTCCTCTCTGATGAGCTCTTGACAAGCTATCTCCTCCTCACCCTCCAGGTCATTATGTTTCCTCTTACAGGGAGCCTTTCCTGATGGCCCAAATCCGGTTGTGGTGCCCCTCCCTGATGCTTTGATGCTCTGCAGCCCTCCCCTGCACCTCCCCTACCTTCACTTTTGTCAGTGAATGTCTAATCTTTATCTTCCTCAAAACTGTGTAAAGGCTGCACTGGTCTCTCAGCCCCAGCGTACAGGGCACAGCTTTGAGGCAGGCGCCCCCCTCCTACCTGCTGAGTGATGGGCAATGGAACAGCCCTCTCAGGCCCAAACACCTACCCTACCTCCACCCCAGGTTCCCACTTTGACAGTCTCCCCTTGGATTGACAAGGCCTGGTGGCCAGTTAAAAGAGCTTCAAGAATTACCTGTTAACTTGCCACCAGCACATGAATTTAGATTGGTAAATCCGATTAGCCAGTCATCTCTTCAGAGATCAAACAGCAGGATCTTGAAGGACAAGGGATGAGTGAGTTTGATGACGGGAGGGGGAGAGAGGAAGGCAGGGACATAAAGAAGACCCAGTGGGTCGCAGGCCAGCAAAGGCGCCTGGGGGAGGGGTTACTGTGGGGGGAGGCAGGACCCTGCCCTCCTCCCCACCTGCCTGCCCCATCTGAGAACTCCTAACCCCAACCAGCCTTCACTCAGGAGTCAGGAGGTTCGCTGCGCCTGTGGCCAGTTATCCGAACAGGACTCTGACTCCACAAGGAGGGTGGTGGCAGTCAAACTCTCCAGACCCTCTCTAAACTGCCCAACACACCCATACCCTCGCTCACACACAAGCCCTCTCCTCAATTCTGGTTCCCCAAACTCCAGGTCAATCAACACCTAGAAAGGGGTAACAAATAGCCAAAAATCACCTCCAAATTGGGGGTCTCAGGCTGAGGGGTATGGACCTAAGGCCAGGCAGAGCTGGTAGAAGAGAAAGGAACTTAACTTTGTGAAAACCATAGGGACCTGATGCTCTGAACCAGTTCCAAAAGGGCCAGCATGTATATAGCTGTGCAGACTGTGCACTGCACAACTCCAAGAACGCCATTCACCCAGACTTGTACACTTATTCCAACTTGACAGTCATGTTCACCCCTTGACTTCCTCAAATACCAAAGAGAAAGCTCTTCTGCTACCTACCTCTACCCCAGGCAAGATGTGACAGATCCCCTTTCTCTGTTCTCTGCCCTGTTTCCTGGCTCCGGTACCGGTGACAGCTGAGCCCTTCACCCCGACTAAGGGGAGAGGCCTCCCTCTCCCTGCCCCACCAGCCCCAGCTACAGGACCCCACTGAGTCTCCAGAGCTCTTCCCCTGCCCACTCCACCCTCACCCCGGCTTGCTGGGGGCGGGGTGACTGCAGTCCCATGCTCACAATGACACAGTGGGAGGAGGCTGCATCTCTGTAGAGAGGGAAAGGAGGGTGGAGAGTGATCACCCACAGCCTCGGCCTCACCAGGTGCACCGCAATTGAACCCCCGATCTGTGTGAGGCACCAGAGGCTCTGGAGAGCTGAAGCTCAGGGAGGAGGGATGAAAGGAGGCCTTGCGGGTCTCCTCGGCACCGCCCCGGCCAGGCTCTCTTTCTGCCTCCCAGTCCGCTCTCCCCTTGCCTCCCTGACATTGGTCTAATGTCCCCACTGTCCCCTGGGGGCTCTTAGAGGCACAGCCTTGTCCCCGGGGGTCCAGCAGGGGCTGACCAAGGTCTTCAGGGTGTAGGCCCCGCATGGCCACTTACACACACTTACACACACATACCCTCCCTCTCCACCGGCCACGGAGAGGGGAGCCAGGCAGCCAGAGAAATGTCAGGGGTTGGAGGGGCCCCTCCCTTCTGCTTTCAACAGCTCCCTGTTCACTCCCCACTCTCCTCTCCCCACTGGCCTCAGACAGCCTGGTTGTACCTGCACACAGGCTTCCTTCCAGCCCCTCCCCAATAACCTTTTATTCGTCCTTCCCTCCTCACCCCCCCACCCCACCCTTTGAAGGACAAGCCAGGAACCAAAGCCTCACAGGAATGGGTGAATGACTTTAGGCTCCTTCAGTAGGGCTGTGTTTCAGTAGGAGCAAGGTTTCCAGAGGTTCACACCTCACACTGAGACAGAAAACTCCTCACCTTCCTCTCGGGGCTGCACGGGACCTGTCTTGTGTGGCCAGGCAGGAGTTAATTGTTTTGAGTCAGTGTGAGGGCAGCTTAAGCCAAAGCTCACTCCCTTTCCTGCCTCCCCCCAGGTGCCAGAGCCAATGTAGGAGGTCTCTGGGCCCAGTCCCTGGACAGCCCACCCCAGCCCAGAGCCCCCCTCCCAGAGCCCACCGGGGGGATCCATAGGCCTACTCAATGGTCATCCTGAAAGGGTATCAGTCCAGTGTTACAGGCCTTCTTATCATATTCCAACTACTGCCCCTCCTGCCAGGGACCCCTCTTTCTGCAGAATATTCTACTGTTTGGTCAAGCCTTGACTCCCAGTCTTCCAGAGAAGAAACACTGACTACTTTGTCTGTTTCCCCGTCTGGCAATTCGACATATATTTTAAATCCTTTCCATCCTGATTACAAAAGTAATACACATTGCTGTACTACTTTTGGAAACTACAGAAATATAGGAATTAGAAAATATAAGCTGCAATTAAAACAAAACAGAAGTCAACAAAGGGTGGAGGTCTGGGGTAGGCCACCCCCAGCTACTAGAGCTGGGGATGGCTCTGCTTGGCTTGCTATACCCCTGGAGTCTAACTGGCCACCCACCAACGTCTTGGACTTAGAAAGAAATCCCCCCACCCTGGCTGCTCCTTCAAACGGCTGGAGCTGGGTCCCCGTGGTACCCGCCTCTGCCCTCACTCAGCACAGGGCCTGGGATTGGAGCGGGGCACCTCCAGCCCTGCCAAGGAGCAGGACCCAGCCCTGAGGTTCCTACCCGCTTTGTGGGGGGAGGGGAGGGGAGGGGACGGGGACCAAGGCCCTCTGGGAACTAGTTCCCACCCCATCCTGTTCCACAGGCTGCACATTCCATTCTGAGTCAAGCAGGGGGTGGGGACTGGGGGAGGTAAGGCTGAGGGGAGGAGAACAGTCTGGCCTCCTCTGGGGCGAATCCCCCAGGGAGCTCCAGGCCTGGCAGGGATTACAGACGCAAACCACCAGGGGAGAAGGAAGCCTGAGTGTTTCTGCCCCATCTGTGGCCCCTTCCCGTTCCCCTCTCTTCAAGCCAAAACACTGACACTCTACCTCAGACATGTCCCCAGAAGACACAGAGAGACAAGATGGGGAGTAACACTAAACCCTCCCCCCCAACCTGGCCACAATCCCTAGGGCTGCTTATGGGGCTTCGTGCCAAGGCCATTTAAATGCTAAGACCACTGATGAGGGGAGGGGAGTTTGTTGTGTGTATCAAGAGAACTGAATTCAGATTTGATGGCATGTGTCAGGCTTCCCTGAGTGACCAAATGAGCCTGGGTAATGATGCTGTTTAAGAAAAAAGGTGGCAGCTAGAGATACTGTCCCCACTTCTTCCTTTCTCTCCTCTACCCCCCAACACACCCCTCCCCAATAAAAACACTCCTGGCTGGGATCTTCAACCTTTGGGTACAAATCTCAGTCCCTGCTGCTCTCCTATCTTGCCCTCATGTGCACACTCTGAGATGCTGGGCCACATATAGCACATCCTGGGCCATGCCCAGGCCTTGGATTCACCCACTGATGACCTTGGGAGCAGGCAGGGGACACCCCAGCCACTTCCTCCTCACCTCACAGCCTCTCAGAGTTCTGACCACTGTCACTCTGGACAGAAACCTGCTCCTAGGAGAGCCACAAGGGCCTTCACCATCATAAGGCTTGAGCAGGGGCGGTCTCAGGGGTCTCTGGCTAGGCCCATGGATGTAACAGGCACTCAGCTGAAGTGAATGCCCCATCCACCCTACTCCACCCCTCTCTTAGGAGAGAATTACCATATCACTGCTTCTTAGAGAAAGTATTTGAATTTTTAAAAGGAACAGAGTCACTCCTGATCAGAGAAGCTGGCAGAGGCTGAAGGTGGCCCTGCTGAGCTGGCCTGTAACAAATCTCCTAATTGAGTCTTCCCAAGGAGCTGGAAGGAGGACTAAGGAAGGGGCAGTCACCCAAAGAAGGGGTTCTTTGTCACCCAGCCAAAGAACCCCATCCAGGGCATGCCTTCTTGCTTGGGAGTAGGGAGATAGGGAGATGACAGGAGATATGAAAGCAACCCTCCATGGGTCCTGGTTCCCCGCGTGGTGACAGGCACCGTTACAGCCTTCCTGGCTAACATATCCAGGTTCCAGGAAGAGGACTAGCAAAGGGTGAGGACTGCAGCGAGTTCAGGCAGGAGTGAGCCCTCTTAAGCAAACACAGAGCACAAAAATAATTCCCATTCAAAGCACGATTTACTGTGGGCCTGGCCAGGCCTTTCCAGCACAGAGCCCTTTTCAAACACTCAGCTTCACCCCTGAATAAGGCTGGGGAAGGGGGCGTGCGGGCACAGCTGCATTTGAATTCCACTTTTTCCAGTGGCATCAGCTTCCTGGTGACCTACTCAGGGAGCTGCCCAACAAGGGCCAATCTCAAAGACCCCCAGAGAAGAGAAAACCTGTGTAGAATCAGGTGTCAGCCCCTCAAGGATAGGAACACCTAGATCCTCTGGAGGAGCAGGCCTCGCTCAAGCAAACACTTGTCTGGCAACAGCAAACCCAGACCCTTACCATTCATGGAGCACTGCTGCAGACTTAATCAGACGTGAGCCTCCCAAATTCTAAGAGATAAGTATTGCTGTTGCCCCATTTCATAGATGGGGAAATGGAGGCTCAGAGATGTTATGTGATGAACATCTCTCCTGGCTCTAAATCCTTCTTATTGTATATATCACGTTGCCCTGAATCTGCTAATTATCATAGTAGCAAAATTTTCAGGATGGGGCTCTCCCTATTAGGAGGAAAGATGGAAATAAGGATGTGGATAAAACTCAAGACATTTCCAAAGCCAAGGAAGGCAGCACTGGAAATTGTCTGTCACCATTACTGATCCCAGCATTGCTGACTACAAAATCTGAGCTGGGGGTGGAATGCCCTCTCTAGGCAAGAGCAGTGCGTCGTGTTAGGCAACGGTGTGCTAGTGAGACCTGTTGGCTCTACCTCCAGAATGATCTCCCATCGGCCTGCCTTATCCAAGTCATCATCTCAGCTCAGAATCAGCCTCCTAGCCAGCCTCTCTTCTTCCATTCCTGCTCCCCTTCAAACTATTCTTTATGTAGTAGCTGAAGCAATGTCTCTTTTTCACATTTTTCCCCACTTATAAAAGTAATTCATGACCATTGTAGAAGATTGGAAAAATCAACAGAAGACAAAGGAGAAAATAACAATCACCCATACATCCAGTGTCCAGAATTAACTTCTGTAAACACTGAGGCAGCCATCTAGTCTTCCATCTATGTAGGTGCATGATGGACGTGCATGTACATATCATTGTCTTTCCAAAATTGGTACTATAATAACAGTTTTAGATTTTTTTAAAAACTTTTTATTACATACATTTTCCAGGCTTAAGCTATTCTTTTTTAACTATGCTTTCTGGTTTGGGGGTTTTTTTTGGCATAGTTGATACATGCACATGGTACTACATTTGGAAAGGACAAAAGAATCTACATTGAAAACACCATCTTTCCTTCATCCCATCCCTCAGCCACCATTTCCCTCCCCTGGGGCAACTCTGATTACCAAATAAGCTGGTTTTTGTCTTGTGTACCAAATAATCTTTTAAAATCATAAAGCAGATCATGTCACTCCCCTCCTTAAAACTCTCCAATGGCTTCCCATGGCCCTGGCTGTAAAATCCAGGCTCCTAACCAGGTCCCGTGTGACCAGGCTCTGGCCCTCCTGGCTTCTCCAGTCTCCCTCTCCAGCCCCACTGTTACTGCCAACCCTGTTCTGGCTGCGGGGATTTTTCTTTTGCTGTTCCCTCTGCCTGGAATCCCCTTCCTTCAGGTCTTTGTGCAGTTGGCTCCTTCTCATCCTTCAGGCCTAGACTGAGCTAGTCTCTCCCCAGGGCAGGTTTCACTGGCCTCACCATCTAGGACCTCCCCTGCCTGTCCCCACACATACATTGTCTATCACATCACCGTGTCATATTTCTGAAAATCACATAGGATCTAATATTGTCTTGGTTACTTATTTCACGTTATTTATTGCCAGTCTCCTCCCTCTAGAAAGAAGGCTCTCTGAAGGCAGGCACACTACCTGTCTTGGTCACCCTTGAAGCCCTACTGCCTAGCACAGGGCCTGGCACATAATAGGAGCTCAACAAATTTCTGTTAAAGGGATGAATGAGGGTGACTGCAATGCTGGTTCTCATCACTGAGAGCCCACTTGCAGGATCTCCAAGCTCCAAGAACCAATCTCCTGGCCATCCTCTCCAATGACTGGGGATGGGGTTAGAGGGTCAGAGAAAAGAGAGAGAGGAGCCCACTGTCCAAGGCAGTGTGGGTGGGCAGCAGCTGCCTGCTCTTCCTCACTGTCACACAGCTTACCCCTTACTTGTGTTGTGCATTTGCAGGGTCCAGAATCAGACAAGGAGCTTATGACCAACCCAAATTCCTAGTAAACACTCCAATTGCAAGTGGAAAGTTGAAGGTGAAACTTTTGCCCCTTATCCCAAATCCCACATCCAGTCTGCCCAGGCAGCTGGGATATTCCAGGTTCCCAAGTGAGCCCCAGCAGCAGGCAACACAGATGCCACCTCAGGAGCAGAGCTCCCCCTGGAACAGCCTCAGCCCATCCCACCTGATTCTTCCCCAGGGCCGCAGACACTGGGGCTCCTCTCTCCATGAATTCACCCAGCCCCAGAGACACAAATGCGCATCCAATCCTGAGCCAGCAGCCCAGGTCAGGACACTCCTGGGGATATGCTTCCTTTCTGGGGCCTGATTTCCACTGAGAACACTACAGTTGGGCCAAGATTTATTTTTAAGAATGAGGAAAAGGAGGGAATAAAATGCCTTTCACAAAAGTTGTAAAGGGAGGGAAGAAGAGAGGAAGGAGAAAAAGAAAAAGAAAAAATACTTCACAAGATGCAACTATGCAAGGAGTAGGGAGGTGCTAAAATCAGGAAAGGGTGTGAAGAAGTGTGAGGTTTCTTCCTTCCCAGAAGTAGACAATTATTATAATTGATTAAATGAGCACAACCCCAAAATGCTCTTCTGGGGTCTGTACAAAGTCAGTTAAGTAATAATGGCAATAACAGGTCACATTTCTCCAGCACTTACTATATGCCAGGTACTGTCGTATGAGCTTCACTTTATTAAGAAAACCCCATGAAGTAGGTACTGTTCACATTAAACCCATTTCACAGACGAGCAAGCAGATACAGAGCAGTAAGATTAAACTTCTCAAGATCATGTCTCCAGTGGCAGTATCTGGGATCCAACTCCAGAGCCCTGTCTCTTAACCTCTAAGCTAGGCTTGCAGTGGTCCAACTACCATCCTGGCATTCATACCTTCCAAACCAGTATCCCTTAACTGATCATTAGATGACCGTTTCAAAGCTGTGGGCATAACTCTGACCATTTTGCATAGGGGAAAATCTAGAAAAGTTAAGGGACTCGCCCAAGCTCACACTGTCCATAGATGGGAAATTAGGACCAAAGTATGCTGAACCCCAGCATCTCGAGCGCCACTCCCCAAGGGCGCACAGTGGAAAGCAGGGTCTCTGGAAACTCCGCCCAGAGCAGCAGCATCTTCTCTGGCTGTCTTTCGCCAGACCCCTTCAAGCGCCAGCGCCAAGGCGCCCTGCCCGGAAATTCCCAGAGTCAAAGCAAACTTCCCAGGAAAACTCCTCGGCTTCCTCCTAGCCCTTGTCACGGAGGCGGCTGCCAAGAGCGCCGCTGGAGTCCTTGCAGCTGCCGTCGGCCCTCCAGGGCTGGAGGCCGCCGCTCGTGCGCTCGGGGTCCTCCCGGAAAGGTCCAGGGCTGAAGTTCAAAATTCACTTCCCGCCCAGGCCCAGCTCGCGGCTCCGCCCGGCACTCTCCGGCAACCCCCACGTCTCTTGCCCTCCCCAGCTCCAGTTAAGTAATGGAGCACCTCCAGACTGGAAGACCAGGCGGGCAGATGGGAGAATCCCGCGGGCGATCCCTGCGCGTCTGGGGACTGAAAGCAGCCGGCGCGCACGTGTGTGTGTACATGTACGTGTGTGTGTGTGTGTGTGTGTGTGCATGTACGTGTGTGTGTGTGTGTTTACGCACAGAACGCGCGGGGTGGGAAAACAATGGCGAGCCGCTGGGAACAGAGCGACTAGCCCCCTTCCCACCTCCCTACCTCCCTACTCCCAGACACATTTGCTTTTGCAGAGAGACAGGGATGAAAAGATTCACCTCCGACATCCAAAGGCAGGAGGTGGAGGGGTGGTAAGAAGACGGCTAGGGTGGGAGGAGAAAGGGGGGTGAAACTGGAGCAGCCGGAGCAGAAAACAAACAGGATGCAGCGCCCGGCTGGTCCGCTGGGAAACGAACCTGGAAGGGTGAGAGGGGCTGCGTGGCTGGTCCCCGGCACCCCACACAACCAGGGCAAGGGTAGATCCGCGCCTCGGTGCGGGCACCGGAGCCCCAAGCCGGACGCGCACTGGTCGCCTCGGCTTCCCGCTGGGAAATCCTTGAACTGGGCGCACAGACGGGCTGGTGAGAAAGACCTAGTGCCCCCGGCCGGTGGGCGAGAAGCGGCCGTGGGGGGGGGGGCACCCCAAGCCCGGCTCGTGTGGTGCGCACACAGACACAGACACCCACGGCCTTACCAGGTTGCCACCCCTCTCCACAAGGACCCGGGTCTGCCCGCGAACAGACGCCACCGCCGGAGTAGTGAGGGGTAGGTGGGGGTCCGTTCCTTTTTGAAAAACTTTGCAAAGGATGGAAACTCGCAGAGAAGAGAGCCGGCGTGTGCCCAGAAACGCGAGGTCGCGAGTGTCAAAACTTCGGAGGGCTGGAGAGGGGGGCGCGGCGGCGCGCTCCGGGCACCGAGGGGGGCGCACTTACTACTCAGCCGGGCGCTGGGCTCGCGGCTCGCGGCTCCGCGCTCCTGCTCCTCCTCCGTCCGGGTCCTCGCGCTGGCAGCCTGGGCTTCCCGCTCACATGCCCCGGCGACGCTACGAACGGGCGCGCGGGGCTGGGGCGGCTGGGCTGGGAGGAGGCACGCCCCCAGCCTTCGGCCGGGGAGTCGCTCGGGACTCGTGGCGACCCCGGGTTCGCACCCCACTACTGGCCGCCGTCCCAGGCAGAGAGCTCGGTTCCGGCCGGGCGGCGCCCTCCGCCGAGCCAGGTCGCTCTCTGCACTCTGCCCTCTGCCCTCAGCTCGCGGCCGTCTCCCTGCCTTCCGCGGTCCTGCTCCCTGACTCGCCGGTTGCTGCGCCGGCCCGCCCGGCTCTCCCGCTCCGCGCTCAGCGCCTCGGCTCGGTCCCAAATCAGGGCCTCGGAGGCTGACCGCTGCGCCCCAGGTTCAGACCCGGACTCGCGGCTCCGGGGCCGGGGTTCCAGGACCCGCACTCATACAGTTCAGTTCCAAGCCGGGACTGGGAGCAGGGCGCTCGTTGCTCGCTGCTGCGAGGCGACTCCACAGCCTCAGAGGAGAAAGAGGGAGGGAGACAGAGAGCGGGCAGGGGGAGGAGGAGGGAGGAGGAGGGAGGAAGGGTGGGGAGATGGAGAAGGAGGGAGGGGCAGAGAGTTCCCTCCTCCTCCCTGCAGCCAGGTCCCTCCAGGCATCAACAGCCGGAATCCTCTGTTGGAAAGGAAAGAGCTGAGGTTCCTGGGCGGCGGAGATGGGTGGAGGTGGAGTGAGGGGATGGAAAGAATAGAAGAAAGAGGTGGATTCTGCCCACTCTCACTGCCCAGGTATGAGGTCGTTATAGAGTATCTTCGCTCCTTAGAGCAAGACCCAAGAAGTTGTCAATCCAACTCCCAGTCTCCTAACCCCTCCAGACAGATAACCTGGATTTAGGGTTTCTTAAAAACCCTGTTTCAGAACCTCCCTTAGGAACCTGATTCCACCTGCAGCTAGACTGCTACCTGGTGTGTCAGACCACTCCCTACTCCTGTCATTTTGCACTCTCTCAAGTCTTTTATTTTTTTTCCCTGACCTGTTCGATATGGCGAGGTGTGGGAGGGATTCCTTTAAATCAATGTATTTATTAAATGGCCATGCCTGGCCCAAATGAGTGCTGGGGATACCAGGATGAATGAGAAATGCCCTGCCCTTTCTGGAAGGAGACAGGTAGTGAACACATGATTACAGTGAAGTGGAAGAGTGCTGAGATCAGCCAGGCACATGGGGCATGGGGACCATCAAGGGCACTAGGGTCTGGGACAGAGATCAGAGTCTTCTTGGGGGAGGTGTCATCTGAACTGCATCTTGGAAAGTAGAGCAGATTAAAGGCGTGGCAATCCTGGATCTGCAAATAACACGTGCCCACAGTGCAGGTGGCCAGCATCTCAGCAGGTGATGGTCAGCCAGGCTCTAAGACTTTCTGAGGCTTTGGATTTCATCATTCCCCACCACCTTCCTTGGCTAACTTGTCTTATTCATCTTTTAGGCCTCAGCCCAGATATATACTCTTCCAGAGCCTTTCTTGATGGCCAAATCTGGGTCAGGTACCCCACCTATGTATGGGCTTGGGAAGCCCCCCCCAGTCATAGATAGTATATGGTGACTGTTCATTTGTCTGACTCCCCAGTAAGCACCACAAGGGAAGGGATGTGTCTCTCTGGCTCACTGTTAGATCCCTTATGTTTAGCCAGGTCTTGGCAAAGAACAGATCCTTGATAAATATTTGTCGATCAATTGCTTGATTGAAGAGAATCAATCAGTCACTGAGGAATTCTAAGCAGGGCCTCTGATGAGATCAGTCTAACTGAAGGCAGGGAGGCCAGTGACCAGACAATGGCGGTAACCAGGGTAAAAATAATGTGGGCCTGAGCTGGGGGTAAGGAAGATGGAAAGGAGGAAACAGGTGGGGGTAAGGAGGCGAGGGAAGTCAACATTAACTCTTCAGAGTCCGGCTTTTGGACGAATGTGGATGAAGCCCTTTCAGAAACTATGAAGCCAGGTGCCACCAAGCCTTTCCTCCTCCCAGCCAGCATACCTGTGTTTTCCATATGTCGGGCTGTTTTCTCTGGCCCCTGTTCAGCTTCAGTGGGCAGTCTCATGGATCCCTCCTTGTAGCTATCCTTAGCTGTGGCAAATTGAGACAGGAAGAAAGGAGAGGTGGGAAGTGGGCTTTCCTCTCTCCAATATCCCCGCCCACTATATCTTACTTCATTGGTGTCCACCCTTCCCAATCACTGCCACTTGAATTGGGATCTTTATAGTACCTGCCTACTGTGTCTTAGGCACAGTACTATTTTCATATATAACATCTATTTGTACCTTATCCCAACTCTGTGAGGGTGGTATCATTATCCCCCTTTAGGTAAGAAAAATGAAGCTCAAAGTCATAGCCAGTAAGTGATGGGAGGAAGTTATTTGACTCTGAAGATTCTAGGTCTTTCTATACTACCACACTATTTCCTGGGAACGCCAAACTTACACATTTAACCACTCCCTCCTTAAAACACTTCAGGATTCCACACTCTCCTGAATTTCTTCTGACCTCGCTGGTTGCCCTTTCTCAGCCTCCCTTGTTTATATTTATTCCTCCACCGTTGTCTCCAGGTGGGTGTGTCCTGTGGGCTCTCCTGTACCCCATTTTCCTTTCTCTCTACTTTCTCTCCCTGGGTGAAATTTTAACTGTTTCCATAACTTTAAATACAAATGAGGCACTGATGATTCTCCCAATTTTTTATTAAGTCTCCAGGACTGTCTAATGTACTTTGGACCCATGTATCCAACCATACACTTGACATTTCTACCCAAGGACTCACAGACATCCTAAACTTAACATATTCAGAATTGAACCTATAACCACCCCCCAAGCCTGTTTATACCCTGTACCATCTTTCCCATCTCAGCAAATCGTACCACCACCTACCCAGTGGCTTGAGCCTAAAACCTAGGAGTCATCTTTGATTCCTTCTTTCTGATCTAATCTACTTAGTGAGTGCTGTTGATCTGTCTCCAAAAATATATTCCAATCTATTTACTTCTCTGTCTTCACTGTCCCCACCCTAGCCCAGGCCATCATCATCTCTCAGCTAGACTACCACAGCCTTGCTGCTTCTGAGAACTGAGACTACCTGCAGCCACATAATTTAACTAAGGCTGCTTACATTGACGTGACTTTAATATTTGTTCCAGAAATTTCTTGCCCGGGAAGATAAGACTGTAAACCAGTAAATAACTTCATTATTTGCTTCAGGAACTTCCTGAAAATCAATTTATCTGAACAATAGACTGCTCAAACAGCCCCCTTCTCAGGACAATAGTTTGTTTAACCTGGCAAACCACTAGCTTATCAAACAATTGTTTATTTTTCAAGACCCTCCCCTTGCTGTGTCCTCCAATCCTGAATGGTTATCTCACAAAATTTGCCCAATCCCCATATTAAAGTATCAGCCTTAAACCAGACCTCAAACCCTATAAATATCTCTTTACCTGGAAAGTGCCTCCCCAAACCCTGCCCTTCCCAGAGTGGCTCCATTTCATTCTCTGCTCTCAACACAAATGTCCTTTCCTTCATCTTTCCTCCTTCTCCACCTACAATCATCCCCTACCCCCATCTCCCACCTTTATTCTTCTAGGCCCCATTTTCTGCCTTCATATCACTTACAACAATTGATATTTACTTATTTTATCGGTTTTCTGTTTTCTTGTGCTTTTCTGTTTCCACTTTAGACTGTAGGCTCTGTGAGGAAGAAACTTGTCTGCTCTACTTTCCATTTAATTTCCAGAGCCCATAGGAGATGCTCAAAATATATTTGCTGAAGGAATGACTTTGATTGGCTTCAGTGAGTGTGGTCTCCAATCCACTTCGTGTGGTGGCAAACCTGCTCCTGAGACACTGGTGGGGGCTGCAGTGTCCGGGGATGCTGAGGTTCCCAGCACTGCTTTAACCTCCAAGGTTAGAGACAAAGTGTAAAATGCAAATGCGTGTTGGAGAAGTATAAAAGGATTAAATTCACAGAATCGTGTGAATTGCTTTCCTCACTGTTACAGGAGCAGGGCCTGGGAGAGAAGCTCCAGGAGAGGAAGTGAGCTGAGAGCACATGGAAATCCCTGTCTGGCTGCTTTGCCTGAAGCCCTTCCTGTTTCCCGCAAGACCACCGGCACCTCCCAAGGGCCATTTTCTCTGTGCAGCCTAGAGGAGGGAGCTTGTAGCTTGGGTCAGGGTAGGCCCAGCCTAGCAGAGCTTGTCTGGGCACCAGCTCTTCCTCCTACTGACCGAGGAAGTGCTTTTCTAGATCCCTATAGTCAGACATTTGAGTCAGGATTGAATCAGGAGTATGCGCTCAGGTGGGCCTCGGCTTTCAGAGAAGGCACTCCCAGCTGACGCTGGTGGGCCTCTAACTCAGTTTAACCCAAGTTTTTCCAGAGAGTCACCCTCAGTCTTGATTAGTATGGAAGCTGATCAGGAAGATAACAGGTGGATTCATAGAATGTTTCATTTGCCTATTGGAATCTGAGAATATAAGATCTGGAAGGAATCTCCTCCAGCTCCTCTCTTTGTGCACAGAAAGGAGAGGTACCAAGGCTGGTACTTTATACGTATGATCTCCCTTTTTCTTTAAATTTTTATTTATTTATTTATTTGGCTGCGCCAGGTCTTAGTTGTAGCACGCGGGATCTTCACTGCAGCATGCGGTATCTTCAGTTGTGGCGTGAGAACTCTCAGTTGTGGCATGCATATGGGATCTAGTTTCCTGACCAGGGTTTGAACCCGGGCCCCCTGCATTGGAAGCGCGGAGCCTTAGCCACTGGACCACCAGGGAAGTCCCACGTGATCTCCTTTAATCTCTCAACAACTCTGTGAAGATGGGAACAGTTCCACTTCACAGATGAGGAAAATGATACTCAGAGAGAGGAAGGGAAGTTTCCAAGACCACATAATGAAGGGGCAAGAGTTGACATTTGAATCCAGGTTTCTGGCCCTCAAATCCATGCTTTTTCTACTATACCACCCTGCTTCACTTCTTATGGGGTCCTTAGACTCTGAACCATACAAACTAACACTTGAGTATTATTTAACAGCCTAGATTCTAGCTTAGACCCTAGAAGTAGAAACAGGTCCTTGCTTCTTACGTGACAGTCAGCCTCCTGTCCCCCAAGTGGAGGACTTTCTCCCAAGGAAGGATAGAGGTCTCAACCCATACCACCCCCCGCAACACAATTGCATGTGTGCACACGCAGGGACCCCACTCGGTGCATGTGCTCTTGGGTGCGCTAGTGCTGATGACTTGAGTCCTTTATATATACAAACACATGCACACACACACACGCACGTGCGTGCTTCTAAAACATCTTTGCTCTATTCTTCACACGTGTAGCTACTATGGGGAATCGAGCAGGGGGAAGAGGGCTGGAGTAGTCATTCTCACCTCCAGAACTAGCACGCGTTCTCTCTGTAAATTTAATTACTAGTAGTCCTAAATGCTGGGGATAAAAAGCAGGCCACATGTCTCAATGGTCAACTTGGAATGGGTGCAGTGCAAGGACAGCCACCTCCCTCTGAGAGGGCACCTGCCACACACACACACACACACACACACGCACGCATGCACGCACGCACGCACACACGTGCACGTACACACAATGGTTGTTTTTTTCTTCTTTCTATTCTTTCCCAACCCTTCCTTCAGAGGGGGGCCATTGGGCCCCACCTGAAAAGGCAGCTGATTGAGGGACGGAGTGAAAGAGGTAAAGAGGGTGTCTGCTTCCCGGAAGCCTGGGCAATTTAGAAAATCCTGCTGCAGCCTACTCCTCTTCACCTCCACCCCACCCCGGGGCTTATACTGCCCCACCCCCACCCTCTAACTTTTTTTTTAACTCTCTTTCCTGTCTTGAGGAGACCTAGATCCTCATCCTGGGAGGGACTGGCAACAATTAACAAAGGCACCATGGAGTAAAGACAATTAACAATCCAGAAAAGAGGGGAAAGAGAGGCTTTGTTCTGGTCTCCATGGCAACGGGGGGGAAGAGGGAGGAGGAGGAGGAGAAGGAGAAGGGCCATCCAGAGAGGCTGATACTTTCACTTTCCTTTCATCCCTCCCCTCTCCCGCCCCCTTGGGTTTCTGCCGGGGAGACTGAGGGGATTTTGAAGAGAACAGGACTAGGACAGGCCAAGTCTGCAGGCTGCAGATTCGAGGTGGGTGACTGAGGCTCGTGCCCCAGCTGAGGACTCACTGAGGAATGGAGGCCAGAGGGACAGCCTTGGACCTGAAGCAAAGGCAGGACGTCCTCCCTTCCTCCTCCTTCTCTGAAGGGCTTATCTTGTGCTAAGAACTATACCCAAAGTCTCTGTTCCAGACAGCTCGTGGCCAAAAAGAGCTTGGGTGGCTTGTGCTTCCTTCCTCATCAGAACACAGTGGGAAGTGGGGCGAGGGGCAGGACTGGCCGCCACAAATTACAGGGCCCACTGCAAAATGACACGTGGCGTCTTTGTTCCAAAGTATTAAGAATTCAAGATGGCGATAGCAGAGCATTAAATCAAGCACAGGGCATGTACGGCTGCACAGGTTGAAGGCCCTGGAAGCTGGCCCTGTCAGAAGGCAGCCTGGGGGCTGGGCTCTGCCTGCCTGCTCTGTGAATGTGCGTGTTGAGGGGGGAGGGAGAGAACACTTTGGAGCAAGTCTTTCCTTCCTGGATTTCTATTTCCTCATCCATTAATGAGGAGATTGAACTAGGTGATCTGGGCTAGGTCATCTGTGAGTCAGGGCTTCCTCTTCCCCAGGAGAAGGACTTTCCAGGCTTCTCTCCACTGCACAGAGTTCTGAGCTCCACCTCAGAGAGAAACCAAGTACAGAACACTCATTCCTAAGAGTGGGGTGTTCCAGTGCCCAGCTCTCCAAGGCTTCCCTGCTTGGAAAAGGCAGAAGGCAATGATATACAAGCGCCAAAACCTGACTGGAGATCATTGCTGTGGGTTTGCAGGGAATTAGAAGACACCTTCGATATCACAAGGTGTTTGTAGCCAGAGCAGAAGTGTCTTGGCAGGAGAAGCTAGGCACACCAGCCCAGCCTTGTGGGTGGGCCTCTCCGTTAGGCACAGGAGACTGGCTGCCAGGACATTTCTTGCTCCCAGCAGCCCTAATGTCATGAGACAAAATGGGTAAGGGACTCCAGAGTCTTATCCTTCTCGGGCTCAGCCTTACTTCCCTGTGGGTTCAAGTGAAATAAAGAATATTAATCAGAAATCCAAATCAAGGAGAAAAAAATTCAGCTCCGTCAGAGGCCCCAAACTAGGCAAAAAGTCAAAGATTCTGCTCTCTGCTTTTATCTCTCTGCCTGGAGGGTATCCTCCCAGGAACTCCTTTTAGGGATGCTATTATGGGCCCTTCCCCAAATTATATCCTAGCCCGTAATACTTCAGAATGGGACATATTTGGAGACAGGGCCTTGACAGAGGCAATTAAGTTAAAATGGAGTAATTAGGGTGAGCCCTAATCCAATAGGACTGTTGTCTTTATAAGAAGAGGAAATTTGCATGCAGACACACACAGAGGAAAGACAAGGAGAAGATGGCCACCTCCAAGCCAGGGAGAGAGGGCGGAGACGAATCCTTCCCTTGTGGCCCTCAGAAGGAACCAACTCTGCCAACACCTTGATTGTGGACTTCTAGGCTCCAGAAGTGTGCTGTTTAAGCCACCCGCTCTGTGGTACTTTGTTAGACCAGCCCTAGCAAGTTACTATGGATGCTTAGGGGCTGGGAGGTCTGCACAACCTTGAGGCTGCCTGGGCTCAGAGAATGAGTCTGATGAAGGGGAAGGCTTTTGCACTTGCACTGCAGCACTATTTTAACTTGAAACAGAACTGATCTATTACTCTCTTCCCTCATAGACCGGTCTTTTAAATTTTTTATTTCTTTTGGTATCGGTTTAACACGTTTTATTGTTTTTAATCCCTTTAGTCTTTTATTTTTCTGGTTTTAATGATTTTACTTATCTCAGTCATTTTTAATCTCTGTTTTTTCTTTCTTCTAGATATTTTATACTATTTTCTTTTATCTCATCTTCTAGATTTATTGTGATTGTATTATCTTTTTACTTTCCATCTTCTATTTCTAACCTTTGTCTTACCGTGTCTTTGTTCCATCTTTTAATTTCTTTTGAGTTCATTTGGTTTGTTTTTAGTTCATATTATCACTTTGCCTGCTGCCTTTTTTTTTTTTTTGGAACTGGTCTTACCATCTTTTTATTTCTTCTTAGTTTACTTTATCTTTTTATTGACTGTTGTATTATCTTCCATATTTTACTGTTTTCGGTTCTCTCAGCTTATTAAATGCCGAGGCTGGAAACACAGCCCTCAGGGGAGAGCTGGGAGGCTAACCCAGCCCCCAAGCTGAGGAGGCTGGAGGCTCCACCTCCTTGAGCTGACCCTCCCAGCAATTCCCAATAGATGCCCAGTTTGCTCCAAAGCTAGCTCCTCCCATCTATAAGAATTAATCTGTGTAATATAGGAGACCTTGGGATAAAATTCTCCCTGGAAGATATCAGGTTTGCTTACAGTAATAGCACATTAGAACTGTTGGAAGAGCCTGGCTTTCTCACATCATATGCCCTCAGACTGCTCCATGTGCACTGCATCATCTAGCACTTAACCATCACTAGATGTTACACCAAGGCTGTAAAGAAACCACACTATTTGTAAGGGTGGCTGTGGTGGGTAGGAATTTCACTTCAGGAAGGAATCCCAGCATAACTCCTCAGGTTTGATTTTGACAAGAAACCAAGTTCTCTGGATCCTTGCAACAAAAGTCCTTGGGAAGAGGCACAGTGGAGGGTCTTCTGAAATCCTTACATCTTAGCTGCCTCTCATTCATTCATGTATTTGATAAATATTGAGAACCTACTATGTGCATGAACTGTGCTAGGCAATGATGACAAAGTGAAGCGCAAAAAGAGCTAGGCTCCTTACTGTCATAAAGTTTATCGTCTAATAAAAGTATCTTTACCTATGACTAATCTGATTTGCCCTCCTTCCATGCAAGATTAAAAGAGGTTATTGTGTCAGAGACTGCTAGTTGTCCCACAAGATGTTTTTCTCTTCTAGAATAATACAAGTTTTTGCTGAGAAACTGACTGCCAATCAAAAGGCTGCATTTCCTAGTCTCCCTTGCAGCTAAGCATAGCCATGTGCCTAGGTTCTGTCCTATAGGACCTAAGCAGAAGTGATAATACAACTTCCTGGTGCTGCCCTATAGGACCTACACAAAGTAATACATGCAACTCTCTGGTCATGTCCTTAACAAGAAAGGAAGTAATCTGCCCATTCTTTCTCCCTTTTGCTGGCTGGAAAAGGAAGTATTCTGCCCATTCTTTCTCCCTTATGGTGGCAGGAGCTGTACTAGGTATCTCAGGCCATGAGATGGGGCATTAAAAAAGGAGTCTGGGTCTCTGATACTATAGAGCCCCCATGAAGCTCTGTACAGCTTATTTTTGGAAAATTACAGGAGAGGCTAATAAACCGAGATACTGTGACACTGGCCTTTGTTACAGTAGCTGAATCGGTTCTCTTTAGCATGTAGGTCTCCCCCAAAACTTTCCCTTCTTTTGAGGTGAGCCTGGAATCATGTCCTTCTGAGAAGTTTCAGAGAAGAGTTAGATATATCCCTGCTGGGTTGCTCCTGTAGGCAAGAAAGAGAACCTTTCCTTGTCACCAGGGTGCATGAGGGTGGATGAGCTGCCACATTTCATGACTGTACAAGCCTCCTTGCTGTGTCCTGTTTTCTTGAGTCCTGGAAAAGTAAGCTAGGTCTTAGCTCTTGTTCCCACTTTAAAAATCCTTTTCATGAAAAAACTATGCAAACACAAGAACCTATTCTGTTAAAAACTATCTTTCATCAGAGGAAGCTACGCCAATGACCATACTGACCCCACCCCTCCACCAGCAATGGGATTCCTCTCCAAATTTTCTACTGTTGGCTTAGAACTCCAAGTTGGCCCTTAAAATGTTTACTTTCATGCTCCCCAGTCACACTTTCAGTTACTTCTTCAGCTGTTGGAGCTCCCTGCATCAGCCCAGCCCCTCTGCAGAGGCTGCTGTGAAAGCCTGCAGATTCTTCCACCACTGAAAGCTCAGTAGAATCCTAACACTGTGAATTTAGTCTTGCTTCTACTCAATCAGGTGACAGTAACCCCTTGTATTTGTCTGCTCAGGCTACTGTAACAAGATGCTGTAGACTGGGTGGCCTAAACAACAGAAATTCATTCCTCACAATTCTGGAGGCTGGAAGTCCAAGATCTAGGTGCCAGCTGATTGAATTCCTGATGAGAACTCTCTTCCTGGCTTGTAGGCTGCTGACTTCTCCCTGTATTTGTACTTGGTGAAGAGAGAGAGCTTTCATCTCTCTTCTCTTCCTCTTCTTATAAGAATACTAATTCCCATCATGCAGGCCTACCCTCATGATCTCATCTAGACCTAATTACCTCCCAAAGGCCTCACATCCAAATCACACTGGGGGGTTAGAGCTTCAACATGTGTGTTCTGGGGGGACACAAACATTCAGTCCATAATACCCCTCATCCCTACTCCTTTTTGTCTTCAGTCCTTAAAATAAATTGAGTCATAATCCTGCATAATTCTAAACTGTCAAAGATAATAGTTACATCCTTCCAGAAGATTCCTTGAAGTTGCC
The DNA here is from genome assembly GCF_965194825.1 of Balaenoptera physalus. Lineage (NCBI taxonomy): Eukaryota > Metazoa > Chordata > Mammalia > Artiodactyla > Balaenopteridae > Balaenoptera > Balaenoptera physalus. The sequence goes on from NC_138882.1 coordinate 35,098,641, forward strand.
TCCTAATATCTAAAGTAGTTCTCCCAGCAAGGGGCTGGATAGGTTTCTCAGTAAAAACTCCTATTACTTTTTTTTTCCTTCCAGTTTTATTGAGATACAGTTGACATACAGCACTTATAAGTTTACGGTGTACAGCATAATGATTTGACTTACGTATGTCATGAAATGATGACCACAAAATTTATTGAACATCCATCATCTCATATAGATACAAAATTAAAGAAACAAAAAAATTTTTTTTTCTTGTGATGAGAACTCTTAGGATTTACTCTCAAGAATTTCATATATAACATACAGCAGTGTGGGTTGTATTTATCATGCTGTATGTTATATCCCTCGTACTTATTTGTCTTATAAGTGGAAGTTCGTACCTTTTGACCATTTTCATCCAATTCCCCCTCCAGCCACCCCTGCCTCTGGTAACCACAAATCTGATCTCTTTTTCTATGAATTTGTTTGCTTTTTAAAAAAAATTTTATTGGAGTATAGTTTATTTACAATGTTGTGTTAGATTCAGGTGTACAGCAAACTGAATCAGTTATACATATACATATACCCATTCTTTTTTTAGATTCTTTTCCCTTATAGGCCATTGCAGAATATTGAGTTGTGTTGCCTGTGCTATAGAGTAGGTTCTTATTAGTTATCTATTTTATATATAGTAGTGTATATATGTCAATCCCAACCTCCCAATTTATCCCTCTGCCCCGGCCTTTTTTTTTTGAAGTATAATTGACCTTCAACACTATGTTAGTTACTGTGACACAACATAGCATAGTGATTTAGTATTTCTATACATTTCAAAATTATCATTACGATAAGTCTAGTTACGATATGTCACTATAACAAAGGTAATACATAGTTATGTACTATATTCCCCACAGTGTACATAGCAATATATATATATGATTATTTTAAGTTGCTGATCTCTTAAATTCAAACACACTTTAACAACCCTCCATTTTTACTCCTCCCACCCCCATCACATTTAATGTTTTTGACATCATATTTTACATCTTTTTGTTTTGTGTATCCCTTAACTACTTATTGTGGATATAGCTGATTTTACTGTTTTTGTCTTTTAACCTTCCTACTAGCTTTATACATGGCTGATTTATACTACCTTTACTGTATATTAGCCTTTACCAATGAGATTGTTCCATTTGTAATTTTCATGTTTCTCATGGCCTTTTCTTTTTTGGTTAGAGAGGTCCCTTTAACATTTCTTGTGAAGCTGATTTGGTGGTGCTGAACTCTTTTAGCTTTTGCTTGTCTGTAAAACTTTTGATCTCTCCATCAAATCTGAATGAAAGTCCCGCCCTGTAGACCATTATTGGTTGTAGGTTTTTCCCTTTCATCACTTTAAATATATCCTACCACTCCCTTCTGACCTGCAGAGTTTCTGCTGAAAAGTCACCTGATAGTCTCCCTTGTATGTAACTTGTTGCTTTTCTCTTGCCACTTTTAATATTCTCTCTTTATCTTTAATTTTTTTTTTTTTCATTTTTAATTACAGTGTGTCTTGGTGTGGTCCTCTTTGGGCTGATCCTATTTGGGACACTCTGTGCTTCCTGGACCTGGATGTTTCATTTCCCAGATTAGGGAAGTTTTCAGCTATTATGTCTTCAGATATGCTCTCTGTCCCTTTCTTTCTCTCTTCTCCTTCTGGGACCTCTGTAATGTGAATATTAGTGTGCATGATATTGTCCCAGAGGTCTCTTAAACTGTCCTCATTTCTTTTTATTCCTTTTTTTCATTTTCTTTTTTCTGTTCAGCTTCAGTGATTTCCACTTACTATGTCTTCCAGCTTGCTGATCTGTTCCTCTGTATCATTTAATCTACTGTTGATTCCTTCTAGTGTATTTTAAATTTCAGTTATTGTATTCTTCATCTCTGTTTGGTTCTTTTTTATATTTTCTAACTCAGTTAAAAACTTCTAACTTCTCACTCTGTTCATCCATTCTTCTCCCAAGTTCTTTGAACATCTTTGCAGTCATTACCTCAAACTCTCTATTGAGTAGATTGCCTATTTCCACTTCACTTAGTTCTTCTTATGGGGTTTTACCTTGTTCTTTCATTTGGAAGATATTCCTGTCATCTCATTTTGCCTAATTTGCTATTTTTATTTCTATGTAACTGGTAGGTTGGTTACATTTCCCAGCCTTGGAGAAATGGCCTTTTGAAGATCCTATACGTTCCAGCAGTGCTCTCCCTTGTGGTCATCAGAGCTATATGTTCTAGGGATGCCCTATATTTGGGCTGCATAGGTCCTCCTCTGGTGGCAGGCTGACTACTGTGGGCAGTCTGGTAGGCATGGCTGGCCCCTGGTCTGGTTGGTTGCCAGGGCTGAGTCACAAGGCTGCAGGCTGCAGGGCCCTGAAGGATCTTGGGGCTAGTGCTGGCCCACTGGTAGGTAGAGCTGGGTTCTGCAGTGGGTGGTTGTGAGTCTGAGGGTCCCAGATCTAGTGTCAACCTGCTGGTGGGAAGGGCCGGTTCCTGACATGGCTGGCTGCAGGGTCTGGGGTGTTGGCCTGCTGGTGAGTGGGGCTGGATCCTGGGACAGCTGGCTGAGGGGTCCAAGGTGTCTTGGAGCTGGTATGGGCCTACTGGTGGGTGGGGCTGGGGCCCAGGGGATCCTGGGGTTGGTGCTAGCTTGCTTGTGGGTGGGCTGTGTCCTGGTTTGGGAGGCTGCAAGGCTATGGTAATCCTAGGGCTGGTTTCTGCTGTTGGCGGGTGGGGCCAGTGTCCATGGGATCCCAGGGCTAGTGCCTGCCCATTGATGAGTGAGGCCAGGTCCTGGGGCTAGTGCTGGCCCACTGGTGGGCAGAGCTGTGTCCTGGCTGCGGGACCCTAGGGGTCCCAGGGCTAGTGCCAGTGAACTGGTGTGTGGTGCTGGGTCCTGGGTCTTCTGTTGCACAGGCCCAGGTTTCAGGACCGCTATGGGCTCAGGGAGTCTTAAGGCAGCAGGCCTGCTGGTGGGTGGGGCTGAGACTCTGCCCAGCTAGTTACATGGCCTAAGGCATCCCGGTACCGGGTCCCACGGGCTGGTGGGCAGGTTTGGGTCCCAGCCCTAATAGGCTAGAGGGAGGACTCCAAAGTGGCACTTACCAGCGCCAGGGTCCTCATGGTAGAACAAACTCCCCCAAATGGCTACTGCCAGTGTCTTTGCCCTCAGGTTGAGCTCCAGTTTCCTCCTGCCTCTCCGGGAGGCTCTCCAAGATCAGCAGGTGGGTCTGACCCAGGTTCCTTTCAAATTACTGCTCTGCCCTGGGTCTCAGAGCGTGTGAGACTTTGTGTGTGCTCTTTAAGAGTGGAGTTTCTATTTCCCACAGCCCCCTGGCTCTCCCCCGAAATGAGTCCTATTGGCCTTCAGTGCCATACATTCTGGAGGCTCATCTTCCTGGTGCAGGACGCCCAGGCTGGGGAGCCTGCTATGGGGTTCTGATCGCTCACTCCTCGGGGAGAAACTCTACAATTGTGATTATCCTCCTGTTTGTGAGTTGCCCACCTGGGGTGATGGGTCTTGACTATACCACATCTCTGCCCTCCTTACCCATCTTGTTGTGGTTCCTTCTTTATATCTTTAGTTGCAGAAGCTGTTTTCTGGTAGTCTTCCAGTCTTTCTCATCAATAGTTGCTCTGTAAATAGGTGTAATTTTGGTGTGCCTGTGGGAGGAGGTGAGCTCAGGGTCTTCCTGCTCCTCCGTCTTCGCCCTAAACTCCTATTACTTTTTATTTTAGGATGTAACTAGATCTATGAAATAATTTCATTTCTAAGAATTAGGTCCTTTTTTGAAGTTCTATGTGGAAAATGAGGCAAAGGTGAATTGGCCATTTCAATCTCAATGTCACTAAGCTTCTAGATTCTTAAAATTGTAGTCAGTCTGTGAAGATATCTGCGGTAGTAAGTCTCCAAGATGGATTCCCAGTGATGCCCACCTCTAGGTGTGCATGCCCTTGCCCTGCTGTAATCCCTTTCCACTGAGTGTGAGCTGGACTTAGTGACTCATTTCTGATGAACAGAATAAGGTAGAAGTGACAATATGTGATTTGGAGACCAGGTCATAAAAGGCAGACTGGCATTTGGATCATTCACTCTGAGAGAAGTCACCTGCCATGTCAAGCAGCCTTGTGGAAAGGCCCATGTGGTAAGGAACTCAGGCCTCCTGCCCGCAGCCATGTGAGTGAGCTTGGAAGCAGACACTCCAGCCCCAGTCAAGTCTTCAGAGACTACAGCCCTGGCTGATAACTTCCCAAGAGACCTCCTAAGAGAATCTGAGCCAGAATCACTCAGCTAAGCACACCTGGATTCCTGAACCTCAGAAACTGTGTGAGATAACAGTGTTTATTATTTTGAGATGCAAAGTTTGGGGGTAATTTTTTATGCAGCAATAGGTAGGGAGATAATAGATAAGGTGTCAGTATCAGTAAGATAACTCCATAGCTTCGACATATAGTTACCTTCTATGGATGGGATCAGCCATCTGCAAAAAAGAAAATCAATATGTAGACAGGAATCTGAGAGAATATTTATTCTCTGGAAAGCATGATTTAATCATCTGCATAATTTGTATTCTCCCAAACCTCGTATCATGATGCTGGACACAAAATTAGCTAATTGATTAATTGATGACTGCTTATTGAGATTTGCATTGCTTTCTATTTGCCTTATTTAGAACAAATAGTTTGTAGATTCGCAAAGCTCCTTCTGGAGTGAAGAAGAGTTATTTTGACTGGTGAATCCATTTAAAATGTCTTATCTGAAGTCTTTACTGGCCACCCCTACCTCCACCCTTATCTTCACACCAGCCATCCATGGCACCCTGAAAACACCTCTGTTATGGCACTTGGCACTGCATTGTAATTGTCTGATTACTTGCTATCTCCATCATTAGGCTGGGAGATTTTTCAAGGCAGAGACTGTGACTTATTCAACTTTGTTCTTAGAACAGAACAGTCTCTGACCCATAGTACAAGATCAACAAATATGTCTTACATGAATGAATAAGAATATATTAATGAAGGAAGGAATAAATAAATGAATAAATGAGTTGGCCTTGGAAAAAAACTAAGTAGCCTGAGGAAAATTCCTTCCGCCTCAGATTTCTGTTCATCTATAAAATGAAGGGATTGGACAAGTTTATGACTAAGACCCCTTTCCATTCAGACCTTCCATGATTTATGATTGAAGATGGGAGTGGGAACCTATGCCTTCTATGACCTTCAAAAAACAATGTTGGGAAGAAGATAATAAAGATAAGAGTGGAAATCAGTGAAATAGGAAACAGACCAACAATGAAGAAAATCAATGAAAGTAAAGGCTGGTTCTTTGAAAAGATCAGTAAAATAGATAAACTTCTAGCTAGACTGATCAACAACAAAAGAGGAAAGACACAAATTACCAACATCAGGATGAAAAGGAGGGAGCATCACTTCAAATCCTGTAGACATTAAAAGGATAAGAAGGGAGTATTATTAACAACTTTTTAGAATAAATTTGGCAACTTACATGAAATGAACAAATTACTTGAAATATACATTAGAAAAACTGGCCCAAGAAGAAATAGAAAATCTGAATAGCCTTCTATCTATTAAAGACTTGAGTTCATAATTTTTTGAAAAACTTGCAAAACTCTATCAATGATTTAAGGATGAAATAATACTAATAATACATTAATTGTTTCAGAAAGCAGAGGAAGAAGGAACATTTCCCAGCTCATATTATGAGTCCAGCGTTACACTGATGCCACAACCAAAGATATTACAGGGAAAGAAAACTACAGAGTAATATCCCCTGAACATAGACACAAAGCCTTAACAAAATTTTTGCAAATAGGGCTTCCCTGGTGGCTCAGTGGTTAACAATCTGCCTACCAAAGTAGGGGACACGGGTTTGAACCCTGGTCCGGGAAGATGCCACATGCTGTGGAGCAACGAAGCCCATGCGCCACAGCTACTGAGCCTGCTCTCTAGAGCCCGTGAGCCACAACTACTGAGCCCACGAGCCACAACTACTGAGCCTGTGTGCCACAACTACTGACACCTGAGTGCCTAGAGCCCAAGCTCTGCAACAAGAGAAGCCACCGCAATGAGAAGGCGGCGCACTGCTACGAAGAGTAGCCCCCGCTCGCCACAACTGGGGAAAGCCTGCATGCAGAAACGAAGACCCAACACAGCCAAAAATAAATAAATAAAATAAATAAATTAAAAACAAAAATTTTTGCAAATAGAACCCAGCAATATACAAAAGAATAATACACAGGACCAAATGGGATAGTCCAGGAATGCAGGGCATACACAGTGTAAAAGAAGAAATAAAACTGACATTATTCACAGCTAAAATGTTATGTATGTAGAAAACTAATGAATTTACCGAAAAACTGCTAGAACTAATAAGTCAATTGATCGAGGTTGCAGAATACAAGTCAGTATACAAAAATCAGTTCTATTTCTATATACTTGTAACAAACTATTGGACTATGAAATGAAAAGATGCCACTTACAGTAACATCAACAGCCATGTAATACTTAGAGATAAGTTTAATGAAGTTGTGTAAGACATTTATATGGAAGACTACAAAACATTGCTGAGAGAAATTAAAAATCTAAATGAAGAGATATGCAATGTTGGGACTTCCCTGGTGGCGCAGTGGTTAAGAATCCACCTGCCAATGCAGGGGACATGGGTTTGAGCCCTGGTCCGGGAAGATCCCACATGCCGCAGAGCAACTAGGCCCGTGTGCCACAACTACTGAGCCTGCGCTCTGGAGCCTGCAAGCCACAACTACTGAGTCTGTATCCCACAGCTACTGAGGCCCACACACCTAGAGCCCGTGCTCTGCAACAAGAGAGGCCACCACAATGAGAAGCCCACGCACCGCAGCGAAGAGTGGCCCCCGCACACTGCAACTAGAGAAAGCCTGCGTGTAGCAACGAAGACCCAAAGCAGCCAAAAATAAATAAATAAATAAAATTTTTAAAAAATTATCTTAAAAAAAAAAAAGAGATATGCAATGTTCATGGATGGGAAGACTCAATATTGTTAAAATGTTAGTGCTCCCAAAATTAACCTATAGATTCAATGCAATCCCAGTCATAATCACTATGGACTGAATTTGTGTCTCCCCTCTCCAAATTCACATGTTGAAATCCTAATCCCAATGATTGCATTAGGTGTGAGGCCTTTGGGTGATGATTACATCATGAGGGCAGAGCCCTCACAAAAGGAATTAGTGCCCTTATAAAAAGTCCCCAGAGAGAGCCCTTGCCCCTTCTGCTATGTCAGGACACAGTAAAAAAAAGATGGCCATCTATGAACCAGGAAGCAGGCTCTCACCAGACACTGAATCTGCTAGTCCCTTGATCTTGGACTGCCCAGCTTCCAGAACTGAGAAATAAATTTCTGTTGTTTAAGCCTATGGTAAGTCTATGGTATTCTGTTATAGAAGCCCCAGGGACTAAGATAATCACCCAGTAATTTTTGCAGAAATTGAAAAGTTTATTCTAAAATTTACATGGAAAATTCAAAGGACCTAGAACATCCAAAAGTATCTTGAAAAAGAAGAGCAAAGTAGGACTTGACTTCAACACATACTCTAAAGCTATAGTAATGAAGTCAGTGTGGTGTTGGTGTAAGGATGGGCAGTGAAACAGACCAGAGAGTCCATAAATAGACCTACACATGTTTTGTCAATTGATTTTGACAAGGGTGCCACAGTAATTAATGAATTTATTTATTTATTTTCCCATAACCTTTTTTTTTTTAATATGATGCTAAGCCTATTTTTTAAAATATTTATTTATTTATTTGGTTGTGCCAGGTCTTAGTTGCAGCAGGTGGGCTCCTTGGTGCCACAGTAATTTAAAGAGGAAAGGATATCTTTTCAACAAATGAAGCTAGAACAACTGCATAGTCTTATGGAAAAAAATATACCTTGACCACAACCTGATAACACATACAAAAATAAACTAGAAATGCATCATAGACCTAAACATAAAAGCAAAAATAATAAAATTCTAAAAGAAAACATAGGAGAAAATATTTGTTACCTTGGAGTTATTAAAGATTTCTAAGGACACCAAAAAAGAAACAATAAATTTGACTCCATTGAAAGTGGAGACTTCTGCTTTTCAAAGGACACTTTGGGAAAACAATAAAGGAAGTCACAGGCCACAGCCTGAGAAAAAGTATTTACAATACATGTATCTGACAAGGGACTTGTGTTCAGAATATATAAAGAACTCTTATGTTTCAATAATAAGGCAAATAACCCAAGTTTTTTAAAATGGACAAAATATTTGAACAATAACTTCACTGAAGAAAATCTGTGAATGGCCAATAAGGCATATTCAACACCTTTAGTTATCAAGGAAATGCAAATGAAAACTGCAACGAGATTTTATTACACTCCTATTGGAATGGCTAAAAGAAAAAAGATGGACAATGTAAAGTGTGAGCAAGGAGGCAGAGCAACTGGAACATTCATATATTGTTGATGGGTGCATAAAATGCACCCCCTTGGAAAAGATTTTGATGATTTCTTATAAAATTAGCATACACTTAGCATACGATCCCAAAATTCCCCTACTAGATATATACCCAAGAGAAATGAAAATATATACTCACAAAGACTTTTTTTTATATAAATTTATTTATTTATTTTTGGCTGCGTTGGGTCTTTGTTGCTGCGCATGGGCTTTCTCTAGTTGTGCAAGCAGGGACTACTCTTCGTTGTGGTGCGCGGGCTTCACATTGTGGTGGCTTCTCTTGTTGCAGAGCATGGACTCTAGGCATGCAGGCTTCAGTAGTTGTGGCTCGTGGGCTCTAGAGTGCAGGCTCAGTAGTTGTGGCGCACGGGCTTAGTTGTTCCACGGCATGTGAGATCTTCCCAGACCAGGGCTCAAACCCGTGTCCCCTGCATTGGCAGGCAGATTCTTAACCACTGCACCACCAGGGAAGCCCCACAAAGACTTTTATACTAATGTTGAAGGAAGTTTTATTCATAACAGCCCCAAAGTGGAAATAATCCAGGTGTCCATGAACAAGTATAAAGAAAGAAATTGTGGTGAAGTCACACAATGGAATACTACTCAGCAATGAAAAGAAAAACTACAGGTTCATGCAACAACTGTGGGAAGCCAGACACAAGTGTCCATGCTCCATGGTTCCATTTATATGAAAATCTTGAATTTGCAAAGCTAGTCTATGGTGACAGAAAACAGATCAGTGGTTGCCTGGGGCCAGTGGTTGGAGGGAACATTTTGGGGACGATGGAAACGTTCTGTATCTTGATTGTGGTGGTGGTTACATAGGTTTAAAAATTTGTCAAAACTCATCGAACTATACATCTAAAAATGGTATGTTTTACTTTAAGTAAATTACACCTCAATAAAGTTAATTTAAAAGGAAAAAAAGGCAATGTTGGCCACATCCAACATTGAAGGAGTAGAGTTTGAGGTTGGTCTCAGTCTCTATCTTCCCATCTCCCTTCAGCATCCCCCTTTTCCAACATCTTTACCCCAAAGCCATCCCACAGCAGGGGCTCCTTTCTCTGGGAAAGGTCTCTTTCCCAGCATGTCCTCCCCACCTGCCACCCCCAGCCAGGCCTTTCTTCACCAGCCTCCACAATCCAGAACCTCCTGTACCCCTGACCAGCTGGCTTTAAGGATAAGCTGTCTGTGTTTTCCCAGGTAAGGGCTTGAGGCCAAAGCTGACCAGTCTTAGCAAAATGTGTTCAGCTGATGCAGAGTTGACCCTCAACTAAACACATCAGCCTCACCAGCTCTCACTGGGTCTTGGCAAGGGTGAGAGACTGCACATAGACTCTCTGGCACCTCCACCTCCAGACCTCCACACTTATCCTGTGGACCACAGGCCCAGGCTCTCTGGCCTGTACGTGAAGTTCCTGGCCTAGGCTTCTTGGTCTCTTCTCCACCGGAGTCTCATCCTCTTTTCGGATCCTAGCTCCTTCTGTCCCAGGTCCTCTCCTGCCCCTAAGACATCATTCCACCTAGGAAATCCCAAATAGAACTGTTTAAAAGAAAGAAATCCAGATTGGCAGTGATTGTGGCTTACGGCCCCACTGATGACCCATTAGAATCCCTTGAGAAAGAACAGCCTGAGCTGGCCAGTGTTCCTCCCCACCAGGCGAATGACTGCTTGCAAGGCTGGATGACCTTGTTGCTCACATTATTCATGGACCCTGACACCACTCACCCCTCCCTCCCCCGGGGAGATATATATACAAAGCATTTGGAGACAAAGGAAACAATCCTAGCTAAGCATGTAAAAAGGGTGCCAAGAGAGCTGAGAGGCTTGGTTAGGGCTCCTGCCCTGCATTTGTTTTTAGAGTCTTCTTTGCACCCCCGTTCCAGTGAGAGGCCGAAGCGTGGAATCCAGGTGGGCAGTGAAGACCAGAAACTGTGGGGTTTGAGCAACAGCATCCTTAGGGGAGCTGTGGTTCTTTGGCCCCAGCCCCTTGTCTTCCTCCTACTTTTGGACAGAAAAGAGGATGCAATTACCCTGGTCATGGGAATGGCTGGACCCGTCCGACTTGAAGACAATGACTTGGCCAGAGCACGTGGGCGAGCCCAGGAGACTGGCTCAGGTCTGCGTCTTCCTGGGAGGAAGTGAGGCATTGTTTCGGGGGCTGTGTGGGCCCGCTGGAACTCTGCACAATGCAGGGATCAGTGGGTGCCAGGTCCAGCCCACCATCGGGAACTTGTTTATTGCTTTAATGACCCCACAGTGGATCCACCTGGAAACAGACCTGCTAATGAGCGGAGACAGAGCTGGCACAGCCCCAAGGGAAGCCTGTCGGGCCAGCTCCCCTGGAAGAGCTAAGGGTGTGTGGTCTGAGACTGGAAGAGCTGGGAAGTAGAGACCTCTGTTCTGTCTGGGAAAACCACAGGGAGATCTCATGCTTCTCCATCCCCATCCGCCTCCTGCTATGGGGTCATGAGAAGGCAGAGTGGGGGAAGGGGCTGTGAGGTTGAGAATGGGAGGCATAACTGGGCTTCCCATTCTAGCCTCTGCTCCAAACTGCTGGTGGCCTTGACCAAGCTAAGCTTTCTGGACCTCAGTGTCTCCAACTTTCAGGAAGGGATACCAAAATCATTCCTGCTGTGTCTCTACTTTCCCAGGGTGTTGGGAGGATAAGGTAAGATCAGACACAGCAACTGCTTTGAACTCCTTGGAAGAAAAAAAACTTTTAGACATCAAGGCTTTATACTGTTTGCTTCTTTGCACTGTGGCTGGAACCTGGGAGCTTGGGGAGATGTACAGTCTGGGACCCAGTTTTCCTAGACTGTTTGTCAGACACCTGCCAGAGACTGAGACAAAGCGTAAAAACTGCCCCTCTGTCAAGGACATCTGGGAGTCAAGGGTGGGCAGCATAGGAGGGGGCAATGGTGTGCTGGAGCCAGCCTATGCCGGATCACGAGAGCCAAGTGTTCAATGTTCAGGAGTGTTAAATCCAATGGTAGCTTGCAATCAGCTGCCATAGGGGTTTTAAAACTGTAGAAATCGGAAATCTCTACAGATCAGGATTTTTTTTTTTGAGAGCTGGTTTTTCAGACAGGGTCTGCAGAAGGCTCACTCAGTGCTGTTCTGACCGCACTGCACTCCCCATCCAGGTCTCACTGAGCAGATGTGGCTTATTTGCCCTCTGGACAGAGGCCCCTGGAGATTGGAGGCCTGAGCACTTAATGGCCCCCATCCAGGCAGTAGTGGGGCAGGAGTGGCCAGTGAGATGTAGGTTACTGGACTCAGTGCTGGAGCTAGGAGAAGAGTTGTCTCTTCTATACCACACTGAGCTCTGAGGGATGGGAGCTAAACCAAAAACTCCAGCTGGGTGCTGAAGACCACTTCTGCTCTGGTGTTTCTTTGGCCTGGTTCAAACACAACAAAGATTGGGGATGGGGTTGGGAGACCACATGAGTTGAACGTATCAGGCATCTGTGAGGACACTTATAGGAGGATAACTCAGAGATCTCATTAATTATTTGAGGAATTGTTTGCTTGAGTTTTGGGGGTTTGTTTTTAATGTAAGAAGTTTCTTTATAAACTGAAAATGGGTGATGGTCATAGATCATCTGACATAGCAGGCAGTGGGGGATAAAATTATGACTCTGAAGGAGGAAGCTGCCAATGACCTGAGATGGGTCAAGGGGACCGCTCTGGTCCTGGAAGCCAGGATACCCGGGCTCTACGTCTGGCAAATCCCTCTCTCTCTGTGGGCCTCCACTTTCTCATCTCTCCTCTGCAGTACATCTTTCACAGGTAAATGCATGTGCTCCAGAGTCCAGGAGGTCCTGGGCTTAAATCTTGCCTCTTATTAGCTGTGTGACCTAGGGAAGGTTGACGTCTCTGATCCCATCAGAGTTACCCAGAGTTACGGGGAGAATTAAGTAGGATAATTCATGTGAACTCTTGGACAGACCCTGGCACACTATGGGTGTGCAGTAATGAATGGCAGCAGTGGTCAGTCCTTCATTCTGAGGCGTTACTGCTCTCTAAACCAAGATGACATGGGATGGGGGTGGGGGCCCAGGAAGGACCTGCCACTTAAAAGAAGTACGACCTGGTGGCACAGTGGTTAAGAATCCACCTGCTAATGCAGGGGACACGGGTTCCAGCCCTGGTCCGGGAAGATCCCACATGCCGCGGAGCAACTAAGCCCATGCGCCATGACTACTGAGCCTACACTCTAGAGCCCGCGAGCCACAACTACTGACGCCTGCTCACCTAGAGCCCGTGCTCTGCAACAAGAGAAGCCACCGCAATGAGAAGCCCGTGCACCACAACGAAGAGTAGCCCCCGCTCGCTGCAACTAGAGAAAGCCCGCGCGCAGCAACGAAGACCCAATGCAGCCAAAAATAAATAAGTTTAAAAAAAAAAGAAGTAGGTAAAGCTCTGCATCTCCAGGTGATCTTACCAGGGGATTTCAACCCAGCAAAGTGGAAGTCACAACCTCCCAGAGGAGACCCCCATATTGTCACAAGGAAACCACATAAATGATCTGAGGTGGAGAGGCAGGGCACTAGGGTTCTGGTTTTGACTTGGGCAAGTCACTTAGCTGCTCTTGTTCCCAGTTCTCTCTTTTAGGACATGGAGCTCCTCTTTGCCTGCCTCATAGCCCCAGACAAATGAGGTCATGCTGATGAGCAGAATGAAATCAGTTAAAAATATTTTAGAGTACTCTATGAAGTGTATTATTATCACAAATAATAATGTAATTAATCTCCATGGCCCAGGACAGCCCTTGGAGATTTATCTGCGGGTAGAAGAATTTTCCTCTTTCCGTTCTTTTCCAGGGAGGCTTTTCTCCAGTAGTATCCTCCTCACCTCGGGCTCAGAGAGGAGCTGAGTGTCCAGTGTGTAGTCCATGGTCCTGTCTTCCACCCTCCCACTTGTTCCTCCACTGGGAAATCTAGATGTATTTTTAGGGAAACTCATTCCTCCCTCCCTGATTTCCTTTCTAGGGCATGCCTGGGAAAGCTCTCTGAACTTGGGCTCAGAGGCTGCTGCAGGGATGTTCTTGAACAGTTCTCTCTGACCCTGGGCTTTGGTCCCCAGGAGGGCTGAACAGGGGAGGAGGCCCAGGGCCAGAAAGACAAAAGGTGTGGCAGAGACAAGGAGAGTGAGAAATGCAATAAAGTCTGGGGTGGGGGGCGGGGACACAACTGCTGAGGCCCCCAAGGAGAGAAAATGAGTAAACAGGCCAGCCACTGTCCCTGGCTTCTCAGTGGAGGCTGATGGCAGGGCTCCAGGCCCAAGGCAGGTCAGCTTCAGCTTCTCAGAGCTGGAGGTGGGGCAGGCGGGTGACACAAACTCCTCTGGGAATGAGGTAAGTAATCTTCAGCTGCAACAATAAAGATCAGTTATGACCTAATCGCCCAGCCCGTTTCAAAGGCCCAGGGGGTGGGGTCTCTTCCTCCTGTCCTTCCAGGTTTAATTATCTGAAGAGTCTTTGGACTTTGAGAAACTCAAAAGAGAAAGAAGATCTGCAAATAATTAAGCCAGGGAATAGTCTTCACGAAAGAGGTGTCTGTGGGTATAGGGCGGGGGTTGGGGGGAGTCGGGGGAGACAGAGGGCGTGGCAGGTCCCCCTCGGTGCACCTGTGTGGGTTGGGTGAGGGGTGGGGACCGAGACTGGAGAAGAGGTAGAGAGGCAGCTGAGGCCGACAAGAGCTCCAGCGCCAGGAAGAAAACCGAGTGAGCCCCGAGGGTCCTCATTCTCTGCCCAGTAAGGCGGGCACCCGGGGAAAGCTGTCCTCTGTGGAGTCCTCATACCGAGGCGTCCTTTACACTGTTAGCGGCTCCTTTTCAAATACTACAGTTGTTGGCCGTACCCTCGAAGGGACTGAAAGAACTCAAAACAACACTAAACAAGTCAGCTTAATTATTGCACTCACCATTGCAGTCCAGGCCGACACAGAGTCCAGGAAAGTATCTGCAGTCATCTCCTACTCACCCCGCTTGTCACCACTGCAGTAGTCTCTCTCTCTCTCTCTCTGACACCATCCCGGCAAAGTTCTCTCACGTTCAGCAAAGCCTCTTGCCTCCACTTGGCGATAGGCCTGGTACGGTCTCACCCAACTTGCCCACATCCACGTTCTGCATGACATACGTCACTAAAATATATCACAGCAGTGGCAGAGATCAATTTCACACATGATTGAAACCTGTGAAGGAATCATGGCACACAGGTTACATACTCCTGCTAGGATTTGGGCTGGGCCCACTGGTTTTTCTTAGAGGAGTTTTAGGATTGCAATTCATTTGGCCTGGTCCTTTGTTTCTAATAGAGGTACCCATAAGGACCCTAATGGGATTTTTATATCTCCTCCACCATGTTTGCCCTTGGATTCCTGAGTAACCCCTTTAGAATCGCAGTCTTTTAGCATCTGAAGGAACAGTAAAGGTCTCCAAGTTCATTTTACAGATGGGGAAACTGAGTGTTCTTTCCTAACCCAAAGCTGGCTGTCTGGACTCTCATTTGCCTTCTAAATGACTTTTCACAGTGTTTTTTGCTAGTTAGGTATATCTTTATTGTGATAGCTTTACATGTGCCCCTATGTCATATGGCTTATTAACATGACGATGGAGGTTCACCCTGGATTAAACTGTATCCCCAGGCAGCCCACTGGGTAGTCACAACACAAGCTGCCTGTGAGCATGAGACCCATCCCGTACTCAAGCATTGAGGCTCTACCGTGTTTTAAAATTACCTTGGTATATTTATATATTAGAGTTCTTTTCTATTTTAAAAATGCTTTCCCATTGTGCTTTGGCTCACTGGGGCAATGTTGTTCTCCTGGTTGTGCCAATAGGCTTTTCAATCAAAAACAAGAAAAAAAAAAATCCACATTTTTTTATTTCTTTATATAGCTCAGCTTTTTCAGGAAAATAAATATTTGTTGAATTGAGAAAAATGTTTTTGTACCTTGTGTGTTTTGCTGTTATTGTTGTTAAATAAGTGCTTTCGGTGACAGGGCTTTTGTTCGGAGAAAGGGCTTTTTATGTTGGGGTTGGGAGGAATGTTGTGCATCCGTGGGGCTGTTAGGAGTTTCAAAGTGGAAGAGTCTTAAATCATCCAAGCCAGCAGTGGCTCCTCTTCTCCCCCACTTTGTTTCTGTCTAATTCATACCTTCCTTCCTATCACCAATGCCATCACCCCCCCAACTTAGCTTTCCAACCATTATGTGGTAGGAGAGCAGGGAAGACGGTAGTGCAGTCTGTTAGTCTACTAAGTCCCAGGACCACTGGGAGCTCCACAGAACCCATCCAATCCAGAGTTGGGGGATAGGTGAAGCAGCAACATCCCACCTTGGGGTTTGAGTGCCTGGCCACCAAGGTCGCTCCGTGGCCCACCCCCAGGGATATTTCCAATGCCCACAATTCACCTGGCTCTCTCAAGGATATTTTCACACAATGAGTTTCACTTAGATGGAGCGAGGCCCTAGGAGCAAGGACACGGTGTGGGTACATGCCAATGCCAGCCACCTCTCACAGGGCTTTTCCCTCTCTTGTGATTCATCTCTCCACTTGTCAAACGCTTGCTGAGTACTGCCACAGGCTCAGCACTCTGCTGGGTCTCTGGCGATGCAATGGTGAAGGAGACACAGCCCAGACCCTTCAGAGTTCAGCCTCTGGCAGGGCACAGACACTGAGACATTTGATCACACCTTATGGATGGTAAAAAGGCTGGGGAAAGCTCTGGATGATATGGGGGCAAGCAGGAGGGACAGCTGACTCAGGAGGCTGAACTTTCTTAAAAGATATGTAGGTTTTCGTCAATTGAAGAAGAAGGGAAAAAGCATTCTAGGAGAAAGAACAATGTGTGAAACAGAATGACTGAAAAGAAATGTCAAGTAACTCAGTTTGGTCAAACAGGAGGGATGGCCGTAGGAAAGTGCTGGCAGGAAATGAGAGCTGGTTGGGCTCATTTATTTATACCAAGCACTGTTTTGAGACTAGCTCCCTGTTCTCATAGGGCTTCTATTCTAGCGGGGGAGACAGTAAAAACCAAGCAAACAAACATATCAGAGTGATAAGTGGCAAGCAGAGAATCACTGCAGGAAGGCACGTGGATGAGTGACAGAGGCACTACTTTGGGTTGGGCAGCCAGAAGAACCTTTCTGGAGAGAACTGAATAAGAAAGTTGACCATGTGAAAATAAGGCATCCCGGCAGCGGAAACAGCTACAAATGAGGCCCCAGTCAACAGAGCTGTTTGAGGACATTTGAACAGTGGAATCGGTTTAAATGATCCCCTCACTCCTACTTCTCTAGCGCCTTGAAATAGTTATTGCTGCATAACAAATTACCCCAAAATTTAGTGACATAAAGCAATGAACATATTATCTCACGTAGTTTCTTAGGATCAGGATTCTGGAAGCAGCTTAGCTGGGTGTTTCTGGCTCAGGGTCTCTCTTCCTCACCCCGTGGGCCTCTGCATAGGGCTACTCACAACATGGCAGCTTGCTTTGTCCACAGTGAGTAATCTGAGACAGAGACAGAGACAGAGAGAAAGATAGCACACCCAAAACAATGGCCACAGTTTTTGATAAGCTATCTCAGAAGTGGCATGCCATCAGTTTTGCCATATGCTATTGGTGCAGTGTTCAAGGGACTACACAAAGGTGTGACTATCAGGAAACTGGGATCACTGGGGGCCATTGTGGAGGCTGGCTACCTCTGCCCTCTGGCTCCTAGTGTTCACATCCCTTCCACATGCAAAATACACTCACCACCCACCCCCACAAGACCCAAAAGTCTTGCCCCATTATAGCATCAGCTGTATCTCATCATCTAAATCAAGTCCAGGTGCAGATAAGGCTCCTCTGGTGTAGTTCCTTCAGTACATGAAAGGTTCCTCTTGACCAGTTAAACAAAGAGATGAGTTATCTGACCACCCCCCCACCCACTACACACCCAATATACACTTTGGGAAAGGCATAAAATAGCTATTCAAAAAGGGGGAAAGTGGTCCATAGCAATTCTGAAATCCAGCCAGGCAGATGGAATAATTCTTCATGGCTCTTGGCTTTCCCCTCTGAGTTCTTGGTTCTGACCTCTGTGTCATCCTTCATTTTTCATGAAAGCTAACATGTGTTTGCAGCTGAGTAGTTTCCTAGCTTGCTTCCTACCAGTTGAATTTTGGGAGTCAAAAGGCCTCTTTTCATTTTGTGTTGTCTCTGTAGTATATGAAAATACTTAGGGGAAAAAAAAAGACAGCCCAGAGCCTAAACTACAAAAAAAGTTCAGTAAATGGTAGCGATTATTATTAAAGGGAAGAGTCTAGGTGAGTATGATAGGCAGTATAATGACCCCCTAAAGATGTTCACATTCTAATCCCTGGAAACTATGAAAATGTTACTTAAGTGGCAAAAGGGACTTTGCAGATGTAATTAAATTAAGGATTTTGAGATGGGGAGATAATCTTGGATTATTCAGGTGGGTCCAATGTAATCCAGAGAATTCTTCTAAGTGAAAGAGTGAAGCCAGACTTTTGGAGAAGGAGATGTGATGTCAGATACAGAGGTTAAGGTGATACAATTCCTGGCATTGAAGATGGAAAAGGACCACAAGCAAAAGAATGCAGGTGGTCTCTAGACGCTGGAAAAAAACAAGGAAATGGGTTTTCCCCTAGAGCCTCCAGAAGGAATGCAGCCCTGCCAACACTTTGATTTTAGCCTAGTGAGAGCCATTTTGGATTTCTGATCTCCAGAACTGTAAGATAATAAATGTACAATGTTATAAGCCACTAGGTTTGTGGTAATCTGTTATAGCAGCAACAGGAAATTAATATAGTGGGTATTGGTGCCATTAAGACATGAAGAGGTAGGAGAAGATTTGGGGACAAGAAAAATTTATGTTTTGGATATATTAAGTTTCTACAGCCCAGGTGCAGATGTGCAAGAAATAGCTGGGCATTTGAGGCTGGAGCTTAGGAGGACATCTGGGCTGGGGAAAGAGACCCAGGGTTTCAGGAGATTTAGAAGCCATAAAAATGAATAAAGGATGATAGTGAGAAGAATAGAGGATGGAGGATACTTGGAGGGCAGGCCAAGAAGGAAAAGCAGAGGAACCTTTGAAGGAGAGAGAAGGAAACATTGGTAAGGATTAACTAGAGGATTAACATCCCCTCACAAAGGTGGCAAAGTGATAACACGGTGAAGACTCTTGTTTCACTGCTTATCCCTGGGTTTGCTCTCTATTTTCTGCATTGCCCGGATCACCAGAGTTTGTCTGGAAACCCTCATGACATGGGGCTCAGTGCTCCCAGGATGCCCAGGAGGAGGGTTGAGGGAACGGCAGACAAAAGCTGCCTCCACAGCAGCTGCAGTGTCAACCTGGCCGTGACGCCCAGGACCTGGCTTCACGTCTCAGGAGCACACGTGGGATCCCCAGGGAACAGAGGGGCAGAAGGACCATCAGGGTGAAGCTGTCTCTTTCACTTCTTTGGCATTCAGCCCAGGGGCCTAGATTTATCCTGCGCTGAGTGAACAATATAGGGTCCTTCACCTGGGGGTTGATGAGGCAAACGTGGGGCCCCTGAACAGGGCTAGGAGGTCCAGGTCATGCTGGAGAGAGATCCTTCCGGATATTTCCCTTCCTAGATGGAGGGCTGTGCTGACTCATCGCCCCTGTTCAACTGTAAAGGCTGAGGGGCTCCTTTAAGCCTCCTTCCTTTGGAAACATCCATAAACAAGTTTATCACTTAGGAATGCTTTTCAATAACAAGAAACAGAAAAGCTAACTTATAAGGGCTTAAATAAATTGGGATTTATTTTGCTTACTGGAGGTTGTCAGTAGCTGGCATGGGATTAGAGCACTATAATATTAGGGTTAACATCTTGTATTTTTCTTGGCCTTTTTCTCAGAGTCACAATATGTTTGCTATAGCTCCGGGTATCATATCCCCATTCAAGGTGGGCAGCGGAGGGAAAGAATGGTGCCAGATATACCTATCCCATTTATTAAAAAACAAGGGTTTCCCAAAACACAGACAGGTTTTTGCTTATGTCTAATGGGCCAGGACATTGTCAAAAGTCCCCTACAGCTACGGAAGATAAAAAGATGGTTTTCGTTTTTCAGCCTCTAGAGTGGAGACTGGCCGGGGAAAGGAGGATTTGAATGGGTGTGGGATAAGCCAGTCTATAGCTAAAGGGATGCTTGTTGACTCAAACTGCCTCTATTTAAAGGAGGTATTCTGTTCCATTCGAGGGGTATAAGGGTATAAGGGACCTCTTGCCCTGTCAGGGACCCCTCATCCACCACAACAGGCAGACCCTAGATGATCTATCCAAGCACCCAGCACCACGGGCTACAGCCCACTAACATCTCCCCCTCTGGGGGCTCCTGTCGCACAGAGCCACACCACTGCAGGAGAAGAAGATGAAGTCTGTCTTAACTTCCAAGTAACGAAACTTAAGGTTATTTTTTTGGTTTTTTGTTTTGTTTTGTTTATTTTTTACCATGCCACACACGGCATGCGGGATCTTAGTTCCCTGACCAGGGATTGAACCCGTGCCCCCTGCAGTGGAAGGGTAGAGTCTTAAACACTGTACCGCCAGGGAAGTCCCAGGGCTGTCTTTTGAGGTCAAAGATACATATTCAGTTAACTCAGAGAGGAAGTAATCAAATCAGTTGTCTGGGATGGCCACTAGTTCTCATCTTTCAACCAGCCGTTAGGCCTTGATGAGACAGCTGGTATCCAGGTCTGGGGGTACATCAGGGCCTCGTTCCAGCCAGCTCTGCCCACTTTCCTCTCTCCTCATCTCTGGCTCTGCCGCCACCTTGTCCCACCTGATAGCTACACCTTAGTTTGGGCCGCCCTCTCATTCATCTCTCTCACGTGCAGATGGAGTACGTCTGAAACTGACAGTGTTGACACCCACCTTCTTCCTGCTCACCCACTTACTGCGCACCCCACTGCGGTGGGCTGGCAGGGAGACCCAGCATCCTAACCACAGTCCAGTGCTGGGCGTACACACGCTACTGGGAACATTCGCCAGAGCAAAGCAACGCTGTCAGATGTGGTGGGAGAGTATGGAGGGGAAGGCTCTGCCCACTCCCGCTGGGAGAGGGTTAGGCTTTGGGAAAAACCCAGATGGACCTTCAAGTATGACTCACACTTGGTGCTCAGTGGGTTGTCTGCCCACATGAACAAGAAGATAGGCACCCACCCATTCTCAAGCATGCCTGGGGGTCTCCTGCTTGAGTAGGTAAGTTACTGCTTCTGCTGAGCTAAAGGGAGCCCCTTGGCATGTGCTTCAGGATCTGGACCTTCAAGGTGACAGCACACAGCCTGCCTGGAGGGTGGAGCCAGAGCAGGAGCTTTGTCCAACCAAGGACATTGTATCTCCTGAGATTAATGGACAAGCACTCACCTCAACCCCATTTCCTGAATCCAAACAGCCTGAGAAAGGGGTGGGGAGGGGTGCAGGGCAGGGGCAGTCTGATACAGAAAGAATTTCAAAAGGTCTGGTTTAGACTCTCTGCTGTGCTCGTGAGGGTGTGGACAAAGGAAAGGGGCCCTTTTATAAGCTGTTGGTAGGAATATAAATTGGCCTAGAGGTTTTGAGGGCACAACTTGACGTTACCTATCAAATTTTAAATGGACATGTGCATATGCCACAGATATATTTCCATATATATGTTAGCAAAGTTACTCTGAGTATGGAGCAGGATTTGGGGGAGTTGGGGGACATACATTTTTTAGTTTCATACCCTTCTGTTTTTGCATTTCTTGATAATGAGCACGTACTACCTTTCTAATTTTAAACATAGTAAGTGCTACCATCATCTCCCTAGTTCAGAGGTATTATCAGTATAGGTATTATTAGCACCCTGGGGAGGAATTCTGGCCTGAGGACTCCTGAATTCCACAGGTAGAAGTTTTTAAGAGTCAGGAGGGGCTACTGGGGACAAGATGCAACTGGTAAGGGGAACTGGGGGTCCAATCAGAGAGGGCAGAGCGTCCAGCCTTCTTTGCTTGGGTTGCTGCATAGCTCTCCTCTGAGGCCTGGGTCCCCAGCACTCAGTTTATTAAGCTGAAGAAATAGAAAACAAAGAGAAAAGAAAATATTATAGCAGTTCATTAAAAAGTAAAGTACATTAAAAGAAATAAAAAGATTATTAAAATGATGTAAAAAGCAGTGTGCAACTAAATAATGAAATGAACTAAAAATAAACCCCAACTCAGCCCACAGCTCTCCAGTGGCCATCTGACCTGAGGCTGATGGCCTCTAGTCCCATGGAGCCCCCATTGTCCCAACGACACTGCCCGGAGGATGGGCTGGGGATGTGGGTCTTCCCTCTACTGCTCTGTCCTGTGTGAGGACACAGGCAGCTCCCTAACCGCTCACAGCTGAGCTGGAATCTGGTGGGACCGTTCAGACAAAACCTGCATGAAGGCTTGGGACCCTCAGAGGGGCAGTGGGATGTGGAGAAACGCACAATATGAGCAGGGACATTCTCTGAGTGCCCCCAGCCCCATTCTCAGCCCCTTCCCCGCTCCCCAGGCCTGCCTTCTCCTTTCTGGAGTGGGAGGATATCTTATCCTTGAAGCCCCAAAGCACTCTCAGGCCCCCTTTTCCCAGGTCTCCCTCTTGGGATCTGCCCCTTCCTGGGGTAACTGACAGAATGTACACCCCTTTGGGACAAAAGAGCTAGTCTAGGACTTGGCCTAGCTCTGAGGAAAGGGTTTAACCAGCTTCTCTCCCCATTTCATACATTCCCCAGAGTCGGGTTCTTCAGTCTGGCGTAACCCCATGAGAAGACTTCAACATTCCCCACTGGTGGCTCTAAGGTTATCTCAGTCTGGCTGTCCAAGGGCATCTGTGCCAGGTGGGGAGAATATAATGCCCGGCCCTCCTTCTGGCAGCTTCCTCTCTGTGCCCCATGTAGCAATAGCTAGAAAGGGACACATCTTCACTCATCTCTGATTTACAGGAACAACGCTTTCCACAGCTCTGTGGAAAAGAAATGCCGGCAACTCGCGGAGAGATTAAACACATATTGCTGCATCCTCAGCAGGTGAAAGGATGATGAGTACCTGTATGTGGGGACAGTGAAGGGTACCTATGCCAGCTAATTGAAGCCCAGGGTCTGGTCTCCTAGAACAAAGATATATCTGCCCAGAAATAAATCCCCACCACTTAGAACAGCTTCTTGCTTTGAGACCAGGTGTATTCCAAGGCTTCAAAAATGCTAGGACCAATTCTTGGTTAAGGCTTGAGTTCAAATTTTGAGGACTCCCCACCCCTTAGAAATCTCCTCAGGAAAAGAAATTTTCCTGAGTACAGAGCAATCTGGCTTCAAGGGACGGGATAAATTATCACTGCTTGCTCTTCCAAACCCCAAGGGTCTTTTCCCCATCACCAAAAAAAATAGCACAATAACAATAAAAATGAGAAGGTAAGATGAGATAAAATAATGTAATATAAAATTATGAAGGACAAAACAGAGATAAGGAATGATCAAGAAAAGTAAGACAGAACTAGAGGACTAACAGATTAAAAAGTTAAAAGAAAAAAATGAGCTTTAAAATTGCACACAAAGTATAACCAACAATTTACAAGATGAGGCGCTTTCATAAAAACAAAGAAGGTTCACAATGTTTGAACAGACCAAGGCAGTCAGAGATGTACACCGCCAGCAGGAGTCTTCCCCTCCTCCCACACAGAGTCAGGGTTTGAACCGCATTTAGCCAACCCTGACAACCCTTCTAAATTACATCTTACTGCTTAAACATCACTGGACCTTTGTCCTGACTCTTGCTGATATCTGTAGGGTGGTATCCTATTTATTTTTCTGCCAGGGTTTCCCAAAGCAAATTTTATTGGGAACTAGTAAAGTACAGGTTCACAATGACCAGTTCTCAGTTCTGAAATTCAAAAAGCCCTGTAAACCAAGAAGGTTGTCATCTCTTATTTGGAGGCATAACCTGATCTGGCCGGAACTCATTTGTTGGCAAAACCCAACCTGAACTGAAGTGAAGCTATTTCTAGGAGGAATGTTCATGTATTTCCTTGCAGAAGCATTGATGTGTTTGATTACAGGGGACTACTACAGACCCTGCATGGAGAGTTGTGTAACAAAGGACGTATGCACTTTATAAAATTCTAAAATTCTGAAGCACATCTGACCCCAAGGTTTCAGGTAAAAGACTGTGGACCAGAATTAAAATCCTCTACCAGAGGATAGAAGAATGGATATATAAACTGTGGTGTATTTACACACTGGAATATTATACAGCAATGACAATGGCTTATCTACACTACACGCAATATCATGTTGAGAGAATGAAGCCAGACACGAAAGCATACCTGTTGGAAAGCTCAAGACTTGCTTTTCTTTGTTCATCTCTTAAATTATATCTAAATCTATATCTATATCATCTATATCTATATTGTTCAAACACAAGAAACATAATCAGGTGGGATTTCTCTCAGCAAATACAGGCCAGGACCCTGATTACCTCTTCCCCCTCAGAGCCTCGGCTTACCTCCATGGGGGATGCACTGCGACGTCCCCCACCCCGTGCTTTCAGCCCTGCCACCAGTGCTGTGCTCCCTCCCTTTCTGCCTTCCTCTCTTAGCCTTTGTCTCCCACCCCGCTTTGCTTTCCCCCCTCTTTGCTTTCCCCGGGGCACGGAGTGGCTCATGGGATGGTGGCAATCTTGTCTTTTCATGCTTTTGTCCCGACTCCGTTCGGGGCCCTTCCCCACCCTCGTCCCTGGCTATTCACGTAGGCGTTTTATCTTCCTTCACTCCCTCTCCTCCTTGGCTTGATGGGGCTGCTGATCCCCATGCAGCCTGTTCTCTTCCTGTCCTTGTGTCTCCACTGTCTGATCCTTGGGATCGGCTGGTTTTAGGCTTTTGTTTGGGCCGCAGGGCTTTCTCTCTGCCTCTGCCTCTCTCTCCCACCACCCTCCCTTCCTTCCCCACTCATCTCGATGTCCTTTGTGGGATGTGCACTTTTATCTTCCTTTGATTTGCTCTCTCCTCTTTGTAGAGGGAGAATGAAAGTCTCGGCTAATTGTAGCAGGAGGGCAGTGACGCCCTGTTCCCCTTCCCAGCATCTTCCCCACCAAGCTGAGCAGGAAGAGAAATGAGGGCAATTCAGACTCCCACCTGCTCTCCAGTCAGCTCCAGATTTCTCTCCCCCATGCGCTTTTCTTCCCAGTTTTCTAAGGGGAGATGAGGAGTCCTGGAGCTCCTCACCACCACCTCCACTAAGTCTCCCTGGACCCACTACTCACTCATTTATGTAGTCACTGCACACCAGTATGTGCCAGCCATCCTGCAAGGTGCTGGACACAGAGTGGTAAACAAGACAGATGTGCAGTCTCTAAGTTCACAAGTCATAGCAGTAAAGTGGGTCAGGGATGTGATAGGGAAATTACAGTAATGTCTCCAACAGAGGATCTAAACACATGATGGGGACAGGGACCATCACTGAGGAAATGATGTCTAAGCTGGGAACTGACTTGGAGGATTTAGGTGAGAGAGCAGAGGAAAACAGGTCCTAAACAGAGACAGCATTCAGTCTAATAGGGAGAGAGCATGATGATATAAATTTATTATATGAATTTATGGGGCATAAACTGCTGAGGGGCTGGAGATAGCGTCTTATAAGGAGCTTGGAGTTTATCCTAAAGATGCAGAGAAGTCATGGAAGTGTTTTGAATGGGGATGTGGACAGATGATATCTGTGTTTGGGGTGGTGTGGAGAATAGACTGGAGTACAGCGAGGCTGGAGGCAGGAATAGGATGTGTATTCACTTCCTACCGCTGCTGTAACAAATTACCACAAATCTGGTGGCTTAAAGCAACACGACTCTATTATCTTACAGTTCTGGAGGTCAGAAGTCCGAAGTCAGACTCACTGGGCTAAAGTTAAGATGTTGGCAGGGATGGCTCCATCTGGAGGTTCGAGTAGAAAATACGTTTCCTTTTCTTTTTCAGCTTCCAGAGGCTACCTGCATTCTTTGGGTTGTGGCCCCTTCTTCCATATTCAGAGGGTATCATGCCAATCTCTGCTTCCACTGTCACATCTTTTCTCCATGTCTGACCTTCCTGCCTCTCTCTTATACAGACCCTTGTGAATACTTTGGGGTCACTCAGATAATCCAGGATAATCTTCCCATCTCAAGATCCTAATTTAGTCACATTTGCAAAGTCCCTTTTGTCATGTAAGGTGGCACATTCACAGGTTCTGGGGATTAGGACATGGACATCTTTGGGGGCCTTTGTTCTGCCTACCGCAGGAGGTTATTGTGGAATTTCAGGCAGGACATAATGATAGCTTAAACTGAGTAGTAGCAATGGAGATGGAGCCAAGAAGATAGATTTGAGACAACTTTAGGAAGTATACTAATTGTTGACTAATTGGATGTGGGAGATGAGGGAGCATGAGCAGGGATCACTTCTAACTTTCAGACTCCAGGAACTGACCAGATAGGGATATCTGTCATTTACAAGATAGAGAACACAAGAGAAAAGCCAGGTGTGGGGATGAACAAAACAGGGTGAGATGAGTTTAAGCTACCCCTGAGACATGTAAGAAGAAACAGCCAGAGGGCAGGTGGGCATGTATTTGAAGTCCAGGAGAAGGGTCTGAAGAGGGCAATATAAGTTAGAGTGGGGTGACCCTACTCTGGTAGAGTAGACCCGAGAAAGCCAGCATTCAAGGAACAGGAATAATACACGGAACCATAGAAAGACATTGAGAGTGAGCAGCCAGAGACATAGGGAGACAACCAGGAGAGTTGTCTTGCTGCAGAAGACAAGTATGACAGTTTTAAAACATGTCCACAAATTCTTTGATACTGTAAGGAATCAGAATATGTCACCCCAAAATATGCCACTTTGGCATAAAGATTATGCTGAGCTAAAGACAACTGAGAAACAGCAAACACCAAAAAAAAAAAAAAAAAGCTCTCTGTCCTCCCCCACTATTTGCCTAAAAGCAGGCTTGAACCCTTAATTACCGGAGACTCTTATCAGCCCAGAGACGGCACTGAGAGGACTCTATATAACAAACCTCACTAAAATAACACTTTCTTCCATTAATTTTCTGCATATATTTATCTTCCCACAGTTTGCCATTCTTGGAAGCTTGAAACCCTTTTCCTTTGTCTTGTCACTTCTCTACAAATTTATTGTTTTTTGTTAAAACAGAAAACAAGCCCAAGTTCTAACCACCCCTTTGAGTTACTCATCACTGTTTTTCCTGCATGTACGAGCTCTGCAAACATTAATAAACTCTGTCTTTCTCTTGTTAATGCCTTTTGTCAGTCTAATTTTCAGGGCCCCAGGCAATCAACCTAAGAGGGTAAAGGAAGAAAGTTTTATTCCTCCCTTATTATACTCCTCCCTTTAAAAGGTGGAGTTTAGGAACTTCCCTGGCCGTCCAGTGGTTGGGATTCCGTGCTTCCATTGCAGGGGGTGCAAGTTTGATCCCTGGTCGGGGAACTAAAATCCCCATCCCACATGCCGAATCCCGCATGCTGTGCAGTGTGGCCAAAAATAAATAAATAAAAATTTAAAAATAAAAGGTGGAGTTTAATCCTTATACCCTTGAGTGTGGGCTAGACTTATTGACTCACTTCTAAGAAATAGAATAAAGTGGAAGTGACAGTGTGTGAATTTGGAGGTGAGGTCATCAAAAGACTACAAATTCCTCCTTCCTTTCTTTCTTCATGCCATGTTGTAAGGACACACAAACAGCTTATGGAGACATCCACATGACGAAGGACTGAGGCTTCCAGCTGAGAACCGGAGAGGAACTGGGGTCTCCTGCCAAAAGCCAAGTGTATGAGCCATCTTGGTGGATCCCCAGCCCTAGCCAAGTCTTCAGATGATTGCAGCCTTGGCCAACATCCCAACCACAACTACATGAGAGACTTTGAACAAAACCACCCAGCTAAGATGCTCTGGAATTCCTGACTTACAGAAAGCATGAAATAATAAATATATGTTGTTTTAGGTAACTAAAGTTTTGGAGTAATTTGTTACATGACAACAGATAACTAATACAATAAGGAAATAAGTGTTTCAAGGGAAGAATGATCAAACATGTTCATGCAGTTAAGAAGTCAAGCAGAAATCAGTAAGTTGTACCCATAGTTACCTTCTGGTAGGTACTAAGTTCCAGAGTTGAGGAAAGCTAACTAAGCATTTGTAGGAGTCCCTTTGTTCCCAAACTCAGGTTCAGCCACTCGCTGCTCCAAAGCCAATACTTGAGAGACAAGTGTTGGTTGGAAGGAAAGGTTGCTTTATTCAGGAGGTCAGCAACCTGGAGAGAAGGAGGACTTGTGTCCAAGAATGAACTCTGAAGATTCTGCTTGACCATGAGAGTTTTTAAAGGGAGAAATGAAAAGTTGATCACAGTTAATCATTTGAGGAGGGGTTCAGAGTCTTCATTATCTTCCACTGTGGGAAGACTTTCTTCCAATTGATGGTAAGGTAACAGGGTGGTGTTCCAGGAATCTTGCACTCATTAAAAACTCAAAGATAGGGGCTTCCCTGGTGGCGCAGTGGTTAAGAATCTGCCTGCCAGTGCAGGAGACACGGGGTTCCACCCCTTGTCCAGGAAGATCCCACATGCCGCGGAGCAACTAAGCCCGTGCGCCACAACTACTGAGGCTGTGCTCTAGAGCCTGCGAGCCACAACTACTGAAGCCTGTGTGCCTAGAGCCCGTGCTCTGCAACAAGAGAAGCCACCACAATGAGAAGCCTGTGCACCACAACGAACAGTAGCCCCCGCTCACCACAACTAGAGAAAGCCCACGCAGCAACGAAGACCCAACGCAGCCAAAAATAATAAATAAATAAAATAAATAAATTTTTTTAAAAAAGCATCACAGGACTCTGTGCCTAATAGACTTATCCTTTCTCATTTGCATACTTTTTGACATAGATTAGCCAGTTTGGTGAAAGAATTAAGCCCTAATGCTCTAGGCACCCACTGTGTGC
This sequence comes from Balaenoptera physalus, assembly GCF_965194825.1. Lineage (NCBI taxonomy): Eukaryota > Metazoa > Chordata > Mammalia > Artiodactyla > Balaenopteridae > Balaenoptera > Balaenoptera physalus. Next base: position 35,127,131 of record NC_138882.1, read on the forward strand.
AATGAATTAACTTCTCTCCTTTGCATTTAAATGGTACTAGTTGTGTACCATCCTTGGGAGAATTGAGAAAATCATTACTCAGTTTTCTGTGTTCTGGAGTTTAGACAAGGAACCCTGGTTGAGAAAGACACTCACATAGGTATGTTGGATTTTATGGTTGCGTCAGCTTGAAGAATTCTGGTTGACTTAGAAAGCATAAGATTGCTAACTAAATTTTTGAATGTGTCACTGCTCCATATTTAGACCCATTTACCATGGGACCCTTACTTCTTTGTTTCTTACATTTTGTTTACTTCCATCATTTTTGCTTTTAAAACTCATTTGGTCCTTTTAATCATTTGGTCTTTAACTTGAACTGATTTGCCACAGTTTAATTGTTTTGAATGTGTTTTGTCTTTTCTTACCAGTTTATACCTCTTTCTTTTATTTCATTTAAACTTTTTGTTCTCAATTCCATTTTTTGTTTCTCTTTATCACTTTTAACTTTATGGTTACCCTATTTTAACCTTGTCTTTTACTACAGTTTTAATTTTTCATTTATTTCTATCTTTTTTTCTTTATCTCATTATTAATTGCTTTTATTTTTTAAATTTTATTTATTTATTTATTTTGGCCGTACCATGTGGCATGTGGGATTTATCTCCCTGAGCAGGGTTTGAACGTGTGCCCCCTGCTTTGGGAGCACAGAGTCTTAACCACTGGACTGCCAGGGAAGTGTCTTAACTGCTTTTTTTTAAATAACTTCTTTTCTGTTAGTTATTAAATGGGAGTTATAAACACAGTTCTAAGGTGAGCTGTGTTACACATGACCCGCACCATAAGCTAAGGAGGCTGGAGGGTTTTCCCCCTCTAGTTTACCCTTCCAGCTTCCTTTATTGGGCCCAACATTCCCTTCCTGATTGAAAAATCTTTAACCTGATTGATATAAGACACCCACCAGCCAGAAGTTCTCCCAAGATCAAGTGTAGTAGGCAGAATTCTGAGATGGTCCCTAAGATTCCCATCCCCCAGAGTATATGTCCTGTATGATCCCCTGCCCTTGAGTGTGGTGGGACCTGTGAGTAGGATGGATTTCACTTCCAAGATTAGCTTATGTTATATGACAAAGATGAAGGGAATTTTGCAGATGTAATTAAGGTTCCAGATTTGTTGACTTTGAGTTAATCAAAAGGGAGCTTATACTGGATGGGCCTGGATTAATTATGTAAGCTCTTAAAAGCGACAAGGCCCACCTTAAAAGTCAGAGGTTTGAAGTATGAAAGAGATTCTGCTGCTGGCCTTGAAGAGGTAGGCTGCCATGTTTAAATAGCCTATGGTCTATATGGCAAAGGACTCGTGAGTAACCTCCAGTTGCTGAGAGCAGTTTCCGGCTAACAGCTAGCAAGAATATGGGGATCTCAATTATACAACTGCAAGGAAATGAACTCTGCCAACAACCTGAGGGAGCTTGGAACTGGACCTTCCCATAGCTGAGCCTCCAGATGAGGACAAGCCGGCTGACACTTTGGTTTAAGTCTGTGACACTATGAGCAGAGGACCCAGCTAAGACATGCCAGACTCCTGACCCACAGAAACTATGAGATGACAACTGGGTGTTGTTTTAAGCCACTAAACTTATAGTAACTTGATCCACATCAATAAAAACTAATACAACATGTGATGTCATACTGATAACTCTTCTGAACTGCTGAAATGGAGCAGTTTGTTCATATTATACTGTAAAGTTTCTCTCTAAGGAGGTACAGCTTACAACCTCCATTTTCTAAACCATTTAGACATTAGACAAACCCTTTACACACATCACCACATATCAGGAAGGGGAGCTAAGTACGAAGTTCCTTTTGGGGAAGCATTCTCAACATAAAAGTGGTTAAAGTTACAAATAAACAAAAAAAACATGGGGTCTTGAGTCTTCCAATAAGACTCCTTGGAAGGAAGTAAGGTAGAAGAACCCAGACTTGGTGTCACAATTATATTTTCCCAAAATGGGCAAAACAATACTGCCCACCCCATGTGATCATCTTATAAAGCGACTTTGACACTTCTCCCATTGAAGAGTAATTTCCATGTCCTCTTCATCTGACACTAGGCAGACTTGTCACAGAAATAGCACTCTGACTTCCAAGGCGAAATCTCCACCACATTCATCCTAGAAATTTTCAGCCACTGTGTAAACAGTCTGGTTTACATGGTCACCATGCTGGGAGCAACCTGAAATCAGTCCAAGCAAGGAGGCCACATGGAAAGACCCTGTGATTCCATGAAGAGACTGAGATGCCTTGCCAGCCCCAAACTCTTAGATCTCCACTGTTTCAGCTCTAGCCAGTTGACTGCAACCATGTAAGACTTGATCCCCAGCCACCACTGCCCAGCCAACCCCTACTCAAATTCCTGACCCACAGAAATCACTAGAGATAGTAAAACAATTACTGTGGTTTTTAAGTCATTAAATTTTAGGATGATTTGTTATGTAGCAACAGATAAGCAGAACATTTGAGTTTGAAATCTTCCCTTTGGCTAGCCTGCCCCCTGCATGGTTCTCAGTCTTGATTGGCCTCCCTTCTACTCTTACGAACTCGAGACTTTGCCCCCATAATCTTCCTGAGCAGGATTATGAACAGTCCTCTTGGTGTGTAAATTGTCTCAATCCCCTTCCTTTGTTTTGAGATTTAGGAGAGTTTGGCTAATGTTGGGATTATCCTCAATGGCTCTTCTAGTTCTGAATCACTTGTGCTTTTACTGGGTTAACTGAGAGACGAGAAGACCACATATAAAAGTTATGCTAGAAACAGGAGATAAGACGTATGAAACATGACACTGACCTCAAGGAATTTACAATCTATTTAGTGTTTTTAAAAAGTCAAACAATGATGAACACTCTGTTAAGAAAACTTCAGTGACTCCATGTTGGCTCTAGGTAGAATGATCATTTCATTTATTACCCAAATCAATAGTTTTGAAAGTGAAAGGGGGCACTATTACTAGCCGCCTTGGGAAACCAGGCATAAACTAGGAGGATTCTGGGAAACCAGTACATGTGGTCCTCACAGCCATGGGAACATCTTGAAGGAGAGCCATGACACCTCTTATTCATTGTCATGTTCAGCCAAACCACAGCTTCGTTTAAACCCAACTCTCCTACCACTCTGTACCTACTCCCATGCAGTTGAGCATGGCTGGGAACAACACACAGCTATACTGCCTGGTCTGCTTTAAATTCATGAGCATTCATCTCATGTGACCCTTAATGCTGCATGGCAATCATGCCATATTCCCCCCTCTTCTGGACAACACTTCCACATCCCCTCCTCTGTCCTCCAAAATGCTAACACCTCCTCCTTCATCCATACTCTGACTTAAAGGCCTTACCCCCATCTACCCACCCCCATGCTCCTGTGCCTCTGTGCTCTGCCTTCCCCCGCTGCTGTGTATACATTGTCTACCCTCCTTGATGAGGACAACCCCTCCAATCATACGCTAGATTCTATCTACTCTCACTCACTCAAGATTTTGCCCCCATAGTTCTCCCCTCTGTCTCCCCTGTTCCATTAGTGTTTCCCTGTCGTTTCCTCAGCCCACAAATGTGCTGTTATATCTCTCATCTTTAAAAAACCCTCTCTTGATCCATTTTCCCCTTCAGTTATGACCCCAATTCCCTTCCTCCCTTCACACAAAATTATTTGAAAGAACATTCAGTCTCCAATTTCTCTTCTTTTATTCTATCTTCAACCCATTCAAAAAGGATTTTGCCTCCACCATTCCACCAGAAGTGCTCCAGTCATGGTAGCTAATGCCCTCTACATGCTACATCCAGTGGTCATGTCTCATCCTTTCAGCAGCATTTGACAAAGGGGATCTCTCTAATTCTTCCTTGAAAGATCTCTTCATTTGACTTATAGGACACTACACCCACCTGGCTTGATTCCTACCTCTCTGGCCACCCTTTCACAGTCCTCTTTGCTGGTTCCCCACAACCCACACCTGCCCATCCTAAAGGTTGGAGTGCCCCAAGGCTTAGTCCTTGGGACTCACAGCTTTTTGGCTGCACTCACTCCTTAGGGGATTTTATCCAACCTCAGAGCTTTAAACTCTGTCTACATCTGATGGTTCCCCAACTTCCATCTCTAACCTGAACCTCTTTCCAGAGCTCCAGTCTTGATTACCCAGTTGTTTACTCTATGTCTCCACTTGGATGTCTAACAGGTATTTCAAATTTAACATGTCCACAAGTAAATGCTTGCTGTTTACCCTAACCCTGCTCCTTCTTCAGCCTTACCAAGCACCCAAGATAAATGGCAACTCCATCTTATCAGTTACTTGACAAAAAATGTGGTGTCATCTTTGATTTTTCTTCTGCTCATATTCCGTAGCCAACCCATCAGCAAATTCTGTCTGTTCTACCTTCAGCATGTTTAGAAGGTAGAAGGCAGCATGTTCTAATATCTTCAGAATTAGACCACCATAATCTCTCAACCTCCTAACTTGTCTTCTTGTTCCTGCCTTACTTCCCTTTGGTCTATTCTTAACACAGCAACCAGATACATTTTGTTAAGTCCTAAGTCAGATCATGTCACTTCTTGACTCAGAACTTGTGTCTCACTTAGGGTAAAGATGAAAGCATCCCTCTCCCCATCACCTTTTTGACATATTCTATTCTTCTCCCTCTCATTCACTCTATGCTAGCCCAGTGCATCCTGCTGTCCTTCAACACACCAGGCATGTATATTTGCTCATGCTGTTCCATCTACATAGGAGACCTTCCCCTAAACATCCTAATGGCCACCTCCTGCACTTCCCTCAAAAGTAATCCAAAGGTTATTTTAGATGACCTTTCTTGGTCACTGTGGTAGCCAGCCTCCAAAATGGCCCCCAGTGATTCGCACATCTCAATATTCATACTCTTATGTTGTGCTTTTGTCCCTTCCCACATTGTACCAGGGTTGGTTTGTGTGATGGAAGAACTGATGATACACCACTTGAGATTACGTTATAAAAGCCTGCAGCTTCCGTCTTGAGCATGTGATCTCTCTCTCTTTTTTGAATCATTCTTTCTGGGGAAAGCAAGCTGCTGTGTCATGAGCAGTCCTATGGAGTCCTATAACCAAGGCCTCTTGCCAGTAGCCATGTGAGTTGAGCATGGAAGCTTACAGCCAATACCTTGATTGTAATTTCATGAGAGATGCTGAGCCAGAACCACTCCTGTTAAGCCATTCTTGTCCTCCTAACCTTAGAAGCTGTGTGAGATAGTAAATGTTTATTGTCTTCAGCTGTTAAGTTTTGGAATACTTTGTTATACAGCAATAAATAATATAGACACCATATCCAAACCCATCCCCTGACACATATTGACTTTTCTGCTTTATTTTTTTCTTCTTAGCATTGATTACTGTCTAACATACTATATATTTTATTTATTTACCTTGTTCTTGTCTCCCTCCTTAACTAAGATGTAAACTCCTGGAGGGCAGGTATTTTTGTCTATTTTGTTCACTGCCATGTCCGCAGCGCTTAGAACAGGGTCTGGCAGATAGCACTCAACAAATATTTGTCAAATAAATGCATAAATGAATGAATGAATCTGATTTCAGCCTTCTGTTTGAAAATTCTCCTACATAAATTCAGTTACCAATGCTAATCTTACTCACAGTTCTCCAAGAATCACTTTCATTCCAAAACCTGTGCAGTCATTTCTGCTATAACATAATATATGTGCTCCTAAAAATCACCTCATTATGCAAAAGCCATGCAATAAAAACCACAGGGCTTATGGGGAAAATAGGGTTAGCAGTCACAAAACTTAAGTAAACTTTAACTTTCTCAGTAACAGCAACAAAAAAGACAAGAACCTAATAAAAGGGTAACACAATTTATACATATTAAGTCGTTAAGAAATACATGAATACTACAGTAAATAGGGCACCATACCTTGAAACAGACCTGAATTTTGCATATGGAAGTGGGTGTTGGAAGGGGTGCAGTTTATGAGTTACTGTGAATGGTGGAAGGGGGTTATCTGAAACTGGAAAGAAAGTTATAACACACTCTGTGAGCTTAGGTAGGTGGTAGAAATCTGAGGGGTGTGTTTGTGTATATTTTGTACCAAGCATTCCTACCCTGCTTGGTGCAGTTAAGAGCATTTTTGTCCATTCACTTAGTGTTTCTCAGGGCAAGATCGAGCATAAGCAAATCCAAGATTTGCATTATGCTCAAATTGCTTCCTAATATATGAATCAGGTTGGAACAAATTCATGTTTTCAAAATAAGCCTTACAGCAGAACAGACTGTATCTTTGTTTATATGATTTCTTAAGGCCATAATAGTCTTCTTTCTCCTCTTTGCCTGGTGAATTCCACCTTTACTTCAAGGTTTATTTCCCATTGCCTCTTTTATTACCTACATAGGCTTCATCTTCTTTGAACATTCTTATGCTTCCCTCTCACTTTTATTTTATTGTCTTCTTGAAATCTCATATCAGTTCATTCTACATGTGATTATGTCTATCTCTCTAACTAGCTATAAACTACATAAGGGCGGGGGCAGCCTCCAACTCATAGTATCTCTTTCCTCATCTTCCAGTATTCATCCTAGGACTGTTTCTTGCATACAGTGGCTGTTGAAAATTATTTGCTGATTTGATTTTTATCCTGAGGCAGGACTAGATGAGGGCTCTCATCTCATAGCTCAATGTCTAATGTTAGCAGCAGGGTCACTCAAGGAGAAAACTCAGACCAGGAATGAGGACAAGAAACCAAAACCTCAGAGTAAAGATGAATGCGATGCTAAGTAGGTAATGAGTCCCAAGAAAGGGGCAGTGTTCAGTGACCACGGTCTGGCTGGTTTAATCAGGGATTTAATTCTAGAATTTAATTCTGTTTTGAACAGAATTTTGAAGAAAGGATAATTTTGACTCAGAATTTAAAATTTCTTACCTAGAAAGAATATAGTCCTTAGTATTAGACACCTAGTCCACCAACACAGCCTAAATTAATACCTCCTGAAAAGTGAAGGGTGGGCTGACATTATACTTCTCTCCAAAGACAGCAGGCAGAGCCACAAAATGGGTGATAAGAGCAATCTAGGCACCAAAGGTTATGGTTTGGGGAAGGGAGTGGGGTGACTTTAGTGCTTCACTGATGGGGTCTCGACCTGAGAAGCAACAATGGGTCAGGCTGCATCACCACTCACCCTGGCAGGCATCATGTAGATGGTGGTCTCTGTGAACCTCCTGTGAGCCCACTTGAAATGAGCCTTTAAAAGGGAGACTGACAACCTCCCTGCTTCCAAGTGTGCATCAGGTGCGGGGGCCGGGGGTGTTGCAGATAGTGCATAATGCTAGAACTCGCTCTAGAGGTCTAATTAGGGTCTACGGCAAAAGAAACAAACAAACGAACAAACAATACCCTGCACTATTAACTCAAAAATAAGAGCTCAAGTTTACATGTGCCTTACATATTCATCAGCAGAAGCTGAAATCCCGTCTTCACTTTCCACAACTCAGAAGGCTTTTTCTTCCTTTCTTTTTTTTTTGGTAAGTTTACCCTCCCATCATCTCTCTAAAGACCCCAGAGGACCTCACACTTCCCTAATATAGGAGCAGAAAATCTGTTTTCCCTCTACCCATTTTAGGTTCACTGCCTGAGGCCCTATAATTAGATTGATAAAAGACAGATTAACAAAACAAACAAGTTTATTAACATATGCTTGGTACATACACATGGGAGCCCTTAATGATGAATAACTCAAAGAGGTGGTTAGAACTTGGGCTTATATAGCATCTTAACAATAAATTTTTGGAGAAGTGACAAGACAAAGGAAAAGGGCTTTGAGCTTCTAAGGCAGCAATTGGTGGGAAGGTAAATATATGGAATAACTAATGAATGATAGGGGTTGTTTCAGTAAGTTTTGTGATGTAGATCCCTCTGGTGCCATCTCTGGGCTGATAAGTGTCTAGAGTTGTGATTTACCTCTGCCCTTCTTGGTAGAACAGGGAGTGGGGACACCTTTCCAAATTTATGTCCTGCTTTTAGGCAAATAAGGGGAGGGCAGAGAGCTTTTCTTATGTCTGCTTCTTCTCAATTGCCTTCAGTTCAAAATAATCCTTATGCCAATATGGCATATTTGCGGGCAGCATATTCTGCTACCCCTCATTAACACTCTGTGAGTAGGCTCCCTAGTTCCCCATCCTAGGTCATCCCTGCAGTAACTTTTTTTTTAAAGATTTTTTTTTTTTTTAATGTGGATCATTTGTTGAAGTCTTGAATTTGTTACAATATTGCTTCTGTTTTATGTTTTGTTTTTTTGGCCCAGAGGCATGTGGGATCTTAACTCCCTGACCAGGGATGGAACCTGCACCCCTGCACTGGAAGGTGAAGTTTTAACCACTGAACTGCCAGGGACATCCCGCCTGTAGTAACTTAATTTCCACTTTGTTGAATTTCTTTGGGGACTCAGCCATCGCCTAGCACTAGCTGCCTTGATCATACAGGATTGTTCTCAGACTCTGGAAGATGAGGCCATCCTTTGTCCCCACACTCTGTACATTTTGGCCAGGGGACCTTCCCATATACCAGAGGTAGCCAGTCTGGGATGATCGGATCATATCAGAAGACACACGTCGACATGCAGAAGGAATGACAGAGCACCTGAGGCTCTCATCCCAGTCCTGTCTGATGGCTGTGCTATGTGGATTAGGAGAGCTAGGACACAGCTGCTGTTGCCGTTGCTGCCATTTGCTGAGTGTTGGAAAAAAAAAAAAAATGATTATGCCTCTATTCCTTTCCTCTGTTGCTGAGAATTCAGAACTAATTATAAATATGCTCAATGGTAGTTCATCCTAAACCTTAATATTTTTTCTCTTCTCTGCCCTCCCTTAATCTGGGGAGTGGGGGTGGAGGATATCTGAGATAAATGGCCTGGGAGAAGTCAAGAGGAAACTCCTGAAAAGCTGATTTTCCAGTTTGGCTGGCCAGTAGATTGCCAGCCCCAGCCACTCTCCCCTCCTCCCAACACTTGACTCCCCATAGATCAGAAATTACACTGTTATTCATTTCATTGAAGGGAATTGACGGGTTTGGTGGAGTATGACTGTCAAATAAACCCTCTGCAATGGTTTATAAATTTGTTTAGATTGGTTGAGTACATAGGAGTCATGATGATCTTTATAGAAGATGATGAAATTTAATATACTAAGATTAAAACAACCACATACATAATGCTTTTTATAAGTAGACACCAACAAAGGTATTTTTTTTTTTAACCTATAGGAGAAAAAAATTTTAATTGTAATTGTAAAAATTTGACTCATTCCTTTGTAACTTTCTGCAAATTGGGAAGATAGCACCATTGTCTGAACAACAGCAGCAAAATCTTTCAGTCTAAGTAAAGAGTTTTGAATTGGGATAATCATAGTGGCTTTGAGTGTCCACTCCTGCCCAGGAATTGCTTTGAATTGTAGGGCATGCAGCAGCTGCAAACAGCTCACTTTGCTGTTGTCCTGTTTGCACCGAAGACATCAGAGGAAAGGAGGAGATGTTACCTTCTCACTTTGAAGGAATGATGAGATTCTGCATGTCCTCTGCTGTGAGGCCCTCCCAGAGCCCTTCAGTCCACTCTGTGCACGCCTAGAGACCTCTCCTTTCTCCCATCAGTAGGGATTTCATTAATCAAGTCGGGCTGCCATAACAAAAGACTGGGTGGCTTAGACAGAAATATATTTTCTCACAGTTCTGAAAGCTGAGAAGTCCCAGATCAAGGTCCAGCAGGGTCAGTTTCTGATAAAGCCTCTTTCCCTGGCTTGTAGATGGCTGCCTTCTCACTGTGCCTTCACAGGGTGGGGAGAGAGAACAAGCTCTCTGGTGTCTCCTCTTATATGAACTTATCAGGGTCCCACCCTTATGATCTCATTTAACCTTAATTACTTCATTACTCCAAATACAGTCACACTGTGAGTTAGGGCTTCAACATATGATTTGGGGGAGACACAATTCGACCCATAGCATTTCACTCTTGGCCCCCCAGATTCATGTCTTATTGCCTGCAAAATACATTTACTCCATCCCAACAGCCCCCAAAGTCTTAACTTATTCCAGTATCAACCCCGAAGTTTAAAGTCTTAGCTAAATATCATCTAAAGCAGGTATGCATGACCCTTGAGGGGTATATTCATCCTAAGGCAAAATTCTTCTCCAGCTGTGATCTTGTGAAACCAGACAAGTTATGCACTTCCAAAATATGCACTTCAATACAATGGTGGGCAGGCATAAGATAGACATTCCCATTCCAAATAGGAGAAATCCAAAAGAAGAAATTGTTGATGGGTCCCAAGCAAGTATAAACCTAGCAAGGTCAATTTCATTAGCTCTTAAATTTTGAGAATAATCCACTTTGGCTCAATGCTCCGCCTGCTAGACCCACTGAGGTGGCTGTCCTGCCTTCAGGACCCACTGGAGCAGTGGTCCCACCTCCACAGCTCTGCTACTGGGGATCCTGTCCCCAAGGCTCTTGGCAGCCCCACCCTCGAGGCTTCAGTCAGAGGCTGTCTGGCCTGTTGAAACAAAGACAATGGTCCCACCGTTTGAAACCAAGGATGCAGCCCTGAAGATCTTTGAATTATCTGAGCAGTCATTCCTCCCTAAATAGGAGACATTTACAGCCTAACAGCTCTATGGTCCTGTTCTTAGAACCTAAAAAGTCCAACAGCCTTCCTTCATTTTGTCTCATTTTTTCTGTCCCCTTTAGTTCACATTGGCAGTGTCTTTGCTGGTATAATTACATCTGTATTCCTGGCTTCTACTGAGATGGCTAAGTCCATGAGTTGTGCCCAGGATCTCTTTATCAAATGGTGTTCACACACCCTTGGTGTTCTCTTCACAAGCTTTCTCATTTTTTTTTTACAATATGAATAGGCTGATAATTTTCCAAATCTTCAAGTTCTGGTTCCTTTTTGCTTAATAATTCCTTCTTCAACTCATCTCTCTCCTTTTACATTTTACTATGAGTCAGGAGGAAGCAAGCCACTCCTTGAGTACCTTGCTTGAAAATCTTCTCAGTTAAATATCCAATTTTATAGTTCATAAGTTCTACCGTCCACAAAACATCAGAACATAAGTTTAGCCAAGCTCTTTGCCACTTTATAACAAGGATTACCTTTCCCCTAGTTTCCAATATCATGTTCCTCATTTCCATCTGAAATCTCACCAGAATTGCCCTTAAGTTCCAGTCCAAGTCCAAAGGCCTGAGAACCAGGAGAGTTGATGGTGTAAGTTTCAGTCCAAAAGCTGGCAGACTTGAGACCCAAGAAGAGCTGATGTTTCAGTTCAAGTCCAAAGACAGGAGAAGACCAGTGTCCCAGCTCAAGGCTGTCAGGCAAAAGGAGTTTCCTCTTATTCAACTTTTTTGTTCTATTCAGGTTTCCAATTGATTGGATGAAGTCCACTCACATTAGGAAGGGCAATCTGCTTTACTTAATCTATCAATTCAAATGTTAATCTCATCCAGAAACACCCTCACAGACACAACCAGAATAACATTTGACCAAATGTCTGGGTACCCATGTCCCAGTCAAGTTGGTCCATAAAATTACCTACTACCTGGATCACCCAGGGAGGTCATAATAGACTTTTTAAACCTTTCCCTTAACAAGCTTTGACTGAGTATATGCTAGGTGCAAGGTCCCATTCCTAAGACTCTTTGAATGCAAATTTAATTCTGTTCAATCTGATTTGATTCCAACTGTGGACTAGATTGTTACCACAGATGGTAAGTTCATCTCTACAGAGGTCTTCCTGTAGATGCCGCCTGGATGGCATGGTGTAGCTCACAGTTTCAGTGATCGTAAGCTATGGATGGCAATACTGCCATGAAATGGGCAGCAGTTGTGAGGAGGCAAGGAAGGAGAAGCTGGGCTAGATCAGTGCTTCTCTAGGAGTATATGAAGTACTTGGGTAGCTCATCAAAATGCAGATTCTGATTCAGCAGTTCTGAGGTAGAGCTTGAGATTCTGCATTTCTAATAAACTCCCAGGTGATGTTAATGCTGCTGGTCTAGGGATCACACTTTGAATAGCAAGGTATGAGATGAGCTTTAAGGTCCCTTCTGATTCTCAAAATTTGGTCCAATTCAGCAAGTGTTCATCGAGAACTTACTGTGTGCCATGATGCTATGAGGTAGCCAATAGAGGTATAAAATTTGTTTCCTGCCTTCAAAGTGCTAACTTATATTGAGAAATCTGAACAAATAGCCACAGTCTCACAAATTAAGTGATGGCTCAAACTTCTGGGTCCACCTCTGAGTGTCTGGACTCTTAGGAAGGCATTCTTCCTGAAGTTTTTATATCAATGTCTTCCCAAGAAGTTTCATTTCAATTTTTTTTTGAGGAAGCCAGGAATCTGAAATGTAGTAGTTTAGCCACCTAGAAAACTAACCTGAAACAGATGAATAAGAATAAGAACAAGAAGAAAATCAGTTCAATGAAAAAGTGCAGTGTTCTTTCTAATCCCACAGGTCAGTTGTACTGGGTTACATCCCTGAGAAGACTAAGAGTACACAGCCTTATGCACAAGGGACCTCTGGGAAAGGCCACCTCTGACCCAATAATCTAGGGTCAGAGTTCCCCTAAGAAGGAATAGGGGAGATACTTAGCAGGGAATGGCTAACACTGTGGATTGGGGTCATGTGAGCTTAGATGGGAATGGTCATAGGGCCTCCAGAAGGGCCAGTGCTATCAAACAGTCTTTCAAGCTAAGGACCTTGATCCTTTAGGTTCAACTTGGAGTGGCAAAGGTGGGGGAGGGAGGAGTTGAGAGGTACTCAAAAAACTGGTAACTATAAACAAAGATGGGAGAATGCAATGGCTATGAGGGGTGGGGCAGGGAACACTTGCTGGCCCAGAGGAGGAAAGCAGCAGAAGGACCAGGTGAGACCCCTTGGCTATGAAACGAATAGCTGGCCACAACAAGGAAAACACTTGCTGAGTTGGCCTTCTTACAGTGAATAGCTCAGGCTGGTCTTGTGATTGTTGGTGAAAGCAGAATCCACTTCCCCAAACAGTCCTCCCCACACACCCCAGTTCTCCAGTCCCTACTTGCCCAGCTCTAATCTCCACTCTCTTCCTTCCATGGTGGCCCTGGTAAGGTTGAGGGCAACTGGAAAGCCTGATAGAGACCTTCCCACCCCCCACCCCGCCCTTTGGTCCTACACACACACACACACACACACACACACACACACACACGTGCACAACCCCCCCTTAACCAGGCCAGTGGCTTGAGCTCAGAATGTCTGAGCTGGTGGGGGTTGGAATAGGGGAAAGGGGGAGGGAAGGAAAAGGAGAATCAAACAGAAACCTTCTCATCTTTCTATCAGCAGCCATGCAAGGAATATTGTTCAGCATGGCACAAAAGCGGCACTGAAAATAGCTGCAGCCAGAGCGGGGCTGCCAACCACTGCCTGAGATAACGTCTACTTGGAGACACTGGTGTCTTTGTGGTGCTGTCAGTGTCCCTATTGTTCCTGAGCCTATTGCCTGGGGAATATTGTTCCCGGCTTTTGTCTCCCCCGGTTCACTTTTGTTTGCCTTTACTTACCATTTCATTCCTTGCTTCCTTTGTGCTCTCCCATTCCCTCCTTTGTCTCTCCCTCTCTAAGCCTGCCTGTGGTGTGGATTGGTGCCCAAGGAGACAATAGGCCCTACAGCTCCCAACCTATGGCCCCACACTGAACCACACACCCCATAGTGTGGACGGTTCCATTCCAGCTCTCCCTCTCCCAAGTGGCACCCAAGATGTCCCAAAGGTGGGAGAGCCTTTAGGGAGGGTGGGGTCCAAGCTACCCACTCCCCTCCTGGTAGCATCGAGGAAAGGCCAGTGGGGTATTTGATTCCAGGAGGAAGTCTGAAATGCCTAAAGTGGGTCCCTGTCTCTTTCTGGATCTCTCTCCCTTTTCTCTTTTTTTAAAAATAGGTTTTGGGTCCAGTCAGAGTAATAAGGACATGCTCACACTCCACCCCCGCAAACCCTCTCTCAAGTGCCCAGCGTGCACGCCTCTGACCAGGGCGCTCATTTTTCTTCCCCCTCCCTCTCAGCCTCGTGGATCAAAGTGACCTCTGTTTATTTGCACATTCAAATCCAGACTGCCTCCAGTAACCCGATCCAGTCAGGCGCCAGGATGGTGCAGGAAAAGCCCCGCCTGCACCCTTCCCCCAACCTAACAGCCCTTTTGGCAGAACTGGGTAAGGAAGGGGACGGGGTCTCCTAGGGTCGGAGTTGGGAGTGCAAGAGAGGCTGGCAGTGAGATAAAACTGTCAATTCCTTTAGAATGGCCTCTGGTCCTCTCACTTCAATGACAGGGGAAACTAAGGCATCAAAAGAGACTTAGAAAATACAGGACTCAGGTCCTGAGTTTGCCTGCCAACCCCCAGCATGCTCAGGTGTCCAACGGCAGCCCTGCAGAGAGACTCCTTCTCAGTTCCAGCTAAGAGAGGACAGGCCCCAGGCTGTACTTAAGGGGCTGGCATTGACTTCAGGCATCAAAAGCTGTTGATAGAAAGTGCTTTTTGTCTACCTCCCCCAACTTCCTGCCTCTATACAGAAGAGGACAGTGATTGGAGAGTCGAGGAAGCTTTTACTTTGGGGGAAGGCTGGGAGTAGGGACATAGCCTGAAGCCAGAGAGGAGCCTCTACTCTCTCATTGTTCTAGTTCCAAGGACAATGGGAATAGTCTCCAGAGAGTCATTGTTTCAAAAGCTGGAAATTGGGTAGGGGATTTCCGGAAAGTTTGAATGGAAGCCAAGCTTGGCTGAGAGGAGACAGGAGGAGGAGGAGGAAGAGGAGGAGGAAGGGGAAAAGGAAGATAAGGGGGCAGTCTGGGGTTAGGCGAAAATACTACTGGGCCCTGAGGACAAATTTGCTCTCCTGATTTCACTACTTTCAATCCAAGACTGCTCTTTTTTGTTCTCATTCTTGCCCTGCCTTTCTCCCCATTCCCTTTCTCCAGCCAAAATTATCTCTAAATTCTTTTTTTTTTAATTGATTAATTAATTTATTTATTTATTTATTTTTGGCTGTGTTGGGTCTTCGTTTCTGTGGGAGGGCTTTCTCTAGTTGCAGCAAGCGGGAGCCACTCTTCATCGCGGTGCGCGGGTCTCTCACTATCGTGGCCTCTCTTGTTGCGGAGCACAGGCTCCAGACACACAGGCTCAGTAGTTGCGGCTCACGGGCCTAGTTGCTCCGCGGCATGTGGGATCTTCCCAGACCAGGGCTCGAACCCGTGTCCCCTGCATTAGCAGGCAGATTCTCAACCACTGCGCCACCAGGGAAGCCCTATCTCTAAATTCTTAATACTCTTAAGCATAAGGAGAAGCAAAAATAATTTCCCATTCCTTAAGGGAAAGAATTGAGTCTGTTCCACCATTGTAAGCTAAGGTACCTTGTAGAGCAACCAAAAGTGACAGCATACAGGCAATATATTCAATTTATTTGAGACTAAAATATTTCCCTTGTAGCTAGGGATGGCCAATGAAACATAAGTGGAAGAGGTGAGGTATCTGGGAACTCCTCCTAAAAGGGCATACCTTTTTGCCCTTCCCACCTTCCTCTTTGACCTGGCTGGAATGTGGTTGTGATGGCTGGAGATCTAGCAGCCTTCTTGAAACCATGAAGGGACCATGAAGGGAGTTTGAAAAGGACTCCCTGTTCCTGTTAAGGAAAGCCAAAGAGAAAAGTAGAAAGTGCTTGGGTCCCTGATGACTGAAGAACTACAATATTAGCCTAAAAATGCCTACCTATGAGGTTTATTTAGATGGGGGTACAGAAAGTTTTATTAGATTAAGCCCTTTAATTTGGGTCTTTATTATTAGGACTCAGACAAAAGTCTTACTAATACAGTGGCATGATTTATATAAACGAGGAAAGAAATTTCTATACCATTTCTTTCTGTTTGCTGAACTGCTAGGAAAAAGAAAAGGAGTCAAAAGAGATATCCCATTGTGTACTAGAGCATGTGAATAATACTGTAGGTTTTCAAAGTGAAGTCACAAGCTGAGTTTGGAGGCAGGGGCTAGAGAGAACACAATGCTGTGTACAATAAAGTAGGAGGAATCATTCTGAGGTGGCTGGGGAGAAGTGAAGAGGCCAAGCAACATGCAGAAGATTGCTATGGATGGTTATATGGACATTAGAGTGAACTGGCAGCTGATAGCCTGAAAAAAGAGAAAAGGGGGGAAATCTCTAAAATAAGGCACAAGAACTAAAAAGACACTGTTTATTAATATTAATCAGGCTTTTGCAACATTATATAAAAATGGACAATTCAAAATAATGAGTATGTGTCATCAAAACTAGTTCACTCCATTTAGTAATGCAAGAGCCAAGAGAGCAGGTGGAACAAATGTTGAAGTTTCCTCCTCCTTCTCTGAACACATGAAATCAGGGAGAAAATAGATTTAAAAACTCATAGCCGTGCTCACTTTGGCAGCACATATACTAAAATTGGAATTAATCATTAGAGAAATGCAAATCAAAACTACAATGAGTTATCATCTCACACCAGTCAGAATGGCCATCATCAAAAAATCTAGAAACAATAAATGCTGGAGAGGATGTGAAGAAAAGGGAACACTCTTGCACTGTTGGTAGGAATGTAAATTGATACAGCCACTATGGAGAACAGTATGGAGGTTCCTTAAAAAACTAAAAATAGAACTACCATACAACCCAGCAATCCCACTACTGGGCATATACCCTGAGAAAACCATAATTCAAAAAGAGTCATGTACTGTTGGTAGAAATGAAAATTGAAATGACCTTTCTGAATGGCAATTTGACAAATACGTACTAAAGACCTTACAATTGAGCATATTCTTTGACTCAGCAATTCTAAGAATTTTACCCCAAGGAAATAATCAGAAATGTGTACAAAGATCTACATATATGAACTTTCATTACAGTAATTCTGTATCGTAGGAAAAAATACAAATAACTTAAACCCTAATGATAGGAATTCCCTTTTAAAAATAGTGAAACATTGCAATAGAGCCATTGAAAATAGGGGATTAAAAATTAAAATGAGAAATTTCATAATATAATTATAAGTAAAAAGGATGTCAGGCTACAAAACAACTTCTCCAGTATTATTTCATGTTTATAAAAATCTTTGTGTGTATGTGTGTTGATATGTATAGCTGATTCACTTTGTTATAAAGCAGAAACTAACACACCATTGTAAAGCTATTATACTCCAATAAAGATGTTAAAAAAAAAAAAAAAGAGTCATGTACCAAAATGTTCATTGCAGCTCTATTTACAATAGCTAGGATATGGAAGCAACCTAAGTGTCATCATCGGATGAATGGATAAAGAAGATGTGGCACATATATACAATGGAATATTACTCAGCCATAGAAAGAAATGAAATGGAGGCATTTGTAATGAGGTGGATGGAGTTAGAGTCTGTCATACAGAGTGAAGTAAGTCAGAAAGAGAAAAACAAATACAGTATGCTAACACATATATATGGAATCTAAGGAAAAAAAAAAAAAGATCATGAAGAACCTAGTGGCAAGACGGGAATAAAGACACAGACCTACTAGAGAATGGACTTGAGGATATGGGGAGGGGGAAGGGTAAGATGTGACAAAGTGAGAGAGTGGCATGGACATATATACACTACCAAACGTAAAATAGACAGCTAGTGGGAAGCAACCACATAGCACAGGGAGATCAGCTCTGTGCTTTGTGACCACCTAGAGGGGTGGGATAGGGAGGGTGGGAGGGAGGGAGATGCAAGAGGGAAGAGATATGGGAACATATGTATCTGTATAACTGATTCACTTTGTTATAAAGCAGAAACTAACACACCATTGTAAAGCAATTATACTTCAATAAAGATGTTTAAAAAAAAAACAAAAAAAAAAACAAAAAAAAAACCTCATAGCCACACTTGAAAACAAGAAAGGGAAATATTAAAAGTTACCAAAGAGGTAAAACAGATTATTTAACAAGAAACATGAATCAGATTGATACCAGACTTTCTCATATTTAACAGCAGATGCCAAAAAACAATGGAATAAGATCATCAAAATGGTGAAATAAAATAATGTTAAATATAAAATTCTATGCCCAGTGAGACTATTATTCCAGAGCAAAGGTAAAGACATCTTTAGGCATGAAAGAACTCAGAAATTTTAGTAATCACAGACTCTCACTGAAAGAACTGTTTCAACAAGAAGAAAAGTGAATCCTGAAAAAGAAAATGTAGGATGCAAAGTTTAGCAGAAGATTTTACATATAGCACAAGTGTAATTTTTTTACCATTTTTTTTAGATTCCACAAATAAGCGATACCATATGATATTTGTCTTTCTCTGTCTGACTTACTTCACTCAGTATGACAATCTCTAGATCCATCCATGTTGCTGCAAATGGCATTATTTCATTCTTTTTTATGGCTGAGTGATATTCCATTGTATATATGTACCACATCTTCTTTAACCATTCCTCTGTCGATGGACATTTAGGTTGCTTCCATGTCTTGGTTATTGTAAATAGTGCTGCAATGAACATTGGGGTGCACGTATATTTTCAAATTATGGTTTTCTCTGGGTGTATGCCCAGGAGTGGGATTGCTGGATCATATGATAGTTCTATATTTATTTTTTTATGGAACAACCATACTGTTCTCCATAATGGTTGTACCAATTTATATTTCCACCAACAGTGTAGGAGGGTTCCCTTTTCTCCACATCCTTTCCAGCACTTATTGTTTGTACATTTTTTGATGATAGCCATTCTGACTTGTTTGAGGAGATAGCTCATTGTAGTTTTGATTTGCATTTCTCTAAGAATTAGTGATGTTGAGCACCTTTTTATGTGCTTTTTGGCCATCTGTATATCTTCTTTGGAGAAATGTCTATTTATATCTTCTGCCCATTTTTTGATTGGGTTGTTTGTTTTTTTGATATTGAGCTGCATGAGCTGTTTGTATATTTTGGAGATTAATCCCTTGTCGGGATTAATATTTGCTTCATTTGCAAATATTTTCTCCCATTCTGTGAGTTGTTTATTCATTTTGTTGATGGTTTCCTTTGCTGTGTGAAAGCTTTTACGTTTCCTTAGATCCCATTTGTTTATTTTTGTTTTTATTTTCATTACTCTAGGAGGTGGATCCAAAAAGATATTGCTGTGATTTATATCAGAGAGTGTTCTGCCCATGCTTTTCTCTAAGAGTTTTATAGTATCTGGCCTTACATTTAGGTCTTTAATCCATTTTGAGTTTATTTTTGTGTATGGTGTTAGTGTTCTATTTTCATTCTTTTACATGTAGCTGTCCGGTTTTCCCAGCACCACTTATTAAAGAGACTATCTTTTGTCCATTGTATATCCTTGCCTCCTTTGTCATAGATTAGTTGACCATAGGTGCATGGGTTTATCTCTGGGCTTTCTATCCTGTTCCATTGATCTATATTTCTGTTTTTGTGCCAGTGCCAAACTGTTTTTTTTTGTTTGTTTGTTTGTGTTTTTTTTTTAACAATCAGGGCCTTATTTCTTTTTTTTTAAAATTAATTTATTTTTGGCTGCATTGGGTTTTCATTGCTGCGCATGTGCTTTTCTCTAGTTGCGGTGAGGGGGACTACTCTTTGTTGTGGTGCACAGGCTTCTCATTGCAGTGGCTTCTCTTGTTGCAGAGCACAGGCTCTAGGCACGTGGACTTCAGTAGTTGTGGCACACGGGCTCTAGAGCGCAGGCTCAGTAGTTGTCGTGCATGGGCTTAGTTGCTCCACGGCATGTGGGATCTTCCCAGACCAGGGATTGAACCCATGTGCCCTGCATTGGCAGGCGGATTCTTAACCATTGCACCACCAGGGAAGTCTCCCAAACTGTTTTGATTTCTATAGCTTTGTAGTATAGTCTGAAGTCAGGGAGCCTGATTCTGTTTTTCTTTCTCAAGATCTGCGTTGGCTATTCGAGGTCTTCTGTGTTTCCATACATATTGTAAAGCTTTTCTAATTCTGTGAAAAATGCCATTGGTAATTTGATAGGGGTTACACTGAATCTGTAGATTGCTTTGGGTAGTATAGTCATTTTCACAATATTGATTCTTCCAATCCAAGAACATGGTATATCTCTCCACTTGTTTGTGTCATCTTTGATTTCTTTCGTCAACATCTTATCTGAGTACAAGTCTTTTGCCTCCTTAGGAAGGTTTATGCCTAGGTATTTTATTCTATTTGATGTGATGGTAAATGGGATTGTTTCCTTAGTTTCTCTTTCTGATCTTTCATTGTTAGTGTATAGGAATGTAAGAGATTTCTGTGTATTGATTTTGTATCCTACAACTTTACCAAATTCGTTGATGAGCTCTAGTAGTTTTCTGGTAGTGTCTTTACAATTTTCTATGTATAGTATCATGTCATCTGCAAACAGTGATAGTTTTGTTTCTTTTCCAATTTGTATCCCTTTTATTTCTTTTTCTTCTCTGATAGCCATGGCTAGAACTTCCAAAACTATATTGAATAAAAGTGGTGAGAGTGGACATCCTTGTCTTGTTCCCGATCTTAGATGAAATGCTTTCAATTTTTCACCATTGAGAATGATGTTAGCTATGGGTTTGTTGTATATGGCTTTTATTATGTTGAGGTAGGTTCCCTCTATGCCCACTTTCTGGAGAGTTTTTATCATAAATCGGTGTTGAATTTTGTCAAAAGCTTTTTCTGCATTTATTGAGATGATCATATGGTTTTTATTCTTCAGTTTGTTAATGTGGTGTATCACATTGATTGATTTGAATATACTGAAAAATCCTTGCATCCCTGGGAGCACAGGTGTAATTTTTTAAAAACGAAATGCATAGGTAGGTGATGCTACAGTTATGAACAATATTCCCAAATCCCAATGGCTTATAATCACAAAGGTGTATTTCTTGCTCATGTCAGCTCAGCTGCAGGTTGGCTAGGGCTCTGCTCTATATGGCTTCTTTATTCTGAGATTTAAGTGGCAGCAAAAGTTTCTATTGGGAAGAAACTAATATCTCAGCAGAGGGAAAAGAAAAGTGGAGTGCCATGGTTATTAAAGCATCAGCTAGGGAGTAGCACATAGCCTTTAACCCACAAAACAAGTCAGGTGGCCAAGCCTGCCATACATGGGATGTGTCCTAAAACTCACATGGCAATAGGAGGGGGGTTACATATAATTCTCTCAGGAAAGGGGGTGAATCATTTGGGAACAGGAATATAATCTACCACAACAGGCAAAACGACTGGAAAAATATGACTTTTAGCAACTATGAATTCTGGGGAGGAGAATATAGGTAATTATATTCTGCATTTTTTAGGTTCTCAAAATGAAAAAAGAAGACAAAGGAAAAAGTTTAGATCCACTAGAATAAGCACTTTTGTATCCTGCTTTTTAAAGTTTAACATTAGGGACTTCCCTGGTGGTCCAGCAGTTAAGACTCCATGCTCCCAACACAGGGAGCCCGGGTTTGATCCTTGGTCAGGCAACTAGTTTCTGCATGCTGCAACTAAAAGATCCCACATGCTACAACTAAAAAGATCCCTCATGCTACAACTAAAAAGATCCTGCATGCTGCAACTAAAGATCCCACATACTGCAACTAAAGATCCCACATGCCACAATGAAGATCCCACATGCCACAACTAGGACATGGCATAGTCAAATAAATAAATTAATATAAAAAAATAAAGTTTAACATTAATCTTGTGAGCAGAGGGGAGGAAAAAAACCTTTCTCCTGCTGGGGTCCTGGGAATTAAACTGACAAAAGACAGATTAACAATAGAAAAAGAGTTTATTAACATGTGCAGAGTGCATACGCATGGGGGAAATTCAGTGATGAGTAACTCAAAGGGGTGGTTAGAACTCAGGGCTTGTAAAGCACCTTAACAAAGAACAATAAATTTGTAGAGAAGTGATAAGACAAAGGAAAATTAGTTTAGGCTTTTAGAGTGGTAAACTGTGGGAAGGTAAGTACACATGGAAAGGAATGGAAGATAAGGGTTATTTCAATAAGCTTTGTTTGCAGACCTGTCTCAGTGCTGATTTTTCATCTTCTTCATGGCCGTAAAACTCTCCCAGAAAAAGAGATTTATAGCAGTCCTCATTTCTCAGAAGTGTCTGCTTTTAGTCAGTAGAGAAAGTTCTGAGAAGGCTTTTTTCTGCATTTCTGTTATTGTCACTTGCCTCCAGCTCAAAATAGTCTTTATGCTAAAGTGGCATACCCTGGGGTGGCATATTCTGATCTGCAGGAGTATTTGCTCATATCACTAATAGTTCTCCCATTTATACTTTTTTAGATGCAGAGATCTAATATGGCTTAGAAAAACCAAAGTAGATGAGATGAAAGAACTTTGGGACTTACAGGGTTACAACTTATGCACATTTCCCAAGGAATCTGTATATCTGATGTTTTATTGTGTGTAATTATGATTCTGAGGGCCATATAACTTTAAATAATTAAATGTAAAACTTTATTTTTAAAAATGAAAAGTCACCAAAATAATATTAAGCACATAAAAATATTGGACAATGAGAGAATCATGAAGAAATGTGCTTACCAACAATTTGGGCATTTTCAGTTCTCAGGAAAAGTTGTGAAAAATTTTGAAATGGATCAAAGAATTACTGGGTGTATTCAATTGGAAACTCTGCATTATCTAAAGCACACCCTTTTAGGTTATCTGATTCTTTGAAAGGGGTTT
The DNA here is from genome assembly GCF_965194825.1 of Balaenoptera physalus. Lineage (NCBI taxonomy): Eukaryota > Metazoa > Chordata > Mammalia > Artiodactyla > Balaenopteridae > Balaenoptera > Balaenoptera physalus. The sequence goes on from NC_138882.1 coordinate 35,149,840, forward strand.
GCACTTTTCATTGTCTCTGAGCTATTTTACAACAATGTAAGTTGTAGATAACATAGCAATGCAAATAATTCTGGTTTCTTTAAAATTAATTAATTAATTTATTTATTTTTGGCTGCATTGTGTCTTTGCTGCTGCCCGCAGGCTTTCTCTAATTGCAGGGGGGGGGGGCTACTCTTCCTTGTGGTGCACAGGCTTCTCATTGTGGTGGCTTCTCCTGTTGCAGAGCATGGGCTCTAGAGCACAGGCTTCAGTGGTTGTGGTGCACGGGGTTAGTTGCTCCGTGGCATGTGGGATCTTCCCGGACCAGGGCTTGAACCCATGTCTCCTGCATTGGCAGACGGATTCTTAACCACTGAGCAACCAGGGAAGCCCAATAACTCTGCTTTATACACTTGCAAATGAATCTTTTTTTTTTAAATTAATTTATTTATTTGTTTATTTATTTATTTATTTTTGACTGTGTTGGTTCTTCGTTTCTGTGCGAGGGCTTTCTCCAGTTGTGGCGAGCGGGGGCCACTCTTCATCGCGGTGCACGGGCCTCTCACTGTCGTGGCCTCTCGTTGCGGAGCACGGCTCCAGACGCGCAGGCTCAGTAGTTGTGGCGCACGGGCTTAGTTGCTCCACGGCATGTGGGATCCTCCCGGGCCAGGGCTCGAACCTGTGTCCCCTGCATCGGCAGGCAGACTCTCAACCACTGCGCCACCAGGGAAGCCCGCAAATGAATCTTGTCCAGTGAAGGGACACTTGATTTCCTACCCCCCCCCCAAAATAAAGAAAACAACTAGTTTTGCGTCTATTTGTAGATTCATTTTAGGGCCTACATATATGTCTGGTCTTTGAATTCTCCTTTGAACTTGTTGAAACATTACTTATTCCTTCATTAATTAATGAGTTAAATAAAATCTTTGGATGTGTTCATTTTATATTTGTAAGAGCATCATGATTTTAGCTTTAAAAAATTTATCCTGTAACAGTGAATATTCCACAAAACTTCCTTTGTTATGACTATTTATTAGGAGTCAGTCTCTGATGCTATATGTTTTTACAAATGTATGGTATGGGATAATATTTTGAATTATTAATTGTTGCCTTTTCCCCATGACTTTTTCCTTGACTCACACCCCATTTGGTCCAAGCTTGTTCCATCAGATTCTCTCTCTTAGTAATGTAAATTCAAAGACATTTGTGAGTTCTGAGGCTGGGGGTGAGGTGGTAACTACTTGGCACTGGTGGGGTCACCATCTCTGTGGGATCGTGAATAGAGAAGCAAGAGAGGAGGCTTTCTGGATGAGGCTGAGGAGGCAGCCATACCCGGAACGTGGTTCCCGACTGCTGTCTGCTTTGACTCTCCTGGCAGCCTTTGATTTCTGAAAATTATCCAGAATTCTTCCAACAAATTTTCTTTTTTGATTTACCTAATGTGAGCTGATTTATGTTATTTGCAATCAGAATAACTTTAATCAAAACAAAGTGGCATCAAGGTGGAGGGCATAAACCATTACCCTGGTTAAATCCAAGTCTCTGCCTATCTTGCCTGAATCTTTGTGACTGGAGAAAAACACCCAACCTCACTGACTTATTCTCACTATAAATTCATGATTATCAGTCTCAGTGAGTCTTTATGCTGTCCAGCAATCATCCTTTACTCCCCTAATCTGTTCCCTCTCCCACTCTCTCCCCTAATCTCCTCATACCCCCAACACCTCCTCACACATTCTCACCCTGGGCAGTGAACCTGGCTTGCTTCATCACCAAGAAAACTGAAAGTATCATGAAAGCACTTCTACAGATTATCACCACTTCTACTCACCTGGCTTCCAGGAGGCCATGCTGTCTCAGCTTCCTTTTACCTCATAGATTTTTCCCTCTCAGTCTCCTTTGCTAGCCTCTCATCTCCCAAACCTCTAAATCTGCACTGTCCAACACCATGGCCACTAGCCTCACAGGGCTATAGCGCACTAGAAGTGGTCAGCCTGAACGGAGACTGATGTAAGCATGCAACACATACAAGATTTCAAAGACCTACCAGGATAAAAGGGCAGACAAAATATTTCATTAATAGTTTTTATAGTGATCACATGTTGAAATGATAATACTTTGGATATCTTAGGTTAAATAAAATATAGTTTAAAATTACTTTCACCTGTTTCTTTTTCTTTTTCTAAACGTGGGCTACTAGACAACGTAAAACTGACCTGACTCACATTGTATTTCTATCATCAGCACTGCTCTAAATGTCGGAGTGCCCAGGACTCAGTCTTCGGTCCTCTAGTCTTTCTCTACTCTCACTCTCTCATTCAGTTTCAGGGCTTTGAATACTTTATATATGCCAACAGACCTCTCTCCTGAGCTCCTGACTGTATATCCAACCGCTTGCTCAACTTCTCCACCTGGAAATCTAATATACACCTCAGACTGGCTCTCCCATCTCAGCCGATGGCAACTCTGTTCAGTTGTTCAAGAGAAAACCGTGGCGTCATCTTTGACTTCTTCCTTTATCTCAAATGCCATATCCATTTCTTTCAGTGGGCTTATATTCAAAGTGTATCCAGAATCTAACCATCTTCACTATGATGGGGTTTAGGACACACTATTCCAAAATATGGCACCTGGGCATATTGAATATTTTAAGCTGAAGGGGTTTGAGAAAACAGCAGAAGCAGGAAAGACACTCTGACCTCCCCCGCCCTTTCCCCCTGAAGCAGATCCCAAGACGCTCATGTGAGAAGTGTTCTCCCTATACCCAGAGGAAAGAAATATCCTTATCTCCAAGAGAAGGGACTTGGACACGAAGAAGAATCCGAATGAACAAGACTCGCTGAGTTTTCTCCAGGTTATTACACGTAGCTCAGACTCTTTGTCCTAGCACATCTTTCCATGACTTTCCACTCCTCAACAAACCTAGCATTAAAAGCACTCAGGTTTAACCATTTTTTCGGGTCTTCATTTCTTTATGAATACTCTTGTGTCATGTAAAATAAATATGTATCTTTTTCTCCTGTTAATCTTTATCAGTTTAAATTTCAGACCCAACCGAGGGACCCTAAAAGAGTCAAGGAAAACTTTTTCCTCCTCTACAACTATTTCCCCTGTTACCACCATCTTTTCTTGCCTAGATTACAGGGATAGTAAGGAAGAGATCGCCCAGCTTCTACCCTTGTGTCTTTATGGTCTATTCTTAACAAAGCACCTGAGGGATGCTTTAACCCCTCTGTTAAAAATCCTGTCACTCAGAGTAAAAACCACTCCTAACTGCCCTGCATGATCTGATCCCCATCACTTCCCTGGCCTCATCTCCTACCAACTCCCATTCACCCTGTTCCAACAACACAGCTATTCCTTAACAGGCCACACAGGATCCTGCATTAAGGCCTTAGTATTCTTTGCTCCCTCTGCCTGAAACGCTCTGCTCTTAGATATTTACATGGTTGAAAATCTTAGATATTCACATGGCTGAATATCTAATTCAACTCCTTCATCTTTTTGTTGAGATGTCCCATTCTAAAGGAGGTTCCTCTGTTTAAAATTGTAATCTACCTCCCCTCACCCCAATCTTTTTATTCTCATCTACTTTTTCTTCTCTCCAAAGTACTTACTTATCACCCTCCGATATCCTATACAATTTACTTATTTATTATGTTTATTGTTTATTGTTATCCCACCGATCATCCATGCCAAGAGAGTAGAAGCTCCTGTAGGGCAAGGAACTTGTGTCTCTTTTGTTTTCTGATGCATTCCAAGTGCTAACAACAGTGTCTGACACATAGTAGGCACTCAATACATATCTGTTGAATGCACATTAGGCTAATCAGAGGAGGCTGATTATTCTCACAAGATGCAATAATACAAATTCCAGTTCAGGGTGGCCAACCTGGAAGCAGAAAAGAAAAACAAAACCACAAATCAGATTCTGAAATCCAGATCAATAAATCAGTTACTCACCAGGTCCAAATGCAGCCAACCAAATGGTCTGATTTGCTCTTTTTTCTTTTTGTCTTAGACTGGTTGATGCAATTGACTGGGGGGGAAAAAGGCGATCCTGAAAATCTCACTGGGAAGATGGAGAAAGCATCGATAATTGCTGGAACCCTGACCCTGGTCCCCTAAACAGCCTCTTTTCATGCATGCCTTTGCTGAAAGAGGGATCCCATTCCAAGGCAAGGAATGGAATGCAGTTGTGGGGCAAGGGCAACATTCCTGGGGAGATTAGAGAAGATAGGTTCAATGCAGTCTCCTTTGTTCTGGGTCTAAGCCTGGAGGCTAAGGCCATTAACCAGAAAACAATTGGTGATGCTAAGAAATGGAAGGTCCACACCTGGTTTTTAAGTTCAGTAGGGATGGAAGGAAGTACATGTGACAAGACCCAGCAATGTTACTAACATTCTTTCATCCATAAACAAATATTAATGAGTTCCTATTATGTGCCAGACACATTCTTGGCCTTGAGGAAACAATGGTAATTAATATAAGGTCGCTGCTTTCATGGAGTTTATGTTCTGATTGGTGTTGACTAAAAAAATATTCACAACCTAAAAGTTGAGGGTTATGTTTTATTCAGTGGAAATTTTTAGTTCTTCAAGCCCAGGAGGCAGCATCTCAAGTAACCCTGAGAGAACTGCTCCGAGGAGGTGCAGCAGAGAGCCAGGATATAAAGGAGTTTTGCAGCAAAGTGTAGGTAGTCTGAACGTCAAAAATTATTGTTAATTAAAGAAAACCAGATATCTCAAATTAAGGAATTTAGTGCTTTTCTATGTACGGGAAGATGCGAGATTCTGGGCTCACTGAAATCATTCCTTTGATATGCACCTCAGCTATCTGGGTCCAGTATCCTGTGTTTTCACATCAGGGCTCATCAGCTCACTGCTGTTGGCAGTGGCTGCAATCACTGATGACTGTGACGTCTTTTGTTTACTGATATGGCAGGCAATATTCCATTTCTCAGTTCCTCCTCTTGGTCCAAAATTTGACCAATGTTTGGAAGACATTTCATGACCAGTTTTTGTCCCATAGCCCTGGGAGGCTTGTCTCAGATCCGGCAAAAATTCTTGTCGATATGCCACTCCAGGTGCTAATTTCCGGATTACGTCCTGTAGATAATTAAATATTCTCTGGATCCTCTGTCTTCCTAGCCTATTATGATCCAGGAGATATTTTCCCTTGTTGCTTCTTCCCACACCTAGAATCACACTATTACAATTATTCTATGTGGAGTTGTAAATGCTATCTATTTCCTCAAGATAGGTACTGTAAGAGATAACAATCTTATAAAATACATAGGATATAAGTAATTCAACTAGTAATATTGACAAAGTCATGGTGCAGCAGGGAGACATAAATCATAAACAATTTGGAAACAAATTAAAACAATGATTAGTATAACTAGTTGTAATCCAATTGTAATAAACCATCAAGTCCACAGGAGAGCCAGCTGGAGAAGCCAAATTCTGGAAGAATCAGGTAGAGAGAAAAAGATAAACATGCCATTTTTGTTTACAAAGATATATTTTATCAAGTTGTTGTAGGTCATAGCATAATAGGAAAGGTTTTTCTGGAAAACAAAGATTAAAGCTAGTATAGTTTCCAAAAAGTCATAAAGTTATAATCATATCAATTCATTCAGTCCTGTGTAATTAATTCCTGTTTATCTGGATAAAGTCATCAGGTTTTCCATTAGAGTTTTGTCATTTGTTACCCAGTTCAGTGGTATTATCTAAAGGCTATCAGAAATTTATATTTGTTTTAAAAGTCCTTTTTAAGAGTCTTCTTGAAAATCTTCATTTTGTAAAAGTATCAGTGTAAAATAATGATTGTCTATAAAGGACAAAACTTAAAATAGCATGGTTAAAGATTTGAGTACAAAGCAATTAGCAAGAAACTTGGCTATTTTTGTTACATATAATATATTAGGGTAATAACTAGAATTATGACTGATAATATCATATCAGGACATATCAGAGGTTAGGGATTCCATATAAATTTTGGAATATCTATATTAATGACATTTATCCATACACTATAACCTAAGGTTCATCTCCAATCACTTGACAATGTTTTTGAAGTAATTTAACATACCAAATAAACTTAGTTTAACATTCTTCTCTGAGGTGTCTCAGAGATGCTCTTTTGAAGCATCCCAGAGCCAGCTGGAGGCTAAAAGAGTTTTAGTTAGTTTTTAATATTTGGGAAGTTTGTTAACAATATCAAAAATGTTTTAAAACACAACAGAATCATTGGTCTCTATGAAACAATACCTATTCATTTAACCAAAGTCGCAAAAAGATTAAAACAAGCAAACAAACAAATACAGATCACTTAAGTGCACAGAAACTCACACAATCTGTTATCAAACAGGAGCACTCTAAGAAAATTTGTTCAAATTCCAGTCTTTTGCTAGCTTACTTAACAACAAAATCCATTTACTTAATTAACTTCAATCTAAATTTAGTTAATCTTGACAATGCATAAAATTTTTTTTTCCTCAGTAAAATGTAACTCCATTCCTCATACCTTCTTTACTGAAAACACACATTCTACTTTCCTACTGCATACTGAAATGTTTCCTTATTACTGCTATTAGCTTTAATTACATGTTTAAATTTGAATCTTCAACTCAAAAAACCTTAATTTATAATGAAGACTAAGTAAGCAATTCTGAACAGTCTTTTATGTTAGCATTCTGTAGATTGGTGAACATAAATACCAGTGATAGTTTCTAAAAACATTTGTTTTCGTATAGAGAACATATCAGTGTGGCACCAAACATATTCATTAATAGTCCTAAATACCTTTAGTTTCTCTGTTTAGTTTGATGTCTCAGTATCTTATTAGTGTGTGTGTGTGTGTGTGTGTGTGTGTGAGTGAATGACCTAGCTATTCAATAAACTTCCATCACTTAAATTAGCACAACTCTAGAACTTTAAGTTACCAAATTTTCTGGAGAGATCATTTTAAGTAGACATTTCTAAAACATAATTAATTTTAAAGAGTTTACCCAAAAGCTCTTATCTCATTTACATTTACTTTAAAGTTTCATCATATCAAATTATTTTCCTTGGTCTTATTTGACTTTTATTAGACTTAGGTACAATAAAGTATTATACTTAATATTGATGACTCTAATATATAGACATTATTATAGACATTATATTAATTATAGACATCTATATTAGACATCTATATATAGACATCTATATATAGACATCTATAGACATCTATATTAATTATATCAACAAACTTTAATACCATGTATCAACTTAATATTAAATATTTCCCAGTTCACATGAACCTGAAAGTCATTTTGGCCAGTTTCTTTTTTTTTTTAAATTAATTAATTAATTAATTAGGCTGCATCGGGTCTTAGTTGTGACACACGGATCTTTGTTGCGGCATGCAGGAGTTTTTGGTTGCAGTGCGTGGGCTTTTCGTTGTGGCATGTGGGCTTCTCTCTAGTTGTGGCATGCAGGCTTCTCTCTAGTTGTGACGCTCAGGTTCCAGAGTGCATGGGCTCAGTAGTTGTGGCACGTGGGCTCTCTAGTTGTGGCAGCCTCTCTAGTTGTGGTGCGTGGGCTCCAGAGCATGCGGGTTCTCTAGTTGTGGCACACAGGCTTAGTTGCTCCACGCCATGTGGGATCTTAGTTCCCTGATCAGGAATCAAACCCATGTCCCCTGCATTGGAAGATGGATTCTTAACTACTGGACCACCAGGGAAGTCCCTTGGCCAGTTTCTTTTATATTTAATTTTCAAGCAGTTCTAAATTGAACTCTTTGAAATTCAATTTTGATGATACTTTCCAGAGTATTATCATATATAAACAGACAAAACTAGAGATCTCATGCCTTCACTTTAAAAAAAAAACCTAGTCATGAATCATCAGGTATTACAATAGAAACATACTAGCTTACAAAGAACAGTTGGAATATATTAAAGTTGCTTGCTCAGATGACTAAGCCTTTACTATTTGTAAAGTTTAGCTGAGGGAGCATTCCCAGAGGTTTGAATTTTAAAACTACCACTTTGCCATTTCCGCCCCCCTTGCTTTCAGGTCTTGCCTGATTGAGCTAACTAGGCTCAGTCTCAGGTCACTGTGGCCTGTATTTACATTTTCTGGTTTGTAGAGATTTGTAAGAAAAAGACAGTTGTTTTTACTTCCCCAAAGAATAGGTCTGTCACCTAAATGATACTAAAAGATTGATTTGTCCAACTACATATTATATTGATGAGAAGATTTCTAACTAAACTGAAGGTTAAGAGTTCTATGTTCTACACCTTTATTTTTTTTATATTTTTATTTTTTTTGAACATCTTTATTGGAGTATAATTGCTTTACAATGGTGTGTTAGTTTCTGTTTTATAACAAAGTGAATCAGCTATACATATACATATATCCCTGTATCTCCTCTCTCTTGCGTTTCCCTCCCACCCTCCTTATCCCACCCCTCTAGGTGGTCACAAAGCACCGAGCTGATCCCTGTGCTATGCGGCTGCTTCCCACTAGCTATCTATTTTACATTTGGTAGTATATATAAGTCCATGCCACTCTCTCACTTCGTCCCAGGTTACCCTTCCCCCTCCCCGTGTCCTCAAGTCCATTCTCTACATCTGCATCTTTATTCCTGTCCTGCCCCTAGGTTCTCCAGAAACTTTTTTGTTTTGTTTTGTTTCCATATATATGTGTTAGCATACGGTATTTGTTTTTCTCTTTCTGACTTACTTCACTCTGTATGACAGGTTCTAGGTCCATCCACCTCACTACAAATAACTCAGTTTCGTTTCTTTTTATGGCTGAGTAATATTCCATTGTACATATGTGCCACATCTTCTTTAGCCATTCATCTGTCAATGGACACTTAGGTTGCGTCCATGTCCTGGCTATTGTAAACAGAGCTGCAATGAGCATTGTGGTACATGACTCTTTTTGAATTATGGTTTTCTCAGGGTATATGCCCAGTAGAGGGATTGCTGGGTCATATGGTAATTCTATTTTTAGTTTTTTAAGGAACCTCCATACTGTTCTCCATAGTGGCTGTATCAAATTACATTCCCACCAACAGTGCAAGAGCGTTCCCTTTTCTCCACATCCTCTCCAGCATTTGTTGTTTGTAGATTTTTTGATGATGGTCATTCTGACTGGTGTGTGGTGATACCTCATTGTAGTTCTGATTTGCATTTCTCTAATGATTAGTGATGTTGAGCATCCTTTTATGTGTTTGTTGGCAATCTGTATGTCTTCTTTGGAGAAATGTCTATTTAGGTCTTCTGCCCATTTTTGGATTGGGTTGTTTGTTTGTTTTTTTAATATTGAGCTGCATGAGATGTTTATATATTTTGGAGATTAATCCTTTGTCCATTGATTCATTTGCAAATATTTCCTCCCATTCTGAGGGTTGTCTTTTCATCTTGTTTATGGTTTCCTTTGTTGTGCAAAAGCTTTTAAGTTTCATTAGGTCCCATTTGTTTATTTTTGTTTTTATTTCCATTTCTCTAGGAGGTGGGTCAAAAAGGATCTTGCTGTGATTTATGTCAAAGAGTGTTCTTCCTATGTTTTCCTCTAAGAGTTTTATAGTGTCCAGTCTTATATTTAGGTCTCTAATCCATTTTGAGTTTATTTTTGTGTATGGTGTTAGGGAGTGTTCTAATTTCATTCTTTTACATGTAGCTGTCCAGTTTTCCCAGCACCACTTATTGAAGAGGCTGTCTTTTCGCCACTGTATATTTTTATCTCCTTTATCAAATATAAGGTGACCATATGTGCATGGGTTTATCTCTGGGCTTTCTATCCTGTTCCATTGATCTATATTTCTGTTTTTGTGCCAGTACCATACTGTCTCGATTACTGTAGCTTTGTAGTATAGTCTGAAGTCAGGGACTCTGATTCCTCCAGCTCCGTTTTTTGTTCTACAGCTTTAGAGTTTAATATATCATGCCTTCAAAAGCTTGTATAAGGCATTCAGCAAAGGCCTTTCCGAGCTTACAAGTCAAACCCAGAGCAAAATCACTAATGTTATTTTTATTAGCCCTTGAATGTTAGTTCCCAGTATTTACTTATTTGTATGGTTCAGGTAACCCAATTGGTTCCCTTTAGTATGTTCAGTTAATATTTTCTGAGGGGCAGATGTATATGCCTTGTCTTATAATACCACACAGGGGAAGCATTCCCCAGTGAAACATGTCTACTCTACAATGTAATGAAAGAAAAAGAGATATAACCATCTTATATAAAGCCCATTTAAATATATATCAATTTTATACACTTCCATCTCAATTCTATCAACTTTTATACCTTTAACTTTAGCTTTCATTAGTATCTAATCAACAAGTTTTGATCTTACAGGAGGAGTTCTAGAAGTTTTTCTTTCTTTTTATTCCCTGTCCATTTTATCTATTTTTTATATAAAAGGCTCTGGGATCCCCAGAGGCGGGTTGAGCCAAGGAACTCAGGCCTTTTGACATGTTGCCCCAAATAATTGCTGGTCAGGTATCTCAGTGTAATTTTTTTCTAAGCCCTTTAAATATATATATATTTATATTAATTTATATTATATTATATATTAATATATATTTATATATTATATTAATATAATATATATATATGTTTAAGTTGGGGTAAATAGAGCAGACTTGTTTAGCTTTTAATATTGAAGACCAGTAAGGGGTCCCTTTTGGCCCATTTAACCTCAGAGAGTGTAGTATCAAAACCTTGTGTTCTAATCACATAAATGTCCATTTTATTTATCCCATTTAAAATAACAATCTAAAGATTTCTTTATTCATTTGAGGTAAGTCCTTTTGAAATTTCTACCTTGTTGGAAAAAGCATCTAGACTTTCCTTACAAGTTTTTTTTCTGTTAACATTAATTATTCTAGTGTTTTTATTAGCACCTGTAAGAATCATTGAGGGGAAGCAAAGACCACAAATAAAGCTTCCCAAACTGTTTTGTTTTTCCCTTTGTTTTATTTATTTATTTATTATTTTAAAATTTCATTTTATTTATTTATTTTTATACAGCAGGTTCTTATTAGTTATCTATTTTATACATATTAGCGTATATATGTCAATCCCAATCTCCCAATTCATCCCACCACCACTACCCCTGCCCCGCTTTCCACCCTTGGTGTCCATACATTTGTTCTCTACGTCTGTGTCTCTATTTCTGCCTTGCAAACCATTTCATCTATACCATTTTTCTAGATTCTACATATATGTGTTAATATATGGTATTTGTTTTTCTGACTTCACTCTGTTTGACAGTCTCTAGGTCCATCCACATCTTTACAAATGACCCAATTTTGTTCCTTTTTATGGCTAATATTCCATTGTATATATGTACCACATCTTCTTTATCCATTCGTCTGTCAATGGGCAATGAGGTTGTTTCCATGACCTGGCTATTGTAAATAGTGCTACAATGAACTTTGGGGTGCATGCATCTTTTTGAATTATGGTTTTCTCTGGATATATGCCCAGTAGTGGGATTCTGGGTCATACGGTAATTCTATTTTTAGTTTTTCAAGGAACCTTCATACTGTTCTCCATAGTGGCTGTATGAATTTACATTCCCACCAACAGTGCAAGAGGGTGCCCTTTTCTCCACATCCTCTCCAGTATTTGTTGTTTGTAGATTTTCAGATGATGCCCATTCTGACTGGTGTGAGGTGATACCTCACTGTAGTTTTGATTTGCATTTCTCTAATGATTAGTGATGTTGAGCAACTTTTCATGTGCCTCTTGTCCATCTCTGTCTTCTTTGGAGAAATGTTTATTTAGGTCTTATGCCCATTTTTTGGTTGGGTTGTTTTTTAATATTGAGCTGCATGAGATGTTTATATATTTTGGAGATTAATCATTTGTCCGTTGATTCATTTGCAAATCTTTTCTCCCATTCTGAGGGTTGTCTTTTTCTCTTGTTTATAGTTTCCTTTGTTGTGCAAAAGCTTTTAAGTTTCCTTAGGTCCCATTTGTTTATTTTTGTTTTTATGTCCATTACTCTAGGTGGTGGGTCAAAAGAGATCTTGCTGTGATTTATGTCAAAGAATGTTCTTCCTATGTTTTCCTCTAAGAGTTTTATAGTGTCCGGTCTTACATTTAGGTCTCTAATCCATTTTGAGTTTATTTTTGTGTATGGTGTTAGGGAGTGTTCTAATTTCATTCTTTTACACGTAGCTGTCCAGTTTTCCCAGCACTACTGATTGAAGAGACTGTCTTTTCTCCACTGTATAACCTTGCCTCCTTTGTCATAGATTAGTTGACCATTAGTTGACCATGGGTTTATCTCTGGGCTTTCTATCCTGTTCCATTGATCTATATTTCTGTTTTTGTGTCAGTACCATATTGTCTTGATTACTGTAGCTTTGTAGTATAGTCTGAAGTCAGGGAGTCTGATTCCTCCAGCTCCATTTTTTTTCCTCAATATTGCTTTGGCTATTCAGGGTCTTTTGTGTCTCCATACAAATTTTAAGATTTTTTGTTCTAGTTCTGTACAAAATGCCATTGGTAATTTGATAGGGATGGCATTGAATCTGTAGATTGCTTTGGGTAATATAGTCATTTTCACAATATTGACTCTTCTAATCCAAGAACATGGTATATCTCTCCATCTGCTTGTGTCATCTTTGATTTCCCTCATCAGTGTCTTATAGTTTTCTGAGTACAGGTCTTTTACCTCCTTAGGTAGGTTTATTCCTAGGTATTTTATTCTTTTTGCTAGAGTGGTGAATGGGATTGTTTCCTTAATTTCCCTTTCTGATCTTTCATTGTTAGTGTATAAGAATGCAAGAGATTTTTGCGCATTAATTTTGTATTCTGCAATTTTACCAAATTCATTGATTAGCTCTAGTAGTTTTCTGGTGGCATGCTTAGGATTCTCTATGTATAGTGTCATATCATCTGCAAACAGTGACAGTTTTACGTCTTCTTTTCCAATTTGCATTCCTTTTATTTCTTTTTCTTCTCTGATTGCCGTGGATAGGACTTCCAAAACTCTGTTGAATAATAGTGGCGAGAGTGGACATCCTTGTCTTGTTCCTGATCTTAGAGGAAATGCTTTCAGGTTTTCACCATTGAGAATGACGTTTGCTGTGGGTTTGTCGTATATGGCCTTTATTATATTGAGGTAGGTTCCATCTATGCCCACATTCTGGAGAGTTTTTATCATAAATGGGTGTTGAATTTTGTCAAAAGCTTTTTCTGCATCTACTGAGATGATCATATGGTTTTTATTCTTCAATTTGTTAATATGGTGTATCACATTGATTGATTTGCATATATTGAAGAATCCTTGCATCTCTGGGATAAATCCCACTTGATCATGGTGTGTGAGCCTTTTAATATTGTTGTTGGATTCTGTTTGCTAGTATTTTGTTGAGGATTTTTGCATCTATATTCATCAGTGATATTGGTGTGTAATTTTCTTTTTTTGTAGTATCTTTGTCTGGTTTTGGTATCAGGGTGATGGTGGCCTCATGGAATGAGTTTGGGAGTGTTCCTTCCTCTGCAATTTTTTGGAAGATTTTGAGAAAGATGGGTGTTAACTCTTCTCTAAATGTTTGATTGAATTCACCTGTGAAATTCAATCTGGTCCTGGGCTTCTGTTTGGTGGAAGATTTTTAATCTCAGATTCAATTTCATTACTTGTGATTGGTCTGTTCATATTTTCTATTTCTTCCTGGTTCAGTCTTGGAAGGTTATACCTTTCTAAGAATTTGTCCATTTCTTCCAGGTTGTCCATTTTACTGGCACAGAGTTGCTTGTTGTAGTCTCTTAGGATGCTTTGTATTTCTGCGGTGTCTGTTGTAACTTCTCCTTTTTCATTTCTAAGTTTATTGATTTGAGTCCTCTCCCTCTTTTTCTTGATGAGTCTGGCTAATGGTTTATCAATTTTTTTTTCACACACAGACACTGTATTTTATTTTTACAAGAGATAAATAGACTGACACCAAGCATTGTACATGGATGGCCACAACAAAAACAACAATGATTGCAATTACCAAACATGAAACACACTCATACTACGTCATAATATTGACATTCAGTCCAGTAATCCTCCACTGTAACAGCTCCTTTACTTTGCAGTGAAAATTGATTTGTATATTCTTTGCCTCTGAGTCCTTGTGGGATTTTTTTTTTTTTAATTCAGACAGAAAGTCACAAAAATTATACTCATCCTCATCAGTTCACTCAGTCCCATGTAATTAATTTTTTTTTTCATCTTGATCTTTTGTTAGCACTTTTATGAGTTCATCAGTTTTTCATTAGAGTTCTGAAAATGCTTATTCATTCAGTTCAGCATACAGTCAGTTACCAGAAACCTGTACTTGTCAGAGTCTTTTCCATGAATTTTTTGAAGATGAAACTCTTTTATAGGAACATATTTGCAAAAGCATCAGAGTACACCCAGAACTGTCTGTAAATGACAAAAGACTTAAAAATGACCACAGTTAAAGATTTGATGAAAGTTCATAATAATGCAGTTGACAAGAAAATTAGTTATTTCTGAGATATACATTTTAAAGTAATAACTAGGATTATTACTTATAATGTCAATTTTGTTTATCTTCTCAAAGAACCAGCTTTTAGTTTTATTGATCTTTGCTATTGTTTTCTTTGTTTCTATTTCATTTATTTCTGCTCTGATCTTTATGATTTCTTTCCTTCTGCTAACTTTGGGTTTTGTTTGCTCTTCTTTCTCTAGTTCCTTTAGGTGTAAGGTTAGATTGTTTATTTGAGATTTTTCTTGTTTCTTGAGGTAGGCATGTGTTGCTATATACTTCCCTCTTAGAACTGCTTTTGCTGCATCCCATAGGTTTTGGATTGTCGTGTTTTCATTGTGATTTGTCTCTAGGTATTTTTTGATTTCCTCTTTGATTTCTTCAGTGAGCTCTTGGTTATTTAGTAACGTATTGTTTAGGCTCCATATGTTTGTGTTTTTTACGTTTTTTCCCTGTAATTGATTTCTAATCTCACAACGTTGTGGTCAGAAAAGATGCTTGATATGATTTCAATTTTCTAAAATTTACTGAGGCTTGATTTTGGCCCAAGATGTGATCTATCCTGGAGAATGTTCTGTGGGCACTTGAGAAGAAAGTGTAATCTGCTGTTTTTGGATGGAATGTCCTATAAATGTCAATTAAATCTATCATCTCGTCTATTGTGTCATTTAAAGCTTGTGTTTCCTTAGCAATTTTCTGTTTGGATGATATGTACATTGGTGTAAGTGAGGTGTTAAAAGTCCCTTACTATTATTTCGTTACTGTCAATTTACTCTTTTATAGCTGTTAGCAGTTGCCTTATGTATTGAGGTGCTCCTATGTTGGGTGCATATATATTTATAATTGTTATATCTTCTTCTTGGATTGATCCCTTGATCATTATGTAGTGTCCTTCCTTGTCTCTTGTAGCATTCTTCATTTTAAAATCCATTTTATCTGATATGAGTATTGCTACTCCAACTTTCTTTTGATTTGCATTTACATGAAATATCTTTTTCCATCTCCTCACTTTCAGTCTGTATGTGTCCCGAGGTCTGAAGTGGGTCTCCTGTAGACAACATATATATGGGTCTTGTTTTTGCATCCATTCCGCAAGCCTGTGTCTTTTGGTTGGAGCATTTAATCCATTCACGTTTAAGGTAATTATTGATTTGTATGTTCCTATTACCATTTTCTTAACTGTTTAGGTGTGTTTTTGTAGGTCCTTTTCTTCTCTTGTGTTTCCCACTTAGAGAAGTTCCTTTAGCATTTGTTGTAGAGCTGGTTTGGTGGTGTTGAATTCTCTTAGCTTTTGCTTGTCTGTAAAGCTTTTGATTTCTCCATCAAATCTAAATGAGATCCTTGCCGGGTAGAGTAATCTTGGTTGTAGGTTCTTCCCTTTCATCACTTTAAGTATATCATGCCACTCCCTTCTGGCTTGCAGAGTTTCTGCTGAGAAATCAGCTGTTAACCTTATGGGAGTTCCCTTGTATGTTATTTGTCGTTTTTCCCTTGCTGCTTTCAATAATTTTTCTTTGTTTTTAATTTTTGCCAATTTGATTACTATGTGTCTCGGCATGTTTCTCCTTGGGTTTATCCTGTACGGGACTCTCTGCGCTTCCTGGACTTGCGTGGCTATTTCCTTTCCCATGTTAGGGAAGTTTTTGACTATAATCTCTTCAAATATTTTCTCTGGTCCTTTCTCTCTCTCTCTTCTCCTTCTGGGACCCCTATAATGTGAATGTTGTTACGTTTAATGTTTTCCCAGAGGTCTCTTAGGCTGTCTTCATTTCTTTTCATTCTTTTTTCTTTATTCTGTTCTGCAGCAGTGAATTCCACCATTCTGTCTTCCGGGTCACTTAACCATTTTTCTGCCTCAGTTATTCTGCTATTGATTCCTTCTAGTGTATTTTTCATTTCAGTTATTGTATAGTTCGTCTCTGTTTGTTTGTTCTTTAATTCTTCTAGGTGTTTGTTCTTTAATTCTTCTAGGTCTTGTTAAACATTTCTTGCATCTTCTCGACCTTTGCCTCCATTCTTTTTCCGAGATCCTGGGTCATCTTCACTATCATTATTCTGAATTCTTTTTCTGGAAGGTTACCTATCTCCACTGCATTTAGTTTTTTTTGGGGGGGGTTTATCTTGTTCCTTCATCTGGTACATAGCCGTCTGCCTTTTCATCTTGTCTATCTTTTTGTGAATGTGGTTTTTGTTCCACAGGCTGCAGGATTGTAGTTCTTTTTGCTTCTGCTCAGTTCTCCATACTCTTGAGCTCAGTTTTTATTTTCTAAATAGCTGCCAGTACAAACGCTAGTCCAATAACTATGGAAAGACATCTTGAAAATAAGCCTCTTATCAAAGAAAAGCATGACTGTTTGTAAATAGTTTTTCCATCATACTTTGTACAAGAAGAATCTGATGCACTTGGACCTTCACATGACTTGTAATAGTTTTGAAAATTATTTCCCTGGTCAGAAGCTCCATTGATGAAACCAGAACATTTTAACTGTAGTACATTTTGTCCTAGATCAGCAAGCAGGGAAGATCAAGGGTACTTGGTCTCCCCCCAGTGGAGAAACCTCTCCCTTGTTTGAAGGATAGTTTTGCTGGCTATAGAATTCTTGGTTGACAATCCTTTTTTTAACACTTTGAATATGTCATGAGTCATTTTTCTTTTGCTGCTTTCAGAATTCTCACTTGTCTTTTGACTGTTTTCCTTTGACATGAAAAGGTGTGGAACCTACTGAGTCTGTTCTGAGAGTTCACTAAGATTCTTGGATGTGCAGACGTTTTTTGTCAATTTTTTGGCTGTTATTTCTTTGAATATTCTTTCTGCCCATTTTCCATCTTCTCTCTCTCTGAGACTTCAGTTATGCTTGTGTTGGTTCATTTGATGGTGTTCCACAGGTGAGACTCAGTTCATTTCTTTCATTCTTTTTAATTTCAATTCCTTTGGATGGATAATATTAATTGACATTTCTTTGAGTTCTCTTATTCTTTTGCCTGTTGAAATGTGCTGTTGATTCCATCTAGTGAACTTTTCATTTCAGTAATTGTACTTCTGAACTCCAGAATTTCTTTTCTTTTTTTTTATAATTTATCTTTATTGACTTTCTGTCTTTGGTAAGACATCATTTCATATTTCTTTAATTCTTTAGACACAATTTCCTTTAGTTCTTTGAGCATATTTATAACAGCAAGTTTGAAGTATTTGTCTTGCAAGCCCAACATCTGGGCTTCCTCAGGTAATATTTCTATTTACTGTTTTTTCCTACATATGGGATATACTTTTCAGTTTCTTTGCATATCTCATAATTTTTTGTTGAACTGGACATTTAAAATTATATAATGTGGCCACTCTGTAAATCAGATTCTCGACCCCTCCTCAGGAATTGTTTAGTGACTTTCTCGGATTAATTATGTAAAGTCTGTATCTTTTTTCATATGAAATTTCTGCTTAGTTAGCTCAGTATCCAGGTAGTGATTGAACAGAGATTTCCTCAGATATCTTGAACCAGCTTTTGCTTGATGACTCTATGTGTATATTGGGATATGGTTTCAATGATTTGTCAGGCAGTTTATACCTCTCATTGCCTTCACTTCTTGACTGGGCAAAGTCTAAAGGTCTGCCAGCAGTGAGACATAAGGGCTTTCTCAGATCTTTCCTGGGCATGTACATAGCATGCACATGGCCTTATAGATTGCCAGGAGTATTTCAAATATTTTCATGTCTCCTTATGGACAGCTTATTCTCCAATTTTTCCTTTAAAATTTTTTAGTCAGCCTATGTTTTAGCCGCAACTGTTAACAACACCTCTGGCAGCTTCAATGTTAAACAATTGCCACTGATTGTTTTTGATAAATACCCTGTAGCTAGGGCTATTTGCAGAGGTTGAGTTCTGATTCAGGTCAAATAAAACAAGCTCTGAGATAGTAAATTTTATTGGGTGGCCAGACAAGTCAAATAGTGACGATTCTCTGGGATTGTGGCTTTGGGGGAACTCCAAACCCATTCTCCCTGCTCCAGTAGCTGCTAGTCAGCTTGTTTTCACAGCTACTGTAGTTGTGAGGCTGCTGGCTTTTAATAATACTTTGAAGCTGGAAAGGGGTGTATTGGATTAGAGAAAGTTAAAACGCCCCTAACCTCATTGTTCTTACTGAGATTCAGCCATTTTTCTTGACAAAACACTGCTTAGATTATTGAAACCCTCTGTTTAATTTCAACAGTGTGAAGAAGTTGATTTTAACAGTTTTTCCTAGACTTCTCATTGCCTTTATGGAGAAACAGACTTTTGGAGGTCCTTAATGTCATTCTGGAAGTCGGAAAGCTCTACAGCTTTCTTTTCTTTTGTGTTAGCATGGTATATCATTTTACATTCTTTTACTTTTATTCTATTTGTGTCTTTATTTTAAAGTCAGTTCCTGAAGGTTGTATGTATTAGATATTGCTTGTTTATCCAATTTGACAATCTTTGTTTTTCATTTGGGATGTTAAAAATATTTAATTTTAAACTGTTTATTTATATTGTTAGATTTAAAGCTATTTACTTGCTATTTTCTTTCTATTTGTTTCATCTATTTCATTATTCTCTTTTTTGGCCTTCTTTTGGATTGACTATTTTTTATGATTTCATTTTATCTTTCATTGCCTATTGGCTCTAGTGCTTTGAGTTTCTGTTTTGTTTTCAGTGGTTGCTTATGGCCTATAGTATACACCTTTAATTTATAACAGTCTACTCTGAAGTAACATTATATTATTTCACAAATAGTATAAAAACCCACAATTGTATACTCCTCTCATTTCTCCACTCCTGGTCTTTGTCCTATTGCTGTCAAATAATTTATTTCTGCACACGTCATAAATTCCATATTACATTTGTTATTTTTGCTTTAATAGTCAATTATCTTTTAAAGAAATTTTAAAAACAATTTTTAAAGTTCTTTTATATTCACCCACATATTTATCATTTCCTGTGCTCTTCATTTTTTGGCGTAGATTCAGATTTCCACTTGATAATATTTTCCTTCTTCCTGGAGACTTCCTTTAACATTCTTGTAGTTCAGTTGTGCTGGTATAATTTTTTTTCCCAGCTTTTGTATGCTGAAAATGTCTTTATTTGGCCATTGTTTTTGAAATTTTTTCTCTAGGTATAGAATTCTAGATTGACAGTTTTTTTTCTTCCAGTACTTTAAAGCTATTGTTTCACTCTCTTTTGACTTGCATTGTTTCAGACAATAAATCTGTTGTTACTATTATTTTTCTTTCTGTACATAAGCTGTCTTTTTTTAATCTGTCAGATTTTAAGATTTTCTCTTAAATCTTATCAATAATTCTAAGTAATTTGATTATGATGTACTTTTGTTCCTGTTTCTTGGGCTTAGGATTTGTTGAGATTCTTAGATTTATAGTTTTCATCAATTTAGAAAATTTTTTATTCATTATTTTATTTATTTATTTATTTTGGCCTTGCCACACAGCTTGTTTCCTGACATTGATCTTAGTTCCTTGACCAGGGATTGAACCCGGGCCCCAGCAGTGAAAGCACCAAGTTTTGACCACTGGAACACCAGGGAATTCCCTCATTAGTCTTTCAAATATTTCTTCTGACTGCCCCTCTCTCCTTTAGGGACTCTAATTATATGCATATTAGGCTACTTTAAGTTGTCCCACATCTCACTGATGTTCTGTTTATTTTTTTCAGTGTTCTTTTTCTTTCTGTATGTTTCCTTCTGTATAGTTTCCATTGTTATATCTTCAGGTTTTCTAATAATTTTTCTGTAGTGTCTAATCTGTTATTAATCCTGTTGTGGATTGAATTGTGTCCCCCTCAAAGTTAATATGTTGAAGCCCTAACCTCCAATGTTACTTTATTTGGAGATAGGACCTTTAAGAAAGTGACTAAGGTTAAAAACTATTAAAAACTATTAAAAACTATTACAATAGGGCCCTAATCTAAGAGGACTAGTGTCCTTATAAGAAGAGTTAGATATACCAGGAGTACATGCATTCAGAGAAAGGGCCATGTGAGGACACAGTGAGAAGGTGGCTATGTGCAACTGGTAGGAGAGTCCTTAGCAGAAGCCAGCTCTGCTGGCACCTCTGTCTTGGACTTCAGTCTCCAGAACTGTGAGAAAATAAACTTCTGAAGTTTAAGCCATCTAGTCCATGGCATTCTGTTATGGCAGCCCTAGTAGACAAATACAAATGCCATCCAGTCTATCTTCATCCCTAAAAATTCTATATGAACTTTTTAAAGTGTCTTCCATGTCTTTCAACATTCTCTTAATTTCCCATTACTTTTTGAAATTATGGAATATATAACTATCATTTGTGTCATTTCTGGGTCTGTTTCCTTTGATTGATTTTTCTCCTCATTATGGCTTGTATTTTCCTACTTATTTGCATGTCTGATAATTTTTTATTTGATGACAGACACTATGAATTTTACATTATTGGATGCTGATTTTTGGGGGTTAGTCTTTATATATTGTTGTGTTTATTCTGAGATGCTGTTAAGTTACTTGGAAATAGTTTCGTTCTTTCAGGGATTGCTTTTAGCTTTGTTAGGTAAAATCAGAGATGTCTGTATCCTAGAGTTAAATTGGCCCCACTACTGAGGCAGAGTGGTTGTTCCACTCTGATTGTTGGGAATTGAACTATTTTTAACCCTGTATATTTACTGGGAATTATTCTGCTGCTTCTACCCAGTTGTTCTTTCACTGGTTTATGGCTTTCTCACACCCATGTGTCGATCAGTATTTAACTGAAGACTAAAGGGAAGTCCTCTGTAGATTGCTGCAGCTCTCTCCTCTCCAATACTTTGCCCTGTGAATTAAAGATGCCTTGACTGTTCCAAATTCTCACCTATAGCTCCTCAACTCAAGGAAACCCTGGGCTCTGTTTCTCTTCACTTCTTTGAGGTCTAGAAACTATTTCCAGCTATAATTCATTTTTCCCCTCTTCTCCCAGGGACCACTCATTTGCATTGCCTGTAGTCTGCTTTTTGGAAAACCATTATTTCTTATCATTTGTCTGTGTTTTTAGTCATTTAAGGCAGGAGGGTAAATTTAGTCCTTGTTATAATTCTATGTTCAGAAGTGAAAGTCTCCCTAAAAGTTTTTAAGTACTTGGTCCTTCCAGCTGAACAGGTACAAATAGCATAATATCATTAATGTGTGACTAATGTGATGACCTTGAGATGTCAACATCATCAAAATTTCTTTGGATATATTATATTATATTATATAATCAGAGGGAAAGAAATTGAACTTTAGCAAATCTGTGAAGGTAAGCTCTTTTAGGTCAAAGTGAATAGCATCTGGTGATCCTTGTAAACTGATACAGATTTTTAAAAAAATCCTTTGCAAGGGACTTCCCTGGTGGTCCAGTTGCTAAGACTCCACAATCCCAAAGCAGGGTCCCAGGTTCGATCCCTTGTCAGGGAACTAGTTCCTACATGCCACAACTGAGTTCACATGCCACAATTAAGACCCAACTCAACCAAATAAATAAATAAATATTTTTTAAAAATCCTTTGCAAGATCAATAAGTGCATAAAAACTATTTTGATTTTGTCTAAGCAATATACCATGCCTGGAACAAAAGCAGTAATTGAAATACACATCTGATAAATTTTATGACCCACAATCATTCTCCAGGATTACAAGCTAAACAGATGAGTTGAATGGGGATATTTTAAATTTTATTTTATTTTTGGCTAAGTTGGGTCTTTGTTGCTGTGCATGGGATTTCTCTGGTTGAGGCGAGCAGGGGCTACTCTTTGTTGCAGTGCACGGGCTTCTCATTGCAGTGGCTTCTCTTGTTGTAGAGCATGGACTCTAGGTGTGCGGGCTCAGTAGTTGTGGCTCATGGGCTTAATTACTCCGCAGTATGTATGATCTTCCCGGTCCAGGGATCAAACCTGTGTCCCCTGCATTGGCAGGTGGATTCTTAACGACTGCGCCACCAGAGAAGTCCCTGAATGGGGATATGTTAGATATCAACATCCTTGCACATACGAAGCTAGGAAGCATAGATCAACAAATACTATTGTGTGGACCACATTTTCTGATCATAATGAGATGAAATTAGAAATCAATAATAAAAAGATAATTTTTAAATGCATACATTTGAAAATTTAAAACACATCTCTTTCTATAGACTTATATGGAAAGATCCAGATATACAGTTGAAGTAAATCATTCAAGATACTGAGTATTTTTTAATACATAATACCATTTGTGTAAAATAAGAAAATATATATTTGTATGTATACATAAGAACTATTTGGAACTATATCCCCCCAAATTTAACAGTGAGTACTTGTACTAAGGGAGTATATAAAACCATGTGTATGGGATCAGTAGTTGGATGGAAACTTCTCATAGAATACCATTTCACATTTTTCATTTTTGATTTCTATGACTATTGACTAACCAAAAATTAGGTGCTTAAAATTATTTATAAAACATATTTTAATAATTCATGAGGCAAAGAAGAAAATATAATGGGGAATTAAAATATATTTAGAACTGAATGACAATAAAATCTGTACATTTCAAAATTTGTAAGAAGTGGCTGAAACAGTACCAAAAGGAACATTAATACTCTTAAGTACATATATTAGAACAGAAGATAGATTGAGGTTAAAGTGGAAAGAATCTCCTTCAAAAAATTAGAAAATAATAATAGTGCAAATTCAAGGAAACATTTTATTTTTATTGTATTTCTGACTATATAATGGAGAGTTAATCCAAACAACTGTACTATTTCAATTAAAATTCTGAGTGAAATATTATTTTAAAAGCCTTTTAAATGTGCTGCTGGGCTGGCATGAAAGAAATCTCCAAATTCCCACTATGAGTTGCAAGAGGAATTCTAGAAGTTCAATGCCTTAGCATGCACTCTGAGGTTTTCTGACCAACCCTGAGGCCTTGACTTGCTTTTTTTTTTTTTTTTTTTTGGTGCAGCTTGTAGGATCTCAGTTCCCCCACCAGGGATTGAACCCGGGGCATGGCAATGAAAGCTCAGAATCCTAAACACTAGGCCACCAGGGAACTCCCCCTTGACTTCCATTTTGATGGCTACATTGATCACAGGACCTCCTAAGTAGGTAATTTAATACCTACTTAGTTAGGACCCAAAGGAGAGAATCCCCAGTGTAAAAGTAAACATAAATCAAACCCTGTTGTAAAGAAATCAGGTGACAAGGAAACATACCTGGCTTGACCTTAGTGCTGGAAAGAAGGAGGAGAAAATCTCCCTGGATAATTTACAAGAATAAGCCATCTGTGGTAGCCAGCATCTAAGATGGCCCCAGTGATCTCTGCCTTCTGACATTCACACTCTTGTATGTAGTCACCTCCTACATTGAATAGACTTACTTACTTAGGTGATAGAAGATTGCAGAAATGACCGTGTGTGATTTCTGAGACTAGATCACATAAAATATTGAGGCTTCTACTTTCTTTTCAGTTCCTTAAAGAACTACATAATGAAATAATGAAATATTTGTTTTCTTCTAGAGTTTAAATTCTTGCCTCAGTTATACCTGCTCACTTAATCCTCTAGATCCACCAGTTCTGCTTATGTTTCCAAGAGGTCCACACATGTGGACTTCAACCAGTGCTAAAGTTAAAGCTTCAGGATGCAGCAATAATGTACACCCTGAGGCCACCTGAGGCCTATGCAGTGGCTTAGCCACTTTCTAGGGTTTGTGTTGTCTTTCTAGGGACCACATCTTTGCGTAAGGCCCAAAGTGTGCAGCTTTGCTTTGTAGAAGTATAAGCTACAAAGTCCTGACATAAGCTGTAGTCATCTGTCAAGGTCAAAATATGAGGTGGGGGCTTCCCTGGTGGCGCAGTGGTTGAGAATCTGCCTGCCAATGCAGGGGACATGGGTTCGAGCCCTGGTCTGGGAAGATCCCACATGCCGCGGAGCAACTAGGCCCGTGAGCCACAACTGCTGAGCCTGCACGTCTGGAGCCTGTGCTCCGCAACAAGAGAGGCCGCGATAGTGAGAGGCCCGCGCACCGCGATGAAGAGTGGCCCCCGCTTGCCACAACTAGAGAAAGCCCTCGCACAGAAACGAAGACCCAACACAGCCATAAATAAATAAATAAAATTAAAAAAAGAAATATGAGGTGGCTTAAGACTTAAAGCCTCTTACAGAAGTTAAAAGCTATCTACACAACTGTGAAAACCCACCTGGCATAATACAACCTCTTAACTTGCTAAAGTTAAAACATGTTCAATATACCCTAAAGTGTGAAGCTCAAAGATACACACTTTACCTCACCAAAAGCCTCTTTGTGTATCTATTTTGCCATCCAGAATTTAACTCCCTATTTATTTACTGATAGTTACAGCCCAGCATTTCAGATGTTGGGGTCTTTGAGGTTACACCTCCCAAATGCGGGCCTCCTTACTATAGAGAAAGGCCTGCCCCTGGATCTTACAGCATGGAAGAGAACAACTGGAAGACTGTACTCTCCACAAGCAAGTCAGCTTCCCAGATGAAGACATTAAACTACTTATGCCCATTTTCTCAAACTCATCGCTCAGGTAGTCCCCACTCTTCCCTGGGAGGAGGAGTGGGGGCTACCTGAATCTTAAGTGCACATTTAAAAAATATTCTAGGTGGCAAATAGGAAATAAACATAATGCACTTTTGTCTAGTGAAGTACTGTTATCAAGTTCAAGCTCATATTGCTCGCCACACGACAGGCCAATAAATCAAAAAGTAAGAATAGTGACTTTATTCGCAAAGCCAGCAGACTGAGAAGATGACGGACTAGCATTCCACACAACCATCTTACCCGAGTTAGAATTCAGGATTCTTTTATACTAAAAGGGGAGGGGGTGTGGTTGGTTGTTGCAGACTTCTTGGTGCTGGCCAGACCCCAGAGGGGATGTGATAATCCTTTGTTCTTGCAGGTGTCCACGTTTGTCTGGTCACTATGTTCCTATAAATCTCCAACAAGACAAATTATTTTCTGCTCTGCAACTTTTTATCTCCATATGAATGAAGAAGTGTTATGGCTTTAAAGATCAAGCCTGGGAGGGAGAGCCTTGAGAAAGGGCTATAGGCAACATTCTTTTACAAATGTGCAGAGCCAGCATGACTAAGCATAGGCAACAGAGCACAAAGGTAAGAATAGATCCAATATGGAGTCAGGTTTGTTCTTCTCTGTTAGCGTATGATGGTTGTCTCAACAAAAAGCATTTGTGGGATTGAGTCACAAGCTGAACTAGCCACTTTTTTCATGTATCACCATTTACTTGAAAGAATGACTTACAAACCATTGTTATGGAGACTTGGATACCGGAAGACACTTTCTTGAAAACGAAAAAAGTAAGCCTATTGACAGTATTTGTTGCCAATGAAAAACTTTGAGATTTCTGAAAATTAAAATATTAGAAAAGTTGTGTCTGCCGCTCTGAGCTCAGATCCTTAATACTTACAGCCTTTTCTGATGATATCAGTGCTAAAGCAAATGAAAGTGATTTTTTTCTATATTGTTTAATGAAATATGTTAACATTTGGAAGATACGCATAACTCAGTGAACCAATAATTTCCAAATAACCAAATGCATGATGTTACAAAATTATGCACAGTTAAAAATTCCATTCAATGTGAAAAATAGGTCAATAGATTCTAATTTAACAGAGTATGAATGATTCATTGAAATGGTTTTAGGTTCCACAATGCAACTAACCTTTTATTGAATTTTGGTATAGTATCAAAGAAGAATATATAGAATTATCTGAAAAGATTATTAAAATACTTCTCCATTTTCCATACTTTCATATTGGCATGAGGCTAGATTTTCTTCATATGTTCCAACCACGACAACATATCACAACAGATTGAATGCAGAAACATATGAGCTACCTTCTATTAAGCCAGACATTAAACAGATTTGCAAAAGAGTATTTTATATCCAAACAAATGAACTTTCCTGGGTAAAGACAACAAAAATATTTTCAGATATGCAAGGGCTCAATAAATAGAATACTTGCTTCCCCTTCTTAAAAGAAATTACTTGAAGATTTACTTCTGCCATTCAAGGTATGAGTAATTATGACTAAGAATGGAGAAATTGGGTGATAAAAGGATGGTTTTGTGATTTATAAATTGTCTCCAAATTACTTGTACTATGGTTGGAAGAGGAGCCCGTACCTTAAAAAGAGGAAGGAATGTTGGACAGACAAAAACTAGGAGTCAACACATCACCATGTCAAAGTCCCTCTGTTTAGAATGTTTATATCTCCCTCTGTGCTCATCTTAATCCTATCTATATTTCAAGACAAAGCTCAGATCCCACATAGAATCATATAATCTTGGTACTGGAAAGGAGCAGGAGAGAGGAAAATAATTTATATTGAGATCTATTATTATGCACCTATCTGCATATTTAAAATTCATTCACATTTAATCCCTATAGAAAACCAGAAGAATAGGTTTTGTTATCCCCATTTTATAGACAAGGAAATCAAAGTTCAAAGAAGTTAAACCACTTGCCCATTGTCATCTTACTAGCTAGAGGTATGATGAGGACTCAAACCTTGATCTTTTTTACTTTGCAGTCCATGCCCTTTGTGGTTCACTATACTACCTTAAAGTTTGTTTAATATAAATAAGCCTGACCAATCTGTTGCTTAAATTCTCCTTAGACATCCTCATGAATGCTTAGCAGCCCAATTCCCTCCAGGGACAAAGAATTCCACACATTTTAGTGCAGCCCATTATATCTATTGACTGCATTAGTTTCTCTCAATATTAAGCTGACATAGTTCTTCTGAAACCCTTAACCATAAATCCTAATAATGCCCTTTGGGGTTATGCATAATGAACTAGTACTGAGAGACTGTGGGATATCTATTCTTTTCTTCTTAACAAGGGAATGGAACTTTACCTCAGCACTGAGGTAGATGTACCTTGAAACCAATGAAGCTGAAGCTTGAAGCTTCACTTGCCTGAGCCCCTGTGAGTGCTGGCAGCTGCTGGGAGTTGTGAAGTGCTCTAAATGGAGAGGGGAACATTGCAATTAGGAAGCAGGTCTGGCAAATTGGCTAAAGAGATCTCGGAAGAAAGGGACCTGAAACCCCAAAGCTCCAGTAATGGGTTATGATTTCTTTTCTCATACTTAAGAAATATCTACTTTTGTACCTAATTTTGCACTATAAAATTTGTATTATATTCCTTAAAGAGGGCTCCAAAATTGTATTCAGTCCCACAAATTCTGAACTGATTCAATCCATAGCAGTCCTGTTAAAATATATTTTCAATACTGTATTTATATCCTGGTACTTACATGAGAGAAATTAATTCTTATTTCATTTAACCCATTGTTATTTTGGGTCTTCATCACAGTAGCCAGACCAATATCATGATACAGGATGTTTAATTTTTATTCTGCCATGTGCATACATGACCACCACCCTATTACCTCCTCCAGAGTAAGCTGGTCCAGGGGGTGAGGTGTGACCCAGGCGAGGCTAGTAATTTCTTGCCCACGATTTTCAAACTGTGTCTGTTAAGAGAGACAGTCTCTTCATTTACCTGCATTTAAAGCTGTGTAGCATAGGATCACCTGGCATTTGTGTCTCTTTACAATTTTTCTCATTACTTCCATATGGAGGACACCAGTAGGCATTAAGAGAACATGAGGAAAAGAGGAGAAAGGATAAAAGCTATAGACGTCTGCCTTTTCAGTTGTTCCATGACCCTAGATGCATTTCTGCCCTTCTTGTAGTTTGGTTCATCAGTTATTCCTTGATCAAGAAATTATACCAATATCCTTCTAATAAATTCCTGGCTTTCTCCAAGGTAGTTAAATAGGATTTCTGTCTCTTGCAACCAAGAGGCCTGCCTTTTAAACTCATTATACACTCTCGTAAGGCATATATAAAGAAAGCCAGGGAATTCCAGTGTTAACAACTTGCCTATGACTGTATCTTCTGAGCTCCTAGGTCCATAGATCCAATTACCTAACTGACAGGATATCACAAAGTCACCTCAAACTCACTTTCACCTCTCCTTTCAAACCTCTGCCTCCAGGGTTCCCCATCACAGTAAATAACATCACTACTCACACTCAGGTGCTCAAGTCACAAAGTTGGATGAGGTCCATGCCTTATAAAACCTAATATGCCCTGGGCCCTGCTTACCTCTTTAGTTTAACCATATACTGTTCCTCCCTCCATTCTCTACCCTCCAGCCACACTTGTTTATCTAAAATTAATGAGGTAACATCTCCCCAGTGTTCCGCCACCTTCCCCATTTTGCTTAGAACTTTCCTATGCAAAACCTTACCTCCTATGCAAGGTACTTAAAATGAAGGGCTATGGAAGTCCCTGGCACCACAGGCTCCCTCCGCCTTCCTTAGGTCTCTCAGAAGTAAGAGCTTCCTAATCCTCACACATCTAGGAGTTTGAAACAAATGGTGTAAAAACAGAAAAAACTATAGAGGTCATAGTTTTGTAGTGACATGAGTCAAGGGCCAAACTGACTTAGTTTTACGTGGATTGACTTAGTTAGGGCCCAATCCCACTTAACAAATTAACAATTGGACCTCTGCTGCCACCCTGGTAAGAAAATTGATCCTGCATGTCCCTAGCTTTCTCATCCTGCTCTCTTCTTAATCAAAATCTCTCACAGAAGCATCTGATTAGTGCCTGTATTCATGCCTGTGCCATAGCTGCAAGGGACACTGACACAGTGAGGGACTGGCTTCTCCTTTGGGGAGGTAGGACTCATAATGGCAGAAAACCCCCACAAGGGAAGGATGATCATAAGATGCTGGGCGACCTCAAAGCATAAGTGTCCCCTCCTCATTGCTTAACCCAGTCAGCTCATGACATTCATCTGACCATGGAGATTGCTTTATGATAAGCATCTGAACCATTTCAGGCCAAGGAGACATGCGGGAGGTTTGTGGGGTTATTGTAAAAGAAGATCTCTCATTCTTAAGCTCTACTTGAAGCTAGCCCTCCCTCTTTCAGGACAGTGTGGTTTAGGGACATGAGACCTGGAGCTACTGCAGCAATTTTGTAACCACCAGAAAAGCTATGCCAAAGATAAAGCTAGCACAGTAGGAGTGGAGATATGGGAAGATAATGAGAAACTGAATTTCACTGATCCTGAAGCCTGAGCATTATACCTCTGGCTCTTACTATTAATTACATGAACCAATTTGTCATTTAAGCCAGCTTGAAGTTTTATTTGTCTAAAAAAACACACATCTGACAAAGGACTTGTATCCATAATATATAAACAACTCTCAAAACTCAGTAACAAAACAAACAAGCCAATTAAGAAAAAGGGCAAAAGATTTGAAGAGATACTTCACCAGAGAAGATATGTAGATGGTAAACAAGCACAAGAAAAGATGATCAACAACATTAGTTATTAGGAGTAAATTAAAACCACAATGAGAAACTACTACACATCTATTAGAATGGCTAAAATTAAAAATCTGACAGTACCAAGTGCTGACAAAGATATATAGCAACTGGAACCTTCACACATGCTGGTGGGAATAGAAAATGGAACAGTCACTTTGGGAAACAGTTTGACAGCTTCTTTCTTTCCTTTTTTTTTTTTTTTTTTTGCTTATTAAAGACTTTATATTTTAGAGCAGTTTTAGGTTCACAGCGACTTTTCAAGTTAAACATACAGTTACCATATGACTCATCAGTCCCACTCCTATGTAGTTAACCCAGAGAAATGAAAACTTATGTTCACACAAAAACTTGTACATAAATGTTCATGGTGGCTTTATTCATTGTCACAAAAAACTGGAAACAACCCAAATGTCCTTCAACTGGTGAAAGGATAATGAAACTATGATACATTCATGGAACGAAACACTACTCAGCAATAAAAAGGAACAGATTACTGACACATGCAACAACATGGATGGATCTCAAAGGTATCATGGTAACTGAAAGAAGTCACATGCAAAAGGCTACATATGTGTAATTCCACTTATATTACATCTGGAAAAAACAAAACTATAGGGACAGAAAACAGATAAGTGGTTGCCAGGGGCTAAGGTTGGGGTGAGGTAGGGGAGATTGACTACAAAAGGGATTAGTGAGGAGGGGGGAAAAAAATTATTCTATATCTTGATTGCGGTGGTGTTTACATAACTGCATACATTTGTCAAAACTCACAGAACTGTACTCACAAAAATAGTGAATTTTATTATAGGTAAAATTTTTTAAGTGAATAATTTTTTTTTAAGTTCTGCCTCTATAATGGCTCTCAATCTTTTGGATAAAACAGAGTTCTAATCCTCAGGAAACTTTTAGTGCAACTGGTAAATGAAGGTGCCTGGTCTAAGCAGTCTAATATTAAGATACACACACCTAAACTTATATCAAAGATAGAGAGACAAGCACAAATGCATGCAACTTCAAAAATTAATACATATAAATATTGAAATAAATATAACAAGATAAAGTTAGTACGAGAAAGCTCCCTGGAAAGGATAAGCAGAAGTTATAATGATAAAACCTTGCAAGGATCTGAAAACACTTGGGAATGTATGAATATTTATAAAAATGCAGATTTCATAATTTTTTTGCAACCCCCTACATGGTCTAGCATAATACTGTGCATATTGCTGGTGTTTGGTAAATAATTTTTGTTTAGTCTTGTTTTTACATAAGACTCATAAATAAGAATTGTTCAAAGGAGTGTAAAATCAAGGGGAGTGTCCAGAAGACGATCCTATGTACCAGCTCCAGAGCTGGCTCAGATCCCCAAAGCTTTTCCCCTTGTTATGAGCAAAGTTTAAGGTTGGCCACCTTGTAATACCTTGATTCAGAATAATTGAGGTCCAGCATGTTTTGCAGTCTGAGTAACTAGTATCAAACTTGTGCTCCCTGCTCTACACAAAGATGTAGGTTCTGATGGATATAAGAACACAAGCCCCCACCTGCCCATGTGGGCGTCCTTCCTGCAGCACCTCCCTCTGCTCGCCTTCCTCTCTCTTGCTTGACTGCATGTCTCAGTGTTCTGCAGAACCCCCCCTTGATGGTATCTTGTTTCCCAGATCTGCAAGGTCCTCCCAGCTGCAGATTGGTGATGTGACAATTAACCTTCAAAGTGACCTGATCTTAGGTCTGAGGCACATAGCAGCAACCACCTCCGGAAAGTCAGCACCTTGCGAGCCCACTAGGGCCACAAATCCGGTGCTGCTGTGATTTGCCAGAGTGGAAGAAAACTGTTTAATTAACCGTCTTTACTCACCCCACCAGGGCCCTAAAAGGCCTTGACTTCTCCCCATCAAAACAGTCCCTTTCCCAACAAGCTATAGGC
Source organism: Balaenoptera physalus (assembly GCF_965194825.1). Taxonomy (NCBI): domain Eukaryota; kingdom Metazoa; phylum Chordata; class Mammalia; order Artiodactyla; family Balaenopteridae; genus Balaenoptera; species Balaenoptera physalus. Next base: position 35,181,634 of record NC_138882.1, read on the forward strand.
TAGACAGTGTAAAGAATTAATTTTATTCAAATAGATCCTGTAATTCCCTCTCCTTTAGGACACCTCCTAGCTGAACACTTCCCCTGGACACTGAACTCTCAACTTTTTTTGTCAAGCTTTTCTTCATTCTCAACTCTAAAATCTTATTCATGAAAACATCTTACTCCTATTTCACTATTATTTTGGTTTGGGTTCTCTGTTATTGCAGGTTGGAACTTCATAAGTATATCTATCTCAAATTTTAATGCCACAGAATGCAGGAACTGGCTCTGATCTTATATAGTGGAACCTAGCAGCACATGATTTTAAAAGTAATGAACACATAACGTAGATGCGAAAACAAAGTCTAGTGAAAAATATTCACATCTTCCCCTCTAGCAAATGCCTTCCTGCATATAAGGCAAGAGAAGGGGATTCCGTGAGTCACCATGAAGTTTAGGGACTGAAAGTAACCCGTTCTCTTCCAAAAGGTTTTCTGGGTATACGTTTTTAAAATGCAATAAGGCAAAAGGTTTGCTTTCATCTCTTTTCCCCATTTCACGTGTTCAGAACTACAAGAGGCCCAAACAAATAATTCATAAGTAAGCCAGTTCACATGTACTTATATTTATTATACATTTTAGTTGTAAAATATTTTTCACATTCAATATAGACAGACTATAGACACTGTAACCTTACCCGCTGCCTCATACAGGCACAGCACACGCTCCCCTCCTTTCCTCATGGTGAGCAGGCGACGCCCAAGGCCTGCCTCCATTAACTCTTACTTTGCCCCAGTTCTCCCAATAGGGCTCAGATGCCCTGTAAGTTTCATCCTTCCGGTTGTGGTCAGACCTGGGAGAGCATTTCCCAAAGACAGGAAGTACCATAGAAACCTGGGGAAATGTCCCTACCCAACTCACAAAAGAGAAGTTTGGAAGAACCTACAGAGCAATTTGTGGGCCTTAAGTTTGTGCATCCTAAACAAAGGCGGCCACCCAGCGGATGTCTCCCCAGGCGCCTCAGTCACAAACCACAGAATGGCTCTTACACCAGGCGAGACCAAGACTAGTGGGAAGTGGGAATTTTCTAGCCAAAGCAACACCTGGATCAGCCAGATGCAGAAAGAACAAGCAAGCCATCCCTCAGTGGAGCTGGGAGGGGCTCCCCACAACAATGGGATGCATAAATTAACACCTCCACTTGGGAGCTATCAGTTCACACCAACATAACACATCAAGGCAGTAAGGCAAGCCAGAGAGCAGACGACATACGACATACGCCCTGTTTAAAATGATCAGGGGGACGTCCTTGGTGGTGCAGTGGTTAAGAATCTGCCTGCCAGCGCAGGGGACATGAGTTCGAGTCCTGGTCCGGGAAGATCCCACATGCTGCAGAGCAACTAAACTCATGTGCCACAACTACTGAGCCTGCGCTCTAGAGCCCGTGAGCCACAACTACTGAAGCCCACACGCCTAGAGCCTGTGCTGTGCAACAAGATAAGCCACCGCAATGAGAAACCTGTGCACTGCAACGAAGAGTAGCCCCTGCTCACCGCAACTAGAGAAAGCCCACACACAGCAACGAAGACCCAACGCAGCCAAAAATAATATAATTAAAAAAAAATAAAATAGAATTATGGGGACAGGAAAGGCTGCAAGCTGGGTTCTGTCATCAACGCCATAGTAACATTCTTGAGGCAAGGTACCAAGAACCTGTGGGCCTCCATTTCCAGGACAACAGAAATGTTCCAGGCAACACAGGTATAGGACCTAAGTGCTCTAGGTTTAAAACTGTTGGTTCCCTGTGCCTGTGAGAAGTAAGTTATTCTAACTTCACAGGACACTTTATTCACACTTCAGATAGGCTTTACATATATTCTCTCATGTGATCCTTAGGATAACACTGTGAAATGGCGATTTCTTTCCATTTTACAGAAGAGGAAACTAAGCTTTACAGAGATCGCAGCTTGTGGAGATGTAGTGGATTAAGCTCGGCAGCACGGTGGTGTCTCTGGCCCCATCTGGTGCTCTTCGCATTGCCTGGTAGTTTCCAACCTTTGCTTTGCAAGCCCTTCACAACGACTCCATGGAGAAGTCTGTGAGATTTTGTGGAGGCTCTTAAAGCAGGTCAGAAACTTTTTAAAGTACCACTCAGTAATGCCTGACTTTGGTACAGCCCTTTGCTTCCAAGTACATTTGATTCCCTCCGCAATCATCAGAAGGTTGCTAGGCCTCATTTTCCCCTGATGCTGCAATGATTAAGAAGGATAAATAATACATAGATAGGGCCCTGGGTGCCTTGAAAGCAAGCCTAGCTTCTGTAGGAACCCGAGCTTCGCGGGGCTGTGGTGAGAGAAGTGGGCAAAGCAGAAGGAAGTCTGTTACTGATACTTCGTGCCATCAGGTGATAACGCAACCGTTCATCTTCCTGTTGAAGAGTTTGAAGTGCTCTCACAGTTATGAATGAAATTCTCTCAGATTGGTTTTTTTAAAATTCCTTTAAAACACCTAGCTCTTAAATGAGTTATAGTAGCTTCCCGCCTCAGGGACTGCTCCGACACAATGTGCTGTGTGTTCCTTGTGTTTGTGGCTGCCTGTCATATGAGCCCCCTTCCTGTAATGGAGGAATTCCCTGCCATTTGAACTTAAGTAAAAAGCAGGGCCAGTGTCCCACTTTAGAAGGACCAGATACTTACTTTCCCAGCACCTGTTGCAGCTGGGGAGTAGGCATGGGATCTGAGCTTGGTCAGTTGGATATGAGCACCTGGGGTTTTGACTCAGGAAAGAGTAATGCAGAGAAAGAAGCAGAGAAAGAGAATTTATTCTAGCAAAAGCTAGAATATCTAGTTTCCATGCCAGGGATGGCATGCAATGTCCAGTGCTGGCAGCAAGAAAGGCTTCATCAGACTGGCTCCATGGTATGAGTTTGGCTATGGTTGTGGCTCCCTCCCTCCTCTTTATTTACATGCCCATTTTCAGAGCTTGAGTCTCCAGGAAATCCTATGAACTATCCAACTCCTTCTTCTGGCTTCCCAGGCCCAAACTTTGGAGATGTCTTTGAGTCTTCTTTGTAACCCTATATCCAATCCATCAGGAAATTCTGAAAGTGGCCTCTCTCCTCCACCAGTGCCCCCTGGCCTGAGCCACCATTATCCCTCACCGGTTCCTGCAACAGCCTCTTAACTGGCCTTCCTGCTTTCGCCTTTGTTCCCATACCGTCCTGTCTCCATATAGTAGTCGGTGATCTTTTAAAATCTTAAGTCAGACCCTGTTACTCCTCTGATCAAAACCATCCCACATTTCTGATCTTACTCAAAATAAGTGTCAAAGTACTTACTGAGGTCTCCATGATTGGCCCCTTGCTTGCTACCTTTCTAATCTTATCTCCCTTCTCTTCCTCACTTGCTCTGCTTTGGCCACACAAGCCTCCCTGCTTTACTTCAAACTGCTGCGCACACTCCTGATCCCAGACCTTAGCCTTGCCCTTCCCTCTGCATGGAGCACTCCTCCCCAAGATGCCAATGTGACTTGCTGCCTCACTCAGTCAGGTCTCTACTTAAATGTTATTTTATCAGATAGGCCACCTTGACCACCTTATTTAAGATAGCACGCCTTTCCTCTGCCAGATCCCCTCTATTTTTTTTTCTCACATCTGAATCATTCCTCTTTATTTTTCTTCTTTAGCACGTGAAATATATTTATGTGTTAGTTTATTGTTTATCTTCCCTACTACAATATAAATTCCTTGAAAATAGGGACTTTCTTTTCTGCTATATCCCCAAGGGCCTAAAAAAAAGTACCTAGCACATAGTGAGCACTCAAGAAATATACATTAAGTAGATGTGTTGACCAAATAAATTCCATTTCTGCTTTTACCAGCTACAGTTGGTTTCTGTTTCTTACAACATAAACTCCCAAGAACCTTATCTGATAGACATAGTGTAACGCCCAGTACTCTGGAGCATCAAATTGATCTTTCGTTTAGTGATCCTGGGCAAACTTACTTAACATCCAGGGACTCAGTTTCTTTATATGTTGCCCCTCTTTAACATAATTTTACAATTTCTTTAAAAAGTCAAATTTCAAAGCAACAATAGAATAGAGGTTTTTCCAAATTACTTCTTTTTTTTTTTAATAAATTTATTTATTTTATTTATTTATTTTTGACTGCATTGGGTCTTCATTGCTGAGCACGGATTTTCTCTAGTTGCGGCGAGCAGGGGCTACGCTTCATTGCGGTGTGCAAGCCTCTCATTGCAGTGACTCCTCTTGTCGCAGAGCACAGGCTCTAGGTGCGCGGGCTTTAGAGTCGTGGCACTTGGACTCTAGAGCACAGGCTCAGTAATTGTGGCGCACGGACTTTGTTGCTCTGCGGCATGTGGGATCTTCCCGGACGAGGGCTTGAACCCGTGTCCCCTGCATTGGAAGGCAGATTCTTAACCACTGTGCCACCAGTGGAGCCCCCAAATTACTTCATTCTTTAACTTTTACAATTAGCTAAATATCTTCTTAGAAACGAGTCACTTCTCCTCAAGGTTTTCTTATTCTAATTCTATTTATTTATTTATTTATTTATTTATTTATTTATTTATTTATTTGGCTGTGTTGGGTCTTAGTTGCAGTGTGCAGGATCTTCACCGCAGCGTGCGGGATCTTTCTTTTAGTTGCAGCATGCGGGCTCTTAGTTGCGACATGCAGGATCTAGTTCCCTGACCAGGGATCGAACCTGGACCCCCTGCACTGGGAGCGTGGACTCTTAACCACTGGAACTCCAGAGAAGTCCCTCAGCTAATTCTTATATATTGCCAATGTCACTTGTCACTATTGCCACCCGTATCACCATCACAATCATCATTAAATAAAAGTAACAATCTAAAATATAGTATAGGATTTGGGATAAATAAACGCTAAGGAAGTTCAGAGCAAGGGAAAGTTCATCATGAATGGGGTTGAGAAATGGGTAGGACTGGAGCTAGGCTTGAATGAAAGATAGAATTAAGGTGATCAGAGGGGAAAGGTGGTCTACAGGCACTTTATACACATGAAACGAGCACTGCAGGTATATGATGAGGGGGTGGAAGAATCAGAATCAAGCAAGGTTTCATAGGGATACCCACAAGCTATACACTAGCTTCTCTTGATTTCTAGGAAAAGATTTAGATCTCATAGCTTAAAGCTGTGTCTCAGGCCTTTCTCTAAATTGTACCCATATCTACATCCTCAACCAATCTTGCTTCCTCCATCTTCTTACAATCAAAGACTGTACAAACATTTTTTTAAAGTTCGTTTGCATCATTCATTGACTTCTATAAAATGGCAGTCCTTTTCCTCTTGAACTGCTACCAAACCAAGTTTTTCCCTTCCTATACTTATTATATATTTTAATGTATATACTGGACTTTCCAATTACTCCTGTAAATTTTTATCTTTTAGCCCAACATTAGAGCTTATTACTTAGTATTTGGAATTCTAACTCTCTAGGTCAGTATAGTACAGTTTATGTCACCTGATAGTTTCATATAAGTATGTCTTGTAGGTCTTTATCCAAGTTGTTGAGGAAAATATTGTATGAAGTAAGGCCTGGGCCCTCAGAGATCTCTCACCAAGTTGAAATTGATCTCATCAGTATTTGGGTTTAACTTTTCAATCAACAATAAATAAATTCACCCAACTATTTTTGCAGGGAAGAGATTGAGGTTTGATTAGTAAACAGAGCAACAGACTGAGATTTCTATGAACATGATTCTGACACAAATTTGCCACTGACTTTGTCAAGTTAACTAACTTCTTTTGACTCATTTGGAAAATGAGAGGGCTACACTAAACTCATTACCTGTTCCAAAATTCAGGGATTTTATCATCTAGTCCATATTTCCCCATGAAAAGAGACAATATTGTACTATCTCTTTAAGTATCCATTTTCTCTCTCAAAGACGGAGCAATAATATTTCTCTTTGGCCTAATTAATGGCATTTCAGCAAAAGTGAGTCTCACAATATTCCCAAGGATAGTCTAATTTCAATTCATTCTAAAAAACTTTGTTGAGTGCATGCATACTGTGCCAGGCATTGTACTAAGGGGCTTCTAAAAGAAATCACCAACAGTAAAAAACAAAGTTAATTACCAAATAAACCCTGCATTCCCAAATTGCCTCCTGCTCATTGATTTTGGATCTGTGCAGAACGATGGAAGTGTGTCTCAGACTCCTTTCCATTGACACTAGCCATTGTAGTTTCCACAGCATCAATCTTTACTCATTTCATTAAAAGAACTGTATCTTTTTTTTTTTTTTTTTTTAATTTATTTTTGGCTTTGTTGGGTCCTCGTTGGTGTGCACAGGCTTTCTCTAGTTGTGGCGAGCGGGGACTACTCTTCTTGGGGTGCTTGGGCTTCTCACTGTGGTGGCTTCTCTTGTTGTGGAGCACGGGCTCTAGGCGCGTGGGCTCAGTAGTTGTGGCTCGTGGGCTCTAGACCACAGGCTCTGTAGTTGTGGCGCACGGGCTTAGTTGCTCCGCGGCATGTGGGATCTTCCCGGACCAGGGCTCGAACCCCTGTCCCCTGCATTGGCAGGCGAGTTCTTAACCACTGTGCCACCCAGGAAGTCCAAAAGAACTGTATCTTGTCCTTGAATTCTCTGAGATATTCTCTCATTCCCTCAGCGGCCTTATGCAGTTAATCATTTCCTTCATTCTATTTTTCCAGTGTTCCTTCTGGGACCTTTAGGGAAATGTGAATTATATCAGTTAGGATTTGATTAGGGATGAAGACCACTAGGAGTGACATAGAATAAAGGATTTATTATGGGGATTGGGTCTTTCACAATCCTGGGAGCCAGGTAAGCAGTCTACGTAAATCTGTTGCTCCTGTATCCAGTGCTGGGCCTGAAGTCAGCAAGGCCAGCAGTTGGAAAGGGGAGATAGACTGGATGTGGGAGACACAAAGTACCAAATGCAACCTGTGAGGACAAAATAGAACTGTGTGTGGGTCTTTCTCACTCCTACTCTAAAAGCTGGTTTTCCTTAGCATACAGGAAAATTTCCTGTACATGCACATGGCCCAGAATTTGGAGAGAATGAAGGAGGATATCCAGTGGGAGATGTAGCTTGCACCAAACCAACAAAATAAGCCAGTAGATAATTGATGATGCGTGAACTGCATAACTGCTTAAACCCTACACTGACCTTCAGAGCACAAAATTGGCTATTACTTCACTTCTACTTTCAAAATCTCATGCAAACTTCTCTTGTGGACAATTCTAACCAAGAACCTTGCAGAGAAGGAAGGAAATTATGGGAAATGTAGTTCTAGCTTAGCTACTGTTGACACAGTACAAAGCCATCATAAGAATCAAAACACAGTTGGACAGCTCTTACAAACTTTTTCTCTTTTATTGTTCAGAATCTTTTGAAGTATTCATTCCCAAATTCCCTGCTGCTGTACTTGTTTCTGTTATCATGCTAGGGGGAAAAAAATGAAACCTACAGAAAAAAAGACTTCAAAAATTTTTACAGAGGAAATTCTAAAACTTATTTTAAAACATAAAATAAAACTAAATAAAAAAAATACTCTATGTTCATAGATGGGAAGCCTCAATATTAAAGTTAATAAGAAAGTAAGTTAGGGGCAGTGGTCCCCAACCGTTTTGGCACCAGGGGCCGGTTTTGTGGAAGACAATTTTTCCACGTACGGGGGTTGAGGGGGGATGGTTCAGGCAGTAATGCGAGCGATGGGGACCGCTGCGGAGCGGCAGATGAAGCTTCGCCTGCTCGTCCGCCACTCACCTCCTGCTGTGCGGCTCGGTTCCTAACAGGCCACGGACCAGTACCGGTCCGCGGCCCAGGGGTTGGGGACCCCTGGTTAGGAGATTTCCCTAGCGGACCAGAGGTTAAGACTCTGCGTTCCCAATGCAGGGGGCGCGGGTTTTATCTCTGGTGGGGGAACTAAGATCCCACATGCTGCCCGTCTCAGCCAAAAAAAAAAAAAGGAAGTAAGTTAGGACCACATTAATCTAAAAAGTTGATAAGATTCCAGACAAGGGCTTTCCTGGTGGTGCTGTGGTTAAGAATCTGCCTGCCAGTGCAGGGGACACGGGTTCGAGCCCTGGTCCGGGAAGATCCCACATGCCGCAGAGCAACTAAGCCCGTGCACCCCAACTACTGAGCCTGCGCTCTAGAGCTCGTGAGCCACAACTACAGAGCCCGTGAGCCACAACTTCTGAGCCCATGCACCTAGAGCCAGTGCTCCACAACAAGAGAAGCCACCGCGGTGAGAAGCCTGCGCACCACAACGCTGCTCACCGTGCGCAGCAAGGAAGACCCAATGCAGCCATAAATAAATAAATAAATAAATAAAATTTATTAAAAAAAAAAAGATTCCAGACAAAATCCCAAAAGACTTGTTTTGTAGAACTTATGCTTCACATAAAAGATTAAAAGGTCAAGAATAGCCAGGAGTATCAAAACCTATAGGTGGCTGCCAGAGGTGGGGGTTTGGGGGAAGTGGGAAAAATGGGTGGAGGGGGTCAAAGGGTGTAAACTTCCAGTTATAAAATAAATGTCATGGGGATGTTAAAAAAAAGACCTATAATAAGGACATGATATTGAACACCATGGTGATAGTATAGGGATTGTCAAGGCTGCCAGTGAAGCAGAATAAAGAGGTAGGTGCATATACATAAAATGTGATCAATGTGACACCACAAATTGTGTAGCAAAAAATTAATTATTGAAAAATTAATATTAGAATAATCAATAATCCACAACTGAAAAAAGTATAATAGATCCCTGTTTTATATCATGTACAGAAAGAAAAATCCAGGTAGATCAAGACCTAAATGCAAAAAGCAAAATTTTAACATTTTTAGAAGAGAATTGGAGAATTCTCCAATTCTCACTGGAGAACTTTTTTATACTTTGGATGGAAACCTTACGGAAAAAACCCAATAATTTTGAAAGTATTATAATGTAAAAATTCTGTACAACAAGACACCATAAAGCAAAAAGCAAGCCAAAGGCTAAGGGAATATAATTGCAATAAATGTAATTGACATGGGTTAACATTTAGAATATGTAAAGAACCCCTACAACACAATAAGAAAATGAAAAACAGCTTAACAGAAAAATGAGCAAAAGATATGAGCAAGCAATTTGCAAAAGAGAAAATGTAACAGGCAAGAGCCAAATCTGACTACATGTTGGATCTGTTTCTTTAACTTTTGCTTCCCGTTACTTCTGTTCATTAAAAGGGTACTGTCTCTACATAATGGCCTGCCTCGAGGAACCCTGCCCCTATGCCTGAATGTTAAACCAAAGTGCCTTTGTTCAGGGAAACATCTGGACCCTGTCCACCTGGGGATGGCTGCAAGAAAGAATAATTAACACATCCCCTCCACGAGGCTGACCATTCCAGGGGATATTTGCCACTAGTCTGCCATCTTCTCAGTCTGCTGGTTTTCTGAATAAACTCGTATTCCTTGCCTCAACACCTTTTCTCTGATTCATTGGCCTGTCATGTGGCAAGCAGAGCGAGTTTGGACTTGGTAACAAAAACACAAGAAAAGAAACTCAATCTCTCTACTATGAGAAATGCACATTAAAATAACAGATCACTCATATTCATCAGATTAAAAAAAAAGCCATTTTAAAGTGTACAAAAACAACTAGTGGTGAGGATGTGAAGAACTAGGACCTTACACACTGCTAACATCTCTATTCCTAGGTATAAACAATCTACTCTAGAAAACCCTTTGTGTATGTACAATGAGAAATGTATAAGAATATTCATTGCAACATTGATGTAACATTGAAAATTGCTAATGATATAAATGTCCATTAATAGGTCACCAAATAAATATAAATTGAGGTATATTCATTCAATAAAAAATATTCAATAGTTAAAATTAATGTATTAGAGTTACATATACCAACATGAATAATATATAAAAAATAATCTGGAATAGAAAAACAATTTGCAGAATTATATATTTATAGTGTGACACCATTTAAATGAAGTTTAGACATAGGCAATAGTAAATGTATAAAGGCCTGCAGGAAAACGATATATACTAACATAACGGACACCCCTGGGGAGAAAGAGAAAGGGATTATATCATAAAGAGTACAAAGTGGGTTCAACTATATACATTAATGTTTAATTTCTTTTTAAAAAAATCTGAAGCAAACATGGCCAAATGTTAAGATTTGAGAACCTGGGTGATGGATACCTTGCTTTTAAATTAGTCACTATATTTCCTGTTTGCCTGAAATAGTTTGTAATTTAAGTGGAAGAAAAGAAGACAAGAAGTTTGTAATTTAAGTAGAAGGAAAGAAGACGAGCAATTCCAGTAGGGGCCCCCCATCTCCTACTCAATGCCACAATTTTGCTGCTGTGCCTTCTTCACAGTAGATCACCATGGTAGAATGAAAAGGGAAAAGTCCTGGTTTTCATAGATTTGAGTTCTGGTCCTAACTTGGTTCCTTTTGAGTTGCGTGAATTAACTCAAGCCACACAATTCATAAAGTACAGAGCTAGGATTATTTGAATTAGTATTGAGTTGGTTTCCTTTCTGTAAAATAGAAAAAAAGTAAACCCAGTTTTCAAAGTGGTTGTGAAGATTACCTGAAACAGCTTATCTAAGATAACTCACAGAGTGCCTGTCTTATAGACATATGATAAACAAATGCAGAGTGAATGAGTGATTTCCTTCACCTATTTCTGACTTCCTGCCCTTCTACTCCCACTCTTAGTGCCCTATCCTCAGCCTGATTTGCTGAAAGGCATGAATTTTCTTGGTTTTCCCATAAACCTTCAAATTTTTCCTGTCACTCCTAAAAGGTAAGGGCAGTTTCTTTTTCACATTCTGTAGATGAGGAAACTAAAGCCCATAAAAATGAAGGAATTAGACAAATATGATATTTAGGAGAGTAGCTGGCACTGAATCTCCTGATTCTTGGCCTGCTGTTCCAAACATTCTGCCATAATATTAACAAAACAAAAACAAAAGTAAAAAAACAAAGCAAAATCAAAAACCTTAGGACTTCCTAAAAGATGACAAAGAGTAACTGTGCCCAGACCCTAAACTTCCCATACTCTTTTTTTTTTTTAATTATTTATTTATTTATTTTTGGCTGCGTTGGGTCGTCATTGCTGCACGTAACTTTCTTTAGTTGCGGCGAACAGGGGCTACTCTTTGTTGTGGTGCGTGGGCTTCTCATTGCGGTAGCTTTTCTTGTTGCAGAGCGCAGGCTGTAGGCACGCGGGCTCAGTAGTTGTGGCTCGTGGGCTCTAGAGCACAGGCTCAGTAGTTGTGGTGCATGGGCTTAGTTGCTCCAAGAAATGTGGGATCTTCCTGGACCAGGGCTCGAACCCATGTCCCCTGCACTTGCAGGCAGATTCTTAAGCACTGTGCCACCAGTGCTTAAGAAGTCCCCCATACTCTTTAAGTTTCAAAAACAAATCATTGAAACAGTGAAATTTCAATATCAACAATAAGACTCAAAAAATTAAACTCAAGGCAGAAGTACACACAGAAGTTAATACCGGGCCTATAAAAATAGTAATACCACGTTAGCTCACAGTTAACCCAACCATTGAAATGGCTGAGCCATAAGAAACACAAAAATATGTTAGAGAGGAGCTGAAAATTAATTCCTGAAGAAGATGCAACGGAATATCCAGTCTAGAGAATTCTCATATGTATGTACCAAGCAACACCTGGTCAGCTTTTCACATTACCAAGTGAGATAATTGTGTAAAACAGTGAAAAGCAAAATGGACTCAACAGGAAAAAGTCAAATCAGTGAAATGAAAAATAATTTAGAGAAATATATTAGGAAATAAAAAGTATAAGTAGATTTTAAAATAAAATGAAAGAGGAAGGTAAAACCAAATTTTGAATAATAGAAGTCTCAAAGAATACAGAAAAACCATCACAGGTGTGATCAATAAATGTATAAAAGAATATTTTTTCACCCAAAAAAAGACCCGAGATTGGACACAAAAAAGTTCAGAGGAAATCAAAATTAACTAGCAGAGACCAAGACCGTGGCTTTGGAAAAAGAAATTAAAAAATGAAATAGGGCTTCCCTATTAAGAATCCACCTGCCCCACTGGGTACCAAGTTTAGTTAGTCTGGAGGCTCTGGGCAGGTCGAGCCTGGTCATAAAAAGGGGTGGGGAGAGGACTGGAGGCCTGAAGTCATGCTTCCTTAGCCCGAGGAAGCATAGGCTCAGATCCCAGATGCGCTGTTTAGACAAGGCCTCCAACAACCAGAGTGCAGTGAACTGAAGTGAGGCCAGATTTTGTGTGTGTGTGTGTGTGTGTGTGTGTGTGTGTGTGTGTGTGTGTGTGGTGGTCGTAGCCTTAAAGGTGATATGGATTCCTGTTCTAGAGTCTAGAAGGTCTTGGATTCCTGGCACCTGTGAGTTGTTCCAAGTTTAACAGTGCAATTTAGGTAGAGCTTAGGGCCAAGCCTAGAGTAGAAGCTTTCTTACCTGACAGCACTGGGAGCTGGGTCCTTAGGTCACTGGTCAATTGAGAAATGACGTTAAAGAGCAAAATCGTTGTCACTTAAAAATTACACATTTGTATCCAATTTTTTAATTTAGAAGCTTCTTTTTTTAATCATTGTGGTAAGAACACTTAACATGAGGTCGACCCTCTTAAATTAAAAAAAAAGGAATCCACCTGCCAACGCAGGGGACAAGGGTTCAAGCCCTGGTCCGGGAAGATCCCACATGCTGCAGAGCAACTAAGTCGATAAACCACAACTACTGAGCCCATGTGCCTAGAGCCCGTGCTCCGCAACAAGAGAAGCCATCGCAATGAGAAGCTCATGTGCCACAATGAAGAGTAGCCCCTGTTCCCCACAACTAGAGAAAGCCCGCGCACAGCAACGAAGACACAATACAGTGAAAAATAAATAAATAAATAAATAAAATTTATCAAAAAAAAAAAAAAAAAGAAAAGAAATAATTCTAAGCCTTCCAACCTGAAAAGAAAAGCAGGCTATATGCAAATTAAAGCAGCGTTATATTTTGCCATTAAAACAAAACTGAAGGAATCAGAGGGGAAAAAAGACATTTATTTCAAATATAAGTTTCATTTGTAAATAAATGGACAAGGAAAGCAATATTAGTTTGGAAAAGTGCTGATAAAATCTAGGAAGCCTTTTGTATTTGTTGTCTTTAAAAGCACCAAAAGCTTTGAAAGCTACTGTTTGAAGAAAAGTGATTTTGAGGAAAAGTGATGTATTACGTGTCAAATTGGCTAGGCTATAACCCTGTTATTCAATCAAACACTAAACATTCAATATAACCCTGTTATTCAATCAAACACTAAAAAGGTATTGCTATGAAGGTATTTTGTAGATGTGACTAACATTTATAATCAGTTAACTTTAAGTAAAGGAGGTTATTCTAAATAATCTGGGTAGGTCTGATTCAATCAGTTGAAAGCTCGTAAGAGCAGAACTCAGAAGAAATTCCACTCGTGGACTGAACCTTCACTTAGCTCAGCAAGGAATTTCAGCCTGGCCTTCCTGATGGCCTACCCTATGGATTTCAGACTTTTCAAGCCAGTCCCCACAATTGCAAAAGCCAATCCCTTGCAATGAATCTATTAATATCTATCTCCTACTGGTTCTCTTTCTCTGGTGGAAGCTTGACTGACACAGTGATATTAACTATGGTTGTTGGTAAGTATCTTCATTGATATAACATTAGGAAGAAATATCAAAGAGAGGTTGATTTTAGGAATTATAAAACCTCATAGTAAATTAATAAAGAATGAGAAACTATGAGGAAATTATAAGACAAAGAAGCTAAATGTACTAAACTGCTCATCTTATAATTTGGTAGCCAAATTCTTATTTTTATTAGACGGTTATAAGTAAGTAAATATAGAGTTAAGGATGTTTCTGGACATAAGATATTCACCAGTAGAATTAAAAATAGGGTGCTTGAGCTAGCCAGCCTCCAAGATAGCTCCCAATATCCCTGCCTCCTGGTATTTACATTCTTGTGTTGTTCTTTCCCACACTGCACTAGTGTTGGTCTGTATGACCAATAGAATGTAGCAAAAGTGATAGTATGTCATTGGGGAAATTAGGTTATAAAAGATATTGTGGCTTCTACCTTGATTCCTCCCTCTCTCTGGATCATTTGCTCTGGGGAAAGCCAGCTGCCATGTCACAAACAGTCCTGTGAAAAAAAGTCCATGTGGTAAGGAACAAGGCCTCCAACTACCAAGCCATCAAGGTCTTTTTTTTTTTTTTTTTGGCTGCATTGGGTCTTCATTACCGCACACGGGCTTTCTCCAGTTGCAACCAGCAGGGGCTACTCTTCATTGTGGTGCGTGGGCTTCTCATTGCAGTGGCTTCTCTTGCTGCAGAGCACAGGCTCTAGGCGCACGGGCTTCAGTAATTGTGGCACGAGGGCTCAGTAGTTGTGGTTCGCGGGCTGTAGAGCGCAGGCTCAGTAGTTGTGACTTATGGGCTTAGTTGCTCCATGGCATGTGGGATTTCGTGGACCAGATCTCAAACCCGTGTCCCCTGCATTGACAGGTGGATTCTTAACCACTGCGCCACCAGGGAAGCCCCACCAAGGCCTTTTGACAACAGCCACTGAGTGAACTTAGAAGCAAACTTGCAGCTTCTGCCCCTCCCCGCATCAAGCCTTCAAAAGACTGAAGCAACAGTAGACTGCAGCCTCCTGACACACCCTATGTGAGAAATACCCAGCTAGACCACTTCCAGATTCCTGACTTTTAGAAATTGGGTGTGATAATAAATGTTTGTTATTCAAGCTGCTAAATTTATCTTACAAATTGATTTAAAAGACAAAAGGAAACAAACTAAAACCTATAGAAAAGGCAGAACTGAAGAAACAAGAATAAAAGTTAGGAGACATAAAATAGAAAAAAAAAATAGAAAGTAAGATAAGCCAAGCATAACAATTAAAATTATTCTAAACAGTCGAAATCCTGCATTAGAAGGTAAAACAGCATAAATTGTTCAGAAATTAATTAAATAATATGTTATTACTATGGATACTTAATAGCCAAAAGGTCTAGGAAGGCTAAATATCAGAGAATGGGCAAAGATAAACTAAACTAAAATGGGCAAAGATAAAAAAAGGAAAGCAATGGTAGCAATATTCATATCAGATAGAGTAGAACTTAGGGCAAAAAAAGCACTTAAGGCCAGTGGAGTTATTGCATATGAGAAAAGGTAGTCAATAATGAAAATATAATAATAAGGAATTGATATGGATCAACATGGCATCTAAATATATAATGCAGAGTGATAGACTTGTAATGAGAGAATAATAAAAACACAATTATAGTGGGAGATTTTAATACTTAAATAGCAATAACAGATTAAGCAGATAATATATAAAGGCATGGAGGATCTAAAATATTCATAATGAATATTATTTCAGATTTTATATTCTACAATAATGGCTACACATGTTCATGTATAAAAATTGAGCATCCTGGGTCATGGAGAAAGTTTTCATTAAAGGCAATAAAGGAAAAGATTTTATGGGCTATATTTTCTGTCCACAATTGAACAGTAGCAGCATATGTGTTTTCTTATAAATAGCCCCCAATCACCTGTAAATCAAACAAGTATCCAAGGCTATAAAATTGTATGGCAAATATTAGTGATTTTTATTAGTTAGCTATTTTTTTTAAAAATAAGGAAAATGCCAACCTATCTAAATCTTTGTGATAAGTCAAAGCAGTCAAAGCAGTATTTGAAGGAAAATGTAGACTTTTAAATATTTTATTGTTTCTTGAGAGAGAAAAAAAAGATTGTATAAAAAGCAACAACAAACTCCCCAAAAGTAAATAGAAGCATGGGAATAATTAAAACCAAAATAAAATTAATTAGAAAATAAAAACAATGTCATTATGTAAACATCATGAAATAGACAAGCCTCTGACAAATCTAATCAAGGAGAGAGAACATAAACATAAAATATTAGGAACAAGGAGGTAATATACAAACATGCCAAATTTTTCCCTGTCCTAAAGAAGAAACCCTTTCTTTTACTGTAGTTCTCTTTCTCTCTTCTTTTGAAAGACCCTCTCAAAATCAAACAATTTTTTGGAAATAGTGTATGCTTTCTGATTACAAAAGTAATACAAGACATATTTCTGGTAGTTTAACAGACTAGGCACTAGAGGACTAAACCACCTGTTAAAATCAACTAAAGTTACTACATTTTTTAAAGTCTCAAATGTAATTTAAATTTCAAATTTCTTGTAATTTAAAACTTTTATACTTACTGAGGGAGATCTTTAGACTTTGTCATCTATTTTTATCACATATTACTCTTGGGCATACATAAACAGTAAAATATAAGTGAAAGAAGTCGCTTAAGTTATGCCTAAAATTTTCCATTTAATCTTACTTTTCTACACAATCAATGCTCTGTGACATCAAGAACCTTGGTGATATATTATTTCATAAAATAATTCTTAAAAGAATGAAAAACCATTGATGCTGGGCTCTTAAGCCTGACGTTGCAATTATGCAGTACTAACTTACTTTTGACTTACGTTTCAGGAATGTTGCTAAATATGTGTGGTTCACTATGAGGACAGCTTCTCTCCACAGACATTTGATCCCTAGGGGTTAAAATATGCTCCACTATCAGCCTCAAAATTTTCTTCTAAGTCACGGGTGTTCATCCTGCAAGTTTTGATGCTTCACTTTTGATATTCATACATGCATAAAAAATGTGTTTATCTATGTTATGCCTGACCCTGGCTGACCATGATTGTAGGATGCCATTAATTTAAGATGCATACTAATTTCAGAGATTTTAAAATGTTAAAGAATGTGTATTTTGAATAATGAAATATGATAAAGTGGGATGAAGTGAAATACGGAAATATCTAGCGAAAGTGGAAGAGCTTAAGATTCAATTTATATAGCGTTGCATGGCATGCAAGTTAGAAGTCAAAGCCCAGGAGCATCTAAAATAGGGAAACTCCTTTTAGGAGATACTTCTCCTAACCACCACCTCCACCCAGTAAAGCTGAGTCCTCAAAGTGTTACACTCTCAGTGTCAGGCAAATTACGAATCATCCATTTCCCTACCACAACTATCATCACCAAGAGACTACAACAAAAATTGCTCATCTCAGAAGTTTGTGCAAGTTGGGAAGAAGAGGAGCTTATATCCCCTAAGAATCTGTAACCACAAGCCAACTTTAGTGCAAGTTTGCAGCCCAAACACCTACAACCTGGACAGTTAAAAAACCTAAAGCCAAGTAATAGGTTTAAAGTAGTCCTAGTACAATGATGCCCTCAGGTGCCCAAAAGAAGCAAAAGCAAATCCCTCTGAAGGAACTCATCCTCCTCTCAGGTTTTAAAAACTTCCCAAAGAAAATGTTTTTTTAAAAAATCACTTCATAGTAAAACAACAATAACAAAACAAAACAAAAAACAAATCACAGGGCTTCCCTGGTGGCGCAGTGGTTGAGAATCTGCCTGCCAATGCAGGGGACACGGGTTCGAGCCCTGGTCTGGGAAGATCCCACATGCCGCGGAGCAACTGGGCCCGTGTGCCACAATTACTGAGCCTGCGCGTCTGGAGCCTGTGCTCCGCAAGAAGAGAGGCCGTGATAGTGAGAGGCCCGCGCACCGCAATGAAGAGTGGCCTCCGCTTGCCACAACTAGAGAAAGCCCTCGCACGGAAACGAAGACCCAACACAGCCATAAGTAAATTAAAAAATTTTAAAAAACAAAAAAACAAAAAAACCCCCAAAAAAACCACAACTTTCTTTCCTTTAAAAAAAAAAAAAAACACAAAACCATCAGGAAACAAAGTACCATGAGCAAGAGCCAGCAGAAATGACAGAAAAATCAGAACTGCAAAGACATCAGATGTTGGAATTACCAGACACCAAATAGGAAAATTAAAAAGTATATTTATAAATTTCTAGAAATAAAAGAGAAAGTTGAAAAAAGTTAAAAGCCAACATATATGAAAAGAAACCAAAAATAACTAAAAAAATAATAATAATATGTAAATTAAAAAATTTCTGGATGGGTTTAAATTTTCTGGATGTATCTTTAGACACAGCCAAAAATAGTAGACTAGAAGATAGTTCTGAAAAAATTATACAGAACAAAGAGAAAAAGATGATAAATATGAAAAAGATAATGGAGGATATAGTGTAAGGATCTAACAAATGACTATTCAAATCTCCAGAAGGAGGAAAGAGAGAAAATGGGGCAGAAGAAATAATTGAAGAAATAATGGCTAACAATGTTTTAGAACTAAAGAAAGAAAACAATTCATAGATCCAAGAAATCCAGGGAATGCCAAGTAGAGCAAATAAAAAGAAAGTTATACCCAGACCTACAACAGGGAAACTACAGAATGAAAAACAAACAAACAAAAGTTACTTGAGGCAGCCATTAAATAAGAGAGATTACTCTCACATGTATCATAATTAGAATGACATATGACTTATCAACAGCAACAATGGAAGCTAGTGAAGCTAGAAGACAGTGAAATAATATTTTTTAAATGTTTAATGTGCTGAAAGGGATAACTGTCAACCTGAAATTCAATGACCAGTGAAAATATCTTTTAAAAATGAAGGCTAAATAAAGACATTTTTCAAACAAAAACAGAAAGTTTGCCACCAAATATCTTCATTAAAGGAAATTCTAGAATGTGTACTTTAGGCAGAAAGTGATCACAGATGGATGGTGTAAGATGAAAGAATATATTAATAATAAAGAACAAAATAGTAAATACATAGATAAATTCAAACACTGGCCACATAAAACTATAATAATAACAATGCCTTATGAAATTTTAAAAAATGAGATTAAAATTAAAATACATGACAATATTAGCATGTAAATACAGAAGGAAATGGTTGGAGTGGGAATATTCTAAGTTCTTTTTTTTTTTTAAACTTGGCCTTGTTTTTTGGGGGGGGGTTGGCTGCATTGGGTCTTCATTGTTGGTGTGGGCTTTCTCTAGTTTCAACAAGCAGGGGCTACTCTTCATTACAGTGTGCAGGCTTCTCATTGCAGTGGCTTCTCTTGTTGTGGAGCACGGGCTCTAGGTGCACGGGATTCAGTAGTTGTGGCATGCAGGCTCAGTAGTTGTGGCTCACAGGCTCCAGTAGTTGTGCCACATGGGCTTAGTAGTTGTGGCTCCCAGGCTCTAGAGTGCAGGCTCAATTGTTGTGGCACATGGGCTTAGTTGCTCCGTGGCATGTGGGATCTTCCCAGACCAGGGTTCAAACCCATGTCCCCTGCATTGGCAGGCGGATTCTTAACCACTGCACCACCAGGGAAGCCCCTCTAAGTTCTTTTGTACTGCGCAGAGGAGGTTAAAGATTCTGATTCACTATAAATTTTCCATTTATCTCTTCATATTACCTTCCTTTAAATTCTTGAGTATATTTAAAATAACTTTAAAATTCTGTGCTACTAATTCCATCATCCCTGTTATTTCTGATTCTGTTTCTATTAATCAGCTTCTCCTGGTATGGGTCACATTTTCCTTCTTCTTTGCATACTATTTTTTAATTGAATGCTGGACATAGTGAATGTTTCAATGTTGAGCAATGGATTTTGTTGCCTTCTTTTAAAGAGTGCTGAATTTTCTTTTAGCTGACAGTCAAATTTCTGGATCCTTTCAAGATTTGTTTTCAAGCCTCATTAGAGTGGGTCTACAGTAACCACTACTTTAGGACTAGTTTATTCCTACTAGTAAGGCTTGATCTTTCTGGAGTCTCTACTAAATGCCCCAGGTATTTAAAAAGTTCTTTCCTGTCTGGCTGGTTAAAATTCAAATGTCTCTCAACTTCATGTATTCTCTGGAATTTTTCACCTTATTGCCCCTCATTAGTTCTTTGCCCAGCCTCAAGGAGTTTTTTTGTTTTTATTTTTTAATTTTTTTTTGGCTGCATTGGGTCTTCGTTGCTGCGTGCAGGCTTTCTCTAGTTGTGGCGAGCAGGGTCTACTCTTCGTTGCGGTGTGTGGGCTTCTCACTGTGGTGTCTTCTCTTGTTGCGGAGCACGGGCTCTAGGTGCGCGGGCTTCAGTAGTTGTGGCATGTGGGCTCAGTAGTTGTAGCTCATGGGCTCTAGAGCGCAGTCTCAGTAGTTGTGGCGCATGGGCTTAGTTGCTCCACGGCATGTGGGATCTTCCCGGACCAGGGCTCGAACCCGTGTCCCCTGCATTGGCAGGCGGATTCTTAACCACTGTGCCACCAGGGAAGCCCCTCAAGGAGTTTTACTCTATGCATTCATAGATTGGTATTCAGTCAAAAATATCAAGGGACCATGGCCCAAATGTCCAGAACCGTTTCTCTATGTAGCTACCTCTTCTCCAGTGCTCTGCTAAATAATTCCAACTGCCTCAGTTTCTCCAGATTCTTTCTAATCTCTGTCTCCTTAACTCAGCAAGTCCACTGTAATCTGATTGGGTTCTCCCGCTAATACCAAGCAAGGCCTCCTGGGGCTCCTGGGCACAAAGCCTTTCTGTGTCCCCCATTTCTTTGATTACAGGAAATAACCTTCATTCAACCTCCATGACCTTCCCCAACTTCCAACGGGCAGATTCAAGCAGTTGTTAATTAGGGAAGGGAGGGGATGTGAGACAAAGGAGAAACAAACAGTCAAGAGAAACAATAGTGTAGCCTTGGGACAAGGTCCTGGTTCCCCACCAACGGATACACACAAAGATATCTTTGAGCTGTTTTGCAGATACTGAAACCCCCTCCAGGTGGGAGAAGTTAATGATTAATGATGGTATGCTGCCCACAAGCAAGTAGACCCCAGACCAGTTGGAACCTGAAAGCTGATGATGCTGACTCCTACTTACCTCACCACAAACCCATCAGAAGAATGTAAGCCCATCACTGCCTTGATCCTTATCATCTACCTCTGACCACAAGCCCTGACTATTAGACCTCTCCCTATTCCCCAGGGAGGGAGACACATTTCTTGAGGTGCTGCCCTGCTGTGTTCCCTCTTTGTCTGGCAAAGAATAAAGCTACTCTTTCTCTTTCTTCCAAAACCCTGTCTCCGAATTTCTGTTCAGCATCAGTGCACAGAAAGCCAATATTTTGGCATCAGCTCCCTATGTCATATTCCAGAAAATGCCACCAAACTGAAAGCCGGAATGGTCACAGGACTGACCTTGTTTGTTTCTATTCTTTCCGGGATCCTAATCCTTTGCTGCCTATTGATCAATGTCTGAAAATAGTTATTTGTTATGTTTTGTCCAGTTTTCTAGTCATTTGTGATATATATAGGGAAGGGGCAAGTCCAGTACTAGTTACTCTGTCATGGCCAGAACGTGATTAACTTAGACTGAGAAATTAGGCATACATGTTAACATTTCTAGGGTAATTTCTAAAAACATAAGAATAGATAGCATATACTTGTGGTAGATTGCAAAAATGACCACAAATTCTTCCCATCCCAAAAGAAAGTAAAGTCTATTTTTCTACTCCTTTTTTTAAAAAAATTATTTATTTATTTATTTTTGGCTGTGTTGTGTCTTCGTTGCTGTGCACGGGCTTTCTCTAGTTGCAGCGAGCAGGGGCTACTCAGCTACTCTTTGTTGCAGTGAGGGGGCTTCTCATTGCGGTGGCTTCTCTTGTTGCAGAGCACAGTCTCTAGGCTCGTGGGCTTCAATAGTTGTGGCATGCGGGCTCAGTAGTGGTAGCTCACAGGCTCTAGAGCGCAGGCTCAGTAGTTGTGGTGGACAGACTTAGTTGCTCTGTGGCATGTGGGATCTTCCCAGACCAGGGATTGAACCCATGTCCCCTGAATTGGCAGGCGGACTCTTAACCACTGAGCCACCAGGGAAGTCCCTATTTCTCTACTCCTTAAATCTAGGTTGGCCATGTTATTTGCTTTGGACTTTAGCAAACAAGAGATAAGTGGAAAAATGAAGTTTTGTGTAGTGGAACTTATTTGCTTCATGCTCTTCAAACTTCAAGCTGCCACTGAAAGAAGTCTGAGTAAGATAATGGCTGACAAGAGACATGTGACAGTGTCTACAGTCACCCCTATTGGTCTGGCCAACAGTCTGCCAACCACCAGACATATGAGTGAAGTCATCCTAGATCATCCAACTGCCAACCAATCTGCTAAATGGCCACAGATTCAGAGATCCACCTAAACCAGAGCACTCCCCAGATGGTCCAGGAATTGTGAGCCAAACAAATGATTGTTGTTTTAAGCTACCGTTTGTTTTTGTTTGTTTTTTGTAGAGGAGAGAAAGATCGTTGTACAGCAAGAGCTAATTATATATAAACTTCAAAGACTAGAAGTAAAAACTAGAATGAGAGAAAAAAAAATTATACAAGAAAAGTACAGGACAAAAACAAATAAAAAACAAGACAAAAAAAAGCACAAAATGACAGAAACAAAATTTTAATTATAAGTGTGATAACTATAGTGACTACAAAAAAACGCAAGTGAACTAAAAGGTACAGCTAAGACAAAGATTGACAGATGGTATTTTTTTTTTTTTTTTCCCCGCTGCTGTGCAGCACGCAAGATCTTAGTTTCCCAACCAGGGATCAAACCAGTACCCACTGCAGTGGAAGTGTGGAGTCCTAACCACTGGACTGCCAGGGAATTACCCAGACTGAATTTTTTTAAAAGATAACTATATGCTATTTCCTTGAGACACACCTAAAATAAGATGTTTAGGTCACAATTAAAAAGAGGAAATTAACAAGTACGCTTTTAAAAATAACTCATGAGTAAAAATAAATCATAATTAGAAAAATATTTAAAAGAACACTAGCATGAAGACTATATCAAAACTTGTGGTATACAACTAACAAAGTATTTAGACTAAAATTTATAGTTTTAAGTGCTTATTAAAGAAATGAAAAAGCTAACAGTGAGTTAGACACTAACTTTGGAAAAAGAAGACCAACAGAGAACAGAAGGAAGAAAGGAAGAAAATAACAAAGATCAGAATGGAAATCCATGAAATGTAATATAATACATAATAAAGAGAAAAAACAAAATCAAAATTGTTGATGAAACTGACAAACTGCTGATGAAATTGATCAAGGAAAAGGAATGGTGGCAGAAATAATCAGCAATACAAATGAAATAGTATATAACTATAAATGCTACAAATATTAAAATATAACATAAACAATTTAATGCCAACAAGTTTTAAGAGTTTGATGAAATGGACAAACTCCTAGAAAGTATAATTCCTGGACTTTTCTTTGTTACGGGATTTTAAACTACTGACACTCTCTTTGGTGATTATAAGATCATGTAAGCATTCTACTTCTTGAGTCAGTTTTGGTAAATTACATTTTCTACAAGTTTGTCCATTACCAAAGAATTTATTCCTTAATTTATAAAAAGTTTCTAAGAATCATTGAAAAAAATAAAATCAATAGAAAATCAATCAAAGAATATGAACAGGCAATTCACAGAAGAAATATAAACATACAATAAAGTACAAAGTATACTGTACTGATAATTCTTGATAAACGGCAAAGCATAATGCAAATAATGGATGTTGTTAACACATTACTATTTATGACACCACAAGTATTCTTTTCTCATTTAATATAGGTAAAACCTCTACTCATTCGTCTATCTCTCTTCCAGGTTTGTTTCCTTTTTTTTTTTTTTTTTTTCGCTAGCTCTCTGCCTGTCTCTTATTCCATCCTTAGCCTTCTCTTTCTCTCAATCCATGTTTTTTCACATAGGGTGTTCACCACTTTCCATGGTTTCTACTATGCCTATTGAAATTGTACTTGTTCTTCAATAATAATAGCTACTACTTACAGTGCTTACTTAGTATTTTACCTTTATTAATCATATTGATGAGGAAACTGGGGCACAGGGCTCTTAAGTAACATGCCCAAGAGACATAACTAGTAGAACTCAGTTTTTTTCTTCCAATTTTATTGAGATAAAATTGACATATAGCACTGTATAAGTTTAGGGTGTACAGCATAATGATTTGACTTAACATATATCATTTGACTTAATGATTGTCACAAAAAGTTTAGTAAGCATCCATCATCTCAAATAAATATAACATTAAAGAATAGAAAAAATATTTTTCCTTATGATGAGAACTTAGGATTTATTCTTTTAACAGCTTTCATATATAACATACAGCAGTATTAGTTATATTTATCATGTTGTTCATTACATCCCAAGTACTTATATATCTATATCTGGAAGTAGGTACCTTTTGACTGCCTTTATTCAATTCCCCTCCCCCCACCTCCTAATTCTGATCATCACAAATCTGATCTCTTTTTCTGTGAGTTTGTTTGTTTGTTTTTGAAGTGTGATTGACATACAACTCTATGTTAGTTGCTCTTACACACCATAGTGATTAGCTATTTCTATGCATTTCAAAATAATCCCCACAATAAGTCTACCTATGTCACCATACAAAGATATTACATAGTTATTAACTATATTCCCCACACTATCTATTTCATACCTGTGAATATTTGTTTTGCAACTGGAGGTTTGTACCTCTTAATCTCCCTCACCTATTTCTCTTCTTCTCTCATCCCCCTACCCTATGGCATCCGCACATTGTTCTCTGTATCTATAACTCTGTTTCCATTTTGCTTTGTTTGTTAATTTGTTTTTTAGATTCCACACTTACATGAAGTCATACAGTATTTGCCTTTCTCTGTCTGACTTATTTCACATAGTATACCTTCTGGGTCCATCCATGTTGTTGCAAAATAGCAAGATTTCATTCTTTTTTTTAATGGCTGAGTAACATTCCATTTGAAATATTTACCACATATTCCTTATCTATTTACCTATTGATGGGCACTTATGTTGCTTTCATATCTTGGTTATTGTAAGTAATGCTGCAATGAACATAATGGTGCATATATCTTTTCTAATTAATATTTTCATTTTCTTCAGGTAAATATCCAGGAGTGGAATTGCTGGATCATATGGTAGTTCTATATTTAATTTTTAAAGGAATCTCCATACTGTTTTCTATAATGGCTGCACAAATTTACATTCCCAACAACAGCACAAGGGTTTCCTTTCTCCACATCCTCCCCCAACACTTGTTATTTGTTGATAATAGCCATTCTGACAGGTGTGAGGTAATATTGTGAGTTTGATTTACATTTCCCTGATGATTAGTGATGCTGAGCATCTTTTCATGTGCCTGTTGGCCATTTGTATGTCTTCATTGGAAAAATGTCTATTCAGATCCTCTATACTTTTTCTAATCTGGTTGTTTGTTTTACCGATGTTGAGTTCTATGAGTTCTCTGTATATTTTATATATTAACCCCTGATTGGATGTATTGTTTGCAAATATCCTCTCCCATTCAGTAGGTGGTCTTTTTCTTTTGTTGATAGTTTCCTTTGCTGTGCAAAAGCTCTTCAGTTTGATGTAGTCTCATTTGTTTATCTTTGCTTTTGTTTCTTTTGCCTGAGGAGGCATATCCAAAAAAATATTACTAAAACCAATGTCAAATAGCTTACTTCCTATGTTTTCTTCTAGAAGTGTTAAGTTTCAGATCCTACATTTAAATCTTTAATCTACTTTGAACTTATTTTTGTTCATGGTATGAGAGAGTAGTCCAATCTGATTCTTTTGTATGTAGCTGTCCAGTTTTCCCAACATCATTTACTGAAGAGGCCGTCTTTTCCCTATTGTATATTCTTGCCTCATTTGTCATAGATTAATTGCACATATAAGTGTAGGTTTATTTCTGGGCTCTTCATTCTCTTCCATTGATCTATGTATCTGTTTTTGTGTCAGTACCATACTGTTTTGATGAGTGTAGCTTTGTACTATGGTTTGACATCAGGGAACGTGGTACCTCCAGCTTTCCTCTTCTTTTCCCAAGATTGTATTGACGATTTAGGATCTTTTGTGTTTCCATATTTGTTCTAGTTCTGTGAAAAATGACATTGGTATTTTAACAGGGATTGCATTGTATCTGTAGATTGCCTGTGTAGTATGGTCGTTTTAACAATATTAGCTCTACCAATTTATGAACATAGTATATCTTTCCATCTGTTTGTTTCATCTTTAGTTTCTTTCATCAGCATCTTATAGCTTTCTGAGTATAGGTCTTCTGTTCTTTTTGATGCAGTTGTAAATGGGATTGGTTTCTTAATTTCCCTTTCTGATAGTTTGTTGTTGGTGTATAGGAATGCAACAGATTTTTATATGTTAATTTTGTATCCTGTAACATTGATGAATGCTAGTATTTTTTGGTGGCATGTTTAGGATTTTCTATGTATAATATGTCATCTTCAAACAGTGACAGTTTCACTTCTTCCTTTCCTATTTGGATTCATTTTGTTTCTTTTTCATGTCTGATTGCTATGGTTAGGAATTACAATATTGTGTAGAATAAAAGTGGTGAGAATGGGCATCCTTGTCTTGTTCCTGACCTTAGAGGAACAAGATCCTCAGCTTTTCACTGTTGAGTATGATGTTGGTCATATATGGCCTTTTTTTTTTTTTTGAGATATGTTCCCTGTATATCCACTTTCTGGAGACTCTTTGTCATAAACAGATGTTGAATTTTGTCGAAAGCTCTTTCTGCATCTACTGAGATTATCCAATGATTTTTATTCTTCAGTTTGTTAACATGGTGTGTCACATTGATTGATTTGTGGATATTGAACCATCCTTGCATCCCTGGGATAAATCCCACTTGATCATTGTTTATGATTCTTTTAATGTATTGTTGAATTCAGTTTACAAATATTTTGTGGAGGATTTTTGCATATGTGTTCGTCAGTCACATTGGCCTATAATTTTCTTTTCTGTGATATCTTTGTCCGGTTTTGGTATCAGGGTGATGCTGGCTTCGTAGAATACGTTTGAAAGCATTTCTTTCTCTGCAGTTTTTTTTTTTTTTTTTTTTTTGGAAAAGTTTGAGAAGGATAGGTGTTAACTCTTCTCTAAATGTTTGGTAGAGTTCACCTGTGAAGTCATCTGGTCCTGGACTTTTGTTTATTGAGACTTTTAAATTTTATTTCTGATTCAATTTCATTACATGAAATTTGTCTGTTCATATTTTCTATTTTTTTCTGGTTCAGTCTTGGGAGATTGTACACTTCTAGGAATTTGTCCATTTCTTCTAGGTTGTCCATTTTATTGGCTTATAATTGTCTGTAGTAATCTCTTATGATCCTTTTTATTTCGGTGGTGTTGATTGTAAATTCTCCTTTTTCATTCCTGATTTTATTGATTTGGGCCCCTCTCTCTTTTTTTCTTGATGAGCCCAACTAACTGTTTATCAATTTTGTATATTTTTTCAAAGAACCAGCTCTTCAGTTTCACTGATCATTTCTGTTCTTTTTTTGTTTTTTGTTTTTTGTCTCTATTTCATTTATTTCTGCTCTGAAATAAATAAACAAATCATGAAGATTTCTTTCCTTCTACTAAGTTTGGGTGTTTGTTTGTTCTCCTTTTCTTAGTTCCTTTAGGTGTAAATTTAGGTTGTTTGAGATTTTTCTTGTTTCCTGAGGTAAGCTTGTATCATTATAAACTTCCCCTTAGAACTGCTTTTGTTTCATTCTACAGATTTTTGGATCATTGTGTTTTCATTTTCATTTGTCTCTAGGTATTTTTAAAATTTCTTCTTTGACTTTTTTCAGTGAATTATTGGTCGTTTAGTAGCATATTGTTTAGCCTCCACGTGTTTGTGTTTTTTGCAGTTTTTCTCTTGTAGCTGATTCCTACTCTCATAGCACTGTGGTTGGTAAGATGCTTGACATGATTTCAATTTTTAAAAATTTACTGAGACTTGTTTTGTGGCCTACCATGTGGTCTATCTTGGAGAATGTTCCATGTGCACTTGAAAATAATGTATATCCTGCTGCTTTTAGAAAGAATGTTATATATATTTATATTATATATATATTTATATTTATGCTATATATATGTGCATATATATACATATATATGTGTGTGTGTATATATATATATATATATATATATATATATATATATATATATATATATATATATATATATATATATATATTCCATTTGGTCTAATGTATCATTTAGGGCCAATGTTTCCTTATCACATTTCTGTCTGGATGATCTGTCCACTGATTTCAGTGAGGTGTTAAAGTCCTCTACTATTATTGTGTTACTGTCAATTTCTCCCTTTTTGTCTGTTAATATTTGCTTTATGTATTTAGGTACTCCTATGTCAGGTGCATATATATTTACAATTGTTATATCTTCTTCTTGGATTGATTCCTTAATCATTACATACTGTCCTTCTTTGTCTCTTGTAATAGTTTTTGTTTTAAAGTCTATTTTGTCTAAGTGTTACTAACCCCAGTTTTTTTTTCATTTCCAGTTGCATGGAATAACTTCTTCCATCCCCTCACTTTCAGTCTGTGTGTGTCTTTAGGTCTGAAGTGAGCCTTTTGTAGGCAGCATATGTACGGTCTTGTTTTTGTATCTATTCACCCACTCTATGTCTTTTGACTGGAGCATTTAGTCTATTTACATTTAAAGTAATTATTATTGGTAGTTATGTACTTATTGCCATTATGCTAATTGTTGGGGGTTGTTTTTGTAGTTTTTTTGTTCCTGTCTTCTCCTTTTACTCTCTCCCCTTGTGATTTGATGACTATCTGTATCTGTAGAGTTATGTTTGGATTCCTTCCTCTTTTTTGTGTGTATCTATTATAGATTTTTAGTTTGTGGTTACCATGAGGTTTATGTATAAAAAAAAATCTATACATACATACATGACTATTTCAAGTTGCTCATCTCTTAAGTTAAAACACATTTTCTAATCCTACATTTTTACTCCCCCCACCATGTTTACTATTTTTGACATCATATTTTACATCTTTTTGTTTTTTGTATCCCTTAACTACTTGTTATGGATATAGATTATTTCACTACTTTTGTCTTTTAACCTTTACTACCTTTATACATAGTTGACTTACTACCTTTACTGTATATTTGACTTTACCAATGAGACTTTTTCATTCCTAATTTTTATATTTCTAGTTGTGGCCTTTTCTTTTTTGGTTAGAAAAGTCTCTTTAACATTTCTCACAAAGCTGGTTTAATGGTGCTTGTGTCTTTTAGCTTTTACCTGTCTGTAAAACTTTTGATTTCTCCATCAAATCTGAATGAAAGTCTTGTGGGTAGAATATTTTTGGTTGTAGGTTTTTCTAATGCATCACTTTAAATATATGCCACTCCCTTCTGGCCTGCAGAGTTTCTGCAAGTCAGCTGATAGCCTTCTCAGAGTTCCCTTGTATGTAACTTGTTGCTTTTCCCTTGCTACTTTTAATATTCTCTCTTTATCTTTAATTTTTGCCATTTTAATTACAATGTGTTTTGATGTAGTCCTCTTTGGGTTGATCCTGTTTGGAACTCTCTGCTTCCTGGACCTGGATGCCTGTTTCTTTTCCCAGATTAGGGAAGTTTTCAGTTATTATGTCTTCAAATATGTTCTCTGCCCCTTTCTCTCTCTCTTCTCCTTTTGAGACCCCTTTAATGTCAGTGTTACTACACTCATGTTTTCTCAGAAGTCTCTTAAACTGTCCTCATTTCTTTTTATTCTTTTTTCTGTTCAGCTTCAGTGATTTCCACTACTCCATTTTCCAGCTAGCTGAACTGTTTCTCTGTAGCATCTAATCTACTGTTGATTCCTTCTAGTGTATTTTTATTTCAATTATATTTTTCATTTCTGTTTGGTTCTTCTTTATATTATCTAACTCTGTTTAAAACTTCTAACTTCTCACTCTGTTCATCCAATCTTCTCCTGAGTTATTTGAGTATCTTTATCACCTTGAACTCATATTGGGTAGATTGCCTACCTCCACTTCACTTAGTTCTTCTTCTTGGGTTTTATCTTGCTCTTTTGTCTGGAATGTACTCTTCTGTTGTCTCATTTTGCCCAGTTTGTTACTTTTATTTCTATGTATTTGGTAGGTTGGTTATGTTTCCTGACCTTGGAGAAGTGGCCTTTTGTAGGACACATCTTATATGTTCCAGTAGTGTTCTCCCTTCTGGTCATCAGAGCTACAGGGGTGCCTCCTATCTGGGTTGCATGAGTCCTTCTCTTGTAGCAGGCTAACTACTGTGGGCAGTCTGGTATGTGTGGCTGGCCCCTCGTTCAGTTAATTACCAGGCCCTGCCTCTGCAGAAGCTGCCAGCCACTGGTGTGCAGGACCAGGTCATGGGGAGGCTGGATGCAGAGCCCTGGGGGGTTCCAGGGCTAGTGCTGGCCCACTGGTGGGTGAAGCTAGGTTCTATTGTGGCTAGCTGTGGGACCAGGGGTCCTGGATCCAGTGTTGGCCTGCTGGTGGGCAAGGCAGGTTCCTGACATGGCTGGCTAAAGGGTCCAGTTTGTCCCAAAGCTGGTGTCAGCCTGTTGATTAGTGGGGA
The DNA here is from genome assembly GCF_965194825.1 of Balaenoptera physalus. NCBI lineage: Eukaryota > Metazoa > Chordata > Mammalia > Artiodactyla > Balaenopteridae > Balaenoptera > Balaenoptera physalus. The sequence continues at coordinate 35,212,031 of NC_138882.1, forward strand.
TGGATTCTGAGGTGGCTGGTTGAAGGGTCTGAGGTGTCCCAAAGCTGGTGCTGGACTGTTGGTGGGTTGGCTGGGTACTGACATGGCAGGCTGCTGGGCTGTGTTGGTCCTAGGGCTAATGTCTGCTGACTGGTCAGCAGGGCTGGGGTCCAGGGGATCCTGGAGCTGGTGCCTGCTCACTGTTGGGTGAGACCAGATCCTGGGGCTAGTGCTAGCCAACTGGTGGGCAGAGATGTGTCCTAAGGTCTCTGGCTGCTGTGCCCAGGGGACCCAGAGCTAGTGTCAGTCACTAGTGAGGTGAGGTCCAGGGTGTTCCAGGGCTAGTGCCATCTCACTGGTGGGTAGAGCCAGGTCCTGGGGGTCTGTGTTCTTAATCACACAGCCATACGTAGAAAATATCACTTCTTCTGAATAGCTATTATTTTCTCAAAGAAGAAATAATTTATTCTTTTCCTGCATCATTAAAAAACTCTGATTTAAACAACAAGTAGTGCTGGGATTCAAGTGTACCTGACCCTTTCCACTTCACCACCCAGAGTAGGAGCAGGGGAGGTAGAAGAAACTGGACAGATTTTGTGAAATCCTGGATTAAGACCATTTGTGCATGCCTCTTGAGAAGCTGATAATGTGCCACACTTTTGCAGCTGTGTAGGGTTCTTGATGGGGTGTTTGGGTGGTCAGAATTGAGAGAGTCAGCGTATTCCATTAATCTCTAAGTAATGGGGATTTATAGCAAGTGAGCCATGGAATACTCAAGCACTTGTGCTCAGGAATAGCAAGAACTTAGTAAAGTCGGGGGGTCTCACAGAAACAGAAACCAAAGGCAAGAAGGAATTTGGGGCAGTTAAGGAATTTGGGAATTGACCCTCCAGCACCTCACCCTCACCCTTTGAGCATACTTCAGCCACTCATCACCTGTCTAATCCATTCTCCTCTTGCTAAGAGATCTCTGATTCTTTCCTTCCACTCTCCATATCTTCTCTCTGTCCTAGAACTACTCCTACCATGGTGAATGCTTTCCCATGACTTTGTGTTCCCATGACTTCTTTTTTTATTTTTAATAAATTTATTTATTTATTTATTTATTTATTTATTTATTTTTAAATTTTTGGTTGGGTCCTCGCCTCTATGCGAGGGCTCTCTCCAGCTGCGGTGAGCGGGGGCCACTCCCCATTGTGGCATGCGGGCCTCCCACCGTTGCGGCCCCCCTTGTTGCAGAGCACAGGCTCCAGACGCGCAGGCCCAGCAGCTGTGGCCCATGGGCCCAGTCGCTCCGCGGCATGTGGGACCCTCCCGGACCAGGGCTCGAACCCGTGTCCCCCGCACCGGCAGGCAGACTCCCAACCACTGCGCCACCAGGGAAGCCCTCCCATGACTTCTTATTGCCCTCACTCCACATTTATATCATAAGAAGCCAGGTTTTGGAGAGAAGGAACGAGAAGACCAGTTTTGGGAAGGAAGACCATGAATCTTGCTTCAGATATGTTGAGTTTGAGGTGCTCATAGGCCATCCGATTTAAATTTGGCCAACTGGACCAATGTGAACCTTTCCTCCAATCTCCATCTAGGTCTGGAACATAGAGGACAAGTCTGGGCTAGAGATGTGGACTTGAGAGTCATTGACTCCTAGGCAGAAATTGTTCTAAACTAACCTAAACTCAGGGTACTCTCTTAGTTCCTTCATTTTGTGCTTCTTCAGGGTTTTCGTACACAGCTCATGAGGTAGCATGTAGAGTGGTTAGAGTATGCACAGTCTTTTCAAACAGATAGAGCCGAGTAAACTCCTACTGAGCAACTTATTAGCCATATGAACCAGGAAAAGTCAATGGCTTTGAGCCTCTGTTTCCTCATCTTTAAAATGAAGCAATTATTTGAGGGTTAAAAAAAATAATTATACCAGAGGAGAATAAGGAGACATGACAACTAAGTGTAATGTGATATCCTGGATAAGATCCTACAAAAAGAAGAAAAAAAAAGGGCATTAGTCGGAAAACTGGTGAAATTCAAATAAAATTAGAAGTTTAGTTAATAACAATGTACCTATATTAATTTCTTAGTTTTGACAAATATACCTAGTATGTAAGATGTTAGCACTAGGGAAAGTTGGGCAAAAGGCATATAGGAACCCTCTGTACTATCTTTGTAACTTTTCTTTAAATCTAAACTTATTCCAAAATAAAAATTTTATTAAAAATATAATCAAATAAACAACTATTTATACATAATTTTATATAAATATAAAATTTATATAAAATTTAAGTGTGTATACTTTACATATATATGTATATTAAATTTTGTAGCTCTGTTTGCTGAGATAATTAGAAGCAGTGACACCCCAGTAGCAATGAGCACACCTGAGCCCAGATCTTAGTTTCTGAGTACCGTTCTCCAATAAAAAGAACCAAGGTTCCTTGAAGAAATGGGATTTCAGGGCTGGGGCAAGGAAAATACAAGATAGGCCTGGAGCACCTTTTAGTGCCAAAAGTAAGAAAGTGCTCAAAAGACAAAATGATGGGGAAATGTCAAAGGGACACAGGAACCAACTGAAAGAGCTCCCAAAGACCAAATTTGGAATAATTTGGGCAAGAAAATAGATAACACAGTATTAGATTATAACCTAAGGCATAACATAAATATTCATGAACCCATATGGATATAAATAAATGATTGAACAAATAAATAAATGGAGAAGAGAAAATTTTTCCTTATAGAATTCCAAATCATGTATGTCGATATTTTGACCCCTCCAGAAAGTGAAGCCTAATTCCCCCACCTTGAGTGTAGGTTCCTCTTAGTGACTTGTTTCCAAAAACAGAGTATGAAAAGGGAAACATAGTAACTGTTCAGTTGAGAGATCTGGCAGACACCACCCTAACCAAGTGAGAAAGGTTAACTCACCAGCAGTAAGTCATGTTAACATCATGTGCCCCCAATATGATGCAATGAGAAGGTTGCTTTACTTCTGTGGTTTTCTTTCCAAAAATCTGTAGCTTTAGTCTAATCATGAGAAAATCAAAATTGAGGAATATTCCACAAAATATTACTTGACCAGTATCCTCAAAATTGTCAAAGTCATGAGAAACAAGGAAAGACTGAGAAACTGTCACAGACAAGAGAAGAAAAGGAGATGTGATGATAAAACATAATGTGGCATTCTGGATTGGATCCTTGAGCAGAAAAAGGACACTTGTAGAAAAATGGTGAAATATGAATAAAGTCTAGAGTTTAGTTAATAGTGACATACAAATGTTAATCTCTTAGTTTTGCTAAATGTACCATAATTATGGAAGATGTTAATATTAGGGGAGACCAAACGAAGGTATATGGGAACTCCCTGTACTATCTTTGCAACTTTTCTGCAAATCTAAAATTATTCCAAATTTTAAATTTTTATTGAAAAGAAATCATCTGGGCCTATTGGATTCACATGTGAATTATTTAAAACTTTCAAGAAATTTAAAATTTCCATATTATATAATTTATTCCAAAAAAGATGGCAAGATATAAATTCTATTTATTAGGCATATATGGTCCTGATAAAGGTAACACACATATTCAAACAGAGGATAATAATAATGACCAATGAAATGTATTGAATATTTAGTATGTTCCAGGCACTGTTCTAAGTAATTTATGTGAATTAACTCATTTCATCCTTACAACAATCCTGTGAAGGAGTTAATTTTATTATTATTATTTTATAGTTAAGGAAATTGAGATATAAGCTTAAATAAGATTACTGAAGTAAGATGTGGTAGATTACAGACCCTAGGACACATCAGTAGACTACAGACAGTTTTAAAATGGAATTTAACATTATATATAAGCATAGTGTCAGAAAACACACTTTTTCTCAATATAACACACTCCTAGTTGTCCACATTTTCTACTTAAGTGTCTTAGTTTGTGTTCCTCCAAAAGCCAAGGCTGAGGTCAAGATTTGGGTACAAGTGGTTTATTTGGGAGATGATCCCAGGAAGCACAGTATGAAAGTGGGGAATAAACAAAGATGAGAGGAAAGCTAACAAAATTGTTTTAATAAGCTGGTTAACCACTGTGGGTAAATGGGGCTCAATCTGCTGGGGACCCTCTGAGAGAATGTGCAGGATAGGTCTCAGAACTGTAACATGGGTATTTTCCCTCATTTCCAGTCTCTTATTAGTTAAGGGTTGCTCTAAGAACATTAAATCTCAGGCAGCACATGGACTGAGTTTGTGGCAGTGGCCAGAGAATGCCCCCAGGCAGAGATGTAAGAAGTGATTGTTGTGTACAGCAACTGGTCTGCAGGTGCCCTCAGTTTGGACCAAGGAAACATGGGCTGAACACTGATAGTCAGTCACAGTAACAAAACAATGATTTTGTTTGGTGTGGTAATATGTTGAGCTAAAAATGCTGTTATGGACTGAATTGTGTTCCCCCAAATTCATAAGCTGAAGCCCTAACCCCCATTGTGACTGTATTTAGAGATAGGGTCTTTAACAAGTTAGTTGGGGTGGGGTCATAAGGGTGGAACCCTAAACCAATATAATTTATAAAAAGAGGAAGAGACACCAGACATCTCTTTCTCTTTCCTTGCACACACAGAGATAATGCCACGTGAGGACACAAGGAGAAGACAGTCTTCTGCAAGCCAGAAGAGGGCCTTTACAATAAACAGAATCTGCTGGCACCTTGATCTGAGACTTCTAGCTTCTGGAAATGTGAGGAAATAGATTTCTGTTATGTAAGCCACCAGTCTGTGGTATTTTGTCACTGCAGCCCAAGCAGACTAATACATTTACTTTTTCAGACATCCTGGTAGCTAGGGGTGAACAGTGAGTCTTGGCTATGGCTAATGATATACAAAGAAGCCTTTGGGTGGAAACTCTGAGAAAGTTTTTTTGAAAAGGTCAGACTCAAATGGCATGCTTCTTCAAGCTCCCTCCATTTTCCTAGTGGAGCAGCAGTCCTTTCTTATGATCACAAGGGGACAGGCATATGGATAATTCTCTCTGTGACAAAGGAAGCAGCAGGGAAAGATGGAAGTAGCCTGGGTGTCTGATGGTGTTGTTGGACTCCCATGCTAGCACAGCAATATGCTATATACCAATGGGTGGCACATAGCTCGACTGCCTAGCTCAGATTTCTTACTGTGTGCTAAATAAATTTATATTTGTTTGAGCTACTGATACTTGAGTCTTGTGTTATTCGCAAGTTTCCATATGATATCATATTCCTAGATGATATATCCAAGAAGAAAAGATGGAAAAACAAGAAGTTATAAAGTTGTGAAGCCACAGCATAAACTGAAGCATTCTCCTCCTTCAGAGAAAGAACGTGGAAGGTGAGGTAAGTATTTTAAAACATTATTTGTTTTAAATAAAATGTTAAGTAAAATGTTTTAAAATGTTAAACAATGATGAAAATAAATGGAAAAAAATATAAGCAAAATCGACATGATTTTTTAAGATAAAACTTAACACTTTAAAGAAATCTCTTTCTTTGAAGCATATACAAAAGCCCAGGACCAGATGGCTTCACATTCTATCAAACATTTAGAGAAGAGCTAACACCTATCCTTCTCAAACTCTTCCAAAATATAGCAGAGGGAGGAATACTCCCAAACTCATTCTACGAGGCCACCATCACCTTGATACCAAAACCAGACAAAGATGTCACAAAGAAAGAAAACTACAGGTCAATATCACTGATGAACATAGATGCAAAAATCCTCAACAAAATATTAGCAAACAGAATCCAACAGCACATTAAAAGGATCATAAACCATGATCAAGTGGGGTTTATCCCAGGAATGCAAGGTTTCTTCAAAATGAGCAAATTAATCAATGTGATAAACCATATTAACAAACTGAAGGATAAAAACCATATGATGATCTCAATAGATGCAGAAAAAGCTTTCGACAAAATTAAACACCATTTATGATAAAAACCCTCCAGAAAGTAGGCATAGAGGGAACTTACCTCAACATAATAAAGGCCATATATGACAAACCCACAGCCAACATTGTTCTCAATGTTGAAAAACTAAAACCATTTCCACTAAGATCAGGAACAAGACAAGGTTGTCCAATTTCACCACTATTATTCAACATAGTTTTGGAATTTTTAGCCACAGCAATCAGAGAAGAAAAAGAAATAAAAGGAATCCAAATCAGAAAAGAGGAAGTAAAGCTGTCACTGTTTGTAGATGACATGATACTACACATAGAGAATCCTAAAGATGCCACCAGAAAACTACTAGAGCTAATCAATGAATTTGGTAAAGTTGCAGGACACAAAATTAATGCACAGAAATCTCTTGCATTCCTATACACTAATGATGAAAAATATGAAAGAGAAATTAAGGAAACACTCCCATTTCCCACTGCAACAAAAAGAATAAAATACCTAGGAATAAACCTACCTAAGGAGACAAAAGACCTGTATGCAGAAAACCATAAGACACTGATGAAAGAAATTAAAGATGATACAAACAGATGGAGAGATATACCATGTTGGAAGAACATGGGTTGGAAGAATCAACATTGTGAAAATGACTATACTACCCAAAGCAGTCTACAGATTCAATGCAATCCCTATCAAACTACCAATGGCATTTTTCACAGAACTAGAACAAAAAATTTCACAATTTGTATGGAAACACAAAAGACCCTGAATAGCCAAAGCAATCTTGAGAAAGAAACATGGACCTGGAGGAATCAGGTTCCCTGACTTCAGACTATACTACAAAGCTACAGTAATTAAAACAGAAATATAGATCAATGGAACAGGATAGAAAGCCCAGAGATAAACCCACGCACATATGGTCACCTTATTTTTGCTAAAGGAGGCAAGAATATACAATGGAGAAAAGACAGTCTGTTCAATAAGTGGTGCTGGGAAAACTGGACAGCTACATGTAAAAGAATGAAATTAGAACACTCCCTAACACCATACACAAAAATAAGCTCAAAATGAAGCATACAGTTTAGAATTATACAATCAGAGCTTTCTGTATGAATGCCTAAATGCTCCACTCATGTGGTTTTTTTTGGTAGGAAGTTTAAGAAGCACTGGCAGCAAAGGCAAATTAACCATGAAGATGGAGCTTAGGCTTGAGGACTTCTCACTTATATGGGACCTTCCAAAGTCCTAGGAGGGACTCTCTCAATCTTTACAGGATCAAATGTATTTTTTAATTTGCAAAAGTAAGATATTTTAACCATAATAGGTTAAGATTATTGTCTCTTTCCACTTAGACTTCCCCCACATCACACTTCCCCTTGTGTCAGGTGGTGTTACAGTGGCCACAGTCGTTTTTGGACTCTGGTCCAAAAGACTTAAGAGGAAGTTGAGTCAGGGATACATTTAGTTTTGGTTAGTTGGGATATTTTATGTTGTTAAGGTATTTCTATTAATACTTAAATTATTGCTAGCCCTCCCAGGGAAGGAATGGCTTTCAGAAATACTCCTAACACCAACCATGCCAATGCACCTGGGATAGGCACAGGAAGGTACTGGTCAAAGGTCATGTAGAATTATAAATAGAGGATTCCAATTTCATAAATACTTAATTAAAACCAAAGATTTTTCTGTCAGAAACATATTGATAATGCAACATATAAAATTTTAAATGCACCATACTTATCTCCAGCCTTTTTTGATGGGAAGGGCTTATGGTGTAAGGCTTAATATACCATTTCCACAGTAATTTGGAGAGATATTTTGAAATGTTTTAATAAAGTGAGAAATGTCAGACTCCTAATTTGGACTTATATGAAGGTGAATTTTGTCATCTTTAAACTGATTTATTAAAGAACTGAAAGAAAATTCAGATAAAATTAATGTAATAAGAAACAAAAGCAATAGAAAACAGTTGTGAAATCAGTAAAATTATATTTTTTATGAAGAAGTGAGTTATAACAGAGAAATTTTTTTGTCATATCAAAATTATTCTTTAAGAGCAAGAGCTAAATTTCAAATAGAGGTAATTAGGTTCTTGGTTTATTTACTAATCTAATCAATGAAGAAAAAGTCATCCAATGAACATATTTGGAAATAGATTTCAATTTCTTGCTGAAATGACTATGAAAATAACATAACTCATAATACTCAGTAACTGAAGACATCTATGGCAAATTATTTAGTGAGTGCCACCAAAGCAAAGATTATTTAAGATTAGTTATTGCACAAGTAAATTTGAAACACCCTGAAATCTAGAGATTATATATGAAAGCAATTTGATAAAGATTTTTACCAATTTTGAAATTGCATGGTATTAACAATAAGAAATTGTAAACCTGAAAGAAATTTTTCGAAACAATCAAAATGAAAATCTTTTAAACAACCATGAAAGAGGAAAGACTGATTTATCTTTCTATTCATTTAATAGAAAATATTACAAAATCTTGTTATAAGAAGAAGCAATCAAAAAGTTGCAGGAAGAAAAGCAACACATAAGTAATTTAGGTCATTAATTAATAAAAATATTATGCTGTTTTTATAGATTTTGTAATTTTGTGTTGTCAACTTAAAAAAAAGCTTTTTGTAATTTCTTTCCTCAGTCTAAATGAATTCTCATTTCTGTATATAATTTTATATTTATAATCGTATATACGTTAAAAAAAAGTCATGCAATTTATATGTATCAGTTTCCACAAAGCCTTGGACCCACCACTGATGACAGATTAATATTTTAAAAACTACATCAATCAGATAAGGTAAACTTATTGATCATTTCAATAGAAGTTTGAAAAGAAGGCAGAATAAAATTCAACAACGTTCTCATTAACAGTATAGATGTATCAACCCAGAGTTAATCAAACTGTAAAGTTTGAGGGAATAGTGCCCACAAGGCTAGCCTCACTAACTCACTAACACTAACTAATTTGGGGGGTTCCAAAAGCAATCCTCTAGTGTGATAATTCTCTAGAAGGACCCACAGAACTCACTGAAAGCTTTATTCTCATGGTTGCAGTTTAATACAGAGAAAGAATACAAATCAAAATTGGACAAGGGAAGAGATGCATAGGGCAGAGTCCAAGAAGGGTCCAAATGCAGAGCTTCCAGTCATCCTTTCCCCATGGAGTCGTGTATGTTATACCTTCCTTCTGGTCACAATGTGTGACATGTATGGAGTATTGCCAACTTGGGAGGCTCACCTGAGCCTTTGGTGTCTAGAGTTTTTGTTAGGGCTCAATCACCTACTGCCCACATGACCCGTAGTTATCAGTCCCTCCCAAGATCACGCTAACACCTTTAGTCATCAGTTCCTCTAAAGGTTGGAACTAATGGTGTGGCCCGAAGCCCATATCATAAATCACATTGTTAGGTTATTTGGTGGTCAAAGCCCCCAGCAAACAAAGACACTTCTATCACGCAGGACATTCCTATCAGTCAGGGGCTAGAGATCACCTTCCCAGTACTGAAGGGCAAAGTCCAGACACCTGTTGGGTAAGGATAATCCTTTTCTATACAATCCTTAATTTTAAAAAGTGTATTTCAAGTCAAGAGACAATATTCTACTTAATGGATAAAAGCTAGAGATATTCTCTTCAGAAACAGAAAATCAAACAAGAATGATCTTTTTAAAAATTATTAATTTAAAAATTTATTTATTTATTTATTTAATTTATTTGGTTGCACCAGGTCTTAGTTGTGGCAGGTGGGCTCCTTAGTTGCGGCTCACAGGCTCCTTAGTTGCAGCTCGCCAGCTCCTTAGTTGTGGCATGCGAAATTTTTAGCGGCAGCATGCATGTAGGACCTAGTTCCTTGATCAGGAATTAAACCCAGACCCCCTGCATTGGGAGCACAAAGTCTTAACCACTGTGCCACCAGAGAAGTCCCTAAAATTATTAATTTAAATGTCTGAAATTTCTACCCAAAGATTGAGAATTTGAAATATATATATATATATATTTGTTTCTAGTAATGATAGTCTAGGTTATTTGGATTGACCCTCCACTCCCACCAGGGGTGCCAGACTTAACAAATGAAAGTACAAGATGCCCAGTTAAATCTGAATTTCAGACATATTCATACTAAAAAAAAATCATTGTTTTTCTGAATTCCAAATTAAACTGGTATACTGTATTTTATACAGCAATTCCATCTGCTTCCACTGTAAACAACTCAAAATGCTGGAGATACACACACAAACATATTCATGTATCCATACATAACCTTTTTAAAAGCATCAAAGAGGTGACAAGATAAAAATGAATTACTGGGTGTGGTGGCTTTGTATTGTATCAGTGAAGAGTGTAACATTAATATACTCAGAGATAAGAAAATGTTAAAAATTCATATGAGGGGCAAAGAATTTTCTCATACACACACACAGACCCACAGAAAGCTTGCAGCTTAATTCTACAATGGCAGCTATGGGTCAAAGTAAACACAGAACACAAAATCTCACCAGTCCTGATCTCAAATGAATATTTTCCTTTCCAGTGTACACAAAATGTCTTCTTAATTGATTTGAAGTCACTAATAGGAAAGCATTCAAAAAGAAAAAAGTGTAACAAACCATATTCTGTCATCCATTAGCTAACAGACTATAAACCTCCATCATGCTGATATGGATAACCAAATATTCCAGCTGTAAAATCAGATCCCCCCAGGGCTTCCCTGGTGGCGCAGTGGTTGAGAATCTGCCTGCTAATGCAGGGGACACAGGTTCGAGCCCTGGTCTGGGAAGATCCCACGTGCCGCGGAGCAGCTGGGCCCATGAGCCACAATTACTGAGCCTGCGCGTCTGGAGCCTGTGCTCCGCAACAAGAGAGGCCGCAATAGTGAGAGGCCCGCGCACCGCGATGAAGAGTGGCCCCCGCTTGCCACAGCTAGAGAAAGCCCTCGCACAGAAACGAAGACCCAACACAGCCATAAATAAATAAATAAATACTTAAAAAAAAAAAAATCAGATCCCCAGTTGTTGCTATTGAGAATAGCTTATCAACTATGTGCAAATCAGAACTAGAACCAAGAACCAAGTTTAGCTAAGAACCAGAAACAAAAATAAAAACACAGGGACAGGAATTATGAGAGAGATCGATCAAGAGTAAATAAAGTTAAAGTTACAAGAATATTAATATATTGTACAACACATGGAATATAGCCAATATTTTATAAAAACTATAAATGGAGTATAACCTTTAAACATTGTGAATTACTATGTTGTACACCTGAAATTTACATAATATTGTACAACAACTATACCTCAAAATTTTTTAAGACTTTATTTTTGTAGAGTAGTTTTAGGTTCACAGCAAAATTGAGGGGAATATACAGAGATTTCCCAGATACTCCCTGCCCCATACATGCATAGCAACCCTATTGTCAGTGTTCTCTGCAGAGCATATACCTCAATTTTTTAAAATGAGTAAATAAAGTTATATTTCCTCTTAGTGTTACTGACTTGGGTTTTTAGACTTTTTAATCAATAGAAATTGATAAGCGGCCAGAAGAGAAATTCAGGCAAGGCTTTATTGGGACTCATGAGTGAAAACAAGTAACAGGTTCCCTTTCTTGCTCCTTGAGGGAGGGCGAGCTGGCCCCTTTGTAAAAAATTTATTATTATTATTTTTGGCTGCACCATGCAGCATGTGGGATCTTAGTTCCCCAACCAGGGATCGAACCCGTGTCCCCTGCAGTGGAAGCGCGGAGTCTCAACCACTGGACCACCAGGGAAGTCCCATGAGCTGGTCCCTTAAATGGGGTGAGGGTAGGGGCAGGTCTAGGGGTCAGACCATATGGGTGGCTTGGGTGGTCTGCTCACCCCCTTGGTGGTACTGGGTGCAGGGATCATGTACAGTACCCTGCTTTTTCTCCTGACACCTCAGAAGTGGTGGTTGGGTTTTGGTCTCTTTTAAAATTATTTTGTTGCTCATAAGTTGCCCTAACTGCCCATGTATGCAGTTATTTTTAGTCCCTTATAGTTTCTTTGTATTCTGTTGCTGGAGGAGACATTTGTCCAGGTGCAAGCACTGCTGCAGCAAAGGGTCCCAGGTCCCAGGTCCCAACCTGTCTCATTCCCCTCTGAGGGATTTTACACCCCTTATTCTTAAGGGTTAAGGGGCTGAAGGTCTCTTCTTCTGAAACTTCTTCCTGCTGGACAGGGGCCACAGACCTGCAGACCCTAGTTTACTCTAGAGGTGTAGAAGTCCCTTGTTGATTGTTCCAAGGACTTGTAGGGACCAGGGCTACCTTCTGCTAGAATGGGTTGAAGTCCTTGAGCCATCTTGAGTCTTACTTGAAACTGTTGGAGCTTAGAACACATAAACCTGACCAAAAGGTTAAACAGATAAGGACCAAAAACCAGGATTAAGATCACAAAGGCCACAATTGAGAGTAAGGGACCAACCATGGACTAATCTAGCCCAACCAGTTTTTGAAAATTTCATTGATGATAGGGTCCCATGGCCAGGGTTTCACATACCTCAATATTTGAAAATCATTTTCCCCTTTTTGTTTGTAAATCCTTTAAAAGGTCAAAATATTTGTCCCTCAGTGGTAGACCTACGTTTTGTTTATACATTTGCCTAGTTATCCACATTGGGAGAAAACTAATCAGATATCATGAGCAAGCTCAGAGGTATATTGATGCGGGAAACATCACAAAGGCTCTACGTTTTATCAATGATACTGAACTGTCATACAAACATTGTACATGTGCTTTAGTTGCAAGCAGCGCTCGATGTCATGAGTAGTTATATTTTATGACAATTTTACTAAAGAATTTATTCCTATGTATTGGGGCAACTGTACAGTTAACATAATAACTCTCAGTTTTTGATAGAGCCTGGTCACAGGTCATGAGGCATTTGATCTTCATCTAAAGACAGATTGCAGCAATAAGCTGCAGAAACAAGCTTAGAGTGTCTTCTTAATAATTCAATTAACCTTTACAATTATGTAGCATGACAACAAGGAAGTATCTGGGAGGTGAGTCTTAGACAGTAATTACAGACCTCAATTACCAGAACCGGAATTTGATATCCATTGAAACATAATATTTTTCTGTCTAAAATTATCTGTGTTTTTACCAAATATAGCCAAATTACGATTTATTTGACTGTAAATTAAGTCCGATTTCAATAAACTTGGCGTGTTTACTTATGTAAGTATACTTGATTATATAGGTTCTTTTAAATTGGCTGCTCTGGAACTTTTCATAAGGAGTCTCAGACTATACTTTTAAAAGGCCTCTTACGGCTAGGAAAGCCATGCCAACTTTTCCCTTATAGATTTGGATAAATTCCTCCCATTTTGAGGTCTCTCAAAAATACCTTGAGATTCTTGCACTTGTTAGGAGGTTATTTATCTGATAAAGTTGCTGGGAACCTCTGAGTTTCCAGTTTCTGGAGGGCTTGGGTAGAGAGAAGAGATAAATGTTTCAATTATACTTAGGGGTGTAATTTACCAAACTGCTGTAAATCATAATTAGCTTGAGGGGAAGGGTTTCCCTATATATGGAAAATACAGAATAAAATCCACTAATATCTCAGACAAAACTGAAAAATTATAACCATATCCATCAGTATACTCAATCCCATGTAATTAACAGTTTTATGAAGCCATCAGTTTTATCTAAGTCAGCAGTGCGACATGAAAGTTACCAGAAACTTAGACTTGTCAAAAAGTCCTTTCTGTGAATCTTCTTGAAGATGAAGCATTTTGCAAAGCATCAGCTTAACTGTCTATGAATGATGAAAGACTTAAAAGGCACAGTTAAATACCTGATCACAATGCAATTGACAAAAACTTGGTTATAATAATAAGAATTATGACTGATAACGTTTTATCAGGACATACCAGATTTTTAAGAATTCCATGGGAATTCCCTGGCGGTCCACTGGCTAGAGTTCCACTGCAGGGGGGCATGGGTTCAACCCCTGGTTGGGGAACTAAGATCCTGCATGACACACAGCACAGAAAAAAAAAAAAATTCCATATAATTTCTAGAATTAGAAATTCTAGAATATTAATAACATTTACCCATACAATACAACCTAAGAAGATTTAGTACTAATTTGACAATTCTTAACCTTAAAACCTTAATCTCTAGCAAAAACCAAGAAGCAAGTAACTGTAAACTGTTTGTCATACCAGCATTTCTTGACTGGAATATCCCATAACTTCTAGAAACATGCATCTTCTCAAAGCATAATTTTTTTCCTCAATGTGGTATAAGACAGGTGTCTAATAAACCCAGACATCTTTAGTTTCCCTCTTGGAAGAAGGCAAAAGTAGGTAAATGTAGACCTGTTTAGCAATTAATGTTCCAATATTTTATCTTATTTGAAATGGCCTGGATATTCAACGAATTCCTATCATTTAACTTAATTTAGTTTCAAGTTACCAAAATTTGCAGAGACTATTTTAGATGGACATTTCCAAAACAATTATTTCTATAGAGTTTACCAAGAAACTCTTATCTCCATTACATTTATTTAAAAGTTTTATCATATCAGGTTATTTTCCTTGTTGACAAATTTTATAACAAAAACAATATGCACTTACTGACTTTCAGTAAACTTAGGTACAATAAAAGTATTATACTTAATGTTAATGACTCTAAAGACAGGTCACTATTAATTAAACCCACAAGCTTAAGTTAGATTTAACACCAGATATTAATTCAATATTGAATATTTCCCAAGTCACATGAACCTGAAATGTATTCTGGGAAGTTTCTTTCATACTTCTGAGAATTTATATAAGCACTTAATTTCCTTTAAGCCAATTAAATACAGCTCATCTACAAGTTAATTTTTACATAAAGACAGACAGAACCAGTCTGTCTCATAGTTTTCCTGATTGAGTTTAAAAAGCTTTCTTTTTTATCCTAAGTCTGGGGACTACAGATGGATCAGATAGTTCCTGAAAGCCCAGGCAGAACAGTTACATTTCAAAGGCAGGAGAGAGAAATGCAAGTTTCTCTTTTTTTTTTTCTTCTGTTCTTTAAAGTCCTGCTAAGTATAACCCAAGGCTGGAGTCTCAGGCAATGTGGCCTGTGTTTGCATTTCAAGGGTTAAGTGTTTGACCCATGCCCAGAATTGTGGCAGAGACTTGCAGGAGTGGTTGGACAGACAAAACTTCATAAAACAAAGATACTTTTAAATTCACTGAGACTCAACATATACCGACAAAAACTTAAAGAAAAAAAAAAAAAAGAAAGAAACAAAGAGATGGTCTTACTACAAGGTGGCCTCTGGAGGACTTTGTCCAGACCAGCTCTTCCCTTCTGCCAGCTGGAATTAGGAACACAAAACAGAGAAGTACTGGGGGGTCATGAAAAAGGTGACCCAACAGGGAGTCTCCAGGATGAAAGGGGACGGGAGTGTGGGTATGAGGACCAAGGGAGAGGTAATGGGAGGAGGGACAGAAAAGACTGAAGAAGGGAAAGAGAAAGAGAGAGACTGCCATTTCAACCTGCCCTGCGGGTGTCTATTCAGGCATCAGTCTGCCCACTTCCAGAAAGGACCAGTGAAGGAGGGAACACTCTGTCCCCTGCCACCAGGGTGATCAAGCCTGGAAACCAGCCAGTTGTACGTTGTCTATGGGACTCTAACCCACAGGTGGGATTTCCACCCATGCGTCCACCAGTCTGTGGGATGGGACTGGAAGCCACGGGTTTACACAGAAATCTGCCACTTAAGCCTGTTTCCAACAGGACTCTACTTGCAGCAGGAAAATAAAGGTGAGAATATTGGGACGATCGGACTTCCAGCCACTACACGATGTGAGGGTTGAACCTCTAACACTCTCAGAAATCTCCTGTCAGGGAGAGCCCACTGGACCAAGAGCTACACGGTACAAGGCGAGCCTCCCATATCTGTTTGTCACTTGTCAAGGTGAGCCATTGCCGACCAGAGGGAGCATGGTCTCACAAGCTGAGAGGAGTGATGCTGTAGCTGCCCAACGTCCACTGTCTCAGAAGGATAGGACAGAAAAAAAGGAGAGGACAGAGAGAGGAGAGAACAGGAAAGGAGACGTAGAGAGATATCGGGAGAGGAAAGGGGTAAAGGGAAAGCGGTAAAGGGGAAGGGGAAAGCGTTGCCTGAATGAGGATACTGAGGCCCTCAGGGGCCAGGAAGGCAGACTTACTCAATGTAGTGAGATTGAAACAAGAGGTGCAGGTGGCCGCTTGTCACCCATGGGGAAGCTGCATTTGGTGGTCCTGGAGGTCCCCAGATTCTCTCCTGGGGAGGGGGCAGCATCCCGGTGGAGTCACAACAAAGTGTGTTACTAACCTGAGTTCTTAGACTCTTTAATCAATAGAAATTGATAAGAGGCCAGAAGTGAAATTCAGGCAAGGTTTTACTGGGACTTGTGCTGCAGCAGGAGGGAGAAAAAACAAGTAACAGGTTCCCTTGCTTGCTCCCTGGGGCAGGGGGAGGTGAGAGCTGATCCCTTAAATGGGATGAGGGTAGGGGCAGATCCAGTGTTAGGCCAGAGGGTGGCTTGGGTGGTCTGCCCACCCCTTTGGTGGTGGTGTGTGCAAGGATCATGTGCAGTACACTGCTTTTGCTCCCAACACCTCAGAAGTGGTGGTTGGGTTTTTGGTCTTTTTGTATCTTGTTGTTCCTAATTTGTCCCAACTGTGCATGTATGCAGTTATTTAGTCCCTTATATTTCTTTGTATTCTGTTGCTGGAGGAAACATTTGTCCAGGTGCAAGCACTGCAACAAATGGTCCCAGGTCCCAGCTTGTTTCATTAGGATTCACTTGGGGAGGTGGGGCAGGGGAGGAAGGCATGCATGGGCTTAAATATCCCATGAGATGTGCTTCTAGAACTCTTTAATTGGCTCTGGTAGAAGTATCCACGTGGGCATCTCGGTAGAATCATATCAAAGTAAAATACTGAAAAAGTTTAAAATGTGGCTTTCATAGAAATACTATGAAAACATGTCAACATTTTATTAACTCATTAATGTTGGAACCACAAAAATGGTAAAGCTGGTTCCAAGAATATTGGCGGGACTGTGTATTTATAGATGCATTATTTTAAAAGATGAATCCTAGATTAAGATTGTTAGGTTAGATGCAAAACTGGTAAGAGTTTCAGGACAAACTCCCACTTTGGGGTTATCTTTTCTACTGGACAGAAATCTACAAGTTAACATGTAACTTCACAGAATTTGGGCTCTACAGATGGTAAATAGTAAAGTCAAACACAGGTATAGTCTCTAAAAAGTCAATAATCCTTGCATTGGCCTGTTAAACAATGTTGCATTACGACATTAAAGACAGGCTGTGCTATCTTTCACTTATTTCCAAGTTTTTAATTTTTTTCTTATTCTTTAGATGCATGTGCTCAGCTGAAAACTGGAAAGGTGCAACGCCAGAGTATTCCCTATACAATTCTCTCCTATTTGACATTTTTGCCCTAAGAGCTCTAGCTTCCTTGGCCTACCAGTAACCCAATTCCCTCTATTTAATGCAGGAAGATGACTGGGCTATATTTGGGTTCTCCCTCTCTGCATCCTGGCAACTATTTTCAGACAGTAAGATGGGCCAATTACAGGGTATATTTGTTTGTTTCTCATTAATCAGTCATCCCTGAACTTAGCTGTCTGACATCCAATGTCTTGAAAACCATTGTTTCATATATTTGGTACACTTTTTCAGTTGTTACAGGCAGGAGGGTAAACCCATTTCCTATTACTCTATCTCAGCTTGCTATTTTTTTTTTCTTGCCTCATTGCACTGGTTAGAACATTCAGTATAATGCTGTACAGGAGAGGTGAGAGCAGACATCATTGCTTTCTTTCTGATTATACAAGGAAAGCATTTAATCTTTCAACATTAAACATGATGTTTGATGAAGGTTTTCATAAATGACTATTCCTAATTTGCTAAGACTTTATCAGGAATGGATGTTGTATTTTAACAATGTTTTTCTGTGCAAGTGTTGAGAAAATGGCATTTTTTCTTTCAAAGTCTGTTAGTGTGGAGAATTACACTAATTGGCTTCCTAGAGTAAGGGAGTGTTTTGTTCTTTTCAATTTTCTGGAAGACTTTGTGAGGAATTGGGCTGTTTTCCCTTCCTTAAATGTATGGTGGAATTCACTAATAAAGCCATCCTTCTAAGCCTTCTGCTTTATGGGGTTTAAATTACAAATCCAGGGAATTCCCTGGTGGTCCAGTGGTTAGGACTCAGTGCTTTCACTGTCGGGGCCCAGGTTCAATCCCTGGTTGGAGAACTAAGATCCTGCAAGACACGTGGGGTGGCCAAAAAAAAAAAACAATACAAAAAAACCAAGAACCCTACAAATCCAAATTCCTTAATAGTTATATAGTTAATGAAGTTAAACTTTTTTACTTTTTACCTGATATATAATTGACCTCTAACATTATTAGTTTCAGGTATACAGCATAATGATTTGATACTTGTATATACTGCAAAATGATCACAACAATAATTCAAGTTAACATCAGTCCTATTTCTTCTTGGGTAAGCTTTAGTAGATTTCTCTTTTAAGGTATTTATCCATTTTATCTAATTGTCAAATTTATTGTTCATAATATTCTCTTACTGTCTTTTTAATATTGAATATATGTAATATCTGTAGTTATGTCACCTCTCTCATTCCTGATATTGGTAAATTTTGTCATCTCTTTTTCTTCCTGATCAGTCTAGCTAGAGGTTTAGCGATTTCATTGATTTCCATTCTCATCTTTATTACTTCCTTTCTTCTCCTTACTTTGAGTTTTATTTACCCTTATTTTCTAGTTTAAGGTGGAAGTTCAGGTCATTGATTTGAGGTCTTCTTTTCAAGTACAAGCATTTACACTATAAATTTTCATCTAAGTTCTGCCTTAATTGTATCTTTCAAATTCTCATATGTCATGTTTTCAGTTTTCATTCAGTTCAAAATCCTAGTTTCCCTTTTTGTTTCTTTGTTTCATGGGGGATGTAAAGTGTGTTTAGTTCCCAAATACTTGGAGATTTCTCAGAGATTGTTCTATTATCAATTTCTAATTTAATTTTATTGCCAAAAAAAGATTTTGTATGATTTTAATCCTTTTAAATGTACTGATACTTGTTACCCAGAATATGACCAATCTTGAAAAAAGTCCCTTACTTGGAAAAACTGTTTTCTGCTGCTACTGAGTACTATATAAATGTCAATTACATTAAATTGGTTGATAGTGTGGTTCAAATTTTGTATATCCTTATTGTTTTTGATATAATGGACATATAAAATTATATTAGGGGGAGGAGTCAATATAGCATACTAGGAGGTCTCAGAATTCATGTCTCCGCACAACTAGGGCACCTACCAGGCACCGGTGGGGGACCACAGACGCCTAAGGGGACAGGAAGAATCCCCAGCGACCGGGTAGGATGTGGGGCGTGGGGGGAGTGAAGGGGGAAGAGAAGTGGAGGCGGGAAGGGACTGGTGCCCCTGAGGGGTAGCTGGGGGAGGGGAAGGGATCCCACGCCCAAAGGGGAAAATTGAGAAACCACTGGGAGAGCAGAGGATCAAAAGGGAGCATGGCCAGATTTCCCCTGCCCACTTGGGTCCCCAGGAACCTGCTGAGATCCCGGGCCTGATCCTCTGCCCACCGAGGGCCCCTAGAGCCATGCAGGTCCTGAGGGAGTGGGAGGGAGGGAAGGGGGAGCAAAAGTAAAGGTGGGACCACTGGGACTGGCACCCCTGTGGGGTGGATGGGGGTGGGGAAGAGTTCCTACACCCAGCTGGACCCACACAAGGTTAGGGGTCCAGCAGCAACGGGGGGAGACCCTGGGGGAGATGGTGGGGGAGGGGCATGAAGGAACAGAAGGAAAGCAGTCAGTGTTTTCCCTGTCCACTTAGGCATCGGGGAGCCTGTTGGGCTCCTGGGCCTATTCCCCTGCCCTCAGAGCCTCCCTCCTGCTGTGCAGAACCCAAGCCCCGCCACTACACCCACACCCAGGGCCCTACCTCTACACTTGGAGACCCCCTCTGAGATCCCCTCCAACACACTGGACCTAAACCCTACACACACACCTTCACTCAGGGCCCTACCTCCAAACTCCAGAACTCCACACTCCAGACGCCCTCCTTTCCACGTGCTGCCTCTCTCCTTCTGTGCAGGTCCTAAGCAGAGGCCCTGCCCCATGCTTTAATGTCGCCCCACCTAGGCCCCGCCCCCAGGGCCTTTTCCAGCTACATGGGTCCTGAGACTAGGCCCCACCCCACGCTCAAACGTCACGCCCCCACCCACCTAGGTCCTGCCCCACCCCCACTGCCCCTGCCAAAGTTCCACCCTTGCCTAAACTCCACCCCCATAGCCAAGGCTTTTATTTTATTTTTTCTTCTTTTTTCCTCTTTTAGATTGCGGTTCTGTTTTACCCTGTTGATTCATTGTTGTTCATTCTTTTATATTTTAAATTTTCCTTAAAAATGTGTTATTTTTCTAATTTTATTTTATTCTTTATACTTTGTTATTGTTCTCTCCTTTTCGCTTGTTCCACCACCACCCCTTTTTCCTTTTTCTGTTGTGGTTTTATTTTACCTTGTTGCAGTTGTTTCAATTATAGTTTTATTTTTCCTAATATATTTTTTGTCTTTCAAATTTTATTTTGTTTTTTATTCTTTGATATTGTACTGCTCCTTTTTTTTTCTTTTTTCTTTCTTTTTTTTTTTTTTTTACCTTGCCATGAAGCTTGCGAGATCTTGGTTCCCAGGCCAGAGGTTGGGCCTGAGCTCCTGTGGTGGGAGCTCTGAGTCCAGACCACTGGACTAACAGAGAACCTCAGACCTCAGGGAATATTAATTGGAGTGAGGCCTCCCAGAGGTCCTCATCTCAGCACCAAGACCTGGCTCTGTCCAACTGCCTGCAAACTCTAGTGCTGGACTTCTCAGGCCAAACAACCACTAAGACAGGAATATAGCACAAACTATCAAAACAAAAAAAAAAAAAAAAAAGAAAGGAAATGACAAAAAAAATATGTTACAGATGAAGGAGCAAGGGAAAAATCTACAACACCAAATAAATGAAGATGAAATAAGCAACCTACCTGAAAAAGAATTCAGAGTAAAGATAGGAAAGATGATCAAAAATCTTGGAAACAGAATGGAGAAAATGTAAGAAACATTTAACAAGGATCTAGAAGAACTAAAGAGCAAACAAACAGTGATGAACAACACAATTACTGATGTAAAAAATACTCTAGAAGGAATCAATAGCAGAAAAACTGAGGCAGAAGAATGGATAAGTGAGCTGGAAGATAAACTGGTGGAAATAACTGCCAGGGAGCAAAATAAAGAAAAAAGAATGCAAAGAATTGAGGACAGTCTCAGAGACCTCTGGGACAACATTAAATGCACCAACATTTGAATTATAGTGCTCCCAGAAGAAGAGAAGAAAAAGAAAGGGTCTGAGAAAATATTTGAAGAGATTATAGTCAAAAACTTCCCTAACATGGAAAAGGAAATAGTCAAGTCCAGGAAGCGCAGAGAGTACCATACAGGATAAACCCAAAGAGAAACACACCGAGACACGTATTAATCAAACTATCAAAAATTAAATACAAAGAAAAAATATTAAAAGCATCAAGGGAAAAGCAACAAATAAAATACAAGGGAATCCCCATAAGGCTAAGAGCAGATCTTTCAGCAGAAACTCTGCAAGCCAGAAGGGAGTGGCAGGACATATTTAAAGTGATGAAAGGGAAGAACCTACAACCAAGATTACTCTAACCAGCAAGGATCTCATTCAGATTCGATGCAGAAATTAAAACCTTTACAGATAAGCAAAAGTAAAGAGAATTCAGCACCACCAAACCCGCTTTACAACAAATGCTAAAGGTACTTCTCTAGGCAGGAAACACAAGAGAAGGTAAAGACCTACAAAAACAAACCAAAAACAATTAATAAAATGGTAATAGGAACATACATATCGAAATTACCTTAAATGTAAACGGATTGAATGCTCCCACCAAAAGACATAGACTGGCTGAATGGATACAAAAACAAGACCCGTATATATGCTGTCTACAAGAGACTCACTTCAGACTTAGGGACACATACAGACTGAAAGTGAGGGGATGGAAAAAGATATTCCATGAAAATGGAAATCAAAAGAAAGCTGGAGTAACAATTCTCATATCAGAAAAAATAGACTTTAAAATAAAGACTATTACAAGAGACAAAGAAGGACACTATGTAATGATCAAGGGATCAATCCAAGAAGAAGATATAACAATTGTAAACATTTATGCACCCAATATAGGAGCACTTCAATACATAAGGCAAATGCTAACAGCCATAAAAAGAGAAATCGACAGTAACACAGTAATAGTAGGGGACTTTAATACCCCACTTTCACCAATGGACAGATCATCCAAAATGAAAATAAATAAGGAAACACAAGCTTTAAATGACATATTAAACAAGATGGACTTAACTGATATTTATAGGACATTCCATCCAAAAACAACAGAATACACTTTCTTCTCAAGCGCTCATGGAACATTCTCCAGGATAGACCATATCTTGGGTCACAAATCAAGCCTTGGTAAATTTAAGAAAATTGAAATCGTATCAAGCATCTTTTCTGACCACAATGCTATGAGACTAGATATCAATTACAGGAAAAAACTGTAAAAAAATACAAACAGGGCTTCCCTGGTGGCGCAGTGGTTGGGAGTCTGCCTGCCAATGCAGGGGACACGGGTTCGAGCCCTGGTCTGGGAGGATCCCACATGCCGCGGAGCGGCTGGGCCCGTGAGCCACAACTGCTGAGCCTGAGCGTCTGGAGCCTCTGCTCTGCAGCGAGAGAGGCCGCGATGGTGAGAGGCCCGCGCACCGCGATGAAGAGTGGCACCCGCTCGCCGCAACTGGAGAAAGCCCTCGCGCAGAGGCGAAGACCCAACACAGCCAAAAATAAACATAATAAATAAATAATAAATAAAAACTTAAAAAAAATACAAACACATGGAGGCTAAACAATATGCTACTAAGTAACCAAGAGATCACTAAAGAAATCAAAGAGGAAATCAAAAAATACCTAGAAACAAATGACAATGAAAACACGACGACCCCAAACCTATGGGATGCAGCAAAAGCAGTTCTTGAGGGAAGTTTATAGCAACACAAGCCTACCTCAAGAAACAAGAAAAACCTCAAATAAACAACCTAACCTTACACCTAAAGCAAGTAGAGAAAGAAGAAGAACAATAACAAAAAAACCCCCAAAGTTAGCAGAAGGAAAGAAATCATGAAGATCAGATCAGATCAGAAATAAATGAAAAAGAAATGAAATGAAAACTTTCATTTTGCTTTGAAAGCAAAGATCAATAAAACTAAAAGCTAGCTCTCTGAGAAGATAAACAAAATTGATAAACCATTAGCCAGACTCATCAAGAAAAAAAGGCAGAAGACTCGAATCAACAGAATTAGAAATGAAAAAGGAGAAGTAACAACTGACACTGCAGAAATACAAAGGATCATGAGAGATTACTACAAGCAACTCTATGCCAATAAAATGGACAACCTGGAAGAAATGGACATATTCTTAGAAAAGCACAACCTTCTGAGACTGAGCCAGGAAGAAATAGAAAATATAAACAGACAAATCACAAGCACTGAAATTGAGACTGTGATTAAAAATCTTCCAACAAACAAAAGCCTAGGACCAGATGGCTTCACAGGTGAATTCTATCAAACATTTAGAGAAGAGCTAACACCTATCCTTCACAAATGCTTCCAAAATATAGCAGAGGGAGGAACACTCCCAAACTCATTCTACAAGGCCACCATCACCCTGATACCAAAACCAGACAAGGAGGTCACAAAAAAAGAAAACTACAGGCCAATATCATTGATGAACATAGATGCAAAAATCCTCAACAAAATATTAGCAAACAGAATCCAACAGCACATTAAAAGGATCATACACCATGATCAAGTGGGGTTTATCCCAGGAATGCAAGGTTTCTTCAATATATGCAAATCAATCAATGTGATACACCATATTAACAAATTGAAGGAGAAAAACCATATGATCATCTCAATAGATGCAGAAAAAGCTTTCGACAAAATTAAACACCCATTTATGATAAAAACCCTCTAGAAAGCAGGCATAGAGGGAACTTACCTCAACATAATAAAGGCCATATATGACAAACCCACAGCCAACATTGTTCTCAATGTTGAAAAACTGAAACCATTTCCACTAAGATCAGGAACAAGAGAAGGTTGTGCACTCTCACCACTATTATTCAACATAGTTTTGGAAGTTTTAGCCACAGCAATCAGAGAAGAAAAAGAAATAAAAGGAATCCAAATCAGAAAAGAAGTAAAACTGTCACTGTTTGCAGATGACATGATACTATACATAGAGAATCCTAAAGATGCTACCAGATAACTACTAGAGCTAATGAATGAATTTGGTAGAGTAGCAGGATACAAAATTAGTGCACAGAAATCTCTTGCATTCCGGTAAGAGAAATCTGAAAGAGAAATTAAGGAAACACTCCCATTTACCATTGCAACAAAAAGAATAAAATACCTAGGAATAAACCTACCTAAGGAGACAAAAGACCTGTATGCAGAAAACTATAAGGCACTGATAAAAGAAATTTAAAATGTTACAAACAGATGGAGAGATATACCATGTTCTTGGATTGGAAGAATCAATATTGTGAAAATGATTATACTACCCAAAGCAATCTACAGATTCAATGCAATCCCTATCAAACTACCAATGGCATTTTTCACAGAAGTAGAACAAAAATTTCACAATTTGTATGGAAACACAAAAGACCCCAAATAGCCAAAGCTATCTTGAGAAAGAAAGACAGAGCTGGAGGAATCAGGCTCCTGGACTTCAGACTATACTACAAAGCTACAGTAATCAAGACAGTATGGTACTGGCACAAAAACAGAAATATTGATTAATGGAACAGAATAGAAAGCCCAGAGATAAACCCATGCACATATGGTCACCTTATCTTTGATAAACGAGGCAAGAGTATAAAATGGAGAAAAGATAGCCTGTTCAATCAGTGATGCTGGGAAAACTGGACAGCTACATGTAAGAGAATGAAATTAGAACACTTCCTAACACCATACACACAAATAAACTCAAAACGGATTAAAGACCTAAATGTAAGGCCAGACAATATAAAACTGTTAGAGGAAAACACAGGCAGAACATCCTATGACATAAATCACAGCAAGATCCTTTTTGACCCACCTCCTTGAGAAATGGAAATAAAAACAAAAATAAACAAATGGGACCTAAGGAAACTTAAAAGCTTTTGCACAGCAAACAAAACCATAAAAAAAGATGAAAAGACAACCCTCAGAATGGGAGAAAATATTTGCAAATGAAGCAACTGACAAAGGATTAATCTCCAAAATATACAAGCAGCTCATGCAGCTCAATATCAAAAAAACAAACAACCCAATCCAAAAATGGGCAGAAGACCTAAATACATATTTCTCCAAAGAGGATATACAGATTGCCAACAAACACATGAATAGATGCTCAACATCACTAATCATTACAGAAATGCAAATCAAAACCACAAAGAGGTATCACCTCACACTGGTCAGAATGGCCCTCATCAAAAAATCGACAAACAATAATTGCTGGAGAGGGTGTGGAGAAAAGGGAACGCTCTTGCACTGTTGGTGGGAATGTAAATTGATACAGCCACTAAGGAGAAGAGTATGGAGGTTCCTTAAAAAACTAAAAATAGAATTACCATATGATCCATCTATTCCACTACTGGGCATATACCCTGAGAAAGCCAAAAAGAGTCATGTACCACAGTGTTCACTGCAGCACTATTTACAATAGCCAGGACATGGATGCAACCTAAGTGTCCATTGACAGAAGAATGGATAAAGAAAATGTGGCACATATATACAATGGAATATTACTCAGCCACAGAAAGAAACAAAATTGAGTTATTGGTAGTGAGGTGGATGGACCTAGAGTCTGTCATACAGAGTGAAGTAAGTCAGAAAGAGAAAAACAAATACCATATGCTAACACATATATATGGAATCTAAAAAAAAAAATTGTTTCTGATGAACCTAGGGGCAGGACAGGAATAAACACATAGACGTAGAGAATGGACTTGAGGACACGGGGAGGGGGAAGGGTAAGCTGGGATGAAGTGAGAGAGTAACACTGACATATATACACTACCAAATGTAAAATAGATATCTAGTGGGAAGCAGCTGCATAGCACAGGGAAATCAGCTTGGTGCTTTGTGACCACCTAGAGGGGTGGGATAAGGAGGGTGGGAGGGAGACGCAAGAGGGAGGGGATATGGGGATATACGTATGCATATAGCTGATTCACTTTGTTAAACAGCAGAAACTAACACAACATTGTAAAGCAATTATACTCCAATAAAGATGTTAAAAAAATTATATTAGTTTCATGTGTGTTTTCTATATGGAATGTAAACTATGGTTAATTGTGGTCAGTTTCAGCTCTTAGCACAGTACTATTCCCCATCCCCATCCACATGGCAGGCAGCTGTGCATATGTTCCTGGAGCAGCTTGCACACATCCAGGATGGGTAAAAAGGACCTTGTACTCCAAATACTGGAAAGTTGGATTCTAATTGGTTATGGCTGCTTCTGATCATAGAGGTGCAAAGAGGAGGTGCCATTATTGTTGCACCTCCACCCATTGTTGCAAGCCACTTCCCCTACAGCTGAAGTGAACTTACAGGGGATTTAAAGTGCCAGTGCCCTTTTCTCCCTCCCTTTCATTTTTCTCTTTTTTCCCATGTTGGCAGCCAGACATTAAAAGACTATGACATTCAAAACCAACTACATATATGGGGAAAATTAGAAAGTGCTCAGGCTCAAAAAAGAACTGAGAAGACCTAAGTTTAAACCTCCAGCTGATCCTTGGTACAGAGACAACCCATAACAATAAAATAATAATAATAATAACAAAAAACCTCAGGTAAGGGGGAGAATTTGATTTCCAGAGATAACATTATTAGATTCAAATGTCCAGTTTTCAGCAAAAAAATCACAAGACACACAAAGAAACAGGAAAATATTGCCCATTCAAAGGAAAAAACTAAACCAATAGAAACTGTCCCTGAGAAAGACCTGATTGCAGATCTGCTAGACAAAGTCTAACATATCATCTTAACAATGCTCAAAAACTAAGGAAGATGTGGAGAAAGTCAAGAAAATGATATAGGAAATCTAAAAAGAAACTAAAAAAATTCTGGAGCTAAAAAGTATAACTGAGGGACTTCCCTGGTGGCGCAGTGGTTAAGAATCCTCCTGCCAATGCAGGGGACAGGGGTTCGACCCCTGGTATGGGAAGATTCCACGTGCCACGGAGCAACTAAGCCCATGTGCCACAACTACTGAGCCTGCACTCTAGAGCCCGTGCCGCAACTACTGAAGCCCACATGCCTGGAGCCCATGCTCTGCAACAAGGGAAGCCACCTCAATGAAGCCTGCACACACTGCAACAAAGAGTAGCCCTTGCTCGCCACAACTAGAGAAAGCCCATGCGCAGCAACGAAGACCCAACACAGGCAAAAAAATGTATAACTGAAAAGAAAAATTCAGTAGAGGGATTCAAAGGCAGAATTGAGCTGCCAGAAGAAAGAATAGGGAAACCTGAAGAAGATAGGACAATAGGAATTACTGAGTCTGAAGAACATAAAGAAAAAAGATGGAAGAAAAGTAAACAGAGCTAAGGGACCTGTGGCACACCATCAAGTGGACCAACATATACACTGTGGGAATCCCAGAAGGAGAAGAGAGAAAGGGGCAGAGAGAATATTTGAAGAAAAGATGGCTGAAAACTTACCAAATTTGATGAAAGACATGAAAATAAACATCCAAGAAGCTCAACAAACTCCAAGTAAGATGAACTCAAAGAGACCCACTTATAATAAAATGTTCGAAAACCAAAGATAAAGAATCTTGAAAGCAGCAAGAGAAAAGTGACTTGTCACATACAAGAGATCCTCAATAAGACAATCGGATTTCTTATCAGAAACTCTGGAAGCCAGAAAGCAGTGCAGCTGATACATTCAAAGTGCTAAAAGAAAAAAACTTTCAACTGATAATCCTGTATCTCACAAAAGTATCCTTCAAGACTGAGGGAGAAATTAAGACATTCTCAGATAAACAAGCTGAAAAAGTTTATTACCACTAAGCCTGCCCTGCAAGAAATGCTCAAGGGTGAAATGAAAGGACACTAGACAGTAACTCAAAACAATATGAAG
Source organism: Balaenoptera physalus (assembly GCF_965194825.1). Classification (NCBI taxonomy): domain Eukaryota; kingdom Metazoa; phylum Chordata; class Mammalia; order Artiodactyla; family Balaenopteridae; genus Balaenoptera; species Balaenoptera physalus. The sequence goes on from NC_138882.1 coordinate 35,240,230, forward strand.
GACTAATGAGAACACACTGTATAGCATGGGGAACTCTACTCAATGCTCTGTGACCTAAATGGGAAGGAAATCCAAGGAAGAGGGGATATACATATATGTGTGGCTGATTCACTTTGCTGTACAGCAGAAACTAACACAACACTGTAAAGCAACTATACTCCAATAAAAAAAAAAATGAAGAAATAAAGATCTCAACAAAGGTAAATGTACACAAGTAATTATGAAAGCTAGAATTATTTTAAAAACAGTCTCTATCTCCACTTTTATTCTACATGATTTAAGAGACTAATATATTTTTTTAAAAATTATTAGGGGTTTCCATGGTGGCGCAGTGGTTGAGAATCTGCCTGCCAATGCAGGGGACACGGGTTCGAGCCCTGGTCTGGGAGAATCCCACATGCCACGGAGCAGTTGGGCCCGTGAGCCACAATTACTGAGCCTGCACGTCTGGAGCCTGTGCTCCACAACAAGAGAGGCTGAAATAGTGAGAGGCCCGCACACCGCGATGAAGAGTGGCCCCCACTTGCCACAACTAGGGAAAGCCCTCGCACAGAAACGAAGACCCAACACAGCCATAAATAAATAACTTAAAACCAAAAAAAAAACCACAATGAGGTATTACCAATATCACCTCACACCTGTTAGAATGGCTATCATCAAAAAGACCATAAATAATAAGGGTTGGCAAGGATGTGGAGAAAAGGGAATCCTTGTACAATGTTGGTGGGAATATAAATTGGTGCAGCCACTGTGGAAAACAGTTATGGAGGTTCCTCAAAAAAACTAGAAATAACTCACAGACATATAAAACAAATTTATGGTTACCAAAGGGGAAAGAGGGTGGGGGAGGGATAAATTAGGAGTCTGGGAATAGCAGTTACAAACTACTATATATAAAATAGATAAACAACAAGGTTCTACAGTATAGCACAGGGAACTACATTCAATATCCTGTAATAAACCATAATGGAAAATAATATATATGAATAACTGAATCACTTGGTTGTACACCAGAAGTTAACACAACATTGTAAATCAACTATACTTCAATAAAAATTTTTAAACTAACTAATTAAAAAGGAAACTAAAAATAGAACTACCATATGATCCAGCAATTCCACTCCAGGGTATACATCTGAAGAAAACGAAAACACTAATTCGAAGATATATGCACCCCAATGTTCATAGCAGTATTATTTGCAATAGCCAAGATATAGAAGCAAAATAAGTGTCTATTAACAGATGACTAGATAAAGAAGATGCAATACACACACACACACACACACACACACACACAGACAAAGGAATACAGTTCAGCCATAAAAAATAATAAAATTTTGCCATATGCAACAACATGGATGGACTTGGAGAGAATTATGCTAAGTGAAATAAGTCAGACACAGAAAGATAAATACTGTATATTACTTACATGTAGAATCTAAAATGTAAAGCCGACTAGTGAATATAACAAAAAAGAAACAGACTCACAGATACAGAGAACAAACTAGTGGTGAGAGGGAAGAGGGGAGGGACAGGATAGAGGTAGGGGATTAAGAGGTACAAGCTATTATGTATCAAATAAATAAGTTACAATATATATTGTACAGCACAAGGAATACGGCCAATATTTTTTAATAACTATAAATGGAGTATAACCTTTAAAAATTGTGAATCACTGTGCTGTGCACCTGAAACTTATATAATATTGTAAGCCAATATACCTCAATTTAAAAAAATGTGAAAGCCTTTCCTCTAAGATCAGGTATAAGGCAAGGATGTCAACCTTCCTCACTTTTATTCAACTTAGTACTGGTAGTTCTAACTAGAGCAATTAGACAAGAAAGAGAAATAAAAGGCATCTAATATGGAAAAGAAGAAGTAAAATTATCATCGTTTACAGATACGATCTTTGATAGAGAAAACCCTAGTCTACAAAAAATTGTGACACTAAAATGTTAATTCAGCAAAGTAACAGAATATAAAGTCAACATACAAAAATCAGTTATATTTCTATCACTAATAATCACCAATAATAAACAATCTGAAAAGGAAATTACAAAAACAATTCCATTTACAATAACATCAAAAAGTATAAAACACTTAGGAATGAACTTATCTAAGGAGTTGAAACACTTGTACAATGAAAACTACAAATCATTGCTGAGAGAAATTAAAGAAGACATTAAAAAATGGAAATATCCCATGCTCATTTATTGGAAGACTTAGTATTGTCAGTACTACCCCACAGATGTCAAGACTACCCAAAGTGATCTATAGATTCCTAACAAATGTAATGTATTTCTTATCAAAATCCTGATATTTTTTTCAGGAATAGAAAAAAAACCCAAAACCCATCCTAAAACCAGGGACTCTGAATAATAACCAAAACAATCTTGAAAAGGAAGAACAAAGATGAAAGACTCACTTCCTGATTTCAAAACTTACTGCAAAGCTCCAAATAGTGTGGTACTGGAATAAAGACAGATATATAGACCAATAGAATAGAGAGAGCCCAGAAATAAATCTTCACATGGTGAAATTATTTTTGATGAGGGTGCCACAACCATGCAATAGAGAAAGGACAGTCTTCAACAAGTAGTGCTGGGAAAACTGGATATTCACATGCAAAAGAAAATGAAGTTAAACCCTATCCAATACCATATACAATGAATCAAAGACTTAAATGTAGGACCTAAAACCATAAAACTCAGGAAAAAACACAGAATTAAAGCTACACAACACTGAATTTGGCAATAATTTCCTGGATATGACATGAAAGACACAGGCAACAAAAGAAAAAAATAGGCAAACTGGACTTCGTGAAAATTTAAACATTCTCTGCACTGAAAGACACCATCCAGAGTAAAAAGGCAACCCACAGAATGGGAGAAAATATTTGCCAATCATATATATGATAAGGGATTAATATCTAGAATATATAGAGAATCCCTAAAACTCAAAAAGCAATTTGATTAAAAAATGGGCAAACACTTGAATAGATATTTCTCCAAAGATACACAAATGACAAATAAGCAAATGAAAAGATGCTAAGCATCAATAATCATTAGGGAAATGTAAATCAAAACCACAATGTCAATTAATATAAATTATTGCAGTATTGTAAGATAGAAAATTCATATAATCATTAATGAAAGAAAGCACTCTATAAAATTTAACATACATCCAGGATAAAAAGAAGGAAAAAGTATTGTACACTTACAATTTTGTTAAAGGGTAGATATCATGTTAAATGTATTTTCCACAATAAACATTTTAAAAAGAAAAAAAATAAAACCACAATAAGATACCACCTCATACCCATTAGGATGGCTACTATCAAAAAAACAAAACAACAGATGTTGGTGAGGATGTGGAGAATCTGCAACTGTTGCATGCTGTTGGTGAGAATGTAAAATGGTAGGGTTGCTGTGAAAAACAATATGGTGGTTCCTCAAAAAATCAAAGACAGATTTACCATATGCCCCAGCAATTCCACTTCTGAGGATATATACTCAAAAGAATTGAAATCAGGGTCTCCAAGAGATATATGTACACCCATGTTCAGAACTTTATTTACAATAGCTAAAACACGGAAGCAACTCAAGTGTCTGTTGATGGCTGAATGGATAAGCAAAATGTGAGATATATATATACACAATGGAATGTTCTTTAGCCTTTAAGGAAAGAAATTTTAACATATACTACAACATGGATAAACCTTGAGGACATTATGCTAAGTGAAATAGCCAGTTATAAAAAGACAAATACTGTATGATTCCACTTAAATGAGGTACTTAAATCATAGAGACAAAAAGTAGAATTGTGATTGCCAGGGGTTGGTGGCAGGGTGGGGGAGATGAGAGGATTGTGGGAATTATGAGCATAGGGTTTTAGTTTAACAAGATGAAAAGAAGAGCTATGAAGATGGATGGTGATATTAAATACTGACCTGTACACTTAAAAAATGGTTAATATAGAAAATTTATATGTATTTTACACAATAAAAAATTTTTTTAAAACCAATCAAGAGGTATTGAAACCTCAAATACTAACCTCTGGAAAAAGAACAGTAGAGATCCATAGCCAAATTTTTGAAAATTTCCTTGCAATAGCCTGTCTTCAACAAGTCTATACAATTTCTTCACCTTCTTTTCTCTAGGGAAAGTTATAAGATCCCCAAACCCCAGGGTATGTATTTTCCAGGTTTCTTCCTCTTTCTGACCTACTTTTGTAATATATAATAAATATATATATAAATATATTTATATAGGTAAATATATATATTTACCTATATAAATGCTGGTAGTTTTCAAATACACAAACCCACTCATGGAAATATACCTCATGAAGTGCAAAAGAGATGCAAAAGGATGTTCACTGTGGCATAATTTATAGTAATGAAAAAGCTGAAACTACATAAAAAAATGTTTCATAGATTATGATTTGTCAACTCAGTGGAATGTTATGCACAAAGCCTGAAGGACAGCAGGAAACAGCTATTACAAGGAACCATGATTATGGGTAATAATTTAAAAATCCTTGAATGCCGTATCAAACTGTTTTTAACAATGTAATCTATAGAAAAAGGAACCCTCTAGAGTTGAAACAAGGTATAAAGACTGTAGCAGAAAGTACCTTTTCTTTTCTTTAGCTGTCTGAAGGAAATTAAGAAAAGGAGAAAAGGAAATGCCCTTATTGACCTTCCCTCCAGCCTTTCCTGCTGCTAACTCCTTGACACTCAACACTAGCCAACACTTTAAAAGGGAGCCTATACAGAAATGGATTCAGCACTCAGGTTTCCTCTAAGAGGAGGTGGGAAGGTTACGTATGAAAAGATCTCAATCTGAAGCCAGGAAAAGATCCACCTGGTAAAAAAAAAAACAAAACAAACCCTCACGTCTCTTAAAAAAAAAAATGACCTGAAAAATTATTTCCAATCCAAAAGTTAAAAACTGATAAGACAGAAAAGATGGGACTTCCCAACCAGATATTCAGGTAGGTATTTGTGAATCTTGTTACTGACTATAAAAAGCAAAGATAGCAACAACGTACTGAGGAATTTATAACATGTCTAAAAGTATGACAAAAGAGTACGAACAATGTGAGGAATAAGGTTCTAACACCATACATGAAGCAGTAAAATACTACTGAAGGTAAACTATAATAAGTCAAATATGTATATTGTAATACTTAGGGGAATCATGTAAAAAACTTTTTAAATGAGGTATAGCTAACAAGCCAATTGACAAATAAAATGGAATCATAATAAAAACAATCCAAAAGACAGAAAAATAGATAAAAAGAAGAAATGGGACTAATAAAAAACAAGAAAGATGGATTCAAGAACTGTGAAGTATCTGAAATTTTACCCTACTTGCAAGCTAACAGGTTGGCCTGTCACAGTTTCATGGATGCTGGCAAAAGACATGAGACATTTGAGTTACAGAAGGGCAGCTTATTATTCCTAACAATGGAAATACCCAGAGTATCAGTTTTTGTTTTTTCTACCAGTTCCCCAAATCTCAATTAGCACAGAGCAATGCAACTAGGGCCACATGACACTGACATATAGTGCTTTGTTGTAGCAGAAAAACCCTGAACTTGGAGAACTAAATTTTTTATGTGGGCAGTAAGCATGCCTGCTCCTTGCTCTAGAAAGATACTATCTTCCAAGGCTGTTTGCTAAATAAACATCCTTGAAAAAGACAGTCAGAAACAAAGGGCAGTCAGTACCTTGCTTGCAAGACACACAGAAATGCAAAAGACTTATGAAGCTCTGTCTCCCACTAGATGGCAGATTTATTTTTAAGTTTTTTGGGGGTTTTTTGATTTTTAAATTTTTTATTTTATTTTTTTTGGCCGTGCCATGAGGCATGCAGGATCTTAGTTCCCCGACCAGGGACTGAACCCATGGCCTCTGCATTGGGAGTGTGGAGTCTTAACCACTGGACCACCAGGGAAGTCCCTAGAACACACATATTTTATAAGTTCATGTGGAATAGTCACCAAGACAGATCATGTGGGCTATCAAACAAACTTAACAAACTTAAAATAACTAAAATCATATAAAGTATATTATCTGTACACACAGAATTACACTAGAAATCAATAACAGAAAAATAACTGGAAAATCCCCAAATATTTGGAAAGTGAACAACACACTTCTAAATAACTCATGTATCAAAGAGGAATTTAAAAAGGAAACTGAAAAGATTTTGAGCTTAATAAAAATAAAAATGCAATATATCAAAATTTCTGAGACATGATGAAATGCTTATATTAAAAATGTAACCAATATTTTTATATCAATAACCTAAACTTCCACCTTAAAAAACTAGAAAATATCAAATTAAACCCAAAAGCAAGCAGACAAAAGAAAATAATAAAAAGCAGAAATTGATGAAATTGAAAATAGTAAAACATTACAGAAAAATTAATGAAATGAAAACCTGTTTCTTTAAGAAGTTCAATAAAAATGATAAATTTCTGACCAAGGAAAAAACTTTGACACAAATTACCAATATTAGGAATTAAAGAAAAGGTATCTCTACTGATCATACAGGCATTAAAATAAGAAATATTATGAACAACTTTATGCCAGTTTGATAGTTTACATAAAATGGACAAATTCCTTTATAAAAAGTTTCCTCTCAAAACTCACTCAATAAATGTAGATAACCTGAATAGTCCTAGATCTATTAAAGTAATTGAATTAGTAGTAAAAACCTTCTATCATAAAAACAAGCTGTAGAGATAGGTGAACTTAGGGGACAATAAGTTATTGGTTTTGAATACAGAGGAGTCCTAGGAGTCCTGGGGGATAAGGCTGAAGTCCTGAGAGATAGATAGACTGTAGAAAGCATTGAAAGTCAGGCTAAGGACTTCAACTTCCATTATACAGATGATGTCTTTCTTTTTCATGGTGTGCCCCAGACCACCCTCTGCATTTATGCCAGTTAATCTTTTTTTTTTTATTGGAGTATAGTTGATTTACAATGCTGTGTTAGTTTCTGCGGTACAGCAAAGTATGTCAGTTATACATATATCAGTACATATATCCACTCTTTTTTAGATTCTATTCCCATATAGGTCGTTACAGAGTATTGAATAGAGTTCCCTACGCTATACAGTAGGTTCTTATTAGTTATCTATTTTATACATAGTAGTGTGTATATGTCAATCCCAATCTCCAAATTTATCCCTCCCTCCCCTTTCCCCCTTGGTAACCATAAGTTTGTTTTCTACATCTGTGACTCAGTTTGTTTTGTAAATAGGTTCATTTGTAGAATTTTTTTAGATGCCACATATAAGCAGTATCATATGATATAGGATATCACTGTCATGCTGTCATTGTCATATTGTCTTTGTCTGACTTACTTCACTCAATATGACAATCTCTAGGTCCATCCATGTCACTGCAAATGGCATTATTTTGTTCTTTTTTATTATGCCAGTTAATCTTTAGTATTTATATAGTGCCTTGTACTATTTTCTCTGTTGATTATATGTGTAACAGTGCCCTAAGCAAGTTTGTAAATTCCTTAGGATAGGTCACATCATAAAGATTTCCAAATTGGGGGCAAAGTTACAGAAACCTTCCAGGTCAGGTGGCTTCATAGGTAAAAATATACCAAACATTTAAGGACGTAATGATATGAATCCCATACAACTCTTCCAGAAAATAAAAGATGAGGAATCACTTCCCAACTTTTTGAAACTATTACCCTGATGCTAAAACCAGATAAAAACACCACAAAAAACTACAGGTCAACATCCCTTGTAAGCATAGATACAAAAAACCTTAAACACATAAGCAAATTGAATTTAACAATATATAAAATAGATAATACACCATGACTAAGTGGTGTTTACCTCGGAAATGCAAGGTTAGTTCAACATTGAAAACCAGTTAATGCAGGAACTTCCCTGGTGGTCCAGTGGTTAAGAATCCGCCTTCCAGTGCAGGGGACTCAGGTTCAATCCCTGGTCGGGGAACTAAGATCCCACAGGCAGCGGGGCAACTAAGCCCACACGCTGCAACTACTGAGCCTGGGCATCACAACTAGAGACAAGCCTGTGCACCGCAACAAAGAGCCTGAGCACGGCAACGAAAATCCCGCGTGCCACAAATAAGACCTGACACAGCCGAAAATAAATAAATAAATTTTTTAATAAAAGAGAAAACCAGTTAATGCAATTTGCCTTATCAGACAATAACAGAAAAACCATGTGATCATCCCAATAGGTGCAGAGAAAAGTGGTGACAAAATTCAACACATATTCATGATAAAAAACGCTAAGCAAATTAGATTTGGAGGGAACTTAACCAACTAAAGGAACATGTACCAAAAACCTACAACTGTATCATACTTGATAGCATGTTTTTTCACTAATGGTATACTTTCTCGCTAAGATCAGGAACAAGACAAAGATGTCTACTCCTACCACTCATACTAGAATGGCCCTAGCCATTGAAAAAAGGCAAGAAAAAGAAATAAAACACTTAGTCTGGAAAGGAAGGAATAAAACTTTTTCTTTGAATTTTTATTTTTTGCATTTTTATTTGCAGGCAAAATGATCATGTATATAGAAAATCTCAAGCAATCCACAAAAAAGAGACTAGTATTAATAATTGAGTTTAGCAGGGTCACAGGATACAAGGTCAATTTATAAAACTCAGTTGTACTTTATAATAGCATCAGAAAACATGAAATAGGGCTTCCCTGGTGGTGCAGTGGTTAGGAATCCGCCTGCCAATGCAGGGGACACGGGTTCGTGCCCTGGTCCGGGAAGATCCCACATGCCGTGGAGCGGCTAGGCCCGTGAGCCACAACTACTGAGCCTGCGCATCTGGAGCCTGTGCTCCACAATGGGAGAGGCCACGATAGTGAGAGGCCCGTGCACCACGATGAAGAGTGGCCCCCGCTCGCCGTAACTGGAGAAAGCCCTTGCACAGAAACGAAGACCCAACACAGCCAAAAATAAATAAATAAATAAATAGATTTATTAAAAAAAACAAAAAACAAAAAAACCCATGAAATATTTAGGAAAGGATAAATCTAACAAAATGTGTGCAAGAATTTTATGCTGAAAACTGCAGAACACTGATGAGAGAAATAAAAGAAAACCTAAATAAATGGAGAGATATCATGTTCATCAACGGAGGATGATATTAAGATGTCAATTCTCCCCAAAACTATTTACATCATCAAGTAATCTCAACCAAAATCCCAGCAGATTTTTTGTAGAAATTGACAAGCTGATTCTGAAATCTATATGGAAAAGCTAAGGCCCTGGAACAAACTACTTTAAAAGAACAAAGCTGGCTGATTCCCACCACCTGATTTCAAAGCTTATTATAAAGGTATAATAGTGAAGTCAATGTGGTATTGGTTAAAATACAGACCTACAGAGCAATGGAACAAGAGCCCCGAAAAAGTGACCCACACATACGGTCAACTGATTTTCAACAAAGGCGCTAAAGTAAATCAATGGAAAATGACAGTCTTTTGAACAAATGGTCCTGGAATATTGGTCATCCATCTGCCAAAAAATGAACTCAATCTATACCTCACACTGTATTATAAAATTAACACAAAATGCATCATAGATCTAAAGGTGCACCTAAGATCTCTAGAAAAAAGCATCAGAAAAATCTTTGTCACCATTGGTTTGGCAGAGAATCCTTATGACACAAAAAGCATAAACCATAAAAAAATTTTTTTGATAAATGAAAACCTTGAAAATTGAAAAAATGAAAAATTTGTGCTCTTTAAGACATTGCAGAGAAATGAAAAGATAGCCACAGACTGGGAAGAAATATTTATAAAACCCCTCTCTGATAAGGAATTTTTTGTGCAGAATATGTAAAGAACTCTCCAACACTAAAAGAGGAAAACAGCCCAATTTTTAAAACAGCAAAAGCTTTGAAGAGACACTTCATCACAGATACAGATGGCAAATAAGCACATGAAAAGACAGTAGGCCCTCCTCTGCATCTGAGGGTTCCATATCTGCAGAACAAATTTTCAGAAAAATAAAATTACGTTAAGTTCCAAAATGCAAAACTTGAATTTGCTCCCACACCAGAAACTATTTGCATAGCATTTACATTGTATTTACAACTATTTACATTGTATTAGGTATTATAAGTAATCTAGAGATGACAAAGTATATGGGGAGGATGTGCATAGGTTATATGCAAATACTACGCCACTTTATATGAGGGACTTAAGCATCTGCAGATTTTGGTATCCTGTGGGAGGAGATGGGGGGCAGCCACCCAGAAACCAATCCCCCAAGGATACCAAAGAATGACTGTAATACTCAAAATTATTCAATATTAGGAAAATGCAAATTAAAACAATGAGATACCATTATACACCTATTAGAATGGAGAAAATAAAATCTGACAATACCAATTGCCGGTGAGGATGCAGAGCAACTGGAACTCACATACATTGTTAATGGGAATGCAAAATGGTATAGCCACTTTCAAAAGTCTGACAGTCTCTTGTTTTTTTTTTTTTAGAAATTCACGTTCTTTTATTTATTTATTTTTGGCTGTGTTGGGTCTTCGTTTCTGTGTGAGGGCTTTCTCTAGTTGCGGCAAGTGGGGATCACTCTTCATCGCGGTGCGCGGGCCTCTCACCATCGCGGCCTCTCTTGTTGCGGAGCACAGGCTCCAGACGCGCAGGCTCAGTAATTGTGGCTCACGGGCCCAGTTGCTCCGTGGCATGTGGGATCTTCCCAGACCAGGGCTCGAACCCGTGTCCCCTGCATTGGCAGGCAGATTCTCAACCACTGCGCCACCAGGGAAGCCCCAGTCTCTTGTTAAACATACACTTATCATTTGACTGTCACACCACTCCCTTGCCAAAAACTGGAAACAACCCAAATGTCCATTAACCAGGTAATGGATGAACAAATTGTGGTATATCCATACAATGGAATACTTAGCAATAAAAAGGGAAAAACCACTGATAATGAAACATGTATGAATCTCAAAAGCATTATATGAAGGAAGCCAGACACAAAAGGCTATACATTGTATGATTCCATTTGTATGACATTCTGGAAAAGGCAAAACTGTAAAGTCAGAAATCAGATCAGTAGTTGCCAAGGAGCTAGGGTGAGTGAAGTGGATTGACTGTGAAGAGCCTGAGGCAACCATTGTGGTTCATGGAAATATCAGTATTATGTTTTGACTGTGGCACAGGTTACATGACTATACATTTGTCAAATGTCATCAAAGTGCACATGTGTGAAGTATGACTTTCAGTATCTGTAAATTATGCCTCAGTAAACTGAACCATGAAGAACAAAACAGATTCCCGAAGTTGTGATCTATCTCATTCTATGTGGAACAAGTTTACCTTTTCCCCACACATTCCTAAATAAATCTTTTAAACGACAGATCTATCCTCATTTGTAACGAGACAAATAATACTTTTTGAGCATTCCCGAGGCCTGATAGGTACTTTATATGTATTATCTCATGAAATTATTCCACCAGCCCTATGAAACTGAGGTTAAGAGGTTTGGATAATTCTAAAGTTGCCGTTTAAACCCGAGTATGCGGACGACCAAGGTCATCTTTCCCTCTGTACCTCGCTGCTTTCCCAATTCCCCAAAGACAAGGACTAAACTTTTTTTTTTTTTTTTAGTAAATTTATTTATTTATTTAGTTATGGCTGAGTTGGGTCTTCATTGTTGCAAGCAGGGGCTACTCTTCGTTGCAGTGCGCAGGCTTCTCACTGTGGTGGCTTCTCTCATTATGGAGCACGGGCTCTAGGCGCGCGGGCTTCAGTAGTTGTGGCTCATGGGCTCTAGAGCACAGGCTCAGTAGTTGTGGCACACGGGCTCAGTAGTCGTGGCTCGTGGGCTCTACAGCGCAGGCTCGGTAGTTGTGGCGCACGGGCTTAGTTGCTCTGTGGCATGTGGGATCTTCCTGGACCAGGGCTGGAACCCATGTCGCCTGCATTGGCAGGCGGATTCCTAACCACTGTGCCACCAGGGAAGCCCAGGGACTAAATTGTATATTCTTCACTATGTCTAACATCTTACATCCAAATAAAAACTGACACTGGTGAAAAACAAGAAACAACTTCCCAAACTGAGTACCTTATCAAGTGTAGGATCTAAAGAAAGATGCTTTTCTGGGGAAAATCCTCCCTTTCCCACTCTACTCCTACCATCTCTGGTTTAGTAACAGCCCATCAAAAGGAGGCACTCATTTGTTTATTCTCCCTAGTTCCTCTCTGCAATTTCCCAGCCCTGCAAAACATCGCAAACTCAGATGGCCCTGGGGATGAGGCTAATCTGTTAATACTCCAGAGACAGTAATTTCTATGGACATAAAATGATGATCCAAGATCATCTTTCTCAGGAATTATTTTCTTAACTAAGGAAGTTTACTGTTTTATTGAATAAAATCAGTCACATCACTTCATTTGTATTCCCTCATACAGTCCAAGATTATCACTTCAATTGCCAACTTTCTTAACTATGGCATTTAACAAATCTTCCCTAAACAACTAATCCCATCCCAAGCTTAAGAGGTACTGAAGACAAGTGGCCCCATTCTGACAACTGTTCTCAGTTACAATGCTTTAGTTGTAAGTAACAGAAAATCCAATCAGGAATCTTCTTCTCTCACATAAAAAGTTAGGTGGTAGGGAAGTTCCAGAGTTAATTCAGTGGTTCAAAAGTCATCAAAGGCCAAATTTTTTCCATTTTTCTATTCTGGCATCCTTAGGATGTTGGCAATTATTATTTCATAGTATCCTCACAATAAGCCTGTGATTTTCATTAAAGCTGCTGCCTAACAGTTGCCTAGTATGAGGAAGACAATTTTCTCACATGTACTTTGGAAGGCAATTTAGAAGTACCTATAGAATTTTTTTTTAATGTGTATATCCTTTGATCTAGCAATTCCACTTCTAAGAATTCATCTCAGAAAATGTTAAGTGGACAAAAACAGGCATGATGATGTTCATTACAAAATTTTTTTTAATGGTAAAAAATGAGAAACAGCCTAAAATACCCATCAATAGGGTGTGATTACTTAAATTGAGAGACTCATATAATGGAATACATCATAGCTGTTTAACATGGAACTACGTGCAAGTTTTGTTGATAACAGCGGAACTGCAAAGAGTATGTGTGCATAAATAAATAAAAATACCTATGACACTAAAAAAGCAGCTGGGGATTCCTGGCGGTCCAGTGGTTAGGACTCTGCACTTTCACTGCCAAGGGCCTGGGTTCCATCCCTGGTCGGGGAACTAAGATCCCACAAGTTGCGGCAAGGTCAAAAAAAAAAAAGGCAACAAAAGCAAACACAGATAAACTGGATTACATCAAAATTTAAAAATTCTGTGTATCAAAAGACAATGAACAGAATGAAAAGGCAACCCACAGAATGGGAGAAAATATTTGCAAATCATTTATTTAAGCCAGAATATGTAAAGAACTCCTTCAAATTAACAAGAAAATAAACTGTTCAAAAATAGGCAGAGAACTTGAATAGACATTTCTCCAAAGAAGACAAGCTAATGACCAATAAACATATGAAAAGATGCTCAACATCACTAATCATTATGGAAATACAAATCAAAACTACAACCTCACAACCATTAGGATGACTGCTATCAAAAACAGAAGTTTTACCTCTCTGAAGAATCGACAAGATGGCAGAAATGAAGCAGAAGCAGCAGACCTTTTGCAATTTCACCTACAGCAGCGTGGACCTTGTAGGACATGTCCTACAAGCAGCTGGTACAGCTGTACAGAACCCAGCTACTGCTGAACCAGGACTGCCAAGGAAGCAGCACACCCTGCTAAAGCGCCAGTGCAAGGCCAAGAAGGAGGCACTGCCCAAGGAGACGCCTGAGGTGGTAAAGACGCACCTGCAGGACATCATCATCCTGCCTGAGATGGTGGACAGCATGGTGGGCGTCTACAAGGTCAAGACCTTCAACCAGGTGGAATCAAGCCTGAGTTCTCAATCACCTACACCGCCAGGCTGGCATCGGGGTCACTCCTCTGGCTTCACCCCCTTCAAGTAGCCTGCTCGGCCAATAAAGTCACAGACTTCTCTTAGAAAAAAAAAAAAGTTGTTTTGCCAAGGATGTGAAGAAACTGCAACCTTTGTGCACTGTTGATGAGAAAGTAAAATGGTAAAGCCACTGTGGAAAACAGTATGATGGTTACTCAAAAATCTACAGAGAATATACTCAAAAGAACTGAAAGCAGGGTCTCGAAGATTCACAGCAGCATTATTTACAGAAGTCAAAAAGTGGAAGCAACCCAAATGTCTATCGACAGTTAAATGTATAAACAAAATGTGGTATATATACATGCAATATTATTCAGCCTTAGAAAGGAAGGAAATCCTGACACATTCTACTACATGGATGAAACTTGAGGACATTATGCTAAGTGAAATAAGTCAGTCACAAAAAGACAAATATTGTATGATTCCACTTATATGAGGTACCTAATCAAACTCAGAAACAAAAACTCAAATCCAGGGGCTGAGGGGAGGGATGGTTAAGTTGTTGTTTAATAGGTACAGTTTGTTTTTTGCAAGATAAAAAAGTTCTAAAGATTGGTTGCATAACCATGTGAATATACTTAACACTACTGAGCTGTACACTTTAAAATGGTGAAGATAGGGACTTCCCTGGCAGTCCAGTGTTTAGGACTCCACGCTTCCATTTCAGGGGGCATAGGTTCCCTGGTTGGGGAACTGAGATCCCGCAAGCTGCGAAGCACGGCCAAAAAAATAAAATAAATAAATAAGATGGTTAAGATAGTAAATATTATGTGTATTTTACCAAAACTAAAAATTTTACCTAAAAGAAATTTTAAAGTAATACCAAAATGAGAATCAAACCAAGCTATACATATCTGTAAAGAGTTCAGAAAGCACCTGTTAACAGTGGTTATTTATGGAGAACACTGATGGGAAAAGGAGGGACTTTTGTTTTCTGCTCTGTATATTTCTGTATAGTTTACATTTGATCATAAATATGTATTAAGCTAATGCTTTTTAATATTTAAAAATTCCACTGGATATAATTTTTAAATTAAAATTAAATTCTAAGTAGTAACAGACTTAAGTTCTCATGCCACCTTAAGTTTTACCAAGCATCCCCTCAAAAAAGCATGCCACAAGTATGTGGTTATGATCAGTTCTAATAGGAATAATTAATTAGGGAAAAGATCCTGTGTCATCCAGTTAACATGAGATGGTGCTATTAGGTTTTCCCCAGGAAATGCCCGTGACACTTCCTGGCTAATAATGCCTTAATCCAAATTAGACAGAGATCCACTCTCTAATCTTGAAATTGACAAATGTGATACAATAATATTTGGTGCCTGCATATACAAAATTCTGGCATTTTCAAACTATTCTTATCCTTCTTTCCCCCTACTACTAACAGAACACCAGGCCCGAATCAGCACTTACTTTTCGGAGCCTGATTCCCCTCACTTCAAGAATGTTACAAGAGAGTTCATGGGTGGTTAGCAAGACCCCTTCAGAAACCAACAGCCATTCCAGAAAAATAACCGCTCACATACCAAGGGCTGCCAACAAGAGCAGCTTCCCAGCAGCATGTTTTAATAACCTTAATGAAGCAGACAGCAACTCCTTCTGTAATACAAATTCTGGTTGGAAGAAAAGATCTCCAGATTGTGGAAAAGTACAACTCAAAAAGTAAACACCACAGGCTTCCAGTAGAGCAGGAAAGCAAGCAGAGATTTCTAAATACAGAGCTCAATTTTAAGAGTTCACTGTACCTTATTTCTCACTATCACCACTTGTTCTGTCAAAAATAGATCTTTCCATGTCTTGATCCATTCAGGATAAGCCACAGCAGGCACAGCTTTGCTTACATAGGGCAGACAGGTCAGAAAGGCCATACAGGGAAATGGAAAAAGCAGCCAGCAGGTTTTCTTAGGGATTATACTGCTCCAGTTTTTATCCTGCTTCCCAGCTATTTTGGTGCCATGAAAGCTGCAGGGAGGTCTTTGCTCTGCTCTCAAAAAGCTTTTCACCAGAAAGGCTGAAGCAGTCTCAGGACTGCAACTCCCTCTGCTGCCCAATGTTTTCTTTGCATGCTGTAGCAGGTTCAATTGAATTTCAAACTCAAATATGTTAAAAGAGCTAAAGCAGCCCTTTATTTCAAAATATGACCAAAAAGGCACAAGTTCAAATGGAGTGGAACAGCTAGAATGCCAAGTTCTAAGCTGGACTGATTTCTACACTCACCAACAAATCTCCTCTGTCTCATGAAGTGATTGTTTTACTCAGTTTAAAGAAAAGTTCTGTATCTCCCTCATAGGCACTTGGAAAAGCAGGAACTGGACATTTTGCTTCTTCCTTACTTACCCTTAATAATACTGCCCATTACCAGAATTTAAGGTAGGCCTTATTCATCTTTCAAGATTCAACTTAAATAACACTTAGCATGTGGTATTGAAGCTATGTTTGTCAGTCTGTTTCACTGTATATATTCAACTAATAGCAGATGCTCTATAACCATTTAACAGAATTCTAACTAGAACAACCCTGAGATATTGGGGCAAGAGAGAACTGACCACATAATTCAATTAGGAAATAAGCAATTACTGGAGGAAGAACCAAAATTCTTGGAGATAAGAATAGAAGAGGTGTTTCCCCAACTAACATACTATTGTTCTGCCTAACAACAACTTACCAGTGTTGCCTGTGGGTCTTTTTCAGGTTACCAATCTCACAAAGTCTCCCTCCAGTTAACTCTTAACAGAGCTCCTTTTTAACAAACTTTCATTCTTTGCCTATATCCAAATACTTCTCACATTCTGACCTTAGTGATAAAAGAATTCACAAAGGCCTTACACAATAACTCTAAGAGAGTGCTAAGCAAATACTGAGCTACTATAATGTCCCCAACCTATTGTGGTTAGAAACCCTTGTGTCCCAGCATTCAGAATTAGAACTGATGATGAAGACATATATTGGCACCATGATCTTTACTTTTGTGAACACTCCCCTTCTCCACCACCCAGTATCAGAAGATTACATGTCAGGTAGAATTCCTACTCTTTGCCTTAAGAATCTACAGATCCCAGTTCTGTGAAAAGCAAATGCCCAGGACAAGTGCCATCTTCAGAAAACCTTAAAATAAATACTAACAGCTAATGGTGCCATTGTGTAAAAACTCTCTACACCTGGATAAAAGAAAACAATGTAAAAATTTTAATAAAAACAATCCCACAGCATTTATTGTCATCTGGTAATAACATAAAGGTGAGCAAAACAATATGAATAAATGCTTTAGAACTACACTTCTAACAAAGCACACCTAAAAAAACTGTATTGCCTTCTCAACAATTTCTCACTTCATTGATCATTTCTAGTTGGAGACACTTTGGAGCAGAGTAATGTTATCTCCTTTTAGCATGATCCGACCTGCAACACAAAATTAAAAAAAAAAAAAAAAAGCTATTAATAGCCACTCAGACAACTTTGTAACCAGCTTTTAGCCTCAGAATTTCAGATCATTCTTGAGTGATTTTGAAAATGCTTTCTCTCTTGTGAAGGTATGTGACATTTTCCAATATTCATATATTGAAAGGTTGTACATATTAGACCATATGCACTTTTCCAACAATAACCTAATGAAGGTTGAGAAATGTTATTTTACGAAAAGTAGTTTCTGTAGACTAAGTCAACTACCCCAACATTTCCTAATGCTCTGAGTTTGTAGAAGTTGAGAAATTAGTTTTTTTAGGAAATGCAGCATATTTACTATAACCCTTTTCTTACAGTTCTTAATACAATAGATTTCATCCTGAGATACACAAACTTGTTTAAGTTTTACCTAACGTTTTCTAAACTTATTTGAGCAGAGAATACTTTTTTCCTGAGAAATATCTATAAATATCTTCAGGAACACTGGTGTTCAGTAAAATGGTTTGAGAAATGCTAATCAACACCAATAGCAATTAAATTGTTTCACTTTCCCAGGCTTCTACAACAGGTAATATTAATCTGTTCTACAGGGTGGATATTACCATGGGAAATCAACTTTGCAAATAATTTATAAATAACATCAGTAAGGTTAGCTTGGCCTTCCTGGCAAGACATGTTTAAATTTGAAAAATCCAGGCTTTCACAAAAATAGCCTAAGCAGGAAAAAGCAAAGCAAAACATTATACCACTCCTTAGAATCTACTTTCCACATAGCTAGTATAGGCTCAAGAGAATCCTCAAGGACTGGAAGAAAGAGGCACCTGAAACCCACCACTGATAAAAATACCAGTGAGCTCTGAAGTGGGGCATTAAACAATTAAAGACAAAATGCCTAAATAAACCTCAAGTTAATAGAGTTTTAACAGAAATGATTCAGTAGGTCTTGATGAAGCCATGAATCCTAAAGAACGTGGGTTAAGAAATTGCCTTCACTGTTCAAATATTTTAAAATTTCTACTATGTGGCATGCACTGAGTTAGGCACTGAGCATATTAGGGAACAAAAAAGACAGGACTCAAGCACTAATGCAGCATGTGGTCCAGTGGCAGAGACATTAATAATCCCAGTAATGAATATTTTACTACAAACTCAGCACAGCACACCCTTCATCAATCCCCACCCCAAGCAAAACAAAACCAAACCCTGGCAGGAAGTGACATTTGATCTGAGTCCCAAGAAACAGGTGACAGCATATACAAAGATTTATGATGGGACAAATGTGCAGATTCCAAGAATTGAAAGAAGTGTGGGTGAAGCTCAGAAAATGAAGTGCAAAGTGATACAAAATGAGCAGAGGGAGATAAGGCCAGATCATGAAGGACCTTGAAGGATACATTAAAGATGTCCTTATCCTATGAGCAATAAGAAGCCATTGAAGGATTTCTAGCAAAGAGATGACAAGTTCAGATTAGTGTTTTAAATAAAAGATGACAGGAGCCTGCAGAGCAAACTGGAGGGGGCTGAGGTAGTTGCAGAGAAATTTATTAGCAAACTGAATAGAACTGGTGCCATTCAGTATGGCAGAGAACACTAAAATAGCTCTAAATAGTGTGTGAGGGGTTGGAACTGAGTTTGATTTCTGATATGCTAACTTTGAGGAGCCTTTGAGACATCCAGGTAGAAACGTTGAGTAGGCTCAGAGAAGTCTAGAACTACAAATGCAAATTTGGAAGTCAACATATAAATGCAATTTAAGGTGCAGTCTTGAGTGCCTAGGAAAATAATACTGAATGACAGGAGGACCTAGAACCAAGACTTGAGCAACTCCAACAGTTAACGGCTAGGTCCTAAAGAATGAATATATAAAAGTCTGAAAAAGGAACAACTAGTAATGAAAAGCGAAAACCTGACTACAGTATCACAGAGCCAAATGCTGCTTAGAGCTCAATAAAATGAGGACCATTAGATTTAACACCATTAGTCTTTGGTAACCTTTGTGAGAGCTCTCTGAGTGGAGAGACAAAAGCAAAAACGGAGTGGGGTAAAGAATAAGTGGCAAAGGATGATTTCAAGAGTATATTTCTCTCCCAAATAATAACTTCTCAAATGCAAACTAAATTTAAACATGAAATGAGTTGCAATTCAATTCTGCAAGTGAATAAAAATTTCTACAATTCTTTAAGGCCATCTATAGTCTTACCCAGTTGTTTTCTTGACTTTGTTTTAGAATGAATCTCTTCTGCATCATCTAATACGAGGTTCATATACTCATCAAAACCCTAGAAAAATAAGCCAATTGACTGTCATCTTCACGTAAGATCATATCCAAACCATTCTAAACGAAAATGGCTATATGTAGAGATGCTAACTTCAGAAACTCACCTCTCCACTGATCTTTTAGCTGAAACACCACCTCCCCGTCCTAAGCCTTTTTTTTTTTGGCCACGCCGCACGGCTTGCAGGATCTCAATTCCCCGACCAGGGATTGAACCCGGGCCATGGCAGTGAAAGCCCGGAACCCTACCCACTAGGCCACCAGGAAACTCCCTAAGCCTCTTTTTAAATAAAGGAAGATGGAATGTACTTCAAATTACTTCTGGAACCTTTGGGACTTAAGATTTCATTAACTATGCCAAACAGCCATTTCCCTTATCTTTTATAACGTGCTCAATATAGTGCGTGTACATATATGAATTAACTCTTCCCATGTTCCCCACAAGACACTATCACCACCAACCACCGTGCTTGTTTTTCAACTAGTAAACAGGGAAGGGGAGATTACTGATGGAATCTACACTGTCTAAAAGAAATACCAGAGTCGTAGCATAACACTTCCATCCATATCTTCCTTTTTAACAACACTATTTAGGCTATTCTGCCATCGTGGACATCTTATTTAACTAACCCCACCCAGTTCTATTCAGGTATCACCTAACCCAGAACTAATATTCCATTAATCCCATCTCCCCCGCCCCATTTTATTTCTTTTGACCCCTCCTTTAAAGACTAATACTGTTGTTTAAATAATTTTCTAGTAATTTTCCCTCTCTTTTATGAATTACCTAATCCCTATCAAGCAGAACAATGAGACAAGGATAGTGGGTCCTGAAGAACTTTCCGTGGGTTGGGTCTTTGACTTTTTGTATATCACTCTGCTGGCTATCTTTTGGTAAATCTTTTTCTATGAACAAACTGCTCTGAGATAAAATATCTTGGGTACTCACAATGATACAGCCCTCTATCCGCATATTCACTTGCTCATAAAGCCACACCTGAATCCGAGATCTCTGAAATAATCAACAAAAATAGAAATGTTAAGAAATAAGTAAATAAAATCCAACCACTTTGGTCAAACAACAGACAAACATGGCTCCTAAAAATACTTTAACAAATAAAAGCCAAGACTAGTTACTTATCAAGAAACATTCTCAATAAATGTTATATTGGAACTAAGTTAATAATTTTCCTGTGAACTTAGGACTCAATCATATTTCCACTGCTTCTAGTCTCTATACATTTAAAGTGAAAATTTGTGACAGGATAGCATTTAAAAGGGCTTCTTTCTTATCTGCTATAGCAAAATCCAGCTCCAAGACAGCTTTCTCTAAGTACTCGTTCTCTATGTCTCACACCTAATAATCAGGAGGGGGGGCCCTCAATTCCTGTGATTAAAAATTACAAAAGCTTGAAATTAATCTGTTTTTCAATTGTGTTGTCACACACTAAAGTTTGTCAGAACAACAGGAGCCACATTTTCTTTCAGAGATAAATACTCCGCCTTGTCAAGTCAAATTTTGAGTTGCTAAAAATCCCCTCAAAGGAAAGAAGGCTGCCACTAAATCCTCTGAACCTATCCTTCCTGTCTCCCTTTTTTGTGTCTTTCCTATATATATAAGTGTGTCCCCCACCCCGCAAAGTGCTAAACACACCACTTTATGACCTAGTTTAAAGCCGACTGAATTTTTCTTCCAGTGTCTCATCCTAAAGGGAAGGGGGAAAGGTTCCAATGTTCTGGCCATACCCACTGCAACAGAAGTACCCAATTACCACTGTCATGTCATCCAATAATTACTTTTGTGTCATGTCATCCAATAATTACTTTTTGAAATCAGTAATTTTGGTCTTGTAAAGTAATTAACCCTCGCAATCTCCAGTTTCATCTACTTTTAACTCTAGAACAATGATCAGACAGGATGAAACAAAGAGCCAAATAAATTCACCTTTAACTTAAAAAGTAATTATGAAACAGTTAACAACAAACAACTTACATTTTGCAAGTATCTGAAGATGAGATTCTGCAGCAGTAGTTAAGGAAAAAATACACGTATAGCATAGACTCTGCTTCCTGGAACTGGTCAATCCTACCCCATCTCACTTTTCTGAACGCGACGTCTGTGCCTATGCAAAGTGCCCAACTAGGCACCCATTTAGGGGTCCCTAAACACTGTAAACGAATCCCCTCCCACTCTCATTCTCCTTGAGTTTCTTCGGCGCCGACATCGTCCTCGGGCACGAGACCAATAACTCCCGCTTTCACTGAGTACTTAACTAAGGTTGTCTTCCAACGGCTCACCCCCGCCATTCCTGCATTTCCCACCGCAGGGGTCCGCCAAGCCCACCTCCCACCCGTAACTGCTTCTTCAACTACCCGCGCTTTCTCCCAGTCTCGGCCGCCCCAGGGGCTCATGGGATGAGGGGCCGGACTCCGCTCCCTCTGGCCTGCTCCGTCTGCTCCTTCGCCCCCCCATTTCCTGGCCCGAACCTCCTCCTTCTCACATCCCGAGTAGGATACGATTGGCTGTACCATCACCTTCTGCACCTTCTGGCCCTGGCCCCGGTACGCCATGGTGGAAGCTCACAAAGACCACACTATCCCGCACACTACCTCAAAAAGCAACTTCCGGAATAAAGAGCCGGAAGCGGAAGTGCATGGTGCTCGCGGGGCGACCTGGGAGGCTCCTGGGAAATACCTCTCTAGCCACGGGCTCCGCTTGTCTCGGTGCTTTGTAGCAACTGCGGCGACTGCATTTTTGGAACGTGGGTTGGTCCTACAGCGCCACCTAAAGGGAGGCTGGAGGAGGCGCCTAGCGGCTTCGGTTGTGCGGCGGCTGGCGGGAGGCGGTGCACAGCGCTTGGCCATCGCGACTTCATTTTCTGAGTCGGCTTTAAGAGCCAGATCGTCCCATTGCGTACCTCTGTCTGTGAAATAGGTTGGTTTAGTGCTTTTTCTAAGGCCTATTTCCCTGGAATTTACGCTTGATAGCAGCGTTGTGTTGGACAGGGTAGGGCCGCAAGAAGCCCAAACTCAGGGCTCCCACAGCTGACAGTTTCGGCCACAGACAATCCGAATTCAAAAGCCAGATGCTCTGGTTTGCTCCAGTAACCGATTCAACTCTCATCAACTTTGTGAGGAGTTATTGTAAGGTGGCAACAGAAGATCTATGTAGCGTGAAAAGCCTGAAGTCTGATTTCTGGCCTCAAATCTGGCACTGTTATAGTGTGTGACCAAGAATAACTTATTCAGCCTTGGACTTCACTGGTGGCGTAGTGTTTGAGAATCCTCCTGCCAATGCAGGGGACACGGGTACGAGCCCTGGCCCGGGAAGATCCCACGTGCCGTGGAGCAACTAAGCCCATGCGCCACAACTACTGAGCCTGCGCTCTAGAGCCTGTGAGCCACAACTACTGAGTCTGCGTGCTGCAACTACTGAAGCCCGCGAGCCTAGAGCCCCGGCTCTGCAACAAGAGAAGCCACCGCAGTGAGAAGCCCGTGCACCGCAATGGAGAGCAGCCCCTGCTCGCCGCAACCAGAGAAAGCCAGCATACCGCAATGAAGACCCAACACAGCCAAAATTAAAATAAATACAAAAATTTATTAAAAAAAAAAGTTATTCAGCCTTGCCATGTCTTGGCTTAGTTGTTACCAAAGTGGAGATAAAAATGTACCTTCGGGGACTTCCCTGGTGGCGCAGGGGTTTAAGACTCCAGGCTCCCAATGCAGGGGGTGCGGCTTTGATCCCTGGTCGGGGAACTAGATCCCACATGCATGCCGCAACTAAGAGTTCACATGCCGCAACTAAGGAGCCTGCCGGCCGCAGCTAAGACCTGGCGCAACCAAAAAAGAAAGTTCCTTCCTCATGGGGTTAAAGATTCAATGAAGTAGTAGTATACATGTGTAGACATTAAGGTCTCAATGTTTGACCTTATCTTTTCCTGGGTAACACAGCTGGAAGGGGAGGAGTTGGAATTTGTTAGGTTATGTTGTGGGCTGGCAGAAATTTCATTTAATTGGAATACCCATTTTATAGACAAGGAAACTGAAGCTCAGAGTTGAAGGGGCCCGTCAAAGGGGACACCACTTAGGGCAAGTAGCAAAATCCTAACTTGTTTAACTGAGGTTGTTACCAAACCAAACTTAGGTCCACTCAGTGGAGGAGCAGTAAAGCCAAGCTGTTGACGCTGGTTTGTGATGAAGAAAAGTACAGCGTTTATTGTGAGGCCAAGCGAGGGGAACAGGCAGCTCATGCTCAAAAGACCCGAACTCCCCAGTGGCTTTTAGGAAAGGATTTTTAAAGACAATGTAAGGGAGAAGCTTGCAGGTACACGATCAGCTCATGCACAATTCTCTGGGTGTTGAGGTAACCACGTGAGGTCACAGGGGTTAGCATTATCAATCCTCAGGCTCCAGGTGGTCTGGAGGCTAGGTGTTCATGGTCAAGATGCAGTTAGCTTCTTAGTTGTTTTGGTAACTGAAAAACAACTGAAGGATATGGCTCAGGATATTATCTATAGCCCTTGACTTTGTTTTATGGCTAAACTATCATTATTTTGTCTTGCTTGACTGTTTTCCTTTGTTTCTGCATTTTCTCACTTCTCTGATTAAATTTACTCTTAGAAACTCAGGGAAGTCCTAGGAGGTTAAAGCTTTTCTATAAACAAGAGGCAGGAGATACAAGGGGGTCTGTCCCCTGGAAGGCCTCACAGGGTCCTGCTCAGTTTCAAGGCCTTCTGTTTAATGAGGATAATATTAATGGCAACCTCATAAAAATGTGAGATCAAAGGATATGAAAGTGATTTTTTAAAAACAGCTAGATGGGACTTCCCTTGTGGCACAGTGGATAAGACTCCATGCTCCCAATGCAGGGGGCCCGGGTCCAAACCCTGGTCAGGGAACTAGATGCCACATGCATGCTGCAACTAAGAGTTCACATGCTGCAAATAAGGAACTGGAGAGCCACAACTCAGGAGCCTGCCTGCCACAACTAAGACCCAGTGCAACCAAATAAATAAAAATAAAAAAAGAGAGAGCTAGGAAACACACGGAATAATTATTTCTTTTTAACCACCCCCCAAACCAAATAGAGGGTCATGATGTGCGTGGAGTAAAGTTGAGATTTGCTGAATTTGAAGACAGTGTGACTAGAACATACCAGTATACCTATCCCATCTCAGATGTAGAGATGCTTAGCTACTTGTTTTTGCATTTTCCTGTTTCTGAAGTCATGATTTCTAAACTTTTAAGGATTGATCTCTATAACCAATCATTTGACTGATTATACAACTCATGAGAAGAGATTTACTATTTTTTTCTTAATGATTTTGCCCTTTTCCATTTAAATCTTTGATCCATCTAGAATTTATCCCAGTATATCCTAGAACTGATATAACTTAAAAAATTTCTAGGTGGCTACCCAGTTGTCCATCACTATTACAAAAAAATAATCCTTTGTTCCTCATTCAATTTTAAATGCCACTTTTATGATATACCAAGTGTATGTGTGTGTGTAGGTATGTGTTTTTTTTGTTTGTTTAATGTATTTATTTATTTATTTATTTTAAATTTATTTTTGGCTGTGTTGGGTCTTCATTGCTGCACGCGGGCTTTCTCTAGTTGCGGTGAGTGGGAGCTACTCTTTGTTGCGGTGCGCGGGCTTCTCACTGCAGTGGCTTCTCTTGTTGCAGAGCACGGGCTCTAGGTGCGTGGGCCTCAGTAATTGTGGCTCGAGGGCTCTAGAGTGCAGGCTCGGTAGTTGTGGCGCACAGGCTTAGTTGCTCAGCCGCATGTGGGATCTTCCCGGACCAGGGCTCGAACCCGTGTCCCCTGCATTGGCAGGCGGATGTTTAACCACTGCGCCACCAGGGAAGTCCCCTAGGTATGTGTTTTTATGTATAGCGTTTATATTTTGTTCAGCTGATTTTAGTGTCTATTTATAGACTAGTATCACTGTTATAAGTATTGTAGCTTTATAATATTTTCTTATTTGGTAGGACTAGAAGTACATAGAATTTTCCTAGTTATTCTGGTTTTCCTTTAAAACTTTAGAATAAGCTTGTCTAATTTTAAAAAATCCTTTTGGTATTTTTACTGTGATTACATTAAATCTAGAACAACTTAGAATTAATTTTTAAAAATCTAAGTACATGATGGCTTTCTATTTGTTCAAACTTTCCTTTGAGTCTTTGAGAAGTTTTAAATTTTCTGTAGTTTTTAGTTTCTTCTTTCTAGTTCATCCAGTTTAATCATAGATATTTCATCTCTCTTGGTCTGAAAAATTGTCTTTTATTCAATTGTATGCTCTAGCTGGTTTTTAAAAGAAAAGTAATACATTCAATTATATAAAAATTATAAAGTTTTGCATCACTAAAAAGCCACCATAATAAGCAAAATGAGAAGATCTGGGAAAAGTATGTTTGCGCCACATCAGAAAAGTCGGTAATTTTACTAATATATAAAGAACTCGAAAAAAAAAATGCTATGTAAGAAATATTCCAAAACTTAATGGCTTAAAACAGCAAACTTTTCTTTTTTTTTTTTTAATTTGTGACCTTTGTGGGTCGAGAGTTTGGGCAGGGATCAGCTGGGTGATTTTTCTGCTTCAGATGTGTCCAAGGCCTTGGCATGTGTATTTAGAAGGCTAGCCCCACCTGAGTCAGTCTCCATGTCTATATAGCCTCAGGGCCTCACCACATGGTCTCTCTGGCAGAGGAATATGCTTTATTATATGGGGGCCCAAGGCTCTAAGAAGCCAAAGCTGAAGCTAACAGTACCCTTTAAGGCCAGGCCTGGAACTAGTATAATGTTCACACCCCAGGCCAGATTCAAGGGCTGGAAAAATAGAGCCCACCTCTTTATTGGAGGTGTATTAAAGAATTTGCAGCCATTTCTAATCTGACACAAAGACCCAAAATAGAAATTGGCAATGGATATGAACAATCAGTTTTATAGCAAAGGAAATACAAATGGTCTTCAAAGGTATGAAAAGAGGTCAAACTTCACTCATTATAAAAGAAATGCAAACTAAACTACACTGAGAAATCATTTTCCCTCATTAGGTTGGCAAAGATCAAAAACTGGTGGTAATATACCTTATTAAGCTCCAATTCTAGACACTTAATCATACAAACTTACATGTGTGAAATAATATAATCATTGCAGCATTGTTTAAAATACCAAGATGGGAAACAACCTAAATGTCAATCAATAGGAACTAGCTCAATTATTGCATGTTCATATAGTGTAACACTATGCAACTATAATAAAAATTGCAGTTCTTTGTGTCTTGTTATGAAAAGATATCCAATATACAGTAAGAGAAAAAGTAAGCTATGAATACATTTGAGATTAACTTCACAATAATTTAGTGGAGCCGGCAGAGCTGGATCTCAGATGGGGCAAGCCTAAGGAGTAAAATTTAAGGAGTCACACTTGCATGTACAAGTACAACCCTGAGAGTGAGCACTTCCTTAAATTATGCCCAGGTACCTTGCTTGCCTCACCCTAGCCCCAGTCCTGGGGGGCCAGAATAGGGGATGGATAGCTGGTATGGGTATAGGTGAAACAGGATTTGTCATGAATTTGTAATTCATAATTTAAAACTGTTCATAATAAATATAATAAAAGCAAGGTGCAGGATATCATGTTTTATATATAATATTATATAGAAGTATATTTGCTTATATGTGCCTAAAATATCTGTAGAATACCTGAGAAACTGAGAACATTGGTTTTGGAGGAGAAGTGGGTAGCTGGGGCAGGAGTAGGAGGGAGGATTTTTACTGTATGCCCTTATACACATTTTGAATTTTGAAACTTGTGAATGAATATCACCAATTCAATGAATTTATTAGATAGTGGAAAGTACTATGACATTTGTTTCCCTTTTTTTGTTCTAACTAATCATAATGTTCTTGTAAAATTTGAGATTTTCATGACATTCCCAAGGTATCTGCAAATCACTGGTACACAGAGACATACCCTGAGAATCACTGGTCCAAAGGGACATATCCTGAGAAGAGTCACCTCCAGGCCTTCTGAATATTGAAGAACATCCTTCCTCTCAGCTTAAAGTTTCTTGCGTATCAACCAGGAGCCTCAAAACTTGCTGAATGAAGCATGACAAAGAATGGGGTTGGGAAGAGACAGGGGCAGCCTAACAAAGATCAACAGCCCTTGAAATGGGCAGCAAGTATTTATTGAATGCTTTGTTATTTTCCGAAGTGTGCCCCCCAAAATTCATGTGTTGAAGCTCTAAACCCCCAGTACCTCTAGAATGTGACTATTTGGAAATAGGCCCTTAAAGAGGAAATTAAGGTTGAATGAGGTCATATGGGTGGGCCCTAATCCAAGGTGACTAGTGTCCTTCTACCAAGAGATTAAAATGCAGACATGTACATGCAGAGGGAAGGCCATGCGTCATGTGAGGACACAGTGAGAAGGGGAACATCTGCAAACCAAAGAGAAAGGCCTCAGAAGAACCCAAACTAGCCAACACCATGATCTTGGAATTCTAGCACCCACAACTGTGAGAAAATACATTTATGTTGTTTAAGCCACCCAGGCTGTGGTATGTTGTTTCTGCCCTAACAAATATACCTTCTACGTGCCAGACTTGTACTAGGTGCTGAGAATATATAGGTTAGTAAGAATCTCTATCTCAAGGAGTTTATACTCTGCTGATGGAGAGGTAAACAATTTCAAAACAATGAGGGTAAACAAAGAGTATATGTCTAGTAGACAGGCACCAGAGCCCAGTCTGGGGAGAGGGAGAACAGGGTAGTGGGAGATGTAACCTGGAAGTCATGGAGTGTGTAGGAATTAGCCAATGAAAAGAGGAGAAAAGAGACCTTTAAATAGAGGACAGCATTAACAAAGGCAAACAGCTAGAGACAGATTGGTGTATAAGGGAAGTTGACTGTCAGTAATTTTGCTAGTGTAGAGCATGAAGGGTGAGTGATGGAAGAGGCTGGTACAACAGGGCCTTACATGCTATGCTAAGGGACTTGAATTTAATTTTGGAGGGAAGGGGAAGGCACAGGAGGATTTCATGAAACAGAGTGACTCAGATTCACATTTAAAATAGATCCTTCTTTCTTTGTAAAAGACCAGTTTATTCCTTAGCCAAGAACAGCTGACAGCAAACTGAGCAAGAATGAGACAAGACAGACTCTGAGAATGCCAACGGGATTGTCAGAGGTCACTAAAAACAAACCTTACCTGCTCAATTTGGCTTTGTTTGCAGCTCAAATCATCTCCTTTGCTAAGCTACACAAAACTCCAGATCTAACACCTCAAGGAAAACTTCCCTGACCAGTCTTGAACTCATTGATTTCTCATTCATCCCCACTATAGACAGCATCATCCATTTATTACTTGTACCCATTTCACTCCTGTTACTTTTTCCTTAAAAGTATTTCAAAGGCAGGGGTTTACCTTATACTTAATCTATCCCTAGTGGCCAGCAGTGTTTAATGATGGTTAGAATTCATAATGTTCTAATTTGAGCCTCTTCAAGGGAAGGCAGTCCAAAATACTTTGCGGCAGTTATGCCAACGTATTTCACATTTCCTCACAGCTTTTCTAAACTTGACTACCTTCCTTGACCTCTCAACCTAAATAAGTGACCTCACTAATCAAGTACACCTAACCAGGGAAGGGTTCCTTCTTATTTAGCTTCTCCTTCCCCTTGAAATTACCCCTCCTCCTTTGAGTGTTCTTGATCCATCCAATGTCCTATTTCAGTCATTTGTCTATTCAACAAACAGTAGTCTATTTTTTTTCTTTTGGCCGCGCCACGCAGGATCTTAGTTCCCCAGCCAGGGATCGAACCCACGCCCCATACAGTGGAAGCGCGGAATCTTAACCACTGAATCGCCAGGGAAGTCCCACAGTAGTCTTTTACTTAATCATTTTTCCTCCTCTGCATTCTTCAGTCTGAATATTGGGTGTTTACACCCTTAACTCAGTAGGCTATTGCTTTACTCCTATCTGAACACAAATCAGTCACAGAATCCTAAAGACCAAAAAACCCAGGAACAGGCATTACCAAGTTATAATCCACTGTTGCTCGTCACGATTGACTCAGACTGCAACACTTACCCAATTAAATCCAACCACACTTTACTAATAGGCCCACTCAGTAAATTTTATAACTCCTATTTTTTGAAATATAAAATTTTAATTGCTATTCTTATTTACGGCCATTGTTTATACTGTCAATTTTATTGTACAATGTTAAGAAAATGGTCAAGTATTTTGTGTTGATGCCTCTAACATTTTGCAATTCATATAAATTAGAGTTTGGAGAATGAATTATTAATGCAGTTAGATGTGTAGGTTGTGGAAACTTCCACAGACTTACTGAGCAGCTTTCAAAGACCAGATTTAAGAAAAAAAGAGTTCTTGAAAGGTTCAACGAATCAAACCCAACTGCACATAAAAATATACTTTCTTACTGTTACATCTGAACACACTGATTGTGACACTACAGTGGAGATAAAAAGCAGTAATCTTCCAAGGCAGTGTAGGATTTAGTGTCAAAACGGGTATGTGAATTAAGAGGCACATAATAAGTACTCAATATATGTTAGCTACTTTAAAGTGGTGCTACATAGCAACTGGAGACTACACAGTTCCTGTTGGTTCCTGATAAATTCAAAGCAAATATTTTAAAAAAGTGCAGAAATATTCTGGCAAAATGAAGCCACAATTTTAGAAAAGGATCATAGAACTTTGATCAACATAGAGAACAAGCTTATTTCTGAAACTGTAATAATTAAACATCGACCAAAGATTGGTTGAGATGAAAACAAACTATGTTCTGGTCGTATGTGAGAGGATCCACTGGAACTTGAGGTTAAGGCCAGAACTTTAAGGATCATTTATTGAGACAAATACATGAGCTGCAAATTATCTTGAAAGTTCTGGCTATGCTATGACCAAATTCTACAACATTTGGGCCCTTTTCCTGTTAAAATTGAAAACCATCATCACTCAAAACTGAATACACAATCTGTTCTGCTTTCTGTGAAAAGTTGACTCAACTTTTTTGGGACTACTTTTAGACTATTTGGGAAAATCTATATTCTCTGGTAAGTTAAAAATTTATATGTATTCCCATAACAAAAAACTGGACTTTCCTGAAGTAAAAATTTTATATGCCTTCATGCTTGAAAATTCTAAATTGTTGGAACCATCTGAGATCACTTCTAAACCCTCTCTCCTTTAAAAAACTTACTGACATTACTTGAGTTACAACGCTAATGGCTAAGTATCAGTGTCAGAAAAAAATCCTCACATATAATAGTATTTATTCTTACCTAAAGCAAATGCAACTAAAACTGAGCATACTTGTGAGAAGTCTGGCAGTATGTCTTTGTAAAAGGTTTCTAAAGACAAATAGTATCTGTGAAACTGGCCCTCTACTGAGGCAGATCCCAGGCTGAAGTGATGTACGACTACTTAACTCATAACATCAAGACTTTCCTACACCAGTTTTATTTAAAACACAAATAAAGTATTTCTCTTTCTGTAATGGCAAATGGTTCAAATAATGCTGAACATGAATCATTGACTAATACAGGGCTTTAAATATGAAACAAAATTATTTTTATAAAAGCAAAAGAATAAAGGTTATATACAAAAGGGACCTGGAATCTACAAGCCGATTCCAAAAATGAAATGAGTAGAAAATCTGTGGTGAAACCAGAACATTCCACCCTTGCTTTGGAGAAGGGCTATTAGATAACATTCAGTCAGCTGAAGATGGATTGGTAGAGAAGTATCTATACATAAATTTCAAGTCAGTTTTGCTTGTGTAGAATCATCCAGATATTCCCAAGACTGAATGGGCAGTCCTGTGGCTTTCTTCCTTTTCCATATTCCCAAAAACGCTACATGAACTTCAACTCTTGATGAGCCGCTTACAACAGCAGTTCCTTAGGAGCCAACATGACAGGTGGGTCAGATTTCCCTATGAGAAACAAAACTGGCCACCTATAGCAAAATATCAAAATGGGCAGGTCCTTTCCTCTTCCTTCTGATTATGTACAGTATGTCTCCTTTCAGGACTATTATCCCCATCATACTTGTTCCTTCACAGTCTAAACCTTGAGGTGATATGAAGGAGACCAACATCAAGAAAAGAAAATTCAATTCGGAAATGAAGAAAACTGGAAGGTATACAATACACCCCCAGAGCATCTCGATAATCCCTGCTACAGTACAGTTCAGCATACTGCTACAGTCCATAGATAAATAATGGCAGCTTGAATGAGTTCATTTCCGCCCCCCTCAGGTGTTTAAAGGGCACCAAATAAATACTGGGCAAGAGGAGTTTGCTAGGAGAATTAGAAATTAAAAGTTAACCAATTTTTATCCCTGTGATAATTCAATGCTAGTAAGGTGGCAAGTACTGAAGAAGAGAAGGGACAACTTTCTTACTAAAAAATAAATTCCTGTAATCATTATGTCACCATCTCTTATTAAGAGTCCAAGGAATCCCAGAAATAGAAAATTAGTTTCAGAGGACCCCTGAGGCACTTTAAAGCCTTAAAAATTACAGTAATAATAAATCAGCTATTGCTCTTCAGAGGCTTACAGAGCAGTAGAAGCATGAAAATCACATCCAGAAAGTTATGTCCAGATTACAGGTTTCCTGAGCTGCTCAGCTGTCTCTAAAAGCTTAGTTGAATTCTCCAAATACCTTTAAAAAGATGTACAATTTAACACAGACTGAGTGGATTTTTTTGTTTAGTGGTGGCATGAAATTTGGTCCTTAATGGTAGCAGCTGTCTTCATCCTTTTCAAATGCAGGTAACAATAGGTACATTAGGACAATACATAAAAGAAACAATACAACAAAGGGGAAAAAAGCCAAAACTGACAAACACCTCAAGGAGTCACTAAGTTTTCTTGTACCCTTTCACTTAGGTCTTCCACTCAGTCTTTTTGTGGAGAGAGGGGTAAGACAGAACTTTTTTCTCAAAGATGCTAAACAATGGCATCAAATGGACAAAATGACTATCAAGGGACTTTAAAAATCTGACTCCAAGGAATCCAGAACACACATGGATAATTCAGAGGTATACTTCTTATTTGGGGAAAATTCTAGACTAAAGAAATGATCATTTTGGATAAATGTTATAATAGATTAAACTAAGTCCAGTTTTTGGTGAGTCTTTTTGTTTTAAATGTTCTACTGCCACCTTCAGCTATCAATCATTTCTGATAGCTCAAGCAGAAGGTCATCTTCATCCTTCCCAGGATCTAGGTCAATCTCAGCTTCTAATTTGCCTCCTGAAATCTCCCATATTAATTTCTCAAAATCATCCTCCATAGAGAGTAGGGGCTTTCCTGTTGAGGCAGAGCTGAGTCGGCGAGTTTTTGCGGCCACCTGGGATGAGGAAGGGCCAGATACTTCTGGTGGGGAAGGATCTGAAGAGGACTGGGTTGGAGGCAGCACAAAACTGTAAGAAAAAAAACCCCAAAGGATTATTAGATAATTGCCCTTCATCAATGGTTGGCTGGACCACCCAGTCTCAGGTACACAAAGAATTTTATTTAGCAAAGAGTTGTTTCTGAAGACACACATAAACAAAGAATTGTTTTACTGATTTGGGATAAAGCATTTTCATCCTTTAAAGGAGAATCCAGACAGGTGTTTAAAAACTGTTTTCAATAATACAGGCAAAATATAAACAACAGCACCAAAAAAGAACAGCAAACCTGAATATCATGTTTTCCTGCAATTAATTTGAAGTTTAGCAGATTTATTTAGATGTGGCTAAACTGTAAATTTTTCAAATTATTTAGCAGTGTTATTCTCTAGAGAGCATAAACAATAATAGCAGCCTAAATTTTGGTTAAAAAGAATTGCAAGGTATTACCTGTCTCTAGGTTTTTCTGTCTCAGGCACAGTGACTGATTTGTCTTCAGAGAGAAGTGGGACAACAGCCTACAAAAGTGAGAGTAAGGTAATTCAGTGGGAGAGTCAGGCTTTTAAATTTGAGCAGATTCATTTTCTTTGCTGCCTTCTTAGAACCATTCTTTAAGCCTGGGAATCCAAGAATAAATCCAAAGATTGAGGGTATAACTAAGCAAAATATCTTAATTAGGTTAAAAAAAAACACCTCACCCTGCCACTGCAAATGTTTAAGCTGTAAACATAATATGCAGTAACAACCTAAACAACTAAAATGCTTAGGAATTGACAGAAACAATTACACATAATACAGAGAGAGCTAACAGAGAATTTAATCTTGCCCACTTTCCTACCACACAGACTAAAGCACCACGGAGTTGGATTTACTTCTTACCACAGCTGCTTTTTTCGCTGGGCTTTTCTGCAGGACACTGCTGGAGGTGAGTGGTTTCACAGCTGCAATGACAGCAGAGTGGACCTCCACTGCCTTGCGTTTTGCGGCCCGTCTGGGTGATGAGACAGCTTTAACCACAGATGGTTTCACATTCACTTTAGGTTTAGGTTTAGCTACAAGACAGAAAATATCTGATTAAAAGCTAGAATAATCCCCTTTTTACATGGAGAATAATTCAGAATATCAAAATTCCTTCTCAGCAATAGAAACAGCACAAATAAGTAAAAAACGAACCAACCAACTAACCAAAAAAGAAAACCAGACTGAAAATGATCCACCAGCAATCTGCACTACACTTGGCCGTAATATATACACACACACGTGTATATATACACACATGTATCTATGTGTGTGTGTGTATATATATGTATACACACACACACACTCTCTCTCTCTCTCAAACAATTCCTTTCAGTGCCTCTTGAATTTGCTACTGCTCTTTGCTTCCCTGGTGTTTTTCTCCTTCAAAACCAGAGGGAAAAGGCACCATGGAAAGTTTTAGACAAAGCTTTATAAACAGCAATTTTAAGTTGAGAAAAAGGAACTCATCTAGTCTTTCTGTCTTCTTAAATAGAATTTTCAGAAATATTACTACCCACCTGTGTGAACAGTATACAAAGGCAAATGAAATTCAACCCAATTATTGCCAGGCAGTCACTGAAACTTGGTAATTTTGAAATTCTAAAGCAAAATGCACTAGAAAAAACATTCACCTTTACCCCTTTTTTCCAAGGTCTGTGTTGCACCTTTCACGTTCAGTTTCAAGTCCCCAATCCCTGAGGTTTCTACCTCTGTCTTCTGGGGTAATTTTGAAGGAGGCCGTTTAGTCAGGAGCCGTGTGATGTCTGGCACGGTAGTGAGCACTGGTTTCTCTGCTAACTGGGTATTGCAAGTGTCTAAATCTCCCCGAAGGAGTGTCAAAACTGATTTTTCCTTCTGTGAGGTTCCCTTATCCGACAGTTTCTGCACATGCTTTTCTCTCACTGTCTCACATCTCTTGACTTGAATTTTAGTGATGTCAACTGCTGTGGTCTCATCTGAAGTCTATGGATAAATTTAAACGACAGAATTAAAATCTAGTACCTCCAACAACCTGTCTGATAATTATTGTTTATAAGTTACCAAGCTAACATCTAAGTCAAGCAAAGTTTCACATGATCTAGAACACAAGAGCTTTTGCCTTTTATATGATATTAAATAGAAGGATCAAGATAAAAAGACTAAAGATGTGTGGAACAATAAAAACCCAAATTCTATAAGCTAGACTATCATGACCGTAAGTCTAACACAAATGGTTCCTAATCAGACACTTGCACAAAGATGTATGTACAAAGACGTTCATTATCTTAACTGGGTAAAACAAAATCCAGTCCAGAAACAGACTATATTTGTGTAATAGAACACTACGTGGCCAGTAAAAGCAATCGTCTTAAAGAATTATTAATATGGTAAAGTTAAAGCAGGCTGCAAAATGATACACTGTAGAGTTCTCGCCTATGTTCTAAATATGAGTTAAACATTAAACAAGTTCACGTACATACATATACAAAGAAAAGGCCTGAAAGAAATGCATGAAAAAAACTAAGGCTGGTTACACCTGGACTGTGGAATTATAGGGTTCCTCATTCTTTTTAAAAAATAAAAATTCCTGAGTTTTATAAATGAGTAGCATTACTCTCAAAGGCAAGGGAAGAACTTAGTTTAAAAAATATGAATGGCCAATTAAAAACACCTTTAAAAGGGCAGAAAACACCGATATACACAGAAGTACAGAAAACTCTTATAGAAAATTATAAGCATAGTGAAAGACTGTTTACCTGGATGTATCAGTGAAGTGTTAAATAGAAAACTTATGAACTAAAACTAAAACGTACATATACCATTCATCTAGCCTTTGCTTGCCATGGACAAAATTATAAAATGATAAATAAACTCACCTCTTTAGCCTCTGTTCTAGTAACACTGCTCTGAGAAGCAACAACACTTTCTTCTTTAAGTTTCCTCTCTTCTTTTATACCTAGATTCACATTAAACACATCGTTAGTAATTTTATTCATGCTGCAACCTCATAACAGATGAAGTTAAACAAAACTTTTCTTAATAAAAGTAATGATAAGATAGGACAAATAAAAATTGTGGACAAAATCTATTTAGTCCTCAAACAGATTCAAAATGCACATTAAAATATCAAGGTCTATATACAGTTGCTGTAAAGAAAGAGCTTAACCACTTTTTTGGGGGGTGGGGTGGAGGTGGGTGTTGGCACGCCTCACAGCTTGTGGGATCTTAGTTCCCCAACCAGGGATTGAACCCATACCCCCTGCAGTGGAAGCACAGAGTCCTAACCACTGGATTGCCAGCTTAACTTCTTTCAGTGCCCAGTTTAACTTCTTTTAATCCAGTGGTTTTCAAAGTTATCTGAGTAAAGAAAAGTTCTCACAGAATTCCTATGAATATCCTGTGGAATACTGCCCTTTGAAATATTATCTGGGGAAGTGGTACTACAGACCAAGTTCTTTTGTTACCTGTTTTTTTAGTGATCTGGAGAAGCCGTCTTGCCCCTGGGGTGGCCTCAGGATGAGGCTGGGAGCTGGTGCTGCTCTCAGAACTCTGCTGCATCCTCAGAGCCTTCTCCAGTTTAATTTCCTCCAGCGTCTTGATATGCACTTCCTGCACAGACTTCGCTCTACCTGCAGGTTCCTCTGATTGTCCTCTGCTGGCTACTACAGGTGGCAAAATCACTGTTTTTTTAATTTCATTATCAGTCTTTAGCTTGATGCAGGTTACGTCCTTTCTGCTTTTTTGTCTCTCTGCTTCCTGCTGCCGGTGTTTCTTTTCGGCCAAGACCTCAGAGAACGTTTTGATTCGGATAGTGGAGGAGGTTCTTGTTCCTGTTGTAGAATCATCAACTTTTGAAGGTCCTTCTGTCTTGAGTTTAGTTTGCAATTCTCCACGCTTCTGACTGGCTCTCTCGAGAAGAATTTCTTCTAATGTCTTCACGTGGATCTCACCAACTTTAGTAACTCTCTCTGCTTTCATGGGGGAAAAACAAATCACTGTACTTGGGTTTCATCTCTTAATGACTTATGATCTCTCTATTCTTGGATCAGGATAGAGTCCGAGTGGTATCACTTACGCAAGCAATTAAAATGGTCAAAAGCACATTAGTTTTAACCTCAATTTTAGATAGTGGCCCTCAAGGAAAACTCTTAGGAGGCAAAAATTAGTGATTTGGATTGCTATTCAGAAGCTTATTCTTGAGGATCCTGAAAGCCATTTACTAGTTAGAGAAACTTGTCATTATAAATCTTACCAATAAAAATAAATTCTTCCATTCGTGCACAGATATAAACACATGCTAGACACTATGCTAGAAATATAATGGCAAGCAAAATGCAAACTCTGCCCACATGTATTGATAGTTCGCAGTCTAACGGACCAATAATTAAACAACGACAAAGTATGGTAATGATAACAGCTTTCATAAAGGAGGTAAAGTTGACCCTTAAACAATACAGGGTTTGGGATGGGGTACTGGGGCACCAACCCCTATGCAGTTGACAACCTGCATATGTAACTTTACAGTATCCATGGTTCTGCATCTGCAGATTCAACCAACCAACCACGGAACGTGTAGTACTGTAGTACATACTTATTGAAAACAAATCCACGTATAAGTGGACCCACGCAGCTCAAACCCATGTTGTTCAAGGGTCAATTGTATAATGCTATGTAGGAGCATACAGCAAGAACACCAACCTTTTTCTACAGATTGGTTAAGGGAAGCTTTTCAGAGTAATATTTAAGTGACACTGAAAGGAGGAAAAGGAAGTAAAACACGTGACAAGACAGAAGAAAAATGAGAAAGGCCCAGACACTGGCATGCCACTGAAGAGCTACTTTTAATGATACATTAATCATTCTATATTTGTTTAAACTAAAGAGAAAACTTCACACTTGGCACACACATATACACACACATATTTAATCACCAACATCTTTTAAAGAAAGATCAAAACAAAAAATATCCTTTTACAACCTTAAACGTATCACTTCTGTCTCACCTTCTGAATCTTTGACTATGCTGTCCCTTCTATATGGAATATTCCCTACTGGTCTCATTTCTCCTGCTGCTTAGTTAGTTTAGAGTGAGTTCAGGTTAGAACCTGACGCCCTCCAGTCTAGTTTGTTTCTCTGATCATAGCACTGATCACACAGTATGGTAACTCCTTGTAATTCCAACCATACTAGATACTTCATGAGAACAGTGACTATGTTTAATTATTTTAGTACAGTACCTGTTACAGAGGAAGCACTCACTGATTTTCTTAGGTTTTTTAAATAAAAATTCTTCCATTTCAAGACGGTAGTCTGATCTCAAAACCACCACTTTAAGAAAGTATGTGAATGGTCAGTGGTTAAGAATCCGCCTGCCAATGCAGGAGACACGAGTTCAATCCCTAGTCCAGGAAGATCCCACATGCCACGGAGCAACTAAGCCGGTGCACCACAACTACTGAGCCCTCGTGCCACAACTACTGAAGCCGGCGTGCCTAGAGCCCACGCTCCACAACAAGAGAAGCCACCACAACGAGAAGCCCACACAACGAAGAGTAGCTCCCACTCGTCGCAAAGTAGAGAAAGCCTGCGTGCAGCAACAGAGACCCAACGCAGCCAAAAATAAATAAATAATACATGTATTTAAAAAAAAAAAATGTGAATGGTGACACAGAGACCCTGTTTCCCTACACTACAAAATTTCATCAAAACAATAGAGAAGACATTAAAAGAATAAATCCACAATAGCAATGGAAAACAAGGATGCTACTGGCAGAACATAAATTTGAGGAATTTGAGACAGAAAGATGTCTGAAATTAGAGCAACAGCAAAAGAATAGATAAAACCATAGAAGTGAGATCTGTTCTTCAAAAAACAGGCAAAGAAAACTGCCAAACTAGTATGAAAATTAACAGTGGTAGAAATTAAGGATGGTTTACAACAGAACAGCTGGATCAATCAAGACCTTCTCCTGAGAACTGCTCCCTAAAAAGAGGAGAATCTGTCAGGGAAGGGAGCACATTATGAGGATGTTGGGACTGAAAAGAAGTAGAGCATGAAAATTTCAGGCTTTCACAAAAGCCAAGAAGAAAAAGGAGAGGTGAGGGAGAAAAGTAAAAAGCAAAGCTAGAAAATGAAACTAGTTGCACTCTGAAAGTAAAGAAAGGCTTTCTTACTGTAGTAATCATATGAGCCCTCAGCCTTGCAGCCTACAACCGACACAAGCTACCATTTAGTGCACCCTCTCTACTTAGGCAAACAGATCTCCCAGCCAGGAGAGAGGACCACTTGGGAAAAAGACCTTTAGGATCACAGGCCCAGTGATTCTAGGTTGTAAGAAACCTAGGCCCAGTACTTACAACTAAGAAAAATCAACATTAAAAATGAACCAAAATGAAGAGAAGCAATGAGGAAGACAAAATAACATACAAACCCATTAAAAAAAAAAAGATTCAAATTAGAAACCCCAATCAATGAAACAGAATAGAGAGCCCAGAAATAAACCCACATGCCTACAGTCAATTAACCTCAGACAAAGGAAGCAAGAATATACAATGGAGAAAACACAGTCTCTTCAGCAAGTGGTGTTGGAAAAGCTGGACAGCAGCATGTAAAATCAATGAAGTGAGAACACACCGTCACACCACCATGTACAAAAATAAACTCAAAATGGCTTAAAGACTTAAATATAAGACATGACACCATAAAACGTAGAAGAGAACATAGGCAAGACATTCTCTGACATAAATCGTACCAATGTTTTCTTAAGTCAGTCTCCCAAGGCAATAGAAATTAAAGCAAACGAAAACAAAAACAAAACAACCAAATGGGACCTAATCAAACTTACAAGCTTTCATACAGCAAAGGAAACCATAAACAAAAAGAAAAGACAACCTACAGACGGAGAAAAATTTCTGCCAATGATGCGCCCAACAAGGGCTTAATTTCCAAAATACAGAGACAGCTCATACAACTCAACAATTAAAAAAAAAAAAAAACGCAATCAAAAAATGGGCAGAAAACCTACATAGACATTTTCCCAAAGACATACAGATGGCCAACAGGCACATGAAAAGATGCTCAACATCACTAGTTATTAGAGAAATGCAAATCAAAACTACAATGAGGCACACTGGTCAGAATGGCCATCATCAAAAAGCCTACAAACAACAAATGCTGGAGAGGGTGTGGAGAAAAAGGGACTCTCCTACACTGCTGGTGGGAATGTAAACTGGTGTAGCACTATGGAAAACAGTATGGAGGTTCCTCAAAAAACTAAAAATAGAATTTCCATATGATCGTGCAATCCCACTCCTGGGCGTATATCCAGAGAAAAATATAATTCAAAAAGATACATGCACCCTGATATTCACTGCAGCACTACTTACAATAGCCAAGACATGGAAGCAACCTAAATGTCCACTGACAGATGAATGGATAAAGAAGATGTGGTACATATATACAATGGAATACTACTCAGCCATAAAAAATGAAATAATGCCATTTCCAGCAACATGGATAGAACTAGAGATTATCATACTAAGTGAAGTAAGCAGAAAGAGAAAGACAAATACCATATACTATCACTTACATGTGGAATCTAAAATATGACACAAATGAACTTATCTATGAAACTGAAATAGACTCACAGACATAGAGAGTAGACTTGTGGTTGCCAAGGGCGGATGGGGTGGAGGAGGGATGGATTAGGAGTTTGGGATTAGGAGATGCAAACTATTACATATAGGATGGATAAACAACAAAGTCCTACTTATAGCACAGGGAACTATATTCACTATCCTGTGATAAACCATAATGGAAAAAATACAAAAAAGAATGTGTATATACATATAAATGAATCACTCTGCTATACAGTAGAAACTAATGCAACACTGTAAACCAACTATATACTTCAACAAAATACATTTTTAAAAATAAAAAATAAATTACTTTTAAAAAAAGAAAGAAGCCCCAGAACTGCCTGAAATCAGGCTGTACAAAAGGAGAAATCAGAGAACTAAAAAAAGTTCTTGGAAAACAAAAAGCCAAGTGACAAAATAAATCCAACCTAATAAAAAAAAAAAAAAAAAAAGACAAGGCTAGTAGAATATCAGCCATCTAGAACAGGGTCAGCAAACTATAGTCCATGGGCCAAATCTGGCCATGGTCTAAATTTTATAAATAAAGCTTTACTGGAACACAGCCACACTCATTCATTTACATATTGCAAATGGCTGCTTTCACACTACAGTGGCAGAGTTGAGTAGTTGCAACAAGAGATTGTGAACCTCAAAGCCTAAAATATTTACCATCCGATCCTTCATAGAAAAAGTTTGTCAATTCCTAATCTAGAAAATATAACCAAGCAAAAGTCATAGAAAGTGAGGCAAAAAAACAAAGGAATGGAAAGTATGAAGGCAAGGTTAAGACACATGGAGCATATGTCCAAAAGTTCCAACATCTAATAACAATTCCATAAAGAGAAAACAAAAAGAAGGGTGGGGAGGACATACTCGAAGAAATTAGAGGAATATTTTCTACAACTAAAAAAGTTAAGTCCTTAGATTCAAACGGCCCACTAAACACTGAGCATAATGAACAAAAAGATACATGTTTAGATCTATCATAGTGAAGTCCCAGCCTAGCAGGAAGAAATAAGAGGAAATCCTCAAAGTTTCTGAAGAGTAAATTCAGGTTGTTTACAAAAGAATGTTTGACATCAGATTCCCTTTTTATGATACTTATCCTTATCTAAAGATAAGGATAGGATGAAAAAGGAAAAGCACAGGCTAACACCGTTCATACATATAGATATAAAAATTTAAATGCATTACTGAATCCAGCAATATTTTAATTAAAAAGCTGGATGGTTGAATACACAAAATGTTCATTTTATTATTCTTTAAAATTGTACATAGGTATATACACTTAGGTAGTTATATCTCACAATTTTAAAAGTCTAAAAATTAGACTACAGGAGGAATATGATGAAGAAAATTAAAATTACTTAAAAGTTCAACACCCAGATAAAACCAATGTTAATATTTCGGTGTATCTTTTTTTCTAGGCATATATTTTTATAAAACTGGAAATCATCTCATATGTGGACATTTTCCCTAAGGAATATGTTTCTATAATAAGAAAATAAACTTCATTCCCCAACCCCCCAAAAAAAAAAGATTCGTATGTTGCCCTAAGACAAAAGCACTGTGTATACTTTCATAACCTTTCTTCCTTCAATACAAGGGGATAAGTTTCCCATATCATTATTGTTCAGAACATGACTTTTCATGACAGCAATTATTTTAGTACATAACTATCTTAATTCCTTTTTGTTAGATTTTTAGATTATTTCTAATTTCTGGTTATTAATGCTATCATAAACAATCATTTTGCCACCTTTAACTACAAAAAGAGAACTCATTCCAGTGAGAAAACTATTACTTAAAAAGCAAACCCACCAAAAACAGAAAACATAAGCCCCAACATAACTCAAAAGGTAAACTGGAGAAAAAGCAAAGATTCTAACAGCAAGGAAAAAAATATCAGGAGCTGGCATTAGAGTTTACCTACCTGCTGCCTCCTCATTGTTTAGACCAGCTGACATGCCTAATCGCTCCTTCAGAGACTTGGAAACTTGAACTGTTTGAAAAAAAAAAAAAGTTGGGGACTTCCCTGGTGGTGCAGTGGTTAAGTTCATTGCAGCTCTATTTACAATAGCCAGGACATGGAAGCAACCTAAGTGTCCATCATCGGATGAATGGATAAAGAAGACGTGGCACATATATACAATGGAATATTACTCAGCCATAGAAAGAAATGAAATGGAGGCATTTGTAATGAGGTGCATGGAGTTAGAGTCTGTCATACAGAGTGAAGTAAGTCAGAAAGAGAAAAACAAATACAGTATGCTAACACATATATATGGAATCTAAGGAAAAAAAAAAAAAAAAGGTCATGAAGAACCTAGTGGCAAGACGGGAATAAAGACACAGACCTACTAGAGAATGGACTTGAGGATATGGGGAGGGGGTGGGGTGAGATGTGACAGGGTGAGAGAGTGTCATGGACATATATACACTACCAAATGTAAAATAGATAGCTAGTGGGAAGCAGCCGCATAGCACAGGGAGATCAGCTCGGTGCTTTGTGACCACCTAGAGGGGTGGGATAGGGAGGGTGGGAGGGAGGGAGATGCAAGAGGGAAGAGATATGGGAACATATGTATATGTATAACTGATTCACTTTGTTATAAAGCAGAAACTAACACACCATTGTAAAGCAATTATACTTCAATAAAGATGTTTAATAAAAAAAAAAAAAAAAAAAAAAAAAGAATCCGCCTGCCAATGCAGGAGACACGGGTTCAAGCCCTGCTCCGGGAAGATCCCACATGCTGCAGAGCAACTAAGCCTGTGCGCCACAACTACTGAGCCTGCGCTCTAGAGCCCGTGAGCTACAACTACTGAAGCCCATGCGCCTAGAGCCCACAGCAATCAATCAATCAATAAACGAACACTGTCTTTAAAAAAAAAAGTTGAACAGAGACTTTTTATAGGTCAAAAATCTTTTTCAAAGGTCACAAATTAGGCTTATACTTGTTTTCTAATGAAAATGCTTTTCAAAAATCTATTCAGGTCTTAAAACTCTTCTTCTTCACAGTACAGATACATCTATACAAATAATGGATTCTCTAGAGCACTTTGGAAAGCACAAAGAAAAAGTCCTCTCTTTTACATCTGAAAAGCAAAAATTACTGAATTGAAGGAAATAATTTTGTTACTGTGCAACATTCTAAAATCTTATCATTCTAAAATCTTATTGGCATCAAAAGGTTTTTTCCCCCCTAGATCCATCTGAAATATGCTCTTCAGTTATGAGAGTCTTCAATACGATTGATAGGCAAAAGGGAAGTAAATTTGACTGCAAAGAAAAAAAGTAATTTCTGTTTACAGCTTTCAGAATATAAGAAAGCCCCCAAACAAGAACGTCTACTCATCAAAGCCTCTTGGGCTAGGGGAGAAGTGGAAAGAAGTATCTTATCTTCGGCAGAAGTTAAAACTAAACACAACAAGGAAAAAACACCTTTTTTTTTTTTTTTACTTCCTTCTATAAATAAAACTTCAA
Organism: Balaenoptera physalus; assembly: GCF_965194825.1. Classification (NCBI taxonomy): domain Eukaryota; kingdom Metazoa; phylum Chordata; class Mammalia; order Artiodactyla; family Balaenopteridae; genus Balaenoptera; species Balaenoptera physalus. Next base: position 35,284,533 of record NC_138882.1, read on the forward strand.
CTATAAAATCATTCTAACTTCCAAATATCTCTCAAATTAGTCTGCATCTCTTCATACCAACTTCTAGAACACTAAATCTATGCCTCTTGCCTGGATTATTTTAACAGCCTGCTAACTCATTCCTGGACAGCACTCTTATACCCTTTCTCCATATTTTAGATGATGGTTCCAAAATGCCAATATGAGGATCTCTGATCCTTGTTTATAACCTTCCCATTGTTTGCTACTATCTTAGGATAAGCCCAAACTCTCTAATATGGCTTAAAAGGTTCTATTATCAGCGGTCCCCAAACTTTTTGGCACCAGGGACCGGTTTCATGGAAGACAATTTTTCCACGGACCCAGGGTGGGGAGGGGGTGGTTTTGGGATGATTCAAGCACATTACATTTATTGTGCATTTATTTCTATTATTATTACATTGTAACATATAATTAAATAATTATACAACTCACCATAATGCTGACAGGAGGCAGAGCTCAGGGGGTAATGCAAGCTATGGGGAGTGGCTGTAAATACAGATGAAGCTTCGCTTATTCACCTGCTGCTCACCTCCTGCTGTGCGGCCCGGTTCCTAACAGGCCACGGACCGCTACCTGTCCGTGGCCCGGGGGTTGGGGACTCCTGCTCTATATGACCAATCCCTTCTTCCTCTCCAGTTACCATGCTCTTCATTCCAATTCTGATTCAGACACAGTGAGTCCCTTGAGCTCTGTGCCTTCTGTGTATTATACTCTCTGCCTCTGGCCCTTCAACTTTACCTGGCTAAATCATGTTTCAGGTCTAAGCTTCAATATCATTTCCTCTGGGAACCTTTCCCTGACAGATGGTGAGATTAGGTGCCCTTCCTATGTGCTCCCATAACACTGTGTACTTTCTGTCACAGAATTTATCATATGTGGAAGGATTCCTATCTGCCATTATACTACAAGCTCCTGAGGTCTGTGATGGTGTTTATTTTTATCCAATGGTGTCTACCTAGAATCCAGCAGAGTAAACATTCAAATGTTTGTTGAACGAATAATAAAACAGACACAAGAAGATAATAATCTTATTAACCTAAACAAAAAGAATGACAAACCATACCTGTTAACATTACAAGAGACAAGTGTCAGGATTACACACACAGAGTATATTAGAACAAAAGTACCTTTCTTTGGTGTTCTGTCAGTGTTAGTCTCTGGAGCTTCAACTTTCTTCCCTAGCCTTTGTGCAAGGCTACGCTTTAATGGAGGATCACTGTCACCAACTACAAACAGAGACAGGGAACTCAGTTTAAGATTTCAAGTCAATCTTTAGCAAGGTCAAGAAATACAAGCAAAAACAGACAATGTAGAATAATTCTGTAAGTTTTCTGCATTTATATGATGTGTTCATTCACTAGCTTCCTTATAACTCAATGTTAGAGAAGGAATAAAAATGTCCCAGAAAAAAGAGGTAAGGAAGGAGACAAAAAAATTAGAATGCACAAATTAACATTTACCAAATAACTAAAACTATAAATGGAGGATTATAAACCCTGATTAAAGCTGAAATTCAGGATTAGGAATATGTGAAAAAAAAATCTTCATGCACAAAGAAAATCTTTAACTGGTCAACTGTTGAATTCTAGGTTGATCTGTGATTAAATACAACTGGGATGATTAGGAGGACAGCAAAAGAACCATAAAATTTAAAATTTTCCAGGGACATGAAAACTCCAAAGGCCAAAGAGCCCCTTTCTTCAATTCCAGATAAGAAACCTAAGGTTATGAAAGATGCTGTATCTTACCCAAGTCACCAATTAGTGACAGAGCCAGGACCTGAACCACGTTTCCTGACTCCTGGTTTATTGCATTACATTGGTCAATACAAGCTGTTTAAATGTCACAAGTTTTTAAAAACTATTCTTTGGATCACTTGACTGAAGGTAGAACTTTAGCAGGGTCCCATAAGAACTTTAAAGACCCTACACAGAATGTACTTTTCTCTCTCCTCTTATTTGTAATTTAAATATACAACCCCAAATCACAAAGTTTATTACACATATGCTGATATTAAAATAGATTATTTCCGTAATTTTTTACCTAAATTTCTCAGGCAGCGAGAATGGTATAAAACAAAACACAAAACAGATAAGATTTCATATTCATAAGCACATTTTAAAGGAGTATGAAGGAACCTCTGAAGTCAGATAAGATTTTCAAAATAATTATTTTGAGACAGATACACTAGGGTCAGTATACAATAATTCAGTTACATGGCAAAATACTTCCCTAAGTATAAAATAGCACTAATAAATTCAAGGACTGAATTTATATTCACTAGACACTTTGTTTTCCCTCTAAAAACTCAAATTTCAATTTATCCATAGAAACAGAGATATTCTTTACTCTTTTTTAAACCGAGTACCTTCTAAAAAGTTGGCCATAATCTAATTAAAACACTATAAATTTGTATAACTTCGCACATGTCAAAAACATGAAGAGATTTTATACATGCTTTCAGCCAGAAATACAAGGGAGTTAATATCAATATTGACAGAGCATTTGTATAAAGAGAATTTTGGAGGAGATATGTAATGCACAAACAAGCAGAAAACAAAGGATATGCTCAAAACTTATCTCACCTCCTGAAAATTTTCGTCTCCCCAGTCTCTCAGTTAGACTCAATCTTACCAAAGGTTCTTCTCCTAAAATGGCAAAAACAGAATTTCTCTACCATTAGCCAATTTTTCCATATTCAGTAATACTAATGGGTACAAAGTATGCTCTGATATTAGTCTCTTGGAAATCAGATCTCAGTCTTAAGGAAAACTACCCACATTAAAAGAAAAAAAAAAATCAACCTATTAAATAATAATTTAAATAACCAAATGCACAGCCCAAAGGGAAGCAATAGCACAGTCCTAATTAATAGTAGCCAAGTACACAAAGACAAGCTGTGTCTAACCAATGGATTATAAAACCCAACTATACCTTTGCTTGTGCACTTCCATATGTTAAATGAAATCATACTTTACTCCTATATAACGTTCCTTGATCACCCCAGCAAGAAGTGAGATCTCTTTCCTCTGATTCTTTGTTGTCTGAATGGCACATTTTAATGTATCTGCATACTACAATTACTTGTGTCATATTCCTTACCAGATTTAAAACTATTAAGGGAAAAGACTTTTACATTTTTCTTTAACTTAAAAGGTTTATTACAGTTCTTTACTTACAATGGACAGTCAATAAATTTGTTGGATAAAATAAACAGTATATGTAAAAATCAAATACAATACATAATGTGAGAGCTGCATGATTAAGAATTTCATCTTTTTAAACAGTAGGGTCAAATGCACTAATTTTTCATCGTTCTATCCAATCAACATACTGAAGTCTCCCTGCAAATCCACCAGTATACCCAACCCAAGCATTTTGCTCTCCCAGTCATTTAAAAGTAGTAGGCTGACACCTCACCTTGTTTGTTGGACAGAGTTACTGTCCTCACCACAGTCCGGACATTCTCTTTTTCAGGACCTGGAATGGGCTGTGGTTGAAGTAAAAGACTGGAAACTCCCGAAGAACCTTCTAAATATAGAGAGTCAAAGAACAGTAAATAATTTATGGAAAATAAAGCTATCAGAAGTCAAGAAATTATGTTTTTGAGACCAGGTAAATCCAACACAGACCACTGGACTACAAGTCAATCAGTTTTTCTGTTCCTGTTTGCCTACAGTGAAATGGAGTAGGGAAAGGAGAGATAATCTTATTTTTTATCTGCCTTTGGCACAATGTGAAAGTAAAATATAAAACTGTTTTGAGTGACTCAGGCACTCAATGTACTTTTATTTACTAGGAAGGCTAACATTATTCTAAACTTAACCTCAGAAGCACATCAGCTATTAAGTGTGTCAATTCAATATTTTCCATCTATATTCAATCATCTGCAAAACGCAACTCCAAAGTTGCTACGGAACAATCTTTAGCAAGAAGGCACTTAGAACCAACCATTTGATTCTCTCTAAATACATTTCACACTATATAATTTTTAGGGTTGGAAATACAGATCGACCAGGCTAAGGCAAGCACCAGAAGAAAATCCTAGCAGCTCTTGAGGAAGAATTCACCTACTACAAAATAAACTTTTTCCTCTTTTAAATAATAGTTTAGGGAATTCCCTGGCGGTCCAGTGGTCAGGACTCCATGCTTCCACTCCAGGGGGCATGGGTTCAATACCTGGTTGGGGAATTAAGATCCCGCAAGCCATGCAATGCGTTCAAAAAAAAAAAAAAGCTTATATGCTATTCTTTAGAGTTATATTTCTCAAAATAAACAAGTTCTTTCAGGTTCTTCATTGTACATGCCTAACTCTGAACAGTTAGAGACTGAAACAGCTGCAATGGGTTAAAAAAGCAACTGTGATTTAAATAAGACTGTGTTTTACTTCAAAGAAGCCACAAAAATCAAAATCTATTTGCTCATTTTGGTTGGTGTCAAGTGTCCTTATTATCAGAAGTATCTTTTTTTTTTGGCTGTGTTGGGTCTTCATTGCTGCAGAAGTGTCCTTTCTATTCGTCTCTAGCAACATTCAATACTCCGTGTCAGGATTTCCCTGGTGGTCCAGTGGTTAAGACTCCATGCTCCCAACGCAGGGGGCCTGGGTTCCATCCCTGGTCAGGGAACTAGATCCCACATGCATGCCGCAACTAAGGAACCCGCCTGCTGCAACTGACACCCGGGGGAACCAAATCAATAAATTAATTTATTTATTAAAAAAAAAAATCCTCCATGTCAAAACTCCTGATAACTCACCACCTTGCTTCTTTGATTTTTCCTTCATTTTCTTTGATTTAATTTCTTCAAGAGTTTTTATCCCAAAATTCAAACATTCACCTAGGAATGCAAATAGCAACCACATGAGGAACCAGCACCATTTCACCTTTGCATTTTATTTGTACACAGCTGGCATTCAAATGTTTGTTCAATGAATAAGAGAAATTGTGTGTGTGTGTGTATAATGGGCGCAAGGAAGGTGGAGGTGGTGGTAATCATGAACTAAATTTCAAAGGTATTTAAAATAGTCTGGGCTCACTCAACAGTGCTGTAAGATTTATGAGCAGGAACCAGCATCAATATAGCCTCTTCTTACCTTGTTTTAAATTGACCCCAGGTTTCCGGGCAGAAGCCACTCGTAATCCATTATGAACTTCAGGAGTCGGTTGCAGGGTAGGTGTTTTGGTTTCATCACCTTCCTCAGAAAACTGATCTATATTATCAAAATTTAAGGCAAATTTCCAATTAAAAACAGGTCTAGAGCTTCAAGTCTGATTCTAATTCACTAAGTTACCCTGATCATTTTCTTGCCTTAAAGAAAGAGCTAAAGCTTACCATCATCATCTTCATCATCATCTGCAGCATTGATTACCACTGGTGGATGTGTAGGGCTAGGAACATTTTCTGAACTTTCCACTTTCATAACACTTCGCAGTTGAGGAGAGGGATTAGACTGGACAGATAATTTGTTCTGCTGAACTGTGAGCTGGCCAGCCTTCACTTCCTCTTCTGGTGACTCAGGCACAGTGGGCAACACAGCTAGACATACAAAGTTAGTCATAAATTAAAAATAGAAGATACAGTCCCAATTCATCAAAAATCTCCAACAGAACAGTATTGAGGTTCTTTAAAAAACTAAAAATGTAGCTACCATATATCCCAGCAATCCCACTACTGGGCAAATACCCTGAGAAAACCATAATTCAAAAAGAGTCATGTACCACAATAGTCACTGCAGCTCTATTTACAATAGCCAGGACATGGAAGCAACCTAAGTGTCCATCGACAGATGAATGGATAAAGAAGATGTGGTACATATATACAATGGAATATTACTCAACCATAAAAAGGAACGAAATTGAGTTATTGGTAGTGAGGTGGATGGACCTAGAGTCTGTCATACAGAGTGAAGTAAGTCAGAAAGAGAAAAACAAATACCATATGCTAACACATATAGAATCTAAAAAAAAAAATGGTTCTGATGAACCTAGGGGCAGGACAGGAATAAACACATAGACGTAAAGAATGGACTTGAGAACACGGGGAGGGGCAAGGGTAAGCTGGGACGAAGTGAGAGAGTAACACTGACATATATACACTACCAAATGTAAAACAGATAGCTAGTGGGAAGCAGCTGCATAGCACAGGGAGATCAGCTTGGTGCTTTGTGACCACCTAGAGGGGTGGGATAGGGAGGGTGGGAGGGAGACGAAAGAGGGAGGAGATATGGGTATATATGCATATGTATAGCTGATTCACTTTGTTATAAAGCAGAAACTAACACACCGTTGTAAAGCAATTATACTCCAATAAAGATGTTTAAAAAAAAAAAAAAATCTCCAACCACCTAAGTTTGGTGATTTTCTTTGAGCATTATGTCCTTTTAATTTATGTCTTTTAATTAAAATTTTAATCTAATTTTTAATTTCCCCATTTTCCCAATTAGGTTTTAAACTCCCAGGGAGGGAAAATGTGGCTTTCAGCTAATAACTATTCACTGCACGTAAACACACTCAAAGTGGGTGCTCAAAACAGAGAATAAACAGGAAGCTAGATGCACAGTAACTATTTACAAATTCTAGACATTAAATTTTAATACTGAAATCCTAGGCTTTTTGATCAAGCAGCTTTTTAAAGAGATAGCGTGCAATACTTCTGAATTAAACCAGAAAGGAGTGAGCCTTTTTTCCCCTTAAATAGAGATAAAAATATATATCCATTAAATTTTAATCACATAGCAGATGTGGCTTTTAAATGGCTGATCACTCCACTAGGAAATCACTTTAAAAGGACTTTAGAAATAAATACTAGCTTTTGGCAGAGTGTAAGTTTCATTTTAGATTACACCCTAGAGCAGGGGCAGGGTTAGCAAATGTTTTTCTGTAAAGAGGTATATAGTAAATATTTTAGGCCTTGTAGATCTTGTCTCAACTACTCAACTCTGAAGCAGTAGCACAAAATCTGGCCACAGAAAATATATAAACAAATGGGCAGGGCTTCATTTCAATAAATCTTTATTTTACAAAACAGGTGGAAGACCAGACTTGCCAACACCCCTGGCCTGGAGAATCAAGTTTCTTTTGAAAATCTCTATAGATATGGTAAGAAAATGGGAAATGAGGTAATAAGCTATAGTAATCTAAACTATCTTGGCAAGAAACACTTGTGAAGCAGCATGGATTTTGGCAACAAAGTTTTAATTGTGACTGCTATTTTATTGGCTTATGACTGTGTACAAGTCATTTAACCTTAATAAAGTTCAGTTCCCTCACCTGTGAAGTGAAAATAATACTGCTCTCTCACAAGACTAAAAGAAGGCAATGTTTATAAAGTACTCTGTACATTGTGCATGTAGGTATTCATTATATAGTAACTATTCTTTTAAAATTGAAACAAATCTCACTTTTGCTTGGAGGTAGGAAAAGGCCATCAACAAAACGTCCTCTGTTGTGATGAAAAGCACAGTTTAGTTTCTGACATCCCACTGGCTGATTTTCCCAATAACAAGGAATCTCACTGCGTTTTTTCTGTAAGAGGAAAAACACATTGTTTTCAAATAAAAAACAGTGTGACCTGTATTAATTTGGTCATGTTTTCTGGACAAAGTTCATACAAGGTTAAAAAATCTGAGGCATGTGAAATGATTTTGAGTATGAGGAAGAAGGGTTGCTGAGAGTAACATATTCTAGCATGACAGAGAGATGAAAGGAGCAGGGAAGTAGTCTGCTATTCTTTCCTCCTTGCCCTCATCCTTGAACTCCTAAATGTCTACATTTAATTTAGAAAAGCACGGTAATATAGTAGGTAAGATTATGGAATCAAAGAGTCAGAATCTCTATTATGTTACTTATTGACCGTGTGATGTCAAATAATTTAATACCTCTTAGTCTCACTTTCCTCAGCTATAAAATGGGAGTAACAGTAGCTATTAATTAGTTTCTCATGAGAATTAAATGAAATAATGCACATGAAGCACTTAGCACACAGAAAAGACTCAATAAACTGCAGTTATTATTTGAAGCTGAGAGTTCAAGACTTGGAAAAATTCTTCCCATTCGTGACTTCTAAAGGTTCATGTAACACACTAGGATGGTATTTTTCCTTCCCAAGCTACCTCGCTCTTATAAAGGGGAACAAGAAAAACAAGAATACCGGTAAATCTAGAATGATTTGCTGGATAACAGGATATATGTCCAAGAGAAATACATACATAAGTTCTAATATACACATTAGATGTATATAAAGAATATTCAAAGAACACTATTTGTAACAGCTCCAAAATGGAAACAAACCAAATGTACATCAACACTAGAATGGATAAATACATTGTAGTATATTCATAAAATACAATGCTATCCAGTAATGAGAGGGAATAAACTTAACACCATGGGTGTAGAACGAAAGAAGCCAGACACAAAAGAGCACATACTGTATGATTCCATTTATGTAAAGACCAAAACAGGCAAACTCCTCTATTGCAGAGTAGTCAAGACAGTGATTAGTTTTGGGGGTGTGGTGAGTGACAATGAAGAGATAAAGGGGGAAGACAGAGTGTTAGAAATGTTCTATTTCTTGATCAGGGTGCTGGTCTAGTAAGTATATTCACTTTGTGAAAATTCTTCAACTTGTAAGATTATGATATGTACACATTTCTATATATACTTTAACAAATAGTTCAATAAAGAAAAAGAAAAAAAAAGACGTGATAAGCGCTTCTGAAAAGCAACTAAATTCTGATTAATAACCTGATTATGTTGGATCTCTCATAATAAGCAGCCTAAGGATTAAATTTCTGGGAAAGAACAGAAGCACTACTTCAGAAACGTTTAAATATGGAGGAAAGAAACAGAGGAACAATGATCATTACAAAAAGATCCTTAAATGTATCAAAAAGGGTGAAGATCCCAATATCTACTATATTGGGAGATTGATAATTTGATAATACACTGTGTTGGTAGAGATATGGAAGAATCATGGAGTCCCACATACTGATAATGAAAATATAAATTAGCTCAACATCTCTGAAAGGTGACTGGGTAAAAACTATGTAAAAAATTTATGTCCTGCACTTACTGCCACATATTTTAAAAAAGTATAGCAAATAACTTTGCCTCTGAAAAAACTGGATAGTATTTATTAGTCTCCCGTTACACTTAAAAGGTAGGTATAATAGATACCATTGTTTTTTAGAATAACAACAATTATTCTATCACTCCTTGAGGCAGAATCTAATGCCAATCTTCCTTGCTCCTGGATTTGTGTTTGCTTAAGTTTTTACTTCTTTCCTGAAAGCAATCGTCAAATTACTGGATGACTACTGTGAGAGCATCCTCTTTATACAGGAGTCACATGACATTTATTTGATCTGTTTAATACTTTTACTGAATTTTGTTTCAAAATAAAAAGTAATACATAAGCAATGAAGATGACTTGGAAAATAAAATTAATGCCTGTTAGGCCATTACCCAGTGAGAGTCACTTATTTTGGTACAGAATTCTTTTTCTTAAAAAACAAAAACAAAAACCTGTAGAATGTATTGATTCACACTTAGAAGTTGTTCCATATAATTCTGTACATTTTCACTTAGCAACGCATCCTCCATAGTAACATTCTCCTATATGATTACTCCTTTAACTTTTTAATAGTAACATAGCACATGGTCCAAAGATATACAGTTAATGCTCACATTATTTAATTAGCAAATACTGAACCATTCTGCTCAAGGAAACAGAGTTGGGTTCCTGAAAGCTCCTGGTCACATTTTCATCAAGTGATCAATACATAATCTTGTTTTATGTGTGTCTGTGTTTAAAGACACCTTATTTAATAAATATCATTGGGGACTTCCCTGGTGGCGCAGTGGTTAAGAATCCGCCTGCCAATGTAGGGGACACAGGTTCAATCCCTGGTCTGGGAAGATCCCACATGCTGCGGAGCAACTAAGCCCATGTGCCACAACTACTGAAGCCCGCATGCCCTAGAGCCCGCACACCACAACTACTGAAGCCTGCGCACTCCAGGGCCTGTGTGCCGCAACTACTGAAGCCTGTGTGCCTAGAGCCGGTGCTCCACAAGGAGAAGCCACCACAATGAGAAGCCCACACACCGCAATGAAGAGTAGCCCCCACTCGCTGCAACTAGAGAAAGCCTGTGCACAGCAACGAAGACCCAATGCAGCCAAAAATAAATAAAATTTTAATAAATAAATAAATATCATTGATTCATTAACACTGAACTCAAGGTCAATAGCGCTGTAACTCACACCTGAATGAAGCTTATCGAACACTCGTGTTTTCTACACAAGGCACGTAAGAGCTTTCTTGCACTTAGGGACATTACATACAGCATTACACTTGGGGACCATTTAAAACAGTAAAATCACAAACAAAAAGCACAAAAATGCAAACAAACATGGCACTAAATAGATCATGAAGAGGACATCTGTACTGATTTTGGAGTTATAAATAAATTTTAGCATATATACAAATTTGCAAATATGGAACCCATGAATAATGAAAGTCGATGCATCTAGAAAGGGGGGTATACAATAAAATGACTCCTTACCAATCCTGTCTCCCCTCTCCTATAGTCATTATTGTTAGGTTTCTCCTTTATACTTCCAGAGATATTTAAAATGCATATACGAGTGAAAAATAAATATAAATTCTTTTCCTTATCTTTTTTTAACACAAATGGTAGTATATTACACACTTTATTCTGTCCTTTGCTTTTTCAGTGACACTATAGCCTGATCTTTTCATATAAATAAATAAGTAGTATCCCTTTAAAATTTTCTGGTAACAGCTGCCCAGCACTCCACTGTATGAATGTAATAAAATTTATTTTAAATGAAGGTTCGGTTGCTTCATACACTTTACATATTACAAATTATGTTACAATGAGTAATTCGGCATAGATCTCATTTTGCACATGAGTACAGATGAGACAAAGGTACAGGCAGTTAGTAGTTTTGAAAGATGCAGCCAAACAAGCCTCTGTGCAAAAAAGAGTTAACAGAGTAGCCCTAAGCCTGCAGTCCTCAGATAGCCTGCTTGTAAGGCTGGCCCTTTTCTGGCATGTGGGAAATTGGCTCTTAGAATGCTCCTGGTCAGTTAACTGATCACTGTGCCTAGACTGTTCATGCAAACAATATGGCTTATGCTGAACACCTGACATCCTTCTAGGAGAATAGAGTTTTGGAATGTGTTAGGTAGAGGGTGCCTATGTGACCAGCCCCAATAAAAAAATTTGGATGCTGATCTAATGGGCTTCCCTGGGCAAAAACACCCCACACATGTTGCTGTATTTTCACCACTGGGGGAAGTGTATGTTCTTTGTGACCCCTTATGGGAGGGAAAGATAATAAAAGAAACCCACACATGGATTCCTCCAGACTCTGTGTTTTTTTCTTTTATGATCAGTGTATCCTTACTATATCACTGTAATAAATCTTAGCCATGAATAAACCATATGCCAAGTCCCATGAGTTTTTTAGAAAAATCTCCAAATGCAGATGTTCTTAGAGACTGACACACCTTTCCTAGGAGTTGTGCCAGTTTACACTGCTCACAATGTTACAACATGATTTTTCGAAAGTTCCAGAGTATTTCTTTTTCTGAATGTATTTAGTGAATTCCCTATTTGGAAGACAGCATAGCATGTAGTTGAGAGACCATAAATCTGAAACCAGAATGGAGTAGTTATTTATATAACCACAGGCATACAAATTGTATATTTAGTCTCTTTCTTCTTTCCCCACCCCCTCTCAAACAATTCAGTCCAAAGTCATTAGGTGAAGCTGAGAGAGGAAGGCATTCATGTTGGGAGAGGGAAGGGCAAGTGGCCCAGAGCAAGGTGTTGGAGGTTGACTGAGATGAGGAAGGTATCCACGTGACAAGGTGGAACCGGCATAGGGTGTCAGGGTTAGTAAGGCATTTGTGTAGGAGGATGGCCGGGCACAAGGTTGGCGCCTGAGAAGGGTGAGCACGGCTTTTATGCAGAAGGGATCCTAATGTAGGGTGAGGAGGGTATACTCATGGAGTGTCAGCCTAGAATGGGCATCAAAGATCAAGTGGGGTGAGGAAGGCAGGCTCTTCTGAGTGGGTCCTGGTACAGTCAGAGAATGAGCAGGGTGAGGAAAACAAGCATCTCACATGGGAGGGCTGCCCAACACAGAGTATCAAAGCCCAAGGATGTGAAAAAGGCATCCATGGTGGGGAAGAGAGGTCCGGAGCAGGGTGAGGAAGGAGTCCTCACAGTGGAGCAAGGTGGGAGGCCTGCCCTGGTACAGGATGTCAGAATCGAAACAAGGTGAGAAAGACATCCTGTGCAGGAGCAGCCTCATGTGACATCAGAGCCTGAGAGGAAGAAATAGGCTGTGATACACTGTCTAGTTTACATAACTAGGGGACTGATCAATAAGATTAAGAACAATGGAAATCAAGTTTTGGAGAAGAGAGTTACAAGTATGAATAAGAAGACTAGACAAAGCCCTGTAGTGTTGGTAAATTGGAAGCATCTATGTGAACTCATGATTTTCAATACATAAAGTAATAAATAATGATATAAATGTATGTATATACATTTATATATTCCTCTGTTCTGTCCACTGCATGCCTGGAAGCAGTGACACTCCAGGAGCAGTTACACTAGAAGGAACCAAGGCTCCTTGCAGAAATGGCTGATTCCACAACTGGAGGAGGAAAAGTACCAGATGAACCTGGATAATCTTGTTAGGCCACAAAGTGAAGACGTGTTCAAAGAATGATGGAAACATCAAAAAGACACGAAAACCAGCTTTAAGGTCTCTTACTGGCCCAAACTGAGTCAACCTGAGGATAAAAAATGATAGTAGTGACATATAACACATTGAATAAAACAGGAAACCATGAGTTCACACATAAAAAGCTAGAAAAAAAACCTTGAGAATTTGATTAGGAATGGGATAATTACAAGGTCTCCAAGTTCCTCTCCACAAAATACTTACTAAATACAAAAAGGAAAACTTTATAGTGAAGCAATCTGGTGGATACCACCTTAATGAAGTGATCAAAGTTAACAACACCAGTAATGGGATAATTAAAATTGTATGCCACCCAATGGTAAGCAATGAGAAGAATAACACCTCTGTGATATTCCTGCCAAATATACATGATCTGAATTTAGTAATGAGAAAATATCAGATAAACCCAAATTGAGGAACACTCTACAGAATAACTGTCCTAAAACTACCAAAAATGTCAAGGCCAATGAAAGGCAAGAAAAGACTAACTGTTCTAGACAGAAGGAGACTGAAGAGTTATGGCAACTATATGCAACACTTGATTCTGGACTCACTCCTACTGCAATAAAGGACATCACTAGTACAATGGCAAAACTTGAATGGGACCTGAGGATTCAATGAAAATAATACATATATGTTAATTTTCTAATTTTGATGGTTGTATCACAGTTATGTAAGAGAGTATCTTTCTTGTTTGTAGGAAACAGTCATGAAAGTATTTGGAAGTGATAGGAAATGTCAGTAATTTACCCCTAAATGGCTTAGAAGAAAGTTTTATAATACTGTACTTGCAACTTTTCTCTAAGTTCAGATTGCTTTAAAATAAACATACAAATATTCCCCAAATATACATATATAACTTTTACACTTTGGACAGATTACCAAACTACCTTTAAGAAATACGATACCAATTCATACCATATAACATCTAGATATTAAGCGAACATTTTAATGAGAGCAATTTCACTAGGTCATTAAAAAAATTTAACCCACATGTTATATGAAATGCTGTTTTTTACCCCCATATTTTTTTATTGGCCCATCAGGACACAAGACTACTTACTATAATACAAACTGAAAACTTACATCAATCTCCATGTGCCGAAACCTGCACACCTGTCGAAAACAGCGCCCTTCCTGCCATAATGTGCAAACAGTTTCATTGCCTAACGCAGCTTCACAGTGACGGAATGGACAGCTGTCACCCTGTAAACAAAGAGAATAATACAGAAAAGAACTGTGGTACCAAACTAGACGCCAGGCAAAATGTTCACTGTACATTTCTTGGTATCTAGACAAACACAAATGAGTAAGGAGAGACAGGTAAAGTAGAAAACAACTGAGATGAGATGACACGAACAATCTGAGGTCAACAAATTTTTAATTTCCTAAAACCTATTTCTTGACAGCATCCTATATCTGATCTGACAACATGAATGACACAAGCTGAGAGATGGGGCTGAAAAAGACAAGTGGGAGTATTAGGTACTCTTTAAAAATATATTTTACTGTTAATCTTCAAAACCATTTCATACATCCTGACTTGTGTAACTAGCTCTTAATGGAAAATTATAAAGTAAGTTAATAGATTAGAATTTAAGTATAATTCCATACTTCACTATGTATTTCATACAATGTTAATATCTGAAACAAAATGCTACTGTTGTGCAACTTGCTATATAAAATCAAAGCTTTGCTCAAAACTGACAATTTTAAACATAGCACCAATATGATTTAAGAAAAATTTTTGAAAAAAAACATCTGAAACAAAACGCTATTGTGCAACTTGCTATATAAAATCAAAGCTTTGCTCAAAACTGACAATTTTAAACATAGCACCAATATGACTGAAGAAAAATATTTGAAAAAAATATACAAGTATAGAATTAGTCATAAAGGAACAACAGAAAATAGCAGACAGATCTAAATGGAGCTATAGAAGAATCAAGCTGAAAAACAGGAAGCTCTGACAAAGAAAAAGCAATAAAGCTGCAAAAGCTTATTTAGAAGAGTGGCTTTAGTATTCAGCAGGAAATCTGAATCAAGAAGTCAAATTCAACCCATGACAATTTCTACAAGTACAATACAACCTACCCATTCATTTAACACAAAGTAAATAAAAGCAAAGTTGGCCAGCCACAGTAAAAGTGCTCCTAATTCCAAAAGCACCCTGAACAGATTAATTACAGCTAGAAGAACACTGAATGATGTTCAAATGCTATGAACCTTTTTATTTTTGGAGAATATGGAGAACATAAAATGAAGAGAAAAAAATGATGAAGAATGAATTCCCTTAGGCATGCTACCCTTTACTAAAAAACTGACAGCAGATAATAGATAGCTGAGCAAAACATAAAGATGACTTGGTATATTGGGAAAATCTTATCCAATTTTATTAGGGAAATCATAGAAATAAATGATTTAGAGATGCCAATTCTTACTTTAGTACATGTAGAATAGAAAAAAAAATAGCAGTCTTCTCCTTGATTAGGCATGCTGAGTAGATCCTCAGATGAGAAGTGGCTTCTTGAAAACAAGCCACTGCTTCCTCAAGGCGAGGACCAGCTCCAAGTCCTCTTGAAATGGGTTTAATCTTCCAAAAGACAACTCAATCACAGAAATTGTCTTTTAAATGTAATCCTAAAATGAGAAGACAATGAACAAAAGTATTTCAGGTAAATTCTTCCAACGTTCTCCTCCAAATCACCTTGACCAATGAGATCACACATTGTTAAAACCAACTTTTAATTGTATTAATATGTCTGTATTGCCTATAACAAAGCCTTATGAAAACTGATTCACATTTTATTCTGATGTGAATGCTGTACATTCTCATCTACAATGTAAAAGTTTTGTTAAGAATAGCCATGCTTCTTTCTTTTGCACTCTCTATGGTGCTTCAGCATAAATTAGGTAAGCACTGCACACTCAATAAATGACCTGCAGTTTAGATTATTAATAGGACTTGGATTATTTTACACAAGATAATTTGCTAAATCTACATTTCTGACAAACCAGATTTTTTTTCATCTAACAGAAGTTCCAATATTTTCACAAGCATTTTTGTTATTTCAAAAGTATATAATTATAAGTATGTGGAAAAACTCAATAGAAAAATTGGTGAAACAATTACCCCTGAAAAATCTGTAGAGCTAGCTAATAATTAAGATGGACAAAGAGCTGCACACCAATTGCAAACAAGGAGCAAAAGAAGTTCTCAGGGCTTGACCCATAAAATAGTGCTTATGCAAAATGACCAATATTCCCTCCCGCCTCAGTCCCTGCCATACCCTGGCCCCCCGCACTAAAGGGTTCAAGAAAGAAAGCTTCTAGAGAAGTAAAAATACATGACAAGAGCACAGGCCAGAATTTGGAAGGGGTTTCTACAAACTCCTACATCAGAAGATCGGGTTTCAGAAACACTGATCTAGGGACTTCCCTGGTGGTCCAGCGGTTAAGACTCTGTGCTTCCACTGCACGGGGCATGCAGTCGATCCCTGGTCAGGGAAGTTCCGCATGCTGAGAGATGCGGCCAGCAACAACAACAACAACAACAAAAGAAACATTGATCTACAATTTGAAATCGGCTGAATCAAATTCCTTCATATTTCCCACTAACAATTCCTAATCCAAGAACAGCAGGCCATGACAAAAACCAGCCTTTAAGTCAGCAACCAAGGTTAGAAGAGTTATGTTACTAAACATGCCTTCAAAATGTACATATCCTATGACTTCCGATTCCACTTCTAGAATTTATCCTTAGATTAATATTCAACAAATATGCAAAATAATAGTGCATAAGAAAGTTCATCACCATCTTCTTCTAACAATGAAAAACCACCTAGAAACCTAAATGTTCAAAAACCGATGCATCTATAAGCCAAGGAATGACACAGACTGCCAGCAAACACCAGAAGCTAGAAGAAGCAAGGAAGGATCATTTCCCTACAGGTTTCAGAGAGAGCATGACCCTGCCAACACCTTTTCAGACTTCTGGACTCCATAACTGTGAGATAATAAATTTCTGTTGCTTTAAGACACCCAGTTTGTGGTACTTTGTTATGGAAGTCCTAGGAAACTAACACAGATTACAAATATAGCCAACTAAACTTTGACAAAGGAGCAAGGCAATTTCAGTGGAGAAAGGATAGTCTTTTCAATAAACACTCCTGGAAGAAGTGGACAAAAGATCGAAACAGACACCTCACCAAAGAAAACATACAGATGACAAACAAGCATATGAAAAGATACTCAACATCACAGGGAATTGCAAATTCCTTCAGCTAAAATCCAAAAACATACCACCAAATGCTGGTGAAGATGAGTAGCAGGAAGAAGTCTAGAAGAACATAGACCAAAATGGTAGCAGTAGTTACGGCCATTGTAATTCTTTTAAAAATTACTGAAGGAAGTAGTCTAACTTCAGAAAAAAAAAAATTTAGAAAAAATAACTAAATAATAGTAGAAAAAGAACAAAACAATGAAAAGGCACTAGTTCATTGCTTTTTAAAACAACTACTTGGGGTATCTGATTTATGACATAGCTGATAAATCCTAAATAAAGCAAAGTGAACCACAGTATATAGAAAGAGTAACAAAACATGATCAAAGGGGCTTCCCTGGTGGCGCAGTGGTTAAGAATCCACCTGCCAATGCAGGGGACACAGGTTCAAGCCCTGGTCCGGGAAGATCCCACATGCCGCAGAGCAACTAAGCCCGTGCGCTACAACTACTGAGCCTGCGCTCTAGAGCCCATGAGCCACAACTACTGAAGCCCGCTCGCCTAGAGCCTATGCTCCGCAGCAAGAGAAGCCACCGCAATGAGAAGCCTGCACATGGCAACAAAGACCCAATGCAGCCAAAAATAAATAAAATAAATTAAAAAAAAAAAAGAACATGATCAAAGAAGGTTTATTCCAGGACAAAGAATGGTTTAATACTGGGAAATTCATTACATTAATAGGATAAAGGGGGGCTAAAAACAGAAACTCTATGGTATCTTAAGATTTCAAAAACAGAAAAACAGTGAAAAAAAAAGATTGAAAATTATAAATTTTTTAAAGTTAAAATGGCTTAAAAAAGAGAAAGCTACAACACAACATCTACTCCCAATAAAAACTCTTTGTAAATTACAAGGAACCTCCTTAGCATGAATGTACTAATTCATCAGAAACTATCAACACACCAGACGTGGTAAAACACTAGAGGTAAATCACTCAAGGCAAAAAAAAAAAAGTCTCGCTGTCTGCACCATCATTCAACACTGTTCCAGAGTCCAGTACATGTAACAAGGAAAAAAAGGTATAAGGATTAGAAAGGATGAGGCAAAAAATTTAGTATCTGCACATTATATGCTTGCAAACTATAAAATCTAACAATCAACTAAAGAAATTTAAAATAAGATATTTAAAAGATCAATAGATTTCCTATGTGCCAGCAACAATCATAATACCCTAGAGTAACTGAGAAAAATAAAGAAAATCTTAAAAAGAATGAGAGGCCTTGTGCTTCCTGATATCATCATAGATGTGAAAAATAACATTTGAATGTAGTATTGGCAAATGAATGAGTACAAGATTAACAGAATCTAAGCAATTTCTGGAAAAGGTGGCATTTGAAATTAACCAAAAAAATTAGCTACCCATTTGAAAAAAACAATTACTACTTCATACAAAAAGGTTCCAAGGGAATAAATGCAAGCATGGCAAAGAGGCTTTAGCTCACTAAAAGCACTATATAAGAAAGATTCTAAATTTGTAACTATGCTGAACAAAAAAGCAAGCAATATTTGACAATGCTTAATGGGAGGAAGAGAGACAATGTCATATAATTACAATCCTTAGATTACATTTTTAATATAAAATATATAACCACCCAAGTACTGGAAAAAAAAATGCATGCTATTTTATTTTATAAGCTCAGGATGAAAAACACCTGCCCTTAACATGATACCAAAGTTACAAACCATAATAAAACTGATGGGTTTCACTACATAAAATGAAAAACATTCATATAGCAAAAGGTCTATCAGCAACACGACCAAAGATTAATATCTTCACTCAAAGGGATGTGTTAAGAACTTTTAAAAATCAAAAAGACTTCATTAATTCAGTAAATTGGTATAATCTCTTTAGGGAATTTTAACAATTCTACAAATTCGCATCTAAGAAGTGGTTCAAAGAAATAGTTCACATGTATGTGTGTACAGAGCTGTTTTTGGATGCAGGGCTTTTCTGTTTTTAATGGCAAAAACCCAAATATCTATCAATCAGGGATACATTATATTATGGCACATCCATCCATATAAAGGAACACTATGTAGTCATTAAAAAAAGGTGAGGCAGAGCTATGTGTATGGACACTGAACTATGCCACAATAAACTATTAACAGTGCTTTTCTCTGAGGTGGAATTACAGGAAGAGTCCACCTTGTTTATATTGTTTTTACCTTTTTTATAATGTGCATATATTATCAAAAAAAGAGGGGGTAGGGATATTTCCATCAAAAAAACTAAAAACTTGTAAACAATTACAAGAAAAAAACGTGTTGACAATATCTTTTTTTTTTTTTTTTATAAATTTATTTATTTTTCGCTGTGTTGGGTCTTCGTTTCTGTGCGAGGGCCTTCTCTAGTTGTGGCGAGCGGGGGCCACTCTTCATTGCGGTGCGCAGGCGTCTCACTATGGCGGCCTCTCTTGTTGCAGAGCAGGCTCCAGACGCTCAGGCTCAGTAGTTGTGGCTCACGGGCCCAGTTGCTCCGCGGCATGTGGGATCTTCCCAGACCAGGGCTCGAACCCGTGTCCCCTGCATTGGCAGGCAGATTCTCAACCACTGCGCCACCAGGGAAGCCCCGACAATATCTTTTTGATTTTCTTACTGATCCAGGAAAATTATGCCTTAAATTACAAAAATGTTCACTCCTTTAATCAGGGAAAAAAAGAACACATTTCCACACTTACATTATTAGCTGGTTGCTCTCAGCAGGAATGTCTGTGTCTTCACTGAGTTCCAATCTATTACGCCTGTAGGTCGAACCAACACTCAATCCATGAATTAATAATAATGAGGCAGAAAGAATTTTCCTCCTCACATTGCCAAGGAAACCTCTCAGCCACAATTCAAACACAGGGTGTGTTTTTAAAACATCTCCCAACTACTGAGAGATTTAAGTCCATTCAAATAACCTTTGTCAAACTGGAGACAGCTAGGGTTAGTTATCTCCTCAACAAAAAAACAACAAAAAAGAGTTCATATAAAGATGAACTTGAGATTCAAA
Source organism: Balaenoptera physalus (assembly GCF_965194825.1). Taxonomy (NCBI): domain Eukaryota; kingdom Metazoa; phylum Chordata; class Mammalia; order Artiodactyla; family Balaenopteridae; genus Balaenoptera; species Balaenoptera physalus. Next base: position 35,304,610 of record NC_138882.1, read on the forward strand.
GATTAAAAAAAAAAAAAAAAAATCCATCTTCCATAGCCGAACAATTAATTTAAAAAGAAAAAAGAAAAAGAAAAAAGAAAAAGAACACCAAAATTCAATAAGATCCAATTTCTGGTCTTCAAGATTTCTTCACCTATTAAGAAAAAAACAGAAACCTTCCCCCATCTTTATTATCTGTATAATAAAAACATACTTGTATGTAAAAATATAAAGTGTTTTATGTATAATATACATATACATATATACTAACTGGCTTATACACACACACACACACACACACACACATACACAAATGTGTAGAAATAAAACATTTGGGTAAGTTTTCCCTTTTAAAATACACTACAAAAGGCTTTAAATTTGGGTTCATTATAAAAATAGTGAACTTCCTCTTCTACCAAAGTATCATGAAGTATATTAATATGTTACACTAAATTTTGCCCAGCCCACAAAATAAAGATGAAGGGAAATCCTTACACATATATCGATGTGTACAATGTGGATGTATGTATATCATCACATCATCTTTTATCACCTTCAGGGAGTGTTTAACCAAAAAAGATAGAAATGTATAGTTATAGAGTAACTACAGAGTGGTGCAGCAAGCTGTAGAAGGCAGAGCAGCATTATAGTCATCCTGAACTGGCACTGTCAAAATTACAGAAAGTTTCTATCTAATAAGGGAAGATGTTTTCCTTCTGTTATAGCAACACCAGTGTCACTGGCATGACATTCAATGGTGGCCCTGCAAAGGCTTGCTTATGCAGCCTAGTTCCAAATTCTTTACTAGATGACTTCAACTAAAGACTTTATAATTATCCATTTACTCCAGTTAGTAAAAGGGTAAACTTTTGGAGTTGAAATTTCATTTCACAATGGTACATTTACCATTTAAGAATTTCAAAAAAACAAAAAACAAAAACAAAAAACAATTTTGATACATAGAAATGAGTTCTAAATTTTGAACCAGCCCAGTAACAAAGCAATTTTGATTCTCACGTAATAAATACTACATAATTTCTAGGCTAAATCTTGCCAAATACTACCCAAGACAAAACTAAAATCAAAACTTAAAAAAAAGTGGACACCTTTTACTCACACTTAATACTAGTCAATTTTCCAGGAAATTTTTGGGCAGGGAATATCCCCAAATCTAAAATGAAAAAAAGGAAAAATTGGGATCTTACATTAGTTATTCAGTCTGAAACTTTTAATAGACTTTTACTAAAAGTCATCATTTATGGCCTCCCACTCAATCACAAAAACATACTTCCAGAGTGGAAAGGGACAAGATCAATTGAGATCAATTCTCTCATTTTACCAGTGAGGCAATGATTCCTAACACATGAATATATTGACTGCTTACTTTTAAATAAGAATTAAGGCCAAAATAATCTCAAAGTTAAGAATACACTATTATGGATCATTCAGTATAATTTTTAAAAGACATTTAAGATCACTTAAATTCAGAGAAACATTCTGTGGGAAAGGGATACTGGTTTGTCACAGTATACTCATGGGGCTTTCATTCCAATTTCCATTCAATCTTTTTCAATTCTGTAAACTTTTTATTGTCATTTACCCATAAATTATATAAAAGTAGCTAATCTTTGTTTTTACAATAAAAGTTAAAAAGGGCAATTCAAAGACTAAAAGTAATTTCTTCCTAATTGTTTTCTAATGTTTCCTTTCTATAAAGACCAAATCTTAACTATAAAGGGCAACTCTATCACACTTAGTAAGTTGAAATTATAACGCTGACCAGTATGAGGAGGCAATTGGAAATTCCCAAATATAAAACAATTTTGTGAACTTTGTTTTTGCCAAGCTGTAAGTATGAATCACGGTTTTTAAAGAAATAGAAAAATGGTGGTGATGGGGAGAGATGCCAGTTTAGTATGCTTTTTCTCTATTTCATTGGTTTCAGAGCAATCAAACTTCCCAGGTTGAGAGAAATTTTTACTTAAAACCAATTACTAGCTCAATCTGCCAGCCAGAAATAGCCTAAGGCCTTTCAATGCTGCACTATATTTTTTTAACTAAAAAAGTCTTTTTTTCTCTCAATTGGTATAAACAAAATTTCAAGTGACAGCTACACTGAGTTACTACTATGAAATCTTTAAAGTTAATCTTCACTTTGTCAACATTATATTACCTCTGAGGAATTTTCAGCCCTTTCTGTGTTTTCAGGTTTCCCCAGATTGTGCATAAAGAATAATTAGTATAACTGTATGTAACAATTATAGCAATTAGGACACAGTAACATAGCAATAAGTTGCCCATTTTAAATGGAGAAAAGAAAAAGAAATTAAGATAATATTTCTTTTTCACTGCTTTGAGTAACTTCATTCTCAGGATCCCAGCTCAGAACCAATGAAGAATAATCATAGTTAACATTTTTCAAGTTCATTTTCAGAAACATCAGCTGTTCTATATTGTCAAAGTCCAGGCTCATGATCTGCTTTGGATGAAAGTGGCTATTTGCAGTAAAGATACATTCAGATTGCCAACTACACATGGGGCAGCTCAGATACTGAATGGCAACTTGGGTCAAAGCTGGCCATACGCTCACCTTCTTCTGCCAGTAAATCAAAGGGTCATCACCTCCTGAGGTCTCTGAATACTTCTCATTGAAGTATTCATCCACTACTGCCATAGCAGAAGGAAACATGAAGCTTTTGCCTCCAATGGCAACATTATCTGCAACTGAACTATCAACAGACCCTGAACTGGAGGTGCCTTCTCTTATAGATGAGGTAAATGAATCAGCTCCTACTATGGCTGAGGAACCAGAAGCTTCTGAAGTTGCAATACGGCAGACCTCTGATGAAGATTCCATATAGTTACAAACTTCTTCTGCAAGGATCTGCTTGTAAGTTTCCAAATCAGCACCTTGAGGGAAAAAGTCTTCCAAACTGTTTTTAAAGCAAGGGTCTAACAAAGCAGCCAAGATACAGGGCTTGGATTTGAGCATGGCACTTAATAGGGTATCAGTTTCAAGTTTCAGAGATAAACTGTCTACCAGATTGAGGGCCTGAGTAATACCTCTAACTTGAAAATCTTCTCTGAGCTTCTGCAGGGAAAGGAGTAGATGATGGATTAGGGGTAGCACCTGATTCAATCCTGTAGTCTTCACACTCACTTTCTGGGTGGCCTCCTCAAATGGTTTAAGAATATCACAAACATACGTCATTAGAGTCCACTGAAGGGAGGTGAGCACAACTCCACTGGCTCTACCAAGACTATGATGAACTGAGTAACAATGCTCCAAGAGCCATTTTAACATATAAAAGGTAGAAATCCAATGGCCAGCTTCATCCTGCTTCAAATTTTTCCATGGAAGTTGGTGATCATTTTGGAACTCTTGTAGTATCTGACGGGCCTTGACTGAATGACTAAAATGATGACAAGTTTTCCTAGCAGCCACTAACATGTTCTCAATGCTTTTGTGCTCACAGAAAAAGTCTTGAATGACTGTATTTAAACAATGCAGGAAGCATGGCACGTGGGTAAAACCACCATCTTTGATTGCATGTACTACATTAGAAGAATTGTCAGAAACGATGAAGCTAGGGATGAGGAAATTAGGAGAAAGCCACAGACCAATCTGGTCATTTAATTCTTGTAAAATGTTGGTTATCAAACAGTCTTTGGCCAAACCTGTTACACAGAGAACTGCCCACTTTCTAAAATTGGGGATCCTGCCATTACTGGAAGAAGTTGTAGTCTGCAAAGAGACCCAGTGTACAGTCACAATGAAATAGTCAGTGGATGGGTCATGGGTCCATATGTCCACAGTCAGGTGGATCTTTTGGCTTTGAACATTCTCCAAAGTTAAGAAAATTTTTTCTCTGACCCAATCATATAATTGAGGCACAGCCTTAGTGAAAAAGTAAGTTTCAGATGGTAACCTATAGTCAGGGGCCACAATCTGCATGAAACTCTGAAAGGCTGGAGTTGAGAAATAGTTGTAAGGATGCATATCTTCCACAATCATTTGAATAATTGCCTGACTTATTTGACTTGAGGTTGAATTTTCACAATATGTTGTTTCTTGTTCCTGTGCATGCATTAGAGTGTCTTGCTCTGTAACAGGAATAGGACTCTCAGATCTTCTATTTTCAACCTCTAATACAGGAGGTTCATCTGAATCAGAGTCACTAAGGTCCTCAGCTGTTACATCCTGGCTGCCCGTAGACTTCTCTCCAGGCAAAGTATCACTCAAGAGATCATTTCTCTCAGTCTCAGCTTCATCTAATCCATTTCCAACTGCACCACTGTCTTTGTTGGCAACTGCCCAATGGATGGGATGTGTGGCCTGCAGGTGTCGTTGAAGTGTCGAAGTTCCTAAGTGAGAACCTGGCCTACCCCGGCTCACACTTCTTTTACATATATTACAGACAGCTCTTGAGATGTGCTGAGGATCAGTATAGAAAAAATTCCAAACTGCAGATGTCTTGGCTCTTGTTCCAGGAATTAAGGCATGCTTGACAATGTTACTTTTGATGAGAAATCTCCCTCTTTCTGCCCTTAGGGCGTCAGATACTGATTTATCACGTTTCTTTCCCATTCCATTATTATCCAATGGATCAGTAGGGATATATTCAAAGCTTCCACTGCTTCCAGCGGAAGAGGGAGATAAAGGTACATCCAAAGTAAAATCCTCCTCCCCACTAGTAACTCCAAATTTGTTGGCCCTGGTCCAGTGAGGTGAATGCCTTGCCTGCAGATGTCGCTGAAGAGTAGATGTCCCGAGATGGCTACCTGGTTTACCCCTGCTAACACTTTTTTCACAGAGGTTACAAATAGCCCGCCAGGTGTACTGGGGGTCAACATGAAAGAAGTGCCACACAATGGAGGTCTTGGCTCTAGTACTAGGTAAATAGATCTGTTTTTCTATATTGCTCTCAAAAAGACTTTCTTCATCCTGCTCAGGGGCATTGGAAGCTAACAAAGCAGGGGCATCTGCAACTGGCCTCCCAGATACCAAATCCTTACTAAACTTTTTCGCAAGGATCAGTTTCTTTCGTCGCCTTTTCCCCTTAATTCGCAAACCCTTCTTTCTTTTCTTTTTCGTGGGCAATTTTGCCTCTTTATCCAGTCCTTCTGCCACCATCTTTCCCTCTACCACATCTTCTTCATCTGTATTAGACGTAATAGGAACACATCCCAGAATCCCAGCACCACTAAAAGTGCTACATCTTCTGCCAGGAGAGAGTGAGGAAACTGGTACACTTAAGGTACATACACTCATTCTTTTTATGTCTCTGAAATTCGTACCAGAATCTGTTAGTGGGTTTACTCCTCAAACAGATATACAGCTGTTCCTCTCTACTTGCATTACCTTTTCTCCAATTTCTATGGGGAGTCAAATTCCCGTTGGACCAATGACTTCCAAACCAGGTTATTTTTGGAGGAAAAATGACAGCAATGGAGAACATTCCCAAGCTCTTTCACAGAGGTTTTTAAGATCCCTTCCAACTTTCTGAGTTCTGAATTCAAACAGTCCAATTTACTCATGTTATAGAAAAAAGAACTGAGGCCTACTTTCCCGGAGTAATAGAGCTGATCAGTAGCAGCTAGAAACCAGGCCTTCCAAATCCCAGGTTCATGTTCTTTCTGCTTCAAGAACTATACCTGCTTGAAATGTCTTCAGTTTTTAAAATATGTATTTTTTATGCTGCCTCATGATAGCAACATCAATTTCCCTTAATTCTGAGGTTAATTATTCTCAGTAAATTTCATTTAAACAAAAACATAGTGCATCATTCAACATTCATCGTTTAGAACTGTGATTTGGCAATACAACCCAAAATGTCAATTCTGGAAAGCTAAATCAGACTCCACATACTGGTCATTAACAGCAAACGCTAGTTGAGGCCTTTCAACTCTAAGTAAAAGTAACACAATTTTTAAAAAATGTGGGTACCTAAAAAAATGCTTTGGGAGTAAAATTTTTAAATTTTACTCACAAGCTGAATTTTCAATTTACTGTTCGTATGGAGAGTTAATCCATGCTTGGTTTTCAGACATTTTTAGTCTGGAGAAGCTTTACAGCCTGTAAATGAGTAACTCCTAGGTTGGACTCTATATGAGCAGCAAAAACTGAAATATTAGCTTTAAACCACTTCCACGCCTTCTCGGTTGATCCCTCCCCTTCCCCCAATACCTACATACATTGACCCTAAAAAGCATCGCTATCACTAGTTCAGCCTCCTCAAGGTCCAGAACCAAGGCCTGGAAGATGTCAACAATATGGGCCTTCCCCATAGGAATCCGCACCGATTATGGGAGTTTAGGGGGTGTTCTTCATTACGGTTTCATCAGTCCTACAAGGAGAACGGAAGTGTCCCTGTTGCTCTTGACTCCGATGCTGAGGGCTGGGAGTGGGAAGTGTAATTAAGGTGGGGAAGGGGTGTAGGATACCGGAATAAGGTCGGTGGCTTTCTGTGTGTGGAGTTTGAGAAAATCTCCCAAGTAGTGGGACCCTGGAGAGGAATGAGAGTAGGTAAAATCAGCTCCTGGCACTCAATTTGACTTAGGCAGCGGGGTCCGCTAAACTACGGAAACTGTTGCCCCCGAAGAAAGCAATCTAGTGTCAGTTCTCCTCTGGGAGTAGGGAAACAAGTCGGCTTCCTGGGGCTGCTCCGGGCTCCTACAGTTTCACCAACACCGGATGTGGGGGAGGGGAAGAAGGTTCGTTGGGAAAAGGAGCAGGCGCCGTGGGGGTGAGGTGGGGTGAAGTGGGGTCGGGGTGGGGTGGATAAGAGCGGGAGCCTGGGGCTTCCAGCCCGCCCCGGCGACGGCAGCGGCCGGGAGGTGGGGGAGGGGGTCGTTACAGCGGTGCCGAAGGACCCGCTCTGACTTCCCAGGCTAGGCCGCGACCCAGGGGCGAGGGGAGGCCGTGGCCACTCCCCTCGCCCTCTCCCCCACCTCCCCGGCCCCAAGCCACCCGGGAAGCAAAAAACGGGTCTAGTTACCAGAAAACAGAAACTTTACCGAACCGTCGACACTATCCCCGACTCCCGCTTGCTGCCACGTCTTTCTTCTTTCTTAGCCGCTACCGCCCGCCGTCCTCTCAGCAGCAACACCAGCAGAAATCCAAAACTGCCAGAGTCAAAGATGGCGCCCGGCTACAGGCTCAGCTCTAAGACCCGGCCACTAAAAGTGCCAGCACGACGCAAAGCGCAAGGATTCTGGGAGACGTAGTTTCCTTTATGACGCGCTGCTTAAGATGGCTTCCCCGGGTGAGAGAGGGTCACGTGAGAGGGGAGGCGATAAACCGGTGGCGTCCCTTCCGTTTTAAGGCACGCGTTTTAGAAAGTAACGAGTGTTTTGAAACCGTCTTTGATTTAAAAAAAAATTTTTAAATCAAACTGACGTAATAAGCGAGGAAATCGCGAGAATTGTCTCTACCAGACAGTAGGCGCTCAGTTTATTCTTACCAGAGTGTTTGCTTAATGAATAAATCGTCCAAATCCTGTGTTAATTTGATTTAGAAATAAACTACTTTTTTCTTGCAATGTTGAAGGATTTGTGCATTTATTTTTATTTGAAGACGTGAAATGGGTTTGAGGGGAGTTTCTTATTTCTTAAAACAAATTTTCGTTTTGGAAAAACAATTCATGCTCATTAAAAAGTTGACGAGGATTGAGACGTGAAAAGGAAAAAGATCACTTGCCTACCCACTTCATTATTGATATTAGCCTGTATCTTCCCATTTGAATGTCTTTCCTTTTTTCCCCCGATTATAAAGTAATGCATATGAGTTTTTTAAAGGTAATAATAGAGAAATGTAAAGGTAGAAAGTTTAAATCTGCGTTAACCTCATTCCTGAGAAATAATCTCTCATTAATTTAGCATGTATTCTTTCTAACTTTTTTGTATGCAAATATACTTAAATATATTGCACTGATACAGCAGGAGCCCAAGATCCCCCCTGGGTTATAGGCTCAACAGAACTTGCTTAGGTGGCAACATTTTACTGAACTTGGATAAAGGATACATTTCTGCTACTAAGAAAGGATACACTTGATGGTAAAGCTGATGGGATTCCAGGCACCTTTTATTTCCTCTTGGGCTTGTTTCTCCAGCTACCAGCTTAGTGAGAGAGTCCCAGCCAATCCAGGACTGGATATGAATCAGGTTAGACGGGTGAGTCTCTTCACACTTGAGCTGTTATCTCCTTTCAAAGTGAGAAGCCACAGCATTAGAATCCTAGCACCAATCCCTGCATTACATGACAATACTCTGATTGCCATGTCAACCAGCCCTACAAGCAGGTTCTTGGTAACCAGTTTCTGTCTGTGCCACACACCTAGGGTTTTTCAGTTTAACAGAAGGCTTTCCAAACAGCTGAAATGTTTTCGAGCCTAGGACTTTCAAGCCCCATCCAAGACCTAAGACGTAACCAAACTAGTTTCGGCCTCTCCCAGGAGTGAAATTTTAAACCAGTCAGCCTGGTCAGCACTAGTGAGGCAATCTGCCTGATAAGATTCCCCCCTACCTTCCTCTAAGAAAAAGTAAATTTCCCCCAAATAATCCACTTTTAACTTCCTTGTCCCACCCACTTTCTGCCTGTAAAAACCTTCCATTTTATACAACTCCCTCCTTCTATTTGTTAGATGGGATGGATGCTGCCTGGTTCATGAAACGTTGAATAAAGCCAATTTCATCTTTAAATTTACTCGGTTCAAGATTTGTTCTTTAACAATAGTTATATTTCATCAAATCTAAGGTATCATTGATTATAACGTGCATCTTATTTTATAGGCCTCTAAGAGAAAAAACTGCCAGTTAAACTCTGACAGGCCATTGATCAGAGATATTAAAATTTGATAGGATGTTCATCTCAGAATGAATGAAATACAGTAATTTCAGGATAAGAACAGGCTAAAACTATGCATATTGTTTTGCAACTTGCTTTTTTTCTTCCACTTTACCGTTTATCTTGAATATCTTTTAATGGTCATCAGTGCTTAGAGGCCTACCATATTCTTTTTAACAGCTCTCATACCATGGTAAGGCTGTTTTGCAGTAAATTTCACCAGTTCCTTTTTGATGGAAATAATCCAGTTTCCGTCTCCATTAGTCTCTCCCAAGGGGGAAAAGAAAAATAATGGAATAATAGGGACACTGAAGAGTGCAGAAGTTAAAAGCCTCTGGCTATTAAAAAGAGGGAGAACTAGTTAGGAAATCCTCTGAAGTCCAGGTGAGAACCCACATGGGGATCCCCCCACCTCACCCCATATATACAAACAGAATTCTCAGGGGTGGATGTGGGCTTGCCCCTTGTTTGTTAAAAGGGGATAAATTATCTAGACCAAGGGCACAATGCCAGATTTTCCCTACTCACACTCCACCTTGATTCTAAATGAATTTCAAACAATCTTTAGACCTCTTCAGTAAATAATGGACAAAACATTTTACGATGTGCAATGTGAGAGCAAAGGTTTTGTAGAGCCTTCTAGAAATATAATGCAAAATTATTGAGAAAACATTGATTCAAAAGTGAATATTTATTTAGACTAGGAAAGGAAATCACAATAAATTACACATAAAAAAAAATCTTGTACTATATATATTACAAACTCAAAAAAGTCATACTTTTTTTACCAATAAACTCTATAATCCTCTATAAGACTTTTCTATATATTTAGCTGCATAGTTTTTGATTGCCTCTTCATATGACAATCTTGTAATATTTCTATAAAGAGAATAAAAAATACATCAGTCTTCCCTCTGGAATTTTTAATAAAAAATAGTTTTATCAATGATCGTTTAGAAAAGTCTCTTATTTCACAGCTTATTGGCAAAATTGGTGAAAATTATAGATTTGTTGTCAAATTTAGGGAAACTTCCATCAAGTTTCTTACATATGTAAGCACTAAGACTTCGTAGAATTAATATTGAATTATTTAATATATTCTTGACCAGGAGAGAGCAATCATTTTTGCTAGATATATTAGTTATCTATTGCTACATAATAAATTATCCCTAAATTTACTAGCTTAAAACAATGAACATTTATCACCTCACAGTTTCTATGGGGCAGGAATTCAGGAGCAGTTTAGCTGGGTGGTTCTCGCTCAGGTTCTCTCATGAGATGGCAATCAAGTTGTTGGCCATCTCTACAAGTCATCTGAAGGCTTGACTGGGGCTAGAGGATCCATTTCCAAGCTCTCTCATATAGACCTCAGTTTCTTACCATGTGGACCTCTCCACGGGGCTGCTCAGGATTTTTCCAAACATTAGTTTCTGGTTACATAAATTTCAAACCTTGTCTCTCCTCCACAATGTACATGCCACTTATATCAAGATATGACCTCTGGCCCTACAACTTTGGGTCATAATGCCAGATGAGTCTACATAGCAGGTAATAGGGGTATTGTTGAAAGCCATTTCTACACCTAGATGTCTGGCAATAACTTAACTCTAAGTGAAAGTAACTGTACACATAAATAAAACCCAAAATATTTGTATCCCAACTCAACTTCCTCTTAGCAGGATCCCAAAAATGTCGAACAAGGGGAAGGTATTGGAGAGAGAGTCTGAGTGAAAAGAAACAAGGATCTTAGTCATTGCTATGAAAATATCTTACTTATGGAATGTTATAATAACCACATGAGCATATTGCTAAGGCCTTGCCCAGAGCCTTGAAGGGGGCTTGTGCAAGTAAGGGGCCTGAAGGTTAAACTTCTTAAGCTTTATGCTAAATCCTCCTCTCTTGGTATAGTATGTTGACTGTGGAGCCATATGATCTGGATTCAAATCCTGGCCTGTCCCTCCTCTGAAGCTCTAGCCAACTCTGTGGGCTCCAAGTTGGCAGTAGCCCTCTTTTTGTACTTCCCACATTAGAGAACAGAATGGGAGGGGAACTACAACATGAGTAGCTAGTCCCTTCTCTGACCCAGTGTCCATCACCACTATCCATCAACCTTCCTCTTTTTCTTCCTGCCTTTGGGTCTCAAATGTCTGACATGAGTAAGGAAATAGGAACCAACAGAGTCTCCTAGCAAGGAGCCTTGCACAGGAGTCACAAATACCTTTTAACTGCAATGGATAAATTTAAAACTTCTTGCTCTAGCTGCAAGACCAGAGCTGGTGTCACTGAAATCAACCTTCCTAGGACTGCCTTCCCCTCTTCACTCCCAGTGCTTTTCTTATTTCCTTATATAGAATTTTTTCCTTGGTATTTAATTTTGGAGTGGGGTAACTGTAGTTCTGTTGGGTGATGGGTTAGTTAAGAAAAAGCAGATTAGGTTCTCATTCCCATTTATCTTATACTAAGTATTCTTCTATGTTTAGGTTGCTGTGCTAGGCATTGTGAGGAATCCCAAATAGGCATAATATGTGGAATTGCCCATGTGGAACTTTTCCAGAAGACATGATAAACGTAAAGATAAATAACTGCCATGTATTGTACATCAAGTGTCCAGCTACAGTTTAGACCTGGGATTACAGACTCAAATGCTTACGAGAGCCAGGCACGTGTGTATATGAGAATGATGAGCCAGGTGTAAGAATAAAACTCGAGGGACTTCCCTGGTGGTCCAGTGGTTAACAATCCACCTTCCAATGCAAGGCACGTGGGTTCGATCCCTGGTCAGGGACCTAAGATCCCACACGCTGTGGGGCAACTAAGCCCACGTGCTACAACTACTGAGCTCGTGAACTCTGGAGCCTGTGCGCCACAACTAGAGAGGAGCCTGTGCGCCACAACTAGAGAGAAGCCTATGCGCCACAACTAGAGAAGCACGTGTGCTGCAACGAAGAGCCCGTGCACTGTAATGAAAAGATCCCGCATGCAGCAATGAAGATCCTGCATGCCACAAATTAAGACCTGACGCAGCCAAGTAAGTAAATAAATAAATAAATATTTTTAAAATTATTTTTTAAAAAAAGAATAAAACTTGAGAATGCATGCTCTAGCTAAAGGTCCCACTGTTACATTCAACTCCAGCCCAGACTTGCCAGGAGGGAATGCCTGATTTTTCAATGGAAGCCAGAAATTCAGATTTTTATGTGAAAATTTATGATTAAGCTGATTCAAATGAAACAAACAAAAAAATCACTTCATGGCCTGGCCTGCAACCCTACTTTAGTTCTAGAAAGGAAGAGGTGGTCATTGAAAAGTGCAGTGTTCCAGGAAATACTTCCTGGAGGGAGTGAGACCTAAGCTGACCTTAAAGCAGTACAGAGTGAGAGGTAAGTGAAGACTATGTTAGGGAGATCCCTGAGGAGCTAGGAGAGAAGTTCAGCTGGGTAAGAATCTACAGATTATAGGAAGAGAGAACATTGTAAAAGTAGGTTGGAGAAAGATTTTGGAGGCCCTTGAATGTTGGAAAGGCATTTGAAAAATATTCCTTGGACATTAGGAATTCCTTTGAAGACTTTGGAACAGGGACAGAAAGGTAGAGGATGTGATATTTGCAAACTTGTGTTTCATAAAGGCTAAACTAGTGGTGATGTTCAGCAGGAGTGATGACAGTAAAGAGTCAATGGGAGAATCGAGGAGTGGTCCCTTATTGATCCTACCCATGATCCCCTCTTGTCTCTTGTATTATTTTTTTTTAAGGTAAGACATAGCTTTTATTGTCATTGTTTTATTTTCAAATATTTATTTATTTATTTATTTAGGCTGTGCCGGGTCTTAGTGGACTCCTTAGCTGCAGCATGCAGAATCTTAGTTGCAGCACGTGTGCGGGATCTAGTTCCCCCACCGGGGATCAAACTCAGACCCCCTGCATTGGGAGCATGGAGTCCTACCCACTGGACCATCAGGGAAGTCCCCATTGTCATTGTTTTCTAAAAAATGGCACTACACTGTACATACCATTCTGAGACTTGTTCTTCTCACTTAAAACTATCTGGAGTTCTTTCTAAGCTGGCACGTGTGTGTCACCTCAACCCTGGTTCAGCTGCAAAGAGCTCTGCATGAAGAGTTTTGAATCTCCCACTTGCAGAGTAGGGTACATCCAGAGACATGCAGCAGCTTCTCTACTGACAGCTCCACTAAGAGTGATCTTGACCCATTTGAGTCTTTGCTTTTAGGGTATGAGGGGGACACTATGAGCACTTAAGAGGGTTCTTGTATTTAAAAAAAAATTTTTTTTTAATTGAAGTATAGTTGATTTACAATGTTGTGTTACTTTCTGGTATACAGCAAAGTGATTCAGTTATACATATATATACATATTCTTTTTCATATTCTTTTCCATTACGGTTTATTATAGCATATTGAATATAGTTCCCTGTGCTATACACTAGGACCTTGTTTATTTTTATACATAGTAGTGTGTATCTTCTAATCCCAAACTCCTAATTTATCCCTCCCCCTGCCTTTCCCCTTTGGTAGCCATAAGTTTGTTTTCTATGTCTGTGAGTCTGTTTTGGTTTCATAAGTAAGTTGATTTGTGTCATATTTTAGATTCCACATATAAGTGATATCATACGGTATTTGTTTTTCTCTTTCTGACTTACTTCACTCAGTATGATAATCTCTAGTTCCATCCATGTTGTTGCAAATGGCATTATTTCATTCTTTTTTATGGTTGGGTAGTATTCCATTGTGTATATGTACACTACATCTTTTTTATCCATCCGTCAATGAACATTTGGGTTGCTTCCATGTTTTGGCTATTGTAAATAGTGCTGCTATGACCATTGGGGTCCATGTATCTTTTCAAATTATAGTTTTCCCCAGATATATGCCCAGGAGTGGGATTGCTGGATGATATGGCAACTCTATATTTAGTTTTTTAAGGAACCTCCATACTATTTTCCATAGTGGCTGCAACGTAATTCCCACCAACAGTGTAGAAGAATTCCCTTTTCTCCACACCCTCTCCAGCATTTGTTTTTGTGGACTTTTTAATGATGGCCATTCTGACCAGTGTGAGGTGGTACTCACTGCAGTTTTGATTTGCATTTCTCCAATAATTAGAGACGTTGAGCATCTTCCAATATGCCTGTTGTTCATCTGTATGTCTTCTTTGGAGAAATGTCTGTTTAGGTCTTCTGCCCATTTTTCGATTGAGTTGTTTGTTTTTTTGTTATTGAGTTTTATGAGCTGTTTGTATATTTGGGAAATAAAGCCCTTGTTGGTTGCACCATTTGCAAGTATTTTCTCCCAGTCCATAGGTTGTCTTTTCATTTTGTTTATGGTTTCCCTTGCTGTGCAAAAGCTTGTAAGTTTGATTAGGTACCATTTGTTTATTTTTGCTTTTATTTATGTTGCCTTGGGAGATTGGCCTATGAAAACTTTGGTGTGATTTATGTCAGAGAATGTTTTGCCTATGTTCTCTTCTAGGAGTTTTATGGTAGCATGTCTTATATTTAAATATTTAAGCCATTTGGGTTTATTTTTGTGTATGGTATGAGGGTGTGTTCTTACTTCATTGATTTGCATGCGGCTGTCCAACTCTCCCAACACCACTTGCTGAAGAGACTGTCTTTTCTCTATTGTATATTCTTGCCTCCTTTGTTAAAAATTAATTGAATGTGAGTATGTGGGTTTCTTTCTGGGCTCTCTATTCTGTTCCATTGATCCAGTGTCTGTTTTTGTGCCTTCATGCTGTTTTGATGACTTTTGATGACTTCTTTGTTTGAAGTCTGGGAGGGGTATGCCTCCAGCTTCTTTCTTCTTCTTCAGGATTGCTATGGCAATTCTGGGTCTTTTATGGTTTCATATAAATTTTAGGATTATTTGTTTTAGTTCTGTGAAAAATGTCATGGGTAATTTGATAGGGATCACATTCAATCTGTAGATTGCTTTGGGCAGTATGGCCATTCTAACAACATGAATTCTCACAATCCAAGTTATCTCTTGTATTTTAACTTGTCCCTCTCTAAGTTGTTCCCCAAAGGCTAGTAACATACATGACTCCCCATTCCATTTGTTAAAAAGGCTGGGGTGGGGGTGTAGGCGAACATTATGCTCAATTCCTTGTTTCCCTCTGGCACATCTACTTTCTCATTTTATCTTCATTGCCTAATTCCTTGGCTCTTTCTTCACCTCTCATACACTCTTCCATATATTTCATTTGGATTTATATCTGTGTGGCTTCTCTGAAATTACTGTAGTAGGGTCATTAGTTTTAAATTGAATGGATCCTTTTCTGTGCTTATTTTTCTTATTAATCAGCATTTATTGATAGTTTATTATGTGCCAGACATTGTGCTAATAGCTTTATATACATTATCCAATTTAATCCTGACAATAACTCTATTAGATAAGTAATATTATTAATCTCTTTTTGCAAATGCTTATAAAGTTCTGGTGATGTGTCCAAGGTGTCATTGTCGGTAAGTGGCAAAACTAGGATTTACACCCAGGTCTGTCCAACTCCAAATCATTATGCAATCATTTGGCCTCACTCACCATTTTCTTTCTTTAAACTCCTCCTCCCATGGTTTAAAGGACAAAATTCTATCTCGGTCTCCTTCCAAATTCTCTGGCTGCCTGTTCTCTAGTTCCTTTGTAGGTTTCCCCTTCTCTATCATCTCTCACTTAGTTGTGATTCAGTCCTCAGCCCTCATCTTTTCTCACTCTGCATTCTCTCCGTGGGTTATTTCATCCATTTTCTTGGTTTCGACTATGAATTAATTATATGTGGTGACTCTCAGATCTGTATCTCTGACCCAGATCTCTCTCCAACTGGCTTTAGGAATCTTTGTTCGGATGTTTCAGAGGCACTTTAAATTCCAAACAAAAACTGAAATCATCATCTTGTCCCCAACATCTATACTTCCTCCTGAAGCCTTTGTCTTAGTGGATGGTGCCACTCACCACCCACCCAGTTACTGAGGTCAGAAATCTGGGAATGGGGACTTCCCTGGTGGTCCAGTGGCTAAGGCTCTGCGCTCCCAATGCAGGGGGGCCGGCTTCAATCCCTGGTCAGGGAACAAGATCCCACATGCCTCAAGTAAGTGTTCACATGCCGCAACTAAAAAAAAAAGATCCCGCATGCGGCAACGAAGATCCCACGTGCCACAACTAAGACCCAGTGCAGCCAGATAAATAAATATTCAAAAAAAAAGAAAAAAAAAGAAATCTGGGAATCAATGAGGACTTCTCTCTTTTCTCACCTTCCATATCCAAATACTTAGGAAATCCTATTGACTTTACCTCCTAAATATCTCTTGAATATTCCTTTTTCTTTTCCATTCCCATTTCTTCTGCTTAGTTTAGGCCTTTATCACTTGTTGCTCACTTTCCAGATTGCTGCCCCAGCCTCCTCTCTGCTTTTGCTGCCTGTCCATCTAGCCCTCTCTTTAGTCTCCCTTCCAAACAGAATTTTTCCCTACCACAGAATTTCTCTTTCTAAAATGCAAGTATAATGTAAACAACACACACACACACACACACACACACACACACACACACACACACACTTACTTATGCACAGAAAAGTTTCTGGAAGAATCTATTAATGGTGGTTAATTGAAGAGAGAGGAGCTGGATGTCTGAGGTGGAATGGAGACTTTTATTATATTTTTTTGTACTGATTCAAATATTATTTTAC
Source organism: Balaenoptera physalus (assembly GCF_965194825.1). Lineage (NCBI taxonomy): Eukaryota > Metazoa > Chordata > Mammalia > Artiodactyla > Balaenopteridae > Balaenoptera > Balaenoptera physalus. Next base: position 35,321,133 of record NC_138882.1, read on the forward strand.
TATATATGTGTTACTTTTATTATATAAAAACTAGTTTTTAAAAAATGACTTCCCTATACTTTGACCCAGAAATTCTACATCTAAAAGTTTATCCTATCCTTGTACATACACGTGAGCAAAAGTGAACATATGTACATGGATATGATATAACCTAAATGCCTATAAATAATATAATGGCTAAGTACAAAAATAGTACAGACATACAATGAATTTCTATGCTGTCATGAAGAAGAATGATGTGCTTTGTACTATGTACCTCTGTGTATTAATGTGCATGAACATGCAAAAGAGCATATTCTATGATATACCACTTGTATATCACAGAACATCTCTGAAAGATTTTTTTAATAGACTTAAACAGTAGTTACTTCTAGGGAGGGACAAGGAGACAGGGGAAATCTCCTATGTAGCATGGGAGGAAGCTTACTTTCACTGGCTTATAGTGTTTGAATTTTATACCATGTTTATGTATTACTCTACGCAAAATTTTTTAAATGCATATAATTTTAATAGGTAATATAATCCATTTCATGAAAAGAGGCACAATTCACTTGGATTGTCCTATACTGACTGGAAGCTATCTTGCTTCTCCAAGCTTCTTTATCACTCATTCTTTGCAGATACACAGTTTTATGCAAAATGAAGGAAGGTTATACTAGTAATGGTTTTAGTTTTGTATTCCCTGATAGGCTGGCTAAATATGGTTTTCTACATTGGTATACATGGTGTTACTGAAGATATACTGGTCACTCCTCTTACCCTCTCTTCCATGTTCACAAACACGTGATCTCTCTGTATTGTACTGATAAGCTCTTCAAAACACATAATATGCCCCTTAATTTGGACTTATTTATGAATCAGAACAATTCCAAACCTGTATGTTAAAATTAAACATTACTCCCCTATTGAAAATCCCTCCAATCCTGTTCATTGCCTTTAGGATAAATTCTAAGCTTCTATTAATATCTATTATTATTAAAAATCTTACTCCTGCCTACCTATTCATCCCGAAAACTTGCTAGTCCACTCTCCTCCAGTTCTTTGCTTTGTCTTGTTGAATAACCTGCAGTAACCTGAATGTGTCCTACTTCTCAAGCCCCCGTACTTTTACACATGTAGTTTATTCTGCCCCCAAATTCCTTTTTTCCACCCTCAGTCAACCTACTGACTGGTTACCTCTGAGTTCCAGCAGCCTGTGCTTTGTCACATGGTTTAGGAATTGGCTTATTGCTAATTTGTTTCTTCCCACACACTGTAAACTCATTGAGAACAGCAACATCTTGCTCATCTTCATAGCCCCAGTGCCTCAAGGCATTCAATATGTGTTTGAATGAATTTGGGGGAGTAAATGCTAAGATTGCATACATAGGGGAATAGGGTTTAATGGCCAGGGAGAGGAATTTGGATAATTACAAATAAGGAACCACTGTTGCTTGTGCAAGGGAATGACATGACAAAATGGACTGGGAGAGAGAGAGGCTGGAGGGGGAGAGATTAGATAGTCAGATGTTGGGAGCAATTTGGGTATAAAGAGATGAGGACTACGATTAGAGCTGTGGCCCTGGGATGGGTAGGGAAAGCCTAAGAGGAAACTGGTTTGGGGAGAAGGAGAGTTTATAGGCAGAAACAGGCAATAATAGTAATAGCTACCATTTGTTGAACATCTGTACCATGTACATGCTAAGTGTTTTACAGGCCTGGGTGGACCTTGAGCTTTTGCTGAGAGTTTAACAATGCCCCTCCCCCAGTGCATCTATTTGCTTTTGGGGTTTGATTGCTGTGGTTGGTGGATTCTGGTGGAATCCCTTGTATCTTTCTGCAGCCATGAATTTATTTAGAAACTAATCCATCCCACGAAACAGAGGGAACAGGAACTCTGACCCCACTGAGATTTAAGGTTACAAAACCATGACTGATGGGGCTTCCCTTGTGGTGCAGTGGTTTAGAACCTGCCTGCCAATGCAGGTGACACAGGTTCGATCCCTGGTTCGGGAAGATCCCACGTGCCGCGGAGAAACTATGCCCATGCACCACAACTACTGAGCCCATGTGCTGCAGCTACTGAAGCCCGCATGCCTAGAGCCTGTGCTCCACAACAAGTGAAGCCACTGCAATGAGAAGCCCGCGCACTGCAACGAAGAGTAGCCGCCGCTCGCCACAACTAGAGAAAGCCCGCGTGCAGCAACGAAGACCCAAGGCAGCCAAAAAATAAATAAATAAAATTAAAATAAATAAATAAATAAACTTAAACAAACAAACTAACAAAAACAGCATGACTGATTAATGGGGAAGGCCCAGGCAAAGTAAGTTTTCAGGAAAGGACAATCAGATTCCTAACAGGAAAATCCCTACAGGGTAAAATGGACTTGGGCCAGTGACCTAAATTCAATTCAAAGGTCTAAAGGGGAGTCCCTTTGACAGTGTACTGAGTGGTGGTGACTCCGGAGGAGTGTATGAATGTGAATTGAATGAGCTTACCACTTTCAGAGCCAGGCAGTTTTGCCTTGGGTTTAGTTGAAATGGAGTATGTTCCCTCCCATTTCACTAAAGTTGTGCTGTCTGTGGAAACCTAGAGAGGTCTAAACTAAGGCCTTTAGGAGTCAGTAGACTAGGGTTTTATTCCTTCAGGATTTCTGGGGTTTAAGCCAAGAAACTGATAGCAGTGCCGTTGATGGATTTCTAGCTCTACTGAGTGGTGGATCTGTGGTTCCATTATTAGCAGTGGCAGCAGGTGCCTGGCTGCCCACGCTGGGGCAGAGGCCAGAGGGCATGAATGACTTGGTCAGAGTGGTGTCTATGAGGGGTGGTTAGGGACCAGAAATTGGGCCCAGCTCAAAGTGTATTTTAGTCTCCTTTTCACCAATGGGCTGCAGTAACAAGCAGTAACCAGGCCTATTTATGGACATATAGGCGTCATGGGCATTCTCAAAAGCAGGAGCAGAAAGTAACCCCTGGAAAAGGCTGTAGCTTCTTATTTGTCAAACAGGTAGAGACTCAGCAATACCTGGAGTGTTGTTAGGAGTACAATTCTCAGACCTACTGAATCAGAAAAACTGTATTTTAACAAGCCCTCCAGGTGATTCAAATAAATATTAAAGTTTGAGAATCACTGATAGAACATCACTGCAAAAGTAAAATCATTTAGACTGAGAAAGACAAACACTGTGTTAACTGAAAAAAAAATTGCACAACCTAAAAGTTGAGAATTATGTTTTATTTGGCAGACCTACTGAGGACTTAAACCTGGAATACAGCCTCTCAGATAGCTCTGAGGGACTGTTCCAAGGAGGAAAGAGAGGAGCCAGTATATATAGGAGTTTTTGCTGGAAAAAAAAACCCCATGTATTCAAACATCAAAAGATTACTGACATCTCAAGCAATGATTTTAGTACCTTTCTATGTATAGGAAGATGCAAGAGTCTGGGCTCATTGAAATTATTCTTTTGATATGCATTTTAACTATCTAGGGCCAGTATCCTGTTTTTCTCCATCCTGAATTCCCCTCAGGTTGCACCATCAGGGGCTGCTGCAGTAGCCGATGGCTTTATGGCTGCAACATCCTTTGTTTACTGAAATGGCAGGCGACATTCTTTGTCCACGGTGTGTGATATCACTTATATGTGGAATCAAAAAAATAAAAGAAACTAGTGATTATAACAAAAAAGAAACAGACTCACAGATGTTGAGAACAAACTAGTGGGGAGAGGGAAAGGGGGAGGAGCAAGATAGGGGAAGGGGACTAAGAGGTACAAACTACTATATATAAAATAAATAAGCTACAAGGATAAATAGTACAACACAGGGAATATAGCCAATACTTTATAATAACTATAAATGGAATATAACATTTAAAAATTGTGAATCACTATGTTGTACACCTGAAACTTATATAATATTGTACATCAACTATACCTCAATTAAAAAAAAGTAAAATCATTTGAACTCAGGCTAATGACATCTTAGATATAGACTTTCTATAATCTATAATCCTCAGAACAACCCATTTTACTGACAGAGAAACTGAAGTCACTATGAGCTCTATGTTGGCAAATCCAAAGAACATCTCCATGCCCCTTCTCACTTAACCTCTCAGCATCGTTGGCCATGGATGACCATTCCTTCTTGGGAACACTCTCTTCACATGGCTTCTATGACAACGTACTCTCATAGTCTTCCTCCTATAGCATCAGGCAATCAGTCTCTTTGCCTGGCTCTTTTCTCCAACTTTCAAATGATGGAGCTCCAAAACTGGGACTTGCATCTCCATCTTTCCTCTATCCTGATTCTCTCCCTAGGGGACCACTTCCCCTTCCATGGTTTTAAATACTGTCTACGGGCTTGTGCCTCCCTAAACTCCAAACTTTCATCTAATTACCTACTTCACATCTCTACTCGGCTCTCTAAAATATATCAAACAAACATAATATATTCAAAGCAGAGCTCTTAATTCCCCACTCCAAAACTTGTTTCTCCTCAGTCTTCCCCACCACAGCAAATGACATACCATCTGCTCATCATCTATTTGCTTAGGCCCCAAACCCAGGAGTCATCCCTGATATCCTCTAAGACTAGTATAACTGTTGAGAATATAGACTCTGCCAAAGGCAAAGGTTTCCTGAAGAACTTTACATCGAAGGTGGAGCCTTTTCCCACAATTAAGAGATCAAGGATTTTTGGTAAAAAGAATGGTAAAAAATTTGCCCCAAGTGTTGGCTGTCAACTTGCATATTAGCTCAAGCAGATTTTTCAACTGTGAGGTAGCCCAGGGCCATCCAAGGCCCCACAAATTGGCATCCAGATAAGTCTTTGCCTATGAAACAAGATAATATTTGTGAAAGTGCCTACTACAGTGCTTCAGGAAGTGTGATGGTGAAGAGGGCTTGGGACTGCTCAGACATACCCCAAGACTGCAGGACAGATCTACCAGCAGTTGGTTTTCTAAGCCCTCAGACCCATCCATGTATTGCCAAAGTGTCATGTGAGACAGTGAGCATCAGATGACTTATTCAGTGTTGATGGGGTCTGTTGATTGAATTTGATGGACTGACTGACACATGAAGAGTCTTCTCTTCCCCCATCATCCAGACCTGAACACAGGCTAACTGTGCAAAGAGTAACTGTGCAAAGGCATAAAACAGTCTCTCTTCCTTACATGGGCTTCTGGGAGTCGATTAAGGGTTAATTAATTAATTATTTTTGTTTGTTTGTTTTAAGAACTGCTTGGTATCCCTGGGCACACAGACAATACAACCTAATAGGGCTTAAGATATATAAAAAAGAACCAAACAAAAAATTTTAATTCTCTAATTAATTAAGAGGCTAAGCCTGTTGAGAATAGCATTAAAAAAAATCAACACTGGCCCAAACCCTAGTGAGGTGGCCAGCTGAATGTGTTTATGCTGACCTTTGGCTAACAGAGTGGCTGTAACTAACTGAAGATGAACTATAGCTTGTCAGCTCAGTGGTTCTCAACCTTTTTATGTAACATCCCAACCATCACATTTCAATGAATATTATCAAACCTGCTTTAATCCTGGGAGAAACTATATCTGACAGAAGATACAAGAGACTGCAGAATGAACTCTGTATCAGGCTGAATAAGCCAGAACATTTTTTTTTTAATCAAATAACTCAAACATAAAAAATAATAAAGGTGAAGCTTCTGGTTCTTTCCAAGATGGAATAAGACCACTACATCCTCCGTCTCCTATGGATTCAGCTAATAACTCTGGACACAACATGAAAAGCAACTACATGAGGATCTGGAAAGTAAACAAAAGAAGATAAATTGTCAAGAGAAGTCAAAACTTAGAGAAATGAGGCATACAGATGTGAATTTTTTGTTTTTTAAAAAATTTCCTCCTTTTTCTCATAGCTTTGACCGGAGGGCAGGTACCAGTTATAAAACTGTGTGGTGGTGGCAGAAGAGGCTAAACTTGTAGTAGAAACCCCATCTTTCTAAAAAGAAGAAACAGGAAAAGAGGATTGAAGAGAGTATGTGTATGTGATCCTCATTTTTTTCCTCTCTTACCTTTTCTTTGAAATGGGGCCCTAGTTGTGGAAATGGGGCCCAAAGCTGTACTTTGATGGTAATGTAGGCAATTAAAATTCCAGTTAAAATCCTATCTGGTCAGAGGAACTGGAAAAGGTGGCCCTGAGGGCCTGAGAGTGTGAGAGGACTCATGAGGAGGACAGAACTGGAGAAGGGATCACTTAATTCTGTGTATGAACCTATACATGTCATGGGCTGATGTTGAACTGTGCTTGCATGGGACAGACTGAAATCAGTACAGCAAAGGCTTTGAGAACTGAACTGAGATTGAAACTACTGCCCACAGAAGGTGAAGCAGAACTAGCAGTCTGACCCTAACTAGGTTGACTGTCTGCTATAATGAAAAAAAATCAACATTCTTAAGAGGAGTTTAACTGGACCCAGACCTTATACAGCATAATATTAAAAATGTCTAGCATATAATCTAAAATTACTTTACATAAAAAGAAAAGGTAAGTGTGACCAGTTCTCAAGGGACAATTAACAAATGTCAACCACAAGATGACCCAGATGTTGGAATTATCACACAGACTTTAAAGCAGCTATGGTAACCATGCTTCGTGAGCTAAAGGTAAACATACCTGAAGTGAATAGAAAAATAGAAGTTCTTGGAAGAGAAATAAAAACTGTAAAAAAGAACCAAACAGAAAATTTTTTAAACTGAAAAAATATAGCACATGAAATTTAAAAATTCATTTGATGGGCTAACAGCAGAATGGAGATTATAAAAGAGAGAATCAAGGAACCTGAAAGTAGATCAATAGAATGTATTCAATCTGGAGAACAAAGAGAAAAACAGTTGGGATGAAAAATGAACAGTATCTCAGGTTTCTGTGGAATAAAAAAAATTAAAAAAATTGTAACATTTATGACATTGGAGTTCCAAAGAAGAGGAAAGACAGATTGATGCAGAAATATGTTAGAAGAAATAATAGGTTAAAACTTCCCAAATTTAATGAAAGATATAAATTTGCAGATTCAAGAAGCTCGGTGAACCCCAAACAGGAAAAACTAAAACAACAACAACAACAAAAAAAAACAAAACCCCAAAACCCCTAACCGCACACATGAAGACACATCATAATTAAACTGCTAAAAACAAAATATAAAGAAAATTCTTCAAAGCAGCTAGAGAAAAATGAAATATAGCGGACACAGAGATGAACAACTATTTGAATTACAGCAGATATCTCATCAGAAATGTTACTGAGTCCAACCTTGTACTGCTTGTTGCACAACAGGCCAGTAAATCAAGAGATGATGTGTTGGGGCAAAGAATAACAATTTAATTCAGTAAGCCAGCAGACAAAGAATATGGTGGACTAGTGTCCCAAAGAACCATCTTACCTGAGTTAGAATTCAGGCTTCTTTTATACTAAAAGGGGAGGGAGTGAAGTTGGTTGCTGCAAACTTCTTGGTGCTGGAACCCTTGTTCTTGCAGCTGTCCACGTAGGTCTGGTCAAAATGTTCCTATAAACCTCCAACAAGACAAATGTTATTCTCTGTTCTGCAACTTTTTAAAGGAAAAGTGTTACACCTTTAAAGGTCAGAGCCTTGAGAATGGACTATCCTGTATATTTCAGACTATAGGCAACATTCTTTTGCAAAAGGTGCAAAGCCAGCATGACTAAGCACAGGCAACAGAGCACAAAGGTTAGAGCATATTGAATAGATACAATATGGAGTCAGGTTTGTTCATCTCTGTTACAGAAACTGTGGAGGCTAGAAAACAGTGGAACAAAATCTTTAAAGTACTAAAATATCTGTCAACCCAGAGTCCTACATTCAACAAAAATATTCTTCAGTAATGAAGGCTAAATAAAGACATTTTTGGGAATTCCCTGATGGTCCAGTGGTTAGGACTTGGTGGTTTCACTGCCATGGCCCAGGTTCAACCCCTGATCAGGGAACTAAGATCCTGCAAGCTGTGCGGCACAGCCAAAAAAAAAAAAAAAAAAGACATTTTCAAATGAAAGAAAACTAAGAAAATTTGTCATCAACGGACTTATTCTAAAAGAACAGGAAGAAAGGAAGTTCTTGAAGCTTAAGGGAAACAATGCTAGAGGGAAACTTGGAAATTTAAGAAGAAAGAAAGACCAACAGGAGTGGTTAATAGCTAGGTAAATATAAAAGTCTATTTTTTGTCTCTCATGTTTCTTTAATATATATGACTGAGTGAAAGCAAAAACTATATCATTGTCTGTTGGAGTTTTCAAATGTTCCTATAATACATATGACAGCTGTAGTATAAAGGAGAAAGGGTAAAGAGGCCTATATGGTTAAAAGCTTCTACATATTATTTGAGGTAGTAAAATATTTACTCTGAGTAACTGTGAAAAGTTAGATATATATACTGAATTTCCTAGAGCAACCCCTAGAATAAAAATCCAAAACAATATAGCCAAAAGGCTAACAGATAAAGTAAAATAATAAAAAATATTCAAATAATCAAAAAGAAAGCAGAGCAGTGGGGGACAAAAACAGAAAAAGAAATAGAAAGGAAAAGCAGAAAACAAATAATAAAATGGTAACCCTAAATCCAATCATATTAATAATTATATTACATGTAAATTGTCTAAATATACCAATTAAAAGGCAGAGATTGTCAGACTGTATTTTAAAAAGACCACATCACGGTTGCACAACATTGTAAATTGTAAATTGTACTAAATATCACTGAATTGTTCACTTTAAAAGTGTTAATTTTATATTATTATATTTCATTTCAATAAGTGATTTCTTAAAATTACCACAACATAGGCTACATACAAATACAGTTGACTTTTGAACAATGAGGAGGTTGATCCTTATATAACTTAGAGTTGGCCCTGAGTATCCATGGATTCAACCAACCACAGACCATGTATTTACTATTGAAAATTATCTGCATATAAGTGGACTCATGCAGTTCAAACACACATTGTTCAAGGGTCAACTGTAACCCACTTTAAATATAAAGACACAGATAGGTTGAAAGTAAAAGTACAGAAAGGGATATAATCTGCAAACACTAATCGAAAAGAAAGCTGGTAGGAGAAAAGGAATGGCTCTCCCTTACAGATAAATGCCAGTTAATAATTGTAGAGGGAATGAAGGAAATAGAAAATTATCATTATGAGATGACTGTATTAATTGTCACTGACAAGATTCACCAATAGATGCTAAAATTAATGGGAGAAAAATTGAGGAGAAATTAGGTATGAGAATAGTTTCAGTGTATCTTCCCCCAGATATTTATTTATTACAAAGCCAAAAACAGTCAATTTTCAGTGGAGAAATCTTGCAGACACCACCTAAATCAAGTGATCAAGTTAGACATCACCAGTAATAAGACATATTGACATCATGTACCTGCAGATATAATGTACTGAGAAGGGCACATCATGCTGAAAGATGTAAAACCTCAATCTAATGATGAGAAAACATCAAACACAAATCAAGGAATATTTTGCAAAATAACTGACAGGTACTGTTCATTTAAAGTGTCAAAATCATGAAAGACAAGGCAAGAATGATGAACTTCCACAGACTGGAGAAGCCTAAGAAGATATACAATTAAATGTTCTGTGGGATCCTGGAATGGATCCTGGAACAGAAAAAGGACATTGGCCAAAAGCTCATAAAAGTCAAATAAAGTGTACAGCTTAGTCAGTAATATTGTACCAAGGTTAACTTCTCAGTTTTTATCGCATATCACAGTTATGCAAGATGTTAATATTAGGGAATGTTGGATGAAGGATATGTGGGAAATCTCTGTATTATTTTTGGAATTTTCCTGTAAGTCTAAAATTACTTCAAAATAAAAAGGGTTAAACATTTTTTAAGTGAAAGAAAGGAAAGAAAGAACGAAGGAAGGGTAGAAGGAAGGAAGGAAGGAAGGGGGGTAGGTAGTGGCTATATTAATGTCAGATAAAGTAGACTTCAGAACAAGGAATATTACCAGCAATAAAGAGGGACATTAAATAATGACAAGAGTCAATTCACTAAGAAGACATAACAGGGGCTTCCCTGGTGGCGCGGTGGTTAAGAATCCGCCTGCCAATGCAGGAGACATGGGTTCGAGCCCTGCTCCGGGAAGATCCCACATGCCGCGGAGCAACTAAGCCTGTGCACCACAACTACTGAGCCTGCACTCTAGAACCCTCGAGCCACAACTACTAAGCACACGCACCACAACTACTGAAGCCCTCACACCTAGAGCCTGTGCTCTGCAACAAGAGAAGCCACTGCAATGAGAAGCCTGCGCACCACAACGAAGAGTAGCCCCCACTCGCTGCAACTAGAGAAAGCCTGTGCGCAGTAATGAAGACCCACAGCAGCCAAAAATAAATAAATAAAAATAAATTAAAAAAAAAAGAAGACATAACAATCCTAAACATGCATGCAACTAACAATAGAGCTTCAAAATACATGAAGACAAAATGGGTAGAACTGAAAGGATAGAGAGAGAAATCCACAATTACATTTGAAGATTTCAACACTCTTCTCTGAGTAGTTGATAGAACCAGTAGAAGGAAAATCAATAAGGATATGTATGACCTGAACAACACTATCAACCAATTTGACATAACTGGCATTTTCAGAGCGCTCCACTCAGCAGCAGATGAATACGTATTTTTTGTGTGAGAGATTCTGCAAAATTAGAACACACTTAGAGACTTATGTCTTGATCTGAGATTATCAAGAACACATACCTCTTATAGGGAATCAGGGTTAGCCAGCACACCTGTGACAAACCCAAGCTTTTTGTCAGAGATTCTAAGCATCTAAGTGTAAGCTACTCAGGGATTTTTTAATAAATTTAGCCAACTGGAGACCTCCCCTGATGTGTCTGCCTGGTATCTCCCAGGGCATTGGTGGCTCTACGTGGTTGCTTTCTGCTTTGATGTTTGCTGTGACTTCCAGGAAAGGAAGCACCTCCACTAAATTAATACCCTATCTGGTACATAATCTAAATCAGTTTATCAAGAAACCAGCAAATGTGCCAGGCCTAGCAGCCATCTTCCTACTCTCAGTTTTTCTTTTAAAACCCAGATGTGTGTGTATGCCTATGTGTGCACATATCATTTTACTTTTCTGAATCTTATAACAGAGTTTCAGATGCTATCAGCTTCATCTATCATCAGATATGTTAATCTGTTATGTAGTTGTGGTAGACAAAATAATGTCCCTCCCAAAGATGGTCATGTCTCAATCCTTGGCATTTGTGAATATGTTACCCCACGTGGTAAAAAGGACTATGTGATGTGACTAAGTTAATAATTTTCAGATGGGGAAATTATCCTGGATTATCTGAGTGGGCCCAATGTAATCACAAGGGTCCTTATAAGAGGGAGACAAGAGACAAGAGAGGTGAGAATCAGAAAAGGAGGTGTAGGGAATTTCCCAGTGGTCCAGTGGTTAGGCACTTTCACTGCCTGGGCCTGGATTCAATGTCTGGTCGGGGAACTAAGATCCCGCAAGCTGCGTGGCACCGCCAAAAAAAAGGAGATACAACAACAGAAATAGGGTTGGAGTGTGTGCTCTGAAGATGAAGGAAAAAGGCCATGAGCCATGGAATGCAGTCAGTCTCTAGAAGCTGAAAAAGGCAAGGAGCCTCCTGAAGGAATATAGTTCTGCTGATACCTTGATTTTAGTCCTGTGAGACTCATTTCAGACATCTGACTTCCAGAACTGTAAGATAATAAATTTATGTTGTTTTAAGCCACTAAGTTTATGGCCTCAGAAAACTAATACAGTAGTCAAATTTATCAATCTTTCTCTTTATAGCTTTCTAAGTTTGGGTTCATGTTTAGAAAGACCTTTGCCACTCTGAGATTATAAACCTTTTCCCCATGTCTCATTTGAAACTTACATGGTTTTAGATTTTATTACTTTAATAGATTGACTAGTTAAAGGAACCAGCCAGAGGTCTGTATCTTGTACTGATATAATAGAAAAAGGAAACATAGATGGAAGAGTCTTTATCTGTTTGACCTTTGGACTGGGCCTGTCTTTCTCTATAGGAATCTACTAGCATAGGTAGGGATGGTCATTTATTGTCTGTCCAGCTGACACTGAAGCCTGCAAAACCTAGGCTTGGGGCATAGAGTGCTGGGGAGAGTGAAGGACTGAGGGAGCCAGAGCTCTCTTTGTGAGAAAGGATGTGTTTCTTGAGGTAAAGAGGTAAAGGATGTAAAGGATGTGTTTCTTGAGGTAAAGGAGGTAAAGGATGTGTTTCTTGAGGTAAAGGAGGTAAAGGATGTGTTTCTTGGGGTAAAGAGACTCAGTACTTTGTTTGGGCGTGGCAAGTTATGCTCAGAGACTGAGATTGTTCTTGTTAAATATTTTATTTAACACAGGTTCACTGTGGGAATTACAATGATTTCACAAGCCAATAGCATACAGGAGAGTGTCTCTTAATAAGCCAGTAAAGAAACAACATACTGGGCTTCCCTGGTGGCGCAGTGGTTGAGAGTCTGCCTGCCAATGCAGGGGACACGGGTTCAAGCCCTGGTCTGGGAAGATCCCACATGCCACAGAGCAACTAGGCCCGTGAGCCACAACTACTGAGCCTGTGCGTCTGGAGCCTGTGCGTCTGGAGCCTGTGCTCCGCAACAAGAGAGGCCGCGATAGTGAGAGGCCCGCGCACCACGATGAAGAGTGGCCCCCGCTTGCCGCAACTAGAGAAAGCCCTCACACAGAAACAAAAACCCAACACAGCCAAAAATAAATTAATTAATTAATTAAAAAAAAAAAAGAAAGAATGAACATACTCCAAACCAATGATAGATTGCTCCAGGCAAGGGGAGATGAAAAAAATAAAGTCCAAATTTAGTTGAGGGAATACCTTTACTATGAGTTTTGATTTCTTGGAAGAGTTGACATCCGACGCCAGCGCAAAAATAAAAGTCCCTGGTTGCTAAAGCACGTTGCTAGGGAACGATGGTGGTTGTGTTGGCAGGCTGGCTGGTCTCCCAGCAGTTGGTCACCACTGCCAATAAAGAAGTTGCCTTTACCAAAGCAGGGGCCAATGCCCCAAGGTCTTTGGAGAACTAGGTTAATAAAGAGTAGCTCTGCCCAGACAAAAATCTCAGTACTCATAGTCTAAATGTTCCCTGGCCATAGTTCCTTCTCCACATGTTCTATGGAAAAGCCCCCTTCCCGATCCTTCAGCCATTAAGCTACTGACTGCTTATCAACAACAGATGAGATGATGACATCCTGACACAGCTTACTTCATTCTCATATCAAAACAACTTTACTTCTAAAAACAACATTTTTTGTCTTAGTCATAAACAAGTAGATTAAAACAACTTCACTTAGGTCATAAACACCTGGATTTGAAATCATATCAAACCAATACACAACACTGGGGCAAGCACATAAACTGGAGGACAGGGAAAGAAGGCCCCTGGGAACAGGGCCACATAGATAACTCGTGAGGCCCAATGCAAAATGAAAAAGTGGGACCCCTTATTCAAAAATCAGGAAAAAACAGTGTTGTCAGAGGTGCTAAAATAGAAAACTCTTTCCTTTCTTCTAGTCCCTTGACTTGTGTTTTTTCACTTACTACTTAATGTCATTCTAAGTAAAGCTTGAATTTTAAATTGTTAACATAATTTTACCATTCAACTTTATATTGTACAAATGCCAGTTTTAAATGTAAACATATCAGCATTTAACTAACTCATCAGTGGAATCACCAAAATTACACAACTTTTATTTTGTAATTTGTACATGCATACACATAGTTGATCCTCACTATTTTTAGATTGTGTGTTTGTGAATTTGCCTACTAGCTAAAATTTATTTGTAACCTCAAAATCAATACTCTCAGCACTTTTCGTCATTCATGGACATATGCATGCACAGTTTGGGAAAAACTGGAATTGGACAACATGCATATTCCCTCCCAAGGTTTGTTGACCTAAAACAAATAGACTGCCAGATATTTCTCCAGCAAAGATGGGTTTATTCGGAAACAGCAGAGAATTGCAATTCGAGGTCTGTGAACATGGTGTGCCATGTGCAAGTCCCCACATGGCAATGGAAGGGTACTTGACAAGGAGGAAAAGGAAATTGGGAGGGCTGTAGCAAACAAAGAGTCCATGGCTTTTCATTGGCTCCTTGCTGAGAAAGATGAGGAGTCTTCCTTTTTCCTTTTGGGCTCTGCTATCATCCCAGGGGTGAGAGCTTCCCCTTCTTGTCCCCCACTCTATTCAACTGAGGTTTCTGTTTATTTTTTTACAGGTTGAAAGAGGTGAAGTTCTGCTTTCTTGTTTTAGGTCTCAAACTGTAAACAAGTGTCTTTTTTGTGGTCTATTTAGTGCCACATTTTTTGCATTTTTTGTTCATGATTTCACTGTTTCAAATGACCCCCAAGTGTAGTGCTGAAGTGCTGTCTAGGGTTCAAAGGGCAAGAAAGCTGTGATGTACCTTATGGAGAAAATATGTGTGCTAGATAAGCCTCCTTTAGGCATGAGTTAGTGCAGTTGACTGTGAGTTCAAATGTTAATGAATCAATACTGTATGTTAAATAAAGTGTCTTTAAAGAGAAACACACGTAAAAGAAGGTTATGTATTGATCAGTTGACGAAAATGTGATCAGAAGCTTGCAGGAACCGAACTCTGTATTTCCCTTGGGAGCACTGTGGTTCAGTATTCACCAATTCAGTGTTTGTGGTAACTTTCTAGACCATAACTACTGTGAATAACAAGAATCAATTGTATTTTGTTCTTACCAGAGCAGTGGAGACACTGTACAAAACTAACGCAACTGTTTTAACTCCTGTGATATAGTGACCTATAATAAGAAATATATATTTGGTCTTTGTCCCCATTTCTGGTACAGAGATCTTAAAACTCTTAGAATTTCCTAAGTGATGAGAATGACAGATACCTTTTGTTATGTTAATGAGGTGACTACTGGACCCCACCTAAGGAAGGGGGCTGATTGTCAGGAGAACAAACCATGTGATTAGAGGGAAGGAAAGGACAAGGAGGGAAGGGAAGGGAGGGAAAGAGGAGCTAGAGGTTGAATCAATCGCCAGTCATCAATGATTTGATCAATCTGCTTGTGAAACAAAACCTCCATAAAGCCCCAGAAGGACAGAGTTTGGAGAGCTTTCAGGCTGATGAACCAGAGTGCTTCCACCATGATGATAGAGGCTCCTTTGTTTGGGATGGCACCCTGTGTATTGATGTCTGTCAACTGAAAAAAAAATGCACAATGTAAAAGCTGTGAGTTGAGTTTATTCAGTGTCTTACTGACAACTAGAGCCTGGGAGACAGCCTCTCAGATAGCTCTGAGAAACTGTTCAAAAGGTAAGGGGGGAGGTCAGTATGTATGTGATTTTGGCAAAGGGTGTAGGTGATTTTGGCGAAGGGTATAGGTGCAATCAAGCACACATCTCAGTAGAAGGTTGCTGCTAGTCATAAGGAACTTAGATAGCTTAGATAGCTTAGTTAACAGTTTAGTTGCAGGAAGGGGGACCCCCTTCCAGGGCCCCAGAGTGGGCTCTTGTCTAACACTCAGAAACGAATTGTTTGAGGAGACACACGTGCTGACAAAGCAAGAGACTTTATTGGGAAGGGGCACCGGGCAGAGAGCAGGAGGGTAAGGGAACCCAGGAGGACTGCTCTGCCATGTTGTTCGCAGTCTCGGGTTTTATGGTGATGGGGTTAGTTTCCAGTTGTCTCTGGCTAATCATTCTGACTCAGGGTCCTTCCTGGTGGTGTGTGCATTGCTCAGCCAAGATGGATTCCAGCGAGAAGGATTCTGGGAGGTTGGTAGGATATCTTCACTTGCGTCTCCTCTCTCCTTTAAGGTTCTGTGTTCCTTACCAGGACCTCCTGTTGTAAGATAACTTGTGCAAACAGCTACTATCTTGTCTGGCCAGGGTGGGCGGTTTTGGTCAGTGTTTCCCCTAACAGTTTTAGTGACTTTCTAAGAATGGGAAGATGCAAGACTGCAGATTCATAACAAATTTCTCCTGAAAATATCTAACTATCTGAAGGCCTGTTTTGCCAGTTTTTCCAGAGCACAGAATGCCTAATTCCTGATCTCCACCCTGAATTCCTTACAGGGTGTGTTGAAGGTCAGTGACTGAGAGGCTAATGACTTAATTCTTATAGAACTGATGCTGAAAACTGGGCCTCTGTGCACCGGTGCCAAACTGAGTCTTGGAGACAGAGTTTTGGGTGACGTAGAAAAGAATAGCTTTATTGTTTTGCCAGGCAAAGGGGGACACAGCAGGCTCATGCCCTCAAAACTATGTGTCCCAACCCAGGGGGGAATTTGCTGAGGAGTTTTATAGCAGTGGTTCACGGGCAGGGTTGCTGATAAGGATCAGGGTGTGTGCAGGGCCTCCATTCCTTTAATCTGGCCTCAGGTGGTCTCCTGATGTGGTTCTGTGATTCTCAAGGTTATCAAACTGTGCCCTTCTCTCTGGAATGAAGAATGCTTCGTCAAGTAGTTAACATCTTCCAACTGTTGGGGGTTTCAGTTCTGCAGAAGAGCTCAAAGATATTGTTATGTGTATCCCTTGAGGTGGAACCAGGACTCTGCCCCAAGGCTGCACTATATTTTCTTGATTCCTCCTCCCTTGTCTCTGCATCCCCTCCCTTCCCTGATTAGCAACTGTTTGAACCTGCCTTTTGGTACTCAGGGAAGTTTATGGAGGCTGAAGGGTATTCCCTACAAACAAGAAATGGGGGACACAGAAAGGCTTCTGTGCCCAGGAGCGCCACAGGGTCCTGCTCAGTTTCAGAACCAGATGGTGAGTAACTTCTTTAGTTGGCATATCTCTTCATCTGGTTATTGAGTCATATCCTTTAATACCCTTTGTAAGAAACTGGTAATCTAGTGAGTTAACTAGTTTCTTGAGTCCTGTGAGCTGCTCTAGCAAACTAATTGAACCCAAGAAGGCAGTTGTGAGAAACTCTGATTTATAACCAGAAGCACGGGTAACAACCAGGACTTGCAGTTGGCATTGGAAATGGAAGGCGGTCTTGTAGGACTGAACCCTTAATCTGTGGGAACTGATGTTATCTCAGGGTAGATAGTGTCAGAAGTGAATTGAACTGTAGGATACCAAGCTCTGTTGGAGAATTGCCTGGTGTGCAGAAACTCCCCACATGCCGTAATCGGTGATTAGAATTGTTAACTCTGGATTTCCCTAGTGGCGCAGTGGTTAAGAATCCGCCTGCTAATTCATGGGACATGCAATCGATCCCTGGTTCGGGAATATCCCACATGCCACAGAGAAACTAAGCCCATGTGCCACAACTACTGAACCCGTGCTCTAGAGTCTGCAAGCCACAACTACTGAGCCTGTATGCCACAACTACTGAATCCCGTGTGCCTAGAACCCATGCTCCACAACAAGAGAAGCCACCGCAATGAGAAACCCGTGCACCACAACGAAGAGCAGCCCCTGCTCCCTGCAACTAGAGAAAACCCATGCACAGCAACGAAGACCCAATGCAGGGAGGTAGAGTCAAGATGGCGTACTAGGAGGATGTGGAATTCGCATCTCTTCACAACTAGGGTATCTACCAGGCACCGGTGGGGGACCATGGACACCTAAGGGGACAGGAGGAACCCCCAGCAACTGGGTAGGACGTGCAGCGTGGGGGGAGTGAAGGGGGAGGAGAAGTGGAGGTGAGATGGGACTGGCGCCCCTGAGGGGCAGCTGGGGGAGGGGAAGGGATCCCACGCCAAAAGGGGTAAATTGGGGAACCATTGGGGGGCAGAGGATCAAAAGGGAGCATGGCCAGGGTTCCCCTGCCCACTTGGGCTCCCAGGAACCTGCTGAGATCCCGGGCCTGATCCTCTGCCCACCGAGGAGCCCTCCAGCTATTCTGGTCCTGAGGGAGTGGGAGGGGAGGAAGGGGGAGCAAAAGTAAAGGCCGGACTCCCAGGAATGGCACCCCTGAGGGGTGGCTGGGGGAGGGGAGGTGTTCCTACACCCAGCGGGACCCACAAATGGTTAGGGGTCCATTGGCGATGGGGGAGACCCTGGGGGAGACAGTGGGGGAGGGGCGCAAAGGAACGGAAGGGAACACGGCCAGTGCGTTCCCTGTCCACTTAGGCACTGGGGACCCTGCTGGGCTCCAGGGCCTAATCCTCTGTCCTCGGAGCCTCCCTCCTGCAGTGCAGAACCCAAGCCCCACCCCTACACCCCCACCCAGGGCCCCACCTCTACACTCGGAGACCCCCTCTGAGACCCCCTCTAACGGCACTGGGCCTAAACCCCACCGACACACCCTCACTCAGGGCCCTACCTCCAAACTCCAGAACTCCACACTCCAGACGCCCTCCATTCATCGTGCCGCCTCTCTCCTTCTGCTCAGGTCCTAAGCAGAGGCCCTGCCCCACGCTTGAACGTTGCCCCGCCTAGGCCCCGCCTCCAGGGCTTTTTCCAGCTACATGGGTCCAGAACCTAGGCCCCGCCCCACGCTCAAACGTCACCCTCACCCACCCGCCTAGGTCCTGGCCCACCCTAAACCCCACCCCTGCCTAAGTTCCACCCCCGCCTAAACTCCGCCCCCCTAGCCAAGGCTTTTTTTTTTTTTTTTTTCTTTTTTCCTCTTTTAGATTGGGGTTCTGTTTTACCTTGTTGATTCACTGTTGTTGATTCTTTTATATTTTTATTCTTCCTAACAAATCTTTTATTTTTCTAATTTTATCTTATTCTTTATACTTTGTTATTGTTCTCTCCTTTTGGCTTGTTTCCTCCCCCCCCACCCCTCTTTCTTTTCCTTTTTCTATTGTGGTTTCATTTTACCTGTTGCAGCTGTTTCAATTATAGTTTTATTTTTCCTAATATATTTTTTCTCTTTCTAATTTTATTTTGTTTTTTATTCTTTGATATTGTACTGCTCCTTTTTTTCTTTCTTTCTTCCTTTTTTTTCTTTTTAACCACACCACGAAACTTGTGGGATCTTGGTCCCAGGCCAGAGGTCAGGCCCAAGCTCCTGTGGTGGGAACTCTGAGTCCAAACTGCTGGACTAACAGAGAACCTCAGACCCCAGGGAATATCAATCGAAGTGAGGACTCCCGGAGGTCCTCATCTCAGCACCAAGACCCAGCTCTATCCAACAGCCTGAAAACTCCAGTGCTGGATGTCACAGGCCAAACAACCAGTGAGAGAGGGATACAGCACCACTCATCTAAAAAATAAATAAATAAACGACAAAAAATATGTTACAGATGAAGGAGCAAGGTAAAAACCTACAAGACCAAATAAATGAAGATGAAATAGGCAACCTACTTGAAAAAGAATTCAGAGTAATGATGGCAAAAATGATCCAAAATCTCAGAAACAGAATGGAGGAAATACAAGAAACATTTAACAAGTATCTAGAAGAACTAAAGAGCAAACAAACAGTGCTGAACAACGCAATTACTGAAATTAAAAATACTCTAGAAGGAATCAATAACAGAATAACTGAGGCAGAAGAACAGAAGATAAAATGGTGGAAATAACTGCCAGGGACACTCCCAAACTCATTCTACAAGGCCACCATCACCCTGATACCAAAACCAGACAAGGAGGTCACAAAAAAAGAAAACTACAGGCCAATATCATTGATGAACATAGATGCAAAAATCCTTAACAAAATATTAGCAAACAGAATCCAACAGCACATTAAAAGGATCATACACCATGATCAAGTGGGGTCTATCTCAGGAATGCAAGGATTCTTCAATATATGCAAATCAATCAATGTGATACACCATATTAACAAACTGAAGGAGAAAAACCATATGATAATCTCAATAGATGCAGAAAAATCTTTCGACAGAATTCAACACTAATTTATGATAAAAACTTTCCAGAAAGTAGGCATGGAGGGAACCTACCTCAACATAATAAAGGCCATATATGACAAACCCACAGCCAACATCGTTCTCAGTGGTGAAAAACTGAAACCATTTCCTGTAAGATCAGGAATAAGACAAGGTTGCCCACTCTCACCACTATTATTCAATACAGTTTTGGAAGTTTTAGCCACAGCAATCAGAGAAGAAAAAGAAATAAAAGGAATCCAAATTGGAAAAGAAGATGTAAAACTGTCACTGTTTGCAGATGACATGATAGTATACCTAGAGAATACTAAAGATTCTACCAGATAGCTACTAGAGCTAATCAATGAATTTGGTAGCGTAGTAGGATACAAAATTAATGCACAGAAATCTCTTGCATTCCTATACACTAATGATGAAAAATCTGAAAGTGAAATTAAGGAAACACTCCCATTTACCACTGCAGCAAAAAGAATAAAATACCAAGGAATAAACCTACCTAATGAGACAAAAGCCTGTATGCAGAAAACTATAAGGCACTGATGAAAGAAATTAAAGATGATACAAACAGATGGAGAGATATACCATGTTCTTGGATTGGAAGAATCAACATTGTGAAAATGAGTATACTAGCCAAAGCAATCTACAGATTCAATGCAATCCCTATCAAACTACCAATGGCATTTCTCACAGAACTAGAACAAAAAATTTCACAATTTGTATGGAAACACAAAAGACCCTGAATAGCCAAAGCAATCTTGAGAAAGAAAAATGGAGCTGGAGGAATCAGGCTCCCAGATTCAGACTATACTACAAAGCTACAGTAATCAAGACAGTGTGGTACTGGCACAAAAACAGAAATATAGATCAATAGAACAGGATAGAAAGCCCAGAGATAAACCCACACACATACGGTCACCTTATTTTTGCTAAAGGAGGCAAGAATATACAATGGAGAAAAGACAGCCTCCTCAATAAGTGGTGCTGGGAAAACTGGACAGCTACATGTAAAAGAATGAAATTAGAACACTCCCTAATACCTTATACAAAAATGAACTCAAAACGGATTAAAGACCTAAATGTAAGGCCAGACACTATAAAACTCTTAGAGGAAAACATAGGCAGAACACTCTATGACATAAATCACAGCAAGATCCTTTTTGACCCACCTCCTAGAGAAATGGAAATAAAAACAAAAATAAACAAATGGGACCTAATGAAACTTCAAAGCTTTTGCACAGCAAACGAAACCATAAAAAAAGATGAAAAGACAACCCTAAGAATGGGAGAAAATATTTGCAAACAAAGCAACTGACAAAGGATTAATCTCCAACATATACAAGCAGCTCATGCAGCTCAATATCAAAAAAACAAACAACCCAATCCAAAAATGGGCAGAAGACCTAAATACACATTTCCCCAAAGATTTACTGATTGCCAACAAACACATGAAAAGATGCTCAGCATCACTAATCATTAGAGAAATGCAAATCAAAACTACAATGAGGTATCACCTCACACCAGTCAGAATGGCCATCATCAAAAAATCGACAAACAATAAATGCTGGAGAGGGTGTGGAGAAAAGGGAACGCTCTTGCACTGTTGGTGGGAATGTAAATTGATACAGCCACTATGGAGAACAGTATGGAGGTTCTTTAAAAAACTATAAATAGAACTACCATATGACCCAGCAATCCCACTACTAGGCATATACCCTGAGAAAAACATAATTCAAAAACAGGCATGTACCACAGTGTTCATTGCAGCACTATTTACAATAGCCAGAACATGGATGCAACCTAAGTGTCCATTGACAGATGACTGTTTAAAGATGTGGCACATATATACAATGGAATATTACTCAGCCATAAAAAGAAACAAAATTGAGTTATTTGTAGTGAGGTGGATGGACCTGAGTCTGTCATACAGAGTGAAGTAAGTCAGAAAGAGAAAAACAAATACCGTATGCTAACACATATATATGGAATCTAAAAAAAAAAATGGTTCTGATGAACCTAGGGGCAGGACAGGAATAAAGATGCAGATGTAGAGAATGGACTTGAGGACACGGGTAGGGGGAAGGGTAAGCTGGGACGAAGTGAGAGAGTAATATTGACATATATACACTACCAAATGTAAAATAGATAGCTAGTGGGAAGCAGCTGCATAGCACAGGGAAATCAGCTTGGTGCTTTGTGACCACCTAGAGGGGTGGTAGGGAGACACATAGCTGATTCATTTGTTATACAGCAGAAACTAACACAACAGTGTAAAGCAATTATACTCCAATAAAGATGTTAAAAAAAAAAGACCCAATGCAGCCAAAAATAAATAAATAAATTATATTAAAAAAATTAACTCCACTGCTGGATAGACGTGCATTCTATCAACACTCTCCAATTTTGACTTGATGAGTAAGGGCAGACAGAAGAAAAAACCACGGATTCCCCTATTTTTCCCTCTCTTGATAATGTAATTTTTTCAGTGGGGGCAGGAAGGGAGATTTTCCTTCTTCCCTTCTAAGTTTCTTGGCTGGCCTAACTGACGTAAGACAGATTAACAGAAGAAAAAAATCACAAAAGTTTAATAACATGTATACTTGGGACAGACCTAGGAAAAGTGAGTAACTCTCCAAAATGGTGGAAAAGGGCACCTTAAATACCATCTTCAGCTAAAGACAAAGGACATTGTGATGGGGAGTCAGTTATGGGCGATCACCAGGAAAAGCACAGTAAACAAGGGTAAGGTTGTTATGCAGATTTAGGTTGCTGCCTTCTCCAATGATAAGAGTTTCTAAAGATTTAGTCATCCCCCTCTTCCTGGTACAGTGAGGGAGACACCCTTCCATTGGAGATTTCCCTTATAAATGTCAATGTCTCTTACAATGGGGTAAATTTTTCTCAGTTTTCAGAGCTTCTCCTGTGTCTGCAGTTTCTTTAAAATAACCAGTTTAAAATAATCCTTATGACAAAAGGGCATATTTTGCGGTGGCAAAATTCTGCTCCCCTACAAACATAAGTGGTTAACCAATACAAGGAAATAATGTACATAGATAGGGTAGGGGGTCCCAGGAGGAAAAGAACCAGATATAGCTTTTTGACATAAGAAAAGCCATTTTGGCCAAAGCCATTTTGTGATATAAGCCTGGCCATAATTCTTGTCCTTGAACAAATCTCAGTAATGAATGATCTTAACGGAACACAGGAAAAGCAGCCAAGAAACAGTAGTTCAGTGATAAAACAGAGTTATATAAAAACAGTTCCTCCTCATGGAACTGTTTTTATATAACAAATACACATCTTTGAGTTGTTCTACAAGAACTAAGGCTCCCAGCCAGGTGGAGGATGGTAAATCTTGCTAAGACCCCAAAATGGCTGGAACCTAAAGAATGATGATATTGACCTTTTCTGGCCCTTGTGACTTCAATCAACTAAGTCTTGGACTCTAACCTTTTCCCAATTCAAAACTTCCCCTGGGCCTCCCTGGTGGTGCAGTGGTTAAGAATCCACCTGCCAATGCAGGGAACACGGGTTCAAGCCCTGGTCTGGGAAGATCCCACATGCCATGGAGCAACTAAGCCCGTGCGCCACTACTACTGAGCCTGTGCTCCAGAGCCCGTGAGCCACAACTACTGAGCCCATGTGCCACAACTACTGAACCCCTGCACCTAGAGCCCATGCTCCACAACAAGAGAAGCCACCTCAATGAGAAGCCCGCGCACCGCAACAAAGAACAGCCTCCACTCGCCACAGCTAGAGAAAAGCCCGCGCACAGCAACGAAAACCCAATGCAGCCAAAAATAAATAAATAAACAAAATAGATACAACATTAAAGAAATAAAAAATGTTAAAAAAACAAAAACAAAAACAAAAACTTCTCCACTTTTGCTGTTTGAGGAGACACTGCTTTGGGAAAGATCCCCAGTGTTTTCCTTACTTGCTGTAAGTAATAAATCCTTCCTTCTCCTGCTCCTTGGCTTGGTTGAGTCTTTTGGCTTGACACCCACAAAGAGGTGAAGCCAGTATTTGGGTAATAGTAACAGAAGTAAGAATAGCTATGATAGATTTCCTTGGTTGTTTGTGCTTCCTAGAACACCATTGCCTTCTTTCTGTGACACCAGCTTATTGACTCATTTAAGACTGAGAGTTTCTGGAAGTATTTGCAAGTTCATACAGGCTCTCAGCCCAACGGAAAACCAGAAGTGACGATAAAGCACCGTGACACTAATGGAGTGTTCAGGAAGGAGACATGCCAGAGGGAATGTCCTCTGCTCACCATTAGAGCGTGAATGATAGAGACAGAAGGAGGAGACATAGCCAGCTTCTGTATTTGATACTAAACAGTACTCTGAAGGAAGTCACAATCTATATGCTACAAGTTTGAATAATTAACTTACTATATTTAACTAATTAAGGACTCATAATGAATAAGTTATTTTTACATCTACTTTCTCATCCTGATCTTGAAAAAATTTCTTCATATTTAGCATTATCAGGCATATGAGATGGGACAATTACTGCAGCTGAAACTGCACAACTCAGATGGGACATGAACCCATGTGCCAGGACTCAAGCCCAGCCAGAATTCAGATTGGGGCTTGAAACCACGGTCTTTTAATTGAAATCACACATCTGGTCTCAGGACTTAAGGAAGCTCAGGTTCTTTAAGTTTCATTGCAGAAAGAATTCAGTGAGAGACACAGTGATAGGCAAGAATGGATTTAATTAAAGAGATACACATTCCATAGACAGAATGTGGTCCATCTCAAAAGGTGAGAGTGATCTTGGGAGAAATACACTCAACAGACAGAGTGTGGGCCATCAGAAGGCAAGAGGCCTCGAAATACGGGGTGGTTAGTTTTTATGGGCTGGGTAATTTCATAGGCTAATGAGTGGGAGGATTATTCCAAATATTTTGGGGGAAGGGGTGGGGATTTCCAGGAATTGGGCCACCACCCACTTTTTGGCCTTTTATGATTAGCTTCAGAACTGTCATGGTGCTGATGGGTGTGTCATTTAGCATGCTAATGTATTACAATAAGTGTATAATGAGGCTCATGATCTACTGGAAGTCGAATCTTCCACCATCTTGGACCTAGTTGGTTCTAACCAGCTTTTGTCATGTCCTATGGCTATGTCATTCTTTTAAAGATTGTGCCCTCCCCCCTTCGCTCCTGTTTCACAACTGGGCATTCAATGTAACTCAAAATTTCCTGGCAACTAATGTGAGAAAATAAAACTGTTGGGGAGGGCTTCCCTGGTGGCGCAGTGGTTGAGAATCCGCCTGCCAATGCAGGGGACACAGGTTCGAGCCCTGGTCCGGGAAGATCCCACATGCTGCAGAGCAACTAAGCCCGTGCACCACAACTACTGAAGCCTGTGCACCTAGAGCCCGTGCTCCACAACAAGAGAAGCCACTACAATGAGAAGCCCGCTTGCCGCAACTAGAGAAAGCCTGTGTGCAGCAATGAAGACCCAACACACCCAAAAATAAAATAAATAAAATAAAATAAACAAAACAAACAAAAAAAACTGTTGGGGAAACACTGACTGAAACCGCCCACCCTGGCCAGCACCACAGTAACCATTTGCATGAGTTATTTTATGATAGGAGATCCTGGTAAGGAACACAGAACTAGCAAGCCACCACCAACCGGAAGAATTTGGGAAAGGTCAAAAGGAGATGCCAGTCCATCCTACCAACCTCCCAGCATCCTTCTCGCTGGAATCCGTCTTGGCTGAGCAATGCACGCGCCACCAGGAAGGATCCTGAGTCAGAATGATTAGCCAGGGACAACCCGGAAACTAATCCCATCACCATAAAACCCGAGACTGTGAGTCAGGTGGCAAAGCAGCCCTTACCCTCCTGCTCTCCTCCCAGGTGCCCCTTCCCAATAAAGTCTCTTGCTCTGTCAGCACGTGTGCCTCCTTGGATAATTCATTTCCGAGTGTTAGACAAGAGCCCACTCTTGGGCCATGGAAGGGGTCCCCCTTCCTGCAACAAAACTGTAAGGGGAAAGAATTATAATAAAGTCTTTCATCCATTCATTTGTAAAAATTCTCAGAACAAGAAATAAACAGAAAGGTTACCTATCTGAGAAAATAATTTATTAATTATTCTCAATTTGGGAGAATGTATATAAGGGTAACTGATATTTAAAAAAACAAAATTCAGCCAAGTAAATTTGAGATCTAATTAGCTTTATTGGGCGATTCAAGAATCAGGCAGCATCCCATCTAGCATTCCAGGAGTGGTACAAAATGGAAAGCTTTTATAGAAAGCAGGGTGGGACAAGAAAGCTATTAGCAAAAGAAAAAGGTTACTTTGGGCCAGGTCCTCTTCTTTTTGAGGGGAAGGGAATAGCAAGGATCTTTATCATGCAGATTACCTCACTTGTACTGATCAGGAAATTTCATATTGTTTTACAGGTCACATTTCTGGGCAGAACTGACACTGCAATTAAGCCGTGGTTTGATGTAGTGGAGGGCAAATGACTCCATTTGGGGCTTGTTATTTCTTTTTTATTGAGGTGTCCAGCTCATTGGGGTATAAGCATGAGCTGGCTTTCTTTTTTCTGGGACCTGCCACCCAAGTTGTAGGTTGAACCTCCCTTTCTTACTGGGTGGTAGCTCTCTTAACAACTCATTTTGATCCCATAATTTTTCATCTCATAACTGAAACTGAAACAGGAGGGAAGGGGGGCAGGGCACAACCTTTAAAAGAATGACAAAGCCATAGGACATGACATAAACTGGTTAGAACCAACTAGGTCCAAGATGGCAGACAAGACTTCAGCTAGACCTTGAGCCTCAGTATACGTTCATTGTAACACATCAACAAGTTAAATGACACACACACAGGCGCCATGACAGTTCCAAGGCTGACCATAAAAGGTCAACAAGTAGGTGGTGGCCAAGTTCCTGGAAATCCCTGCCCCTTCCCCAAAATAACTAGAATACTCCTCCCACCCATTAGCCTATGAAATTACCCACCCCTATAAAAACTGGCAACCTCATACCCTGGTGCCGCTCTCGCCTTCTGAGATGGTCCACACTCTGTGGAGTGTGTTTCTCTCTAAATAAATCCACTTCTTACCTATCACTTTGTCTCTCACTAAATTCTTTCTGTGATGAGACATTAAGAACCTGAGCTCCGTTAAGTCCTGAGACCAGGTGTGTGATCTCAATTAAAAGACTGTGGGTTCAGACTTCCCTGGTGGCACAGTGGTTAAGAATCCGCCTGCCAATGCAGGGGACATGGGTTTGAGCCCTGGTCTGGGAAGTTCCCACATGCCACGGAGCAACTAAGCCTGTGTGCCACAACTACTGAAGCCTGCATGACTAGAGCCCGTGCTCTGCAACAAGAGAAGCCACCGCAAAGAGAAGTCCGCGCACTGCAACAAAGAGTAGCCCCTGCTCTCTGCAACTAGAGAAAGCCTGTGAGCAGTACAAGGACCCAACGCAGCAAAAAATAAACAAACAAACAAATAAATAAATTCATTTATTTAAAAACAGACAAAAAAAAAAAAAAAAGAGACCCTGGGTTCAAGTCCCATCTAGGTTTTGGCTGGGTTTGAGTCCCCCTAAAACTGAGTTCCTCTGCTGAGTTTATGATTAACCTCTCTATCCAAAACTTTATTCCTTTTCTTGTCCCGCCCCTGTTCCCCTCAAGATTGAGGAGTATCAAAGAAAAGCGAGGATTGACACCGAGCAGGATCCTGTGGGGCCCTCCCAGGTACAAAAGATAACCCCCCACTTCTTGTTTATAGAAGAAGGCTTTAGTAGTCTCCTAGGCCTTCCCTGAGTTCCAAAGAACAGATTCAAATTCAAGCAGTTACTAATTAAAGAATGCAGAAACACAGGAAAAGCAGTCAAGAAACAATAATTCAGTGATAGAAGAGTCCTAGTTCTGCCTCAGGGAATACACATAACAATCTGATACATATTTTCGAGTTGTTCTGCAGGAACTAAGACCCCCATCCATTTGGAGGATGGTAAATACATGCTGAGACGCCAGACTGGTGAGAACCAGAAGGTTGATGATTGAGATTCCTGGAACACCACCCTGTTTACCTCACCACCAACTAGTCCGAAGAAAGTTGTACACCCTGCAGCCCTCACCCCAAATATTGCCTTTAAAAACTCTTCCTTGGGAATTCCCTGGCGGTCCAGTGGTTAGGACTCAGCGCTTTCACTGCTGTGGCCTAGGTTCAGTCCCTGGTTGGGGAACTAAGATCCTGTAAGCCAAGCGGTGCAGCCAAAACAAAACAAAACGAAACAAAACAAAACAACTCTTCCCTGAAAACCACTGGGGAGTTCAGGTCTTCCGAGCATGAACCACCCATTCTCCGTGCATGGCCCTTGCGATAAACCTTTTTCTGCTCCAAACGCTGACATTTCAGTTTGTTTGGCCTCACTGTATGTCGGGCACATGGACTTGGGTTCAACTACATAACTGTCTCTTGGTTATGAGAATCCTTACATGCCAGTGTTTTTCAGTTCTGTCTGAATCTTCATCTCACATCTGACATAAATCTCTCCTTACTTGACTGAGTGAGGTTGCCAGCCTCCCTCTGTGCTTATTGTTGCTTCCCAGGCCAACCTTTACTGGCCATCAATATCAGACTGATGTGGTGCCCTCTGTGTGGCAGGAATTTAAATGCTGGTCGCATGTAGAGTGAATCTGAGAGCAATGAAGAAATCTACCCAAAATATAGCCACCAGGTATGAGAGAGCTAGCTCCTGTAAAAATCTGTCTTTATCCCACCGTCTTGGTCTGCTTGGGCTGCTATGACAACAATACCATAGACTGGGTGACTTAAACAGCAAACATTTATTTCTCACAGTTCTGGAGGCTGGGAAGTCCAAGATCAAAGTACTCACAGATTTGGTGTCTGGTGAGAGCCTGACACCTGCTTCATAGGCAGCCATCTTCTTGCTGTGTCCTCACAGGGAGGAAGGGGTGAGGGAGCTCCCTTGGGCCTCTTTTACAAGGGCACTAATCCCATTCACGAGAGCTCAACCGTCATGACCTAATCACTTCCAAAGGCCCCACCTTCTACTACTCTCACAATGGGGATTAGGTTTCAACATATGAATTTTGGGGGCACACAAATGTTCAGTCTATAGCACCCACCCAAGTGTTTGTGAAGCCACCTCAGATGGTCTATACATCACAGATTTATCCTACAGGCCCCTTGCCTTGGCACCCTGTTGAGGTGGTGCCAACAAAATGACCCAGGTCCAGATGCCTTCCTCTGGTGACACTTTTATTGTTGCCATGGCCAACGGTGGGTGGCCAGCTGCTCCACAGCCCTTTCTCTCAATTCTGGCAACACACTGCTCTTTCTCCCTTTCCTGGGGCATCAGGTACTCTGCAGAAGAGATGGTTAGCATCCCTGGGGATGGGGGCAGTGAAGGAGGAAAGAAACTCTTCCTGACCAGCATGTCCTCAAAGGCTAACTGCAGTCACATCTCAGTCCTCTCCTGTGGAGCAGGGATGCGATGTGGTGGAGAGCAGCACATGGTAGGACTAATTTCCTACTCTCAGTAAGCCTTGAGTGGTGTTGGCAGACCCCTAACAGCTGGTGGTGCTCTGAACTCAGAATGTGGGATGTTTTTATACCTTGGGTACTTAGCTTTAAGCCTTAGTCTCCATTCCTGAACCACAGAAAAACCTCACTCAACATTTTATAAAGACATGCACTGAAACCACGTCATCAACTGTCACATCGATAACCTGACTTTATCTTGGGCCTTGTGCCAAGAACTAGGGTGAATACAAAGGATTTAATTATATTTTCCTACAGGCAAAGTGATTTCAGTCTGATAGGAGAGACTGAGTACATACATTAACAGAACAATGCAGAAAACAGACAAATATCCAGAACAATTACAGTAGCATATGCTTTATATTATGTCCATTTTGCAGAAAAAGGAACAAAGGCACATTTACTTAAGTGGAATGAGCCTAGATGTCTTCACTTCCAGCTTCGTCCATGTTTTAAAATTATTTTTTGTTTTGACATAACTTACAGGAGAGTTGCAAAGATAGTACAGAGAGTTCCTGTATACCCTTCACCCAGTTTCCCCTAATGTTAATTATATAACCATGGTACATTTATCAAAACTAAGAAATTAACATTGATACAATACTATTAACTAAAATATGGACTTTCTTTTTTTTCATTTCACCATTTTTTCCACTAATGCCCTTTTCCTGTACTATGATCCAATCCAAGGCATCATGTTATATTTTAGTCGTCATGTCTTCTTAGTCTCCGCCAGTCTGACAGTTTCTCCAGTCTTCCCTTGTCTTTCATGACTTTAACACTTTTAAGAGTTCCAGTCAGGTATTTGTAGAACGTCTTTCAATTTGAGTTTTCTGATGTTTCTCATGATAAGACTGGGGTTGTGGATTTTGGGGAAGAATACCACGGAGGTGAAGTACCCTTCTCCTTGATCATATAGCAATATAACTTATTACTGGTGAGTTGACCTTGATCACATGGTTAAGGTGATGTCTACCAAGTTTAGAAACCAAGGTCTGAGAGCTAAGTGCATTCACTGCTACTGGACCATGATTGCTTCTAGACCCTCCAGTGGACAGTTAGGAAATATATATGTATACTAGCCTGTGTATATACGCGTCTATATTTCCTTTCCTACTTGCTTATTTGTCACTTCTTTCTCTGACAGTAAGAAACCTGCCTCTCTCTACCTGTAATATATTTACTTATTTGTTCAAGTATGCCCTACAAATTTACCAGCTAGACTGCAGTGTTTGTTTTCAGTTCTTTGTGTCTTTATCTTACAGTTTCAAGCAAAACATTGTTTTCCAAAGTTACTTAGGCCCGTTCATTTCTTCCCCCACTCCCTTCAGTCAGATTATGTCATACATTTGTGAAGCAGTGAGATTCATTTTTTACAATCTGCATTTTATTGTGGGTTCCCCTGACAGCCTGGTGAATTTTTTTTAAATTTGCATATAATAAAAGTCACCCTTTGTGCTATACAGCTTTTTTTGTGTGCGTTTTGACAAATGAATACAATCATGTATCCATCACCATAGTACAATACAGAACAATTATCCTAAAAATTCCCTTGTACAGCTCCTTTGTTGTAAACCCCTTCCCTCTCCCCAAACCTGCCAACCACTGATCTGTTTTCCACCCCTATAGTTTTGCCTTTTTCAGAATGTCATATAAATGGAACCATACAATATGTATATTTTTAGGTCTAGCGTCTATCACTTAGCAAAATACGTTTAATATTTGTCCATGTTATTGCATGAACCTACTTCACTCCTTTTTACTGTTGAGTGTGGATAAACTCATTGTGTGGATATAGGACACTTGTTTATCCATTCACCTGTTGAAAGACATTTGGGTTATTTCTAGCTTTTGGCAATTATGAATAAAGCTGCTATAAACAGTCATGTATGGGTTTTTTTGTGAATACAAATTTCACCCTTGGATAAATACCTAATAGTGCAATGACTGGGTTGTATAATAGGTTTATGTTTATGAGAAACTGCCAAACAGTTTTCCAGAGTGAATGTTATGCCTTGCAATCCCTTCAGCAATGAGCGAGAGTTCCTATTGTTCTGCATTTTCTCCAGCGTTTGGTTGTCCACACTCATTTGAGAGCAGCAACTGTCCCCCCACCCCAACCCAACTTCCTCGTTCCTTTTGGCCTCTGCCTGGATTACCAAATAATCTGTATTCCTGCTTTGCAGCCTGCTGGTATAAGTGAAGGTAATGATTTTAGACTACTTCATGTTTCCACTGTCTACTAAAGTACTCTTCCATTTTTAACCTCCTCACAGTCCTATAAGGCAGTTTCAGCATTCTTAAGTTGGTATGAGAGATAACAGCACCCTGCCTGAGAAGAATTTCTTTCTGACTTTTTCAAACCTCTGCTTTTGTGAGCCTCTTAGCTCCCTACTCATTTCAGCTTCTTTTTAGCATAACCAAATGAATCCACTGAAATACAAGGGTGGTCAAGGGTCCTCACTAGACCCTGTAATGGCTATGGATCCGGCAGGATAGACCACTCCATGTGGCTTTCCAGCTGGGTGGCTGGGTCTTAATTCATCAGGAAGGAGCCATGTGTCAGGCCCCTGCTCAAAGTCCCTACCTCCTACCTTGGCAGCTCACACATTCTTGTAGTCATGAGAGTCTTCATTTGACATCTCTTCTCCATGTTTCATCTGACTGTTCTCACTCTGTGCAGATGACTGATAGGTCACATAATCCTTTAAGGCCAGGAAACTCCCTGACTGCATGACAGGTTGGATGTGGGTCTCGGGACCATCTGTCCTGCCCTCTACATGGTCTGTGTTTGAGGATGTCGCTTCCTTCTCCTCCTGCTGCTGGTTTCCACTGGGATCTGGTGGTACATTTTCATAATCTCTGCAGCACTGAAAAGTTCCCCAGGGCTGCTTCCCTTGGATGGTCTCGAGATCCAACACTGCCATGTTGACATAATCATTTGAGGTCTGAGAAGACCCTTCCTCATCGTTGAGTGGATCACTGCTCTCAGTTCCTGGAGACCCCAAACTGGTGCAGTCACTGGCGTTCCCACAGCCCTCGTCTATTTCTTCAGTCAACTCCAGCACCTTGGTACTTGGGAGGATGAAGAGGTTCCCAGGAGGGCTGTTGGTAGAAGCTAAAGTCTCAGCAATCTCCTTTGCTGTGGGGATATTGACATAATCTCTTGAATCCTCCGAAGAAGTGCTTGGGCAATCTCTTGAAGCTCTGACATTGACATAGTGCGCTGAGGGAGTGAGGTTTCCACACATCTGGGGCCCCATGGCATTGTCATAGATGCCCACTGCATACCCCATGGCATGAGTATGGGCTCTGTGCACATGGAGGGCATCACCTGCTTGGGAGGGCTATGAGTAAGAAGAGAAAGCCAGTGACAGGATAGAAGTAGAAACATGGACAAAACCTTTCTTCTTCCCCGCCCAGTACTACTACATCTAATGGGTCTTTCTCTCAGTTCTTCAGTTTGGAGAAAAGGTCTGAATCAGGGGTCTCAAACCTCAAGGCTTCAGATGCTAGGTAGGAATAAGTGAAGTAGGCTGAGTTTAAGGAAAGCAGCAGTGTAAATTTGACAATAAATTGCAACTGTTTTTTGGCCACACTGTGGGGTTTCAATGGGGAAAGTATTATGAATTGGAGAGAGCCTGCCACCCCAGAGCACACTGAGAGGCGCGGCATAGTGGTTAAAGGTAGAGGCTTAGGCTCAGACTGAGGGTGCAAGTCTCAGGCCTCACCACGCTGTGCTGAGTTTGGGAAAGTCACCTAATCTCACTGTGCCTTAGTTTCCTAACTTATAAAATGGGTATAATCATAATAATATCTACACCATGAGGGTTTTGTGAGGAGTAAATGGATTACTGACCGTAAAGTGTTTAGAATAACTCCTGGAACAAGAAAACACTAAAAAATGCTTGTTGTTATGTTAGTATAGGGGCAGCTGACACACAGATCAGCTGATTATGGCCAATTAGAGATGCTAGTCTGTTGTTTCCAGAACTTCTGATTTTCAAGAAAAGCTGGACATCTGGACTTTAATGTGAAATCATTTAGGTTTTTAAATGTTGCCAACTGGTTCAAAATGTCCTTCAAACACTACAGAGTACAATCCAAACATGTTTGTGGGCTTAAGCCAGTTTGAGATCTAAACTCTAGATGCAAAATTCCCTCAGGGCCCACCTGAGTCCTAGAAGTAGCTTTAGCAATGGAGTTTCCTCTGCTCTTCCTTTTATCAGCCACTTAGACTTTCTGCCCCAGGAAGTCTTAGAAGCAGGAGCAGAGCCCAAGGATGGGACATGCAAGAGGAAGAGGAAGCAAAGGTGGCGACATGGAGTGGCCGCATGGTAATCAACCTAAGCCCCTGAGTAAAGAAAGGCTGGGTAACAACCGAATTAGCAGCAGCTGCAGCATGGCTGTACTTACCCAAGGACGGTCACAAAACCAAAGGAACTGATTCTTTTCACAAGCTAATGAGAACTTATCTATGGAAATAAGCACCCTGATCTTCAAAACAGTCCCTCTACTGTCCCTGGTGTGACTCCTCCTGGGGAGCTGCCTTCAGAGCCAGACTACAAGACACACGGGATTATTCTTATTAATTGCAATAGTCCCCTTGTAACCTCAAAGGTATCCCCGACGTGCTCAGTGCTTTCTACACCAGTTACAGTGCTGAGTGAACTTACGAGTATTTCTGCTATGGAGGAGGATTGAAACAATTTGACATAGGCTCAGAAGTAATTGCCAAAGTAGGACTTTAAGAGTATTTTGAGCACGAACAGCACTGCTGGAATATTTAGGTACCCTCCCAAGGTGATGACTTTGAAGGGGACAACACTCATTTGGAAAACACATTTCAGTTCTAACATCGTGTCCTTGAATACATGTGCCCTGGTGTCTTTCCTAAAATCCCGAGTGCTTGCTCCTCTCTTTCTAAGTTTTTTGCCTTGGTTGGGAGGGAAGTCCTGAGGCTAGTTGTCCCAATTTATTAATAGGGCCTCGAGGGCGGGGGGCAGGGGGAGAGTGTGTGTGCCAAAGGACATGCTATTTGCAGTGAAACAAGAGCCAAGACCTAGAACTCTTGCACTTCAGCTCTTCTGCCAGAGACATATCATTTCTCCCAAACGGGTTGTCATTTCTCTTGACTCTTACCACATGCTCAGAGGGAGGGCTGTCAGAATTTCTGGAGAGGAGGCTCTCGGTACTGAAAATACGAATACTTCTTGACGGATGTCTTCCTGAAAGGACAGAGAACAAACCCTGAACATAGTCAGCCAGTCCTCCGAGTGCTTCAGCCTGTACAATCCCTGCATCTTGGGTGAAGTGGGTTTGTGTGATGTCTGGTGTTTGGGGCCTGGAGTTCTGTGGGGAGAGGGTCAGGGCTACAGTGATGATGTGCTAGGGGACCCGGAACCCTCCTCAGCTAGCTGAGGACAAAAGGACACTAGCACAGGAATTGAGGAGGCTGGGAAGGAGGCTCCTGGGGCGAACCCTCCCTGCCTTGAGGCTGGAGGCCATTTTCTCCTTCTGTGTGTCTTTCCCAATGCTAGACATACCCAGCTGTCGCCTGCTAACTTACGTCAAGAAAAACCAAAGCTGCTGTCTATGTAATCAAACCATCATGCTGTACTCCATAAACTTATACGGTGATGTATGTCCATTTTTTATCAATGAAATCGGAAAAAGAAACAAACAAAACCCCCAACCCAGATGACCCCCCGCTCCCTTCTTCGAGCGCTCCAAGCTCCCACTGGAGTTGCATCTTGCAGTCTATCTATCCCATTCTCTCTCATGCTCCCTGAAGGGCAGAAAGGTCTGCAACTTTAGAGAAAGTTGCTTCCAGGTGAGAGGTACATTCCGGGGGTAGAAGTTCTATAGGTCTGGACTCCAGGGATTAGAAAGAAAAACCTACCCAGCTCTTCTTGTCTTCGGGGCAAGAGGTCATAAATATTTTTGGTTCCTTGTCTGGGTCGAGGCAGAGTCAGCAAGGGCATGACGGTGACTTGGAAGTAAGGAACTTGCCCTGCAAGGCAATGAGAGACACGGAGGTCATGGCTGGGCCCAGCTGCACAGAATGCGGGGCCCCCTGGGGATGAGATAGTCCCTGAAAATATTGCCCACCCTCACCATGTATCATGAAAAATACGTTTTCAGACTTGACCAATTCCCTTTGAGCTAGAAGCATAGGGGACTCAGTGGACAGAAGCAGGGCACAGGGATACCAGGGCAATGACTTTCAAAATGGAACTCCACTCAGCACTCAGCCTTATGGAGCCACAGCTTAGGATCCCAAGGGAGACCATGACCCGTGTTTCAGGTAAGAACAGAGGACTACCCAGCCCAACAGTTTATCTCTGGAGGGTAAACTGGGCTTTAAATACCAGGCTAGTTGATTGATCTTAGTGTGTCTCAACTTTGGACAAACAAGGGACTCACGCTTCTTCCATTTACTCCAGTTCCACAGGATGCAGAAAACTGCGACAACCAGGAGGATGGCAAGGAGTCCCGCAAACCCAGAAAAGATGCTGCTGTAGTGGTCTTTAGCTCTGCGAGGAAAACCAAGTGCCATGACCCAGCCATAGGAGGGTGGGAAGTTGGAGAAGATGCTTCCTTTAGGAGGTAGGGCTCGAGGATTTGGAATGAGAGCCCGGTGAAGGAAAGCTGAGGTGGGATGGACTGGGTGGTGGAAGAGAGGGTCATCTTCCCTTGGAGAGAGGGAAATAGGACATGGGAGAAGGAATCTATCCCTTTTGAATGCCTACTGGATGCCAGTGTTTTGCATGTGAACCTTATTTAATCTGTACAACAATCCCATTTCTCTTTGTGACCAAGGAATCCGAGAATTAGACTCAGAAAGGTAGAGTAACATGTCAAAGATCACATAGGTAGGAAAGAGCATGATGGAACGTGAGTCTAGGTCTGTTTGGGCCCAAAGACTGTTCTTTCTATGGCTTCACGCTGTCTTCCAAACTTGTAATGTCAAGTCCACCTGCTCCTGCTTCCCCCATTCCCTGCTCCTGGGCTTTCTGTCTTGCTCGAAGGAGAAGATTACCCAACTTACAATTAGGGAGCAGCTCTGGGACAAGAGTCCAGGTTGCCTGCACTTGAATAACCCCTGTAGCACCAACTTGTGGAGCTGGTCTCTAAGCAACACTCTGGTGTTCCAATGCAAATGCATGGAGCAAGTTCTGGGTTACATGCAATTCCCAGGCAGGCACGGAGTTACTGCTCTGCTTTGCCTATAAGAAGCAGCCAATTGAGGTACAGAAGGACTCACTAGCAGACCTGCTCCCCCAATTACTAGAAACCAGGTCATCTATCAGGGAAGATTTTTGTCCTGAGTTCTAGGCTTGTTTACCCAACTCTGTATTGGACATTTCCACAAGGTTGCCTAATAGACATTTCAAACCAAAAATGTCTGAAACAGAACTCCTGTTCTCCCCCCACAAACCTGCTCCTCTGGTGTTTCCCATCATCTAATGACTCGGCCAAAAACCTTGGAGCCATCCTTGAATGTTTTCTTTCTTTCACACCCCACTTCTAGTTAACCAGCAGATTCTGTCTGCTCTTCCCTGGGCATCTATCCAAACCAGTCACCTCTTGCTCCTCCATTACCACCACCCTGGTCCGAACCACCGTGCATTCCAAGTGGACCTTTGCAAGAACCTCTCTAATGGGTCTCCTTGCTTTCACTCTTGGTCCCAACACACTATCTTCACACACGGGCCAGAGTGATCCTCTAAACGGTAAATCAGATCACGTCCCTCCTCTGCTTGCTATGATACCCTCCATGACTTCCTATCACACTTGGGATAACATCCATAGTCCCTACCCAGTGAGGACTTCATGGTCTCTTCTATTCTGGCCTCTGCCTGCCTCTGACCTCATTTCCTACAACTTTCCCTCTGACCTTGACCGCCAGGACT
Source organism: Balaenoptera physalus (assembly GCF_965194825.1). Taxonomy (NCBI): domain Eukaryota; kingdom Metazoa; phylum Chordata; class Mammalia; order Artiodactyla; family Balaenopteridae; genus Balaenoptera; species Balaenoptera physalus. The sequence continues at coordinate 35,358,444 of NC_138882.1, forward strand.
CCGTGCTGTTCCTGGCAAAGCAGTCTGGTCTCTCAGACCTGCTGCTCCCTCTCCCATAGCTCAGTCCCTCATTTCATTCAGGTCTCTTCTGAAATGTCACCTCCTCAGACAGGTCCTCCCTGGCCACAGCCTCCCTGGTACTCTCAATCCCCTTACTCTGCCTTGGTTTTTCCTCATAGCACTTATGACTGACTGACATTATGTTATCCATGCATTTGTTCATCTGTTTCTATCTGACTCTCCCACTTGACTGTAAGCTCCAGGAGGTTATGAACTTGTCTGTCCGGTTCACCTGGTGCCTGGAACAGTGCCTGGTACTCAGTAGGGGCCTGATGAATATTTGTTAAATTAATGAATGAGTAAATTATCAAACAAATGAATGAATATAGAAATAGGATTTTTTTGCCGGGGGAGCTGCAGGGTTCTGACACTTTACGAATTCATTCTCCATCAAGGCCTCTGTCCACCTGCAAGTGACATGTATTTGTTTGTCATGGTAATGATATTTACCTCCCCAAACTACAGTGATTTAAAATTTATTATTTTGAGCTGTGCTGTTATGATAGCACTGAAATGTATACCTCCCACTGTCAAAGTTTCAACGGCTGATGAATTTTTTATTTAATATAATATTGAAGCTTTTAGCTGTAAAATTTATATCTACGATTAGTTCTGTGGGGTTTTATGTTCTAAGGATATATCTTTATCATATCTATGATTCCATTTTTATTCATGGCAAGTTTTTAGGGCCTAAAACACATGAAAAAAGTGGGCTTTTTGTTTCCATCAGAGTGGGAACTAGTTTTTGTTTTTGTTTCTTTGAGGAGTGATTGGTGGGACCTGAGACAGAAATGATCGAGGACAGCAATCAGGGCCTCTGAGCGTGAGAAATCCAACCAGGGCAGGCAGACAGCTCTAAGGAAATGCAGTGTTATCATATTTCGTCTCCTCCTATCAACTCCTTTTTCTCCTCAATACCCATTTCTTTCCTCCAAGCAGTTCTGAGTAAACTTCTCTGAGCCTAGAGTTTATTGGTCTCAGGGGACCACTCTGGTGAGGGGTGGCAATACTGCTGGGGTAGAAGCCTCCCGGGGTAGACCAGGGCCCTCTGTCTAAATCAGGGGAGGGGAGAGCTCACCACCCGGGCCACTTACCTGTCTGGGCTGCTGAGGGTTCCCTGCAGAGTGCTGGGCTGTGAGGTCCTCCCTCTGATTTCTGAGCGGGTCGGTATGGTGACATCCATTATCCCAGGACCGTCTCTGGCTTCAGCTCCTCCTTCTAAGCCTTCTCTTAATCGTCATCTGCTTGCTAGCCTGTCTGCCACTTTCCCTGGCTCTTCCTAAATTGCTGACTCCTAGGAGAAAAGGCAGAATTGGTTTGTGTTTTACATATAATCCTGTGTGGTATAACCACTTTTTGTAGTAGATAAGAATGACAGAACTCCTCCTGGTCTCCATGTCTTCCGAACATTCCCTAACATACAACTTTTTACTCTCAAAATTCATCTTCTTAAATCTTTATTTACCAAAGTCCCTCACAAATAAAGTCTATTGGTTTTTATTTCTTTCTTTCTAAAGTTTCCCATCTATCTTTCTAGAACTTTCTACCGCCCAATCAACTCCCTACCTTGCCTCTGTCCCTTAAATGTCAGGCTGACTTGACCCAAAATATGAAACAACAGGTTTGGTTCTACCTGGATGTAGCTGCGATGCCGACTGCAGGAGGGGCAAGCTCGTCTGGGTGTGGTGCTCCGCAGAGAGGCTCAGGGGGAAGCCAGGGTCTCTGCCTTGTTGCGGGGATGTGAGGAGCACTGATGGGGAAACTGCCAAGAAGGCAGAGACAGGCTCCGTGAGAAGCTCATCTTCCCCCAACCCCCAAAGCAGAGAGAAGAGAGCAAACACTTTGCCAGAATGGAAACAGAGAGTCAGCTACAGGAAGCAACACCGCCAACGTGCTAATGAAGCACGGGGCCCAGGAAATGCTGCTCAGCTCTTAATAAGGTAGAAGCAATCATGTCTGCACCCCGTTCCCTGGGCTGGCCGGCGCGCTGTGTTCTGGGCGGAGCGTGATTCAAGATGGGGCAATGTGGTGAGGGATCTGTGATTGTTCGCCCTGGGTTTCTGAGACACTGAGTTTTATAAGCCTCCAGATTTACCATGTTTGTTTCAGCAGACCTAAAGAGCACTGGGGAGGTGCTTTTTAGAAACAAATGCAGATCCCTGGCACCCGCTGCTGATTCGTGGGCGGAGGGTGCAGAGGGGGACCGGTGGTTTTCATAAACACTTCCCAGGTGATTTTGACAGAACTGGTCTGTGTTTCACATTTTGAGGACCTCTGCTCTGGGTACGAGCCCCAGAATGAAGCCCCAGAATGAAGCCGGATTGACATGGCCCCGGGGGCCTGCCCTCGGGGACCCCGGCTGCTGGCTAGCTTGCTTACAGGGCTCTTCAAGAGAAGATCCATCCCAGTCTGGCCTGTTGTGCACCTGTCTCAGAAGCTGGAAGATTCACTCCCCTGTCTACCCAGTGTCCCAAACATCAAAGCTTTTTTAAAATAAATTTATTATTTATTTATTTATTTATTTTTGGCTGCGTTGGGTCTTCGTTGCTGCACGCGGGCTTTCTCTAGTTGTGGCGAGAGGGGGCTGCTCTTCGTTGTGGTGCACGGGCTTCTCATTGCAGTGGCTTCTCTTGTTGTGGAGCACGGGCTCTAGGCGCGTGGGCTTCAGTAGTTGTGGCTCGCAGGCTCTAGAGCGTGGGCTTAGTACTTGTGGCTCACGGGCTTAGTTGCTCTGCGGCACGTGGGATCTTCCCCCACCAGGGATCGAACCTGTGTCCCCTGCATTGGCAGGCGGATTCTTTTTTTTAACATCTTTATTGGAGTATAATTGCTTTACAATGGTGTGTTAGTTTCTGCTTTATAACAAAGTGAATCAGCTATACATATACATATATCCTTATATCTCCTCCCTCTTGCGTCTCCCTCCCACCCTCCTGATCCCACCCCTCTAGGTGGTCACAATGCACTGAGTTGATCTCCCTGTGCTATGTGGCTGCTTCCCACTAGCTATCTATTTTACATTTGGTAGTGTATATATGTGCATGCCACTCTCTCACTTCGTCCCAGCTTACCCTTCCCACTCCCTGTGTCCTCAAGTCCATTCTCTACATCTGCATCTTTATTCCTATCCTGCCCCTAGGTTCTTCAGAACCATTTCTTTTTTTGTTAAGATTGGCAGGCGGATTCTTAACCACTGTGCCACAAGGGAAGTCCCTTCAAAGATTGTTCTAAGCTTTTTTTCTAGCTTTCTTCCCCTCTTCCTTTTACGCATTTCCTGACACTCTTTCGTCTTGGGAGAGTCCAAGGAGAAGGGACCACTAAGACTACTAGTGAAGAAGAGCCTCTGATGTCACTTTCCACAAGGAAATGGATTCCCAGCTGGATGGCAGGGAAGCCAGCCAGTGCCTCATCACATGCTTCTCTCTTATGTCATACCAGTGGACACTGAGGCCTCAGCTTCCCTGAGGTGTCAGTGCCTGCCCAGTGTCCAGGCTCCCAGAGGGCTCCCAGGGGAAAGGCCTGCAGGTTGGCCCTGGCCAGCTCTCCCCTGGGCTCTGCCAGTGAAGGTCTTCGCTGCCTTCCCTCCAAGTAGCCTTACCTGGCAGGAAGCAGAGATGACTCAGAGGCAGCTGCTTCTGGAGCTGGAACCTGGGTCTCTGTCCACCTCTCCTTTGGATGGGTCTGAGTAAGAACTAGGACTCCTCACAGGGGGAGAAGATCCATTGCTACATCACACTTGTGGCTGGGACCGAAGGAAGAGAGACGGCTCTACAGGCCTGTCCGGAGCCATTGGTGCCAATAGGGGATGGTGTGTGAACTGGGAACTTGGAAGATGGTACATGGGAAGTGCAGATAGAACCAAACCTCAGCACACTGACAGCTACTTAAAAAAAATTTTTTTTTCAAGCACTTCCCCCTGCCTGTGATCATCTCAAGGTCTTATCATGTTATCTTATCTACCCAGTCGGCTTGAGTCAGACTAATCTCTCCGGTCTTATGATTTTCTCCTGCCCCCGCGCTTGAATGAGACAGCCTCCACATAGAAAGTTCCCAGGCTTCACAGTGAGCTCTGGGTTTCCAGGCCCTGGCTGCGCCACTTTCCCCTGCTCTCCTTTCCCTCCCCATGGTACGTAAACCAATCAAACCCACCACTCAAAACACAAAACAGATACCTGAAGTTATTCATCGTGATAGCGGAAGAAAACTACTCACTCCTGGGTGACAGGGTATGTGTTTTAAACCTGATTGCTCTAGTGTTGGCTTTTAATCACTCTTAATGACTTGAGGGGTTGAATGTGACATATGATTCTAAAGTGTTAACATTGGTTTTAAATAGACAGAACTTACGTGTCCAAGCAAGCAAAGCCCTTTGAGGGGCGAGGCTACACGCTAAGCGTTGTTGCTAATACCAAAAATCTTTCAGAATCCTCTCAGGAAAGACAGAGCACTGGGTTAAGAGTATCAGATCTTAAATTACTACCTGGGTGATGTCGGGCAGGTCCTCTAATCTTTTTGGCTGTTTCCTTGGATGCAAAATGACGATAAAAATAGTGTTTAGGTAATGCTGTTGTGAGAATTAATTGGTCGAACAATGAAAAATGCTTGGCTTATGCAACAGCTCATTAAATGGGGCTGCTATTATCATGTCATCTCCTGATGCATGAGACTCATTTCTTTACACTTAATGGACTGCTCTCTCAGGCCTTTCTTCCTCTCTCGATGCTTAGTCTGCCTACCTTCTGCGTGGTCCTTTATTCTTTAAGCACATATCTCTGGGACATCTCCCACCGCACAGTACCAGGCACTGGCTTTGCACATAAAACAGAAGCGGTCCCGGCTCTCCTGCCGTGGTCAGTCTCGGATGGCCACCCGCTTGCAGGCACTCTGCACTCCAAGCAGACCCAGCTCATTGTTACTTTCGGACTCTAGGCCTTTGCACTACTTCCTTCATTTTACCAGCAGATTCTTTTTCTCTTGTAGAATTCCAATAAAATCACATTTTAAGAGTTTATACTGGTTATTTCTGGGATGTGGGGCTTGAGGTATTTTGTTATTTTCTTTTTCAGACCCATTGTTTGAATTATTGCAAAGATCAAGTGTCATTTTTATAAAAAACAAAATTGTTATTTTAAAAAATGTGCCCTAAGCATCACCACTTCTGTGAAGCCCTTTGCACCTGGAACTGGATTCTTGGTCTTCTGTGTCCCCGCGGCACCGTGTGTAACAGCACCTCTCAATTGTTGGGATTAGTTGTTTAAATGTGTGTCTCCCCAAGTAGACTTTGAACCCTCTCAGGGCAGAGACTGTGTTTTAATTTATTATATCTCTGGCATTTGGCACGGTGCCTGACTGGAGAAGTTCTCTCAGGCGCTTATTGCTGCTGTGAATTTATGACTTAAGTGTGTAACAGGGTGAGATATTGAGAAAGAAATGAGTGTCCTTGTCTTTTTCCTGCTGTGCACTAATGGGCCAAAGGACAAAGCCATCTCTGCACTGCTCTCCCTGCACCTCACAGGAAGGGCAACCTGAGGTCCTGTGTTGGGTCTCCTTTGTCCTAGGAAGGGGTTAACGGTGGCTTTTGTATTTCTGGGCCCCCCAGAATGCCAAAATTGCCCTGTGTGAAAGACAACTGCAGTCAGGCTTTGTTTTTGAAGGTCTGGGGGCTGGGACAGTGGAGCAGGATGACAGCTGGAGCCTTAATGGCAGCAATCCCACCCCTCTATGCTCATTTGCTCGTGTCCTGGAGGCCTTCTCCAGTCCAGGCATGTCTGAAACAGAACAAAGGCAGAGAATACCTTCCTTTTAAGTTAACGTTGTGAGAAAGCAGGATTAGGACAAAACGATTTAGAAAGTACAGAAATATTTCTTTCACCTCTCTGCTCCCTGCCCCCACTCAACCAAAGGTCCTTGGGAAGAGTGAGGAGAATTTGGAAGCAAGGAGTGTGACCAGACTAGGGGATAGCTTCTGTCCCCTCCGCTAAGCCCCAGTGGAGGAGGTGGGTTGGCACTGCCGACAGGTAAGCGAGCCCTTTCCTTAAGCCTGGTGTCCTGAGAGAAGGCCGACCTCGGCCAGCTTGGTCCTTCTGGAGTTCTTCGTTTGGCAGCCTCCCCCTGAGTCCTGGCAGCTGGAGAGCCACGGAGCATAGATAGCTGTGAGGCTGACAGCCCGGTCTTCCCTCAGCCCCAGAGCTGTGAGAGAGCTGGCCTCCATCCCCTGAGCCCGTACAGGCAGAGAGGCTCTGGCAGGAGGGTGATGGCTCCTCAGCAGAGGGAGCAGGGTGGGCAGTCACATCAAGAATCAGATTAGAGCACAGCGCAGGTCAGAGGAGGCGCTGAGAGCAGAGGGCCTGCCTGGGGACCAGGCAGCAGCATGACAACAGGATTGGGAAGCTGGAATGGGGAAGGCACAGGTCAAGATGGTTTTCTTTGTTTCCTTCTTGTGTGAGTGAATAAAATATTATTTCAATCATTTCATTAACTAGGACATCCTGAACAAGCTGGGGTGGCAAGTTTTTCTGAACAAGCATTTTCTTTTCACTATTTTGTGTGTCATAGGACAACAGCATGACAGTGGGGCTTGAATTTACCTGTATCCCTTAGTATTAGCCTAGGCCCATGTGTGGCATGTGTGCTAGCTAAAGCTGCATTACTGTCCTTCCATTTTCCCTTGACTGCAGCCACACAATAGCCAAAGTGATCCCCTTAAACTGTAAGATAGATCATTGGAATCCTCAGTTAAAACCCTCCAATGAATTCCTGTTTCATGAAAGCCAACCTTATACTGGCTTATAAGTTCTTGCGTCCACTTCCAGCCCTCCATCTCCGAACTTATCTCTTCACTTTCCCACTTGGTGGGAAATCCCTGGGTGCCAATCCCTGGCTTCCCTGCATGTCCTCAAACAAAGCAAAAGCACCTGCCTCAGGGCCTTTGCACTTGCTATGCCCTTTGTTTTGAATCTCTTTCCTCTCCATATTTACCTAGCTCACCCTTTCACTTCCTTCGCTTCTCTTCACAGTCTTCTTTGTCAGAGAGGGCTTCCCTGACCACTCTACAAAAGAGCAACCCTCTTGCCCTGTGCTCCCTATTTTCCTTACACCACTTTACTTTTCTCCTTGGTCCTTGTTACCATTCCATATGCTCTGTATTTACTTGTTTGTTTTGGCTCTCTCCACAAGACTAAATTCAAAAAGGTCAGGGTCTTTGTTTTGTTCCCTGTTGTATCCCCAGTGCATACATTGGTGTCTGGCATAATAAATACTTGATGAATGAATGAGTGGACCAATATTAAAGTGGAGGAGATGAGACCATAAAAAATGACTAGCAGAGGCCGCTCACAGGCCTTGGCCAGTGCTAGCTAGTTTGGTGCTAGATTTGACTTGATTTAGAAAAGAAGAGAAACAGATTTCTTGTACTTTAGGGGCTATGGAACAATTTGTCTTTGTTGCAGGTGTGAGTGGCTGAGCCCCAAGTGAAGCCTGCAGGTACTGTCCCAGTATGCGGTAGTGCTCAATGCACGCACAGTGCCGCATTTCAGGGAAGATAAAGCAATGGAGAAACACCATCTAGACGTTCTCTTATGGTTATTAATAGCAATTTTAGACACCAGAGCAAGAAAGAGTGTCAGAGTTGGAGAGACCCTTAGGTCACACAGCAAATTAGCAGCAGGGTTGGGATTATAACACAGGCCTTCTAATTCCCAGGCCAGTTCTTTCCACCAAAGCTCAAATGAGCCACTTTGCTTCTCTAATTTTATGCCATTCCATTGGGTTAGATCTCTGGATTCCCGAACTACTGTTCTTCTTCACAGCAAATTCCAAAGCAGAACAGCCAGATAACAATCTCTGCAGAATGGACTGTAATCACTAAGTTTTACTCTATATTATTTATGCTTACGTTGATAATTATAATGGGAGACGATGAAGACAGGAACCCAATTATGCTTGCTTGTGTGTTTAATCACACAACTTGTGACATTGTCACCTAAGTTTGGATCATTTCAGCACTGATTATTTGATTTGTTAATTAGAACCTTAGCATTCCAGAGCCGGGGGACCTTAGAGATAACTAGTTCATAGTGCTTTTAAGTCATTTTTTAAAGCTACAGCTGACCTGGAAGCCAAACACTTAAAAAAAAGAAAAAATGAACACCGTGGGCTCTGAATCATTGCTGAGGAATCCCTTTCAGGTCTTCAAAGTATAACTGGAAAATGATTGATGTAGTTCCACTTTCTCATTGTAGAGATGGAAAATCAAGCCAGTCAAGAAGCAGACTTCACATCAGGATTTTACTCTATCTAATTTTTCTGTTTAAGCTCCTCCACCAAAGGGTGAGCAGAAGAACATTCCAACCCCTTTTCTCTCCTACCTGATTAGCAGCAGTTTCAATTCAAAGGTTTAATGCAAAAGGTGCAGGAATGCTTGACTCAAATGAAGGGTTTGGATAACCGTGGCTGAAGACAATCACTAGTTTCCAGACCTTCCCTCCTCACCTTCACGTTCTCTTTCAAAAGTTTTCATATATATTTACTTTATTTTTTTAATTTAATTGTTTTGGCCACGCCAAGCGGCTTGTGAGATCTTAGTTCCCCGACCAGGGACTGAGCCCATGCCCTCGGCAGTGAAAGCATGGAGTCTTCACCACTAGACTGCCAGGGAATTCCCTATATTTGTTTTAAATAAGGCCAGGATATGAAGATCTGGAATTAAAACAAGAAACTTAACCTAATCAACTGTGCTGTTTGGAGGATGGTCTGCACGGCCATTAGTACAGGGGACATCAGAGAAACCAAGTGGGGCCTGAGCCTGAACTCAGGGGCCAGGTCTAGCTGAGTAGGGACGGTGCAACTGGCTCTGAATGTGATGGCGCCAGCCACTCAGACAGCTCAAGTACTTCATGAGCATCAGTTAAACTTCTGATTCTAATTTGGGCTTCCAAATACGTGGGTCATTTAAATTCTCATTGTAAGTAAGTGTGAAGTGGCATTTTGGTTTTGACACCAGCCTCCCAGGAGGTGACACTGGGAGGACATTCCCAAGAGACCACTCCCTTCTATGTGTGTATTTACTGAGGATTGGGAGGTGTTCTTTGAAATAAATTTCAGAGAAGATTTACAATTAGTTCCAACAAGATATGGGCAAGCCCAGAACCCAGAAGTCACTGCCTAAAAGGCTAAGAGTCAAGGCTAAAAGTATTCTGGTCTATGAATCTAGCTAGTTATTACTTCTCGGGGCTTAGGTGCATGTTGGGGACAACTGGATGTTAACAACATAACACAGAGATAGTAATAGGTGTGTTTTATTTACAACAGGGTTTCAAAGTTTGCTGGTAAAGGACATAGCATTTTTATCCTGCTTGCAGTGACATGGACCCAGGTCAGGGGGTTGGTAACCAGCATACTGGTTGGTAACCAGCTTACTCACTCAGATCCAGTGAGTAATCCTTGGATTTGCGCAGAGTTCAAGTCAGGGAGTTCCTAGTAGTGTGTATATACTTGGGGGTGGGGGAAATCAGTCAGTCTTGATGGAGAGTTTCAAACAAACCCGATGACCACAGGGAGAGGATATGGTAGCTGAGAAAGAGGAGATTCACAAGCCATTATTAAAGATGGAGGGCAAAGAAACTACTTTTTTTAGAAGCAGGGGTAGGGAAAAGATGGAAGGAAAGAGCATGCTTTTTTTCCATATGGTAATTTAGGCCTAAGGAGCTGAGCTGGCTTTACACCCCATGAAACCAATGTCTTAGGAAACACTGGTATCTGCCAGAAAGCTACTTTGTAGTTCTTCTTCATGCCTCACCACACACTGGGGTTAGGAGGTATGGATCCTTAAGATCCTGTCTGGCGGACTTCTCTGGTGGCGCAGTGGTTAAGAATCCGCCTGCCAATGCAGGGGACACGGGTTCGAGCCCTGGCCCGGGAAGATCCCACATGCCGTGGAGCAACTAAGCCCGTGAGCCACAACTACTGAGCCCGCGTGCCAAAACTACTGAAGCCCATGCGCCTAGAGCCCGTGCTGCACAACAAGAGAAGCCACCGCAATGAGAAGCCCGTGCACCGCAATGAAGAGTAGCCCCCGCTCGCCACAACTAGAGAAAGTCCGCGCGCAGCAATGAAGACCCAATGCAGCCAAAAAATAGATTAAAAAAAAAAAAATCCTGTTTGGCGTAGCAGAGAGGCACCGTTCTAGAGCCCAACGAAGACAAGGTGAGAGTAAGAGGGGAAATATAGGGCCAAGCTTTAGAAAGGACTCTAGTTTTGTGTGTGTGTGTGTGTGTGTGTGTATTTTGTGTATTTTGCACCCCTTTTAAGCAAGGGTATTTGGGATGGAAGCTACAGTGGAAAGAAAGAGACTTTAGTTCTGTTTTGTGAATGATTTGTTATCAAATAAGTCCCAGCCCGTTTGTTTGGTTGGTTATTAATTATTTTCTCCCCAACATGTTTCAAAGAAACTAAGGCAGTGTAGCTGTGCCTGTGGAGAGCAACCTGGGACAGGCAGGAAAAGTGGGGATAAGGCCTCTCACTACAGAAGACTCTTTCAAGGGCTCGTTCCTCCTTCGGAACCAGCCTGTTCAAACAGCCAGGAGAGTTGGGCTATTCTTCAACATCATACTTTTCCTAAAATACCTTGGGGAGCCAACAAAGTCCTTTCCTTTCTTGCTGTTCTATTTATTTATTTTATTTAAAAAAATTTATTTATTTTTAAATTTATTTTTGGTTGCGTTGGGTCTTTGTTGCGGCGCGTGGGCTTATTGTGGTAGCTTCTCTTTGTTGCGGAGCACGGGCTCTAGAGTGCAGGCTCAGTAGTTGTGGCATGTGGGCTCAGTAGTTGTGGCACATGGGCTCAGCAGTTGTGGCTTGCAGGCTCTAGAGCGCAGGCTCAGTAGTTGTGGTGCATGGGCTTAGTTGCTCTGCAGCATGTGGGATCTTCCCGGACCGGGGATTGAACCCGTGTCCCCTGCACTGGCAGGCGGATTCTTAACCACTGCACCACCAGGGAAATCCTCCTTGCTGTTTTAAAAGAGAGAAGAAGGGGACTTGATTGTGTGCCTGGATGAGAGTTGCTGGAAGGAGTTCTGTCTTCTCAGATATGAGAGCTCAGAACTTAAATGACCTGCCAGGAAGCTGTTTTGACCTGAAACTAAGGCCTACTATTAGTCATGCTAGAGACCCAGTGAATGGAACAGCTAAAACAAACAACAAACAAACTCCCAACCTCTCCAAAAACCTTTGGGAAGGTGGGAACTGGAGAACGCCAGAAGGAAGACAGGGAATAGCTGCTATACGGGAAACTAATTTTCCCGATAGGCGTTTTGTTAAAAACAAAAAAAATAAAACAAAGAAAAGAAAGAAAGGACTGCCAAGCCTGACTCTTTTTCATCCTTCCAAATTCATCCTTTCTTCAAAAGCTTCAGCTTCACAGTTCTCTGACTGCAGATTCTAACCAAGGTGGGCAGAGCAAAGCTTGTACTCCAAGGGAATGAAACTGGCAACCAGGGCTGCGAGTCACCAGAGGCAAGCGTTGGCAGAGAAGCATGTCAGGGTCCAGTGACAGGCTAAGTTCTGGGCTTGCACAGGTAAGCTCTCCATGTAGCCGTGGCAGACCCCTTCTCAACGTTGACAACCACTGACATTACCCAAAAGTGGATACACATTGAGCACAGCACAGTCTCAAGTGGGCATGGGTTTTTATTCTCAGTGCACAACAGTTTGGTTTCTGCTCGTCAGCAACAGCTTTATTGGTTCCAAAAAAATTATCCTTTTTTTCCCCTTCTTTTAAAACTCCCCTTCTATTCTTCCTTTCTCAATGGAACAACATATTTGAATTTCAGATTTGCCAGTTTATAGCATTTTTTTCCTAAGAACCCTATAAATACATGCAAAACATTGTACAGAGAGCTTAAATAATATCAAAATGCAAATACAGATTGGGTGCACGGTTTAGCTGAACTGCAGATTACGGCAACACACACTGGGGTACACGTTGCTTTGATATCACCATTTGTTTGTTTATGTCATGCAGATCACAATAGTCAATCTTTTGTTTTGTTTTTTTTCCTTTTATACAAAAATACCAGTGCCTGTTATACTAGTTACTGAAGAAAAAAAAAAAAAAAAAAGAAGAAACTCAAAATTCCTATCTGCTGATTTGAAAAGAACACCACAGATAGATTTGTTGGCACATATATATGGCATATTCACATATGGCATATATACATATGGGGAGAAACATGAACGAAAGGCCAATTCAGCCATGGGGAGCTCACTTCCCTCCATCTCTCCTAATCAGGAGGAAAGGGGACAGCAGGCCCAACAGCAGGGCTGGGAAGGCAAAGGACAGCACTGAGCTAAATGGAAGGGTGTCTGGTCTTTTCTGAGGAAGAGCCTGAAATGGCTTAAGAAGAGCAGACATTTATAAGTGCCCCACCCCCACCACAGTAGTGGGGTGGTCCTCAGATACGGAGAGTGAGGAAGAGTGAGGAAGTACGCACTTCGTGATGGCATCATGGGCTGCTTCAATCACTAGGCAGGGAAAGGAGGAAAGAAAGGAAGTGACGTGTTCAGAGGTTTCAGGGCACATGTGAGCTTGCCACACCCCTCTGGTTTTTGGCAGTAAGGTCATCACTCAGATTTAAGTGTGCAGACTCCCCCCTCTGAAGCTCAACGGGAAGAAGGAACGCAAACTCTAAGGAACTCACAAGTGCTGGCGGGATTTCTCGGTGGTCTCTCTACAACCTTTAGAGTTGGAGAGTCATTTCAGAGGGCAGAGGGCACCTGTGGGAAGGATCTAGTCAAGACTGTCACCCAGGCTAGAACCAGCCTTTATTTTTCCACTTAGAGCTCTACCTCCCAACTAATACATTACGTGAAACTTTTCTAGGGCAGGGAAGGAAGTCTCTAATCAAATCCTTGCACAAAAAGTCGCTAATGGAAAACTCCAGGGGAAACAGGAGGTGAAAAGAACCATAAAAAATGCAAACCCCAAATCAGAGAGAGTATCCTTGCAGCCCAGTGTCTTGGGTACCACTCTGCCAGCTGTTCTTCAAGAAATATAAATCTATCTGAGGTCCCTGATCCTGATCACGAGTTCCTGGTACCCATTTCCATGGGGGTGCACACTCATTTCCTGCTGGCTGTCCCTTCTTCCTGGATGCCTTCCTTCCCATCCGTAATCCACTGCCCATTCTTCTAGGTTTATCAAGAGAGGAATCTAGGAAAATATTTCCCCCTTTTCCCCATCAGACCCTTTTCAAATCCAAAGCACCGTTTTTGGGGAAAGCTTTATTAACTTATGCCATATTTATTCACTGCCAGTTGGATCACTGAAACTGAACAGGAAAAAAAAATTTATATAAAAAATATATGCACATAAACACTTAAACTTAATTCCACATCAACAAATTCATATTAAAAACATTCTAGAACCCAACAAATTTTTTTCCCCTAAGTATAAAGATGGCTGTTTGGAGAAAGGAAGTTTGGTGCACTGGTTTTAAAACCAATTGCAAATATACTATAAGTCACCTGCCATGTCTAACAGCTGGTTATGTGCTCCCTTCCACAGGGTTACATGACAGCACTTTATTTTAAATCCTTTAAACAAAATACATATGGCTGACTCAAAAAATATCAGTTTCTCATCTAAAGAAAACTATATTTTTTTGCATAATATGTCTGTATTTTCTCTCCTACTATGGAAACTAGAATACACACAAAATCCCCATTGACTTTAAACAAGTAGACACAAGCCCTCACAAGTAACCTGTCAGGCACCATGAGAGTCTTTTTGGAGCAGGAATGATAAAATAGCCTCCAAAGTTTGTTTTAAAAACTGATCTGAGGTAATAAAAAGACTCGACAGAACTAAATCTTCCACTGTACTTAATAAATATATATGTGAACACCTAACGCCTTGGGTGAGCTATTTTTTTCCCCATTAGTATTGAAGACAGAGAAAAGATCACTGAAACATGTAACCTTTACAAAACCAAAATCAGATCGGTAGCTGATGTAGTAATAGGGATGTGCAGGGGATACTGTTTCTTTATTCTTCCTTCCTAGGGCAGCTCAGGTGAAAGGGTGAGGGAGGAGGGATCCAGAAGAAAAGGCCAGAGAGGAGAGGTTCGGGTCACCTGACTCCCAAATGGAAATTTGGCAGTTCCTAACAGCCTCAAGCCCCTTCTCCCTACTCCCATCACTCTAGAAAGAGGGGGTAGGCTTCATTTACCCAGTGGGAGATGGGAATTGGCAGACATGAGCTGACCCCTACACGGAAGAGCTTACAGCAGCATGGTAGGGATAGAAATGGAGATCCTGCAAACGCGGCTCCACCCTGTTGCATTAAGGAACACTTAACAAATCTCCTAGCCAAGTCCCTGGCTCCTGAGAGACCAGTGGGAAGGGGACGCTTTGGGCAGTGTTCAGGGAGAGAAGGCACAGGGCTTAACAGTGCAGCATTGAGCACATTCTGGAGGGGGCTTGAGTGGGGTGTGCAAGAGGGAGGGTGGAAGGAGGCGAGCTTTTCAGGGTGGGTCTTTTGCTCCTTTAAGTCGGCAAAGCGTCACTGAAGCCTCCCACTTTGGATACATGTTTTCAAAATCAGAATATTTGAGAAAGGCTGGGGCCTTTTCAGAGACTGATGTTAGCGGACATGGCAAAGAGTAGAATTAGAAAACTAAAGGGCATGTCAAAGCTGGTCCCCAGCCATCTAAGCTCAAGGTTTCTGGTTTCTGAGAGGAAGGTTTGCTCAGATGCTGCTGGAATGGCACTTTGGTCTCTCCCAAGGCTGCTCAGTACTCACTCTCCCAACAATCAGGTCCTGCCCTGGAAGAGCCTTGGTGGATGGCTTTGAAAGCAGTAGTGGTCATCCTGAGGAGGACTCCACAGAGTTGACTTTGATGGTCTGTTTTCCAAGTCCAGTTAGGAGGCAAGGTCATTTTTAATTCATTCCTTTGCCACCACTTTAGGAACAGGAGAAAGCTCAGGCTTCAGGTAAAAACTACAAACCGCATATATGCAAGCTTCACGTCAATGCTGATCTCCCTGGCACTTAGAAACCACACACACCTGACAAGATGGCAGTTTAGAAGTAGATAACCTGGTAACAACAGGAATATATTTTTACCAGCTCTCAATTGCTTCCAAAGGACCCTGTTAGCAAAGAAACTTATCTGCCTCTAGAACTAAATCAAGGGCTCCACTGGGGCCAGAAGGGAGAATGGTCAAAGTCAACTTAACTCATCCATGTCCTTTCCATTTTCTAATCATCACAACTTAAAAAAAAAAAAATAGTGAAGCTAAGGAAGACAATGGTCACAAAAGACCAAGAGACCATGGGGAGGCTTGACTGGAAGGGCAGAAAGAGGTAAAGGGCTTTAGGTATAAGTTTTCAAAATGGAAAAATTGTTTTAAAACAATCACTCTATAGGCTGATTCTATACCTTCCATTCTTACCTCAACACATTTCATTTGAGGATATTTGTCACTCTGAACTTTTAACTGAGCTTGTAAACAGCACAGACTCATAGGGTAAAAATCCAGAAATGAGGAGATGGATGACACAGGTATGAATACTGGTGAGAATTTGGGTTGGGGTAAATGCCAAAAGGATTCTTGTCATTTCTTTAAAAATGACAACTGATACAGGCAAGGAGTAGATCTACCATTCATTACTTGCCTGGGGTCTAACTAGGTCCTGCTACAAACCCCAACTCAGGTTTCAGCTGAAGTCCTCGTAGGTCTGTGCTCTTGCCTCTTCATGGCCAGGTGGGGGTTCACACATACTTGGGAGCAGCTGACATGACAGTGAAAAGTCCCATCATCCCCTTAGTGACGGGGTAGATGAAAAGGGAAATAAGGAAGGCAGGAATGGGAGTCAGAGAATGAAGTTCAAACTGATGTCTCCAGGCTGTGTAGAGGGCTGTCTGAGTGGCAGGCAACAATTTGCACTTGGCAGCAATCCACTGCATTGTTGTTTTTGTTGGCTTGTGGAGTGACCTCACCATCCAACGGAAGCATCCTAGTCCCAGGCTTAGAGACCTTTTCAAAATTTTCCTCTTCTTGCTCATCCAGGAGTGGTGTTCGTGGCCCCTCCTCATCTATGGCAAATTCAGGGTGGGTCATGAAGTTGTGGATGGAGTTTTGGTTCTTGGGTTTCTGAATGCTTTCGTGGAGGGAACTATGGAATGCTTTGACCACTTTGATCTACACCAGGGGAAGGAAAAGGAGGATGAGAAAATACGGAGGCAAGAATTGGTTAGTAGAACAAGGAACTGGGGGGTTTGAGGACAGAAACAAAACCCAAGCTACAAAACACTATTGCTCAACAACCAAAACCAAACATATGAGAGGAGATCATGAAACACTAGAAACATCACGTGGCTCAAATTTCAAGCATTGAGGTGGGGTGGGGAGAGTGAGTAATGGCAAACAACTGGAATATTTCAAAAGCTGCATAAAAAAAAAGAAGAAAACCCAAAGCAAAGTTAGCATTCCCAAACAATCCACTCTTAAAATGAAACAGGAAACAAAAAGATTCATTAGTTCTTTTGGATGGAGGGCAAGGACGTTGGAACTAGGTGCAAATTAATAGCCGAACTTAAAAGATAATTCAGACATGTGGATTTTTGTGTTGAAGCCAAACATTTTGTGAATGTGGAATGGAAAATTACACACTGAAGTTTAGTTATCTGTTTAAAACCCTCAAAGAGCCAAACACATATCAATTCACACACAATACACTTTGGGTGATAAGTGACCATGAATACCATTCAGCAAGGCAGACAAACCAATCTTCATTTGTGTCAGCAGCATGCAAGAAATGAAAACTCTTATACTCTCCAATTTAATAATTGCTCTTTCAGTCAGGAAACATGCATATATTTATATTACACAGCCTCCACCATGTCCTCTTCCCCCAAAGAAAGTAGAACTCCATTCCTTCAGTCCCTCCCCTGGAAAAGGTGAATGAATACAGGCATCAAAAGATGCCTCCCCGTGACGCTGACAAAAGGCCCGCTCTCTCAGCTCAGATGAGGCTGGACACGCATGGCCATGTCTCTGACACACAGCAGCTGTGTCCAGTCATGCAGCTTTCTCCAGCTGTTTGTAAATTATGAAGAGGAATGTGATCTTATGTGGAGAAGGGAAAGGATGGGACCAGGACAGAAAACACCCCATCCAGGAGGCAGTGCTACAGACAAGAGGCTTTTCTGATGGGGTGGACCAAGAGGATGGGGGAAAGGAAACAATTTGCAGTTTGACTGGGCAAAGGGAAATGCACTGCCCTATAAGTGTCAAAGTCTTTGTTCTACTGCGCAACAAAGGAAGGGATTCAGTTTAGAGAAGAGGAAAAATCGACAATAATTGATCCCTGGGCCTAGCCTTCACCTTATCCACAGGGAGGGAGCAGCTCCTTTGGCAGCTGCTTTTCTGAACTGGGGGCCTCGCTGAGGGATGCTTTGCAACTTGGGTTGGTAGAATTGGAGGAGGGGAGAAGGTTGGATCCTGAGAGTTTGGAGAGAGAGGCCAGTGGAAAAGAAAGTGGTCCTAGGACAGTTTTAGTTGTTGGGAGGTGGCTGATCCTAGTCTTGTCCCAAAGTTCTTTCCTCAGAAAAGAAATGGAAGTAATGCAGGAAAAATTGTTGAGGTGGGGAGGGGGATAAGGAGAAATGATGAGGGTTGGGGTAGGGCACATCTTTTGTTACTCTGCTCTTTAAGCAAAGGATATGTTCCTGGAAAAGAGGCAAGAATATGGAGACATCAGAGCACCCAAAGAGGCAGGCAAATAAACTGGTTGGATTGCTTGTCTCAGTGTTTCCTATCACTATACAGAACCTTCAAAAGTAATGCACAAAGAAGGTTCATTAAAGTTGTGTCTCCGCCGGCTAAGGTTTTCCTTACCTTGCCTCACTCCACAACAGACTGGCAGACTCACCCAGGATGGAGGGTGCTCAGAGCTCAGAAGGCAAAGGACTCTGTCACTCAATGTAATCCACTCAACGCTTCAGCCAAGAAGAATCAAGGAACCTGGGCACACGTTCACCATGCTGCACAGAAAGTTAGGACCTACATTTCCATCTTTAGGTGAGATCAGATGGAATATAGGTTCCATCTGGCTTTCAGGAAATCCCAAGTTTTAATGGATCTATGTCAAACATCTTAGAGCAAGGCAACTTGGATTAAGTGAGCCCAAACCCAGTGCCTTCTCCCCTGGCCCTAGTCAAGAAATGGGCTCAAAGCCATACCACCCCCTGTAGGAGTGATAATATAGCCCATACTTTTCACTCACTCTTCAGATCTCAACATTTCTAACAAGTGCTACAGGAGAACAGGTACCTTTATACCATGAGTTGATCATCTTCACTATCAGTGATTTCCAAACTTCCTGCTTCTATTTTTTTTTTTTTGAAGCAATTGAATACAGGTACCTTTATACCATGAGTTGATCATCTTCAATATCAGTGATTTCCAAACTTCCTGCTTCTATTTTTTTTTTGAAGCAATTGAATACTTTGTTAAAATAATTATATGTGAAGCCCTATCTAGAAAACAGATTTTTAAAAATAGGAGTTGGAATGGGGGTCTGGAGCCCTGTTTGCTGGCTTTTCCTCTCACCTGTTGGGGTGATCAATCACTGTTACAGGTAAACAATAAGGGAGATAAGAGTGAATTGGGGATGGGTAGATGGAAAAGATAGGGACAATTTCTCTTTTGGGGGAGCAAGGAACAGTCATCCAGCTAGATAACAGGACTTCTGGAATCTAAAGGGAAAGCAGCCACCTGTAAGGGAAGCTCAAGGGAAGAGGAGTCAGAGAGCTAGGAAGCACCATCTTGTGGCCTGGCAGGTGGAGAGAAGGGTGGGGCTGCGCCAGAATGCTCCTCAACTCCAACACTGGCCTCAGAGACTATATAGTACGTGCCGATGAACAATCACACAGCTGCATCATCACCAATCCACCCCAAGTGGTGGCATCTTCCTTTCTTGATGCATGGTGCCTCGTGCATGAGCAGTGTATGGGGAATAAGACACAGATAGTGAGGCGGGTGCTGTGAAAGCTTCAGGTCCTCTCCACTCGGTCAATCAACCCTTCCTTCCCCAGTCATCATCTCTCAAAGTCTCTGGGAAATGTCTCTTCTGTGGCCCCTATCCTACAGGTGAAAGTGGATGACTGAAGGACAACCCTTTCTCATGGCTCAGAAGCCCAAACCAGGCTGGACCTTAGGTTAGGTATGAGCACTAAAGACCACTCTCTGGAGCTCAATGAATGGGCAGATGAAGACTCCATTTCCTCATCTGGTATTCTGTAGGTTTCTGCTCCTTTGTCAGAAACCAGGGGAAGAGAAGGGATTAGGACCTTCTTACAGAGAGAAATCTTAGAGATTTATCTACTTGAAGGTTAGATAAATAAATGAATTCATTTGGAACTCTGGAATGGGAAATGGGTTTTAAAATGCATGACTATAACTTCTAGGCCCTCCAATAGGAAGGTACAGCTGGAGAAAGAGCAGGTGCGGCCTGACTCTCCTGAGTTTCTAGTCTTTGAGGGTTTGCACCATATCCTCCACCAGCAACTCTACTACATGAGCCCAGTGGGCTCTGTCTTTTCCTTAGTCTCCTTCTACCTTCAAGTTACCAGGGCAGCTGACACTACCCTTCCTAACAGAGAGGCATGATTTAAGAAAGAACAGTAACTAGTTAGAAGGACATGACAAAACTAGAAGAAAAAAGGAAATGAGAGGAATATGGAAGGACTAGAATGAGAGGCTCTTGCATATTTGTAGGGTAAGACTTACTTAGTTCTTTGACTGCCTTTGAGCCTAAAGAATATGCATCTATAGAAATCTCCTCTCCCCCTGCCCCTCATATCTTACACGAGAACACTTAGAGTTGGCTAGAAAGAAAACAGATAAGCTAAGTCTGATCAGCCTACACACTCACAATCAAGTGAAACACAGATTGTTCTTTCTTTATCCCCCATCCCAGGGTTACGGTGGTGGTGATTGGGAGTGGGGGAGGAAGAAACAGACTAAACACTCAGATATTTGAAGCCCACAATATACTTAACACAGAGAGACTCCTTCCCACCAAATACCTTAATAGCATTATCAGCAAAGAGCCTTCCATTTCCTCTCTGTGTCCCACTTGGGGAAGGTAAAAAGATCAGGAATAGGAAGGCATAAGCATTAGCAAGAATCCAATAATCTACCAATAATCCACCAGATCTTAGGTTGAGCCTTCACAGCTTTCCGGTTGATAGGCTGGCTGAGAAAGGGGTTCCTAAAACTTTACATGCAAAATAAGATGTGAAGTGCTGGCTATAAGTAAAACAAACTAGAGGAAAGGAGAAGGAAAAAAAAAAAAAAGTTTGCTCTTCAGAAATTCCTAAAAGAAAACAAAAGACTTCCTGAGTCTTCATTTGGCTTAACCTTACACCTAACCTTGGGAGATAGAGTTGAGACTTAAAGGAGCAGAAGGAGAGAAGAGGAACAACAACATATTCAAACAAAGCAACAAACAAACAAAGTAAAGTAAAACAAACAAACAAAACTCAAGGAAGGACCAGGCAATGCAGAGGAACAATCAGAAAACAGGATTACTGTCTTTAAAATGGTTACGGTTTAATAGCTTTTCAACATTAAAAAAAAATAATAAAATTAAATAAAATGGCACACAGCCCGGTTCTGGAGTGGAATTTTTGCCCCGCTTTTCTTCCCTTAAGTCAAAGATCAAAGGGAAAAACCAAAAGGAAAAGATAACCACAGCTGGTTAAAGTGAATGCCACGTGCTCTCTTGTGGTCATTTTAGCAAATCATGCATCATAATAGACCATCACTCACTGCCCAGAGTAGGAGATGAAACAGCAGCAGCAACAGAAGTGGTGGGGGGAGATTTGACTGGTGCAACTGTTACATAGGATGAGCTAGGAACATGTTTTACATCAAGGTGTTGACCCATGGTCTGGCGCTTTAGGACTCCCTTAAAAGAGGCTCCCGTCTGGAATGTGTTAATTACGTCGATCTGCAAAGAATCAGAAAGTGAGACAGCTTTGCTCCACAGTCAGAAACAAGCGAAGAAAGAGGAAGGGAGGGTCCAAGAGGGTTAGGGAGGGGGATGGAAAGAGCTGGGAAAAGGGGACAGGAGACGGAGAGCAAGAGAGAGAGTCCCTTACACACAAAACAATGGTGAAGAGAAGGGGGAAAAACATTAATTGCACATCACACTTCATTTAAGGAACAATTTGCCATGGAGTCTAAATACCCAGCCAGAATCCAGTCTTCTCTTCCCTTTTAGCCTATGATGGACATTTTAGGTGTGCTGGTATCCAAAAGTATCTAAAAATTTAAATGGACTTTCCCAGTCATGATTCCTGACAGAGTGACAGCTTATTCATTGCTCTGACCTGTACTGTCTTCTTTTTTTTGACCTGTACTCTTAAAAAAATAAGGCATGCAATTTAAGATAGTAGGCAAAGTGTATATATTACTGAATTTTGAGGCTCAGGAACCTCTAAACCAATTAAATTGACTACCTATTTTTGCAGATTTTCCAGGAAAACAACTCATGTGTTTAAACAGAGGCATGTAGTAGTCCATACACAGGTGCCATGGTGGAAAGGCTCCTGGACCATGAGTTGCTGGGCTCACCCTCTTCTGGGTTCTTCTCTGAGACTCCCTGTCCTTGGGCAGAAGTGGACAAGGCCCCTGAAAGTGGAGCTCAGGAACCCAGTGGCCAGGCTCTGTGGAGAGAATGCCACTAGCAGCATTCGCGCACTGGAGACCCTGAGAGGCTGGCACAAGTGCAGACGAGAACTCAGCAGTTAGACGGGGTGGGGGGAGGAAGAGTTGGTTGGCGGTGGTGGCAGTGGTCAGCAGCTGCAAGTCCAGCCCCATACAAGTTGTCTCTGGTTTTCAGTGTCCTACTCCTCAGAGACAGAGGCAATGAATGCCATTTGTTTTCCGACAGCGGTCTTGATCTAGGGCCTCAGTCAAACCTACCATCCTCATCCCTGACCTCTGCCTGACCAAGGGCCAGTTGACCAGGGATGTAGGAAAGGTGCTGATTTCACTCATCTAACTTTACTTCCCCAGGTGAGAAGGTGGGAAAGCAGGTACCTTGTGAGTCAGATAGTTGTTCTTACTTATAAAGCTTCCTGAGAAGCCATGAAATGTTTAGGGCTAGTTTCTGGACTCAGACCAAGTATGAGCTAAAATACCACTCTTCATCACATGATACAGTTTTCAGTTCCAGGGGACCGAGGAGCCTGATGCTATAAGAGGAAAAGGTCTGCAGGTGGGGAGGGTTCAGCCACACGGAAGAAGGGGCTGGAGAGTCACCTTCTTCAGTGCTTATTAGGGTCACAAGGTCCCAACCTCCACAATGAAACTGGAACCTAGATTTACCTTCCCAAGATTCTAGACCTCAAGTTTCCCAACCTTCTGCTTTCTAGTGCTTTTAGCTCTCCCAAAGCTAAAGGGACCAGGATGGGACAATAGCCTGGCAACACTTCCCACCCATAAGGGTTGCAAGAATGACAACAAGGAACAACAATCGGATGGCAGGGAATTTCGTTAGAACCCTTTTGAGGTGAAGAGTTGATGCCAGGAGAGAGCTTTAGGATCCAGGATGCAGGTTAGCACCGTCATCTGCTTATGGAGTCAGGTGGGATGGCATAGATATGCTCATCATGGCATCTTTAACAGGTTGCCTTTGCTGCCTAAGTTTAGGCTTTAACGTCATTCTGGTCCAACCGCCTTTTGCTCCAACAGAGAAAGGTAGTATACCTAAAGCTATGTAGACAGCGAAACCAGAGAGGTATACAGTCGAGGGAATGGAAATTGGTAGTGGAGGGGAAGGAAGATCCATGAATCTCAGCCCCGGGAGAGAAGATTGGGAAGGAGCCAGGAGACACTGGAACGAGGGCATTCTGGCTAGGAAAAAAATTACATAGTAGAAGAGGAGGCAGATGATCCTGAAGGGAAGAAAAGCAGACAGGTTATTCTGAAAAGAGCAGACCTACAGGGAAGCACCGAGGCCTTAGAGACATGAGCCAAAGATGCCAAGTTCTCTGGGCACGTGAGGCCCTTGCTCGTGATGGACTTGGCAGCCTGGAGGGTGGAGTGTGTGTGGAAACTCTGGACATGCTGAGGTAGTGTTTGCAGGTCCCATGTGATTTCCCTCTCTGGGAGGGGGAACTCAAGAGAGGGGAAAGGAGCCCCAGTGCTTCCCGCCCTAGCCCTGCTTTCCCATTTCCATCTGTTGTCTTGTCTATAGGAGACAAATTCCCAGCTGCTACAGTAGTCCTCCCTTATCCATGGGGGATATGTTCCAAGACCCGCAGTGGATGCTTGAAACTGCAGATAGTGCTGAACCCTGTATATACTTTGTTTTTGTCCTAGAGTAATGGGTGGGTAGTGTATACAGCGAGGATGTGATAGGCAATGGGATGACTTATGTCCAGGGCAGGACAGAGTGGGGGGCGTGAGATTTCATCAGCTACTCAGAACGGCATGCAATTTAAAACTTAAGAGTTATTTATTTCTGGAATTTTTCATTTAATATTTTCAGACTGTGGTTTACCACGGGTAACTAAAACCAAGGAAAGCAAAGCCACGGATAAGCGGGGTACTACTGTATTTAGCTTAGACTATTCATTTCACCTCTTCCCTAGGAAGTGGTGGGCTCCACTAGGGAACTTTTGAAACCACCTGCAAGGCTAATTTTAGAGAGTGAAATTTACTTCTGGGATCTCTAGCCAATCAGCAAAGAGTGATAGGCCTGTTCTCTGGTGAACACCTTTGAGAACTTGGAGATTTACAATTCCTTGAGATGGGAAATCTCAGGACTAACACAATAGAGGTATGTGGGGTAAGAACAGGGAAAGTGATAGGATTATCAATGTCTAGACCAGCCCATTTACCCAGGAGAAGGTAGTTACAGTTGCTGCGCAGGAAGTGGGGAAAAAAAGTTACTGTAGGGCTATAGGAGGGGACTTAATAGCAGCAGGAGCAGCTTCTATCCCATTTTAGAAATTGCAGGAAGGGAAAAGGTTTGAAGAAATTATAGCTTCTTCCTTTCTGGGAAGCAAGTCTGAATCCTGTAAAAGATACTCAGGCACTTAGAGACTATTGTTTATATACACTTAGCCATCAGATTCCCCATCATGGCCTTAAATTTTGAGTGGGGAAGACATAAGAGAGCGAGTTTCTTTTACAAAGATCAATCCAGATAACACCTACATTCCCCTAATAGCAGCTTGAGGATATACAGTAAATGTCTGCTGGGGATGCTGGCATAGAGATATTGTCTAAATCCTTCCCTCTGCAGGGTCAGGAAAGACTCTGAACATTTCCCACCCTGAGGTTAGGCCTAGTGCTTACAAGAGACCTTATGCAGGAAGATGGCCCACCCGACAGAGGGTGGGAAGTGGGCTTCAGACGAACCCAAAGCTAGAGGATGATGCTAGCACTTAGTGTCCCGTGTTTTCGGCCCCCCATGATCACTCTCCTCTCAGAGGAGCCCATACCACTGCCTCTGCCTGTCTGTCCTGAAGCAAGGGAGCTCGGGCCGCCCACCAGTGAGAGGGCCTTAGGAAGGGGAGAGACGTTGGCCAGCAAGAACTGCTGCCCTCCCAACACCTCTCAAGAAAGATGGTGGAGATTCCTTCTCCCAGGGCGAGGATAGGCCACTATCACAGTACCTGAGTCTGGATACGGTTCAGGCCCCGGAACCAGAGGATCTGGCCTCGGCGCAGCTCCATCTCTGCATGGTCAATCTCGTCCAGCCCCTCAGCATCCTTGGTGATCTCCTCTTTGGTGGTGCCATGCCCAGCCTCCTTTAGGAACTTCAGGGATTGGGTAGGTATTGTGGAGATGACCTGAGAACAGGTGCAGCAAAAGGGTAGACACCAGAATCACGGCGAGAAGAGCTGTCACTCAACTTTATGGGTCAGGCCCTTGGGTAGGTCACTCTTTGCCCTATCAACCTTCCCACTGGGAAAGCAGTGGGAACAGTGCCAACCCATTCAGGCAAGCGTTTGCCAAGTGCCTACCAGCTGTCAGGCCCTCAGGAAGATTTTCTGTATTTGTGGATGTACAAAGGAGAACTTATATTCTAGTATTTGACCAGCCATCTGCCTTGTTATATACTTCATTCTCTTCCTCCTGTCTCAGTTCTTTCTTTGCATTTTGCCATCTGTCTCTTAAAGGAAGTAGAACCATAATGCATGATACACAGTAGGAAGAGACAGAGACAAGGACCTAGGAGAAAACAAGTCTGGAGACAGGATGGTCAAAATGTATGTGTATGGGCAAGGGGAAAAGAAGGGTGTTTCAGGGGAATGACCCTCTTCTTAGTTACCACATGCTAAGTAATTCCTCTTTTATAAAACTATAGTGAGAGGATACTAAAAGTTTTCTTGGGCTTGGGGTGAGGAACTGGGTGGGATAGCCCATAGAAGAAGGGACATATGAGTATTATCAGAAGACATGGAGCAGTAGGTTGGGACTTGCAATTCAAAATAAATCACTCTATAAGCTGTCAGTCAGTTCTCCTTTACAAATAAGACAAGGGCTCAGCTGGGAAAGGGGGACTGTGTGAGCAGTCCAACATGGAGTCAAGTGTTTGAAATAGAAAGAATGTCCACGTTCTGCTTTTAGATGTTAGAAGGAGCTGTTGTGATACAGAAGGAAGGCTGTTGTTACCTGGCATCAAGGCCACATGGCCACATGTGAGACTAGACCCAGGTGAGAGTTTCAAACAGTACGTGAAATAATCAAGCTCCACCCAAGTGTAGAAGTGCTCTAGGGACCCACTGGTAAATAAACTTCAGCAAACAGAGCAGGGTGGAAGGACCTGTTAGGAACGGGGATAGGGATTAATCAGGGAGGCATCTAGGAGCTATGAAAGAAACAACTAGCAGGTCTATGGGGGAAAGCCTGCAGCTCTAGGGAGGGATCTTTGGGGCCAGTTAGAGCAAAGCCTCCATTACCCAGGTGGCTAGGCACCAATCAGTAGAGACCTGGGGTCTGCAAGCAGAGGTAAAGGCCAGGCCAGAGCTGAGGATGAGAGGGACTCGCAAAGTGGTATTAGGGAAGGAATGAAACTCTTACCAAACCTGATTATATTATTATAATATTAATAGCTAACATTTATTGAGTACTTACAGGGTACTAGACATTGTTCTAAGTCATTTCTGTATTGAAACTGATTTGCTGATTAACAATGATTCACAATGATCCTGTTATCCGGAGTTGAGGAAACTGAGGCAGAGTTGCTAATAAACTTGCTCACTGTGATGCAGCTTGTAAGAAGAAGAACCGGGATTCAAACCTAGATAGTCGGTTCCAAAGTCCGTGCTTTGAACCATACGCTATACTGCTTCTCTAGAGACCTTGTGAGTCTGGATTTATCTTAGATGACAGTCAGGCACCCATCCTGGATAAGGCGATGGTGAGAAACAGAAGAGGCAAGGGAGCCCTACATTATGACAGCACAGCAGCTCACGGCCAGACTGCGGCTTCATTGAAGACATATGCTTTGCAAACTCTTCTACTTCTAAGACCCTTAATTTTTTTTTAGCAAAATTCCATTGAAAATTTCCACTTCCATCTCAGAGAAGCTAAGGGATTTGTCTGTCTCCAGGCATGATTAGAGAAGAGATCAGAAGCCTCTGAAGTGGTGGGCACTGATCATTCTGCTTTGGGATCCTACAAGATGGAAAGAACTTGCAAACCTGGTGGTAGAGAGAAGAGGGAAGAAGAATATGAAGGCGAGGAGCTGGGCGTCTCCACAGTTGCTCGTTCCATCTCATCTAGGGGAGGGGCGGTCTGCCGGCCATGTGACTGCACGGGGAGGGTGTGCCCGTACTCACCTGGCCCCACAGCAATTCTCCTATACCGATGAAGAGACACCAGAACCACTGGGACAGGGTGAGGTTCGTACAGCTGAAGGGTTTCCCCCCAAATTCCACAATGATAATCTAGAACAGAGAAAGAGGCAGCCCATCATTGGGAGGTAACAGGTAGCCAGCCCTCCAGTCAAGGCCATCAAAGCCACGTCAGCCCCCTCCCCCAGGATCCCTGTGGTGTAAACCCTGATCTGCTTGTTGGGAAAGGAGAGAGAAGATATCCAGGTGGGGAGAAGGGAAGACAGACACAGTCTTTATAGAGCACTCTGATGGGGAGACAGATACAGCTACTATGAACATTATTAATGCAAAGGCTGGGGGATCAAGGGGAGCTGGAGGCTTCTTGTGACTAAAGCCAGTAGGTGACAAAGAGAAGGCACAGTGATAGAGAAGAGGAATTTAGGAGCGGGCAAATAAGAGTGAGGCAGGAGCTCTTTTGTTACAGGGCAGGCTCATAATCTCTTGTATTGGCAGATGTCTTAGTGTACCTCTGACTGGGGCAAGAAGGAAGGGGCTCAATCCTTTCACCACCAGGGCAGCCATGCCCTTGACCCCACTTCCCACAGAAGGAGCCTACGTCAGGCTTATCTGTCAACTACATATGGCAACATTCCATGTCTTCTCCTTTTCTCTGAATTGCGTACCATTATCTACCATGAGCCCTTTCAGAACAAAGGGGCAAGGAGGGACAGGGAGAGATCCCATATAGCACTTGCATGCACATTTCAAGTATGCTGGCAGGAGGCATGGAAAGGGGTTAGAAGACAGTGATCTTCCTCCTGGTCACTATGTGAAATTGCTGTGTTTTAGAAAGATAAGGAAAGGATTCCACAAATTTTATTTTATTCACTACCAACATGCTGCCTTGCACTGGAGCACTTGACACAGCAGGATCCAATTCTAGAGCAATGAGCAAACAGAAGCATTTGGGAACCCCAAAGTGTTCAACCCACAGCCTGAGTCCCCATCACTCCCTCACTCCTTTCCCCAGGCGCTCAGGGAATCCTGGCCCCCAGCTTCTGGCCTTTATCCTCCCAGACCTCCTATCCCAACTCCAGCTAGAATCCCACCTGGCTGACGAATGTGCCCAAGACCACAGAGCAGAAGATGAGGTTGCGGAAGATGCCCGAAAAGACATTCCTCTCTCCATGGATCTTGCGGGAGTTGATTTCATTGAAGAGCTGCATCAGCACGAAGGTGTTGAAAATAATGGTGTAGTGCTGGCTGGGTGGTGAATGCAGAGGTGCTCTCCTCCCACTATCAATGTCAAAGAATTTCTCACCTAGTTGGGAGAAGGGATGCATTGGAGGATAAGTATGCTCTCAAGGAGGGTTCAGGTTGAGTCAGAACACTTGCGTATGACCTCACTGGTTGCTTATGACTGGTGTCCATTCTAACTGGTCAGTATCCGAACCACAACAGTCATCAAATATTTTCAGTGTTAGCCCTGGTCTCAACATTTCTTTTTTTTTTTTAATAAACTTATTTTATTTATTTATTTATTTTTGGCTGCGTTGGGTCTTTGTTGTTGTGCGTGGGCCTTCTCTAGTTGTGTTGAGCTGAGGCTACGCTTCGTTGTGGTCCGTGGGCTTCTCATTATGGTGGCTTCTCTTGCTGCGGAGCACACGCTCTAGGCACGCGGGCTTCAGTAGTTGTGGCGCATGGGCTTAGTTGCTCTGCGGCATGTGGGATCTTCCCAGACCAGGGCTCGAACCCGTGTCCCCTGCATTGGCAGGCGGATTCTTAACCACTGTGCCACCAGGGAAGCACCCCCCCTTTTTTTAAATTTTTTTGGCTGTGCCATGTGGCATGTGGGATCCTAGTTCCCCGACCAGGGATCGAACCTGTGCCCCCTGTATTAGAAGGTGGATTCTTACCCACTGGACCACCAGGGAAGTCCCTCAACATTTCTGACCCTCTCTCACAGTTTGCTTCATCACTATTTGCCTTCTCGTAGTGCTGCATTGCGGTAGCACTATGTGCACGAGAGTCTGGAAGACATAGGTCTGAATCTTCGTGCCACTATTTACTCAATATGTGACTTAAGCTTCAGCTTTATGATCTAAAACAAAGGTAACATAAAGCCACCCTTTGGAGATTCTTAAAAGGAGTAATAAAATGGCACAATGCACCACGTAGCGGGAACAGAGGATGCACTCAGTAAGCGAAGCTGCTATCATTCCTGTCTTGTGCTCAGCTTGCTCCTTGCTACTTTCTTTCCTTGGGCTGCTGTCTGCCCCCATCTCCCTCTAGCACTCCAAACGCCGCCGCCCACCCCCCCCTTGGCTCACCGGCAAAGACAAGGAAAAAGATGACAGTGAGCTGATAGACGGCGTGACCCAAGATGTTCTTCATCATAGTGCGTGAGATCAGAGGCTTATTTCGGCCATAGGGGCGACGCTTCAACAGAGAGTCTGTAGGAGGCTCTGTGGCCAGGGCCAATGAGGCAAAAGTGTCCATGATGAGATTAACCCACAACATCTGCACGGCTTTCAGTGGGGAATCCTGGTGGGAAGAAGAACCACTCCTTTTAGCTTTCCTTGGAGACCACCCCCCACCTCACTCATCAGCCTCATCTTTGCCCTTGAAATGGCCTACCTCCTGCTATCCACCATTTATTAGCTGAGTGACATTGAGAAACTTATTTAACCTCTTTGAGCCTTGGGTTCTTCACCTGTAAAATGGGGATAATACCTACTTTGCAAGGTTGTTTTTGAAGAACAGAGAAACTACATATAAGTGCTCATCACACTGGCTAACATGTAAGTGCTACATTAATGGTAGATAAATTATCATCATCCCACATGAGCAGATGGAGACCTAGTAGAGCTAATTCCTGCCCCAACACCCCTTCGGAAACTCTGGTCCTTACTCCTCAGTCGACATACTGTACCCCGCACCCCCTGTTCCTTAGCCCCAGCCTCATCCCTCCCATCTCAGCTCACCCCACATTCCCTTCACCTGGGTGATACAGGCTCCAGTGAAGGCCACAATCACAGCGACCACGTTGACAGTGAGCTGGAACTGCAGGAACTTGGAGATGCTATCGTAGACGTTTCGTCCCCACATCACTGCCTTCACGATGCTGGTGAAGTTGTCATCTGTTAGGATGATGTCAGAGGCCTCCTTTGCCACATCCGTGCCTGCAATACCCTGAGGTAAGAAGGGAAAGGAAAACAGTGAGGAACTGGACAAAATTCATGTACATTCTGAACTCATATCTTGACCTCCAAGAAGCTTCAGAACTCAGCATAAACACTAGAGGGCACACTAGCCACACAAATCCTACAGACTAAACCACCATATTTTGAGCGGTCTTCTCTCCCAAAGAAAATAAAGGGAAAATGTGTCACTGTCACTCTGTGGGAAAGGGGACTGGGCCATGATGCCACCACCTTACTCCTGAACTCAGACTGGAAATTACAGTTATCTCTGATATTCCTTTCTCCCATCCCTCCTACTTCCCCATCTTAGAAAATAATTAGAAGATAGGGAAAAAGTCCTATCTGTTCTACCTCTAAATTTTAAAATTTCTTTTGCCACTGCCAATATCTAATTTAAATCCTTATCTCCCCCGCACCTTGAAGTTACTCTACATTTTTTCCCAGGAGGAGTAGTCTGGCAGTACAGTTCAGATGTCCTGTCCTTATTCAAAATCCTGTCACTGGGGAACCACTAAAGGTTTCTAAATAGACAGATCAGTGGTTGAAAGCAGTGTTTTAGAAACAATAAACTTTCTAGTCTGGTAGTCAAAGCCCTCAACAAGTGAACTCTGGTTCATTTTCCAACCTGCTATATCTTTCTGCTCAAAACCTACTGCTTTATTCACAATTCCCTGAATCTCTCATTCACTTCTAGAGTCCAGTCTTCTACTTACACCCTTTTCTCCAAGCCTGGAACATCCTCTTTCCCCATCTATTTAAATCCTATCTGTCCTTAAGGTTCCATTAAATTAATTAAGCCCTGCTTGCTTGGCAAAGCTGTCCCTAACATCCCCAGCCTATTCTTCTATTCCATGTCTTACCACCCCTATAACCTACAGAGGGGCTTGTTTGTCAATCTAACCTGCACTAGTAGATTATTTGTACTGTTTACCTGGTAGTATTATTTTCCTATCCAGATTGCAACAAATGAATATCTGTCAGATAGACTATACAATTCAATTTCCCCATCAAAAAGTTCTCTAACACATCCACACAATGCTGTACCATGCACTGTAAAGAGAAAGGACGGAAAGAAAGAAAGAAAAAAAGAAAGAAAGAAAGAGTATCTTTATATATGTACTACTGCAGAATAATCTCTGTTAGGTTGTTAAATGAAAAGAAGCAAGGTGGAAAAAAGAGTATATGGTGTGTATATAGATAAATATAGATAAGTATCACTTATCTAAGAGAGTGGGATATAAATAAACTACACATTTGATTGTATTTTAAAGGAGCAAACAGAAAGATAAACCAAAAATCAAAGAAGTAAGTTATCTGTGGGATTAAGAAGGAGGCAACAGGGTAGAGGTGATAGGGATAGAAGCTAGACTTCTATGAATAGACCTTGTTGTTATATTTTACTTTAGAATTATGTAACTACTTTATACAAGTATAAAACAAAATTAAGTTTAAAAGAAGCAATCTCAAAATTGGAAGAAAAAAAAAAACCCATGATATAAATGAACTGGTATATAACCAGTTGGTAGCACAACCATACCAAGGGAAAAGTTCCAAATGACTTTTTGAAAAACACAGTAACTTGATGTTAGGATACAGTAGGATATACCTACAGGATAAAAAGAACTACAAGAAAAATCTTTAACTGTTTTTAGTAGAGTAATTGTATTATTATTGCTACTTTGAGACTATTACATATATTTTAGGATAAAGCAAATAATAATTATGTTAATGCCGTTAGGAATCAAACTTTTCAGCTTAAGAGATAAATATAAAATCAGGGAAGTAAAATAGGAAGTTAGAGTTCTAGAATTCTAAATTTGAATTGGAAATGCCAATATGAATTCATGAAGTATTTATCTTTAAAACAAAGAAACACAAAAACAAAAAGAGACATAAAAGACATATTTCCTAGCTTTGTCCACTGAAAAGTTCTAGAAACAATAATTTACTCAGAAGTAAGGAACATTCTGACATTCAGATTGTGTTCTCTAAATATCATTTCTCACTGAAATGAAGCAGAACTCCTTTGAGAAGTGGATGAT
This sequence comes from Balaenoptera physalus, assembly GCF_965194825.1. NCBI lineage: Eukaryota > Metazoa > Chordata > Mammalia > Artiodactyla > Balaenopteridae > Balaenoptera > Balaenoptera physalus. The sequence goes on from NC_138882.1 coordinate 35,390,613, forward strand.
TCTAGATCTAGGACAAGAAATATGCATGATGAATCTGGAACATCTTATCATACAAGAGACCAAGAAAGCTATTAAAGACAGACAGCTGAGGTTGTACCCAAAGTACTTAGCAGTGTTGAAGAGGCTAATGATGGGTCAGTGTAAACATCAAAATAATAATAAGGGCAATGGATCAAAACATATCACATATACTTAAAACCATGAGCTCATAATGATATTTTAAAAAAATAGACAATTAACTTTTAGTAGAGTAGTTTAGTAAATTTAAAAAAGTGAACAATTCATTGGTCACCTTTGGAGGATCCTAAAAAGTCAACTCATTATTTTGAAAACTGGTAAATAAAGGGAAAAAAATCAAGCATTTAACCTGTCTTTCATGTAGGAACTGAACCACACGGTAACCAAATAGTCGACGAGGGCAAATTTCTTTTTACAGAAGTATTCAAGTTAATAAATAAAGAAAATCAGAAAATTGTCATTTTGCAGCCCCTAATGAAAGATGGGATGTAGAATCTGATTGCTCATAGAACTAAGTACTAGTTTATAGGAAATACAAGGGCTAAAAGAACAGGTTAAAGGACACTATAGGGATACAATCAACAAAATCCCTGCCATGGTATATTCTATGTAGAAAAACAACCTTATTCCTTCAAAACTAAGTAGCTAGAGAAAAAGATGGAAAGGGATTGTGCAGAAAAGAGTTAACATAGCAGGCCTGAGACTGCTTTCTTGAGAAAGTCCTGTTTTCAAGGTTGGCCCTCGGCTAGCACCTGGAAACTTGGCCCTCAGTCAACAATTGACTGAAAATTAATTAGTGATTCACTGTGCCTAGACTGTGCCCAAACATATGGTTTCCACTGAAAACCTGCTTCCTTCTGGAAGTCTGGAATCTTAGCACGTGCTAGGCAGAAGGTGCCTATACGGCCAACCCCAATAAAAACCTACGACACCAAGTCTCTGGTGGGTTTCTCTGGGCAGAAACATCACATGTATTGCTGCATTTTCATTGCTGGGGGAAGAAGGAGCTCTCTGTGACCCCTCACGGGAAGAAGAGATCGTAAGGGACCTTGTGTGTGGATTCCAGACTCTACCTGTGACTTTCTGCCTTACTAGATTCTTACTGTACCAATGGACTAAATCTTAACCATGAGGACAACTATATGCTGAGTCCCCTGAGTCCTTCCAGTGAATGCACAAATGTAAATGGTGGTCTTGGGGACCCCTAGCACATAGATCCTATAGGGTCAGTGGCTGCCGAACTTTAGGATGTGTCAGAATCACCCAGAGGGACTGTTCAAACATGGACTGCTGGGCCCCAACTCCAAGCTTTCTGATTCAGTAGATCTGGGGTGAGGCCTGAGAATCTGCATTTCTATAGGTTTCCAGGTAGAGTTGGAAGGAAGAGCACACTTCAGGAAATACTGTTATAGATTAATAGATTCAAGAGATATATCAACCAATTGCAATGTATGGATCTTGTTTGCATTCTGATTTAGACAAATAATCTATAAAAACAACATTTATGAAGCATTTGGGGAAATGTGAACACTGACTAGGTATCTGATGATAGTAAGGAATCAATCTTGTTGTGAGACAATGGTACTATGATTCATTTAGATATATTTTATTGATACATATTTATTTTTCAGAGACACATACTGGATGAAATGACATAATATCTTGGATATGCTTCAGAGTAATTCAGGTGGAGATGGGGAAATGTGTATGTGTGGGCCAAGATTGGCCAAGTGTTGATATTTGACGCTGGGTGACAGATACATGAGGATTCAATAAACTATTCTATTTTTGTATATTCTTGAAATTTCCTAGAGTAAAAACTTTTTAAATTTATCTTTTGGTTAAAGAGAGCACCCTAAAGACAGATTTCTTCTTGAATCTTCTTCCGCTGCTTAAAAATCACCAACAGTTCAATGTGTATGGGAAGCTTACAATCATAAGTTACTTGAGTGTGAGAATGTACTTTGCAATCCGGGGACTTCTAAATGTTCCTGAGCATTAGAATCAATAAGTGTGCCTGTTCAGAAAATCCAAACACTTCCGGGACCCAGCTCAGATGCTACTGAATCAAGATAGCCGACTGTGGAACCTTGGAATATATGATTTTAAATGAACTTTCCAAGTGACTCTGATGCTCCGGGCCTCACAAGTGAAAAGCAGAGTGACGAACAGTGCTAACTATAGAGAGCACATTTTCCATATAGAATGTGAACTTTCTAGTGTGCCTAGGCAGACAATATCATCATGTTCATGGGCAAGTTTCAGTTGGTCTTGCTTTGCTGGGTAATGATACCTCATGATTTCCCTGCCTTTATACTTGATGGGTCCCTCATTATACATATTATTATTGGCCAGGTAGGTAGGCGAGATGGAGTTAGAGAAAGAGCACAAAGGGGGCTGTGAAGGTACAGGAAGCATCAGGTTACCAGAAGCCTGTCCTGGCTTCCCACTGGAGGAGGCAGCTTGCAGCAGAGAGAGACACTACGCTGAGCTGCTTACCATGGCAAAACCAACATCTGCTTTCTTCAGAGCCGGCCCATCATTTGTGCCATCCCCAGTGACAGCCACCACCTGCCGCTGTTCCCCAACAGTGCTGTCGATGATGCCTGGGAAAGACAGACACACTACAGTGAGTTCCACATGTGCCATCTGAGGCCATTTCCCCATGAAAGGCAGTTTTTTGGTCTTCCTCTCCGGTCCCTGCCGCCACCTCCTTTTCTACGCTCTTTCCTTCTTTTTTTCCCTATGCTACAGGTTCTATAGTGTCACCCGATGGCAGTAAATTGTTTCACGGGTAGCACTCTAAGCTAAGAAAGTCTGACCTTGTCGAATATCCTGTCCAGTGCCCCAAGGCAGCTATTATGTGGTGGAAAAAGCACTGGATGATTTGAAGGCAGAGACCCAGGGATTGAATGGTAACACTTCGACTTACCAGTTGGGCAATTTGGATAGGTTACTTGTTGTCTCAGCCTCAAACTTCCTTATTTGCAAAATGGGACTAGCTTAACCTGTATTGCTTAATTCACAGTACTATCAACAAACAAGATAGGATAATGTTTAAAAACAACTTTATTATATTATATACCTTATACTCACCAGGGCCTCAGATGTTTGCTAAACTGTCCCATGAGCGGGGAAGCTCTCCCAGGACCCCCCTACTCAGGACGGGAGAGTTGCTTTGGTTGATGGCTCTTATCTGTGCTCATCCCGGCCTGCCTTCCTCTATCCTAGGCACCTACTCAGGAACCAACCTCACCTTTCACCAGTGTGTGCTTGTCAGTGGGGGAAGATCGCGCCAGCACCCGGAGCTTAGGCCAGATCTTGTCCAGCTTTTCTTGCTCTACCTGCCAACACCAGACCACACCTGGGTCAGTCAAGCTCAGAACAGCCATCTGGGAAAATCTTACTTCTTTACCCATGCTGAGCTTCTGGGAGAGCTGGTACTCCATGGCCCCCGGGGGAGTGTTATCCTGGCCTCCAGTGGAGGTGAAGCAGCCAACTCAGGCTCCAGGGCGGATTCATGGATGGTGACCATTCAGGCCCTGCTTGTCTTCTTTTTCCTACCAATTCCCTACCTGGGAGCCAATTCCGTATTTTTTAGACCCTTGACAGAGGTGGGCCAGGGTTAGCTGTTGGCTCAGGTGGCTAAAGTAGTGCTTCTGAGGTCTTAGGTTCAATTTCTACATTGACTAGGAAGCTTTGGCCTGCTCCACACCCAGACCATGTCCTCTTACCAACCTGTGCCACTGTCAGTCACAAGGCAGTGACATAGGAGGGGTGAGGTAGAAGGAAATCAGTACAAAATCATCCCACAGTTGAAAAAAATGGAAAGACATGAAAAGTTAGTGACACTGTCTCAAAAGATAGCTTGTGAATGAAGATAGAAGAAAAAAATCCAATTTTACTGTCTGAACAGCTTTGGTAAAAGGGACCTCTCACTATGAATAGATTTTAGTTTAAAAACCACCCACTTTCTCCCACCTGTCCCAGATGCCTTACACATGAACCAGCCCTCCGCTAATAAAAGAGGCCCTGATTCCTCCCACCCAAGACCCACCTCGCCCTTCTCGTTTCGGATGAGTCGATTGAATTCTTTGCCTTCTAAGCACAGAAAGTCATCCCCAGGTGTCACAATGCCACATTTGGTGGCGATGGCCCGGGCTGTGTTGATGTTGTCACCTGTCACCATTCTGACAGTAATGCCAGCTCGTTTGCATTTGGCAATAGCTTCCGGTACCTGTGGAGAATGAGGCAAGAGGAATGGAGGAGGTGGGGGTGGTGAGGCCTGGTAAGCTGCTCCTGTTCAGTTGTCCCTTCATTGTGGACAGGGGAGAGGCACCCTGAAAGCAGAACCATGGGGCATGGGCTAAGTCTGGTCATTTTTATATTGCTTGGTGCCACCTCGCTTCTGTCCTATCCATGATACTCACATTTGAATTTGCCTTATTGTACCATGAGTTGAAGGGGAAATTTGCTTCAGGAGCCAGGTGTAAAAGCTTACTCTCCCACTTACAATCTAGATTTCTTAGCAGGGCACGCCTGGCCTTTTGAGATTTTGCTACTGCCTTCCTTTCCAGCAGAAGTTTTAACCACCTTCCACCCCCCTGGCACATACTCCAACAATATCAATTCTTTTAAGTTTCCCAAATGCATGACACACTGTCATGCCTCTGGGTCTTGATGGTTGATAGTCCATTGGTCTGAAGTCCTTAGAAGCGAGACTCTTTCAATGCCCTAGAATTGAGAGTAACGCGCAGCTATTCTAGGGGTGCTCGACAAGAATGTGTTGCTTGAAAGAAGGTGGCTAGAGACAAAGTTGCTGTTCCAGTTAATTCCATCTCCTGACGATTCTTGAGTACCAAACAATAAGCCCAGTAAAACCTATGCTTCTTACCCGTCAGACAGCATGAACCGCAGGAATGCCACTTTCTATTAGTTCAGTACTCTACAGCAGTTCTGTGAAGCAGGAAGCACAGAAACATCTATCCCAGCAAATGAGAAACAGTTAGGTAACTTGCCTAAGTTTCCTAAGTTACAACTAGAAATGGAGCTAGTACCCCAGTTCCTGCGACTCCTGGGTGGCCTCGCATTAGGTCACACTGGGCTGGCGCATGGACCGGGGCCACTGGAAGACTTCCATTCATGTTTCCTAGCCCTTTTTTCAAGTCAAAGCCTCACCTCTGGGCGCACAGGATCCTCAATGCCCACCACTGCGATACAGGTCAGTTCAGTGAGGATTTCGCTCTCGTTGTCCCATGGGGGCTCTCCGTCATTGAAATCCCGGTAAGCTATGCAGATAGTCCGGAGTCCCTCACTGGCCATGGGCTCGATGACGGTGTGGACCATCTCATCTCGGTCCTTATTCTTGAATGGCACTGCTTCCCCTTTCTTGTCCAGGATTCGATTACACCTGGCAGGGCACACAGTCAGAAAGCAGCATCCCCCCCATGTGCTTGCATAGTCATTCACAGACATTCTGGCCACTCTGCATTACTCCTAAAGACACTGTTCTGTGGCCATAAATCTCCACTCATAACCCAAAGCTGAGCCCCTTTTTCCAAGGTGGGGTGGCCAGTAGGTGGGTAATGTCTAGGTGGGCAGAGCATTTGATTCTCCCGTGTTGTCTGCTCCTACTCATACGTGAATACAATATCAAGGCTCATTTGTGGATCGCCTGCTCTTTTGAGCTTCGCAAAGGTGGAGACACTTCCTCAGTCCTCAGTATCTAGAGTGCTCAGTGCAGAGGGTGTTCTCAACAAGAACGTGTCACTCGAAAGGGGGTGGCGAAAGCCAAGCTGGGGCACTGGTTTTTAGCTACTGGCCCTATATCCACGTAGGTGATCCACGTAGGTCACCTTTTAATGACCTATGGATCATCTAGCCACTTTGATTATGCAACTTCCTGTGATCAGAATTGAGAATAAAAAGGAAAAGGGAACACAGAACTAACATTTCTAGTATCAATACTTGCTATGTGCAAGGCATTTTACATACATTGAATCATTTAATCAGAGTAACCCTGTGAGATGGGTGGGTGTTATTATCTCTTTTCAGAATAGGAAATGGAAGTTTGGATTGCCTAGGTCTGAACCGTGGCTGTGCCACTAAGAGCTGTATCACTTCCAGCAAGTTACTGAACTTCCCAGCACCTCTGAATTCTCATCCGTAAAACAGGGATAATGACAGCATCTACCTCGCTGAGCTGTGAAGAGTAAGTACCGTATCCAAAGTACTTAACAGCAAGGCTTGGCCTGAACCAAGCTCAGATGTTAGTCATGATGTCACTGCCTGGAAGGAGGGTTTGCTCATCATCCAGGTGGATTCAGCGTGAGGCCTGGCACCCTGACCTCCCTGAGGGTAGGATCCTGAAGGGAGGAAGAAGCGGGGGAGGGGCGCTCACTTGCGCAAGATGATCTCAGAAGCACCCTTGCTGTACATGCGGTAGCCACTGCGGGGCTTCTCGATGACGGTGCTCATGGACTTGCGCACCGAGTTGAAGGTGTACACCTTGTAGAGCTTCTCCTCGGGCACCTCACTGCGCACGGCGTGGTAATCCTGCTTCAGGTCTGTGACGAAGCCCAGCAGGGCGCACTCGGTCTTGTTGCCCACCTGCCGCGGCAGGCCGCCCTCCTTCTCTGGAGGCTGAGAGGAAAAACACACGTGGGAGTGTTGGATGAGGTGCCGAAGCTGGGGAGAGAACCTAGGAAGGGAAGGACTCCGCTCGAGGCTTTCACACATGTACCCAGGGCCCGTGGGGGTGCTGACCGTGGTCCCTGAGCAACCCAGGGCTTGGGGATTTTTTAGTTGCCCTGGGGGTGGTGCTGGTGTCTCACCCTGTGTGGGTCTTATTCTAACACTCTCTCTTAGTTTCTAGAAACTGAGTCATTTACTCCTGACCAGCATGAGGTCTCTTTTTATTTATTTATTTATTATTTTTTTAAAAGATTTTTTGATGTGGACCATTTTAAAAGTCTTTATTGAATTTGTTACAATATTGATTCTGTTTTTTGTTTTGGTTTTTGGGCCCCGAGGCATGTGGGAGGGATCTTAGCTCCCCAACCAGGGATCGAACACACACCCCCTTCATTGGAAGGCAAAGTCTTGACCAGTGGACCGCCAGAGAAGTCCCAAGATCTTTTTAGAGATACTGCCTTTACCTGGTGATTGGAGGTCATTTCGTAGCTATAGATTCCTACCTGCCTCCCCCTTTCCCTCCCATCTCCCAATCTACTCCCACGGATTATTTCCTAGTTTCACCCCAAACATGTTCACTGGGGAGTGGGAAATGGGATGTGGGATGGCAATTCAGGCAGAATAAAGAAGAATAAATTAATGGTTCCCTCCACCTACCCATTTTAAGTGTCCTGGCAAAGGAAACGCTTACCAGAACCTTGGAGGTGTAGGCACTGTTGATAGAAATACCATTGACAATAAGGTCCAGGACCTTGGGCACGAGGACATCAGGGCTTGGGATTTGATGGTAATGGGTTTCTCCGATATAAGCCTGCACCACAGTCATGCGGTTCATGGTCAACGTGCCTGTCTTATCAGAGCAGATGGCTGTGGCATTGCCCATTGTTTCACAAGCATCCAAGTGCCGTACCAGGTTATTGTCTTTCATCATTTTCTACAAAGGAGAAGAGAAAAGACTTCCCAAATACAGGTCAAAGGCCATTTCCTAGCCAGCATCTCTCCACATTTCATTCTCTGGTCCCACACAAAAATGCAGGATACGATTTTTGTAAATACTCTTAAGATTCTACTGGGTTACTTAAACATTGATGCAACTGATCCAGACGGTCCTTCCAAAGTGCCAGTGGCTTCTGCTCCTGAAGGCATCACCCAGAGTTTATGAAGACAGAGTGGCCCATCCTTTCACCAGAGGCTACACGGTACCCTCCCCTCCGGTCTCTGTTGTGAAAGAAGACACAGTTTCATTCCAGTCTCACCTTCACAGAGTAAGCCAGTGAAATGGTGACTGCCAGTGGCAGCCCCTCTGGCACAGCCACCACCAGCACAGTGATGCCAATGATGAAGAACTTGACAAAGTACTGGACGTAGATGGGAGTACACTCAGCCAGCCATGGTCTGCGCTGTATCACAAAGTTGTCGATCACAAAGTACAGAATCAGGATGAGAACTGTGATTGCAGACATGATCAGACCTGTCCAGGAAACAAGTCAAATGAACCCAGGCTTCAGGGTATTCCTAGGGCCCTAGCCAGAGATGGATTGGCATAAATTGTAGCCTTTGCTATCCATTTTTAAAATGACTATCTAAGTCATACCCAAAGCCCCTATCCATTCTCTGGTGCTTGTACATTACAGTGTAGGGGAAAGAGGTGGCTTTGCATTCTAAAGACATGGGTGCTATTCTCAGCACTGCACCAACTTGACTCGTGGCTTCGGACTGGTCTTGACCCTCTCTGGGCCTATTTCCTCATTCATAAATAAGAGGATTGGTCTAGTTTTCTAAAATAGTATTCTATGATTCTATCTCAGACCTACTCTCTTCCTACAAATCATAATGTAGTGACTACAGGTGCCTATTTCCTAGTAGTTTATCAATTTTAACTTCTTCCCTAGTAGCCTGAGAATGTCAGGCAATTCACAACTTGTTCACAGTGTTGCCCCTATGGTGTTAGCACATCACCTACATAACTATCCCTTAGAGCGGTGCGTCCCAACCTTTCTCCTGACATGGCATAGACAGAAGATGACAATAATAACAACTACTAATATAGTGCTTACTATGAGTCAGGCAAGCACTTCACAGGTATTAACTCATTTAATCCTCACAACAATCCTGTGAGATGTTACTATTATCATCCCCTTTTATGTGTCTCTCTAAGGCACAGAGAGGTTTTGGTATGGCACACTGGAGGGGGACCAACCATCCTGGTTTGCCTGAGACTGAGCAGTTTCCTGGGCTGCGGGACTTTCAGTGCTAAAACTGCGAAAGTCTCAAGCAAACTGGGATAGTTGGTCATCCTACATATCCTACAATGGAAGAATCTGCTCAAGATCAGAAAACAACTGGTCTAGGGGCTCCAACTGCCTTGGGTGCTGCCTGGCTACTCTGAGGGCTGAGGGGATCAGTATTTGGGCATCTGTATCTACCTGTGGCACAATATCTGGGAAAAGTTCCACTTCAAATCATAGTTTGATTTGTGTCTTTGCTTTTCCTGAGGGCCCAGTGATTCAGAGGAATCAGAACAAGGCTAGAGGTGATTGTATCACTGAAAGCATATTCTTTTGTACTTTGCTTCATCAGGGTCAGGCCTAAGAGGTGAGGCAAGTAAGGCACCTAGGCTGCAAAATTTAAGGAGGCATTCACTCTCAGGGTGGTGCAAGGCACCTCACTCGTTTCCCCCTGGTCCTTGGTCTAGATAATATGTGAAATGAATAAACAGAGGAGACCAGTGGCTAGCCCTCAGGTAGCTTGTACTCCCTAAAGAATAAGGTGGGGATTAGGAGCACAACAGTAGGATCTGTTTAATGTTTCAAACCCGTGTGCCAGGCTCAGCAATTTGATTCCACACTTGCAATTTATCTCATCTGTGTATTGTTTTTTCAAAAATTAATTAATTAATTTATTTTTGGCTGTGTTAGGTCTTTTGTTGCTGCACGTGGGCTTTCTCTAGTTGCGGCGAGTGGGGGCTACTCTTTGTTGCGGTGCGCGGGCTTCTCATTGCGGTGGCTTCTCTTGTGGAGCACGGGCTCTAGGCGCGCGGGCTTCAGTAGTTGTGGCACAAGGGCTCTAGAGCGCAGGCTCAGTAGTCGTGGCGCACGGGCTTAGTTGCTCCGCGGCATGTGGGATCTTCCTGGACCAGGGCTTGAACCTGTTTCCCCTGCATTTGCAGGCGGATTCTTAACCACTGAGCCACCAGGGAAGTCCCTCATCTGTGTATTGTTTATATGCAAGAGACTTCATGGTGGTCAAAATTAGCTAGGTACTAGAACTGGATGAATAGGCCAGACTAACGCTCTATAAAACTCTCTGTGGTGCTTAAAATGTTCTCTATTTGCACTGTCCAATATGGCAGCCACTAGCCACATGTGGTTATTGACCAACTGAAATAGGTTAATGTGACTGAGGAGCTGAATGTTTAACTATATCTAATTCTCACTAATTTCATTAATTTTCATTAATTTCAATGGAAACAGCCACACATGGTTAGTGGCTGCAGTAGTGGACAGCATAGGTTCTTGCTATTCAATGTGCGCTTAGCGGCACTGGCGTCACCTGGGGGATTGTTAGAAACGCAGACTCTCAGGCCCCACACAGAAATGTACTGGACTAGACTCTGACTGTAGTAAACAGAGAGGTGAGGTCAGCAAATAAACCGTGGGAAAAGACTGTAGTTTAAGGGATATGTACGCTGAAGGAGCAATCTTCCTTTGTTCCCTCCTCCAAATCCCCCGCCCCACCCCACCACTGAAAGAAGGCAGGAGAGAGGAGAGTGCAGAGGCAAGCTATGGAGAAGCTGCTTCCTCTCACGATGCACAGGAGTGCCTTTACTGACCTCTGCTCTGCAAAGCACCTCTTTAATCACTGTCTTCCTTTTCCCTCCAGTCCTTATTCTGAACTGATTGCTCTATGCCTGGCCATTCCTATGTAAGGCGTTTATAAGCCAATACACAAGCAGGTGAGTAGCTATTAAAGTCTTCCTTCTTGCTAATGTAAATCTCCCATTTGTTTGCGCCTTTAACCCTAACACACAGGAAAACATCTCTCTCTGCAAAAGCTAAACAGTCGCAGAGAGAGACACAGCTACCTGGACTGCACTAGCCACTTGGAATTTTTAGCTTCTTTCTGCCAGACCTGGTTGGTGTAGAAAGAAGGCAATCAAAGTAGCCAGGATCCAGAATAGCACTGATAAACAAACCAAGAAGGCTCCACCCTACTCACCAGCTTTTCCAATCTGAACAGCCAAGCGCGTCAGCTTGCCCTGCAGCACCGACTTCTCCTTTTTGGGCAGCTTGGCTGCCTTTTTCTCCTTTTCCTCATTGTCGATCCCCTCCTGGCTGTTGAGTGGCTGGATTTCCAAGGCCACTCCATCCTGAGTCTTTGCTAGGGTGTACACACAAATAGGACAGGTAAGCAGGCAAGGTAGTAGCACTGAGTAGCAGGCAAGTGGAAACTAACAAATCCTTCTGTCTTATTCCTGGAATATACTTTGGACCCCTGACATCAGATCTGACCACCCTCACCCCATGCCAGACAGGGAACTTGACTTTGACCCTCTATTAGGGCTTTCGGAATGATATCTTAACAACTGGAGGTGAAATCTGGTGCTTTTAGGGTATGGATTTCCACTTCAGTGGCAGCTTCCTGGCACTACCTCAGAGCCCCAAGCCATGTTTATTCCAGCAAGAGGATTAGTCATGCCACTAAGTGCTATTACCAACAACCATCCTTCCTGGAATTCAGTGCTTAATATAGTGAATCTTTACTGCAGAAAGGGGCTGAAGGGGAAGGCTGGTAGATATTCCTAGAGCATAAGGGTCCTAGTCAGCTCTTTGAAAGGTTCATCTCTCTCTCACTATATCTATAGCTATATCTATATATATATAGACCGTCAAGGAAGAAACACAGACCCCAGACACAGGGTATTTTCCAGTTCCCTCTCGTATTAGTTGAACGATAAGGGAAGGAAATCTCTTTTCTCCCCTGTCTGATGAAGGTAGGGAGGTACAGAGTGGGACCTAGGGGAAAAGGGAAGAAGCTGGTGCGAGGGACTCCCTGGAATAAGAGAAAGCCAGGATAAAGACAGACATATAAATCCACTTTGCTTTAAAAAGAAGAGTTAAAGAAATCTAAAATTAAAGAATTATTTTTGTGGAGCCCTGGTTCTCCGACATGATGCCTTTATTTCTAAAAACTACTATGATGTGGGTTACAAAAGGAAAAAAATCTCTAGGAGCCGTCTCAAGAGAGCAGTTCTTGCTGGTTCCTGGCACCCCTCCAGTTTCACCCCTGCAGAGCTCGACCCCTTTGGTTAGATGCCCTTCCTGAGATACTGTCTCTGCTGTCAGACTCACAAACAAGACAGAGACAGGATGTAAACACAGCCACCAAAAAAGCAACACACATCAGATTAGGAGGAAGAAAACAGACTGTGGAGAGAACAAAGAAAGAGGTGGGGAGCGAGGTTATGGAGAAAGGGCTCTCTCCAGCCCCGAGAAGACTAGCTGAGAAGGAATCCAGATCAGAAGAGGACACCGATGAGGAAGCCAACAAGAGGAGGGTGCAGGGACTGCCCATCCCAACTCCTTCCACCATAAGGACCCTGAAGTCTTCCAACCCAGAAACTGATGACCGTTGTTGTTTACATCTGGCCTAGGGCAGTGAAGCAAAGAGTTCAGCACCCTGGGAAGAGCAGATCAATCTCACAGGCTCTCCAAGATTGACATGAGGTTCCTTGAGCCAACAGCAGAGGATGCTGTTGTCCCATCTTAGATTGGGTTTGAGAGCTTGAGACCACCCCCAGATCTCTGCACCTTCCTCAGGATAAGGCATCTGGGCCACAGCAGCAGATAACAAATTTATGGAGAGGAAAAGGGAGGAGGCAGATGGCCTGGGAAGGCCTGGTTTGAGTGTGGGCAGGTAGAGATGGCAAATGAGTGGGTGGAAAGGTTACCTTTGTTGCGATTTTCAGGGGCTCCTTGTTTTTTACCTGTTTGAACAAGAAAGAAAAAAATGGGGTGGAGACCCAAAGTGACTATTAAGAGATCAGATATCCAATGTTTCGGTCCTGCTCAGAGCCCAAAAGGGCAACAGCAAAGGGGATGAGTTGCAGGAAAGGGAATGTAAAGGAAGCTCACATCTGTTTGCCTCCATCTTCATTAGGGGCTCTCATGACTCCTTGGGGTATGGCCCAGGCCGCTCATGCAGGTGAGTGCACACCCACTTCTGAGCTGCTTTCTTCCGGAGCACAGTTGCTGGAGGGAGGGTGCTCCCAGCCTGAGTCACACCACTTGGAGAAATGGGGTGGGGGTTAGGAAGCGAGAGGTTTGACCTGTTTCTGCCTGGTGGCAAAGGCCCTGCAAGGTGCCTCCATGTCAGTTTACCAGCGCCAAGCAAGCGGCCTCCTTATTCACTTGCAGGCAGCTGCAGAAACGGATAGTCTAGTTCCTGAGTGAATGTGTTTTGTCTCCTTCTCATTAACTGCCCTTCCCTAAACAGCCCAAGATGGTCCTCCAGCCAACAGGTAGAAATCCTTCTCTCCTCCAAGGGAAGAAGGAATGCTTAGGGAAAGGTGTAGATATGGTTTGGTATCTTTTTTTGCCTTCTGTTTTTCCTTCTTTCAGAAACAAGTGAATGGCAAAGACAGGGCTAACTTCGGGGTAGACATTCCCTCTCTGTTCCCACTCTCCTGGCTGTGTCTCTCTTCCACTGACAGCCCATAGTTTCAGCAGGAATGCAGTTTCTTCTCCTGGACAGTTTTCCCTTAGCCTTGATGATTCATATAATCCCCCATGTCTGAGGCAAAAAGGGGCAAGGGTTGGAGGACTACACAGAGGGGAGTTGAGCACCTTGCCAGCTCATTTGGGGCAGGCTTTCTACCTCATCCCTTTACAATCCACCAATAGACACAGGAATCAATGCAACCTGACTGGGGAGCCTAGAGTCAGGATCTGGTTTTCCTTAGAGCACCGTGGGGAGCCAGGGATGATACCCTTAGCTCAACAAGGGGTTTGGATATCTGCACTCATCATCCTGCAGATTCTTCCAACCAGGTACTGCATCCAGATCTGCTCCCTTTCCTAGTTTGTCCATGGGGGTGGGAGGGAAAAGACTCTCATCCCGAAAGCCCTTTACCTTTCTTCTTCTTCTCTTCCTCTTCCCCCTCACTGGCCCCCAAGAGGGTAAAGATGATTCCAGTCTGAGAGTTGATACCCACAGCAGTCACTACCATTCGGCCAGAACCTTCCATGACATGGGTCCCTAAATGAGAAAGAAGACAAGAGATGTGTTGTTTTTTTATACCTGGCCATTCTTTGGTGTGAAACATAAACCTGGAAAAAAGCAATCCCTCTTTCTTCCTCTCCCATGGATAGTGATATACTCAGCAGATAGTAGGAAAAGATCAAGAACAAGCAAACTGGGGGGTAAGGAAAACAATGTGTCTAACTGCTTTAGGGTAAGGCTCCTTTCCCACCACCCATCCCCAGCCAGCAGAGCCCTTCCAAGGTCCCTATAGCACCTGCTTCATAGGCAACCTCTTTTAGGTTGCTTGATATCCTTGTATCCAACCCACTAATATGCTACTGCCTCAGTTGAACCTTGGGGCAGGGCCAGAAGGGAGAGCAAGGTCTGGATATGGTCTCTGTGGCTGACTGTCTGGGGGGGAGGTAGAATAGGAACTGGTGTAGCCAGAGGCCATACCTGAGAGCAACATGGGGTCTCTTTCCACGGACTTTTTGACATGGTCCGATTCCCCAGTCAGAGAGCTCTCGTCAATCTTGAGATCATTGCCCTGGATCAGGATTCCGTCTGCAGGCAGCAGGTCACCTAGTACACAGAGGTGAAGGGGCAACAGGGAAAGAGCGTAGGTAAGGACCATCCAACCCCATCTCAGGGCTGCTCCCATGGGCCCTGCCTATAGGGCAAAGGCCCAGGGAGAATCTGGAGAGCCTTTGAAAGACAACTTCAGCTCTGACAACCTGGGATAAGACTCCATTCCGGGTATTATAAATTCAAACAGTTACTGATCCCCAAACACCTTCCCGTGGACTGAATATTATATACTTTTAATCTAAGACACACAGGGTACAGTCTAACAGTCTTTGGGAGTTTCAGTTACTGCTTTCTGTGAATTTCTCTCCCATAACCTCCTTAAACTCTAACCTAGAAGCTAACACAATTTGGGGTCTTATCTTTTTGGGTCCTCAGCAATTCCAAGCAGCCCCCTTATGCCAAAGGACCTAGCCTTCAAATAGGGAGGGTGGCACAGGTACAAGAAACACAGAGTTCTCACCGTATTTGATTTGGGCAATGTCACCCACCACGATCTCAGCCACAGGGAGCTGAATGATGTGACCATTTCGGATAACGGAGAACTTCTGTTCCTTTTCAATGCGGTTCTGCAGCCCCCGGAATTGCTTCTCTTTGCTCCAATCATTGAAGGCAGTCACTAGCACCACGATGATCACTGAGAATAAGATGGCTGCCCCCTCAATCCAGCCGGCTTCTGCCTCCCCTTCATCTTCTGGGCTAGTTACGGCTAGACCACACTCTAGCCCAGGGAAAGTAGAGAAAAGAAGGGTCACCTAGGGGCTTTTGTTGACATTAAAAATGGGGGTTGTGCTTCTGCAACCCCCCAGGATAGAAAATCAGGGAAAGAGAATAACAGCTATTCTCTTGGGTAGAATAGGTCTCCTCTGAGGATACTGGAGGACAGCAGGATTGGGCGTCATCTCACCACCAATATAACTATTTATGTTTACCCAAAAGAAGCAAATGACTAAATAGCATGAAACATGTCAATACAAATTACAGGCAAGTCACATATAAAGAACTTGTGACCGCCAACATGGTAGCTCCCACTACTACTTCCTAAGATGCTCACACAACTGGGGGAACTCTGAGATGCAGGGCTTTGTTGGTTGAGTGAGCATAGAGGATTTAAGACATTCTGAATAAGGATTTGATGGGAAAAGGGGGAAAAGACCCTGGAATCAGGATAGGTTGGAAGAATAGCTTACTAGCTACTTGTTAGTTTCCTTTGGAGAACCCACTCTGGATAATGGGGGGGACATTTTTAAGCTATAATCTGTCAACGTGAATAATAAGTGCTTTTCGGTGGTGCTGGAAAGAACCCAGATCAGAGTCATGCTGGTCTGTTCAAGATACTCACGTTCATTTTCTTCCCCAGGGGGGCGATAGAAGGACAGGACCAGGGAGATGATGGCTGCGATCTCCAGGATGATGAGTGTGACATCTTGAAGGGCTTCCCACACTAATTCTAAAAAGGTCTTGGGCTTTTTGGGGGGAATCAAGTTTTGTCCAAATACTTGTTTACGTTTCTCCAGATCTGCAGGGTTTCCAGATAGGCCTGAAAAAGACATAAGAGTGGAGCAAATGAGTGAGAAAAAAGGGGTAGGAATGAATGGCAGAAGAAGGCAGTTAAAAGATCCCTTTAAAAAAGATCCCTTGCTTCCCGATCTGCCCAAGTATGAGATCCAGTTAGGGTGACTGGTCTCTGTGGCTGACAGACTTTTTGCTCAGACTCAGGGGGTGTGAAACTTTCAGTCTAAAAATGGGGGCAAACCAAGACAAGTTGGTCACAAGTTGGTTACCTCCTCTTGGTCTCCAGGGTAAGCTAACCTAGACCTAAAACTTCATCTCTTCCTCATGGAGTTTGCTCGAGGCTCCAGCTCTAAGAGCACAAACATTAAAATGTTTCCTGAGACTCACACAGAACTTTCCTCTCACATTAACATGTAAATGCTGGTCATGATTTAAAAACAGAGCTGGGACTTCCCTGGTGGCGCAGTGGTTAAGAATCCACCTGCCAATGCAGGGGACATGCGTTTGATCCCTGGTCTGGGAAGATTCCACATGCCGTGGAGCAATTAAGCCCGTGTGCCACAACTACTGAGCCTGTGTTCTAGAGCCTGTGAGCCACAAATACTGAGCCCACGCGCCCTAGAGCCTGCACACCGCAACTACTGAGCCCACGCACCACAACTACTGAAGCCCGCGCGCCTAGAGCCCATGCTCTGCAACAAGAGAAGCCACCGCAATGAGAAGCCCATGCACCGCAACGAAGAGTAGCCCCTGCTTGTCGCAACTAGAGAAAGCCCGTGCACAGCAATGAAGACCCAACACAGTCAAAAATTAAAAAATAAAATAAAATAAAATGTTAAAAAAAATAAAAAAATAAAAACAGAGCTGGCTTCCACCCACTGGCTCATACACAAAAGCCAGAAAGAATAAGCTATCTGCCCAAGGTCATGCTAGGAGGCTAGGAGACAGAGCCCAACCAGTTGTCCTGTCCAAGTTTCAGTGGTTTCAGGAGATCAACAGAGTAGAGGCTTCGAGACTTCAACTTTGGGCATCCCTGTTTTGCACACAGCCATCCTCTTCTGTCACACACAGAGGCATACATGCATAGACACACACACATCGCTAAGAGGTACTACTGTTCTGCTAAGTACTATGTACTTAGAGATGTACTAGGTGCTAAGAGAAGTACTACTTAGACAAAGTACTAGGAGAAGCACTATTATTCAGGTTGAATAAAAAGAGAACAATGAAGGTGAAGCCACTGAGTTAGTACTCAGTCCTTGATTATCAGCATGCTCCCCACTAACACACGTGTGCTTACATACCTGTGTGAGTGTGCACACATAGTCCAGGCATGTTGCCAGAGAGAAGAAGAGTGAGGCAGAATTATTCCCAGTGTCTTCCTTATATTTAGGCCCTTCTCCTGGGCCCCAGGGGTGTTATACTTTAAGGGAAGAGGAGACAGCCTCTAACTTTAATTAATGGCAGGTGACATTTATCAAGTTGTTTACACAACTTGATTAGCAAATTAGCCCTGGTTTTGGCACTGGACATTGTTGGCTATACTGTGGGTTCCCCACAGGCAGGGTGAGGCAACCTTTGTCTTGAAAAAAGATCAGCAGCTGAGGAGGGTTAGAATCAAAGGATGGGGACACTTAACACAGCTTCACACAGAGGTGCAAGAAAAGCAGATGACCAGAAGCTGCAAGGAGAAAATGGGGATACTGATGCCAGAGGACTTCTTCACACTTTGGTCAATGTGAAGGGCTACTCCACTGGTGGGGAATGGGGGCTTAGCAGGAGGGCAGACATCTATTCTCCATCTCCACTGAATAGGATGCAAGAGTGTCACTTTAAATGTCAAGGAGAGAGATTTGGGTTAGAACTAAGGAAGACAGAGCAAGATTTTGAAAATGGGAAAATAGGTACCCAAGGGAGTATTGTTTGCAGGGTCCATTTCTCCACCCTAAAAACAAAAACCATCAGGAGAGTTACTTGAAATCTACCTGGGGACCCTGCCTGGAGGTAAAGTGGGGGTGTGCACTGGCCCCCACGATTGTGGAGTGGGGACTGCAGACCACTTCCTCTTGCCAGCGCTCGGGAGAGGGAAACAGGGGAAGTGGCACCTGATGCTCTTATCCAGGGCCTCCTGCCTCCTTGGACCCAAAAGCACCACCTTGGCTGGAAATCTGAGAGGCACAGCAGAGCTCTGCAGGGGAGCAGGTTTGGCCAAAGCACTAGAAGCAAGCTGGGCTGCTTGCCAGAGAATCCCTGCCTCCACCACTCTGAGGAGTCAGTTCTCAGCAGCAAAGAAAATCCAGGGCCTGGGAAAGGAGTGTTTCTGGGCAGGGCATCTTGATCCCCAGGCAGGCAGAGGCAGAGGTGCCAGGGGACAGGGCCTTGCTGCTTCTCTCTCTCAGGGACCTGAGATAGCAAGTCTGTGCCAACTTGGAACTGCTGTGCTGGACGGCTAGGCTTGCTGGAGGGAAATAGGAGTTCTGCTAATTTGTTAATCTACCTAGGATGTTTCTCAAGAAAGCAGGATTCACAATGTAAAGGAAGGAGATGTTATTCCCTCCTTAACAAAGGTGAATAGATGACTATGAGGGCAAATCAAGACATCAGATATTAGAGGTTATCATCAAGGGACATCCCAATAAGTCTAATGAAGGCCAAAATGACATCAACAACAACAAGAACAGTCTAGCTAAAAGCACCCCATCTGAGGTAGCCCTGCCTCTCCTTGCTCTCATATTAATGCCTTGTAATCACCCTTGACTCCTCTCTCTCTCTCTCATCCACTATATCCATTTAGTCAGGGAATCTGTCAGCTCTACCTTCAAAATATATCCAAGGTCCCCTCACTTCTCATTTTCCACAGCTCCCATCCTGGTCTAAGCCACGGTTATCCCTCGCCTGGACCACTGCGACTGTCTAACTGGCTTTCTGTTCCACCCTTGCCTTTCTGTTCTCAGTCTCTTCCACCCTTGCCTTTCTGTTCTCAGTCTCTTCTCTTTCCAGAATGATCTCTTACAGCCCAACCCATGACACTCATCTACCCAGAATCCTCTGGTGCCTTTTACTTGGAATGAAACTGGGTACAGAAGACCTTACGATGGCCTATAAGCCCCCTTTATGAGCCCCCAGCCCCCCACCCCTTAACTCCTACCATTTTCCCCTTGTTCATTGAGATGCCGTCAAGTTAGCCTTCCTGCCATTCTCTGCATGCACTAGACACGTTTCTATTTCAGGGCCCCTGCACACGTTTCCTTTCTCAGATTCCTCTTCACTAGGTAGGGCTCATCCTTTCACCTTCTTCAGGTCTTTGCACAAATGCCACCTTCCTCATGAGGCCCACCCTGACCACCGTATTTAACACAGACTTTTCTGCCCCTAGCACGTTTGATCCCCTTATCCTGCTTAACTGTTTCCCTCTACAGGTCTTCTCTCAGAACAGATTATATATTTATCCTACATTTGTCTATCCCCCTCCACAAGGGCAGGATTTTTGCCTTTGTTCCTTAGGTCTAGAACAGTGCTTGACACATAGTATGCACACAAATTTATTGACTGAACTGCATGAATGAGTAATAAATAAGATTGTGAACATTTAAGCGATCACAATTGTGCCAGATGCTTCACCAGGCACATTTGTGTCTTCTCACTGAAACACTGCAAAGCCCTATGTAGTAGCTGCTATTAACCCCACCTCACACATAAGCAAACTATGGCCTGGAGAGGTTTTGTAACTACTCAAGTAAGTACGCGGCAGTCTATACCGCTCTACAGGAAGCAGCTGGATGCCAACCTACACACAGTGGGGCTGGGGTGTGGAGGCAGCTGCACTCAGCTGAGGTTTCATTCTGGTGTGACTAACTTGTCCTGGTTTGTCTAGGGCTTTCCAGGTTTTAGCACTGGAGCTCCTGCCTCCTGGGATGGCCCCTCAGCCCCCGGCAAACAGGGATGGTTGGTCACCCACCCTCCTTTATTTACCTCGGGGCAGGCCCACATGCTGCTTTTCTCTACACCTCTAGGCAAATCAGTCCTGTTCCCACTCTTTATTTACAACCGGGGTGAATTAGTCCCATCTTTTCCTGTCCTCAGGGATGGTGACACCAGGTCTGTCAGACTCTAACCTATGAATTTTGTATTCAATAAAAGGTTCATTATTGGCCTTTTTTGGACCCAAGCAAATGAAACAAGACAGGTTATGGAAAACAAAAAAGGTCAGGCCTTGCTCTTACCTAGATGCCCTCAAAGTCACACATTTACTTCCCTTTTGCCATTTTCTCTCATCTCTCTGCTCCACCTTAAGTCACCCTACGCTCTTACAATAGCTACCTTAAGAAGTCAAGTGGCTGCCCAAGTTCCCAGCATGCCGTGTGGCAGGGAGGGGCAGTTTGGGGCTGTCAGCGTAGTAGCCTTGGGAATCCTCTCTGACATGTGGCATGGCACAGGAAAGCCATGTGGGACCGGGAGCTCGGCCAATCCCCAGTTTTGGGCTTTCCATTCCCATTCTTCCTGCCCCCAAGAGGCTCTCAGGCCTTGATCTCAGCAGCTGTGATTTCACATAAATACTTGTCCAGCCCAGGAGGGGGTTTTAGTCCCTTATCTCCACAGTTGCTTCTAAAATATACCGCTTCCTGAAGAGGGGAAGGAAGACTTGGCAGGGAGAAAATGCTGGAAACACTGGAAAAGGGTTTCCCCTAAAAATACATCAAGAAAATGAGAAGAAACCTTGTCCCCAAGAACATAAGAGAGAAAATCCACCCAAATCGGGAGTACATCTGGCCCCAAGAGCCAGACTTAACACATGAGCTAGGAGAGGTGACAAGAATGTCAGTCTGTGAAGTCATCGCCCCCACCCCACGCTGGGGAATTACACAGCCCTGCCCAGGCTGGCGGGAGACGGAATAAGCAGCAGTGGAAAATCTGTGTCTGCTATGAGCCTGTGCGGGGACCCAGGGCTTGGGAAGAGAAGCGGCAGCCCAGCCCTCAGTGGCCTGGCTCCAGCAGGGAAGGACCAGGGCCAGCTTCCCTAGGAGGCCGAGGACTGTCGGCAGAGGCACCCCTTATCAGAGCCAGCTCAGGCCCAGAAAGGGTGGGGCTAGGTTAGACATCATGAGGGACTTCCCAGCTGTCTGAGTTATGTTACCTTGCCAATGGGACAGCAGAATCTTCTCCTACAAAAATAGTATAAGGGAGAGGTTTCTCTGGGTTGATTTGAAGGCAATCCTATTTGGTATATAAGAACAGACATCAGAATACCTTCAAGTCCTACCTTAAAAACCCTGGATTAGGGGGCAAAAGGGAAGAGTAGCCTAAAATCAACATAAGGACTGACAGCTCCTGCTGCTAACCCATTGCCACTCCTCCGAGGATTCAGAGCAGTTTCCCTGCTTCTGCATCTCTAGCTTAACACACCCACAGCTTGGAGATGTGCTCTGTACCTGCTGGCCTTCCAGCCCCCAGAGAGAAGGCAGTCTCCCTAAGGTCACAACGAGAGGATGATGGACTTAGAGAAGAATGCCCCTTTCTCACTCTCAATCCTAAAGCCCTGCCCTAGGTGGACAGCTTCCTCAGGGAATGTCTCCCCTTATCTGGCCCTCTGCTGTATGCCTTTTTTGAACACTCTAACTCCGGCATAGAGAAGAGACAGCTCCCCGGAGTGCCCTCCTCACCCTCTGCTCGGCCGCCCTCTCCCACGCTGCATGCACACACTCCCCTCTGGTGTCACACCCCCCAGTACTTACACCTCAGAGCTAAATAAAAAGAGCGAAAGCTCCACTTCCAAGGGTGGATGCAACATCTGCCTCAGCCAAGGAGGGAATGCTATCTTTCTTCCCTCCCTTAGCTGACGGTTCAGTGCAAGGCAATGACAAGAAGGTTTAAAGCAAAACAAAACTCGCAAGAGTTTCTGCTGAGTTGCCAAAGGAATGTGGCACAAAAGGTTCTAGGCCTGGTGGAAGGGGAGAAAGCAGGGAGGGCTCTCAGGTTCAGGAGATGTAACTATTCTCCCTGCCTCCAGACTTCTCTACCCCCTGCTTGGTAGCATTATGCCAGCTAAGCCAGAAGCCCAACTCTGGGCAAGGAGGAGCTGGATAGAAAAGAATTCACAGAGCCTGGGGTTGGCCTGGGAAAGAGCAGGCCCACAGCTGTCACGCACGGTTGGCTTAATTCAGCCCTAGGCATATAACTCAAACCAGACAGGGAACTCCCAGGATGCAACGTGGAATTCCCTGCAGGGGGAGGAGGGACTGAGGGAGGGCGCTTTTTCTCTCCTGTCTTTCTCAATCATCTACCATCCCACTGTTGATGCTGCTTCCCCCAGGTTTTGTGAAAACCTTTCCCACCCCTCTGCCAAGTACTAAATATTTCACAGCTACTCACATCACAGTGTAGCTGCTCTCTGGCTGTTTGAGCTGGTCTGCCCATCTCTACCCCTTCTCCTCCCTCTAAGATATTCTTTTGGCATGAGTCTCTGTCATACCTTAAACTTAATATGTCTGCCCAAAGTGTGATGGGCAGAGAGGACCACAGATTGTTATTCTCAGCAGTCATGCCCACATGAATTGTTTTTAGAATAATTTATTTGGCATCTTCCAGGTGACGGCTATGGGGCAGAGGGCATGAGGAAAGAGAGGTAGCTTGGCTATGCTTCTAAGTTGAAATTGATGGACTCCTAAAAGTGAATTTTCTAAAACAGACTATAAGCCCTACAGATAGGGAGGAAAATCTCAGAGAAGCCAGTTGCCCATCTTCTTCTCATATCCGTTCCATCCCATATCCACTTGCCCATTTCTTTACATCCCCTGCAACATCAACATTCTCTAAAGCAGTGGTCTCTAAATGGGGGGCGTGCATTCATCTGTTAGAGCGTGGGAAAGGTACTGGAACTTTTTGTATTACTTCATCCATTTCTATTTCTTGTAGATCCCATTATGTAAATAATATTACTGTTAGAAGTACTGTAGGTGAACATTTATTGGGGCTACGTGTGCAATTTTCTTTCAGATTGACAATGCTACTAGAAATTTCAATCTCCCACACTGAGGAAGAGCCCAATCCCAGTATGTCCCAGCTTATGGGAAAATGGATAGTTCTTGGTAGAACATGCCACTGACCTCAAAAGGCATGGCAACAGGAACACAGCTAAACCCCAGAGACCTTAAGATGGCAGGAGATATTAACCTAAATTCTGCAGTTAATGAACCAAAATCAAAGTTTGGGCTGTCTTAAAATAAATTTTTTCCCCCTCCTGCTGTTTACTCCCCAAAGAATCTCAGCTCCCAAAACCTAGTAGGTGCTCAGTAATTAGGCAAGGCACAGATGCTTGCATCTTATGCCAGGAACATTTAGTAAGTGGTAGCAATTACCACAGAGCATGGCCAGGCCAGAGCTTCCCTAGGCAATCACATGATGGAGGAGTCCTATCTCTGACTCCTAGGCCCCCTTTTCCTTCCCTACAATCCCCTCAGCTTAGGTCCCTGTACTATGTGCTCCCATAGTACCATCATAGCACTATGACAATATTTCTGAAATTGCCTTAATTTTTGTGTATCCTCTTATTGCCTGTAAGCTCTATGGAAGGAAGAACTGTCCCTGTCGTGTTCACCATTGTGTCCCCAGCACCTGCTGGACATTAAATATTTGTTTAATGTGGTTGAAAAGAAATTAGAAACCCTCTGTATCCCACTGTCACACCCTCAACTCTGCAGAGGAGAAAAGGAATAGCAGGGTACAGAGGGAACATGAAACAGAAATTCCCACCAACATTCTTGTAGATCCAAATTCAACATAAATAGTCTTTAGCTTTCTGAAACAAGCCCACAGGTAATGATTCATTGTTTAGTCAAGGCTCCCCTTCTCTGCCCTTTCTCATCTGGGCCCAGACCTCCCCCCTAACTGCTGGCCTAGCTCCTCCTCAGAAAACATCATTCTTCCTCCTAAAAAGGGTAGCACAGCTGAGGACCAATGTGGAAAAATTCTATGGGGAAGAAGAATTCATACAACTTTCTATCTAGACCAAAGAATCTCTCAACTAGGATTCTCTCTTCTTCCTACACACAAAGGGAGACTGAGACTAAGGAAAATACCTCTCCTTTCTTCCCCTTAAGCCATGGGTAATTCTCATTCCAGATTCACAAAGGTTTCTCTTGCTCTTGGAAGCCAGGAGATAGCATGCAAAACTGATCAGAAGATAAAAGGCTATCTTCTAGCGGGTATCATCCAAAATGCTCAGCTCTTTGGGGATTGGAGAGATTGGTTGGGGTTGGGATGTAATGGGGAAAGAAGAGGCAATAGAAAGAGGGGGAATAAAGAAATTGGAATGAGGAAAGAAGCAAGCAAACTAAAAAGATTCCACTGGCGCAAAATGCTCAGGTTTTCCCTACTGATAAACCTCAGGCAACACAACAACCACTTATCCGAACTAGAGCCTCACCTCTGCCTCTCTGCTTCTCTTTAACCTGGCCATGAAGGCTGAACTCTTTAGTGGCTTAGATGAAAGCATGTGTCGTCTTTCACGTCTCCCCCACCCTTTTTTGTTTCCCCAACTTTCCTTCCCTTTTTTGCTCACACTCAGCCTTGTGTCTAGTCGTTGCTGAATGCCATGGAGGCTGAGCACCTCCACGTCGTCTCGAATGTAACCAACTCTTGGCCACTGGGGCATCTCCTCTTGTTCCAATTAGCCATTGTACTCAAGGAACACAAGCCAACATTAAATTCACATTAGCATTGGGTCATGGTTAGACATTTTATCAGGCATTGGAATACAAAACAAATTGTAAAATTATCTGTGATTCTGAGATTCTCCGTGTTGCTGCTCTAGCCAAAGGGGCAGCAGAACATTAATGGACTGTGAATCAGAAAACATGAATTATTCCATTGAGTTGTACCCTGTGGTAAGACTTTAGGCAAGTCATTTAAACCTTTTGTCTGTTATGAGCAAGAGAGAGAGAGAGAGACAGAATAAAAAAAACATGTGAGTGTTTGAAATGTTATAAACTCCAAGTTCCATAAGACCCCTTAGTAGCTATGGTTTAAAACAATCTACCAATCTATACTAAAGATACTATCAGTCCAACAGAAAATTAAGGGGAAGAGTCATATTCTAGGAACCAATCCCCCCTATCTTACTTCACCTTGGTTTCCAATCAGCAGAATTCTAACACCGGGAAAATTTCTTTATTCTTATTATTAGCCTGCAGGGGCCTCCCACAGCTATGCTAGGCTGTCAGGCACCTCAGTGGTCTTCTGTGAACAGGCAGTTTTTTTATGGCACCTGGATATTGATGCTCTTTTCTCAGCCTGTCCAACCAAACTGCTCAGCACCATCCCTGTCTGGGGAGAGACTTCTGTGTCATAGCTCTTCTGTGTCTCCTTTGCCTATCCCTTTACCCTTCTCACATATGAGGGGGTCATTGTTGGCACTGGGGGCTAAAAATTACTCGCAGAAAAGTTATTTTCTGACACCCTGCCTCAGCAGCTCCAGGACCAGCCCTATGGGTAAGTCGTAATATTGAAATAAATCAGGATACATATTTGTGATCTAAGGAAGCAGGAGAATGGCAATGGACAACTGTGACAATGGTAGGGGTACTGGGATACAGGCATGGCCAGGGTCTGTAGCAACAGAGGCACCTGACATCAGAAGGGTGACTTTCAACTACAGGTCTGAAACCAGGACTGGGAAAGAATCTAAGCATTTGATATCTGATGTTGAGATTAAAGTACAATATATATGCTGGCCTTTGGGAATGGAAGCTCTCTGGGAATCAGGAAGTTAACAATAACAGCTATGAGAAAGGGTTTGGAAAATCGGGAGGAAAGTCTGGACCCTGTTCTTAGGAGTTTCTTAGGTTCCAGCTTATTTGGACTTCTGAGTTTCACTTTGTGAGAGAAACAACTGACCCAAGGGATAAGAACAGAAGAGGAAGGGGAAAAGAAAGATCCTGCTTAAATTCTGATGAATGTTTCGAAAGTATTGCAGTATCTCAGTTAAACATAATAGAATACCCTCTCTTTAAGGTCAATGCTACTGTGAAAGTGGCAGAATAAAGAAATCTAGCTGACAAGAAGTAGGCATTATCCAAAGGGCAGTCATTAGATACTAAACAGAAGGCCTTTGCTAAGCCACATGAAAGCAACTAAGCACTGCCATCTTAAACAGCTTTTTGACATCAACAGGTGAATGGAGAAAATGGACAGTGGTTGCAAGTAGACTGCAGCAGCCTCTCCAGATGTAATAACACATTGCACTCCACAGGCACTCATATTCTGGCAAATATCTTCAGACACATGGACTCCATTTTAATGTGAGACGACTAATTTATTGAACACCCATTATAAGTGTAAGCATTGTACATAACATTACGTTATTTAATTCCAATAACTCTACAGGCTAGATACTAACATCATTTTCAAAGAAGAAAATGATGTTTACTTAGGCAGGCTGAGCAAACTGCTCAATGCTATTCAGCTAGTAAATGGTAGAGCTAATATTTGAACTTAGAGCCTATGAGATAAGAAACTGAATTCTAGAAGTACAGAGAACGTGTAGGGCAGCTCTCTTTGATTGCAAAAAATAAAATAAAATAAAATAAAATAAGACATGGGCAATGTACAGATATCTAGATAAAAATCTCTTCCTTTTTTTAATCCTAGAGAGTCTGGACTCCAAGTCACTAACTTATAACATTGGCTAGGGGTCAAAACTTCTTAGAATTGGCAAGAAGTATGATGTGGCCTCCAAGGAAGGGTCAGAAATGGTATACCTCAAGAGGCTGAAGGCATCTAAAGGACAAGATCTTTGCTCTATCTCAAGCTACTCAACCGTGGCCTGCCCGACTGATAGGACCAAGCAAGGACCTGTAACAGATGCTGAAACCAGGCAAAGGAGAAAATAAGATTCCTCTGGTACTCTCTCCATTTCAATGAGGCTAAATTACCATGGCTCACTGGGCAACTGGGCTGAGCCAGGTAAGCATGAAGCAGGATTTTTCATTCTCTTTTAAGAATAGATTAAGAACAACTATACTAAAAGTGCATAGGACAGGGTTGAAAAAGTCATCAATAATTCCCTGAAAGAAAACAGAGTGAGTAATCCAAAGATATGGTGGGTACAACTCTCTACGTTATGACTTACCATCCTGTTTGTAACTGTGTACCATAGAGAAGTGCTACGTTAGGTAGATGGACTCACCCACTTTTCTTCATATTACACTGTAAGATCAGTGTGGGGAAGAATTATATCTTCAACCCTTCGCAATCAAAGACTGATACAGAATAAGGGACTTGATCGCTGATAAAAGCATCTCTAACATAAACATTTATAAAATAGAGATCTTCTGCCTTCTGTACATTGATACAGAAAAAGGAGGAAAGAATGATCTTCAGAAAATACCACAGTCACTCAACATCATCTCTGGGAAAGAAATGACATTTCTCTCCATAGCCGCACCTCCTTTCAGCTCTTCAGATACTATACTTTACCCACCAGACACAGATATACCAGCAAGGTCTCCAGAAATGTTCCTTCTCTATAAGTTGGGAAAATAATATATTTTAACACTAGCCACCTTCCTCCAATTCCCCACCCCTGGTATGGCCTTTACCTTCCACAGGGTTGGTTTTCAGTCTACTGCAGAGATTCATTACTCCTCCATAGTGGACATTGATCTGGTTTATTGCATCATTTGAACGCAGCTCCATGAGCTTCCTCAGGTCCATTACTGTGCAGCCAAATTCCCCTTCATGGCTCTCAATTATCGAGTTGGCTGGCAAGGCGTGTTCTGTTGGGTTCGTCATTTTGCCTGCTGTTACCAAGCCCCTCAACCAGAGAAAATGTGAAATTTCCCTTCCACTGATCAGGGTCTCTTGCCTCTCTGCCTCACTTCTTCTTACTTTTTGCTTCACTGGGAGCCCAGATGGGAAATAGATCGACTATATCTTGTGCAATAAGCTTCAGAGTAGCAACCCGTAGCCCAGATCCTTTTCTGAGTATGAAGCTTGGCAGTGGGAGGAGGAAGAGGATGGGGGAACTGAGTGGAACCGGACCACGTGTCACGATGATTGGTGTCCCCAGGTGGTGATGGAAGTGGTTGTCCAGGGTAGGTAGGTTCCTAGCTTAGACCAACTTGCCCAGATGGAGGTGTAAACAGGATGTGCATGTTACCATGGAGGCAACCTTAGCAACAACCAGCGACTGCAGTGGTAGAGAGGCGGCAGGAGGAGGAGGAAGAGGAGGGTTCCCTGGATACCGATGACAACGGGATCTCTGGAATAAAGATTCAAAGATAGACAAAAAGAAACAATTAGAGCAGCATGGAGATCCAGCATCTGCAAGGGCAAGAGGTACTCATTCTAGCACAGGGTTTAGGTGACAGTTGATATCTGAGCTGAACTGATAGCTGAGGCCTGAGCTGAGGCCCCTTCCTCCCTGGGAGGCCCCAGCAGCCTGTAGACTCCAACAATTTCAGATACACCACAGTCTTCATACCTCACCTCTTCCAAACCAAGCAACACAAATCCTACAACTTCAGAAACTTGGAAATAAAAGGTTATGACCTCTAATTGTTCTAATGCACTCCCTGTCTATTTGAGGGACCTGCTACAGAATCTTTTAGTCTGACCTTACTTCTAAGAGGTGAGAAGAGGTCAGAAAAGGAGTCCAGACCAGAGTGATCTGGAGGGTGGCCTGCCAGTCTGCCACCCTCCCCCATACCCTGCACCCTCCCCTACTCCTAATACACACATTTACAAACCAGGAGGACAACCTGGTAGAAGATGACCAATCCTCTGCAGCCCCTCAGAATACTCAGCCTGATGCTGTATAGAAATTCTTCAGGATGCCGCAGTTGTCCATAGATCAGGAGCTAAGCCCCCCACTGCTCCAAAAAGCTTTTGGGGGGAAAGGATGAGTAAAATGCTGTCAGTAGGCGATACAGGGTGGAACTTTTTTACATAAAGGGGACAGAAGGACCTCTGAGGAGGAAAGATAGTGAGTTTGAAGCCTATGAGTGTTAAAGTTCCTCTGGGGTGGCAGGAATACGACAGCTACTGATTCAGATAGAGCCTAGGGCCACAACAGGGTGAGTAGGGGAGCAAAGTTAGTCTGCGTGTGAGTGACACCGGAGGGTCTCAAACCAGCATTTCTCCCCAGGAAGGCATGTGTTACCTCTTACACGTGCTCACTAGGGAGAGAGGGTCAGGAGTATGTACAGGTGAGAACAGGGAGGATGAAGGTGAAAAGGCTTATCCTGAGCTCCGTTCTCAGCGTCAGAAAGGGGCTGCTGTGTGGCATGCAGGAGGACTGCCACACATTGGCTATTTAAATGTGAAGGGGCTCTTCCTGAACACAGCACCCAAACACTGGGGGCCCAGTCCCTCTCTAATAAATGGATGACATCCTTGCTTCTAGAAGGTGAACAAAGGAGCACAAGGACCATCAGATAAGGACTTGACTCTTTTATCAATTAATTTTCCAAAAATCACATGTGGCCAAAGTTCCTGCTAATTATAATCAGTCCTGTTCCTGGCAGGTTCCACTGGGATGGAGGTGGTTAAACCCCTCCCTCTCCCAGTCTGCCCTCTGCCTCCTCCTTCTACTATAAATTTTTAGAGCTACTCTGACTTACAAAGGGTTATGCAAGCAGGGTTTTGTTTTGTTGTTGTTGCTATTGTTTTTTAAACATCATATTCCCTTTCTTTTTAGATGTCATCAGAGAATCCTGGGGAACAAGGAGGTCTGGAGAGAACCTGAGGCAGAGTGTCAAACTCCCTTCAATCATACTGGCATAGGGATAAACAGTACCACAGACTTTTCTCTCCAATTCACCTTCTTCTCCAAGTCTGGAAGCAGTGGGAAGGGCTATAGCAGCAAGAAGCCCAGCTGACCCTTAAGTTGAACTCCTTAGCCTTTCAAGAGGATGTTGAGGACAGTGCTGATTGAGAGCTTAACTGGAAATCAGAAGATTTTACTTTTTTTTAACTCTCTACCCACTGCCATGTTTGTTCTATGAAGGCAGAGATTTTTCATGTGTCTTGTTCACTGCTTTCTCCCCAGTGCCTAGATGACCACCTGCATGGAGCAGGCATTCAGCTAATTTTTTTGGTTGAAAAACCAGTAGTAGATTCAGAACCAGATTCACCATCTTCCCAGGTACCCCTCAGACAAGTCACTTGGCCTTCTTAGTGCTCAGTTTTCTTAGGGCTCAGCTCCTCCCATCTTTATCTGGGGGAAGAATCAGCCCTACCTTTTCACACCATCCTAAGAAAGTGATAAAGGAAAGGGATTATAAATAGAAATAGTGCTTTGAAATCTTAGATGAAAGATGACCAGTGTCCAGTATAGGACACTCAAGTGATGCGAAAAAGCTTGATTTGATCTTAATGAACTTTTTAAATCTAGCCCTTAAAGCAGAAGAGCAATAATTTCCACGTGCCCCTCCATCTTTCCTTGCCAGGGGGAACTCCCACACCCCCAAAAGAATGGAAAATTCCAAGGCAGCTTCATTAGCAGTAACCATTAGCTAGGTTAGAACCATTAGCTATAACCACTAGGCAATGTGGCCTGGGATCTCTAGAGAAGTAGGGGCAGTCTGAAGAGATCAAAGAGGAGAGATTCTTCCACTCACGTAGACAACCAATGAGAAAAGGTCACTTAAGATTAGAACACATGGGACAAGTAGAAAGGAATGAGGTTTGTCTGCTTCAGGTTGCTCTAGAGACACATATGTAGGTCAAGCACTAAGCTGCTGGCACAAAGTCACAGGGACAGTGCCCATTTGGGACCCTTTCTTAAGTTGGGCTCTCCGTGAAAGTTATTCCGGAATTCAGAGGCATAGCTGGTGCCAATACTTCTCTCTGAGCTCTTAGAATAAGAGCTCTCTGCAACTGCTGAGCTTGCCTAGCCCCTAACCTTATTAGGCAACTGGCAAAGAATAGTATGTAAATGCTCACACAGGCTCAGGCTCAGATGCAATGCTCAGATGCCTAGGAGGTACCACCTCTTGTCAGGTCAGGATTAGTCATTCGGCTCAGTGCCTCCTGGGTTAGGTATGTTCTCACTCCCCGTTTCTAGCATTTTGCCAGCTTAATGATGATGGGATGGAAGAGCAAACTCTCATCCCTTCCTGCAGGGGCAAGAAATCATACTAGTTATATGATCATTAAATCACTTTAATTTTTTTCCTCCTAAAGTTCTGTAACATCTTTTCTACAACTTGCAGTGACATGTAAAAGGATTGTCACATCAATTTTAGGTAGGACAGCTGTGACTCCCACATTACAGATGAAGACACTGAGGTCCAAAGACATAAAAAGTGATTTGTTCTTTGGCAAGTCAGTGGCCTTGACTGCCTGGTCCTCTTTTTGTTATACCTTACTCCTTCCCTCAAGTCTGGACCTCCCCATTTTCTGACAAATATAAGTCCTTTAAAAAGTAGGCAGCTTTGGGGTACAGAGAATACACATAACACATAGAGGAAATGCTGACTCTTACACTTGCTCTTTCTCTTTCAGAATCAACTACATCACATCACAGGCAATGAGGGTGAAAGAGACCCCCTCCTGTTCCTACACATACATGAGAAGCAGACCACCCTATATTTCCTGATGACTCAATGTGCAGCTGAGCTCCCTAGCAAGTTCTAAACTGAGGCGCTGCCAGAGACAAAAACCTCATGCCTTAAGTCACCAAACCATAAACAACAGTCAGACACTGTTTCCTCCAATTTTGTTAAGAAATCCCTTACTCTTAACTGTCCTGGGGTGCATCCCCAGGCTATGAGGAAAAAAGGTAACTCCCTATGTAGGGAGTAGGGTATTCTGAGAATCTGAAAGGAACCCACCCCCTGAATCTCCCCTGCCAAAGGCTCCTAATGAATCTGGCATGATGCATGGGAAATGAAGTATGAATGGAAAGAGGAGAAAGGAAACAGGAGGGGCCAGGGGCCTAGGGCTTCAGGCTGGTGCAGCACTGCAGCCAGACCTGCCTGGAATAATAAGTAGCTATGCTCAACTCTGGCTTCTGGGCTGCAGGCAGGGGCTGTTCAGTGGAGCGGACTCTCATGCCCTGCCCCCTTCACTGGGCTGGGAGCCTCTGCTCAGAAGTGAGTTGGTAGCACTTGGAGATGCTGTGGTTGGAGCATCAGTGCCAAGAAGGGAAGACCTTGTGCGGGTGGGGAGGGGGGTGGCACAGGAGTAGGCTGGTCCCACCTTAGAATGCACCAAACTGAAATATGAAACCTGTTTCAAGCCCACACTTCCCCGAGAGAAATCATATATGTAAACACACACACATGCGCACACACGTGTGTACTGTATAGACAGCAGCCTAGCATAGCAGCTGATATGTAGTGGCTGGTCCATAAATAGTAGTTATTTATCATTATTCTACATATTGCTTCACTGAATCTTCACTAACAGCCCTATAAGGAGGGCACCCCATTTTATAGCAGGGAAATAGAGATTCAGAGAACCAGGATTTGTGTCCTAGTCTGAATCCAAAGCTACCCTGCATCAAGTACAAGGACAATCCTGTAAGAAAAATGGAAACAAAGCTACAGATTTACTTTCTAAAGCTTGATCAGAAGGCCCATATAAACCTATCTATCTGTCCCTGACCCACAACCCCTGAAGCCTCTACAACACATCAGGGCAGGCGTAGGGGCAGAGCTACAGCTTGTGAGGGGCTGACACTCCCCACTCCATCCCCACCCCCACACATACGTATCCCCCCAGCCAGGATGCCCTTAGCTCTGGATTGGCATGATTCCAAGTATATCCAGTTCCCACCTAGAGACTGAAGGAGTGGGGCTGAGGGCTCCCTCCACTCCTCATCTCACACCCAGGGCCTGGCAGCCTGTAGGGACTGGGGAGAGGCACAGAGAGCCCCGGCTCTAGATTCTCTCCCTCCTTTCTCCAGCAGGGGCAGTTCCTCAGCCATTACCTACAGTGTCTTAAGCTTCACTCCTTTTCTCGGCACTGTCATACCTCTCAGAGGGGCTTTCAAGAAAGCTGGCAAGCACCTGAACATGGCAGGCTGCCCAGCATGAAACATCCCTGGTTGGCCCTTCTCTCTGAAGGTCTAAATTCTACACGAAGGCTGCTCTGCTCCCTCCTCATTACAGGCCCCTTATTCCCATAACCCAGAGTCTAGCCCACCTGTGCTAGTTCCCACCACTTGGGTGTAGCAGCCATCCTCATCGTGGTCCCAGGTTCTCTTTCCCTCCCCATGCCCGCCCTGCCCTAATTGCTCCCCTAATGCCTGCTGACTTGCAGAGCAGACCTGCGCACATACCCTCCTTCAGTCTACTGAGGCCCTTTGGAGGCATATGGGAAGAAGGTCAGAGGCAGAGGATGTTGGCTAAAGTTCAGGTAGTGGGCGGCACCACCTGTCATCCTCAGCAATAGCCATGCCGGTGCCAGGAAGCCAAGTGAGAGCTGAGGCACCAAAACCATGCCTCTGTACTGACTACAGCATGGCACACTGTAGCCTGTGGTTCTGCTCCTGGTCTTGGAACTCGATGCTAATTCTCAGTCAGCCCCTAGGATTTGGGTTCTGGTGGGTACTCCCTTCCTAAAGAGAAAATATCACTTGCTGGTTAGGAGGTGGTATACATGAGGCTCCCTCCCTTACCCTCCCCCTCCCCAAGTCTGCTACCCTGAGAGTGTCTTCTTCAACTCAGCAGCAGAAATGCAGTGCTAGAATCAAAGCATCTATCTGGAGAAAATGTCTTGTCCTCAACCCCTGGGTCTCAGGGATCCAGAATTTCCCCTCCTCCTTGGAGCCACCTCGTACTTGACCGAACTAAGTCTATGCATACCCTGGATCCAGTCATCAAGTGGGTACATCTCCCAAAGAAATTCTCACACAGGTTCAGAAAGGGGCATGTGTAAGGATGTTCACTGGGACATTATTTGTGGTGACAGAGCATTGAAGGCAACCTGGAATCCCCTCTCCCAGTGATGGACAGGTAAAATATGTGAGCTAGATAAGAGGGGATATTATGCCACAGTTAGAAAGACAGATCAGATATACACACAACAATATTGCTATCTTAAAAACAGTGCTTAGTGGGGGTAAAAAAGGTGCTTTAACAAAAGTTAAAAACACATGCATCTAAAGCAAAACTATACTCTTTAAGGGATGTATTTAAACAAAAAGATACATATTAACACATTAGAATGCTGCTCCTAGGCAAGGAAGGGAAAAGACATGGGATACAGGGAAACAGTGAGCACAGGAAGGGCCTTGCATGGACCAACAATAATACTGGGCCATGAATCCATAGTATGATTGACTCAATAGTCTGTACCTGAGGTCTAAAAAAAATAAAACATACTATGATGCTGAAGCCTGGAGGGGCTGTACTGTCTAAGATATGCTATGACAATGAGGACAAAACTTATCAGTTCTGGCCAGATGCCTTCAGAGGGCAGGGAGAAGGTCAGGCGCATAGATAGCACAGCCTTCTCTAAACAGTGATACCAAGAATTGACCCAAGGCTGATGACAGTCTCTTCCTGATCATCTGGCCTGTTGATCCGGCCCCTCTCAGAGACTCCAGGAACCATCAAGATGAAGACAGGAAGCTTCACAGCATGGGGTGGGAAACGGAAGCTGGCATGTGCCTAGTGGGGCATTGTCACCCCCTTGCATTCATCCTAATAATAGCATCAATAGATCAAGATGAAAACGGGCAGTCCCTTGAGCCTAGAGCCATAGGGAATATACCCTCTTTTCCAAATATTATGAGTCATACTGGCCCGGGTCACCTCCGTGGCTTCCTGTGACTCAGGGGTGTTGAGGGAATGTTCACAGCAAGCCAGAGCTCAAAAAAATGTAGAGGATGGAAGAGCAACCTCCCACTCCTTCAGCTGATTAAGGAGGACAAGAGCTGACTTCAGCTGGGAGCAGCAGCGCCATCCAGAAGATCTGTTGTCTAATGAAGGGAGTGCTGGCCAGACTGTGGGAAATGCTCAGGATATGGGTTAGAAGGGTACCTGCCTCTAACACTAAGGTGCAGCTGCTCGAAACTGGGACGGTTAGAGGCAGACCCTTGGGCAGCAGCATTCAAATATCCAGTACACACACTCTCCTGGGCAACACAGATTGCCTTTCTTGGGGCTACGGCGGTTTTTCCACATTTTCGTCCCAAGGGAAGCAAGGGGCTTTTTAGCAGCTGGATTGGATCCTGTGTTATTTTTAGAAACAAATTTCAGCAGAATCACGCCATGCTCGTGGAGGCGGGGGGGAGGGCCAATCTCCCTTGACTACTGGAGTCAGTCAGGATCTCGCTGCTCCCGGGCCGCAGGCTCTGGGGAGGCCTCGGGGTGAGAGGGAAGTTGCCTGGCCTCAGACTGAGGAGGCCACATGGCATCTACCAAAAGAGACTGCCGGGGCAGCTGTCCCAGGGGCTCAGCAGGAGAGGAAGCAAAATAACATTCCTGTGGGACCCAGACACTAGCCAGAGTACCACCCCCTGGACACCGTGCCTGCCGGCATCCCATCGCCTCCCCTGCTCCATGGCAGTCTTGCCGGTACAGCGTACAGACAGCCAGCCCCCGCCACTGCCTCTTCCAGCCTCTCTCAGCCCAGCTGCTTCCCGGGATTCCCAGGCGAATGGACAAGGGCTCCATGCTGAGAAGATGGAGTTCACCAGGAAAGAGAGCCGGGAGCATTCCCGAATAGCTGTCGCCTCATCCCCCAGCTTCACTCTTCCTTCTTCACACAGGAGGCGCTAAGTCAGCTGTGGTCTTTAGAAAGTGGGCAGACCATACTCTCTTGCACTTCTGTTGTGCCTTGGAGCAGTGATCCTGAAACTTGAGTGAGCCTCAGGACTCCCAGGAGGGTTCCCAGAGTTGCTGGTTCAGGAAGTCTGGGGTGGGGCTTGGGAATGTGCATTTATAACAAGCTCCCTAACAAGGGGATGCTGATGCTGGTCTGGGTACCACACTTGAGAACGATGCAGTTTCCAACGTCGTGAGAATCTCCAGCCAACACCAGGCTAAAGCACTTTGAGAGCCTCGATTGGGGGCCCAGTCCCGACACTGTCCTCAGATCCAGCCTGACAGGGGACGCACAGGAGGCTCTCGTCACATCTCGCCCTCCTTTAGTCCTTCCAGAATGTTGATCTCTGCTTCCATTCATCTTGGGGCAGCCCCCTTTCCCAGAGAGACCCATGATCCTCCCAAGGAAAGCTCCTCTCCTGTGAGTCCTTGAGAAAATTAGACTTGAGAGGACCTCCCTGAACAGGCTGCAACTGAAGCCCAGATTTATACAGAAAGTTAAAACAAGATACCTGGTGAGAGTCAGAGGAAAACCCAGATCCCTTTCGGGTTCTGGTGCAGCTACGCACCCTCTGCACTCCTGTTTCCTACTCGGCAGGAGATGAGAGACGGTGTGGAACCCAGGGGTGGGGAAAAACGGACACAAAAGAGACCCACCACTCACTTCAGGCTCCCCAAATATTACTGCCCCCCAGCACATCTGAACCCCATGCTGATTTTTTTCTTTTTTTTTTGAATTTATTTATTTTTGGCTGGGTTGGGTCTCCGTTGCTGCACGCGGGCTTTCTCTAGTTCTGGTGAGCGGGGGCTACTCTTTGTTGCAGTGCGCAGGCTTCTCATTGTTGTGGCTTCTCTTGTTGCGGAGCACGGGCTCCAGGTGCGCGGGCTTCAGTAGTTGCGGCATGAAGGCTCAGTAGTTGTGGCATGAAGGCTCAGTAGTTGTGGCTTGTGGGCTCTAGAGTGCAGGCTCAGGAGTTGTGGTGCACGGGCCCAGCTGCTCTGTGGCATGTGGGATCTTCCCGGACCAGGGCTCAAACCTGTGTCCCCTGCATTGGCAGGAGGACTCTTAACCACTGTGCCACCAGGGAAGCCCCCCATGCTGCTTTTGCTCTGTCAGTTCCCACGGCCCCCGCAGAAGGGCTGGCCTGTGGCCCCTGCAACACCTCTCGGGGGGTGCCTGCCTGCTGTGCTGAGGCCAAGGCAGCTGCTGTTTTCCAGTTGGGGCGACAGGCTGCTATAAACACTCGCTGAGGTTGCTATGGCAAAGTGAGTCTGCAGCCTGGCTATGGTGCAGCTATTTATGTGCCTGTAATGGCAGAGTGGTCTGTTTTGTATTATTTTACTTTTAAAGTTTTCCTTTCCCAACCCCCTAAAACAGCTTAAAAAAAAAAAAAAAAAAAAGTCAGCACAACTTTCTCAGGAACAAAAAGAGTATGGCCAGACTATAGAGCATGCGGTTTGAGCCAGCAAGGGGAACACCGAAGTGAGTAGAGTAAGTAAGCTCCTTTAAAGAAGGGGATGTATGGCTTCTTGCCCCTACATGCCTCTGCCTCAGCTCATCAAGGAGAAAGGCCCAAACTCAGGGTTTTCTCACCTCTGCACCACTCACACTGAGAAGAGACAAAGGCGCTTTGTCCTCTTCCTTCCTGTCAAAGGCTGGCTCCAGCCAGCAGCATTCCTCGCAGCCCCTTACTCCCCATCAGGCCCCACTGGCTGCCTGTATCATCAGGATGAAGATACGGAGACCTCCACAAGGGGTCGTGGGAAGAGAGCCTCAAAGCAAGCCCCACCCCCTACAACCTGGGTGCAGTGCCACCCAGCATGGAGCCTGGTCACTCCTGGCTGGAGGGCTGCAGGAAATGACCTCTGAGGTACCTCTGAAGGGACACATGTTTCCGCCACTTGTACAGAGAACTTTCATCCAATTCTTACACCTCAGGGAGCTCTGGGGTGAAGGGATACCCCTGCACAACAAGATTCAAGGTTCTAGTCAGGGTGGTGAGGACCTCTCACCAGCACCAAGGAGTCAGATGCTGAAGGATGACCAAAAGCGAGGTTGATTTATCCTTGGACACATATGTCTCCAGGGCACTAGGCACTTGGGAAAAGATTTTGGTAGAAATAGCGAGTACCTCCTACCTCCAGCTACTGGATGGGGCACTATAGCCTCCTACCTTCTCCACTTGCCCAGTCAAACTTAGAGTAACAAATGAGAACAAAGAAATGGGCCATCAGGCATAGGCAGCTCAAGAGGGGCAAGAGAGTGGAAGATTACCATGTGGTAATCTCACACACACACATATACACACCCACACACATACACAACTGAGCTGAAAGTGTGTGCTGACTGATAAATATGCCAGCCACTAAATGATATCTAAGGAATAGAGAGACACCTTCCAGAAACAGCTGCTTGGAATACAAAAGATGCTGCAGAATTTTTACCATTCTTCTTTCTCCACCTTATTCCAGTTCCTTTTGGATTGTTATACACTTAGTAGGAGAAAAAACCCCACTGCTGATGGGCATATTAATCAGATTAAAAAATAAAGTTAGGGCAGTGTTAAGAAGAGCAAATCTCACAGACTGTTCAATTCTGTCTATCTCAGATTATAACTGAATGTCTTGCAGATACCACTATGGCTCAGAAAGGCTATCAATGAGAACAGCCCCCAAGGGGAAGAGAGAGGAAGAAGGGGGAAGCTGCTGCTGATTCCACAAGGGAAGCACCCTCTGCTGCCCCAGGAAAGGTCAAAGTCCTAACTGACAGCCGGGTGAGCTGATATCTTGCTGGGAAAATCAGAACTTGGGACACAAATCAGTCTTGGCAGCACCTTGAGGTCAAAAGAGCAGAGCAGGCATGGTTTCTAGGCTTGTCAAACCAACTGTCATCAGCATCCCGTTGTTCCTGTAGGGTAGGAAGGGAGCAGGGAGGAGGTAAGGAAAGGGCCCAATATGGGGCACCGTCCTGGATTGTCGGGAGTAGGCTGATAGCATCATAGACACCAGTGTTTCTGTTCCTAAGTCTCAGGGTATTTACTCAGGCTGAGTGGCCATTACTTGGGAATACATAAAAGACAAAGAAACAGACATGTCTCCGAACCCCCAAGGTAGAGTAAGCTTCCAAAAATCATGGTTAGAAAGAGCATCTATTCAAAAGGGCTCAGATCCACAGTGATGGACACAGGGCCCACTGTTGAAAGAAACAACGGG
This sequence comes from Balaenoptera physalus, assembly GCF_965194825.1. Taxonomy (NCBI): domain Eukaryota; kingdom Metazoa; phylum Chordata; class Mammalia; order Artiodactyla; family Balaenopteridae; genus Balaenoptera; species Balaenoptera physalus. Next base: position 35,429,651 of record NC_138882.1, read on the forward strand.
CAGGCAGAGAGGTGACTCAGCCCCAGCTGGTGGCTGTTTATGGAAATCTCACGGGAGAGAAAGAGGAAGGTACTGTGTATTCTTCTGAGCGAGCAGAAAGGTTGTATCACCTCTCTCTCCCAGTGTCTGTCCCAGTGTCCAACCTAACATGTGGAGTTCATGAATGAACCACCCTTCTCTGCTCCAGTATGCTTTTGTTTCTAAGGGAAGGAGAAAGATGGAAGGGCCCAGAAGGGGACCCAATCTGCACAGAGAATCAGTTGTCTGTAAGTCCCAAGAAACACCCCCCCAGCACGGGCCCCATCTCCCCCTCTTGCCTCTGGGGCTATATCGTGTTGGTGTATTGGAGGCACATCACCCTTGTTCTCCAAGACACAGTAACGGGGCTTTTCTGGTGCAGACAGAAGGGAAACCAGCCATCACTGTAGGAATCATCCGCTCTCTAGGCAGAAGCAAAGGTAAACTATAAAGAATTCAAGTTCTCCTAACACCCATTTGATTCTAAACTCCCACACAGAGCATTTTGAACATCACTGCCATACCTCCAAGGAAAAACCTGGGAGAACTATGATGATGGTGGTTGGGGGGAGGTCTGTAGGAAGTGGCAAAAAAGGATGTTTTCTGGATTATTTTTGAAGCACTGAGCTACCAGAAATCATGGGAAAAATACCCAGTACCAATCTCTTTCCACCTCCTCATTTTTCTCTCTATACCTCATTTCTAAGCCTCTCACTTTGTTTTTTCACATCTCTGTATATCCCTTTCCCCATCTCTCCCTCTCTTCTTGCCTCCTTCCTTCTCTCTCTCTCTTCCTCTCACCTCCTCTATCTATCTATCTATCTATCTATCTATCTATCTATCTATCTATCTATCTATCTATCTCATTCTCAAAATCTCTCTCATTCTCTCTTTTCCACATCTCCGGGGACAACCTAATTGGACAGAATTCCATTCTCCTTACCTGGGTAATTTCTGAAACCAATCAGCCCTGTCAAGTCCACATTGGCTCAAATAGTGAAAGAGTATGGAAGTGCTGAGAGGCAAGCCGGGCACTCATGGGGCTGCCACAACTAGCGCCAACACAGGGCCGATCTGTGTCATGGGTCATGGATGATGGGCCCAAAGGCACACAGGATGAACTCTATGAACCAATCTGCATTCTCCCAAATCTACCTGGAGCTTGCCTGGATAAGTCAAATATGTAGTATCTAACCATGCTTGAAGCAGAGGCAAACACTGAAGACTCAGAAGTGAGAAGCCCTAACAGAGATGGGGGGAGAGGAAGGATATGAGACTATTCTTATGGATTAAAAAGTAAAGTCAGGATTTAGTATGCTCAGCCAAGTTCCCAATCCAGTATAAATAGGAAGTGGCCTGATGGAGGAAGAGGCTGGGAGATCAGACAGATGTAAAATACAACTTGTGCTACAACTGGACTCTGGCTCCTTTCAGTACTCCCACAGAAGGTGAAAATTCAGAACTGAACATGATAAACTAGTCTTACCCAACCACAAGCTGCAAGGTGGCTCCACTATTCCACCTGAATTCCACTCTGAACCTATAAAACTGAGGCTGGGAATAGACAGATGGAGGCAAACGTTCAGCTCCCTGGTGACATGGCTACCTTCTCCTAGCTCTCCCCACCACCGTGCAAGGATTCAAGGATTTGCAGAGGGGACCAGAGGAGGAGCAGCAGAAGGCATCCTAACCCAGCAGAGCCAGAACTCTGTAGGCATCTCACACTATTTACCTAACATTTGCTTCTGCAAAGGTTTGTGGGAGCTCCAGTCTCACATGCCCTGGCCAGCTGTTCCAAATCAGTTAAGACCTCTATCTCCAGAGAAAATCCTTTTCAGCATGAGAGGAGGGGTCAGTGCCCTCCCTTCAAGGCTTCAGCCACTAAACCCTCCCATGGCAAGCCTCCAAGTCCAAAGAGAAGCCAAGGACAGGCCAGCCCACTCTCTCCCCTCCCACCTCCAGTGGCCAACTCAAGAAAGAGGACTCCTTCGTGGGGGAAGTCCCTCGGCAGTGAGGCTATGGAAACTTTGCCGTCTAAGGCTGTGGAATTCTTCTACCGGGCTCCTGCAGTTAATCATCACAGCTCCCTGGATTCCCTACTTGGGGCTTTAAAAGGTAGCACCAGAGCAAGAAGTACAAACATGTCAAGAAGAAAAAGAAAAAAAAGTTGGTATAAGCTAAAAGATAAGCACCTCCAACAGAGTTTTCTAAGCAACCGAGTAATTGTGAGAAGGGAAAGGAGAAAAGAGCGTAAGAAAAATAAGTGTGGACCAGACGCTCCAGAATACGCTTCAGGATTCCCAGCTAATGCTGCCTATATTCATACTCTGGATCTCACAGGGAACGTTTCTCCCATTCCTAACCAACTTGTAAAAGGATTATATAGGGGTTGGTTTGTTTGAAACTTTCTTCCTTTAGCAGAACTGAAAATTCAGAGGCTCCTGTCCCACTTTGGAAAAACGTGTTAGAGACCTCGCAGCTGTGAGTACAAGGCTTTGGAGCATTAACTTCCAAGGTGGTAGAAGTGGCCTCTTAGGCCAAGTTGCCATGGTTTCCAAGAGAACAAACAGAATATGGCCCTAAAGAGGGGTAGGAGGGTAAACTGCCTTTTTCTTCCAATGGGAGTAGTTTCAAGAGCCAAGACAGGAGGGGGATATCGTAAAATGAAGAGAAGTTTACAGAAGGTTACAGGGGACAGAAAATGGACTTGATAGTCCCCATTCTTCCTGGGGAGGCTAGGGTGAAGGCCCCATTTTTAGGATGATAAGGCACTATGTAGGGGGTGAAATAAACCTAGGAATTACATAGGAAGATGAGCAACTTCTCTTCTATATCAAATGCCCAGCCAACCTAACCTAGGAGGCAAGGAGAACAGAGGCTGAAACTGAGTTGCTTTGGGAGAGGCAAGGACCTCCAAAGCCTCTAAGTTTTGCCTGCAAGAGGACAGGTGAGACAACTGTCCCCAGAAGTGATGCGTAGAGGTGCTGTTCCCCAGAACTGAGGCCCACCCCACTGGCCGCTCCCTACACCAGCATCAGCGTACTGCCTCTCCAGGCCCCCTGGTCAGGACTCTTTACTCTCGTTCCAAAAGGAGCCAGATGGGGCAAAGTGGTGTCAAGTGCCAAAATGCTACCATGTCTTTCCAGCAGGAGCTGGCAGGTGAATGGGGCCACCTGGCCTAGGAATTCCCTTTCATGCTCATGGGCAGCTCTCTGCATTGTACAAGAACCCCCTGGATGCCTCCTCTAGAGCTGCTGCCAGCTTGACTCACACTGGAGAGATGGAAAGGAGACAGACCTGCTCAGCACTCCACTACACCCAGAAGCAGTGATTGCAGCACCTCTGTAGGTTAAGTACCATGTATGCCCCGCTACCTTCTCAAAGCAGAGTGGGGCCAGGGGTTGACTGGCCACAAGCTAGGAGACAGGCCAGACCTAATCACAACTTCATTATTAGTAACTGCACTCAAGAGTAAGTTCCTCGGCTTTTCAGGGAGCAGATCCTCTGCACTTCCTACCAGCTACAGCAAACACCTCACAGAATCCCAGAATCATAGCCTGGCAGGGAACTTTGGGGAAAGCCTAATACAAATCCCCTCATTTTACACTGAAGCCTCTATGAGTCAAACACTGTGCTGGGCACTAGGACAAAAAGACTATACAATCTAGATGGAGGACTTCCCTAGTGGCCCAGTGGTTAAGACTCTGTGCTCCCAATGCAGGGGGCCTGGGTTCAGGGAACTAGATCCTGCATGCTGCAACTAAGAGCCCACATGCCACAACTAAAACATCCCGCATGCTGCAACGAAGATCCCACGTGCTGCAACTAAGACCCTGCCGCAGCCAAATAAGTAAATATTAAAAAAAAAAAAAAAAAAAAATCTAGGGGCTTCCCTGGTGGCGCAGAGGTTAAGAATCCGCCTGCCAATGCCAGGGACACAGGTTTGAGCCCTGGTCGAGGAAGATCCCACGTGCCTCGGAGCAAGAAAGCCCGTGTGCAACAACTACTGAGCCTGTGCTCTAGAGCCCGCGAGCCACAACTACTGAGCCCACGCGCCTAGAGCCCGTGCTCCGCAACAAGAGAAGCCACTGCAATGAGAAGCCCGCGCACTGCAACGAAGAGTAGCCCCCGCTCGCTGCAACTAGAGAAAGCCCGCGCGCAGCAATGAAGACCCAACGCAGCCAAAAATAAAATAAATTTTTAAAATAATTAATTAATTAACTTAAAAAAATCTAGATGGGAAAGCGGGGGGCAGATGATGCAAAGAAATCTGTCTTAGGTGTCAAATGAAGGGCGGAAATACCTCACTTACCCATTCACCTGTGTGTATCCAACACCTCCAGGGTCTGCTCTGCAGGCCAGCTTGCAGCCATCACGTGACTGCCAGGGAGCGCTCACTCACAGCACCCTCACCCCCCAACTCTGGGCTCAGCCCACACCCTGAGCAAAGCAGAGGTTTCTTACAGCTTTCCAGAGCTGCTACATACAGGTGTGCAGAGTGTGCCCTGAATATGATGAGCCATGGTAAGGAGGGGGTTGGGAGATGAGACATGCTAAGTTTTGCCAGGTAGGCTATGCACCCATGTGCTGCGTTCATCTGAAGGGAGCATCTTGCTAACATCTTTATAAAGGTGTCTTACGGGCTGGCAGTTGCGCTTAACCGTCAACCTGGCACATTGCCTTGGGTCAGTAGACCCTAAGAAATATCTAAAGAAGAAAATCAGAAGTGAATCCAGTGTGACCAGAGGATACACCAGAAGCAGCCAGTCCCGTGGGCCCAGGCCCTGATGGAGCTCTGCCTGGGGGCCAGATCTGCCCACTGTTGGCCAGGCTCTTGCCCCTCACAGCTCACAGGCTTTCCCTTAACAGTTCTTCCCAAGTAGCACTAGGCTTGCCTTCCCCTCAGCACACTCTCCTCCAAATCCATTCTGCCTAGGCCTTAATTTCCTCATCTGAAAAAAGGAGATAATGAGAGTAACTGGTCTCATATGAAGTTGAGAGGGTTATTACTTCTTTTGTATCCAAAGGCCCATTGCCTTTGGATGAAGATCAGTTGCATTAAGAAGCTTTTGCAGAATGGAGGCAACCAAGGCTGCCCCTTTGTCAGAGGCTCACAGTGCCTCTGGCCACCTTGTTCCTATACCTCCCAGTACTGGGTCTGGATCCTGGCTCTGTGTGCCAGGAAGACATTGATACTCTCCATTCATGGACTTCTCCATAATCTCCAACTTTTGCAGCTTTATCTTGGGAATCTGTCTGCCTGAGGTTTTCTGTTAAGTGGTGTCAGGAAAACTGAGGAGAAAGGCAGAAAAGTTCATGAGAGTCAAAGAAGATTGTGGTAAGAACTCACATCCGGGTACTGCCTTGTAGTTTCAAAGCACTTTGATGTGTGATCTGAAAGCAGTCTTTTAAGATAAACAGGACTGATGATATTATTCCTTCTACAGACTTTATAACACATGGTCTTAGAGGTGACATGACTCAGTTAAGGCCACGCAACCACAGGAAGAGCCTAGAAGCTAAGACATACTACATGCTACAAGTTCCTATAAAGAAAGTGGAGAGAAACAGGAATAAGAGATAAGAGAGCAGCCTATATAAAACAGTCAGATGATTTTAGGCCCAACCCAGGATGTTGGGAGATTCCTGTCCTGATGAGCTCAGAGGATTAGTATAGGTTCTCCCACTTCCCCTGAGAAGTAACTGTGAGACATGCTGAGGGTATGTGTGATGACAGTGTGTGTCATCATCTTAGCCACGGACACCTTGAGGGTACAGATTGTGGTCCACATAAAGGCTATGCAGCTCTGGTGCATTGAGGGGGTGTGAAAGGGAGAGAAGCAGAGAAGGGAGAACAAAAAAGGGTGGAGGAAGATTCAGAGAAAGGAAGAGAGCCCTTCCCTTAAGGGAACTCCCAGATACAGAAGTCTAAATAAAGAAGACAGGACACGTCTCTATTAATAAACCCTATGATTATAGTATAGTACACACAGAAATACTGACGTGCCAAGCAGGAGACCAGAAATGACAGAGATTGATGAGAAGAAATATAAAAAACAAAAACATACGAACAAAAACTTAAAAATATAAACAGGAAAACCAAAGTTGCTCTAGAGTCTCTAGACCCTTTGCCTACAGCACTGAAAACAGAGCATCCCTGGGGCAGCAGTAGGCTCTGGACCCAAGAATGCAGGCAAAGGCAAGCTTGTAGCCCCAGATAATCCCTTCTCTCCTTTGCCACTAGCACTTCTGGGTTCAGGTGACGTCAGCACATTATGTACCTGTTGGGAAGAGACCTCTGGAAAGGTGAAACCCCAGAAGAGGCTTCAGAGCAGAGTTTACAAACAGCACACTTGGCTGCACCCTCTCCCACCATCTGGGACAGTGACACCCCTCCGTGTTCTGCTGCAAGAGGCTGTTCTCTCCATATTATTGCAAATTATGATATGCCCAAAGAAATTCGATTAAAGAAAAGAGAGCAGGGACTTCCCTGGTGGCGTAGTGGTTAAGAATCCGCCTGCCAATGCAGGGGACACGGGTTCGAGCCCTGCTCCGGGAAGATCCCACATGGCGCGGAGCAACTAAGCCCGCGTGCCACAACTACTGAAGCCCGCATACTTAGAGCCAGTGCTCCGCAACAAGAGAAGCCACCACAATGAGAAGCCTGCGCACTGAAACGAAGAGTAGCCCCTGCTCACCGCAACTAGAGAAAGCCTGCGTGCAGCAACGAAGACCCAACGCAGCCAAAAATAAATATAGGCATAGGCATCTGCTTAGAACAGGTACAGCTAAGGCCTTCCTGACCCATGATGGAAATACAGGGTATCCAGTCTTTCTAAGGACCTCATATACGATCTCATTTGATCCAACAAACTAAGTGGATACTACCACCCTTATTTTACAGAGAAGAAAACTGGTTAAATACCTTGTCTAGGGCCACACAGTAAAGCAGAGCCAGAATCCAAACCCGAGTTTGGCAAAGGCCATACTTTTCCCACATTATTGCCTTGAAGGTGCTTTCCAGACATGAGGGTTCTTTTTCTCAGGGACCAGTCACCTTTTAAGGTATAGTGCAGTGATCAAGAGCACAGGCTCTGTGGGCAGGTGGGCCCAAACCCCAGATCACCATCACTACCTGTTTGACCTTGGGAAAGTTAGTTAATGTCTCTGTTTTTCCATTTTGGCACTGATAAAATGGGGATGATAATAGTAACCCCACTTAAAATATTTCAAAAGATTTTGAGATAACTGAATAATCCATGTAAAGGCACACAGTGCTGCCACACAGTAAGCACTCAAATATAATTATTGTGGTTATTATTTAACACTATCAATCAGCCCATTTCAACTGTTGGGTCTGGAGTCACTAGAGACCTGCTCACCTTCAGAAGGTGAGTGGAGAAGCACTGCAGTATTTCCCTTGCTTCTGCTTAAGGAAGAAATGAACACCTTAAGGTCATCCAGACTAATCTCTTTTCCAGTGTTAGAAACCATTCTCTTCTTACTGCTCCCTAAAGCTCTTACTCTCTCTTATATTAAACTGGGATCTAATTTGTGATCTCCACCATCAAAGTGATTGGCATGCAGTCTCACAATCTTACAACCACCTTTTTTAATAGCTTTTTTTTTTTTATCCCCTTTCAACAGTTGCAGAAGTTGAGGCCCAAAGTCCTATAGTTAACTAAGGTCCTATAGTGGTCAAGCCCGGCCATGAACCCAGGTCTGCCTGAATCCAAAGCTCCTGCTCTCAGCTATTATGTGGATACTTCTGCATCAAAGAAGAGAGGGAAAGTCTACTACATGGAAGAGGGGAAAGTAGGTGTGGTTGAATTCCAAATACCTGGATTGGAATCCAAGCTCTGTGACTTTGCACAAGTTCCCTACCAATAGCATCTATCATTTAGTGAGCACTAAGCATTTAATGAGCATTGTCATGTGTCAATCACTGTTTGACTTATTTTCACAGATAAGAAAATTGAGGGGCATTTATGCTGAAAACCACAAAGCTCCTAAGTAGAAGAGCCGCCGAGTTTCATTCTCATGCTGCCTGATGCTTTTCTTTTTATCGTGTTTCTCAGAGACTCAGTTTGTTCATTTTTAGATAGGGATCAATATTCACTCCCATTTAATTCATTTTTCAATAAATGAGTGCTTACTAAGTTCCAGATCTTGTTTTAAGCACAGACATATAGTAATAATAGAAACTGACATTTTAATGCCTACTTTGTGCCTGGTACTCTTTTGTATATTACCTGAAATTATGAAGATTAATGATTCACAATGACTAACATGACATCTACTCAATAAATGGTAACAGTTATTATTTTCTTCCATAGCATAGCCTTAACCTTTTTAAACTGTAACATTTCCTATTGTCTTCATTCTTTTCTTTCTTTCCATTTTCTTCCCCTCCACTAGTTTGGAAGTTATATTATTCCTAGTTTTTTAGTGTTAGCCTAGAAATCTTAAAATCCTAGAATGTATATTTAACTTAAAAACTTCTGATAATCAATATCTTTAACCTCTTCCCAAACAATACTCGGACCTTAGAACACTTAAACTCTACTTATCTTCCAATTTATATGCTATTGTTACTGGCAATTTTAATTACAGCTTCACTTTATTGCTATAAATTAGACACTGTTACCTTTATTTTCTTTGTGAGTAATATTTAGATTTAGCACCATGTTTATAATTTTCTTTGCTTATCATTCTTCCTTGTACCTTCCTTGTGGGTAATTTTTCTTCTTCTTGAACTATTTCCCTTAGAAGTTGCTTTTGTGGAAGGCCTATTGGTAGAAACCTGGTTTTGTTTGTCTACAAAGGGCCTTATTTTGCCCTCATTCTTGGAAGATTTTCACTGATGACAGAATATTGTGTTAGCAGTTTTTTGCTTCAGAACTTTGAAGATATTATTCCACTATCTTCTCGCTTTTACTGTTGAGGTTGAAAAATCTGTTGTCAGTCTAATTGTCATTCCCTTGAAGATAATTTATCTTTTGGGTTACTTTAAAATTATCTCTGGTGTTTTGTAGTTTCATTATTGTGTGTCTAATGGTGAATTTTATTTATCCCTCTTGGGATTCATTAGGCCTCACAAATATAATGATTATACTTCATCAATTCTTGACCACTGCTGCTTTAAACATTGTCATACTCTTATTTTCTCTATTATCTCATTATGGAGCATTAATTAAGTGTATATTGGGATCTTTTTTACTCTATTCCTGGGGTGGGGAAACTATACAACCTGGGCCAAATCTGGCTTGCTGCCTGTTTTTGTAAATAAAGCTTCATTGGCACACAGCCACATCCATTCATTTATATATTGTCTGTGACTGATTTCATGTTACAACAGCAGAGTTGAGTAGTTATGACAGAGACCATATGGGCCACAAAGCCTAAAATATTTACTATGTGGCCAATCTCTGATCTATTTTCTATGCCTCTATACCTCTTCCACATTTTCCATCTTCATCTCTTCCATCTTCCATTGTCTATAGTTACTCAGAAATATCTTATAACTTGTTAATTTTATCTTTAGCTGCAAAATACTACTTTAAGCTATTCATTGAAATTTTAACTTCTTTTGTTGTATTTTTTTCATTTTTAGAAGTTCTCTCTGGATATCTGCCTGGTCAATTGAGTTTCCTGTCCCTGCATCATTCTTTCAATACCCTCCTATTTCTTTTAACATATTAAATATATTTTAAAATTTTCTATATCCAATAACTCCAATGTCTGCAATTTTTGTGGGTCTGATCTGTGAAGTGTTATTTCTGCTGTTCAACTTCATTGGTAATCAGAGCAATGCCAATCAAGACCACTAAGAGACACTATTTACACCATTCAGTTGGCAAAAATTTGAAAGTCTGACGATACCAGGCACTTGAGAGGACATGGACCAACAGCATCTCTTACACTTTACTGGTAGAGGCAGAACCACTACAAACATATTGGGAACAATCTGTCATTATCTTATAAAGCTGAATATTCACATACTAAGACCTACCAGTTCCCTTCTGAGACTGATACCTAGGAGTGACTTGCAGAGAAAAACATGAACAGGAAAGTTTGTGGTAGCACTTTTCATTATGGTGAAAAAGCATGATAGCTTTGCTAATGGAATATTACATAACAGTGAAAACGAATGAACTGCAGCTACACTCAACAGGGATGAATCTTAGTATTATAATATTGAATGAAAATAAGCAAGCCCCAGAAGACTGTACACAGTATATATTTTTAATAAAGAATATGAAGATTAAATAATATATTTGTTTAGGCATACGTATGTTTATCCAAAGAATGGTAAACACAAAATTCTGGATAGTGGTTGGGATGGGTGATGAGGTAGGGGGATAGCATAGAAAGGGCTTACAGGTGGATGCAAAATATGGGAGTGATCTCATTTTTGGATTGGGTGGTGAGTTCAGGCGTCTTTAACAGGTTATTAAAATACATTAATAACCTATATAAATAAGTAGCAAAAGAGAGACATGCATAAACCAGTGAAGAAAATGTATCATGAACCATCCATTTTTGTGCACCAGAGAAATAAAAGGAAGAAAAAGAGCTAGAGATCAGAGAGAGAAGAAAGAAAAATGTTTCCAGTATTTCCGCCAGCAACATTTTTTAATCTGCGTGATCAAAGTCATGGATCTACCAAAAGTTAAGTTAGCAAGACTCTTTTAGATAAGACTTTCTGTTGTCGATTTCACGGTCTAAAGTTGCCATTTAACAACACAGTCAATATACTGCATTTGACCATGTTAGCTAGTAACATATCAACCAATTTAGAAATTCTGATTTTGGGCGTGGGGGCGGAGGGGGGGGGGCGCGGGCGCGGTGTCGGGTAGAGGTGGGAGTAAAGGGAAGCAGGGCAGAGGGCTGATTTGCATTATTCCTCTAGAGACCAGAGAGCCAGAAGGCGGGAGGGGCACAGAAGGAAGGTGGGAGGGAGAAGTCGGCAGTGACCTGATCCCCCGCTTTGGGCGGGGAGAGGTGGAAGAGAGGCATTTCATTTCACAATGGAGGGAGACAGCAACTGGGGGCAGAGGCCTAAGCGCCAGTCTCCTCTTGGATCCAAAGTAAAATAGCTCGGGGAGAACCCCCACCCCTTCCCGCCGAGACTTCCTGGGTCCTCTTGCTGCCACCAACCCCACCCAGACAGGGAGCTCTATGCAGGCTCTGGGCGCGGGAGGCCAGCGATGAGCTCCCGAGCCTCCGCCAGCACGAAATCCCCGGCCCAGCCTCCACACGCTGCCGCGCCGGCCTCTGTACGGTAGGCGGGCGGAGCCCCAGGGTAGCAGCTGGGCCGCCGCAGCTGCCCGGGCCTCCCCTTCCGCTCGCTGGGCCGGTCTAGCCCTCGCCCTCGCCCTGGCCCGGGGCGGCCGGGTTCCGACGTGTCGCAGCTCGGCTCCCAACGCGCCCGGGCCCGGCCCCGGCAGCAGCTGGGGCAGCAAATGCCTCGGCCCTTTCCAAGTCTGGCTCTGCACCAAAGCCCGGGAGAAGGCGGGCGCCTCCACCCCTCCGCCCGGGATTGCTCAGAGGAGGCAGTGACTCATCGCGCCGTCAGGCCGGGCAGCCCCCGGTCCTCCCCCAGGATTCTTGTCCTCCCCGTGCCACACCCCGGGGAGGAATCGCCACCCTTCAGCCTCGGGAACCCTTCCAGGTCTCACCCCGCCCTTCACCTAGCCTCCCTAAACACTCGAGAGCTCAACCCCGCGGTTTCAATGGCTCAGCCGGCTGCTCAGCAGTTTCCTCCAGAGAGCCCTGTCCCGGCGCTGCTGTGACCGCTGGGCGCAGGGCCGAGCTCCCCACTCTGCCCAGCACGCGCGCTTCACGAATGTTGATTTTCAGCGGCTGCATGATGTCAGAGGGCAGGGACAAATACTGGGGTGATTCTAGATGTTAGCATCCCAGTGGAAGGGAAGGCTGTGTTAAATCTGAGCGCCTGTGACACAGGACACTATGGTGTGTATGCAGAGTGCGTGATCTCCAGTGCTCACTCCTCCGCGCTGGGATGAGGGAGAGGTCAAACTGGAGGGCACCGCACTCATGTGGGGAACCTGGGCCCTAGAGTAGAGTGTGACCTGGTCAGGGTACAAGTGGGGACTGTGTGGATTCCCTGCACTCAATTTTTCTCGTCTGTAAAATTGAGGGAGTTGAGTGATAGCCCCTTCCAGTTCTGATATAATAGGATTCTAGGATTTGTAGTCTTAAACACTGGTTCATCTTGACATCCTCAGGAACACCTCTGAGCTCTAACAGTGTACTTTCACACATATATAGTGCTTTTAACTTTTCAGAACACTTCTATTTAGATTCTACACTCTCCCCCTAGATTATCTATTAACAATTCTCATGGTTAGAAACAAATGACAAATGAAGAAACTGAGGTTCAGAGGTTAAGGGGTTTGCTCAAGGTCACGTTGTTAGCTAGTGGCATGGTCGAGTGGAACTCCATTAAGGGGCTCTTTTTAGTGCCTCTAGAGTTCCAGCTTTTTTACCTACTTTGAGCAAACCATTCACACTTGCTGGGTCTCACCCTCCATCTACAGCACGGAGAGAACCCACCCTACCTAAGAAAGAGGGCTCAAATTTTAGATGAGCTGGAGAAAAGGCCTTCCAAACCTCAGAGGAGTCACGTGAGTGAGGAGGGGCTTCCCCACTCAAGAATCTTCGTTGTACAAAGTACTTTTACATCCATTGTCTCATATGATTCTTGTAATGATCCTGTAAGGTATTCAGAATTATATTATCTGACACTTTAAGGAGAATGAAAAGGCTGAAGCTTAGCAGTTGGGTGACACCTGCAATGATAACACCCAGTCTGTTATTTTCCTGTGTTATGGCAGGAGGTTCTGGAGTAACTAGTATAATAACAAAGATTCCTCTATTTCATAATGGAAACCAAAGCATCTCCCTCCATCTTCCTCATCTATCTCCCTAAGATGGCCTAGGAAGGAGGAAGGTACAGGGATGAAACCTCCCTAGGAAGGAGGAAAGTGCAAAGGTGAAACCTCCCTGTAGGCCAGGGGACAAAATGGTGGAAGGCTTCCCCAGAGTCACGTAGGGAGGTGGCACCAGCTCGTGGATGAACCCAAGACTTCGTGTCCCAGCCCTTGAGCCTGCACTGAACAAGTGCCAACATTCTTCGGATAAGTCTATATCCATCATGGTGGTCACCAAGACTCTTTGTCACTCTCAAATGTATAATTGCTGGTTTGTGCAACCTCTAAGAGGCTGACATCTTAGGCTTTCATTCCAAAGCATCCTAACTGTTGAGGGGTGTTGAGCTGCCTACCAAAAGCACAGGGACTTTCTGTCTCCATCATATGCACTCGACCTTGTCTTTGTCCCCAGCCCTACGTTTGCTAATTTTGGTGGTGGTGACGGCCTCTTGCTCTTCCTAACTCCTTTCTCTCTGCCCCTCCCTGATCTAGTCCTCGATGATTATTTAAAAGACAAAAACAAAAAAACCATTTCTTTTCTTTAAAAATACAGCCCAAGATGGGACTTCCCTGGTGGCACAGTGGTTAATAATCTGCCTGCCAATTCAGGGGACACAGGTTGGATCCCTGGTCCAGGAAGCTCCCACATGCCGTGGAGCAACTAAGCTCTTGCGCCATAACTACTGAGTCTGTGCTCTAGAGCCCTTGAGCCACAACTACTGAGCCCTCGTGCCACAACTACTGAAGCCTGCACACCCTAGAGCCCACGTGCCGCAACTACTGAGCCCGCGTGCCTAGAGCCCGTGCTCCGCAACAAGAGAAGCCACCACAATGAGAAGCCCGCGCACCGCAACTAGAGAAAGCCCGTGCACAGCAATGAAGACCCAACACAGCCAAAAATAAATAAAAATTTTTTAAATAATTGAAAAAATAATAAAAAATATATACAGCCCAAGATAAAGTATACTCAGCCTCTTTCACACATACGCATTTAAGAGAAAGAAGGCAGGAAAGCCATGTGGTTCTTTCCAACCAGGGGCTAGTGTGAGAGCAGGAGGAGCCAGCCTCTCTGCCGTTAATGAGTAATTCCTCTCACAGGTTTATACGGGGCTTGATTTAGGGTGTTCCACATCTTCTTCCAGAGAGCCCGGCCCTTAACGGAGCCTGTGTAAAAGGCACTTTACATTTTTAACTCTCACTTCAAACACAAGTTGGCCTGGACCCTCATGTGGGATCCAGACACACAAAGGGAAAGAATTTTCAAAGGCAATTCAAGAATTCCAAGCTTTCTCCCCTCTCTGATCTCTTCATCCCAGGTTCAGACCCCTGTGCCCCACCCAGGTTGGCTCCAGACTGTCAACTTTCAAGGCAAAGGGTGCAGGCAACAGTATCTTTATTTCCCTTCCCAAATCACATCAACCTTTTGCCTCAGGTTGCCTGCTATTATTTGATTCCATGGACCATATTTTTAACTGACTTGTGGCCAGTTTCTTAGGATGTAGGAAAATGCTCATGACTTAGTATTGGGTAAGAAAAAATTTGAATCAGAAACTTGATATTCAATGTAGTCCCAATTTTGTTTTAAAAATGTTTAGAGTCACCTACATATATAAAAGAATAAAAGAGAATACACGAAAATGTTAACAATTATCTCTGGACTTATGGAAGTCTTACTTATCCCTTAAGAAAAGCATGCAAACCAGAAAGTACGAAAAACAGATTCTGTGAGTGGGTATGCAGGGGATGTTCTGCCTGCTTAGGGTAAGAGAGAGGCAGAGTTGCCTAGGGCTTAGACAGGATAACTAAGGAACTGAGTGAGAAACAGCCCTGACTTACACTGGGGCACAAGTTAGCTTCCAGTTAGACAAGGGACTTTGGGATTGGCCAGCCCTGGGGAGCTCTGAAGTGCAGCTGTTTACAGCAACAGGTGCATGAGATAAGCTGAGTAAGTTAACAGGAGAACGTGCACTTCACCAATCTGAATACAGCTGGAATCCTGGGTTGCCTCATGTTGTATTTATTCCAATGGTCTGATCTGTTTGTGCCCAAAACACTAGTGGAGGTTGGACAACAGAAAGAAGTGAAAAGGGAATTACCACCATTGCCACGGTTCTAAGATGGAGCCCCAGCCCTCCTCCCCACCTTGTAGTGGCCATGTAAAGTTATACAGAGGCAGCCCCAGGGAGCCTCACAATCTCCCAGCAGGGGTCCGAGGAAAAGGAAACAGGTGAAGTGGGGACAGCTTCCTCAGACAGGCTTAACAATTCTTGGAGGCCAACTCCCTAAGCAAAGTCTCCTGGGGCACTGGCTACTGTTTCTTTTCACAACCCAGTCACCAACCTCCCAGGAAGATCCCCCAGTCTCTGCCACCAAGCCCAGCTGAGCTGTTACCCCCTCCTAGGTGCCCTTGCCTCCACCCTTAGAAGTTTTGCTTTCCCCATTCTAGGTTTGCAAATTCAAATGCCTACACAGACCAGGCAGGCACAGAAATGAGTGAAGCAGGCTGAGCGTTAGGCAGTAGGCAGCAGGGAGAGGAGGAGTTCGTGGCAAACTAGAAAGCATACGCGTGTCTGAATGGGGCGGCAGGTACTCAGTTCCTGCTAACTGTTGCCATGGAAAAAAGGTAGGATTTTTGTCAGACTTCCACTTTTGGAGAAGAGGCAAGAAATTTGGATTTCTATGGGAAATCTTATTTTTAAAATTTGCTAACCAGCTCTAAGTAATCTGCAGGGTTGTTTGGGTATGAGGAGAATTGGGAGTTAAAACATCCCTGCAGTATACTTAGGCCAGACTATTCATTTTGCACCTGAACAAACAGCAGCCCCGATCTATCCCCAAAGTGACAGAGCAACTTAAAGGGTTCAAATTCCACATCTCGCAACTTCTAATCTAGAACTCGTTCCTCTAGACCACCCTGCTCGTCATTAGGAGTCCTTCGCAATTATTCAGCATGAGATGATGAAGTGTTGAACAGGGATGGTGACCCTGGGAAATAAAAAGGTAAACTCTGCTGTGATCTTGACTCTAGTTTACAGAAAAATTTCTATTTGTTTATTCAGTCATTCATCCATCCAGCGTTTACTGATGATCATTCCTTGAACCAAGAACTGTGCTAAACACTGGCTAAACAGAGCTAACGAAGGCACCACTCCCCCCTTCAAGCAGCTCACAGGCTGTGCGTGGGCTAGGCTGATGCTGTAGCCAGAGCCGAAAAAGTTGACACGTCCCGGCAACCACACTGCCATAGGCCTGCTCACACGAACTTGGTTAATACTCACATGCTCACTTCTTCTGAAAGCATCTCCTGTCACTGGATGCCATCCCTGAGAGACTGGGAGGGGGCTGGAGAATCTCCTCCACTCCAAGAGAGCCTGGAGCACTTAAGTAATCCACAGGAAGCAGGAGCAAGAACCCAGCCTCTCACTGCCAAGCCCCTTCCAGCTCAGGGAGGGCAAGTTCTGGTTCATGCATTACCTTGGCCAAGCTGCCACTTCATACCAGCTAAAGTTTGTGTGGGTGCGTAGTGGGCAGAGAGGAGGAGATCCCAGACTGGGACTCTCCGGCCTGTTTAATTTTTAAAATTTATTTATTTATTCATTTATCTTTTGCTGCATTGGGTCTTTGTTGCTGTGCGCGGGCTTTCTCTAGTTGCAGTGAGCGGGGGATACTCTTTGTTGCGGTGCGTGGGCTTCTCATGGCGGTGGCTTCTCTTGTTGTGGAGCACGGGATGTAGGCTCACGGGCTTCAGTAGTTGTGGCTCACGGGCTTTAAAGCGCAGGCTCAGTAGCTGTGGCGCACGGGCTTAGTTGCTCTGTGGCATGTGGGATCTTCCCGGACCAGGGCTCGAACCCGTGTCCCCTGCCTTGGCCGGTGGATTCTTAACCACTGCGCCACCAGGGAAGTCTCCTGGCCTGTTTATTAAGTAGGCTGCTTGGCAGCTGGCAGATGATCTGCATGATAGCAATGGCATCCTTGGGCCACAGCTTCTACAACCAAGTAGAGCACTGTCACCCAGTCTGGCTCCCTGCATCAACAATAGATTTCCCGGCATGGCTCTTACAGTATCTACCTCCCGGGGGAGGAATGCAAGGCAGGCGCAAACAAGGTGAGGTGACTGTAGCTCTCCACCTGCCACTCTGCCTTATTTTGCCAGAACTCTTGCTGTGCAAGGATCAAGCACAATCTTGGAACTGGCACTGAGAGGGTAACCTGCCATGTGGAAATGATGGGAGTCCCCAGTCAGCCCCTAAAGTCCTTTGGTGGAGAGTTGCAGGAAGCTGGGGCCTTCTGGGCCTTTCAGTTACCTGGAGACAATGGGCTATGACCCTTTTATAAAGGTAGTCAGCCCAAAAGTTAGCAGGGAGCAGGTGGGCAGGCTTGTGGGATCCATGGAGAAGGGAGAACTGGAGGGATGGAAGAGGAAAAACTGAAATTCAACAAGGACCTACTATGGGCCAAGACCTCAGAACATGTAGCACTATTTATTAATATGTTATCCGCTTTTTTCAGAGAAAGTTGAGTCCAGTCACATGGAAAAACTTGTCCGTGGTCACAAGGATGGCAAGGCAGACTTGAACCCAGTTCCGTTTGACTCTCCCAAATCTGGGATTGGGAAGGTTGTCTGGGTGATTGAAGACAGAGAGCATTGCTATAGAGAAGGGCATGGGAAGAGATTCAGGATTTAGTAAACTCTGGACCCTGGGGCTGAAAACCCAATGGAAATTAGCATTATTTTCTCTAGGGAGAGAGGAGCTTGGCAACCTATTTCCTGTTCCAGTAAGTGAATTTTCCAGTGTTTGGGAAATCTCCTTTCACCTGCTCCCTTCACAGGGCTAAGTGTCTTAGGTCAGATGTACAGGACAGGAGACACAGATGGATATAGGGCCATACTTTCCTTTAGACTCCTCCATGTTGAGGGACTGTTCCTAATGTCTCCCATCAAAGTAGAGTTGAGCAGGGATCAGAGGCACACCCAGAGGGTTACCCCAGTTATTTCAGTGGCCCATCCTCCAACAGTTAGAATATTACCCTTTTCCCTCTGACCATGGGAAGCCCAGGAGTACATAAGATACTAAAACAAAATCCACTCAACGATTTTTTTAATTGAGCACTTACTATATGCCACATACTATTTTAGGTGGGATACATAAGTGAACAAAAAGAATAAGACCTTTGCCCTCATGGAACATACATTACAGCAGGATCAACATAAAATATCTTTTTTTTGGTGAGTCTTGGTTAATAGAAAGGGTCTTAGTGTCAGACAGCCCTGGGTCAAATATCAGCCTAGCCCTAACTTAGCTTGCTGAGTGTTAGCTTTCTTATCTATAAAATGAAACAATGACACATTGTAGGGATGTTGTAAGGATAAAAGATAACGTACATAAAATGCCTGGCATATAGCAGAGTTCAAAAATGGTATTCTTATTTTTCCAGGCCCACCTGAACATGCAGATTCTGGGACAACTCACATGCTCTCTTCTTTAGGGGCTGCATGCAGGGCATCATCTCCACGATGTCCTTAGTGACAGTCCGGTGTGGTAAAGAGCATACTTGGGTTTGCATCTACCTAAGGTCAAGGATTTCCCCTCTAGAAACATCTGCTCCCACCCATAGCCCCTGTTGAAGGGATAGGCCTGGGTGGTCATGATTTGATTAGTCCACACTCTCCTCAAGCAGGCCACGGATAATTAGCAGGGGTGGACATTGGACCTGAGCTGGAAATCAGCATCTCTTGACATTTGGATGGAGAAACTGAGTTAATTTACTTTGGAGAGTTAGGCAGGAAGGTCATATTGGAGAAACTGAGTTAATTTACTTTGGAGAGCTAAGCAGGAAGGTCATATCAATTTGGAGATTGAACCTGTTGCTTGGTGAACCACAATGGGTGCTGCGCATGTGGACCAGGAGGCAGAGAAGAGAGTGCTAGCACTTCCAGAGAAAAGACGCGGTCCACCAGGCGCTGCACTGCCTGATGCTAATCCTGTGATATTTCTCTGTAACCTCCTAAAGCCCCCTTTTACTTGTGCTTCTTTGGGTTGGTTCTGTTCTGCAACCAGATGATGTCTAAGACAAATCCAGTACCTGTCTCAGACGGTGGTTATTGTGACATAATTTGAAATCAGCATATTTAGCCGACATTCAATAAATGCTGTCGAATCTCTCCCTATTCTTGTCAACCACTCAGTCATTCAGCAATGGAAAGAGGAAATTCAGAAATGGGCTACACTTGGGTTGCACCTCAGCCTGTGTTTTATGAACATCTTTACTAATCTGTAAAATGAAGATAATACTAGTATTACTTTACTTTCTGCTAAGAATATTAAATGATGGGACTTCCCTGGTGGCACAGTGGTTAAGAATCCACCTGCCAATGCAGGGGGCACGGGTTCGAGCCCTGGTCCAGGAAGCTCCCACATGCCATGGAGCAACTAAGCGCCTGAGCCACAACTACAGAGCCTGTACTCTAGAGCCCATGAGCCACACTACTGAGCCCACGTGCCACAACTACTGAAGCCCACGTGCTTAGAGCCCATGCTCCGCAACAAAGAGTAGCCACCACAATGAGAAGCCCGCATGCCGCAACTAGAGAAAGCCCGTGCACAGCAACGAAGACCCAATGCAGCCAAAATAAATAAATAAATAAATTAAAAAAAAGAATATTAAATGAGGTAATCCAAATTTAATACCTAGCACATAATTAATGGATGTTAGCTCAGACTATTACTTCTACTGTTGTTATTATTTAAGATGCAACAAGTGTTGTTTTAGATCTTGATCTAGGCAAGGAGAGAAGACACGGTAAGAGCAGAATCTGGAGTGGACAGTGAGAGATCAGAGAAGGATGTGCTGGCAAGTGGCGTCAAACGACTGGGCAGTAGAGGCGACCGAAATGCGAACTGGAAAATGAGAAGGGGGGCACTGGAATAATAAGCCTTACATACATCCAGCACTTCAGCGTTTACCCAATGCTGTCATCTACCGTATCTCATTTGTCCATCACAACACTCTACAGGGTAGATAAGGAAAGGTGATATTATATACACGTTATAGATGGGAAAACTGAGGTTCAATAAAGATGTGTATAACATGTATCAACTGAATCTAAATCCACTCTTTTATCCTTCAATATCACACTGCCAAGTAGGGTGGAAGGGCTGAAATGAGAAGTAAGGATTGGAGGAGAAACTGGAGGGTTTCTCTTGAAGTTCATTTTTTCATTCCGAGGTTCCATTCAGATGGAACTCTGCATATCCCTGCAACAGAATGTCTCTGCCCCATCAGATTCTGAGGACATAAGCAGGGGATTACAAAGTCAGATGACACTGGGATGCCAGCCCAAGGACTGGGTATACCAGGCTGGACCAACACCCAGCTCCAGCACCAGGCCCTGGCCCAGAAGGCAAAGGACAAGGGCAAGTCCTTCATCATCAGGCCACAGTCTCATTGGTAACACAGGGGTGCCTCTCCCAGCTCAATCCTTCATGGAATCTAGGCCTTATCTTCCTGAATTCGGGGGTTAAAGGTATTCTCCAAGAACACAAATGCAAGTTCTCTGGAACACTGCTACAATCAGAGCTTGCTGTGGGCGCCCAGGCTCAGGATGCTTGCCCTTGAGCTGAAAGTAGGTGATTTTTAGTCCTTCCCTGACTTCTGGACGCCACTTCTCTCCAAATACTAACGTAGCACCTGGCACACAGTTTGTGCTTACTTTGTGTTTGTTGAATGAACAAATAAATAAATAAACAAGCAAATGAATGACAGATTGGCTCTGGCAATAAAATCGATCTGTGCTGTCCCATTACAGTGGCTCAACCCTGCTGATTCTTAGCCCCAAAATCAGAGCTCCCAGCCAACCTGGGTTAGTCAGCTCCCAAGGAAGAAGTGAAGGTCAGAGCGCTTCCCCTCCACACTCCTTCCGAGAGGCCACATCCTGAGAAAAGGGCTGGGCTGGGGACACCCAGGCAGAAGGAGGTCCTTTTCCAGGACTTGTGCTTCCCCTCTCCATTATCCTGCCTCTCTCAGCTCAAGGCCCAGCTGCCTGGAAGGGGCTGTGGAAGAAAACCAGGTCCATCAGGAGCTACACAGTGATAAGGGTGGTGCCAAAAGTGCTTCTCCTTTGCATATTCTCTAGTCCTAATGACCTTAATTGTTAATAATAGCAGCAACAATAGCAATCACAGCACAGCACTTTTATGGTTTCTAGCATCTTTCTTCCAAAAAGCTTCTAGCACATGACTTCATTGTGTCACACGTCATCCTAAGAGGGGCTGGAATAATTCTCCCAGTTACACGGGTAGAGAAATTGGGTACCAACACGGTTTGGTATTGATCTGGCTCACGCAGTGATGCACTGAGGGGCTCAGGGGCCCAGTCACAGACTTGGAGTGGGGAGAACTGGGCTTGGCCTCCAACTAGTCTGGTGTCCTTGGGCAAGTCTCTAGTTTTCAGTTTTCTCACTTGGGATAAAGGGAAATTGGACCATCTCTCCAACTCTATCCATCTCAAATGCCTGGCTCAATAAAATGAGCTACCCCCCCCACCCAAAGCCTGGTGACTGACCTCCCCTGTACCAAGGTCAGAAAGTCCCTGGAAGTTTGGATGCCAGCTCTGCCTATCCTAGCATCCTAATAGATGTCCTGTGAGTGCTCCCCACAAAGAAGGTTGTAGTACAGACAGTGGGGAGAAAACATCAAAAAATCATCCTAATGGTCCATGAGCACCAGGCGAGCAGGCAGGCAGCAGGCTGCTGCTGAGGCCAGATGCCATCCTGCTTGAGACCCAGGTGCTGGCTCAGACAGAGGGCTGGAGGCATTTCAGCAGGAGGGAGCAGACAGCCTCCCTCACCTGCCAGAGCATCTGACTCTCCACGATGCTGAGTGTCCTCAGCCAGATGCAGCAGTACCACCCTTCCTCCCAATCTACCCCCACCCCCATCGTCTCCTTCATCAAAGCTATTTTCTCTCCTCATTCAAATCCTGTTTGGCAATCACCTCCCCCAAGAATAATTTTCAGGTGAGCCCTGCCAAATTCTGGTCCCCACATTCCCACTAATACCCCTTCAGCTCCTATATCACTGTGCCAGATGAGGCTTCCAGTGTGTGTCCCCGCTGTTGTCTGCCACTAGAGGGGCAAATATTAGATGGATATTTCCTATTTCTTCCTTTCTTAGTTTCCTCCATTCTCAATCCCCAAGATATGAAGCAGGGCATTCAGGGCACAGGAATAGTGGACTATAGATGGACAGCACTCTCCTCTCTACCCATGGGCAGCTGCCCTGGCCAGTTACCAGAAATGCTAATGCTGAAATCTCAACCAGAGTCTGAACAAGGGGTCGGCCAATGTGTCTACCTCCAGGGCCGAAAGTCTGGATTGAGAGGTAGGATAGGCCGGCCTAGCAACTGGTGGCTTTACCCAAATTTCTCCAAACTCGATCCATTGTTCAGATGAAAATCTCATCTCTCCATCCCACGGCACTGATTGTAGTTCCTGATTTCCAATATCTAATAATATTAATATTATGTTGAATCACATTAAATTGCCTTTTATAGGTTAAAAGCGGTTACAAACTGGCAATTTCATATGGTTGGACCTAATAACTCTTTGGGGGGATCATGTTCCTTAGGAGATAGTAAACTACCTGAAGGCTTGGATTTCTGTATCTCTAGCTAACCTTTCTTTCTCTAGCTTAGGACGTAGCAGAATCATGGCCTTAGAAGGTGTTGAGTAGGTACTCAATTGAACTTACAGACAGGTGGAGATGGGGACTCTAAGAACCTGTTCTAGTCCCAAAACTTGAGGGTGTGGTTGTCCACAGGGCAGATCTTTTTAGGTCTCCTTATGTCTGGTCATCCTGGGAAGAAGGATGGAACTTAGCTACAGGCTGTTACATTGTGCTAGACTATGATAAAGAGCTTGGTTTGGGTGTTGAGAGTTTTGCCTCTTTGTAGAAAAAGAGAATCTTGAATCAGAAATGCCTGTTTGGGACTTCCCTGGTGGTGCGGTGGTTAAGAATCCACCTGCCAATGCAGGAGACACGGGTTTGAGCCCTGGTCCGGGAAGATCCCACATGCCTCGGAGCAACTAAGCCTGTGTGCCACAACTACTGAGCCTGCGCTCTAGAGCCCTCGAGCCACAACTACTGAAGCCCACGTGCCTGGAGCCCGTGCTCCACAACAAGAGAAGCCACGGCGATGAGAAGCCCGCGCACCACAACGAAGAGTAGCCCCTGCTCACCACAACGAGAGAAAGCACGCACGCAGCAACAAAGACCTAACACAGCCAAAAACATAAAAAATAAGAAATAAATTAATTAAAAAAAAAAATGAAATGCCTGTTTGTCCAAGCTTGGTTTCAATTTATAGTGGGGGAGACGAAGGCCCAGAGACATCACCTGCCTCTGTCAAGGTCACACAGTAGTCAAAAGCCCAGATCACCAGTTTTCTTTTTATTTTAAATAAATAAATTTATTTTATTTATTCATTGGCTGCGTTGGGTTTTCATTGCTGCGTGCGGGCTTTCTCTAGTAGCGGGGGCTACTCTTCGTTGCGGTGCAGGGGCTTCTCATTGCGGTGGCTTCTCTTGTTGTGGAGCATGGGCTCTAGGCGTCTGGGCTTCAGTAGTTGTGGCACGTGGGCTCAGTAGTTGTGGCTTGTGGGCTCTAGAGCGCAGGCTCAGTAGTTGTGGCGCGCGGGCTTAGTTGCTCCGTGTCATGTGGGATCTTCCCGGACCAGGGCTCGAACCTATGTTCCCTGCATTGGCAGGCGGATTCTTAACCACCGCGCCACCAGGGAAGTCCCACGATCACCAGTTTTCTGACTCTCAGTCCCATGTTCTTCTGGCAGGCCTGGCAGCGCATGAGAACAAACTCCTCCCTGTCTGCCCCCTTTCAACTTCCTGGCTTCTGCTCTTTCAGCCTCCCTAAGCAAGACAGAAGGTGAATTGACTAAAGGATCAAGAGCCCTCTCCTACATGAAAAAAACCCTGAGTCACACAGGGCCTTAGTCCCAGGGTTTTCAGGGAGAAAAGAGAGGGGGAGTGAGAGATACGCCTCCTGGAAACCTGATATCTCTCCAGAGCTAGGACCAGGCTGAAAAGGCAGTGGTGAACAGCACAGTAATTTGGGTCAGTGACAGTGCAGCCGCTATGCAGGCTCCAGCAAGGGAGGATCTAGGAGCCCTTGCTTAGCCCACACATGAAGGCTCAGGGCAGGCACAGCTGGCTTCTCTCAGAAGCACCTCAGTATAGAATTCAGAAGGGATGTGAAAGGTTGGTCAGAAACAACTTCTGGACTGTTGGTGGATTCCTCCTCTTACAACTGGGGACTCTCCTCAAAAGGCAGGTGGGTGATTCTGGAAGCCCTCAGTCCGAAGACTTCCTCAGCTGGCCCATGGCATTGTGGGGAAGTGCCTGCTTCCCTCAAAAGGCAGGTGGGTGATTCTGGAAGCCCTCAGTCCGAAGACTTCCTCAGCTGGCCCATGGCATTGTGGGGAAGTGCCTGCTTCCCTCAAAAGGCAGGTGGGTGATTCTGGAAGCCCTCAGTCCGAAGACTTCCTCAGCTGGCCCATGGCATTGTGGGGAAGTGCCTGCTTCCACCCGTTGCTCCTGGCCCGCCCAGCTGCCCAGCCCATTGTGCCCCAGCTGCTCCCACCCAGAAAGAAAAGCCTGATGTTGACAGCAGTGAGAGTGAAAACAAAGACTCCCTGGGGAGGGTGGCGAGTGGGGGCTAGAGAGCTGAGAAAAGATGCCCCGTTTGGTCCGTTGGTCCAGAGTCAGGGCGATGAGTGACGGCAGTCTAGGAATCTGGGAGTCCTTCCTAGCATGTACTTCTCTCCATACCTTGGTATTAGGAAACATTTCAAATTTGAAACGTTGAAAAAAATAGTACAATAAACAACTCCAGACCCTTCACTTAGATTCACCAGTTGTTAGCATCTTGTATGCCCTGTCTTGAGGTATATATATACATTTTTTGCTGAACCATTTGAAAACCACTTGCAGACACTGTGCCCTTGAATACTTTTTCATAAAGATATTCTCCTATAAAACCATTGTCATGACCACTAGCACACCTTTAAAGATTAACAAAAATTATATGTCATCTAATATCTACATTAAAAATTCCCCAGTTGTCCCAGAATGTCTTTTATGGTCTTTTTTTTTTTGACCCAAGATCCAATTAAGGTTTCTGCATTGCATTTGGCTATAATATCTCTTTAGTTTCTTTAAATCTAGACTGGTTTCCGCCTCCCCACCCTTCTCCCCAAACACATAATTTTAATGTTTTTTTTTAACGAATTCACTTTTTTGAGGTCTCAGTTGTCATGTAGGATGGCTCTCATTCTACCCCAGCAGATGCTTTTTTTGCTTTTTTTTTGTTTTTTGATAACATCCAGAGATGCCTGTTTTATTTCTTACTAGGTGATTGCGTTTCAGGCTGATGACATCAAATAAGTCTAATTACCAACTAATTTTGTACCTCTGAACACCTATGAGATTAGCTAAAACACTACCCAAAAAAAAAAAAAAAAAAAAGTGACCATACTAAGTGCTTGTAAGGATGTAGAGCAAATGGAATTCTCATACAGTGTTGGTTCAAAATGGTACAGCCACTTTAGAAAAGTTTGGCAGTTTCTTATAAATTATAACCCTAAAGAAGTGAATGATGTTTCCACAAAAACCTGAAGTCAAAGTTTATAGCGAATTTATTCACAATCTCCAAAAATTTGGACACAACCCAAATGTCCTTCAACTAGTGAATGGATAAACAAACTGAAACAATGGACCACTACTCAGTAATAAAAAGGAACATACTCCTGAGACACACAAGAACATGGGAAGATCTGAACTGTGTCATGCTGAGTGCAAGTCAGACACAAAAGACCACATCCTGTGCAATTCCATCGATAGGACGTTGAGGAAAGGCAAACACCGTGGTTCAGTATCTCATGGCGGTGGTGATTATATGATGATCACTTTTGTCCAAACTCATAGAACTGGACACCAAAACGTGTGACTTTTACCACACAGGAATGGTTAAAAAGTGAATAAATTTGTTAGAAGGGTATTTAAAGAAAAATATTGTAAGACTATTACAAATATGTCTTAAAGAATGTGCACACATCTTTTTGTATTTGTGAATGTGCATTTTCTGGATAAATTTCTAGAAATAGGATTGCTGGGTAAATGCATATGTTGTTTTGTTAGATGTTGCTAACTTGCTCTCCATAGGGGCCGTACTAATTTGTACTCCTGACATGGATTTTGCAACCTAGGTGGAAGATCATAGCAAGATGCTAGGAAGTGTTCTGAGCTGAGAGTTACCCTGAACTTACCTGAGAGTCCTTAACCTCCCCACCAATAAACACACTACCCCAAGCTCCCTCTGCCCTAGCGATCCGGCAAGAAGGTAAAAGCAAAGGAATCTCACTGATTTCATTGCAGTCTATCTCCCTAAGTTATCCCAAAGATTTCTCTACTTAACTTGGGAAAACAGAGCAGAGAGAAATGATGAGGCTGAAGGCTGTAGCCAGAGAAGAACTAGAGTGAGGAGAGTCCAAACAGAGGGAGGGACCCTCGCCCCTTGACACCTATGTTCTCACCTCCCTTTTCTCTCCTTTGGCCTCTCTGCTACCCCCTCTCCCAACACAAATTGCCTCCAAAAGCTCCTCCCCTGACTGGGAGTCCTTGCCTCTGGTTCTAACTAGGTCCTGCCTGGTTTCCCTCCTCAGCCCGCCTTTATGTGGGCTGAACACAGAGGACTGGCTTAAGGTGGAGGCAGAAGTCCCCGTCATTTCTGTTTTAACACGTGCAGAGGAAATAAGTCAGTGGAACAAGAATGGCTCATACAAGGGAAAGAGGAAAGAGGAGACAAAGAGAGATGCTGGGAGAGGAAGCAGAGTACAAAACATTCCACACAAGCCCTTTGGACTCCAGCCCCAGGGCCAGCTTTATTCCTCTGACCCATTCTACAGAAGGGGGAAATGAGTGGGGAAAGGATGTCATCCCAGTTGACTCTGCCCAGGTGTTCTCCTTCCTTGTGACCCAGAGACCTTGCCTTTCTCATCCCTCCCTCCTTCTCACCTCTACCCACCAAATACCAATCAGAGATGACAGAAGTCAATGCATGCATGTCTGAGGAGCAAGGAACTGGCTGGGAAGAGAGCCCTGTCTCAGGGTAGGCTGGGGGGAAGAGGTCAGAGGGTGGGAAGAATTACTCCGGGAAGGCAGCGAGGCCTAGGGTAGGGCATTCCTCTTCAAAGTCAAACCAAATACCTGGGTCAACCTAAGCCAAACATGATTCTTAAGGTCCTGGGACCAAGAATGAACAACCTCCTTTCCTCCCTCCAAGGCTTTGGTGGATTTGGAATGCCCTAGATGGGCAGGCCTTATCCCTCTCTCTGGGTGCTGGGTCCAAGGCCAGGAGAATAGAAAAAAAGAGAAAAGGGGCCATGGGGGTTGCTGAGAGAAGCTAAATTCTTGAATAAGAGGCAGTTTCCTGTGTAATATTTGAATTGCTGGGTCAGTGCTGGGCTGAGTGGTCCAGGATCCCTCTTCTTTTCAAGAGGCTGCAGTCAGAGTGGGAAAGAGTAAGGCTCCCCCTTACCCTTGCTCAGGGACCTCTGCCCCTCCCCCACACCACCTGACTTCTGGCGCTCACACCTCAGGCAAACTGCGCCAGTTCTGCGCCTAACTGCGCCCTCCCATTTTGACTTTCTTTTGACACCAAAAGCCGTAGAAATCCCACAAATCTGACTCAGCACTCCCTCCCACCATTACTGCGGGAGCAGGCTTTCCACCGTGCAGGGGGTAAACCGAAGACGACAGGGCAAGCTAGGAGTCAGCCCGGATGAGGTTGATCCTCAGATCTGCTGATTCCCAGACTCCCCCAAAATGCCACCTCCTTCTTCCGACATTGACCAAGCGCCTAGGTGCTAGGAATCCCAGAGGTAAAAACGAGCTGTGTTCCTTCGAGTTGACCTTGAACCTAGCCAGGGACACGGAGATGGTAACTGGGAGTGGAAGGAACCCAGGCTCAGCGCGGCCCCAGAGGCTGGAAACCTCCGCTCCAGCTCCGAGCGCCCGGTGCAAGGAGTACTCAGATTCCCGCAGAGCCCGAGGGTGGAGCGGCGCTGCAGGAGTGGCTGCGACCGGGCGTGGCCGCAGAGCCGCCGAGGGGAGAGGGCCGAGAGTGTGAAGCAGCACCGACCCCGCCCCGCGGCCCCGGCGGGAAGGGAGGGGGCTGTGGGGAGTTCCCCCCCGCCGCCCCACCCACCCACGACTCAAGGCCACGGGACAGGCGCCTCGGTGCGCGCGCTGCTTCTCAAGGAGAAGTCCTCCCGAGCCTACCAGAATCTACCCCTAGTCAGAGCACTGAAAACGGGAAGGTCGGCTGCAGGAACGGTGGGATTATGGGCCCCCAGAATGGGAGGGCGCAAGCAGGGGGGTGGCGGGCGGTGTGATTTCGGGGTTGTACCTCTGCAAGATGGTGGCAGGGACGACGGGGCTCCCGGGCAGAAGCAAAGAAATGGGTTCTCCTCCCTGGCTTTCTACAGAACCGAGGCATGGGTCCTGCCACGGGTCCCCTGCCCACTGGGTAAGGCCTCATTCCTTTCTCCAGCAGAATCTAGGGAGAGAGGAGCTGTCTGTCCTTGGGTGCAGGCGGACCGGTCATCCAAAACCTCAGGATGAAAACTGGTTCCTGTTGCTTCCCGGCCCCCATTTCTGCTATCCTCCAATTCTTTTGCTTCCTTCTTTCCAGTTTCTAACCTCTTGCCTTTACCACTCTTCCAGCCAAACTAGCTGGGGCAGGGGGCAGGTGCTTCTTTTCCACGCACACCCCCTCTCCCCAGCTTCGGTACAGGACCCACCTCATAGAGCACCCTTTACCCGCTCCCAGAATCAGCTTCCCAGGCCACCACCCCTAGCCAATCAGCGAGGGAACCCAGCTCCACAACCCTTCCTGGCCTCCTCCTTCTCTTAAACCTTCCCCCACCCAGCTCCTCCTAACCCCTTAGGTCCCTCTCCGTGGCCTGTCGCAGCCTAGGGTGACCCAGGTCTCTTCCCTTCCCTTCCTTCCTCGTAAAGAGGGCCTGGAGCTGAGGGAGAAGAAGTGGCGGGGGGTAGGGTGGGGGGTTCCAAATAGGAAGGACCAGAAGGGGCAGCTCTGGGGAGAGGCTCAAGGAGGGAGAAGAGGATCTTGAGACTGCCTGCCAGACACCCCACCCAGAGGAGGAGGTAGCCTGGTAGAGTGGGATTTTACTTCCCCTCCCCCAGCGGTGCCAGTTGAGTGCCCGCCTATTTCTTCAGCTGAGCTTCCTCCCTAGCAGGCTGGCTGGCACCGACTGCAAGTTATTGTAAGTCCGGCAGGAATGCCCACGAGGGTACTGTCTCTGGCCAGCAGAGTGCCCACTCTCTCCCAGGATGTGGTTAGCCACTCTCGCATCCCCCACACCCAGCAAGAGAAGAGTGGTGGATCCTTCAGTGAGATAGAAGCGTGTGCGAGGCTGGACTCGTCTGGAAAGGATGCCAGCCTGCCTCTTCCACACCAAGAGCAAGCCAAGTGTTTCAGTGAGTATGTTTGTGGATGAAAGCAGGAGGGACAATCCCAGCCTTAATTTATAGCTCTTCAGCAAGACAGCGCAGTGGCCCAGGATGCTCAGGGACCCTCCCAAGGATGCCTGTGACCAACCCCCAACCACTCACCAGCCCCACAGTCACCAGCCTTGAAATTGCAAACTTTCAACTTCACCTCTTCTCCCCTTTGGGAACAGCTATATATGGGGCGGTGCCCTCAGAGACACTCATACAGTTGGTTCTTGACTCTCCGCACACACTCAAACAACAACCAAACAACAACGGTACGAGGGAACTCCCAGCTTTTTCCACGACTAATTATAGACGTGAAAGTCTGAGGATGTTTTGCAAGCGGTAGAGAGAAATTGCGAGGTTTCTCTACAAAGCCAAGGAAATTTAATTTGTACATTCCCCTTCCCTACCCCCAACTTCTCCTAGCTCCTAC
Source organism: Balaenoptera physalus (assembly GCF_965194825.1). NCBI lineage: Eukaryota > Metazoa > Chordata > Mammalia > Artiodactyla > Balaenopteridae > Balaenoptera > Balaenoptera physalus. Next base: position 35,459,645 of record NC_138882.1, read on the forward strand.
CTCCAGCCATTCCCCCAGTGAGCCCCTCTCTCAGTCCCCACTGGTGTCCCTCCTTCCTGTTGAAGATTTCATACTCATTTTTTTTTTTTTCCGTTTATCTTTGGTGCTTTCAAGAAAGGGAACAGACCCGGAAAATATTTTTGCAACAGTTTTCCATTCTGCGTCTCATTCCCAAGCCAGGGGGGAGGGGGAGGGCAGGAACGAATGGGGGAAAACAAATGCTTTTTCCAAAAGCTCAATTTGGGTATGAAGAATACAGTCCCTCCACTTCCCTACCCCCACAGCCCAGGAATGACAAAAACCAGGGGGGAAAAAAGGAGAAATCACTTGTTTGATTATATGGTTTCTAAGAGCTGAATCTAGGAAGGAAATACAGTATTTGACAAATCTGTGCACACACACACACACACACACACACACACACACACACATACATATACACACCCTAAACCCAGTCGCAAGAAATATGCTAGTCAGAGGAAATTCAGGGAGTTTTAGAAGCCATTCAGGGAGTTTTAGAGCCATTGAGAGGAAAGAAAGAAACTAAGTTTACAAATCAAGATTCAATTCATTTTCTGCAAGCCTACCTCTCTTTCTAGCAAAGATCCAGGCTTCTCCACGCGGGAATCTCCCTCTGGCTTTCCATGCACAGGGGTAGGGTGGGGGTGACCACCCACCGGTCCAATGTGGCAACCACGCCGGAGATGCTGGCTGGTCTCTTCGGCCTTTCCAGCCACGACCAGGGAGTGGGCTGGGTCTCCTCCCCCGGCCCTCCCAAAGGGAAGGACCTCTCAGGTTTCTGGAAGGAAAGGGTGCAGGGGAGCTGGGCGGGTGTCTCTGGTCTTACTCTCCTCGGAGGGATGGCTCCCCAGGAAGTTCGTGCCCCCTTTCAACCCCCAGCTTTAGACGGTTTCAACAGCAGAGCTTTCTTGAGAAAATGCTTGTCATGGCAACAGCTCCAGCCAACTCCGGCAGACTCTGGCTCACCAGCCCGGCCGGAGCGGGAGGAGAAAGGGGCGGAGCGAGAAACGGAACGGGGGTGGGACTTGGCGAGAAGCCAGACCATTACTCCACTGTTAAGGTGGCTCGATTGCGAGCTGCGGCTGCTTCCTGGTTTGTTTTAAGGCGGAATGGGGAAAGAAGGGGAGGAATCCTCTTTCCTGTGGAGTTTCCTCCCCGCCCTTTCTCTCCCTTGTTGAAAGCAAAGTAGGGTGTGGGTGGAGCGGGAGTGGATGTGGGTGGCGGTATTCAACTGTTGCTGGGTGGAGGGAAAAAAGGAAGCTTCTGCAGGCGGTTGGCTTCCTGCAGCTCCTCTCAACCTCTTACTCACTTAGACCCAGGACCCAGAAACCCAAGGTGTCTGCGAAAACTTGGACCGTCCCCTGCCACCCTCCTGCCCCTGTCTGAGTAGGGGGCCCACTGGAGAAGGCGAAGGCATTGCTTTGGATGCACACACCTGTACACTGCTTTGCTTATACACACACATTAGTACACAGTCCTCACCCAGATTTCATACACACACTCCCAGGTCACATTTTGCTCCCTCTTGCCTCTGTACCCACATCCGTGCATGATAATAGCTGCCTACTTTTTTTTTTTAATTTAATATTTATTTATTTGGCTGCTTCAGGTCTTAGTTAAGGCACGTGGGATCTTCGTTGGGGCAGGTGGGCTTCTCTAGTTGTGGCGCGCAGGCCCCAGAGCGCGTGGGCTCAGGAGTTGTGGTGCACGGGCTTAGTTGCTCTGCGGCATGTGGAATCTTAGTTCCCCACAGTTCCCCTGACCAGGGATCAAACCCGCATACCCTTCATTGGAAGGCGGATTCTTAACCACTGGACCACCAGGGAAGTCCCAATAGCTGCCTACTTTTGAGTTCAACTATGTGTGGGCTATGGCGCCAAAAGCTTTGTATATATGGTTTCTAATGATCATGGCAATCTTGAAGGGTCTTATTATCTTCATTTCAGAGTTGAGGAGATTGAGGATCAGTGACTCGCCCAAGATTACACACCTGGTAAATAACAGAGCAAGGATGCAAGGCCAAGTCAGACTGTCTCCAAAGCCTGTGTACTCTCCTGCACTTGTATCATGTTCCAGCACACATTTCCATTTTAGTTTGCACACACTCAGACATCCATGCACACTTATACATAGACTATAAACTGTTAATCACACCCAGCAGCCTCACACCCACCAGCATTGTGCAACAGTGCCACTCCTAGATTTTGCCTGAAAAATTCTGGCTTTCAGGTGCAAACATGCACCATCAACTGGTTCTCGCTGCATGTCTTCATTGACTGATATATCCCCACACCTACCTCAGCAGGCGCATACACACACACACACACACACACACACACCCCTTCATATGCTAATGGAAGGCAGGTTAACACACACCTCAGAGTGTTGTAAACTATGAGTTTACAAACTAGAGTTGTAAACTATGCTGAGAGGTGACTGGCCACAACTTCAGGGTTTGGGAAGAGACCTCTTTGATCCTCCCATGCTAACTCAACACCTCACACCACACCTGTCCTCCTTTGCCATCCGATCTCCCTACCCTGGGATGAAGAACCATGTGCACATGGAGAAACAGAGTTGTGAATTAGACACAACTGGTTTCCCTCTGCCTATTAACACCCTTCCCCGTGTCCTAACATTGGGGTCCTTTCTTTCCTCTCTTTATTTTTCTATTCTAATATTTCTCAATCACTCATCTATGTCCTATTTCTGAGCCAGGGAAAGTTAAAGAGACAAAAGTAAAGAAACTTTTTAGAGTGGTTGGGCTGGGCTCGGAACTCAGAGTTTCCTAATGTGGTGCTAGAGATTGCCTACTGCCATCTATTTTGGGAGCTGAATCCAAAATAAGCCCCTGCCTATCCTTGTGCCTCTCCTTTCCAGCCCAGCCCAGCAGATGGAAGGTTCCAGGGGTGTGGAGGGGAGTTTAGGGTCACCCTCTTTGAAAGCCATCATGGATTGTTTTCCAAGCAGTCCTTTCTTCCTAGCGATTGAAAGTCTCCTCCTCTTTGGCATTTAGAGGACACCAAAGGTGAGGTGTGCTCTCATTCACTCCCCGCCTCTCTCCCAACTCCTCTGGTCCATCCCACTCCACTCCCCAGGGCATTTCAGTGGAAGAACTGATGGCAGGGATAGAGATGGTACCTTGTTAGAGTTTGGAAGCATGTCAGTTTCAGGAGCCCAGATCAATTGTTGGGGAAGACAGGGGAATGAAAGGAGAGGACTCAGCAGAACAGAGCTTCAGATTTAATGGCTTGTCAGGCTCCCTGCCGGATTGCAACAACTTGACATTTTAGTCCTCAGTGAGTGTCAGTTGCATCTTTATCATGAGAAAGGCAGTCTCTGAAATGGTGCTTTAAATGTATTAAAGTGTATTTTAAGCTTGTCTGCAGTGGCTGTGCCTGGAGGCCTTGCCTAACTGTTCCGTAAACTTGTCTTGGAGGAGTAACAGTTTAGGCCAGATATGTGGGCCCATTAAAGGAAGAGTCTGCTTTGGCCGCCTGGCATGTGGGGGCCGGGATATGATGCCTGGTTAGTATTTGAAAGGCTAGATCCTCTCCTCAAACTCCTTGGGTTCCAGGGAGGCAGGCTGTGCAGGGCAGGTGCTGCCAAAAGGGGCTCTGAAGTCTGTCCTACCTCTGGCTGGCTGGGGTCCCTGGACCAGTGTCAGGTAGATCTGCCCAGTGTCTCCTTCACCGGTGGGGGGTTGCGGGATGAGGGAAGAACCCCCCCACCCCATCCCGACTCCAGCCCCCTTGTAGACAGGAGGGAGAATGTGGGAATGGGGTGGCTGCCACCTACCTGATCTCCAGCCCCTGAAGCCTGTGTTTTCTGGAAACCCAGAAGCCTTGGTGCCTTGTTTCTTTTAGCAGTGGGCTTGAAATCTAGAATGGATAAAGATCAATAAAGATAAATCTACACATAAAAGTAACCGCCAAGTGTGGGAGAGTAGATTTGTGCCCCTTCCCCCACCATGGCAAGAGGGGGGTTACTGTCTCTAGCATCGAAAGTTCCTGGTTGGGCTGCTGTGTATGGCTGGCTGACTAGCCTCTGACTAGACCCTTTTCCTTCTTATCCCTGCCATGCCCTTGACTTTGCATGTTCTCTACTTCTTGAGCTCTAGCCCCGCTCTCCTCATCCAGGTGTCATGGCCTCCCCAGAGCAGGTCAGTCTAGTGGGCTTCCATCACTGTGGACCCTGTCCTCAAGCTGACTCTTACTTGAAGAAAATGCAGTCAGCCTTGTCTCTCCCTTAGCTGTTTAACAGAGTGTGTTCCTCTGGCCTCTTGAGAGTCCCACTTTGAGTTCCCCAAATCACCTGTGTCATTTCTCGCCAGCTTTCTTGAATGCAGACTATACCTCTCCTTACTGTGAATATCTACTGTTTTATCTGTCTAGACCAGCAAATATCCTCCCCACACCCAGACCCAGGTCTTCTTTAAGGTGGCCTTTCTCCTCATTGTTAATATGGGAACTGTCATTTTATTAGAGGCCCCATCTCTACCTGACCCAAACTGAGCCAATTATATTCTTTCCTGAGATTTTTGAGTTTAAGGCCAAAAAGAAAATGAGGCTTGATTCTCTCCAGCAGTGGACACTCTGAGGAGTGAAGCTCTGGAAGTATGAGGGACTATATTCCCTGCCACATGAAAGAAGCCTGCCATTGGAAAGAATAAAGCTTACCTGCAGAGAGAGACAGAGAAGAAAGCTAAAGAGGAAGTTCTGGAAGCATTTGAATCAACTCTACCTCATATCCTACTGTACCCTTGCTGTTCCTACCAATGAGTTAGTTACATGACTCATTGTGAATGTATAATCTAGACGAAACTGGGTTTTTTGGTCACTTGTACTAAGTATTATAGAAATGTAATATAGAAACCTTTTAAGCTGGTACCTACTACTTAGATACACTCATTTCAGTGAATTTTATTCATTCATTTTATTCATTACTGAATATCTACTATTCAATTCAGTACACATATATTGAATGTCTACTGTTTTAACATCTATTGGGCCCAGATGAGGCATACAGAGATAATAAAGCTTATAGTTTAGTGGAGGAAAAAGAGATATTCATAGCATAAATAACCACAATAGAAGGTGTTTAGTTATTTTAAACATATTTATTGGGTGCTTACCATGTGCTAGACAGTATATGTTGAAATATGAAGTATGAAAATACTTCTCTGGAAATTCCAGGGAGTGATTACTTCTGACAAAAACATTAGAAGGCTCTAGAAAAGAGATGGTATTTGGAGGTACCTGGAAAATCTTGAAGAGTAAGCTTTAGCCTGTTTTTTGGCGTTGGTGGGGGGGGGTCGGGTTGGGGTGGAGCTGTGAGCGAAGGTCCAGAGGCAGAAAGTGTAGAGAGTGGAGGCTGGGAGATGGGCTGGGAATGGACTGCCCAGAGCCCTGAGTGGCTACTTCAGGTCTATGTTTAGCAAGCTGGCTGTGGCAGCATCGTGTCTGGTAGCTTGGAAACCTAGGTGGCAGGCAGGGATAATCCCCGCCCAGTGCAATGTTGGGCAATTTTGTATAATGTAGTTATATTTAACATAGTCCATATTTTCTAGAAGTTTCTGATCAGTTGTGGAGACACATAAAACAGATCACAAAACAAAGTGTGTGATTAAGTCAAACTTGGATCCAGGTGAAAAATCCAGTGAAGGTCTAGTGAAGGGAAAGCTAAAGATGGGCTGGAGCCTTTGGGGAAGGCTTTTTAGAGTTGGTGGGACTCCAGCTGGACTTTGAAATTCTTCCTAGTGTCTCTCCTCCCACTACCCTGCAGAACAATTCTGGTGATGGCTGAAGGCAGGATAGACAGAGGCATTTATCCAAGCAACATCTGCCTCCATGCCCTTTGTTTGTCCTTATACATAACCCAGGACAAGACTACTGATGGGGGAGGAAACTGGAAGACAGAACTTAGGAAATTAATTTGGCCGCAGGCTGGTCTCAACGGTTGGGGGAGAAGAGTACCTGCTAGCAACTGGGGGTCAGAGTGCTAGGCAGAGAGATCAAGACAGAATTCCACAGAATTAGCCTGGGCCAAGATGACAGGAGATAAAAGAAGGTTGCAACTAGATGAGAACACAGATAGCCAAGACAAGCTCATCTGCACTCAGACAGCTAACTCTCAAGTCTGTGGTGAGGTTTGTTCCAGGAACCAGATAGGGAGGACTCTATCCTGGAAGGCAGTAGTGATTTCAATTGGGAGGGCCCAAGGACGATAAAAGGATGGATAGCTCTGGCTGTTAGTATGAAAGAGAAGCAAATCACAGCAGCTGTCTCAGCAGCAGTAGCAGCAGCAAGCCAGGGCTATTTTTCCACTGCAGGAACCTTGCTGGGCCCTCCACAGGAGGCCTGGCTTCCAGCTCACCCCCTTGCTGAGTGTGGGTGGTCGTCTACCCTAGACAAGCAACAATTTCATTTTTTTCCACTTTCTGGGATTCCTTTGGAGAGGACTGGATGGGACAATCTTTACTGAGATCGTTAGAAAGCATGTCTGAGCTGCAAGGGCATGATGCAGAATTAAATCAAAGGATGCTTTCTCTGCTGGCTGGGAAGGGCTGGTCTCAGGATCATCTCACCACAGAGGCCTTTGGGGCTCAACTTTTATTTGTTGGGTTTTTGGTGTTTTGTTTTATGGCTGGTTTCATGCTCTCATTCTGGCAATAATGAGGCTTTGTGGAGGTGCCGAGAGTTCCATCTTGCTCTGTGATCTCAGGCAGAAGAGGGTTTAGAGTGGGGAGGCAGTTGAGAGGGCAGTGGGAGCATGTTTGAATAGGAAAAACCTGTGTGTTGGGCCATAGGCTCCTGGAGGGAAGGGATTGTCTCTTCCTTATCTTTGCCTCCTTGGTGACTTAGCACATCTGGGACATCTGGGGCATCCTGTTAAATGAAGGAGTGCAGAATCTGACGTGGGAAAGCGTGGACCAGCAGAGGTGAGGGCCAGAAGCGCTTTTTGGATCCAGGGCCTTTGATGATATGTAGAATCAGTTTGATTTACTTGGGAGCATATTTTGCTGTTCCAATTTCATTCTGGTTCAGTTGTTTTGGAAGCTGCAGTGGCTTGGTTTTAATTTCATTTTGAACTCATTAACTAGGTTTTTTTGTTTTTTTTAAACTCAAGTTTGGTTCATAATCTGTTTTTCTAACAAAATATTTGTCTTTCATTTGTTTCAGTCTACATCAAATTAGTGACAGTTAAAAATAGTTTTTGGTTAATGGTTGTGCTCAATAGAGCTGAGGAAGTGAGCGTGGAAAGAAGGGAACAAGTGATGACTTTTAAATTTAATTTTTTAAAATAAATTTGTTTATTTATTTATTTATTTATGGCTGCGCTGGGTCTTTGTTGCTGCGCGCAGGCTTTCTCTAGTTGCGGTGAGTGGGGGCTACTCTTCGTTGCGGTGCGCGGGCTTCTCATTGCGGTGGCTTCTCTTGTTGCGGAGCACGGGCTCTAGGCACATGGGCTTCAGTAGTTGTGACACGCGGGCTCAGTAGTTGTGACGCATGGGCTTAGTTGCTCCGAGGCATGTGGGATCTTCCCCAACCAGGGCTCGAACCCGTGTCCCCTTCATTGGCAGGTGGATTCTTAACCACTGTGCCACCAGGGAAGTCCCTAATTTTTAAACTTAGAGTGTCAGCAATGCCTTAAGTGCTCATTAAGTTTCAAATGAAGAGCAAAGAAAAACCAATTGGGAGGATTCTTTCTGGTCCCCCTGCCAGACAGGAAGAATTTACAATCTGTCCCATCTCACATGTCCTCTGTTCCAGAGCCTTTAATAGCTCTTCCGTGTTTGCACAGTACTTGCAGTTTACAAAGCCCTTTTTCTGCATAGAATAATTGGATCTTTGCAGTAGTCCTATATGGTAGGGAGAATAGGGTGTGAGCTCTTATTCTCATTTTCCAGTTGGGGAACCGAGGCTCAGACAGGATTGCATGAGATCACACAATTCATGTGGCAGGACCGTAATGAGGTCCTCTGCCTGCTGACCTAGGCTCTTGTCCCCTACCTTGAGTTGACAGGCTTTCTCACCCTGCACACCTCGGGCCAGTTCTTCAGGCTTCAGGCTTTCTAGGCTTGGGTGGTACCAGGGAGACCTGGGGAGAGCAGCCCTGGCTGGGAAAGGCTGCAGCAAAGGGGAGGCAGCAGTAGTTCTGCCTCCATCCCAGGAAATGAATTCTAGCCCCACTGGTTTGTTCTCAAGCTGACACTGGATCCTGGATTCCAGAAATCCTCCTTCCTTCATGTTTTCACCTGGGATAGACCACAGGAGGTGGACCCTCACAGAAACCCAGGGTGGAATTTGCTCTGCAGAGGAGGCTCAGGCTTTTTACTCCGGGATCTAGGGCCCTTCAGTCTCTCCCCTTATTTAGGCAGCTCCTTAGGCCCTATCTTCATGACCCCTTCCAAACACAGAGTGAACTGAAGTGTTCCCACTGGGGCCTGGGCAAATGCTTAGGTTGGACACTTACCTTTCAGTCATTCATCCAACTAATATTTATGTGCCAGACAATGGGCAAGCCACCTCACTTGCCTTATCTCCTTTCACTCTGGTGGTCCTAAGACGTAGGTGGCATTATGCTCATTTCATGGGAAGTGAAGCTCAGAGAGAGCTGCTAACCAGTAAGTCACAGAGGTGGGACCAGCTCTAGACATTCTGACCAAGCCTGCTGTGCCCTCACCCTTCTGTGCTACTTAAAAGAAACAATGGACATATGAGTACAGTGTCCAGACCAACCCAGAGTGGCCAGGGCAGGGAGGAAAGAGAGGTTTTAAATGTCTGGCTAGTCTGCTTGTCCATCTCTGTTTGTTTTTTTTTTTAATATTTATTTATTTATTTTCTTTATTTTATTTTTTTTGGCTGCGTCGGGTCTTCGTTGCAGTGCGCGGGCTTCTCTCTAGTTGTGGCGTGCGGGTTTTCTCTCTCGTTGAGGTGTGCGAGCTCAAGTAGCTGTGGCTCGCAGGCTCAGTTGCCCCGCGGCATGTGGGATCTTAGTTCCCCGACCAGGGATCCAACCCGCGTCCCCTGCATGGGAAGGCGGACTCTTAACCACTGGACCACCAGGGAAGTCCCTCCATCTCAGTTTAACAGCCTCCAGAAAGCAGGGACTGAGGATGGTGAACATTTCTGTGAAAAGGACACCTACTCCCTGTATTTGACCTGGGCGTGGGGAGGGTTGGGGAGAGGGAGAGTAGGCAGATGGAGGGCAGCCCCAGGTGAAGGGAGGGTCCTGAGGGCTGGGGTGGTGTCCCTCCCCAAAGACTGTCTGCCCCGCTCTGCCCCGGAGCCCTTGGGGTCTCAGCCTGACCTCTGGAGGAGCCACGCCCTGTGCTCCTGGGAAGTCGCTTAGTCCACACCCCTGCCTCCAAACAGACCCTTGTAAGGCTCACCAGGTAGAGCGCCCTCTTCCTCAAAATCCCCCTGAGAAGGAAACTCTGCTGCCTCCTTGGGTTATTACACATTCCTCTTTTATCTATTAGAAATAAGTAAATTCTTCGGAAGGTCTAATCTGAATCCTTCTTATTCAGATTCTGACAGGCACACACCAGAAACAGAAAGAGGATGATAACTGAGATAGGGGGCATTTTAAGACTTGCGAGTCTCCCCAGCACTCCATGCCACGCTGACATTTGGGGTCTGCAGTTCTGCCTTAGAGGCACCCTCATCTGCTGGAGCTGAAAGTGAGGGTGCCGGAGAGAGTGCGTCCACCAGAGCCAAGGACAGGCGCATAGGGGCTGCTTCAGCTGGTGGCTCTAGGCTGGCTTCATTTATCTGCTTAGTTTCTTCTGGGATTTGGTGGTTGGGGGTGGAGAGAAAGTGTGTAGGCAGGAAAAGCTATTTTTCTTTGCATTGTGTGGAGGGGTGTGGCTTACCTGACCGATTGGAGTGGCCACAGACAATGTTCTATTTTTGGTTCCCTGAGTGGCCTTTTGCAAAGTGCTCAACTTCTGCAGGCCTCTGTGGGCTCCCCACACCTGCGGCATGGAAGCATGGGAGTGGGATGCATGGATGCCTTGCCTATGGTGGTGTGAAACCTGGCTAATTAGTCTGAGGGAAAGACCAATGGCAGCACTCTGAGGCAAGATCCTTGGGATAAGTTAGAAATAAAGAGCCAAATTCTGAAACTTCTTATCAGAGGAGCCTCCAGAGGTCATCTGGTTCTTCCCTTCCACATTCCAGGCCGGATGGTCCTTATCACCATCCCATCTAGCTGATTCTTCGTGAAGAGAAAATGATTCCACACCCTTCCCCAGTGGGCCACCACGCCCAATCTCTGTGAGGACCAGGCCTCCATTCCTGCACCTTCCATTGAACATGGAGGCTGCAGCAAGCCCTGTGGTGCTTTCCAACGGGACCACCTGCTTCTAGGACCTTAGGGCATCATTCACCATAAGAGTCCATGGTGCCCAAGTTGTCATCACCCTGGAATCACAGGCATTGGGCTGTAACTTCTGCTTGGTAATTACCCCAGTGCCTTCAGCGTGATATCATCTCCATGAGATAATCAGCCTGACAGTAACCAATTGTTAGGCTTCTTGTGTGATAAAGGCTGAGAAATAGTTCTCAAAGTAACTGTTGCTCAGATCTGCTTGCTCAGCAGTCTCTTAAGACTCAGCTCAAGTGTCACCTCCTCTGAGATGCCTTCCCTGAGTTCTCTCTCCCAAACCCAGGTTAGGTGCCCCTCGGGGCTTCCAAAGTGTGCAGAGGTGACCTCTGTTGAGGCACTTACTGTGTACTATGATGATGGTCTATTGCTGTGTCTCCTTCCCACTAGACTCCAGGCTCCCTGAGGGCAAAGCATCTTATTCATTTTGTATTTCCAGCAGCTGGCATGGTGCCTGGCACAACAGGTGCCCAGTAGTTTATTACAGCAAAAAATGAATCAACACTGAATGAATACTTGAATGAATATAAACTTTGGTTGGTGCTGGAGGGTTTGGAGTTAGTCACAAGAGCATCCTAACTAACAGATTCCAGAGGCAGGCAGGCCGAGAAGTCTGCCACCTGGAGGTCTTTAAGAAGGAGCAACATGCCATCTGCCTGGTCTGGGCTAATTTTGGTTTTGCCAGGCCTAGGAACAGGGATATAGGTCTCTGACGTCCTTGCAAGCCACAGATATTAAGTGAGGAGGTGAAGAGTAGGGTCAATGGTTCTCCCTTTGAGAACTCACCCTCTTCTCCCTCATCTGTTTCTGAGGCTGCCTGTGGCAGAACAATGTTGAAATGCTCAAAAACCTTTGAAATGGGAGGTCTTGGGTGGGGTCTATACCCACCATTGATCAGACACTTCTGAATTTCCAAGGTGATAAAGGTTTTAGTTAGGCTACTGTATTTGAGTTTATGAAAACTCATTATCCTCATTTTATTGAAGGGGAAAGTGAAGGTCAGAGAGGTTCAGTAACTTATCCAAGGTCACACAGTTGGTATGTAGCAGTACTAGTTTTCAAACCTAGTTTCCTTACTCCAAAGCCCATATTTTCTCTTCCAAAGCCTGGGGCCCATGGCTCCTGGACTTCTGATTTTCCTCCATCCCTATCCCTCTGCCTTTACTTGCCCTCTCTTAACATTTAGTCAGAAGTTTAGAGTTCACAAAATAGTTTATTACTGGGTCTGGCATCTTGGTGTATAAACTCAACCCCAATGAGGTAACTGATGCAGTCTCTGCCCTCTAGGACGGGTTGGCAGGGGCTCCCTTACACACCAGCTATCACAGCCGCATTTCCAGTTCCCTTTCCTGGATTCCCATTCCTTCCATCCCAGTCCACGGCCAGGGATATTTCTCTTACCTTCTCCTGTCACACAGGAAGCAAAACCTCCTCTGTCTGGGCTCTGAATTATCTCGGCTTTCATCACAGCTCTCTCAATCTGAAGTCATTGCATCCCCTGAATTACGAAAACCAGAATTTTACAAGTGGTTTCTGCCTCTACTGGACACCCAGGAGAGATGAAATTTTTGCTAAACATTCTTCATTTTTCTTGAACTCACAGTTTTTTAAAAATACCTTGGAGGTATTCAAGTCAGATGCACTGACCTCTGTTTTAAGACTGAAGAAACAAAGGTCGATAAGACTGACTCTGGCTCTTGAGGGGCCAGGAGTTTGTCAGAAGTTCCTCATAGCATCCATTTGTTTAAATGCTTCGCCTAACCCTGAAACATACTTTAGTAGTTAAATTGGATGTCTTCATATTAAGGAAACTTGACCCACTGATTAAAGATAGGGTCAGTAGTGGTCATTTGTATGTTTGTCTGCTTCTGGTAACAGCACTTTGATTTTTCTTTGAAAAATCACTGCTTCCTCATGCTAAAATCTTGCAGTTTGGGAACAGTTGACCCCACTCCTGACTCCATACCTGGCAATGAGACTCAATTCTGGGACTTTGGTCGAAATTCCTTCAGGTAGAATCGAAGCTAGTAGGATTAACACCTGGAGTTGTGGGGCCATCTTGTCAATGCTTCCAGGAGAGTGGAGCCAATGTAGAAAGTCCAGCTGCAAATGGGAAAGAAACCAGTCCTGACCATGTCATGAGATCTCTGTACGCAGGCAGGCCTGATATACTCATGGATTTTGCTCAGGCCAGGTATAGTTGGGTTCTTTTCATTGCAATGGAAAAAATCCGGACTAATATTGGACCTGAGGCCCATATTCATTAAAAAAAAAAAAAAAAAAAAGTTGCCTTTTCCCACTAGCCTCAGGGAACAGGAGTGAATTCTTCTTCCTCCTACATCTCCTGCTATACACTGACCTTTTCTTACTTCCTTTCCCCTTCCAGGCTGTCCCTGGAGTTTGGTTTAACCTGACTTCATCAGGATAAGCATGTTAGAGTGTACAGATAACGGAGGAAGGGGCAAGCCTCCAGACATTACTGTCCTGATGGGGCAGGTGAGGCCATGGAGGGACTCAGAAGCAAAGTCCTCAGTTTGGGGTGGCCCCAGCTGCACTGACTTCCAGGAACAGCCCTAAGGATGGTAGGTCACTAAGACTGGGTGAGGGAGTAGCAGTCTGTCAATGGGCAATTGTACAGCCTCTTGAGATGTTGTCCACCCTGCACCTTCTGACCCCTGATACTGAAATAACTGTATTGTTTGCCTCAAAACTCCACAAAACCTGGAGGTCTTGCTTCTATCCTTTTCTATCCAAGACCCCACCATTCAGGGAATCATCTGGGGGTGGTTTTACCCACAAGAGCAAAGGGACCTGAAATTTTGCAGGTATGCATTATCACATCTAAAGGTCACATTTTGGACAGGTCACCCTATTAGGGGATTTCTCTACATACGAGATATTGTTTTAATGCATTAGACTAACAGGACTCTTTGGTGTATTGAAGACAGATTTGTCAGTCACTCCTTTTGTTTGTTCCTTCCCTCTGTTTTCCCTGGTTCCTGTACCTATCTTGGCTTCTGGCCATATCCAGTTTTTGAATTACCGTTGAGAGAAGCAGGACTTGTATTCATTATCTCCACAATATTCTTCCCCTCTGGCCTGTGCTGAGATGAAAGGAAGAATATCCTAGCTAGAAATGCCTGAGGGAGGGAAGCTGAAGAATGTTCCAACCTAGGACTAATGAGTCAGCCACACCCACCAGGCTCCTGTGTCCCCGCTGGGAGCCCTTTCCAATCAGACAGGGAACCAGTGCCTTTCTGTCTTCAGCTTGACTGTGGCCCAGTCCACAGGTGCCTCCCCAAGCCTGGATGCTACCTTGGCTGGGGTCCTTCTGTATTTCAACTGCTCTCCCAGTGGCCACCACCCTCGTGGACTCCAAATAATTGGCTGCCCCCTGCATTACCTGCTGCTGTGCCCTATCAGGCTGATTAGATACCCAGCACCATCTACTTTCACATTAGCACAGAGACACTTGTTCTTTTGGACTCTAGTCCTAGCCTGCCTGAGTTTTTCTCCAGCCCTAGTCTGTGTAGCAGCATCTGCATTGCTGTCTCAATCTGGTTCCATCTGGTCGTTTCCTCTCCTACAAGGTCCCAGTCACTTTGAACTAGATCAGTATCACAGAAAGCAGTAAGGTGAAGGAGCAAAAGGCTCTGCGCCCCCTCTGCAGGGCAGGTGCCTTTGTTCTGGCTGTGGTGGTGGGAGGTGGTGGAAGGTTCATTCATGCTCACTTGTCCCATCCTTGACTGACCAGCAGCACAGAACAGCCTGGGTGGCCTGGACTCTGAGAACCATCTATAGCCTGGACCCTAAGCCCTGATCTCGTTAGCCTAATGCTCTAACTAAGCTCAGCTCCTTCGCTCATTCAAAATAGCTTTAGCATCAAGTATGTGACTAGTTTTGTTGTAGCTGCAGGAAGAGTTATGAAAAGGCTATGGTGTATCTGGCTGTAAAAACTTACACCCATGAAAATTACCCAACAGCATAATAAAATGAGATGTGAATGACACAAGAATGTCCCAGAATGGTCTGTGATTTGTTGTTGCTTGAATCAGAAGGGAAGTGCTGTGGGTGTTCCGAGGATGGCAAGATGCCTGGCACTGGGATTGTCAGGGAAAGTCTGTCTGGATTGATGCAGGTCTTGAAGTTTTGAAGGATCTGGACCAAGTGGGTCTGACCTTCCAGGGAGTGGCTGGAACTCAGGGAGGCCCAAACTTCGGGGAGGCATCCCTCTGAAGAATATCAGAGTTGAGGTCCGTCTAATTGAAGCCAAGTATTCTTGTCAGGGGCAGTGGAAGACGAGGAGAGAATGTGACCCTTCTTTCTCTAACTTTGGGGAAAATTAAGAACTCAGCTGTCAAAATAAGTAACATTTATTGCTAAAGGCTTTTGCACAGATTAATTCATTTAATCCCTAAAACAATGCTGTGCAATTGGCATTTAGGTTATCCCGGGTTTTTGAAGATAAGGAAGCTGAGACGCAGAGAATTTAAGGCCCCAAAGCTCTGTCAATATCTGAACCTGTGTGTCCTCAAAATACTTGCTTTTCTTACCATGTCATGCTGCCTACCCCACCCCACCCCTGGCCCTCCTTCCTGTGGGTCCTGGTGACTCATACTCCTTCTTGGCAGACGTGGTTTTTGATAACTCAGTAAATGAAGTCATCTTGATGTTGCTGCGCCCACTGGCCCCATGTCCGCGGGCTCCTCAGTGCTCTTGGCTGCTGGAGCAGGAACTCTGCAGCTAATATTGCCTGTTTTTTTTTTGTTTTGTTCATTTGTTTTGGTTTTTGGTTTTAGTTTCTTCTTTGAAAGAACATGGACCAGGTTCCCCAAGGGCTGAGCCAAGGCCATTTAAGTGATGTGCTCAGTTACCTAAAAAAGCCTTTCTTCTACATCAAGCACAGGAGTTCTCATCTCAGGTGAGTTTCTTGCCTTTCCGGAGCTCCCCATGCTCACAGTACTTGGAACAGACTTTATCTTCCCTTTTCGTTTGAAGCCTTAAGCCTGATGTGCCAGAAGCCTGCTCATTATCCCAAAGCCCTTTACCTTCTTCTCAGTGCCCCTCTCCTGGCCCTTGTAAACATGGTGTATTGGTTGTGTCCCAGAATTCCCAGGGTGCGGGTGCAGTTAGGTGCACTCTGCGTCTCGTGGAGGGGTGTGGAGGGAAGTAATAGCGAGGAAAGCAGAAGGGGGCTAATGCATACAGAGTGACTTCTATGGGCTAGGCACAGTACCTTATATATATTTTAAAGTTGAATCACAGTAGTAGAATATCAGTACTATTGGCCTCATTTGGCAGTTGAGAAAACTGACACTCAGAGAGTTTGCAGTAACCTTCCCGTCAAGGGCAGAGCCAGGATTCTCTTGGTTCTGAAGTTGTTTTTCCCTCGATGTCAGACCTCATCCGGCTTGAACTTTATCCTTTAGGCAATGGGGATCATGGTGCCAAGCAGGAAACCAAGAGGCTACAGGAGTATTTTAGGAAGATTAATTTGACAGCAGTGAGTGGGATGGATGGGAGAAAAGCGAGGCCAAATCTGTGAGGACCAGTTAGGAGGTTACTGCCACAATGTCACCTTGAGACACCTCCAGGAGGACAGCAGAAGTGGAAAGGACATTGAGAAGGAGAGGTCAGTAGCTCTCCACAGCAGAGAGGACCCAGATATGATGAGGAAACCCTTGCTTCTTTCTGACCATTTAGGGTCTCACTGGCTTTGGTGGCCTGTGCCAGGGGAGAGACCCAGTTGTCATTTCTGCTCAGGTCAGTTCATCCAGGAGCAGAGGCACATGTGTGGTGAGAAGGCACCTTGCTGTGCTCCTTGGCAGGGCTGGGCCAGTTTGGCTGCTGTTCCTGGGCAAGGCCTAGACCTTTGAAAGATCTGTTTATCCAGCCCAGGAGACTGCATCTGTGTGCTCAATAAACTGTAATTGACAGTGGTGAGCTCAGAAGTGTCTCTGAAATAGACTGAGTAACACTGTTTATGAGCAACTCACCTCCTCAGCTAGGGACGCAAATGGGTCTAATGACTCCTCCTTTCCTGTTGGGGAAACCGAGGCTCAGAGGTTATGCCACTTTCCCAGGGTCGCCAGGAGAGCCAGAGGGCAGAGTTCCAATTCAGATGTATTGACCTGGAGTTCTGCTGCTTTCCCAGCTCCTCTCTCTGTGGTGTCCGACAAACAGGGGAAATTAATGATAAGCGTTCACACGAGTACGGCAGTTTACAGTTTACAAACCTGCTTCCCATTCATTATCTCATTTGATCCTCACAGCAACTGCGTATTATTATACTCATTTTTACAGAGGAAGAAACTGAGGCTCAAAGAATTGAAGGCTATGGTCATTCCACTGTGAGTGACAGAGCTGGAATTCAAAATGAGGTTTTCTGACTTGAAGTCCACAGCTCTGTCCCAGAGCCATGAGAATGAGGAAACAAATGAAAACCAGGGCAGCAAAGAGGAGAAATGGAAGAGTCAGGGAGGCAGTGAACACAGCTTAGATGGTGCTGGAGGCCTTCAGGTTCAACATAATAAAAGCTTCTGGGCAGCAAAGATTATTCACTATAGGTGTGAGCTACCTGGGGAAATCAGTCTATCTGCTGAAGAAATGACCTCTAAAAAGTCTCCCGCTTCCTACACGCAGATCTCGTGAAGAGAAAGAAGCCAGAGAAAGAGGAAAAATGGACGTCAGCTTTTGTCTGTTAGGTGTCCAGTAAATTAGGTTAAGTGGATGAATGGATGGATGAGACTTAGGGAAACTGCACATCCTCTCAGGCAATGCACCGCATGGTCCTTCTTACAAGTCCTGAACAACTCTCCCGGCTCCCCAGTCCTTTAACCCATCCACAAGATCTCACGTTATAAACGACAACGACGTTCCCAGCCAAGGAGGAAGAAATAGGTGTGGCACTGAGAGAGAAGCTGGGAAGTAACTTGCTCTGTCGCAGAAAGGTGGAGGAATAGATGAAATGGAATCCCCCCCGCCCCACGCCTCTTCTCATTTGCTGAAGCCCTGCTCTGAACTGAGTCAGGATTTCTTCCCACCCGGCCTCCCGTGGGGTGGTCAGTATGGCATTTGTGGTTGGGCTTAGAAAGGTAAAGGCCCAAGGAGCCAAGAATTCTGCTGGCTCAGGCTTTCTTTCCTCTTGTTCTTTGCCCACCTGTCAGAGAAACTCTGCAGTGGGGCCCCTCTCAAGCCAGGGAGGGGAAAGGCCAAAGGGCTGGAGATGTTCCATATAGGGCTGTGCCTTTGCTTACTGCTCAGGTTCAACCACCACTTACCAGTTGAACCAATAACTCTGTCCTGAAGGCTGCATTGTGGTTTCATCATAGAAAACTCATGGGCCTGTGTATCCCGACCCTGGGTTCCAGTTCTAGCTGTCACTGAGTATGCCCAGTATATAACACGATATCTGTAGGTAGTAGGTGCTCACTAAATATCTGATGGAGTGAGTGAATGCATGAAATAATTAGCTGTGACCTTGGGCAGATTACTTCTCCCTCTGGATCTTGATTTCCACATCTGTAAAAGGGGCATTATAATGCTGGCCCTACCTCTCACTCAAAGCCATCCCCCAAACCTCAGGAGGAAATGAATGGATGGATGTTTATGCACAGTAAGGTCTGGGCACACACCAGTAGTTGACATTTGAGCCACTTCCCCTCAGGTCACATTACTGCTTGCTCTGTGGTTAGGATGGGCCCTATCCTTAGGCTCCTGAAAGTCCTAACCCATGGCAGAGTCTTAAATTTTTTTTTAAATTACTTAATTTATTTATTTTTGGCTGCACTGGGTCTTCGTTGCTGCACGCGGGCTTTCTCTAGTTGCGGAGGGCGGGGGCTACTCTTCGTTGCGGTGCATGGGCTTCTCATTGCGGTGGCTTCTCTTGTTGCGGAGCACGGGCTCTAGGCGTCTGGGCTTCAGTAGTTGTGGCACGCAGGCTCAGTAGTTGTGGCTCGTGGGCTCTAGAGCGCAGGCTCAGTAGTTGTGGCGCACGGGCTTAGTTGCTCTGGGGCATGTGGGATCTTCCCGGACCAGGGCTCGAACCTGTGTCTCCTGCATTGGCAGGCGGACTGGCAGAGTCCTAATTTGCCTGGTCACCTGGGCACCTGGTCGCTGCTCTCCAAATTAACCTGCAGTTTCTTTCTCTCCTGAAGAGCTTACCCACCTCTGGGGAGAACGCTTCAACGTACTTGGAGGCCTCCTCCCTGCCCTCACTCAGCCCAGGACTTGGTGCTGGTAAGGAAAGGAAACAGCTCACTTATAAACTCATTCCAGCTGAGCCTCTTATGGAAACACTGACAGACCCTTCAAGACTAGACGCCAGCTCCTGAGGCGCCTTTGTAAAACCCCCACCTCTGAGCTAAATATAGTCACAGGAGGCAAGGTGGTGCTGGTTTGGGAGGTGGGGAGGGACTAAGGAGAGGGGGGAATGAAGCCTGGAGGAGAATGGGAGGAGGGAAGAAAGGAGGGAGAAAGAAGAGGCAGCAGGGGTCAGAGGGAGAGAGAGAGAGAAGGGGAGAGGCAGAAAAGAAATGGAAGAAATGGGGAGAAAGTACGAAGAGATGCAGAAAAGAGTTGCAGGGAAAGAGATGAGAAAGAGAGCTGGAGAGATAGAGATCAGTCAGTTGCTGGGAATGACAGTAAGTCTCAGCAGTCCCGACTGTGGTGAAGCGTGCTAGCTTGGTGGAGGGAGCGCAGGGGGAACAACAGAGGTCGCCTGGGATAGGGATAGGTTGGGATGGCCCGGGTCTGGGGTCTGGCCACCTGCTGAAAGCCCTTGCTAATTGATTATCTGCTGCACTGATGACTAGCACAGAGACAGTGTGCTTCTCCAGACCCCTGCCTGCCTCCCCACATCTTCATTAGGAGCCAGACCTGACATTACCTTAACCCCAAGGCAGTACTTAACGGGCCTAGGGTCCCAGCCAGTCTGCCTTTGGCCTTGGGTGGGGGTAGGGTGGTAATGATGGTGGTGGTGTGCCCTTCAGGATGGCCTGTCCCGAATGAGGGTAGGATTAAGATATAGTATAGTGAAAGAGTGCAGCCTCAGAAATCTTCCATGGCTTCAAACCCCTCCCTGTGGAGGCCATGGACGTAACAGGCAGGTGGAAGCAATGACCTGGCAGCACTGATGTGGAAATGAGTCGGGGCAGACCAGCTGAGCTGAAGCCAACTGTGAGCTGGCTGAACTGGTGGGTTGTGGAGAGCCCAATGTGGGGGAGTTCTGTGGGGAGAGAAAGGGGTGCTGAGGCACATGGGAGAAGAAGGAACTGGAAGACTGTCAGAGGGGTTTGGAGAATCCACTGCATTCTGGTCTAAAACCTAAAACCACGTGAACATCATACGCAACTAGGTTTGCTTTCACAGCAAGTGCTCTGGCCCCTTGGGGTGTGCGGTAGGCTCTGACCATGGCCGCTGGCTCTGTGGGGTGGAAGGTGAGTGTGGGGATCTGGAGGGAGGGTGGGTGTGTCGGCTGCTCTGAGGCTGCTCTGGAATCAGTTTGGGGCGGTGGTGAAGGGTGGGCATATCCAAAGCCTCAGGGACGCAGGACACTGGCGCTTTTCTCTTCCTCATCCCATTCCCTTTTCTCACAGATTCTGGGAGGGAGAACCGGGCAGGGAAAGAGGGGAAAGTGGCTTGTTCTCTCACTGGTGTGTGAGCACAGGAGGAGATAGATAAATTAGCCTTGTCACCCTTTCCCCAGGCTCCACAAGAGCAGAACGGTTCCTGTCCCCCGAGGGAAGATCAGCCATTATTTATGAGCTCCTCTGAAGGGGGCACTGCGGGAATATCCATCTTTGCTCCCCTCCCCCTAGCCTGGGAAGGGGGAGGGGAGGAGCTGGTGGTGCCTGCAGGCTCCTGCTTTCTTTTTTTTTCCTTTTTTATAATTATTTATTTTTGGCTGCATTGGGTCTTTGTTGCTGTGCGCAGGCTTTCTCTAGTTGCGGAGAGCTTCGTTGTGGTGCGCGGGCTTCTCATTGCGGTGGCTTCTCGTTGAGGAGCATGGGCTCTAGAGCACAGGCTCAGTAGTTGTGGCACATGGGCTCAGTAGTTGTGGCACATGGGCTCAGTAGTTGTGGCACGTGGGATCTTCTGGGAGCAGGGCTCGAACCTGTGTCCCCCTGCATTGGCAGGTGGATTCTTAACCACTGCGCCACCAGAGGAGCCCCAGGCTCCTGCTTTCTTAAAGACACAGGAGACCCTTGCTGGAGAGACTGGGTCCGGCCCACACTGGAACCTGGGGCATCTTCCAGTTAAAATAGAGAGGTGCAACTGAGACCTACTGCAGGAGAAGCCGCTGATGGCACAGGATAAGAGACACCCGTGTGAGTGATGCAGGGAGCATGGGGGTTTTCTACACCTGGTATCCTCAGGAGCAGCTTCCCTGGGTACTGCTAGCTTTGGCCCCAAACACAGCCAGCAGGATAGACAGAAGTTCAGTGGACTGACTGGCATGAACCAAAGATTAAAGGCTGGGAATCTGGGGAATGGGTAGAGGCCTAGGTACAATCGGAGGATGGAAATGAAATTTTTCCAATCCTAAGTTTGGGGGTCAGGAAACACCACATGATAGCCTGGCCTTTCTCCTTGTTGGTAAGGGTCCAAGACCCCCAAAAAAGGAGCCCAGGCAGAAAAGGGAGAGAATGAGGGGCTAAGGGAAAGGAAGAACGCAGTGGTTAGAGGAGCTGGAATGGGAAAGGAAGGGAGGAGAGAGAATAAAGCAATGGCTGAATGGCAGGAACTTAGGTGGGCCGGGGATTTACAGCAGGGTGAGGAGAAGCAAAGACGTGAGGTTGGAGAACCTGGAGACAGGCTAAGGGAAGAGGCAGAGGGTGAGAGTGACAGAGGTACTGCAAGGCAGGCAGAGGGACAGACAGAAAGTCAGGAACGCTGGGGAAAAGGAAAGGAGGAGGCAGGTGCGGAGGAGAGAGATGGGGGGTGTGGAGAAAGAGGGCTGTGAGCTCTGAGGAGTGGGCCGTCTCAGGCCCCAGGGAAGAAGAAAGGTGGGAGGGCAGGGGAGGGAGGGCAGTGAGCCAGCAAAGGAGAGATTGCTGCTTTTTTCCGTCTCTTTCATTTCAATCGCTATCAATAATACATTCCCAAGGAGCCGCCTTTGACAGCAATTAAAAAAGCATTTATGCTTCCAGAGAGAAATCGAAATGATTTCCTCCCACCTCCCTACGCTCTCTGGGCAACGGTCCCTAGCGATGATCTTCCTGGTGGTGTGCGATCCAAACCTGGGACACACTAGGGAAGGGATGGACAGGGGCCAGGGAGGATCCTCCACCCCCTTCCCAGGGGTGGAATATCTGAATGCTTTACACCGAGCTCTGGGTGTGGGGGTGGCGTGGGAGATGGAGTGGGGCGCAGAAGCGGGGATTTTAAATATGGCACCTTTGGAAAACCTTTCCTGATTACCAAACCTCAGAGAGCGGCACAGGGAGGCTGGTGGCCTCTTCAGCCTGACGGCTGGAGGTGACACCTGTCTTTGCTAAATTACCAAGAATCCAGTAAGCTGCACCGTGAGGAGTAATTTCCAGAGCTGGTTTCAGTTCAGTAGACTTTTACCAAGCTTCTACTGTGTGCCAGGACCTCTGACAGGTGGTGAGGGTGTTTCAGAAAGAGTAAGAGGGTCTTGGTCCTCTAGGAACTTATTATCTGATGGGCAAGAGACATATTGAACTACACAAAGAACTGTGGTACCAGGCAGATGGTGCCAGGAGGCACTGGGAGCACCACAGTTTGATACAGGAGGGGGATAGAGAAGGCGAAAAGGACAAGTCGATGGGAGAAGCTCTTTCCCCGGACCGGGAATGGGGCGGGAGGGGGGCAGGGATGATCATTGCTCCATCGCCTCCTTACCCCCGTGAGCCAGGCTTTGTGCCTGGCACTTTATATACATTACCTTTTACTTGACCCCTCATAGCTACCCTACAAGGAAGCAAATATTTTAACAGACTAGGGAACCAAGGATTAGTGAGGTCATATAGCTTGCTGGAGGTCACCCAGCTGGTTAGTGACAGAGCCAGGCTGAAAGATAGCAGTCTATTCCTCACCATTCTGTTCTGCTTCCCATTGGGAATGTTTAATTCCAGAGCCTGCCACTCAGCAATTTCATGTCTAGGAATTTATCCTACAGATGTCCTTGCACATGAGCACAATGACCTTGTATACAGAGTTGCTCACTGTAACATCCTTTTTCATAGCAAAGGGTTGGAAACGACCTAGTGTCCATCATAGGGGACTGGTTAAATGGATTTGTAGACAATGGAACACCCTGCAATCATCAAGAGAAGTGGAGAGGTACTTCCCTGGTGGCGCAGTGGTTAAGAATCCACCTGCCAATGCAGGGAACACGGGTTCTATCCCTGTTCTAGGAAGATCCCACATGCCGCAGAGCAACTAAGCCCATGTGCCACTACTGAAGCCCGCGTGCCTAGAGTCCGTGCTCCGCAACAAGAGAAGCCACTGCAGTGAGAAACCCGCACACTGCAATGAAGACCCAATGCAACCAAAAATAAATAAATAAAATTGATTCTTAATAAAAAAAAAAAAAAGAGAAGTGGAGAACACTTTATGTATGGATATGGAATAATTACAGGAACACATTGTTTAGTAAAAAAAAATATACAAGCACAGAGCAATGTGTTTAATATACGATCATTTGTTTTAAAAGGGTGGGGGAAAGAATATTTATACATTACTTCTTTTGCACAGTGTATCCATGGAAGGAGATACAGAAAACAGGTAACAGTAGTTGCTTCTGGGAAGAGTAACTACATGTTTGGGGATCAAGAGTGGAGGAAGACTTTTCATGGTATGTTCTTTTGTAACATATGAGTTTTGGGCTTTTTCAATATATGACCTATTACAAATAAAGAAATAGAATTAAAAACAAATGTCCTGGCCTAGGCGAGGTGCAGTCTTAATGAGCAGGGAAGTGGAGATGACAGTTTATGGAAGCAGTGGAGAGGCTGTTGATATTGGCTTTAGAAAAACCTGGATTTGGATCTGCACACTGACACAGCTCCAGGTCTTCACACAAGTTACTTCACCTCATTGAATCCCAGTTGACACATGTAACTAGGGACTCTCCCTCCTCGTGGGGAAGATGGGTGACGGTGTAGGCAGGCACTTAGAGTGCCTCTCTGTGCTGAATGCTCAGCAAGTGGCAGCTGTGACCACCATGGGCCCTGGAAAAAACAAAGAGAAGGAGAACCTGGGTGCTGTTCATGTCTGGTCGAGACTAAGAACGCCTCGCTGCTTCTCGGCGCCTCCCTGGTTCAGAGCATCCCCGAGCATCCGTGTGCTGCTGGAAAACCTGGCGTCCTCTGAGTTGCTGGGGCAGGAGGAAGTATGGAGTTCATCACGCTGGCCGTGCTGGCTCAGTAGCAGCGCCCTCTGGCCTGGGCAGAGCTGGCCTCCACCGGGAACTGCTGGGCCCCACCAAAAGTCTCCGTCTGGCCAGAAACCCTGAGGGCAACCCCAGCCTTGTTCCAACTTGAAGGCTATGTCTGTCTTCTTTTTTGCAGGGAACTTTCAGTTGTCTTCAAAGACTTTCTCTCCAGCCCAAAGGTGATGACTTTCTGGAGGCTGCACTTTGTGTGACCCCACATCAGGTGGGGAGAGAGGCAGAGGGCTGTCAGGTGACCTGGCAGACTGGAGTCAGAAGATAGCTGTCCAAACTGTAAGCTCCAGGTCCTTCACTCCATCTCCCTAAGCCTCAGTTTCCTCATCTGTAGAATGGAGATGCACCTGTGATGATCAAATATACAGTAAAAGCACTGTGTTAGCAGGAAATCTGCCTGAAGCACACTTTCTTTTTCTTAGGATGGTTGTGTTACAGACAGTTGTGGAGACTGAAATGGGCCTCAAGTCAAGTCAAACCAAAACAGGATCAGCCAGGGGTTTCAAAGGAACATGATGAGGCTGTGCTAGTTCTGCTCCTGCTGCTTGGGAGGGACCTATGGGTGGGCAGGTGAGCATTGGGTAGGGAAGAGAGGCTGAGTGGGCTAGCTGCAGAGACTTTTCTGGGGTTTTTCTCCACTCACTCAACAACCAGGAATGGGTATCCCTTTATTGGTTCTATTGGGAGATTCTAAGAAAAGATAAGACATGGGTGGCCCCATCCTTGAGAAACCCTCAGGCAAATGTGGGGGCAGAGATCATTCAGTCATTCAACAAACACTTATGGAGCCACTTGTGAAAATGGTTGTGAAAGATGCACAGGATGGATCAGCCATGGTCCCTGCTTTCTAGAAGCTTATAGTGTGGCAGGGAAGATCATTCATGGCACATAAGGCTGTATTTTCATAAGAGGAATTACCACTGTGCCAACTAATTTTGTGAGAACTGAACGAACATGGGGCATGAGTGCTCAAGGCCAGGGAGGCTCGACTAAGAAAGGCTTCCTGAGGAGGCTGGAGCTAGGCTAGTGGGACCAGAACCAAGAGGCCACACTGAGGGGAGGCGGGGTGTCCCTTCAGGAGAGTGATGTGTGACGAGCTAAGAGGGCTGCTGGTAGGTGGACTGGGGCCCTGGGGCAGTATGGGCCCCTCTCCAAAACTCCTGTCAGCCATGCAGCTGTATTGCTGCCTTGCTCTGTAGGGGGGAATAAACTGCTTATTATTTTCCCCTCAGCCTCACCCAGGCATCTCACCATGCTAAACACCAGAGTGAAAAGGAGCTGTAAATGTCTAGCAGGGGCACACATCAGATCTGGCCACTGGAGTGGCAGGGCCTGGTTGGCTCCTGGCTCATGCTGACCTCAGTCTAGCCAGAGGCACCAGGCACCTGGGTCACCTGCTTTGTGTCTGAGTTAAAACCCGCCCATGTTGGGGATGGCGACTCTGCCTCTGTCTGCTGGGTCTCTCTGTCCAGCTGGCCTGGTGGATTCACATAAATATTGATTGTCTGCTCAGCCATCTGGGAAGGGAGAGAGAGAGAGAGAGAGAGCGCGAAGCCGGGCAGTGGGGAGAGCCCTATCAGGCAGCCTTGGATGAATAGAGTGCTCATGCTGAAGGCTGACCGAGGCCCTCTTTGGCTTTCTCCCCGTAGGAGAGGCAGGAATCCTAGGGTGGAGAACACCCTGGAGGTTGGTACGCACCAAATTCAGAAGAGTGCTAACCTCGGAGCACTCATGATGAGAAGCATGTCAGCAGAGAGAACAAGGGGGTCTATGGTGCTATTGGTGGTGGTTTATTTATTAAGCTAAGAAAGGCTACACACGTGTTCCTGATCTTGTTCTTGGTATCTTTCTCTGTGTCTGAATAGTTCATAATACATTTTGTTTAGTGACCTTGAGAGTTCACTGACTCCTTCCTCAAG
Source organism: Balaenoptera physalus (assembly GCF_965194825.1). NCBI lineage: Eukaryota > Metazoa > Chordata > Mammalia > Artiodactyla > Balaenopteridae > Balaenoptera > Balaenoptera physalus. The sequence continues at coordinate 35,485,385 of NC_138882.1, forward strand.
CCTCTAGGCAAGACTTCAGCAATCTACTGGAAATTGGTGATGTTCTAGCCTAAGTTTAAAGCTTTGAAGAAGGAATTCCCAAGACCCCAACACAACCCAGGCCGCGTCCTGCTACCTGCTCCTCCTCCAGCTTGGTCAGGGGATGTTGTTCCTTCTCTGGGCTCTGGGCAGCAGCCCTATAGCATTCCTTAAGTCCCCCAGTCAGACTGTAAACTCTGTGGGGGCAGAGACCCCTCCTGTGATGGTGCTGGGCACACAGCAGGCACTTAATTAGTGCTTGTTGAAACGCTGGGAAAAAATCAGCCCAGGTGAGAGTGCTTTCATAGCTGGGGAAGCGTGACACAAAGATCACAAGCTTTGGAGTCAGACTTGGATTTGAACCTGAGCCCTGACACATATCAGCTGTGTGACAGGGGGTGTCACTTCACCTCTCTACTCTGGGGTTCCCTGATCTGTAAAAAGGCAATAATGATAGTGCCTACCTCATGGGGCATTACACGGTTAAACGATCTAATGTACAGAATGCAGCTGGTCCATAATAGGTGCTCAAATCCTAAAATCCCCAGCCCCCATCTTGAGCAGTTCAATTCCCGAGAACCTTCTTGAAGCTCCTGATGGAGATGTTCTTATAGCTTTGTCCTTGTCTTAGTCTGTTTCTGTGCCGTCTCGTTTCTGATTCTGTCATAGCTCTTTTTTTTTTTTTGTCAGTTTTTCTTTCTCCCCTTTCTGTTTCTCTCCTTATTACCTTTCCCCCCAACCCACTTTCTTAATTATCTTCCTCTCCACCCCTTCCCTTCCTCCTTCTTTCCCTCCTCCTTTTTCCTGATTCCTACCCTCCAGGCCCTCTGTGTGACTGTACTTCTCACCTTGCTGGCTCTGTTTCACATTCCTCTATTCAAGGCATAGGATGAGTCTCCTTAGGGCATTCAAGGAAATGAGCGAGAGGAAACCAGACAAGGAGCTGCTCTCCACGGAGGCCATGTTTGATAATCAGTCATTTCTGGGAAAAGCTCTTAACTCTTGGAACCCAAATGGCTCCTATCCCATGGTTATTGCTCCTACTTCCCAAGGGCCCCAGTCTCCATCAGAGTTCTCTGCAAACCAACAGCAAGGCCTTGAAAATCGTGTCGTCCAGGCAATGGACTCCTTCTCTGAGTCCAATCCCAGGTCAGGATTCTGCAGGACCCTGGAGGGAGGGGACGTTGTTTGGAGGATCAGGAAGCTCTCATCTAATGGGCGAGTCAGCACTCTCATGAGTCAGACCTGACACAAGCTCAGAAAACAAGCAATAAATAGAAAGCAATTTTCTTCCTGAGCGCTGAAGAGCCGTGCCATTTAGAGCAAAACAGATTTAATCAGAGAAGACTTCTTGGAGGAGGTGAGTATGGGGCAGGGACTGAAAAGAGGTACTGGGGGGGCGGACACCAAGATAGAGGATAATGGCCCAGGTCCTCTCAGAGGGCAGGTGAGGGTACCCAGGTTGTGTTGTGTTCAGGAACTGTGCATTTAGTTTCACAGGTTGGAGCCAAGAACCATCATAATGAAGTTAGATTGGTAGGGAAGGGACAGCGGGAAGACAGGTCTCCCCAGAGCAACTGGGTCAAATCCAAGGATGTCAGGCTGTCAGTCTCTGGGACATGCAGATGCTTGGGCTGCTGGTACCACTCCCCTCCTGGAAAAAATGCAAATGGTGCAGTTACTCCCCTAACCCTGAGCCCCCTAGACTGCTTTTTGGGAAAAGCCCACCCTGCAGGAGGGAGGGGCAAGGTGAGGTGGGGTAGAAGGTGAGTGATTTCATTTGACTTTCTAGTATGTGGGGGTGGGGGGGAGGGTATATCAGGATCTTAAAGTATGCACCTCTGCTTTTATGAGTCTATGTGTGAACTAAGATCCCACATGCCGCCAGCATGGCCAAAAAGAAAACAAAAGTTAAAAATTAAATTGTACCTGAAAAAGACATGTTTTTGTAAATCTGTGTAAATGGGAGCATATGTGTATGTATATACATGAGACCCAGGGCCATACCCCGACTGTTTTTATTAACAAACCCTTTTGGTCCTACTGAGGTGTCTCTCTTTTGTGGCCTGAGGGCCCATCTAGCTCTCCTGCTGATCAGGGGATGGGATCTGGGACCTTGGATTTGGCTGAGCCCAGTTGCATTGTTCTGCACTGTGATGCTGCAAATTGGCTGCGGAGAGACCCAGGCCCAGATGGAATCAAATGGGGAGAAACTCTGCTTTCCTCTCTGATGAGGCTGGTAACAGCCCGGCCTGCAGGGAGGAGGGGCAGAAGGATGGGTAGTTGTTTAGGAACTGATTCACCAAAGCTCACCCAACATGTATTTTAATGAGGTTCTTTTTTGCTGGGTTCTGTGGGGAGAGTTGTGACAGAGCAAGGGATTCCTTACATCCAAAGTTTCCCTGGCTTTCTCCTGAAATTCTCCTTTTCCAGGGAAGCTCAGCAGCTAGAACTGGAATCACCAGGTTGGCACCTTCCCACCTTCTTGCCATTCTTCTCTCCTTGTCCCTCCTCCCTCCTACTGCAGCAGCCCAGGCTGGGCTGGGCAGAACAGAGTGGGCCCTCAGCCCCTTGAAGCACTTTGGAATGGGAGCGGTTGGGCCAGCCTGCAGCAAGCTGGGCTAGCACACACCAGCATCCAGGTCTTCCCCTCTGACTGTCAGAGAAGCCTTGGTTGCCTCAGATGAGAATAATCTGGGCAAGCTTCTGGCCCTTTGCCCTCAGGTAGCCCTTGGTTCTCTGCAGGTAGCCGTCTCAGAAAGCAGGGATCAGAGATCTGAGGCTGTTGTCATGAATTTTTCATCTGTTCCCTTGGGAGGGGGGACTGTGGCCCAGGGGAATGCTATCTGTGGGCTCTTATCAGTAAAACCAGACAGGGCTGGCGGTCGGTGCCCAGGAGCAGTGTGGGCCAGGTGAACGGGGCTGTGTACTCACATCTACCCCCATCCTCTGCATCTGTCTCTATCACTGTCCTATACATTCTCCCTGGAAGAAGAAGACATGTTACCACATTTTACTTGCTGTTTCTGGGTCTTTGTGTCGTTATTGTTTTGAGAATGTGCCCTTCTCTGTACTTGTCCACCCTCTCAGACTGGAAATTTCCAGGGCAGAGGCCATATGTCCCCAGCATGGAGCCCCTTAAGGGCTCCTTACCTTTTCCCTATAGCCTGCCTTCTGGGCATGTAGGGAGCCCAGTGGGGTGGGGTGGGGATGGGGGTTGAGCATGGTTTTGACTGATTGGGAAACTTGCCTCCTGCTGGGAGTCCTGGGCTGGCAGGAAGGTGGTGGAAGCCTGGAGCAAATTCATCAGCTTCTTCTTCCAAAAACCTCCAAAGAAACCTCCAAAGCACTTTATGAAGATCTATATGTCCTCCTACGACGTCTGGGAAACCAGAGGACAAAATCACTACTTTTCTCTATCAATCAGAGTAGGGAACCCCTGAGAAACCTAGCATTTTAGCCAGACAAACACATCTGGGAGTAACAAAGTCAGAGTTCAAATGCAGAGCCCTTCTGTCTCCAGTCCTCAGCTTGGCCCCCCTACCCCTATCTGGTGGGATTTTAGTAAGTTGGAAAATTAGCTCATTGGCCTCAGTAAGAGCTATTGAAACAGCTCACCAACCCTCGGTGGTTTTATGCAGTCAGTCCACTCACTTGCTCCTGATAATGGATCATTCTGTCTGGCTGTACAGTGAGACTGGTCAGATGAGGGGCTGCATGCATACAGAAAAGAACCACTGGTCTGACTGAAAGCAAGTTTCCAAACACCATAAAGGGAGACGAAGAAATAGAATAAAAGAAGAGGGGAGTGAGGCTTAGCGGCAGGCAAGGAATGCTGTGGAAGGACCTGTCTGCAAGGCTGACCTGGGGGCTGCAAGGGGAAGGCAGCTGAGCCTAAGGATGGACAGATCACTTCCTGCTGAGACCAAGAGCCAGATAATAAAGCAAGCTGGCCAGAGCAGCAGGCTGACAGAGGAGGGCCCGGCTCGGAGGGATGGATGGGGCCAATCCAAGGCAGAAACTAAGACTTGGCTGAAGAGGGCAAGGAGGGCTGGTAGGGAAGGGACCAAGTTGTCCTTGGTCACCTGTCTCCAGCTTCTAAGAGTGACACCCCTCAAGCTTTTAAGAGTATGGCTGAGAAGGGGAGACGTAAATTGGTACTGAAGAGGATGGGGAGGTGTGGCAGGGAAGAGACAGAGGCAGGCAGGAAACCACTGGAAGCCTGGAGGGTGCAGGAGAGTGTGGGAGAGGTTTGCACCCACATCTTCTGGGTACCCAGCCCAGGCCTGACAATAGCCAAGACTGCCATGGGCAGGGGGTGGGGGAGGTCTGCTTTCTTCTTCTCACCGTGTGTCTGCCTGCCCCAGGAGGAAGAATGGAAAAAGATGCATTTACCAATTGCTTCCAAATGTTAACACCTCTCACATAAGCACACCCCACCCCATACCCTTGTCACCCTGCTTCCGCAAACAAACATTGGCTTCACTTTGTCTTACTTTCCCGGGACTGGGGGCAACAGTTGCGTGCACAGAGAAGAACTTGGTAAGTGCTCAGAATTCCTTTGGGAGGTTGGTGTGTTTTGTGATCTGGAGCTATTGTTATATCACATTAGAGTTTAAGCTTGCTCCTGTTGGTATCTTTAAAATCAATGGCAATACATAAAGGTTTTATCCAAATCAAGGCATATATCTGCAGGTGCTAAGAATTCATGTGGGAGAGATCCATTAGCAGTGCATGAACAGCAGAAAAGGGGCAGAGAGGAGGCCAGGGCCTGAGATCAGAGGCTAGGACCCAGCATGGACACAGAGGTCCTTGGCATTTTGTCTGACACAGGCCAAGTGGGGGCCTTGGAACTGCAGCCAGAGGAAAGCAAGCATTAGGGAGGCTGGGCATGGTTGCCTGTTCATCCATATCTCAGCCACATTCTGGGCAGATGAGACACTCGCGTTTCTTGAGGACGTCCGAAGGAGTGAGATAATCTGAATGGAAAGCCTAAATGGGGGTGAGAGAATTCCAAGGGCTAGTGCTCCCTCTTTCCCAACAGAAGGTGGGCTGTGTAGCTCTCTGATCTGAAGCCAGAAGGGTGGGGCAAAGCTCCTACAATTTGAGTTTTTATGAATCTTATTACTATCAGTGATGTTGTAAATGATTAATAAGGCATTTGAAATGGAGGCTTGTCCAGTGGAGATGAGGAAGGAAGGAAGGAAGAAAGGGAGGGAGGGAAGGAAGGAGGAAGATTAGTATTTACTGAGCGCTGACATATCAGGCGCTCTGCTTGGAGCTTTCACACACCTTATCTCTGTAGTTTAACCTAGGCAGCTGCAGTCTAAGGGTAACTCCTTGCCTCCCACAGCTTCTCCCTGTTTACCTTTCCTCCATCTGGGCCTTTGGAACTCAGGTCCACATTCCCTCTGAGTTTCTGGCCCGAGGGGCTGTCTTGGAGTTGTTGCATCAAGGAAACAGTTTACAGGGCCTCCTGGCTGTCACTGACTCAAGACTCCAAGCCAGGAATGGAGCAGACAGTCAGCTGGAGACTTGTGGAACAGGCTTGGAGGGGGAGGAGAGGGAGGAGGAGGGAGGGAAGAGGGCTCTCAACACTACTCTTCATCTTCCCCAATCAGCACAGTAACCCTTGCCCTTGACAGGCGCTCTGGGAAGGATACTGGACTGGAGTCACAGCCTATGTCCATCCTCTCCTCTCCTGCTGCTGATTGGGAGGCTGGGGCTTACTCCTCACTCACTTTTCCTCTCAAGGCTTCAATTCCTCCTTGGTGGGAGCTCAGGAGCTATTTCTCAAGGCCAGGCACAATTCTGACCTCCCAGAATCGAACTTGCAGTAGAATGTAAGCTCCATGAGGCACGGACTTTGCCTGTTTTGTGCACAGTTGTGCCGGAACAGTGCCTGGTGCATAGTAGACCGTCAAAAAATATTTGTTGAATGAGTCTCCTATCCTTTCTTCCCTCAGAGAGACATCCTTTCCTAGGAAGCCCACATCTCTCTGCCCTTGTACTTGCTCCTGGCAGCAATGTGGGCAGCACAGGGAGAGATGCAGGTTCTGGCTGTTCTCACACAGCTTCCTTGGGGTCCTGGCTTCCCAGCAGGCTCAGTAACCTGCTGTGGAAATACCAGCCTGTCCCTTCCTCTGGTGGAGCAAAGCACAGTGGAGGCCAGGGTTCTTCTTGGCAAACTCCAGACACGACCGCTCGAGGCTTTGCCACTGCAGAGTAAATGACTACGAACAGGTGTTTCCTCTCAACCCCACAAACTCTTCAGAGATGGCTGGGCTGGGGTGGAGGGAACCTCTCCCAGAGGCTCGGTTTACCAGGTGTGGAGAGAACACTGTTTCCTCACCCTCCCGGCCCAGGTCATGTTTGTGAAGCACCTTGAGCACCGTGGACAGGAAGAGTCCTCCAGAGGTCATTCCTCTGCCGCAGGCACCCTGGGTGCCTCCCGACTGGCAAACTGGTCAGAAAGGGAGATCAGTGTCCTCTGGGTCATTCAGTCTTCCTGCTTCCCTTGCAAAGAATTCCCGTCCCTACATAACCCCTTTCCAGCCAGCTTAGGACCTGAGCAGGGTTACAAGTCCATCCCACTGTGGAGGGGCGAGCACATCCTTGGGCTCCAGGTGGCCACAGGCTCTTCATTCAGTGGGTGTGCCTGCAGTCTGTGCCCTAGGCTTCAATGCCAATAGTCTGTGGGGCCCAGTGCCAGCACCATGGCAGAGGCTGGAACCTGGGCAGCCTCTTGCCGACGGCAGGCTGGACTCTCCCCGACAGATATAGAGTGAGCCCTCCTGTAGGTGGGAAGAAAACATGGCTGCCGTTCTACATGGTCTCCTGGAATCGCTGCCTGAGAAGGAAAATGGGGGTAGATTTGCTTCTCCCTACCTGCTACCCATGTCATACCAGAACTCAGGGAACTAATTCTGGGTCTTGCAGTCTCCCTGTTCATTGTTAGCCTCCTCCTCCCATGGTCTCCCGGGTCACCCAGCTCATCCAGCTCAGAGGAACTCTAGGTGGGGAGGCTCTCCTTAGAGGCTGGGAGAGGTGGCTGGGTGCTTCCACCACACTAGCCATCTGGTCTCTGGAGCGACCCCCCAAGGGCGCCGCAAGTTGGAAGCTGCTCTCTGCCTGTTTGGAATCTTTGCTTGGGTTCCAGAAGGACAATGGTGTCATTTTCATAAGCTTTGGCGCATTGCTGCACACTCCCTGCTCCTTCTAGGGGGCTCCCTCTCCTTCCTCCTCCTTGTACCTCACTTCTTGGTTATTAGCAGGGCCTGGGAGGGCATCCTGCCAAGAGACGGCCAAAAGGCAGAGCAGGCAGCCGTGGCAGTGGCCGTGCCAGCAAAAGGACGGGCGATTAAAACAAAATGATTCATCTTGGGAATGAGTGCAATTCGCTTTCCACTTACAGGAACTGGGGCTGGGCTCCAAACAGCCTCTGTGGACTCTGAGGGGAGATGGGAGTCTAGGCCACTGGCTGTTAAGTAATGAACTCCACGGAGTGCTCCCTGATGACTCTGTGGAGGGGGGATCTGGCTGGGAGCGTGGGTGGGTGAGCCAGAGAATGGGCAGGGGAGGCCAGAGGCTGTACAGCTCAGTCAGGACACAGGGGAGAGTGGGGGCAGTGCTTCTGCAGGTGCCCTGGAGGATCCAGAGCAGTCCTGGGCACCATCATTGTTGGAGACCTCCAAAAACAGTCAGGCTGGGGCCACCTCACCCTTTGCTTTGTCACCAGTGCCTCAGGAATCCACAGGCTATTTAAAGAGCATTTGCTGAGTGTGCCAGGCATTAAAGAGCTGGAGATTAATAAGGCGTGGATCTTGTCCTCAAGGCATTTATAGTCCAGGGGCGGGCAGTCAGCAGGTCAACAGAGGAGTGCAAAGGATAAAAGCACTGTGATGGAGACAAATAGAGGACATCATGGGACCCAAAGTGTGGCGATGCCAATCCTATCTGGTGGGGGTGGGGGAAGTGAGGAAAGGCACCTAGGTGACTCGAGCTGTATCCTGAAGATGACTAAGTGTTCTTCATGTAGATTGGGGCGGGGGTGGGGTGGGGCAGCATGATGGAGTGAGGAATTAATTTAGCTAGAGAGATGAGCCTGAGGAAAGGACATGTGAAAAAGCCTGTTTAAAAAATGCGGACTTCCATGGTGGTGCAGTGGTTAAGAATCCGCCTGCCAATGCAGGGGACATGGGTTTGAGCCCTGGTCCGGGAAGATCCCACATGCTGTGGAGCAGCTAAGCCCGTGCGCCACAACTCCTGAGCCTGCGCTCTAGAGCCCGCGAGCCACAACTCTTGAGCCCACGTGCCACAACTACTGAAGCCCACGTGCCTAGAGCTCCTGCTCTGCAACAAGAGAAGCCACCGCGATGAGAAGCCCGCGCAGTGCAACGAAAAGTAGCCCCCACTCGAGGCAACTAGAGAAAGCCTGTGCGCAGCAACAAAGACCCAACGCAACCAAAAATAAATTAAAAAAAAAAAAAGAATAGTTAAAAAAAAAAATGCTGGAATTTGAATGGCCTGACCCAGCTGCCGTTGGGGAGGGGATGCAAGTGGAGATGGACCTAGGGTTCAAGAGGGCCTGGGAACACCATGCTGTGGAGCCTGCCCTGATCCCAGCCACTGAAAAGTTTAAATCAGGGATGTAATGAGGTCAAGTTTGCATTTTTAGGCAACTTTCAGCCACCTTGGGTTTTTTAAATCATGTCTCATCCAAGCCCACTATATTCTAAAAAAGAATCTGAAACATGTATGTCAAACTGTTAGCATTTATTTAAAAAGGGCAGTGGGTATGTGAGTATATGTTATTTTATTCTCTGTATTTTGAGTTTTCAAATTTCAAAATTAATAATGAATTTTTGTGCATCCATATGATAGAATACTGTGCAGTATTGAAGAATGAAAGTGAAATACGTATTCTGTCACGACAAAATGCTTGTAATATGTTTTTTTTTAAAGAATTTTTTTAAATTAATTAATTTATTTTTGGCTGTGTTGGGTCTTCATTGCTGTGCATGGGCTTTTCTCTAGTTGCAGAGATCGGGGGTTACTCTTCGTTGCGGTGCGCGGGCTTCTCATTGTGGTGGCTTCTCTTGTTGAGGAGCACGAGCTCAAGGTGCGTGGGCTTCAGTAGTTGTGGCTTGTGGGCTCTAAGGTGCAGGCTTAGTAGTTGTGGCGCAGGGGCTTAGTTGCTCCGCGGCATGTGGGATCTTCCCGGACCAGGGCTCGAACCTGTGTCCCCTGCATTGGCAGGAGGATTCTTAACCACTGCGCCACCAGGGAAGTCCCTACTTGTGATATGTTTTTAAGTTGCTAAACAGGATGTATATAGTATGATTCTATTTTTGTAACAATAATAACAACAAGTAAATAAATAAAATGGATCTGGAAGGAAACTATTGAACTATTAACAATGGTGAAGTTACGTTTGAGGGGTGGAATTTGGATACAGACAGAGAGAAGGCAGAATTTTCTTTTTCTATTTTATGCCTTTTAGAGTTATTTGATCTTTAAAATGAACCTGTATTATTTCAAACGAAAGCCTCCTTTTTTAATTGCTAACTCTTTATTTTGATGCAATTTCAAATCCAGAGACAAGTTGCAAGAATAGTAAAGGCATTCAACTATACTTCAATTTAAAAAAAAAAGAATAGTAGAGGAACTCATGCTTTTTACCCAGGCTCATCACTGGCTTCCATCTTGCCCCACACAACACACATTTGTGAAAAGATTACCTCCATTTTGCAAACTCCAGTGGCCACTTTACAGTCTTTCCCTTCTAGACCTCTCTCCTGCTTCTGACCCTGCTGTCCTCATAGCTTCCTGAAAGGCCTGCTGTCCCTCGGCCTAAATCTCCTCTGCTCCTCCTCCTACTTCTCCAACTCTCCTTTTGTGTTCTCCTTCTCAGGGCCCTCCTTTCCAGCACCCGTTAAACATTGGGGTTTCTCAGAGTTCCAGCCTGGGCCCACGACTTGGCTGTGTGTATTTTCTCTTTGGGAGAGCTCATCCACTTTCATTTACTAAAACTACTGTCTCTACGCTGATGAAGCCCACATCATATCTGCAGCCACCAGCTCTCCCTTTAGTTTCAGATGCCCATATTCAAATGCCTGGGAGACACATATGCCCTCAGATGGTCTACAAACATTCTGAACTCAACAGTCTCAAACGCATCATCATCTCCTCTCCCTCCTGCTAACTGTTCTCTTCTGTGTGTCCTTCATCTCAGGTAATAGCACCATCATCTTTCACTTTGACAACTGTAATCAACTCCTAATTGGTCTCCCAGACTACAGTCTTCTGCCAGATAATCCCCCTCTGTCAAAGTGACAATCCTTAGATGCAAATCTTATTGTGTCTTGCCCTGTCAATGGCTCTCATCCCCTGCAGGTCCAAGAACCTTAGGCTGGCACATGTGGCTCCTCCCAGCCTCTCCAGCGTATCTCGCGCCCCTGCCCGCCCCATCCCCATCAGCCCATGCCTCCATGTGTCTGATGAAGTTGTTTTCCTGGCAGGGACCACCTCTCACCTTTCTTTCCTTGGTTAACCCATCCTTCAACACTGAGCTCAATGGGCATCTCCTATAGGTTAGGAGGAGTGTCCCTTTAATGTGTAATTGCATTCTTTTTCTTTCTTGTATCTATCCATCTACCAAACAATTTTAAAAATCTTGGTTTTTGTGTTTGTCTCCCTCACTGCTCTGTAAACCCTGGAAGGTAAGGGGTTTGCGTACCTTTATATACAATTATATACCTTTATATCCTTAGTGCCTTAGCACAGTGCCTGGCACATGGTAGACACTAATAAATGTTTGCTCAACTGAGGTGGGCATTCGCTCTGGCCTTCTCCACATCTCTCCCCCCTCCTCCTGGCTGCAGTACTCTTGACCACATGTCTCCTCTTTCTCTGTCCCAGCCCTTGACTCCAGCCCCTGCTCCACCGTCCGCCTCTGTCCCTATCCTCGGGCTTTGCTCCTACGTGCTCCTTCTCCTGCTGCTTTCCTCCCTCACGTTCTCTTCTGCTTCTTCCCTTCTATTTTCAGCAGCTCTTGCTACCCTCTCATATCTTTCCAGATGCTTCTCTCCCACTATTCTCCCCTGTGGGGGCCACTCAGGGCAGTTCCAGCCCACTCCTGGCCCAGGGGTCTGGTGTAGGACTTTATATAATTACTTCACAATGGGGCTTAATGATTGTGAAGCATTTTCATCTCAACCCACACAATTCCAGATTTACAGCAACCAAGACTTTATGCTTACAATTGAACTCACACCCCACTAGGCCCCTAACTGGAGTGTCTTACGGAAAATGTATCTTCACAGCCCTTTAGGGAAGAGGGTAACTTGCTAACAGGCTTTTCTCTCTAATACCTGTAAGCGTAAGAACCTAACTTTGCTCTTTAGTTCTCCTTGGCACCCCATCTCTGTAAGGATCCCATTCATCACATGCATCCAGGCATTTACCGTGTTATAAGCTGATCTGCTACCATGTGAGGGGTCTCGGGGGTACACATTCATTCCGTCATTCACTTGTAAACTTACTGAGCTCCCACTAATGCCACCCACTGGATACAGACAAGGGGTCATGGATGAGTATGCCCTGCTCAAAGATCCAAAGGAACTCATGGTCTGGAGTGGAAGACAAATATGCAAAAATTTTTAATAAAATAAGAAGGGTGTGGTGGAGGTACCAGGTGCTATGGGAACATGGAAGGAGCACCTGAGCATGCCTGGGATGGAGGAAGGTTTTAGAGAAATGACATTTGAGGAATGAACGGGAATTGATGAGGCAGACAAGGAGACAGTGAAGCGGACATTTGTCATGTGTTTGATTGCCCAGTGTCTGAGCGCCCTTCTTATTTCAGAGGGATTCCCTATCGCATGAGTCTCGGTGCAGGCAGGATTCCACCTTCTACTCCACATGGTGGGTAGGGGCGGGGGGAGCATGGTGGTGCAGATTTTTTCTCTCCCTGCTTCCCCCACAGCATGGGTGTGGGCAGAGTAAGGGTAGAGGGAGGGTGAGCCCTGGAACCTGAGCTCAGCCAATCTGATGCCCCCACAGGGTCTTTGGGACTTTGACAGGAAGGGCAGGAACAATTGGGAATCATCACAGCAAAGATATCTAGCCTGGGGGGTGTCAGTTGAGGGTGGATGGGAAGGGGGCAGAACTAGCAGCAGTGTCTAATCAGATGCCCTTGTCACTGACCTGAGTGTTCTCTGCCATCTAGCCTCCCTTTGTTCCTGCTTGTGGTGGGAGCTGCCGCTCCAGCCTGCCCATCAACTCTTGAGCCACCAGAATTTCTCTTTCCAGAATACTCCTTATCTGCTTAATTTTTGATAGTTGGTTTCTGTCGTTTGCAGCCAAGTTTCCTGTCTGGTCTAGGCTGGCAAGAGTCTTGAGGAAGCTAAGAAGAGCAGAGTGCAGTGTCTGGGGAAAGGTGGGCAGGGTGATATAGCTGGAGGACAGGAGAATGTAGAGAAAAAGGGTTTACAAGACTGGGAGGAGGGGCAGAGGCTCATGATGAAGGGTCTTGTCAACCAGGCTAAGACATTTGCCTTTTTCCTCATAGGAGATGAGCAGCCATCGAAGAGTTTAAGTGAGGAGGGTCATGGTGAGACTTGGACTTTAGGAAGATCACAGGAGATCAGTACAGGTATCGATTGGAGCAGGGCCACTGCTGCCCCTGGGGGAGATTTAGCAAAAAGGTGCCTCTTCCAGGCAGCCTCTATCCTGTGGGTTGTATTGCTTGGCTAGCAGAATGTGACTGGATTTCAACTCCAGTTCGCTCGCTCTGTTGTGCAGAGCACAGGTGGTACAACAGTTCTCAATAGCCTGGAATTTAGGACACAACACTATCCCTGACCGTACAGTATCACCTCTACTTTGCTTTCTTCTGACACAAAGCTCCTTCTATTCTCACCAGAGAGACTGCCTCTCTGTCCCTGATTTCTGAGGAAACGAAGCTAATTTTTTAAAAAAAATTTCTTTTGGAGTATAGTTGATTTACAATGTTGTGTTACTTTCTGCTGTACAGCAAAATGAATCAGTTATACATAAACATATATCCACTCTTTTTTAGATTCTTTTCCCATATAGATCATTACAGAGTACTGAGTAGAGTTCCTTGTGCTATATAATAGGTCCTTATTAGTTATCTATTTTATGTATAGTAGTGTGTATATGTCAATCCCAATTTCCCAATTTATCACTCCCCCGCCCCCGCTAACCACAAGATTGTTTTCTACATCTGTGACTCTATTTCTATTTTGTAAATAAGTTCATTTGTACCATTTTTTTAGATTGCACATATAAGCAATAACATGGTATTTGTCTTTCTCTTTCTCTGTCTGACTTACTTCACTCAGTATGACAACCTCTAAGTCCATCCATGTTGCTGCAAATGCCATTATTTTGTTCTTTTTTATGGCTGAGTAATATTCCATTGTACATATGTTCCCTGGTCGTCTAGATGCTTAGGATTCAGTGCTTTCACTGCTGTGGCCCAGGTTCAGTTTCTGGTTGGGGAACAGAGATCCCACAAGACATGTGGCATGGCCAAAATAAAAAAATTAAAAAACAAACAACCAAAACCCCCCCCAAAACTAAGCCACTTTCTTCGCTGGTTCTCAAGACACAACCCTTCATTTCAAGTAGAAATTGGCTTTATAGTCAGGGCCTCTACCCCACGTGGTTGTGGTTCTCTAATTCCTACACCCAGAAATCTTCCACTGGGTTTTTCCTTAGGCATCTTCTCTTCAGTCTATTCAAGTCCTCCAGGAAAAACAGTGGCCAGGTCACTTGGCTGATCAGTGGGAAGGTCAGCTGCACTGGTGAATGCCAGTGTATGGAAGGAAGGGTTGGCCCCCTGCCCTCAGCCATCATGCACTGAGAGGGCCTGTTTCATGCAAAGACTCTGAACCATGGACTCTGGACTCTTCCTGCCACCAGAATCTCAGAGGTCATTTGGCCTAAGCTGCCACTCATAGTAGTCTTGTCAGTGGGCACCCAGCCTCTGCTTCCATACCTCCTGTGATGAAAAACTCAGTACTCATTGTAGCAGCTTGTGTCTTGGCTGGACAGCTCAAATCACTGGAAAGGCCCTTGTTTGATGGTGACCTTGGTCTGAGTTCTGGGATTTAGGAGCTGTAGAAAGATGCTAAACATGGTCCACTTTACAACCAGTTGCCTTTCACCATGCTTTTTTAGCCCATCTCCCCACCTCATGGTATCTCAGTTCACTTTTGGAACATCTGGAGAGGCTGAGGTCCGTGTCCCCTGTCACAGAGGGTGATGTATTTGGGTGACCTTCTCAAGGTCAGACTCCACTCTGACTCCCACTGTGGAGCTTCTGGGTCATTACTGCACATTCCTTTCTCTGCTTGGTGCCTCTTCCTGTTCCTAAGGACTCATCCCCTCAGGTAGTCTGACTTGTTAGCTCTCTCTGGACTGACCAGCCTGAGGTGGCAGGGTGCTACTCGAGTGGGTGGGCTGCCTGGGGCACCCAGACCTCGCCAACTCCGCAGGGCTCAGAGGAGAGGAGGATGGAGGTAATTGGGGCATGCAGCTCCACCGGGAGGCTGGCAGGGCAGATTTTTTTCCTGTTTGGTTTTCATTCTCTCTCCTCCTATTAGGTTCGGCTGGGCGATTGAAACTGCTGGTGTGTGTGTGGGCAGCACAAGCCTGTGTGTTTGTGTGCTTGCACGTGTGCGTGTGCGTGCGTGCGCGCGTGCGTGTGCACAGCTGTGTGGGAGGACATCCGTGCGGGAGGCTTCAAGAGGGAGCGGCCTCTCCTTGCCGACCAACTCAGGCTCTGACAGCGCTCCCACTGAATTGGCCTTAGAAAGTTTCCTGGGTTTGACAGGAACAGAACAGAAGCTGCAGATAGGCTGTGCAGTTTCCTTGACAACCCCAAAACATGGATGGGAGAGGGAATGGTGGGAACCAGAGAGAAGGGAGTGATTTGGCTCCACCACCAGCTTCAGCCCCTGTCTTTCCCCCTCACAATAGCTTAGGATAAAATGTTGACCTGGGGCTTCCCTGGTGGCGCAGTGGTTGAGAGTCTGCCTGCTAATGCAGGGGACACGGGTTGGAGCCCTGGTCTGGGAAGATCCCACATGCCACGGAGCAACTAGGCCCGTGAGCCACAACTACTGAGCCTGCGCGTCTGGAGCCTGTGCTCTGCAACAAGAGAGGCCACGATAGTGAGAGGCCCGCACACTGCGATGAAGAGTGGCCCCCGCTTGCCGCAACTAGAGAAAGCCCTAGCACAGAAACGAAGACCCAACATAGCAATCAATCAATCAATCAATCAATAAATCTTAAAAAAAAAAAAAATGTTGACCTGGTCCCAACGTTCTCCTGGGAAACGGGGAGGGAGGACAGACAGCAGTGAGGGAACAGAGGTGCCCCTCAGATAAGGGAAGAGCCGGGCTCCAGAATCAATTTCTGGAGGAATCTGGCACCCTCGGTTCTCCTTTCTTACAAAGGTGACTTCTCTCCCTCTACCATTCACGTCCCTCACTTTCTTATCCTGGCAGCTTTGAGGACCCCTCCCCTTCCAAACTAACCCAAGAAAGACCAGAACCCTGGACTCTCTCTACCTGAGAGGAGCGGGAGGGGCAGCGAGGGGCGGGTGTCTCTTCTGATCCCACCTGCTGAACTCTGGGACCGCTCCACTCCTAGAAAGCAGGAGGCGGAAAACTGAGACTGTTCACTAGGAACAAAAGTCATTTCTTAGTAGTTAGTAAAGCTGCCTCCTCTACTGCAAGGTCCCCTCCCAAGTGAATGTGCTCATAGCATCTCCCCAGAACCAACTCCCGGGAAGACCTGTGCCTGGCAATTCTTGACAGCCCTCTGGTCTTTCCCAGCATGGAGGCCTCTGGATCAAATTAGCCCTGTCCTTGATCCCTGGCCCCTTGTCTTGGGCACTAGAGTTCCTTTACTTGAGAATTATGGAGGCTCTGTAGGCATTTTTGCATAAAATTTTAAAACCAAGCAACCCTGATGCTGCACTAGTCCTGCAATTAAACCTTAGTGCTGGTTGCCCAGCCCGGCCTCGGTGCAGAGCAGACACCAGGCTTTGGGCTCCTTTGGGCACTCAGAGAAGCCCTGCCTTGTTGAGGTGTCAAATGTATTTAGCGAGCAGGTAGAAGGCAGGAGGAGACACTCACAGTCTCCCCTGATGGGTTGGTCTGGGGCTTGAATGGAGGAAGGGGTGCTGGGCAGGGAGTGACAAGGCCAGGGTTCCAGTCTGGCCCAGGCTCCAACCAGCTGACTGGTTGGAGGAAGACAGCCACACTTCTGGTGGCCACAGTCCCGAGCCAAACATTGCAACACAGTCTGACACACATGTGGGGGTGGGCAGGTCAATGAAGCAGAAGATTTGCAATGAAACAGACGGTTGCTATGACCGTGATCCCTTTCTGAGTCTGGCCTTTCTGTCTCTCTCCATACCTGCTGGGCCCATAACTCCCAGGATGTGTTTGTCAAGATCTGCCTGGCTTTCTGCCTTCATGGAGTCCAGGGTTCCAGGGCATGTTCCCTCTGCCTCCTCCCTATCTGCTGCCCCTTCCTCTCAGCTCCCTCACCCTCAGCAAGGCGTCATGGCCCAGGCCCCCCATCTCCCGCCCCAGCCCAAGCCCAGGCAAAGAGAAGCCAGTGCCCACCTTCTCCTCCTGGCTCCCAGGAGAGCAGCAGAGCTGGAAGCCCACCCAGGAGAACAGAGAAGACTGAGTCTTGAGAGTTGCCAACCCCCATGGCTCTAGGAGGGCAAGACAGCTTTGAGACTGTGATAATTTTAGGACACTCCAGTAGGTGGCTGAGAACTGCTTCCGAGGAGGGCAGTGTCTAACAGGAATGAGCACAGTATGGGGAGGGAGGGAGAATGACTCAGGAGATCAGGCTCCTTCCTAAGTAGTAGTGTAACCACGTGGGTTGCCAGTAGAGAGGCCTCAGTGTTGGGCCCTTTGTCCACTCTGGAATGTTCTTCCCAAACATCATATATGCACATACACCCCATTAAAAGGGAAGAATCTTTCTCAGGTACCTTTATGGGAGGAACTGTGGACAATGGATAAAAGAGTGTCTTCTTTTGGGGGTTCTCTGAGGTCCCTACTTTGAGTGCTGGGATCTTGGTTTCCACCGGCTTTGACCTCCCTTAACCTTATACCTATGGGTCCGCTGCTTCCCCCAGGCCAAAGAGACCCCTGTGACTGGCAGCCCCGGCTGAGACTGAGACGAGAGCTGCTGGAGGTCAGGCAGGTGAGAGATCCATGATGGACAGTCACTATTTGGCCTCACCTCCCATCCTGAGCCTCTGAGAAATCTGTATGGGGGAGGACTGAGCAAACTGAAGCCAGAAGCTGTGAGCAGATGTGGTGGTACAGAGAGGAGGTGGCAATCCTCAGGCTTGGCCTGAAGCCCACACTGAGTGGTGCAGAGGGCAGTTCAAGGTGGGGTTCATATGTGCCTGGAGTGGCTATGAGGGAGCAGGAATTGGGGGGACTATGTAATAGAATCTCTAACTTCTGAAGATGCTCTACTGAGAGATGCTGCAGACACTAAAGTGTAGGCCATTAAACTAGGTGATACTCCAGGGTACTTTGGGGCCCTTGGGGCACCTCTGGAACCCTTCTGCCCAATTCCCTTGTATTAGTTTCCTGGGGCTGATGAAACAATTTACCACAAACGTGGAGTTTAAAATAACAGAAATTTATTCTTTCACAGTTCTGGAGGACAAAAGTCAGAAATCAAGCTGTCCGCAGGGTTGGTTCCTTCTGGAGGCTCTGAGGGAGCCTCCATTCCATGCCTCTCTCCTGGCTTCTGGTTGTTGCTGGCAATCTTGGGCTTGTAGATGCATCACTCTAATCTCTGCCTCCATCTTCACATGGTGTTCTCTGTAAGTCTTCTCCTCATTTTATAAGGATATCTGATGTAGAGCCTACCCTGAACCCAGGATGGCTTCATCTTGAGATTCTTAACTAATTATACCTGCAAAGATCTTATTTCCAAATAAAGTCACAGTCTGAGGTTTCCGAGTGGTCATGAATGTTGGGGAGACACTCCTCAACCCAAAACATCCCCTAATTGCACCCTTACACCACAGCTCAGGAGGAGCTGAGAAGACCTCCAAAGGTTTGTTCACCACCTGCTTGTTGGGGTGTCGCAGGTCAAGGTGGTCAGAGGACACTGGGACCTGAAACTGAGACCCACCTTCCCCGCCTCCTTGTTACCCTGAGCCTCCCAGAAAGTTGCAAAGAAAAAGCTATTGAACCCCACCCCATGCATCTTGGGCAGGAATGTTCCTCCTCCATCCAAAAGAAAGACAAATGTCCAGAATGTTTCCTTGGAAAATAAAACTGTACCTTGAACTGCTTCTTGTTTGAACTGCTTCTTGTTAACTAGACAAGTGCCTTTCTCAAGCCTCCCTTAATCCACCTTGCAGCAGCTCAGCCATGTTTCCTCTTGGTCTGTCCATGAGGTTGGAGTAGAGCAACTTCCTCCTGATCTACCACTCTGCTAATGCTGAGGAAACATTTATCATCATGTCTCCCTGTCTCGGTGGCGGATATTTTCACCTGGAGAGGATACAGCAGAGGCATTCAGATGAAACAACCCACCTAAACGCACAGATTTTGAATTTTCTCTAGGAGCCATCTCGGCTGACTGTTATTTTTGCACCCCTCCCTTTGTCCCTCCCACCCCAGGATTGGTAACAAGCTGAACCATGACTGTCTACTTGCCTCAAAGCAATTAGCCACCCCCACCCAGCACCACTCCACACAATTTCTCTCTAGTGAAAGAGAAAGCCAGGAAGGCAAGTGTGAGGTAGCATGGCTGTCAGTCACCCTGATGCCCTAGAATCAGCAATCATTACTATGATAAATTTCTTTGGAGTTCCCATCACGAATAGTGCCTCAGAAGGGAGAAATCATATTTAGACACGAGGCCCTGCTGAGTTCATCTCCTTTCGGCATTTTAAGGAGAAAAAGGGCCAGCGCTGCAGTGTTAGGCTTTCTTCTACAGCACATGAGGGCGGCAAAGGGTCAGGGGAAGGGGATACTGTAGTCTGAGGATTGAGCAGCTCTCACTGCAGTCTTTTTAATCCTATAAACCCTAGAGCGTTTGGGAGTCTGGTGATAAGAGCAGATCCTGCTCAGGCAGAGCCCAGGGATGGGTGAAAACAGAAGAGACTGGAGCAGGGCCTGGGGAAAAGGAAGAGAGTGGGGCCAAGTGTTGCACCATAGATTAGTGTGTAGGCTGGGATGAGGACCCAGACCCCAGCTGCTGTGTGTCCCTTCCAGAACCATGAATTTCACCTACAGATAAACAAAGGATCTACCATTGTTTTGTGCTTTATACATTATCTGATTTAATCCTTACAACCCCACTGTGAGGTAAGTGTAGTTATGTATATTTTACTGATTGGAGAAATGAAGCTCAGAGAGGTTAAGTAATTTGCTCAAGGTCACACAGTAAGTGGCGGGAGTCTGGATTTGAACTCAGGTTTGTCTCACCTCAAGAGTCAGTAAGTACTCGCAAGCACCTTGCAGTCCAGCCTCTTTTTCTCCTTAAGGGCCAAGCTGAGGAACTCTGGAGCTGTGAGGTGGAAAGAGGGGAGACTGTACAGGTGGCGCACAGGAGCCACTGCAATAGGGCAGTGGGTAGGTTTGCTGATACAGAAGAGGAGGCGTCCAGTGACTGATCCTGGGTACCCATGGGAGAGAAGTCTGGCTAAGTCACTGGAATCAGAAACTGGCAGATACTAGAAATGTAGGTTTTGTCAAGGAAATATGAGGTGGTGATTGACTGGGTCAGGATCTATCTCCTTCATGGAACTCTCTGCCCAAGCTTCTCCTCAAGCAAGACTTCTTACTTCTCTTAAATGACTTTATTTTTACCCCTCGGAAGCACAGAGTTAATCACGTCCCTTAAGTCACTGGCCTGTTCTAAGCCTGTGTTTTATGCTATTTTATTATTTTCTACCCTCACTCCTGTTAACTCCTTTACCATAGACACTCACTTCAGTGTATTAAATACATATCTCTCCAGTCTGCCTTTCATATGCTGATAGAGATATATGTGTATTCTTGAAAAAAGATTCATGATATTATTGTGTGTGTGTGTCCTTAATTTGCATCATTGGTTTTGTGCTCTAAATCTCACTGTTTCTTCGTTCACTCAATGGTAATGACTTAAGATCTATGCATGTTGTCATGAGTACTTTTTACAGCATAATAGTCCATCACATGCAAATACCATGGTTACTATCCAGCTCCTAGGCACTAGCAACAGTGCTGCAATGAGAATCTCTACACATCTCTTTATCAGCCCGGGGCAGTGTTTTTCCCACAGTGGGAATGGGAACGCTAGGCCATAGGGCAAATAGATGCACCCCAGTCACCTCAACCTCTCCTTGCACGAACTCCCTGTAACTCACATTCATCATTATGTTCTGCTTTTTAATTGCTGGTTGTATCTTCACTTGTATATGTCTTGTCTCTCCTGCTAGATCATCTCTTGAGGTCAGAGACCATGTTTCACTCATTTTCGTATTCTTAACAGTTCCTAATATACATCTTATACATAATTGGTGCTTAATAAAACATTTTTTAATAGACTGAATGAATATCCCCTTTCCCACTGGGGTGTTACTTTCTTTTTTATTATTATTATTTTATTTAATTAATTTATTTATTTTGGGTGTGTTGGGTCTTCGTTGCTGCGCTCGGGCTTTTCTCTAGTTGCGGTGAGTGGGGGCTACTCTTCATTGCAGTGCGTGGGCTTCTCATTGTGGTGGCTTCTCTTGTTGCAGAGCACGGGCTTTAGGTGCGTGGGCTTCAGTAGTTGTGGCACGCGGACTCAGTAGTTGTGGCTTGCAGGCTCTAGAGTGCGGGCTCAGTAGTTGTGGCACATGGGCTTAGTTGCTCCGTGGCATGTGGGATCTTCCCAGCCCAGGGCTCGAACCCATGTCCCCTGCATTGGCAGGTGGATTCTTAACCACTGCGCCACCAGGGAAGCCTGGGATGTTACTTTCTTGAGAGCAAGATTGACTGTGTTTCATTCATCTCAACCAAGTTCAGAATCTGACCCTTTGTAAACTGTTTGTCTTAGATCTGATGCATGACATTTCAGACGTGGAAAAATAGCACTGTTAAGAAAGAATTGGGTTGGGAATTAGGAGACTTGAGTGCCATGTGACTAGTTTTATGACTGTGGACAGGGTACATTTTCTCCTCTGAGCCTCGGTTTCCCTACACATTGGGAGGGGTTTAGTGGCTTCTTTCTCCCAGCCTTGGATGAGGAAAATGATGAGCTGTGTTGATGATAAGTGTTACCTGTCCATCTCCCCTTCGAAATACTGCTGGAGGAGAAGGGGAGCGAGGGGAAGCCGGGGCCGGCACACACCTGTCCCCTTTGGCCCCTCCTCTGTCCCCCATCGCCCCATGCAGTTTTGATTTACCCATTTCTAGAATATTTGTCACTGAAGACATAGGGTCTCTGAGAGGGATTAGGGCTCCCTTGGGAAGATCTAGACTATGAATGAACAGAGAAAGAGAAGAGAACGGCTGAAGGAAGACTAAAGGCCTGCAGTAGTAGTTGGGGCAACAACCAGAATTCAAGGGAGGCATCACTCATGGCAACCAGACTGGAACACAGAAGAAATAGGGCAAAAGTGTAGCCCATAGTCACCTCTGAAATGTGGGCACCAGGGCTGATCCAGGGGATCCTTCCACGGTCCTATCGGAGATACCTGTTTAAGGTCTAAGGGAGGAAAACAAAGTGGATTCAGGCTACACTGAGAAAATTCAATGGGACACCAGGGCCTAGTGTAGGACTGAATGGGTTCCCAATTAGGATGCAAGAAAATCACTACTGTGAGGTGTTTTGAAAGTAAAACCTACTCTCACAGAAAAGGTCAGCAGCTCTGGGAAAGTGGGAGCGGGGGGAGGGATGGGAGGAGAGTATACCTACCAGTACTGGGGTCTATGGTAACCTTTTTGGGCTCAGCACTGAGAGATGGTGGGATCTCCATGGTGACAGGCTAGTTAGTACTATGGGTGATAGGGTTAAAGATAGACCTGCTCAGGGCTCCAGGAGACCAAGGAGGAAGACCCCAGCCCCCTTAGAGTTTAGGCCTGGCACTGGCATAGCATCACTTCTGCAACACAGAAGTACAATACAGGCAACACAGTCACAGGCCAGCCCGGATGCAATTGGAGTAGCAATAGATCCACTTCTTCCTGGGTGGAATGCCAATAAACTCTTGGTCATTTTTATTCTCCCACACATGCCTCCCACTCAGCCCTTTCCCCTCCTACTTCCCTATTACCTGCTCCTAACCTGTTGCCTCCTGCATTCCTCTCACCTGCCTTAAGCACAGACCCTTTCCTCTGGCCTCTGTCTCTAAGCCCTCTGTTCCTGCACAGTCATTACCACCCTCCAGGGCCACCCCCTTTTCCCTGCCCCCTCTATCTCAGCCCCTCTATTAGCTCCTTTCACAGGCCCATCTGGACCCTCTTCTGTTGTGAACTTCATTTTGGGTAATCCTTCCCCTTCCTCTTCCCACATGAAATTGAACTTTTCCTCAGACAGAACCAGATCTTTACTGGCAATTTTCTTTTTTTCTTTTTTTTTGGATTTCTATTTATTTATTAACATCTTTATTGGAGTATAATTGTTTTACAATGGTGTGTTAGTTTCTGCTTTACAACTAAGTGAATCAGCTATACATATACATATATCCCCATATCTCCTCCCTCTTGCGTCTCCCTCCCACCCTCCCTATCTTACCCCTCTAGGTGGTCACAAAGCACCGAGCTGATCTCCCTGTGCTATGCAGCTGCTTCCTAATGGCAATTTTCAATGACAGCTGCTGCTTCTCTCATGAAGAGGGCTCAGCTCTCTTGCTTCCTATCGTGACTTCAGACTCTGCACAAAACAGTACATAATGGAAATGAAATTATTTCATTAAAGTCTCTCAATCCAAGTGGAGGATGAAGATAGAGATACAATTAATCAGTCAAAAACCTTTATTGACTGGAATGCCCAGTCCAGTGGGGAACCAACCACTTAATAGATAATCAGTTTACAGTGTATGACCAGTGGGTATGAACAAAGTGGTAGTGAGCTCCTTGAGGTCAGGGACCAAGTCTCATTTATTTGTGCCTTGGATCCCAGCTCAATGCCCACCAAATGTAAATGCATGAGTGAATACATGAGTTAATGAATGAATCGTTGCATGCTTCTGGATATAAAATTACCTCTAGAAAGCCAATTTCTCTTGGATTAACTGGCATTCACATGAGTCATGTAGAAGTCTCTGGAGGGCATTCAGGATCAAGAATTAAGACTCTTCTTTTAAAAATCTTTGCCATCTGGCTCTCTGCTTATCCTGGCTTCTCCCCATCTGGACTGATGATGCTCATAACTCCAGGACTTTCCAAATGACCTCAGTATCTGACTCACAGTTCTCTTGCACACCATGCACACTCTGTTCTCAATCTCAGCAATTCAATATCTGTGTTTAGTTGTTTCTTCTCTAGCCTCCCGATCTAATGATTCTTGACCTTGGCCCATTTTTTTGTGTAGGTTGCTAGCTCAGCTTTCCAGCCTTCCTTTCAAGATTACTTTTTACACCTTGTATTATCAACCTAGGTGGCCATGTCCCCTAACACAGTTGTCCATGTTGAATGGGCACCATCCCCATGAACCAACATGCCACCCATAATTCACAGGCAAGCTTAAACACTGCCTTCTTCACAGGACTTGTGCTGATTCACCCAACCAGCTGTGATCTCCTCTTTCCTGAAAATTGCAGAGAATCTTAGTTGTCCTTCTCTTATGGAATTTGTCATAGTCTGCTGTCTTAGTCCATTCAGGTTGCCACAACAAAAATTCCATAGTGTGGATGGCTTAAACAACTAAATTTACTTCTCACAGGTCTGGAGGATGGGAAGTCCAAAATTATGGCATTGGCAGATTTTGTGTCTGGTGAGAGCCTGCTTCGTGGTTCACAGGTGGAGCTTTCTAGCTGTAAGCCTCACACAGCAGAAGGGGGGCAAGGGAGCTTTCTAGGGTCTCTTCTAAGAGGGTACTAATCCCATTCATGAGGGTCCCACCCTCAAGACCTAATCACCTCTCAAAGATCCCACCTCCTAACATCATCATATTGGGGGTTAGGATTTCAACATATAAATTTTGGGGGACACAAGAATTCAGTCCATAACATCTGCCTTCTAGTATTGTTATGTGTGTCTTTGCCTCACCTTCTATAATTTGATGTAAGTTTTCATGGAGAGGAGGCTGTGCCTCACCCATCTTCTTGTCACACCCCTTCATAACAGCACCTAGCACAGAACAGTGGACAGATGTTATTTTGTCTTCACAGCATCCCATCTTTTAAGGGATCCTCCTTCTATGTCTATATGATCAAAGTGGGGCTGTAAATTATGGTGTCCCACAAAGTTGGGCAGAAAATACAGGCTGGCCAATGAAAATACTCCATTCCCAGCCTTAGAGATGACACGCAACCTAAGCAGAACCAAAGAGTCTGCCTTGAGATTTGCTACATGCATACACTGAGAAAGGTCTTTCTTCTTCTAAGACCAGAAGCTATGGGGAAGAGGTAGATTGGCCTTGCTGTGGCCATCTCTCTAGACAACATGGAGGAAGCTACAGGAGAGAATGAGGCCTACCTCAAAGGGAGCAGACACAGAAACAATAATAGCTGGCATGTTCAGAGCTGACTTTACACCAGACACTATTCCAAACACATTGTGTGGATGATCTCATTTACTCCTCACAAGGACTATGAGGCAGATACTATTATTATAGCCATTTTACAGATGAGGAAACAAGGGTACTAAGAAGTTAAGCAACTTGTTTTCAGTCACCAGCTAGATAGGTGGTGGAGCCAGGATTTGAATCCAGCCTGTGGGACCCCAAAACTATCATGCTATGCTGTTACATATGAACCAAGGTGAACATAAGTGGGAGATAGATGGATTTATTCATTTATGAACAAGTGCAAGGGAGAACTGACAACATCATTTGTGCCTGGAGCCAGCTGACTCATGTGCTTTTTAGTTAAATAAGCCAGTGCATTCTCTTTTTGCTTAAAATAGTTTGTGTATCAGTCACTTGCAACCTCCTGGGTTCATGGAAGAACATGTCTTAGGGATAGAGCACTACTTCCAGGCCTGCATCCTGGCACTACCCCTCAACCCTTGGATGAATTACTTGACCTCTCAGGGCCCTGGAGGTAAATGCCCCAGACTCTCAGGGCTGAGGGGACTGTGCTTGGAGATGAGATTACATGTAAATACACTTAACATAACATTCTGCTAACACAATTGAAGTACTCAATAATTGCTAGATCTCTTCTCCTCTCCTTTCCCTTATGAGGAGTACCTGTCCAATAAGCATTTGTTGAATTGAATTAAATCCTCAAGAGGCTGCAGGATGTAGCCTGAGCTTGAATGCAGCTGGAGTTACAGAGTCTCTAATCAGGGGAAGCTCCTCAGCTTGAGAGGGCACCTAACAACCCTATTTGGCCATTAGAAAGAAGAAGAAGGATGTTGAGCATCTTGTCATGTGTTTGCTGGCCATTTGTATGTCTAACAAACACATGAAAAGATGCTCAGCATCACTAATTATTAGAGAAATGAAATCAAAACTACAATGAGGTATCACCTCACACTGGTCAGAATGGCCATCATCCAAAAATCTACAAACAACAAATGCTGCAGAGGGTGTGGGATGGATTGGGAGACTGGGATTGACATACATACACTACTATGTATAAAATAGATAACCAATGAGAACTGACTGTATAGCACAGGGAACTCTACTCAGTGCTCTGTTGTGACCTAAATGGGAAGGAAATCCAAAAAAGAGGGGATATATGTATACGTATAGCTGATTCACTTTTCTGTACAGCAGCAACTAACACAACATTGTAAAGTAACTATAATAAAAAAAAAAAAAGAAAGAAAGAGGAGGAGGGAGAGAGCGGGAGGAGGAGGAGGGATTCTGCCCTTCTTTGGTCTCCATCTCACTGAAAGTCTTAGACTCTCTGCTTCCAGATCACTCCAGCCTAGAGAGCAATGGCTGTCTGCAGTAACTTCAGAGATGCTCTGGCCCCTCCATGTCCTCTTTTGTAAGATAAGGTGGGGGTCCTTTGAGAAAGAGAACCAAGCGTGGCTTTCTTAACATAGAGAAGACATTTTTTTGCCTAAGCCATTTTGTAATCTAAGCCTGGCCACAATGCTTGCCTTTGAACAGGTCTTAGTAATTAATGATCTTAAGGGAAGTGAGGAAATGTAGGAACAAAGGAAAAGCAGTTAAGAAACAATAGTTCAGATAAGCAGCAAGGTCTTACCGTATGCCACAGGGAACTATATTTCATATCTTGTAATAATGAAAAGGAATATGAAAATGAATATATACATATATATAACTGAATCACTTTGCTGTATACCAGAAACTAACACAACATTGTGAATCAACTATACTTCAATTAAAAAAAAAAGAAAAGAAAAGAAAAATCAGAGTACATAAGCAGATCATCTGATTTAAAAACAGTAAAGAAAAAAAAAAAAAAAAAAGGAAAGAAACAATAGTTCAGCAATAAAACAGAGTCCTAGTTCCTCCTCAAGAAAAACACCTAACAATCAGATACGTATCTTTGAGTTCTGCAGGAACTGAGGCCCCCACCCAGGTGGAGGAAGGAACGATGATGTTGACCCTCCTGACTTCAGTCAACTAAAGCTTGGACTCTGTCAACCTTTGCCCCACTTCTATGCTGAATTCTCCTCTGCTGAAGCCCCTCCATGAATATGCAAGTACTCTTAGCTTAAAACTTCCCCACTTTTGCTGTTTGGGGAGACACTACTTTGGGAAGGATCCCCAGTGTTCCCCTTACTTGCTGCAAGTAATAAATCCTTCCTTCTCCCAATCTTTGGCTTGGTTGTATCTTTTGGCTCAACACCCACCAAGAGGCAAACCCAGTTTTTAGGTAACACTTTCCCTCCTCCTCACAGTTTCTCTCCTATCCAGATACTACTGATTAATTAACCTTCTAGTTCTTTCTCAGACCTGCTCTCTCTTCTTTACCCCAACTGACAGTGCCCTTCATCTCCTTTCTGGATGTTTGCCTCAACCTCCTCACAGCCTCCCTCCCTCCAGCCTGCCAGCCCCGTGGTGCAACCAGGAACACCCATGTTCAAGGTGACCAAACCACTCTTCACCTTAAGACCGCCATTGCCTACAGGATAACGGGCAAACCCTTAGCAGTCACGCAAGGCCCTCCTCAGCCTGGTCCCTACCCACATCTCTAGGCCCATCTCCTACCTTGCTATTTTATGCCTCCGTGCCATCCTCACACTGTTCCCGCTTCTGGAAGACCCTGCGCCACCCACCTCCTGCAGCCCCTTCCCCCAGTTCTTACTCATCCTTTAAGACTCTGCTCAGTTGTTTGGGTTTTTTTTTCTCCTGGAAACCTTCCATAAACTCCCAGCCCACTCCCTGGGCCAAGTGCCTCTCCTCCATGTTCCCACAGCACTGGTACATAATTCTGTCTTCTCACATATCTTTTTACACTGATAAGATCACTTTCTCCATCTCTCCTGAGAACTTTGTGGCCAAGAGCGAGGTCTTACTCAAGTTTGTAACCCTTGCACCCAACACAGTGCCTGGCTCCCAGTCGGCCCCCACATGCAGACACTGTGAAAGCTGATGCAAAGGGACTAAAAAGGAGAAAGAGGAGCCATTACATGTCTTGCAGATGAAAATCCTGGTTTCCGGGCTTCCCTGGTGGCACAGTGGTTAAGAATCCACCTGCCAGTGCAGGGGACACAGGTTTGAGCCCTGGTCTGGGAAGATCCCACGTGCCGCGGAGCAACTAAGTCCGTGCGCCACAACTACTGAGCCAGCGTACCTAGAGCCCGTGCTCCATAAAAAGAGAAGCCACCACAATGAGAAGCCCACGCACTGCAACGAAGAGTAGCCCCGGCTCACTGCAACTATAGTCCGCGCGCAACAATGAAGACCCAATGCAGCCAAAAATAAAATAAAAATAAAATAAATTAAAGAAAAAGAAAAGAAAATCCTGGTTTCCTTTTTTCCCCTCTGGTTGATTCCTTAATTGCAGGACTGGGGCCGGTGGTTAATACAACACTTAGGGTTTAATTGTTGGGGGGAAGAGGGAGTGGTTTACTCACTTTCTAAACTGAGGAAGGGGTACTCTATCCACTAGTGGTGGAAAAGGAAAAAAGAATTTTCTCTGGGATCCTGTGTGGTTGTAGCATTGTTTGTGTAATTGTGTGATTCTCCATATAGTTTTGCATGCATGATACATGAATAGGTAACCTTTGGCTACCTTAAAATAGCCCCCATCTCAGTTTTAAAAAGGATAAAGTTATTTCATTACATCTAAATATAGGCAAAGAGTTTGTACTGACGCATAACTTAAGCAAATGCATGCAAATCCCTTGCAGGCTGGTGGGACCTGATAATGCCATCACCGTAGTTACATCTCAGGCCCCCAGTGTTCCTCCTCCCTTCTGCTGCTGACCTTGAACAACCATGTAACCTCTCGGAGTCTTAGGGTTCTCCTTGACCTAGTGGGCTAGTGATTCCTGTCAGCCTGCCTCACAGAGCCCTTGGGAGAATTGGATGGAAAAATGGGCAGTGAGAGGGCTGTGCACAAGGAGATGAAACCCTGAGGAGGAGGAACTGCGTGGGGTGGTGGGCAGGCCACCGTGGGAAGTCCTGCTGGGCCAGCTGCCCGCTGCTCTGCTGGGACTTCTGGGGTTTCATTCCTCTATAATTCTCATTTTTCCCCCTCTCAAAACTGTTTTCCATCAAATAGAAATGTGTTCTCTCTGCCTTTCTCCCCGAGCCGTGCCTGGCCTCTCAGAGCTAGGCTGCATCTTTTGGCACCCACTAATTAGAACCAAGAAGGCAGGAGGCAGACTAGCCGTGCGGCCACCCCTCGCGATCCCCCTTTCCCCCAGCTCGCCCTGATTCCCGCCTTTCTCCCTGGATGGAAAATTTGGCCTCAGACTGTCCTTGTGACTGGAAAAAGCAGGGTCAGCTCATCAAAGCAGAACAGGGGTTGTTAGTTAGCTTTCTTCTTTCGGGAGGTTATTAAGAAGGCATCGCTTGGGAAGGGGGGTCACCCGGGCCCAGCTGGCTCCAGCCAGAAAGGTGGCGGCGTGCTTCATCAGGGAGAAGGCCTGCCAGGGGCAGGGAGGGCGTTATCAGCTGGTGGTGAGGTATTGAGAGGGGGTGGCTATGGAAGGGAAATGTGTGTGATGAAGTGGTCGTTGTCCCAGGCCAGGAGGGAAGGCCAAAGGGGAGTGACTTATTCTACGTCAGGCCAGATTTCTCTCGAAAGATGCTGGGGCCAAGCCCAATGCTCCCTCTTTCTGTCTTTCCTGCTTCCCTGGGAAGAGGAAGGAAGTGTGTGTGACGATGAGGAGGAGGGCTCTGTACCTCTGAGGGGACATTTGGGGCCAGCTGCTGGGTTTTCCAGTTTTCATGTCTCAGTAACTGCAGGAGACTGTCTCTTTCTAAGGGACAGTTGCGATATTACCTTAGGAACATCTGGGTGGCCATCTTGTATTCCTGGATTCTCCAGCAGTACAGTGGGGCTGGGGTATAGCCTGGAAGGGAACACCTAGGGTGGGAATAGAAAGAAGGAGACGTACATGGTGATCATTTTGAAATGTATAGAAATATTGACTTACTATGTTGTGTACCAGCAACTAACATAGTGTTGTAGGTCAATTATACTTCAAAAACAAAGAGGCAAACAAACAAACTTATCAAAAGAGATCAGATTTGTGGTTACCAGAGGCAGGGGTTGCGGGTGGGAGTGGGGAGAGGGGAATTGGTTGAAGGCAGTCAAAAGGTACAAACTCCCAGTTATAAGATAAATTCAGGGAATTCCCTACTGGTCCAGTGGTTAGGACTCCGCGCTTCTACTGCCGGGGCCCAGGTTCCATCCCTGGTTGGGGAACTAAGATCCCACAAGCTGTGTGGCCCGGCCAAAAGAAAAAAGATAAATACATACTAGGGATGTACAACATGATAGATATGATGAACACTGCTGTATGTTACATATGAAAGGTGTTAAGGAGTAAATCCTAAGGGTTCTCATCACAAGGAAAATATTTTTTTCTACTTCTTTAATCTTGTATCTATTTGAGATGACAGATGTTCACTAAACTTATTGTGATGATCATTTGATGATGCATGTAAGTCAAGTTACTATGCTGCACACTTTAAACTTATACAGTGCTGTATGTCAATTATATCTCTATAGAACTGGAAGAAAAAGAAAAAAATGAAATAAAAAAAAAGAAAGAGGTCTGGACAGGAGTCACCTGAATTGGGGGACAACAGAGGGTGGGGTGTGCGGGAAAGGAGGCATATGTCTGTCGAAGCTCAGTGGTCAAAGACTGAGGCAAGAAGAGCATGGTCAGAGGGGGAGGGGATATTACAACCTCCACCAACCCCCAGCACAGTGTTCTGTCCCTGTTGAACTGCCGTAAGCTCTCCCACATTTCTATTTTACCTTTACAGATCTGAGACTTTTCAGGAACTAATTCTGGGAAGTTCTGACTCTGTGTGCAAGGCAACAGCAGAAACAACAGCATATCAAGGCGTGATTACGGTCCCTAAAAATGTATCCATCCCTTCTTTGAGTAATTAAACTCAGAGTTTCAGTGAGGCACCTGGCTCCTCAGCTCAAGACCCCATTTCCCAGCTTCCCTTGCTCCTAGCTGTGGCTTTAGGATGAAGTTTTAGCCGATGGAATGTAAGTGGAAGGGATGGGTGCCACTTCTGGGTAGTAACCTAAAGGGAAAGACATACACTCCACTTCCCTTTTCCCCCTTCTCTCTGACCAGATGTGGATGTGATGGCAGGAGCTGGAACAATTATCTTAGATCTTGAGATGGAAGCCACATGTTGAGGATAGCAGAGTGACAAAGTAGGATGAGTCTGTCCTGGGCTGCTTATCCTAGGACTCTCTCTTGGTGAAGCCACTCTTATCATGGCCTTTGTCACAGCAGCTGAACTTGTATCATACCTATATAAATAACACAGCCAACAGTTACTGAGAGCTTTCTATGTATCCATCACTGTACTGGGGGTTTTACATGTAGCATTTAATTTAATCTCCTCCTAAGCCAAAGAGTTGGTGAGCAGCATGCTGTCCTGACTCTCAACACCCCAGACATATCTCTTCTCCCCTCCCTATCCTATCCAGGCAAGGTCAGGTTGTTGGGGTATCTGCCTCACAGCCCTCATTGTCTCTGCCACATACCAGGCAATGGATCATGCACATATGAAGGACCCACATCTATGAATAAACTCAGACTAAGACATAGCCCCTCCCCCCCAATTTAACGATCATTCACGTGGAGTAGGAGTGGCGATCCCTTCTTGATGGCTGTGGTTACGTGCAGTAGTCTGTATACCGGTCCTACCCCCACCCTTCCTTCCCACTCAGGAACGCCTATTGCAATGCAAGGTAGTTGGAGTGACATTATTGAGGATGAGTCTTGAATTTGTTCTAATTTATTTTTTAAAAGGTGGATTCCTCCAAAAGTATTTTGAGCACTATTAGTAACAAATCTTTCTTCACCCTCGCATATGACTGTGGTGGGTCAGTTGTCATGACACTGCTGTGGGGAACCACCAGCCTGAGGGACTGCTTCAGTGATTGGTCATGTCTGCAGCTGGTCAGCTTTCCCTCGCACGGTCTGCAGCGCCATAGGGCAAGGACAATGGGGTGCTAGCTCTTCAGTGTGGACAGAACACACAGATGTCATCAAAAAGAACATCTGCTGGTTTTGCACCCCCTGAGTATTCCTTCTGCCTTCTGCTCACAGCGTCTTGCTTTCCCTTCAGGGAGCACCTACTGCCTATTCCATGTGATCAACGTCTGCTCTTTTCAAAGTTTAGGCACGTGACCCAAACCTGACTAGAGTCTCTCTCTCTCTCTCTCACCCAATGTTGTGTCCCAGGTAACAAGATGTATAACAGTTGGGACTGAATTGTCTTGACTCATGAATTCTCACTACTCTGGATACTGAGTATTAATTTACATAATTAATTAATTAGAGCAAATTCAAGATTATCCTTAAATGCAGTCACTCTCTCTTGCATTTCAATATATCTTCTTGAAGAGGAGAGAGAAGACTTACACTAGAGTTAACAGGTAGGAAAGCTGCATAATGGGCAGGACCCCCAGTCCTGTCCTTCCCAGGCATTGTTGCCCAAATCCCCCTCTCATTCTGGGAGCTTCCCTGTAATCTGAGCAACCACACAGCACAATTTTAGGAGGAACCATTCACATGTCACCTCTGGTGTTGTGCAAAGAGGTGGCATTGCCCCATAGCCTTCCAGTACATTCCTCGTTGTTGTTTAAGATAACCCAAGTCAGTTCTTGAGGATTACAACCAAAGAAGCTAAGCTGGAATCTTTAGCCATTCTCCCGCAGCCCACTGCTATTCAACCATCCAGCAACTAGACTTGCTTCCCTTTTCCTTGAAGTGCTCTAGGAATAGGATTATCAGATTTGAAATATAAATAAGTAAACAAAAATACAGGATACCCAGTTAAGTTTGATTTCAGATAGACATAATTTTTTAGTATAAGTATGTCTCATGCAATTTTTGGGCACCCTGTGTTGTATCTGGCAACCCTACCCAGGGAAGAAAATGATGTCTCATCTTTTGGGGTTGCTCTAAAGGCACTCACCCACATTTACCCTTTTCTCCTGCCCCTTACCACAATATGTAAAGTGCATCTTTAGGAGTGGCCATATAATTTACCAGATGGTTGGTTTAAGGGTAGGCACCTGATACAAAATGGACCAGGGTGCCTTCCCAGAATTTTTCAGACAGGAAGTAAGAAACAATTAAGTACTCTCAGGTGTAAGAGTTTGGAAAACACTAAGCTCAGGGACTAATGGCAGCCTCGATTTCTTACACATGAACAGGACTGGTCTTTATTGAGAGAATAAGTTGGATGTGCAGGCAGAAGCAGAGTGGAGAGAGGCAGACAATTCTGACAGTGTTCAAATCGCAGGTTCCAGCTGTTCTTGAGACCTCCCTGCCTTGGCCATGTTTTGATTTTTAATCTTTCTTAGATTCTATGAACTATTCAGTTCTTTTTTGCCCAAGAGGTGAAAGCAAATTAATACAAGTTGCAAACCTTATTTCATTGTATTGGAGTAAAGTTCTTAAGTTTCCATCTTCCCAAGATGTGAGTGGGAGCCGTATCTTACTCATCCTGGCCACCGCAGCACCTAACCCAGCACCTGGCATAGACTAGGAGCTAGATTATATTTTAAGTAAATTAATAAATGACTCCGTGGGCTTGGAGGTCAGCAGCATAATGTACATTTGACGAACTTCATTTCTTGAAAGATACTCACACCAGGAATTTTCTCAGCAGCTCACTGAAAAGCCCTGAAACTTAGAGCATCTGCCACCCACAGCTGGCCTGTTTGGGAAGCAATACTATGTTGGGTCATGTGTTTTTATAGAGGGTGGAGAGTAATGAGCCTTTATGATAAGGATCGTGTTACTGAAACAACCTTGTTTCAAAAGCTAACCTCCTTGCATTTTGCAGTGGTTTCAATTCCTTTCTAGACAGATGAGAATGGAATAGGAGCAAGTCCTGTTAGGCCCTCCTAAGGAGGCCCTGGGAAGATGGCCCTGGCACTCCTGGTCCAGACCTAGCACAATTCCTGACAGCAGGAAGTGTAGGGAAAGGTTCAGGTGTAAGCGAATAAGGTAGGGGTCCCCGGAGAAAGAGAACCAAGCCTGGCTTTCTTGACATAAGAGAAGCCATTTTGGGATCTAAGCCTGTCCACAATTCTTGCCCTTGAACAGGTCTCAGTAATAATGATCTTAAGGGCACAAAAGAACAAACGACTGTTATCAGGAAAGAGAAGTAACAACAGCAAAGATAATAAATCAGTTGTAAAGACCCCCAGTTCTGTTTCAATGTTAAAAATTAGCCTGAAGCATTTTCTTGAGCTGTTTTGCAGAATTTAAACCCACCTCGAGTGCTCAACCACCAGGTCTACTGGAACCTAAAAGATGATGTCATTGACTTTTCTGACCCTGGTGACTTCAATCAGCTAAAGCTTGGACACTTGTAGACTTTTGCCCCAATTCTATACTGAATTCTTCTGTTCAAGCCCCTTCATGAATATGTATACACCACTCAAGCCCCATCATGAATATGCACGTACTCTTAGTTGAAAATTTCCCCCATTTTGCCGTTGGGGAGACAGTGCTTTGGGAAAGATCCTGGTGTTCTCCTTACTTGTTGCAAATAATAAGTCCTTCCTTCTCCTGATCTTTGGCTTGGTTGTATCTTTCAGCTTGACACCAACCAAGAGGTGAACCCAGTTTTTGGGTAACATCTGCAAGGCATGCCCAGGTGGTGCCATCAGGAGCAGTGGTATGTAACCCTCAGCCCTCCGACATCCTAATTGTTACAGAATGTCCTGCCTGGGCTCTGGCCCTTCAAGCCCCATTACCCTGGCTCAGGCCCCACAAAAGCCTGAAATTTTGTTGCCAGAGGTTCAAAGGTCTCAGGTTACAACAGAGGCAGGGCACCTGGAAGCACAGCCCCCACATCCCCTAACAAGACTTTCAGGAAAGAGGAGTCGGCTTTCAGCTCCAGTGCCAAGCTGTCTAGAAAGGGGGACCAGCGAGTGTCTTGCCCTCCCTAGAGAGCAGTAGCCCCTGTCTCCCAAGCTGTGCAGGGAGACAATTCTTTCTCTCGGCCAGTGGAAGAATGAACTCTGTTGCCCTCTGCACTTGAGGAATTCCATCATCCTTAAATTATTTGTGTCAACCGTTTGAATCGAAAGAGAATTTTAGAGCTGGGAGAATTTGCTTATATTGTTGCAATTTATAATGCTCGTTTTGTCACAGCAGTTTGCCTATACAAAAGGATGACCTAACATTCACTTATGGAGAGAGAAAACACAAAAAGCAAACTAAGGCTTTGCAACATCAAAGTGAATATTATTTTTGACAAAATATACAGAGATGTGGAAAAAAGGCTGATTAGAAGGTTTTGTTAATAATGGGCTTGTTGGCTGATCCCTGAGGCCCCCTTCAGCTCTAAAGTTATAATTCCTTATCCACAGTCTTTGTTTCTTCTGTGCTCATCACATTTGCATGCTGATTTTTGTATCAATGGTGAGGAAAGACTCCAGTGAAAATGTCAGCACACTGCGCTGACAGAACAGTTGTGATTTGTGGAGGTGTCCTCCCAACTATCTTATCTCTGTTAAGTATATTCTTGCTGGGAATTTCCAGGAGAGAACCTGATCATTTACTGACCTATTGACCTACCTACCTACCTATTGATGTCTCTTCTTTATCATCAACTACTATTGTTATTATGCTAAGTGTTTCGGATATATCATCTCATTAAAAATTCTCACTTAAAATTCTTTTCAATCTTATTAAGAGATACTATCTTCTCATTTGACAGATGAAGAAGTTGAGTCCTAGTGAGATTAACTTGACTGATGTCACACAGCTGGTAAATGACCAAGCCAACGTTGGGACCCAAACCTTCCTGACTTCAGAATCTTAATGTTTGTGTAATTGGCTCCCTTCCCTGATCCACTTCCTTAAATTGTATGTTACCTTCTTCCTTGTCCCTTAATACATTTCAGGGTCTTTATATTCTCCAGTGCAGAGGGTCTTAATCTGGGTTTGCAGAAGAGTTTCAGGGAATCTGGGTTTTCAGAAGAGCTTCAGGGAATCAGTGAAGCCTTTGAAAGACACGCACATTTTATGTGTAGATACTCACGTATGTGTTTCTGGGAAGAGATACCATTGCTTTTATTGCATTCTTGAATGGTTATGAGACCCTGAGTGTTGGTGTGAGTTGGCTCATTCCAATGAACTCTAGTGTCAAGTTCTAGGACAGAGGTTCCCAAATATTAGTGAGCATCAGTCTCACCCAGGGAGCTTGTTAAAATGCAGATGCCCTGTCCCACTCCAGGTGATGTTGAAACTTGGTCTCTGTGCACTGGTGCCAAATCAATCTCGGAGACAGAGTTTTGGGTGCCCAGGAGCCCCACAGGGTCCTGCTCAATTTCATAGGGAGTCTGATTTGGTAGATCTGGGACCAGACCAGGAATCTCCTTTTTTTTTTTTTTTTTTTAAATGGAAATTATTTATTTATTTATTTTTGGCTGTGTTGGGTCTTCGTTTCTGTGCGAGGGCTTTCTCTAGTTGCAGCAAGTGGGGGCCACTCTTCATCGCGGTGCGCAGGCCTCTCACTATCATGGCCTGTCTTGTTGCGGAGCACAGGCTCCAGACGCGCAGGCTCAGTAATTGTGGCTCACGGGCCTAGTTGCTCCGCGGCATGTGGGATCTTCCCAGACCAGGGCTCGAACCTGTGTCCCCTGCATTGGCAGGCAGACTCGCAACCACTGCGCCACCAGGGAAGCCCTCCTTTTTTTTAAAATTTAATTATTATTTTATATTGGAGTATAGTTGATTTATAATGTTGTTGTTAGAGGAATCTACATTTTAACAAGCACCTCAGTTGATTGTGATGCCAGATATCTGGGATACACACCTCACTGGGAGAATAGATTATTTTATTTGATGAGTTACTCTGCAGTTCCCACTCATTTCCCGGTGACCTTAGATCCTATAGTTACCCTTGTGACATTATTGTAGCAACCCCTTTGAAAAGAATCCAGGCATTTTCCACTCCTCCCACAAAAAATGCTTGAACCTGTCCGTTAATGTCAGGGTTGTGCTCCATAGAAAGAGGAGATCCAGAGGATAAAGACAAATCAAAAGGAATTTCAACAAATTCTCCCAAATGGAAATACTCAAATTGTTGGATATTCCAGTACTGATGCCATCAGCCAGTGATTCCTGATTCTTCATACAGGAGCCTTTGCCCTGGTGAGTTCACTGGGACCCAGGAGGGGGCCTTACCTTGTATGTTCCTAAATCTTCACGGCAGACTGGTGGGTTAGTTTGCCCTGCCCAGGCCTTTTGTCTAACCCCTTTTGTCTCCTTTCATCGCCAACAGGAAGCTAGTGGTGTATGAAACTCCATAACCCTTTTCGTTGCATTTTGCACCAGGCATGGCTAGAGTGGCCACCCAAATCACACTGGGTCAATTAAATTGTCTCAGGATTTTGAAATGGGGGGAGGGGGCTCAGAAACCCTAAACTTTCTGGAAGTGGGAAGTTATGTGAATTTTGGTTGAGGCAGCTATGTTCATTTTAATAAGCAAATGGAACAGAAAAGGTCTATTGGGGAGAAGGAGGAAAGTTTCCAGTTCCCATTCGTTCTGAGTTCCAGTTGTGTTTCCTGTTTTTGGTTTTATGAGACATCTCCATGGTCTTTCAATATGAGACATCTCCATGGTCTTTTTTTTGCTAAAGCAAGTTTGAGTGAATTTTACTTCTTCCAATCAAATGATTCTTTACTAGCATGCTTTCCAAAACATTTCCATTGCAGACAGAAAATACTAGTACTTGCATAGCACAGTCTTGGACCACTTGTGGCACCACATCTGGCGAGCTCTGCTTTACTAAGACGTAAAATAGTATAAAGAAGAGGATTTGTAATCAGTAGACTGACAGAGAAAATATCGAATGGGCTGTGGAGTTGAGATGGGATATGGGTTTGTGCTGAAGCGGAATGGTGTGTGAAGATCTCTTCCTTTCAGGACAAGTGACCAGTGGCCTTTAGTACCCTCAGCCTCTCAGAACCTAGACATGGTCTAGCTCACCGAGATCAAGGTTTTGGGGAACTGTACAGCTGTAAAACATGAGACTAACTGTGCTGGTTCTTTCCTGAAACCTTGCATGGAGTATGGCAAGAAAGGGAGAAACTCCAGCCTAAGTTACCCAGTTGAAAGCACATAGGGCAATTATGTAGTTAATGTCTTTGTGGGATACCCTTTTTGAGCTGATGGGGACCTTATCAAGAAATTATTAATTCATCTTGCCAAATTATAACAGTTGAATTATCTGCCATCCCCTTTTTGTGACTCAAGTTAATGCCTTGATTAAAAAAGAAAGAGGTCCTGATAAGTGGAAATATGCATAACTGAGAAGTGGGTAAACTGGGCCCCTCCAGAGAGCTTTCCACTCCATACCCTGTAAATCAAAGTCATGTTGCATTCCACTGTAAAATGCATTCTTTGACCAGGCCAAGTGTATAGTGAGTTCTGGGTGTCAAGCTTGAGAGCAAACATGAGAAAGGAGATCTGGTCCATTTTTCCCCTCTGAGGAAGAGTAAGTAAGAAACAAATATAGAGCTGGGTGTAGCCTAGGTTGTTGCTAAGCAACAGAGCCCCTGCAGAAATGGTCACCCCAGAACACTTGCAGTGCTGTTTCTAAACAACCCATCAGGCCAAGCATTGAGGAAGCAGTCTGACCCAACAAATTTCTGTCACTGGCTTGGAACCAATAGAATTCCTTAGAAGAGACAGACAGCCCACTGGGTTTCTATGGAAAGAACACACTTCTGTGCTTGATTCAAACAAATAGTCAGGGAGTCTTACTCTGTCCAGTTTCCAGGCACCAGGCAGAAGTGAACTCCCACACTCTTGAAGCAGAGCACCAATATATTTTACAATGGGAAATACAGTGCCACACATTAATGCTTATCTGAGGGGAAATGTGCAATAGCCAAGATATAGTTAATGAGAATAATGACAGAGAATCTCAAAATATACCACAAAGCTTCAGTAATTAAAACAATATGTATTAACATAGGAATAAATAAATCAGTGCAATAGAATAAATAATCCAAACACTCTATATAATTGGGAAGTTAGTAAATGATCACAGTGGCATTTCAGATCATTGGGGATAAAATGTTGTGATTTTTAGTTATTAATTTGGAAGTAAAATAAAATTAGAATTACAACTGACACTGTATCCAAAGATAAGATTCCAGGTGAATTAAAGATCTAAATATAAGGAAAAATAACCACCAAATTATAAAAAATAGTACAAGAAAATAACATTGAACAGGGAAAGTTTTTTTTTTAAAGTAAGCCATAAATACCAGAAGCCATAAAAGAAAATATTGTCAGATTTGACAGTATGAAAATTTCTTTTTGAAAAAAGACATCATAAATAAGATCAAAAGACAAACAGCAGAGGGGATTTCCCTGGTGGTCCAGTGGTTAAGAATCTGCCTGCCAATGCAGGGGATATTGGTTCGATCCCTGGTGGGGGAAGATCCCATGTGCTGCGGGGCAAATAAGCCCATGCGCCACAACTACTGAGCTTGCGCTCTAGAGCCTGCAAGCTGCAACTACTGAGTCCACGTGCCACAACTACTGAAGTCCGCGTGCCTAGAGCCCCTGCTCTGCAACAAGAGAGGCCACCACAATGAGAAGCCCGCACACCGCAACGAAGAGTAACCCCTGATCGCCGCAACTAGAGAAAAGCCCATGCACAGCAATGAAAACCCAACACAGCCAAAAAAAAATTAATTAATTTAAAAAAATTCTTTAAAAAAAACCACATATCACAAGCATTTTGTCGTGAAGAGTAGCCCCTGCTGGCCACAACTAGAGAAAGCCCACGTGCAGCAACGAAGACCCAGTGCAGCCAAAAAACCAAAAAAACCAAAAAAAAACCAAAAAAAAGACAGGCAGCAGAGAGGAAGAAAATATTTGCAACATACAGAGCAGAGAATAGGTTACTATCCATTATATATAAAAAGTTTCTACAAGTTAATAAAAACAATCGAATTATTTGAAAAGATAATTTATAAAAGAATACGAACAACTTAGAAACTCATCTCACCAGCAAACTAAAATAAGGCTGATTTGCTATTTTCTACCCATCACATTGGCTAAAGTTCAAAAGCAAAATAATATATAATTCATGCTTTTGGGAAATGAGCAATCACATACATCCTTGGTAGGATTAGAAATCTAAATTCATACCAAGTTTTGGAAGGCGATGTGTAATATCTATTCAATTTTAATTCAATTTCTAGGAATTCATCCTATAGAAATACTTATCCATGTACAATCATAAGTAATATATGGGTAAAAGATGTTTTATTTAGCAGTTGACAAGAATAAAAAACCAAGACAAAACTAGTTCATTCCCTATTTCTGTTACATAGTCTTTCTTTGAACAGGGTACAATTGATTATTAAGCTTACCCTCAACAAATTACAATTTTATCTTTCTGAAATTACACCCAATTTACTTTGATTGGAGGGCATTTCTAAACTCTTCAGTCACACTTTCCACACAACACCTCATTCACTGTGTATGAGTTTTGCTATTTTAACTCTCAGAAGGCAATCTTATTTTCTAGCACCCACGTATGAGCAATTAGAAGACTGGTAAAATGCCACATGAATTCAATATATTATTAATTTTCCTTTCCCACTTTTGAGTCAAGTGGGCTGTTTCTCTTATGGGCTCATCATCACGTTGCTGAGGCAGAGGAATCTTTGGTGGAAGGTATGGTGGTAGGGGATGCAGAGGAGAAGGGAACCAAAACATAATAAATTGTTAGTAAGTGCCTGGCACCATAAAAAGCACTGGGTCACACCTTGAATGATTTTACTCTGCAGGAGACATTTGGCCATATCTGGGGATATTTTTGGTTGTCACAACTAGGAGGTTCTTACTGGCATCTAGTGGGCAGAGGCCGAGGATGCTGCTAAACAACCTAAAATGCACAGGACAAGCCCCCACAACAAAGGATTATCCAGTCCAAAATGTCAATCGATACTATTGATATAAGGCAATATAAAGCATCTTACATAGATATCTCATTAATATTCCCAACAACCCTATGAAGTTGGAACAGTAGAAAGTCTCTTAGTAGACTCACACTAAATCAACTCACTAAACCAATTAACTGGCATTCTCCCTTTCCTCCATAAAACACAATGAACGAAGACCAGGGCACACAAAGTGCTCAAGGCTGACCACTGACAAGAATGCTTGTGCACTTCTGCTTCATCAATACAGCTGTGCTTACCAAGTTGCTTTTGTTACTGGACCTTCTAATTTTCTTATTATCGTAATTATGTAATTTAATAACATATCACATGAATCAGAATTTTTCAATCTTGACGCTGACATAAATCAATGATATCATTACAGGAGTGCAAATATAAAAGGAGGGACTTCCCTGGTGGCACAGTGGTTAAGAATCTGCCTGCCAATGCAGGGGACATGGGTTCGAGCCCTGATCTGGGAAGATCCCACATGCCGTGGAGCAACTAAGCCTGTGTGCCACAACTACTGAGCCTGCGCTCTAGAGCCCGCGAGCCACAACTACTGAGCCTGTGTGCCAAAACTACTGAAGCCTTTGTGCCTAGAGCCTGTGCTCCACAACAAGAGAAGCCACCACAATGAGAAGCCCACACACTGCAATGAAGAGTAGCCCCTGCTCGCTGCAACTAGAGAAAGCCTGCACGCAGCAATGAAGACCCAATGCAGCCATAAATTAATTAATTTAAAAAAACCAAATATAGAAGGAATTGTTTCTATGATAACTGACACGGCAGAGACTGGCTAGACCTCACTAACCTAACTCCTGGACATACAACTGGACCACATTTCCCAGACCCCTTTGCCTTGGATGGGACCATACTTCTACTTCTCACCAGTGGAGTGTGAAGAGAGGCGGTATGCATCTCTTCTAGGCTGAGGTAGTTAAAGGGTAGGTATGCCTTCATTATCCTCTTTCCTTCTCTTTCCCCTGCTTGTCACCTGATCCACCCAAAACAGTAACTTCAGAAACCACGTATTGAATACTCCATGGCCAAAACTGAAGGACCTTGCACCCGTGAATGACGTTTGGAGGAGAGTCACTCACCAACTAGGAGCAACGCTTTTGGCCTTTATGTGAATAAGAAAAAAAATTCTATTGTTCTTGAACCATTATACATTTTGGGGCTTGTTGTTAGAGCAAGTTGTGTTTCCTTAATTACTTAAGTGGGTTAAAGACTCTGGAAATACAGGCATGCCTTGGAGATACTGAAGATTCAGCTCCAGACCACCGCAATAAAGTGAGTCACACGAATGTCTTTGGTTTCCCAGTGCATATAAAAGTTATGTTTACATTATACTGTAGTCTATTAAGTGTGCAATAGCATTATGTCTAAAAACACTGTATATGCCTTAATTTAAAAATACTTTATTGTGGGAGGGAGGGAGACGCAAGAGGGAAGAGATATGGGGATATATGTATATGTATAGCTGATTCACTTTGTTATAAAGCAGAAACTAACACACCATTGTAAAGCAATTATACTCCAATAAAGATGTTTAAAAAAATTCCCAGAAATTTAAAGTTGAGCCAAAAATAATGAAAAAAGAAAAAAACTTTATTGACCCCCTCTTGTGAGAGCACCAGAATCACAACTAACTAACTACTGAACAGTCATCGGCAGGAAGACATTGGAACTCACCAAAAAAGATACCCCACATCGAAAGACAAAGGAGAAGCCACAATGAGATGGTAGAAGGGATGCAATCACAATAAAACCAAATCCCATAACTGCTGGGTGGGTGACTCACAAACTGGAGAGCACTTATACCACAGAAGTCCACCCACTGGAGTGAAGGTTCTGAGCCCCATGTCAGGCTTCCCAACCTGGGGGTCCGGCAATGGGAGGAGGAATTTCTAGAGAATCAGAATTTGAAGACTAGCAGGATTTGATTGCAGGACTTCGACAGGACTGGGGAAAACAGAGACTCCACTCTTGGAAGACACACACAAAGTAGTGTGTGCACTGGGACCCAGGGGAAAGAGCAGTGACCCCATAGGACACTCAGCCAGACCTACCTGCTAGTATTGGAGGGTCTCCTGCCAAGGTGGGGGGTGGCTGTGGCTCACTGTGGGGACAAGGACACTGGCAGCAGAAGTTCTGGGAAGTAATCCTTCGTGTGAGTCCTCCCAGAGTCCACCATTAGTCCCACCAAAGAGCCAGGTAGGCTCTAGTGCTGGGTCACCTCAGGCCAAACAACCAACAGGGAGGGAACCCAGCATCACCCATCAGCATACAAGCAGATTCAAGTTTTACTGAGCTCTGCCCACCTGAGCAACACCCAGCTCTACTCACCACCCGTCCCTCCCATCAGGAAGCTTGCACAAGCCTCTTAGATAGCCTCATCCACGAGAGGGCAGACAGCAGAAGCAAGAAGAACCACAATTCTTCAGCCTGTGGAAGGAAAACCACATTCACAGAAAGATAGACAAAATGAAAAGGCAGAGGACTTTGTACAAGATGAAGGAAGAAGATAAAACCCCAGAAAAACAACTAAATGAAGTAGAGAGAGGAACCTTCCAGAAAAATAATTCAGAATACTGATAGTGAAGATGCTCCGGGACCTCGGAAAAAGAATGGAGGCAAAGAGCGAGAAGATGCAAGAAATGTTTAACAAAGACCTAGAAGAATTAAAGAACAAACACCTAGAAGAATTAAAGAACAAACAAACAGAGACGAACAATACAATAACTGAAATGAAAAATACACTAGAAGGAATCAATAGAAGAGTAACTGAGGCAGAAGAACGGATAAGTGACCTGGAAGACAGAATGGTGGAATTCACTGCTGTGGAACAGAATAAAGAAAAAAGAATGAAAAGAAATGAAGACAGCCTAAGAGACCTCTGGGACAACATTAAATGCATCAACATTCACATTATAGGGGTCCCAGAAGGAGAAGGAGAGAGAAAGGACCCGAGAAAATATTTGAAGATATTATAGTCAAAAACTTCCCTAACATGGGAAAGGAAATAGTCACCCAAGTCCAGGAAGTTCAGAGAGTCCCAGGGAGGATAAACCCAAGGGGAAACATGCCAAGACACATAGTAATCAAATTGACAAAAATTAAAGACAAAGAAAAATTGTTGAAAGCAACAAGGGAAACATGACAAATAACATACAAGGGAACTCCCATAAGGTTAACAGCTGATTTCTCAGCAGAAGCTCTACAAGCCAGAAGGGAGTGGCATGATATACTTAAAGTGATGAAAGAGAAGAAGCTACAACCAAGATTACTCTACCCGGCAAGGATCTCATTCAGATTCGACGGAGAAATCAAAAGCTTTACAGACAAGCAAAAGCTAAGAGAATTCAGCACCACCAAACCAGCTCTACAACAAATGCTAAAGGAACTTCTCTAAGTGGGAAACACAAGAGAAGAAAAGGACCTACAAAAACAAACCCATAACAATTAAGAAAATGGTAATAGGAACATACATATCGATAATTACCTTAAACGTGCATGGATTAAATGTTCCAACCAAAAGACACAGGCTCGCT
Source organism: Balaenoptera physalus (assembly GCF_965194825.1). Taxonomy (NCBI): domain Eukaryota; kingdom Metazoa; phylum Chordata; class Mammalia; order Artiodactyla; family Balaenopteridae; genus Balaenoptera; species Balaenoptera physalus. The sequence continues at coordinate 35,529,750 of NC_138882.1, forward strand.
GAATGGGTACAAAAACAAGATCCATATATATGCTGTCTACAAGAGACCCACTTCAGACCTAGGGACACATGTAGACTAAAAGTGAGGGGATGGAAAAAGATATTCCATGCAAATTGAAATCAAAAGAAAGCTGGAGTAGCAATACTCATATCAGATAAAATAGACTTTAAAATAAAGATTGTTACAAGAGACAAAGAAGGACACTACATAATGATCAAGGGATCAATCCAAGAGGAAGATATAACAATTATAAATATATATGCACCCAACATAGGAGCACCTCAATACATAAGGCAACTGCTAACAGCTATAAAAGAGGAAATCAGCAGTAACACAATAATAGTGGGGGAGTTTAACACCTCACTTACACCAATGGACAGATCATCCAGACAGAAAATTAATAAGGAAACACAAGCTTTAAGTGACACAGTAGACCAGAGAGATTTAATTGATATTTATAGGACATTCCATCCAAAAACAGCAGATTACACTTTCTTCTCAAGTGCACACGGAACAATCTCCAGGATAGATCACATTCTGGGTCACAAATCAAGCCTCGGTAAATTTAAGAAAATTGAAATCATATCAAGCATCTTGTCTGACCACAACGCTATGAGATCAGAAATCAATCACAGGGAAAAAATCGTAAAAAACACAAACACATGGAGGCTAAACAATACGTTACTAAATAACCAAGAGATCACTGAAAAAATCAAAGAGGAAATCAAAAAATACCTAGAGATAAATTACAATGAAATCATGATGACCCAAAACCTGTGGGATGCAGCAAAAGCAGTTCTAAGAGGGTAGTTTATAGCAATACGATCCTACCTCAAGAAACAAGAAAAATTTCAAATAAACAATCTAACCTTACACCTAAAGGAAGTAGAGAAAGAAGAACAAACTAAACCCAAAGTTAGTAGAAGAAAAGAAATCATACAGATCAGAGCAGAAATAAATGAAATAGTAACAAAGAAAACAATAGCAAAGATCAATAACACTAAAAGCTCATTCTTTGAGAAGATAAACAAAATTGATAACCCTTTAGCCAAACTCATCAAGAAAAAGAGGGAGAGGACTCAAATCAATAAAATTAGAAATGAAAAAGGAGAAGTTACAACAGACACCGCAGAAATACAGAGCATCCTAAGAGACTATTACAAGCAACTCTATGCCGATAAAATGGACAACCTGGAAGAAATGGACAAATGCTGAGAAAGGTATAACCTTCCAAGACTGAACCAGGAAGAAATAGAAAATATGAACAGACAAATCACAAGTAATGAAATTGAAACTATGATTAAAAATCTTCTAACAAACAAAAGTCCAGGACCAGATGGCTTCACAGGTGAATTCTATCAAACATTTAGAGAAGAGCTAACACCCATCCTTCTCAAACTCTTCCAAAATATTGCAGAGGAAGGAACACTCCCAAACTCATGCTATGAAGCCACCACCATCACCCTGATACCAAAACCAGACAAAGATACTACAAAAAAAGAAAATTACAAATCACTGATGAATATAGATGCAAAAATCCTCAACAAAATACTAGCAAACAGAATCCAACAGCACATTAAAAGGATCATACACCATGATCAAGTGGGATTTATCCCAGGGATGCAAGGGTTCTTCAATATATGCAAATCAATCAATGGGATACACCATATTAACAAACTGAAGAATAAAAACCATATGATCATCTCAATAGATGCAGAAAAAGCTTTTGACAAAATTCAACACCCATTTATGATAAAAACTCTCCAGAAGGTGGGCATAGAGGGAACCTACTTCAACATAATAAAGGCCATATATGACAAACGCACAGCAAACATCATTCTCAATGGTGAAAAACTGAAAGCATTTCCTCTAAGATCAGGAACAAGACAAGGATGTCCACTCTTGCCACTATTATTCAACAGAGTTTTGGAAGTCCTAACCACGGCAATCAGAGAAGAAAAAGAAATAAAGGGAATGCAAATTGGAAAAGAAGCAGTAAAACTGTCACTGTTTGCAGATGACATGATTCTATACATAGAGAATCCTAAAGATGCCACCAGAAAACTACTAGAGCTAATCAATGAATTTGGTAAAGTTGCAGGATACAAAATCAATGCACAGAAATCTCTTGCATTCCTATACACTGACAACAAAAGATCAGAAAGAGAAATTAAGGAAACAATCCCATTCACCATTGCAACAAAAAGAGTAAAATACCTAGGAATAAACCTACCTAAGGAGGTAAAAGACCTGTACTCAGAAAACTATAAGACACTGATGAAAGTAATCAAAGATGACACAAACAGATGGAGAGATATACCACGTTCTTGGATTGGAAGAATCAATATTGTGAAAATGACTATACTACCCAAAGCAATCTACAGATTCAATGCAATCCCTATCAAATTACCAGTGGCATTTTTTACAGAACTAGAACCAAAAATCTTAAAATTTGTATGGAGACGCAAAAGACTCCGAATAGCCAAAGCAGTCTTGAGGGAAAAAAACGGAGCTGGAGGAATCAGACTCCCTGACTTCAGACTATACTACAGTGCTACAGTAATCAAGACAATATGGTACTGGCACAAAAACAGAAATATAGATCAGTGGAACAGGATAGAAAGCCCAGAGATAAACCCATGCACCTATGGTCAACTAATCTATGACAAAGGAGGCAAGGATATACAATGGAGAAAAGATCTTCTCTTCAATAAGTGGTGCTGGGAAAACTGGACAGCTATATGTAAAAGAATGAAATTAGAATACTCCCTAACACCATACACAAAAATAAACTCAAAATGGATTAGAGACCTAAATATAAGACTGGACACTATAAAACTCTTAGAGGAAAACATAGGAAGAACACTCTTTGACATAAATCACAGCAGGATCTTTTTTGATCCACCTCCTAGAGTAATGGAAATAAAAACAAAAATAAACAAATGGGACCTAATGAAACTTCAAAGCTTTTGCACAGCAAAGGAAACCATAAACAAGACGAAAAGACAACCTTCAGAATGGGAGAAAATATTTGCAAATGAATCAACGGACAAAGGATTAATCTCCAAAATATATAAACAGCTCATTCAGCTCAATATTAAAGAAACAAATACCGCAATCCAAAAATGGGCAGAAGACCTAAATAGACATTTCTCCAAAGAAGACATACAGACGGCCACGAAGCACATGAAAAGCTGCTCAACATCACTAATTATTAGAGAAATGCAAATCAAAACTACAATGAGGTATCACCTCACTCCTGTTAGAATGGGCATCATCAGAAAATCTACAAACAACAAATGCTGGCGAGGGTGTGAAGAAAAGGGAACCCTCTTGCACTGTTGGTGGGAATGTAAATTGATACAGCCACTATGGAGAACAATATGGAGGTTCCTTAAAAAACTAAAAATAGAATTACCATATGACCCAGCAATCCCACTACTGGGCATATACCCAGAGAAAACCGTAATTCAAAAAGACACATGCACCCGAATGTTCATTGCAGCACTATTTACAATAGCCAGGTCATGGAAGCAACCTAAATGCCCATCAACAGACAAATGGATAAAGAAGTTGTGGTACATATATACAATGGACTATTATTCAGCCATAAAAAGGAACGAAATTGAGTCATTTGTTGAGAAGTGGATGGATCTAGAGACTGTCATACAGAGTGAAATAAGTCAGAAAGAGAAAAACAAATATTGTATATTAACGCATGTATGTGGAACCTAGAAAAATGGTTCAGATGAGCCGGTCTGCAAGGCAGAAGTTGAGACACAGATGTAGAGAATGGACATATGGACACCAAGGGGGGAAAACTGCGGTGGGGTGGGGATGGTGGTGTGCTGAATTGGGTGATTGGGATTGACATGTATACACTGATGTGTATAAAATTGATGCCTAATAAGAACCTGCAGTATAAAAAAACAAACAAACAAAACAACTAATACTAAACTTTCATTGGGTTATTTGTATGGAAATATGTTAATATAAATGTTTCAGACATTACATGAAATTTCTAAAAATCTTATATTTGTATTTGTATGGAAATATGTATGGAAATATGTTAATATAAATGTTTCAGACATTAACAAAAAAAGATCACTGATCACAGATCACTATAACAAATATAATAATAATAGTAAAATATGATATATTGTGAGAATTAGTAAAATGTGACACAGAGACACAAAGTGAGTAAATGCTGTTGGAAAAAATGGTGCTGGCAGACTTGCTTGACGTGGGGTTGCCACAAACTTTCAATTTGTAAAAAACTGCAATAAAGCGAAGCACAATAAAACAAGGTATGCCTGTACTTCTAAAAGCGAGTCCCTCAAAATTTGCCATTATATTAGGTGTAGGGCAGAAAATGGTATAATATTGGGAATGAAATCATAAACATCTAAAGTACATTTTATAGTCATATTTCTTTTTAAGTCTTTTAAGCTCTTACACCATTTTGAAGAAATCATTAACTACGCATTACTAGCATGGTTCATGCAAGAAAGTCATCTTGGAATCCAACCAGCAAACCCAGAGGCCTGGCCTTACATCAAAAGATTGACCTATACACGTACTTCTAGCTATTTTAAGTTGAAATGTTTAAAGTAAATATGTACTGTTTTTTAATGATTTCTTGCTTTAACTGAGTTTTTGAGATAACCTACTTTCCACTAGTCCCAATCAATCCCACTGAATGAGAGGGCTTCCAGTGTTCAACCATTTTACAAATGAGAAAACTGAGGTTCAGGAGGTAAGGTGACTTCACAAATCTCCAAAGCAAGTGGCAGAGCTAGAATCCACCTCCAGACTCCCAAACTCTCCACTGTTACTCCATGTGGTGGCTCTCCTTCCTCTTGGGAGCTCTGACACTGCTGAGCCAGACACAGGCCACCGTCTCTGTATCTGATGGAGAAGCCAGTGTGGCTTTCAGAGGCTTATTACAAACAATGAGTTGCAAATGCTCCCATGGAAGTTGATCATTTGGCAAATGCTTTAGTTTACGGAGGTATTTAACTGCATGAAGAATAGAGCCAAGCCGCACAGCCCTGGCTGCATGTCAGTCCTGCCCAGAGCCCTTAGCAGAGGCTCCCCCTCAGTGCAGCTGGTGTCCCGTGCCTGCAGGGCTGTGGCTGCCAGACCTTGGGAGATGCTCTTGAGTCTCAGGCTCCCTCTCACTGACACAGAACTTTCTGTACAGTTTACAAACAGATTTCTGACATATTACTTTTTTTTTTGGCACGGCTTGCAGGATCTCAGTTCAGTTCCCAGACCAGGGATTGAACCCAGGGCCATGGCAGTGAAAGCCCAGAATCCTAACCACTAGGCCATCACGGAACTCCGCCTGACATGTTATCTTGGTTGAGCTTCTCAACCATCTTTAAGGTCAGTGGGACAGATTTTACCTCATTTTGCAGAAAATTGAGCTGAGAGAGGTTAAGTAATTTCCCTAAGTCCCATGGCTACTATGTGTCAGGGATAGAGCTGAGCTATAAACCCAGGTGTGTGCTTTCAGCTCCGTGTTCCTTCTGCCACACCACATGACCTTCTCCTGCTGCCCTGCCAAATCCCATCACCCCAAAGCCTGGTGCCTCTTTAGTGGAACAGCTTGGTGTCCCAGTGAGAGAACACCTTTGAAGGCGAGCAGCCTCAGTTTGAGTCAGGGCTCTGACTCTTATCAGCCTGAGCTGCAGTTTTCTCATCTTTTGCATGGGAAAGAATCACCATACCAGCTCACACAGGAGTGGTGAGGATCGTGCGTGCATTTGGTGAAAGCCACCATCACAGTGTCTGGCTCACAGTAGGGCATCAGTCCCCACCATTGTCTGTACCTGAGTGTTGATGTCTGCTCTGCACCGGTGCCTCTCGTTCCACCCTCACAATGGGCTATGTGTAGGGCCTTCCAGCCTGGCTGGGAATTTCCCAAGAGCAGGGACCATGTCCCCTTTATGAAAAATACTTTGAAGTGGCTCCTGCCCTTGAGCAGGAGACCTGAATTCTAGTCTTGTGTCACTTTCTTCCTCTGATCCTCAATTTTCCCATTTGTAAACTGAAGGGGTTTGACTAGATGATCTCTAAGGTCCTTCTGAATGATGATATTCCATGGTTTCCCTCACCCAGACTGGACCCTGAAGACGGAGGGACTGTGGCCACTTTTGCCCTGGATACTTCCTACCCCTAGCCCAGTGCCTGGGAGAGGGCTCCGCACATTCACAAATGTTTAGGTGCACAGCGTTGTGTGCTGAGTATGATGCTGCCATCTCTGGGGAGACACACAAGGAAGAGAAAGCAGTCCTATCCCCCAGGACTCCTACCCACCAAGAGTTCCACCCTCTGGTCTCATTGAGGAGACAGCAACAGCCACATGAAAACACCAAGGGTACTTAGTTCAGGCCCTGGGAGTCTCTCCCTTGGAGGAATCCAAACAACCCCCTAACAGACTTCCTCACTTCTAGTATCTCCCCTTGCTAATTCATCCCCATGCAGCTGCCAGATACACAAAGGCCAGATCTGATCAGATCACTTACTGGCTTTGAAGCCTTCAATGCTCCTTCTCTCTTTCTGGTGAAAATCTGAACTCATTAGCATGGCACCAAACCCTTTGCTGTCCGATCCCAGCCTGCCCCGAGGGCTCCAGTCATCATCACTACTCATTGGCACCCAGACGCTGATCATTTGGGACTTCCTACTCTCATTCCCATCCCTAGCCCCAGTCTTCCAGCCTGCTTGAAAGCCTCTGCAACCCCCATGATTTGCTTGACCTGTTTAGGTACAATCCAATCACATTTCATTTACTTATTTCATCCCAACATTTCAGCCTGAAGTGCCCTTATCACCAGGAATTCCAGAATCTTCCTTTCCTCTCTCATTCCCCGCTATTCCACTGTACACAATTGCCTAGCAACCTGGGCGCTACTCAGTCCAAAGAGATTAGAGTGTGAGAAAAGTCAATGTATAAGAAAGATCAGAGTCATGCAAGATAAACCAGGACGGGTTGCCTGGAAACAGAGAACTTTCAGCAGGATTTAGAGTGTACGAGAACTTCGGCAGGTAGATGTGTTGGCAATGGGGAAGGGAGGACCCCTGAAGTATGGGATCAGTAGCTAAGGGGTGGAAAAAAGCAGCGCCTCTGGCTCAGAATGCAGTGACTTCACTTGATAAATTCCAGTCTGGTAAGGCTTTCAGAAAGTGGGTGAGCTCATTCAATGCTGATATTGTTCCAAATTGGTATAGTCCTTGAGAGCCATAAAATATGTTCATGTCTTTGACAAGTAACCCTGCCCATGAAAATTTATGCTTTAAGGAAATAATTCAATGGAACACCAAATGCTCTTTGAACAATAGTGTTCATAGAGGCATTCTACATAGTAGAGAACATTTGGAAGCAATCAATAGTTCAACAATAGGAGCTGGTTAAATAAAATATGAAACGTCTAGATAATGAAGTGTTAGGAGATACTAAAACTGATAATTAAAGTTTGTACTCTTCAATTCTGAATTAACAATTCAGCAAATATGGATGGAGGGTGCTGTATTAGTTTGTTAGGGCTGCTGTAACAAAGTACCACAGACTGGGTTGCTTAAACACCAGAAATTTATTTTCCCACAGTTCTGGAGGCTGGAAGTCTGAGATCAAGGTGTCAGCAGGGTTGGTTTCTTCTGAGGCCTCTCTCCTTGGCTTGTAGATGTGTCTTCTCCCTTTGTCTGCACATGGTCTTCCCTCTGTGTGTGCCTGTGTCCTAATTTCCTCTTATAAGGACACCAGTCCTATTGGATTAGGCCCACTCTAATGATTTCTTTTTAACTTAATTAATTACCTCTTTAAATATCCTATCTCCATATACAGTCACATTCTGAGGTATAGTGAATTAAGACTTCAACGTATGAATACTGGGGGGACATGATGGCTTTTTCTGTATCTGAGACTGCACCGTGGGTTTGGGGGACTGATATGAAAAAGACACAGTCACTGGTTGCCAAACATCTATAGACAAGAAAAAGTCTGGCTTTGATGGAAGGATAGAACTCTGACAAGGCCAGGGGGTGGGGTGGGCAGGGAACAATTAGGGCAAAGGCCCGGAAGCAAAGCACAGATCGCACTTGACCTCTGTGAAGTGATTGTTGGGTGTTGTACACACAGGGTTCAAAGGCTATAATTCCAAAGTGATTTTATTTTTTCTCCTACTTCCCTTTAAAATTTATTCAGCTGGGAAATTTCCTCCTCTGCTCCTGAACAAAAACTCATACAGTCTTATGACTTCCTGGTCACTCTTAGGTAATAAGCCTTTTGGGTCATGTTAAGTTGTTATACTCTGTCCCAGTTTAGAAATTAATAATTTAAATAATCAAATTGATTAAATCAAAGCTTCCATCTTAAGTTACAGCCCCTTGTCTGGCTGGGCCACTTGCTGCGGATGGGCTATCTGGGGCAGGGAGCTGGGTGATGTTAACATTTTCCCTCTATTCATCTTCCTTCTCTCTGCCTCTGTTTCTGGCCCCTTCTGGATTGGGGTTGAGGGAGGGAGAAGAAGATAGACTATTCCTATACGCATATTATCTCCATGGCTAGAACAGGATCCTCTTGGCTGGGGAAGATTTTTGCCAGGTGTGGACTGGTCAGCCAAGAGCAGGGAGAATAGGAGCCAAGATCTCTCGGCTGCCAAAGGGGTGATGCAGCCCAGTTTGTGGTTTCTCAAATATTACTTCAATCAACTCCGATCATTAATGATCTTATGACTGCAGCTGGCTCTTTTGAGAACCTCTCAGGCCAAGAAACAAAGTCAACTCCAAAGGAAACTGCAATGCAAATTGAGCTTCTGGGACCATATTTAACTTTACATTCTCCATGGAAGTGGTAGGAGAGATCAGAGGCAGTGAACCTCATGGAAGAGAAGCAAGGTCAGAGCTTGTCTGGGGTCTCACAGTGGAGAGGCGCTGTGTCCTGGATCTGCAGACCTCTGGCCCCAGAGGTGTTGCATTACTTGCTTGAATGAGGCAGTATGATGTTAAAAACATAGGCTTTGGGGTCACACAGCTGATTCTATCTCTATATTAATTAGCTCTGTGGCCTTGAATAAGTCACTTAGCTTCTCAGTTTTATCTAGTTTTCAGAGTTGTCATGAGGAGTACAACATATAAAATATACAAAAGCATCCAGTACCTGGTATATGAAAGGTCATAAATTAATTTTATTTGTTTCCCCTCCCCTCATTAATGCTGAAATGCAGACGTTTCCTGAGTCAATGAAAGACTACAGTCATGAGATGTGGTTGGGCTGATTCCCCAGGATGTGGGACCTTGTTGAGAGTTTCCAGGACCTGAGGGTAACCCAGGTAACAACATGGGGAAGGATATAGTTAGAGCTGTCCAGGCAGCAAGGATACTCGGACAATCTGTTTCCCTTCCTGAATCTCGAGCTACTCCTAGTGCCCTGATCTCACCCAGCCCCAGGCCCAGAAGGCTCACTCTCTAGGCAAATGGATTCCTAATAGCCATTGGCCGAGACTTCAGGGTTGTGGTCCTCATGGCCTCACTAGGAGAGGTCCACTTCCTGCCTTTCTCCATTGGCCACCAGCCAAGTGGCCAGCTTCCCATCAGGCTGTGGCTGTTCCTCCTGTGGGCCCAGCTTGGTAGGGACACAGTCTCCACTCTTCCTGTTTCCACGAGCAAGGGCTTCTCTGGGGTATCACTCCTGGTTTCTCTCATTCCCCCGAGGATCAAGGGATCAACTTACTCGATTAATGATTTTGAGGAAGGAACTGAATATAAGTAGGGAGTCCTCCTGGATTCTGTCTTGAGATCTGCGCTCTGAACTGTTCTGTCTACTCTGTGTGAGCTTAGAGAGCATGACCTGTATCTTCAGAACAGGCTTACTGCAGGGTGGGGAGTGGGGTGTGGTGGGGGGATGGAGAGTGGGTCAAAGTATAATTTTAAAAAACGTTAAAAAACATTACTTCTATACAAATATGGAAGAATATATGTCAAAGCTCTGTTTAAGTCATTAATAAGAAAATGTTAAAGCTGGGTCTTAAAAGCATTTGATGAAGAAATTTATATAGTTAGAAAAGGAATGCTGAAATAAGTTAGATGCAAAATATACTCCCATGCAATAAAATGATAGCCTTTGCAGTTATCGTCTCTATCAAACAGATATAGCTTGGGTCTCTATCAGACAAAAATCTACATATTAACATGTAATATTAATGAATGTTAACAAATCTGGGCCCTAATACATAGTCAATAAAAGTCAAGCAAAGACTAATTTCTCCTGGAGAATTAAATAAATCTTGGTGGGGCTGTTAGACAGTGATCCAGTATAATACTGAGACAACAAGTAGTCATGTTTTTGCATTATTTCCAAGATTTTGATAATTCTGGGTAATTCATTTTTTTGTTGTTGTTTGTTTGTTTTTATTTTTGGCTGCGTTAGGCCTTCATTGCTGCGCGTGGGCTTCCTCTAGTTGCAGCCAGCCGGGGCTACTCTTCGTTGCGGTGCATGGGCTTCTCATTGCAGTGGTTTCTCTTGTTGCAGAGCATGGGCTCTAGATGCGTGGACTTCAGTAGTTGTGACTCGTGGGCTCTAGAGCTCAAGCTCAGTAGTTGTGGCACATGGGCTGAGTTGCTCCGTGGCATGTGGGATCTTCCCAGACCAGGGCTTGAACCCGTGTCCCCTGCATTGGCAGGTGGATTCTTAACCACTGCGCCACCAGGGAAGTCCTGGGTAATTCTTAATAAGGGATAAATTCAGTACTGGGGAGGGGATATTAGCAAGCACAGCACATCTGAATATTTTGTTAAAATATTTTTTTTTACTATCTCCATCTTTGTGATTACTGGGTCTATCTCTCCTTTGCTTTTTTTGTTTTTGTTTTTTAATATTTATTTATTTATTTGGTCTGTGCCGGGTCTTAGTTGTGGCACTTGGGATCTTTGTTGTGGTGTGCAGGATCTTTACTTTACTTGTGGCATGTGGGATCTAGTTCCCTGACCAGGGATCGAACCACCAGGGAAGTCCCCTCTCCTTTGTTTTTGTTTTTGTTTTGTTTTTTCACTTGGGGAGAGAAAAGAGGGGTGTTATTTATTGAGGCTCCCAAACTCCAGTGGGCATCCTCTCCCTTTGGTGAATCCCATCTCTGCCCTAGGAGCTGCTCCAGGCTAACTCTGGTTGGGTGATGGCCCAGATCTCTTTGTTCCTTCCAACTGTCAGGCTAGGAGTCACCATCAATTCAGCTCTCATACTGTGAAAGCACAGGAGGAAACAGACTTATTCATTTTTCTGCTATGAATTTGCCAAGATGTCAGTTTAATAAATAAAATAAATATCTCTTGTCAGTGTTTTCTCCCATTATGAATATGTATGAGCTCTTAGAACTTTGGGAAGAGGCAGGCTTCTGAGGATAACTCCTGGATTTAGGGCCCCCTAGACAGAGAATTGCAGAGGGCCTGTGTGCCCTATTCTTTAACACCCCCCCCCCACCTTTCCACCCTTATACTGGGCCTCTGAATATGTTTAGGAGGAAATGAGATTGGGTGAATAGCCATATCAAGAAACACTCAGTGAATGCCTATTATTTGACAATCACAAAGATAGGACCAAGATGTATAGACTAAAATGACCAAAATGTATAGTCTCAGTCCTTCACAAGTCCATGGTCTTCTAGGAGAAAAATGTATAGACAAACAAATTACAAATGTAATGTGGTAAACATGGTAATGGAAGCATGTGTGTGGTGTAGGCTTTTGCTAGGGTAGAGAAAAAATACAGACTGTGCAAGAAGACACACCTAGGTTCCAATTTCTGCTCCACCATTTAGTTGAATGTCTTGGACAACTTATTTATAAAATGAGGTCAGTGCCCTCATTACTGGTTTTGTGAGTTTGGGAAAGAATATATTTAAATCACTAAATGTAGTAAGTAGCACCTAGTTGGCACTCAATAAATTATAACTATTAATAAGGGGCATTTAAAAAATTCTTTCTTTCTTTCTTTCCTTCTTTCTTTCTTCCTTCCTTTCTTTTTCTTTCTTTCTTTCTTTCTTTCTTTCTCTCTTTCTCTCTTTCTTTCTTTCTTTCTTTCTTTCTTTCTTTCTTTCTTTCTTTCTTTCTTTCTTTCTTTCTTTCTTTCTTTCTTTCTTTCTTCTTAGCTACAAAAAATAACTCATGATAGAATTGCCCTTTGTAATGTATAAGGCACTTTCATTTTTTTAAAAGATCAATCTCAATTACTTTTTTAAAAGATTTTTCTTAATTTTATTTTTTAATTTTTATTATTATTATTTTTATTTTTACTTTTGGCTGTGTTCAGTCTTCATTGCTGCACGTGGGCTTTCTCTAGTTGTGGCAAGAGGGGGCTACCCTTCGTTGTGGTTCACTAGCTTCTCATTCAGTGGCTTCTCTTGTTCCATATGTGATGGAGGGGCTCAGTGGCAGAAGACCGCTGGGAGCTTTCAGAGAAGTTCTGAGAAAGGTCGAATAGTTGGACATTGGCTGGATCTGCTGCTGGACTAAGAGAGGAGGAAAGCTGGGGAAGATGGCCTAGAGGTTGTCCAGCTCGAAAGCTCCCTGAGGCATGTGCAGAAACACTCTCAGGCAGCAAGACTAGGAAAGTGCTGCATTGTGGGGAGTGGCCTGAGTCCTGGCCCCAGCACTGCCACTAATCTATGCTACTCATTCATACAACTTCCTGTGCCGCAATGTCTTCACTTGTAAAATGGGGACAAATAATTCCAGCCCTAACCATTTCATAGTATTCTGAACAAGGAACAAGAACCAACTGCAGTTAACAGATATAAAAGAACACTGAAAATTGTAACAAATTCTGAAGGACTAGGAGAGAATTTTGTGTGTTTTTGTTTTTAATTAATTAATTAATTTTTAAGACACTAACCCACTAGTGTGGCAATATGTCATTTATTGTGGACTTGGAGTTCTCTGATCCTGGGTGCTCCAGGTGTATGTCCCCATCTAGACTGCATGGTGGCAGAGAAGACTGAAAATCATACTTTTCCATTTTTCTCCCACCCCTGTCCCACCCCCTCATTCCCCCATCCCCCACCTCCAGCTGCTCAGCAGGGCAGCTGTGCCGCGGCATCTGCTGAGTGGCTGACTAGTTGATAGCTTGGCTGCAAGTATGTCGTAATATCCAGTTTTTCTGTGGATTCATAGTCACTGCCTCTTTTTTGGGGGGCCTGGGGTGGGGGTTGGGTACAGGTGAGCAGCCAGTTTCCATGACAGCGAAAGTTAGAACAGAATGGTACATGCTTCATTTGCAACAACATGGATTTAGGCTAGACTTTAGATAGATTAGGTTAGTTGGAAAGCCCAAGGAAAGAAAAGGGAGAGACTGTGTGAAGTTTTGAGAATTCTCTTCTAAGATTTCTTTTTTTTGATCTTTTTTTTCGGAAGCATTTTACAGTAGATCACAGATATTATAATTTTTTATCCTTAGTTATTTCAGTTTGCATCTCTAAAAATTTAGGGCATTTTTGATGATGAAGGTGGGGTGTGTGTGTGTGTGTGTGCAAGTGCAGGCAGCTCATTTTGAGAGGATTTGGACACCGCTCTACCCAGAGTCAGGAGAATGAACCATATATATTCTCCTCACATCCCTCCTGGATTTCAGTGGCTGCCATCTCATTCTCAGCCTGGGTTTCCCCAAGCTCTCAGGGAGGGGAGGCACCTGGAGCTGGAGACGGGAGCAGACAGGGAAAGCTGACTCAAGGGAAATTCCCCTGTTTCTCTGTCTCCCATCACAGCCTTTCCGTGAGGCATTAAGTATCCATTGCCAGTGACTCCATAATAATCTCTCACTGAGAAACCTGAACAAAAACGAGTGCTGAGTGTGGTACCCAAATTGCAAATCAATGAATTCTGAATTACATATTGATTTCCCCCATTTTCTTTCAGGGAAGATTCTTTAGAGTAATTGCCTTGCTGGTTTTGTTTTTTTACCTTTAAATAATCATTCTGATCTTTAAACACTTTAGGGCTGAAAGACTAATAATCCTGTAAGGCAGAGCCCCATCTTCCCCACTCCCAGCCCACCCTCCTCCTGACCCTCCTCCCTCCCCCTCTGGTAGCTTTCCTCTCCAGAAATGGAATGTCAGGAAGTGGGAGATGTGGCTCATTAGGAAAGACTGTGCACATCAGCCCACAAGGCTGTGCTGGGCAAAGGGCAGCTGCCCCCACCCCCAGGGGCCCTGGCATGGACGCCTAGTCCCAGAAGGAAGAGCAAGGCATCATCCCTGCAATGTTTAAGATGTAATATATAAACTCTAAAATCCTTTAGGATAACTGACAATATATATCAAAAACATAAATATGTTTAAACTATTTTTTCCCTAGTAATTCTCTATTTTGACAATCAAACCCAAGGTAATAATCCTAAATACACATGCACAAAAGCTTGTTGCAAGAGCAAGGCATCATCCCCAAGGCCAAATAAGAGATGCAAACTAAGCCTCAAGGGGGCTTAACTTCAGTGAGATCCCCCTAGACTGCTCTCTTCACACTCCTTCAGAAGTCTTTCTTGATCTGCCCCTCCTAAATCTCAGGGTTCTCATCCTCGGATGTGGACCTGCCAGAGCCAGAGGAAAATATTTAGGAAGTCCTGAGCCTTAAAAAGACTATGGTGCTTTCTCAACTGCCCCGACATCCTGATATAGCAGAAAATGAAACATGAATTAAGGCAAGAAACTCCCAAAGAGTTCTGACTTTCCCATAATGCTGACTAGAATGTCAAACATGAAGTCACTCGAATTGTTTTTCCTGTGTCTGCTTTACTGGGTGTCCCGTAAGCGTTGGAGCACTGGGTATGGTGAGAGGGCCAGCTTGTTTCTGAGCAGAGTCTGGAATCCCTGCACCGTTGCCTGGTGGCCTGCGATCCTGGGGGCTTCCCCAGCCTCCCTGGAGAAGCTGTCAGTCCCAGGCTCTAGGCAACAGGGAGAGCTCCCCCACCTCCAGATCCACTTTCTCTCCCCGTGTGTGCCAGCAGCTTCCTGGGCCTCCAGCACTTCCAGTCAGCCACTGGCTCTGGCCGCAGAAAAAGAAAACAGTCAGGTCTCTATTCCTAGAGGAGCAGTCTGGAGGCGAGGCTGTTCCAGGACGAGCATGTTAGCAGAGAAATTTAATTACTGCCTCTCACCAGGCCGAAGGTTCTGTTTCCACAGTGCTTCCCTCTCGAGCGCTCCAGTGTTGGTTACGAGCAGGTCTGTGACTACCAAGGTGCAGGTGTGGAGAATGGGAAGATGGTGCCAGCCCAGGGGATTTCAAAGTTCCCCCAGGAGGAGAATCCAGACTTTGTGCTTCCTCCTGCCCTGTTTCATTCACCTTTGCTGGAAATTCCTCAGACTTCAGAATGGGCCAAATCTGGGTTTGAATGGCAGAGAATGCATTCATTCACTAAACTCTTATTGAGTACCAGGACTCAGGTAAAGGAGTATGGAGATAAAATAACACAGCCTGTGATCTTAGACACCTGGCTAGGGAGACAGACACATATGCAATTACAATATAGCGTGGTAAGTGCTGTGATAGGTTTATCCACTGACATTCGTAAGAGGGACACCAAACCCCATGTGGGGTCAGGTGGGGTGGAGGTACTGGGGGTCAGGGCTGATTCTGAGCTGATTCTTATGAATGGGTTAGACAAACAGAAAAGGTTGGGGAATGTGGATGGGTGTTCCAAGGTTCCAAGAAGAGGAAATGGCGTGGAGTGAAAAAAGGGAGATTTTCGGGAGCTATGCATTGTCTGGAATGGGATGCCTGGTGCTGAGAGATGATGGGACATGCAGGTAAGCCTGGGGGGTGGGTCACACGGTAAGACCAGGCATCCAGGTTCTGTGATCTTAGGAAGGTAATGAATAAATGAGCACTATATAAAGCACTATACAGATTGCCAACAAACACATGAAAAGCTGCTCAACATCACTAATCATTAGAGAAATGCAAATCAAAACTACAATGAGGTATCACCTCACACCAGTCAGAATGGCCATCATCAAAAAATCTACAAACAACAAATGCTGGAGAGGGTGTGGAGAAAAAGGAACCCTCTTGCACTGTTGGTGGGAATGTAAATTGATACAGCCACTATGGAGAACAGTATGGAGGTTCCTTAAAAAACTAAAAATAGAACTACCATACAACCCAGCAATCCCACTACTGGGCATATACCCTGAGAAAACCATAATTCAAAAAGAGTCATGTACCACAATGTTCATTGTAGCTCTATTTACAATAATCAGGACATGGAAGCAACCTAAGTTGTCCATCGACAGATGAATGGATAAAGAAGATGTGGCACATATATACAATGGAATATTACTCAGCCATAAAAAGAAACGAAATGGAGTTGTTTGTAGTGAGGTGGATGGACCTAGAGTCTGTCATACAGAGTGAAGTCAGTCAGAAAGAGAAAAACAAATACCGTATGCTAACACATATATATGGAATCTAAAAAAAAAAAAAAAAAATGGTTCTGAAGAACCTAGGGGCAGGACAGGAATAAAGACGTAGACATAGAGAATGGACTTGAGGACACGGGGAGTGGGAAGGGGAAGCTGGGACAAAGTGAGAGAGTGGCATGGACATATATACACTACCAAATGTAAAATTGATAGCTGGTGGGAAGCAGCCACATAGCACAGGGAGATCAGCTCAGTGCTTTGTGACCACCTAGAGGGGTGGGATAGGGAGGGTGGGAGGGAGATGCAAGAGGGAGGAGATATGGGGATATATGTATATGTATGGCTGATTCACTTTGTTATAAAGCAGAAACTAACATACCATTGTAAAGCAATTATACTCAAATAAAGACGTTAAAAAAAAACACTATATAACGTGCTTAACACAGTGTCTAGTATGTGGTTAGCCATCTATACATTTTAGTTGCTATTATTACTGATGAGTTGTATGACCTTGCAACGGTTATTTTAACAGCTAACTCTCATCTTTAGTTTTCACTTCTGTAAAAAGGAATTTAAAAATTCTATTCAATTGTGAGCAGATCGAGGGACTGTCTTCTTGACTTGGACCCCCAGGTGCTACAGCAGTGCCCGGTATACAGACGCTGGTTTCTCTTCCTGATGATGGTTTCTCTTCCTTCCCTTGCTTTTCCTTCTGCCAGCCCCACTTAGGGCCTAAACACTTGAAAACGGTGGCAGCTATTCGTTTTCCTTTCAGTTCAGCGTACATTTTGCTTTATACTCACCTTCCAAAAATAGATCTGATTCTAAGTTCATCCATCTTTCCGCTAAACTCCAGTTGCCATGACATATTTTTAGTCTAACAATGACGTATAGGTTTTGCCTAACAAATTAGCAATGCATTTTTAAAAAATCCAGTGGAGGTAGGAATACAGAGAAATGGGCACATTTTTATGTTGCTGGTGTAATGTTTAAGATGTAATACAGTAACTCTAAAATCCTTTAGGATAAGCTGACAATATATAACAAAAACAAAAATATGTTTAAGCTATTTTTTTCCTCAGTAATTCTCGATTTTGACAATCAAACCCAAGGTAATAATCCTAAATATACACACACAAAAGCTAGTTGCACAAATATTCAATATACTTGTTGCTGCATTATTGTTAGGGAAAGACTGGAAACAATCTGTATGATCAATCCTAAGGGAATGGTTAACTAAATTATGACAGAGCCATCTACCCAAACTTGTGCAATTATGAGGGCCCTGTAGCAGTAAAATTCACGGAGGCTGAAATTAGAATGGCGGTTACTAGGAGCTGTGCGGGGGAGGGAATAGGGAGTTATTGTTGAATGGGTATGGAGTTTTAGTTTGGGAAGATGAAAAGAATCTGGAGATGAATAGTGTTGATGATTGTGCAACAATGTGAATGTCCTCAGTGCTATTGAACTATACACTTAAAATGGTTAAACAGTCAATTTTATGTTATGTATACCTTACACAATAAAAAAAATGTGCATTGAAGAAAACTAAAAAGACATTAAAAATTCTCTTTCCTAAAACCCAATTCATTTAAGTAGAACTTGCTTGGAGTTTGGAATATGAAATAGTGAATGAGAACAAGGAGAAAACTTGTTCATTCATTTGTTCTTCCGTATCATGAAACACACACCTATGCACCAGGCACTGTGCTCCGAACAGGGCGCACAGTGGGACAAACATGACAGACCTGGATGCTGACCTATTTTCTCCTCAATAATGATCAGAACTAGGGGAATTGCAGTTCTAGGGGAACCAGTTAAACTATCGGAGATAATATGAACTGTGAGGTCTCATGTGCCCTGATTTTGCATGTTGGGGCTGGAGAGGTGGCTAGGTCCCAGGTGGACAAGGTGGGCACGGACATTCCAACAAACCCCTCTGTATTGTCCCATCTCCAAGAAAACTCTGCCTCTGGAAGATGGCCGCTTCCAGCTCACTTAGCTTTAGGTTTTGAGTGCAGGTGAGATACATGAATGTAACTGTAGAGGGTTTCTGGGCTGGTGTCATGGTCCCACAGCCATGAGGAGGGCATGGCAGTGTTCATGACTTAGCCAGAGCTGGGGAGAAGGGATGAGGCAGTGCTTTCCCACAGGCCTCGCTCCTGTTCACCAATGCTGCTAGAAAGCGTTTTAGAACATGCCCAGATGCTGGGATGGGGTTAGATACAATAAAAGCAGGGGGCAAGTAGTGCTAATACCATAATTGGGAGGGACTGGGGGTAGCTTAATGCTCCAGACAGCCAATGAGTCTGGTGCCTACTATGTGTCAGGCACAGGGGTTACAGAGGCCACATAGAAAAAGGGTTCAGGGCACAGAGAGTAAAGCTGGGCCATCTAGTTCAAGTCCTGGATCTGCCACTTCAGGCTTAGTCACCCTGGGCAAATTATTTAACCAACTCTGTGACTCAGTTTCCTCATCTGCACAGTGAGGACAATAAGAACATCTACTCTGTGGGTTGTTATGAGGATTAAATGAGTTTACATTTGCAAAATGCTTAAACTAATGTGTGGTGCATGGTAAGCACTATGCAAGTTTCTATTAAATGAGATTCAATAAATTATCAGCCCCGTGGAGCTCATGGAGCAAGAAATTCTTGAAGCCTGAACAGACTCACACCTATTAGCAGTCCTGGCCTCCAAGTGAGGAGTTCTCCACGTCCTCTCTTTCCCTCCCCTCCCCGCTGAGATTCACTTTGCCTCCTCCCATCCAGGCAGGGAGATTTCTCCAGATCAGTGAATAAAGTGGGTGTTGGGGGCTGCAGCGCCCCCAGAGGCTGGGAACAGGGTGAAGCCAGGCTGCCTGCTTGGGCTGGCATCCCTTGCCCCTCCTGACTGGCTCCTGGCGAGGGCACGCCAACAGCAGGAGGACGCAGAGGGGGATGGAGTCAGATTAATGTAATCGCTGTATTACCAGCCCCACTCACTCCCTCACTCTTTCCCTTAATGGTGATTGTTATACTTTTTAGAGGCGCAGCTGCCAATGGTTATTGATTCTCCCTGCTGAAACATTTTAATCAGGGATTTGCAGCTATTGTTAGTAATACAAGCTTCTGTGGATCCCAGGACAGAGGCAGAGCTGGGCATTGGGACCTTTTCAGTCAGGCAGGCAGGGTCCCCAGGGTTCCAGAGTCATACAGAGCACTTAACCCAGAAACATCCTGACTCAGTCTGGTGGCGGGGAAGTGGGGGATGGAAAGAGGGATGGGGCCACCCTGGGCTTCCAGTCATAGATGCTGGTAGGCAGTTCTTTCCAGCTGGGGCCTGGCTGTGCCTGGCTCTGCTGGATATGCCACCAGCCCCCTCCCCTAATCAGAGTGCTCTCTCTTCCCTGCCTCCCTTCATGGCCATGCAGCTTCCTCACCCACACTCCTCCCAGATGGTGTGGGGGGTGAACTGAAGAGTGTCTGGGTGTCTGCAGAGCCAGTAAGAAGCAGTGATGGGGGTGAGGTCGGTGTGGCCACGACACCCTGACCATTTCCCAGGGTTAGGGGTGAGGGTGAGAGTGAATGAGCGTTTGTTGTACTCCCACTATGTGTCAGTCATAGCATTAGGAGCTTTGCCCATGGTATTCCCTTTAAAGCTCACATCAGCCTTTCCAATGGCACATTGTTAAAACCATTTTATAGAGGAAACTAAGCTCGGAGAATCAGAGTGATTTGCCAAAGGTCACTCAGCTAGGAAAGGGCAGAGCTGGGATTAGACTCAGGTCTTGTACTTTGTAGGTGAGGAAAACTCCGCTTCAGAGATAGGTGGTGGCAGAATCTTCTAGATCTTTGATGATGTCAGTCCTGCACAGCCCGACCCTGTCCTGTCCAGGCACTGAGGATGCTCAGTGAGCTTCAGGCTCATCATACACTTGAGCCCAGGAGAGTGAAACCTGTCCCATGTGAGAGCCACCTGCCTAGGCTCGGAGGTTGGGCAACAGCCCTGAGTGGCCGGGAAGAGCCCCCATGGCCCCTGCCCTGGGCTTCAGCTCCGGCTCCTGGTGTGCACCCGAGCTCTCCTCCCCCATTGGTGTGCTGAGGGGAAGGCCATTCTGGTTGGCTGAAGCCTCTGTCCATTACTGCCCTGAGAGCCCTCATGGTCCCAGGGTCCTGCTGCAGGCTGGCACCTGGCACTCTCTCACTACCCAGGATGCCATCCTCTCTCCTGGCTGAATTTGTGCAAACAATTACCCTGCTCTGTGAAGCTCTTGTAGCAAGTGCAGCGGGGGAGAGTGGCCAATAAAAGTCAAGTGAAAATCCAATAAATCAAAAAATATTAAACATTATGAAAATGGATTTCCTACACCCACAAACAATGGATGTCTAACGTGAACATTTTTCAGTTCTACTGAAAATATTAAGCAGGTTAGGTGTTAGCAGTTAAAAATGATTGCAGGCCTTTGTGGTTGACACTGGTGAAATCTGGGTTCGTCTGGTGGCCCACCCACTGGCCTGCTTGTGTCAGAGGGGCCAGGAGGACAGTGTCCTAGAAACACGGCTGCTGAGTGTCTGTACTAGAAACGTCACAGAAATCCTATAGCGGGGATTTGTCCCTCCACAGAGTTGTGCTCTAGTGATCTTTTGACACCCAGGCTCCTCTACTTTCAGAGAGGACAGGATGGGGGAGGCAACATAAATGCCTCCAGGGGCACTCCCTCCACCCCGACCCAGGAGGGGGTCCCTTTCCTCCTCAGGGAGCAGGAGAGCTCCAGCTCTCCTCTCTGTTTCCCTGGCTTCCCTTTCCCTTCCCCTTTCCCTGTGTCCTCTGAGTTGCCTCAGGGCCTAGTGCAAGGCTGGTTATGCTGTCATCTCTGGGGTCACACTGGGAGAGCTGCAGGTGGGGCTCCAGTGCTTTCAGCAGGATGGCCCACATCCCTGTTACTGCGGCTCCCTCTCCAGCAGGGGCGGCCCCGGCCACAGCCAGCCTTCCCAGCCCCAGCCCCCAAGCCTGGGTCTCTTTTGGCATTGGAGCCAGCCCTATTTATTTATTTATTTTTGGCTGCGTTGGGTCTTCGTTGCTGCGCGCAGGCTTTCTCTAGTTGCGGCAAATGGGGGGCTACTCTTCATTGCGGTGCGCGGGCTTCTCATTGTGGTGGCTTCTCTTGTTGCAGAGCACGGGCTCTAGGTGTGCGGGTTTCAGTAGTTGCAGCACACGGGCTCAGTAGTTGCAGCACACGGGCCCTAGAGGGCAGGTTCAGTAGTTGTGACGCAGGGGCTCAGTTGGCCGTGGCATGTTGGATCTTCCTGGACCAGGGCTCAAACCCGTGTCCCCTGCATTGGCAGGCGGATTCTTAACCACTGCGCCACCAGGGAAGTCCCTTTTTTTTTTTTTTTAAATTGGTTGAGCTGTTTTCTCTGCCACTCCCACCACCCCCATCTTTCAGAGAACCACATGGCGCTCTGGGCCCAGCTCCCTACCCAAGGGGCCTCTGGTGCTGATTGTCCCCAGCCCCCAGCCCCCAACCTGTGTGCTGCTCAGGGCCCCTGCCATTCAGGCCCAACCACCACCAGCCCCACTAGCTCACCAAGCTTCACCGTGCTCTTGCCCACTGACCTCCATCACTCCCTTCTTGAACCCCCAGATGCAGCCACCCAGCCGCCCAACATGCTCTTGGTGAGGAAGTATTCCTCCCTAGGAGGGTGCAGCTTGGGCAAGTGGAGGAGTAAGGCTGGAACCCCGCTGATTAGCTGTCTGTCATGTAGCAAACACATCACCCTTCTGAGCCTTAGATTTTTCTTATCTGTAAAATGGAGATACAGCTGATT
The DNA here is from genome assembly GCF_965194825.1 of Balaenoptera physalus. Lineage (NCBI taxonomy): Eukaryota > Metazoa > Chordata > Mammalia > Artiodactyla > Balaenopteridae > Balaenoptera > Balaenoptera physalus. Next base: position 35,551,969 of record NC_138882.1, read on the forward strand.
GAAGGTATGGATCAAATTAGATAGTGGGTATATAGTGCCTAACCCAACATCTGGCACACAGGGGGAGCTCATCGGTCTTAGTTCCCCATTTCCCTTTCCTTTTTTTAGCTTATTTGTGCCCTTCTAGCATCTGATTGGGGTGGGGATGTGATAGGCCTGGGAGTCAGTCAGCACCTGGGAGGCCAATGCTGGCTAGAGCTGCCGTCACCTTGGCCTCACCTATGCCACCTGAAGCTTCAGGCCTCTGTTCCTGCTTCCCACTTCCAAGATGTGATATATCTGGATCCACATAGCCTCAGTGGCTCCTAATGCACCCTGGGACTTGGAGAATGAGTCACAGAAGTCGATAGCATGGAAATGAGAGAAGCTCATTTGAGCTATGATCTCAGTATGATAATGAGCATCATGAAACTTGGAAATGAGTCAGAGAGGCAGGCTGCTCTGATCCTTGCCCTTACCAATTGGGATTCCAATACAAAGGGTCTCTATAACCCCTCCCACCACTCCCCTCCCCCCACCGACATGCTGCTCCTAGGCTGTTTCTGTGGCATCAGAGGGAAGTTGGAGGTCTCCTGGGAAGGTAACTTTTCAAGAAAGGGGAGTCTGAGACCCACCCTCCAAGAATTGTCCTGCAGTCTCTCAGAGGCCCCAAAATAGCCCCATGCCTTGGTCACCATGACTGCTTGATGAGCCCCAAAGGGAGTTCAAAGAGGGAGGATTTAGGGCACGTCATACTTCTCTTAAAGCACAATAACAATCACTTCTGTTTGTCAAGCTCTATGTGCCAAATAATGGTAAGCACTATGTGTGTGTACATTACTTAACTTAAGCCTCATAACAACCCCGAGAGGGAGTGGTATTCCCATTTCACAGATGCAAAAAGTGAAACACAAGAAAAATAACTTACCTTGTAGTAGAACTAAGTTTCAAACCCAGATTCATCTCTAAGTTAACCAAACTGGGCCTTGTTCTGGGGCAGCGGTCTAAGGCATCTTTTCTCCCTATTTCCCACTGGTGAGGAGAGCAGGGGCAAAGTATGCATTAGAGGGGCTCCAGCAGGAAAGAGGTGGCATATACACCGCGGCAGGGTTGTGGGACACCAGCAAGGGAAGGTGAAACACCCTGAAGGAATGGGGGAGGGCCTTCCCTGGGACCTGGAGAGAGCTGCAGCGGCAGGAGGAGGCTGCTGGACAGAGAGCTGAGGGCCGGGGAGTAAACGAGGGGACGAGGACGGCACAGTCTCCTCCTGCGCCAGGTCTCCAACAGCTGATCCCACTGGAGGCTGGAGGTCTAGGGGGCCTGGCTGGTGCAGGCTTAGAAATCAGTCTTCCAGATACAGGGCTCAGAGCAGGGCAGAGGAGGGTGGAGAGTGTGGGAGCTGGGGCGGAGGGGCGAATGGAGGCTATGCAATGCAAGGTGCCTCTGGAACTTTCTGAGAAACTGGCACTGCCTTGATGCTCCAGGAGCCCGATAAGGGTCGGACTGGGAAGCACGGAGTCCTAATTTGCCTGCGTTCAGGGCAGCAGCTTCTACCTGATATCCTGGGTGTGAGAGCCAGGGGGGAAGGCTCTCGTTCCTCCCCTCAGGGACACAGGGGATTTGAACAGGGGCCTACCTGGAGATGGGGAGGGAGCCAAGTAGAGATGGGCAGGAGTCAGGGAGAAGATGGCCCCCCTGAAGGAAGGGGTGGAAGAGAGGGACTGCCGAAGGCCAGCTACCCAGGGGGGCCCCTTCATGCATCTTACCTTCAGAAACATACTTTCGCTGCCAGCAGCCTCTTATTCTTTCCATAAATACGTACTGTGCTGTGTGTAAGGCCTGTCCCTGCCACGCACAAGTTGTACTAAACAGCTGCCTCTGCGGGAGTGAGGAGGGGCATGGCAGGTCACACACTGCCTCCCCGATTCAGGCTTCCAGCTGACTTCAGCCCACGGCACCCTCCTCCCTTGAGCTTCCATGTCTTACACTGTTAGCATTACTGCCTCAGCTATGGCCTCCAGAGTAAACTCTCCAGCACAGGCTCATGTTTGACTTGTCAGCATAACCCTATACCTAGGAGTAAGGGAAGCACAAAGCATGGAGCACTCAGGTTAGAGAAGCTCTGTTACCCTACTGCTCTGTGCTCACCTCTAGAAAAGAGAGTTCAATTGCCCAACCAATAATGCAGTCATTTTTTGTCTGTTGGGCAGGTGAGACTAATAATGCCAGCTGCCCCAGCCCCAGGCCCCCTCCCCCTGTGCCCAGCTTCCTTTCACTTTAGCTGCTTGCAAGGGTGGCTCCCACGAGTTTCTGTTTCTTTGATTCCCCCCTTATCCAGCAGCTGCTGGGGAGTGAGAGGACAGTGGTAACCTGCTGGCATCCCTATCGTCCTGTGCGTACATGGGAGGGATGCAGTACATTCCAGAGGCCTGGACAAATGGAATGCAAAGGCTGGAGAAGAGTAGGCTGAGGCCTTACTCATCACATCTATGGGCTGCGGAGCCTGCCAGTCAGCTTAAATGGCATGCTCAGTTCCCGGAGGGATTGGCTGCCATTCTACTGTAACTTGGACCCTGGGATGGAATCCTGATTGGATTGAATCCAAGGAGATGTGTCTTTCCCTCTGCTAGCTGCTGGCCCCAGCATCTCCTATGCCTGTAGGAGTGAGGTTGAATGGGAGCTTGAAACTCTACCAGGAGAATCTGGGGCTGGGCCCATTTCTGGGGCACTGGGGCACTGGAACAGGGACCAGGACTTGGCTGCCAGGTGAGCTACTCCTGAGTACACCCAAGAGCTTTCCAAACCCATGACCTTGAAGGGAATAGATGAGCCTTTGGAACCTTGATCTTTCACCTTCCCCTCTCAGCTGTCCCTCTGTGTCATTTGTGTCATAGAACTTAGGACCTGGTTCGAGAGGCAGACAGGTGAATGGAGATGGCTGAGAGAAGGACCTAGCTCCCCGCCACTCCCATCCAGCCCCTGAGTGCCTCTCCTGTTTCTCAGTTGCTCTGCCATAATATTTCTCTCCCTGCTCAGCCCCACTGGTCTCAGCTGCCCCGAGCAGCTCTCTTGCCTCCTCATCCATCATCCTGGCTGTGGGGCACCAGAGTACATCTCACAGAGAAACCTTTCTGCCCTAGGCCTCCGAGGAGAAGGGCTCAGCTGTCAGAGAAGAGAGAGGTTTCCAAAGGGGTCAGAGCACCGGGCCCTCCAGGATTGACTGGCTATGAATTACAGACTTCATGTCCCAGTCGGTCCTGGTGCTGCAGAGCCAGTTGGGGTGTCCGTGCCTTCCTTCTGGAGTCAGCCTCTTCTCTTGGGCATCACTTTAGCATGCATTCATTGACTTTAGGTTCATTCCTGATTGATATTACTTGTTGGTTGCTTTTTTTCTTTTTTTTTTGGCTGCCTTGGGTCTTCGTTGCTGCACGCAGACTTTCTCTAGTTGTGGCGAGCAGGGGCTACTCTTCGTTGCAGTGCGTGGGCTTCTCATTGCGGTGGCTTCTCTTGTTGCGGAGCATGGGCTCTAGGCACGCGGGCTTCAGTAGTTGTGGTGCACAGGATCAGTAGTTGTGGCGCACAGGCTTAGTTGCTCCATGGCATGTGGGATCTTCCCGGACCAGGGCTCGAACCCGTGTCCCCTGCATTGGCAGGCAGATTCTTAACCGCTGCACCACCAGGGAAGTCCCTTGTTGGCTGCTTTTTTAATGGATGGAGATTTTGTGCACGTGCTCCCGCAATAGACTGGGGGCTCTCTGAGCATGAGGGCTGTGCTTCTCCCATACGCTACATAGCCCGTAGAAGGGTGGACTGCCAGTTGGTGCTCAATACCAGCAGTCACTGTGATTGATAATGGGGTGGCAGAATGAAGAGTGGTTGTCTCCAGGAAGACCCCAGAGGTGAGGGGAGAGGCAGCAGTGAGCCCAGACTGCTCACACAGGGGTCACCAGGGCCAACGTCACTTCCTCACTGAACAGGGTGTTAACTGTTAGTGATACTCTGCTCTGAGTGAAGCCTGACCCGACTACCTCCCACTTTACCCTCCACCCCTTTTCTTCCCTTCTGGGTTGCCAGTCTCTCCTGCTGCTCTCACCTCTCTGGCTTCTCTTTTGCCTGCACACCCACCCGGCCTGCGGCTCCTCCCATTGGGCAGTGCTCTCTGCCCCCTGGCTGCCTTTCTCACAGCTCATGTGCTTAGTAATCCATCTCATACCCCCTCCTGGATTCAGTTGCCCCTGTGCTGGAGAGTCCCACTCCCCAAAACTATTGCAGGCTCTTCCTTTAATGGCTCCTGGGACTTTTCCTGTCCCACCACTGTTCTCAACTCAGAACTCACTTCATTTTATTTTATTTTATTTTTTTATTTTATTCTATTCTATTCTATTTGGTTGTGCTGGGTCTTAGTTTTGGCAGGCGGCCTCCTTAGTTGTAGCATGTAGCCTCCTTAGTTGTGGCACCTAGGCTCCTTAGTTGTGGCAGGTGAATTCTTGGTTGCGGCATGCGAACTCTTGGTTGCGGCATGCATGTGGGATCAAGTTCCCATGCCCAGGGATGCAGCTCGGGCCCCCTGCACTGGGAGCCCAGAGTCTTATCTACTGCGTCACCAGGGAAGTCCCAGAACTCACTTCTGATTCTCATGGCATTGGCTTCCTAACCAGTCTCCCTCCCCCAGACTCCAGGCTTGTCCCCCTCAAAACTGCCTTTCACAGAACTTCTGAGATACCAGCCTGACCCTTCTGATCCCCCACGTGCCACCCGGCAGGGGTTCCTTTCATAAGCCTCTCCTGCCCCTGCTCCCTCTGCTCACAACGCCTGCTCCAGAATCACCCTGCTCAGCACCACTGCGTGCCCTGGGTACAGGCCTGTAGCGCATCACCCCCCAGCCCCCCGCCAGCCCTTGATCCCATGATCCCACTTGGCCTCAGGCTTCCTGCTCTGGCATCCCTATCTTCTCCTTCAGCACACCTTCCGCCTTCCATGGTCTCTGCCCCCCCCTTGGTGCTGTGTGCCACCACTGCTGCCACGGTTCCTGCTTTATACTTTAATGGTTTATTCATGTATCCATGCACCACCACCCCCAGTATCTCATATCCACAGCACCTGGAGTCCCTAGCACATAAAAGCAATGACTCTAAATTGCTGAATGAGTGAAATGACCTGAATGAAGGAATGCTTAGGAGTGGATGGGTCCTGTGGGCAAAGGCTCACAGGTGAGGATTAAGAGAATGGCGGACCCAAGAGGCAGGTCAGAGGAGCAGCCTTTGAGGAAAATGAGAAAACAGTGCCAGATTCAGCCATGGGGGTGGGGGTGAGGGAGTGTGGGGGACGGACAGATGGAGGCTTTGAATATACAAACCACCCTTTACCTAGCTGCTCCTGTCAGCACCTTTACAAAGTGAGGAAAATAAACCTGTTTTCCTTATGACAAAGCCTGATTTGGTGATAAACCCTCTCAGTTTCCCAGGAGGTGGCAATGGCTCTGAGGGGTGGGGAGGAAGCAGGAGAAGGTAAAGGAAGGGGGTGGGGGAGAGACAGAGAGAGAGAGAGAGAAAGGAGGAAAGAGGCAGGAGGCAGGGGAGGAGGGGAGAGGAGGAGAGGAAGAGCTCTGGGTACGTGTGCTGGTTACTAAGGTGGTAGAAAGCGCTGCAGGTTCTGCAGGAAGGACTTGCTGTGCTGAAGAAAGCAGGCAGCCTGCTAAAGCAGCTATGCCCAGGTTCCTGCAGCCAAGCTAGAAGGAAGGAGCCAGGAAGGAGAGGGCTGACCAGGGTCTGGAGACTCTGCTTGGCCCTGAAGCAGCAGGGTGAGGAGGAGAGAGGGCCTGAACTCTTGGCTCTGCCAGGGTCACAGGTCACCCCAGACCCTCTCCAGAAGGTGAAGAGGCTCTTCCGCTCCCCAGGGGGTATCTCACCCACTGAGGTCATAGCCATCTTCCTTGAGGAGTTGTTTACATGGTCTACCTTGCTGGGGGCTGCACCCAACCCAGTCCTGGCATCGAAAGACAGACGCTGATGAAAACTTCCAGGAGTCCCCGTCCCTGAGGGAGGTCATTTCCTTGGAGAAGGCTGGGCCTGAGCAGCGTGTGGCGGTCAGGGAGCAGGTGTGCCCCTAAAACTGTCCTCTCTTGGCACTAAGGGCAGCAGGACAGCCTGCTGCAGGGGTGAGACAACCTTCTCTGGAGGTCAGGAGGATCTAAGCCCCATCTTCTCAAGACTCTGTTAAGGAAACGAAAGGACATGCGGCATCTTGGAGTCCCAGACTGCTTGCACCTTGGAGATCATCTAAGTCAGTCCTCTCATGGCCAGAGGAAGGGAACAGAGAAGTGACTTGACTGAGGCTACACAGCAGGCGAGTGTCCCAGCAGGAGCCCTTTTCACCTGTGTTCCAATCTCAACAGTGCACTGAGCACTGGGCCTCTCCTGAGGCCCACTTCAAGTCTCTAGACTTGTCCAAAAGGAGCTGACATCAGACTCTAAAAGCTTTGGGACATAGTGAAGCTCTTAACACAAGGTTTTCTTGAGAGGATAACCAAGGGGAAATTACACTGTGTGAAAGCCAACCAGACTTGCTTAAAATACTCTGTTCCCCTCTATTCCAAGTGCCACAGCTCCTGGGAGCTGCTCATGCCCCCTTCGCTCTTTAAGCTCCAGCCCAGCAAGATTTCCTGCTCTCAGCCCTCCCCTAGCTCCCGGTGTCTCTCTCCTTGCTCCACTTCTGTTGCCCATTTCCAGCCATGACCCTCCCCAGGCTTGGTAGCCAAGCAACAGATCCTTCCTCCCTAAAAGGTTATACTGGCTCTGGTCAATGTCATCGCCAGTGAATCACGCTTCCTTCCCCTCCTTCCTTGTGTTTTTAGCATCACTAACAGAGAGACAAGCAGGTAAGGGTGTTTGAGTTCCTCGGAAAAGGACCCATCGCATTTCCAGTAAAATCCTGCGAGACCTTCATGTCCAGGGCCTGCTGCTTCCCCTACCTCACACCCAGCTCTGGCTGCTTGCATGGGTCTCCTCTCTCCTCTTTAAATGTGCTTGTTTCTGCTCAGGGCCTTTGCTTCTTCTCTCCCTTCTGCCTGGAGAGCATTCCCCTCATATTTGGAATGGCTGCTGCCTTCTTGTCATGAAAGTCCAAGCTCAACCATCACCACCTCCAAGAGGCTTTCCTTAATTACCCTTTCTAATGTTGTGGGTGCTATCACCAGTCTCTCTGTCACATCACCTTCATTTTACTGCATGTGTCTGAATTATATTGTTGCTCTGGTTGTTTGTTTATTCCATTACTGCCTGACTCCCCCACTGAGAACAGGGACCTTGTCTGTCTATTTATTATAATGTCCCTGATGCTTGGTACTTAATAAAGACTTGTTCAAAGAATCAATGAAGGACACTGGAGATGGTTACGGTTGAGGGAGGGCCTAGTTCTATGTGAATCTCTTGGTTGATGGGCCCTTGCAGACTCAGATGTTCCTTCTCCAGCCTGCTCAGAAAACTGAGGCTCAGGATCCATGTGAGTCAAGAATTAGGGGATCCCCATCATTCTCTGTGATGGAGGAGCTGTGGCCGCCTGCTCTGTTCGGGTGGGTGTGTCTCCCTTCTCCGGTGTTGATGTCTCTGCCATGTTTATTGCTGCTTCTTCGCTGGCTGTCATGGAGGTTACTTGGAAAACACCATTCCCCCACCCACCAGATCTCAGCCTGGGTGTGGGGTGGTAGGAACTTGCTTGGTGATGGCTACAAACAAACAAACAAACAAACACTTTCCCCTTCCCATTCCTCTTCCAGTATTCCAGGCAGGAACTGAGAGAGCAATTCCTGGGCTCTGAGGAAAAATAGAGGTAGTACATTCGGCGCTGTACCACTTGTCCCCTAAGCTGCCATGTGCAAGAATGGCAGGGGCAGAGAGGCAGGGCATGGGTCAGGCCAGACCACCTCTCTAGTATGTTCTGTCCCCATCAGGAAGAGACTGTGGCATGAGGGGCTCCTTGAGGAGCTGAAACCTGGTCTGGAACACACTGCTCTCAGAATGTTGTGATTCTGTTTACCAACACACGGGAAGGAACCTATTGTATTCAGGGTGAAAGAAGCGGGAAGAAATCGGTGAATAGAAGATCAGGAGCCAAGAAGCTGGGCTCAGAGACAATGGGTAGGAAGGGAGGGGGTGTGGGAAGGGAGATCTAGACTGGAAAGGCTTGAAGGAGAAATCCAGGTGTGCAGGTGCCACCATTGGGGTAGGGAGGGGGCAGAAAAGGAGCTATTTAAGGTCAGATTTCTGCAGAAGTCTGCCTCCCACCCCATGCCGTCTGTGGTGCTCCAAGGACAATGGTGCTTCAAGGACAAAGGGCGACCCTGCCTGAAAAAGCGTCAGCATCACACCCCCTACCGGACTCTTAATCACCCTCCCCACCATGTTGTGATGGTTACGAAATTCCTGAGCCCACCTGGGCGACGCCCACCTGCGCAATGGGACCTGTCCCAAATAAGGAAAGGCATATACCCTCTCCCACTCCCACCCTATAGAAGGAAGGTATATGTGCCTCGACAGATTAGTAAACGAAATTTTCACCTCGGACCATTCCTTTGTTTTCTGGCTATAAAAACTGATCAATAGCACATGTTCGGGGCTCGACTCTCCCAGACTACTAGGAAGTCGGCCTGCTGTTCTGGCAGCCACCTTCCCTCTAATAAATTCTATCTTCTTTATGTTCTGCCTTATGTCTGGCAGTTCTTTTCCAGCCTGCGTTCGGACCACGACACCATGGAGTTGGCCGCATGGTGTTTATTGGGTGTGTTCCATATGCAAGGCACCTATGGGAAGCATGAGGTGACCCATGATTTACCAGGAATGTCAGACACCCAGCACCAATCCAAGAGGGTTAGAGGGTTTTACAGTCAGGCCAAGTTTGAGTTTCCATTCAAACTTGCCTCTTACTTGCTGCATAACTTGGACAAGGAACTCCTTGACCTTGGACAAGGAACTTAACCTCTCGGTGTTCTTCTATAAAATTGGGACACTGCTCACTTCGTCAAGCTACTATGGGGATTAAATGTAACCATGCGTGCAATGCAAAGGGCTCGCCAAGGCCAGGCAACGGTGTCCTGCAAATGGTGGCTGGGTAGCTTTCTGCAGCTTGGACCTCTGGCTCTTACTTAAAACCAGGGGAGGTTTTACCTGCACTAGGTAAAGACCTTCCTGGACACAGGGGCTTGGACTGAAGGTCTGTGAGCAATCTCAAGGCCTTTGGAATACTGAGTTTCTTCCCATCTTTCGCTACCTCCCATAATCTCTGTAGGGATGATGTTCTGATCTGCTGACTTTAAAATGGACCCTATTTTCAGACTGACTTGTTCAAAGGAGTACCAGCATCTGCCTGGGCAAGGTGACTTTAACCCGACTGTATAGATTACCTGGAAGACTCGAATCCCTAAAGACTACATTTTTTTTTTTCTCCTCTGCAGGGTGCTTTAGCTTGAAACATCTGTGTAACTGCTTAACACCTTCCTACTTTGCAGAGCGTTCTGGGCATGGGGCCTGTGGGCATCTCTCTAGCCTGGCATTTTTCATGCATGGCTAGGGTCCCACCTCTCCTCTGCCCATGCCAATCCCCACCTCCCCCAGCACTTTCCCCAAGGTCACAGTCTCACTTGCATCACTTGTCCCCAAGGTTCAAACCTGCCATCATGTCTGTCTCCCAGAACATGGCTCCATGGGGATTTCTTAGGTCCCCAAGAGAGGTGCTGCTCTTCTTGCAGGCACTGGGCTCCAGGACCCTGTCCTCCGATGCAGGGTCCCCTCTGGGGGAGGGAAACACCTCTCCTGAGACTGCGTTTCGGTTACCCTCTGGTGAGTGGTTATCCTTATGTGGGTGAACATTGATCATGGGCAACATGTGATTCAAGAGCTGTTGCCTCTTGTGTCAAGAGGGGTCAGGATGGATGTCCCTGTCCCAGGTTCCTGGGGCTAAGTGGGAGGAGAGCTTGGATTGTTTCCTCTTCTGCAGGACCAGAGAGGGGCTCAGGAAGGCTTGCAGCTAAGCCAGTTTTTGGGTCAAAGTGCAGTTGATCTGGGATCAGAAACCTTGAGTTGGGGGCTAGACATATTCTGGGTGGTGTGTATTTTCTGTCCTTATTCCCCATTGTTTTCCTTTGTTCTCCTTTACCATTAGGTGTCTCTGTCTACGTTGGCCTGTGCTACTGGGAATAGTGGGGGAGGGTTTGGTCTTTGTTCTTAGACGAGAAAAGTAATGGGGGTGGGGAAAGACACCACGCCCACCAGGCTTCTTTATGCTTTGAGCCACAGAAATAGGCTGAGGGGCCCCAAGTGGAAGGCAGGCAGAGTGTGGTGCTGGCATGACTTTTGCCGCGTGTCGCACAGCAAGTCAGGGCCTCAGATGGTCAGACTCAGGGCTCTGGACTCTCATTCCAGTTGCTCGCTCCCTGAACCATGGTTCCTTTGCAGTTGGCTGCAGCACAGAACACTTTGCGTTTCCTCCTTTGTGTGAACTGTGTGTTAGATACACACCGGAAACAAGGATTCAGGGCAATGGGGCTGGGACCAGCAGGGCCAGGAAAAGGCTAAGAACTGTTTGCTCCGGTGCCTGGGGCACAGCAGGAGGTATGGGAAGGGAACCAGATTGCAGAGGGTAGGAAAGAAGAGCGCAGATGTAGCGCGCTCTGCATGCACGTACTGGAAAGTGTGCACATGCATGTCCCGGCCACAGGTTTGGCCACGCCTGGGAGGGATGAACAGGCTCGTCTGAAGATAAGAAGGAGGTCTGAGTTTGGGGGGTTGTGCAGTGAGACAGGAAGGAGGTGGTCCCCTGGCTGCTTTGTCACTCTTGAAGGAGAAGGGAGACATGGGAGCTGTGGGGAAAGAAGCCAGCATCCCCCCTCCTTATGGAGACCCTCCTTTAAGCTGCCGGCAACCACAGGAGGGAGGTCTGTGAGACGGTGAGATGTTGGCTGCTGGGGGATGTGAAGCTCGTCCAGCTGAGAGAGATGACCTTGAAAGAGAGGACAGGCCAAATTGAGTTGGTGTCTAGTGTGGGGGAGAGGGGAGGGGCAGGCAGGAGGAAGGAGAAAGCTGAGAGATCCAGACGGTGGAGGGGGCAGGGCAGAGCCTCGTGCACCTCCTGTCTGTCTGCCTCCCTCCTTCTGGCCGGAAGCAAGAAGGACACAGATGGGGGCGTGTGGGTGCTGGGCTGTCCATGCGCCTGCTGGGGTGGGGGCAGAGATGGGGGGCAGTGTGTCCTTGAGTGCTGGGGTTTTCCTGCGCTGAGATTCACAGAAGCTGCCTTCTCCTCATTACCTCCTGTGCACCATCAGGATGCAGGCCCACAGCCCTGTGGGTGGCACGCATTTTGCCAGTCTGAGAGATGCTCTCCCTGTTCCTTGCTTTTCAAAGAGCTCTTGGGGAGTGGGGAGGGGGATACTAATCCATTGCTCCAGCAGCTGGTGATGGGATTTCCATTTCTCCTGCAGGAATTCCCAAGAAATGATGGTTGTCTCCCCCCATCTCCCTTGTGCTTCTATATGTTAAGTCAACTTTCTCTTGAACAAATCACTTAGCCTCCCATTTTCTATCTGTAGAGATAATAATACCGTCTGCAGAGTTATTGGGACCATAAATTCAATCCCATATATCAAAGAGATCTGTAAAGTGAAAATTTACAGCATAAGCATAAGAGATTATTATTCAGGGAGGAAATTAAAGGGAAAAGGAAGAAGCAAGGCAAGGTCAGGGTGAGGAAACACTCCCTGGCTCCTGAATGGATTTAGCTCCAGCCCCTCCAGCAGCCCCTCCCTCCCTCCATTCTCTACCAGCCTCTTCCTGCCCTGGGCCTGGCTGTGGAGCTGAGGATGGGCAGGTGGACGGGCAGTCATGCAAACTTACCCTGGCCTCTTTGCCTCCTCCCACAACAGTCACAGGACTGGTCAGGGCGCTTGCCTGGAGCTAGAACCATCCTGAGGCCATGGGGTGCAACGGTGGGGGGTGCTCCCGTTTGCTCAGGGCTGGCAGGAGGGCCACCAGGGAGCCACCCAAGAGCTAGGGTCCTCACCAAGGTTGCCAAGGTGGAGCACAGGTGCTGAGTGCCGGTAAGGACCTGGATGAGTGAGGCTAGAAAAGACTGGCTCTTTGAAGAGGTGGATTTAAATCCCACCTAGCACTGCCCGCTGCATCAGCAGTGAGGCCCCTTCCCCACCTGACTGGACCCCCGCAGCCCACTCTTCTCTGCTCTCCCTTTTTTCCTCAGGTCTAGTTCACACCCGTCTTTACCATTCCACCGGACAGGAGACCCTCAGTCTGGATAAAGAGGTGCTCTCTCTTTCCCCTGCCAAGTGTCCGACCCTAACTTCTTTAGGTCCCTGAGAAGAGCCCCAGCTCCTTCAGTCAAGATGTAAGAGCTGCTGGGAGCCACTTGGATTTCTCTTCCCGCCCCACTCCCTGCATCATGGGAGGGGCCAAGGGACAGATGCACTATTTATAATTTCTTCAGGGAGGCGGCCAACAAGGGCGTTCTTTCTATTCCTTGGGTTTCCCTAGCCAAAAATGGGGCATTAGTTAGGAGACAGCTGCAAAGGCAGCAGACCCTTGGGGAAATCCTACCCAGCGCAGCAGCCATGGCCTCAGGAAAGGAACCTGCCTACTTTGACTGGTCTTGAAAGTAGTGCCTACATTTGAAGTGTGCTGTGACAGCGGGACTCCATAACCTATGCTTAGAGGGACCTGGGTTTGAATCCTGGCTCTGCCACTTATTAGCTGTGTGAATTTGGGTACCTCCCTTTCATAAACTTGTTTCCTCATCCACAATGTGGAGATAAACATCTCTACTATCTAGAGTGGTGGTTGGGATTAAGTGAGTTGATGTGCATAAAAACTTCTAATACAGTGTCTGGCAAATTCCAGGAGTCCAGAAATTGTGAGTCCCCTTCTCCCACAATAGAACAGGGGTCAGATGACTTTCTGTACTTAGCACATATTAACCTTGGGGCATATGGGTATGATGTGGCTTCTAGCACACGGGAGCCCCAGTTCTGGAAAATTTCTTCTGTTTTTTTCATTGGATTATTTCAAATCAGGGTTTCTTGCACTTGCGGATCTTGAGGTTTCCAACTGTTGCATGCCTCGGCCTGGTCATAATCAAATAAAGTGGGATATGGAAGAGGATGGGACTGGGGAATGAGAGAGATCGTGTATGTGAGAGAGATAGAAAGAGCAAGAGAGAGACAGAGACAGAGAGAGAGAGACAGAGAGAGAGAGAGGGAGCTTGTTGGGTCCTGGAATCCTTGGGTTCTTGGGGAGAGGGAGGGTGGACACAGCAGCAACTGCACCAGGCCCCTCTCACCGCCTTTGAGACTTCCCACTCCTAGTTTGCAGCCTGTGTGTGGAGTCTTCTCTAGTTCTCAAATTCTTCATCTGAAGAATGTGAATAATGATCCCTGACTGGTCTGCTTACAGGACTGTCCTGAGCATCCACAGTACTTGGAGAGGTCTAGACAGAGGTGGGGGAGGCAGATGAATGGGTTCCCTTCCAGGTGGGCCCCAAGACACACCTGTCCATCCAGACTTGGGGACCACCGGGGGCCTTGAGTGGTTGCCTTGGCTAACTCCTATTCCTTCAGCTTTCAACTTAGACATTGATTCTTCAAGGTCTCCTGGACCCTTAAACTGTGTCCCCCTCCTGTAAGTTCTCATAGCGTTTTGTATATTCCTTTTACAGTATTTATCATGAGTTGAATAGTGTGGTTATTTGTGTGATTATTTGTTTCACACATGTCTTCCACACTCAACTTTAAGCTCCATGAAGAAAAGGAGTATGTCTATTGCATACCATCTGCACATAGCAGGTAGGTGCTCAATAAAATCCTTGCTGAATGAATACATGAATTGCCTGCCTCGCCCTTCTTCTATGCCCTAGTCAACACCTGATGCCAAGCACCCATCTATTACACCCCTCCTTGCCCAACATGTCCTTATAAGAAGGAGAAAGATGACATCTCTCCTCCCATTATAATTCAAGGGGCAAGTTGGCTAGATCATAGTTGCCCTTCTTCCCATTCGCCCAGTACAGCAGGCCCAGCCCAGGATCCAAGAAGGTTGCAGGTGGGTAACTGCTATATTTATTTATTTATCTTTGCACAAGGCTGCCCTCTGGTGGTTAAACATCAAGAGAGCATGGCTAGGAACCAGCTGGCTGAGCCATCCGTGCTCAGAAGCTGGTCACTGAGCCAGGAATAGGTAAGCGCTACAAGGAGGCATCCAGATGAAGATTCATGTCAGTTCTCCATCCTTATGAATGGCTCCCTCCAAATATAACAGGAAGCTCTGGCATAGGAAAAGTAAGAAAATTTTAAAAGCCCCACAGAAACCCCACCCTACCCCCCTGGAAGTAGGGGGAAGGGTACTTTAAACAGCTGTTCTTTTTCCTCAGTGGTGTGCTGGCAAATGCTTAACAACAGGCTTTCTCTCTTTCTCAAAAAAATCCTAATGTGTAGTGTTTACCGATGTGCATGGTATAAATACTCCCAACATGGCCAATTTCAAACTACCAATGTGATGTCACTGAAAGCAGAGTTGGGAAGAGATGGGCAGTAGTAGCATGTCATTATATAGTATTTCCACCACACAAGTACCGTGGACGTAAATAAGTTCAAGAACATGGTTAACAATAAAACATAGTAAAATAATTGGGAAGTGATGAGTTTGAATAGTTATTACATTTGTTTTCAACATAATATACTTAATTGTGAGTTTATATAATTTAGTTTTTGATAATGGCTGTGTTTAACAACGGGCTTGCAAAATTCTGGAAGATTTTAATAATCAGTTCTTGCAAGCCTAGTAGTAAGAGCTGGCTCCAGCCCGCCACTGCTTCTCCCCACGTCCTCCTTCTCTTTCTGTTCCTCCTCTTCCTCTTACATGATTTTCTTGGCATTCTGTATGGGTAGGAGGGATGGGGGATATGGGAAAGAGTTTTGCTGCAGACGTTGCTATTCTCTGAGCCAGGAGCCATAAGGTGTTAAGGAAAGAGGATGGAGAAATACAAATCTGGCTCCTGGAAGACATTTCCGTGTGTGTGTTGGGGGAGGGGTGTGTGTGGATTTTTGCAATCGGATCTTGAGGGTGATTAATGCCTGGATGAAAGACCACTGACAGGGATCGGGCCCTATGGCCCAGGAGGCCCGTGCCCTCGGTGGTCCTCCAAGGGCTCTTACTAGGGAGCAGTGGAAGGTGAGCTAGGTGAAGCGGCCCGTGGGGAGCCGAGGCAGGCAGAAGTAGGCACTGGGGAAGAGGCTCAGGTTGATGGGATTGCCGTCCAGGCGGATGTCTTCCAGCTGCCTCCGGGTGTGTCTGTGCTCCTCAGCATCACAGAAGGTGTCCCTCTGCATGGTCTCTATCATGTTATTCTGGAAAGAACACACTGACAAGCCTCCTCCGCCTGGAGATTCTGCCCTCAGGCAGCACTGAAGGCAGGCTCAGTCCGCTCTCCCTACCAGCTCGCCTCCCCTTTACAACTGGAGAAACCGAGGCACAGAAAGCCAACACCCCATACAAGGAAAGAGGAGAGGAGACCCATTGAGGACGGACGGAGAGAGAGGGGAGATTGAGAGGGATGAAGGGAAGACGGGAGACAGAGGGTAAGGGAAGGGGGAGAGGAACAAGCAACTGGGTGAGATGGGGAAAGGACATGGAGGGGAAGTGTTTCAAAGAGCAGCAAGGGGAAGAAATCAAACTGAGTCTGTGCACAGTGGTCTGAACAAGACCTACCAATCCTTGTCTCCAGTGAGCTCTCAGTGATGTAGACCCACTGCTGCCTAAGGGGGCGGGCTCCCTGCAATCTGACCTCCACTTTCTGTGCTGTTCAATGCTCTTGTTCTTGGGGAGGCCGCTCACCTGCAGGTGTAGTGAGCGAAGGCTCAGGGGCAGGGACCTGGGGATGGAGTCCAGCAGGTTATCGGCCAGGTAGAGGAACTGCAGCTTCTCCAGCGCCTGGGGAGGAGGCAAATGGTGTGGGAGGCTGGTGGGTGCTGTGGGGCCCTGGCAGTGATGGGTGCCTGATGTGACTCCATTCGCTCACTCAGGGTCTCCTGGGCCTCAGCCAGGTGCCAGGTTCCGCGCTGGGTGCTGTGGGGGAGGCCCATTTCTTCCCACTGGATGCAGAAGGAAAAGTTGCTGCCACTGAGGCACCAGCAGCTGGGGGAGTGTGAAGGCACTCGGCAGTGTCAGTGGGGACTCTGGGAAGAGCAGGCAAGGGGCAGAGGTGGGTGGGAGGCAGGACGCAGGACATTTCGGCCCAGCCTCAGCGTCTCTGCTATCAGAGGGGACTTTCCCAAATGAAAAGTCTCCAGATGCTAAATCTGGAGCAGCTATGGAGAGCATGGTCGGGAAATACTCGGACTAGCGTAATGAGAGCCACAGGCACAATGGAAGCAAATTGCATATGTGAGTGTGACAGAGCTGGGGTGTCAATCTCATCCACACCCCTCTTCATTTCCTCACTGGAACTGTCCCCAGGACTCTTCCTGGCCCTGCTGAGTGGGCAGCCCAGGGGGCCATATTTGTGCCATGTGTTTAGCCCTTCCCATCAAAACTGGCCAGCCAGTGACCAGATTTTCTCTCTTGAGAATTTGCTCCTAGAAAGACAGTGATTAGTCAGTCAGTGATGGGTTTTGGAAATAAAAGAATACGTAGAGTGAGAACTGGAGCCAGTACCACTGCAAGTCCAGTCACATGTAAGTCAAAGTTTTAGGGGAGCAGAAACTGAGTGTGTGAGGATGTTGGTGCAGAGGGAGGTGATTGGGCAGTTGCACAGAAAGAAGCCAAGAGACCAGGTGCCCCACAGAGGGAGAGGGGGAGCTGCTGATGGTTTAGATGAGGGAAATGGGATTTGATTTTCACGCCCCAGAACAGGGTTGGAGCAGAGATACCCCGTGAGGGTCAGGGGTGTGTGTGTGTGTTTGTGTGTGTGTGTGTGTGTGTGTGTGTGTGTGTGTGGTCGTAGGCATGGGTGGCAGGTGGTAGATGGGGGACTTAAGGCCCTGGCTCACCCTGAAGGCTTCAGGCTGTATCCCTGAGCTCCGGAGCTGGTTCAGGCGGATGTCCAGGACCTCAATGCCAGTGGGCAGCACAGGTAGCGCTGCCAGCTTGTTCTCAGGGAGGATCAGATCCTGCAGAGCAGGCAGCAGGAGGAGGGCATCGTCATCGATGGAGGAGATGAAATTGCTAGAGAGGTCAATCCTCTTCAGTTTTGCTAAGAGGTGCAGGGCAGAACACAGAGAGATGAGGGACGTACCATCTTCCCTTGCTCCTGCTGGAGCTGCCTGTGACCTGCTCCCTGCCTCTCAGGATAGGGGATGCTAGCCAGCTCTCCACCTGCACCAGGTCCAAACCAGAAGGAATAACTTTATAAACCTGGAAAAGCCCTCAGATTCTGTAATACCTTTCCCTGGAGTTCTGTCCTATGTGGATTGGCTTGGAAGAAGCTTTTTGAGGGTAAGACCCAACAGGCTCAGGAATCCCTGGATCCATCCCACTTCTACCTGTTAGTTTACACAAAAGAACAATGAGGCCCAGGAAGGCTGTCAGTAATTAGTGGAAGAATCTGGATTAGAGACAAGAGTTAACATGGTCTTGTCCAGAGGCCAGGACGGCAGAGAGCTACAGTTGCTGGGACAGCCTGAAAACGTAGGCTTGATCATACTTTCTCCTCCCCTGCTTCCCATAGCTTCGGGGAGAACATACAAGAACAGGTCACTTCTGCCATCTAAAAATCTTCAAGGAAAGGCATTAAAGAGACTGGGGCTATTTCCGTTTGATAGCTGGAGAGACTGAAAGCCAACAGGGAAAGGCACTTGGTCTGGTGACTGTTCAATGTGGCTGGGTGGCGAGGGAAAGAACCCTGGGGGTTCCCTCTGCCCACCCACTCTTTTCTGTTGCCAGGACATTACATACTCAGCCCTTTGAAGTCTCCAGCCCGAATATGGCTGATGCGGTTGAAGCGGGCGTACAGGTAAGCGGTTGTCTGGGGAAGAGGAGGGATGTCCTCTAGGTCAGCATCGTCACAGTACACAGAGGAACCAAGGCACACGCAGATCAGACAGGTTGGCAGGCCTGGCCCAGGTAGAAGACAGAACAAAGGGAGACCCCCCTCCTCAGTCAGACTCCCTTCAGCCTCTGGGACCAATAGCTCCGGCCCCAGGGAGTGTCTGAGCCGTGGTTGTCTGTGTCTTCTTGGGTTGCTGCCCAGACCGACTGTCACAATGTACCCAGGAGTGCTGTTGGCCGCTGCCAGCCTGGCACTCAGCCCTTGACCTAAGAGAAGCAGATCCACCCTCAGTTACTACCCATTACAATCCAAGCCCATTAGTGCCTTCATCAGACCCTGGTCCTGTGTAGGTTTTTCTGGACCTATGTGGGTGTTTCTAGGACATCTATGAGTCTCTTTTCCATAGGGCTCCTCTCTAGTCCTAAAAGGTGCAATGAAGATGAAATAAAGCCGGAATTCAGTGGAATGGCCAGTGGCTGCTGGCTCTGCCATCTGCCTTGTGGGCGAGGAGTTAGACATGTTCTGTGTGGCTCCAAAAACCATAATAGAGCCAAGGTGGAGTGTACACTGTCTGCCCAGGATTCATTTCCCCTTCTTATGGTATCAGCATCTCAGTTTTCTATTGGAAAACATCCCTCCCCTGTTCTCAGTTCATGACCAGTGGTCATGAGACTTAGGCCAGGCCATTGAGCTCAGACTGGCTTTACAAAGTTGGGAAGGTTTTACTGAATACTGCAGGAGGTTTCCATCCCTTGTTATTAGAAAGGACAGAGATTACTGGAGATCACGGCTAGTCCAACTCAAGGGGGAACTCTGTTGGTAGTGACACAGACCCAAGATTAAGAGATAGCTCTTCTTCACCAGCCGTGACCAGACTGTGTACTTATCCCCAGGCCTTGAATGGCAAGTCCAGCTGAGGCCCTTTATGGTCTCTTTAAGCCTGGGAGGTCATGGATTCCTGACAGAAGTGTTTTCTCTACAGATGCCCCATTACCCTACACCCACCCAAGGCAAACATCTCAAGAGGAGAACAGGAACCGAGAGCAAGCAAGTCAGGAATTAACTGCATCCTCCTCTGCCTCAGTTCTGATCCCCAGCAGAGTGCCAACCCCCTACCGGCGGATATGCCAGCATCCCAGAGTCTCCAGGAGGGCCTCAAGGAGGGGGGAAAGCTGCTAACGAGGGAATTCAAGCTGAAAAGCAGTATGACTGCTTCATTTGCCCCCATGCCAAATGACAGCCACAAAGTTATTTATTCTTCTCTACAGGCCTTTAATTGTCTCTAATCTAATTACCACTCAACCTGCTCCCCCAGCGATGCTATTAATTAAGGTAGGTGGCTTTTCTAGGCACAGCGGAGTTCTTGCATTTCTTTGCTTCCTATCCAGTTTGTGCACTCAGGCAGAAGCATTAGGAACAGCCAGCCTCTCCCTTTGTTTTGTTTTTTTTTCTCCCCTGCAGCTGTTTCCCCTTCTCTCCCTGATCCTCCACTCCCTAGCTCTGACTACACTCCTCTTTGGCACCCCTGGTGCTGGGTCATGGCTGCCCACCCATGACCTGTGGCTATTGAGACCTGTGCCTGTGAACTTACCGTGGCTGGTCGGGGAAACCAGCAGGCCCAGCGTCCTAGGCCTGGCCATTGTGGGGTTTGAAGGGGGTGTCCTTGGAGCCTTTGTGCTCTGAGTGAAACTTGTCCTGGTTGGAGAAGCCAGGCTGGTCCCTTTAACCTGGAGACACAGTATACAGTAAGCCAGCTTTGAGGGACTGAGAGGGACTTCACTTTGGATTCTGGGAACTTCAGCAACCAATTTCAAGCTTGCAAAGAGTCACTGTGGAGAACGAGGGGGGGATGGCAGAAAGAGTGAGGAAGGAAAGGACCTTCTGAGTATCTGGTCCCTCATCATGACATGGATGAGGAAACTGAGGTCCAGATAGGGGAGGGACTGAGCTCAAGGGGACAGCTGGTGGCTAAGCTGGTGGCAGAGCTAGAACCACATCTCCAGACCCCCCAGGCTGGGCTTTTCCCTTGCCCGCACAGACCAAGGTCAGACAGCAGATGAGTGTAGACTTCAGATCAGTCCCTGCAAAGGCCAGAAAGGGCTGAGAGATGAACTTCAGAACTGAAGATAGTCTAAGAAAAGACAGGTTGTAGCATTCCTTTCTTCAAGGGAGAATGTGAGGACATTGCTGTTGTCCCAGTGAGATACACCTTATGGTCTTGAAGGCAGAGGGAAGGAGGGATGTATGACTTCTAAGGGAAGTCCCACAAAATTTGCTACAAACAGACAAAGAACTTGAAGTTTTGTGTCCTCTTTCTTAGTATTATCTAAATGACAAGTTCCTGTGGAGGGACAAGAATTTCCACCTCCTAGAGAAAGTTGGAGGCTTGAGATACCTGCATTATGGAACAGATAGAGAGGGACCAGGCCTCAGGCTCCCAGTTTCTTGCAGGGAATGCAATGGGTCTGCTGCATGCCCCTCACCTTGGGGAGCTGGTCCCTGTAGTCTGTGAGTTCATCATAGTGGCTCAGGTCAATGACCTGATCGTAGTTGTCCAGGCTCAGGACATAGTCCCCCAGATGCAGAACTGCATAAGAATCGCCTTCCCCTCGTGGCTGGTCTCCTTCCCTCTCCCTCTCCGTCTTTGGGAGAGATGCTGTCCCTGCTTCCTGCAGCATCAGGGCCAGCAGGCTGAGTAAGGCCAGGAGCTTCATGGAAGTCCTGGCAGGTGGCGGATGGGATGAGAATGGGGCCGAATCACTTAGGTATCCAGTCCTGGGGGAACAGCTCACAAACCCACCCTACTTCCCACCCCCACACTTGCAGATTCTTAAGCCATTTGTCACACACTTAGTGCCTTCATTCATGTTCAGGCTCCTTCAAGGCTGGGGCTACATCTAGGGGGATATCTCCTGCCAGCCCCCCTCACTGCTCGCCAGTTCAGTCTCTTCACATGCTCATGCACACACTGATATTCACTCACGCAGGAATGTGCAGGCACCTGGCAAAGGCTCATTTACTTATCTCAACACAGACACACTCATGCATGTCCCCTTGTCTACATACCTCCCTACTAACTAGGCACACGCTCGTGAATTTACACAGATGTTCTCTCTTATACAACCACCCACTCAGAGTACAACCATTAGCCACTAAACTAGATTTAGAGAAACTTCACCATTAAGGAATCCTGTGGTTTTTAAAAGATCATTCATTCATTCATGCCTTTGCTTGACAAACATTTATGAGATATCTTAATAGTCCCAGGCACTGTATTTGTCTCTGGGGGCACAGAAATAAATAAGGCATGCCTAGTTCCAGGAATGACTAGTCCATTTAGAGAACATAGGCTTAAAAATTGATTACGGTGTAAAAAAGCATGTTAGTTTTAAAATCTATTTATAAATGCAGCTTTTTAGAAACAAATGATTATGGAAACAGAAGAGCTCTTTGTGTTTGGTTGTACACACCCGGAAAATTCCTTAGGTTTCTGTGTACAGGTGAATTCAAATGTTCATACAAGTTCATCCACATATGCACAGATAGGTCAAGGAATGTGTGCAGTGTGGGTGTGAGGTACCCAGTGTATTTCTGATAATGCAGCTCTCCCCAAAGCCGGCTACACAAGTCTCTAGTAGACTCTCCCTCTTTTTTTCTTCATTTTTAAAAATTGAAGTATAGTTGATTTACAATGTTGTGCCAATCTCTGCTGTACAGCAAAGTGACTCAATTATAAAAAATATGGGGCTCCCCTGGTGGCACAGTGGTTAAGAATCCGCCTGCCAATGCAGGGGACACGGGTTTGAGCCCTGGTCCCGGAAGATCCCACATGCCGCGGAGCAACTAGGCCCGTACGCCACAACTACTGAGCCAGCGTGCTGCAACTACTGAAGCCCGTGCACCTAGAGCCCATGCTCCGCAACAAGAGAAGCCACTGCAATGAGAAGCCCGCACACCGCAACGAAGAGCAGCCCCTGCTCACCGCAACTAGAGAAAGCCCGCGCACAGCGACAAAGACTCAATGCAGCAAAAAAAAGAAAAAAATGGAAAGCTTCACAAATTTGCGTGTAACCCTTGTGCACGGGCCATGGTAATCTTCTTTGTAGCGTTCCAATTTTAGTATGTGTGCTGCCAAAGCAAGCACGCTCCCTTTCTTAATTTTAGCTGGGCAAGGGGGTAAGCCCCCATCCTAGCAAGAGGTGTCTCTTCATCTTACCTCCCATACGTTACTCCAAACCAAATTATATAATCAAAAAAATCTTAAAGCAAAAGCCCTAAGACAGTTTACTGCCTCCCTCCAACCTCAATCCCCTGTCTCAACCCAGACACCCCACCCCACTGCACCCCTGTGCCCTCCTCCCCACAAGCACTCTCCCTCATTTGCATACCAATGGGCCTAACACCTCAAAGCCTTGAACCTTACCCCTGTAGACTCTTTTGGTTCCAAATGGAGGCTCACAGCTTCCAGAGAGGTGGGGAGTCTGATGGAGAAGTCATGACCCACGGAGGGGTCTGGGTAGACAGTCGCCTGGGGAGGGCAGGGGAGCCAGCCAAGGCAGGCGTGTAGCCAATCAGACTTCTCTTTTCCCTGATGTACAGCTGTTTCTTCTCCTCCTTCCTCAGCAGGTCCCTCATCCCACTCCTTTGCTTGGTTGGAAAGAATTTTTTTCTCTCTCCCTCCACCTCTTCTACTCTCAGCCCCCTATACGTACCCCTCCCCACCTCCCATCATCTTTTCCTCTCTTTCTCTGTCTGCTACGTCTCTCTTTTTCTGGCCCACCGTCTTTGAGGGGGCAGGTGGTTCCCACCTCCTGAGGGTAGATCAACCCCTCAGATTCTGTACTCTCCAAGAAGAGAAGGCAGCAGTGGGGGTATGTGGAGGGATAGAGCTTGGCTTTCCAGCTTTTTTCTCCAGCCAGAGAGTGATAAGGCTTTGGTTTCATAGATAGAATCCAAAGATTAAAAGAGGCTCAGCTGAGGTACTCCGACCAGCACCACTACCCACCACCTGGACCTCTAATCCAGGACCATAACTGAACAAAGATCACCACAGGGAGAGAGATTCAAAGAGAAGGTGAATGGGGGATGGAGCAGGATTTGATAGCCAGCTTCAAGCTCTCTGACGATGATGGGGAGGAAGATATAGGAAATTCTCCAAATCTATAAGATTGGGCCCTAGAAAAAAACTTCCTGATCATAAACACCAGGAGGCATTGTGTGGGGTCCTCAGGGGGCTGAGGAGAATCCCCCCCACTCCATGGTCCCCTAACAAAGATGTATGTGTCAGGAGAGACTCTCCTTTCCCTGGTGCCTTAGGTTGCTGCAGGGCAAGTCCTTGCTGAAGGCACGGGTAAGGGGCTAAGACATCGTCCCCAGGAGTCTGCCAGCCTGCATACGTGTTTGTCCAGGTTCTTAGGTGACGCCCCTTCTCCCTACTTCCTCCCACTAACCAGAGACCGAATCCCAGCTGCATGGTTCTCCTTGGGATCGTTTAATCCAAAACTTTCATAGTGCATGTGGGGAAACCGAGGCCCAGCAAGGTGAGGTGACTTGCCCAAGGTCACACAGAGCCAGGGCCAGGTCCTAGATTTCCTGATTCTCAGGCCAGAGAGTTCGCCTTTATTCATATGACCCTCCCCTTCTTTGCCTCACCCCTGAGGTCCTGAGGCCATGTGTCTCCGTGCCCTCAGAAGAGATGGCCTTGGCAGAACTCATCTCTGCCCTGGCACAACAGGTGAAGGGGCAGAGCTAACAGCCTGGCTCCAGGGGCAGTGCTCCTGGGCACCAGCTGGTGTGGAGAGGGCTTCCCCAGCCCAAGAACCTTGTCCAGAGCAACACTTGTTCCTGTGCCCCAGACAGCCCCCGACGTGTGGAGAGACACGCAGGGCTCTGCTGGTGGAGGGAGGGAGCCCCTGGAGCCAGGAAGGTGCCCAGGAAACAGAATGCATATGTGGCGGGCTGTCCTCCTCTACTTTCTCTCTACAGCCTAGGCTCCGCAGCCAGAAACCCGCGCCCCCGCCCCGCCCCCCAGTCAGCCTGGGCGTCACCCCTCCCCACCCCACACCATTTATTCCCTGCGAAGAATGCAGATGTGACGGTTCATTCATTCCCCCCTGCAGTCTGCTCCCACTCTCCTTCCCCGCTTTCTCGGTGACGCACACCCGCCAGCCCTCCTGCTCTCTGGGCTCTATCGCTGTGGCCCCTACAATCGGTATTCTCCCACGCACTCGGCCAGCTTGGCCAGATTTGCGGTCACGCCACGCATGCGCTGGCTCCACCCCCCCCCACGCCCCCCCTCCGCCCCCGCCCCCGGCCCCCAGTGGAGCAGCTTCTGGTTTAGGCTGCACGTCTTAGACCCTCTTCCAGCTTCTGCTCTCGTTTTCACAAATACACCGGCACACACTCTGGTTACCATGGATTTCAGGGAGGGTCCATGGGATGTGTGCGTGTGTGTGACCTACGTGGGAACCGTCTAACGAGATCATGCTGTTGCTCCAGGCAGCTCAGCTCCCAGAGAGCCCGCAAAAGGTGGCGGGAGGTGCAGGAGCTGGTCTAATCCGAATCTCATTAGGAGAAGCAGGAGGCATGATGATGGAACGGAGGTGGCAGGCCCTGGGGACAGAAGTCTGACCAGCTGACCCTGTTGCTTCCCTGTTCGTGGGCAGAGAGAGAGGCAGGGG
Organism: Balaenoptera physalus; assembly: GCF_965194825.1. Taxonomy (NCBI): domain Eukaryota; kingdom Metazoa; phylum Chordata; class Mammalia; order Artiodactyla; family Balaenopteridae; genus Balaenoptera; species Balaenoptera physalus. The sequence goes on from NC_138882.1 coordinate 35,576,664, forward strand.
TGGAAGTTTCAGGAGCCCTCCTGCTTTTTGGACAGCAAGGGTATATTCCCTGCTGAGGGCTTGTAGCTACATAACTCCATGACTGGAACTCATTTCTCTTCCTCTCTCAGGCACACACACACACACACCTCATACAGGGTAGACTCCATGTCTCCCAATCTTTTTCTCATGCTGCTTCCCTTCTTTCCTGTTTATGTGCTTTTTCCTCCTTCTCCCACCTGGCAAAATCTGATTCAAACCTTAAGATCCAGCTCAAATGATAGGAGCCATTCTGGTTTCTCCCAGGCAGAAGTAGAGGCCCTCTCCACTATGCTTTCTGTACCTAACATTATTGCAAACACTTAAGACATGCAATTACTAATTCATGGATTTTTTCCTGTATGAATTCCTCAGTGGCATGGGGTATATATTACTTATCCTTGAATTCTTAGCTGGGAACCTTGCACATGGTTGATATATGCTGAAAACTTGCTGAATTGAACTGAAGCAGGAATTTAGGGGGCAGGGTGGGAGGGGTGGGACAGCATCTGGCAGTTTTCATTGGAAAGAAGATGGTGTAGTCCGGGAGGATCACAGGGTTGGTTCTGGAACAAACCTTCCACCTGAAGAGAGATTCCAGGGTACCCTGTTTTTGCCCTTCTGTGAACATCTGCATAGCATGTAGACCATTCCAGATGAGGTGGCTGGCCCTTTGCTCACTGCCCTTGATACACCTCTGCCACTGTTTTGTGTATCTTACACTACCTGTCCTCAACTAGTCTGTTATCTTTTCCTGGTCAGGAGTGGTGTCTGTTTTCTGTCTTTCAGTACAGAGCATTTGGGAGACCTCAACAATTTGGTATCTGTGGGTTAAAAAGAACTTGGAGATTTGGGCTTCAAATGTAGCTGTCAAATTTCTTGTCTGACTTTAGGGATTATTTTTGTAACAATTGTGAGTTTGGGGGAAATTCACCAGAAAAACTTTTGGAATAATTTTCCTAGAGCTTCTTAAGGATAGGATCCTTTCTCCACCAGTCTTCTCAGAGCAAGGAAGGTGGGAGGCAGGGGGAGAGGGGTGGCAAAGTGACTTTAAGGTACTATTCTCATCTGTTTACATTGTCAATTTCAAGCAGGATATTTTTCATATCACTTTATTTTCTCTGCTGTGAAGCATGCTGGAATGTCCAAGTTGTTGCACAAAGTTAATATGGTCTTCAAGAAAGAATAGATATATGTACAGAGTACACATACATACACACCTACTTACACACCTGTATGTGCATATGTCAGCAGCACTGAGAGAATTAACTTGTATATGGAGGAGGGGGCTTCCTTAAACCCGAGGGAAAACAGCACATTGTATGTGGGAGGGTGGTGCTGTAAAGCCAATTTAATTTCCTCTGGCTTACAGATTCAGGGAGCAATGGAGGAAGCAGAAATATTCTAGATGTGGCAATAGGATGATGGTGATTTTGTTGCTGCTGAAACAAAACACTTCAGGTTGGCAGGAGCTGGGGAATGACCCCTCCTCCCCGGGGAGCCCCAGGAGCTATGCTCCCCTGAGGGCCTCATCAGAGGGGCTGAGGGCGCAAGGTGGGAATAAGGTGCAGAAGGGGCTTATCCAGGCCATAGCACCAGGTTGCCACAGCCACAATGATATCTTGACTCTAAGCAGGAGCCTTGGAGAAACCAGCTGCAGCCTCGAAGAAACCAGCTGCAGCCTCGAGGAATGAAGCAGTTGTATGCGAGCATGGGGGAAGGAGGCTGTAATGAAATGGGCCCATTTTCTGTAAATTAGCAAAAGGGAAAAATAAGAGTATAATGGGAATTTCTTGAAGTTAGGGACCTAGCTTAATCCAATTTCTTAAACATCGCTGTAACTTTTTTCAGCCTAACTTGGGAGTGGGCGCTGTATCCTGCTCATTTCTACGACATATGCCCCCACCCCCACCAACATACACTCAGAGGCTGTAGAGGGCAGCATCCCCTAGAGGGAGTTAAGGGGAAGATGAGGTTGAGTCAGCCCTGTGGAACCCAGGCTTCCCTTAGAGGCCTGTCACACTGCTCACCTGGGCCAGACAGGGTGGGGTGGGAACTCTGGGGGAAGGACAGTCCATACAGGGAATAAATTATTGCAAGGGAAAGGGATAATATTTAGGACTTGTCCTGCATTAGAACATGGTCTAAAGGATGGAGCTGCATACAGGAACATGAGCGCCAGAGGGTCCTTGGAGGGGTATCTTATCCACCTCCTTGGTGTACCACATGAAAGCTGAGAGCAGAGGGGACCCATAAGGTAAGAGAGCAGATCGGAACAAACTGTATCCTCAACTGGTTTCCTGAAGGTTCCCACTTGTGTTCACTCATGATGGGAATCAGATCCCCCACCTTGGGGCCTCTGTACCTTTGTGCCCTTTAGACCCCAGAGGAGAGAGAGGCCATGCACATCGCCCATGGCTCTCCAAGTTGGAACCTGAGGCCAACTCCTTGATCTTGGAAAATCACACCAGAGAGATGAGCAGGAACGTGGGAGCCAGCTGTGGCAAGCACCAGCCACCAGGTGTCACTGCTGTGTCTGTCTTAGAAGGGGAGGCCAATCTGCGCAAGTGGAAGAGGCTTCTGGGAGATTTCCAGGTGCTCCACCCCCTCTTGAGCAGTTTCTCAGGAACTGCTTCCCGGGAGTGGAAAGAATTGGGCCATCCTCACTGATAGAGAACAGATGGCGGGGCGGGGTTGGTGGCTGTGTACACTCCACTGTGGTGCTGTGTTCCGCAGGGCATCAGGCCTCTTATCCAGAGTGGCCAAGGGGGCAGCAGGATCCATCTGCACCCACACGGGCCCATCCTGGGTCTCTGACTCCCACCCCTCTCCCACCAGCTGATTCCTAGTTTTTTGAGCCATTCTTCTCCTGGATTGTTCCTCCCTGCTCTTACTCTTGGAACAGAGAGGACCAGACAGGAGGCTGTGTTCTGAGAAGGAGGGCCTCATCTCATCCCTATGAAGAGACGGCCGGATGCAGGCCCTTGTGTGAATCTCTGACCCTCTGCCCTCCCTCAGCCATTCCCTTGCACTTCCTTTCCAGAGAACACGGGCTGGCACAGAGCTGGTGTGCTGTCTGGTGCCAGTGAATGGGGTGGTGGAGTAGCAGTTTTGGAAGATGGGATCCTCAGCCAGGGAGACACGGGTTTCTTAGCCTCTTTGGGCCAGAGCTGCCCACCATGGAGGAGTTTCCAGCAGGACTTCCCAAACCTCACCTCTAGGCTGCCCCTGACCATCTTCTGCTTGCTTTGGCCAGGACAAGATCCAGATGTCGGTTCATAGCCCAGACTTACCCAGGATTGATGAGGGGGGGAGGAGAGAGAAGAGAATATGAAGTCTTTAGACACACCGCTGTGCTTCTGGGTCCAGAAGTTTGGATGTGCAGTGGATGTCTTTGAGCTGGGTGGACCAAATCAAGCCTTTGGAAGTCTTGCTCTAGAAGCTGCAGGGGCAGCAGAGTACGTGGCTTGTCCTTGCATCAGGAGGGTGGGATAAGAAAGGCAAAGCTGAGAGCAAGAAAAGGAGACAGAGAAAACAAATGGTGGGCACAGGCACCTGGGCCACTGTATTCAAGTGTGGCCAGAGGAGCTCCAGGGGCAGGGTAAGGCCTAGATGACCACAGATTGCAGCAGGCGGAAGCACATCATGAGGTCCAGTGGGATGGGCGGCTTCAGGTAGTTTCCATCCAGCCGCAGGTAGCGGAGGTGTGGCACATTCTCCAGATCCGAGGAGAAGTCGTGGAAGGCAACTAGATTGTTGGGGCAAATCTGGGTCCCATTGATTTCTATGGAGAAAAAGGGGAGAAGTCAGCAGGAGAGATGGGCAGGGGGTCAGGCCTGACGGGGCTGGAGGCAAAGACAAAGAGGAAGAAGAGGGTAGACAGGGACAAGGACTCTAGAGTTTTCCTCTCTGGAACTGGCTGACCAGTTCTTGGGAACGTGTGACCATGAATGAGTCGACCCTAACCTCCAGGCTCCGTTTACCCATTTGTGAAACAAATTAAGTTGGAATTGATCAACAATTGTTATGGAAAATTTACTCAGAAGAGTCATAGAGGAAGTAAACTTTCAGCTGAACCTTCAAAGATAGGATTACAGCAGGTAGAGACCTGGGGATGGTGTTCTGATGCTGTGACCTATTTGAATGATATTGTGGAGGCCAAAAAGCTCATGACAGAGTTTGGGACCAGTAAATAGTACAATGTGATATACTAGGAAGACTAAACTGGAGAGGTAAGTTGTGGCCACCAGTTATGGTAGGCTTTCAAATATTTCACTAAGGATGGGGTCTTTGATTTCCAGTCTGAGGAATGGCACTGAGCAGGACTGTTGCTATGAGGCGGATGGTGGGATATATGAACCATAGTGTCCTGGAGTGTTAAACCTGGAAGGGTCCTATGATCAGGTTTATACTATAGAAAGATGAATCTGGCTACAGTGTGGAGAAACAATAGGGGGAAGCAAGATCTGAAGCCAGCAGGTGGATGGATTACTCTGGAGGTTTTCCTGTGAACAGGATGTGAGGCATGATGATGAGCAGGAGATGGTTACATTAGCTGAAATAAGGATGACAGGAAGAGGAAAGGGGGCCTGGGAAGGGCATGGGGCCCTAGGACACGATGAATCTGTTGATTCTGAAGTTGATTACCGATTCTGGGGAAAGTAAGCTGGAAAGGTAAGTTATGGCCAAATTGTGGTAGGCTTTCAAATGGAAAATGAGTTTCCATTTTCTCCTTCACCTCTTATTAGATGACATGAGGTATGTCATCTTCTAAATGGAGCTTTTTATTCTCCCTAAGCCTTGCCTGTTTTATCTTCTGTGTGTTGTTGTTGTGGTTGCTCTTCATCTCCTTCTTCCTCTTCCTCGTCTTCCCTCTCTCCCCTTTCTTCTCTCTTCAACATTGGAGTAGCAGAAAGAGCCCTGACATAGATGGATTTTCTTCCTATGACCTTTGTGACTTTGGACTTTACCACCCTGATGCTTAGTCCTCAAATCTGAAATGGTGAGAGTGGGTGTGATCTTTCTGTCTTCAACCTCAGAAGGCTGGATAATATACTCCCCTACCCACCCCACCACTGCAGCCTGTTCTTCCACAATGTGGTAGAAACTTGTCAGCCATGTATTAATCAAGGTATTCTTTCTGTCTAGATTTGTGGCCTATCCAGCCTCCTGGGGGTAATGTGTTCCATTAGTTTGCTACCTGCAGGGTAAAATTAGACAGTAGTTTTCCCTTTTCCTGAATTTGTTTCTTACAAGATTTTAAGAAGCCTTCCCCTACCTTTGTGTAATTATCTCAGATGAGTGAATAAGCCTGTTCTCCCACCTGCTTGTTTCACTATTATAGAAATTCAAAAATCCTCCTCTCATCCTTTGGCTTGAAAACTAAGGATTACTAATATTATTTTAGGAGTGCTTCTCTTTCCTCGTGGTGTCTTTTATCTGCGCAGCTGCTGCGTTCCTTGTGTGAATGTAGCCTGATTTTGTCCACGGACCAGATAATATTCTCTCTTTTGTTTTCAAACTGTTCTGCTGATGCTCTACTCAGACCGGACATTTTTGATTGAAGTAAAACTGTGTCTTCGAGCCTCTTTTCTGGCCTGCGATTTTTTTATCCCAATCCCGGGACCCTGTAAATGTAGCTTAGGCAAATTCTGCCTTAAGTGTACTATCTTATATGACTAAATCTTCCAGCCTTCCAGATAGATTCAGAAAGCACCTGCATACGGACATGTTATTCTGGCTGCACATTTTTACCGGTTGTATACTCTGAGTATATAGTTGCCTCTCTGTGTATGCTTTTTACAGACTCTTTAAAACCTAGGCTTAGGCTTGGGAAGAAGCCTCTTTCCTCACAGCTGCCAGTTTCTGCAGTGGACAGGCCCAGGACATTTCAGAGTCAACATTTAAATGTCACCATTCTGCTTTTAGGAGAATGTCCAGGGCTATATTCCATGTCTACCTTACCTATAGATCTGGAGGGCAAAAGAGCTGGGGCTGATGGGAAGGGGTGGAGGGAGAAAAGCTATTACCCTCCAAGCATGGTATTCTCACTTTATCCATATTAAACTATTAAATCTTCATGTCAACTTTGTGCCATTCTCATTTTACAAATGAGGAAACTTCCCAGAGAGGTCAGATATCCTTTTAAGGTCACATAGATAGTAAGTGGAAAGACCAAGGTTTGAAGACCAGGGCCACATTGGGTGCTTTTTGCACCCACCCCGCCATGAGGCTCATGAGAAAGTGTTGAGGCAGAAGAGACTCCAGCTTCCCTCCCAGTGGCTGCACCCCAGCCCTGCCCCCACTCACTCTCGATGCTGTTGTTGTTCAGGTACAGGTGCTCCAGCTTGTTGTTGATGGCGGGCACGTTGCTGATCTTGTTGTGCGACAGGTGGAGCACGAGTAGGTTGGAGATGTTAAAGGAGTTCTTGGGGAGGCCCCTGTCTGAGAGCTTGTTGTAGTTGAGGCGAATGAAGGCCAGGTTGGGGAAGCCCTTGAAGTATCCACTGGGGATGGTCTCAATTTTGTTGCTGTCCAGGTAGAGCTGGTGAATGGCCACGGGGATCTTGGGTGGCATCTTTCTCAAGATGTTGTGGGCCAGGTTGAGCTGCATGAGGCTTTTAAGGCCCTGGAAGGTGTCGGGCTTGAAGACGCCGTCGCTTAGCCTGTTGTGTTGGAGATCCAGGAGCAGCAGTTTCTCCAGCTTGCTGAAGACGCCGGGTGGGATTCTGGAGATATGGTTCTGGCTTAGCCTCAGCTGCTCCAAGTTCTGGGGCAGAGCCGAGGGCACCTCTTCAAGGTGGTTCTTTTCCATGTAGAGGAACACCAGGCTGGGTAGTTTCTCTAGCACTTTCTGGTCCACCTTGCGAATTCGGTTGTTGTCCAGATTGATCCACCTCAGGCCCGTGGCATTCTTGAAGGACTCCACTGGGAGCTCAGTTATGAAGTTGTTCTGGAGATAGAGGTAATGGATGCGGGATGGGATGAGAGGGACCTTTCGAAGATTGCGGCTGTCACAGTAGAGGGCAGATGGGAAATCAGGGGGGCAATAGCACTCCCGGGGACAGTCAGGAAAGATAGATGGAGGGCCTGGTGGGAGGGGAGGAGGCAGGTCTGTAGGCTCCGATGGCTCATCGGGCTGAGGAAAGCTGGGTGTGGGCCTGAGTCTGGGTCTGGGCTGGGGTCTTGGTCTGGGTCTTGGTCGTCTTGTTGGCTGGCCTTGGGCCTCTGAGGCCAAGATGAGGAGAAGTGGGAGGAGCCAGCAGAGGGATGACCTCATGATCCAGGTGACGCCCCTGTGGGGAGGAATACAGGAAGTCATCAGCCTGCTGGGCCTCAGTAATGAGAGGACATGTCTTTGCAGCTAGAGTTGGTCAGGATGGGCTCCAGGGGCAGCTGTGGGAGGGACCTGTGGAAGCATCTCCTTGTTTGCCTGTATCCAGCAGGTGAGAAAGTAACAAGGGCTGGCGGGTCTGGATCCCTCTCCCAGAGCCCTAGCCGCTGAATGTGTTAAGCTTGCTCTGGAGAGTGTGAGCCATCTTGGCAGAAAGCACATTGGGCTGTGAATCAGGAGTCCCGGGGTTTCCTGGAGAAGACCCTTAACCTCTCTAGCCCGCGGTCTCCCCATTTGCATCATGAGAAAATCATCCCTCCACTTATACTCCCCTTATAGGAGGGATGTTAGAATATGTGAGCCATAGAGTCCTGGGGTGTTACATCTGCCGGGTCCTTACGGATCCCATAACTCGGTGGTTTTCAAACCGTGCCCCCATTTCTGTGGAGTCCTCCTGAGAGAGGGAGGCCAAGGGGATGGCCCTGGGGTACCCCCAACCCACCCCTGTGCCAACCTGAGCAGCTCTGTGTTTTTTTAATCTGTTATGTATATTGAGGTTTAGCCAAAGCATTCATTTGAAAAAAAGTTGCATTGCTAAAAATGTTTTGAAATCCACCAATCAAGTCCAGACTTGACTATTTATAAAAATTGAGTACTGGAGGAAAGAAGTAGCTTGTGAAGGCCAGGAAGCTATGTAACAGCAGACCCAGGACAAAACCCCAGGTCTCCATGGGCTCACAGAGCTCTTGGGAAGGAAGTGCTGCAGATACCCTTGTGTCTGCCCCTGATCGCCCCTCACCCGCAGTGCTCAGCTCAGAGAATGCTGGTCTTTGCCAGCAGGATACACACCAAGAATTTCTCCCCAGATGTGGAGGCTCCTGGGGAAGTAAACAAGGAAGGAACTGAAAGCTATGGGGGATACAGGAAACTAGTGAATATAACAAAAAGGAAGCAGACTCATAGGTATATAGAACAAACTAGTGATTATTAGTGGGGAGAGAGAAGCAGGAAGGGGCAATACAGGGGTAGGGGATTAAAAGCTATAAACTATTATGTATAAAATAAACTAGGATATATTGTACAACACGCAGAATATAGCTAATATTTTATAATAACTATAAATGGAGTATAACCTTTAAAAACTGTGCATCACTGTATTGTACACCTGTAACTTATATAATATTGTACATCAACTATACTTCAATTAAAAAAAAAGCTGTGGGGGTCATTTCTTCTGACCTGGTATTGCTGCTTTCCATATCCATTGGAGTTGGTGGGATTGAGGTGGGATATAAAGAAGAACTTCCTGCCTCAGAGACATAGTGGAATAGGTTGCTAAAGGATGTTTTCGGGTTGCCCTTCCCCTTGGTCCTGATGACACCTCAGACAGGCCCATGTAGTTTGAGTTGAATTAAGCTGGGGAAATTGCAGTAGACCCAAGTCTGCAGATGGAAATTGGCTTCTCCCATAGACTTGCTCCCCTGGCCTGGCTGGGTTACCTGTACTTTCCCCTCCCAGGGCCATCATCCCTGTGACAGCCCCTCTGGTCTCCCTCCAGGGCCTCTGTTTCCACGTTGCTTCCAATGGCCCTCCTTGCTGCTGCTTCACAGTTGTGGTGGTCTGTCCCTCTCCTTCCTGGGGTCTGGGGCACATTGGAGATGCAGGTTTCTTGGGGTGCCCTGTGAGAGAGTGGGCTGGAGTGTATCCCCAGCTGCATCTGGACCCTGTGAAGCCTCTGTTCCAGGCTTCCCCTCTCTTTCCTTGGAGCCCACATCTTTCCTTGTGTGACCCAGTGCCGGCTCCCTGCTGGCTTTGCTCAAAGGAAGACGATAGAAGCCCCTCACCAGCTACTTAGTCCTGAGTCCGATGCTCGGGAGGAGCTGAATGCGACAAGAAACAGGAAAGAGGGCAGAGCTCACCCTGGAGGCGCAGAGGGCGTCTCCCCACACCTTTCACACATACCCCCTGGACACCCAGCCTGCACACTCTCACACACACACCACTCCTCTCCCCGTACCACACACATAAGCAAACGCACGCTCCCCTGTCGTCTGTGTGCATGAGTGAGTCCTCATAGAGGATACTGAGTATGGGAAGGAAGGAGAGGAAGAAGGAAGGAAGACAGATGAGGAAGGAGGAGGGAGGAGACTGCCCTGCAGCTTCTGTTGCTTCTTCACCTCCCTCTAAGGTGGTCTCTTCCCAGGCAGACCTCTCCAAGGGGTCCCGGAGTACCATGTCCCCTGGGCCTCCCATCACAAAGGACCTTGCAGTTAGATTCTTGGCTTTATCTCCAGTTGAGTATGTAACAGTCTTGGGGATACACCAAAAGGACTGAGAAGAAAAGACATTCATTGTAAAACTAAACTTGAGTCTTGTTGCCGGACCCCGCACCACTTGTAACTGGTGAACCATGAATTAATATGTTACAAGTCCTGTAATTTTCTTGAAAATAGCACAACCATGTTGCACATAGATTTTAAACATGTGGTTAAAACATTAGTGTACTAAAATCAAACATTTTTAAGAGCCCCAATTTTTGTGACCTTGAATTTTTTTGCTTTGGCGTTTTTTATTTCCTGATCGCCCAGAAGCCTGACAATAAGCAAGAGCTCTCTCGTGGTGTGAGAAGCCCTGCCCTGGGGAGGCTTCCCAGGCTGGCTGGGCCCTCTTTCCCTTCATTGCCTTCGTCACCAAGAGCATCTACCTGGTGCTGGGCCCTGAGGGAAGCAAGTAAAGCTCGTCCAGAGTGGAAGCCTGCTCTGTGAGGCCCTGTGACTCAGGCAGCTGGCCCTCACTCAGGGGTGTTTCTTGGTGGCTCAGGGCCTGGGCAGCACTTGGCATCATTGTCAGGGGTGACAGGATCACAGGTTAGTCACAGCTCCACCTGGCAGGCCTGCCTCCCACTCCTTCCCCACCTCCTATGCCAGACCTTTTGGGAACTTCTCTTATCTTCCCATGGGTCCTCTGACCCTTCTACACTCTAGACGTCTGGGGCTGGCCAAGCTCCTCTCAGAGCTGAGAGGCGGTTCCCAAGGAGAAGCTCCTGGGGCTGTTCCGTGGAGAAACTGGATCTGTTCAATTCCCCTTCTCTTAGCCCTGTGGCTGAACCATTCTCTGTGTGTGTGTGTGGGGGTGTGTGTGTGTGTGTGTGTGTGTGTGTGTGTGTTCGCATGGGCACGCACTTCCTTCTTTAGGAAATAGTGCTCATTTCTAAGGCTTTTCTCATCAGGCAGTGCCCCGTCCTGCTGGAGCCTGGGCAGCCCCCAGAGTCTAAGTCTCCAAACCAGAATCTGTGACAGACTGGAGGTCCTTGGACTCTAAGGGGAGCCATAGTCTTCCTCACAAAGCCCAGAGTCACACCTTCTTATGCTCCTGTCTTCCAGAACCTTCTGTCCAGTCATAACAGTGCCTTAGGCTGGGTCGTAAGTGTGTGTGAGTTTTAAATTTCGTATGCCTTTGCAAGCACACCTCCCAGCTTTCTGCTGGGCTGTGCTCACTGCTTGCTCTGTGAACGCATGTGGACCACCTATAACCACTGACCTCCTGCAGCCTATTCACCAGCATCCGTTCTCAAAAAGCTGCTCGTTTGTGGGGGGAAAGCAATTGCTTTGACTGACCCAAAATTCACTCCCTCATGTAAGAACATTTTCTTTTTTTCTTTTTAATAAATTTATTTATTTATCTTTTGGCTGCGTTGGGTCCTCGTTGCTGCGCGCGGCTTTCTCTAGTTGTGGCGAGCGGGGGCTGCTCTTTGGTGTGGTGCGCGGGCTTCTCATTGCGGTGGCTTCTCTTGTTGTGGAACACGGGCTCTAGGCACGCGAGCTTCAGTAGTTGTGGTGCACGGGCTCAGTAGTTGTGGCTCGCAGGCTCAGTAGTTGTGGCTCACGGGCTTAGTTGCTCCGCGGCATGTGGGATCTTCCCGGACCAGGGCTCGAACCCGTGTCCCCTGCATTGGCAGGTGGATTCTTAACCACTGTGCCACCAGGGAAGCCCTAAGAACATTTTCTAAGAGAGTTTTAAATTCAAATTTCAGTTCCAAGTATTAGAGATTTGGGCTTGAATCCTGGCTCTGACCCTCTTCCTCAGGCCCCAGGCTCCTCAACTGTGTGAGGATCAAATGAGATCACACACATTGAGGTGTGTTGTAGAGCATAAAATCTCTACAGATGGCAGTGGTTTCGTTTATTCATTTATTTGTTTATAAAAGAGCATATTCTCTAGAGAGACTCTGACCTATTTTTTTTTTTTTTTTTTAGGCTGTGCTGTGTGGCATGCGGGATCTTAGTTCCCCAACCAGGGATCGAGCCCATGCCCTCTGCACTGGGAGCACAGAGTCTCAACCTCTGGACCACCAGGGAAGTCTGAGAGACTCTGATTTTTAAAGTGAGATAGCCCTGTCCCTGCTTAGCTCATAAATTCATTCATTTAAGGTTCAAACTCCCAGGACCCTTGCAATGTTTAGCCTCAGGACTGGGGGCGGGGGGGGGGGGGCGGGGTTGAGGTCCACATGGGTTTGCCAAGTCATTAGGGCAAGTTTACGGGTAATTGGCTTTGTATGGAGAGAGTCTAGGATTGGGGCTGGGCTGGGAGTGAGGTTGGGTGTGTCTCCCCCTGTTAAAGAAGGATGACTCCACACTACTTCCTGGTGTTCTTCTTTCTTGTCAGATTTCCCATCTAGCTTGTCACCCCTGAGCCTCCATGGCTTAACACAGCCAGTGACCCTACCATGGAGGATGGGGCTGCCCCTGGACACACCCATGGACATTGGGATGACCCTCTTTCTTTGTTCCCTTCCTTCTGTCCTAAACTCAGACTTCTGAAAGTCATCCTGTTCCCTTTATCTCTTCCTGAAGCCCAGAAAAGAGAGTTGGAAGCTAGGTGAATCAGGTGGTCTCTGATCAGCTATTAGCAGAGGAGTGAGGCAGGCCCAGCCAGGCTGCCTGAGACTCTTCCAAGGCCTCCAAGTAGGGCTTGTGGGGTCCTGAGGTAAGGAAAAGGTTAACATGGAGGCATGATAAATTCAGCACATCACTGATGCACTGTCCATTTCCTGGGGAGTGAAATCAGAGTAAGGGTGAGCCTGATTGCGGGCAGAGGCAGGGAGCGCATCACGGTGCATATTAGACAGGGGACGTGGGGTCACAACCCGTCTACCTCGACCTAGTGACGTGACCCTGTTCTTGCCTCAGTTTCCTTATCCGTAAAATGGAGATAACGAAATCTTCCCTATCCCTATCTTCCTCATCCAGTTGTTTTCAGAAGTAAGTGTGATAAGCAACTTTAAAATGTGTTGCAGATCAGAAAGTGCTAAAAATCAATATAACACTATTATGGAGAGACAATCTGTCTCCCCAGTGTCTACCACCAGGCAAAGTGTAAACACAATGTTTTTTTTGGCCTCAGGCCACTAGTCCAGAAGAGCAAGTTTTCCATTCCAAGGGCCTGGGGAAGAAACAAGGGTGAGAATGGCTCTAGTCCTCTGACAGCCTGTCACCTCACCATATCCTTCTCTCTGCCTCCATCCCCTAACATCTCCAAGCCCTGAAAAAAGCATACAAGAATCTGTCTGATGCACTGGGTGCTTGTAGATGTGGGTCTCAACCCTGCAACTCTTCAGCTGTTTAGCTGGGTACTCTTGAGAAATCTCTTACCTCTACTAAGCTTCAGTTTCCTCATCTGTAAAATGGGCATACTAACACCTTCTTATCAGATCATTTTGAAGGTTAAGTGAGGAAATGTGTGAAAAGTGAGTGCTCAGTGAATGTTAAGCTATTATTGACATTATTTCAAAGTGATGGGGTCTCTTTCCCTTCAGCTTGGCCAGAGGACAGCCCTGCCCTCCACCGAAAGGCTGATCCTTGCAGGTGGGCACATGGATTTTCCCCAGCTCTCCTACACAGAGAAATTTCCTCCTCTTTGGGGCCTGTGAGACCACACTTGGGTCTCAGAACCAACAAATTAGAGAGAACACAGATGCCCCCGGCCATTCAGGGAACGTTTACTCTGTCCCTCCAATTCAGTAACCCCCACCCCTAGCCTTTCTGAAGCAGGTGAGGGGATGCTGACCAGGGACAGTGCACTCTCCTGTCCTCAGCAGGCTGTGGAGTCCCACTGTGACCCATGACTTCCCATCCCAACCTGTTGCACCTTTCTGCCCCTTCCAGCTTCTCCCACAGGCCCAATAAATAGGGCTGCCGCCCCCTCCCCCAGGAAGGCGAAGGAGGAGTGTTCAGCCCATCCTCTGTGTGAGCCCATCAGAACAGACAGCTGTTGGACAGGGGAGCGGGGGGGATCTAGAAGGGATGGAGAGGAGCCCCACGCATGCCCCTGGGGGCCCAGGGCAGGCAGGTTAGCAGGTAAGAGGAAACATAAACTCTTTGGAGCTATCTTGGGGGAGCTTTCTTTTTGGAATGTTCCCCCATGACATACCTGTCAGTGCTTACAAGGAGAAGGGAGGGTGAAAGCTCACAGGAGGTCTTCCCTGTTCCCTCAGGTGCTTGCTTCTACTCCGCAAAAGAGGGTGGCCCACTTGGGACGCTCTGGAGCTCCTCCACCAGACGGTCCTGGTCCAGGAAGCCACACAGCCCTCCTGCGCAGCTAACTGCCAGAATCCTGGGCTCATCAATTCCACACAGGTCTCCTTCAGGCCCCTGGTTCAGGTTCTCAAGCCCTAGATGACCCTCAAGTCCTAAGACAACAATAGATTCCTGGGTCTTGATCCAGTGGGTCTGGAGCAAGGGGTCCAGACATCTATATTTTTAGTAAGCACCCTTCTCCCCCTCCCCTGCACTCAGAGGATTTGGAAGATCAACCATATTTGGAGACCCTGCTCTAGCCCATGCCCTGCCTGCTTTGGGACAGCACTCTGTGTCGTCGAAGAGGAATGAGTCGGGGAGATGGAGAGGGACCATCCTATTCGGAAACAAGCCCCATTCAGTTGGCCACTTCAGTTTTCCCCTCCCTGACTGATTGAGGAACTACTGTCTTTTTTCCTCTCCTACAGGGACCCCTTACCAATGTGGGATAATTTTGAAGTGGCTTTAAAGAGAAATCTTATCTAGCTGCCTGAAGAAAAAAGAAATGAATTGCCCCCAGAGCTGGGAATTAGTACCTCCAAAGTCAGAGCTACTGGGAAGACACCGTGCAGGTTGGAAACCTGCTTTTCTCTCTCCCGCTCAATTAAGTTCTAAAGAACGAAGAAATCCTTCCAGCTCCTGCTGTTGTTCAGCCCCTTCCTACTCCGCCTGGACTCAGGACACATGATTTCTTTTGGCTCTGCCATCTCAGTGGGGAAACACACTTTCTCTTTTCTCTTACAGTTGGGGAGGCGTGTGAGAGGGCGGGAGACAAGATGCAGTGTGTGTGCGTGTGCCTGTGTGTGTCCCTGCCAGTGTCTCATCCTTATGTGCTCTAGCCCTGCATGTCAAATGCAGAAGAGTGGAGGTGAATGGACAGGATGCCTTCATATTGTGTGTGTATTCGTGGGTGTGCATGTGGAGTGAGAGTGCAGCCTCTGTGTGACACGTGTGTGTGCCTGTGACAGTGTGTGACAAAACGTGAAAGGTGCAGAGAAATGGGTTCTAGAGTAGGGTTTCTATGAGAACTTGATCTGTAGAAATACTGTGTGCAGCATAACTCTGTGCTACAACAAACGTCTGTATCAAGAAAGTTTAGCTTTTGCAACAAGCAAATACATGGGTACAGAATGATGCAGAGGAGGAAGAGGGTGGAGAAGAAATGAGGAAGACTAATTTGAGCTCCCTTGAAAGGAGAAAAATTTGGTGGAAGGAAGGAAAGAAGGATGGAAGGAAGGAAGGAAGGAAGGAAGGAGAGGATACAGACTAGGTCAATAAACTAGCTTGGATGGAGCAGGAAGAAACTGGCTGGAGGCAGGAGCCTTCCTCCCCATCTCCAGACTGGACTTACCTGCACCACCTGCCTCTCCTCTCAGCTCTGGGTTTAGTCGGCAAGGCTCCCTCCGTTTCCCCCCGCCCTTTGGTGGAGCTGTGGCAGCAGAGAGCCAGCTAGAAGTTCTGATCTCCCAGTGGTGTGTGTCTGCTTGTGTTTGCCTGGCTTTTCTTCCACCGGATCCTATTGGGGTGGGGAGGTTAGGTTGGGGGAGGGCCGGGCAAATTGTAAGGAGGGAGGGGAGGAGTGAGGAAGGGAGGGGAGGGAGGGAGGGGAGAAGGAAGGGAGGAGAGAAGAGAGGGAGGGAGCTTGGGAAAGGAGGAATGACAACAATAAAGTCTTTATTTAGCAGCCAAAACTCCCAAAGACTTCATCCACACACCATGCCCACTAACGGACCCGTTTTTTAATAACATTTCCTTCTGCTGCTGCTGCTTCTGGGAGGGAGACTGTTTGACCCATGTTTGGAAAACAGGCCAAATTAACAGAGGAAAAGGAACGAAAAGCGCCAGACTCTTTCATTCCTTCTCCTAACAATTGCCTTGCTTCTAATGCCCCTCACTCCCCTGCTGTTACATTCCCAAATGTGAGGGGTGTGGGATGTGTCCTCTGAACAGTGACAATCCTTCCCTGGGTCACCTTGTCTAGGAGGTTGCTAAGGGAATGGAGTCTTGCTGTGTGTGAGTTAGCACAAGAGACAGCCTTGGTTTGGCTGCCAGGATGCTCTGAGGACCAGAGAGGGAAAAGTCTGGCCTGGGATCACACAGCAAAGGGAAGGCAGAATAAAGATTTTATGTAAGACCTAAAGTGGTAAGGTCTGACAGTGGTCGGTGTGAACAACGTCAGTGTCTTCTTTCAGCTTCTCCATGTATATCACACTCAGGAGAAAGTTGAAGGCTGTATCGTCATCACACAAAGTACATGAGGAAACCCAAATGTCCCCTGTCCATGTCATCCCAGAAGACCCATTCAAGTAAGACCATTACCTCTAACAATTCTCCTCAGTTAAAAAACTGCAACACACTTGTAGCTAAGTGTTAAGTAGCAGCCCATCAAAACTTCCTGCCACCTCAGCTGACTACTTAGAAAATTTGATGATGTTTACTTTTTCTATCATCAGGTCCCTGGAGAGCTGCTTCATTGGAAGCATTTTGCGATTCACTGGCTTCATATAGCCGGACCCTTAGCCTCCTCCATAAAGAGGTGTCTCCTCCAGAAAGAGCTTCCCTTCCTGGAGTCTCGGGGGCACCAATTGGTGTAGCTTCAACCCAAGGGAGGTATTTATCTCTTTTTGGTGCGTCAAGGACAATATGAGGTGAAGGCTGGGAAAAGTGGTGGGAAGTCAAGATACTTGGGTTGCTGCTGCAATTGCCCACTCCTAGGATGGAGTGAGGGGGCGGAATGTGGGGACAGAAAAGTGCAGGGAAGGCAAGGCAGTGGGGAGGTGGCTCTCCAATGTGGTGGATTACAGCTACATTTCCAGAGAGTCAGGACCTGCTCACACTTCCCACCCAGGTTGAAATCCCATCTCGGGGGCTCACTGCGTATTTGATCTGCACAGTAACTGCTGCTTGATTACAAGCAGTGAGTGCTTAACGCAAGAGAAGAAAGGGCACGATTGTCTATGATCCTTTCCACAGGGAGGCAGCTCAGGCTCCCCACCTCCCCACTGCCCTGTCTGGAGACTCTGCCAGGAAGGAGAGGTGTGGCCCTGAGCAGTTTGGGCTCAACTGCCCCGTGGTCATCAGGCCCACAGGGGCTGGATCTGGGTCAGACCCTCACCCCTCACAAACTGAGGCTCACAGCCTCGGGTGGCTGGGGGTCCGGGCAAATGCGCAAGAGGGAGGAGCTGTGGGAGTCCTGTGGTAGCGCACCCCTCAGCCAGCCTGGGGGGTCTGGGTCGCCTGGGGTGAGTGGCTCCTGGTGGGTGAGGCAGCATCCTGCCCGTCGTGGTATAACCCGCAGCACCCACCTGAGGCTTGGCACAGCCTGGGTGCTCAGTAGGAGTCTGTTTCATCACATTTAAGAGGGTTGAACAAGGACATTCTCTGTCGATCTCTTTTTTAAAAATGTTATTATTGTAAAAATATGAAAAGCTAATACCTTCTCTTGATTCAAAATCCAAAAGGTACAAAAGATTGCACCAGGGAAAAGTCTTCTCCCCCTGCCTGTTTCCCCGTAACCCAGTTTCCTTCAGGACACAATCAGCATACCAGTTTCTTGCGTGCTACCAGATTTAACTTAATGCACATACAAGCAGTAGGTTCAAGCAACTATGCACTTTTATTTTTACTCAGTAGGATATCTTGATGATCACTCCATATTGGTGCAAAAGGCTCTCTCTCACTCTCTGCCCCATATCTGTCTGAGCAGCCCCGCCTGATGGACATTTGGGCTTGTTGCCACCTCCTGACCCATTTTTAAGGTAAGCAGTGCTGGGCTTGGAGTCTCACGAACTTGGGTCCAGTTCTGGCTCTGCCTCCTTTCCATGCTAACCAGGTGGCCTTGGGCTACTCATTTGCCCCTCCTGAGCCTCAGTTTTCCCATCTGTGTGTGGCAGGTATCAATTGCAGTCTACTGAATAAGCAGTTAAATTATTTTATAATTTAAACTTGCTTCTATAATTTAACTTAGTTTCTGAATCTG
The DNA here is from genome assembly GCF_965194825.1 of Balaenoptera physalus. Lineage (NCBI taxonomy): Eukaryota > Metazoa > Chordata > Mammalia > Artiodactyla > Balaenopteridae > Balaenoptera > Balaenoptera physalus. The sequence goes on from NC_138882.1 coordinate 35,594,569, forward strand.
AGCACTCTTGTCACTGGGACAGTGGAAAACTCCACCTCAGTCCTGGGTGTCCCTCCCCTCGGGGTTGTCCAGCTGCTGAGGCAGTTAACGTTTCACCTCCAGGGCTGCAGGACATGCCCTTCATCCTGGGGGGCCCCTCTGGCCTAGAAGCCCTCTGACACTTTCTAAGGCTGTGTACCGAGGCCAGAAACCTTCTGCAAAGCTGTCATTTCCTTTCTGGAGACATGCTGGCTCCTGGCACTCTGCCAGGGGCTCTGGTCCCCCAGACCCCACATTCTCCCCTGGTCTGGCCCCAACCAGGGACCATTTCTTCTCGGGGAAGAAGCTTCCTTATCCTCTTTACTTCTGGCCAAGACACTGCATGTATACTCAGAAACCCCCAAGGGCTCTGGTTGTCAACCAAAGGGAGGGGCAAAGACAGGGAGGGGAGAAATGAACCGTGTCTGCAGCCACACAGGGAGTGCAGTTGTACTGGAGGACCCTGAAGTCCCTTCCTGCTCATTGTTCATGATCCTGTCTAGAGGTTGCCAATTTGTGGGCCAGCTGATCAGTCCTGCTACACCATCAGCTGGCATGACCAGACAACACTGGTCAGGGGGCTGTTCAGTCAGCATTGCTTCCAGAGTTCCTCAGGTCCTCGAGAAGCCAGGCTCAGGGGAGTGGTAATGGCATTTTGCCTTCCAAGGTGAGGTCCTCCAAGGTTCTGGGATGCCTCTTCCACCCTCCAATTACATCATCCTGGAACTCCAGTCTAACTTAATATTTAGGTTGTAAAAATTGCCTTTTGCAAGTCACAACACCTAGATCTAATATCCAAGTTCCAGATATAATTCTGATAAGTCACCGATGGCATCCTGCTCCATGCAATGGAATATTGGGTAATGACACTGCCTTACATAGGCACAGTCACACTGCCTCCATGTGATGATGACACGTGGGCATATGTAGTTAATTATGCCCCATGTTGCAAAGTTCAGGAGGGCAGGAGCAACTCAGGCCAACCTGGGACCACCACACATGACCTTGGGCGTCCTCACATCCACATGTGCACCAAGCATCATCTTTAACCTGAATAAAAGTTATAGTAATAGCTAAAGCTCATTGAAGTTTACCATACCTCAAGCCTTCTTCTCAGCCCTCTACATGAACAACACTTCAATCCTAGTACAACTCCATGATGTGGTACTGCTGAAACACCCATCGGACAGGTGAGGGAGGGAGGCACAGATAGTTCATGTGCCCAAGGTCACACGTCTGGTAATGGTAGAGATAAGATTGGAATCCAGGTTGTTCTGCTTCCAATGTTCTTGTTCATGTATATATCTATGCTGTTGTGATGAATAAAATGCAAGTTCTTTAAAATGATCCAGAGATCATTTTAGAAATCCATGTAGCTGGTGTCCTTAGGTATTTTCTATTAATGCAAGTTTAACTATCATCACATTTTTTTTTTTATGTTGAAAAGAAATCCTCACCCTCAAAACTGTTGAGAACCACTGATCCAGGCCTCAGTTTCTCATCCCTAAAATACGGAGTTACTCTCAACTCCTCTCCTTCTCCCCCACCAACCGTATGGACTCCTCAAGTTCTGTCAGTTCTATTTCCTTAATGGCTTTGGCACCTTCCCCCCTCACCTGCCATGGTACTACACCACTACTGGGGCTCCCGAACGAGTGTCCCTGCCTCACCCCTCCCTCTGCCCTCCACCTTCCACCTGGATCTTCCTAAGGCGTGGATCTGACCAGGTCACCTTTCAGTGACTCCCTGTCCCCATAACCATGGTTCTTAGCCTATGGTGCAGGTCAGATTCACCAGAGAGCTCTTAAAAATGTCTGAGCCCACCCCCACCCCCCGCCCACTCCACCACTTAGAGATGCTGATTCAAATAGATGTGTTTTTTTTTTTTTTTTTTTTTGGCTGTGTTGGGTCTTCGTTTCTGTGCGAGGGCTTTCTCTAGTTGTGGCAAGCGGGGGCCACTCTTCATCACGGTGCGTGGGCCTCTCACTATCGTGGCCTCTCTTGTTGCGGAGCACAGGCTCCAGACGTGCAGGCTCAGTAGTTGTGGCTCATGGGCCTAGTTGCTCCGCGGCATGTGGGATCTTCCCAGACCAGGGATTGAACCCGTGTCCCCTGCATTGGCAGGCGGATTCTTAACCACTGCGCCACCAGGGAAGCCCTAGATCTGTATTTTTTTTTTTTTTATATTTTATTTATTTATTTATTTATGGCTGCGTTGGGTCTTCGTTTCTGTGCGAGGGCTTTCTCTAGTTGAGGCAAGTGGGGGCCACTCTTCATCGCGGTGCGCGGGCCTCTCACCGTCGCGGCCTCTCTTGTGGAGCACAGGCTCCAGACGTGCAGGCTCAGCAATTGTGGCTCACGGGCCTCGTTGCTCTGCGGCATGTGGGATCTTCCCAGACCAGGGCTCGAACCCGTGTCCCCTGCATTGGCAGGCGGACTCTCAACCACTGCGCCACCAGGGAAGCCCCTAGATCTGTATTTTTAAAGGCTGCCACCGTGGGATCCACACCTTTGGCTGAGCTCTGACTCCTCCTTACTTCTTCAGCCCCATTCTCAAACTCTAGACCCTAACCATGTGACTGTCTCACAACCAGAATCCTCCAGGCTATTTCACATCTCCACATCTTTGCTCTCTGACCCTTCTGTCTGCCAGCTGTTGCATCCTCTAGGATGATCTCCTGACAGCACTTTCCTCTCCAACCCCATGGGTAGCCACAAGCACTCTGTCCATGTGTTCCAGCGGCCCCCTAGTGTGTGTCCAGCCCAAGACCTGTGCCACTTCCCTGCCCTCCTCTGTTCTCCTCTCTGCCTGCTCTACAAACTCCCCAGTGGCCTGTGTCAAATCTGATTCTTACTTGGAGCCCTGGGACCTGGCACAGTTCTGACACACAGTAGGTGTCAGTACCCTGCACCCTGGCCTCAGTGTAATCTGGCAGCCAGTCCAGAAGCACTAAAATACTTTCTCCTCCTTTGTGTTTGCCCAAGCCATTGCAAAATCCTCCTGTGTGTGTTTTTCTGCAGGCTTCTCAATTTCTAATCTATTTTCCATGACCCACAAGTGTGTTATTTCCCAAAACACAAACTTGATCATGCGATCCCCTTGCTTAAAATTCTATAGTGAGTCTCAGGTTTTTACAGAACAAAATTCAAATGCCTTAACATGACACGAGGCCCTGCAGTCTGACCTGGCTTTCCTGCCATTTTCATTTCCTTCTATAATTCCTACAGAACTTGAGAGCCAGATTCATGAGGTCATGTATCCCAGGTTTTCATGTCTCTAAGCTTTTGCCCAATCTAGGTTCAGATGTCCTTCTTTCCTTATTCGTCATTTGGAGAACTCCTATTCACCCTGCAGGACCCAAATCAAATATTATCTCCTGTATGAAGCTCTCCCTGATTTCCACAGGCAGAGTGAGCTTGCTCTTGTCCGTGCTCCCCTGGGCCACAGCTCTCTTACTGCACTTACCTCACCGTGCAGTTACTGCTTGTACCTCCTTTGTATGATCGGAGGGTCTCCAAGGCAGAAACCCAGCTCCTGGCAAAGGACCTGGCAGAGGACTAATAATGGTCAGAATAGCTAACATTTCCAAGAGTTTACTATGTGCCATGCATGTACTTTACAGTGCATTAGCTCATTTAATCCTCATAACAACCACAGGACTAGGTACTATTATTATTATCCCCATTTTACAGAGTATTATACAGTCTCTAAGTGTCAAAGTCAGGATTTGAACCCAGGCAGCCTGGCTCCAGGGTCCATGCTACACTATACTGATAATGCTTGCTGAGCGAATGGTAATCCACAGTGAGTTATGTGTGTGTGGGAGTGTGGGGGGCGGTGTTAGTTAATAAAACATGATATGACTCGACTCCTACCCACACTACTCCCGGTGTCAGGCTGCGTTGGAACCCTGGTCTCCCGAGACCTGGTCTGTGGCTTTTACTGAGATAACAGAGCTGTTATCTCTTTTCCAGCAGCTGACACAATGCTCGCCCACTCCTCTCATTATCCCCATGAGCATCAGCCTCCTTTCTTTTTATTTTTCTTGTGTTTTGCTCTGCTTGCCCAGTCTGGAAAAATGACTGGTTGGCCTGCAGCTCAGGGAACGGTGCCCCATCTCCCTCTTGCCTCCTGGCCCCCCTCCACCTACCTCCCGTGCACACCCCTGGCCTCACTCAGAGCCAGATCACAGGGCTCAGGGGCTGAGCCACGTGGCTGCCCACCCTTAGCTCCCTCCTGATTCCGGCGCCACCAGAGGGAAAGGATCCAGACAGAGGCAAAGACGGAAGCCAGTGTTCTCAGCTCCAGTTTTCTCCTTTCTCAGCCTGCAGTGTTCTGAAGTGCTACTGTAGGACGTCACAGCACTGTGTGTATGCGCTCCCACCCACTGTCTGAGGCTTCTGTTGCCTCCAGGGGGTCTCCCTCTGCAGGCTGAAGCAGAGGGAGAGAGAGAACGCCCTTTGGTAGCTGTCTGTGGGCCCCAGCTTGCTTCTCCAGAGTGGAGCCACCATCCTGCCCTGGAAATTGTGTCAAAGCACCCTTCCAGAAGGGAGGGCGGCCCACCCGAGCAGATCCCTGGAACCTCTCTGTTCCTACATTCACCCTGCCTTCTGTTCACCCTTGCGTGCCTGTGGTTTGTTCTTGGATCTCCTTTGTCTTTTCTTCACATGGTGTGGTTCTGCCCCTGACAGAGGCTGCGTCTCCCCATCAGACTGGCATTGGCATTTCCCAAGAGCAGTGTGAGAAGGGATTCTCCCAGCTGATGGTGTGGGGAAGAGGAGCCATGATTGGCTTCATCCTTCTTCTCCCTCCCCAGTCAGTGCCCAGGGAGGGTAGCAGGGGAACTTAGGGCTTATTTGAAGTGTTCCATGGACTCTCAGTCTAAAATGGGCAATACACACATAGACAGGACAATCGGGGCAACAAGACCCATAACGACTGTCTGAACCCAAAGATTCACAGTAAAGGATAAATACTTTTTATGGCCGTAGCTCATGAAACAGCATCATGGAAGAATCCCGAGCTTTGTTATGAAGTGTCCTTGCCAAGAGACACTGTGTTTCCTTTGTAGTGTTTACACTGGTCTTGGCGGCCATAGACAGAGGATTTAGCCAAGGGAGCTCTGGGCCGAGGGCTGCAATCTGGGAAGAAATTTACTGGGCACAAATGATGCCCCTTCGATCCAGTCACCTCTTGGCAGTGAGCTGATGGGGCCGCTCCAGCCAGGTCTTAGAAGACCACCGTAGATGCTCTTTCTTGGGAGGCATTCTGGGGGTGGCACTAGGGGCTGTGCAGCAAGACCCCAGAGACTCTGAACCACGGCCTCTGGATGCCCCTCCCCCCATGTGGCCCTGGAAGCTGCCCCTCGCTGCTTTTGGAGACTGAAGACCTGCTGTCCCATCCCATAAGGCTGTTCTGAGGACAGAGCAGGGCATTCAGGCTGGAAACAGTGATGTTAATGGTGGAGCATCCCATCTTGGCCTACCCCAGGTGTGGGGAATTTTCAGGCCCAGCTGAGCCAAGCCACAGAATGAAGGCAAAAAGGCAAAACATGTTTTGGAAGGTGGCTGGCAGCCCCGAATGTCTGCTCCATGGGCCAGGGCTCAATGAGAGGCTCTGGCGTTAGCAAAGTGGTGTGGTGAGTTGGGAGGAGGCAGTCTGGGATAGTGGTGGCTCTGCTTTCACTAGATACCCCCAGAAATGAAGGCTTTCCACCCCACCTTGCCTTCATACCCCCAGTCTTCATTAGCCTAGCACTTTAAGCTTAAATGACCTTGTGAGGAAGTTCTTCCTTCAGTCTACCTTGCCTCTCTCATGCTGGAATTCAGGTTCCTTTTTTATATTCAGATCCTTATTGGAGGACAGAGAAGCCCCCTCCCGCCTTAAGCAGAACTTGGATTTGAAGAGAGCCTTGGGTTCTGGAGACACGTGCTGGGTAAACGGTGGCATTGTCATTAGGGCTATTGTATCATGAACATTACTCATCTGTCTGCTCCTTCTGAATGCAGTAGCTCTCTGGACAGGCAACCACCCTCCTTCCCATTTGTTCTGGGGAGAGGGAGAAAGAGGGGAGATGGGGAGGTGTGGGGAGGAGGGGGCAGAAGGAGAAAGGCAAGGACGGGCTCAGAGGGGAGCCAGCTATGTTCTTCTTATAACGTGGCTCTGCCCTTAGACTACATGTTCTCCCAGAAAGAGGCTGTGTCACCCCATCAGACTGGCATTTATGAACCTGATTTATGATGGTCACCACCCCTGGAGGTACAAGGGTGTGATATGGGTCATTTGGTCCGTGAGGTTGTCACACTGATTCTTGTTGTCAGGAGACCCTGCTCCTCCCTCGCACTCTTCTCTCCCCCTCCTTTCTCCTCTGGCCCTCCCTCCCCTTCACTCATCCCTCCATTTCCTCTCCTTTTCCTCGTCTTCAGGCTGCTCACTTTATTCTCCCATCCTGCTCCCAGCTTCTTCCTCTCTCCCCCAGCCTTGGGCTCCTCTTGTGGCTGAGCTCAGGGAGGGGATATGAAATTCATTAGCCGTCACATTGCCGTGGGATTAAATCATCCTGGCCGCTCCGCTCCAGCAGCACTCTCCTCTGCACCAGGCCCTCACTGAGCCCCAGGCGCCTCCGAGCCCTGCAGCTCTGCCAGGACTCTCCCAACCCTTCCGTGCAGCTCCAGGCTGCCTCGACTCCATCCGGTCCCTGTGACCCAGAGCTGGGTCCCTTCCCTCCACCCAAGCCCCTGGTGGGTTGGGGCGGAGGTGGCTCCAGGCCACTCCCTTTTCAGCCTCCCTCTTGCAAGCTTCACCCTCACCCTCCTGGCCCCGCTCCTGGCTTCTAGGCCCAGCGTTGGGCCCTTTCTCCTGCTCCTTCCACCCCAGCCCATCTCTGGTGCACCTGCTGCCTTCCTATCAGTGCTCATGTGCCTGTCATCTTCCTCCACTGCCTTGTCCCTCTCTCCTCATTTCAGGCCCCTTGCCTGATACCTTCTGCTCTCACAAAGATCTCAAAACTGCCCTCAAAGAATTATGTAAGTTATTCCAGCTTCCCCTTGAGATGAAATGCTCTATGAAGTCTTACAGTGTATCACAGCACCCTGCCCAGGCCTGGCATTCATCCCACAAATGCTTAGTGAGCACCGACTATGTGGTTGGCACTATATTAGGCTCTGAGAACACAGCTGTGAACAAAACAGACACGGTCCCTGCCCTCCTGGAGAGCTCAGTCTAGCAGGAGATACAGAAAATAACCTCAAAAAAATCACATTGTGTAACCCAAATATATATAATTTTTATTTGTCAATCATACCTCAGTAGAGCTGGAAAAAAAATAAACAAATGCATAAATAAATCTAAGTATATCACAAATGGTGGTTGTACTATGAAGGGGGGAAAAAGATACAGAGTAGACCCCTTATACATATTTATGTAATGCATGAATGATGCATTAACTCCAATTTTATTTTTCCCCTTTTCTTGGCCCTACTTGCTTCCAAGATTGAAGGCTGATCTGGTCTATACCACCTAAAAATATCCTTAATTATATCTTACCCTAAATTAATCTTTCATTTTTTCCCCTTGTTTTAGTCTTGTCATATTAATAATAATAATAATTTTCACACATTAAATGGCTACTATGTGCCAGGCAATATGTTAAGAACCTTAATGTATTGCCTCATTGTCATTTTTATCCCCACTTTAAATACAAAAAAACTGAGACTCAGATTAAATAACCTGTCAAAAGCCACACAGCTACCAGCCATAGAAGATCTGTGTCTTACAATTCTTCATTGCCCCATGGGCAGGGGTACCCAAGATCCCACAAAAGCAGTTGGATAGCCAAGCTGGTGGGGAAGAATGGACCTGGAAGCATAACTCTGCCTCCAGGCCCCTGCTGAATCCAGCAAGAGTGGGGTTGACACCCTTCCTGCCCCTTGGAGGGCTCCAGGCCTGGTGCTCTCACACACCGCTCTGTACCTGTTAGGAATGGAAATCAGCCACCACCCTGCAAGAGCTGGTTGTTCAGCCTTTACTAGCACGCCTTTTAAATTTATTTATTTATTTATTTATTTTTGGCTGTGTTGGGTCTTCGTTTCTGTGCGAGGGCTTTCTCTAGTTGTGGCAAGCAGGGGCCACTCTTCATCGCGGTGCTCGGGCCTCTCACTATCGCGGCCTCTCTTGTTGCGGAGCACAGGCTCCAGACGCGCAGGCTCAGTAGTTGTGGCTCACAGGCCTAGCCGCTCCGCGGCATGTGGGATCTTCCCAGACCTGGGCACAAACCCGTGTCCCCTGCATTGGCAGGCGGATTCCTAACCACTGCGCCACCAGGGAAGCCCCACACTAGCCTTTTAAAAGCTCTTTCTGCTTCATTCCTTGCTTCCCTTCAACCTATCCTCAACACTGCAGCAAGAATGACCCTGTCACTCCAATGGCTTCCAGTCTCACTCCAAGTGAGACCCAAAGCCCTAGGTACTTCGGCTTTCTCCTCCTCACTCCTCTTACCTCTTACCTCTCTCACCTCTAATACTACTATTCACCCCTCTCCCGGCCACTCTTGCTCCCTTCCTGTTTCTCAACCACTCCGGTACTCTCCTTAGGCCTCAGGGCCTTTGTACGTGTTATTCCCTCTTTCTGCCTGTTCTCCCTGCAGATATCTACATAACTCCCTCGCCTCTCAACTTCAAGTCTTTATCACATTTCACCTTCTCAGTGGCTGTCTCTGGCCACCCTGCCTGAAACTGAAATACCTGCACAAAACTTCGTAAGTCCCTTTTCTGCCTTCTTCTTCTCCTTAGCAGTTGTTATTAACACATCCTAAATTTCACAAATTTATCTTTATCATATGTCTCCCAATTAGAATATAACTCCATGAGTTTGGTGTTTTTTCTGTTTTTCTTGAGATACATCCTGTATCCCTAAAACTAAGTCTGACATACAGGCATTCAGTAAATAATTCCTCACTCACTGGTTTGTGTTGACTTACATGTGTATGACCTACCCGGGGCATTTGAACATTTTAATTCAATTAAGGAGGATGGGGCTTATCCCAGCCTTATTGGCACCTTAAAGGCAGTGTGCTGGCCCAAGTCTGCAAATTGGCAGCCTGAGTCAAGTCCAGCCCAAGAATGTGTTTTGTTTAGCCCACTAGACTTTTTTAAAAATAATTAATTTATTTATTTGTTTTTGGCCACGTTGGGTCTTTGTTGCTGCTCGCAGGCTTTCTCTAGTTGTGGCGAGTGGGGGCTACTCTTTGTTGTGGGCTTCTCACTGCGGTGGCTTCTTCTCTTGTTGTGGAGCACGGGCTCTAGAGCGCAGGCTCAGTAGTTGTGGCGTACGGACTTCGTTGCTCCTCAGCATGTGGGATCTTCCCAGACCAGGGCTCGAACCCACGTCCCCTTCATTGGCAGGCGGATTCTTAACCACTGCGCCACCAGAGAAGCCTGCTAGACAGTTTAAACTAAATAAAATTAGTTGCCAACATTAAAAAATGGGAAATTTCACATTTTAAAAATGCAGATTTCCAGCTTCTCCGGAAAAATCCAAAGATCCTGTAATCCTGAGGCTGCATTCCCACCAGGCAACGATCAGAAGGCACTGAGCAGAGCCTGCTCTCCAGTCTCTACCCCACTGCCCACCAGCATTACCCGCTCACATACGTGTCTGGATCCTGCCTGGTCTCCTGACTTAGGTTTGTGTCTGTTCAACGGTGAGGTTAGTAGCAAGACCCCTAAATTGGAGACAGGAGCTCTGAGTTTCAGTTCTTCACTTGTAACTGGAGATAATAACAATATCTACCTGAGAGGACGGTTATGAGACTTAGTGAGGCAACACCTGTGTTGAAGGGACTGGGTGAGCTGCAAAGCCCAGGACAGCCTGAAGGGATCAGCATTCACGCTGCAGCTCGTGTGTCTCTGTCCAGGTCTCTCCTGTCTGCGGATCCCACCCAAATCTTCTGTGCAACATCATTCTGCCTTTCAGATAGCATCTGGCTCCCATGCAGAGCAAGCTCCTCAACCCACTCTCTGTCCTCTCTGCCTGTCTATGGACACCTACCCAGCCACCTTCGTGGCACATCAGCTCTACCAAGCTGCCTCAGGGGCAGAGTCCTGTGTTCTAGGACATCCCCCTCGGACAGGCTCCACTGCACTGGGCCCTGGGCAGCTGTGTCAGCAAAGCCTGGCAGGATGACACCACGAGATAATCTATAGGATCCTGTGTAGGTTGGGTCCTGGGAGAGCCAAATGAGGGCCGTGGCTCCTGCCTGCTCACAGCACACACCAGCACTGTCAACTGAGCCCAGAGTGGTTCGTGAATGTCTCTCTGCCCAAGATCAGAAAAGTAGGAGTGTGGCGGGCGAGGGGGACACCATTCCCCCAGCCCACAGTGGGTTTGGGGTAAGAAAGCCAACTGTTATTGCGAAGCTTCAAGAATGTGTGGGAAGGCCACAGGAATGCCAGGGGAGGGGAAGTTGGAGGGACAGTAGGGATGCCAGAGTCCAGGGCTTTTTTATGCCATGTCTGTGGAGCTCAGAATCCTGGCTTTGAGAAACCATGTGCTCATGTATTAGCTGTGTTGTCGGAGGCAAGTCACATAACTTCTCTGAGACTGGTCTCCTCTTCTGTGAAGAGGAGAGATCTTTACCTACTTTCTAGTGTTGTGAGAATCGCAAGAGGTCATGTGAGAATCACATCAATTTAATTAATGAGAGGATCCCGTTATGAGCTCCTGCTTGTGTGGCAGACACTGTCCTAAGTACTTTACACTAACTCATCCACTCCTCACACCAGCCCTATGACTAGGTGCTATTTTTATACCCATTTTAGGGATGAGGAAACTGAGGAACAGCAAGGTTAAGGAACTTGCCTGTGAATTTACAGCTAATAAGGTGCAGAGCTGGAATTTGAACCCAAGGGGTCTAAGTCTAGAATTCAGGACCATTTTAAACTCTTGTTGTGTTACATCTCTAAAAAACTGTGCTGGCACAACTCTAAAATCTACGTTAAAATGTAAGGGCAAATTGTTCACTCAAATAACTGGATGTTATTTTACTGGGAGGGTTTTAATTTTTTCAGACTTGTTGGTAAGCGGAATAGTCAGGCTGTTTACTCTTGAGCTCCCAGTGGGGTGCTAGCTCCTATGGGAGGTCTGTGATGTCTGAGGGGCTCATGGCTCCCTGGGGAAGCTGGGACTAGCAGCCTGGGAAGAGAGAAGTGTTATGAGGGAAAGTCCTGGGGTTGAGTTGGGTGTGGATGCCTGAGAGAGGACACAGTGTGCAATTTCTGGGAAGGCTTCTGGAGGGTTAGTGTTAAGATGGTCCCTGAAGAGCAGGACCTTGAAAAACGGGAAGAGAACAGGGTTGGGTCACCCCGGTGCCATGGTTGTGGTGTGACTGAGGGCCTGCCCACCACCTTTCCGCATTGTTTTCTGAATCCTACTTGCGCTTTCTGGCTGGGAGTGGTCCTCCCATTACTTCCGTGGTAAGGAGCAGGATTCTGTGATCTCAGAGGCCTTATTCAGCTTGCAGGTGGCTGTGAATGGACACAGAGGCCTGCTTCCTATGTAGGCAAGGGCTTTATAATAATTTCATGATTTAAACTATACTGATCACTTTGCTCCCAAGAGAGCAAATGGCAGCTAGAGACTGGGCCTTGGGGCTAACGGCCATGAGAAGGAAGAGGCAGGAGGCAGGAATGCTGCCCTCCCTCCCCTGGTGGCCCTCTTAGTCTGCCCTGTGCCAAGCCCCTCATGTTTGGGAAGAGGCAGGCTCAGCCTGGGCTGTGTTGGGGCTTCTTGGGTGAGTTTCTGGCAGCCCTGGTCTGGTTCTGCCACCACCTGAGTAGTTCTCTTTTCCAGAAAATCATCACATCTCTTCCCGGATTCTCTCTTTCTCCCCTCCTTGGACATGATCAGAGCAGAGTGAGACATTTCTTGCCCCTGTAAAAAATCATGTTTATGAACTAAATCATACTCAGATTTATCTAAACCAATCAGCTTTCTAGAAAGTATGATTCACTTGTCCGCTCATTCACAAATATTCACAAATATTTCTTCATCTCTAAAGGGGATCAATGATGTAACTCATGAGAAAATTGTAGGTGCTGAATGGCAGTATATGGAAATCCCTAGAATGGTACCTGGCACCCAGTAGGCCAGTGTTGAGATTGGCTCATTCTACTGTGCACTGTCACTGTTCTAAGTGCCACGGGGATTGGGGATGTGACTGAGACAAGATCCCTGCTCTCAAGGAGTTCATAGTCTGGTGCATCCAAGTAATATGGACCCAAAAAAGGCCTTACAACTGTGGTTTAGCATGCAGCGTGTGCCTCAGAGTCCCCTGGGGGCCTCTCTCCTTCACAGTTTTGATTCACTGGGGAGGAAGTAAGGCTGGAGCATCTGCATTTTATTAAAAGATGAGCAGGGGATTCTGAGGCACACGCAGGGTGCAAGAGGCTGTCCTACAGTATGATGGATGCCATATGGAGGTGGGGCACTAGGGAAGGGCTGATCAGCTCTGCCTGGGTCAGGCAAGGGAGGCTTCCCAGAGGAGGTACTGCCTGAAAGTTGCAGAAAAAGAGGGTGGGAACACCCTTCAGTAGAAGAACCAGCATACATTAAACTGATGGCATTTTCCAGGAACTCCAAGAGTCAGTCACTGCCCGTGAGCATAGGTTCAGGAGATGTGGGGCTTGGGGGTCAAAGCGGGACTGCCAAGAGATGAAGTCAGAGAAACAGACGGGGGCTTGACTCTCTAGTTCAGGGGTCACAGTCAGGTTCTGAAAAACCTGCCATCTCTTTCTGCAGGGAGAAAACACATGTACACACAAAATCTTGCATAAAATTTCAAGAGGTTCATATAAACGCCCTTTCCACCCCCCCCCCCCATCCATCCACTGACATACATGGACCGAAAACCACTGTCAAATGTGACACCTCAGAATATGGAACACAAAGGAGCCTCAGGTTTATGGAAGAAATTAAGGAGTCCACTTTTGGAGAACTTGAATTTGAGTTGTTTCAAATTTGACCTCCAAGTGGAAGGTGGGTGCTTAGGCAGATGGGTGGTTAGGTGTGGGGTTTAGTGAGAAGTGTAGGCTGGACACAGAGACTGGGTCATCTGCAGATAGGTGGTAGCTGAAGTCATGGGAGTGGCTGGGATGACCCTGGGGCGGTGTGGGGGGAGAGAAAAGCAGGGGGGCTTGGGTGTGACTCTTATACACATGACACTTACCTTTATTTCTCTAAGAACGTACTAGGTAAACCAAGCCCCAATTATAAGCTATTCACATACTAGGAAATGCTAGTACAGGATGCTATACTTGGGGAGAAGGGACAAGTAGAGAACAAAATGAGTGGGGTGTGAGATATGTAGTTGTCACTACTCCAAGTTCAGGCATGAGCTGCTTGGGAGATCATTTTGGAAACAGTCCTTGAAGCAGATAGGATTCCACAATTCTCTGGATGAGGGGCGAGCTGCCCTGCTAGGCTTGGGGAAACAGGGAGCACATGCACTGTCCTTTGGGAGTGGGAGGTGCTCAGGGACACTCCCCAGTTCTTTGGAAGGGTTTCTGAGCAATGTCTTCTTCCAATCCAGGCGGCACAAGGGGGGACTCTGGACACCTCCACTTGGCCATGATGCATTCCACCTGCACAAGAAAGCGAGGCCGACCTCAGGGTCCTCCCACCCTCTCCCATCTTTAATGTATCTATATGGAAAGCCCTCCCAAAGGATGCAATTTAAAACAAACTTAGCTACAGATTTAACACTGAGTCTCCTTTTAAAGAATGAAATTACTCAAACTGGGGACCGTCATAGGAAATACTGGACATATGGTCAACATATTAAAGTGCTGTGAGTCTTTATGCTGAGCAGGAAAACTTTCAGAACTATTAACATGCTTCCCCCTGCCCCCACCCCTTGTTTCCATCTCCTCTTTGCCCTTCCTCTCCAAAGCTAAGGCTTTCTCAGTTCATTACCTCGGGCAGTGTTGTATCAGCAGAGCAAAAATCACCCTCTGCACAGTTTTGTCCCCTTGACTAGAATATAGATTAGATACAAGACTTGGGAGAGAAATATAAGAAATATATTAATAATATTATATATTTTTATGTAAGAAATATAAGACTCTCCTCACCCTGCTCAGAGGGACAGCTCCTAAAATTCAGATGTACAGGGTTGGGGGAGGGGGACAAGAGAGCACAGACATTGATGAGTTTTGGAAAAGCTGACCCTGCACACATTTCTTCACTCAATGACCCCAGAGAGGGGAAAATACCAGGGAGATAAGAGGAATCCAAGAACAGGGGAGTATGGGGCTTCCCTGGTGGCGCAGTGGTTGAGAATCTGCCTGCTAATTCAGGGGACACGGGTTCGAGCCCTGGTCTGGGAAGATCCCACATGCCGCGGAGCAACTGGACCCGTGCGCCACAACTACTGAGCCTGCGCGTCTGGAGCCTGTGCTCTGCAACAAGAGAGGCCGCGATAGTGAGAGGCCCGCACACCGCGATGAAGAGTGGCCCCCGCTTGCCGCAACTAGAGAAAGCCCTCACACAGCAACGAAGACCCAACACAGCCAAAAATATAAATAAATAAATAAATAATTAAAAAAAAGAAAAAGAAAAGGAGTGGTGGATACGAGGTTTGGGAAAAGATTCTTTAAAAAAAAAAAAAAGAACAGGGGGTGTGGGCCTCATCGACTGGGACAGCTCCAGGCAGCAACAAGTGTGTAGAGAAATGCTACACCTAGGCAGGTAAACCGCCTAGGCAGGTAAAGGCCTTATAGAAGCTCCTGTTTGTTCCAGCACATGGTTGGAGCTCCAGAATCATTGGAGAGTAGCAGAGAATAAAGGAGAGAGCCATCAGCCTGAAGGGACCATGGGGCAGAACAAAGGACATCTACTCACTATCTGAGGGTCCCATCCACTAAGACCAGGTAGGGTGGCTGAGGTCCCAGAGGAGGTTTCTTCTGCAAACAGGCCATGTTGAGAATCAGACCAGGCACATTAGACACCACCCTGGGGAAGGGGAGTGGTTCTTGAAGATTCTGCCAACCCAACTGAATAAAAAGTCAAAACAGAAATGAAAGAAAATGAGTCACACTTCTAGTACACATGAGTTTGTGAATAATGATTCATAAAATTTAAATCATATTTATGTGAAGATTACACAAATTACATTTAAAAAACTGGAGCTTTCTGAGAAAATATAAGACAGGTGGTCACTGTACTACAAATCTAAATCTCTAGTACCTTTTAGAAGAAGAAGAAAAAATTATTCCAACTCCACTCCCTTAAAAAAAAAAAAAAGGGAGAAAGAGGATCACTGTAACGTTAGCAGTAATTTTCCAAACATTTCACCAAAAAAACAAACAAAAAAAACCAAACAAAACTCCTGAATCTAGTCATTCATTCATCTCAGGCAAATATGGAAGAACTAGAAGTATTAGCCACGAAGAGTGAAGTTACCAGAACAGGGCTGAGGATGGAAAATATTTTGCAATTTCATAGCTGTCGCCACCTTGGGTGGTGTAATGGGTCATGAACACAGTGTGCCTTGGTGGCTGCTGCTCAGGGGAGCCCAGAGGAGGCTCCAGACACAGGCTCCGTTGACCTTTATGTGTTTAACGCCCTAGCAGCCTTGACGTCTGGAACAGCTGCCTCACCCGCTCCTCTGAAGGGCGGCCCGGCGAGTCCCGTACCCACCGCTCCCCCAGCACTTTGTGAGGTGGAGCCATGGAACCTCCTGCCTTCAGTGGCTTCCCACTGGGATGAGCTGCCACCATGGACTTGGAAAATGTTCTTGCTAAGGAAGAGGGGGCCCTCTGACTGCCTGCTCACTGTCTTGACCTCTCGGAAGGAAGAACAGGACTTAGGCTGGCTGCAGGAGGAGGGATTTACATTAAACATCGGGGAGCATTTCCACATCATCTGGACCAAAAAATACTGGCTCATGTCCCAAGGGAAACTGGGGATTTACCTATTTATCGGGAGTCAGGTCAGAGTGCCTGCAAGCAGGGGGTGACTCAGTTAATGCTATCATTCAGTTCTGCATTTTTTCAAGTGTCTTCCACTTTCAAATACACCCACAGATACGGACATGGGCATATATTTTTATTCTCCCAGTTCTCTAAATGGTGCTCAGTCCTCCGCAGCCAGCTCTCTCTAAGCCTTCCCTTGAGGAATTTTCTCCTACCCTGTGGAGTATGAGACTGAGGCTGGAAGTCTTGTCACTAGAACAGAGAAATGAACAGAACAGAGAGGATGACAGCCTACCCCAAGCCCCAGGGTCTCTCATCAAATTCAGGTATATTTCTGAACTCATTAGCCCACCCCTCTGACCTTACCCACAGTGGAAATGGAGAACAGAAATGCCTTGGGTCGAGGTCCTTCGTGCCTATCTCCCCATCTCCCCAGATTCTTGTCTTCTAGATAAAGAACCAGGGAAGAAGTCAGTTGTGTAATGACTTATTCAGAGCTAACCATGCAATGAGTGTCTAAATAACAATTGCTACAGCACTTATTATATGCCCTTGATGTGGTCTGTCTTATTTAATTCCTCAAATAGCCCTATGAGGTAAGGGCAATAATTCACTCCATTCTTCAGAAAAGAAAGCCAAGGCTTACAGAGGTTAAGTAACTCACCTGCATAGCTGTTAAGAGGCAAGCTGGGATTTAAACCCAGGTCTATCTGACTCCAGAGCCCACAGCCTTAACTCCTAGACTCTGCTGTTTCCTAGAGAGAATGCAGAGTGATGCATAACATATATATATGGGAAATAGCTAGACTAGTGCATTAAAAGAGGGGAGGTGGAAAACCTATTTTTAAATTATAGATAGCATCTTTTGGGAAAGGTTGAAAATTTCATTGTTGAAAATGTTGATGCTGTTCCTACATTTGGCAAATATAGACATGGAGGTCCTGGCTGTAAAGAGCTTGTAGAAAAGGGAAGTTGGAGTAAATGAGTTGGAAGGTTTGGAATGCACCAACACTTCCTCTATGTAAAGGCAGGAGCTTGTTCCCTTCTCCCTTGTCCCAGTCCAGCTCCAATTCTAGGCTCTCTAACTCCCAGACCTTCTGTTGAACAATACTCCCCACCCTGTCCAACCCCAGCAAACTCTAGGCCTAACCCACTGGCTTCCAGGGAAATGGCAGGCTGGGGCAGAGCCTGGAATGACAGCTCCAAGGGAAGCAGTCAGTGCTGCCCTGTCTCCAGAAGCCAATGGAAAGAGTGATATATACAGAGTAGGAGAGGCAAGCTGTTACTCGGGTGGAAAGCTGGACTCTCTGTCCAGTTAATCAGTGGGCACTTGTCCAAAGGTTTGATTCTGGGACCCCCCCTGCAGAGTCTGAAGGGACTGGGGGAGAGGGTGTCCATAGACATTTTGTTAAAAATTGAGCCAGGTAACCAGCTGCCTAGGAGATAGGTCTGCCTTAAAACAGGGGCTGGCCACTAGGCTCCTAAAGCGTGTTTTGAGAGACCTGAGAGGAGGCAAGTTTTCTTGTTACAAGCCTTGAAAGTTCCAGAACATCACTTCTGCCACATTCTATTGGTCAAGCAAGCCACTAAGGCCAACCCAGGTCTCAAAAGGAGGAGTAGTCAAGGTTTGTGGCCTTCTTTAATCTACCATGCATTCTCATTTGCCAGAAGAGTGAGGCTCACAGTGTGGCACCTGACTGCTTCTAGGGCATATACTTGTTAGACACTGTATTAGTTTCCCAGTGCTGCTGTAACAAATTACTGTAAGCATAGTGGCTTAAAACAACCAATTTATTCCCTTATATTTCTGGAGGCCAGAAGGCTGAAATGTGTCTTATAGGTGAAAATCAAGGTTTCAACAGAATGGTGTTTCTTCTGGGGGCTCTAAGAGAGAATTTTGTCCTTGCCTTTTGCAGCTTCTAGAGGCTGCCTGCATTCCTTGGCTGTGGCCCCATCCTCCACAGCGGCAACACACACTCAACCTCTGCTGTCATCACACCTTCTCCCTGACTTTGACCATCTTGCCTCCCTCTCATAAGCACCTTTGTGATTAAATTGGGCCCACCCAGATAATGAAAGATGATCTCTCCATCTCAAGATCATTAACTTAATCCCATCTGCAAGGTCCCATTTTCCATGTAAGGTAACATATTCACAGGCTCTGAGAATTAGGATGTGGACATTGGGGGGCCATTATTCTGTCTACAACAAATACTGAGCCTGACCTAGAACACAGGCTCCCAGCTCATGAGGTGCTTCCTGTGATAGTAGGAGAGGGCTATGTCAGTTACTTATTGCCTCAAAAATGCAGCATAACTGACCAACCCCCAAACTGAGGCCTTCAAACTGGAAGTGTTCATTTAGCCCACAAGCCTGAGGGGTGTTGAGTGGTTCTCATCTTCCCTGGTCCTGCTCACATATTTGTAGGTCAGCCCTCCTTGGCTGGGACAGCTGAGACAAATCGGTTCCTTTCTGCATGTCTCGTATCCTCTGTGGGCTAGCTCAGACTTATTTTCACGGCAAGGGCAGAAGTGCAAGAGTACCAGGAGAAACATGCAAGTGCCTTATAAAGCTTCTGCTGGACTCACGTCTGCTGACAACCTGTTGGTCAAGGCCAGCCATATGGTTGGGGCCAGGGTCAAGGTAGGGAGGGCACCAAAGATTTCACGGCAAAGGATGTGGATACAGACAGCAGTGAAGAATTTGGACTCTGAATTAATTTCCCTCCCCAGTGACATGGTTGTTTCAGTTCCAAGTGCCAGTCAATACAAAGTCCACCCGTGAGCACTTGTGTTGGGCTCACAAGGGCCAGAGACGTGGTTGCACTCTATTCTCCCAATGCGGCTACATCTGTATATTTATCCCATCCCACGAGCTCTCCTTACCAGGTGACTGGAACCCAGTGAGAGGCAGGTTTTATGTTCCCTCCCCCCTTGAATCAGCAGGGTCTTGAGATTGCCCTGAACAACAGAGCACAGCAGAAGTGATGCCGCGTGACTTCTAAAGATTAGGTCACAAAAAGCTTCAGCTTCTGCCTGGTTCACTCTGTCTCAAGATGTTTGCCTTTGGAACCCATAGCCATGGGTAGTAGCCATGTTGTAAGGAAACCCAGGCCACATGAAGAGGTCCCCTTGAAGAGGAACCAAGGCCTTCCCCCAACAGCCAGCACCAACTGGCCAGCCATGTGAATAGGCAACCTTGGAAGTGGATCCTCCAGACCCAGTCACACCTTTAGGAACTGCAGCCTTGGCTGACATTTTGACCACAACCTCATGAGAGCTGAGTCAGAACTACCCAGCCAAGCCACTCTCAGATTCCTGATCCGTAGAAACAATGAAAGGTAATAAATGATTGTTGTTGTTTTAAGTCACTAATATTTGAGATGATTTGTTATGCAGCATTAGCTAACCACTACACACCTGTTCATGAGGCTTAGGACAGAATGAGAATAAACATGGTCTGAGACCTTAAGGAACCTACAGTCTCCAGGTGACCAAGCAGACACTAATGGAATCAACAATGTATATTGTTGTATATATAATATCTTAGTCCATTTGGACTGCTATAACAGAGCACTATAGACTGGGTGGCTCATAAACAAGAATTTATTTCTCATCTTTGTGGAGACTGGGAAGTCCAACATCAAGTTACCAGCAGATCTGGTATCTGATAAAAGCTCACTTCCTGACTCACACACAGCTGTCTTCTCACTGTGTCCTCACATGGCAGAAGGGGCAAGGGAGCCCTCTGGGGTCTCTTTTATAGAGACACTAATCTATTCATGAAGGCTCTACCCTTGTGACTTAATCACCTCCCAAATGCCCCGCCTCTAAATACCATCACATTGGCAATTAGGATTTCAACATATGACTTGGGGCGGGGGGCACAAACTTTCAGTCTATAGCAATATACAAAGTATTTAATGCAGTCAGGATATATTAGGGTTGCCAAGAGAAAATGTGGGTCAGAGATATGGTGACCATATTTTTCCAACTCAGAACTGGGACAATTGACTAATGGTAACCCATTGTAGCTTAGAATTGGAACAGAATATTTAGATCAGGGCTGACCAGAATAGTCAGGTTGGTATGGTCCCTTTGTCCAGCAATTGTCCTGCCCAGTTGGGGCTTGGTGTGGTCTGTAAGGGCTATCTGTAGTGACAGCTACTGTGATGGGGCAAAAGTGATGACTGCATGAATAGTTCCAGCCTTCACCCTTTCCCCTGCCCGGGAGAGAGGGCTTTACCCAGTCATCTTCTTCCCCTCCCCTCTCTCCGGGGGTGGTCTGTGTGTTTGGGGCTTTTATGTTACAGAATCAGGAGGAAAGTGGAGATAAGACGAAGAGCTGGAAAAGGAGTCTGGAGGTAGGAATTTTGGAAAGGAGAGCTACAGGATTAGATTTGGTATATAGAGAAATAAATGGGAGAGGGGAAACAGGATTTTGAGAAGTATTGTTTTGAAAATACTACAAATAACTTGAGTTATTTTGAAAAATTTTTTGGTTGCCAGACTGAGTTTATTGATGGCAACCGCTTTGAGCATGGACCACGTGGGTGACAACTCTCTGGGGGCTGCGCTGTGATTTCACAGCAGAGCAGGAATGGGGTGTGGTGAGTGTTTCTATGTGTAGGAGACGGTTGGGTCAGTGACTGTGAGAGGAAGAGGCTCGAAGCCAAAGAAATGTTCATCTGTTCCAGGCTTAGAAGTCTGTGTGACTTATGGCCTGGAGAATTTAGGCTGCCCCAGGCCCAACCGTGTCCAGATATGTGAAAGGAGCTCAAAGACTCTCGGGGCTTTTAGAGACCTGTCTGTTTGTGGTGTCACTGACTACTCTGGCTGTAGCCCCTGGAGCAACTCTGGGAGAAGAGGGGGAAGGAGGGGCTTGGCCAGAGCTTGACTGTCTATCTCTCAAAACAGAGGGAGCTGGGCTGGGGGGAGAAGCAGGAGCTTTGCTGGCCCCCGAGTTAGGAACTCAGAAGTAAAGATAGGGAAAAATTGTCCTGAGAATAAGGGTGTGTGTGTAAAGAGCTGCCTCAATTTCCTGGAATTTCTCAAAGGATTGTGAGTTCCCCAAGGGGAAGGGTTGGTTCTTAGTCGTGTTTGTTCCTCAGACTTAACACCATGCCCGACAGGTTATAACTGCTCCATAAATAACGTTAGAGGGAGGAAGGGAAGGAAGGAAGGTTGGTTGATTCTGTGACCTCCCTTCAAAATTAATTGGCTACCTAATTAAGACATGACATTGTTCTCACTGAAATCTAATTTCTCCTGGAGGCAGAGTTGTTGTAGAAGACGCCGATGTCAGTCCTAATTTTCCAGAGTTCTGGAGTTCCTTTCGTCTGCTCTGATCCTGCCACACCTCCTCTCACAGCGAAGACAGAGTGATGGGGAAGCCACCTGCAGTCTGATAGACCTGCATTCAATCCCCCCTCCACCACTTCAGCCATGGAGCCACAAGCAAGTTACTGAAGTTCCTTACAAAAGTTTCAGTCTGCTGTAAAAGAGGTCAGGACCTGGCTGAAATAAGGGTTAAATGATATGTGTCTACAATGCCCTGACACAACCCCTAGCACATGGGTCTCAGGACACTCAGCTTTTCCTTTCTCTGGTGGATAAACTCAGTCCTGTTCACTGACTGATCTGACCGTTCCTTGTACTTTATCTCTTCAAGCTGCCCTCTTGCACTTTCTTCCTTGTCTCTGACCTTGCTTCCTCCTGACGTCTTCCAGTCTTGGTCACTGCTCCCTGACCCTGTTTCCCTGCAGCATTTCTCTCGCTAGCCCTGCTTGGTCTCTTTGGTAGGACTGTGGCGGTGTCCCTCCAGGAGGCTCATGCCCTGGGAGGTGAGGGGCCAGCACAGAGTCATAGAAATAGGACTGTCCACTCCATGGCTCTGGAAGGTTAATGCCCTTCTCTTTCCAGCAGCTGCACACAGTCTGTTATTAGGGGGAAAATGAAATTAAAATTAAAAACCGGATGCTCCTACATTCCACAGCATTCCAGGGCTCTGTCTCAGCCCCAGGAGAAGCCCATCCTCCTCCAGCCTTCCGCCTCACCTCAGTCGCCATCCCCTCTGACTCTGCCCTCCATCCTCTGCCCAGATGGAGGTGGCAAGCTGCAGGCTGACCTTGGTTTCTTGTCGGCATGATCACTCTCATCTTCCCCACCCCTGAAGGTGGGAGGCTTACACAGGGTGCCCCAGCCCTGCTGTGGGCATTTGGACTGACCTCCAAGGAGCTTGTTTTTAACTTAAGATTGCATTGGGATAGGCCCACCAGCAGGTGGTGGGTCTGTGCCTGATTCGAAGGAAGACAATACTGGAGTGGGGTCAGCCTATCCTGACAATGAGTTTGCCACACTGTCAGGAAAAACCCCAGAGAGTCCAGGTGAGTGGTCAGAGGTCAGAGTGGAGAAAGCTCAGGGGCCATGCCCAAGGCTCACCCCCATGCAAGGTCTTCTGAGGCCTCTGCATCAGTGATACACAAACCCTCAGGAGGGAATGAGATCGGGGCCTGCTTTCTGTCCAGCATGGGGCACCAGTGCACCGTGAGGAGGGCCTGGGAGGAGCTGCCAGCGTGGCTCTGTGCAGGGTGAGGAGCCAGTGGCCTGGGGAGGAGCTGCAAGCCCTTGCCACATTCCAGAGCGCAGAGGACCAAGAGCCCCCAGCTTGGCCCAAGGCATCTGGGCTGGCATCCAGCCCAGGCGTTTCCTCCTTTCTCTGTTCTCTTTCTGCATCCTGGGGCTAAAGGTTCAGCTGGAGCTTCCATCTCTTTTCTCTGCAGAGGAGCTGTGCTGGAATTGGGGAGGATAGGGGAAGGGTGGGTGTCAGCCAGGGGAACTTTCCACTTTGCTTAAAGCTGTTGGAAAGCCAGATATCTCTAAAATGCGGGCTGAGCATCTCAAGTGCCCAGCACTGTGCCAACCACCTCCAGAATACAGAGATGAGGAGGCCTGGTCTCTGCCCCGAGTTGCTGTCTGTCTAGGAGGAAGGGGACTTCTCATGGAAGGGTCCTGGACAGCCTCATTGGCGGGGCACCTAGAGGAGATCAAAAGAGGAGATATCACCGAGGTTTCCAAAACATTGTGCTCCACAGACTGCACAAGGATGGGAACCATATCTGCTTGTTCATGGCCAGTGCCTAGCACAGTGCCTGGCCCACTGGGGGACCTTAATGCACATTTGTTGAATGAATGAATAAATGAAATGAGGTAGTCCAAGAAGGCTTCCTGGAGGAAAGAGGATCTGAACAGGGCCTTGGAGGATGGGCAAGATTTAACCAGGCCAAGCTTAAAGGGAGTTTATCCTAGGCACCTGGGAGCCTTGTAAAGGAAGGCAGGAAAGGGAAATGGCCGCAGAAGGGCTGTTCTGGACAAGAGCAGGAGGGACAGCTTCCCTGTTACTCTCAGGATAAAGTGCAGACCCCCAGCATCACTTCTGAGCCCCTTTGCAGCTGGCTTTGCCTTCTGCTTCAGTACTATCTCTACCCTCCAGCCAATGCAAGTATTTACTTGCAATCCTTGGAACGAGACTCTTGCTTTCTCTCCTCCAGGCCTGTAAACATTCTCATCCCCTCTGGCAGGAAAGCCCTCCACCTCTACCTCTGCATCAGTGGTCTCGTCCTCCCAAGGTCTTCCCTTCCACAGTCAGGTTGTTCAGCCTTTGCCGACCAGGGTTCTTGGCCTCCTTAATCAATAGAAATTGATCAGAGGCCAGACAAGAAATTCAGGCAAGGCTTTATTGGGGCCCCTCCTGCAGCAGGGGTAACGAGAACAAACAACAGGTTTCCTTGATTGCTCGCTGACTCGCTCACTGGGGTGGGGGCGGGGCAAGCTGTTTCTAATATGCGGTGAGGGTAGGGGTGTGTCCAGGGGTCAGACCTGAGGGGTGGCTTAAGTGGTTTGCCCTCCCCTTAGGTGGTGTTGTGTGCAGGGGTCACGCGCAATACCCTGCTTTTTCTCCCAACCCCCTGATTTTGCTCCCGGCTCTTTGGAAGTGGCAGTTGGGCTTTTTGGTCTCTTTATATCTCGTTGTCCAGAATTTGCCCCAGTTGTGCATGCACACATTTATTTTTAGTCCCTTATAGTTTCTTTGTGTTCTGTTGCTCGAGGAGACGTGTGTTCAGGTACAAGCACTGCAGCAAAGGGTCCTGGGTCCCAGCCTGTCTCAAGCCCTCCTGAGTGTGGCCACACCGCTCCATGCTTGCCCCATGCCCACATTTATCACCATCCACTGGTCATGAACAAGTTGTCCCAGGTTCCCCCAGAGACTGCCAACCACAGCCAGAGACAATTGACTATGATTTCAACAACGTGGGTGCCAATGTCAGAGGTGGCCAGCATCCAAGAGGCCAAAGGTACAGCTGACAAAATAGAGAAGGTGTGGTCCCAAACACCCTTGACCTTGGCTCACATGCATCTCTGAGTGGAGGAGCCTGGGCTGAAATGGGCATGGCTTACCAAGCTTTTCCATAAAGCGTTAGCGATTTCTGATCACACTTGGCAAATATCCTTTGTGGATGTGGGTTTCCCATTAGCCCGTAAGCTCCTTGGACCTGGAGGTCAAGTCTCATTCTCCTTTGTATCACCAACTAAGCACCATGTCAAGCACATGGTAGGTTTAATACATATTTGTTTATTTATTTGGTTAATTAATTGATCACACCACGTTAGAAAGTGTCATCATAATTTCTAGTCTCTGCCCTCAATCTTGAATGGGCTGCAGGAAGGGGTACCCACCCCTAGTTCACATGCCCAGAATAGAACATAATACCAGAAGTAGGAAAAAGAAGGCTACTGCAGTAAATGGAAGCAGGTTCACAACTAAACATTATGTGCTTAGAGACAGTAAAGGCTTTAGAGAGCACCTAGCCCAAGCTCTCACTTTATAAGACGGGAAACTGAGACTAGGAGATGGAAATTATTTGTCCAAGGTCATAAGACATCTTTTGCACGTCAGATCCAGATATTTGACCTTGGTCTTTGAGGTTCAGCATTCTTTCCACTATAGCAGGCTCTCTTCCTCGACTCCCACTAAGCCTCCTCCTACTGCCTTTTCCCAAGAAGTACCCTGGTGGAAAGATCATGGGCACTTGTGCCAGACTCGAGTTCAAATCCTGATTCTGCTACTTAATTGCCATTTGACCTTGTATAGCATTCAGATTATTCCCTTGTGAAAGAGAGATCTAGCCCCTGCACAGGGGCCAGTGTCTGCATTCCGTGACAGAACGTCAGCAGACAGCCTACACTGTGGCCTTCAATTAATGTCAGTTCTGCCCTCATTCCTCCCAGTTCTTTCTTCTCTCTTCTTTCCCTGGCTCTGAGGAAACTGTAAAGTGTACTTAGAAGGGCTTCTGGAGGTCCCTAGGCCCGTTTCCCTGCATGTATTCAGAGCCCATCCCTCCTTCCAGCTTCTAAGGAAGACGTCTCACTGTGCAACCATGCCAGTGGATAAAGGTGGGTGGGCCCCCCCTCTTGAAATCTAAGATCTAACCCAATGCTTCTTGCTGAAGTTTAGCAGTGAAGCTATCTTCTCTATTTCGCCCTCCAGGAGGATGCTCCTTTTTTTACTTTCTTCCTTCCTTTTTCTACTCTGTGTGTTTATTCTTTCTTCACTGTCCTAATTTAGCTTCCCTTTCTCCTTCCCCAAGGCTTCAGGAGCCACCTCCATCCCTTCTCTCCATCCTCCCCATCCCTGTAATTTGTCTTTAGATGGCGGCTACATAATGTCTCCTGTACACAGCCCCTCCTGGACCCAGACATCTTCCCAGACACGCTGGATACTGCCTCTGGCAGAGAGCTTATCTCTGTCCACCACACCACAGCTCCTGAGGCAGTCAGTCTGGGACAGATGGAAACAGAACAACTGAAGCGAGTCTGCAGGCTGGGCCCTGGAGCTGTCTCACCCAGCTGTCGGCTTGGGGAGAAGTAGGAATCGAGGCTGCCTTCCTGGCTCCTCTGACAAAATGCCAGAGACCCCTCCGCCCAGGGCCTCCGCCCATTCTGCAAGATGGGTGCTACGATCTCTTCTTGTCCCAGGCCCTCTTCTTGGTCTGCACTGACCCTTTGCTAGAAAAATTTCAGGTCAGGCTGAAGCGATCTGCTGGGAAAACAAACTCTGTGCCCAGCAAGCAGGATGGGCCAAAGGGTTTCAGTTTAATCCAAAAGCTCAGAGCATAGACCAAACGTCTAAGTCAGGAGGGGACTTTTGGTTGTTGTTTTAAGGTCAGCCTGTCTTATCTTGTGTTGACTGCCTTCTTACTCCTTTCTGCCTCACTCTCTCCTCTCACCCTCCTGGAGTTGGAGAAGGTCAGGAATGGAGGGCGGGCAGGCAGGGCCAGAAGGGAAATAATTTCCCTGCCTCTCAGTGTCCTTGACCTTCAGTCTCACTAGAAGACCTCATTGATATTCCAGTGCTGGCCAACCTGGGGAATGGCATGACCTTGTATTCAGGGAGCACAGCCCAACTTTATCAAAGCACCTTCATTCCCATTAATCCATTTTAGACTCCTAGCAGCCCTGGATAGGGCATAAGGTGAGAGACAGTCCTCGGAGGTCACAGAGGTCAGCCGTGCCCATGCTTAACTCCCTCCTAGCCCTTGGCATCTTTGACCATCCCCTTAGAGAGCAAGTCTTCTGTGACCCAGAGAACTTCCTGAAGCTTCCACACAGTGGCCTCACACTGAGGTCCTTGAGAACATGGACTCTGGCTCAAAATCTGACTCTGCTGTGAGTGACTGTGGAGCCTTGGGCAAGTTACTTAACCTCTCTGTAGCTCAGTTTCCTTATCTGTAACACATTGGTAATATTGTACCTAACCCATAGGGCTGTTATTTAGACTAATTAATTACTATTTAGAAAGTGCTTAGCACAGTGTCTGACACATAGCAAGTGCCATGTTAGTGTTTGTTCAAGAAATTAGTCCCAGGAAGGACAGGAATAAAGATGCAGACGTAGAGAATGGACTTGAGGACACGGGGAAGGGGAAGGGGAAGCTGGGACTAAGTGAGAGAGTCCATTCTTCCCACTAGTCACACCCTATGTTCCAGCTGAACTGGAATATTCGTGGTGCCCCAAACATGCCTGGCACATTCCCACCCTGCGCCTTTGCTCCTGCTGTTTCCTCTGCCTGGAAGTCTTTCCACACTTCATTCTAGCAGGTTCTACTGATTCTTTAGGGTTCTGGCAGGCACTGCTTGCTGTCCAGCCCGTATCTGTGCTCCCCTTCTGCCTCATTTACAGTACATTGCTTTTGTTTAGAGAAGGGAGATCAATGTGCCCTCCTAAAAATAATGATTTTCCAGGCTTCTTTGTTGCTAGAGGTGATAATGTGACACAGTTCTGGCCAATGAGATATACATTTTTTTTAGCAAAAAAGGAGGAGGCAGAGCTGTCATGTATCTGGCATGTGTCTTTTGCTTTTCACTTTCTTGCTCCCTTGAAAGTCTATGATGTGATTGATGCCTGGGGGTGGAGAAGCCAACTTCCAACCCAAGAAGGCTACATATTAAGGATGCTGGCCCGGAAGACAGAGGGGGCCTGGGTTCTTGATGACATCCTTGAGACCTGCACGGGCCTCCCTCCACACTTTTTGTTACAAGAGAAAAACAAACACCTATTTGTTAAACCTCAGTAATCAGGTTTCTGTCACATGTAGCCAAAGGCTGTCCTAATTGATGAGAAGCCTCATCCCAACAGCTGCTCTCTCCATTTTTAACCATTCTGACTGGTAGGCTCTTCCTTGCCTCTGAGCTCCCCTGGTTTTTGTACCTCTCCCAGGGAAGTTATCTTACTCTCCCTAACATTCTCACTGTGTATTTGTCTCAACAACTTCAATGTGCATGTTTTGAAGGGAAAGGAATACTTCCTCTCCCCGGGAACCCCAACAGTAGCACTGGCCTTAGGAGATCCTTGGTAAAGTTTGTTGAACAGACTTGATTGGTGCTGGCCTCTCTCCTCCAGGATCTACTAGGATTACAGCATCACTGAGGATTATTTTATGATGATCTCATCACAGGCTCTCCACTAACTGCCCATGCCTCCTGAGTGTGCCACTCATCCTCTATCCAGGCCTGGACTCCTCTAGAGCAGTGAGGTGTCAGGGTCAGAGAGGGTGGGGAGGAACAATCCTTATCAGTCCCTTCTAAGGAGCAGGAATAGAGTGGATATATCCTTGCCTCCTGAGTGTCTGCTCCTTCAAGACAAGACATGTCTTATTCAAATTTGTTTCTACCACCTAAAGGATACCTGACACAAAAAAGATGCTCAATAAATATTTATGAGAGGAAGGAAGGCAGGGAGGGAGGGAGGCCTTAAATAAAGTTGTCAGGCAAATGAGTTACGAACCAGCATGCAAGCCCTGCCCTTCCCCAGCCCAACCCAACCTTCCTTTGTGGCACTGATCTTCAAATGTTGCCCTGGCTCTCCCTTCACCCTTCAGGCTCTACTCAGATATCACCTTCTCTCCCACCTCTCTCTGGCCTTCCCACGTCCAAGCAGAATTGACCATTAAGTGCTTCAGCAGCAAATTGGATTCTCCATCACAGCATTTACTCAACTGGATTGAGAGTCTCTGCCCCTCTCTCTTCAGCAGCAGATGGAGCTACTTGAGGGAAAGGATCAGGGCTCAATCCTCAGACTGGCTGAGAGGGTCTCCAGGTCTCTCAGGTCAGAAGGTTGCACAGAAGGGTAATTGAGATGAAGGTTTGGGTGAGACAGCTCCCTCCTGGCATGAGGAGGAAGGTGGGATAAGGTAGAAAAGGATCACCTTTGAGGAGGGCTTGCAGACACGCAGGGCAAATGAGGTACTCGCAGGCCAGCAGGAATGTGCCATTAGGATAGGCTTGTTTTTCATAAGGGAAATAAGATATCTCCTGGAACTGGAAATCAGAACTGAGCCTACGAGCAGAATGGAAAATGTACCTCCAATGGCAGCTAAGGGGCACAGGGCTCCGGCATCATGAGAGAGGGAATTGGACCTCAGCGATCTCCTAGGCGAATCCCTAGATTATGACGAGTCCTCAAAGATAATCATGTGGACCTGAGAAACATTTACAACTTTCCAAAGAACTAAGGGAAATTTTATCCTATGATAAGACTAAAGAGGTTAAATTTTAAAGTTGTTTTTCTTTGCTTTTGGCTGGAATTATATCAACAGAGTATTCTCATGGGAATATGAATAGTTTGATAAATGCAGTTAGGTAGACCGAAAGTCTTTCAAAAAATACAGGGTTCTTCTTCTTTTTGGTAAAGTTGAGAAGCACTGATCTAGCTCAAATCCTTCATTTTATAGGCTGAGGCCCGGAGAGGTCACACAGATAGTTAGTGGCAGGCTGAGGGCTAGGACCAGGGTAACTAATCCCAGCCAACTGCTCTTCCTGCTACACAGCGTGTCTCTCTTGTCTTCCCTACTCCCTTCCAAAGAGAGGCTCCTCTAGGTCTGCTAACCCAGCTCCTTCTGCTCTCCTGTTGTACTTATACAGGAGTCCTGATACCCACATGTTCTATGGCATGGCCCACTGGGCCCCAGCATCTACTGCCATTAGTATTGTGTCCACAGCTGTCAGGGGAGTGCATCCACGAATAAAAGGAGGCATCCCAGAGGCCCCAGGGGTATACATAAACCAGGTTTATGTTTAGTTATCAGTAATAGTAACCCTGACAGATAATGGCTCAACTAAGAAAGTTGTTTTCTTCCTTCCTTCCTTCCTTCCTTCCTCCCTCCCTCCCTTCCTTCTTTCCTTCCTTCCTTCCTCAATGAAACAAAAAGTGTGGAGATAGATAGTACAGGGCAAGTGCAGTTGCTCAAGGAGATCATTAAGGTACCAGGCTCTATCTTCCTGTTCCGTCATCCTTAGTGTGTGAACTTTCTCCTCATGGTTGCAAGATAACTGCTGGATATCCAGGCATCAAAGCCAATGCCCAGCCAAGAAAAAGAGAGGAAATAAAAAAGTGGGAAGGAAAAAGCCCACTGCTAGAGATGCTTTGCCATTTTATTCAGGAAGGGAAAGCCCCCTCTAGGATTTCAGCTACTCCCATTGACTAGAACTCATCCCATGGACACTCCTAGCTGCAAGGGACACCAGAAATTTTAGCTTTGCTCTTTCCAGCCTCTATAACAGAGAAAGGTAATATAGAAAGGGATTGAAATGGGGTAGAGCAAGCTGACATAGATATATACAATCCTCCTTGCATCCTTTCCCGTTCTCTCTTCCAGCCTTCCTGTTACAATGGAAGGCGGCTTGTGAGGCCAGTCTTTCCATTGGTGCTATGGATCCCACGCTCTACCACCTTCACACCTCTATTTTCTGTATCTTCCATCTTTTCTGCTTTCCTGGATCTTATTCATTTTTTTATACATGCTCAAATCATTCCCATGTGACAAAAGTCAAACAACTCCAGGAGTGGTGATTTAGGGGGCTTGATAGAAAAATGTTGGAATGTTGACTTGTGTTGGTCAGTTCCTGCTGACCTTCAGTGAGTTGTTGCAAGAGAGAGACAATCATCACTCATGCTTGTCTACACGACAACAAGAAGGAAATAATTTACAGCTTCATTGAAAGGCCATTTCTGCCCATAGCTAAAGGTCTAGGAGCTCTGAGAGTCAGAGATTCATGTCCCTTGAAGACTGCAAATCTAAATTCCTTTCCCTTCTTGAGTGAGGACAGGACACTTAATCTTTTAGGCTTTGACTTTTCATGTTTAAACTGGGGACAATAATATACCTGCTTCAAAGGATAGTCATGAGGATATAATGAATTAATATACACAGAAATGGTTTGTTATCTTATAAAAGATAAAGAAAAGTGGGAGCTGGAGGGAAGAGAAAAAAACCAACTTTCAGATCTGAGTATCAGTATTAGATGCTCTTGGACTAAAATTTAGCCCCATCCTATGTATTTCCTGCTGTGTGAGCCAAATTTGTTCTTTTTCTCTCCTTAACCTTGTTTGACTTGTATTTCTTTCTGTGTAACCCAAAGCATCTTCTTTAATAAATCCCTTTACTCCCATGGCTTCCAATGATTCTCAGATCCATATCTAGAGCCCAGACCTTACTCTTGTGCTCCAGAGTGATATATCCACCTTCATACATGATATTAATACTTGGATATATGCAAACTCCTCAAACTCAAAATGTCTAAAAGTAGACACTTCATCTTCCCCACATCTGTGTTTTTTCCTCATATTTTCTGATGACATTATAATCCATTGGCTGCCCAAACTGATACCCTGGAAATCAACCTTTTCCTCTTCCCCTCCTTTATTCTCCTCATCCCATCACCAAGTTCTGTAACTTCCACCTTTTAAATATCTCTATCTCCAATGTATCTTATCTGGGGCCCTCTTCTCTTGCCTCTGTGACCTTGCTGTTCTCTTGCTGTTTATTTCCTACTCAACAGTCATTTCTCTTTTCACCTGGCTATGAGAACCCCAATTTTGCTCCAGGCAGCAATGTGTCTAGCTTCAGGTACTGAATTATAATGTACAATCCAGATTTTCAATTTTGCAGTCTTGCTTGCAGTTAGAGGGGCATTGTGATCCAATTCTGACAAATGAGATGTAAAGAGACATCTGTGATGAGCTTCTGGGAAAGTTTTGCTTTTCTGAGAAAAGGAACAGATGGTGGCTAGCACTGTTCCTTCCTCCTTTTCTCTGCCTTCAATAAGATTATTGTGTCTTGAGGTAAGACAATCATCTTGCAACCATGAGGGGACAAGCAAGAGAATAAAAAGCCAACACATGGACAGTTGTGGAGTGGAAGGATAGAACAAGCTTGGGTCTTTAATGATATTATTGAGCTGCCCAACCACCCCTTGGGGATGCCTGATTTCCTGACTTCTTGTTGTTAAACCAAGGTTTAAACTATGTTGGGTATTCTCTTACTTGAAGCTGAAAGCATTTCTAACTAATAAAACCTCCTAATTGGTCTCTCTGTCTTTATTCTCTTTCTCTCCTTTAATGCATTCCAAAGTATTCCATGAATACTTTGAAACTTTGGGTTTATTTATTTATTTATTTTTGGCTGTGTTGGGTCTTCGTTTCTGTGCGAGGGCTTTCTCTAGTTGCGGCAAGTGGAGCCACTCTTCATCGCGGTGCGCGAATGTTGTCTTGATGGGACACCATCAAAAGCATTTAGGCTAGGAAATGTAAAGATCAGAATTATGTTTGTAAAAGATTACTTTGAATACTGGTGAATTCAAAGTATTCAGGGCTTCTCTGGTGGCACAGTGGTAGAGAATCTGCCTGCCAATGCAGGGGACACGGGTTCAAGCCCTGGTCTGGGAAGATCCCACATGCCGCGGAGCAACTAGGCCCGTGAGCCACAATTGCTGAGCCTGCGCGTCTGGAGCCCATAGAACCCTTGAAGTGGGAAGTGGGAAGGGGGTGGGGGAGGAGGCAGAAGGTTAGACTTAGCTTACTGACCTTAGCATGGCAGAGATGACTTCGTCTTCTGCCTAACCTGTCTGGTGATATGGACAGAGAGTTCTGTGTTTCTGTGGCTAGGTGTGTATTTGTATATTTAGGTTCAACTAGAAAAATATAAACTACCCTTGAGAGGACCTTCAAGATGGCAGAGGAGTGAGACGTGGAGATCACCTTCCTCCCCACAAATACATCAGAAATACATCTACAGGTGGAGCAGCTCCTACAGAACACTTACTGAATGCTGGCAGAAGACCTCAGACTTCCCAAAAGGCAAGAAACTCACCACGTACTTGGGTAGGGCAAGAGAAAAAAGAAAAAACAGAGACAAAAGCATAGGGACGGGACCTGCCGCTCTGGGAGGGAGATGTGAAGGAGGAAAAGTTTCCACACACTAGGAAGCTCCTTCACAGGTGGAGACGGTGGGGGGGAGCGTGGAAGGGGGGAAGCTTTGGAGCCACGGAGGAGAGCGCAGCAACAGGGTGCAGAGGGCAAAGTGGAGAGATCCCCACACAGAGGATCGGTGCTGAACAGCACTCACCAGCCTGAGAGGCTTGTCTGCTCACCTGCCGGGGTGGGTGGGGGCTGGGAGCTGAGGCTGGGGCTTCGGAGGTCGAGGTCGGATCCCAGGGAGAGGACTGGGGTTGGCTGCATGAACACAGCCTGAAGGGGGCTAGTGCGCCACAGCTAGCCGGGATGGAGTCTGGGAAAAAGTCTGGAACTGCCGAAGAGGCAAGAGACAATTGTTTTGGGGTGCGTGAGGAGAGGGGATTCAGAGCACCACCTAAACAAGCTCCAGAGATGGACGTGAGCCACGGCTATCAGCGGAGACACCAGAGACGGGCATGGGATGCTAAGGCTGCTGCTGCAACCACCAAGAATCCTGTGTGCGAGCACAGGTCACTCTCCACACCTCCCCTCTCGGGAGCCGCCCGCCACTGCCAGGGTCCCGTGATCCAGGGACAACTTCCCTGGAAGAACACACGGCGCGCCTCAGGCTGTTGCAACATCATGCCGGCCTCTGCCGCTGCAGGCTCACCCTGCAATCCATACCCCTCCCTCCCCCCAGCCTGAGTGAGCCAGAGCTCCTTAATCAGCTGCTACTTTAACCCTATCCTGTCTGAGCAAAGAACAGATGCCCTCAGGCAACCTACACTCAGAGGCGAGGCCAAATCCAAAGCTGAACCCCAGGAGCTGTGTGAACAAAGAAGAAAAAGGGAAATTTCTCCCAGCAGTCTCAGGAGCAGCAGATTAAATCTCCACAATCAACTTGATGTACCTGGCATCTGTGGAATACCTGAATAGACAACGAATGTTCCCAAAATTGAGGCGTTGGACTTTGGGAGCAACTGTAGACTTGGGGTTTGCTTTCTGCATCTAATTTGTTTCTGGTTTTATGTTTATCTTAGTTTACTATTTAGAGTTTATTATCATTGGTAGATTTGTTTATTGATTTGGTTGCTCTCTTTCTTCCTTTTTTTTTATATGTAGATATATATATGTTTTTCCTTTTTCTCTTTCTGTGAGTGTGTATGTGTATGCTTCTTTGTGTGATTTTGTCTGTATAGCTTTGTTTTACCATTTGTCCTAGGGTTCTGTCTGTCCATTTTTTTTTTTTTTTAGTATCGTTTTTAGCGCTTGTTATCATTGGTGGATTTGTTTTTTGTTTGGTTGCTCTCTTCTTTCTTTCTTTCTTCCTTCCTTTCTTTTTTTTTTTTTACTTATTACTTTTCTTGTTTTTAATAAATTTTTTATTTTAATAACTTTCTTTTCTTTCTTTTCTTCATTCTTTCTTATTTTCTCCCTTTTCTTCTGAGCTGTGTGGCTGACAGGGTCTTGGTGCTCTGGCCAGGTGTCAGGCCTGTGCCTCTGAGGTGGGAGAGCCGAGTTCAGGACATTGATCCACTAGAGAGCTCCTGGCTCCATGTAATATCAAATGGCGAAAGCTCTCCCAGAGATCTCAATATCAATGCTAAGACCCAGTTCCACTCACAACCAGCAAACTACAGTGCTGGACACCCTATGCCAAACAACTAGCAAGACAGGAACACAACCCCACCCATTAACAGAGAGGCTGCCTAAAATCATAATAAGGTCACAGACACCCCAAAACACACCGCCGGATGTGGTCCTGCTCACCAGAAAGACAAGATCCAGCTCATCCACCAGAACACAGGCACCAGTCCCCTCCACCAGGAAGCCTACACAACCCACTGAACCAACCCTAGCCGCTGGGGGCAGACATCAAAAACAATGGGAACTACGAACCTGAAGCCTGCAAAAGGGAGACCCCAAACACAGTAAGTTAAGCAAAATGAGAAGACAGAGAAACACAGAGCAGATGAAGGAGCAACGTAAAAGCCCATCAGACCAAACAAATGAAGAGGAAATAGGCAGTCTACCTGAAAAACAACTCAGAGTAATGATAGTAAAGATGACCCAAAATCTTGGAAATAGAATGGAGAAAATACAAGAAACGTTTAACAAAGACCTAGAAGAACTAA
Source organism: Balaenoptera physalus (assembly GCF_965194825.1). Lineage (NCBI taxonomy): Eukaryota > Metazoa > Chordata > Mammalia > Artiodactyla > Balaenopteridae > Balaenoptera > Balaenoptera physalus. The sequence continues at coordinate 35,629,478 of NC_138882.1, forward strand.
AATGCAAACAAACAATGATGAACAACACGATAAATGAAATTAAAAATTCTCTAGAAGGAATCAATCACAGAATAACTGAGGCAGAAGAACAGAAAAGTGACCTGGAAGATAAAATAGTGGAAATAACTACTGCAGACCAGAATAAAGAAAAAAGAATGAAAAGAATTGAGGACAGTCTCAGACACCTCTGGGACAACATTAAACGCACCAACATTCGTATTATAAGGGTCCCAGAAGAAGAAGAGAGGAAAAAAAAAAAAGGGGACTGAGAAAATATTTGAAGAGATTATAGTTGAAAACTTCCCTAATATGGGAAAAGAAATAGTCCAATCAAGTCCAGGAAGTGCAGAGAGTCCCAAGGAGAAACATGCCAAGACACATATTAATCAAACTATCAAAAATTAAATACAAAGAAAAAATATTCAAATCAGCAAGGGAAAAGCAACAAATAACATACAAGGGAATCCCCATAAGGTTAACAGCTGATCTTTCAGCAGAAACTCTGCAAGCCAAAAGTGATGAAAGGGAAAAACCTCCAACCAATATTACTCTACCCAGCAAGGATCTCATTCAGGTTTGATGGAGAAATTAAAAGCTTTACACACAAGCAAAAGCTAAGAGAATTCAGCACCACCAAACCAGCTTTACAACAAATGCTAAAGGAACTTCTCTAGGCAGGAAACACAAGAGAAGGAAAAGACCTACAATAACAAACCCAAAACAATTAAGAAAATGGTAATAGGAACATACATATCGATAACTACCTTAAATGTAAATGGATTAAATGCTCCCACCAAAAGACATAGAGTGGCTGAATGGATACAAAAACAAGATACGTATATATGCTGTCTACAAGAGACCCCCTTCAGACCTAGGGACACATACAGACTGAAAGTAAGGGGATGGAAAAAGATATTCCATGCAAATTGAAATCAAAAGAAAGCTGGAGTTGCAATTCTCATATCAGACAAAATAGACTTTAAAATAAAGACTATGACAAGAGACAAAGAAGGACACTACATAATGATCAAGGGATCAATCCAGGAAGAAGATATAACAATTGCAAATATTTATGCACTGAACATAGGAGCACCTCAATACATAAGGCAAATGCTAACAGCCATAAAAGGGGAAATAGACAGTAACACAATCATAGTAGGGGACTTTAACACCCCACTTTCACCAATGGACAGATCATCCAAAAGGAAAATAAATAAGGAAACACAAGCTTTAAATGACACATTAAACAAGATGGACTTAATTGATATTTATAGGACATTCCATCCCAAAACAACAGAATACACTTTCTTCTCAAGCACTCACGGAACATTCTCCAGGATAGATCATATCTTGGGTCACAAACCAAGCCTTGGTAAATTTAAGAAAATTGAAATCATATCAAGTATCTTTTCTGACGACAATACTATGAGACTACATATCAGTTACAGGAAAAAAATCTGTAAAAAATACAAACACATGGAGGCTAAACAATACACTACTAAATAACCAAGAGATCACTGAAGAAATCAAAGAGGAAATCAGAAAATACCTAGAAACAAATGACAATGAAAACACGACGACCCAAAACCTATGGGATGCAGCAAAAGCAGTTCTAAGAGGGAAGTTTATAGCAGTACAATCCTACCTCAAGAAACAAGAAAAATCTCAAATAAACAACCTAACCTTACACCTAAAGCAATTAGAGAAAGAAGAACAAAAAAACCCCCAAAGTTAGCAGAAGGAAAGAAATCATAGAGATGAGGTCAGAAATAAATGAAAAAGAAATGAAGGAAACAATAGCAAAGATCAATAAAACTAAAAGCTGTTTCTTTGAGAAGATAAACAAAATTTATAAATCATTAACCAGACTCATCAAGAAAAAAATGGAGAAGACTCAAATCAATAGAATTAGAAATGACAAAGAAGAAGTAACAACTGACACTGCAGAAATACAAAGGATCATGAGAGATTATTACAAGCAACTCTATGCCAATAAAATGGACAACCTGGAAGAAATGGACAAATTCTTAGAAAAGCACAACCTTCCAAGACTGAACCAGGAAGGAATAGAAAATATAACAAACCAATCACAAGCACTGAAATTGAGACTGTGATTTAAAATCTTCCACCAAACAAAAGCCCAGGACCAGGTGGCTTCACAGGTGAATTCTATCATACATTTAGAGGAGAGCTAACACCTATCCTTCTCAAACTCTTCCAAAATATAGCAGAGGGAGGAACACTCCCAAACTCATTCTACGAGGCCACCATCACCCTGATACCAAAACCGGACAAAGATGTCACAAAGAAAGAAAACTACAGGCCAATATCACTAATGAACATAGATGTAAAAGTTCTCAACAAAATACTAGCAAACAGAATCCAACAGCACATTAAAAGGATCATAAACCATAATCGAGTGGGGTTTATCCCAGGAATGCAAGGATTCTTCAATATATGCAAATCAATCAATGTGATACACCATATTAACAAATTGAAGGAGAAAATCCATATGATCATCTCAATAGATGCAGAAAAAGCTTTTGACAAAATTCAACACCGATTTATGATTAAAAAACCTCCAGAAAGTAGGCATAGAGGGAACTTACCCCAACATAATAAAGGCCATATATAACAAACCCACAGCCAACATCGTTCTCAATGGTGAAAAACTGAAAGCATTTCCTCTAAGATCAGGAACAAGACAAGGTTGCCCACTCTCACCTCTATTATTCAACATAGTTTTGGAAGTCCTAGCCACGGCAATCAGAGAAGAAAAAGAAATAAAAGGAATCTAAACTGGAAAAGAAGAAGTAAAGCTGTCACTGTTTGCAGATGACATGATACTATACATAGAGAATCCTAAAGATGCTACCAGAAAACTACTAGAGCTAATCAATGAATTTGGTAAAGTAGTAGGATACAAAATTAATGCACAGAAATCTCTTTCATTCCTATACACTAATAATGAAAAATCTGAAAGAGAAATTAAGGAAATACTGCCATTTACCACTGCAACAAAAAGAATAAAATACCTAAGAATAAACCTACCTAAGGAGACAAAAGACCTGTATGCAGAAAACTATAAGACACTGACAAAAGAAATTAAAGATGATACAAGCAGATAGAGAGATAGACCATGTTTTTGGATTGGAAGAATCAACATTGTGAAAATGACTATATTAGCCAAAGCAATCTACAGATTCAATGCAATCCCTATCAAACTACCAATGGCATTTTTCAGAGAACTAGAACAAAAAATTTCACAATTTGTATGGAAACACAAAAGACCCCGAATAGCCAAAGCAATCTTGAGAAAGAAAAACAGAGTTGAAGGAATCAGGCTCCTGGACTTCAGACTATACTACAAAGCTACAGTAATCAAGACAGTATGGTACTGGCAGAAAAACAGAAATATAGATCAATGGAACAGGATAGAAAGCCCAGAGATAAACCCATGCACATATGGTCACCTTATTTTTGATAAAGGAGGCAAGAAAATACAATGGAGAAAAGACAGCCTCTTCAATAAGTGGTGCTGGGAAAACTGGACATCTACATGTAAAAGAATGAAATTAGAACACTCCCTAACACCATACACAGAAATAAACTCAGAATGGATTAAAGACCTCAATGTAAGGCCAGACACTATAAAACTCTTAGAGGGAAACATAGGCAGAACACTCTATGACATAAATCATGACAAGATCCTTTTTGACCCACCTCCTAGAGTAATGGAAATAAAAACAAAAATAAACAAATGAGACATAATGAAACTTAAAAGCTTCTGCATAGCAAAGGAAAACATAAACAAGATGAAAAGACAACCCTCAAAATGGGAGATAATATTTGCAAATGAAGCAACTGCCAAAGGATTAATCTCCAAAATTTACAAGCAGCTCACACAGCTCACTATCAAAAAAACAAACAACCCAATCCAAAAATGCAGAAGACCTAAATAGACATTTCTCCAAAGAAGATATACAGATTGCCAACAGACACATGAAAGGATGCTCAACATCACTAATCCTTAGAGAAATGCAAATCTAAACTACAATGAGGTATCACCTCACACGAGTCAGAATGGCCATCATCAAAAAATCTACAAACAATAGATGCTGGAGAGGGTGTGGAGAAAAGGGAACCCTCCTGCACTGTTGGTGGGAATGTAAATTGATGCAGCCACTATGGAGAACATTATGGAAGTCCCTTAAAAATCTAAAAATAGAACTACCATATGACCCAGCAATCCCATTCCTGGGCATATACCCTGAGAAAACCATAATTCAAAAAGAATCATGGGGGCTTCCCTGGTGGCGCAGTGGTTGAGAATCTGCCTGCCAATGCAGGGGACACGGGTTCGAGCCCTGGTCTGGGAAGATCCCACATGCCGCGGAGCAACTAGGCCCGTGAGCCACAACTACTGAGCCTGTGCGTCTGGAGCCTGTGCTCTGCAACAAGAGAGGCCGCGATAGTGAGAGGCCCACGCACCGCGATGAAGAGTGGCCCCCGCTTGCTGCAACTAGAGAAAGCCCTTGCACAGAAACGAAGACCCAACACAGCCAAAAAAAAAAAAAAAGAACTAGTAGCTGTAATTTAAAAAAAAAAAAAAAAAGAATCATGTACCATAATGTTTATTGCAGCTCTATTTACTATAGCCAGGACATGGAAGGAACCTAAGTGTCCATTGACAGATGAATGGATAAAGAAGATGTGGCACATATATACAATGGAATATTACTCAGCCATAAAAGAAACGAAATTGAGTTATTTGTAGTGAAGTGGATGGACCTAGAGACTGTCATACCTTCTGAAGTAAGTCAGAAAGAGAAAACCAAATACCATATGCTAACACACATATATGGAATCTAAAAAATAAAAATAAAAAAATGGTTCCTAAGAACCTAGGGGAAGGACAGGAATAAAGACACAGACATAGAGAATGGACTTGAGGACATGGGGAGGGGGAAGGGTAAGCTGGGATGAAGTGAGAGAGTGGCATGGACATATATACACTACCAAATGTAAAATCGATAGCTAGTGGGAAGCAGCCACATAGCACAGGGAGATCAGCTTGGTACTTTGTGACCACCTAGAGGGGTGGGATAGGGAGGGTGGGAGGGAGACACAAGAGGGAGGAGATATGGGGATATATGTATATGTATAGCTGATTCACTTTGTTATAAAGCAGAAACTAACACACCATTGTAAAGCAATTGTACTCCAATAAAGATGTTAATATATATATATATATATATATATATATATATATATATATATATATATATATTACCCTGATTGAGGAAGATGGGAGAGGCAGATGGCCTTAATCAGCAAGCCACGGGGGCTATTTTCAGAGTTTCCAGTGAGTTGTTGGCTGTCCTAAGGGGGTTCAGGAGCCAAGGTTGGGGACAGAGGTTGGAGACAGCTGAATTGCTCCATGCAAGAAAATGAGAGGAATTTGGATTTTGCCCCTGAGAAGAAGACAACAGAGAAGAGGGGAAAGAAGATTTGCTGAATAAGGTGGAGAGAGTCTGGATCTGGAGTTGTGAGAATGACCAATAGGTTTTTAAAAATAAGAACCGAAATGTCTATTATTTGAATTTTTTGCATTGTTATAATGTAAATTTCTTCATTTCTTCAAATCTTCCTAAGTTTGCCACATCATGGAAGCCTTGAGAGTGTTTCTGCCATGTTCTCTGTCTGCATGGAGGTGATGTGGAACAGAGATTGTCGTGAGGAATGGCCAGGGGACCCTAGCCTATATGATTCATCAAAAGCAGGCATGCCCTCTGGAAATATGCAGAAAACTTGAGATGGGCGTTAGGCTTTGCAACATCCAAGGGGTGATGATGGTTCAAGGCACGTTGGTCTTGATCTTTAGGTTCAGTGTACTCCCTCTGGTCTTGATGAACATGGCTGCCTGTGTTTCAGAAGCAGTATGCGTGTAAGTAAGATGTATGAGCTTTCATCGTATGTACAGTTGATGGCTGCGTTTGCAACTATACTTGAAGGTGTATGTGTTTATGTACTTCTTTTGGGTTTATGCATGGATATGGTTGCATGTTTTGTCTTTGTTGGAAATGCTGCTAAATGTTCATGTGATCATACTTTTCTTCCTCATTGAATCTTCACACAAGGAAACTGAGCCCCCTCCCACTCTGTAAGGTGCAGAGGCCTTCCCAGGATCAAACCGGCTCTCCCTGTCTGAGCCCAGCCAAGTAACGTACACTCCCTGCCCCCATCTTCCCTTTTAGGGCCTCATCCCATTTTCCGGACTTCTTCCTCCAGCCCCAAGCACAGCAAAGGCCCTCAACCAAGCAAGAGTAGGAAAACAAAAAAATCAGGTCACCAGATGTGTTCCATTCCATCCTCTCCCTCCCCACCCGTGCTTACCACAGGCCAATAAATTCTGAGTATATATACAGCAAGCACCTGGCATGCCCCCAAACCCAGCTGTGCCCCTGCCTGGTGACAGACCCAACGGAGGTGGAGACTGAGGGTGTACTCCCAAGCCCACCACACAGCCCACCCATGTCTCTAGCACCAGGGTCCAGTTCATTTGCTCTGTCTAGTCAGCCCAAGCAGACCCTAGAATGAGTTTTCTCATCTGAACAACAGGTGATATATTTGTGCCATCTGTACTGTCAAGTCTTCTTCTCCCTGTGCCTGTCTGGGGACAGGAGGAGACTGAGATCTCCTGGGCAACATCCCTGTCTGGATATGGGAGGGCGAGAGGCCGGAAGCTCTGCCTCGGTTTGTGCACAGGCTCCCTCTAGCTGGCCGCCACCTGGAGCCCAGGATGAGTGTCTGGGTCTCTGCAATGAACCAGGCATCTGAGATTCTCACTGGAGACTGTTTACTTGTCGATTTGAATGGCAGGTTAACAGCCTACAGCAGCTCTCTTTCTGCCAGGGACTTTCAGGAACAATTTCTCCAAAGCCAGCGTGGCCCAGCCTGGGCATGAGCCCTCCCTGTCCCTCCCTCCCTCCCTCCCCACATCAGCCACGTGGACCTGACTCATGCAGGCTCTCTAAACCCCTGCCAAGAGCAGTCAGAGGACTGCCTGGATAAAGTTGGATGGGTTACTTCGGGAGCAGAGAGCAGTCCAGAGTCCCTTTGGAATTCCGTGCGTCTCCATATCTTCCTTCCACTATTGTCCCCCAAGTAGCCTACCACCCAACCAGCTGAGGCAGCGTGTCATCTCGCTGTTCCAGAGAGCGTTCACCCCTCGCCACCTGGTTCATTCCTTCCTCCAATACCGTGCAATATGATCAGGGCTCACTGGGGGAGGGCCTCTGGGCTTTTCATGGGAATATTATACTAATAACTCACACCTAAAGCAAGGCACTCATGTACGATATATTACCACGTTTTACCCCCATGATCGCCCAAAGAAGAAGAAATTGAGGATAAAAAGACCAACTAAAGGCAAACACAGAGAGTTTTTTGGGCAGTGAAACTATTTCTGTATGACAGTGAGTGTACTGGTGGATACATGTCATTACACACTTGTCAAAACCCATAGAATGTACAACACCGACAGTGAACCTGAAAGTAAACTATGGACTTTGGGTGATAATGATGTGTCAGTGTAGGTTCATCAACTCTAACAGATGTCCTGCTCTGGTGTAGGATGTTGATAGTGGGGAAGGCTGTGCCTGGAGGGGGAGGCAGTTGTACATGGGGAACTCTTTGTACTTTCTGCTGAATTTTGCTGTGAACCCAAAATGGCCCTAGAAAAAGAAAATCTGTTATAAATAAATAAAAGATTAAGTGACTTGTTATGATCACAGAAAGTGGTAGACCTTGGATTTGAATGGGGGGCAGCCTGCTCACATAGTCCATGTTCTTTCCCACTGAGATGTCTCTGCCTAGGATAGGATAGGAGAGATTAATGAGCCAGACGGCATGGATACACACTGGAGTTTCTCTGAGTCTTGTCTCCTTGACCCCAGTTTTCCCTGTTTTAGATGTACTGCCTAAGACTCTGAATGTACTTGGAGACTTAGCAGTTAACTCTCTTTGCCAATTGTCACTCCTCCCCCGAGCCTGTCATCTGGGTGCCCCACCCTCCACAGTCCCTAGACCGTAAAAGCCTTGAGCCTTGACTTTTTGACTCTGTATTTTTAGCTCATAGCACAGTGTTTGACATATAGCAGCTGTTACAGCAATGCCCACTGAGAGAATGCATGAATGAATGAATGCATGAACAAAGAAGGAGAGGGACAGAAGAAAACAGGAAAGAAGAGAGAAAGAGAAGAAGATAAAAAAAGGGAAAAAGATGAAGGAATGGTGGGTGGAGAATGGGGTAGGAGGAGAAAAGGCTTGGCTCCCTGACTTGACCTCATCCCCTCTGTCTTCCTTAGGGGCTGGAGAGCCCTCTCCATTGCTTCCTCTTGCCTTCCCTCCCAACAGGAGAAGGGCTTTGGCTGAGCCCTGCCCATACCCCAGGTATTCCTCATAAAATCTTTAACCCTTAGAAGAACTGCCCCATCCCTTTTCCACAAAATGAATGTGTTATTTGGGCAAAAGAGAAAAATTGAAGTGGAAAAAATCTGTTATTTGGAAATTCAGCTGACTGCTCTCATTTGGAATGAAAGCTCCTTCAGTCCCTGGCTGTGCTGCAGGCAGGCAGGCAGGCAGAGCCAACACAGTAACACCGGAAGCCGGGATACTGGGAGGAGACCTGGGGACTTTTCAGAGGAGCTGCCAGAGTGGTATGAACTTGGAGTCCAGGAAGACAGTGATGGGGCTCATCTCTGGGGGCTGAATCCCAATGTCCTTCCTCATCTCCATCATGACAGTGGTCAGTCAGATGGATCAGGCAGAGAACCATCCTGGGGGCAGGAAAAAGACCAGAAGAGGGAAGCCAGGGACTGCATCTGCCTTGTATCCTTAGCACCTCCCTCAGTGTCTGACACATGGAAGGTGCCCAAAACACACCAGCTAGAAAAAAAGAGTAACCCTTGTTCTGAGGGTTGATGGGAGACCCAGGCCCTACCCTTACCCTCAGGTTGCTGACAGCCTAATGGTGGAGAGAAAACAGCTATAAAGAAAACAGACATGAGATCCAAAATTTGAATACCAAGTCAAATAAAAATCATGTAAACCAGGGGCTTGCTTTCAGAGTAGCACAGTGGACTGGCTGGCTTGGAGGCAGGCGAGCTTAACTGAGAGAGTCTTCTCAGAGTCAGTCTTAAGTGGGCCTTTGAAGGAGTAAATGAAAATTATTGGGCTGAATCCAACAGGATGGGTATGAACGTGGAGAGGGAAAATTTGGACTAAAGCAGAGTGCAAGGAGAGCAGGAGGCTGAGCGGGAAGGCTGCGGCCGGGTCTCCATGGCGGCAGAGAGGGTCTCACTGGCCCTGACAGGTGTCTACAGATGTGGTATATGTAAACAGGGCTGGAGTTTACATGGGTTCACTCATCACCTGGGTAGCTGGGGAAATATAAAAGGATGTGTTACAGGCCCCAATGTAATCTCCCAGATTCTTTGTTTTCAGCCATGGTTGTGCTTATAGGGGTGATGGGTAGAGGCCTAGACTTGTAAAAGCCCAGAGACCAAGTCAATTTCCACAAGAAAGGGCACAGAGACCAGTGAAGAAAAACATGGAAACATAGGACAAGAGGTCAGAGGTGTGAGTGAAGATACACCTGTTTTACTTTGTTTAGCAAGAGAGGGAGGTTGGAGCAGTACTGAGAGGAGGTAGATAATAGCATAAAGAGGCTTGTAAAAAAGGTTGGCTAGGTGTGCCGTGTGATCTGCTGCACATGTGCATGGAGGTTTCAGTGAAGACCCATATAGATGTCAAGGTTTCTGGAGCTGGACTAACAGTTCCTTCAAACGTGACCTGGTGAAGTAGACTTTAGAGATAAAGGGAAACAAAAAGGCTCAATTTTATTCATTATGCCTTCCTGGCAGACAATGTTTCTTACCAATTATCCATTCTTTCCTTACTAATAAATCACAATTTGTTGCCCAGACACAACATATTTCCCAGCCTCCCTTGGACCTAGGAGCTCTGACATAGCTCGGACCAATGAGGCATCTGCAGAAGCTGCTGGAGCTTTTGTGAGAAAGGTTGGATTTCCTGATATAGGCCCACCCCTTCCTTTTTTATCATTGTCTTTTTACTTCTTCCTGCCTGGAACATGTGATCAGGAGGCAATCATGAGGATGAAAGTCATAAGCAAAGGATGATGGAGCAGAGAGGCTGAAGGAGCCTGCCTCAGGCAACCTGATTTCCTGCTACGTAAAATCGAAAAGCAGCCTCACTGACATGGGTGTGTTACCAGCCACTAAACGCAGTCCTACCTGACCCAGTGGCCCTCACCAAGGCTTAGGAAATGAGGAATAGCCCCCAAATCACAACAGCAAAAACAAGTCATGGTTTTGGGGCATCTCCCTGTGACTGGTGACTGGGAGGGCAGGACCTCATGCAGCATAGGGGGGCACCCCCAGCAGAGTTGTGAGAGGCGGGACCTGAGAGGCTCAGCAGGTGTTCTGTGGTGGGACTGAAGGCAGAAAGAGGAAGATTTGCAAAGCGCAGCTACTCACCTACTCTTGCCTCACGTGGGGACTCCCTCACCCCTCATCCCCAGGTGGTAACCTACTCCTGTTTTCATTTTTCTCTGGGGTTGGAGGAAAGAGAAAGGAAGGCAGCAGTAGCCAGACTTCCTGGTGGCTCCTGATTGACTTCATTGTGCCCCACTGAAGTGCTAGCTCCCTGCCCATCCCTCCAGACACTGGACAGATGCCCAGTGATTCCAGCCATTTGTCAAATTCAATTTTTTCTAGGAAACTTCAGAGACACATCATACTTGGTCAAGAGACTTGAGTTCTACTCAAGTTATTCAGTATGTTCAGTAACTGGTCATGGACCTTAGCTGGACAAGTCACGTCTACTCTAGACCAGTTTTTCCTTATCTGGAAGAGGAAAGCGTTGCTCTATCTGCAGTTCCCAGAGGCCAGTTTATGAAAACTTCCTGGTCTGTGGAAACATAATAATAATGACTGTTATTTACCAGATGTTTCCTTTGTGCCAAATGCTTTTCAAATACTAACTCGTTTAATCCTGATAACAAATCTGGAAAAGTGTGTAATCACCGTCTCTTAATAGATGATAAAACCAAGGCTCAGAGAAGTTAGTAACTCATCTGAGGTTCTTCAGACCATGAGTAGTATAGCCTGTGTTTGAACTCAGGTATTCTGGCCCCAGAGTTCATGTACTCAATGAGCACACTACAGCTCCTGTGTGTTAAGGAAAAACTAAGGCGGATGATGATAAGCATGTGTGCATTTGGATGCATGCAAGTCCACACACGTATTCTAATATATTTGTGTAACATTGGTGTAAGCTTGACACTGACCTTCTGGGAAAGAACTGGGATATAACCTTTATGTTAAGAGTAAGAATAAAAGTCTTTCATATTTTTATGTTAAAGTGCCTTTTTTTGAAATGATGACAGAAGATGAATATTTTATTTGTTCAATAGGCAAAATAAAAATTGACAACCTGTTATTGTTTAACCTTATTTCCCCCGCAAGTCCTAACAGACCATGAAATTAAAAGTCTGGCAGGCCCTGGGCTACAGGGACTTCAAAGTCCTTTCTGGCTTGAACAGTTTGAGAACTTCAACCGTCAGATAAGGTGATTTAGGCCACATGTTCCAGGAGACATCGTCCCTGATACTGAGCCACTCCACCCTGATGTCCTGGTGAGCTTAGCAGAAGGAAGCAGTCAACAGAGGGGCCTGTTGGTACCACACCTGCTTGAAACTCTGCAAATATGTTGATCCATAAAGAAATTTCCCTTTCATGTCCTGTCCTCGCCCCAGCTTAACTCCAGCCCTCTCTGCACTTGTCTACTTTTTGGGATAAGCACCATAGAAAAACTCTTAAATTACTCATTAACTGGGTAGAGATATTTCATTTGAGATCAGGTCCCAAACATAACCTCCCCCGACCCAGTCTTGAATTCCAGGTGTCAAAGACAACCAACCTCTAATCAGAGTACTAAGAGAGAGGAAGCAAAAGGAAAAATTATGGGTTATCTTGAGGATATCTGTTCAGAGTAATTGTTCTCCACTTAACATGGATTCTGCTGATGCCTGGAGCTGATCAGAAACAGAACAAGCAGTACAGTGGGCAGTCCACTGGTGCTTTCTTTAACACAAAGCTGGCGAACTCTTATTTTGAAGCTAATATAGAACAAGTAATTTGGGAAAAAAGGAATTTGTGTATCCCTATGTTGTTATTATTATTATTTTTTTCCTTACTAAAAGTCTCAGAGACACTTATGAAGGAGGGACATTGCTAATGTCCCAACAGCAGCCAGGGACATTCTTAGGAAAGGCAGTGGAAGCCACAGTGCTGCTTCTGCTGTGAGGCCCACATGCCTAAAACCCAGCAAAGAATTAGCCTTTGTGGGCTGGGCTAAGACCAGACAGACTTAGGGTTAGGATTTGAGGAAAGGGGGGTGCTTTTTTCTTTCTGTCACACAAGCATAGAAACAAAAGAGTCACGAAGGCTACCAATCTGGCAGAAATCTAAGGAATTAGAGGAAAATGAACAAAAATAAACAAAAAGACATCAGTTTTCCAGTTTTTCAAACCAGATGTGACCCTGGAATAGGGTGTAATGAGGAAGAAAAACAGCTGTTGAATATAACATGTGGTGACTCAAATGATATCAATCTTTCATCATCAAAAGGGGCTTTGACAAATTCACCATTCACAGTAAGATTTAAAATAGAGAAAGAGGAAGGAGGAGCTGGGTTACAGCACTAATCTGATTTATTTGCTTCAAAAACTCAGGCTTGTGGCCTGAACTGGTAATGGAATCTAGCCATTAAAAATGATTTGCTCTGGTGATGGGATTTTGAGAAATGAAGTTGACAAAGTGGATTCATCTATTTAGAAAAATGTTTGCAGCTATGGTGGTCCATTAAAACACCAAGAAAAAGACAGAACAAAAGAAACAAATCTTTACCAGAAAGATTCCATATTAAACCCACAATCCTGTAGTTTCAAAGTAGCAGCAAACAACTTGCAAATTAAAATTGGAAATTCGTGTTTCCTGAGCTTTTTGTGGGATGGAGGGCTGGGGAGGGACTGTCTGCTTTTTATGGGTGGGAAGTGATTTCTCACCCTGGCTAGAGGCCCATGGTTTACGTAATCAATTACTCCCTCAACTGTGTCCTTAGCCTTTCCCACTATGGGCTCTTTCCCTTCAGCCTACAAACAGACCACAGGAAGTGTTGTTGTCTGCTCTACATGCTCAGACAATCCCATCTAGACATAACTTTCCGTTGACCTGGGTCCCCTTCCATCTATGGCCCTGACACTCATCTTTTATTCCCAGCCACATTGCTTGAGAGAGAAGTCCACATGCCACCCTGTTAGGATTACTACACAAAATACAGAATGCCCAGTTAAATTTGAATTTCAGATAAACCACGAATAATTGGTTTATTCTACTAATACTAAAAATATTATTCATTGTTTATCTTAAATTCAAATTTCAGATAAATTCAAATTTAACTGGGTATGCTTTATTTTTATTTGCTAAATCTGGCACCCCACTGACCTTGTACCCCCTTCCTCACTTTCCATTTGCTGCTCAGCCCATTGAAATCTGCTTTCTGCCTCCACCTCTCCACTGATCCTGCTCTCCCCAATTTCCCCAGAGATCTCCTAATGATCAAATCTAAAGGAGGTGTTTCCAGGCCTTACAGCAGGCACCTATCTGGAGCATTCAGCAGTCACTCTTGGCATTCCCTCTCTCATGGTGAAACTGTCTTCGCATTTCTTGTTTTCTCCATCTTTTTCTGAAAGCCCTTCTCTGCTTTCTTCATGCACTCCCCTTGCTAAACTTGGTGCTCCCCAGGGTTCTGCCTTTGAGCCTTCATCATTCTCTACACACAGAGCTGTGTCGCTGCTGTATTTCTCTCCCTGCTCAGCCCCACTGGTCTCAGCTGCCCTGAGCAGCTCTTGCCTCCTCGTCCATCATCCTGGCTGTGGGGGACCAGAGTACATCTCACAGAGAAACCTTCCTGCCCTAGGCCTCTGAGGAGAAGGGCTCAGCTGTCAGAGAAGAGAGCGGTTTCCAAAGGGCTTGGAGCACTGGGCCCTCCAGGATTGATCAGCTATGAATTACGGACATCACATCCCAGTCAGTCCTGGTGCTGCAGAGCCAGCAGGGGTGTCCCTGCCTTTCTTCCAGAGTCAACCTCTTCTCTTGGGCATCCCTTTAGCATGCATTCATTTGACTTTAGGTGTCTTCCTGATCTGCTTTTTTACATTTGTTGTTTTTTAATTATTATTATTTCTACACACACACACACACACACACACACACACACACACACACACACCCCATCTGATTGGGAGCTCCCTGGGCCCTCCTCCACCAGACTGTGCCCAGCTGGAGAGCAGGGACTGACAATGCCTCATGGGTAGTGTTTCATACACAGGTATGACCGTGTGACTATTAGGATTGAGAGCTGTGAAGGGCAAGGAAGAGTTTTTTGAGGGAAGAACTAGGAGACTGTGAAGGAAAGGACGTCCTCAACCCACTGCAGTCTGGTGCCTCCAGCCAACAACAACCTGCACAAACTGCTCTCAATGTTGCTAGTCCTTCCAGCTGCCCAGTCCAATAGACGTTTTCCAGTACTTACCAGTTTGGACTTCTCTAATGCATTGGATCCTGTTGTTCACTCTCCTCTGTTACTGTTTGTTTTTTAAAATAATTTATTATATAGACAATGGTAGCAATTCTCAGTCATGCTGTCATGGTACATTCTAGTGGGGGTGGGAGGCGGGGCTGAAACAGATAATTACTTAATCAACAACTTGGAAAGTGGTTATAAATGTTTACAGATGAATAAGGCAGGAAAGATGATACAGTCCCTTTGGTAAGGTGATATGTGAGTAGAGACCCAAATGAAGTGATGGAGTAAGCCATGGGGATAGCTGGGGGAAAAGTGCTCTGGAAAGAGGAAATAGTAGGTGCAGGTGAACAAGGAGGGAATGTGCAAGAGGGTCAGGGTGGTAGAATCAGAGTGAGGGTGGAGGAGTAGGAGATGAAGTCAGAGAATTAGCAAGGATGACTAATCATGAATGGCCTTGTGAGCCATAGCAAAGACTTTGAGCCTACTCTATGTGGAATAAGAAGCTGTTGGAGAATTTGGTGGCAGTTTAGACTACTGTGTACTGGTAGAGGTGGTAATAAATTATTGGACTTGAAGGTGCAGCTGACAGAATTTGCTGATGGATTGCATGTGACTGTGACAGGGGCAAAGACTAGCCCCAATTTTTTTACCTGAATAACTGGTAGGGTGGTGATGCCATTTATGGAGAAGGAGAAGACTACAGGGTACATGGATTTGAGGGGGAAGATCAGTTTAGTTTGGGACTTGTTTAATAATATCTATTGAATATCCAGTGGAGATGTATAATAAGTAGGCAGTTGAAGAGAGGAGTTAAATGCAGGATAAGGGGTGGAAATAGGGATGTAAAGTTGGAAATCATCAATATATAAATGGTATTTAAAGCCATGGACTTGGTGGATCATCTAGGTAGTAAGTATGGGTAAAAAAAGTCAGGAAGATGAGGAGGAGCTAGCAAAAGAGACTGAGAAGGAGCTGCCACTGAGGTAGGAAGAGAGTGATGAGAGTGATTTCCCAAAGACCAAGGGGAAAAAAAGGTTTCAAAAGAGGGCATGATAAGTTATGTCCAAATGAGAGACAACAGAAGATAAGAAATGAGTAACGATCATTGCGTCTGCAGCATGAAGGACACTGGTGACCCTGACAAGAACTGTTTCACTGAAATGGTGAAGCCAAAGCCTGACCAGACAGAATGCAAGAGAGAGGAGATGAGAGAGCAAGTTTAGAGAGCTCTTTCAAGAATTTTAGCTGTAAAAAAGAGAGAAATTGGGCAATAGCTGGAGTAGGAGTGTAGGGAGAGGTTTTTGTTTTGTTTTTTAAATGGGAGATATTATTGCATTTTGAGAAATGTTAAGATTTTCTCAATAATAACATCACATTCATTTACTTATAGTCTGATAGGATCTGAGTGGAAAAGGGGCAGAAATTTCTCACTAACCATAGGCTATCTCCCATGCTGCATACCTTACCTGATCCCCCCCCCATAGAAGGAGCCATCCCCCAGAACATTATCTATTGAGGGGGTCACAGTGGCGGTAATGTTGGATTTATGTACTAATGTATTAGAATTTTGTCACATCTATCTCTGCAAATATGTAAATTTTTTTCTAAGTACTTGGGGTTGTAGACAACCAGGCAAGTAAAGATAGTGAAGATTTCCATTTCTGTCTGTAAAGGAGTAACAGGGACTGGACTTGCCATCCCACCTTAAACAACTTTTTAAAAATTGACAAAATATATGAAATAATGATTTTCAGACTTTGGACAACAGGCAGCATTGTATAATGACTTCTGAGAGAAGGGAAACAAATGAAGTGATCTCTGAATTAAGGATCAAAGTTCAGTTTTGGAAGTCCAAGTTGGCCAGACTTTGAAGGGCAGAGTTGGAGAGGAGAGAGCTACACACAAAGAGAGCTTCAGAGATCTACAGAGGGTTCCCTCAAGTTTTCACCTGAGTACTGATCAGTGCATGCATATGAGGAAATTACCCAAGGCTGGGGGAAGAACCACTTAAAGGAGGAGGCAGAACAATCCCCATTGCTCACACAGCTCAAGAAAGTAGGTTCTTATTCCCACAAGCCAGAGGGGAAGGATCTCCTAAATCATGGGGCATAAAGTAGAGTCCTCATACTGGTATTACCTCAGTAGTGAGGCCAAATTAGACTTAGACTAAAGGCTTAACAAAGCCTGAAAGCAGTTCAAGAAAGAATCAATCTATTTCTATATGACTTAACTGTATCCTAGAACAAACTTCAAAATTATTTAAATACATATATAATTTTAAAAATCCAGCAACCAAGAGTGTAAAATTCACAAAGTCTGGCATCCAAGCAAAACTTACCAGGCATGCAAAGAGACAGGAAAATATAACCTTTAATGAAGAGAAAAGTAAATTTATTGAAACAAACTCAGAAATGACACAGATGATAGAATTAAGTGGACAAGAACATTAAAACATAATGATAAATATACTCTGTGTATTCAAGAATGTAGAGGAATGAGTGTACATGATAAGGAGAGGTATGGAGGACATAACAAAATACCTAATCAAATTCTGTAGGTTGAAAAACATACTAGATGAGATTATAACGTATTATTAGACTCTATACAAGAAAAGACTTAAAAACCGAAAGACATAGCACTAGAAACAATTAAAAATGTAACACCAAGAAAAAGTCTGATAAAAAATAAACAGAGCATCAGTGAACTGAGGGACAACATCAAACTGCATAATATACATGTAATCAGAGACCCAGAAAAGAGGAACAGAAAACATATTTAAAGAAATAATTACTAAAAATTTTCTGAATTTGATCAAAACTGTAAACTTACAGATCCCAATGAACCCTAAGCAGAAGAAACATGAAAAATACATCAAGACATATCATGATCAAATTGCTTAAAACTAGTGATAAAGTCTTAAAGCAAAGAGAGAAGATCACAAGCAGACCAGCAGTATAAGAAATGTTAAAGGAAGTACAAAAGGAAAATGATACTAGGTGAAAATTTGAATATACATAAAAGAATAAAAGAAATTACTGGAAATGGTAAATACTTGCATAAATATAAATTTTAATAATTAAAAAATATACATTTAAAAGATAATTTACTGTTTAGTGTAATAATAATAATTTATTATAGGGTTTATGACATATGTTGAAGTAAAATATATGACAATAGCACAAAAGTTGGGATGGAAGAAATGCAAATATACTTTGTACAGATGTTATATTTTACATGAAGTGGTAAAGATAGACTGTATAAGTTACAGATGAATACTATAAACCCTAAAGCAACAATCGAAAAGAATAATACAAAGGAGTATAGCTAATAAGCTAATAAAGGAGATAAAATAGAATCATAAAAATTATCAACCAAAAAGATGACAGGAAAAAAAAGGATAAAGGAAATCAAGAAGAGACAAATAGAAAACAAATAGCAAGATGATAGATTTAAACCCAACCATGTCAATAATCACATTAAATGCAGTTAGTCTTAACAGTCTAACCAAAAGGCAAATTGTCAGATTGGATTTTTTAAAAAGACAATTATTTTCTAAGATACCCATGTTAAATATATAGGAAAAGACAGATTAAAAGTAAAAGGATGAAAATGATGTATCACGTTACTATTTCAAAAGAAAGCTGTAGTGACTATACTAATATCAGACAAAGTAAGTTTCAGAACAAGAAATATCACCAGGAAAAAGAGAGTCATTTCATAGTGATAAAGGGGTCGATTCCTTAAGAGGAAGCAATAGTCCTAAAATATTTATGTACCTAATATTAGAGCTTCAAAATACATGAAAGAAAACCTAATAGAAACACAAGGAGAAATGGACAAATCCACAATTACAACAGGAGTTTTCAACATTCCCATGTCAATAATTGATAGAACAAGTAGACAAAAAATAGCAAGGATAAAGTAGAGTTGAACAACCCTACAACCAGTTGGACCTAACTGATATTTTGAGAACACTCTGTGATACAGCAGCAGAATACACATTGCTTTCCAGTGCCCATGGAACATTTACTAAGATAGATAACTTGGGCCATAAAGCAAGTCATGAAAAATTTCAAATAATTCAAATCATACAAAATATGTTATCTGGCCAAAAAGGGAATATATTAGATATTAAGAATAGAAAGATACCTGAAAATTTCCCAAGTATTTTTAAACTAAGCAACACTTCTGAAAACATCTCATGTTTCAAACAAATATTCACAAGGGACATTAGAAAATATTTTGATCTGAATGAAAATGAAAATAAGACATATAAAAATATGTGGGGTGTAGCTAAAGCAAGATTTAGAGGAAAATTTATAGCACTAGACACTAATGTTAGAAAGGTATACAGATTTACAATCAATAACCTCAACTTCTACCTGAAGGAATTAGGAAAAAAAGAAAAATTAGACCCAAAGCAGAAGAAAGGAAATAAAGAGCAGAAAATAAATTGAAAACCAAAATATAACAAAGAACAATCAATGGAATCAAAAGCTGAATCCTGGAGAAGACCAATAAAATGGATAAATCTCTAACCAGACTGATCAGAAAAATAACAGAGAAGACATATATTACCAATATCGAGAGTGAGGAAGGGGTAAGCACTATAGATCCTACAGACATTAAAGCATTAATAAGGGAATATTATGAATGACTTTATGGCAGTCAATTTGGTGCCATAATGACTTTATAAGACAGCTTGGTCCTAGTCAATGCAATAAGGAAAGAAAAAGAAGAGGCATACATATCGGAAAGAAGGAAGTGAAAATGTCTGTACTTTCAAGTGACATGATATTCTGTATAGAAAATCCTAGAGAATCTACCAAAAAAAAAAAAAAAAGCCTACAGAACTTTTTAGTGAGTTCAGCAAGGTTGCATGATACAAGGTTGAAATCAAGTGTATTTCTATATATTAGCAACAAAAAAACAGAAATTGAAATTTTAAAATACCATTTATAGGGCTTCCCTGGTGGCGCAGTGGTTGAGAGTCTGCCTGCCAATGCAGGGGAGACAGGTTCGAGCCCTGGTCTGGGAAGATCCCATGTGCCGCGGAGCAGCAGGGCCCGTGAGCCACAATTACTGAGCCTGCGCGTCTGGAGCCTGTGCTCTGCAACAAGAGGGGCAGCGATGGTGAGAGGCCCGCGCACCGCGATGAGGAGTGGCCCCCGCTTGCCGCAACTAGAGAAAGCCCTCACACAGAAACGAAGACCCAACACAGCCATAAATAAATAAATAAACAAATACTTAAAAAAAAAAAAAGTAAGTCTATAAAAAAAAATTTAAAATACCATTTATAATGGCATAAAAATACAATCCAGGGATAAATTTGCCAAAAAATGTACAAGATATTTAAACTCAAAAGTACAAAACATTGCTGAGAGAACTCACAGAGGACCTAAACAAATGGAAAGATACACCAATTCATGAATATTTGGGGTTCTGGGACCCAGTTCCACTGCAGGGGAGGAGGTGCTTTCCATAACAACAACAAACAATTCTCAGACCCCAGTTGTCTACAATTCAACTCAATTCTGACACTATCCACCTGTAGATATCATCAGACTCCACAGATTAAGGGCTTAGTCCCACAAGACTCCCCACCCCCACCCACTTCAGACTCAAGTTGCAGGCCGAGGTTATCACCTGTGCTTCTGACCAACCCACTGTAGATTGGAAGTTCCAATGACCCCCTCCAATTCAATGTGTCAGTCACAAGTCCACATTGTCGTTACTTGTAATCCTGAATGATTGGCTCTACATCAGAGGTTCCCAACACCCCCTCCTTGGGTTCGATTAATTTGCTAGAGCAGCTCACAGAGTCTGTTTGCTACAGGGATATTAATTTACTGGATTGTGTCAATGACTTTATGGGTATACACCTATGTTGAAACTCAACAAAGTGTACATGTTAAAAATGTGCAGTTTTTGTACATGTAACTTAATAAAGTTGTAAAAAACTAAGAAACAAAAGACTTGACAAGCTGATTATAAGATTAATATGGAAAAGCAAAGAGCCAAGTTCAGCCATGACAAAAGGAGGAGAGTCGTGCCCTAATAGATATGAGGACTTGTTTCTAAAAACTACTATAATTAAGACAGTGTAGTATTCATACAGGGAGAGACAAACAGTCCAGTGGAACAGATTAAAGAAACCAGAAACAGACCCACACATGTGGAAACCTGGTAAACAACGAGATGGCATCCTAAATCAACAGGGAAAAGATAGACTTCTAAATAAATGATGCAGAGACAATTAGGCATCCATAAGGAAAAAAAATAAAATTAGATATTTACCTCATAATATTCACAAAAATAAATTTCAAATGAGTAGATACTTAGATGTATCAAGAGCAAAACTTTAGAACTCTAAAAAGAAAATACAGATATATCTTTATGCCTTTTGTGTAGGGAAGACATTTTTTTTTAAATTAATTAATTAATTAATTAATTTTTGGCTGTGTTGGGTCTTCGTTTCTGTGCAAGGGCTTTCTCTAGTTGCGGCGAGCGGGGGCCACTCTTCATCGCGGTGTGCGGGCCCCTCACTATCGCGGCCTCTCTTGTTGCAGAGCACAGGCTCCAGACGCGCAGGCTCAGTAGTTGTGGCTCATGGGCCTAGTTGCTCCGCAGCATGTGGGATCTTCCCAGACCAGGGCTCAAACCCGTGTCCCCTGCATTGGCAGGCAGATTCTCAACCACTGTGCCACCAGGGAAGCCCATAGGGAAGACATTTTTAAACAACATGCAAAGAATGTAAACCATAAAAAAGTAATCAATTTGATTGCCTGAAAATTATAATCTTCTGCGCAACAAAAATACCATCTATTAAATGAAGAAAACAAGCCACACAACAGGAGAAATTATAACTAAGCAAAGAATTTGCATCCATTTTATACTTTGAAAAATTCCTCAAACAGTAAGAAAATTATAAACTCAATAGACAGATGATGTGAACAGATAATTCACCAAAGAGAAAAGCCCAAATTCTGTATATTTATGAAAATTGTCTCAACTTCACTAGTAATCAGGGACATGTAAATTAGAAAATTAATAAGAATATTTATACCCATCAGACTAGAAAAATTTTAAAAATCTGACAATACTAGACACTGGCAAGGAAGTGAAAAAACGTGAACTCAGTCACCCCTAGTTGGAATGTAAACTAGTAAAACCATTTTGGAAAAATACTTAGGCATAGTTGAAGATGCACATAGCTTATTCCACTGCTAAGCACATATTCTAAAGAAACTTGCACAATTGCATAAAAAGACAGAAATGTTTATTTCAATAATGCTTTTATTTTTGTTTATTTATTTATTTATTTATTTTTGGCTGTGTTGGGTCTTTGTTGCTGTGCACAGGCTTTCTCTAGTTGCGGCGAGCAGGGGCTACTCCATTGCGGTGTGCAGGCTTGTCATTGCGGTGGCTTCTCTTGTTGGGGAACACGGGCTCTAGGCATGTGGGCTTCAGTAGTTGCAGCATGCGGGCTCAGTAGTTGTGGCTCACGGGCTCTAGAGAGCAGACTCAGTAGCTGTAGTGCATGGCTTAGTTGCTCCCTGGCATGTGGAATCTTCCCAGACCAGGGCTCGAACCTGTGTCCCCTGCATTGGCAGGTGGATTCTTAACCACTGCGCCACCAGGGAAATTCCAGCAATGCTTTTAATAGTGGAAAATTGTGAACAACCTAAATTGTCCACCCACAGTATTTGGATAAATAAATTGTGGTATATTCATACAACATATTATATAGCAATTTCAAGGAATGAACTAAAGCTATGCATTGCAATAAGGATAAATCTTAAAATCATGAAGTAGATAGAAAAAAAAAGAAATTTGCAAAGTAATGCATTCAGTATAATATTCATAAAATTCAAAAGCATGCAAAGTTATACTATATGTATAATGAAAGTACAAATATATGCATAGGAATAACTTACACCAAATGACTGTAGTGTTTTCTCTGGGAAACACAAGAAAAGGAATGAAAACAGGGACAGTTCACTGTGGAGCTTAACTGTATCTGAAGAGTTTTGCTTGTGGTGTGTGGTGAACTTATTTGCCTGAGTCCTGGTTCCGCCACTTATGAGATGAGTGACCTTGGACAAGTCACTAAACCTCTCTGTGCCTCAATTTCCTTATTTATGACCTAGAGATTATAATTATACAACCTCCTATAGAGGCTGTGAGAATTATCTGAGTTCAGTATACAGTGTTTAGAACAATGCCCAGCACCCAGTAAGCACCATGAGCATTAGCTATTATTATATCTCAAAAAAAAAATCTCAGTAACTATGTAAAGACTTTTAAAAGCAGTCTTACTCCTTCCCCTTCCTGATCAATTCAGTCCTGAAGCTGTTAGGTAAGGCAGAGCAAGGTAGGCATCCATGGAGAGGAGCGATCTGGCATGTGGTGTCAGAGCCAGAGCAGAGTAGCAAGGCATCCACACAAGTAGGGGGAATGCTGATGTGGGGGGTCAGCGCCCAACCAAAGTGAGAAGGGTATCCATGTGGGGATAGCCCAGAAAAGGTGTTGGAGTCCAAGGGGAGGGGTGTGAGGAAGACATTCATGATGTGAACAGTGAAAATGTAGCATCCATCCTGGGCTGTCAGCCCAAACAGGTGAGTAGAGGTTCCAAGTAAAAGGGCAGCTTGCCATGGGAGTCAGAGCCTGGGCATGATGACCTGACCTCCACACACAAGTGTGGTCCAGAGAAGGTTATCAGAGCCTGAGCAAGATGAAGAGAGCATCAGTAAGGGGCAGGGCTGGGAACGGGAATGGGAAGGTGGTTACTTACAGGGGGCATTGATTAAATGACAAAGTATTTTAATTATAGTAGGAGCCAGGTTTCTCTCTGTCAGAAAAAGAAGTTGCAAGTGTGGAAAGGGAGAAAGAGTAGAAACACCCCTGTGGTATTAGATTGGAATTGGAGGCATTGGTAAACACACATGTATATCCTAGCTCTGCCCCCTGAGAGGGCCTGGGAAGAGTAACACCCAGGAGCAATGAGCATCCCTGGCACCCAGAGCTCAGCTTCTGAGTATCACTCCGCGCTGAAAGACACTAGGGCTCTGTGAAGATATGGTTGCTTTCAAGGCTGGGGCAGAGAACATGCAAAAGGAGCCTAGAACACCTTGTGCCAAAGGCAAGGAAGTGCTCAAAGTATGATGGGGATGTGGCAAAAGGACACAGAGGCCAGCTTGAAGGAGCTTGTACCAGTCAACTCAGAGAAAATTTCAACATCAAAATTCATGTTAGCAACAGAATGTAACCCATTGAGTAAAAGACAAGTCCATCAGTTAGCAGACGATGGCCTGTGGACCAAATCCAACCCTCTGTCTGTTTCTGTATGGCCCACAGGCTCAGAATGATTTTTGCAGAGGAACATTTGCAATCAATTTGTTAGTTGGGAACACTGACCTTGACCCCAGTTAAGTCTAATCTTCCCCCCACCCCCAAAAGAATTCTATTCTCATTAGGAGATCTGCACTACAAAAAAAATTGTACTCAATAATTATATTTTTAATTTCATCAGTGAAAATGTTCTGGAAAAATTTTTTTCCTCTCATTATGAAAGTACCTACATAATATCCTCAACTTGGCTTCCTGGCCTGCAAATCTGAAAATATTTACTAGATAGTAATATCTCTGGCCCTTTACACAAAGAGTTTGTTGACTCCTGGTCTAAATTAATTAAATGTTTGATGAAGAATGGGATATCTAAGTAGTTTCAAAGCACTGCCTATAAAATACTTTTTAGTTACAAAGGAAAAAAGAAAAATGTCATAGTGGAGAAGCCCAACAGACACCAACGTAAGTAATGAAAGCCTCTTCAGTAACAGGATAAACTGATATCAAGCCTCACCTATTAGGGTGCAATGAAAAAAACACAGGTCACTCCTGTGATATTCCTGCTAAAGATGCATAACCTGAAAATAATCAGGAGGAAGCAATGAGGGACATCTACAAAATAATTAGCCTGTAATTTTCGAAAGAGTCAAAGTCATGAAAGTCAGGGAAAAACTGAGGAATTGGTTCAGATGGAAGAGACTAAAGAGAAGCAGCAACTAAATGCAACATGTGATTCCAAAAGGGATACTTTTGGTATAAAGGCGATTCTTGGGACAAATAGCAAAACATTAATGATATCTAGGGATTAAAAGGTGGTACTACACCAATGTCAATTTTCTAATTTCCATGGTTGTGTTGTAGTTATACAATATGTAGGAGAATATCCCTTTTTTGTAGGAAACACACATTAAATTTTTCAGGGATGCTGAGGCATCAGTTGGCAACTTACTCTCAGCAGTTCAGGGAAAAGAGGTTTTTATACCATACTTGCAACTTTTCTCTAAATTTGAGATTATTTTAAGAAAAAAAAAAAGTAAAGGCTTTGACAAAGTTAGAGAGTTCTATATTATTCTCACTACCCCAGACTCCCTCAGAGCTAGGGATGCACAGTTCTAGCCAATGAGACATAAGCAGAAGAGTATAGGGAATTCATGGAGAAACTTGTGTTTCCTTCCCACAGACTCAACCCCTCCCTCCTTCCTCCTGCCTGGAACATGGATGTGGTGCCCCAGTGGAGAGCATCCTGGGTTTTATAGCACTGTGGTGACAAGTGTGAAGAAGAAAGCTGATACCTTAAAGATGCCACAAAAGAGTACTCAAAAGATGCTGGGCTGCCCCAAAGCAGGATAAATGTCAATTACATTTGTCCTGAGTGATGGGGAGTCATTTCAGGAGCCTCTGAGGGTGCCTGCAGAGTAGCTCCGAAGGACAGGAGGAAGGTGGCCCATCATCCCCTTGCATTGTGTGGCCTCTTCCAGTTGCTATCATTCCTGCACCCACCCCTCTTGCAGGCTATGATAGAAACAAATCATAAAACTAAACATAAATTTAAAAAACAGAGGAAGAGATGAAAATTAAAATAAAAAATTTAAAGCCAGGAACAGAAGTTGGAAAAGGATAAAACAGAAAAAAAATAAATAAATAAATAAACCAAACCTTAAGAATTATTATTTTTAAAATTAGGTATTTAAGAATGTTTTAAATAAAAATTAAATATTTTACAAGGAAACAAAGTAAAATTATGTACAAAAAGTAAACATATGTATGAAAAGTAAAGGCAAATAAAAGCTAAGACCTTCAAAGGAACAAAAACACAACAGGGAAAAGATAATAAAAGGATAAATGTCCGTAGTAAACCATCAAGAACAAAAAAGCTAGATATAGACAGGCAGGGAAAATACTTTCCCATCAAGAAGAAGACTAGAAAAGACAAAAACTGCTAAAGACCGTTGAGTAGAGTCAGGGGTTAATGCCACCAAAGAGAGGAGGAAAAAGAAGAAAATATAAAAAGTAGAAAAGGGTCTGAGGAACAAGCAGCATCTTTCTGGCCTGCAAGGAGAAACTAACGCTTGTCCCAAGAAAGAACTTAGTATCTACTCTAACTCAGGAAATGAAATGCATTTTAGGAAAGCCTTCTGGGAGGACAGCCTGGGGGAAGACATGCTCCTCTTGTTTCACCATCCTCCAGAAGGTTCCTGCCCCTGCCCTTGAGTGTCACTTGGAGATAGTGGTTTCCTATCAAGTAATCAGGAAATACTAGGCAAAGAGGTTCTAACCAGCCTGTTGGAGCCCTGAAAAGTTGCTGTGTTGTTGTTGGTTTCAGGTTTTAGCTCCTGTGTTTGATGCCTCCTTGGTTGTCCCCTGGCCTGGCTTTGGAGGGCAGGACTGAATGAGATGAAATCAGGGGTTGCTGGGGGAGCAGTCCTACAGAGAAGTATTTGATGAGAAGCAAATCTAGTTTTGGAAAGTTCCCTGGATGGGCTTTTGAAGGCAAGGAAAAGAGGCCCATTCAAGTTGCCTCAAGAAATGTATGGAGGAACCCAGGAAGAGATTAATGGCCAGATCTCAGGAGAAACAGAAATTGGAGGATGTCCATGCCCCTTTGCTCTGGTGGTCCACCATGAAAATGGCTGCTACAGACTGAATGTTTGTATCCCCACAAATGCATATGTTGAAATCCTGACTCTCAATGCGATGGTGTTAGGAGGTGGGGCCTGAGATAAGAAGGTCATGAGAGTGGAACCCTCATGAACGAGATTAGTGTCTTTTTAAAAGAGACCCCAGAGAACTCCCTCACCTCTTCTGCCTTGTGAAGACACAGTGAGAAGGTTGTTATCTCTGAACCAGGAAGTGGGCTCTCACTATACACCGAATCTGCCAGCACCCTGATCTCCGACTTCCCAGCCTCCACAACTGAGAAATAAAATCTGTTGTTACAAGCCAACCCAGGCTGCAGTGTTCTGTTGTTATAGCAGCCCGAGCAGACAAAGTCAGAGACTTTACAGTTACTCTCACTACTCAGTTTGTGTTGTCTTTTCTTTCTCAACCAGCGAGCTTTATATAATGCGACATCATGTGGATTTAGTTACAGACAGATATGGATATTGTGTAACGAGATGCTAAAATACAATTCTTTCTCCCTGTCTTGACTGAGAGCCCAAAGGCTTTGCACAAAGCCATGGGTGCAAAGTGACTCCACATTCCAGAGTGAGGTGCTAAACCATCTATACAGGATTTGCAAAGGAGATATCTTAAAACCCATTTTGCAATTCTAAGCACATCAACAACCTTAAGGGTATTAAAGGGTTGTGATTGAAGTTGAAGGGGAGGTGATTTGATTTTTTTGGAGAAAGTTATAGAAGTGTTTTGGAGGTGGGGAGGAGAAGCTTGCCCTTCACATCAAACAAGGTGATTAGGTCTTAAGGGATCACTTGAAGAATATAATAGACATAATAGACTGGTGCTGGGCCCATGCCTGTAAAGGTAATAAAGAGATTGTGACTGGCTAGTGCCTTGGCATAGTGGAGTAGAGAAGGCTGTGTTGGGAAGCAGCTGTGCTCTCATGATAGTAGGACCAAAATGCTGATAGGAGTCTGGAATAAGGATGGTGATCTGTGACTTTATATAGAGACCCTGCCCATGATGACTTCCCAGAAGAACTTTGGAGCCCCAACAAGAGTATGTGTGGTGTAGACCAAAAAGATACCCATGAGCTAAGGGAGGAATGGTAAATGGGCAGCCAGAGGAAAGGCATGGTTTGTATCAAGGAAGCTGCCATCAAAGGACCACAACAGGGGCATCACCAAGAAACATATGTTAGACCC
This sequence comes from Balaenoptera physalus, assembly GCF_965194825.1. Classification (NCBI taxonomy): domain Eukaryota; kingdom Metazoa; phylum Chordata; class Mammalia; order Artiodactyla; family Balaenopteridae; genus Balaenoptera; species Balaenoptera physalus. The sequence continues at coordinate 35,657,326 of NC_138882.1, forward strand.
AAGTGAAGAAAGTCAGCTTTAAACATCCACTAAGGCCAGAAGATATCAGCACTATACGAAACAGTACCAGTCAAGTAAGAATTGCCTGCTCCTTGCATCTCCTCTCTCTCCTTGAGCAACGGCCTTGGAGAACGAGGCAGCCTAGTGAGGGAGGGGAAAATGAGGAGATGCACAAGGTGGGAACATAGAATATAAGCTGATCACCATCCCTTCTGCCCTCTGCAGCTTCTGGCCTGAAGCAGAGGAAGAAGAAGTACTGAGAGAAAGAGAGAGAGAGTTTTATAAGAAATTTAGAGTTTTGATCAAGTAGAGAGGAAATAATTGATGTTTCAGGAGAGAGAGGGGAGAACTGCAGGACAAAGGTCTTTAGTAGACAGGGGGAGATGGGATCAGCCCAACGTTTGGAGAGGGACCTGACTCAATAGGAGCAGGGGCTATACATCCACTGCAGTCGGGAACTGGGGAGTGAATTTACTAGGGAAGTATAGCTGGATCTCCAGGCAGTACTGAACCTCATTAAAGCATGTTGGAGAAAGACAAAGACATACACAAGGGGTGATTACACTGAAGGACCATAGAATCCCCCCTGGGTTAGGAGGGACATGAAGACAGGAGGGGAATGAGCGTCATTAAATTTCAGGGCCATTGTAGCTAAGATGCTGATGAGTGTGAAGAATTGTGAGACTGACTGTGCCGGCAGGCGGCCACCAGAGACAACCCTAAAATGGAAGACCCAAACCTATTACCATTGTTCACTCCCACCTCTCCACACTTTAAACACTTCTGAGGCAGCTGTCTGCTGTCTGACCTTCTGCCCCTGGCACATTTTGTACATCCTTCAGCAAAAAATCTACCTCTTGGCCCTATAACCCTACTAATAAGATTATTCTCCTCAAGTTTCAATCCTTATACTCTTTTTTCCTTATACTGCCACTTCTGGACCTGAGTACTTTGGATAAAGCTCAGCAATTTTTCAGAAGATCAGAGGCTGGGGCAGATGTGTAGCCTCCCTTGACCCCAGCTGAGTAAAATGTTGTCTCTCTTATGCATGAAGTTTTCCCACAAGAGAGTTTTGGGAGACAAGTAGCATCCCAACTCCTATAGGTGGGGTCCAGGAAGTAACAAGGAAAAGCACATAGCCACAGACACCTCCAGGATCCTCCAGCTAAAATGGCAAAGGTCTGAGACCCAGATAATGCTGGGGAACTCCAGCCAGAGAGCTATCCTTAGAGCACATGGATCTTAAGGGAATAAAACTAGAAGTTATCAAGCTATCTCAACTACGTAAGTGGAAGCACATACAATTAGGAGCTGCCTGGGTAAGGTGGAACCCCCTGACCCATGTGTCAAACACTCATAGTGGGCAGAACAACAGCAAAAAACCCACATGGTGTTTTTCAACCTCTGTTCTCCCCCAAGCAGTTGTCTGTTCTGTCTTCTGAAGACCGAACCTCCTTAAGGAAATGGAACCCACTCTAAACCTCTCCCCCGGTGATGTGGCCTTTGCTTCTAGTGGGAGTGGTTTTAACACCAATGCATTTATTCCCTGACTCTAAGTAACAGAGTGATCCCAGCGGTGGTGCCCTAAAGGCAGCCCACACTGGCCTGCAAGAACTAACTGTTCAATTTTCCAGAACTTTGTGAGCAGGTTGTTAAAGGCATTCTACATCATTTGAAATTAAATTATAAAAACTGACAATTACATCATATTAAAAACAAAGGTGGGAATTCCCTGGCAGTCCAGTGGTTAGGACTTGGCTCTTTCATTGCCAGGGCCCAAGTTCGATCTCTGGTCAGGGAACTTAGATTCCCCAAGCTGTGTGGCTCGGCCAAAAAAACCAAGAAACCAAAAAACGAAAACAAAAGAAAACAAAAACAAAGGTAATAAATACTCAACACTCATCACTCACTAATTATCTTACTGCGTTTTATAATTACTTACGTTCTGGAGGTTACGTACATCTATTGTATCAGATGGTAGAAATATTACGAAATGGAGTGCCAGTGCACATCTCTTCCCAACTCCATGTTCAGGGACTTCACTTTTGGTAGTTCCAAATAGGCCATGGAAATCAGCAGGCACTACGAATCAGCCCCCCTTCCGGCCCCAAGAATTGGTTGTTAAACATTTACCAGCACACCACTGGACTCCACGGACCTGAGGGAAGTCAGTATAGAACAACCCCAGCATCAGCCCACCTCTGGAACCCAACGTTTTCTCTGCCTTTTTCGTACACTCTCCTCTGCTCAGGGAGAGGGCAAAACTGTATTTACTTACTTGAAGGGCATCTGGGTCAGATGGTCTCCCTCAGACAGCAATGCTGAGGAGCTGGCTGAAGAAATATTTTCCCAATTCTGCCTGGTTTCCATTTGAACAGGAAAAAAACTGGTTCTAAGGAATGCAGCCGGTAGGTAAGTAAATAGGGCAGCTGTGATGTGAGTTCCAGCTGAAATAAAGAAAACTTATGAGTCTGGTTTATATAAAAAGAAAGCTTATAGATTCAGATTTTCCTCCCTTCCTGCCTCCGGTCTCTCTCCTACAACAGGGCACAGTCTGTGCTTGCATTGCCCTTCCCTTCCCCCAGGGATGTAATTGGCACCTGGTTGCTCCTTGGCTCTAGTACAGGATAAACTTGCTGTTTTCTGGACACTTGTTTTCAGTGGTGGAGTTATTCATTTCTCTTTTCATAGTGGACATTACTTAGACTCCATTGGACTCTCTCAAGGGCCCATGTTCAAGGATCCACTATTCTGAGTTGGAATAATCCTCCAGCCCCAGTTCCGTTCAAAACTCAGTCATTTCCCTTGAGAGCCAAGGACAGAAGGAGGAGATGGGGAACCCAGCAGGTTTAGGAATTCAGCTAGATTTCTGATCCTCCCTGAAAAGATGCAATTCTCTTTCCTATCCCCAAACCTGGTAGTGAAGTAGCCACACCAAAGATGCATGTGTATATGCACTCCGTGTCAGTACAGGCAGACCTTGGAGATAGTGCAGGCTGGGTTCCAGACCACTGCAATAAAATGAATATCACAATAAAGTGAGTCACACAAATTTTTTGGTTTCCCAGTGCATATAAAAGTTATGCTTACACTATACTGTAGTCTATTAAGTGTGCATTAGGTCTAAAAAAGTACATACCTCAATTAAAAAATACTTTATTGCTAAAAAAATGCTAAGCATCATCTGAGGCTTTAGTGAGTAGTAGCAGTCACATCAAAGACCACTGATCACACATCATCATAACAAATATAGTGATAATGAAAAAGTTTGAAATATTGAGAGAATTACCAGAATGTGACACAGAGACATGAAGTGAGCAAATGCTGTTGGAAAAATGGTGCTGATAGACTTGCTCAGTGCAGGGTTGCCTCAAACCTTCAATTTGTGAAAAATGCAATATCTGCAAATGCAATAAAGTTAAGCACAATAAAATGAAGTATGCTTGTATATGGCAACAACACTGCAGAAATGGCTCTATTTACTAGTTTCTATTTGTTCATATGTATGTGTTAGGGTGTAGTGTAGCCATCTATTGTGAACCTGAATGTTTGCAGGTACGTGTGTGTGTGTGTGGTGTGTGTGTAGACAGGCATGTGTGAGTGCCATTTTGTAGATACCTGTGTGTTTGAACGCGTATAAAATCACGTTTGTGTGTTCCTCTGTCTGTATTTTTGCATATGCAGATGTGATTCGTGTGAGCAGGAGTGAGACTTTCACAAACCTGGTTGAAATGCTTGGAGAACGTCATCATCTTCTAAAAGGAGAGGAATGAAACATTTTGAAGAAAGGATTAAAACACCCAAACATTTCTCTTTTAAGACTCCCTATGTTTCCTCTATGTGTAATGGAAAAATACCAGATATTTGCATTTTTCTGTCATGATAAGGATGGTTGATTTCATCCAGGGACAGGATTTCATCATTAAGTTTAAGCTAAAAATTCTTTAGAAGGAATGTTGTAAGAGGAAAGATGAGAGACCGTGGCCCCTGAAGGGGCAAGTTTGGACATATCAAGCTTCCCTTCCCCTCTCTCCAGCTGCTGCCATCTGCCTCTAAAACATCGTGGCCCTCTTACCACTGTTCAAAGGGAAAGGGCTGGTCTCTAGCTGTGGATCCCTTTAGCACATGGACAAGGGGCCAGGGGCCATGCCCTTCTTCCTTCTGAGGACAAGGAGACACAAAAAAGACATGAGATTGTGTTGTAGCAGAATGAGCAGGGGGAAATGTCTCTACTTCTTTACGGGCCGTGGGATATAATAAGGCCTTTCTGAAGTGTTTGTGAATTCTCTTCCCGGTGATTCTAAGAGGAGACAACTCATAGTTCTCTGAGGTGAATTAGAAGTAGGATCATGGAGGGGCATACAATCATCAGGATGACCGCTGGAAGTTTTAATAATACAATAACTTATGTTTATTGCGTATTGTTATGGTGCCATGAGGGCTTTGTGTGTGTCAACTCATTTAATCTCTGCCACAACCGTTTAAAGATAATTATTACCCTTACTTAACATATGAGGAAAAAGAGACACAAAGAGGTAAAGACACTTGGCTAAGGTCATATAGCTAGTAAATGATGGATTCAGGATTCACACCAGGTGGTCTGGCTCCAGAGTCCACCCAGTCAACCATTAGACTGTCCTAGTCCTGCCAACTCTGCTCTAGGGCTCTGCGTCACTTCAGAGAAGTCAGTGCCTCTTCTTATTGCTGACACCTGGAGGGTTAGGGCTAAAACGGGTGTCCATCAAAGGCCCAACTACCAGGAATACTTTCAGATGCATGTGTTCATTCCATGAAAACCCAAAGCTGGAATAGAACCTCAGGAAGCCACCTGCCCTCACAAGTTTGGGGTTGGAAAGTTTCTGGCAGGAAGAAAACTCACATATTTAGCGCTGTGTGTGTAACAGCTGCTGTGCTCCTTGCTTGTTATAATCACCATGTCCTGACACACTGGTGTAACAAACCCTTTGCCTTGTTTCCCCTAGAGCTGTACAGTGTTTCTTCAGTGAAAGCTTACTGTACCCACAGACTTCTTCTAAGGAAAACTCCCTGCCCAATGCCCCTGTAACTTTGTGATTCTGTCTTCTTAGATACAGCTGACTGGGGCAAAGGTGACCCAGTGGCAGCCAATTCACAGACTAGCCGGCCCTGGCTAGAAGATTAACCAGGACCCTCAGATGGTTGCTTTCAGAAATCCAAGGTTGAAACTATTGGAAGGAGGAGGTAGTTAACAGTGGATGTTGAGGTGGAAAGATATAGAGAACGGAAAGGCCATGAAAGTTGTGTGCAAGATGAGGTTTTGAGGAAGCAAAACTGGGAGTGAACAGAGGCTATAAGGAAAAGAAGGTATACGCACAGGGAGAGAGAAGTGGCCGAGTCCCAACAGCCTTCTGGTTTCAAAGCAGCCACCAGCCTGCCTATGCCCTAAAGCAGCTTGAATGAGCTCCTCGCTATACAAAGACCTCTTAGAATACCAAAGTTTTCAAATTATTTACATTTTTTATATTGTGTTAGAATTAAAACAGAATCAAGGTTATCACATAATAAGTGTTTCGCTGATTTCTGTTCCAAAATGCCATTTTGGGTGGGGGGAAAAATTAGTAAAGGTAGGCAAATTTCACATAACACGAGATTTATCTTATCTGTGCTTGTAGTAACTACATCTCACATACATTAATAGTTGTAACAAATACAGACTATTGTAGTGCTTTACTTCCCTGCAAAATTGTTTTAGGTATTATAAACATCTGGTGTGTCATTCATGTGAATGTCACCCATTACAATTTGCAGTGTGTGTCAGTGGGAAATGGATGGGAACAACTGCGAGGTATTTTTACACATCTTTTCACAGAGAGTCAAATTGAGACTCAAAAGGTTAAGTTCCATGCAGCTAGCACATGTCAGAGACAGGATACAAATTTAAATCTTGACTTCATAATGCAGCAGTTTGATGGACTAAAAATTCTGAAGATTTCTGTTACGAAACAACTAGATCCTATACAAAATATAATTGTTATTTCAGTGCCAGACTTGTAATAAACAATTCTACAAGGACGAAAAAAGGCCTTATAAACCATGAACTAAAACCAGTACTGTGAATGGTTAAGCATAAGTAAAAGGTGAGGGTTGCCCAGAGGATAAATGCTGATATCAGGGCTGCTTTTAGGAGACTAAGCCTTGGGCCATCAGCAAAGTGGAGGAGCTGAACCCAAGACCCTGAAGTTTAGCCAAGGATCCACTAGGGTATAAAGCTTTCTGTGGTCCGTAGTGGTCCTAGCTTCCGTCAAAAGCAAATGCAAATTCTCACTGAGAAAAGAATCTTCATTTTAGTTCTCTAGGTTTTTCAGAAATAAAAATCAAATATGAGCTCGCCATCAAAGATCAGTAAACACACAAGAAATAAACCACCACAACAAATGTAGCCCCCTGCCTCCCAACAAGAGCTTCAGGTATTGAAATTATCAGATACAGAATATGAAGTCATGATATATGAAATGTTTAAAAAATTTCTGAAGTGGAATGACAGATATGAAATAGACATTACCAGAAATGACAGGCATACATATTTGAGGGAGTTCCAGGGCCTAAACCCTTAGCAGCTCTCCTTCATGAAAGGCCCCGAAGAAGTGAAAGCATCACTGCTGTTCCCTAGTGGCAGCCTCTGGCTGAGAGCGAGCTGGAGCTGAGCAGAGTTGGAAGCAGTCATGGAACTCACCACTGTGAAGGCCCCTCAAGCCCTTCTAGACCTCTCATGCTACCTCTGAAGCCACAGCTTGGTAAACACTATACATTTAAATACTATCTTACTGGAGTGAACATAACCTACAGGCATAGCAATAATCAACTCAGTGTTCTCTCTAGGCCTGGGGAGGGGGTGCTTAGGGGGAGCTGGATTTTGCCTTCCATTTTTCCAAGGTCAGAAATTACTTTGTAGTTCACTTGGCTCAATTTCCCTTTGGATCAGCACTAAAACAGCTTTTAACTAAAAGTTTTCTCCCCATTGAAATGCACCAAAGTCAACTAAGACTCCTGGCCTTAGATCATAATTCCCTTCCTTTTCCTCCCCTGAGAAGCAGCCTTGAAGGGTGATTGATTTGCTTAACATTTGTTGGTGCAGATATGAAAGGCAGCTGCTTCTCCTCAGCTAACATTTGAATCAATGTATGCTGTTTCTTTCTAGGGCCTGGTATTTCTTGAAGGTCTTCTCTGGCCTTCCTCCACAAAGAGGCAAGATCCTCCTCTCAACAGGAAATGGGAGGAAACACAGGAGCAATACGGGGTCAAAATGTTGAAGTTGCAAAGAGGAAAAAGGAGATAGCTGGCCAGGGGACACAAGAAGTCAGTGGAACTACTGCTCGTCCCTCCCAGGATCTGCATCTCAGCTTCCCTGGCTTAGGGCTGGTCTATACCTCCGCTCTGCCCCACCTTAGCATCCCCGGGTCCTCTTCTTCTTCTCCTGGACCCCTGGACAAGAAAAGACTTTCCTTTTGTAACCTAGACCTTGCTGCACCATCCCTCCTTCACATTTAATCAAGGTCTCTCAGGCTTGGGTCCCTGGAAGTCCTACCCTCACTCCTAAGTGCTGTAACAAATAAACCCTTTGTTCAGATTGTCCGTATCCCTTCCTGATTGCTAACAAGATGCAAATACATTCGAATCTCCTCCCCAGGTATGCTTCTCTAAGGTAACAAAGTACCCAGTTAATCCAGCCCTGAGGGTCAGGCGCAATAGAACAAGAATGCCCAGTCCCTAAACCCGAAAGAGGATACAATCAGCCTCTGCAAAGTTCACAGTCCTTGGTGTTCATCAGAAACACCCAGGGAGATTGATAAAATTACAAATTCCTGGGCCCCAACACAGAACAACTGAATTAGAATCTCCTGAGATAGAGACCCCCGTGACTGCACCAATAGCTCTTCAGGTAATCCAGATGCACACAAAAGTTTGGGGATTACTGGTTTAAGGGTATCAGTTCTACGGAATCTGGAATGAGAGATACTCCAAAGAGACCCTGAGATATCATAACTTAGAATCCTGTAACAATAGTAATAGAGGTGGGAGTAGTAATGATTGCTAGCACTTATAGCTACTCTCCATGTGGCAGGTACTATTTCTAAGTGCTTTACATGTTATTTCCTTCTCACAGTAACCCTCTGAAGTAGGCACTACTATTATCTCCATTTTATAGATTAGGAAACTGACACGTAGAGGGGGTTGTCCTAAGATCACATAGCTAGTAAGTAGGAAAACTTAAATTTGATCTCAGACAGTCTTACTCCAAAGTCTCTGCTCTGAGCCACTATACCATACAGTTGCCCTACCCTAACTGGCCCCTCTCCTTGTTTAATAGGTGGGGGGGTTGAAAGGGGAGAAGGAGTCTAGAGAAGAGCTGGGAGGAAGATGGAAAGACCATTGAGCTCCATCTTCCCCACCTGTCACTAATCCCTGCCACACTAATAAGAGGAGGACAAACAAAGGGGTCAGAGAGGGGGTGCTGAGAAAGAACGGCCTCCCCATTCAGTTTGACCACTCTGGTAATAACTTCCTGCTGGCCCATCCATGCGTCTGAGGAATGGTCAAGACTGCTCCCTTTGTCTGCCATGTCCTTTCTCTGCATCAACACCTGACAAGATCCTCCTGATCCTTCAAGGCTCTCTGGAAAAGAATTAGTAACTCTCCACCCTGACAGGGCTTATGATGACATCTTCTTTTGCAATGATATATGTTCATCTCTTTCTTCAGCCATGTGTTCCTTAAAAGCAGGGACTCCACAGTCCTGTTTATCAATGTAGTCCCTATGCTTGGCACTTAAGGACTCTCAATAAGCGTTGTTGAAAAAAAATGAATGAGGGACCTACTGTGTGCAGGCACCACTAGACCCTGTGGATCATTGAGGACCGTGCATTGTCCCTGATTGCACGGAATATATAACCCTGTTAAGAGGAGCAGATGTGTCCCCAAGCATCACTGGCCTGCTATGTCACTGTGAGTCAGCCACTGCCCAGTAGAAATTCTTTCCTGGTAGAAAAAATTTATAAAACCTTTGGGGATATTTTCTACAATTCTGTTACCTCCTGTCTGTTTCCACATAGAGACATCTTTAAACAGAAAGACCTGTGTACTTGTGTGCTTGTGGTTTGGAGGGTGGGAGGGAGCCAGAGAAGGGGAGCTGAAAAGGCCACTTTCCGACTGTACTGGGGGAGGGTAGGTGGTGGCACAGTGAGGAGGAGAGGGAAACTGACAGAGGCCCCAGGTTGCTGGTGAAGAAATGAGGGAATTCTCAGGGAGCCAGCCTGGGCAGAGGCAATGCTCTTAGGCGTGATTTTTACGTCTGGGTGCCAGTCCAGGGCTGTTCTGCACAGTCTTGCTATGTTAGGTGGGATGTAAGGGGCTACCTTCCTATTGCTCCCTCTCCTCAGCCAGCTCTACTCAGAGCCCAGAAACCCTGGGGCCAGATTGGCTCCTCCGCAGGCTGCCACACAACATTTGTTTGGGCCTTGCATACTAACTGGCTCCACACTGCGGTTCCAGGACTTAATTGTGAGCCCATCACGACCCCTTCTGTCCTCAGATAGGAATGTGCACAGACTCATAGCAGAAACCGGGGTTGTACAAGTACCGGAGGCTGGAGGGGGTGGGGGGTGGGAGATCTTGGGTGTTACGCTTTGCCTGAATGGATGCACGGTCATCTTCTGAAGGATGAGAGGAAGCAACAAGGCCAGGAGGCCCAGCCAGAGCCACAGAGGTCAGGAAGGAGGCAGCGGCATCCCATGAATTTCCCCAGTGGAAAACCAGGTGCCAGAACACAGGGTGGAAAGTTAATGCATCTCCCAGATATGGGCTATTTTCTTTTTCTTCTGATCTCAGACGCTTCCAAATGACTTGTCCAGGCCTGGCCAGTCCCTCAGCAGAGCCTGGATGGATGAGGTTAGGGCTGAGAGGTCAGCACTGCCAACAGGACTCAGGAGCCCCAAATTTGTCTTCTTTCCAGAATGAGTCAGTCCAGGCTGCCGGAGCAGGCTACCTCGCCTGGTCCCCACTCCTTCAGGGGCCCCAACACAGTCTGGTGTTCCAGTCCTGGACCTGGGCAAGAGGGATTAAAGGTGCTGGAGCCCTGGATTTGTGCATCAAGCCCTTGCCTGTTCACCCACCTCTGACCTCAGGCCCCAGTTCTGACAACCAGCTTTCTTCCTCGCTCCTGAGGCCCAGTTCCTCACATCCTGAAGATCTCAGCCTCTCCACCAGAATTATAGTAAAGACTCAGCCTGGTAAACCCCTGCCTCTGGGGGCTGCCAGCTACCCAGCCCTCCTGCTCTTGCCCAGGGACAGCAGATCCTCACTAGGCACCCGTGGTAGCCACTGTTAATCAATCACATCACTCTTTCCTACTTTTTCTGCTGAGGTCAGACTTAAACCACCCCCCTTGACTCAGAGCTCCAGAGAGTCACTACCAATTCTTCAGACCTGGCATGGGAGTTCCCATTCCCTCCTAATCTCAGAGGGATATTGACATTATTCTACCTATTTTAGGAAGAGGAGAATTTGGTAGAGAAAGAAGATACAAGAATCTTATCTGGTTCTTAATCCAAAGTGGGAAATATCCTCTAATCAGGCTGAGCAAAGTCCCAGAATGTAACCAGGACCACTAGCTTTATTCAATGTCTCCTTCATTAAAAAAACAAAGTGCGTGATCTCCATTTACCCCAGGGGAAGTCCTAGCTTTCACTCAGCAATAAACTCTCATTTCACACCTCTTTCATGCTGCTTGCTGCCAAATACATATAGAGATGTCTATGTATATGATACTGTCCTTGCCCTAACTGTACTCAAAGTCCACTTCCTCAGTATCCCTTGAGTGTGTCTTTGGGAGTCCTAAGCCCTGACTTACAATGTAGCTCTAAGGCATTGATTTCCTAAACCTTGTGCTTCAGAATCACCTGCAAGTTTGTTAAAAATACAGATGCCTGGGCCCTACCTTATTATCACTAAGAATCTCCTGGACTAGGGCCTGAGATTCTGGTCCTATAGCAGTATTCTTAAAGGGTAGTCACAGACCAGTGGCATCATGAACACCTGAGAACTTCTGATAAATGCAAATTCTCCCTCTGTACCACAGACTCTGGAGATGGGGCCCAGCAATCTGTGTTTTAACAGCCCTTCAGGTGATTCTGGTGCACACAAAATTCTAAGAACCACTGCCCTAGGTGATTCTGAGGTAGATTCAAGTTTGAGAGCCATTGATCCGAGAGGCCTTCTAGAATTCTGATTTCAGCCACTGTTCCTTTGGGCACATCCAGTGCAGCCCAAGAGGTAGGGAGAAAACACTGGAACATCTTTAGTCTTCTCTAGGGGACCGGCATATTCCAAGGGAGAGGCTGGAAGGGACAACTTCTCCAGGCTATTGCTATACCTGGCATTAGTTTCTGCTGGCTGCTAGACCACTAGCCAGCCAAAGGCCCTTCTGAAAGGTTCTATTCAAAGTTGTTAAATGAGCAAACACCATCATTTTTTCCTTTCCTCTGCACCTGGAGCTGTGACCAGAAGTGTTGGCAGCTGCATCTGTGGCCCCAGAAAATGGTCAGAGCAAAAGAAGATCAATCCTCACCTGCTAGGGAGCTGGATCCCTGGGAAGGAGCTGGCCAGTGGGTTAGAAAGAGAGAATGTCTGCCGGAAAATTGGGCCAATTCCTTGGAGTGGGAAAACCAACCCTTGTCTATATCCCTAGCACAGTGCTTACATTTGAAAGGTACCTGAACAGTGAGCTGCGCTGAATGCTTACCAGATGGTCTCTGGGGATCTCTCAGTCTGAGGGGGACACATGGACAGGCCAACCACCCACAGACAATCCAACAGCAACATTATAACCAAGATAGGAACCTATGCCATAGCCCAGTCAGGGCACTTTGGGGTGGGAGCTGTGGACCTTTATAGTTGCAGACAGAGCAGAGACTTGAATCTGTCCTGTCCTCTACAGCCCACATCACATGACCAATGCAGGACTCTGTGCTGAGCTGGCCACTGAGCAGAGGGAATTACACAGCTGTGCGTCCTCTCTCAGGGGTATACACTCATAATCATTTCCAGAAGGCAGTGTAAGTCCTGGGTTCTGAGTTCAACTACAGTTTATTTTGTAACTTCCTATCCTTTGATTCACTTGGGGACCAGGAATAAACCCTCTGGTGTTTTATAAAATCACATGGCTTTGACTTGTTGAATTTGAGCACCAGAAGGGGTCACCATGCACTTCCTCCCCACTCATATACCAGAAGATCCTTCTTACTAGCAGTGGGATCGGGTAACTTCCATGCCCTTTCCCAGCCTCAATCTTTTTATCTGCAAAATAAGGATGACATTGTCAACCTCACAATGCCCTTACACCATGTTACAGGCATTTAACAAATTCTAATTTCCTACTTATTTTCTCATTTAGGCTGAAGAAGCCAGTGCCCAAGTCCACAAAGTGGTAGAAGTGGGGCCTGAGTCCAGTTTCTCTATCTCTCCATCCAGAATTCCATTGCAATGGGTTGAATTGTGTCCCCCAAGAGGATATGTGGAAGTCCTAATCCCTGGTACCTGCGAATATGACCTTATTTGGAAATAGGGTCTTTGCAGATGTAGTCAAGTTAAGATGAAGTCATATTGGACTAGAGTTGGCCCTAAATCCAATGGGCCAACTTGATAAGAGAAAGGAGACTGAGATTTGGATACAGAGACACACAAAGAAAAAGATGGTGTAAAGATGAAGGCAGAGATGAGAGTGACGCAGCTGCAAGCCAAAGAAATCCAAGATCTACGGGGAGCCAGGAGAAGGTAGGATGAGGCAAGGAAAGGCTCTTCCTTGGAGCCTTCAGAGGGAGTGTGGCCCTGCCAATACCTTGATTTCACACTTCTAGGCTCTAGAACTGTGGAAGAATAAATTTCTGTTGTTTTAAGCCACCCAGATTGTGGTAATTTGTTCTGGCTGCCTTAGGAAACTAATACCTCCATCCTCCCCGCAAACCCGAAGCATGGCTGCTGACCTTTCCTTGGCTGGCCCAGTTCCCATCAGCAGCCTCTGCTCTCCTGCCGATCTCCACCCTTATCTGACTCTCTATAAAATAAAATAATATTTTAACTGTGAATCACGCTTTATAGTTTACTGGGTATCAACAATACACAAGTTTTTCACTCAACCCTCACAGCCACCCTGAGAGCTTTAAGGTTTGTTGACCCCATTTTATAGATGTGGAAACTGAGGACCAGAGAGATTAAGTTGACTATACTATGATCTCATGACAAATAAGTGGAAGAGCCGAGGATGAACCCAGATATTCTGACTCGTAAGCCAGGATTGTTCTTCTTTAAGCTTTTTTGTTGTGAAATATAACAATACACATACATAAAGATGCACAAAACAGGGGACTTCCCTGGTGTTCCAGTGGTTAAAAATCTGCCTTCCAATGCAACGGACATGGGTTCTATCCCACATGCCGCGGGGCAACCAAGCCTGCGTGCTCTAAATCCCGCACACCACAACTAGAGAGCCCACACGCTGCAACTAGTGAGCCCGTGCGCTCTAGAGCCCTCATTCCACAACTGGAGAGAAGCCTGAGTGCCGCAACGAAAGATCCCGCATGCCGCAACTAAGACCTGACTCAGCCAAATAAATAAATAAATTTTTTTTTAAAAGATGCACAAAACACAAACGTATAGCTCAAGGTCAGCAACACCCACATAACCACTCACTAGGTCAAGGAATAGAACGTTGCCAGCTCCCAGGCACCCTCTGCCAATCACTCCTCCTTCCTTCCGCCCAAGGTAGTCACTGCCAGGCCATTCCTCTCTGTTCCATTCTGACCTTTGCATCATTAAGAATCAGCAGAGTAAGATGTGACAAAGTGAGAGAGTGGCATGGACATATATACACTACCAAACGTAGAATAGATAGCTAGTGGGAAGCAACCGCATAGCACAGGGACATCAGCTCGGGGCTTCGTGACCAATTAGAGGGGTGGGATAGGGAGGGTGGGAGGGAGGGAGATGCAGGAGGGAAGAGATATGGGAACATATGTATATGTATAAATGATTCACTTTGTTATAAAGCAGAAACTAACACACCATTGTAAAGCAATTATACTCCAATAAAGATGTTAAAAAAAAAAAAAAGAAGAAGAAGAATCAACAGAGACCACAGGAAAAGACAGAAACCTGTCAACTTTTTCCCCTAAGGCTCAGGAGTTCCCTGAAGCTAGGATGCTCTAGGGCTCTTCCCCATCCTACTCTTTAGGAGAAAAACAAAACTCCCAAATGGTCTTGACATTTCAGAACCATAAAATCTGGGAGTGGCTGCCACTTTTTGAAGCGGTCAAACCACAGACTTTTAACAAGAAGAGAGGAGGGGTGGGGAAAGCAGAAGGATAGGCCCAAGGGCAACAATCATGGGCGAGTTAAAGAAACAAAACAAAAATTACAAAGTCCCCCAGGACCCCCTGGCTGCCACTTCTTCCTCCCCATCCCATCTGAGATGCCTCTCCTGTACTTGCAGGGGTCAGCTAGATCCACAGGATATCAGCCTAATCTCATCCAGAGGCAGGGGTGAACCACATGGATTCTTGGATCTTTCCTGCCTGAGTTTGTGACACCTCTCTTCTCCAGAAGTCTGTGCTCCTGTTCTTGGTATCATGGGGCAGGGCAGAGTAAGAGAATGGGAGCTGATGCCCTGTCTGCTTCACAGGGGTGTTGTGAGGATCAAATAAAAAATATATTTCCTCAAAAAGTTAAACATAGAATTATGTTTAACTATATGACCCACTATTCCACTACTAGGTATATTCCTCAAAGAATTGAAAACAGGTACTCAAACAAATACTTGTTCACAAATATTCATAGCAACACTATTCACAATAGCCAAAAGGCTGTAACAACCCAAATGTTTATCAATGGATGAATGGATAAACAAATTGTGGTATATACATACAACAGATTATTATTCAGCCATAAAAAGGAATGGAGTCCTGATACATGCTACACTTTGGATGAAACTTGAAGACATTATGCTAAGTTAAAGAGGTCAAAGAATCACACATTGTATGATTTCATTTGTATGAAAAATTCAGAATAGGCAAATCCATAGAGATAGAAACTAGATTAGTGGTTGCCAGGGACTGAGCAGGAGGGAAGAATGGGGAGTGATTGCTTATTGGGTGAGGGGCATTCCTCAGGGGTGACAAAATCTTTTGAAACCAGAATGGTGGTAGCTGCATAACATTGTGAATGCACTAAATGACACTGCAGTGTACATTTAAATGGCTAATTGTATTTTTATCTCAATAAAATATGTACGTATATATGGAAGTGTGCAATGTGTGAAGCCTTTGGTGTATATGACCACTGGCTTGCTTACTCCTCTGCAATGAGAAGAGATGAGGGCAGCTTGCCTTAACTCTCCTCTAAAGCACACTGCAACCATGCTCCACTACACATGGTTCAATTCAGCCTCCCAGGTCAGTGCTGTTGCCAGACTGTGCGGGCATATGTTATCATGCATACACTGATGTGCCCACAGGCGGTGGTGCTCTGCAGAGAACACAGTTCCCACGTGGAGCACCCATCCCTCTGCAGTGGGCAAATATGTCCTAATTTACCCATCTCAGGTAGTAGGGAATTATCAGCAAATCCAATGAGTCCCTATTCTCATTGAGTCTCTTCACACATAGCAGTGCCCACAGAAGGCTCACAGAAATGCAGGGCAGGCTCCAGAGACAATAGCAAGTAGGAGGCTGCGGGCGCTTGCAGCCAAATGCGAAGGCAGGGTTTGCTTTTAGCTAGTGAATGACACACACACTCCCCTGGCGCCTCCCGCACTGATCTCCAAGCATTTAAAGGGTACTGCTTTCCTCGGGGAGGGTCCCTGGAGAGGCAGGGGCCAGGAGGGACGCAAAGCCTGTAGGGCTGGATGTGTACCATGGGGAAGGAGTGTGGCCAAATTGTCGCTGCTCTGGGCACTCCGGGTTGGTACCCAGGCTTCTTCTGCTGTTAGGGTCATTAGGTCTGGGTCTATTACTTTGCATGAAGATCCCAGTAAGGCTGGGTGGACAGGACAGTGTGTGTGAGATGAGGAGAGAACAGTCTTGGTTGCTGTAAGCTCACCAGGAAGACTGCTTTCTTACACTGCCAAGCAAGAGGGGCCCCAGCTCTCCTCCATCCGTCGCCTGCTCTAAGCCCCAGAGGATGCAGGGTTCTATCTAGCAGGCGCCTGGTCACCAACCTCTAGAGGAGCTGCCTTGTTGCCCCTGAGGCCACATCCCTAATGACCCCAGATGAATGGGGCCAGGTGACCTCTCTGAATCCCAGGGCTTAAAGTGGAAGTGAGTTCATGCCTCTGGGCTCCTTTGCCCTGGTTGACGAGTTGGAGCCACAGTTACTACATGAGCTGCCAGAGGCCCTGCCAGCAGCACTCAAGGTTCCTTCTGCCTGGTGGCCAAGCCCACTCAACTGCCAGAAGCCAGAGGTCTTAGGTAATGGTTCCTTGCTGTTTCCTTGCATTTCCCCCAGGCCTGGGAGGTACTGGGCTTTAGGAGATGCTGCTGGCAGCCCGGGGCACAGACAACAGTCTGCATGAGGTAGGGAACTGGCACAACCAGGCAAACTGTGCACACCTATTGCCCTCCCCAGTGCTCGTGCACGTGTACACACACAGGCACTCATATGCGTAAGAAGCAAGAGGATGAATAATGCAGAAGGGAGGAGGTTTGGCAGGAGGTGGTCCTCTGCAGTTGGAGAGGCATCCAGCCAAAAAAAGAAAAAGAAAAAAGGAACAACAACAAAATCTGACTTTCCTTTACCTATAACCAGCTGGTGCTCTCTTCCCATCCCTCCTGCTATGTTAAATTAGGAGAGGACCTCACACAGCAGAGGAGAGGACGTTAATGAAAGCATCAACTTTGTGCCTGAACCCCAGTCACCTTTTTCACTCACTTAAAATGCCTCCTGATGATATAGCGACACAGCTCAGAGCTTCCATGGGGCTCCCAGCCCTGGGCTGCAGACATAGGTCTCTAAGAACAACAGTGTGACTAGGCAAAAACATCTCTTCAGCTACTAACCTTTCAATTCTTCATTCCCTTCCAAATAACAGCACTTGTTCATGTCAAATCCCACTAATTGGTGACACTGACTCCTCTCCTCCAGCAAACCCGCAGTAGCCTACTAAAGACCAAGGCCTTCCTAACTCAGGGCCTCCTCCTCCTCCCTTCCCCAATGTCTCCCTCCTCTCCTCCATTTCTTGTCCTGTCCGGGCTCTCTTCCCTCCTCTTGAGACAAGATGGTATGTCTGGCAGCTGTCAACTCACTGCACTTTATCAAACCTTGACTGAATACCCACGATGCCCTAGGCATGGGTGCAGAGTCAGAGGAGATGTTCCTTCAGCAGTGTCAGTACAAACCAGGGCCAGAGTCAAAGAAAACTAGGCCAGAACACAGAAAAAGAAAGAAAAAAAGAATCAAAGAACACCTGGACTTCTGTCCCCTTCAGGCTTGGATCTCATGGAAACCTGGCTCTGGAAGAAAGAGAGATGTGGAAGGCGGGTGTTCTGCAGCAGGTCAGTTGGCTTCCCACAGTCCTGGACTCCGTGGTGGAGACCCCAGGAGCAGATCTTCTGGAATTGGGGCTTTCTGGGAGAGCTTCCTTCCAACTAACTTGCCCAGGTGGGCACAGAAGACTCACTTAGACAGTATGGGTTGTAATACAGGTCCCAGGGCAAATGCTGAGTGCCTCTGCTGCTGCCCTGGGCCGACAATGGGAGGCTGGGAGCCGCAGCAGCAGGAGAAACACAGACAATAAGGAGTTGGCTCTGCCTGTGAGAAGCCAGGGACAGTCTCCTTCAGTATATTTCCCTGAGGGGGATCACTGACAATAGGGACTTCTGGCGACCCTTGGGCAGGTGGTGCAGTCAAAAGAATCCTAATTTTGTTTCCTAGTTTACTCCATCCATTCATTCATCTGTTCATTCATTCATACATACTATATATACCATATGCTTGTGTTTAAATCTTAGTTCACCTCTTTGAGCTTCAGTTTATCTCGTGTTAAATGTAGATATTGTAGCTGTGTTCCAGCGTTTTATGACGTTTAAATGAAATGATGTATGAGGACTTAGCCTTAAAAAATATTAATTCCCTCTGCTTCCTTCTTCTAGTTCTCTGGAAAGAAGGCAGCTCCTTCTAATCCTACACCCCACATCCCACTTATCCCCTCAAACCAGAACATGTTTGCTCCTGGAAGATGTTGTTTTGTTGAAACTTATGAAATGGGGGGCTGGAGGAGGAGGGGGCAATGGATTTGGAGAGAGGGGCAGGTCCAAAGGAAAGTAGCAGGCCAGACAGAAATGCCTCAGGGCAGGTGAAGTTCAAGAACTTTTTGTGAGGCTGGCTGCTGGCAGGGAGGTAGAGGAAAGAGCAAATTCTCCCACAAGGATGTGTTTCTTAAAGCAGTTGGGGATCTAAAAAGTGGGAGGAAGGGGGGGAGAGAGTGAAGCTTTCTGTATCTTGACTGAAGATGAAAACAATTTCTATTCTTGTAAATTCCCTTAGAAATACAGCCTCAGGAGGATTGGGAAAGGAATCTATTTCTTCACAAAGCTTTACCAAGCTGCCTGGCTAGGAGCCACTGGGCAGTTTCTCTAGCAAGAAAGTTGTGCAAGAAGCAACAGTGTCCCCTCCTCAGGCTACAGCAACAGACATAGGGAGCTGGGCCTGTCAGTTCCTGCTCTGGGTGACCCCACAGCCACCATGATGCACAGGGGCAACCCCCCGCCCAGCTGTCCTCCAGTGGCCGAGGAGCTCATCAGCCAAGGTGAATGACCTAAAATTATGCTGTTCAGTTGGGGATTCCTGGGATTCATGATGCCCTGGAGAAGCATGGCATATCTGGGGCACCATTTTTACTAAAGGAGATTTTTTTGGGGGGAGGAGGGGTAATTTCTATTGAAATAAACATGAATGCTTTATGAAACAAAATTCAAAATTCAGATGATTTTTTTACATTAAATGTGAGATTTCAGTTTGAATGAGCTGCTTTGGATTATGTTCCTTGATCACATTCATTCTCTCCTTTTCTGGGTACTTCATAAAGAAAAGTTTGAAAAGCCCTTCTTTTTGGAGCTAGATGTTAGGATGACCTCTATCTTAGAAGTCATCATGATCATCCCCCTGCCTCCGGATAGCACTCTCAAACCTGGTTTCACACTAAAATCATCAATCAGTCCACAAAAAGATGTCAGGCTCCAACTGCAGAAATTCTATTCCATTTGTCTGGAGTGGGGCCTGGGCCCAGGTGTGTTCCAAAGCCACCCCAGTGGCTCCCATGTGCAGCCAGGGCTGAGAACCACTCCTCCTAAATGGAGGGCTGTATTGTCAGACTCCTAGACCCTTTGGGCCTGCTAACCCCTATTTCTGTTTTTTCTTACAAGTGTCAGGTATTTAGTCTGCTTTCTTTCCAGGCTGTCACCAGCTACAGTCCTACTAAAATTGTCTTCCCTCTGACCTTCCCATAGATTAGGATACAAGGCCCTATTTTTAACCAGTTCCGGGACAAACACGCAAGGTGAGGAAAGGAAATGACATTTTCTAAATGTCTCCCATGTGCCAGGTGCTGTGCTAGATACTTACAATTGTTTTAAAACCACCCAAAGAGCTAGGTGTTAACATCCTCATGCTACAGATAAGGAACCTGAAGGAGAACCAAGGAAATTAAGGGAACCAAGGAAATTAAGGGGCATGCTCTAGATTCTGGGATTCAAAGCCATTCTGTCTGACTCAAAATCCCTGTCCTTTCCAAGACAATGACAATATATTGCCCTTCCTCTTTTTGTTTTTAAGGAATTTTTCTTATTTGTTTTTTATTTAATTGTTAAACTGTTGTTTTATTTCAGGGACCACAGAAGGAACTAGAGTTCTAGATATCTCACACAGTACTAGGGATCATTATTCCTGGTCTTTGCAGACCTAACTGAACTAGATCCAAGTCCAACGACCTTTGGATGGGTTCATGGGACCTGTTCCTAATTCTTGCTTTGAGGACTCAGCCTCATCCATCTCCAGGTAGGATTTAACCACTCTCCTCAGGCTGAGGGTATTCAGAGTGGTGCTACCAGTTAGGTGGTATTCTCTCCCCAACCCAAACCTGATTCTTACACTCCTGTCTGGGAAGGAGCTGAGGCATCTCCTCTTGTGCGCTGCTTTGTACATGGCTCTTGAATCCTGACCTTTCCATGACCCACCCCCCCAGATAAGTAAGATATTTCCCTATCTATCCCCCAAAGATATTTGCACATGTCTGTGGAGGGTTCTACACTGACCTTATAGTCACCTTTCTTGCCCTTCCTTAGGGCAGTTCAATAATTCTAGCCCTGAAAGTCCCACCTCTACCCTTGGCTAGCTTCTCTCCGATTGGTTTAAGTTACCAAAGTATGTTTACTACCCTTTAGTAAAATCCAGCTTCTTCACCTTTCATTTATTCATAATGCTTAGAAAAGGGCTAACACATGCCAGGCACTTGGCCAAGCATTGTACTAATGGGAGGCACAACGACATTGCCTCATTCTTCAGGGAGCTGACAATCTACTAAAATAACCAAAGGATGCTACAATTTATTGGAGGTCCACGTGTGGCAGGCTCCCTACTAGGAGCCTATGTCCTTTATGTCATTTAGTCCTCCCAACATCTCATGAGGTTAAGGTTATTGCCCCCATTTTACAAATGAGAACGTTGTCTCACTGATGTTTAAGCAATTAGCCCAAAGTCACAGAGACTACTTTAATAAGTGGTAGAGCTGGAATGTGAACATGTATCTGTGTTCCCAACCCATGCATTTTCCTTTACTCTGGAGATTCTATATAGCATACTGGTTAGGAACTCAGACTCTAGAGGTGGATAGCCTTAAGTTTAGAATCCAAGCCCTGCTGCTTTTAATTGCTATACGACCTTGAACAAATGAATTAGCCTTTCTGAACTTCGGTTTCCTCATCTGTAAAAGTTAGATATGAAAATACCTATCTCATAGGGTTGTGGTGAGAATTCAGAAATGGTACGTGATATTTTAGAGCTAATATCCAGACCTGGTCTCACCTACAGCCAGGTAACATCCATGACAGGTACCAGCATCCTGGGAACTGGTCTATCCTACACCTGTTCTCTCCAACAGCCCCAAGCACAGTCTGAGGGGAACCATTACCTCATTTGCAGAACAAAGAGGGATGTCACATACTGAGTCACTGAATAACCAAACCCTCCAGGTTTCAAATTTCAGGTTTTCTCCTCTGCCTCCTTCCTCATTTAGGTATCGCTCCCTGAACCAACAACCTCCCTTTCCTGATTCAGATACACTCATATTTTCCAGAAGGTGATCTTCTGGAATCCATCATGTATGTCCTCATCATGTTAATAATAGCAAGCATGCAGTAAATATACAGTAAAATAAGAGATGCTATCCATTAAATAAGAAAGGTTGTTCTCTGTCTTATTTTTAAAGAGTTTATTAGAAGGAAATTCTGAAGCCCTCAATGCATTTCCCAGAACTTGGAACTTGAGGTTCCAAGTTCCTATTCTCCTACTGCATTTGAAAGAAAACAAGCCTTCCCCCCAGCTCCAACATCTTTGTTTCATCCTCTGTAGAGAGGAGACTATCCATGGTGAGGACTTTTAATGACCACTCAGTGCCAAGGGAATAAGGGGAAACATCTCCCTTGGAAACTCTGAGACACCACTGTTGGGTGCCAGTATAGCCAGGACTTCCCATCAAAACCTCAGACTAGTAAACAGTCCCTCTCTGGCATCAAGAGTTTTCAGGATGGGCAAGTAGCAGCACCTGGATTGTATCACCATGATCATCTTTCTACTGACCTCTTTATATCCAACTCAATAATTCTGTTTGGGTGGATTTCAGGCTTACCTCTCATCCCTTGGTTGTTTGGGATCAGAGGCTGTTTTATAAAAACAGTGGCTTTTGGGTTCTGTGAAGGTTGAAGAGGAAGGGTTTGGCGGCCACAGGTGCATAACTCTCTTTGCTGGTAGGAA
Source organism: Balaenoptera physalus (assembly GCF_965194825.1). NCBI lineage: Eukaryota > Metazoa > Chordata > Mammalia > Artiodactyla > Balaenopteridae > Balaenoptera > Balaenoptera physalus. The sequence goes on from NC_138882.1 coordinate 35,679,376, forward strand.
TTTGAATCAGAAGGCACTTTGTCTCTTCCAGACAGGGTGGGTCCAAACATCAAAGGCAATCAGCTTTGCCTAGTGGTTGTGGCTTAACCTGTACTTTTCTGGGTGGGAAGGAAATAGCAATGACATGAACCCCTGGAAAGTCTAACTGGCCTGAAGGCCTAAGGGTTTTCCTGGCCTGGTTGGTGGTGGCTGTTCTACCAAACATTGGGTTCTGAAGATAGGCAGACTCTGTAGGGAGCCAAAAATATAGTTCACTTTATAATACTTTACCAATTACCTACTAAGCGCCAAGCACTTATGCCCAGCTGGGGATAGAGGCTACAGAAATGAATAACATAGCCTCTTTCTTTAGTTTGCTTGCAGTCTAGTAACTGGGTAGTGCTGGCTTGATACCTCCCAGAAAGCACCAGTGTCCCAAATGAACTTTCTTCACATGCGGATTCCTTTGGCAATCTGAGAGACATCAGGATCTCCTACTTGGTTTCCTATATTGAAATCAAGCTCTGAGGGCCTAGATCCAGGAACCAGGCAAACAGAGAGGCAGTAGTCAAAATGGAGGTTAGAATCCATTGACAAAGGAATTTTTGAACAGTGAATGATTCCCTGAAACTCTTCCTCCTGACCTGATCTCAGTCATCCCCTCCCTCTTTTCTTCCTCCCAAGCCTACCTTGAAACAGAATAGAGGACTAAAGACCTAGTGCAAATCCACATGGGGATACTGTGTTTTTTGGTAGATCTTAGTTGGAAAGAATCCCAATCAATGTTTGGCCCCCAGACTCTACTGACTTTCATTGTTACTAAGTGAAGTATTATTCGGTATGCTGGAATTTAAAAAAATTAACATCTGTACCTAATGGGTGTATTTGTCCAGGCTATCTAGATCCAGCTAAGGAGTGTCTCTCAGACCCAGTTGCTGGAACTAGTGTTTTCCATTGAAAAGTGACTGCTTTCTAGACTCAAAAATGATGGGAAAGTTATCTGTGCCTTCTTTATAACCATCTTCACATTAAGGCCACTCTGCCTCCCTCATGAGATCAGAGTTTGCTGCTTATACATCTGCTTTATTTTGAGCAGGTATTCTATCAAAACCTTCTTTGTGTCCCGAACACTTAAGAGCATGCCAGGCACAGAGTAAATGCTCATATGTATTAAATTGAAATGAAATATGTGTGGGGTCAGGAAGAGAAACCCGGTATCCCAGCCCCCTCTCATCTTTACAATCCCCTGTCCCCAAATTCAAACAGATTGGGCCACTGTAATTAGCTGCACTCCATATTAATTGAGTTCAGCCCTGACAGCAGGGTGGTCATTACCCCCTACACTCCACCAGTCCTCCGGCCTTGTGTTGTGAGAAAGGTCTTTGGAGTCATGCAGGTCAAGGTTCAGATCCTTGTTTTACCACCATCCAATCACTTTATATCTGTGATTCCCTATTTCCAACACAATATATCTACTGTGATTATTAATGAGATAACATACGTAAACCATCTAGTTTATAGTAGGTAGTCAGCAAAGGCCCATTCATTATATTTAATCTTTTTAAAAACTCTTTGAAATTCCTGAGGAGACTGGGTCCCTAATAAGGACCTTTCATATTATGTCAACAGCTCAACCCTATTGGAGCAACCAAAAGTGCCATTCCTTAAAATTCAAATTCTAAATTCTTCAAATTCAAATCTGAGGCTTTCTCAATTGGTACTTTTAAAAAATAAGGAGCGATTCAAATTCACACCCTTGTGCATTGTTGGTGGAAATGTAAAATGGTGTATCCACTATGAAAAACAGTATGGCAGTTCCTCAAAAAAGTTAAAAATAGATTACCATATGATCCCACAATTCCACTTCTGAGCATATAACCAGTATAATTAAAAGAAGGATCTCAAAGAGATATTTTTACACCCATGTTCATAGCGGCATTATTCACAATAGCTAAGAAGTGTAAGCAACTCAAATGTCCATTGACAGATAAATGGATAAACAAAATGTGGTATATGCATACAGTAATTACTCAGTCTTTAAAAGGAAGGAAATTCTGACACACACTACAACATGGATGAACCTTGAGAACATTATTCTAAGTGAAATAAGCCAGTCACAAAAAGACAAATACTGTATGATTCCATTTATATGAGTCATGCAGAGTAGTCAAATTCATAGAGGTGGAAAGTAGTTCTTTCTACTCTGGTGGTTGCCAGGGGCTGAGGGAGGGTGAAATGGGGCATTTTTGTTTAATGAATATAAAGCTTCAGTTTTGAAAGATGAAAAAGTTCTAGAGACTGGCTGTACAGCAATACTTAACACTTTTGAACTGTGCACTTAAAATTTGCTAAGATAGTAAATTTTATGTTATGAGTTAGTTACCACAATTTAAAAAAATTTAAAGGGGTGTTCCTTGGATGTTAGCATGAGGCAGTTAGTTGAGGAAAGAGCATTCAGGATGCATGGGTTCATCTAAGCTACTGAGATTCTAGGTAATCCAAATTCTTCTAGTCCCTGAACTTCCAGTTCAGACTCATATATCTAACTGCCTGCATGCATCTCCACTGGAATGCCTAACAGGCATCTCTAACTTAGACTCTGTCCCTCCCCATCTTTCTAATATCAGGAAATGGTGCTACCACCCAACCAGTTGCTCAAACTCAAAATCAAGGACTCATCCTTGACTTCCCCTAACTCCCTATCTGGTCCATTTTCAAGACTCCTTGTCTAAAAATACATTGTTCCGTCTTCCATTGCACTAGCCCAACCTGCCATTATCTCTCAACAAAGGCGGGCTAGAGCTCCTGCTTCCACACTTTCCTGCTTTTTGCCACACAGCAGTCTCTCCCATGTGCTTTTAAAAAAAGTAGGTCAGATCTTTTCACTTCCTCTGCTTAAAACAGGTTGCTTTTTAAACATTCAGAATAAAAGTTAAATCCATTCCATAGCCTAAAATTCCCTTCATGGTCTAGCTCCTGCCTGCTTCTCCGACCTCATCTTCCCCTTACTCAGGGTCTCTACATCTGTAAAATGGGCACAACAGCAATCATCTCTGGGCCAGGGGCCTCACACAAATTACCTCACAGAGTCCTTGCTACAACTCAGCAAGGTACTTGTTGCTAACCCTAAGATCATCATGAGACAGGCGAAAGTGCATGAGGCTAGTGAACAGTAAGTGATCAACAAATATGAGAGTCCCTTTCTTCCCTTTTATCCCAGTGGGGAGAGAGAAACCCTACAGCCCAGACAGGTCTACACTGGTCAGGGATGGAACTGGAGCCAGAGCCAGCTGTCCTGTGTCCTCTCCCTTGTCCATTAGCCTAACCACCTGCCCGTAGAGGGCGCCGGAGCCCAGAAGGGTGAGCACTAGCTCTCCGGTGGGACCCGTGGGTTGCTGAAAGAGTTAAGATGCCTCTTCCCAAATCCTGGCCCTCCCCATCCCTGCATCTGCCCTTGTGGGTTTAATGAGAAATCCAGGCGCTTCGTAAGAGACTGTACAAATAACTTCTAGGGCGCCACTAACTCATTCAGCAGAAAGAGACCCTGAGCTGCCAATGCTTTAGGGAAGATGAGTGGAAAGAAGGTGGTTTTTATAGCGTCAGGCGGACAGCAGGATTTTGCGTGGTTGAGTGTGAGCTCCGCCCCTGCAGCAGAGCCGAAAAAGCCAGGATCCGGGCTCCTCAACCCCTCTCTTCACAATATTTGATTAGGAATTTGGGGGCGGGCCCTGGCCTGGCACAGACACACACACTCTCAGTAGACACCCTCACTCCTCTCCCTCTCACACGCTCTCCAACCAAGGAGGCCAGACAGAGAGACGTGGTCATTCTCTGAAAGGTTCAACTCGAGGTAAGTCAGTCATTTTACTTCAGGTTTTGTCCCTGGTAGTTCCATAAAGGAACAAGAGCAAAGAGGCTGGGGAGCAGGGAAAGGGCCGGGCGGAAGGAGTCATTCGTCCTTCTCCCATCTGGGCTGTGTCCCAGGATGCTGGAGCGGGGAAAGGGGAGTAGAAGGAAGGGTTTCCAACATGCTACCTTTGTCCCACAGTTTCTTTCTGTTGTTGGGGGACATCCAGTTCTCAGGCATGAAAAAGTGAAGGGCCAGGTATCTAAGGTAGCCAGCTCTGCCCTACTACTACTCAGAAAGCCCACCATCCTAGCCCTGTGTCCCTGCAGTCTCTCTTCAGAAGGGTTGTGGTAACTAAATTCTGTTATGAGACCGGAGAGGGAGTTTTGTGTAGTGTGTGTGTGTGTGTGTGTGTGTGTGCACGCGTGCACACGCACGCTTGTGTGTTGCTGGGGTGAAAGGGAAAGAATACACAGAAATGTTGAGACTTGACCAGGTCCAAGGAGCTGTGAAATGCGGATCCAATTCAGGTTAGGGAATAGCTCTGGTTTGACCTCCTGGACTCTGACAGAAGGGAGAAATGGTTCTCTAGAATGGAGAAATGAAAGAACAGCAGTAACTCCTGAGTAAGCTCCCCCCAACTCAGAGAGTGCCAGTCCTAGAAACTCTCCACCTCACAAAACTCTGAGCACAGGAGGGTCTCTATCATTGGGGGTGGGGGGGTGAGGATTTAAGAGTATAAACCCTAGATCAACATTGCTAAGAGATGGGGGTAGGGTAAAGAGAGGAATAAGGTGCCACCAAACCCTTTTAGCAGTCATGACTCCAAAGGAGAGTCAAGTGGGCAGGAAGCACAGCCCTGGAAGGCTGGGTCTTGAAGAGGAAGATGGCTCTTGTCTGCCACGGTGCCTAGTCTGGAAGGAGAAATGGAGACAGAGGCTCACTGTGCCAGCCTCCAGACAGCCACCGTGATCCTGCAGCAGCCCAGAGCTGAGCATGGAAAAATGTGCTGCTGGCAATGGGCCATTCCATCCGTCTTCCCCTGGCCAGTGCCAAGGCCCAGCCAGTATGCCCAGGCAGTGGGTGGCTGGGTTGGCTCCTCAGAAACACTGTGGGCTCTTTGTCTGAGGCTGCCTGAGGATGAGCCAGGTGCCTCGCCTCTGCAACCCAGAGGCTAATGGAATAAAGTGGGCCTAAGGGAATTGTTTTCAGGGGACAGAGAGGTCTGACAGAGCCGGTGGCCAGAAGGTGACTAGATTGTCACCATTAGGGTCCTTCTCATCGGTTCATTGGATTTGATGTTGGCTTTTAGACTCCTTTCTTTTTCCTGTCCACAGTTGCCAACCCCAGCAAGGGCCAATAGCAACATGAATGGCATACGTGACTATTCCCAGACCAAGAAAGGTTCTAAGGTTTTCTGCCCAAGGGTGACAATCACCCCTCTGGAAGGTACCCATTGCTCACAGGGGTTATGCAGTGCTTTGGCTATAGGTATTCAGAGTAAGACATCCAGCCTGATATGCCACCCCATGACCCCTCATCTTCCACTCCTCCAGCTTCCCTCTCAGGTGACACCAAACCCACACTTCTCTCTAAGCCTACCCTGCTCTCATCTCGCTAGAATAACAAGCTCGAAGGCAATGGGCTGCCAGGAAATGTGGGGGCCTAGATATGGAGCCTGGTAATCTGGAGGTAGCTTGGGATGGGAGAGGAGGATGCCAGAATCCCATTCTAAAGCCATGTTCCCTTGGGCATACTCAAGAGTCTTCAGTTCCTGTTCCATTGTTTGATGTTCCTCATTCAGTCTCTTGGCCCCATTTGGCTCTTGCATAATGTCCATGGTGGAGTGTGAGAAGTAGTAACACTTTACTGGACGAGTGCACTAAGATTGCATGCACTCAGTACCCACTCTAGAAGACAAGTGCCATACCTGGGTGGCAGTGGCCCCAGTCTGGAGGGAATCTATAACTGTTACATGAAGACCCTGTGCCAGCCAAGTTGCATGTGTAGCCACAAACTGCCAACCAGAGAGTTTCCTCACCAGCAGACTGTTATAGGTGCTGGCACTGTTACAGATGCTGGCACCACAAGCCCAAGCCTTGCGGTGGCTGCAGGGGGACCACAACCTTCCCCACAGACTCAAAACAGAAACCCTCTGCCTTCCCAATTAGTTCAGATCTTCCCCTTTGAGATCTCAAGCCACTTCTGGATGTTTCCCAGAGATATGGAAAGAGCCAGAGGGCTTTTTCCTTAGACTCTTGGGAAACATTATGTCCTGGGGAGTCCAAACTGGATGTGAATTCAGGCCTAAAGAGTACCCACCACCACTACCACTCCCATGGGAATGGCTGTGGCCTTTCTAGCTCCCCCAACAGTACCTTCAGGTTGCTAGAGGTTCCTATGGACCTGCCCTCCAAAAAAAATGCAGCACTTCCATTCAAGCTCCTTCTAATCTCAAAGGCTATGTTTCTGTGACTCTATGACCAGAGGAAAATGCACCTAGCTCCCCCGAGACAGCCAAGTTTCCGCTGGACCAAGTGTGTAGAGGCGGCACTGGGAGGAGGCCCAGAGGAAGTGAGAGCAAGGCTCCTGCTCACAGCTGTTTGCTGCTGAAGTCAGGTCTGCAGAGCTCAAAGACTAAGGCTCACCTGCTCTGCCTCCCTGCCCCCCTAGAGTCTCACTCATGCCTGCTTACTCTGTTCTCTCTCCCTTCTTGCAGAGAGACAACATGCAGTGGGTTTCCCTCCTGCTGCTGGCAGGGCTCTGCTCCCTTTCCCGGGCACAATATGAGGAAGACACCCACTGGTGGTTCCACTACCTCCGCAACCAGCAGTCCACCTACTACGATCCCTATGACCCTTACCCTTATGAGCCCTATGAGCCTTACCCCTACGGGGGAGAGGAAGGTCCAGCCTATGCCTATGGCTCTCCACCCCCACCAGAGCCCCGCGACTGCCCCCAAGAGTGCGACTGCCCCCCCAACTTCCCCACAGCCATGTACTGTGACAACCGCAACCTCAAGTACCTACCCTTCGTCCCCTCCCGCATGAAGTACGTCTACTTCCAGAACAATCAGATCTCTTCCATCCAGGAGGGCGTTTTTGACAACGCCACTGGGCTGCTCTGGATTGCTCTCCATGGCAACCAGATCATCAGTGATAAGGTGGGCAAGAAGGTCTTCTCCAAACTGAGGCACCTGGAGAGGCTGTACCTGGACCACAACAACCTGACCCGGATGCCTGGCCCACTGCCTCGATCCCTGAGGGAGCTTCATCTCGACCACAACCGGATCTCGAGGGTCCCCAACAACGCGCTGGAGGGACTGGAGAACCTCACGGCCTTGTACCTCCAACACAACGAGATCCAGGAAGTCGGCAGTTCGATGAGAGGCCTCCGGTCACTGATCTTGCTGGACCTGAGTTACAACCACCTTCGGAAGGTGCCTGATGGACTGCCCTCAGCCCTTGAGCAGCTGTACCTAGAGCACAACAATGTCTACTCGGTCCCCGACAGCTACTTCCGGGGGTCGCCCAAGCTGCTGTATGTGCGGCTGTCCCACAACAGTCTCACCAACAATGGCCTGGCCTCTAACACCTTCAATTCCAGCAGCCTCCTTGAGCTCGACCTCTCCTACAACCAGCTGCAGAAGATCCCCCCAGTGAACACCAACCTGGAGAACCTTTACCTCCAAGGCAATAGGATCAATGGTGAGACTTTGGCAAAGGGGAGTGGGGAGGGCTGTCTGCTGCATTGGAAAGACCCAATTCTGAGTGCTGGGGGCAATACAGAAGAAATAGAAGTAGGGGAACCAAAGAGTACCAATGAAGTAAGCTGAAAACCCTGCCATACCCCTGTACAAAATGGTACATAGTGGCATACTCTTATACTACACAGCAGAGCCAGGAAAAGTCAGTGGGAGAGTGGGTTGGTATGGAAGAAGACTTCCCAGAAGAGGTAAGTCTCAATTTAGGTCTTGAGAGATAAGCGGGCATGGGCTGGAGGAACACAGGACTAAGCCATTCTGAGAAACGCAATTGCCACAAACAAAGGGCCCAGTCATTTAACAGGCCACCTGGAGGGGGCAGCCAGGAAATTCGTGTGTTTAAGAGGAAGGGGTCATGTGTTAAGCAGTAAGAGAGGAGTTTGGAGAGGTTTGGGAGGGGGCAGTTCATAGACAGGGGGTTTAAGTTGAACTTCTATGGTCCATCTCAGGAGGAAAGTGTGCTGTTAAGAAACCATGGTATCTGTACTTTCTCACTGACCCAGAAGAGGATGAGCTCTCTGTTTCCACCTGATCTACTCATGCCTTGACAGCCTGGTCTTGTGTTTGGATGTTTATTTGCTTTTTAAACATAACAACTGGTGGACAAGAATTTGTAGCCTCTCAGAGCTGAATGCGGCACTTGCTCTGGTTGGTTCTGCCTGGAGCACAAGGAGCCCCTGGTGGCAGGGCAGAGGCCCCCTAGGGTAACATGAGCCTGACCACCACAAAACCCTGGGGTGGTGGACAAGGACAAGGACAAGGGCTTCTTGTTTTCCAAGCTCTTCCCAGAAAAGGCCTAAAGTGCTGCCTCTCTGTCTCCAAGAACTAAAATCTTCATTTCAGATTGGATTATCTAGTTGATTTTCAGCTCCCTCTCGGGGATCTTGTGTTCATAATGTGCTTACATTACCCCAGGGCCTCTGATATCTTAATCCAGCTGGAAGGTACAGAGCCAGATTTTAACCTCTCTTCCTCTGCAGCAAAGTACCCTTCTCCCTGGGGAATGAAGGACTCATTAATGACCATTGGCAAAGGGCTTTGAAGCAGAGCCTGCTGAGAGCAAACAGCACCATCAAAGCATGGATAGGGACTGAGTCCACAACCTCTCCCATCAATACTTTCTCTCCCTGTGCTCAGGGAACAGATCAGTCGTTTGGCAAGATGTGAACGAGCTAGACAGCCCTCTGAGTGAGAGAGGCACCAGTCCCAGAGGTTGACTGTGAGGCGGGCAAGGTGAAGAGGTGCCTGGCTCTCTAGTTGGAAGTGCAAGACACCATCATGTATAGGGCAAACTGTTTTGTATTTAAAGTCTCTCTTTCTTTGGGGGGTGGGGGTGTGGGGGTGCGGGTCTTCCTATTCCCAAGGCAGGGTTCTCCGGTCTCTAAGATGTTGCATGCTGCAAAGGGTTTGACATTTGCTTCTAGCTGTCCATCATCCCACCCAGAAGTCACCACTACCTATCTGTCACTCATTCTAAATACAGGAGGATCATCACAACAGAAACGTCATATTGTATACTGTGTTTTATCAGAGTCTGACCTTGAAAATGTGACAACAAAGAGCGGCTGTCATGGGAGAGAAGCCATTAGCTATTGCCTAACTGTACAATCAGTGAAACTTGGGGTGGGAAAGTCTCCACTGCAGCATCTTGTCACCCTGCCTTCTTGCAGAACCACATCTGCCGCTCAAATACAAGGTGGTTCACCCCTTCCAAAAGCTCTGCCAAAGATAAAATCACTTTAGTAGAGTGTCTCAAGGTCTTGCAAGAAAGTTCTCCCTTAAGTCAAACCTAGAAATGTCCAGTGTCTACCCCAAATCCCTTCTTGTGCAATTTAAGCCAAAGCCCCTTTGTCTGGTTATCTCCCTCTTAGTCTTCTTTTGGCAAAATAACACCAACTCCTTATTTTTCTTAATTAGTGGATTAATACATGTAGAGTGCTTGGTTCACCTGGCATATAATTGAAAAAGCGATACACAGTAACTATATTATAAGCTTTTCTTCTCATTGCCACTTTGAAATTGCCAGGTACAGTTTTGTTCTGTTTTATTTTTTTCATCGCAAAGATGGGGAAACTGACACACAGAGAAGGAAAGGCAATCTCTTTAGGTCACCCAGATCTTGTAGCATAGCCTCTACCATCAACATCAAAGGACTGAAAGCCAGGCTTCTCTAGCTGAGAATGGAAGGAGTATCTCTCCGACTCAGACCACCAGCAGGAAAGACAGTTCTCCAAGCTCAGCCCCTCGCCTGGGCAAATGTGAAGGAGGTCTCCCTGCACAGTTGGTCAGGGACCCAGAGCAGGGGTGGGTGGTGAAGGTGGGATATTGAAGCAACCCTCTGAGAGGCGAGCTAAAAGGACAGGAGCTGAAGGGTGTGCAGGGGAATTAGGCCCGGCCCTCTCCCTCCCCCTTCCTTCTTCCATTAGCATCTCCCTCAGTTTTTCCAGCCTGGCAATAGCAGGAAACACAGCTCAGAATGTTATTCAGTAGCTCTGAGATCCAGAGAGCAGGGCGGGTATACCAGGAGGAATTTGGAAAGACTTTTGTCAGAATTTAATCTGGGATGGAAAGTGTCCTCCAGAGTCTCCAAGCAGAAGCCCCTGTCCTATTCATGAGCTTAGGGAAGATAAACAGGGGGGCTCACGGTGCTCAGCCTGTGGATAGAATCTATATACATGCTGTGTGCTGAGCAGCCCCTAAGTGCTCAACAGTTGGGATCCAGGACTTTAGCAGGCAGTCTGAAGGCCCCAGGATGGTGTAGAGAAGCTGTGGTGGAACCTCTAAGTGCAGTCCCCCGACAGGGTTGGAGGTGATATTTAAGCTGGGCCACTTTACTTCTCCCCAGCCCAAGCCACTCCACCTGTTCCATCCAGACACCATAGGCCTGGCCCCTGGCCTTGGCTCTGCCCCCAACCTGTCCACCTGGAGGCCACTTGATCTATTCCCTGGGACCAGAAAGGAAACATCCAAAAGCATTCCAGGTCTCCACCCCCCTCCTCTGAGTGCTCTCCAAAGAAGGGTATTTCCTGTTCTTCTCATTATTCTTTGGGGCTGGGTTTTCTACCTTACATTTGCAGTACAAGTTAACTGGCTGCAGCCTCACCCCACCTCCTCTCCGTCAGTCTTGACAGAGACTGAAAACAATTGCTAGTGCTAATTTAAAAGACAATTTCTTCATCTATCTAAGCTCTCCATACTGTCTTCCTTGCAACCTTCATGTTCATACCCATAATCTCTCCATCCACAATGCCCTCGAAGGTCACCTCTAGGAAGAGAGTCAGGAAAGCCTTCCTCCCATTCCTCCTGCCCAGCTCCAGGCTGACACACAGCTCCTGACCACTGTGGCAAGCAGAGGAATGCCTCTGGTTGAAGCAAAAGCAAGCCCAGCTCTGGGTCTGCCTAAGTGTTACAGCCTACAGAGACCCGACAGGTAACCTCACCCAAAGCCCCTTTGACATGAGCCACCTTCCTGACGCTCTCACACACCATGTTGAAGGCAGCCTCTAGGGGCTTCAGCAGCTTCTCAGTGGTGACTCTGGCTGTTCTTGCTGGAGTTTTAGCTGAGTTCTTGGTTTTTATCCTTCAAGTTCCTGACCCAGTAGGCTAGAGACAGAGGTGGTTGATTTGTCCAAGAGGACAACCAGAGGGAGAACAAGGTGAATGGTAGCAGAAGGATTTGTATTTAAATCAAACAGAACTACTGTATCATTAGGATTGCATGGTTTGGAGGGAAAATCTTCATAAAAGGGTACTTCTTTTGAGATCACAAAAAAGGAGGGTAAACCATATCATATTAAATGCGGGATGCAAGGGATTATTTATTTGACTTTTGAGCTCCATAGCAGCCCTGTTCATCTATCAGTCTCCATCTCCTTAAACCTCAGGGCCTTGCTCACTCCTTTGGCTTTACTCAGAATGTACACGGACAACGCCCTCAAAGCTCTGAACTCAGAGACACTTGTCTCTCAGTCTAGATTTTCTCTCTTTTATTTCCTGCCACTTTCTCTATCTGCAAAGTGTTAGGAAATATTCCAGATTTAAGTCCCTGCATTTCCCCAGTCTTCCTTCTCAAAGCAATTCGGAAACACCCTCCTCTCCAAAAGCAATCAAAGCTGCTAGGGTTCGTCTTTGACTGCCTTCTGCTGCCACCTGCTGCCCATAGATGGGAAAAGATCAAGGCCTGGCTGGAAGGACATTCCAGGACATTCCAGGGTCTACAGAGAGGGATGGGTATGAGGTGGAGCTACACAGGCAGAGACCCCACTCTGTCTCCGGTTCTGCCCACTAATTGGTGTAAGTATGACTCTGATCCTGGAAAGTGCCTGCTCCACCCAGCCGAGTTCCACCTCTCACATTAGAAGCTTCACAGAGGCTGTCTGGCCTCACTGCGGACCCAGGTCCCTGATCTGGGCTTCTCCGACCCACCCCCGCCCCTCTTGTTCCCACAGAGTTCTCCATCAGCAGCTTCTGCACCGTGGTGGACGTCATGAACTTCTCCAAGCTGCAGGTGCTGCGCCTGGACGGGAACGAGATCAAGCGCAGTGCCATGCCGCCCGACGCGCCCCTCTGCCTGCGCCTCGCCAGCCTCATCGAGATCTGAGCGGCCCACGCACTGGGCGCAGGGCCAGAGCCCCCATGCCCCTCTGCATTTGGCTTGATGGTTTGGTTTGGCTTTTGCTGGAAGGTCTGGGACAGACCATGTGACAGAAGTCCATGGGCTCCCGCTACAGTCTTCTTCCCTGTAGGCAAGTTTAGGTGGAATCAGGGGACAGGCAGCCTTCTTCTGAGGGACATGAAACTCTCCTTTCCAGGACAGAAGTGGTGGCAGAGGGAGTAATCCCTGAAGTCCCAACCCCAGAAATCTCATTACCCATTCTTCACAACGATCTGGTGCCGTGAACCTTAAAATTTGCTTGAGCAATAGTACATAACCTTACGTTTTAAACAATCACTGACTCTGTCTGTGAGCAGCGCTTGACAGCTCTCCCATGTGCTGGGCTAGTTGTGCAGTTACTCTGGGCTCCCACTCGCTGCTTCTCAGTATATACCTCTTGGCCAACTCCCTCCTCCTAAGTCCGCCTCATCCACTCAACATTGCCCCACAGACACCTCTTCTCTCCTTGGGCAGAGGCAGGAGACCCCAAGGCATATGCTCATCTGCCCAGTGCCTGTGCAGAGAACTCACACTCGTGTCTGAGGTTGGAAGGACACCAAGAGTCACCTCTACACCAGAGGTCACCAGTATGATGACCATGTCCTTGGCTTGATGTGGGAGAAGAAAACCAACCTCAGGCTTAGCTAAATGTATGGGGCTATATTTCAGCAGCTAAGCAATTCTTTGAAGGTGGATCAGACTTCAAAAGAGGAAAGGCTGTGGACTCAGCTGGAGACTAGTTTGGGTTTGACCAAAAAAAAAAAGAGGAAAGGCCAGATTCTGCTTATCATCAGCATCCATAATGGAGGGAAACACACCTCGAATTGGCTGAATTGAGGAAGCAGCTGCAGTAGTTTCATTCTTAGCCAGCACTCTCTGCATTCCCAGCAGCTCCCTACTTGGGTCTTTATCTTCAAAGGCAGAGTCCATGCGGTTCTCAAAGCATGAGAGAGGTAATTTGTCCTCTCCTCTTACGCAAGCAGAAAGGTCTATATCCTGATGGGAGAGACAGACTCCAACCAGCCCTGGACTTGCCAAAGGAGGAGGCTGTGGTATTAATTGTTTTGGTATCTGTACTAATTGTTTTGTCCTAAGGCCACAGTTAATAGTACCAGCTCTGGCTGGAGATGCTCATTGGGTCAGTGACGCCCAGGCCAGGCAGCCAAATCTTGCCTGTACTGAGCACAAAACCCTCTGCTTCCACATCTCTGAGCTACACTCTCATTACTGAAGATGGCTGTTGCTTTATAGCTTGGGTGGAGAGCAATTAATTCTTCCCATTTCTGAAAGTAGTGTTGCCTGGGGACCTAACCCTTCTGCTCTTTGGGGTACCATTGGGAGGGAGCCATCCAGCCATGGCCAGGGACTGCTTGAGGACAGCTAGCCCTAATCTGCTTCTTGCCCAGATGCCATTGTGTCCCTGATACAGTGTATGCTTGGAAGCAGTTTCCCTGAAAAGGGAAGGGGGGGATATTGGACTGTTTCTTGGCTCCAGACCCTGAAATCCACAAAAGCCAAACCAGCTCATTTCAACAAAGGAGCTCTGAGGTGAGGGGCAAGGCTGCCCCTTGCCCCAGGGCTCTTCAGAAAGTATCTGCATGTGAACACCATCATGCCTCTATAAAGGATCCTTATCACAGGAAAAGCATGAGTGGTGGCTAACCCAACCAATAAAGTTATTTTACAATTGCATCTGCAAGAATGGAGTCAATTAAGGCAGACACAGAAGGGTTACTTTAAGGGGGGGTCACATAAGCCTCAGACTGGAGGAGCCCACTTTCTCATCTATTCTGCTTGGGTAGATATAGCTAAGAGGTTTTTAAAAAGTCACCTGTATAAAATCTCTAGTTAGCAAACTCTGTGCTCTGGAAGTGCTTCTTTAAGTCTAACTTCAATCTCACTAGCTCCATATTTCCTTCCATTTGGTCCCCAAGAGATAAAGAAAAAAAAAAATTTTTTTTTCAATCATTCTATCTTTTTCTCCTTCAACCATCCTCCCTTGTTTACCCAGTAATTATGGCGCTGGTGGGTCCAGAGTATTGTTGTCTTAACCGCGCCTGCCCTCTAGTGGCAACTATGTAGAACTGAGGGCAGTCAAGTACTGCAAAGCCAAGTTGGGCCTGGAAAAGGAAAATAAGCATTCAGTAGCCCATCTGCTCTTTCATTCAACTTCTCAATGCACATTTCTTGAAAGCCTTTAAAAGCTAGGCTTGTGCTTTTAGGACAATTCACTATTTTCTAATAGAGAAATAACCACAACTGATATTTACTGAGCTGAATATATTATTTACTGAAGATATTGACTAATATATTCTGTGAAATTCTCTTTCTAAATCCAGTGTTTCTCAAGAGGGTAGCAGGAGTGGATTATCCATCAGGCTCTGATGGATAAAAGTTGTCTCTTTTCCTTTAAGCTACCATTTGATCAGTACTTAAGTGTTTTATTTATGTGGCTTCATTAGCATTCCTAAACATTCTATGCCAGAGGTACTATTATTTTCACTATTTTATACAGATGGAGAGACTGAGGCACAAAGAGGCTGAGATCACCCAGGAAGAAAGCATCAAGGCCAGGATCTGACCCCAGGTCATCTCTCTCCCCAGTCTGTCAGTTTTGCTATACTGTTTCTACTGTGCTAGCCTGAAGATCTCTGTGTTACTGGTGTATGCAGAACTACTAGGAGTGTGGAGGATGCTTGGTGGTAGATGGGGTGTCACCAGTGGGGGGAGGCCATCCGACTTTATTTTTTGTGGACCTAAATCCATTCTGCTAGCATTCACAGTCCCATTATGAATTTTCCAATTAAAATTCACTCTTTATCACTAAATATTTACCACAAGCCCTTGGTCAGGCACTGGGGATACTGCAGACAATAAAAGCAAGCCTTCCTTGCCATTGGGGGATTTATAATCTGGTGCAGTGACAAGCAGTGAACTAAAGAGTCACCCCAAGGACCACATAGTTACAAACTGAGAAAGGGCTGTGAAAGAGATGAGGATGGGTCTACATGAGGATTATCAAGGAGCCTGACCTAGTCTGGAGGATCAGGGGCAGATAATCAGATATGGAGGGAGAGTGTACTTACCTAGATGAAGAGATGGGAGGAAAGTCCAGCAAAGATAACAGCATGTATAGACCTCCGAATGCAGGAGGAAGCTTCCTGGACACTGAAAGACAGCAAAAATGGCTGGGGGCACAGCGGCAAGGAGCAACGAGGCTGGAGCTGTAGGCAGGGGTAAAACCATCTACTGCCTTTATTCTCTTATTTCAGACACAAGTACCAAAAAACTTTACCAACATTCCAAAGCCCCGGCTCAATCTCACAGTTCTGTCTTCCAGCAACTAGTGGGCAGATCTCACTTCGCGCCATCAGAGCCTTTTCTGAAAGTTTTAAAGGTGGCAATCCATGCCCACTTTCTCCCATTCGGCTCTGATCAGTACCGAGCCCCAATGGAAACTTAACCAATAATCAAAGCATCAGAAGGTATGGTGTAACCAGGGAGTCTTGACATTTGTGGACCCCTTTGGCAGCCTGCCAAAGCCTATGGACCTCTTCTCAAAATGTTTTTAAAGGTATAAAATAAAATCCATTGGATTCCAAAGGAAACCAATTACAATGAAGTACAGTTATCAAAATGTATAAATATTTTAGATCATAGATATATATATATATAAATGTGTATTAATGTCATAAAAAATGAGATCCAACAAGTCTAAATAACTACAGTCATTTCAAAGTGCTAATGAGCATGAATGTATGTATTTTCAATAACTGTAATGTGATATGAAAATATCTGTAATTTCAGTTGGTGACAAAGCTTCAGGCTGCTAATACTGCAGTGACTTGTTACCTTCATAATTGAAGGGAATGCTAAATTTCAGTTAGCAGTGTGAAAAAGGAAGATTCAGCATTTTCTCATCCAAGTTCTGGGATCCTCTCTAAATTAAGCCATGAAAAGACAGGCAGAAAGGCAGATCATAGGGGAAAGGCAAGAAGAGAAAGCAAATCATGGTCTTGTCTCTCTATAAGCACAGCTCAATCATTCAACAAATTTTTTCTGTATGCAAAACCCTGAGCCAGATAATGTCAATAGTTGGTGCATTTAGTGTATGAAAGAATGAATGTAAAGGTCTCCAGGTACTTGCTGTGGAATTTGGTGGAGACAAAAATAACTAACTTGCATTACATCCACAGGGGAAGTAGAGAGTTGTTTGTGTTTTTAAACTTTACAGAGTAGCACTTTCTGTATTACTCTGCTTCTTTCAGTGAACATTGTGTGTTCAAGATTTATCCATATTGATTCTTGTAGTTCCAGTTCATTCATTCTAACCATTGTATGAAAACACCTAAATTTATTTCTCTATTCTCCTTTTGAGGGACGTTTAGATTATTTTCAATACTGTAATGTTAGAAACAAATAATGCAGTGAACATCATTTTATCTGTCTCTTTGAGATTGCATTTGAGAGTCTCTCTAGAGTTTACATCAGGATTTCTTTACAGTGCGCTACTGGCATTTGGATCTGGATAATTTTTTGTTGGGCAAGGGGTGGGGGGACAGAGTGGACTGCCTGTAGGATGTTTAGCAGCATCCCTGGCCTCTATCCACTAGATGCCATTAGTATCTGTCCCCTCCCCAGTCCAAATCAAAAATATCTCCAAAGTTGCCAAATGTTCCCTTGGGGGTCAAAACCACCACCAGTTAAAAACTACTGGTATATATGCCCAGGAGGGAACTGCTAAGTCGTGAAATATGAACAATTTACCTCTACTAGATTCTGTCAAACTGCTCTCCAAAGGGGTTGTACGAATGTGCACTCACACCAGTTGTACATGAGCCTCCATTTCCCCACATCCCCATGATGCCAAATACTGCTTCAGATTTCAGTAATTTGGACAGTCTGATGGATGAGACTTGGTATTGATATTTATTTTAATTTGCATGCCCATCTTTTTTTTCAAAGATGGTAGCAATTACACTGATCTACTCCTTCTTAGAAGCTATACTGAGTCTTTGTTGACAGTCTCCAAAAAGGAAAGGAGCTAAATCTGCTGGGCCAGCACAGAGAATCTGGAGCTGGAATCTGCCTGCTGAGCATGCAGCAACAGAACTGGTCCTCCACCCCATCCCAGACTAGCTCCCTCCACCAAGAAGGCTGGGGGGAGCCCCAAACGGGACACAGCCCTCTGTGCTGTGGGGAAATGTGAGCAACTTGCATCTTTTCTAGTCTACCTGGCCGTGGGAGCAAATACAGAGATTAGAAGGGGTAGGGAGGTGGTCTCTCTTGCCGGGGACAGGACGCTGGGAATAATAGTACCCTCAGTGTCCCACCCAAAGCCCACCCCAGAGGAGCTGCTGTAGCTACAATGGCTGTGATGGCATTTGTAAGCAGTGGCAGTGGGCAGGTGCAGATGAGAAAGCATCAGGAACAGGTAACTACATGAACAGTAAGTGAAGGGCAGCATCAAAGGCGAGCATCTCCCCAAACTCAGGTCACAAGACATCAGGCCATGACTCATGAACATTGGCGAAGACAGCAGTGAGGATGGTTTGTAAGACCCCACACCCCACCAAGGACAGAAAGAGAGAGGTAAGAGGTAAGCAGTTGTGCTAGCTGCAGTAAGGCACGTCCACCTATTGGTTCCATTGTCACACCACCAGATCATCCTTTACTTGTAAGATAGAAGAGGATATGTGGGGGACCCACAGTCAATATGACACATCATTTCATGTGTTAGTTGAGCAAACTGGTTAGACTGTAAATTCTTTAAAGGTAGAGATCGTGTCATATGATCCCTCCATATACCTCACAACAGTTAGCACAAAGCTGGGTTCATAAGTTTTTAATAACAACTGTTGGATCATATTTCTGGGAGCCAAATGGAAATAGTAGCATAAAATGGATTTAATAGCCTGTTGCACACACCCACACCCACACCCACACAAACACACCCCTTTTAATTTCCAAAAAATATGAAGTGCTTTCAACAGTATGACCCCATTTATTTTCCCAAAATATCTATAAAGTAATGAGACAGGTCTGATACACCCACTTTACAGATAGGGTAATTGAGACCTAACACTTTTTATTGACTTGCCCCTAATGGCATATACTCAACACTGAAACCCAGGTCTACTGGCTTCCCATTGAACTACACCCCAGTGCTGTGTGCCCCTTGCATCCTCCCTGTCCCCAGCATCTGGCACCACTGAGGTGCCCCAGACACATCATTGTTTTTGTTCTTAATAATGCAAAACATCAACAAAGGCCACGTCTGACATCAACAGGGTATGGCAGGTGATAGAACATGGCAGGATGACCACTAGGGGTCTGTGAGCACTGAATTGCCAGCCTCCGTGTTCACTGAAGAAAATCTATGGACCAGTGTGTAGCATGTGGGGGAGAGGCAAAGACTGCAGAAAAGATGAGTCTCTGAGCAACAAGAAAGGACTTCAGTGGAGAGTTTTGGGAAAAACTTAACAATCACACCTTGGTGTTAATGTAAGTATATGGAGAGGTCAGGTAGGGCACCCCACGAGTCTGTGAAAAAAAAGGAGAATGTTAAATCCTACTAAAATGGGATTATTGTAAATCCTCAGATGCTGCTGTTCTAAAATTTTTGAGAGGGAGTAATTTGAAGAAAAGTCCTTGACTCTGAGCTTCCACTGCAGGGGCACAGGTTCGATTCCTGGTTGGGGAATCCCGCATGCTGAATGCGGCCAAAAAAAAAAAATCTTAAGAAAAGTCCTTGAGGAAAAAAGAATCCTATCTTGCCAACAGATCTCTCCCTTCGTAAAATCTATGAGCTAAAACAGGACCCATGTGAAGGCTGGGGGCTGTGAGACTGTGCTAAGCTTTATTCTGAGTCCTAAATTGCTTTACTGATAGTAATTTTAAATGTCCCTAGAATCTAGTTGTTATCCCTAGCACCTAAACCAAGAATGAGGGGCTGAGATTAACTGTGGGGAAGTAATACTCATTCCTTCTTTATTAATATCTAAAATAATATCATTTATTAGGCATTATGTGTCAGGCATTTTGTCATAATAATGCTAGGAGGTAGGTGCTATTATCATTAGCATTTTTCATTGGTAAAAACTGAGGTTCAGAGAGGTGAAGTATCTGCTCAAGGTCACACAGCCAGTAGCAGTGGCAGAGCTGGAATTGTACCCTGTCACCGTCTCTAGAGTCCTAATCTTGATGCTACTGTGCTAGGTTCTTTGAATATGTATGTATGTATGTTTGTGTGCATTGAGGTGGGGGAACAAAGTTATTCAAAATGCTTTCTCTTACAAAGCTTACAATGTATGTCCTCAGAAATGTATACTCAACTAAGTCTAGGAGGTTGTTGCCAATAGGTACAGTGTAATAAAGCGGATGGTTAATTTGGTTTTAGAGGATGGGTGACTGGTAACACGGCCCTAGGAGGGCGTGAGCACACACAGATATACAAGAAGAAAACGAAGAGGGCCCGAGTAACAGACTTGGGAAAATAAACGCCCAAATACAGAGGGACTTCGGAGAGAGGACCGAGGAGGTTTCAGAAACCCGGAACCTCCAAAATTGCTCAAGAAAGGCTGCACCAGCCCTGCCGTCGGTCAGGCTGTGAGGAAGGCCTGAGAAATGGGGGAAAGACCTAAGCTTTAGGGACCCGAGACGCTCTAGCAGCAGGTGGCGGGAGGGAGGGGTTCCCGGCACAGAGGCAGCCACTCCTCGGCCCCTCCCCCGCCTGCCCTTTGCTGGTGAAAGGCCCGATACCTACCCGCGTAGCACCTCCACTCCGAATACGCGTACTGTCTCGCCTCCCCCCGCCCCACCCCCCCCGCCCTTTTTAACTCCTCTCTGCCAAACCTCGACATCAGGGAGGGCTTTGACTGGTCCGCTGTGCCCCATGGCCAGCCAATCAGCAGCTTGTTACCAAGGTGGGGGCTTCCCAGAGCGGGCGGAGGCTGCGGCACCACCCAGTTGCCAAACTAGGAAAACCAACTAGCTAGCGCGTTTGGTCGCGTTTCAAGGTCCCAGGCAGCTTCTCCGTAGGGACTGAGGGACGTGGATGATTGGCCGGGGGCTCCTCCCTCTGCCCACATCCGGGAGGGAGGGAGCCAAACACCTGCCTGCCCTCACGCCCCCAGCCTCCCCATAGCACCACCCTTGCTGTGCAAGTCTGAGTCCGGGCGGCCCGCGCGGGATCAATCTCGGCTGTCCCCGACTGAAAGCCGTCGCCGTTGCCCCCCAGGCGTGTTGAGGACGGGAGAACTGCCTCGCTGGAAGGTGCAGAAAACAAGCCCACCTCACACGTTTGAGGCCGACCAGACTGAGAAGTGAAGACAGGCTGAGATGCTGTATTGCACTGTGTGCCCCACAGTGACCAAGTGACCAATTCATTCCACATGACCTTGTGGCCTGGGCGGGGCTAGAGTGGGGAAAGACCCAAGAAGCGGAAGAATCAAATCTCAAGTCCCCTAAGCCCTTTGAATTGGTTATCCCATCAGTAAAATAGGGCTAACAATAATGCCTAAACTGCCACAAAGCAAGGGTCTGGACCACAGGGTTTCAGAGCCCCAGGTCCTGGAACTGTTCGCTCGCCCTGGTGAAGGTGGAAGAGGGATGCAGGTGGGAAAGGGGGGCTACCCGAACAGGACTACTATCTTTGGAACAGCAAAGACCACATTTCCAACCGTAGCTCATTACAAATGGGAGAAAGGATGGAGGCAAATCTACACCCTTACCAAATTCCCCTTTGGCCTTGTACCCAATTCCCAAATTCCCTGTTTCTCTCAGTTTCCACTGTGTAGCCTATATAAATGCCTCCTGATCTGGTAATGGTAATGACGATAATATTTAATAACATTTATTGTGTCCTTACAAAGAGCCAAACACTCTTCTAAGTGCTTCACCTATATTAATCCCCTCAAGAATACTGAGTGGGAGCAATTTTTTAATCCTCATTTTAAAGATGAGAAAATTGAGGCATTGAACAATTAAATAACTTACCTGTGGTCGCAGAGCTAGTACATGGCAGAGCTGAATTCAAATTCAATCTGACTAGTATGTTTCTACCTAGGGACCTAGGGCCCCTGTGCTCTTGGGGGCACAGACTGCCTTTTGAAGCATCCTGTGCCCCCAAGAGCAGGACCTCCAATTATTTGCTTTCTCAGTATTTCCACAGACTCAGTGTATGGTCTCACCGTATAAAATGAAACTAGATAAAATGGTGAATTTTATGTTGCAGAAGTTTTACCACAAGTAAGAAAGAAAGAAAGAAAAGAAAGAGAAAGAAAGAAAGAAAGAAAGAAAGAAAGAAAGAAAGAAAGAAAGAAAGAAAGAAAGAAAGAAAGAAAGAAAGAAAGAAAGAAAGAGAAAGAAAAGGAAGGAAGGAAGAAAGGAAAGAAAGAGGAAGGGAGGGAGGGAGGGAGGAAGAGAAAATCCTCCTATCCATCTGCCCAGTTCAGGTCACCATTAAACCAATCTGGAGCATCCCTAAGTGCCAGAAGAGAAGGGGTAATCCCCTAAACTTCGCAGTTTTGTTGTGTGTTTCCAAAATGGTTCCCTCTTAGGGCAGATACGAATTTCAAAGTTGGGGAGTGGTGGGCAGGAGTACAGAAAGGAGAGGCTGAGAGCCTGCCCCCAGCTGGTGTAGGCAAAGACTATCCACAGGGCCTGCTTGGGTCTAGAGGGCCATCTCTGTTTCACTTCCCCTCCTCCATTCTCTTACTCCCTGAACCCTGACCTCTAGCTCAGTCCTCCCTACCTCCCCCACCCCCACCGTCACCCATCCTGCACCCAGTTTCCAGGTTCCCAGCAACTTGGGCACACCATCTGCCTCTCCTCCCCCTTCCCCAGGGTCTTAGCTCCTTTTAGTGAGCCCTTTAAATAATTAAATGCCCCAAAGCCTCCCACACACTGATCCCAGCTCCTGGTCTGGGGTGTTATTCAAAGACCAGGAGCTGGGCTGGAGGGCTGCCAACCCGGTCTTCTCTATTCAGCTCCTTTTTTTTTTCCTGCTCAGCTGCTGGGTGGTTAATGGGCCTTTCCTCCTGCTTTGGCCCCTCTGCCTGCCAGCCTAGTACGTAGAAACCAAACAAAAAGAAAAAAGCTGTAAGGGACTGATGGGGGTGGGGAGGGAGGAAGACACCAGACCCACCTCGAACTGCGAAAGGGATGGGGACAGAGGGTGGACAGAGAGGGCCAGAGCAGCTTTTCCTGCTCCTCATCCCTGCAGAGGAGCTGGGGCCACTCCCTCTAACCCTGGGGAGCTGTTTGGCCGAAGGGGGAGGGGGAGGGGGATGTGATCAGGGGAGAGGGCTGGAGGTTGTCAATCACTTGGGTGTTTTGGGGCTTAGGCAGCTTCCTCATGCAAATCACCCTAGTGAATTACTGAAAGTTTGATGCAGGCACAAAGAAGCTGCTTCTCTCGCCCACCACCTCTCTCCACTGCACTACAGCAACCCCACCCCTAGCCAACCAAACAAAAGGCCCGAGCCCAGCGTTGCGTGAAGGAGTGAATGGGTGAGACCATCCCTGGTGACGTCCCGCCAGACAGATGGCAACAGTTGCCCCACACCAGTTTCAAGCCTCCTTTCATCCTTCTGCCAATCATAAAGGAGAACAGCCTCCATCCCTCCAGAGTCCATCAGCTCCTCAGAGCCCACCCAAAGACAGAATGGGGGTAGGGGGAGGCTGCCTGGGAGCTGGAGGTGAGAGGGGAATGACGTTGGACGTTTGGCTGGAAAAGAAAAGGGTTGTTCAAAGTGCTGGCACTGGGGCCAGCCTGCCCATCTGTTCCCCTCTGGGGAGGCTCTGACCCCACACTCCTCCTCGGCTTCTGTCCAGCTGTGTGCAGAGCCAGGACCCCTGGGAAGGGAGACCTCAATTTGGGGCAACAATGGTACACTGTGGTAGCTTGGGGCTTTGTGCTTTGAAGGTTTTCGTTCTGTAAAAATCCCTTGACTGGGCATTGTTTTGCCTCTCAAAAAATAGCGTTAAATAGAAAAATCCAAGACCTAACAGGCGGAGAACAGTGAGATCTGGCACTCTGCCATTAAATAATGACGTTTGAGTTGTTCTAGAATAGGATTCTATCAAAATAACCCATGTGTGCTTTCAAACATTAAGAGGCTAGGTGGAAAGAAATGGACCAGGAATCAGGAGACCTGGCTTCCATGCTCAGCTTACATCTGCTTGCTGTATAATTCTGGGCAAGTCATCTAGCCTGTCTGAGCCTCAGTTTCTTCTTCATAAATGGTAAAATCACCCGCCACCTCTACCTCCCAGCATAGTGGAGAGTAAGCTGATGTGCAATCCAGTGCTCTATAAACAGGACAGGCTGTGCAAATAGGAGGTTTTCTTTCCTTTTCTTTTTTTTTTTTTTTTTTTTTTGGTGGGATCTTAGTTCTCCAACCAGGGATCAAACATGTGCCCCCAGCAGTGGAAGCATGGAGTCTTAACCACTGGTCCCCCAGGGAACTCCCCCATGGAGGCTTTACTTTCAGCTTCCCCACAGTCATAACTCCCAGGAGGTGGAGTGTTGAAACATTTTTCAAAGTGCTTCACATCTATTATTTCATGAGGCAATTGAGACCAGAAAGGTCTAGGGCAATGCAAAGATCTTTTTTAAAGAGTAGAGGTGAAGGCTCCCCTGGCCCCCTAATCTCCTGAATCTCCGATTTTTGTCTCCTTCTCCCTCCACCCTCCAACATCAGTCCAGTCTGTTTTGGGAGGATTAATGGGAACTCTAGGTTAAGGTGCTAAGAGATCTCGATAAATTCAGAATAAAAGGGAATCATTCCTTATGTCTTAAAACAGTAAAAAGGTATAGCATATGCAAAGTTATGATTCTGAGGCCGCAGGTCTGCATTCTTCTGGGCTGAATGCCCCTGGTTGCTCTTTCTGCAGAAGAACTGAGCTGTGGTGCTGGGGGTGAGGGGTGAGGGGTGGGAGTGGGCAGAGTCGCTCAGAGCTTAGGGAACAGAGCTCACCATTCTCCTCCTACATGGCTCCATGTCTTGCTCCTCCACCCACCCACCGGACCTCCTGTTGTTTGAGTTGGCCAAGGTGCCTGTGCTCAGAGTTGTTTGGGCACAAGATAATAAAGGCATTTCTCAAAACATCTCTCTTTCCCGATCCTTGCTTCAGCCAACCTCACCCATCTCTAATCATTTCCATTTGTCTAGCAACTGTCTAAGCACTTATTTATGTAGAATGTATCATTCTATGTAGTTCCATTAATTTGTATTTAATCACATATCAGTGTTTTATATACTGGCATTTATGATTATCCCATCAACATCTTTGGACTGACAACACACTGAGGACAAAAACTCTCGCCTCTGCCCACCCCCCCACACTGTGCTTCTCACAAGGACCCATCTCTGGACATAAGAGAGCCCTTACTCCAGGACACATTGCCTGCCTGCCAAACTGAAAACTCAAAACCATAAAAATGTCCTTCAAGCTGCACGTGCAGCTTGATCTGTGCTAGAGCCCAGATGTAGACCCTGGACTCCAAGACCTGCATTGGCCCACTTCAATCCCTCATATTCAAATAACACTATAATCTTACCAAGTGGTTTTACATCGTGTTCCGCCCTCCTGGGTATCTTTGAAGCT
The DNA here is from genome assembly GCF_965194825.1 of Balaenoptera physalus. Lineage (NCBI taxonomy): Eukaryota > Metazoa > Chordata > Mammalia > Artiodactyla > Balaenopteridae > Balaenoptera > Balaenoptera physalus. The sequence continues at coordinate 35,704,231 of NC_138882.1, forward strand.
CATCTCAGGACACAGTGTTCCTTTCTTTTCTCTCCCACCTGGGAGGTGCCATGGGAAAAGTCATGGGAAAAGCCTATTGGCGACTATGACCGGGAGATTATTTTCCTTTTGCAAAAACAAGAGAAGCCACTGAGACCTAAGCCTCCACCCTGAGCAGGTCCCAGTAAGAAAGGAAGTGGGTCACAATGAGCACAAGGCGTTCCTGTGTTTTGCACAAGAGCTGGGAAGTCAGCAGCTGAGGATGAAGCAATCCATCTGGCTGGTTGGTCTCTATTGGATCAGGATTTCTCCATCCGGAAAGAGGCAAAGGACAAAGGAGAGATAGAGAGAGAGAGAGAGCCCTATGGGGTTGGGGGGAGTCCACTGAAATGTATAGACTAGACTACTTGGTTCCCCAGCCCTTCTTGCTCTCAGTTTCATACCCAGGTATTGCATTAAACCCAGAAGCTACAGTGGGTATTGAGAAATACCAGAGGTGATCTCTAGAACCTTCAAATTGAAATATGACACATAAACAAAAAAGAAATTCAAGGAAGACATACACAAATAAAAGATCATATACATGAATAAGCAAGGGAACAGCAACTTCTTCCTATAAAAGTTTAGAGGGCTGTTATAAAATCAATCAAGGCTAGGATAAGTGGCAGGATTTCAGAGGACGGGCAATCTGAGTTTGGACATAAAATATACGTAAGATTGAGATTCCAGACTTCTTACCTTTTTTTGACTATCTGCAATGTGAACTGTGGCTTGGTGTAAAAGTTCCTGGAATCCAGAAGACCAGAGGGCTAAGGGTGACAGGGGGAATTAGAAGAAACCCTGGATCCAGCTTTGCCTTAGTTTTTATTTCTTTTTTTTCCCCCTCTGTTTATTCAGCCAGTCCTGGATTTGACCCGACCCTGTCACTTACTAGCAGTATGCCTGTAGGTAATTTGCTTCACCTTCCCTGAGTCTTAGTCTCTTCATCTATAGTCTAAGGGTAATAATATCAACCCATGGAGTTACTCTGAGAATTTAATGATATTATACACATGGTGAATGCTCACTAGTGCCATTTATTATTGTGTTATACTGTTAGCCCATTGCAAACACAAAGACAGAAAAGGATTAAGGAGGTAACATTCCCATTCATTCATTTACAATATTGTTGAGAACCTACTGTATGCCAGGTCCTATGCAAGCACTGGAGATACAATGTAGCATCAAGATAGGCAGCCCAGCTCCCAGAGCCAACAGCCTCCCAGGGAGACATAAATAAAATAATCATCCAGATGAGTGGATCACTTCAACTAAAATGGAGAAACTTGAACCACAAATACTACCCTACCTTCCTGGGAAGAGTGGCCAGGGAGAAACCCAAGACAGAGTTTGTCTTTGCACCAACTGTCTGGGGTTGGGTAGGTTTGGTGAAGATGGGGTGTACAGTCGCTTCAGCTCTGAGGTAAGAAAACAGAGGCTTTGTCAAGATGGCCCCTTCCACTCTCAGCCTTTGCCTTGAGAAGCAATGCACTCCACTTTATGGCAGGTGAATGGTGGAGGGTGACCCAGCACCACCAGCCCTTGTCATGTCAGCGTTAGAGTCCAGGGCAACCAGGCCTTTGTCCTGAGGTCCCTGTGGTGACTCACACTTTAGACCTTGACCCTCTCCCCTGGGGAAAGGGGAATTAAGGTGGGAAGCTTCTAGACATTTCACTTGTGAAATGACCCTCTGTTCTGACCCAACTGAAGCCCCTGCCCTGCTCTGCTGAGAAAGCCTTCTTCCTCTTTGGGCCCAGTACTGTTTATACACTCTCAGAAAGGCAGGTATCAGGAGGCAGCTGCTGTTTGTGGTCAGTTCTCCCCAGATACAGGAGCTCCAGACCTACCCCCACACTGGCTGCCATTGGTTAACAGGAAGCCAAAACAGACTCCCTCTCGCTGCCCTCAGCCACCCAGCCAGCAAACAAAGAGCTACAGGAAACACCTGGAGGAATGGGCAGCTGGCAAGGGGATGCTCTGCCCAGGAGAAGAAAGGGCTTTCAGGATTAGTTAGGCCAGTGAGGAGCTGGGGGAGGGGCTCGGCTGCTTAATTGCACTTCTCTGGTACCCACCAGCGGCCGACTAACAGCTGAGTTGCTCCAATGCACTGTCACTCCCCCACCACCCAACCACACACACACAGAGGAAAGGGATCATCCCCCTCCAGCACCAGCTTTCCTAGAGCCAGGACAAGAATACTCATAAAGGAAAGACTCCTGAGAGGGCTTGTGCCTCTGCCCCTCTCCTTCCTTCCGTGGCCTCCTCACTCTCAGCCAGAAAGTTTAATCCTCTTCAGACCATGTAAATTTAAACCCATGGTATAAGCGTGAAGACAGAATCCTTAAATGATGCATCAGTCTATGCTATGTGAAAGCATTTTTCCAACAGTAAGTCTCCATTTATTTCCAAACTTATTTATCTAGATCTGCATCCATCTCTGCCTACTTATTGCTTATTATTTCAAGTTGTTGTGGTTCCAGTTGTGTGGAACAGATTTAACTGAAAAGATCAAGTGAAGTCCTACCATCAGCATCCACCTAAGAACAAATTTGCTGGTGTGTAGACCATGTGCTGGGAACTGTGATATCTGCAGGGGGACTCAGCTCACAGGGCTCCCTCACCCCCTCTTAGGAAACTCCCAAAGTGGGCAATTTCCTTTCTAGGTCCTGAATGGGAAGGAGGATTAGAAGAGGGCAGTGAGAAGAGGGCACTTACCCCACAGTCACCTGTGGGCACATCCTTTCATTCAACTGCCAGTGTACTCAGTGTACTAAGACTGTCTCATGCCAAGTTGTGGGTGGCACATGGGGGTATAAAAAGAAATAGAACACAATGGTTCCTCCTATGGAGGTGTATACGGTAACAGTTGGAGAGGGGATGCAAGCTTGCAAAGCCACCAGACCTCAACCAAAAGCAAAACATGAAGATGTGCTGACTCTTTGTTATGAAAGTGTAAACAGTAATAAATGACATGTATATATATCATTAAGAGGCTCTGGAGTAAGAAATGTGTTATAAAAGTGCAAGCAGTTTTAAACCATATGTACAAATATTGAAAAGCCCTGAGGTAAGAATGTTTTTAAAGAGGACTAGCAGGATTATTCAGGAAAAGTATCCTGAAGAGGCAACAGGTGAAGGAAAAAACTCTAGAGAGTCACATAGGTTTTTTTTTTAAAAGCTTTATTTATTGGCTGCGTCAGGTCTTACTTGCAGCACAAGGGATCTTTCGTTGTAGCGCGTGGGTTCTTCATTGCGGCACACGGGCTTCTCTCTAGCTGTGGCATGCAGACTCCAGAGCGCAGTAGTTGCAGCGCATGGGCTTAGTTGCCCCGTGGCACAGGGATCTTAGTTCCCTGACCAGGGATCGAACCAGTGTCCCCTGCATTGCAAGATGGATTCTCAACCACTGGACCACCAGGGAAGTCCCAAGAATCACATAGATTTTAAACTTGTTTCCACTACCTCCCCCTCTAGTTACTGGTGCTTTGCTTTCTTCATCTGTGAACTTGAGGTAACAATATTTCACAGTGTGCTGTGGACACTACAAGAAACATTCTGTGTGTAAGGCACCAGGCAGAGTATCTGGCAATTGTGGGTGCTCAGCACATGGTAAGAGCTCATATCCTAGAAGAAAGTGTGTCAAAGTCTTTTACAAGCAGTTTTGGGCCGTGATAATTGTCAGAGTAGAGAAACTTGCAAATGTGGACATGGCGGCAAGGAAAGGTGAGCAGGTAAGAATTGACAAGGTGAGGGGTCCTGGTGCAGATAGGCCATTGCACAGAGTATTTGAGGTTGGAAAGACTGGGAGAGCCTTATATTCCCATCTTAGGGATTCAGAATGACAAAGAAAGGCAGCAGGAAGGGAAAGGCACGACGACGAAAATAGTTTGCACTTGCCCCGGGCTGCTGGCCAGGCCAGGTAGTAGAGCAGGTAGAAGGCTGTTGTTTTATTTCAAGTGTGACAGGAGCCCGACTAGGACTCTGTGCTGGCCTAAATGGGACAGAAGAATCAGAGATTTTCCTGTTCCATCTGGAAATGGAAATGGAATGGTGAGAGGTGATTTAGCATAAGTGACTCATTTTACGGATGAGAAAACCAAGACTCAGAAGGCGAAAGTGACCAGTCTAAATTGTCAAAGACATCTATTACTAGTTATTTTCAGACCTGAAGCTAGGGCCCCTATTTCCCAACTCCTAAACCTAGAGTTATTTCCACCACCCCACAGCTGGCTTCACAAGCAGACATTGGGAAGAGAATTTCTGTAGACAGCATCAGTGTTCAGGAGCTGTGGAGTCTATTCTCTCTCCTGCCACCTTGGAATTCCTTCCTGATGGCAGCCCAGGCTTTTCTTCTCCAGGTGATTACCTTCTGGGTAAACCCATTTAGGGAGTTAATTGTTAACTAAGGCTCTCCCATATTATGACTTAAAGTGTGTACACCCCTCTTTAAGTGACATTTACATTTCAATGGCAGGTGCTTAAAGACCTAAGAGCCTGCTAGAGTCAAAGGATTGGTTTTTTTTTTTTTAAGAAGGTGCAATCACAGGTTGGTATTTTGAGCTGGGACCCATCGTGGCCGACCCTGAATGGACTTGAGTTTTTCCTCCCATCTCTGATCTAAATCTCTTTCATCCACTAGCCTCTACTCTTGGCCACTTTGACATTCATTCATTCAACCAATATGCACTAACACCCACTAAGCACCAAACACTACTCAGATAAGGTCCCTGGCCTACATTCTAGCTGTAAACTCAGGGTTATAAGGACTAGGGCAGAGGAAAGAACTAACATGGGAACACACGTTCCATACTGGGAAGGGGAAATGTCACAGAAAAGTTGCCTGGAAGAGATGGTCTAAATCTTGAGAGGCAAGAGTTAACCAGATCAAGTGGGTGAGTAGGAGAGGGGCAGAGCAACCCTGAGTAAAGGTCCAGAGGCCACAGTCCCAGGCACAGGTTAATGGACACCAGTTGAGGGAAGGGAGAGCTGCTTCTAGTCCAGTCCTTGGAGGGGGAAGAGGCCCCAGGTGTGCCCTTGGTTCTATTAGGGATGTTCCTTCTTAAAGATCATGGCCATGGTGACAGCCAGCCACTGATGTCCTCAATGCAGAGCCTCACTGTTAGTATGGGGGATGGGGTCAGAAACGTCTACATCCCCACTCCTAGGGGCATTATAGGTCACAAACTGGCAGCCTAGGCTGATATGCACTTAAAAAAAATAGCTTAACACTTGAAAAAAATTAGTTGCCATCATTAGAATTTAGGGAGATGTCAAATAGAAGTCTACATTTCAGGTTTCTCTTGAAAAATTACAATATCTGGTATAGAGCTAACGAGTGGGGTCTTTTTCTGACAAGGCTTGAGCTGGCTCTCCAAGTTCACTGTGGCCTCTGTCCAGCTATCCTCATTCATTGACTGTCTGGCCTTACCCTCACCCTTGCTACCCACCAAATTTTAAAGGGGCCCTCCCTGCTGGTATATAAAGTAGCCCTTGGTCCAACCTGCCCAGCTATAACCTCCTCTTACCTGATGTGCTCTGGGCAGCCTGTCAGGTTTACTGAACCAGGGTTGAATTAAGGCCGCCCTTGTTTATGGCAATGAGGGTGGGGAGTGGAAGAGCCAGGCTTCAGCTGGGAACAAAATGTCTTGGAGCTGGTGGGAGCTCACAGAACCAGGCTTCTCTCAATCCAAGGGAAAGGACTGGCTGCACATCTGGGGTACACTTGTTTGTATAAGATCATTGTTATCCAGGGCCCTGGTAGCCTTTTAGACTAAGCTCAAATGGTTTTTTTTTTTTTTTTTTTGGCCAGCTCTGCAAAGAAATGGTGCAGAGAGAAGGCCAGAACTCTCCAGAACTCATCACCCTTCCCCTTCTCAACCTCCCCATTTCTCTCTCTTCTGGGAAGGGAGAGCAGATGGGTGTGATTCCACAGATGGGCAGGATGGAGGTAAGCAAAGTTGTTACTGGAAAATCCCTTTCCCCACCCACTTGGTGTGTGAATGAGCACGTAGCCGGTTTGGTTAATCTCCACAAGCAGAACATGAAGCCAACAGGTCAAAACTGCTCAGTGGTCAATGAAATCAGATGTCTGGAAAGGACACTGTCCATTTCAGCAAGAATGACAAAGGTCAGACATCAGTTCATTCATTCATTTATCAGGTACTTATAGAGGCTTCTTGGTGTTAACTGTAGCTGCTCTTGGAGGCCCTAGTAGGAACTTTAATTTAATAATGGTTTCCTTCCAGTTATCAGAATGTCAGAGTGTCCTTATCCGTCTCAGGACAAGTTCAGAGCCCATGAAGAGATGAGGTTAATTTCTACTTAAATCTACAATTCTCATTTATTTAGTACTTAAATGTGCAAAGCACTATTCTAAGTAGAATATGGATCTCATTTAATCCTCATACCATTTTGAGATAGGTTCTATTCTTAATCCCATTTTACAAGTGGGGAAATGGAGGCCTGGTGAAGTAATCTGCCCCAGGTTTCACAGCCAGTAGGTAGGTGGTAGAGCTGAGATTAGACCTCCAGGCAGCCTGACACCAGGGCCTGAGCTCCTGACCTCTTTGCAGCACTGTCTCACTAGACCTGGAAATTGAAACCTTATCAGGCAGGAGTCTGATCCAAACAAGGGAAGATTATTACTGACTTCACTTCCCAGCCCAAAAGAACTTTTAGTTCAACTAATTGAAAATATGATAATAATTGTGCTAATTTGCCCTCCAGTAATTGCTAGGATAATGGAGATGATTTAGAACCACAAGCTGAAGAAAGGAACAGAGTTCATCTAATCCACCCCCTAATTTCTGAGACAGGAAACTTTAGGGGTTTATACGAACTCACATAGCTAGTTAGGAAGAACCTGGACCACAGCCCATAGATTCTACCCCCCGCCCCCACCCAGCCCAGAACTCTTTCTATTGCACCACTCTTTGTTGGGCCAGGTGCCAGCACTGGCCCGGAAGCCAGGAGTCCTCACTATCTTTCCGGACCACAGGCTACTCAAGGAGCAGATGTCAGCCTCACAGAAGTGGGTTTCTTCCCCCTGGGGCTCGTTTGTTGCAGCATCAAGGACTTCCCCACCCAAACCTCCTTATCAGGAGCCAGGATGGGCTCTTAATCTGCAGCTCCCAGGGCCTTGTCTACACTCTTTGGGGTGGTGCTTATCATCCAGAAACAGCTGACCAAGCACAGGTCTCCCAGGCTGGCACTGTTTACCAAGTGGGGAAGCTGGGAGCAGAATGGACCAACCAACGCCCGGTCCCTGAACACATGAAAGCCACCAACTGCAATTCCTCAAGCAATTCCCGTCTACAGCCCCTGTTCCCTCACCTGGCTAAGGGGTACTCTCCACTCCTATTGACATTGGTCAGATCTAAAGTAAATAACAAACTGCTTGATCACAGAACCCTCTTATTTAAATTGAGGGACTATTAGTTCTACCTAGAGCCATGAGCAACCTCAAGATCAATCTGCCATTCTGTGGTTTACCTGGCTTGGAAACAGAGGTGGGTGATGGTGTCCCCTTAGCCTCCAGACAACCCTCCCTGAATTTCAGGCCTTCGACTAAACAATAAAATATCCTTCATGAGAGAAGCCTGTTAGCAAACAAGAAGATAGATGCTGATTTTGTACCGAATAAGAGAAGAGTACACCAGGATGGGCAAAAATTCGACCCTAACCTCATTGATTAAGAACCTAGGTAGGTCCTTAACAAATGAGTACCTAGGACATTTGTGTTAGAAGCTAGACATGAAAATGGGACCATTCTTTTAAACAACTCCTTGACACAAGTGGGTCCCTAACCAATTCTATTTGTGATACAGATAAGCTAGCTTCCCTGACCCCCATCTCCTGGCTCACCTACCCTCCCAGTATATCACACACAGCCTCCCAGGCCTACCTCCCACCTAGGACACCTAGGTCAAACTGCATGTTTGTTGATGAGGGTCATGGAGGTATGAAATGAAGTGTGTGTGTGTGTGGGGTGGTGCCACTGCTCATGAGACAACATGTTTAAAATTTAGTTTAAGTATAGTCCACTTACAGCCAAGAAAAAAGATAGCCCAGGTCAAAAATGTACTTGTGACCTTAGTGCAAACTGTGGAGCTAGCAAGTGAAGTGGGGGTGGGGAAGCCTGTTTCAAAACCTCATGGGTAGAACCCAAGAGTCAGGGATGAGAAAGGCTGTTTCTATGTCCTTGCATAGATCCTATCTACATAGCCAGAGTTATAAATGGGTAACAAACCTATGCTCTTGGTGTTTGCTGTCAGAAGTAGCTCCTTTTTAGCTAACTGGTAACATTGGTCTTCTGTCACATGTTCAGTTCCAGTGCCTGTATCCTGAGGCCCAATTGCTCTTGTATAATAAGAATGGTGGTTGCCAAATGGGAGCCCCAAAGATGACAAGAGAGCTTGACCAGGAATTTCAAAAAATTCTGCCCCAACCTGGAAAGGGGTTCAGTGTCCTCTGTTTACCATCCCAGTCTGTGAGCAGGCTGTTAGTCTTAATCATTTTTAATAATTTTAGTACCTAGCACATACAATAAATGCTTGCAGAATGAACTAATGAGTAAGGCAGAGCAAGAACAGGATGCATAAGATGAGCCCTGGCTAGACTGAGGAATGCTCAGACTAGAACACTAGCCCATCTAGCATTTTCACAGGGAAGTTAGAATATGCATTAAAGAAGGGAAGTAAGGAGCTATCTCCCAGGAAAGAGGGGGTGCTTGGAAATGTCCCTACCACCTATGTGATAGGTCTTCTGAATCCAACTGAAGAGAAATACTATGAGACACAAAGGATTTGCTTGAGGGAAATGCAAATTAGTGATGTGGGAATTTTATCTTCTCTATACCACACGACTTCATCTGCTACATTTTTATTAAAGAAACCAAAAAAAAGTGTCCATTTGTCCATAAAGCTGTACATTCTTCCATATAAAAACACTATTATACAATTAGTAACCTTTGTCTTTTCTGTCAGAATAGCTTACAAACGTACTATTTATTTTTTACTTAACGGGAGAGACAGGCCTGCTCAACAGTCCAGCTCTGTGTGTTTTGTTGTTTTTAAAGTGAACGTGATAAAGAAGAGAGAAAAGATTAAGAATGAGACCATGAGGCGGCTTATAAAAAGGCAGGGACCTGTTTGCAGACAAGATGCAACAACAATCTGCAGTGATTCACAGCTTTGTTTCAACCCACAGACCAGAAAACGAGCTCTTGGGTCTACTGGCCTGAAGTTAACTTTAAAGGAATAAGGACTGGAAAAAGGATCTGGGAAGGTAGCTCGGGATCTGGAAAGTTGAAGAGGCAGTACTGGCAGGAATGGGTAGGGGAGTGTTTGGTAACTAGCACCCTTGAGTCAGAATTGAGTATTTAAGAAATCCAGGAAAGGGGACTGGCAGTGGGGAGAGAGTTTCCTCACTAAAGGCAACAGCAGGAGGGTAGCCAGGTTGACCAGATGTTCTAGCTACATCCTTCTTAAGGTGATTCGGGTTTGGGAAACTCAAGGCCTTCTGAGGATCCCTCACTAATGTCACCGAGAAACTGAAGGAAGGCGATTTCTTCCCTGTGTAATTTTCCATTTTTCTCCAACAGTAACAGTAAATATTGCACAAGTCTATAGACAAATTTGGATTGTACTGAGAGAGACAGTAGCCTCTCCCACAGGTGCTCTGAGCACCAGGGAGAAAAAACAATGCCCAAGGTTTGGCTTTTAGTGTCAGCCCTACAAGAATACCAAGTAGTCCTGCAGAACTTGGGGCATTCTCCCATTCAGCCAAGGAATATCTACAAGGCTAAGCATCCAGCCATAGTCCTGAGGACAGAGGGAGAAATGGTTCCTTAAGCCCACCAGGGCACCAGGAGGTTGTGAGAGCCAGATCCTCCTCCAGATCCTCCTGGGACCCAGGAGGCCATATTGCACAGTGACTGAGAACTCTTGTCCTAGAAAATAGGGAGCTCCATGACCCAACCAGAAGGGGAGAGGAGCGGCGGGGAGGCCCAGGGGGGGCAGTTAGAGAGGAGTGTTGTGCTTTTAAAAAGAAGGCAGTATTCAAGGACTTGAAGTTTCCTGTAGCTTTTGAGCCACCTCTCAAAGGGATAATGGCAGCATCATGAGGACTTCCGTTTGGTTACAAAAAGAAGGGTTTTGGCCAAAAAACATCCCAGTGGATACTCTTTGGGTACCAAAATTCCACTGCAAATCAACCCCAAGGTATTTGCCACACATTCTCACACACAGAGCAGCTCATAGCAAGGCAAAGGTTTTGTGCAGAGTGCCTTCTGTCCCAACGCCAATAACCCTCAACCCCTGCCTCACTCCCCTGACTCCCAAAACAAAAAGCTTTATATTCTTGGTGGGAAGCAACATCTACAGCCCCCTGAGAATAGAATTAGAAACAAGTCATGATTTCAAGAAAAGCTGCTCAGGACAGAAGGAATCAGGAGAGGTCTTTTCACTCTCTGCCTAGGATCTCATCAAAAATTGAAAGAGAAGATTAGGCAATATAGTATGATTTAAGTCCAGGCTTGAATGCCCCTGAGTAAGATTAAGAGAGGGGCCAGGGATGCAGGTGTCCTGGGTGAGAGGTTTGAACTCAGCCTCTCTTCTCTCCCCAGGGCAGATCCTGACCTCTCTCATTCACAGTTACTAACCTTGCTTGCTCCCTCTCACATCTTCCTGGGTTGCTAGCCAAGCTTCTCCCACCTCACCTTGGCCAGATCCATGCCCTCCCTGACCATTCCCCTCTCCCATTCCAGACACTGGCTCCCAGACTCAAGCACACAACAATTCTCTCCAAAGGCACCTGGGGAGGCCACTTCCAAGCAGCTCCCTTTAAGGATTTTTTTCTTAAAAAAATCTTTTGGCTTTTTCCCCCCTTTTCTTAAAAAAAATAATATATATATATAAATAGCTCTTCACTTAAAATACAGTTCCCCAGGTAGAGGTATGCAGTGGCCTGTTGTCACAGCAGAATGAGTACAGCAGAGTGCCAGGTGGGGCGGCGTGGGATCTAACTGGAGACTGCCATGACGTAGTTCTTTGAGGGGCTGCTCCTGCCCAGCATCATTTGGTTCTTGCAGGTGAGGAGCCCATAGGAGGTGGCCACCGGGGCCTCCTCGTACAGGACGCAGATGGAGCCATCCTCCCCAATGCGGTAGGACACCTCGTAGGGGTCCACCCACAGGGTCAGCTCACTGGGCAGCAACCGGTGCAGCTGAGGCTGGCTGAGTCCGATCTGGCTAGCCACTTTACTGATGATGGGGTCCATTTTGTGGTTGATTCGGATGCAGCGGTAGCCGGAGCCCTTGGATGGTTTTTCAGGAAACCAGTGGTGTTTGTAGTGCTCTGTGGAGACAGGACAAGGGGGATATGCACTAGTTAGAGCAGCTGGGCCATGGATGCTACCACAAGGGGGGTAGGGGTGATGGGATAGGAGAGGAAGGGACCTAGTGATTTTAAGTAAGCAACATGGTTTCTCATGAGTTTCAGGACCCTCCTGAAACCCTCCCGACACTGTAGCAGAAAAAAAATTATGGGATCTGGAAAAACCCCTCCTTCCAGGACAAGGGTTTATGTGTATTGGGAGGGCGTCGCAGAGCTCTGGGTCAATCCTTTGTAGCCAGTATATTGCCTTTGGCACATCCCCAGTTTAAGGAGGAGGGGTGTGACTGGGGCTGGCATGTCCAGGCAGGGCCTCTGGGGACCTATGAGCTGAAGTTTCAAGGCCAAGAAGTCTGCCATCATTGCGGACCCACAGCAAGTCATCATGTCTCCCACCCTGTGCCTCAGTGGTTCCCTCTGCCTTGAAAAGTCAGAGGCTTGTCTCAGCGGGTAAGGGAGGCAAAACCGGGATGTTTGGATGAAACATACGTTGTTCCTCAGAAGGCAGGATCTGTGTGGGCACGTTCAGAGATGGCTATTGCTGCCCAAGACCGCCGGCCAACCCGCTAGAAACAGCTGGGATATGGGTCTCTCCCCAGCCAGCGGCTGCCTGTATCTTGTCAACCTCCTCCGTCTCACGTCGCACCGCCCCCAACCCCGACACACGCCCGCAGAGCGCAGTTACTACGTACAAGGCTCTCTCTGTACCATAATAGGTGGCAGATGGCTAAGGGTGGGGGGGGGGGAGAAAATACAAAGGGGGCCCGGATTCCAACTTCGACTGAGTCAACAGCAGACGCAGGCTCAGCGCAGCCCCGCGCGGCCGGAAGAACCACGGCTGGGACTCCCAAGTTGTTGAGAAGGTTCAATTGCGCCTGCTTGTTCCATAAGGACCCCCCGGCCGGTCGGGCTTTGTTGCCTGCAGGGTCTCAGAGTCCAGTGAGGGAGATGAGCTCGCACTCAGACCCGCAGGTACCCCCCTTTCCGGGGCATAAGCCGGGGACTCGGGATCGCACTCAGGACTAGTGTTTGCGCCCGCGACAGCTTGGAGGGGAGCGCCCAACCAGAACAACCGCGGACCGAGACCCGAGAGCAGGGCCGAGGAGGAGAGACAGGACCCAGAGGAATGGGCGGAAGGTGGGGATGTGGGGGTGGGGGGAGGAGACTGCAGGCCGCCCCGGGAGCTCGAAGGAAACCGAGTCCCGGAGCTGCTCGAGTGGGGAGCCCTGCCCTAAGTGGAGACGAAAGACGCCTCAGGCAGGGTGGGGGGCCGAGCCCCGGTGGCAGGGTTTGACGGGCGCCAGGACCCTCTGCAATGTGCTCACCCATCAGGGCTTCCTGGAGAGCCCCGCTGAAAACCTGAAGTCGCTGCTCGTTCACGCAGCCCCGGGTCCTCAGAAGGCTGGAGAGGAAACCCACAGCTGCGGCGATCTCCGGGAGCATGTCTGTTCTCTTCCCGGTCCAGCTGGCCTGGCTCATGTCGTGTGCAACTCGGGGAGCGGTGGCGGAGGCGCGGGGTCAGTGAGAGTTCTCTGATGGGACGTGCCGAACCGTAAGCCTCTGCTCGCTCGCCAGTCGCGAGGGCTTTGCCCGGACTTTACCTGCTACGCGCCTTTCATACTGTTGCGAGAGCCGGAGGAGCCGGCGGCAGAGTCCATTGGCCGCAGCCAGAGGATAGGGGCGGAGCCTGGCGTCCGCCCCGCCCCGCACGCCATAGGTCTCAGTCCCGCCCCCACCCTCTGCTGCCTCCTCTGCGCTGAGGTCATCGCCCGCTGACGTCAGTGCTGGGAACCGTAGTTGGGCTTGCAGGCTGAGGGAGGCGGGAGGAGAAAGGGGTGGGGGGCGCGAAGGCTCTCTGGAAAGGAGAGCGGCGCTTCAAGCTGGGGATTCTCTGACCTCTCCTATTCTCCCATTCTTCCAGACAGTTTAAAGAACACCTCCAACAAGAAGCCTTCGTTGACACCACCTCTCCCAGGAGGTCGCCTTTTCTGACTCCCCCACTTTCAACCACACCCTGTCAGAACTCACCCATTTTACAGCTTTGACGCGTCTCCTAACTAGTTGGAATGGGTTCCTTTTGGCTCTCCGGAAATGGAGACTAAGTATTCTATTTAATTCCACAATAACACCAACTTCCCCAACAAGTTATGCTCTTCTACAGCAATGCTTTTTCTCTTGCCTAGAACCATCCGAGTCTTACCTACTGCTGGGTGGGTAGGGGTGGAGGGAGTGTTGCAAAACTTTTCAGTCTTCCTCTTCCACACGGGGAACCAGGCTCAGAACCTGGCAGCATCACAGGCACTCCTAGAGGTCTGTTGAATGGGGATAACTCCTAGTCAATATCCCAGGGTCCAGCATACATAGGTGCCTCATACATATATGTTAAATGAATCAAACCCAGTGGCCTCTGTAAATTCTTATTTTCCTTGACCACCTTTTCCTGGAGGCAGTCTCCCCTCTTTTTCCTTGACCCCAGGTTTCTCTGCCTCCTTCCCCGGCTGTGTCTTCCCTGGATCTCTTCCTGTCCCCGTTCCCTCACTATGTCCACTCACTCTTCCTTTTCTCTCCACTTTCTTTCCTTAGAGAGATTCTATTCATGTTGTCCATTTTGATGTTTACTTTTTTACTACTGACTTTCTTATCTGCATAGTCTGTCCACATCTCTCATCCCGCCCCTCCTACCTGCCCTGTCTCTCCCCTCGGATGTCCAGCCACCACATCAGTGTCAGTCTAAGCCTACTGTCTTCTCCAAGGCCAGCTTCCTTCCTGATCTCCATTTCTATCAGATACCATCGGTTCCCAGTCACTCTACCCAGAAAACTCAGACTCACTTTTGGCTTCACCTTGTACTTTGCTCCTTAGATCCAGTCTCAAGACCTGTTACTTCTTCGTATCGAGATGGTTGCAGTAGACTCTGTCAAATCCAATCCCCAAATCACCCTTCCCACTGTTAGCAGACTTACCTTCCTGAAGTTCTGCACTCACTTGCTCTTCTTTTGCTCAGATCATTCTGAGACACCCTCCATTTGTCTACTGCATTAAGTATGGACTCCTTTGCCTAATAGTTAAGACCTTTCATAATTTGGCCCCATCTTTCTTTTTAGGTTTCTGCCACTTTGTGCTCCAAGGTGACTCTCCTCACTGTTCTCTAAGCATCAGAGCAGCTCTGCATCCCAGAGCCCTCAACATTTGCCTATGATCCCTATCCCTGCCCTGTAATATGGTCCCCATTCCATGTATGCCTATATGTGCCTGGCATTGCTGCACCATGGCTCATGCCATTATCTCTTGGATACCTCACTGCCTCCTTTCCATCTTTCCCAATCCCTCACACTCCTGAACGCTTACGCTTGGTCCTCCACCTTGAAAACCTGTGCTGACCATTCTCTCACTACAGAATTAATATTATCCATACCATTCATTTGGCATTTATAATCTGTTGTTTGATATTCTTAGTGATCTTTTTAGAGGTTGACATCTTGTTTGCAGACTGCTTGAAAACAGGTTACTATGCTCATATGTCCTGCATTTCCAGGACAGTTCAGGTTTCAAATATTCTGCTCCATTGCTTCATATAGCTCATTAAAATGCCCTGGAATTCTAGTATTTTGGCATTGAACACATCTCTTAGATGGCTTCTTCACTGGCTCCTCCCTGAAGCTGGATCAGGCCAAGTGAGACCTCTGCTCATTGAGGGGGAAACAATTGTTACTGGAAACAGGGCTAGGACAAGATAACCTAGAGTGCATCAAACAAAAAGATCAGGTGTCAGCAAGACCAGAATTGACCAAGGTCAACCACCAAGGAGGCCAGGGAAACAGGTCAAGGTATAGGCAGGTGTTCAGGGTGGTTTAGCACCAAAATCTGAAAATACTTAGCATCTTCCTGGGTATGCTGTTGACAGGGGTCTGGTGTTCTGGGCCTTGCTTTAGTCCATAATTGATGGAAAAAAGTCTTGTGACAGATCATCACCTGTTTTTTGCCTTAGGAAATAGAACTCTGTCTTTATGTAGGTTCTCGTATCACTCGCCAGGTCACACAGCTAGTTCTTAATAGAGCCAGGACTGGCACCAGATCTGCTGACTTCAAATATGCCCTTTTCATTAGACCATGGAGTCCCTGTGCTATTACAATGGCTGCTGGTCCCACCTCATCCCACAGAGCTGTTCTAGATGATGATGCAATGAACTGGAGGGAAACAGTCTTCATTTTGGGACAGTAGCAAGGTCTTATCCCCCACATACCCCCATTACCTAGGAAGTGTCTTAGTCTCATCACTGGTGGTTAGTTCCTGAACTTTGTAGAGGGCAGTGATAATAAGAACCAGAAAGCACTTCACCTACTTTCTCATCCTCTCTTCTTTCTACACACAAGCCTAGGGAGAGGGAGTTTAATGTATCCAACATTCAAAGTTTCCAAGTTACTCTACAGTGTAGTTGTACCCAACTCAGGATTTAGATTCTCAATCAGTTTCTTTTAAGGCCAAATATTGGGTTGGCCAAAAAGTTCATTCGGGTTTTTCTGTACCATCTTATGGAAAAACCAGAACAAACTTTTTGGCCAACCCAATGCATTATAATAATCCAAATTACTTTTGGAATTTGCTGAAACTGCCCTTAAACTGCTAAGACCATTGTTCTTAGACGCTCTAAAGTCCAGATTTCACTTCTTCTTCTGTTGCCTGCCACCTCCGTTTCCTTGGTATAGCCAAGGCATAGTTCAAGCATCAGGATAAGGACAGTGTGTCCCTCCCTCCCTCTTCTCCTCTTCTTCCTGCTCCTCTTCCTCCTCACTCATGTCTTCCCCTCCCCCGAAGGGCCTTGAGTTCAATTTTGAACATTAAATGTCCTAACACTGTGCTGACCTGTGGCTCTACCTACTGCCAAGTGGGCAGGTAGTGGTGGAGGTGGGTGTGGATGCCAGTTTATGCCTCAACTGGATCAGAAACTTCTTCTGTACCATGTGACCCCTACCCACTGGCTCCCTTGGTCCTGGATGCCCATCTCACCCACTTGCACAGCCTACCTGTGTGGCCCCTCTAGAGTGACCCACAACATCCCAAACTGCCCTCTTCAGACCAAATCCCCACCAGAACTGGGTCCCTCTCCTCAGGTCTCAGCCCTGGCCTTGTCTGTGGAGTCATCACACATGCCTTGCTCTCTACTCCCCAGTCAGGAGCAACCAGAACATTGTATGCGACTGTCTTGCTCAGCATCCTGCTGGGCCTGCAGGGTCTTGGCTTGGTTGTCAAGGCTACCTCCCAGTTTCCTGACCACATGTTGAAACCTGAGGTTGAATAAAGATGATCTGCCAGCAGAGTCTGGGCTGCAATATTCTAGGAAGATGACATCAGCTCACTCCTACACTGTGCAGTGCGTAGTTTTACTAGGTCTGTGTGTGAGTGTGCATGTGTATGTGTGTATGTATGTGTGTATCAGTGTGGGTAGGAGGGCAGTATATATATATTTGAGTGTACATACTTAAATGTGTATGATGTTTGTGGATAGGAGGGAATGTGGACATATGTTTGCAGATGTTAACATGTACTTAGTATATGTTGAAGAACATCCTTTTGTGATGTGTGGGTATTTTGGTGGAGTGTGTATTTTGGCAGGCATGTCTGAGTGTGACTGGTATAGATGCTAATTTGATCTTGCCTCTTTTCAGGCCTCATCAGTGACAACCTTGCTCTGCTGCCCAGAGCTGATAAGAAACATCACCCAGGGAGGACAGATGCCTCTTCTTCACTTTCTAATCAGAGTGGAAATACCACTAAATATATTCATAATTCTTTGCAAGCATCATTGGGTAATGTCCAGAACATCTTTTTGAGTTCCCTATCACCTTCTCACAAAGTTGTACCCTTCAAGATCAGCTCTAGGCCAGCCAGTCTGGGGGTTACTCTTTAGAATCAGGAACAGGAATCGAGGACAAAAAAAGATGACATTGTCCCTAGAACTTGTTAACAAAGACTAAGAAAGTGGGGATGTTAGCTATTTTTAAGTTTCTGTCTTTAAATCCCTCCCCCCACCCCAAAGTGTGCTGAGAACAGGGACAGAAACAGATAATGTGAAGATGATTAGGGTAAAGTGGAAAACTACCAATCTGGACTGAAGGAAGCCTTGGTAGAATATAAATATGAAAAGGGCTTTCTAATTCCCAGGTCACAACAATTTTCAAGTCCTTAGGGACCATTTCTAAGAATGCGTTGAGGGCTGGAGAAGAGTCAGAAAGCTAAAAAGTAACCCATTTCTCCACTTGTTCTGAAGACAGATGCAAAAAGAAGATTCCATTGTATAAAAAGCACCTAAATTAAGCAATAGAAGAACTTCCTTATAGGAAAGTGAGCAACTAGGATGTGCTAAACAAGATGTCTGCTCCAGTCAGGACTCAGACACTGAGGTACAGGGCATCTTTATAGTGAAGGATGAAAATAGCCACAGAGGGTGGTGGAGTGAAGTCTGCTGGCCCCAAGCAGCATCTAACCTGCAAAGTATCAGAACCTCAGCCGTTGCCCACACAGTTTCCAGGTGATGAATAGAAATAGCCATGGCAGATGCAGGCTCCACCTGCTACCACCAACCTGGGAGGCCATCAGACACCTGGTGACTAAAAAAATCAGGGCCTCTCTAAGCTTTACTGGGCTCACCCATAGGCAAACTTGGGAGCCTGGGTGGGTCACGGTTCTCCACAGCACACAGTCTCTGGATTTCCTCTCAGTGTGCTCAACTCTCTCTCCCAAATACGGTCCATGTAGCTCAGAAGTCACAAGTTGGAAGCCTGTGAGGCAGAGCTGACTCAGTCACAGATATATAGTGTTTGGTCTCTATAGTGTTTAAGCATTTAAAAAATTAGTTGTCAGCATTTAATGATTAGGAAGTGTCATATCAAAATAAAACCCTAGAATTATAATTTCTCTTTAAAAATCAGAATCTCTGTTTACACTGGTTCCACATTCTTATTTAGCAATGACTGTTACTTAAGACAGGAAGTGTGTCCTTCAGTTCACCCCGGTCCCCACCAACTCTTTATCGCATCCCTGCTGAGACCAAGTGGTGGTTATCATTTACCATGGCTGGATGCTGGGATTTGTTATTATCATTATACTTAATCCTCATTTGTATAACCTGCCTTGATCCTGGAGGTATTTGAATTAGCATCTCCCGATATAGAGCAAATGTCAAAGCATCATCTCTAACCCTAACTTTCCTACTGAACTCCCAACTACTTTTTCTTTTTCAGTTGAGAACTGGACATTTTTGAAATATTTTTTTCTGGTGTTTTTATCTCAACATGTAGGAATCAAGATACATTTCTCCCTTCTTCTCTACTTCTGATTTCTTTCTCTCTCTCAATAGCATTACCATTCTTTGTCTAGTCACCAGGCTCACAGTCTGGCAGACATCTTTAACTGTACCCCTGCTAATCAGTTGCCAAGGCCTAGAGAGTCTACATTTGCAACATCTTTCCTGTTTTTGCCTCTTGCCATGGGCAGTGTCCTCCCTCCCCCAGTCTTTCTGCTCCATCTAGACTATTGCCATAGCCTGCTGGTTATTCTGCCCTCCAGTCTCTCCTCACTTCAATCCACACTGAAGACTCCTTGCTAGAGTAATTTTCTTTGAGCAATATCCTAATCGTGTCACTTTTCAGCTTTACAAAACTTCAATGGCTTCCCATTGCTTACAGCATTAATTAAAAATCTCTTATCCGGCATTCAAATCCCTACACCCTGGGACGTCTTAGGACAGTAACTCAGATCACTGGGGAGTTTGGTAAAAATTCAGATTAAGCAGCCTCTCCCTTGTTATTCTGATTCGTAGTTTGAGATGGGCTATGGGCCTATTTGTAATGAGAACCCAGGCCATTCTGATGCAGTGGTCCATGGACCCCACTAAGCACACCTTGTCTCAGAGGCACTCTTAGAGCTCCAAACCCACCTGACACGTCTGCCCAGACACCACGATCTGTGTCAACCCCTCCCCCTGCTGCAGCACCTGGCTCATAACTGTTGGCTGAACTGGTGGGGGTCAGGCACATGCAAAGGGTGGCCTGTACCCCCAGCCAGCATTCTGCAGGCAGCCCCCTGCCACTTCAGAGAGACCTTCACTATGTGAAGCCTAGTTTATCCTTCTTATTTATTTATTTATATATTTTTTGGCTGCACCACGCAGCATGTGGGATCTTGGTTCCCTGACCAGGGATCAAATCCGTGCCCCCTGCAGTGGAAGTGCAGAGTCTTAACCACTGGACCGCCAGGGAAATCTCCCTCAGAGGCCTAGTTTAGAAGAGCAAACAGCAGTCCCTCTAAAGAGAAGGCTTCTTTCATCTTGAGACACATTCAGACGTACTTGCTTTTGTTGACCAACCTGGATTCTAATCCTGAATCTGCCACCTACTGTCTATGACAAGGCAAATCTTTAATCTCTCTTATCCTCAATTTTTCTCATCTTTATAATGAGGACAATATGTTCTTCACAGACTTATTGGGTAGATAAGTAGTAATATATAGAAAGAGCTTAGCGCAAAGCCTAAATATTATAGATAAGTATAAGTAAACCACAGCTTGGTATTGCCAACAGTCAGAAGCAGGGTTTTCAGAAATCATCTACACAAAACTTTTAATTTTGCAGATGAAGAAAAGGAGGCCGTAAGATGGGAAAAGATGCCCAAAATCACACAGCTGTTTAGTGGCAGGATTAGGACTAGAACCTCCGTCTCCCACCCCATCTAGTGCCCTTTCCATTTTTCCACATCCCGTCTTGTGACACATGCTTCATTCACTCCCTCATTCATTTATTCACTTACTCCGGGACTATTTATGAGTACCCTTGGTGCCAGGCTCTGGAGGAACAGTGGTGGGTTTTGGAGTGGCAGGTGTTGGAAGCTGAGGGCAGGATACGGTCAGGTGGAGTAGGAGGCTGAAAGCCCAGGAGGCAGAATGAATTCAGCTGCTCACACACATGTTGATGTTTCCTCAGGTGGAGGCAGGAGTTTGGGACAGAGAGAAAGACTGTGAGCCCTGCAGGGGCAAGACCTGGGGTCAGTGAGAAAGAGTGACCAGGAGGGTCACAGACGATGGTACAGCAGGACAAACTGAACTTCAGAGAAGGTGATGTGGAGTGACGGTCAGAAGAGGTAATGCAGAGCACGGAAGATGCTGCCTCACCACGTGAGCCTGAGGGGTGTGGGGTGTGACAGAGGAACAAGCTCCCTTTGACACGGCCCCGTTTCAGTTAGGGTCAGGAGGCACAGAAAATGCTTGGATGGGATTGAGGCTACAAGGGACTTTGCTGGACACAAGAGGGTTTGAAAGGGAGGTGACGGGAGTTGGATCAGCAGAGAGCACTTACACGGAGGGTGGGGATAAGAGTGTTTGTGCTTTGGACGGCAACCAGTGTGAGGAGAAGGAGTGAGGACTTAGCCCTGACTGGGCCTTGGGAGACAACCGAATCCAGGGTCTCAGGGCAAAGAGCCACGAAGACATGAGACACAGAGTGTTGGATGGGGCAGGAACTGCCACTTTTGCTCTCAGGGGTCAGCCAGGGGACCACAGGTGTCCTCTGTGGCTTGGAGGGTTGAGGCCTCCAGGTTCCTGGAATTAGACTCTAAGGGCCTGCTTCATGCTCCCCAAAGTCACCTCTTCATCCCCTTACATCATCCTGCACCACATTGGCTCATACAGGTTCACTCTCCTTCTGCTGGGAGGGAGCGCTGGAAAGTGTTATTAATTCATCAGACTTGTGACATATGCTGACAGTATGTCAGTTCCTATCTAGGGGGGAGATCTGCTCCCCAAAGATAGCTGTTCCCTTGAGGGTTGCTTCTCAGCTGCTGTGCCCTACTGACCCACTAGAGGAATGCTCCGGTTTCCTTCCCTCCTTTACCAGCATGGGCCTGTGGTGAGGGCAGAGCAAAGGAAGGCAGGATGGCTGAGGGTGTATGAGAGAGAGAGTGAATAAGGTGGGAGCTGGGGGAGAGGAGACATGTGGACAGATGGCTAGACCAGTATTTGGCTGGAAAGGTCCCCAGCGATGTGTTTTTGTTTCTGTGACTCCCTAGGTGTATCATAGGAGCAAAAGGATGGAGACTATCTGTTAAAAGTCTATTATCCTGGAGGGCCCCCCAGGAATGTGACCTCCCACACCTTCACCCTCTGGGCCTTCTCCAATAGTACTCGAAGGTGTGACTGAAAGTGCCGGAAACTCCACGGGGGAACACATGGACTTGGGGACAGCAGCAGATCTGAAGCTGAATTTATTGCCTCTTTCCCAAACTTAGAGGACAGACACATTGCAAACACTCCTCATCCTCACTCCCAGGGGCCCAGGATAAACCCCCTTCATCTCCAGACAGAAAACAAGAGAAGAGGCCCTGAGACTGTTGGAGCTGCCCCAGATGTTGTTTTGGCAGAGCCTTAATGGGGCTGGGCCTCCTTGGGCTGGGTGTCTGGGGCAGGCAGGAAGCTGGCATCACAGCTGTGATAGCCAGAAAGCCCCCTGGGTAGGGGGCTAATGTGTGGAGAAAGACAGACTCAAGAAAAAGGGACATAAGGAAGAATCTAAAGAGGTACTGCAGCTTCCCCCTCTGGCCTCCTGGCTCTGGGCCCCAGGTATTGCTCAACTGCACCATGGCTCAGAGCCAGGGGAGGCCTAGCATTTGATCCCTGTGGTTCAGAGGAGGGAGCCTGGTGGCCAGATTGGGAGTCACCTCCCTGAGCCACACTCTGCTTATCTATAACAAGAGAGTGTGGGCCAGGAGACCCACCCTGTCTCTTCCTTAATCTGTGTGAATCCCTCTGTTGTAATATCGGAGCTGAGGAATCAGAAGTTATTCTTAGTGGCATTTAGTATCATCCTCAGTTGAAATTTAATGAGAGCCCATAATGACAATGGGAGTAATCAGGTCAGGATAGTGGCTGGGAAAATAATAATCAACATCCTTTCCATATTTCCTTCTATGCTCAGCTCAGGGCTTCCTTCCTTTCCTCTTGGCTCAGGAAACTCCCTTGAGGTCAGGGGTTGAGTCCTACTGAGTAGTCACAGAGTCAGGTGGCCCCAGTTATTTTCAGCTGCTTTTCTCTAGCATTAGACATGTGTGGATGCAAGTGGGTCCCATGGCGAAAGCTCCTGAGGGGAGTGGAGAGAGGAATATTATGAGATATGTCTAAGAGGGCTTTGAGAAGGTTGAGCCCCCAAATTTGAGCAGAATGAATGATGATCGTAGTGGGGATGGGTAAGGTCCTAGAAAGAGAACAATTCCCTGTCCCCCAGGTTTTGAATTTAAAGAAGAATCTATTGTAAGTAAGCATCCCTATTTAAAAACGTATGTAAGTCCAGGAAAACCACCAACCACCCCACTCCAGCCTGGTCTGGCTTAGGAAGAGGGACTCTGCCTAAGAACTTAAACACACAGAAGCTTTGGGCCCATCTCACTGAATTTGTAGAGAGGCACAGAAGTGTGGGTAGGGGTTAGAAAGAGCTGACTTACTCTGCAAAAGAAAACAGGAAGAATCTGAAAGAAAAAGGGCTGAAATCCACCGCTCACATAGCAAGAGCACTTATAGATTGGCAAGATGATTCCTAAACCGATTTGACTTAAGGAAAAGAGGAGCTCAAAGCTAGAGACATCCCCACTCCCAGAGGAATCTGGAATATTTTGAGGAGGGGCATTGGATTTCCCATAGTTCTTAGAATGAAGCTTTGAACCAATCTTAGCGAGCACCTAAGGAGCAGTGGACCTCAGCTGACAGTTTACCAATTGGGAACATGGCCTTAGGTATCACCCTCAAGTGCCTTACCTTTAATGAGAACAACCACCTCCAAAAGGAGGGTACCTGCCTCCTAGCAGGGTACCTTCCCTGGTAGCACAGTGGTTAAGAATCTGCCTGCCAATGCAGGGGACATGGGTTCGAGCCCTGGTCCGGGAAGATCCCATATGCCACAGAGCAGCTAAGCACATGTGCCACAGCTGCTGAGCCTGCACTCTAGAGCCCGTGAGCCACAACTACTGAGCCCACGTGCCACAACTACTGAAGCCCACGTGTCTAGAGCCTGTGCTCCGCAACAAGAGAAGCCACCACAATGAGAAGCCCGTGCACTGCAACGAAGAGTAGCCCCTGCTCGCCGCAACTAGAGAAAGCGCATGTGCAGCAATGAAGACCCAATGCAGCCAAAATAAATAAATAAATAAATTTAAAAACACACAAAAAACCCCATACATCTAATTAAAAAAAAAAAAAAGTAGATTAGAAGAAACTGTATTTTCCCTCTATTGCATTAGTAAATACACAGAAGAGCAATGAAATAAATGGATTTACTTCACACTACTGGTTCTTACACCCATGAACATGTATCAGAATTACTTGTGGAGGTTTTAAAAAATATTTAAGTCTAGGCCTCACTCAGCAGTTACAACGGGGGTCAGGACCCAGGTATTTTTTACAAGCTCTTTGGATAGCTCTGACGAGTTTCCTGCTGGTTGAGTCTCTGATTTTAGTTTGACTGGGGTACTTTGAGTTTTGGGGGCCACTCTTTGGGGGTACGGGGAGCTTTTTTCTCAGATTTACTAGCAGTAGTGAAGAACTTGGCCTCAGGCTTTTTAGGAGTCTGTCTTGGGTCTTTTTTCCCCAGCGAAGAGGTTCTTTCTTTCTCCAACTCTTCTTTGATTCTTGACTTCTTCCCTGGGCCTTTACCTGGGGTCTTGGGCTCCTCATCTGTTGGGGTCTCCAAAGCTGGGGAGGCCTTTCTCTTCTTCCTATGAGGTGTGTACCAGGACTCTTCTTTGGAGACTTCTTTCCTGTGGCATCTTTTTGTGTCTCTACGCTTCCTGCAGCTGGAGTTTCCTTCACTGGTACCAGCAGTGGGATTTCATCTTCAGACTTGTCTTGAGCTTTGGTGGGGGCAGGTACCCTCTACTAGAAAAGAGTAGAAGATTGCCAGGGCACACTGTGCAATCTACTTCTCAACAACTCAGCACAGTTCTCCCTGGCAGGGAGTGGTTTCTGTGGGGATCACTGAGACAGGAAGCGGAGAAAGAGGGGGAGGTGAATACTGCAGAGATTTGCCTTGTCTGACCCTCCCATGCCTCACTGCCATTTATATATGGGTCATAAATCAATCACTTGATCCCAGGATCTGAACACCTTTTGTCCTCCTTGTTTTATAGTGATCAAAGGAAGGAGACTTGGTGCCCGTCCTCAAGCGTGGAGGGTGGAGGCTCTTCAGTCTAGTTTGAGAGAAATTGTTCCTGCCCTCAGGAAACTCCAAGTTGGGGACGAGGAGGAAGCATGCACACAGAGGACACACATGCAAAGCTGCCATCAGACAGAGAAATGTGGGCAGATGAGCACTGAGAAAACACAGTCCAAAATTAATGAAGAGGCTTGGAATGGAGGCACCAGCAGTTAGCTGGTGTCCCGTATGAAATAGCTTTTTGGGGCTGGGAGTTCTGAGCTGGATTTGGAGGTCTTATTAGCAGGGGCAGAAGATAGTCCAGTACTGTATGAGGCATTCACACAACTGCTCACCCGCTGTCTTTTGGCAATTCTGGTTTCCTTCCCTGGTTTAACTGGAAAGGCCATCTCAAGCATACTCACCACTTGCGTATTAGCAGGGGTCCGAAACAGCCCATCGCAGCCTTGGAAGCACAGACGGCAGACATCAGATGACTTTGTGTACACAGCTTAAGCTTTTCCACAGGGCCAAGGGCATTCCCAGAGTGGTTGGGCAAGGCCCCAGAGACACGTTCTGGAAGCTAAGTCAGCATCTGGGCCTCTGCTGCTCCCTTCCTCAGAAAGCGACCTGAACAAGGCTCCTCCAGGGTACAAAGTGACCACCATAATTTTGCACAGCACTTCACAGCTTACAAAGAGGCTTTACACGAACAAGTTGAACACCCATGTGATCCTCACAACCACTCCATCAGGCAAGAATCTTCTACACTTCACGGATAAGGTAAATGAGGCTGGAAGAGACTAAAAGGCTTGTTTAAGGTTGCCCAGCAGAGGCAAGGCTGTCCTTTCCACTACTCCACACTGGCCTCTGCATCACAGCCTTCTGGCCTTGGACATTAGGGATCCAGAGCATTAAGGGACCATTTGAGTGAATCTATTAAAGGCCAATTGTCATCTGCATTTCAATCTAGCTCTGAACATTTCAAGAGAAACACAAAGAGGGAGGATGCCGGGAGAGAATGTCTTGGAAGGCTGCCCACCTGGGCTCTCCAGCTCTCTGGAGGAGATGGGAAAGCCACGTCCTTATCTCCAAACTGGCTCACCTTTGCCCGGGCCTGGGAATCTTTTGGAAGTTGAGAGCCTGGCCAGGAACAGCGGGTAGTTGTCGCCCTGCTTCCCGCCCCCGCAGACTCCTCCGGAGTCTGCGCCCATATAAGGGCAGCGCTTCCGGTCGGCCGGGTAGTGACGCGCCGCGGGCCACGTCAGAGGCTGGCGGGGAGGGGCGGCCCCGCGACAAGAAAACCAGTGACGCCAGCGGGGAGGGAGGAGGAGAGGCAGAGAGGAAAGGAGGAGGGGAGGGCGGGGTTAACCCCTGCCGGGGCTGTCACCTCCGAGCCTCGTCCTTACGCTATGTGTAGAAACGTGGGTGCAACAGGGGGTTAGCGTGCGTGATCACTTTCTGTCCCCGTGTGGTAGCAGGTATTTGTATTCTGGGCGATCTCATCTTTGGACGCCCAAGTGTGTTTGCAGTCTATTTTGTCTCAAGGTGTCAAGGATGCGTATTTCACGTTACAGCCATGGTGTGTATTTTTACTTTGGAGACAGACGAGGAACTCTGCTGGGGGATGCTTGAAGACAATCACATCTCTCCATTGTTTTCCTTGTTAAACAAACAAAAAGACTCTTGGCACTTGTGCTTCCAGAGACCCCCAGAAAGTCTCACTAGAGGCACTGCTGTAAGGGGCTCGCTTCCCTTCTACTAAGCTGCCTCTCACCGCTGCCCTAGCCAAGTCAAATAAAAAGGGGTCGGCCCTAGGGGCTAAAGGGGAAGAAGTCTAAAAAAGGAGGGTTTCAAGATGCCTAGCGCCCTGTAGAGGCCAGGAAACAGAAAAGGAAGAGAAATTGCAACAAGAGAAGCTCAGGGCTCACATTTCAACCAGGCTTCTTCATGGAGTCTCCATTGGTGGGGGGGGGTGTAGGGGGGGTGTCTCATTTCTGAGTCCAGCTGTGCTGGGGTAAAGCCTGTTGGAGTGCGCCCACCCAGGCCCACCTTGTCTCACCCGAAGTTGGGAGGGAAGGATGGGTGAGGGGAGCAATGGGTAGTAAACAAATTCTAAGATGAAGGGAGAGGGGGTACACTGCAGAGGGTGGGAGAGAAATAGGACATGGATGGGAAGAGTCAGAAACCCAGCCAGATGCTCACAGCCTGTGGGGTGTTGGGGCACTTGGCTGCCCTGTCTGGGGGAGGAGTTCAGGCATAGGGGAAAGTCCCCAGGGCCTCCCAAACTGTCCCTTTGCACCCGCAGTGCTCACCCACCCACTCTCCCTACCCTACTTAAGACCCGCTTCCTCTCTCTAGTTCCCCTGGTAGAGAATTGTCTGGGTGAAAACCCTACCTCACACCAAGCTCTGGGCCCAGTCAAAGAGTGGGAATCACAGGCATGGGGAGAGATAGTGACCTACCTTGTCAGGGGATCTGCCCAGGATGTGGCCACTTTGCCTTGTCTACAGACATCTCCCCACCCCTGAGGCCTAGGCCTGTTGGGGGGGTGGTGATGCTGGTGGGGAGTAAAAATGGTTTTAAGCCTGAGAATTTAAGAGGATGCAGAACAGAGGCCTTCCTTTTTCAGGGACCAGCGTTCTGGGGCTGGATGATGCCAAAGGTGTTGAGGAATAAAAAAAATGGGGCAGCATTTGTGTCCCACCTTGGCCGTACTGCACAGTGGTTATGAGTGTGGCCCCTGCCACACATTATGAGGTCTCAGGAAAGTCCCCAACCTCTCCGAACCTTAATCTCCTTGTCTGAAAAATAGAAACAAAAGTATTTATCTTATTGGTTCTTCTGAAGGTTAAAAGAGATCATACTTCTAAAGCATTTTGTACATTAATCCCTTCCACAATATTTATGTATTTGGCACAAGGTAAACAGTAAATAGTAACTGTTATTACTATTAGAAGTAGCGGCAGTAATAGAAGTCCTCTCCAGGACACCACATGGAAAGTTAGCCAGCATCATCAGGTGTTCCAGGGTTGCCTTTGGGGGTCCCCTATCCCTCAGTTTTCTTCTCCCTCTGGTACCTCACCACCTCCACCACTTCCTCCTCCATCCTGATCCCAACCTGGCCTCGAAGAAAGGGCAGCGAGCACAGAAGCACGAGATAGGTGTTTCTGTCCTGGCTACGCCCTTACTGGGGCCTCAAACTTCTTATCACTAAAATGGGGAGAATCCTTTCTGGCTGGCTTCCCTTTTTGTGAAAGTTAAGGGAATAAAAAGTTTGTGGAAAGACTGAAAACTGTCTCAGCCTCAGCTCCTATGCCTACCCCCAACCCCCACCCTGCCCCGCCACCTTTGCTTATAGCTCTGTTGATGGCTTTCCTTTAATCTAGTAATTCTCCTTTTCCCCTCAGGGAGGAAAATATGTCCTTTTTCATTTCATTTCATGACTGCAGTGCCAAGCCCAGGACAGGGCATGCAGTTGGAGCTCAATAAAAGCTAGTTCCCTTTTGTCTATCTTAGTGATGGGACCAGAAGGAGGTGGCCCCAGTAGAATCTGGGGAAGCAGTCTCTGTCCTCTGGGAGGTTGAGAAAGAGAGGAGGGCAGAAGGAGTGAAGGAGGGGAACCAAGTCCTGGCACTGCTCAGACTCAAGGATTCCTGCTGTTCCCATCACAGAAAGCCCGAGATCACCCCCATCTTCTCAGGGTGACATTGTGCTAACTGGTTTTACTCTAGGTTCCCAGGGCTGGGAGAAACCTCTGCAAGCCTCTAGCCCCTGCTACTCCATTCCTCCCAGGAGGAGAGCAAGTGTTCTGGGTAACAGGGAAGTCCTTTGGTAACTAGTTCCACTTCCTCACAGCTAGAGCTCTAAACCGCCCTCCATCCCCCTGCCCCCAACACCCACACACAACCCATTTCCTCTCCTGTTGATTTGTGGAAACAAAGAACCCCTGTCCTCTCTTTGGTTTAAAAATAAGAGACTTGTTTATCTTACTCTTACCTCTGGCCACAAAAGACCTGGGCTCAGTCAGGCTTCCCTCGGGCTAGACCCCCACTCCTGGGCACAGGGCAGCAGCCCCTAGGCCAGCCGTAGCCCCACCCCTCTCTCTGGGGCGTTGAGCCACACCCATCCTGGGTGGGCAGCCTGGTCCCAGCGCTGCCCCTGAGTACCCCTGGCTGCTCCTGCTGCTGTCCAGGCAGCAGCCCTCATCAGTGTGGCCCCCCTGCACACTCACTTTTTACCACTATGACTCTGCATCTGCAGTGGGCCTTGCCCAAGATTGGGAGGAAGCTGCCTCTGTAGAAGTCAGGGTTTCCCGCTCCGTGAGATTTTGCATGACTTCCCCAGGCAAACTGCCACGTAAGGGAAAGAACTTGAGTCAGAAGCCACTTGAGTTCACGGCCACTCAGAAACTTCTCTGAGCCTCAGTTTCCTCATCTGAGAAGTGAGGGTGGGGGAGCCTGCTTACAGAGTGGTCATCAGGATCAGGTGAGATGTGGTTGTGAAGGTGCGTTGTAAACAGTGCGACTGTGCGTGCCATTACTTCTACCTACCACCACCCAGAGCCCAGGTCACCACCAGCAGCCATCTCCACAAGGCAGATGCCTTCCTCAGACATCACATCAAGCCTCCCCTCCTTGGGCAGCTGAGTGCATCCCACTGTGTCCTCAGGGCTTACTTACCCAAATTGTACCACAGAGAGCAGTGCCTGTTGCTTGTGGGGGTGGGAAATACCCTCAAGTTTTTTTCCATGCTTTCTGTGCTTGTCTTATCTGCTTCTGCCCCCTTCTCAGCATCTTGAGAACTTAAGCTCATTCCCTCTTGATCCACAGCCGGTACCTCTTTGTTCCCCCACAGCACAGAGTAACAAGTGTACTGAATGGAAGCGTGGATTTGGGAGAGGGCACACAGCCAGATGGCTTCTTAGGGTAAAACTTTATTTTTAACACATAAGTCTTCATAGACAACTCACTCTCTGGCTGTAGAGGGGTTTTGTGTATTTTCCTCATATGAATCAAGCTAATTTGGGATTCACTGGGCATTCAAAAAGGCAGCTGCCTGCAGGAGGAGCCCAGAAAACCGAGCAGAGCCAAGCCCTGAGGAGAGGGAACAGGGGAGTCCCTTTATTTTTGAGGATAAAGGTCTCATGGTTCCAGCTCTGCAGACCGTCCCTCCCAGCCCTTCTCACCTCTCACAGGTGTGGCAGAGGAGCTTCCTGTCTGAAAGCTGGCTGGCACTGCCATCAGGGAGCTACCCCTAGTTGCTGAGGCAGATGAGCCTCTGAGGTGTGAACCCCTGGCCAAATAAATTCCCTGCTGCCCCAGGGAGCAGAAGGTTCTGGAAGGCAACAGGATAGTGTTATTCCTGGCTTATCAAGCAGACCTAGAACTGGGATGGAGAGGGGTTTTGAATCTCCCTCCAAAGGTCCAGAGAAATTTCCCTGGGGTCAATCATTGTAACAAGGGTTCCTCCTCACCCAACAAGCTCTCCAGAGTGGTGTTCTCTAATAGAGTCAGAACTGCGTAACGAGGGGTCGGGGTTCAGGCTGCTGTGCCAAACTGCTTAGCTTCAAACCTTAGCTTGAGCAAGTAACCTAATATTCTCTGTGCCTCAACTTCCTCATCTGTAAAGTGGGAATTACAAGAGTTTCTATCATATAGGATTGTTTGTGACTAATGAGGTAACGGGTACATAACACTTGGGGTTCAATGAATACTGTTATTATGAGAAAGGACCTTACTTAAGAAGCCTTCTAATCTATTTCTCTGCTATTATGAAATGAAGTTCTCCGAACAACAATTATATGCCAGACATTGAGCTGGGTACTGGAAAGTCAGTGGTACCTGAGACAGCTGTTTTCAAGGTGCTTCCAGACTGGTGGGGTAAGACAGACAAGCAAACTGTAATGAGACCAGGGTTTCTGGGTCAGGGAAAATATCCCACCAGGCCAGAGAGGGTGTCCCTGGGGAGACTTCTTCCCTGGGAAGAAACTCACCTACCTCCAGGAGGAAGGGGAAGGAGGATTAACCTTTAATAATGACCTCTTTTGGCCAAACTCTGTGCTGGATATCTTATATATGCTATTTCATTTCACCCTTATAACAATCTTTAGAGTAAGTATTAAGCCCGTTTTATAGACGAACAGGCTAAAATTCAGGGTGCTTAAGACACACTAGGGGGTCAAACTGAGACTTAAATTCAAGTCTGCCTGACTCTAGAGCCCATGTTCTTTCTGTCCAACTGACAGAATGCGAAGGGAAGGAGTAGTTGCAACTCTGAAAACTGCTCAGTTTGAGCCCTGCTGGCCTTTGCTAAGTCCTCCCGTTCCCTCCCTCTGGCCAACAGGAGAACTGCCACTTTGAGAGACAAGCTCTTTCTTCAGTGGGTTGGTTTCCATCCATTTTTAATGGCCCACTGCTGTGGTCTCCCTGTCTCCCTGCAGACTAGCCAGGGAGTTTCACTGCAACCGAGTACCATGCTATGACCTGTCAATGTTTAATGGCAGCAAGAATCTTATCTCAGTTACCCAAGTTGTTTAGATTACCCTGGCACAGGGACCTGGGTATCGGAGGAGGCAGCAGATGGCAGATTCTTCAGTCACCCCTCTGCTATGCAGAGGGAAGAGAGATTATTGGAGTGAAAGGTATGAGAGGGCAGGAGACATGGAGAGTGGCACGGGAAACACACTATAGTGGGGACAGAACACCCAAGTGCATGTTTGTATAGCTCTGACCTCATTCTCCTCGACTCTGCCTCTTCTCAGCCATCTCCAGCCGCGAGTATGCGGGATCTTTCCACTGCCCTTTCACAGAGCCTCCCTGGGAGACCCAAAACATGGGGGAGGTGGGGGGTGAGTGGATGAATTTCTGTAGGGTTTAAACACAGATTTCTTTTGAGCCCATTCTGGTGTCCCCTGGACATCTGAATCTCTGTTTATTTTCAGGGGGGAAGCAGCAATATTTGTCATTGTTATGAACTGTTGGAAAACAGGGACATAGGCATGTTGCAAAGGTCACACTAACCATATTTCAGCAGAACACTGCCATTAACCTATGAGCCCTGAGTCCTGGCTCTAGAGTACCCTGAGAGGGAGGGACAGGTTCCAGTCTCTCCCCCAGTGCCTGTGGAATGCCTGGAGCAGATAGTCAAGGTCTATTTGGAGAGTAGAAAGTCATGGTTCAAACACAGCACCAGAGACCACTCAGGTGTTTACAGACCTTGTCTAATAACCCAGCCTCCAAGCTGGGAGGGAGGGGAATGGACTTGCTGCCTTCTCCAGTTTCCCCTGCTCTCTGACTTTCTCACACCCTGTCACCATTCCTTGCCTTCCCATCTTCTTTCTACCCAGCAGCATCATGCCCCTGTATCCGATATGTCACTCACAGCTGGGAGCCCGGAGAGCATATTCTCAGGACAGAGGGAGGTGCTTGGGAGTGGGCCCGGGGGCTCACCATTAGTGGCAGAGGATCAAGAGAGGTTCCTGATCCTGGGGTTGGCAGGGCAGGAGGGGAAGGAGGGGCAGAGAGGTTCCACGGAGTTGGATTGCATGGCCCTGCCCTATAGGGGCTCCCTGTTTGGTGGGAGTTAAAGAGGGCAGGATGCTTTCTTTCTTTTTTTAAAAATTTTTATTCATTTATTTATTTATTTTTGGCTGTGTTGGGTCTTCGTTGCTGCGTGCAGGCTTTCTCTAGTTGCGGTGAGCGGGGGCTACTCTTCGTTGCGGTGCACAGGCTTCTCATTGCAGTGGCTTCTCTTGTCGCGGAGCACGGGCTCTAGGCGCGCGGGCTTCAGTAGTTGGGGCACACAGCCTCAGTAGTTGTGGCGCACGGGCTTAGTTGCTCCACGGCATGTAGGATCTTCCCGGACCAGGGCTTGAACCCGTGTCCCCTGCATTGGCAGGCGGATTCTTAACCACTGCGCCACCAGGGAAGCCCAGGATGCTTTCTTAGGAAGACTTCTGTGTGAGGCAAGTAGAAACAAGGATGGGGAAGGGTGATTTCATACTTATTTCACTCCTAATTCAAATGAGAAGAAAGCCAGTTGAATGGATCAAAAATGGCCAGCATATCAGACAAATGTTCACAAAGCCTGGACCCTTGATTCCTAGGTTGGGTTTTTGAAGGTTGAACTTCTAGAGGCTGGGAAATTCTGAATGACATTCCTGAGACTTGGTGGTATCAAGATTGAAAGCATGACAGAGGTGGAACTGAGTCTCTCTGCTCTGAAAAACTCATGCTACCTCATGTGTACCTGGGGTTTCCACACTGATGAAGTCTCTCTTCCTGATCTCTTCATTGACCTCTCAGCACACATGCTTGGCCTCCCCACCAACACTTCATAGCCTTTATCCCCAAAATAGCCCTGATCCTGCAATGCACGTGACATGTATAATAATGGTCCCTATCTTGAAATGTTATGAGAATTAAATGAGATAATCCCTGTGGAATGCTTAGAATAGCACTTAGCACACAGCAAACAGTGCATAAATGTGAGCTATTATTACTGGAGGTAGTAGTAAGAGGAAATAGGTGGGCAATTTAGTTCCAGCATCAAGGCATGTTGCTGTAGAGTCCCCCGTCCGTAGTTAATCCCCGTATGATAGAGCTTCACAGTAAAGAAAACTCCACTGTTCAGTCCCCTCTGGGCCCTAGCATATGCCAAGCCTTGAATGTAACTGCATTCCATGTACTTTTCTTTCATACAGCCACAGACTCACGACTCATTGGGCACCTACTATGCTCTAGATACTGGCAGATCAAGGTAAATAAGACAGAGTCTGTACTGTCAGCAAACTCAAAGTCTACTTAGGGAGGCAAGAAGGATGTCTGTGAAGGGTCCACTGACAATGCAGCACCCCACCTGGCCATTGAGTGCTCAGATGATGGGACTGGCCCCTGGTGCTCCTTAGAGCTCAGAGAAGGAGGAGAAGGGAGGGCCTGCTAGGTGGAAAGGGGCCTATAGTATGGGTAGGAATTATAAAGGCAAAAGGGAGGAGGTCTTGGGAGGGAGGAAAATGTGCTGCTTGTCTTAGGCCCCATCACAGTGTATCCCTACTCTGTGCAAAGTGGTCCAACATTTAGGTCAGCAGGTGAAAGGTGCATAGGCAGCTCAGGTGGAATTCTCAGGGCTGGCTCTGCCTGTGGCCTCTGGGAGTCTCCTGAGGGCAGGGGTAATCTTACTGTAAGAGGGTTACTATCTCTGCCCTCCCCTCCCTCACTAACGAGCTCTTACCATGGAGGGCTTTAGATAAGGATTTACTAATTCAGCAACTATTTATGAAGCACTTACTATGTGTCAGGTATTTTTCTATGCATTGGGGATACAATAATGAATAAAACAGACAAAAAGTCCATTCCTGGTGTGGGCAAGGGGGTGGTGGAGGTCAGATAATAAACAGGATAAATAAGAGGACTAGGTACATTCTATGTTGGATTGCACTGTGTTAAGTGCTAAGGAGGAAAATAAAGCAGGGGAAGGCGTGAAATTTGAGAGCAGGTGGCTGGGTTGTGAGAAGGTCACAATCCCACCCGAAGGAGGTCACTCTCTGATGGGTGGCTCTCATTTGAGTATAAGGAAGAATTTCCTGGTAGACCTGCAGCTTGCAGATGCCCAGGCCCAACCTCAGAGAGTCTGATAGCAAGTCTGGGGCCAGGCCCAGAAAGGTGATGCCATGGACCCACTCTGAGGAGTGTTGCTTTCTTGGGAAACCAAGTCCAAGAAGGATGGCACTGATTTTTTTCCTGAGGAAGTTCCTGTGGGAACCCCAAGAAAACTGGACAAAAGGCAGCTTCAGCAGTATCACCCAGCCCTCAATCAATGGGGCATCTTCTCATGCCACTCCTTCTTCCTGAGGCCTAGATGCCATCCCTGTCTCTCCAGAGAAAAGGAGGAGCTTGGAGTTCCCAGCCAAACCCTCTACTGGGCAGGGCACAGCTGGGTTGGGCTGAAAAAGGGGGAAATCCAGTCTGAGGACAGAAGCATGTTTTGGGGTTCTGCCTCCTCTGTCAGTCCTAACTGCCCAGGGCCAGTGAGCAGTGGCCCAAGCTCAGCCCAGATGCTGTTGTCCCAGTATTTTACAGCAATCTAAATTCTCATCTTTGCAGTCTCAGGGCACCTAGCTCTTGCAACAGAAGGGAAATAGTCTAGCAAAACTTCTTGGGATGATCTGTTTATTCAACAAAGAACTTACTGAGCACATACTTTGTGCCAGACATAGTTCTAGATGCTGGTGGTACAGCAGTGAGCAAAACAGACAAAATCTCTGCCCTCTTAGAGCTTATATTCTACTGGGGGCAACAGATGGTGAATAGATAATAAAAATGTATTTCTATTAATGATAAAGGCTAATAAAGAGGGAAGCGGGATAGAAAGTGTCAACAGCGAGCATAATGTTGAAAATTTAGATGGACTGGCCAGTGGAGGTCTCCTGGAGCAGGTGACTTTTGAGTGAAGACTTTAAGTAAGCCAGGGAGGCATGAGGCTTTCTGGAGAAATAGAATTTCAGGCCAAGAAAATGGCAAGTACAAAGGCACTGGGGCAGGGTGGTATGTGGCAGATCTGAGTTATAGCACGTTGGCCAGTGTGGCTGAAGCTGGGAAAGCAAGGTGGAAAGTGAGGAGATCAAATCAGAGGTAGCAGCAACCTTGTTGGCCACAATGGGAACTTGGGCTTTCACTCTCAGTGAGGTAGGGAAGCCAAAGGGGAATTGTGGCAGAGCAGTGACCTGATTTGACTTATATTTTTAAGGGATCGCCTCTGGCAGCTGTGTTGAAAATAGATAATTGGGACAACGATGGAGGCAGGGAGGCCAGGGAAGAGGCCACCAAAATATGTCTGTGGGAAATGATGGTAGTTTGAATTGGGCTGTTAGCAGTCGAAAGATAAGAAGTGGCTGGATGTTTTAAAGGAAGAGCCCACAGGATTTGCTGACAGACAAAACGTGGGTTGTGAGAAAAAAAGTATGTGCCTATGCCAGGTACTATAGGAAATCCCTTGTATGCAATATCATTAAAATTTCACAGTAATCATATAAATGAGGCTCTATTGTTATATTCTACCTTACAGATTAGGAAACTGATAGAGAGTCTAAGCAACTTGAAAAATCCTGTGGCTAGCAAGTGGTGGAGCTGGTATTTAAATCCAACCTTCCACCAAAAGCAGACCCTGAGCTCTTAGCAGCTACATTGTAAACATCTCATCCATTCATTCAACAGCTCTCCATTGCACATCTACTCTGCAGCAGGCACTGGCCTAGATGCTGGGGAGGCAGAAATGAGTAAGAGACAGTTCTTGACCTTGGAAAGCATATGGTTTGGAGGAAGAGACAGATATGAATAGAAATACAACAGTGAGATAAGAGGACAGAGTCTTAAGCCCTCAGAGGAATGGGTAACTGTGCCCACTGGGTACAGGTGAGAAAAGACACTCCAGAGGAGGTGATGTGTGGGCTGGATCTGGATACCAAGTAAGACTCTGCCAGAAGAATAGGGGATGGAAAAGCACTCCTGGCTGGGGGAACAGCGTGTGCCAAGGAGAGAAGTATAATGGGGTCTGGGACACTCAGAGGATTGGACGTAGAGTGCTTTGCTTTCGGAGGAGTTCAGGGAGGCCTGGGAGGCAGGAGAGGAGCTGGAGTAGTTAGCTGGGCAGTCAGGTGTGTAGGAAAAAGCTTACCCTGAGGACAAGGGGAAATCCCTGCAGTCTTCCAAAGGGGAGAGAAGGGCTCAGATCTGTTTTCCAAAGATCCCTCTTCATGTCGCAGGTGGATGCCAGGGAGAAAAGGACATATTTTTCCCTGTTTCAGGATGACACGACCTGGGAAATCTGGTAAGAATGCGAGAACGGGCACACGTTTCCAGGAAACAAACAGTACTTTCCCATGCGTGTGTGTCTCTGTGTGTGTATCTATAAATATACCCAGCACTTGACTGGAATCTCACACAGGGTCATGACAGCATCCTGCCACACTCCCTGAGCTGCCTCTGCTGCTTTCTTTCCTCCTCCTGGCAAGGCTTATAAAGCACCAAATTTCACTACCCAGCAGGCAGGGCCAGGATCTGACCTCTGTCTTATCATTATTCCCCTAGGACACTAAAGTGAGTGTCCAAACTGCAGCACAAAGGATGTGAGTTTGGCCAAAGGAGGAAATATGGAAACTGTCAGATCCAAGCTAAGTGTGGACTGACTCCCTAGGGGTGAGAAGTGGGAGTTTATTTGAAAACCTGACCCACATCCAATGGTTCAAGGACCATTTTGGTAGTGAATGTATAAGACTCTTGTCCCATCCACCTTGTGATCCTTCAAGTCAGATTAGTGGTTAGAGACAGAGACAGAGAAAAACATTATATATATGTATATACATATGTGTGTGTGTGTGTGTATATATATATATATATATATATACACACACACACATATATATGTATAGATACACATATATGTATATTTATATATATGAGAAGAGATAAAGACAGACATAAGAAACAGGAAACAGAAACAGAGAGATGGTGCAACCAAATGTTCTCAACCATGACAATCTTCAAGGCCCCAGCTAGGGCAGACCTGTTAAACTGGTACACAGAATTAATGTTGATATGCACTGGAGTCCAGCCCAGTTCCCCTTCCACATCCCCAGCTCAGAAATTTGTATCAGCTTCTCCCCCTTCTTGTCAGCCCTGGAGAAAAACAAAAAAACAGAGGGACAGAGAAACAAGAAAAACTCAGACTCTGTACAGGGATTCTCAGAGTGATGGTCCCTCCCTAAGAGCCTTCAAACCCCTTCTGTTCCAGGCCAACGGGGGACCCAGGTTTCTGTCAGCTCTTCTCGAGGCTGAGCCCTGTCTCAGTGTCGGGGCCTGGGTGGGGGAGGGCTGGCCACCTACCTGCCCTCTGGAGCACTAGGGCTTGGCATATCTCACTGGGCAGCTAAGCTGAGCCACATATCAGTCAAGCGGCCTTCCTTGGACATCTGGCTCATCAGGAGCCAGCAGAGACTGTGCCTGCCTTGGGAGACAGCTGAGTTCCATTCTCCACATGACTTTAGAGTGAGGGATATGGTCCCTTCCCTTTGGGCCCCAATCTCCTGATCTATAAAATGGGAATAAAAACATCTGCCTCCGTGTGATCTCACTTACATGTGGAATCTAAAAAAACAAAAACAAGAACAGAGAACCAAGCTCAAAGACACAGAGAACCGGTTGGTGGTTGTCAGAGGCGGGGTGGGGTGGGGGGGCAAAGTGGGTGAAGGGGGTCAAAAGGTTATAAAATTAATAAGTCATGGAGATTAATGTGCAGCATGGAGACTACAGTTAATAACACTGTATTGCATATTTGAAAGTTGCTAAGAAAGTAGATCTTAAGTGTTATCACAAGAAAAAATTTTTTTGTAACTATCTATGTATGGTGATGGATGTGGTAATCATTTCACAGTCTATACAAATACCAAATCATTATGTTGTGTACCTAAAACTAAAACGTTATATGTCAATTATACCTCAATAAAAATTTTAAATTAGAATAAAAATTCTGCTCCCCATTTTACAGATGGTGAATCCAAGACACAGCGAGGTTAGGTAACTGACCCAAGTCACTCTCCTACCCAGGATTTGGACCTAGGAGTGTGGTTCTAACCACACTTTGCTGCCTCTCTGCATTCCCAGCATCAGTGAAGGGCTACTGCAGTGTAATGAAAGCTTTTGATCAATGATGTGAGACTTTAATATCTGAATAAGGCCATCACTTTAACACTAAGGTTAAATTCAAATTCCTTCGTTTGTACTGACTTTGGGTTGGAAGACAGTTGCCTCCATGTGGAGGCTGGTATAGGGCAAATCTTTTTTTTCTTTTTTAAAGATTTATTTATTATTTTTAAATTTTATTTTATTTTATTTTTGGCTGCATCAGGTCTTAGTTGCGGCATGTGGACTCTTCGTTGCGGCGCTCAGGCACCTCTCTAGTTGTGGCGCGGGCTCCAGGGTGCGTGGGCTCTGTAGTTTGTGTTCTCTAGTTGAGGTGCCGAGCTCAGTAGTTGT
This sequence comes from Balaenoptera physalus, assembly GCF_965194825.1. Lineage (NCBI taxonomy): Eukaryota > Metazoa > Chordata > Mammalia > Artiodactyla > Balaenopteridae > Balaenoptera > Balaenoptera physalus. The sequence continues at coordinate 35,742,838 of NC_138882.1, forward strand.
GGCACACGGGCTTAGTTGCCCTGTGGCATGTGGGATCTTAGTTCCCTGATCAGGGATCGACCCCGCGTCCCCTGCATTGTACGGCGGATTCTTTATCACTGGACCACCAGGGAAGTCCCAGGGCAAATCTCTGTGTTACCCAAATGTTCAAGTACAGAGTCTATACCACAGTATAGACTGCCCTTCCCCTAAGCAAGAGCACAGCACCTGTGAAAACGAAGAAGGCAGTAAAACTCACAGCGTTAGGAAATTGAGATGGTTGAACAGTCTAGAATCTGGTAGAATTTTAATTAAATGCTCGATATGTCATTATACGTTTAGTACTTTTCAAAAAAACCCCTTTTGACTCTTGTGGTTTAGGGACTATTAATAAAAGTTTCTGAAATGAGAAAAAAAACCAAACAACTCCTCTCACCCCAAACATCTGCTCTGCCTGCCCCACAGGACTGCTCTTGTCAGATGTGTGCAACCCAAGCACAGGAGCCATCATTGTCCAATCTGATCCATCCCCCCGCAGGCTCCAAACCGCAGCAGGATGGGGAGCAGGCGTGAGTGTGCTTTCTTGGAGGGCGTGCCTAAGTGGGTGTCCCTGAGAAGACCTGTTTTGGGACTGCTTGCCTCCCCCAGGGGTTTGTGTACAGAGAGTGTGGAGTGGGGGTAGAGGCAGGGAGGGGGCCATCGGGGAGAAGAAAAGCTCTTCAGAAAGGCCTCAGTCTCCCTGCCCAAGCTTCTTTTCTACCCACCTGACCCCAAATCTCCAGACTCCTGGAGAGCCCTCAGGTCTCCAGGTTAGAAACACTCTGGGGTGGGGTGGTGGTCAGGGAGCAGACCACTCTGCAGGGCGCCCTCCATCCTGTCCCCTTTCCTCAGATCACACTGTGTGCCGAGTGGACGCTCTGAAAGGGGGATGAGCAGGATCTTGGACACTGATGGGGAGAGGACATACGAGGGGAGGGGCCTGAGCAGACCTGGTTCAAATGCCCACAGGGAACCTCCCCTATCATCCTGTTTGTGAAGTTCACCTTTTCCACCCATGGGCTCTAACAGCAATTCACTTGTAAGGTCTTGTCATTAATACACTCCAGTTACACCATGGTTACCTAGACAAGATCTCTGAACTTGAAGCTTGTAAAACCCGCATCACTATCAAAATGACAAAGCAGTTACCATTTATTAAGATCCCCCACATGCTGGACAAGGTGTCACATACATTTCAAGTTTAATCCCCCTGACAACTCTGTTGGGAGGTGTGCCCCAACTGACAGGCGAGGAAACGGGTCCCACAAGGGGAAGCCCACACACGGTAGCATCAACCAGGGCTTGGTCTTGGAAGCCTGTCTTCTTGGATAATGACCCTGTAAGGGAGGACGTAGGTTGAGGGAAGTGAACTAGTGTCTTCAGATCTCCTCGAAGAATAGAGAATGTTTCCATCAAGCTGCGTGATTGGCATCCTCAGGAGAAGAGTGTCACGAGATAAAGTTGTAAGCCAGTGACTTGCTCAGGCTCCTAACTGGAGAGACACTGTAAAAGAAGGGCTCGGCGAGAGAGCAAGAATTTAAGTGGATCCAGCACTGACTGGGGTGAGGATGATCTGCTCCTAAAGGGAAACTGTTGTGAATATACCTTCTGCAGGGGCAGGGAAGTCGCGAGCCACCCTGAATAACAATTAATAAATAACTTTTATTTTGCGTCATCATACACATATCATCTCTGTCTCTTCTCCCATCAATTCTGGGTTGTTCTATGATTATCTCCATCTAGCAGATGAAGAAGCTGAGGCTTAAGTAACCTGCCAGGGACACACAGTCAGAGACTGGTAGAGCTGAGATTCCAATTCAGGTCGTTCCAGAGCCACCTTTCCTCATGCTTCCCAGAGTGTCCTGCATCTCTCTCACCTGGTCTGATGGGTGAGAAGTCCTTCAGGACGGGCTGGCTCCCTTTGCTCAGGCTCTGCATTCGTGGGCATCACCAGGGGGGAATGGGTGGCTCCAGCAAATTGACAACACCAGCCTTAATGACAAACCCACACTCCCTGTAAATGAACATATTGGTTTTCTGTTTGCCCATCCACCTCCTGTGTGTTTGGTTGGCATGAGCCTCCAGATGTGAACCAACTCTGGTGACCTGAAAAAAACAAAAAACCAAGTTCTAGACCTGTCAAGCTAAGACAGGCCCTGTTGTTTTCAACAAGGTTCTGCCTCTGGGAGTTGGAGTGGTGGTGGGACAGAGGCTACCTAAAGAACTAGTTAAGGCTTGGAATGTGGAATCAGAGCTCCTTGCTGTGTGTCCTGGGGTTAGTTATTTAACTTCTCTGAGCTTCATTTTCTGATCTACCTCTCAGAATAAAGGTATGTGAAATAACTCAGTGAACTAAAGTGCTTTGTGGTCTTCCCTGAGTTATCACTGCCAGCTGTGTGTGCCTGCCTGGCCACTTGCCCTGGGACCCTTCAGGGCGGGAATTGCAGTGGCGCCATGCTCTACGTAGATTATTTTTCCGCCTCCTTACTACTCAGTGTGAATGTCACTTCCTTCGGGCTCTGGGAGGGCAGGCTCGACACCTCTCTCTAGGCAGAGACTCCTTCAGGGCTTGTCACTGCGTGGGGATTGTCCAGCACCCATCCTGCTCTGCAAGCTCCTTGTCTATACCCTCGTCAACTTGGAAAGGATGGGCCCCAGTGGCCCTTCGGTAAGTGTTTAAAAGGGGATACCCTGGGCAGTCAGGAAGCTAGATGAGAACTGCTGACTGGGCCGTGGGAAGGGACTCAGCAATTTGTCTACCTTGTGGTTAAAGTTCATCTTCATTGCCCTGTATGGCCACAGGCCCCTCTGGAAACAGCCTGATTTATCCTTGGTGGAATATCATTCTGCAAGCTGTTCTCTCCTGTGGTTTCCAGAGGGGAGGACAGTATCTCTCCCTCAGGCCAGGAGCTCCAGGGTAGAGGCTATGCTCCCCCCGCCCCTGCCCCCATCAGACCACCCACCTGGGCAAGTCCATTTCTGGGGCTCAGCAGGTGACAGAGGCCAGGCTGGCTGACTTGACTTGAGCAATGACTTGCCTCTGGGTAAGACAGTGATCTGACTGAGCTTTTTGTTTTGTGTTTTGTTTTGTTTTGCCCTCTTGTCCAAGAACCTGAGGGTTGTTTTGCAACCCCTTGGCTCCTTTCCTCTGGCCAGAGAAGCAAGGGAGACTTCCTCTTTCCTGGGCCCACGCTGACTTGGAGAGCAGGAAGGAGCAGAGGGTGGGGGGTTGCTGCAGAGGTCAGGGGCTGGGCTGCCTCCAAGGACTGTCTCCAGAGGCTGGCCAAGTGGGTTCATCCTCTTGCAGGGCCTACAGAATAACTCCTTTCTGGGCTGGACAAGGAGGTGAGTGGTTCTGGACTCTTCCGCAGCACCAGTAGCACCCTCTCCAAGCATAGGAAATGTCCGGCCTGGCCACTGCCTGGAGCCTGAGATGAACTGACCAGAGAAGCCCCCTCCCACAGCTCAGGACAAAGCCCAGAGGCACACAGGGAATCCCCTACACTGCCAGTCACAGGCTTCTCTGCACTCAGCTACTTCCAAACAGACACGCCCAGAAGAAGTCAGATGATGGCTTGAAACAAACTCCATCAGCCATTTCAGACCTCTGTGCGCCAGGTGCTTTTTCTGGGCTGCAAAGGACATACCGTGCCTGGAGCAACACCTGTCTTTCCCAACCCCCAGCCCCTCCCAGCCAGGGCAGCTCAAGGACCAAAACAGAGGCCAGGCTCCCCCTGCTGATGAGCCTGGGCACCCACACCACGTTTGGTGACATCAAATATCACCTCTGTACTGGATCCTATCTGGGATATAGAAACACATAACAGTTTGTGTCTCTCTCCATCTTCTTTTCTTCCAGGGAACCAGAAGTGATTTACTTCTGTTCATTCTCCCAAATGCAGGATTCACCTCACTATAGTGTGGAAGGAAAGATGAGGCTCAGAGAGTTTAAGTGACTCTCCCAGGATCACACAGCAAGTTGGGGCTGGCACCGGAATTGGCCTCCTCCACTGCAGACCAGTGGGGAGGCAGACGTGCCCACTGACTGTCACAAGGACCACCAGACTCCCTCAGGGAGACATCGCTGTGTCTTCTCATCTCCATTGACCAAGGCCTCCTTCTCCTCACCTTACCTCCTTATCTCCTTGGCCAGGCAGTGGCTAACTCTGGACCGCTGACACAGTTGAGCTACCTGTGACCCATATGAACACCAGCCCCTCAGACTCTGTGGTAGGAACAGTCCTCAGATGACGTGGAAAGTGCCCATCCTGTGGAATAAGTGCCTAGTGGGTAGGGGGTCCTGCTGTAGGAATCAGGAGCCCAGGAGAAGGGGTCTGCAACACCCTTCCATTGGGGAGCTCCTACTTACGGGGGAGATAGGCCAGATGAGTCTACCAAGAAGTCACATCCCTGCCCCAAGCAGGGAGCAGTGCTGAATTTACACGATGGAGGCTAGAGGACTCCTGAAGCTGAGGCCAAGCTGGTGTCTCCGGCAGGGAGTGGGTGCCCAGGCCTAGATCGTTACCTCCTTATCAGGAATCCCGTATATCACTCTCCTCCACACTCAGCATCTCCAGGATTATACACGGCACTTGTGTGTCCTTCTAGTAGGGGGTCCCTCTTTCTCTCTTCTGGAGAACACATGGATTGAGACAGTGTCCATGTCTTTCTTTTCTTGGGTCTGGGCCACCTTGACCTCAGTTCTCCTGGGAACCCCTGGACTTCAGGCTGAAATCAGCGCTCATGACTGACTGCAGCTCACAAAGTAGCTTTCCCTTTTCAGGGTCATTGACCAGGGGTAAGGGGCTCTCTCCGCTTCTGTCTGGTCTTGGCTCTCTGTCCTCGAGGCCAGGGCAATATGAGAAGGATTCCCAAGCCAGTCCCAAACTGGTCCCATGTTATTTGTTGAAGCATCTCTCCAGCCTCCCAGCATCTTGCTAGGTTGATTCGGTGGTAACTCCTGAAGTCAATGAGCCACAGTCTCCAAAGCGCCGTCTCTTTACCTAGGAGAGGGCTTCCTTCATCATGCCCCCTCCTTGCTCATTTCCCTGTGTGGCCAAGATCCCTTAGCAACAGGTTCCATCACTAGGTGGTGGGAAGCCACTACTTACTTACATGATGATTACAGGATAAGGATTTAGAGCCAGATGGACCAGGATCTGAATCTCAGTTCAACCAGTTACCTTGGGCAATCTGCGTAGCCGCTCAACCTCAGTTTCCACATCTGTCAGTCCATATAATAGTTCGTATCACATGGGGTTGTACAGGAATGAAAGGGAATGATGCAGTGACTCCAAGGGACATGAACACTGGGCTGAGGACAAGTGAAGGTAAAGGATCAACATGGTATATCTTGCTGGAGTGTAAATTTTACTAAAAGCATTTAGGGAAATATATTTTGAAGTAAACTATAGTAAAATGTAAAATTTGAACAAATTTTAAGGAAGGAAGAGAAGACTGAAAGAAGTGTTTTTATTTATAGTCACTTGCTCTGGGTTATACTCTAAACTTGGGGGTCAGGGATTATCTGGCCAAGGGTCACTCTCACTGCCTTAGAGAGTCTTTTGATAGAAGAGTATGAAACTGACGTGTGTGAGGAGCTGGTTCCTGCCCAGCAAGCCCCCTTCAGTGGAGCTGTCTTAGCTTTTTCACAGGTTTTTGCACATCTGATATCTTTCCTTGAATTAAGTCCCGGCTCTCCTGGGCTTCAGCCACCAGTACCAGGACAAGAATCAGAGCTGGGGCTCCAGTGAGGGGCTGGGGCAGGCATTGTCTTACAAAATTACTAGCAGTATCAGAAAGGTGAGTGGGGAGAATCTCTTTTCACAGATTCCAGGGTGGTAGGCATGGGGGTAAGGCAAGTCCCTACAACTTACTCTAGTACTTGGAGGCCCAGCTCAAAGCCCTGGTAAGCTGCAGGCTGACTCTGAGAGTTTGGTTGGGGATAATGCTCAGACACTGGCTACAGGAGCTCTGGCCACATTTTAGAGGATAAAAGCTACTGCCACACATTCCAGAATACTGGAAATGGGGAGGAGGAAAAAGGGAGGTTGTGCATAGTATGTTCCAGGCTCTGGTCTAGATGATTGGCATAGGAGGTTTCAGTTAAAACAACAATTTGTGTGAAAGTGTTACGGAACTCTGTCCGACACAGCAACAGTCAGCTCTACCCACCACCAGAGCCTCCCATCAAGCCTCTTAGATAGCCTCAACCACCAGAGGGCAGACAGCAGAAGCAAGAAAAATTACAATCCTGCAGCCTGTGGACGAAAACCCACAGTTACAGAAAGATAGACAAGATGAAAAGGCAGAGGGCTATATATCAGATGAAGGAACAAGAAAAAACTCCAGAAAAACAACTAAATGAAGTGGAGATAGGCAACCTTCCAGAAAAAGAATTCAGAATAATGATAGTGAAGATGATCCAGGACCTCGGAATAAGAATGGAGGCAAAGATTGAGAAGATGCAAGAAATGATTAACAAAGACCTAGAAGAATTAAAGAACAAACAAACAGAGATGAACAATACAATAACTGAAATGAAAACTACACTAGAAGGAATCAATAGCAGAATAACTGAGGCAGAAGAACGGATAAGTGACCTGGAAGACAGAATGATGGAATTCACTGCTGCGGAACAGACTAAAGAAAAAAGAATGAAAAGAAATGAAGACAGCCTAAGAGACCTCTGGGACAACATTAAACGCAACAACATTCACATTATAGGGGTCCCAGAAAGAGAAGAGAGAGAGAAAGGACCAGAGAAAATATTTGAAGAGATGATAGTCGAAAACTTCCCTAACATGGGAAAGGAAATAGCCACCCAAGTCCAGGAAGTGCAGAGAGTCCCATACAGGATAAACCCAAGGAGAAACACGCCGAGACACATAATAATCAAAATGGCAAAAATTAAAGACAAAGAAAAATTATTGAAAGCAGCAAGGGAAAAACGACAAATAACATACAAGGGAACTCCCATAAGGTTAACAGCTGATTTCTCAGCAGAAACTCTACAAGCCAGAAGGGAGTGGCATGATATACTTAAAGTGATGAAAGGGAAGAACCTACAACCAAGATTACTCTAGCCGGCAAGGATCTCATTTAGATTTGATGGAGAAATCAAAAGCTTTACAGACAAGCAAAAGCTAAGAGAATTCAGCACCACCAAACCAGCTCTACAACAAATGCTAAAGGAACTTCTCTAAGTGGGAAACACAAGAGAAGAAAAGGACCTACAAAAACAAACCCAAAACAATTAAGAAAATGGTCATAGGAACATACATATCGATAATTACCTTAAACGTGAATGGATTAAATGCTCCAACCAAAAGACACAGGCTTGCTGAATGGATACAAAAACAAGACCCATATATATGCTGTCTACAAGAGACCCACTTTAGACCTAGGGACACATACAGACTGAAAGTGAGGGGATGGAAAAAGATATTCCATGCAAATGGAAATCAAAAGAAAGCAGGAGTAGCTATACTCATATCAGATAAAATAGACTTTAAAGTAAAGAATGTTACAAGAGACAAAGAAGGACACTACATAATGATCAAGGGATCAATCCAAGAAGAAGATATAACAATTATAAATATATATGCACCCAACATAGGAGCACCTCAATACATAAGGCAACTGCTAACAGCCATAAAAGAGGAAATTGACCGTAACACAATAATAGTGGGGGACTTTAACACCTCACTTACACCAATGGACAGATCATCCAAAATGAAAATAAATAAGGAAACAGAAGCTTTAAATGACACAATAGACCAGATAGATTTAATTGATATTTATAGGACATTCCATCCAAAAACAGCAGATTACACGTTCTTCTCAAGGGCGCACGGAACATTCTCCAGGATAGATCACATCTTGGGTCACAAATCAAGCCTCAGTAAATTTAAGAAAATTGAAATCATATCAAGCATCTTTTCTGACCACAACGCTATGAGATTAGAAATGAATTACAGGGAAAAAAACGTAAAAAAGACGAACACATGGAGGCTAAACAGTACATTACTAAATAACCAAGAGATCACTGAAGAAATCAAAGAAGAAATCAAAAAATACCTAGAGACAAATGACAATGAAAACACGACGACCCAAAACCTATGGGATGCAGCAAAAGCAGTTCTAAGAGGGAAGTTTATAGCTATACAAGCCTACCTCAAGAAACAAGAAAAATCTCAAGTAAACAATCTAACCTTACACCTAAAGAAACTAGAGAAAGAAGAACAAACAAAACCCAAAGTTAGCAGAAGGAAAGAAATCATAAAGATCAGAGCGGAAATAAATGAAATAGAAACAAAGAAAACAATAGCAAAGATCAATAAAACTAAAAGCTGGTTCTTTGAGAAGATAAACAAAATTGATAAGTCATTAGCCAGACTCATCAAGAAAAAGAGGGAGAGGACTCAAATCAATAAAATCAGAAATGAAAAAGGAGAAGTTACAACAGACACTGCAGAAATACAAAGCATCCTAAAAGACGACTACAAGCAACTTTATGCCAATAAAATGGACAACCTGGAAGAAATGGACAAATTCTTAGAAAGGTATAACCTTCCAAGACTGAACCAGGAAGAAACAAAAATATGAACAGACCAATCACAAGCAATGAAATTGAAACTGTGATTAAAAATCTTCCAACAAACAAAAGTCCAGGACCAGATGGCTTCACAGGTGAATTCTATCAAACATTTAGAAAAGAGCTAACACCTATCCTTCTCAAACTCTTCCAAAAAATTGCAGAAGAAGGAACACTCCCAAACTCATTCTATGAGGCCACCATCACCCTGATACCAAAACCAGACAAAGACACTACAAAGAAAGAAAATTACAGACCGATATCACTGATGAATATAGATGCAAAAATCCTCAACAAAATACTAGCAAACAGAATCCAACAACACATTAAAAGGATCATACACCACGATCAAGTGGGATTTATCCCAGGGATGCAAGGATTCTTCAATATACGCAAATCAATCAATGTGATACACCATATTAACAAACTGAAGAAGAAAAACCATATGATCATCTCAATAGATGCAGAAAAAGCTTTTGACAAAATTCAACACCCATTTATGATAAAAACTCTCCAGAAAGTGGGCATAGAGGGAACCTACCTCAACATAATAAAGGCCATATATGACAAACCCACAGCAAACATCATTCTCAAAAAAAAACAAAAAAAAAAAACCAAAAACAATTTGTGTACAATGAGATGGCATCATCCCCATGCCCAGAGAAGTCATGAGACTTCTGGTAGAAGCTACTAGTGGTTCCCAATAATTTTCTACTACGTTATCAACGTTTTAGCCTAGAAAGAAGACTAAATTTCCCAGCCTACCTGTGTGGTTAGATGTGGTCATGTGACTGAGTTCTGGCCAGTGAGAAGTAAGTGGAGTGTCATGTGGTAGTTTCTAGGACTCTTCCTTAAGACACAGCCGGTGTTTATTCTGTTCTTCTTCCTTGTGCCTCCCTCTATTTTGCTGTTTGGTAGGCGGGTGCCACCTTGAACCACGAGGATGAGGGCCACCCACTAGGAACAGCAGAATAGTGAGCTGCAAGGAGACTGGGACATCATACCAGCCCCAAACTCCTACCTCTGGGCTTTTATGTAAAAGGAAAATAAACTTCTACCTTGTTAAAGTCATTGTTGTTGTGGATTTTCTGATACCTTCACTTGTACCTCATCCTGATTAGATACCTAACCTAGTAAGTGATGGAGTGGGGGATTTGAACCTGAGTCAATGAGATCTTAAACCCATGCTTTCCCACCACAATGTGATGTTTCTGGGGGCCCTACATGTGCTCCTGCTGTACCTCCATCAGCTCTTAGGTGTGAAGCATTACTCAGAATTGTGATGGGGTGGGAATTGGAGGAGGGGAGCTTGTCTAATGCAACTCTTCATACTCATTCATTCCAAAGACTGCTCAGGGGTCTTTGATGGCTACAGGGGCAACTTGGGGGCCAAAGCCCAGGACCCTGAGAGAGTGGTGGAGATGACGCCTCCCCTGAGATCCAGGAAGCCCCAGCTTTCTGCCACAGGACTTGCCACACAGCCGCCCCTTGCGGCAGATGAAGGTTGCACTCAGGTAGCCCTGGGTCCCCCAGTGTGCTCTGATAGACTCTGGTCTACTGGGACACCTCTAATGAAACTTTGCTAAGGAAAGCTGCTGAAACAGGTGAGCAATGCTCCAGGAGCATCCTCTTTCTACAGGGGAATTTTGCAGGACCTTTGTGAGCCCAGCAAAATGTCAGGTAGGCAAGGAAGGACCCCCTTCTGGTAAGCAGGTATATTTTCTCCTACCTGATCTCATAAGGGGTGTTTACCAGCTTCAGGGCTGAGTAGGAGTTTGAGTTAAAAGGGCTGTAAGATCCTACTGGTAAACTCTCAGAACCTGCACATCACAGAGGAGAGTCTGAGCTAGGACTCACAACAGCTGGCTATGTATCTGGGAAGGTGCTATTCACAAACAGACAAGACACATTTAACTGGCTGATTGATCTTGAGGAAGTCTCCTATCTTGTCACTCTCCTTGTTTGTGCAATGGGGATGATAATCACTATCTCTCAAGGTTATTGCAACATTTAATGAGATACTGAATATGAAACCATTCCAAAATCTGTAAAGCATCTACAAATGTGAAACATTATGATTCTGCATTTGTATAGTAGAAATAAAAATACTGTTGACATGTTCTGCCCAACCAGACTCCCTTTCTCATGCATGGCATATAGCAAGTGTTCAATAAACGTTAAATAGATAACATGTACTGAAGTTTGATTTTAGGGAACCTGACCCAAGTGTTCTACTTTATAAAGTTTCTGTGAGGATTAAATGATATAATATAGGTAAAGAAATTAATCCCATGCCTGGCATATAGCAGATGTTCAATAAATATTATAGATGGTTATCCAAGAGACTTCAGCATCAGAAACCTCTTAGTGTGATAGTAAAGGGTAGAAATCTGGTGAGTTTGTCAGTGGATTGAATTTTACCTGCTAAGGGAGTGAGATGAACACAGAGGGGCAGCTGAGTTTTCTTGGTTCTCTCAGCTTTGGGCAGTGAGGGTTCTTATATAGCTGATGAAAAAGAAATCCAGTCATATATACAGTTACCAACAGAGGATGCCATTTCTTTTTTTTTTTTTTTTTTTTTTAGTATTAGTTGTTTTGTTTGTTTGTTTTTTTATACTGCAGGTTCTTATTAGGCATCAATTTTATACACATCAGTGTATACATGTCAATCCCAATCGCCCAATTCAGCACACCACCATCCCCACCCCACCGCAGTTTTCCCCCCTTGGTGTCCATATGTCTGTTCTCTACATCTGTGTCTCAACTTCTGCCCTGCAAACCGGCTCATATGTACCATTTTTCTAGGTTCCATATACATGCGTTAATATACGATATTTGTTTTTCTCTTTCTGACTTACTTCACTCTGTATGACAGTCTCTAGATCCATCCACGTCTCAACAAATGACTCAGTTTCGTTCCTTTTTATGGCTGAGTAATATTCCATTGTATATATGTACCACAACTTCCTTATCCATTTGTCTGTCACTGGGCATTTAAGTTGCTTCCATGACCTGGCTATTGTAAATAGTGCTGCAATGAACATTCGGGTGCATGTGTCTTTTTGAATTATGGTTTTCTCTGGGTATATGCCCAGTAGTGGGATTGCTGGGTCATATGGTAATTCTATTTTTAGTTTTTTAAGGAACCTCCATATTGTTCTCCATAGTGGCTGTATCAATTTACATTCCCACCAACAGTGCAAGAGGGTTCCCTTTTCTCCACACCCTCTCCAGCATTTGTTGTTTGTAGATTTTCTGATGATGCCCATTCTAACTGGTGTGAGGTGATACCTCATTGTAGTTTTGATTTGCATTTCTCTAATAATTAGTGATGTTGAGTAGCTTTGCATGTGCTTCGTGGATGTCTGTATGTCTTCTTTGGAGAAATGTCTATTTAGTTCTTCTGCCCATTTTTGGATTGGGTTGTTTGTTTCTTTAATATTGAGCTGAATGAGCTGTTTATATATTTTGGACATTAATCCTTTGTCCATTGATTCATTTGCAAATATTTTCTCCCATTCTGAGGGTTGTCTTTTCATCTTGTTTATGGTTTCCTTTGCTGTGCAAAAGCTTTGAAGTTTCATTAGGTCCCATTTGTTTATATTTGTTTTTATTTCCATTACTCTAGGAGGTGGATCAGAAAAAATCTTGCTGTGATTTATGTCAAAGAGTGTTCTTCTTATGTTTTCCTCTAAGAGTTTTATACTGTCCAGTCTTACATTTAGGTCTCTAATCCATTTTGTGTTTATTTTTGTGTATGGTGTTAGGGAGTATTCTAATTTCACTCTTTTACATGTAGCTGGCCAGTTTTCCCAACACCACTTATTGAAGAGACTGTCTTCTCTCCATTGTATATCTTTGCCTCCTTTGTCATAGATTAGTTGACCATAGGTGCGTGGGTTTATCTCTGGGCTTTCTATCTTGTTCCATTGATCTATGTTTCTGTTTTTGTGCCAGTACCATATTGTCTTGATTACTGTAGCTTTGTAGTATAGTCTGAAGTCAGGGAGTCTGATTCCTCCAGCTCCGTTTTTTTCCCTCAAGACTGCTTTGGTTATTTGGGGTCTTTTGTGTCTCCATACAAATTTTAAGATGATTTGTTCTAGCTCCGTAAAAAATGCCATTGGTAATTTGATAGGGATTGCATTGAATCTGTAGATTGCTTTGGGTAGTATAGTCATTTTCACAATGTTGATTCTTCCAATCCAAGAACATGGTATATCTGTTGGTATCATCTTTAATTTCTTTCATCAGTGTCTTATAGTTTTCTGCATACAGGTCTTTTTGTCTCCCTAGGTAGGTTTATTCCTAGGTATTTTATTCTTTTTGTGGCAACGGTAAATGGGAGTGTTTCCATAATTTCTCTTTCAGATTTTTCATCATTAGTGTATAGGAATGCAAGAGATTTCTGTGCATTAATTTTGTATCCTGCAACTTTACCATATTCATTAATTAGCTCTAGCAGTTTTCTGGTGGCAGTTTTAGGATTCTCTATGTATAGTATCATGTCATCTGCAAACAGTGACAGTTTTACTTCTTCTTTTCCAATTTGTATTCCTTTTATTTCTTTTTCTTCTCTGATTGCCGTGGCTGGGACTTCCAGAACTATGTTGAATAATAGTACTGAGAGTGGATCCTTGTCTCGTTCCTGATCTTAGAGGAAATGCTTTCCGTTTTCCACCATTGAGAATGATGTTTGCTGTGGGTTTGTCATATATGGCCTTTATTATGTTGAGGTAGGTTCCCTCTATGCCCACTTTCTGGAGAGTTTTTATCATAAATGGGTGTTGAATTTTGTCAAAAGCTTTTTCTGCATCTATTGAGATGATCATATGGTTTTTCTTCTTCAATTTGTTAATATGGTGTATCACATTGATTGATTTGCGTATATTGAAGAATCCTTGCATCTCTGGGATAAATCCCACTTGATCGTGGTGTATGATCCTTTTAATGTGTTGTTGGATCCTGTTCGCTAGTATTTTGTTGAGGATTTTTGCATCTATATTCATCAGTGATATTGGTCTGTAAGTTTCTTTTTTTGTAGTATCTTTGTCTGGTTTTTGTATCAGGGTGATGGTGGCCTCATAGAATGAGTTTGGGAGTGTTCCTTCTTCTGCAATTTTTTGGAAGAGTTTGAGAAGGATAGGTGTTAGCTCTTCTCTAAATGTTTGATAGAATTCACCTGTGAAGCCATCTGGTCCTGGACTTTTGTTTGTTGGAAGATTTTTAATCACAGTTTCAATTTCATTACTTGTGATTGGTCTGTTCATATTTTCTGCTTCTTCCTGGTTCAGTCTTGGAAGGTTATACCTTTCTAAGAATTTGTCTATTTCTTCCAGGTTGTCCATTTTATTGGCATAAAGTTGCTTGTAGTAGTCTCTTAGGATGCTTTGTATTTCTGCAGTGTCTGTTGTAACTTCTCCTTTTTCATTTCTGATTTTATTGATTTGAGTCCTCTCCCTCTTTTTCTTGATGAGTCTGGCTAATGGCTTATCAATTTCGTTTATCTTCTCAAAGAATCAACTTTTAGTTTTATTGATCTTTGCTATTGTTTTCTTTGTTTCTATTTCATTTATTTCCGCTCTGATCTTTATGATTTCTTTCCTTCTGCTAACTTTGGGTTTTGTTTGTTCTTCTTTCTCTAGTTTCTTTAGGTGTAAGGTTAGATTGTTTACTTGAGATTTTTCTTGTTTCTTGAGGTAGGCTTGTATAGCTATAAACTTCCCTCTTAGAACTGCTTTTGCTGCATCCCGTAGGTTTTGGGTCGTCGTGTTTTCATTGTCATTTGTCTCTAGGTATTTTTTGATTTCTTCTTTGATTTCTTCAGTGATCTCTTGGTTATTTAGTAACGTACTGTTTAGCCTCCATGTGTTTGTGTTTTTTACGTTTTTTTCCCTGTAATTCATTTCTAATCTCATAGCGTTGTGGTCAGAAAAGATGCTTGATATGATTTCAATTTTCTTAAATTTACTGAGGCTTGATTTGTGACCCAAGATGTGATCTCTCCTGGAGAATGTTCCATGCACACTTGAGAAGAACGTGTAATCTGCTGTTTTTGGATGGAATGTCCTATATATATCAATTAAATCTATCTGGTCTATTGTGTCATTTAAAGCTTCTGTTTCCTTATTTATTTTCATTTTGGATGATCTGTCCATTGGTGTAAGTGAGGTGTTAAAGTCCCCCACTATTATTGTGTTACTGTCAATTTCCTCTTTTATAGCTGTTAGCAGTTGCCTTATGTATTGAGGTGCTCCTATGTTGGGTGCATATATATTTATAATTGTTATATCTTCTTCTTGGATTGATCCCTTGATCATTATGTAGTGTCCTTCCTTGTCTCTTGTAACATTCTTTATTTTAAAGTCTATTTTATCTGATATGAGTATAGCTACTCCTGCTTTCTTTTGATTTCCATTTGCATGGAATATCTTTTCCAATCCCCTCACTTTCAGTCTGTATATGTCCCTAGGTCTAAAGTGGGTCTCTTGTAGACAGCATATAGATGGGTCTTGTTTTTGTATCCATTCAGCAAGCCTGTGTCTTTTGGTTGGAGCATTTAATCCATTCACGTTTAAGGTAAGTATCGATATGTATGTTCCTATAACCATTTTCTTAATTATTTTGGGTTTGTTTTTGTAGGTCCTTTTCTTCTCTTGTGTTTCCCACTTAGAGAAGTTCCTTTAGCATTTGTTGTAGAGCTGGTTTGGTGGCGCTGAATTCTCTTAGCTTTTGCTTGTCTGTAAAGCTTTTGATTTCTCCATCAAATCTAAATGAGATCCTTGCCGGCTAGAGTAATCTTGGTTGTAGGTTCTTCCCTTTCATCACTTTAAGTATATCATGCCACTCCCTTCTGGCTTGCAGAGTTTCTGCTGAGAAATCAGCTGTTAACCTTATGGGAGTTCCCTTGTATGTTATTTGTCGTTTTTCCCTTGCTGCTTTCAATAATTTTTCTTTGTCTTTAATTTTTGCCACTTTGATTACTATGTGTCTCGGCGTGCTTCTCCTTGGGTTTATCCTGTATGGGACTCTCTGCACTTCCTGGACTTCGGTGACTATTTCCTTTCCCATGTTAGGGAAGTTTTCGACTATAATCTCTTCAAATATTTTCTCTAGTCCTTTCTCTCTCTCTTCTCCTTCTGGGACCCCTATAATGCGAATGTTGTTGCGTTTAATGTTGTCCCAGAGGTCTCTTAGGCTGTCTTCATTTCTTTTCATTCTTTTTTCTTTAGTCTGTTCCGCAGCAGTGAATTCCACCATTCTGTCTTCCAGGTCACTTATCTGTTCTTCTGCCTCAGTTATTCTGCTATTGATTCCTTCTAGTGTAGTTTTCATTTCAGTTATTGTATTGTTCATCTCTGTTTGTTTGTTCTTTAATTCTTCTAGGTCTTTGTTAATCATTTCTTGCATCTTCTCAATCTTTGCCTCCATTCTTATTCCAAGGTCCTGGATCATCTTCACTATCATTATTCTGAATTCTTTTTCTGGAAGGTTGCCTATCTCCACTTCATTTAGTTGTTTTTCTGGGGTTTTTTCTTGTTCCTTCATCTGGTATATAGCCCTCTGCCTTTTCATCTTGTCTATCTTTCTGTACATGTGGTTTTTGTTCCGCAAGCTGCAGGATTGTAGTTCTTCTTGCTTCTGATGTCTGCCCTCTCGAGGATGCCATTTCTATAGAAATAAGTGAGTTCTTTTCCTCTGCTAATCTGAACCAGGTTTCATCAAGGCAGCCCAGGTTGGTAGGTAAGATCAGTTATGTGGCAGAGCCAACTTAGGAAAGTGCCTTAAGACCTGCATAGATAATAGGAGAAGGCAGAACAGGGAGAACACTTGAGTCAAGATGATGGGGAAGCTTTCCAGGAAGTGAGGCTTAAGTTGGACACTCAGGAACCTATGGAGTGAAGGGAGATAGCATTTCCAAGGGAATTCTTAGGCTAGGTGATCAGATCCTGGATAGAGCAATGGCAGTGAGGGTGGCTAAGGGAGGCACATGAAGGACACCAAAGAGGGAAAGAGGACTGGGATTCCAGCCAAGGGGTATTAGGAGAACAGTGGACCTACTGACACAGGGCAGAAATCAGAAGGGACATGGTTTTTATGGATCACCTACAGCACTTTCTCCAATTGGTTTGACTGTCTGTTATATATGACTTCTTCTGCAGTGACCTCACTCTACATAGCACTTTTCCATCAAGGTATAATTCTGCAGGATTCCTGCTCTGTGCAGATTCCAGAAACAAGTGCAATATTGAGATGTTAATAGCAAAAAGATTCCATTGGTTCTTTCCATTCTGAGTAGAGAAGGCAAGAAATTCCCCATAGCTTTCCCTTGCCTCTGAACCAGTGATTATGTTTCGAACACAGTTGAATTAGGAGAGAGAAATCACATAGTCATTTGAAAACAGAAGGTTTGATATAAAAATTAACTATTTTCAGGGAATTAACTACACAGTGGGAATAAAAGAGGATGTTAAAAAATTTCCTAAGGCTGATGGAGAGTACAAAAGAAGGAACACACTTGGAAGTGGAGAGGGGCTCCCCAAGGTTGGGTTTCAGCCCTTGTTAGGGAAGGTGTGGTTGCAGCCTACTGGATGGCAGAGAAACTCTCTGGGTTGTCTTTGGACAGAACTGGTCCATAGTCAGAGATCCAAGGCTGGTGGGCAGACAGCTGCAGGCTTGGGCTGCCAGCTGGAAGCTTCCTGCTGGGTGCCCACAAAATTCCCCAGGAAGCTGTTTT
Organism: Balaenoptera physalus; assembly: GCF_965194825.1. Lineage (NCBI taxonomy): Eukaryota > Metazoa > Chordata > Mammalia > Artiodactyla > Balaenopteridae > Balaenoptera > Balaenoptera physalus. The sequence goes on from NC_138882.1 coordinate 35,760,189, forward strand.
GGGGGGATGCTGCTGAACTCATGGTGAAGCCACCTAGCGCTGCCACAGAACTCACTGAGAAACCTCTTTGGGAGGAAGCTGCATGCTGGACTTTCCAGGGAACTGGTTGAGTCACCCCTGCCTTTCATCAGGAATCCACCCACGAGGGTGCAACTAAACTTGCCACTGGGAAACCAGATGGGACACCCACAAAACTAGCCATAGAGACGCCATCAGCAGAAGTGCTGCTGAAACTTGCTAGGAGTTAGCTCCACCAGACTTCAGTCCTGGGGGCAAGTCAGAAGCAAAGTGCAAAGGAACCAGGAAGATGTTCTTTTTCTCCTGTCCCTCCAGCGCCCTCTACTGATAAAGCATAACATGTGCCAGGGAGAAGATGTTCCAGACATCTATAAAGGGTGCATTTGGAGCTGAAAGGTAATACATTGATAACTGGTACAGGATGTTTGAGGGCTCATTTGGGGGGTTGGGGGATTTTTCATAAAACCTTTTTGAAAAATATAGTTTTAGGAAATATTCCTATCAGCTGAGAAATGAATGAAAATGAAGAACCCAAAAGACAATATAGTGTAAAAGGCAAAGAAAAATTAAATCAATAGAACTAATGACTATGTAAGCTAAATAATTGTGATTAATATGATATAAAACTCAAGATAAATGAGGTGAAAATAATTCTTACAATTATATATAATAAAGACTTCATAATTATGAACTGGGATTTTTATATCACAAATTACCTTGACAAAAACTGGATGGTAGCAAAGGAGAGTGGTTCAATTTTTCATCTATCATAAGAGATGCCAATAGTTATGGTTTTATTCTTGACATTAATAAATTAAAGAGATTTTAAAAATAAGAAGTATCCATCCACAAGTAATCATAGTAAATATGAATGTTTTTGTAAGACACACTTAAAGCAAAATGTTTCTCATTGGGTAAAAAATAAGAGGTTAGGCAAAATATATGAAGTAAATGAAAATATTTTTTAAAAAACCAGAAGAAGTAGAATTTAAGGCAAAAAAGCAGGGAGTGGGAAATAGAACACATAAAAATATCCATCATTTGTATATAATAGTTAAGGCATTAAATAATATTATATTAAAATCTATAATATATTAAAATTCAGAAATTAATAACATCACAAATGGTATGGAAGAAGAGAAATTTTAAAACACTGCTCTTGGCTTTTGGAAGATTGAGTGAGGAATAAACTGAGATAGATATGGCATCTTCTGGTAGTGACAAATTTGGTAATTTAGGTCAACCATCCCACTGAGAATAACTAGAACTGTACAAAAGAATAAAACACCTGCTTGAAAGCACAGGAACACTAATAAATTTCTAAAGAATCATGGGCCAAGATCTGGAAGAAAACGTATCTGCTGAGAGGTGAGCCCTGCATTTGGGCCACTTTTGCCCAATCAAGAAAACGCAGATGAGAAGCTAAGTTTTTTTTTTTTTTTAATTTTTATTGTAGTATAGTTGCATTACAATGTTGTATTAGTTTCTACTGTACAGCAAAGTGAATCAGCTATATGTATACATATATCCCCTCTTTTTTGGATTTCCTTCCCATTTAGGTCACCACAGAACATTGAGTAGGGTTCCCTGTGCTACACAGTAGGTTCTCATTAGTTATCTATTTTATACATAGTATCAATAGTGTGTATATGTCAATCTGAATCTCCCACTCTGCCTTTTCCCTTTTAACAGCTTCATGGGGCTGGGGGACAGAAGTTGAAGTCTAGAATCCACCAAGGATGTGGGCCTTGGTAATGTTACCTTCCCCCACACCCCAACACACACACACACACACACACACACACACACTTTGAGCTGGAATCCAAAAGTGCTGCATCATAGGTGTAAGTCTTCTAGCTCTTGTACACTACCGCCCAGTTCCAAGTCATCTGGGTGACCCAGAAACATTTCAATTTCTGAAACTGAATTATAGTTATTCCAGACTTCTAGGTTTCCTCGGTTTGGAAGAAGCAAATAAACTGGGAGCAGGAAAGGAGAACTGAAGTAAACTGCTCAAGAACAGGCTGGTCTTTCACTGAATACACTGCCTCAGCACTCCAAGGCTAGGGGTGGGGAATCAGGATAAAGAGAGTTCTCCTGAAGCTCAGAAAGCCAGGCGTTAGAGTGCAGAGCAAAGAAAACTCTGTAGGGATGCAAAAGCTAGTGGCCATTTAAAAAAACAAAGTGATATATTCCCACAGTTCAAAAAGGTATCAGCTGGACTGTAAAGCACAAAGAAATTTCTGGAAACTCACTGGTACCTGCTGAAGGGAAGGCTCTGATTCTGCCTTCAAATCACTTGAAACCAGTGGTGAGCTGAATCAAACTAAAGCTACAACAAGCCCAGACCTACCTCAATTACATCTCAGATTAACTCAGTCCACCACTTTAATAGCCTGACAGAGGAAGGGGCATGCCCTTTTCTAAGTATATATTTTATTTATTTAAGGCTACTGTTCTTTTACACAAAACGTCTGGCATTTAAAAAGAATTATGAGCCTTTCAAAGAAGAAAAAATATGTGACACATCATCAGGAGACAAAACAGTCAATAGAAGCAAATCCAAAGATGGCCCAAGTGTTGGAATTTTTAAATAACTATTTTAAGTATTTTAAAGGGTCTAGTGGAAAATGTGGAAATTATACATAAGCACATGGGGAATTTCAGCAGGGAGATAAAAACTATAGAAAAGAGCCCAAAGAAAATCCTAGAAATAATAAATATTATATCAGAGATGAAGAATTCATGTGATGGGCTTATCAGCAGACTGGAAACATTGGAAGAAACGAGCATGTGAATTTGAAGACAGGTCAATGGAAGTGGAACAGAATGGAACACAACAGAGTTCTGAAATAGACCCCCACACATATGGTCAAATAATGTCCCACACAGGATACAAAAAACACTAACCATGAAAGAAATTCTTCTTTTCTGAAGTTTTAATCAAAATGAAATATGATTTACTCAAAATTAAAGACTGCTATTCATCAAAAGCCTCAAGATTATAAATAGACAAAACCACATACTGGTAGAAAACAGTTGTAATACACATATCTGAAAATGGACTTTTGTCCATAGTATATTAAAAATTCCCGTAACTCAGTAATAAAACCAAACAATTCAATAAAAATATGGATGACAAACTCAGACACTTTACAAAAGAAGACATATAAATGGACAATAAACACATGAAAAAGTGCTCAGCATCATTAGTCAGCAAGGAAAAGCAAAACCACAATGAGATATCATTACACGCCCACCAGCATATTTACAATTTGAAAAACTGAAAACAACATGTATTGGCAAGTATTTGGCATAATTGGAATGCTCATACATTGCTCTTAGATGTGCAACATGATACAACTACTTTGGGAAGCTGTTTGGTAGTGTCTTATGAAATTAAACATATATCTCCCCAATGACCCTGTAATTCCACATCTATGTATTTATCTAAATGTTGTGGACTAAATGCTTTGTGTCCCTCCCAAATTCATGTGTTGAAATCCTAGTCTCCAAATCATGGTATTAGGAAGTGGAGGCTTTGGGATGTGATTGAGTCATGAGGGTGGAAGTTTTTTTGCAGAGAGCTGAAAACTACATAAAGTGAAATAGCTTATTTTTAAAAGATTCAAATATAAATTATAAAACTAAAAAAATAAAATAACTGAAAGTAAAACTCAAAAAAAGAATTTAACAGCAGATTAGATGCAGCTGAAGAATTAGTGAGTTGTAAGATAGATCAGAAGAAAATATCCAGAATAAAGGATAGAGAGGCAAAAAAGCTGAGATAAAACAGAAGATAATGTAAGAGACATAGAGAACATAGTGAGTGAGAAGTTTTAACATATATTTAAGTGGATATTTAGAGGGAAAAGAGAAAAGGAATGGGGGAAATTATATGAAGAGATAATGAATGTGAAACTTCCAAAAATAGCTGAAAGATATGATCCATAGATTCAAGAAGCCCAATAAATATCAAGAAGGGTAAATAAAAGGAATTTCACTATTAGATATATGTCAGAGTAAATTGCTGAAAAGCAAAAAGAAAGAAATAATCTTGAAATCATCCAAAGAAGTAAGAAATAGAATGGCAGTCACAGTCTCAACAGGAACATGGAAGCTAGAAGAACAATGGAATTATGTACTCAGTGTTCTAAAGAAAATAACTGCTAACATAGAATTCTATTCTCAGCAAAAATATGCTCAAGAATAAATATGAAATAAAGACATTTTCAGATAAAGAGAAAATGAGAAGATATTTCACGGCTTGCTTGTACTAAAGAAAATAATAATGGACATTTTTGAGACAGAAGGAGAATAATCCCAGATGGACACTCAGAGATTGTGAAAGGATTTAAAAGCAACAAAAAGTCTAAATTAATTGGTAAATCTAAACTAATATTGTATATATAAGACAACAACAACAATTTTTTAGGGTATAAAATATAGAGATAATTAAAATTCATTAAGTTGTGAAGGGGTTTAAGGGAGTTAAATTGTTATCCATACATTACTGGGAAGAGGATAAAAGCACCAACTAACTTCAGGATGTAATATTGTAATTTCTAAGAATTATAAAAGAGCATATAACTTCTAAACTAATGGAAGAAAAATGAAATAATACAAATGTTCAATCCAAAAGAAGGAAAAAAGGAACATAGAATATATGGGACAGAAAGAAAGCACATTGTAAAATGGTAACTATAAATCCACATACATATATAATTATATTACATGTAAGGGGTGTGTTGGACTAAATTTTAAAATAACAATTTTCTGTTTATAAGTACATCTAAAACATAAGAATATAGTAAAATTGAAAGAAAAAGAATGGATCAAATATACTAGGCAAACACTAACCTCTCCAAAACTTGTGTCATTTTATTAACATCAAACAAAATAAACTTTAAAGCAAATATATTTCTAGAGATAAAGAAGAATGCTTCATAATGATAAACTGTTTAATTCACTGGGAATATATAGTAATTCTAAGTTTTTGTGTTTATCTTATTTATTCATGGTCTCAAAATATATAAAGCCAAAATTGACTGAACTTGTGGTCAGTATACATACATATGTGCTGTCCACTGAGAGGGCCTAGAAGCAAGGATGTTCAAGAACATGATATGATGTGATGAGAATGGCACTTCACCTGTGTGTTCTACCTTCCCCAAGTCCATAGCCCCTGTCTAACTGAGGTAGGAGATATATAGGCCTCTGGGCAGAGCAGCTGGAGTTTGTCAAGCGGAGTAAAATTGGAGCTTTGTTTTCCCTGACACTCCAAGGACAAAGTTAATGGCAGGAGCTGAACTCTGCTGGAGTAAAGAGATAAGATGACCACTCCTGAGGTCAAGGAGAACTCCCCGACTGCACAGGTGCAGAAACGCTCCTTGGGGGTCAAAAAGGACAGGGCGTCACCCAATAATAGGTGATGCCAAGCCTCCCACAGGCCTCTGTGCTGGAATCCATCTTGGCAAAAAGATGTGCATGCATGTTGAGGAGTGTCTTAGAACAGGTTAGATGTGGGAAAAGAAATGAGATTATTGGCCAAAGGTAAACAAAGACGTGGAAGAACTGCCCTATATAAATGATTTAACCGCCTCTTTACTGTACTCCTCCTCATTAAGGAGAACACCCACATCCTTTCTCTCCGGGTGTGTATCTCTGCCTTGCTTCTGTCTTAAATAAACTGTTCCTCTGTGTGCTCTTCCACATGTTGTGCTGTATCTCTAATAATAAACTTTTTGCCTGTTTTTACAGTTTTTGCCTCCTTGTGAAATTCATTTTTCAAATTTGCCTCTAGCCTCTAGCCCTTGGTAGACTAGCAGCTAGGATTCCTGGTTTTTCACCCAGGCTAGCCAGGTTCAACTCCTGGGCAGGAAACTAAGATCTTGCTTCGAGCCACCACTCACTGCTGTCTCTCCAAGATCATAACCATGAGAAAAACATCAGACATACCCAAATTGAAGGACGTGCTAAAAAATACCTGGCCAGTACTCCTCAAAACTATTAAGGTCATCACACACAAAAAAGTCTGAGAAACTAAATATCATAAATCAGAGAATGCTAAGGAGACAACTAAAACAGAAAAGTAACTTTAAGGAAAAATCAGACGTCCAAATAAAGTACAGAATTTACTTAATTTTTAAAAATACAGGACTTTCCTGGTGGCACAGTGGTTAAGAAGCCACCTGCCAGTGCCGGGGACACGGGTTTGATCCCTGGTCTGGGAAGATCCCACATGCCGCAGAGCAGCTAAGCCCGTACACCACGACTACTGAGCCTGCGCTCTAGAGCCTGTGCGCCACAACTGCTGAAGCCTGCATGCCTAGAGCCTGTGTTCCACAAGAAGAGAAGCCACCACAGTAAGAAGCCTGAATGCCGCAACGAAGAGTAGCCCCTGCTTGCCACAACTAGAGATAGCCCGTGTGCAGCAATGAAGACCCAACGCAGCCAAAATAAATAAATAAGTAAACAAACAAATAAATAAATAAAATTTTTTAAAAATTAAAAAATAAAAATAACTGAACTGCAAGGAAAAATAGGTTAACCTACAATCACAATTGAAAATTTAAACATACCCTCTTTTGGTAAAAGATTTAGGCAAACAAAAAAAATCAGAAAGAATTATAAAATACTGAAGAATGCAATTAACAAACTTGACCTAATTGACGTATACAGGACATTACATCCAATAACAGAATGTACATTGTTTCAAACATCCACAAAGCATTTACAAAAATTAACTATACCCTGAGCCATAAAGCAAGGATTGAAATCACACAGAGAATGTTTCTAACCACAATGCAATTAAGCCAAGAATTACTAACAACAACAACAACAACAAAACATAAGAAAATTCCATATTTTTAGAAAATAAGAACTACAATTCTAAAAAAAACTTTTGGAGCAAAGAAGAAATCATAACGGAAATTAGAAAATATTTTTAAGTGAGGCATAACAAAAAACTATACATCAAAACCTGTGAGGTCAGAGTTGCCCAGAACCTGAGGTGTGTGCTCAGGAGCTGCCAGCCCACTGGGGAAAAAAAGAAACAAAAACAAAAGCAAACCAAACTTGTGGGATGGAGCTAAACAAGGTTTAGAGGGGTATTAACAATGTATGTTTTATATAAGAAGGGCTGAAAATTAATGATCTTGTATTCAGCTCAAGAAGTTATAGAATAGTTAAATAAACCTAAAGTGGAAGAAACTGATAACGAGCTGAAAATTATAAAATAGAAAACATAAATAAGGATAGTCAACAAGGCCAAAAGTTGACTCTTTGTAAAGGCTAATAAAATTAATAAACCTCTGGCAAAACTGAGCAAGATTAAAAAGGGAAGTGACACAAAATAATACAAATCAGCAGTGTAAAGGGCACATCATTACAGATCATAAAATCACTAAAAAGATAAGAAGATATTACATTTGAAAATTTAGGTGAAATGGTAAATTCCTTGATAAAATACAACTTACCACAACTGACATAGAAAGAAATAAGAATGATGAATAGTTCTATAACTAACAGAAAAATTAAAATTCTGTAGTGAAAAATTTTTCCTCAAAAAAGTACAAGTGGCTTAACAGGCAAATACTACCAAATGCCAAACTTTCTTAATTTCTCCCAAGGAAGAGAAAAATGGGAAACTCATCCCAACTCATTTTATGAGGCTAGCATGATCTTGCTAGTATGACCTAGCAAGATACTATGAGAAAAGAAAATTACAAGAACACAGAAGCAAAAGTCCTAAAGAAACTACCAATAAATTCACCCTGCAACATGTGTTAAGAACCCTCCTGCCCAGGCTGGTATATTGCAGTGATGTGAACTCAGCTAAACAGTAGAAATTGATCAGTATAATGCACCACAGTTACAGAGTAGAGAGGAAACAAAAAGCATGATCATCTCAGTAGATTAGAAAATGCGTTTGATAGAATTTAGTATCTATTATTTGAAAAAAAAGTTTTGACAAACTAGGAAAATAAGGAAACATCTTTAATCTCATAAGGGTGTCTACAAAACATCATTCTCAATAGTGAAATGCTGAAAGATTTAAGATTGTGAGCACAACCAGGATGCCCTATACGACCACTTCTATTCCCACTGATTTTTAAAAATTAATAAATTTTATTTTTTAGAATAATTTTATTTTTTATTGAAGTATAGTTGATTTACAATATTATATTAGTTTCAGGTGTACAACAGTGATTCAATATTTTTATAGATTATACTCCATTTAAAGTTATTGTAAAAAATTTGCAATATTCCCTGTGCTGTACACGATATCCTTGTATCTTATTTGTTTTATACATAGTAGTTTGAGAACAATTTTAGATTTATAGAAAAAGTAAGCTAACAGTACAAAAGAATCCTCATATCCCCTCTCCTGCCACAGTTTTCCCTATTATTAATATCTTGCATTTGCATGATACATTTGTTATAATTCAAGATATATTACTATTGATAATATTGATAATATTGGTATATTACTATTAACTAAAGTACATAGTTTGTATTAATAGTTCAGTTCTATGGGTTTTGACAAATGTGTAATGTCATTTATCCACTGTTACAGTATTGTACAGAATAGTTTTGCCCCCTAAAACTCCTCTGTGCTTCACTTATTCATCTTTCCCCCTCTTCCTCCTGAATCCCTGGCAACCATTAATCTTTTAACTGTCTCTATAGTTTTGCCTTTTCCAGAATGTCATATAATTGGAATTATACTGTATTTAGCATTTCAGACTGTATTTAGGCTTATTTCATTTAGTAATATAAACTTAAGTTTCCTTCATGTCTTTTTGTAGCTTGATAGCTCAATTCTGTTTATCCCATTTTATGGATGTACACTGTACCACAGCTTATTGATTCACCTATTGAAGGACAACTTGACTGCTTCCAGTTTGGGGCAGTTATGAATAAAGCTGCTGTAAACATTCAGGTTTTTAACATCCAGGTGTTAAGTTTTCACCTTAATTGGGTAAACACCTAAGAGCATGATTGGTATGTTAAGCCTGTTTTCTTTGTAAGAAACTACCAAACTCTCTCCACAGTGACTGTACTGTTTTGCATTCTCACCAGCAATGAGAGTTCTTTTAGCTCCGCAACCTCACCAGCATTTCATATTGTCAATTATTTTTTTGTTTATGTTGGTTTAGCCATTCTAATATGCATGTATTGTTATCTTTTTGGGGGAACCACTTCATATCTTTACTTTTATTATTTTTTTAAAAAATTTTATTTTATATTGGAGTATAGTTGATTGACAATGGTGTGTTGGTTGTACAACAAAGTGATTCAGTTATACATAAATACGTCTCTATTCTTTTTCAAATTCTTTTCCCATTTAGGTTACTACAGAATACTGAGCAGTGTTCCCTGTGCTATACAGTAGGTCCTTGTTGGTTGTGTAATTTGAATATAGCAGTGTGTACCTGTCAATCCCAAACTCCCAATCTATCCCTCCTCCCCACCTCTCACCCCTAGTAACCATAAGTTCTTCTCTATGTCTGTGAGTCTGTTTCTGTTTTGTAAACAAATTCATTTGTATAATTTTTTTAAGATTCCACATATGAGCAATATCATATGATATTTGTCTCTCTCTGTCTGACTTACTTCACTTAGTGTGATAATCTCTAGGTCCATCCATGTTGTTGCAAATGGCATTATTTCATTCTTTTTAATGGCTGAATAATATTTCATTGTATATGTGTACCACATCTTCTTTATCCATTCATCTGTCGATGGACATTTAGGTTGCTTCCATGTCTTGTCTATTGTAAACTGTGCTGCAATGAACATTGGGGTGCATGCATCCTTTTGAACCACGTTTATCTCCAGATATATGCACAGGACTGGGAATACTGGATCATATGGTAACTCTTTCTTTAGTTTTTTAAGGAGCTTCCATAACGTTTTCCATAGTGGCTGTACCAATTTACATTCCCGCCAACAGTGTAGGAGGGTCCTCTTTTCTCTACACCCTCTCCAGAACTTATTGTTTGTAGATTTTCTGACGATGGCCATTCTGACTGGTGTGATGTGACATCGCATTGTAGTTTTGATTTGAATTTCGCTAATAATTAGTGATGTTGACCATCTTTTTATGTGTTTTACACTCTGTTGGACTGTAAACTTTATGTAAGGAATCTTGGAAACAGTTGTAACAAGACTGAATTGGAGCGAGCTTTAGGCTATTATGGAACACTCTGAAGTGTGTGGGTTGCTAAAAACCCTCCCGGCTTCCCTCTTGTTGAATGTGAAGATCCCCGAATTGCAGCCAATGCTGTCCGAGAACTAGATGGGAAAACACTATGTGGCTGCCGAGTAAGAGTGGACCTGTGGAATGGGGAAAAGAGAAGTCGAAATTGTGACTGCCTCCTTCTTGGGGTCGTCGCCCTCGAGATGATTATCAAAGGAGGAGTCCTCCACCTCGCCACACATCTCCAAGACAGAGAAGCTTCTCTGTCAGCCAGAGCAGGTCCCTTTCTAGATATAGGAGAAGAGAGAGATCACTGTCCCAGGAGAGAAATCACAAGCCGTCCCGATCTTTCTCTAGGTCTCCTAGCCAATCTAGGTGAAATGAAAGGAACTAGAAGACCACTTTGCAAGAGGAGTGGTGTACAGGCAATAGCTTCATTTGACAGGAGTATGTACAGAAAATTCAAGTTTTGTTTGAGACTTCCGAAGCTTGGTGCACTTTTTAAATGTTTTAGCTGTTCACATTTGTTTGTCTCTTGGGACAGTGACACATAAAGGTGTCATTCTCTATGGTTTGAAATGGGTCCTATGAGGCATGTAATATGAAGAATTGTTACCTTACAATGTTCCCTAAGCAAAATTGAATTTGCTTTGAATTTTTGGTCTTGCCTAGACTGATAATAAAACTCTAACTCCTGCCCAGCTAAAGTGTGATGTTTACTATTATGGAAACAACACTGGCAAACATTGAAAAGGCTTTCAGTAGCTGGGATATGGTATGCAGCTGTAGTTAAGCAAGCAGTCTTTAAAAGGTGCTGTGAACACAAGCCAGCAGGTAAAAATGAAAGCTGCACCCTTACCCTAGATTAGAGGTTTAAAAATTCCACTAGTCTTCACACCGGACAAGAGGTTGTCCAGTGAGTTTAGACTCTAAGAAGTTTCAAGGAAGTTAATTTACCTTTGATTTAGGTCATAAGTCCCCTGTGTGATTGCTGTACATGAATACATACTCTTTGTAATATTTTTTGGAAATTTGAGATTATCAAGATACCAATGTCCTGCCACATTAAGAGTATATTGTAGAGCTGAACTTTGAGTTACTGTGCAATTTTTTTTTCATGCTGTCATTTGTAATATGTTTTGTGAGAATCCTTGGGATTAAAGTTTTGATTCCAAAAGAAAAAAAGAAAAAAAAAGAATCCGCCTGCCAATGCAGGGGACACGGGTTCAAGCCCTGGTCCGGGAAGATCCCACGTGCTGCAGATCAACTAAGCCCGTGGGCCACAACTACTGAGCCTGCGCTCTAGATCCTGGGAGCCAGAACTACTGAGCCCCTGTGCCACAAATACAGAAGCCCGCACAGCAAAAAAAAAAAAAAAAAAAAGACGATACTGGCCAGGTGATCAAGGGTAAAATCGTTTGTCATAAGTCCCGTTGATGGTGTGTATCCTTGATGTGACCTGAGGAGAATGGCATTTTTATGTCTGTCTGGATCTTCCACCCCAAACCCCACAACTTCAGACCAACCATAAGAAAACATCAGAAAACAAACAGACAAACAAATTGAGGGACAAAATACCTGACCAGTCCTCCTCAAAACTTTCAAGGTATCAAAACCCAGGGACGTCTGAGAAATGTCACAGCCCAGAGGAGACTGGGACAGAAAAAGGAAGTTAGGGGAAAACTAGGGAAATTCTAATAAAGTGTGGACTTTAGTTAATAACAATGTATCCATCTTGATTCCTTAGTTGGATAAACATGTCGTACTAACGTACTAACGTGTTGGAAATAGGGGTGCTGGGTCAGGGTCCACGGCACTCTGTACACTCTGTACAGATCTTTGCAACTTTTTTGTAACTCTAAGCTATTCTAAAATTAAGTGAGTACTAAACAGAGATAAGAATGTTATTTCCCTGATTTGAACATGCCTGGATTTCTTTTCATGGTCACATTTTTGCTATCTGGATGTGTCTTGGAATCAGTAGCAAAGGAGAGTTGCCAGCCCCTGGGAAGATGTGGGTGGTTTGCAGGTGGCTTGCTCTGGAGCTGAAGACCACGGTGGGAAGTCTGCAGCCTCGGGCTGCACTTAGAACCATGGGAGGGGATGGGCCAGCTCAGTTAGGGATGGAACCTATAAATAAAACTTTTTTCTTTTCCATTATGGCTTATCACAGGATATTGAATATAGTTCCCTGTGCTAGACAGTAGGACATTGTAGTTTATCCATCCTATATTTAATAGTTTGCATCTGCTAACCCCAAACTCCCAGTCCAACCCTCCCTCACTCTTTCTCCCCCTTGGCAACCACAAGTCTGTTCTCTATGTCTGTGAGTCTGTTTTTGTTTCATAGACGAGTTCATTTGTGTCGTATTTTAGATTTCACATATAAGTGAGATCATATGATATTTGTCTTTCTCTTCTGACTTACTTCACTTAGTATGATAATCTCTAGGTCCATCCACGTTGCTGCAAATAGCATTATTTCATTCTTTTTATGGCTGAATAATATTCCATTGTATATATGTACCACATCTTCTTTATCCATTCATCCATCAGTGGACATTTAGGTAGCTTCCATGTCTTGGCTATTGTAAATAGTGCTGCAATGAACATTGGGGTGCATGTATCTTTTCTTTCTTTTTTCTTTCTTTCTTTCTTTCTTTCTTTCTTTCTTTCTTTCTTTCTTTCTTTCTTTCTTTCTTTCTTTCTTTCTTTCTTTCTCTTTCTCTCTTTCTTTCTTCTTTTATTGTCACACAGCATGTGAGATCTTAGTTCCCTGACCAGAGATGGAACTCATGCCCCCTGCACTGGAAGCACGGAGTCTTAACCACTGGACCACCAGGGAAATCCCAGGGGTGTATGTATAGTTTTGAATTAGAGTTTTCTCCGGATCTATGCCCAGGAGTGGAATTGCGGGACCCTATGGCAGCTGTATCTGTTCCTGCACATCTCACATCAACCATCTGCACTCCAATCCTTGCTCTCAACGTCATCTTCGGGGAACCCAACCTGCAACAGGGACCTTGACAAGAAGAAATGGCTCAGGGAAAAGCTACCTGCACAGGGAGGAGATAGAGGCCATCGCCCCTGGGGTGCGGCGGGGAGAGTGGGCACAGAGATTTGTCATTGCACCCCCGATACTCATCTCAGCCCTCCTGGCTGCCCCGCTCTAGGTCACCTCGGGATACAGAGGTGACCCAGTTAGAGTCCCTGCCTGTGCAGGAATCTGGGGGCACCAGCGGGTCTGAATAATATTAGTGCAGGGTCTCCCCCGCGGCACTGGGGTTATTCGGGGCGGGTCATCCTCTGCTGAGGGCCCCTCCTGGGCACTGTGTGGGGTTTAGCAGCATCCCTGGCCACACCCATTTGATTCCAGGGGCCCCTCCCCCCCAGTTGAGACAACCACAGATTTTCCCCACACATCACGGAAGAACTGGGTGAGGCGGGGGCGGGCTGGCCCTGGGCGAGGACAGCTGTGTTGGAGCAACCAGCCTGGCCCAGGGCAAGGTCTGCCCCAATCCTGTCAGCGCCTGCATTTAGAACTGCCCTTTTCGTCTCCCACCTCCCCTGCCCTGCAGTGGTCTCCGAGACATCATCCCCATGTAATAAATCACACCTTCTCAGTTTACTGTTTGCTGCCCTCGCTAGAACGTGAGCTCTTTGAGGACAGGGATGCTGTTATGTCCCCAGCACCTAGAAGAGTGTCTGCTGTGTAGTAGATGCTTCATAAATACTTGCTGAATAAAGGAGTTGAATAAAGGGATGAGTGGATGAATGAATGAAGGTTACAATGGAAGGAGGGGGGAGATTCCCTTTCTGGCTCTCGGGGGTTGGGAGATCAAGTGAAACATCCGTCCTAAATAGGCTGACCAGCCTTCTGGGGTTTCCCGGGACTGAGGGTTTCCCCAGAGTTCCAGCGCTCAAACCTGAGCGGTCCTGGGCAAACTGGGGGCGGGTGTTGGTCACCCTATCTAAACACAGTAACAATTCCAGCTGCAATAGCAATGGCCAATGACCTCTACGGTCTTATTGACCATGCACAGTTCTTTACCTGGAGGGGAAGGGTGGGCCGGGATTGGAATTCTGGTGATCCAGGTCGGGTGAGGGCACACCCCGGGCTTGTGGAGGGGAGTCCAGGAAGGTTCTGGAGGAAGTGACAGTGACACAGGAGGGAGGGAGGAGTCTAAGGAAGAACGTCCCACATGACAACGTGTGCCAATGGCCCTGGGCCCAAGGTCACACCTGACCAGGGCTTGCTTTTTTTTTTCTAATTTACTTTTTCCCACATGGATATGCAATTGTCCCAATGCCATTTAATGAAAACTCCTTAATTTCCCCACTTTCTGTCATATCAAGTTCTCATATATCTGTTTCTGGACCTTTATTCTATACCATAGAGCTATACGTCCCATCCTTGCACCACTAGGGCTGTTTCATCACTATAACTTTATTTTTTATTCATTTATTTTTTTTTGGCCGTGCCATGCGGCACGTAGGATCTTATTTCCCTGATCAGGGATCGAACCCGTGCCCCCTGCAGTGGAAGCTCGGAGTCTTAATCACTGGACCAACAGGGAAGTCCCCAGGGCTTGCTTTGACACCCATCGAATGGTGGCAGATGGGCACGGGGAGCAGCTGTCTGTGAGCCATCCTGTGTAGGAATGCAGGGTGGAGGGGAGGACAGATGGAGCGGGAGGGGAAGAAGCGGAGGAGGGAGGGAGGGAGGGAGGGAGGGCGGGCGAGAGACAGACAGAGCATGAAAGCTGAAAATAGCTCCTAGTGCTGGGAGCCTTGGAGCCGGAGCCTGGGAGCCAGGGTGACTGGCTCTCCTCCCTGGTGTGTGTGTGTGTGTGGGGGGGGTGGCTCTGGGCTTCTCAGGCTGGGAATGGGGTGCACAGAGCAGGGACGGAGCAGGGACCCTTCTTTTTGGGACCTCGTGGGCCATCCTCAGCTCACAAAGCTGAGCCACTCCTGGCCCTACGAGTGGGGGGCTTATCTTCCCTGTCCCCTGGATCATAACCCCTCACACACAACTTCCCCATGTGTGTTCCCAGCAACCAAGAGAATCTGTTTTTAAAAGATTTGACTGTATGACATAAATCACAGCAAGATCCTTTTTGACCCAGCTCCTAGAGAAATGGAAATAAAAACACAAATAAACAAATGGGACCTAATGAAACTTAAAATCTTTTGCACAGCAAAGGAAACCATAAACAAGACCAAAAGACAACCCTCAGAATGGGAGAAAATATTTGCAAATGAAGCAACTGACAAAGGATTAATCTCCAAGATTTACAAGCAGCTCATGCAGCTCAATAACAAAAAAACAAACAACCCAATCCAAAAATGGGCAGAAGACCTAAATAGACATTTCTCCAAAGAAGATATACAGATGGCCAACAGACACATGAAAGAATGCTCAACATCATTAATCATTAGAGAAATGCAAATCAAAACTACAATGAGGTATCATCTCACACCGGTCGGAATGGCCATCATCAAAAAATCTACAAACAATAAATGCTGGAGAGGATGTGGAGAAAAGGGAACACTCTTGCACTGTTGGTGGAATGTAAATTGATACAGCCACTATGGAGAACAGTATGGAGGTTCCTTAAAAAACTAAAAATAGAACTACCATACGACCCAGCAATCCCACTACTGGGCATATACCCTGAGAAAACCATAATTCAAAAAGAGTCATGTACCAAAATGTTCATTGCAGCACTATTTACAATAGCCAGGACATGGAAGCAACCTAAGTGTCCATCATCAGATGAATGGATAAAGAAGTAGTGGTACATATATACAATGGAATATTACTCAGCCATAAAAAAGAAATGAAATGGAGGTATTTGTAATGAGGTGGATGGAGTTAGAGTCTGTCATACAGAGTGAAGTAAGTCAGAAAGAGAAAAACAAATACAGTATGCTAACACATATATATGGACTAAGGGAAAAAAAAAAAAAAAGGTCATGAAGAACCTAGTGGCAAGATGGGAATAAAGACACAGACCTACTAAAGAATGAACTTGAGGATATGGGGAGGGGGAGGGGTGAGATGTGACAGGGTGAGAGAGTGTCATGGACATATATACACTACCAAATGTAAAATAGATAGCTAGTGGGAAGCAGCCATATAGCACAGGGAGATCAGCTCAGTGCTTTGTGACCGCCTGGGGGGGGGGTGGGATGGGGAGGGTGGGAGGGAGGGAGATGCATGAGGGAGGAGATATGGGAACTTGTGTATATGTGTAGCTGATTCACTTTGTTATAAAGCAGAAACTAACACACCATTGTGAAGCAATTATACTTCAATAAAGATGTTTAAAAAAAAAAAGATTTGGGGGAGGGGGGTAAACATACAAACAAGAGCAGAATGGATACTTTTTCAGAATGTGAATGGCTCTGTGTAAGCCCACCCCCAGGATAACCACAGTCCTGACCTCTAACACCCTTGACGAGTCAGCCTTGGTCTGGGCTTGCGGACCCACGGAAGCTTCCTCATCCCCTCCTTCAGATCCCGTCTCTCCCTCGGCATCTTTGTGAGAGGAACCCGGGGAAGTGGGACTGCTAGGCTGTACTGCTGCTAGAACTCCACCTGGGCTCCACCAGGCTCCAGCCCCCCGCCCTGTGTGCCTCTCTGACCCTGAGGCACCTCAACTGGTAGGAGCCGCATCACCTTCCCTCCTGGGACTTGTGACACTTAAGGGAGACACCGAAAGGACAAGCCTTTGGCTCCCTGGCTGGCAAAGAGCAGGTACTCAATTGTCGTAAGTGTCCATATCAGTGAGGGTTCTCCAGACAAACAGAATCCATAGGGTGTGTGTGTGTATATACACACACACGTACATATGTACACGCATACAAAAATATACAGCTGTGTATATATGCAGTATGCATACACACATATACACATATAGTATATACAATACACACATACATACATACACACGTATAAAATGCATAGTTTGTACATATACAGTATGTACACATACGTATAACATATGCAATATACACACCTAGGTACATATATATCATACATATATACACACATACAAAGATATTTAGGTGTGTATATAGACAGTATACATACATACACATATAATATATGCAATACATACACGTACATACATATAGACACACATATACACCTACATATAAAAGCATATAGCATAAAAATATATATGTACTGTATATATAAATTCATCATATATATACATATATCATATATATAAGATATATACACATACATATATACAATGTATACACACACATACACACCTATATGTAAATATGCGCATGTACATACACATATAAATACATACGCAAGTGTGTATATAATAGTATATACATATATACATATAATACCTAGAAACATATACATATACAGGTATACAACATATATACACACCTACATATAAATATACACTGTATACATACATACATACATACAGTGTACATATACTGTATATATACACACCCATATATCAATATATGGGTGTGTGTATATATACAGCATGTTCACATTTATAATATGTATACTATATATACACACATACATACATGTATACAATATATACACACAAATATATAGGCTTGTATGTATACTGTATATAGTACTTACACATATACTACAAACGCACGCACATATAAACATATGTGTATACATATATATATAATATGTATACACACATATACAAATTAATAGGCTTGTATATATTCAGTATTTTTACATATATAGTTTTGTTTTAAGGAGTTGACTCATGTGACCCTGAGGCAGGCAAGTCAGGGCAGGACTCTGGGCTGGAGACACAGGGAAGAGCTGATGTCCCAAGGCCATTGGAGGAACAGTTCCCTCTTTCTACGGAAACTCATTTTTCTCTCCAGTCCTTAAACTGATGGACGAGGCCCACCCAAGCCGCGGCATTGACAATCTCCTTTAGGCAAGGTGGACCAATTTCAGTGTTCATCTCTTCTGAAAAATACCTTCCTGGCCACATCTGGAATAATGTTTGTGGTTGCCGGGGCCCCACGCAGTGCGCACATGAGATTAACCATCCCCGTGGCGATGATGACAATTTATTTTCTCTCTTGACCATTGTCACTACTATTCCAATTAAAATGACAGCGCCATGAGGGCAGGGCATTTCCTTTTTTGCCAGTACTGAGCGTCCAGGGTCTGGAGCCTAGCATAAGCTAAATACACGGCATTTTTGTGAACAGAAGCCGGGATTCCGGCTGTCATACTTAATGAGGAATTATAGTCTTATTATTTGGGGGGGGGGGTTGGTCACAGTACGTCAAGGGCGGGAGTCGAACCCGCCACCCCAGGCCCCAAGGGGTCTCCCCGGGTCCCCACTTCGGGCCGGTGGGGGTGGCCGGGGGGAGCCGAAGACGTTCGTGCGTGCGTGCGTGCGTGAGAGCGGGCGAGTCCACGAGGACGGCGGCGCGTGCGCCGCGAGTGAGTGGTTCAGCCGGGCCTTGGCTCATTGTGCTCGCCTCACGCTGGCCCGAGTTGGCGGCAGCGCTGGAGGTCCCGGGCCTGTGAGCACAAAGAGGGAGCCGGAGGCCGGACGGGAGCGCGGCGGCGGCGGCGGCGGCGGCGGCGGCGGCGGCGGCGGCGGCGGCGGCGGCGGCTGAGGCCCAGGCCAGGCCCCCTCCCCTCAGCCTCCCGCCCACCTGCCCCGCCCCCGCCGGCGGCGCCCCGCCCCTCCCCCAACCGCCAGACTAGCCTGGTGCGGGGGCCGCGCGCGAAGACCTGGGGGAGAAGTTGGAGCTGAGGCTGGAGTCGCCCGTGGGGGCCGAGCCCGCCGTCTACTCGTGGCCGCTGCTGGTCTACGTGAGTGCCGCCCGTCCCCTCTTCCCAGACCCCTGCCCCTCTTCCCTCACGGCGCGCGCTGAGCCCACCGAGAAACGGAGCGACTCGAGTCGCCAGACCCTCTTTGGAGTCCCCCTTCCCGCCCCACCGTGGTTCTCCGCGGCCGTTTCCAGCCCCCGCGCGCAGGGTGGGCAGAGGGGAGCCGGGGCCGGCCGGGGGCGCAGACTCGGCCGCGGGGACCCCGCGCTTCCGAGGGGCGCCCGAGCCGGGCTGCCGTTGGCTCTGTAGGGCTGGGGACCCCGGTTTCCCCGGGCCTGGATTGCTGGCGGGCTTGCCCTTCCGTACTTTATGATCTGACATGTAGGGTTTCTTTTTCCTGGTAGTTTATTCTTAGCGCTGTCAATGTGCTTAGCTTTTTTATTTTTGAGGACACCCTTTCCTCCCTCTCTCCAGATTTTTGTGTTTTTGTTTTGTTTTGTTTTAGTTAGGCATTTTGTTCCTCTGATCTTGAGTGGGTGGGCTGGCTGGACCCTTGGAGAGGAGGCGTTGTCTCCCCTAATTTGAGTGGGTGGGCTGGCAGGCCCCTTGGAACGGAGACATTGTGTCCCGTAATTTTAGTGGGTGGGCTGGCTGGACCCTTGGAGAGGAGGCATCCTGTCCCCTGATCTTGAGTGGCCTTTGGAAAATGACACGCCGAACGGAAATTTACACAGGCGTCCGGTGATTCCAGAAATGCAGGTTGTCCGGGCAGGTGGGCGCCCGGCCTCTCGTCCCCCGTGGCGGCGTGGTGCGCGTGTTCTTGTCTCAGGGTTTACGCTTGGGCCCCGCAGCCCACCTTTGGGAGGGAAAGCGCAGCAGGCGCCTTGGGCCGGCGCCTTTGGGGCGCCCTTTCGTGCTCTCTTCTTGCGGGGGACCGGCCTCCAGGGGGCCCGGCGGGGAAGCCTGCGCGACCCGCCCCTTGCGCGGGTTCCGTGTGTGTCAGTTTGTGGAAACTGTGTCGCGGCCGGGGGCGGGGTCGGGACGCTGGGACCGCCTGGGAGCCGTTGTTGACTCCGGTCCCCGGTTCTCCGCAGTTCTCCGAGGTCGGAGGGTTTCCAGCCCGCCACTGCGCACTGGCGCTTTCTATTTTTGCTCTTCCTGTGCCCGAAAGCACGGCTGAGCCTGGGCTCTGGCTTTTCCGGTTGGGTAACTCTGGGTGGCCCGGGTGGGCGGCCTGAGCAGTGGGCAGGGCGGGGAGACATCCCAGGGGAGGGAAACTGAAAGTGGGGAGAACCTTCAGAACTCCAGCTGATCCACTTGCCTCGCCTCCCCGCCCCTCTTACTGCACTTGTCATGTACGGGTTGGCTGGCCGGCACATTTTTCAAAATGTAATAATTTGTTTATCCTTAGTAGCCATGAAGCATAGTTCACTTGTAGTGCACAGTTGTAGAAGTTTTGACAGATGATCGCCGTCAGGTGGCAGAGCAATCCCGTCATCCCATTTGCTGCCCTTTGGCGCCAGCGCACCTCTAGCCTCTTGGCCACTAATCTCCTCTCTGTCCCTAAGGTTTTGGCTTTTCCAGAAAGTCAGATAAATGGAACAACAGCATGTAGCTTTTTGATTCTGCCTGCTTTGGCTCAGCAAAACCTATGCGAGATTCATCCCTGGTTTGTTTGTTGTTGTTGTTGTTGTTTTAAATATTTATTTATTTAGTTATTTACTTGGCTGTGCCGGGTCTTAGTTGTGGCACATGGGATCTTCATTGCCGCGTGCAGTATGTTTTAGTTGCGGCGTGCGGGATCTAGTTCCCTGAGCAGGGGTGGACCCCGGGCCCCCTGCATTTGGAGCATGGAGTCTTAGCCACTGGACCACCAGGGAAGTCCGTCATCCCTGTTGTTGCGGGTATGAGAAGTCACTCCTTTTTCTTGCTGTGTTGTATTCCATTTTCCGTTTGTCCATTTGCCTGCGGGTGGCAGGACTTGTGGGATGTTTCCAGTTTTGAGGGGATCAGGAATAAAGCTGCTGTAAACATCCCAGGGCAGGTTTCCATGTGAACTTGGGTTTTTACCTGACTCGAGAAAATACCCAGGAGTGGGACTGGGGTCTGTGCTAAGTGTATGTTTAACAACCCTTCTGCATCTTAGAAATTGGTATTTTTGAGTATTGGAAGAGTTTAGAAATCCACTGTGACCCAGCACCCAGGCACTTGAAACGAAGTTGAAAGTTCATCTGGAGATGGTCACGTTGTCCCCATCACTGTCTTTTATTCGAGGCAGAGCAAGGCCACAGATTTGTAACCCTTGTAAGGGAGGCCTCGTGTGCCCAGGCCTTGGCAGGACCTGGCTTTCTAGTGGTGGGCGGTTCTGAAGTGGAGAGTGTCTTTCCCTTGCTGGCCGGACCTCGCTTGGCAGGGTGCGGGGTGTGCTGCCTGCCTGGCCGGGCGCTCTTTCTGCCGGTCAGCAGCCGTTCCTGGTGTGTCTGTCCTACTACCAGGCAGGCGGTCAGGGGCCCTAGTGAAGTGCTCAGCGAGCTGCAGCCTTCCTAAAGTTTTGTGGGTAACGTCTGTTACCCTCCCATTTCCCTGCTGAGGAATTTTGCTTTCTCATGGGAAGTGAGGGGGCAGTACTTTATAAGAGTTCATATTTTGTGATGACTCAATGCTGAATACATTAAGAAAATGCGCTCCTTCCAGAAGTTTAACTTCTGAGAAGGTCAGATTACTCATGTGACCGCACGTTTGAAATGAGTGAGCTTGTTTGTTCATTGATTCATTCATTCTGCAAGCACCTCCTGGATATTTACAGTGAGTGTTCCAGGGGGCGCTGAGGACAGTAGACAGTATTCTTTTTTTTTTTTTTTTTGATTTTTGAATTTTATTTTATTTATTTTTTTATACAGCACGTTCTTATTAGTCATCAATTGTATACACATCAGTGTATACATGTCAATCCCAATCGCCCAATTCAGCACACCACCATCCCCACTCCCCCACGGCTTTCCTCCCTTGGTGTCCATACATTTGTTCTCTACATCTGTGTCTCAACTTCTGCCCGGCAAACCGGTTCATCTGTACCATTTTTCTAGGTTCCACATATATGCATTAATATACGATATTTGTTTTTCTCTTTCTGACTTACTTCACTCTGTATCACAGTCTCTAGATCCATCCACGTCTCAACAAATGACTCAATTTCGTTCCTTTTTATGGCTGAGTAATATTCCATTGTATATATGTACCACAACTTCTTTATCCATTCGTCTGTCGATGGGCATTTAGGTTGCTTCCATGACCTGGCTATTGTAAATAGTGCTGCAGTGAACATTGGGGTGCATGTGTCTTTTTGAATTATGGTTTTCTCTGTGTATGTGGTCAGTAGTGGGATTGCTGGATCATATGGTAATTCTATTTTTAGTTTTTTAAGGAACCTCCATACTGTTCTCCATAGTGGCTGTATCAATTTACATTCTCACCTACAGTGCAAGAGAGTTCCCTTTTCTCCACACCCGCTCCAGCATTTGTTGTTTGTAGATTTGCTGATGAAGCCCATTCTAACTGGTGTGAGGTGATACCTCACTGTAGTTTTGATTTGCATTTCTCTAATAATTAGTGATGTTGAGCAGCTTTTCACGTGCTTCTTGGCCATCTGTATGTCTTCTTTGGAGAAATGTCTATTTAGGTCTTCTGCCCATTTTTGGATTGGGTTGTTTGTTTCTTTAATATTGAGCTGCATGAGCTGTTTATCTATTTTGGAGATTAATCCTTTGTCCGTTGATTGGTTTGCAAATATTTTTTCCCATTCTGAGGGTGACAGTATTCTTATTCTCAAGAAACTTATGAACTAAGGACGGTAGGTGATCTATAAACACAGAAGTTCAGCTGAGGTGTAGTGCCCCGTATATGGGATCAGCTGAGTTCCCAGAGGGTGGGGCTGCCAGATTTGCCCTGGGGGAGGTGTGGGTGGCTTCTCTGAGGAGGGGACACCTGCAGGAGGAAGTGCAAACAGCCACAACCGCCTGTACGTGGAAATGTCCAGCCTCCAAAATGGGCTTTTGTGCAATTGACAAATAGGAGGGCGGGGTGCAGGGCGAGTTTTGTTCCTTCCGTGACTGAGAGTTCCCAGATATCCACTTATAGCTCACGGTGGCATTTCTAAAGCAGGATGGCCCTTCTTTTGGTGGGAAAACCGGGTCTCAGCTCAGGAGGAAGCAGGTGGTATCTTCGGCTGCCTGATGGCAGGGCAGGAGCCAGCGAGGGCGTGCAGTGGTCCTTCCCCTCCGTGACTCACTGAGGCTGTGGGCGTGGAGCGGCCCCAGCGTGACTGTCCCCTCCTGCTTCTGGCTTCCTCCTGAGACCCCATGAGTCTCTGATGAATGCCCGCTGAGCAGTCACGCCCTTCACTCGACTGTGAGTAGTAGCTGAAGTGGGCGGCCGAGTGAGCCATCCCTCCCTGTGACTCAGAAAATATTTTCTGATCTGACCTCTGCTGGTGTGAGTCCTGCCTAATCTGAGCTCAGGTGGAAGGCAGGTTAACCCTTTGATGACTTTCCGTGGGTGAAGTAGCCTCTTTAAAGAGAAAGGGATCACCGGAAAAGCCTGGTATTCCGTACGTACGTGGCTTTTAGCTTTCGTGCTTCGGTCCCTAACATCCAAATGCCGCTTGTATGCTCTGTTCCTGGTGGGAGGAGCCAGAGGCAGACGGCCCTTTGGATATCACTAGGCAGGAGGCGGCAGAGCTGCAGGGGACCCGCCCCCAGTCTACCTCTAGGAGATGCGTCCTTTTTTCCTTAATTAAATTAAACTTTTTATTTTGAGATGATCATAGATTCTTGCACAGACGTCAGAAATAAGTCGGATACATCCCACGTTCTCTTTACTCAGTTTCTCCCGATGGTGGCATCTTACAAAGCTACGCACCGATGTAATGATTTCATTGGCATCGGTACAATCAAGATACAGAGTGTTTGGTGTCCCTTTTGAATTCGGGGACCTGTAGGGTGCGACTGGCTGTGTCTGCGCATCCCTGGGTCCCGGGCCGGCGCACGTCTCCCAGGAAACCCCTCTCCTCCCTCTTTCTTTCTGCCGTGTCCTCGTCTCATGGTCCTGGTGCTCTTCCCCAGTGCGTGCGCCTTGTCTCCCTGGCTGTGGGATGACAGTCCTGTTTCCTTCCTCCCACTCAGGGTGCTGCCTGGGGGCCTCTTTGGCATCTTCTCTGTCCCTTCAAGCTGTTCCTGCCGTTCCCACCAGCCGGGTCTCCTGCCGAGGCTGTTCACAGAGGACGTGCCGGGTGTCTGTGCGTGGTCCTCCGCAGCTCATGCGTGGCTCTGTAGTGCCTCCCTCACCGCCCGCCTTTCTCTTCCTTCCCGGACTCTCTCTCCCCACCCACGGCCGCTGTCGCGGTGCCTAGCCCGGGGCTCTGTTCCTCAGCGCCCCCGTGTGGGACCGGGCTCTCTTCCTGTCCATGGCGCCTGGCAGGGCTGCCGAGTCACAGGTTCCCATGAGCTGCAGTTGGGAGGTCGGTGGCTGTGTGCTTCACTGAGTATTGACCTTGGATGACGATGCCTCCTCATCTCTGAGGGGCTTCCGTTTGAATCCCCTCAGTTAGTCATGGGGTGCGTGGCCAATGCCCGGAAAGCACGTCAGACTCACACCAGGTGCACAAGCAGCCGGTGTGTGAGAGAGGTTACCTCTGAGAACGCTGGTCCTTTGAAAACCTGACGCGTCTTTTCCCGGGTGGGGAAGGGTTTTTGCAGGCTGTGTGCTGGGGGGCGGGGGGCCGCCACGGGGTGGTGCCCACGGGGACGGCGGGAGTCGTGGGGCTCGGGGTGGGGAGCTCTCGGGAAGGATTTGCACATCGCGTGGTGGTGGTGACTCACGTTTCCCCTGGTGTGCAGGTGGCTCCCTGGCGTCTGCTCTGTGCTCACCCTGCGCGCTGAGTGAGGCTCCCACCAGGGAGCAGGTGCTGGGGCCGCAGGACACGCTGGGCCCACACCTGGTCTGGGACAGACACCAGGTGAAGGGGCGGGACAAGGGGAGGAGGAGCCGCGCTGGGTCTTGTGGGTTTTGTGTCTTTTTAAATAACAGCTTTGTTGAGATCGCATTCACACACCAGGGAACTCAGCCATATGAAGTGTACAATTTAATGGCTTTTACTATATTCACAGAGCTGTGCAGCCATCACCTCTAATTCCAGAACATTCCATCAGCGCAAAGGGCCCGCAGTCCCCTGCCCTAGCCCCTGACACTAGGAACCTCCTCTCTGTGTCTGTGGATCTGCCTGTTCTGGACGTTTCCCATCAATGGAATCACACACTGTGTGTCCTTCTGTGTCTGGCTTCTCTCACTGAGCATCGTGTTCTCAGGGTCCGTCCACGTTGTTGTGCGTGGCAGGGCTTCTCCCCTTTGTGTGGCTGAGTGATGCTCCCATGCGTGTGGCCCAGGTCGTGGGGTCTCGAGGCCCCTGGAGAGGCGTTCGTTTGGCTTGGTCCTGGGGTGGGGTGACGCCAGTTGCACTGATACGGTGCTAACAGGACCCCTTGCTGGAGTGGGAGACAGCTGGAAGGCTGAGGGTGCGGCTCGCCTTGGCCTTTGAGACCGCGGGGTGGAGGCCGTGCTGCCGCTTGTCGCTCAGGGAGCGCCAGGCGAGTCCTTCTCCAGCTGTGCCCCCTTGGAAGGGCCTCCTCCGTCCCTGGGCTTTCCCTCCCTTCCCTTCCCGGCCTCGGCCTCGGCCTCAGGCCGGACTGCTCTGTGGCAGTAAAGCATTTTCTTTGGTGAGGGTGACAAAAGTTCTGGTGGTGAACTTTTGGTCGTCATGTTCCCCCGTCCCACCGGGGTCACTCCACGACGGCCCCTCCACGCGGAACCCTGGCGTCAGGCGCTCAGCACTTGCAGCGGCTCCTTGGGTGGCTGGGCGGCATGGGCTCTTACGGGTGGGCTAGTTTGGATTGAAGCAACTGAAATGGTCTTGTCACCCCCTGGAGCCCGCGTGGCGCCCCATCCTCCTGTGGACACACCCATGCCCGTCCTGCAGAAGGACGGCTGCCCGGACAGCAGGACGTCCCGGCCGGTCCTGGCTCTGCGCAGACTGGCTTCCGTGAGCTGCGGACCCAGGCGTGGAGCTCAGGCTCAGGGTCAGGTCTGGAAACGCTCCCGCAGGTGTGGCGGTAGGTGAGATGGCACACGAGCCACGCGCGTGCCCTCCTGGGAGCCACGTGACGAGTCAAAAGGAGGAGGCGAGGTACGTTTTCATAGCATTGTACGTAAGCGAGTACGGCTGAAACGCTACGTTTTCAACGTGCCATTTAAAGAGTTACTGAAGGGCACTTTTACTTTGTGTGTGTGCGCGCGCACACTCTGTCTTAGAAATCCGCGTGCCTCTTGTGCTCACAGCACATGTCACTGGAGTGGGCCAGCGCACACCATTGCCCCTCGTCCAGGTGGCCAGGGGCCGCTGTGGGCACAGTGAGGCTCTAGACCCCTCTTCCTCGTGGGGGCTCCTTCCTTGGACCCTGGTCATCGGGGCCCCTGTGTGCACAGCGGGTCCCACGGGCCCGGGTCAGGGCCACGGGCCCACCGTGTCCTGCACCGTGTCCATGCCCTGGGAGCCACGGGCCCGCTCCCTCTTCTCTCTTCCTCCTCTAGCTGGACTTTGGCCTCATGGGGTCCTGGCAGCCCCTTCCTGTTTTCCCATGTTGACAGTTCCTTGCAGTGCCGGTCTCGTGGGCAGGGTTTTGCGATGCGGCTCGGTCCCGAGACCAGCCTGGTTTGTCGCCTGGCCCTGCGGGGAGAGGGCCGGGTCGGCGGTGGGAGGAGAGCCTCCTTCCTGGCTCTCTCCTTTGCATCGCTTTACCAGGCGGTTCCCCTCCTTGGCCTGGCTTGTCCTCCGGTACGGTCCTGGGGCCAGGCAGCACCCCCTTGCTGGGGGCCTGCGGACGTCTGGGGCGGACTGTGGACGGGACCCGTGTGATGCTCCACAGCCAGTCTCTCTGCCACCCCCGCCCCGTGTGAGATGCACTCATTTTCAAGTGAAAACCTGTTTGCTTCTTGAATACTCAGGCCCACCACAGGCGCTGGCCCTCCGCCTCCCCCCGCTGCTCCCTCCCCCTGGTGAGTGGGTGCTCCCCAGCGGGGCCGCAGGCTGAGAGGTGAGGCTGAGCGCCTTCGCTGGGCCTCTGGGCCCTCTGCTCACCCGCCTGGCTTTCCTCCCAGACGGAGAGCCTTCTGTGGATTTTCCACTCTTCCAGCCAGATCTCTGCTCTCAAAGCCCTGCCACTGGGAGAGACAGAGAGACAGCCGGCAGACCTCCTGCCGTGTTCCATCTCCCCTGCCTTTGACTCTTCCCGCTGTGCTTCTCCACTTTGGGAAACAGTGTGTGCATCCCACCCTGGCCGCTCTGTCCCACTTGCCTTGGCCCCCACCCCAGGGCTCCGGAGGTGTGCAGAGCCTCGGGGAAGAAGGTAGCGACCCCCAGCCCGCAGGCCGTGCCCCCTGCAGCCTGCTGGGGAGCGGGGACCGCGGGCAGAGGCCCAGGGTGCTCCCCCTCGGCACCTCCTGGGCACTCGTGCCCTCAGCAGATGGTGATAGAGAGTGTGGTCCCTGCTTGCTTCAGGCCAGGGGCCCCTGGGCCAGCAGCTTCCCCACCAGCTGGAACTGGTTAGGAATGCGGGTTCCTGGGACCCAGACCTGCTGACTCTGAAAGTTTGCGGGTGGGCCCCAGAACTCCACTCTGACCAGGGATTCTGATGCTTGTCCCGGTGTGATGCCCCTGCCTCGGAGGCCCCCTGGGTCCCGGCGTCTTCCTGCTGCAAGCGGGAAGAGGAGGACGGAGTCCACGTCTTGTCTCCTCCCTAGTCTCTGCCCCCTGCCTCTCGCCGGGTCCTCCAGGGACGATGTCTCCAGATGTCGTGCCCCTGTCACCGTGAACCAGCCTGCGTGCTCAGGGATGGGCCGTGCCCTGGCAGCGAGCACCCAGGAGGCCTCCTGTCCAGGCTCCTCACGCCGGGCGCAGGGCCTGCGGGGATGAGCGGGGGCAGAGCCAGGCCTGTGGGCGTCCGGATGGAGTTCCTGTTCCCACACCTGTCTTCACGGTCAAGGAGGAGGCAGGGGCCTGCCTAGTGGGACAGCCAGACTCCCCCGCCCCGTGGGCGACCCCCGCCCTCACCTGAGCTGGGCAGGGGAGGGGAGCGGGCGGATGGGACGGGCTTGGTGGTGGCTCAGGCCTGATGACAGCTTCCGGCTTCCGCACAGGGTGCTTTTTCAGGCGGGAACGGTTGTGCTTATTGCGGTTGTTTTCCCAGGATCCCGGAGTGAGGCCGCCGGCTCTGTGGTGAGCAGCATTCCGCTAAGCCTGTGCGCGGCTTCCTGCGGAGGCTCTGACGCCGTTAGTGAGAAGAGCCTGGGTGAGTCACTGACTCAGCAAGCAGCCAGCAGCGGGCCGGGGCTGTGGCTGGGACGGGGAGGCCGGGCGTCCCGTGCAGCGAGCCCAGGGCTGGCCTCAAACCCCGGAGTTCCAGGGCTCCCCCGGGGGAGGAGGTGCGGGTGCTCCTAAGCGCGGGCTTCCTCAGGGCTGTTCTCAGTCGGACCTTTCTGGGTCGGCTTCTGGCGTCGCTCTGTTCGGAAAGCCTGTGAAGCAGAAGAAGAGGCCACAGCAGAGAAGCTGTGAGAGCTTCTGAGTCATCGATGGTGATCAGGGCATCTTAAATCATACGACTCAGGATGGTCGCTGGAAGCTGGCCAGTCCCTAAAGCAGCATCCTCAGATCGTAGGAGGCACGTCGTAAACTGTTTCCTTCTTTTCGTTCTGGTTGTAAAGCTTGGGAAAGCTTGAGTTCATCTCATCACAGATGAGACCACATTCCACGCCCCTGTCTTCCCAGGTCGGCGTGATGCGGCCTGAGACGCGGTGGCTCAGCCAGGGTGCGGCCCGCGTGCCGTGAGGGCCCCTGCCGCCCCTGCAGGAGGAGCGTCTCTGGGGCGCGTCCAGCCTCCTGGGGGGGCCAAGGGAGGGAGCGCAGTCCGAGCCGGCACGGGCCTGCCACGCGGCGCACGCTCAGGCACACGCGCGTGCTCACGGGGTCCTTTCAGAGCGCGCACGCTGTTTTGTAACTCCACAGTGGTGACCGGAATGAGACTATCCTGGGTACTGTCACATCCTCCTGTGGCTCTAAGACTTGTTCTTACGGGCCGTGCTTGCAGGGTAGTGTATTGGCCTAAACGCAGACATGAATTTAGCAGCTTGAGACGATGCACACTGATGACCTCCCATGGTTTCTGAGGGCAGGGATTAAGAGCAGGCGGACCAGGGGATTCTGGCCAAGGGTCCCTCAGGAGGCTGCAGTAGGGGCTTCAGCCGGGGCTGCCCCATCCGAAGGCCGGACCGGGCGGTATGCCTGGCTTCCAGGAGGCCCCTCCCGTGGCTCCTCAGCACGTGGGCCCCCGCAGGGCTGCTGAGGCTCCTCAGTGCATGGGGGCCGGCTACCCTCAGGAGGAGTGTGACGCGGGAGAGCATTGGTGGAAAGTTCTAGACCCTCCTCCTCA
This sequence comes from Balaenoptera physalus, assembly GCF_965194825.1. NCBI lineage: Eukaryota > Metazoa > Chordata > Mammalia > Artiodactyla > Balaenopteridae > Balaenoptera > Balaenoptera physalus. Next base: position 35,789,745 of record NC_138882.1, read on the forward strand.
TGCTGTGACTACCTCAGCGCCTTGTACACTGTGCTGTGTGCGTTTGTCTCTGAGCAGACCCTGCGGGACAGCGTGGCGTCTTCTCTGCTTTCAGTGGGTACAGGAGCCCAGGGAATTCAGGGCTGCCAGGACTGTCTGTCTGCACTCACTGGATGTTGTGGACCAGGAACAGAGTCTGTCGGCCACGTGAGTGTCTTAGATGCTCAGTATTTTCCTGCTGAGGTGGAGGTACTTTTAACAATACCTTGCATTTCCTCCTGTAGATTTTGTTGTTGTTTTTTGTTTTTTTTCGCCACGCCGTGCAGCTCGTGGGATCTTAGTTCCCCAACCAGGGATTGAACCTGGGCCCTCGGCAGTGAAAGCACAGAGTCCTAACTACTGGACCGCCAGGGAAGTCCCTATTGTTGTTGTTGTTGTTGTTGATAGCTGTTTTGAGGTGTAATTCCCATACTCTTCACCTCATCCACCTAATACGTGCCGTTCCCTGCTTTGTAGTGTATTCATTGAGTGCAGTCGTCACTACTACCAATTTTAGAACATTCCATCACCCCGAGAGGAAACCCCATCCCCATTAGCATCCCTCCCATCCCCCCCCCCCAGCCCCTGACAACCAGAAACCCACTCTCTGTCTCTGTGCACTTGTCTGTTCTGGACGTTTCCCATCAGTGGAATCACACCCTGTGTGTCCTTGTCCGTCTGGCTTCTCTCACTGAGCATCGTGTTCTCAGGGTCCATCCACGTTGTAACGAGTGTCAGTGCTTCACTCTTTTTCATGGATGGATAATATTTCAGTGTGTGGAGGGACACATTTGTTTATTCGTTCATCTGTTGATGGACATTTGGGTGGTTTCCACCTTTTGGCGGTTGTGAATCACGCCTCTGTGAACATTAATTTTCGGGTTTTTGGTGTGGTTTTTTTTTTTTTTGGCTGCGTTGGGTCTTCGTTGCTACACGCTGGCTTTCTCTAGTTGTGGTGAGTGGGGTCTAGTCTTTGTTGCAGTGCGCGGGCTTCTCACTGCGGTGGCTTCTCTTGTTGTGGAGCACAGGCTCTAGGCCCGTGGGCTTCAGTAGTCACAGCACGTGGGCTCTGTAGTTGTGGGGCATGGGCTTCGTTGCTCCGCGGCATGTGGGATCTTCCCGGACCAGGGCTCGAACCTGTGTCGCCTGCGTTGGCAGGCGGATTCTTAACCACTCCACCACGAGGGAAGCCCAATGTTCAGGGTTTTGTGTGGACGAATATTCTCGTTTCTCTTGGGCAGACACCCAGGAGAGGAATTGCTGGGTCATTTGCTAACTGTTTAACCTTTGAGGAGCTGCCAGACTGTTTTCCCAAACCCAGCCGTCCTCACTGTTTTCTGCTGTTTGCCAGGAGTTCTTGGGGCCGATTGTTCCCATCAGTGGTTCTTCTCCAGGGTTTCTGGGTCAGCAGTGGCGCTGATGCTGCGGGTCGGTTCCCCCGTGTCGGGAACCACTGGTCTGCAGGGCTGTCCTGTGCTGGACCGCGTGTGCTCCATCTCCCGCCCCCGGCCTTGTCTAAGTAATATGAGTTCAATGGATATTTACTGCTCCGTCCTTGGTAAGTTGGAGGATATTATTAAGAACGATAGAAGATTGTTTTTTTTCCTTTGCCTTAAAAAATAAGATTGTGGGCAAAAGGTCACATATCATAATTCTATTTACAAACGTCCAGAACGGGCAAATCCACAGAAACAGAGAGTGGATTAGTGTTGTCAGGGGCTGAGGAGGGGATTGGGGTGCGTCTGCTAATGGGGTGATGGGATATTCTGGAACTAGATAGAGGTGATGATTGCCCAGCTCTGAATGTATTAAAACCCACTGAACTGTATACTTGAAGCGGGGGCCCATTCTGTGTGAATTATATCTCAGTAGGGCTGCTGTTGCAAAGATGAGGCTTAGGACACAAAGGGTGTTTCCGGAGTTGTTTGACCTGTTAGGACCGCTGCGCCGTGGGGGGCCTTGTCCTGGGACCTTCCGAGCATCCGTGCCCTGGCCCGTAGGGGCTCTGCCCGCATTGCCGTCCTCCACTGTGAAGCGTGGAAATGGTGGCCTGGTCTGAGAGGGGCAGTCGCTGTCCCGGGGCAGGGCTGGCAGCTATGGGCCTGACCATCTCACCTCCGGCTTCAGCCCGTGCTCTTCGTGGCCCCTCCTCTCGCTGTGCATCCTCTCCGAGGCCCCTCCTCACTGCGATAGGAACCTTCACCAGCGGGGCGGAGGTGCAGTCTGGAGTTACAGACCGTCCACACGATGCGTCGTCCTCACTTGGTTTCTGCGGGGTCTTGGGTTAGCTGGCTGCCAAGACCCCGGCGAAAGGCCAGAGCGACCCCCGACGTACTCCTTGGGGAAAGCGGTGAGGCCAGCCCGCGGGGCGCAGTGAGGCCAGGAGAGCGCCGCTGTGGCCAGGAGGGAGGACCGCTGCTCGCCCGCCCGCTGCCGGTGGTTGCATGAGTGGTGTTTCCCCATTTTATAGATGGAAACCGAGGCCTGCGGTGGTTCAGGGACTCAGAGTCAGGCCTGTGGCTTCCAGGCTGCAGGAGCGCCCGGGGGAAGTCCTGGGAAGGAGGGTCGGGGGCTTCGAGTCCATCCCAGTCCCTTCCCCGCAGCCCGCTGGGCGGCAGGGCACTGCAGGAACAGGCACTCCCGGAGCCAGCGTGTCCCACGTGGCAGGACATGGCCCCAGCGCTGTGGGTGGAGCTCTCTGGTGGGTCCCGCGGGTCGGGAAATGAGGCGGGGAGTCCCGGGGGCTGCAGCACCCGCCTCCTCTGGTCGTCCCCATCACCGGAGCGGGGAGGGACGGCTCTGAACCCTGTCCCGTTGTCTTTCAGGACATACCCCACGATGCTGCTCAGGAAATCAGCGAGACCATCCGGTGAGTGTGGCGCCTGCTGGGGCGGGGCCTCGGGGTGGGCCAGTCCTGAGTTCCCAGCAGCGCCCCAGGCGTGCGCTCCCCCATTCCTCCGTGCTGATCCGCGTCAGCATCGTCAGCATCGAGGAGGCTTGGGAAGCGGGGCTGTGGGGTCAGGGGGTCAAGTCCTCTGAGTGTGACCCAGGACAGGTCTTGGTGCTTCGTGAGCTGGCTTCCTGTGGAAGAGGCTGGAAATCCTGAGTGGCCAGCTTTGCGAGGGACCCCCCCCCCCCCCCTTATCATCTTGCTTTACTCTTCTCCCGTGGGGTTTGGTGTGACCTTTGGGTTTGGGCCGCTCTTCCCTCTGTGAGCCTGCCCCGTGCTGTGCAGAGGAGGCCGGGTGCCCGGGAGGCTGACCCGGGTGAGATCTGGGAGGAGGGCCGCCTGCTGTGTTCTAGTGGGCTGTCTCGTCACGTGGGACCTGAGGGTCTGCGACGGCCTCCAGAGTGCCCTCGGGGGCCCATGCGCGGAATCCTGCAACCAGCCGCTCTTGGCTTTAGAATGTTCCACGTGTGTGACCATGGCCCTGGCATCTCACTGCATTGTGCCTTAAAATCCTTAGCTGTGTTGCCACTGCCTGGGCCACACGCCATTACATCTGCTTGAATCTGGGGCGGCCGGGCTGGCAGCAGTACAAAAGGCTGTTTGGTACATAGGGGTGGTACTCCCCCCTCTCCGTCCTGTCCTTCCTTCGAGAGGCGAGCATTTATCAGTTTCTTCTGTACTGTTTCAGGTTATATGTATGTATATATTACTGTAGTATATTAGTATAAAATCTATCTTAGGGTTCTCCAGAGAAACAGACCCAGTGATGTCTGTGTATATGAGATTAATTTAAGCAACTGAGTCACACGACTCCAGGCTGGCGAGTCTGAAATATGCAGGACAGGCCAAGAGAGGCAGACCCAGGGAAGAGTTGATGTTGTAGCTCAAGTCTAAAGGCAGTCTGGAGGCAGAATTTTATGTATACACATACAGATGAATTCCGTATAATATAGTACAGAGGGGTTCTGTGTAGTTCACCCAACTTTCTCCAATGGTGATGTCTCACATAACTGTAATAGCAAAACCAGAAAATGGACATCGGCATAATCTACAGACTTTATTCACTGTGCATGTATGGTCACGTGTATGCACGCATGCATTCTTGTAACCTCCACCTCAAACAAGACGTAGATCGGTTTCATCACCACAATATTTTTATCCCTCTTAGATACATAAATACAGATATCCTGGAGTTGGCAAGTGTTGTGAACTTAGGGAAGTAGTGTACTAAGGTGTTCATCAGAGAAGAGCTGGTGTCCAGTTTAGGTTGTCATCATCACTTCCTGATGTGAATCCCAAATTTCTACTTTGGTTTTTTTCTAGTATTAACAAATTCCTGACATGAGGTGGATCTTTGACTTACGTAGCATCACTAGATGACCTCTAGTGCGCAGACATGTGCTGGGCCAGCTCCTGCGCCTCTCTTTGTTTTGAGGGTTGTGGGACATCAACACCAGACTGAAGGTTGCCCAGATCTCTCCCAAACCCAGATTACCCCCCAACCCCTGTTTTTAACCACATCAAATGTATTTATTTAATACTTTGACTCATGCTTTTGGTTTTGATCTTCTTTTGAAAGATTGTTTTTCTCTTTTTCCCTTCTCTCCACATAGGAGGAAAAGAGACGTAGAGTTACATCCAGAGAACGGTAAGAATAATAAAGCTTTTTGTTCTGTGCAATATAATCTTGATGACTGAAATTACTTTTCTGAAATCTTTTAAAAAGAAGAACTTTATAGTGAGTTGCCAGGGTGACCATAGATAGCTTAAGGATGCTGGGTTTGCGGTCAGGTTATTAACCTTGTGATTCAGGTAGAATTATCTTACAAAGAATGAATTGGGGGCAACTGGCAGTTATCAGAACTAGATCTAAAAGTTGTATTAAATATTAAATGTTGAGGTAATATGTGCTTTTCAGGGCTCCTGAGATGAAGATTGATTTTTGGTGGGGGGGGGGGTGTGGGTAGGAAGGAAGACCTTTTGAAAACTGCCTCCATTGGAGGAGTCTGAAAGTCATCCTTAGGGTGTGTGATTTTGCTTGACAGAGTTGCTGGACCGCTCCCTGCAGAAGAACCGGGAAGAGTAAGACCAGGAACACACGTGGAAGAAGAAGAAAGAGATGATAAAGTAAAGCCTGGTCACCTCCAGGTTTGTCACTTCCACCTTAATCTCAGAACCCATTTGGTTTTAGGAAGGGGGGTCAGGGTGTGGGGAGCGTGTAGGAACAGAATGACTTTCACTAATGATCAAAATGACCTTGGATTTAGCTAAAATGCTCTTCAAACTCATTTTTCTGCTGGTTCTCTGTGGAAGGTGTGTTACGTGGCTCTGGTGATAGTAAATCAGCGGTAGGCCTGGAAGTCAGCTGGACCTCTGCCACTTGATCAGTCAGTCACAGAGCTTCAGTCTGTCCCCTCTCCTGCCTGCGTCTCCTGCCCATGAGGTCTTTGTGAAGGTCTCATTTTCAAACACATGAGGTGCTAAAGTGCTCTAGTATCGTCCAGGTATAAAGTTGCATTCTTAACTGAGATCAGACCAGTTCTTTCCCCAGACCTCCAGCTCCTTTGTAAAATCAGAGTTTCAGGTTCTATGAAATATGGATGTACCCACTGAACCCCCATGGGAGTTGGGGGGGGGGTAGGAGAAGGGATTGGGGATCTGTTACTGGAAGCTTAACCATTAGACAGCACTGCCCCATATGACAAGGGGCTGACATTGGTCGGGCACAGGTGGTAGAACAATAGCACATCCCTTTTGGTTTTATTAAGATGTTGATTAGAAGTTTCAGCTCAGCAGAGGGGCAGCACCCTGGGCAGGCACTGGGCCTCCACCATCTATGGATACTCCCCTCCAGCACCCAGGCTAGGTACTCAGTTACCAGCAGCCCAAAGGGCAGGAACAGAGCTCTGCCAGGCTGGCCTTCCCAGAGGGCAAGTGTAAGCAGCACAGCCAGGAATGTGAGCGACAGGCTTTGCTGGGTTGTCGAGAAGGAGGGCGACGTCTGGTTCGGAATGGCTGGAGTCAGCGCTAGCCTCCCCTCGGACACGTGCATTGGGCCCCCTGGTCTCAGGCTCACACAGGCCTCCAAAGCCCTTCCCTCGGGATGGCTCTCAGACCCTCCACCCAGCCCACCCTCCCGCCCCAAACACCAGCAGGTCAAGCACCACTCAGAGAAGGGGGCCTTTAAAGGGCTTTAGAAAATCTTAGAATCCGGATATGGAAGCTACTATGCTTCACTTCTGGCTGAGAGCTCTGCTCCCAGAGCACAGGATGGCCGAGGGGGGCGAGATGGGAGGGTCTCGCTGTGACCCCGAGGCACTGCTGGCCTTTTCAGCCACATGCCTGCCTTCCTTGGAAATACATTTCATTAACAGCCAAAGGGAACACCCTGAGAAACAGGAGTAATTATTGGTTCGTTTCAACCCTTAGCAACAGGGAGTTTTCACCACTGTGTATTTCCTCTGCTCTCTGCAATGCGCTGGAACTTTCCTTTGGGCTAAATGAGCCTCAGCTGTCCACAGCACCCTACACACTTGGCGACTCCGCCTGACCCAGGAGTGCCCTGGGCCCCAGGGACAGGGTCCCTCCTTCCTGACCACCCCCTCGTGGGAGTGCTGAGGCCAGTCAGCCCCCAGCTCTGGGGGCTCAGCGTCCCCTCGGAAGTGACTGCGAGTCAAGCTCCCCACCGACCCCCTCCGCCCTGGTCTCCCTCCCGCCAGGGCCACTTCGTGCGCGGTGCTGGTCGCCCCTCCTCGGGGGGAGGAGACCCGGGCCGACTCCGCTCCACTGACCTGCCGCTGCCCGTCCGGGACGTGGCCGAACAGCCAGTAGGTGTCGGGGAAGCCCCGAGGGCGAGCGCCCTCCCGCACCCTCACCACTTGGTGCTGCTCCGGGTAGAGCCCACGGCCCGGGGGGCAAGAGGCGCGACAGGGGTGGGAAGGAGACGGGGCCACGGGAAGCCCGGGCCGGGGCGCAGAGGCAGGAGGTGGCGAGGGGGGCCGGCCCAGCCGCAAAGCCCGTGCCTCCACCCCGCCCAGGCCCGAGCGGCCCTCAGACCTCCCTGCCGGCCCCTGGGCTCGGGGTGGGTGACGGGCGCGCCGAAGAAGCCGTCCCGCTCGAGCCGTCCAGAGAGGCCGGCCCAGGGGTTGTGCCTGTTCCCGGCGTGGGGCGAGTGCCAGGGCATGAGGGTATGGAGCCGTCTGGCCGCAGGTCACAGGCTTTGCCTGTTGGAAAGGAGGGCTGTGATGGGGCTCTGCCGACGGAAGGGGAGGATGGAGCCGCCCACAGTCCCCGTTTGCCAGGCAGAGCTTCATGGCGGACCCTGTTCTCAGCATCCGTGCACAGCAGGGACACCCAGGCCTGGCGACTCTGCACCCCACCCAGGGCCGCTGGGTTCCTGCGCGGCAGCCCCGGCATCTCCTGCTGAGAAACCCCAGAGACCGTGCTCTGTCCCCCGAGCCCACCTCAGCGCTGCAGAGCCCAAGGGGGCTGGGGCTTCACCCCAAATTTGAGGAAGCCACACCTGGGGGCCGTGGCACAAACGGGGCTCCCACCTTCCCCGCAGGAGCAGACCCCGCGGAGGGTCTATCTTTTGGAAATAAATTTAGACTAACAGGTTTTACACACAGAATCTTAGAGCTGGGAAAAGTCCTTTGTGTCATTCATGTAGCTTCATCAGATTTTTTTTTAATGAGAGGATGGATTTCCTTGAGCAAGAGTGAATTTCCAGGAATGGGTCCCTGGATACCAAGGACTGTTTTGGGGAAGAAAGATGAATCTATTCTGTGAACGCCTTATAGAACTTATTCTATATTGTAGTTCTGTCTGGAAACACATGTACCGTTGATCTTTGTAGCAGCCCTTAACATCCTCAAGAGAAGCTCTCATTTCCCCATTAGTACTTGTTATAGACTGAATATTTGGGTCCCCCCAGCGTTCACATGTTGCCACCCTACCTCCAATGTGATGGTATTAGAAGGTGGGTCTTTTGGGAGGTGATTAGGATTTGATGAGGTCATCGGGATGGAGCCCTCATGATGAGATTCTTACCCTTGTGAGAGTCATGAGAGAGCTGGCTTTTTCTCTCTGCTCTCTGCCCTGTGAGGACACAATGAGAAGTGGACAGTCCGCAACCCGGAAGAGAGTCCTCACCAGAAGGCGATGATCCCGGCACCTAGATCTCAGACTTCCAGCCTCCAGGACTGAGAAATACATTTTTGTTGTTTACAAGCCCCCACCCCGCCCCGTTTATGGTACTTTGTGACAGCAGCCCAAACTGACTTAGCACTCTTTTCTTCAAGTAAATGGAAGAATTTGTGGAGCCCATCCATTTTACGATACAATTTCCCAAATAACCAAGATTCTCCCTGTACACTCTGATTTGTCAACTTTTTTATTTATCAAAATTGTTATAAAAAGTTTCCATATTTTTTCCTAATAAGTTGTTTCCAATCCATGTTGTCACTATAATGGTTCTATGATATTAATAATTTGAGCCCTAATACCCTGCTTAAAATAATCATTTATTTGTGTTATGAATACGTTCAGGGTTCAAATGCAAAAGTTTTAAAAGGATATACTGTGTAAAACATCTATGTCATCCCTCTGAAGGAAGGAAGGAGGGAAGAAAGGAAGGAAGGAAGGAAAAAACATTGAATTTGCCTTCAGTTTAGCTGCCACTTCCTAAGGGAAGCCCTTTCCAACTCCAGACCCCCAGGCATCACAAATAAGCTCTCGTGGGACACTGTCCATACTGTTGCACGTCATGTTTCCTGAAAAGCTGATTCTGAGACAAGGACAGACTTTCAGGAAATTTCTTGGGGTGTGTATTTTGGGATAAACATAGAATTACCGTATGACTCAGCAATTCCACTCCTAAATCATTAAAAACAAACACTCAAACAAATCTGCATACACACATGTTTATAGCAGCACTATTCACAATAGAAAAATCATGGAAATAACCCAAATGTCCATCAATGGATGAATGAATAAACAAATTGTGGTATATACCTACAGTGGAATAGTAATTCAGTCATAAAAAGGAATGGAGCAATTAAATATCAAACAATTACACAGCCAAAAACATTTTTTTAAGAAATGAAATACTAATACATATTACAGTGTGGATGACTCGCAAATATCATGCTAAGTGAAAGATGCCAGACACAAAGGTCACACATTGTATGATTCCATTTATCTGAAATATCCAGAATAAGTAAATCCATAGAGAAAGAAAGCAGATTGGTGGTCTCCAGGGCCTGGTAGAGCGAAATAGTATCTTCTTAATGGGTACAGAGTTTCCTTTTGGGGTGATAAAAATGTCTGTGGGAAGAAAAATTTTTTTAATTGGAAAATGATTGATTAAAAACAGAAGTCTGTGGGGTATTTCTTGGTACTGCCTTTCCCAATTTCGATAGTAAATGGTCAGGTGCACAGTAAATGGTCAAGTACAGCAGCCATGGTTTGAGAAAGAAATGATGACCAGGGCTCAGAACACTCACTCAGGGACGAGGGTGAGGGTCACCCCACCAAGTAAGCCATCCATTTTAGCAGAGTTATTATCCAAGGATGAGGGGACTTGAGAGTGGATAGCACAGGAGGGAGACAATGACTATCAGTTGTGGCCTTGAGGCCACCTACAGTAACAGAGGCTATAGTTCGACCCACTGACCCTCCTTTCACTAGTAGTTCATCTCAACTCACCCTCTCCCCTAAAAACGATCCATGGAAACTATGAAAGAGTTGTTTCCAGAACTTATGCAAAGACGTTGATCCAAGTAAAGGCAACAAAAGCAAAAATAAACAAGTGGGGCTATATCCAACTACAAAGCACAACAAAGGAAACCAACAACAAAATGAAAAGGCAACCTACCGAATGGAAGAAAATGTTTACATATCATATATCCTATAAGTGGTTAGTATTCAAATTATATGAAGAACTCATACAAAAAAAAATAGAAAAAATATCCAACTAAGAAATGGGCAGAGAGTCTGAATAGACATTTTTACCAAGAAGATACAGAGATGGACAGCAGATAATTAAAAAGACACCTAAAATCACTAATCAGCAGAGAAATGCAAATCAAACCACAAAGAGATGTCACCTCATACCTGTTAGAATGGCTAATATCAAAAAGACAGGAACTAACAAGTGTTGGCAAGGGTGTGGAGAAAAGGGAAGCCTGTGCACTGTTGGTAGGAATGTAAATTGTTGCAGCCACTATGGAAAACAGTATAGAGGTCCTCAAAAACTTAAAAATAGAACTATCATACGATCCAGCAATTCCACTACTTGGTATTTGTATGAAGGAAACAGAAACTCTAATTCAAAATGAAATCTGTACCCCCATATTCATTGCAGCATTATTTACAATAGCCAAGACTTGGAAACCCCTGTGTTCATCAATGGATAAATGGATAAAAGACATTAGGCATATATATATATATATATATATATATATATATATATATATGCCAAATTATTTATATATATATATATATATATGTATATATATATAAAATTCAGCCATGAGAAAGAAACAAATCCTGCCATTTGTGACAACATGAATGGACCGTGAGGGCGTTATGCTAGGTAAAATATGTCAGACAGAGAAAGAAAAATCCTGTATGATCTCACTTTATATGGAATTTTAAAAAAAGCTCATAGATACATAGACTGGTGGTTACCAGAGGCAGGGGGTGGAGGGTGGGTGAAATGGGTAAAGGTGGTCAATATCTACAAACTGGCAGTTATAAAATAAGTCCTGGGGATGTGACTATAGTTAATACCATATTGCATATTTAAAAGTTGCTAAGAGAGTAGATCTTAAAAGTCCTCATCACAAGAAAAAAAGATTTCTACCATGTATGGTAATGGATGTTAACTAGACATACTGTGGTGATCATTTTTTAAATTGAAGTATAGTGGATTTACAGTATTATACTGTAATTACAATATATTAGAACACAGTGATTCAATATTTTTATAGATTATACTCCATTTAAAGTTATTATAAAACATTGGCTGTCCTTATAGCTTATTTATTTTATGCATAGTAGTTTGTGCCTCTTAATCCCCTCCCCTACCCCTATCTTGCCCTTCCCCCCTTTCCTCTACCCACTGGTAACCACTGCTTTGATGTCTATATCTGTGAGTTCATTTCCTGTTACATTTATTCTTTATTTTTTAGATTCCACATAGGAGTGATAACATACCGTATTTGTCTTTCTCTGTTTGACTTATTTCAGTAAGCATAATAGTGTTGCAGCAAAAATAGAAATGAAGTTTTTCCTCTCCTGAAAATAAGGAAAGTAAAGGGGACAGTGAACAGGCTAGAGAAGACACATAAACTGGCCTGAAAGAGTTAATCGATCCTAGTTTTATTTAAACTGTTACTAATCTGTAGTGTCTGTAACTAGATTTATCTTTCACAAAGCTAAATTACATTTTGTTCCTATCACTCCCTAGCTGTCTATGTAAATGACATCCTGCATCTGGTGCTTAAGCTCCCTGCCCTCTCTTGTAGCAAATCACCCTCTGTAGCTGTTTGCATTTCAGGAAGCAGATAGCAGGCAGATAACGCCGAGGCAAATGAACCCAGTTACCGGTCCGCCGGACCCAATTACCGGACTGCCTGACGCCAGCGATGCCGGTTTTGAAATAAGGCAAGAAGAAGAAGAATGCAGGACTTTTACCACTTTGCTCCTTATTATCACTCCCTGGACTGCGGTGGCCGCCCGAGGGGCGAGGACGCCAGCCGGGGCCTCCAGGCGTGTGTGGGCATCTTGTCTGCAGCCAGCGTCCCCGAGACCACGCTCGGCCCATAATCACTCAGTGAAGCTGCGCCGCGACAGCGCGGCCGACTTTTTCTGGCACTGTGAGGACCTGTGCGCATTGCAGGATTCGGTGCCTCTGCCCGCCGTGCGCGCCTCCCTGAGGGAGGGCCTGCTGGACTTCAACGCCGACCGCCTCCGTGGGGTGGACGGGGCGCCGCCCCTGAGCGCCCTCTGCCCCCTATCTGTATCCAGAGCTTCTTCCAGCCACGGCTTGGCGAGACGGGTTTGTAGTTCCCGCTTCCGGGGGCTCTCGTGTGGGCGCTGCGAAGCGGGGTTTTAGATGGTGCAAGGTGGAGGGTGGGCACTAGAACCGGTGCCCAGTGCCCGGGTGTGTGTGCACTAGATGGGGCGTGCGGCCTAGGACTCCTGCCGGCTCGGTGACCCCGGCCGAGTGCCTTAAGGCTTCTAGGTCTCAGTGTTCTCATCTGTAGCATGGGCTGAACAGGACTCACTCTCTGTGGCGGTTACAAGGTCGCATTCTGTTAATGCTTGTAGACTCTACAATGTAGAACACTTAGCGCAGTTTGGAGCATCGTTAATTGTTCCACAGATGTTACCTGGTCTGTTGAACGACTTTGCCTGGTACACGCCAAAGCGTTTAGGAAATGGATATATCCCAGCTTCATTTCCTTTCCATTAAAACAGGGCTCAGGAAAAAAAAAACTTCTTTTCAATAGTCATATCATATAGTGGAAAGAGCACCGGTGTGAAGGCAGCTTAGGGTTTGAATCCCAGGGCTTATGCTCTCTGTGGCCTGGGCAGGTTACTTTTGAACTGCAATCCCCACACTTGTAAAATGACATGAAAAACCACTCTTTCTGTGGGTTCTTAGAATTAATTAAGCAGGTTATGTGTGTGAAGTATCCTGGCACTTGAATGAGTTGTCAGAACCAAGGGCTGCTGGAGACGATGCTTCTGCCCTAGGTAATCTCCCCTTCTACTGGGCGGCAGGTAAACACAAGCACAGTAGTCAGTGCTCTGGAAGAAGTGAGATCTGGTGCTACAGAGCACAGAATCTTTTTTTTTTAATTTAATTTTTATTTTATATTGGAGGATAGTTGATTTACAATATTGTGTTAGTTTCAGGTGTACAGCAAAGTGATTCAAAGTGATTCCGTTATACATATATGCATTCTTTTTCAGATTCTTTTCCCATACAGGTTGCTACAGGATATGGAGTAGAGTTCCTTGTGCTATGCAGTAGGCCCTTGTTGATTATCTATTTTATATAGAGTCGTGTGTATATGTTAATCCCAAACTCCTAATGTATCCCTCCCCCCCACCTTTCCCCTTTGCAGAGCACAGAATCTTGGAAGGGAAAGTTCAGGGTAGGCTTCTTGTAGGAGGTGCCATCCTTTCTAAGGATATGTAGAAGCTCCTGGGGTGGGAGGGAGCAGTGTGTGTCAAAGTTTGAGAAATATAAGAAAATATGGCAAAACTAAGGTACAGGACTGGAACTCAGGGTTTGGGAAGGAAATGAGAGTTGATAGTGGAAACCTAGTGGGGCCCAACAGAAAGGGGCCTTCTTTGTCCTGTCAGAAGTTTAGATGTTTATCCTGAAGGCTGTGGGAAACCCTAAAGAACAGTGAGATGGACTTCTGGTTTAGAGACTCACTTGGACCTCCATGTGGAAGGCAGTTGATTGGGTGCAGGGTGAATTGTAATCTAAGGGTCCCACTTAAGTTATAAAAGGTTGGACTGGATTTTGCAGATCCGAGATGGAATGGGTGGGGCCTGGTGACCAGTTAGAAAAGGGAGGGCAGCAAGTATGGGTGACAGTTTACAGCTGCATCTTTTTGTGAGATACAGAGCACAGTACGAAGGGATTGGCGGGGGGGAGAGGATCTTACTTCATCTTCAGTGCTTTAGAGGGGCCTGGTAGACAGGTCTGGGCCCAAGGTACAGATCTGGGCTTTTTGGGAGGACAGGTGTTTGATGGCATGGGAGAGACTTAGGTTACCCACAAGAAGATCCAAAGAATCATAGGTCTGAGGGCTTTTAAAATGGGTATATTGAGGATGTTTATAAGCTGAAAGAAAGTAGCCAGCAGAGAAAGGGTGTGAAGATCTAGGAGAGGAAATGATTGTTCATTTGTTTTCAAAAATCTGAATACTTATCGTGTGCCTGGCCCTTTTCTAGGATCTGGGGTTCTCGCCATGTGTTATCTCTTCTGCAAGGACAGTTCAACTCATCCCCTGGTGAAGAGAAGTCAGATTATTCTTTGCATCCCATTCAGGTGTAGGAACTGTTCTGTATCTCTGAAGGGACTTTACTTAACCAGGGTAATAAGTTCGAAATCAAAAGAAATTAGAGCTGGAAGGGACCTTTAAGGCCACTGTACTTAATTTTGCCTAATACTTTATATTGATTGTAAGAAAAATTTATTGCAGAGCCCATTCTCTTCAGAGTTCCTTCACTGAACTTTCTTTATGTCTTCATCCAGTGGGTCTAGCTTGTAGATATTGGCCTGTACCTGCTCAAACCTTGGTCCATTCTCATTTGTACAGTGGAAGTTTGTCATGCCGGATACTGTCAGAACTAATTTTACTTAAGTTTGTGTTAAGCTGCAAAGCACACATTTTGTATATTTTCTGTTTTTTGTGTTTGTTTATATTTTTATGGTTTCTCTTCAAGAAATATTATGAGAAGGGAAATAGGAAGATGTAAAGAGCAAAAAAGTCATCATTCTCTTTAAATTGTTAGAACATCTATCTGCAATCATAATTAAAATGCACTGTGGTATGTGTTTAAAAAAGAAATATATGTAATGTCCCATAGGAGCAGCAAAGTCGGTGGTGTTAGTGGGGGTGTGTCATGGAAGTAATCACAAAGCAGGTGACTGTTGGTTGGGGTCCTGAAACATTAGTGTGTGTTCCCTGTGTCCAGTAGTGGTCTGGAGGGGTCAGGAAGCCTACCTTTCAATTTGAGGGAACAGAGGGTTTGAGGTCCTCTCTCTTCTATTGCTCTAGTATACTGCAGAGCAGCTAATAAAATACTGGGTTTATAGTTGATATTTAAATCGCTGATTGATCATCAAGATTGGGATGTATCATTGGAAATGAAAATAGGAAGAGTCTTATGCTTTTTAGGTTTTTCTTTTTTTCCTATGTCTCAGAAGGCTCTTTGACAGGGGACTTTTTATTCTCCCATACAATTCCATGAATACTTTTACCCTGGCACTTATTTTAATGGCATTTTCAATTTATAAATGTCTTTGAAACACATACTGTAAACCATTTGAGGGTAATGACCATGGCCATTGGTGGCACATCTTAAATGTGCATCGTGTTAATTTTTGAGTGTCATGTGGTCTACCATCAGTGCTTCCCTCTTTCACCCAGTTTTCTTCCTCATTTCCTTCTCCAAATTTGTCTCATTTTTCTACTTTCCGTTTTGCTTCTCTATTCTTGCTTTCTCTTTCCCATTGCATGTGTCATTCTTCTTCTTCTTCTCCTTCTGACTTCATTATTATGGCCAACCGAAACCTTTTCTAGAATGTTCTCTATCTTTCCTGCCTCTTCATTGCCATCCACAAACTTACAGAATATTCGTGGTTGACTCCCTTACTTCCTAGCATACCCATGTACTTCATGATCATTTTAGAACATTGAAAAGGGTTGGAATTTTTAAAAATAGGTGATTATAATCAGTCTTCTTTCACCTCTGGCATAAGACTCTTCTTCCTCAATCTGACCATTCTCAAATCTAGAAGTACTCCAGCTCATTGGTCTTCCTTACCCCCATGTCTAGGCCAAAGAACTTGTGAAACCTTAGCCCTGTTTAATACTAGAATTTATCAAAACATAAGAGAGCTAATTCTGCCTAAGGGCACGGAAGAAGAATAAAGATGCCACAGATAAACGTTTTAGTCCATATTTATAATGGACTCTTAAGTACCTAGTTGAGTGCTAACCATTAACTCACTTGAACAACAGGGAGCTCATGACAGAAACTAACATGTTAATTGTATAGACACTTCACTTCACCATTCCTCAATGTAGCTGATAAACTGCATCCAGTTAGCTTAAATAACATGAATGATGAATTTCCCTGTGTATATAAATTGGGAGTTTCTAAAGTTATCTTTTTCCCTTTGTACAACTACTGACTGCCACCTCGCTTGGTCACTGCAATAGAAAATGACGACTAAGAAACACGTTGTCTCAATATCAGTGGACATAATGTCCTAGTATTCTATAAAAATCTCAAAATTCTTAATCTAAAAGATATATCTGGGCTTCCCTGGTGGCGCAGTGGTTGAGAATCTGCCTGCGAATGCAGGGGACACGGGTTCGAGTCCTGGTCTGGGAAGATCCCACATGCCGTGGAGCAACTGGGCCTGTGAGCCACAATTACTGAGCCTGCGCGTCTGGAGCCTGTGTTCCGCAACAAGAGAGACCGCGATAGTGAGAGGCCTGTGCACCGCGATGAAGAGTGGCCCCCACTTGCCGCAACTAGAGAAAGCCCTCGCACAGAAACGAAGACCCAACACAGCTATAAATAAATAAATAAATAAATAAATAAATAAATAAATAAATGTATTAAAAAAAGAGATCTATCTGCCAATATCTTATATCCTTATCCTTTGTTAATATAAATATCCAATCTGTGAAGGTCTCAGTTTCCTTACTTAGACTATGAGGTGGATAGATTTGCTAATATCTAGGGACCTTTCCAATTTTAATATTCCCTGGTTATAAGGTCTGAGCCAAATACAATGGCTCCCTTAATCATTAACCTCACTCATGATGAAAGTTATCAGCAAGTTCTACTTGTAAGTGATCAAACATTCATATCCATATACATTGTAGCACGTTGACTTTTACAGAACTCAAAGTAACACAACATAGTTACATTCATAGACTTAAGGTCACTGTGGTATACTTCACAATTTTTCTTTTCCCTAGGAAGGAAATGTAGATCCCTAGGAAGGGATTTCTATCTCTGCCTTTCAGTAATGGAAGCCTTTTATGATCTCTTGGATCCTAAAAATGGGTAGGGTTTTGGCAGGTGGAGCTTAGGAGAGACCTTCCAGGTGGCAGGGACAACATGAGAAAGGGCAGAAGGAAGAATGGATTTTGAGAAGGACTTGTTATCTTACATGATGAGAGCAGCGTTTCACAATCTCTGTCCTGAGGAGCACTGGTTTTAGATGATGTTGATGTAGTTACAAGGCAGAAGCATTTGGGAAGAGCCGTACTCTACATCCCGACATGAAATTCAAGTTTCACTTTGTTACATTACATACTCTGAAAAGTTTTGGAGGAAGGAATTGATTTCATTTTTTTAATTCAGTCTTACTCACACTTACTTGACAAACCTATATTCAGCTGATGGGACTGTATTTTGTGAAAGGCCAATCGGAGAAATGCTGAGATGGAGCTTAGGTTATTTCTGTGTTGGGACAGGCATGTGATTATTTTTCTTATAATTCTTTACTGTTTGTCCTAACAATTGTTACTTTGCAGGATTTTTTTTTTTTTTTTTACATCTTTATTGGAGTATAATTGCTTTACAGTGTTGTGTTAGTTTCTGCTGTATAACAAAGTGAATCAGCTATATGTATACATATATCCCCAGGTTTCAGTTTTAAACCTTCTGTTTTTACCTGAGTCATTGGGCCTCTTAGAAAGCTCAACAATTCGGGGGTCTTCATCTCTTAAATAGTTTCCAGAAGCTCCTGGCACTTACCACTATTTCCTCTTGATTCTTTTCCTCCGACTTCAAACTTCTTACGATTATGAGCTGATTGTTTTCTCAACCTCTAGAGTCAAAACCAGCTACCTTGCTCATCTTCATTGTCTCAGTTACAAGGTGCAATATTTCCCATGTTTATATGTGTCAAAATATAAGTCAGGGATTGATACATAGCATATGCGTAATAAAAATTGTATTTCCATTTTTTTCTTTGTTCAAAGGTATCCAAACACTGGCCAAGTTCTTAAATTGAAAGTAGAGTGATCTAATTTATTCAGCTCGTCCAACCATCAATATTGAATATTTGTCTTTTTTCTTACACATATTTCTTGTATTCCAATCGTGACATTCTAGAGCACAGTGAGCACATTTATAACTTATTACTGCATTACTACCTTGGCTATTCCTTGGCCAAAATTTACTTCGTACAACTGACAGCCTAATTAACCTACTAGAGTTTTTTTTAATGTATGCATACAAACAATGAACACCAATTGCATTGCTAATAACTGAATTTTTACATCTCTATGCACCCATGTATCCAACACCAGGTCAAGATATTCTAAAATATTTCTAACACCCTACAAGGTTCTCTGTTACTTCTTTCTGTTCCATACTCCCCCAAGGCAACACCCAAGCTGACCTCTATCACCATATATGACATACATGGAAACACACAGTGTGTATTCTTTGGTATCTGGCCTTTGGTTACATATCATTATATCAGTAGTTTATTGTTTTATTGTGTTTTCCTGATTTTTTAAACCTAGACATTCATACAGTGTCAAAGTACCACTGATTTCTTAATATTATTATGCTGACCTCCATCTTCAGGGACTTTCCACAGTCTTCCATGTGTCTTTCCACCTACTTTCTCTTCCGTCTAATTATGTTTCATTTAACCCACCTCAGCCAGCCTTTCCCCCATATTCCCCAACACGTAGCACTCCTGTGTTCAGCCAGTTTTGTTCCCTATTCCATAAGCCCTCTGTGCCATTCCTGACAGTGTGCCTGTTCCCTGCCCGGAAGGCCTGTTCCCTCTATATACTTGTTCAAGACTCAGTTTAAATGCTGCCTGTTCTAAGGAGTCTTCTCAGAAGAAGCCAGTGCTTTTTGGAATCCTTCTTTAATGAAATCCCATAGCAAGTGTAATCTGTCCTCCCTGATCTGGTAATTAATTATCCATTGTTCCTATCATATAGTGTTTGTTTTTCTTATGTGCTGTTATTATTTATTGAAGCAGATTATAGTGACTTGAACCAGGAACTGGGTCATTTTCCTCTTCATTTTAGTGCAAATTTCTGTGATATGAAGTTAAACTCTTTTTCCCTCACTTCCCATTCACCCTCAGCACTTGTTAAACATAAAGTACAAGTGAAACATATTGGTTAACAGGTTTTTGTGGTCCTTGATTCTGGTCCCTAGAGCTAAGCTGCACTTCTGTCGTGCTAATTTGACTGATTCCTTATTGTCACATAACTCAGGAATTAACTAAATCATTACAAATTTAGATACATATAATATATTATAAGAAACCCAGTGGATGTCACAAGTTGAGGCCTGTAGGAGAGTGTTGTATGAGGCCTAGTTCGGCGGGGCTCACACAATGCTCGAGCCTTCCGATATTCCATTGTAAGTAAGAAAGAGGTATGCAAATATATGCTTAATATTTAACAATGTTGATAAAAAAAGAGAAGAGAGAAAGGGATGACAGGTACTTTGAGGCTTTTTGGAATTCATGAACAATTATGATTGGATGGGGAAAAAGAAAAACCGAGGTCTGACCTCCCACAGATGAGCTCAGGAAAGAGAGAAGGGCTCATCTGGTATGCAGGTAGGGAGGTTTGACGTACAGAAACTTAGAAAACCTCAACAATCTGAGCACTGTTGGCAAGAGGCAAACTAAAGGGCTAATGAAAGTCTGCAAAAGTCTCACACAAAGAGCTTTGGCATGGTGTTCATCATGTAGCTAATCCTAACATGCAGACATTTATGAGAGTAAAGTCAGGTCTTTGCCAGAGTGGATTCCTTATTTGGGCAACTGGGTCAAAGGAAGAAAGGCAAATGTAGGCTGCCAGAGTAAATAAGGAGAGGAAAAACAAAAAGAACGAGACATACCATTCATCAGTGATTTCCCCCCAATATTCTTAGCCTCCACCTTATCTCCATCTTACTGGTAACACAGGAACTAGACTGAACAATCAGGTAAAAGGTCTCTACAGAAACTGAGGTAATACAGAAAATAAAACATAAAATTGTAAATTTTCTTCCTAGGGGTAATTGAGATGATAGTTCAGTAATAACATAAGATCAGTTGAAGTCTAAAGAAATTTTAGAAAACCTGGATAAAGTAAGAAAACATCTGTTCGCTGGCATCAGAATGTTAGAGAGACACCAAGACATGTGGGCGAAGTTCTGGAGAGAAGGGAAACACAAACGCAAGCTAGACATTTGGTGCAGCTTTTCTCCTTGGGGTATTTGCTGATTCAAATCTTACAGCCTAGGAGCTGAAAAGCCAAGGAGATCAAAAGACTCTAACCACAGAAGCCAAACGGCAAGAGCTCAAGCTAAAGGCAACAACTAATGGAATGACCAGCTAAGTGTATCTTTAGTCTCGCAGGGCTGCAGGAACCATTACATTTAAAGCCTAACAAATACAAGGGTAGTTGGGAATAGGGAGAATCCAAACGTTCACATGGTAATCCCAAAGGGCAACACCCGTAGAGGAAGGACAAGACAGAAATAGACAAACCTTCACACAGACTGAAAAACAGCCTTGAAAGAGCTCAAACTGAGAATGGACTAAGGTTACCAGTCCCTATAGTGACTGTCTGCCATGGGCAAAAGGAAATCTTTTCAAGAGAAAGATAACAACATCCAGAATGTGGAGGTATCTTTATAGTTTCCTAAAATAAGTTAAACCCAATTTTAATATAAAAAATAATTTGACATACCAGGAAAAAGACGAAATGATCAAAAGCTCAAAAAAAAAAAAAAGAAAGAAAGAAAAAAGACAATATAAATAGACACAGGAGGACAAGAGTTAGCAGGCCTTGGTTAAAAAAAAAAACAACAAAACAACTATGATTAAACAAAGAAGATATACACATGGCAAATAAGCGTATGAAAAGATGCTACACATTCCATATCATCAGTGAATTTTAAATTAGAACAATAATGAGATACCACTACACACCTATTCAAATGGCTAAAATCCCCAAACTGAAATACCCAAGTTGGTGATGATGCAGAACAATTGGAATTCTCATTTGTAGCTAGCGGGGTACTTGGCAGTTTCTTACAAAACTAAACGTACTTTTACCATACAGTGCTCTAGTAATCATGCTCTTTGGTATTTACCCATAGGAACTGAAAAGTTATGTCCGCATAAAAACCTGCACATGGATGTTTATAACAGTTTCTTGCATAATTGCCAAAACTTGAAATCAACCAAGATGTTTTTCAATAGGTGAATGGATGAACAAACTATGGTATATCCGTACAAAGGAATAGCATTCAGCAATAAAAAGAGAAGGCTATGAAGCCATGAAAAGACATGGAAGAAGCTTAAATGCATATTGCTAAGTGAAGAAAAGCCAATCTGCAAAGGCTACATGCATATTATATGATTGCAGCTATTTGAAATTTAGGAAAAGGCAAAGTGTGGAGACAATCAAAAGATCAGTGGTTGCCAGAGGTTGTGGGGAGGGAGAAAAGGATGGGTGAAGCCCGGAATTTTAATGGCAGAGAAATTCCTGTGTATGGTTCTGTAATGGTGGATACAGGTTATTGCACATTTGTCAAAAATCATATAATGTACAAAACAAAGAGTGAAGTCTAAAGTAAAGCATGGACATTAGTTAGTAATAATGTATCAATATTGGTTCATTAACTATAACAAATATATTATGCTAATGTAAGGTGTTAGTAATAGGGGAAACTGGGTAGAGAGCTAAGGAGGTATGAGAACTCTCTCCTTTCTGCTTAATTTTTCTGTAAACCAGAAACTGCTCCAAAATAGTCTATAAGTTTAAAAAACAAATCTAGACCTGCATACAAAACTTGCATGTAAATCCAACCACAGCAGTATTATTCTTAAGAGCCCCAAAGTGGAACTAACCCAAATGGCCATTTACTGTGAATGGATAAATGAAACACAGTAATATCCACACCATGGAATATTATACAGCCATAAAAAGAAATCAAGTACTGATACATGCTACAACATGGATGAACCTTGAAAACATGCTAAGTAATTGTATGATTCCATTTGTATGCAATGTCCACACTAGGCAAATCTGTAGAGATAAAGTATATTAGTGGCTGCCTAGGGTTTGGAGAAGTGGGGAAGTGAGTGACTTATAATAGATTCTTTTTCTTTGGGGGTTGGATGAAAGTTTTACAATTGATTGTGGTGGTAGATGCATAACACATTAAATTGTACACTTTAAATAATATGGAAAGTAAATTATACCTCAATGAAACTATTATTTAAAATTATGATTAATGTCTTCAAAAAGGACAACTTATACAATTTAAGCAAAAATTATCTGTGAAGTACAACCAAGGGAAAATTCTAGAATTAAAAAAGCTGAAATTAAACACTCAGAAGATCAGTTTAGCAGTACCTTAGTCAAACAAAAGAAAGTATTACAAATGTCAATTAAAAAATAACTACACCAGGCTTCCCTGGTGGCGCAGTGGTTGAGAATCTGCCTGCCAATGCAGGGGACACGGGTTCGAGCCCTGGTCTGGGAAGATCCCACATGCCACGGAGCAACTGGGCCCGTGAGCCACAATTACTGAGCCTGCGCGTCTGGAGCCTGTGCTCCGCAACAAGAGAGGCCGCGATGGTGAGAGGCCCGCGCACCGCGATGAAGAGTGGTCCCCACTTGCCGCAACTAGAGAAAGCCCTCGCACAGAAACGAAGACTCAACACAGTCATAAATAAATAAATAAAAGAACGTGAATTTCTTTAAAAAAAAAAAAAAAAAGCAAACTGGGCTATTCATTTCAGTAAAAAAAAAAAAAAAAAAAAATAACTACACTAAAATTTCGAGGGAGAAGCATGGAAAACAGAGAAATAAGTACATAAGACATATGGAGTATATGTAAAACACTGTGTCTAGGCAGGCCCAAGTCTCACAGCCTAGGGAGGAGACACACTGCCTACCTGAATCATAAGGACTTCTCCAAAGGAAAAATGAGGTTCTGATGCCAGAAGTGGAAGGAATGAATTGCAAAGAAAACGAACAATAGTACACTATAATCTAGATATACATCCGTAAATACATAGGTTCCCTGGGGTTGTGATCTGGTACAAACAATAAAAAAATGATGAGACTCATAGTAGAGGCTGCTAGCTTCTGCTGAGGAAAATGTCCAGGGAAGAAGAGTTGATTTATTTAGTTCTTTTTTTAGAGTCCACATATAAGTGACATCATGCACTATTTGTCTTTGTCTTATTTCACTTAGCATAGTGTCCTCCAGTTTTATCCATGTTGTCTTAAATGATAGGATTTTCTTCTTTTTTAAGGTTGAATAATATTCCATTGCATATATATACCATATTTCCCTTATCCAATAATCTACTATGGACACTTAGATTGTTTCCATACCTTGGCTCTTGTGAATAATGCTACAATGAACATGGGAGTACAGATATCTCTTCAAATAATGATGATGTTTCCTTTGGATATATACTCAGAAGTGGGAGGGAGGAAGAGCTTATGACACAAATTGACCATGTGTAAATAAAAGATGTTGTAGGAATGATAAAGTCTGAACACCTAGGAAGAAAGGGGGAGCATGGAGTATTTGGAAAGGACATTGTTCAAGGTCATACATAGTTTAAAATTATGACATTTCAGTGAGCCCGTATGCATGAAGGCTTGCTTATATTTCGGGATTTGAATGCAGTGCAAAGAAGTGTTGCTAAATTTTCGATCAACATAAAAAAAACGGTGGAAATGTTTTTTCTTTTATTATTAAACTGCAGGAAAGGCAAACCTTATAAGCAGCCTGAGGCCCAGTAGAATTTTCCCTGATGATAATGGTAATTTAGGAGATGAAGAAGGATCCAAGACCATAGAACAATTTTGAAAGCAAAATCAGACTGCTGAGTCTTCACCCAGTGTATGAGATTAAGTTTTAATGGCATATGATGAAGTGGCCATGACACAGCCGGCAGAGCTCGTTGAGTTGTTGAAAATGGCTCTTGAAGCTACAGGAAATGGACAGTAGACATAGAAAAAGAACAAGGAAATCCAAAAGAGTGGAAGGACAAAATTAATCAAGAGAAAAGTCAAAAATGGAGAAGAAAAGCAGTAAACTTGACAAATAAAACCAAAACGTTGTCCTTAGAAAGACTAGGAAAATAAGCAATATTTGGCAAGTATGATAGAGATGGGACTAGCTATAAAACAGAGAGAATTTTTTTTTAAATTACAAAAGAATACTGTGCTAGCTTTATACCAACACATTTGAAAATCTGGACAAAATGGCTGATTACTGGTAAGTTATATGCAGCCAATATTTACTTCTATTTTGAGTAGAGAATACAAGTAGCTTTATGAAAATAGAAAATATAATCAAAGATATACACCTTAGAAAGACATCAGTCATTTTCCAATGTATTAAGAAAGCTAGAAGAGTCCTAATACAAACAGCAGATATGGAAAATTTACCCAAAAAGTAACTAGAAGTACATTTCTTTTAAGATCTTAAGTTCTACCCCATATTAGCAAAAAGATTCCAGCAATATATTTTTAAAAAGTCATTATGATCAAGAGGGATTTATCACCATAAAGCAGATTTTTTAAAGTAGGGGAAAGTTGGAACGAGGAAAGAAATGTCCGTATCGAATATCAAAACACACTCCAAATTTCAGTAGTTTAAAAAAATCTAATGAGCTATAACAGTACACTAGTATATTATTAAAGCAGAATACGAACCCATGTATATATGAGAAATAAAATATAGGGTAAGTAAAGTACAGGCTGTCCTCACTGTGGAACTACAAAAATGATCATCCAAGCTGAACTGTGCAAAGTTGATCTTAATGATCGATGGGGAAAGTATTATTGTTCTATGACCTTAAAATTTTTCGGACAAAAACACTAGAAACTTTCTTGTTGGTTGTGATGTTATAGATAGACGTAAAAAATTAGTAAACCTTCGATTTAGTGCAACCTAAAACATTAGAAATATTGAGAATTAACATGTTTTATTCCATTGTAAAAAACTTATGAGACTTCTAGTTTTGAGTCCAGCATGGAAGGAGCTTGGAAGTTGCCACTCTGTCCTCAAAGGTAAATATCTGAACACACTGAAAAATCAACAGTTCTTCTTAGATTCATTAGAGAAGTGAGGTGACAGGAAAAATCACTGTGCCCCAGATTGGAGAGGCAGATGGCAGATACAGAGAATAACAACTTACTGGGACAGATACCCAAGAGCAGAAATCTCTGTGGAAAGCAATAGTGAGGTAGGAAAACCTGAACTGTATTTGACGGATTGCTGGAGGCTTGTGTGGAAAAGTCTGTGAGGTAAAAAACTCCAGGGAAGCCCCTATCCTTCTGTGAGTTTTGTCTCTTGAGCTCTACCAGTTTGTGACTACCAGGTGAAGATCAAAGGAAAATCCCCTTGGAATTCTGGCAGGGGGAGGGTGAAAGGAGCAATTTTGAAATACACCAGAGCATTCTGCTATGCTTCATAAGGCCTGCCTTCAGGAGAAACTGTTTTACCAGAGGCCTAACCTATGGGGTTTTGTCAGAGCCTAACTGACCTGGGGGAAGGGAAATATCCTACCCTGACCCCTGCCAGCCATTGTGTTTCACCTAAGGTGAGGGAAAATACTGAGAGGCACTTGTGACATTCATAGCTGAGGAGCACATGCTCATTACCAGACTGAGACCTAATCATAAGACTATGCAATGCTTCTATAACACCACATCACTAAAGGACTATGTACTGCAGTGAATTTCACCAGTACATCGTGTCTGGATTTTCAAGGAAGAGAAAAGTGAATCATATAAAATGCTTGATTAAAACCAGAAATGGCAGAAAAAGAGTGGAATATAAAAAAGGAACAAAGAACAATGGCAATAAATATGAAACAGTAACAAATATGCTAGATATTAAGTCAATGACATCAATAATCATTTTAAATACCAATGGTATAAATACACCAATTAAAAGACAGAGATTGTCACAGAGGATCGATAAATAAGATCCAAATATAAGAAATCTACTTTAAATAAGAAGGCATATATAGCTTAAAAGTAAAGGGTTGGGGAAAGGTACATCATGCTAACACTAATTAAAAGAAAGTTTGAGAAGCTGTATCAATTTCAGGCAAAGCAGAGTTAAGAGCAGAGACAATTATCAGGCACAAAGAGGGCATTATCATTCCATAATGATAAAGGGGTCAACTCTCCAAGAAGACATAACAATTCTTAATGTTTATGTGCCTAACACCGAAGCATCAAAATTCGTGACACAACAACTGATAGAACCGCAAGGAGAAAGAGATAAATCCACTATCATAGTTGGAGATTTCTACACCTCTCTATCATAAATGGACAAATCCATCAGGCAGAAAATCAGTACAGACAAAGCTGAATTCAACAGCACCGTCGACCAAACGGATAGAATAAACATCTGCAGACTACTTCATCCAACAACAGCAGAATACACATTGTCTCAAGCTCACATGAAGTATACACTAAGAACACATTCTGGGCCATAAAACACACTCTAATAAATTTGAAACATCAGAAATCATATAAAGTCTGTTCTCAGACTGCAGTGAGGTCAAACTGGAAATCAATAACAAAAACAAAGCTGGAAAATTCCAACTTGAAGATTAAATGGTTCTATTCTAAGCAATACATGGATTTTGCTGTCTGTATGTGAACTGAGTAACATGCACAGTGACCAATCACCTACAGACTTTGAAAGAAGGAACCTGATTGTTCACTGACCATGATACACATCTGTTATATCCCGGGTGATATGTGGAGTTAAGAACTAGCTGTGAAGTTTGTACTTTCTGCCCTTCCTCACAGTTAATATGGCAGTAACTGAAATTTGATTGTTTTGTTGTGGTCCTGGGATTGTTTAACTAAATCATGGCAACTGAAATTCATGCATGGGTAAACTGTTCAGAGCGAGGACTGCATGTGTAGCATACATTTGGTAATATTCCATTGCAAGAAACAAATACCTAGAAGAATGTAAAATAGGATGAGAAATCATACTCTTGTTATGAGGAAATCTGTCCCTAAGCAGAACATGAAACTGAGATATCATAAAGAAAAAGGAGAGTTGATTTGACTTCATAAAAATTAAAGAATTCTTCACGGCAAAAGGCAACCCAAACATAAAAATAACTGACAAACTGGGAAATGTAATATAAACATTTGACCGTGGTTTTGGCCAGCAATTCCTTTTCTGCACAATAGTATGGGAGGGGAACTCTCAGTGAGCCAAACCTCATGAGTCAATAGATGAGAGGTTAGACTAAAGTTCTCATATGGTGTGGATTTAATTTTATGGAATGCAAAGTACCTTCCAACAGAAAATGTGGAGTATTACCAGTCTTATCCAGATCCTTGGCAATGCAAGTAGAGAAACCTTGAGTAACTGTGTGATAGATGAATCTCTTTTCTGTTCTATAAGAGAAGGAGAACAATTAACAGAATGTCTATTTCTCCAGGGCAGAATTCCAATATTGTCTCTGTACCACTGAGCTTTGCAAAACATCGAAACGCACAGTCTTTAGCAAATCACTCTTAAACTATCAAGAGGGAAAGAAATGGAAAGGCTAATGAACGTGCCAATTACCTTTGTAGCCCTGACTGTTGAAAATAGCGATGATGGGAAATATGTGATGCCACGTATGTGAAACTTAAAGAGCACAGAGATTCAAATGGAGTAGAGTAGGGAAGAATGCCTCTGATAACCCACCCAAGTTGAATTATTTATAGTCTCAACTGGGAAATGTTGATTAAGAAATGAGAGGAAACAGGCAAGAGCAGCCCCTGAAATTGTGCCTAAATACCTCCAATATTCCTAAGGAATCCCGCGGACAACTGTGTCAGAGCGGAGCTGACAAATGGAGTATAGTAAGCGCAGAGGTCATGGCCTTGTCAGCCAGCATATGGAGAGCATTACTGATCCTCAGCAAATCATTACTGATCCTCAGGAAAATGTACTGCGAATGGGTCTAAAACCTGACTGGAATTTTCCATAGATGTGTGATGCTGGAGATGGGTTTGCAGCTGCACTTGCCAAATCACCTTTGCAAAGCACAGTAGGTCACAGTCAGAGGAGCAAAGGCTGCTCTGTTCTTTCTCAAGCAGAAAAGGATTTTAGAAGTGTGCCGGTTCTGTCCCACAAAGCATGGGGATAGCAGATTACGAAGTAGTGATTAGTACAATATCTGTGATCCCTCGGCTAATTTCCGTCTTGAAGCTGGGATATAAAGACTCAGGTGTTGGGTGATGAGCCACAAGCCCTCTGAACAGGTGCTTAATCAGGAGTGGATAGGAAGAATTCAGGCCTGGGCATCTGGCATCTGGTTCCAGCCCTTTTTCTGGCAGGTTGCCTTTAGACATGTCCCTGACACCTTTGCATCTGTAGCTTTTCGTTGTTGTTGTCTGGTTGTTTAAATACGTAAAATGGCGATAACACTATTTGGTGGCATATTTTATTTTAAAAAGCCTTCCGTTACTCCGTGCACATCAAACAGTAAATGCTTTCTCTTAGTAAACCCGCATAACAATTTTCTGAACTCTTCTGCTCTGGGCAAGATTCATGAATACACCAGGCAAATAAAGTGAAAGAGGAGACAGTACATAGTGTTGTATTTAATTGGGTCTTGATACCTAAGTGTGACTCTTAACCAAGGATTATGCAGTAGTTAAGGACACAGATTAAAGTTGTTTAGAGTGTGTCCTAAAGTCTCACTGGCAGAATTTCAGTCTCTACTCTGGAAATTGTAGACCTGAGACAAATTACTTCCCTAAACTTCATTTCCTGCATCTGAGAAAGATGATAGTATCTACTTTGTAGTAGTCTGAATAATACCGTTGCCCCCAAATAGCCACATTCTAATCCCCAGAATCTGTGAATGTCACCTTAAACGGCAGAAGGGACTTTGCCAGTGGGATGAAAGTAAGGGTCTTGGGATGGGGAGATTCTGCTGGACTACCTGGATGGGCCCAACTGTAACCACTGGTGTTCTCGTAAGAGAGAGGCAGAGGGAGTTTTTACTCCAAAGAGAATGTGATGATGAAATTGGGGTTGGATAGATGTGGCCAGAAGTCAAGGAATGCTGGCAATGAAACAGTTTCTCCCTTAGAGCCTCTAGAAGGAGGATGGATGGCCCTGTCAACTCCTGGTTTCAGCCCAGGGAAACTGGTTTTGGACCTCTGTCTTGCAGAACCATAAGAAAATAAGTGTTTTGTTTTAAGCAAGCACATTTGTAGTAATTTGCTACAGCAGCCATAGGGAACTAATGCGTACCTCATAGGAACTATTTCTCCAATTAAAATGTGTGACTGGAAACACACTTAGTGGCATGTCTGACACACGGTAGGTATGCTACCATAGGTCGTTCTTAGAAACTGAAGCCTTGGTTTTGAGGGATCATCAAAACCAGTACAATGGTTGCCATGTTTCTCCTTGTTCATCCTTGTGACAAACCTGTAGAGAGAGCTCCATCCTTTCCCACAGGATGCCCACCCCTAGTACTTAGAGGGAAGAGGTTATGTCTCACTTAAGGCACCTTCTTCTTTTCCTTTCTACTTTTTTTTTTTTTTCATTAATCTTCATCCAACTGGCCTTTCTAAATTTTAAAGAAAACAAAACCATTTCTCAATGGATTCAGATACTACCCCAAGTTAATATTCCAACCAAGTTCTTGTTCTTCCGGGTCACATCACCAGAAATTTCTGGGCCTAAATCCTGTCTAGTTTCTAGGATCACTCATTTTCTCATTTCTCCCTTCTCCTTTTAGTTCAGAGTCTTGTCAATTTAGTCGCTTCCCTAAACACAACTTATAATAAGCAGACACAGCAAAGTGATGAAAGTCTAGACGGTCTGGTTTTAATCCTGGGTTTTTGCCACCTACTTACTGTGTGACATTAGACAAGCTATTCATCCTCTCTGGGTCTCAGTTTCCTCCAAAAAAAGGTGAATATTATGAATAATACCTACCTATAGGGTTGCCATTATGAGGATTAAGTGAGTTAATATTTGCTAAGCACTTAGAATAGTACTTGTTATAGTCTAAGCACTACAATTGTGCTTGTTAAGAATAATAAATGCAATTACAAGCATATAAGTTACTCAACTTTCTGTCATAACTTTGAGATATTTATTTGGTGAAATCAATAAAATCGTGTTTCAAGGGAAACAGAAAAGTATTTTTGAGAGATTGTTCATGTGGCTAGCTTAGATATTTCACCACAGTCAGTGTTTCCAAGTTTCTATACAACAGCCTGGGCGAGTCCTGTAGCAAACTAGAAATTGCTGGAGCTCGTGTTTTGAACCCTTTATCTCAATGTCCCCCCCAGCCCCAACCAATCCCCATATCTGTAGACATAAACTTTCATTTGTCCTCTGTCTTGTGAAAACCTACTTCTAAGAAACTCTCTGATCTCCAACTTAGTGTGAATTTAAGGCAAAATTACTATTTACCTCAGAGAGACAACTTTTCAAGAGTGGTTTTGTTTGGTTTGGTCTTTCTGTCTCTCCCAGCCCCTTAGCCTTGGACAAATCCAGGAGATACGTATTATGGCTCTACCACTTAGCACCTGTGGGATTCTCCGAGCCTCGGTTTTCCTACCTGGGAGGGGCATCTGAAAACCATCTGGATTTCAACCAGTACTCCAGGTAATTCTGAAGCAGGTAGTCCTTATTCCATATTGAGCCAAATACACTGGTATAGGCCATCAGTGAGATCTCACCAAGGGCCTCATGTGTCTTGTAAGATTAAAAATTTTGCATGGCACTACTTCAGGCTAAAACTCTGGTTAGTAATAAGCAGGGTATTTTCCCTGCATGTATCTCTCAATAATTAGAGAAAGTTCCTGTCCTGGGACTGCTGAGAGGACCACGCCCAGGTCTGTCTCAGGTAAAGTATGAACTGCTGGTCAGGCAGCCTCACTACATCACATCAACCTGGGTTCACGGCAGTGACTGGCTCAGGGAGGGCCTGGGCAGTCTCATAACAGTCAAGGGCTGTTTCTAGATCTCTAAAAAGAAAATATTTAGGACAAGAAAGACATGCATCCATGAGTCTGAAATTCTCAAATCTTCCCCAAGCCACCTTCTAATTCTTGAGAGACATGCAGGGAAAATACCCTGCTTATTATTAATCAGAGTTTTAGCCTGCAGTGCCTTACCAAATTTCTAATCTTACAAGATACATGAGGCCCCCCCTTGGTGAGATCTCACTGATGGGCTAGAGCAGTATTTGCCTCAATATGGAATAAGGACTACCTGCCTCATAATAACCTGGAGTGCCAGTTGAAATCGAGATTGTTAGCTGTCCCACAAAGCAAGGAAATTAGGATGATGGGGCCAGAATTACGCATTTTCCATAATTAGTAATTAGTCATTATTTCCGGCCTAGCCTAAAGGCAAGTTGGTCCCCTTTCTTTTAAGATCTTATCCTTACTTTGGTCTTACAGCTTCCAAACTGAGTAGGGGAGGGACAAGCGTTCTGGCACAGGATGGGACCCAGCCAAGGAAACAATATTGAATTTGAAAATTTAAAAAATAATTTATTACGGGCAAATAGTGCAGGGAGAAAAAAAGAAGAAGGTAGGTCAAATTTTAGGAAAAGTAATGAAATCTTGGAAGAAGATAATAGTTGAAGTCAAAAGCAAACTAAAATATAGCATGAGTTTAAATAATTGATAGTAATGACAGAAGTAGGGGCGTCATACCTAGAGAGAAGAAAATACAGTCCTACCATACTCTTGTCCCCAGGACTGAGCGAAACTTAAATAGTTAATATAACTTCTTGGTTTTCAACCCTTGTTGTCAACCTGTAGATAAAGCACAGGACCGGGCTTCCCTGGTGGCGCAGTGGTTGAGAGTCTGCCTGCCAATGCAGGGGACACGGGTTTGAGCCCTGGTCCGGGAGGATCCCACATGCCGCGGAGCGACTAGGCCCGTGAGCCACAGCTGCTGAGCCTGCGCGTCTGGAGCCTGTGCTCCACAACGGGAGAGGCCGCGACAGTGGGAGGCCCGCGCACGGCGATGAAGAGTGGCCCCCGCTTGCCGCAGCTGGAGAAAGCCCTTGCACAGAAACGAAGACCCAACACAGCCAAAAATAAATAAATTAATTAATTAAAAAAATTAAAAACAAACAAACAAAAAAAACAAAACACAGGACCATTTGCTGTGATTGCATAAGAAAATGTAAATGGGATCAGCACAGACAAATGAAATAAACATGGTATTGACAGAAGGTGAGCTGTACAAGGGGAGAGGAAAGACAGAGAGCTGTGGGGACACAAATAGTCTCAGGCAGAAAGAAAATGAAGAGATTAGGGGGAAAGTTGATACCATAAGAAAGCTGAGAGTATAGCTATATACTAGAGCTAATATTTCTTGAGAGCTTCTGGGTGTTGGATACTAAAGGCTGCAAATGCCTTGTTATTATTTGCCATGAGCAACTCTGTGCGATGGGTATCATCCATTTCCTCGGTTTACAGGGGAGGAAACAGAGGCCCAGGAAGGTTATATGAATTACTCAGGATTGCAGAGCTAATTAACTGAGGAAGAAAGCTTCCAAGCCATGTGGTCCATGTCCAGATCCAGTGCTTTTAGCTACTGTGCTACCACTTCTCCCATCAATAGAGCTAGCA
This sequence comes from Balaenoptera physalus, assembly GCF_965194825.1. Taxonomy (NCBI): domain Eukaryota; kingdom Metazoa; phylum Chordata; class Mammalia; order Artiodactyla; family Balaenopteridae; genus Balaenoptera; species Balaenoptera physalus. The sequence continues at coordinate 35,822,133 of NC_138882.1, forward strand.
AAACTCCATGAAGTTACAAAAGAGAAGCAGCATGAGTAATGACATGAATATGATGTATTGGAAAAGAAGAGTGATGAGTAGTAGTGGGGGTAAGAGTTTATCTTCCTCTTTCATGTTAGGGTGTTAAAATGGATCTAAAATGGATATAGCAGGATAAACATAATGTTTAGAATTATGGGGGTGACATTGAAGTAGCGAAAACCTGTCTCTGGAGAGGGGAACTGGGGTTAGACGGGTTGAATTTCAGTATTACTTGAGTTGCTATCATGTTCATGTATTATTTTCATTAAAAATACTTTATTTAGAAATAGCTTCAACTGTGTAAATGCATCAAAACATGAAATTCAAAATTATCTTTAAATCTCTCATACATTTGTTAAATGCTTGCCTTATCAGGATCGTTCTTATCAGCTTTGAAGGCCATTTTTTAAAAATAAAAAGCCAAGAAGTATGAGTTTTTAAAATTAAAATTTGTCCCTGATAATATTGCCAGGCACCCCAGAGAGAAGGTGTGGAACTATTAGAAGCAACCTGGATATCAACCCTGCTTCTGGGAGGCAGTTCTGACTACAAGGGCAGGAGATTCTCTGAAGCCAGGTAGCAGGAGTTTGTTTTTTATTTTAACATTTTATTGGAGTATAGTTGCTTTACAATGGTGTGTTAGTTTCTCCTTTATAACAAAGTGAATCAGCTATACATATACATATATCCCCATATCCCCTCCCTCTTGCGTCTCCGTCCCACCCTCCCTATCCCACCCCTCTAGGTGGCCAGAAAACCCTAAGCTGATCTCCCTGTGCTATGCGGCTGCTTCCCACTAGCTATCTCTTTTACATTTGGGAGTGTATATATGTCCATGCCACTCTCTCACTTTGTCCCAGCTTCCCCTTCCCCCTCCCCGTGCCCTCAAGTCCATTCTCTACGTCTGCGTCTTTATTCCTGTCCTGCCCCAGCAATCTCACTACTGGGCATATACCCTGAGAAAACCATAATTCAAAAAGGGTCATGTACCACAGTGTTCATTGCAGCTCTATTTATAATAGCCAGGACATGGAAGCAATCTAAGTGTCCATCGACAGATGAATGGATAAAGAAGATGTGGCACATATACACAATGGAATATTACTCAACCATAAAAAGAAATGAAATTGAGTTATTTGTAGTGAGGTGGATGGACCTAGAGTCTGTCATACAGAGTGAAGTAAGTCAGAAGGAGAAAAACAAATACCATATGCTAACACGTATATATGGAATCTAAAAAAGAACAGAACAGAAAAGGTTCGGGAGCAGGAGTTTTGATCCTCTGGAACCGTAACAAACAACTTAGAGTAAATGAATCAGGCGCCTGGGTGCCTGGAGGAGTCTGGAAGCCTCTCTGTGATGGTTTTCTTTGTTTTTACAGGTTTAATCTCATAAATGTTGCACTAGGCTCAGTGCTGTGCATTTTTAGGCTGTTATATTTTTCCACCTGTGTACTTCATAAAAGTAAGCACTTTTATGCTCCCTTTAAAAAGGGGATCTCCCATTTAAATTGCCAAGTGAAAGCTTTAGAAGGAATTCATTAAGCATACATATATGTGCAGTATCTCCATCTGTCACTGAAGTGAGTATGAATGTCTGTCTATCTATCTATCTATCTATCTATCTATCTATCTATCTATCTATCTATCTATCGTCTATCAATCATTATCTCCCTGTTTATCTATCTGTATCAGTCTGCTTAGGCTGCTATAACAAAATATCATAGACTGAGTGTCTTGAACAACAGACGTTTCACACAGTTCTGGAGTCTGGGAAGTCCAAGATCAAGGCAAATCCAGTTCCTGGTGAGTCCTTCTTTTTTGGCTTGTAGAGGGCCACCTTCTTGCTGTCTCTTCACATGGTGGAGAGGGAAAGCTCTGGTCTATCTTCCTCTTCTTATAAGAGCTAATCACATCATGGCAGCTTCACCCTCATGACCTCTTCTAAACCTAATTACCACCTGAAGGCTCCACCTCCTAATTTCATCATACATAAGAGGATAGGGTTTCAACATATGAATTTGGTTGGGGGGGGGTCACAGAAATTCAGTCCTTAACTCTATCTATCTATCTATCTATCTATCTATCTATCTATCTATCTATCTCTCTCTCTCTCTCTCTCTCTCTCTGTCTCTCTATCTCTGTATCTGTCTGTCTATGTATCTATCTATATCTATCTCTCTATCTATGTCTCTGTCTATCTCTCTATCTGTCTATCTATCTATCTATCTCTCTATCTCTACCTATCTATCTATCTATCTCTACCTCTCTATCTCTACCTATCTATCTATCTGTCTATGTCTCTATCTATCTATCTATCTCTCTGTGTATCTATCTATCTGTGTGTCTATCTATCTATCTATCTCTCCATCTCTCTATCTCTCTATCTCTATCTCTCTCTCTATCTCTCTATCTCTCTATCTGTCTATGTATCTATCTATCTATGTATCTGTCTATCTATATCTACCTGTCTATCCATCTATCCTTATGTATAGAACAGTAACAGTGGCTTATAAGTCACTTCCCTACATTATTTTATCCTTCCAAAACTCTTGAGAGGTCAATAGGCCATAGGAAAAGCACTGAGTTCACTGAAACACTTGAAGGTTGAATTAACTGTTTGTGATCACTCAGTCAATAAATGGTGATGCAGGGAATTCTACACACATCTCCTCTGTCCTCCTTTCCTCCTTCCCTCCCTCCTACTTGCTGACTCTATTCCAGCCACATTATTTACTAATTCTTCCCTGAGGACACTGGCATCCTTCCTCTGGGCCTTGCAGAGGTTATTCCCATGATCTGGAATGCTTTTCCCTCAGATGTCTGACTCATCTGCCTCCCTCTAGACTGTTCAAATTCCACCTTCCCAGTAAGACTTATCCTGTCTACCGTTTACGTTGAAAGCCTTGCTCCTCTCTGCCCACAATCTCACCTCACCATATACTGCTTAATCTCCGTAGCATTTATTCCTGGCGAACCTACCAGATAATGTACATGGGTTTCTGTTCTCCCTTCCAACTGGAAGATAGGCTGCACAGACTCAGGAATTTTGCCATTATTAAACCTAGTTGAGGCCCAGTAGAACTCTAGGGCCAGCCAGAACTGGGCACAATTGTCACTCTTGTGATTTGATATTTTAGTGGGTTAGCTCAGAGCCAAGCCAGTTATTAAAGAGGATCTTTTCTGCTATTTTAAGCAACATGGTACATTTGAGGTCAACTTAAATTTTCAATAATTACAGAGCAGGTATGAACTCTTCCTTTGTTTCTCTAGACACATGGACCTGGATGCCAAATCTGTCCTCTCTGGGTGTAAAGGGAATATATGAAGTTGACTGGCCTAAGTCTCAATTGAATAAAAAGATGCCCCAAAAGACATTTCAACATTTTTGAAAAGTACAATCATTAAGTGTGGTTCCTTATCACACATCAGGGATTCTCTAGCCTCCAGTGTGGTTGGAGTGGTGAGGGGACAGAGAGACATATAGAGAAGCCAGGGTGAGTCACCCCATCTCTCCCTCCTCTGGACCTTAGTTCCTCCTGATTGTCACTCGTTACACTGAAAACAGATTTCAGGAGTCAGCACATGCAGCCATAATGTGTGCCTAATTCCACATCCCAGTCACTGGGACACAAAATTTTGGTGTCTTAAGTCTGGCTCACACATCACCACTCACATATGTCAGTTCTTCCTCTACAGCTGAGTCAGTGAGTAAAGACACATAAACAGAAGCAGATTAATATGAACAAGGTTTTATTGACATATATATATGTACATAAAGCTGGGAAAGAGAAGGGCCCATTGAGGCAAATGCATAGGAGGAAGGGAAGCATCTGAAAACAGCAGTGGGCATCCTGCCAGTTCCAAGTCTAGGGAAAACTGGCCAGGAGCTTGGGTCCGCCAAGTTAACAGTCGAGCCAGGGATGGCACAGTGGATGATACAGCCAGCTCTCTTCCATTCTCCTAACTGGAACGTCTCAAGTCTGGTGTAGTTCTGAAGTGAGCTCATATGCTCCTCACCCTCCAACACACACACACACACACACACACACACACACACACACACACACACACACACTCTTGCACACCCCTGAGGTGTGGTCCTCCGGCTTGCTGTAGGAAGAGAGGAGGTTAAGTTTCACTTAAAGGGGCTGAGCCGCTTTCCAGTGAGGCAAAGTCCATTCATGGTTACACACAGTTTGCAGAATAAGATCTGCTCTTCATTTGTTGAGTTTCTTCATAGAAGAAAGGAATTAGCTGGTGGCTCCTATGAAGCCCTGGGCAGGTTATGAGGCTGCCAGACTCCTATGAGCTCAGGCACAGCTGCCCTGACCAGGAGCCTCCAAACACAATGCTGGCTCGTCTAAGTCAGAGGGGTGTCCTGACTCGGGGACCCCAGTGTTCTTCCTGAGGGTGGAGCTTCCTCTCTAAATATGGATGGTGCTATCCCCCATGGCACCACCTGGGTTTTGACCGGGGGGGGGGGGGCAGGTGCTTTGTATGAATGTGGCACCAGAAGTGTATCCAGTCACAGCAGGTGTGGTGCTGTCCCCCATGCCCCCCCCCCCCGTTCTCTGCACAGATGGGTTCCAAGTCTGATGGCAGTTATTGACACAGGGCCTCCCAGCACCAGTGAGATGTTGTGCCGTCCATCCGCACCACCTGTGTGTTGGCCAGGTGGGTCCCAGTTGTAAGCGGGAATACCAGGTCCTCCAGTCATGGGCATGATGTTGTTCCCTCCTAGACGACCACCACCTAGATTGTGGGCAGGTGGGCCCCTTGTGCTTGGAAATAAGGTAGAACTAGAAGTGTGTTGAAACCCACGGGTGGTAAGCACACTTGCAACTCCAACAGATGTGGTGTGCTCTGATGGAAGGTGGAAACTGACATGTCCATTGACACAGATTTCTTCTCCTTGGTGATGGAACTTTTAAAAGTAGATTTTCTACGTCCAGATGGGCCCTGTGTGCAGTGACGGCAAGTGGAAACACTAGGGCCTCCCATCGTGGGGATGGTGTTGTCCCCTGCCATCACCGTACCACCTGTATTCAGTCCAGGTGGGCCCCAGGTATTTGGATTTAAGGTGGAATCAGATATGTTCCCAAATGCTGGGATGGTGCCTGCCCCTCCTACTGCAGCAGCCTTGCCGTGGTCAGGTAGATGGCAGGTTGTCTGGCCCGAAGTAGGAACAGAAGCGGTGCTGAGTGCCCCACTTAGTCCTGCCCCAAAGTTAAGTGGTCTGGATGCCTCTGAATGAGTGAGGCCTGGGGCTGACACACCGACTCCAAGGCTCCCACCGGCCGTAGGGGCTGCAGGTCCCCTGAACAGTGGGCCCGGTGTGGTATCGGCAAAGAGCGAGCTACTGTCCCCAGTACTGGGCATCCTGGTGGCAACTCCAAAGCCAGTAGCAACGGACACAGCCCTGGGGAGAATGCCTGGGTTGTTGCCAAAGGCCGGCTGCGTGTTGCTGGTGGTGGCGAATAGGGAAGCTGGCAAAGCTGACTGCATGATGCTGACTCGCGGTGGCTAGGCTGCAGGAGCGACTAGGACTTTCTCTTGTGCTGAGGCTGCTGGGTTTCCCAATAGAAAATTATCGTTAGGCCTCTGCCCATCGTTGGCCCCCAATGTGGCCTGAGACGGGAGACCTGGGTCTAAGGAAGCTTGAAATGTTGGTCTATCTGTTGGCCGGCGTTGCAGGTAAATGAGTCGAGGCATGGGCTGAGGCATTGCTGCCACTGGGTGGTGTGTTCCCAGAACTAGGAACAGCCCTGTGAAATGCCTATTGCTTCTGCCTGGAGACAGGGGCAGACTGGAAAATGACAGCCTGCGAAGGAGGTGTGGTGTCCATAGGTACAGTGTCAGAGCTGCTGCCTGCTGAAGCACTGGTGACGGCCGAAGCCATAAATGGGTGGCTGGGGAAAACAGGAGCCGAATGGTACATGACAGCCTGGGAAGGAGGTGTGGTGTCCATAGGTACAGTGTCAGAGCTGCTGCCTGCTGAAGCACCGGTGACGGCCGAAGCCGTAAATGGGGGGCTGGGGAAAACAGGAGCCGAATGGTAAATGACAGCCTGGGAAGGAGGTGTGGTGTCCATAGGTACGGTGTCAGAGCTGCTGCCTGCTGAAGCACTGGTGACGGCCGAAGCCGTAAATGGGGGGCTGGGGAAAACAGGAGCCGAATGGTAAATGACAGCCTGGGAAGGAGGTGTGGTGTCCATAGGTACGGTGTCAGAGCTGCTGCCTGCTGAAGCACTGGTGATGGCCGAAGTCTTAAATGGGGGACTGGGGAAAACAGGAGCCAAATTGTAAATGACAGCCTGGGAAGGAGGTGTGGTGTCCATAGGTACGGTGTCAGAGCTGCTGCCTGCTGAAGCACTGGTGACAGCCGAAGTCGTAAATGGGGGGCTGGGGAAAACAGGAGCCGAATGGTACATGACAGCCTGGGAAGGAGGTGTGGTGTCCATAGGTACAGTGTCAGAGCTGCTGCCTGCTGAAGCACTGTTGACGGCCGAAGCCGTAAATGGGGGGCTGGGGAAAACAGGAGCCGAATGCAAAATGACAGCCTGGGAAGGAGGTGTGGTGTCCATAGGTTTGGTGTCAGAGGTGCTGCCTGCTGAAGCACCAATGACGGCCGAAGCCATAAATGGGGGTCTGGGGAAAACAGGAGCCGAAGCTGTAAATGGGGGGCTGGGAAAAACAGGACCTGAAGCCATAAATGGGGGGCTGGGGAAAACAGGAGCTGAAGCTGTAAATGGGGGGCTGGAGAAAACAGGAGCTCCAGGGAGAGAGGCCCTCTGCTGCCCATCAGAGGTCCCAAATATGGGCTGAGGGTTGGTTTGGGGGCCAAAGTGATGGTTAAAAATTGGGGTGGCGCAGGGCACCATCGGCACAGGTGGGGTGATGGACACTGGTACCCCTGCAGGGTGCCTCTGCTCCACCCTGAAACCTGGGGGAGACCTAACAATGACAGCTTGGGAAGGGGCAGTAGTGTCCGTGTAGACACTAGGCTGCAAGGTCAAACTTCCAGATGCCGTGACCATGCTGGTGGAAGGGATTGCCACAGAAGTCATGGGCTGCCCAGTTAACATAGGGGGATTGATGGTAGGGACTGGAAGAGGGGGAGGTAAGTATAAAGGAGGGGTAGAATCTACACAGACGGGTGTTGGGGGTTCTTTTTCATGGGACGGTGGCTGGACCTTCCTTATATTCTTGGGGATCTTTTTCCAGCGACACTGAATGTTCTTCTCCAAGGTGCCTGGGTTTTTGGCAGCAGCTAAGCACAGAAGCTTAGGAGGAGGGGGCAGCTCACCTCGATCCCATGTCAGTGCCTCGTTCCCCGACGGGGGCGACCTCAGCCTTGGCAGCGGCAGAAAAAGCGGCAGGGGAATCTTCCGCTTCCAGGGCCTACTGCTGGTAGATAGCAGGGAAGAGGAGCTTCTTGTTGGGATGCGTGAAGACTCTTCACGCTGCCGCTCCTTCCCAGACATCGGTGAGCCTGGTGATTTGGGCCGGTGGTCTTCACCCAGCGCTTTTTTTGTTGGCTTCTCCAGCAGCAGGGAGCAGCATGCGGTTGGGGCAGGGGACACCATGGCATGGGATGGGACCTTCACCTCCCTCTTCTCACCTCCTTCCCAGGCTGTCATTTTGCATTCTGCCCGTGTTTTCCCCAGCCCCCCTCTCCTCAGTGGGAGGTGACTGGATGGTACCAGCTTCCTGACGTTGACTCCCTGCTCAGGGCAGATGGCAGGCGCTGGAGCAGCAGGGTGGTCCCGGTCAGATGTGGCAGCCTCCCAGGAAGGCAAAACCAGCGGGTGACAGCCCACCGGGGCCCCTCGGCGGGGCGGGCGGCGGGGCCGGAGCCAGGTACGAAATTTGCATAGTAAATTGCCCATGTAGGACCGGTTGTGCGCCAAGCGATCCGAGAACAGAGTGAAACTGGGAGAGCTTCTCCTTAGCTTCACCTCCTCTCAAGGTCTAGCACACACTGGACACTGGATGGCTCAGCCTGGCGCTTGTGACATGTCCATTGTACCCGTCACAGAGAAAGGGTGGGCGGGGCAAGGGGTGGGGCGGGGGGGCGCATGCAAGCCCAGCCCGTGGAGAAACCCCGGCCCAAGGGCAAAGGGCGGGGCCCCAGAGCCCGAACCCTTCTGGACTTTCTAGTGGCTGGGACTTCTCGCTGTGGGTGACAGGTGTTTGGCACCGGATGGGCCACCATGCGGAGACTGTTGGGGACTGTGGAAGCCTTCTCCTGCAGAGCTCACCCTGCCTGGGCACCGGCTCTGCAGGCCCCTCAGCCCTGTGTATGTATCGGCCAGCCCTTCCCCCACAAGGGGCCCAGGGGCCAGAGCCTGTTCAGAGCTGAGTGCAGGAGGCACCCAGAGCTTGCCAGGCTGTGGCCAGCCTCCTCCAGGGACCTCCCCCGCTTCTCTGCGAGGCCTGATGACGGGAGCACCTTCTCCAGGGCTGCTCAGCTGCCAGCATCACCATGAGCCAGGTGGCGAAGGTTTCTGAGCAGGGGATGCAGAGCCCTGACCCGACTGGGTGCTGCACCCCACGATGTCCCTTCCTGGCAGATAGGTTCTTTCTTCACTTCTTTTTCAAAATTTGGTAAAACAACGTTTAAACCTTCGACTGTTCTTCAGGGTATACAGATGGTAGTGGCTTAGCCGGGATTCGAAGCAAGCCTGTGTGATTCCAGAGCTCGTGCTCTGGACTGTGGCGCCTCCTTATCATATATGCTTCATGTGTTACTTTTTTTTTTTTTTCTTGTGGCCCTTATGGTACTTAGCCCTAAGTGCCATACGTGTGATGAACACATACACTGCCCTGTAGGAGGTCTTCTTTTGTTCAACGCATGAATTGCTCATCCACCACACTGGGTTCTAGTCTCAGAAGATACAGGTCAGGGAGCACCAGTTGTCAGCATAGCAGCACCCCACATTTCTAACTGAGGCTTGCAGCCCAGATTTTCCCTTTGGTCTAGTTTGAAGGATCCAGATATGTAAAGCTTATATTCTAGATAAATCATGGGCTATCCGGAAAGAAATTCACCAGTAAGTTATTCCAGTTTCTCTGGCCTTCCTGGAGTATATCCAGTAAGGCATCTCATTCATGTCTGGAAAGCAAATATATCATTTATTGCAACTTCATCGTGGAGCGACGTATTGGTTTAAAGTACGATCAACACAATTTGGTCATTGTGAGTATGCCAGCTGGGTCCACTGTTTACTACACATATGTAACTCTAGCGATTCTTATGCCCAAGAGAGGAGACATACTCTTGGGTGTCTAGGGCAAGGGAAACATGTGTTGTTATTCAGGAGCTGGAAGCTTCAGCATGACAGGAAAGAATTGAAAAATCCTGGTCTACACATCACTTTACCTTGTTTGAAACTTGTTTCTTTGGCTTGCTTCATTGGAGTGTTTTCTCTCTCCTGGGGCTGACATTGTGTGTTCTGTATCACGCATGTGACATGTAGAAGTTTTGGAACCCAGAGTCATATAGATGAGTAAAAATTTATTTATATATTTTAGTTTAAAATCTATTGAAAATAACACTGGGCATAATTCATATATTCCAAAATTAGTTTGACCCTCTGCCCATGAGATTCTTTTTATGATATGTGACAGCTAATTTGGACTTCCATCCCCAATAAACTTTGAGGTTTGAGGACACAAAAGGTTTTGCTCAGACCTAAATTCTGTCTGAAAAAAAGGGGTAAATATTATAAGCCCTTTCTAACCTCTCCAGGAGCAGAAATGATTTACAGCTGTGGCATTGAACCATAATTCCTTGATCTCATTTGAGAAGAGTTCAGTAAGAAACAATGTCCTGATTTTTGTTTGTTTTGTTTGTTCCCTGTTTTCTTGTCTTGCTTACCAACAATCCATTGTAATCCATGAGTTTGTATGGCAGCAGGCTGAGTGTTCCCTGGAGCTCATTAAATGAACTTTTGTTCCTAAAATGATTTTTGTCTCCTTGTTTTCAGCCCCTCTTCTTTCCTCTGCCCTTGACTATAACCAGAGCTCAGCAAAAGCTGACTGGCTTTGTGCAGACCCTACTTAGGGTAGTCTTTTCTTAATGATTTTATTCATGGCTCCTCCATTTCATTGTTTGCCTTCTCAAAATGTGTTGAAATCTTTCTGTGGTTGATGACTTCCACAATGTCTTGGCTTTTATTGGTTGCTTAATTTTGGTATTTCTACAGTTTTATTTAAATATGGTTTCAGGAGGAACAGAAAGTCAAGGTTTCCTAGTTTGCCATCTTGAGCTGAAAATCCCTGTGGATTTTAGCATCCAGTGTTCCCATCGGAAAAAACCCAACCTTGGCATTAATAGATGTAACACTCAAGAGTTCAGCTTTTCTTGAGCAATCACTAAGGATTGAATATGTGGTCATTTCTAATGGGAAAATAATAACTATCTCATGGAGTTGATTTGAGGATTAAATTAGATAATGAACATGAAAATGCTTTGTAAGGTTTAAAAATCTATAAAAATGTTTTGTGTTATTATTTGATTTGTTGCTATTTCAACTTTAGCTGACAGTTGTTTATGACCTTGCTTATGTGAGAAAATGCCTTCTGGTTTAGTGTGTTGAAAGCCAGAATATATTTTTCAATAGCTGAATGGAAATCGCATCATTTGTGAAGGTTAAGGGTGAAGGCATAAATGTTTCTTGACACCTATCACTTTACAATGTTTTCAGGAACTAATTGACTCATGTATTCCTCTTCCAAATTTTGCTGAGGACCTCCTACCAACCAGATGCCTTCCATCAGGTGTTGGAAAGCATTTTCTGGATTTTAAATGTCTTAAGCTTTGTGGGCCATATACAGTTTCTGTAGCTTCTCCTCCCCTTTTTTCTTCAACAACCTTTCGAAACGTGAGAACCATTATTAGCTCACAGTCACACAGATCCAGGCTGAGCGCCTGATTTGATTTGTGGCCAGTATTTGCCGATCCCGGCTCTGCGTCCTCACTGAGGAGGAGGCACATTTTTGAGTAAATCACTTCATTGAATCAACTGTTGGTCTTCTGGGGCTTGTCCTTATTCTCCTACAGTCTCTAATCAACATGGCATCCAGAGAGATCCTATTAAAACAGGTCAGATCATGTCACCCAAGTCTCTTCAATGGCTTCTTCACAGGAAAAGCAAAGTCCTCAAAGTGCCTCCACAGCCCTAGAAATCTGGGCCTCTGATTCCTCTCTGACTGTTTCCTTCTCCTCTCCACTTTGCTCCCTCTGTTTTCCACACACTGACATCCTTTCTGCTCCTTGGATACTCCAAACCCACTCTTGCCTCATTGCCCTTCCATCTGACTGTTCCCTATGCTTGTACTATTCACTTCCCAGATATGCACCTTGCTCCCTCTCACAACCTTAAGTTCCCTCTTAAATTTTATCTTCCCCAGAAAGCCCTCATTGATCACTTACTTTCAGATCGCAGCCTCCTCCTACCAGCTAACAATCTCCATCTCGCTTCCCTGCTTGCTGTTTTTCTCCAGCACTTACCTGATATACTAATTATTCTACCCATTTATTTAATTTTTATTTACATATTTAAACTTATGATTTTATATTTGCTTCTTTACTTTTGTCTCTCCCCTCAGCTCGAGAGAGGCTATATTCATCTGTGTTGATCACTGCTGTGTTTCCTGAACATGCCTATAAAACATACTGAAGAAGGGTGCCTGAAATTTGGTAAGGGATCAATCAATTTTCTTGGCTGAATGAAGAAATATGTTCATAAATTAATGAACAAATCTCTGGGGTTTCTGAATTAAGGACTAATGGGAAGAGGAAGGCAAAGGGTTGGGACAGGGTACTGCAAGAAGTAGTATTTGGAGTACTCTGATAGCTATCCGAATAGATACAATTTTGTTCGTTTAAGTAGTTTTAATGAGAGAGCTGGGAACTAGGGACACACAGCATCAAGAGTTTTATAATGCATTCTGTAGAGTTCTTTTTAAGTGTGTACAAATATCATTGAAAATATATGCATGCATATACACCTCTGTTACTTTATTTAGTGCTTTACAAGAGCCCCTCAGTGAAGGGGTAGTAGCAACTATCAGTGTCCTTCCTTTATGATGAGCTTAATTTATTCAAAGTTACATCATAATTTATTGGTAACTGAGAAACTAGACTTAGTTATTGAGTAGACCCTCCCTAGAAACCTATGACATTAATAAAACCAACAAAAATTTGTTCAGTTTCCAATGATACACACACTACAGACTCAGTTATGGGCCATCCATTTTAATGAAGGGAAGAAGTGATTTAACCAATACAGAGCAAACAGAATATGAAGTTTTGTCCTCCATTAATATTAGTAACGGATAAAGTAGGCTCCAGCGCCTTCAAGATAGCTTGAGACCATCATCTCTGTGTCACAGGCAGGGGGATGTTCAGCCAGGATGTCTTTCTCTGTCACTGAGAAAAATTTCCATAATATATAATGATACTTACTGAAACAGATATGGGGCATTTGGGTAATTAGGAATCCGGTAGCATATTTTTCCGGAAGCCTTGACTACAACATGAAGATAGCAGATTTGGACACTTTCAGCTATGAAGAAGTTGTTTGGGTATTCATCTTTATGCCAAATGAAATAAGCTTATTTCATCTCTGCAGCTTCCCATATACCATTTTCCAACCTCTGTTTTGTGTTTGGAAAGACTTTTAGAAATTAAAAATCAAGTTAAAAAGTGAGTGACAACTTAAATGGTATATGGAATATTTTGCTGACTTACAGGAGCATGCAGAATTAAATATGAACCAGTTGAAATGTTAATTTTATTTTAATACGTATGTTGGGGTGGAGTCTTCAAGGTGCCAGAAAGCAAGAATTCGCCCATCCTGTTTGGAACTGCAGCACACACACCCCTTCAGTTACCAGTTCTGTTCATTCCACAGAATCATCTTGAGAATACATACTGTTTTTTATGTACCTGGTATATATCTCAATTAGTCTGAAGAATTTCCCAGATAACTGTTAATATGTAGTTCTCCAATACCAATCTTGCCACGTCCTGTACCAGTGACACAGCACATAGGAATTTTATTTCTCTTTCTTTCTCTGGGTTGTTCAGAACCCAACGAAAGAACAATGGAATGGCATCAAAGAGATCAGGGTTCTTGACCCAGATTTACCATAAAATAATTGTGTCCTCTTGGGAAAATTATAGTTATTCTAGGCCCCTTTCCTTTTCTTTACTTTGACAGAGCTGCACTAGATGACCCCAAATAACATTGCACTCTTTCAGTCGTAGCTTAGATGTGATTGGTTTTCTGAAACAAATGAAGACAATGACACATGAAGCTGTGCAACATCTCTGTAACTATGTTTTCTTAGAGTTGCCTCCATTTTACAGATGACAAGATGGCTGAGCACAGAAGCAGATGTTTTGACCAGAAGTTCCAGAGTAAATGGAACTAAACCACAAGTTTCCTTTTCTCCTGACACTCACTTAGCCGAAACATAGGCTTCTGAATATTAATCTGTAAAGCATATTATCAGTATAGTTTAAAAGAAGCTGTTCTTCTAGGATTTCCAATTAATAGCAGGAGGTTTTGAAATTCTTAAAAGATCATCTAATTTTGTGAGATTTACAGCTCTATTTTCCTGTCAAGCAAGTTGTATTAGTGCCAGACAATCATCTGAGCTTCTGGATGCTTCTCTGAACCTCTTGAATTTTTCTTCTTGCTATCTGTAATTCATGCCAGATAAGCCTTTTTGTAGAGAGTATGTACAGACTTGTCTATTTTTATATAGGAAAGCGATGCAGTGAGTCAGGTCGGGGGTTAAGCCCTCATTCTCAGAGTGGTATTGAGCTCCTGGTGAAATACAATCATCATTTCCTCAGAATCGAAAAGCAGTTATCTCAAGTTTTTAATGCCATTAACTATTTATACATTTACGTATAATACATATATTTATTGTACCTATGAGGTGTGTTCTCTTCGGGAAGTACAAAGCTATTTGAGACATAGGTTGTTCATTTTTTTGTTTTCCCACAAATCCTGTGACCCTTTGAGCAGGAAGGTGTATATTTTACTAACATTTAGAACAAGCAGCTAACACGGTGTCTAAGATGTAGTCAATAAATATGAAATAGATAAATGAACACATTTTTAAGGAAGGGCCAGGACATGAACAAATAGAAGATTTTCATGTTCAGTCACGAAGCCACAACAGGCATAAAAATGATACAGACAACAAGTGCTACGGTCATTCAAAGAAGGCATAGAATAGATACAACAAGGATCTCCTCTATGGCACAGGGAACTATACTCAATATTTTGTAATAACTTATAAGGGAAAAGAATCTGAAAACGGAATCACTGTGCTGTACACCTGAAACTGACACGACATTGTAAATCAACTATACTTCAATTAAAAAACAAACAAACAGACAACAACAACAACAAAAACCCAAAGAGGTCATAGAAGTTCTTATGAGATTCCATAAGAGAAGAGAAGCCAAATGAGGACAGGAGAGAAGGCTTTTGAATCAGTTCAGAGGAGAAGTCACAGAGGAACTAGTCTTTGACCTGAACTTGAGATTAAGATTAAGATGAAGTAATCTTAATTAATTAAGATTGCAACACAGGGATATTACAGATGAAGGTAATCACATAAACTTACTATACTGAAACTTGCAGAGCTTATGAGTGTTGTTCAAGATCCCAGCGCAAGTGCATTGTGGAATCAGAATTTTAAGTGAGGCCTAATGAACTAAAAGCAAACACAAAAACAAGCCCTTCCTGTGATAACCACGTTGCCTTTGAAGTCGTTTTTTTTGGTGGGTTGGTAGAAACTGGTTCCAGGGTTTTGCACAACTGTACAGTGTTTCTTGCAGGAATGACTAGTTCTGTCCCCCCGCGGCCCCCCACCCCCGAGTTGATCCTCAAAGTTTCCCTTAGAATGGACTTGCTAAAATGCAGACATGCAAGTATTCATGACACCTGTGTCCAATCATTTCTCCTGCCATTGCCTACTTCACTTCTGGATTATATGAACAATTCACTGTCTTCATTTATGCTTTTCCCTCCTCCAAGAATTCCTTTCTCCCTATGGGACACCTGGGAAACCCACTTCATTTTTCAAAACTCAATTTACATGTTATGCCTTTTGTGCACTCTTCTTTTTAGTGTTGTGATCACACGCTCCTTTTTGCTACCCTTGCACTTCTGCATGCCTGATTGTTGCACTCGCTACACTGTATTGTGACGGTATTTTTCACATATCTCTGTGTTCAAGGAATGTTCTGGGCAACATTCCTTGGGGCCAGGGACTACCTTTTCTCATCTGTTGATGCTGCCTTAGCATGTTACTTGTTGTGAAGTAGTTAGTTATAAAAATGAGATTTGAATAAATTAAAAATTGTTATGTACATATTACTTATTATCACTTTACAGATATAACAGGAAAAAATATTAATGTTGGTGCTGAAAGTTCACTTCTAGTAAATGGTGGTGGTACTTGACTCTACTTATAATATTTTCCCCACTATTTTATATCTTTCTACCTGATAGCTCTTCTTTATTTCCATCTATGTTTCTTTATTGCTAAACCAAGAAAAACAGGTATGAGGGTAGGGCTAGGCCATACTTGGCTGGAATAGTAAAGAAATTGTGTGGGGTTTTGGTGAGAAAATCCTGAAGCATACAGGTCTGCATCTTCCCTTTGAGGCATGTGGAGGGGTCTGCTTCTAAAGAGTTTTATTAGCAACTAATCAAGATGCTTTTGCACAAGGCTCCTGATTAGCTGTTGGTATACTGAGAGTGAATCAGAGTTAGCGTAGTTTCTGATTTCTTTTACATTGTCAATGTGGATGATCATTTTTTACTGCTGGGGGTGGTGGTGGTGGGGAGCGAGGGAATGTTCCTTTCCTGCTCCTGATGTTTCAGTCCTGTCAAGAGAGCTCTTAGGGACATTTCAGCCCTGCTTCTTTACTGACTCTGCCCCAGGGTGATCAAGTGTCTTATATAGAAAGCTTGAAAAGAATTAAGTGAGCATGCTTGCCTTGACTAATTCTGTTCTCTCCCTTGAGAGTGTGAGTGAGTGTCTTCTGTTTCTCTCATTCTGCGTATTACTAGTTAGTAAATCTCCCCAATTCTGGGGTTCTGTTATGTGATCATTTCATTGAAACTGGACTCTCAAGCCAGGGTTCTCAACAGTAACAGGAATATTCGGCCCTCCATCTTTTCTCTTTTCTCTTATTTCCTAATTTATTCCAAACCAAATGGAATTAAGGCATTGTACTTGCTGGAAGGTAATTAAAAGACCCTAACATTTGGTGCATTACCTGGGAACACTGAGAAATAAAAAGAAAGGAGCAGACATTTTGGAGAGGAAAATGTCCATGTGGAAAATATTTTGGTACTGCCAAGGAAGGTAGTCTAGTGCCTTGGTCTTTAATGTATGGTGGGAAGTTGAGACCTTTGACTGTTTGAAACTATTTAGGTTTGTGCAGTAAACTGCTGAAGCCTAGAAAAGGTTTAATGCATGCTGTATAATTGTCCTCCGTGCTTGCTGGGAGACTAATTAACTTGGAGGCTTAACACAATAGAAATTTACTATCTCACAGTTGTAGAGGCCAGAAGTGTGACATCAAGGTGTCAGCAAGGCTGCTCTCCCTACAGATGCTCTAGGGGAGATTCTATCCCTGCCTCTTTCAGCTTCTGGTGGTTGCCAGCTTCCTTGGCTTGAGGCCACATCACTCAGCTTTTGTCTCTGTCTTCACATCACCCCCTTTCTGTGTCTGTATCTTCTCTTTTGTCTGTCTCAAATGTCCCTCTGCCCTTCTTGTATAATAAGGACAATTGTCATTCTATTTAGGACCCATCCAGATAATATAGGATGGAAATCCCATCTCAAGATCCTTAATGAAATTTGCAAAACCCTTTTTTTCAAACTAGGTAACAGTCAAGGATTAGGACATGGATATATCCTTTTGGGGGCCACCATCCAACCCACTATACCAGCCGTAAGATACTTTGATTTTGGCTGATGGCTGCAGCTTATGGCATGGGAGAGTGGCTGTTTCTTTAGAGCCACTTAAGTAAAAGTCTGACATAAAGAAAAGGGGCATTAGGGAGTTGTAGGTGACTGAGCAATACCTGGAGCGGAATGAATAAGGCACCTGGAGGGTCTTTAGTATACAGAGACCTTTACCTGGCACTTGACTTGAGAGTGTGCAGGAGTTTACAGGGCAGGAAAGTCTCAGGCTGCCGTCCACCTTGCCTTACTCTTCAGGTACACTTTTTCCCAAGCAGGCTTGACTGAGACAAAGACTCAATTGTAAGGAAAACATGTTTTGTAGAACTTGTTGGCATTGACACATATGGTCTACCGTAGGCTCAAGTGACTGCCTTTACATGTGGAACCAAGCTGACTCTGGATTTGTCCATTATGTTGGAGGAAGAAATGTTCTCTTAAAGGCAGCCGCCTTTGGTCTATGCAGTTCCATAGCAGGAGGCAGTGAAAATGGCCATGGCGGCATAGGACTGTCAAATCTACGCATCAGAACTGGAGGTGTAATGTCACTCGACAGAAGCCATAATCAGTTCAGTACTGCAGTGGGAACCACAAGGTCATCAAGGAGGAAGGATAACTCAAGGGTCCATGTGTGACAGATGCTCAGGGCTGTGCACTGCACATGGCAAATTCATAGTGACAAATCAACGTCAGGCTTCGAAGATTCCTCCTGGTTCGAAGTTCGCAGGTCAGAAATTTCAAATAAATGGCATAGACTAATGGACATCCTAGTGAGGCTAAAACGAAAGAGACTTTATCTTTCTCTCAAATGCCATTGAGTTTCTGCTATGTTCTTTGGTCAAATTCTGTATTGGATTCTGGGAACAAAAATGTGCCTAGTTTCACTCTTCTAGGAGTGGGGGGTTGGCTTGCTTTTGAGATTGTTTTTAAATTTTGGGGATAGTGCTGTAAAATCAAATTGTATCTTAGTAACTCTTTAGACTCTTTAAAAGCATGGTTCATGAGAGACTTGATAAACTGATAAAACAGCCAAGGCCCTAAGAGACCCACACCCGTGTCAGTGACTGAAGTCCAAGCTACAGATACTGAAGGAGCCCTCAGTCCCATTCAGGCAATGAAAGCCCTGTCACTGAGAATGAACCAAATGTACATTTGGGAGGATTGCTTATGGACATTTAGGACTTTGGATTTTTAACCCACAGTAACAAGGAAACTTGATTTCAAAATTGGACTTTAATACTTTGGGACCTTAATTCATAAGAGCGTTTAATGTGTGCCCTTTTAATTTCTCTGTGAAGAATTTGATACTGGCAAAGGTGTACTTCCAAATTTGCGACATTTCTATGATTTCTGAATTGTATTACTGGATGCTTTTATGTATTTAACCTTAATGTGTCATTTAACCTCATCAGCTTTCTGTGGTTAGCTGTGCTGTGGATGGCTGGTAGAACAAAAAGTTGTTTCTGATCATTGGATATGAGTAGCCCTGGAGTTAACTTAAATTAATGCAATTTCTCACCCATGTCGGAGACTTCTGGGATGAAACTCTTAAGTCGTCCACCAGCAGTTCCCGGAGTCCACTCAAGTGAGTAGCCCTATAAAAGAGTGAGCAGGACTGTCCTGATAAAGGTCTATTCTTTTTCCTGAAGGGAGAGAGATATTCCGTTAATTACAGGCTTAAAGGCATAGTTGAGTGGGTTAAGAGATTGAAAAGAACAGGGAAGCATTAGTGACAATTTCCCTTCTCGTTCCTAATGGTACCTCCATATGAAGGGAATTTGATTAGTATAACTTTTAACCTCCCTGCTCTTATATTCACTGACACTGGCTGGGTGAGGTGACCTACTTGACTGGCAAAGTTAGGAAGAGTAACTGGCCATGCTTTGCTAAGCTCTTCTTTCCTTCATCTTGGGAGTGAGTCTGGTGATAGAGAGACAAAAGTTCTCTGCTCCACTGTGGACATGCCCCTTTCACATGGGTTTGCCTGGAACCAACTTGCTGCAACAAAGTGGGTAAGTCTGGATAATTCTAGAATTCAGTTGACAGACTCACTTGGCTGTCTCATGAAGCCCCTTTTTCCAACATGGGCTCTAACAGTGAAAAGTGACATAATGTGTGGGCTCCAGTGCAAAATGAAAATATAGTGCCTCTTGTTCAAACTGCAAAGCAAAAGTGTTGTTGAAAGTATTTGCATTGGGGTGCATAGTGTCCTCCCCAAATTCATGTTCACCTGGAACCTGTGAATGTGCCCAAGTAAATTCTTTTTTCAGATAGAATCGAGATAAGATGACATCATACTAGATGAGGGTGAGCCCTCATGGGTTCTCTGGGGTGTTCTCTCTTCTCTTTTTCATAGATGTCATCTTTTTCAGCAGAAGTGTTTGGCTAATATTGGGAAGTGACACGAGTAAGAAAGGATATGATAAGATTCCTTGGACATTCTTGTTTCTTAAAAAACAACTGCTTTCTTTCTGTGTTAGAAGTAAGTTCAGATTCAAATGGAAAGCATGGCCTCCCGGAGAGGTTAACACCTTCACTTAGTCTTGGATGTGACCAGTAGCACAGAATTCTGGTGGAACTCAGTAAGACTCCAAATGGGTACCAAATAAGCATGTCATGGAAAGCACACCATAAGCAGGGTGAAAACTAGATGTGAATGGGGCAGCAGGAATGGTGGCAGACACACATATTGCACATGTCTCCTCTGCTCATGCGTATATTTTATTGTCCCATAAACTTTACTTACAAAACGTAAGTTCAAAGATAAAATCATTAAGAATTTCAAGACAGCAATAGCAGAGCATGAAAGCAAGCAAGCGTGGGGCCCTTCTGAGCATGGTTCATGTGGGACTTGATCAACTGGTAAAAGAGCCAAGGCTCTGAGATACCCACACCATGTCAGTGACAGGAGTCCAAGCTAGAGATATTGAAGGAGCCCCCAATGCCACTCAGGCACCGAAAGCCCTGTCACTGAGAATGAACCAAAATGTAAATTTAGGAGGATAATTTATGGACATTTAGGACTTTGGATTTTTAACCCACAATAACAAGAAAACTTCATTTCAAAAGAAAGTGTGAGGTCTTCAAGTTTGCTTTGGTTATTGAGGGTCCTTTGTGGTTACATATCAATTTTGGAGTCGTTTCTTCTATTTCTGCAAAAATAGGGGATTTTGATAGGCATTGCATTAAATCTGTAGATAGTTTTGTGTAATATGGACATTTTAACAATAGTTCATGAACATGAGATGTCTTTCCATGTATTTATGTCTCCCTTAATTTCTTTCAGTAACACTGTAGTTTTCAGCGTACAAGTCTCTCATGTCTTTGGTTAAGCTTATTCCTAAGTATTTTATTCTTTTTGATGCTATTGTAAATGGAATTGTTCTCCTAATTTCTTTTTGGGATTGTTCATTGTTAATGTGCAGAAATGCAAGTGATGCGTATATGTTGATTTCATATTCTGCAAACAAACTTTGCTAAGTTGTTTTATTAGTTCTAATAATTTTTTTGTGAAATATTTAGCATTTTCTACACCTTTTTCAATAGCTTCCCTTTCAGCATAAGTGTATCCTTCAATCTAGGGGACATTTTGACCTCCATCTTAGGCTTTCGTCTTATTTCTCGACTTATTCAGAGTCTTAGTTGGTTAGTGTTCTCCTTATTGTTTGCCACTTTGGAGAATCCAACAAAATGTTCTACTCAAGGTGAGACCTCTTTTCTCTTCCACCTCTGAACCTGAATATCACTTATTACTTACTTCATTCTCTTAGAACTTAGCATTCAAAGTTTCAATGGTGATCTTTCTTAAAGGAGGTCAATATGCTCACCAAATTCAAGACCTCTGGTGAGTTGTGTCAAGTGTGTAGGAATCATATTAACTTGTTGGCTGTTAGCACCCCTGGAAACATTTCTAAAGTGGCGTTTGAGCTTGATATTCAGGTTTATTGGACACCGCATTAAAGAGTTTACCAGAATAAGAGTAGGCTGGTCTTTCCTAAAGCAGAGTTCATCCAAGGGTGACCTTGTAGCCACCTGCATCAGGCTCATCCCCGTTGAGTCATTGAGTGCCCTCAACCCCCCTAAACTGTAAACTCCTTATAGACAAGAATTATGTTTTATAGCTCTTGTTCCCCTTCCCTCTACCTAAACATGCCTGGACTAGAAGGTGCCTCTACGAACAGGTGTTGCTTTATTTTAAACTATATTAAGTACATGTATATGTTCATTTCCCTGTGGGAAAGGAGGCTACATTCCACAGGATTCAAATATCAAGCCTTTAAACTTCCTTGAACCCATAGATATATAAATAGTTGCATAACTATCCTCCCTCTATACAACTCTAAGATGATCATATCAAAGTATGGTCATTAATTGTTTTTCTTTGCAAACAGATAATAAGCAAAGTGAAAGGAACTTCTTCCACCAAAGTAAAGGCTAAAGTTCAAAAAGTCAAATTAATATGGGATTTGTTACTATTCTAAATAGTAAAGAACACTGACAAGAAATATCACAGTGCTGGTTGCTATTATCATCTTTTCATTTTCCATTCCAGTTGTTTATATTATCTTCATGGGATTTCACTGAAGTTATCAAGGTTTTTAAATAGTCAAATTGAAAAGCGAAATCCCTTGAAATGCCAATACAAGGAAAAATGAGTCAGAACATGAAAAAATGTTTTAGACAAGTTGACAACATATATTCTTTGCTCATTTCTCTTTCTGAGACAAGTTCCATCTTATTCACACCCACATGTACAATAGACTGAATAAAATACAACCCCATCACTCGATGGTGATAAAAAAAGGAAAGACAAGCTGGTTCCAGAAAATTCCTCTATTTATTCCTAGTGTCTTGTTGCATCTGGCAAAAAAGAGCATTTTGAAATATTCTCTAAAGTTTTGTATTTTATTTTATAATAATTTGCTTATTTATCTCAATGTAAATATTAAAAACGCATGAGAAATATTTTAACATTTGGCATTTGACTATTCCTATCTATTTCCTTAATGTTTCCTTTGCCTCGTATGATGATCTTTTGGGATAGACAGCACATACCACTCTCATACTCCCCAGACTCTACAGCCCCATACACATGCAAAATAGCTCGTGGGGATGTGTTAACATACACTTGGTTGAGGCAGGAAGGCCGTAGAATACATCGTTTTTACACCTTAACATTTTAAGTGTTTTTGGAAAGTAACCCTAGTTTGAGTGCAAGATCCATCGATTTATCAAATGCATTTCAGGTATACCTAGGTATGTCCAGTCAAATGGTAAGGCTATATTACTGGGAGACTATTTACATAAGCAAGTGAAAAGACATCAGTGAAAGAATATATTATAACCAAGAGTCAGATATAATACGTCAGTCAAATAGAATGTAGATCCCAGAAACATATCCACACATATAAGGACAATTGATTTTTCAATCAATTGAGGTGCAAAGCCAGTTTTGAGCAGAAAGGATAGTCTTCCTGACAAATGGTGCTGGAAGCATATAGCACACGGATATTGTGCGTAGATAGCCATATGCAAAAGTATGACCTTTGATCCCTACTTCACACCATGTAAAGAATTAACTAAATGTAGATCAAAACATAAATCTCTAAAACTTGGACAAAATCTTTTTGACCTTGGGTTAAGCGAAGATTTCCTAGAGATGACACCAAAAACAAGATCCATAAATGAAAAAAAGTGATAAATCGGGTTTCATCTTTGGAAGCCATTATTAATAAAAGAAAAGCCACAGGTTGGAAGAAAATATGTACAAATTATATACCTGAAAAGACTTGTGTCTCTGACACGTATAGAACTCTCAAAACTCAGTAATTAGAAAAATTTTTTTAAATTAACAATATGGGTAAAATATTTAAAAAGAGATCCTGCCAAGGAGGTGTACGGATGCAAATAAGCACATGAAGTTGCTCAATGTAATGAATTATTATCTAAATGAAAATGAAAGCCCCAGGAGATGCCACTACACACCTATTGAATGGCTAAAATTAGAAAAGTCCAAGCACACCAAGTATTGGTGAGGCGGTGTAGGAACTGGAAGTCTTTTGCACTGCTAGTGGGAAGGAAAATGGTACAGTCTCTTCAGTCAACAGTTTGGCTGTTTCTTTATAAGTTGAACATACACCTACCGTATGATCCAGCCTTTCTGCACCTAGATATTTATGCAAGAAAAGTGAAAGCATATGTTCATACAAAGACTTGTACGTGGATCATCATAGCATGTTTATTTTTAATAGACAGAACTGTAACGACCTCGAGCACCCATCGACAGGCGAATGAATAAACATGCTGTGCTAAACTCATCCAGTGAGACACTACTCAGCAAGACAAAGTGATAAGCTATTGATACCCACAAAAATATGAGTGACTCTCAAAATAATTACATTGAGTGAAAGAAGCCAGATAAAAGAGTCCTCACTGTGTGAATCCATTTATATAAATTTCTAGAAAACTGCAAACACATCTCTAACGATAGAAAGCATATCAGTGGTCACTTGGGGGTGTGGAGGGGTGGAATGTGAGGGGAAAAAAGGGGCTTTATGAATGAGGCATAAAAACACTTGCAAGTGATGGATATGTTCCTTTTCTTGATTGTGTTGGCAGTTCCTTGGGTATATGCATATTTCAGAACTTAAATTGTGTTCTTTAAGTATGTGCAGTGTACTGTGTGTCCGTTCTATTTAACAGAGCCATTACAAAAAGGCTAAGAACAGACGTTTGTCTCAACAAATAAATGTAGCAAAGAACAGAAAAGTCAAGTACAGTATGATCGCTGTCAGTTGAATTTTCCTATAGTTTATTTCCCTCAAAAAATATATCCCAGTTCTTAAAAGAGATGGGACTCTTAATAAAAGGTAAAAAAAAAAAAAAAAAAAAAACCGGAAAAGCCATCAGCAGGGTGAGCTCCAGCTACTTTTCAATTGTGAGACCCTAGGTGCACGGTGCAGACATGCTAGGATGTTTGTTCTTCCTGCCCAATATTTCAGAGAGGATATTAAACACCCCCGTTAAATGCCTGCAAGTGATGGCCAGAGTGGAGTTTGGAGAATGATGGCTGTGATCTTTAATATGGTTGTGCCTTTGTAAAGAGTCTCACTCAGAATTTCCAGGGTAATTTTGGAGTCAACTTTGTTTTGTTTTTTGGATGATATATATGTCTAACTCACCTCAAGAATATATCCACGTAGACTTGAAGTTAGGGACCAGCTGGTGTAAATTTGTGTGGTTATCTCCTGACCTAACCTTTTAGCTTCTCTTTGTTCCTTGATTGTAGTTAAGCTTCATCTTGCCTCAGGGCCTTTGTATTTGCTGTTCCCATGTTTTGGAAATATTATTTCCAGAAAAATTGTCCATAAATGATTCCTTTCTATTCTTTGGCACTCATCTCTTAAAGATATTTTTTCCTTGATTGTCCTACTAGCCTAACTCAGTCCCAATTTATCAGATTACCTTACTTCTTTCACAGAATGATAATAAAAACAAATATTATCTTTGGTGTCTCTTTGTATTTAGATGAACTTCTTCCCAAAGAACTCAAGCCCCACAGTGACAGAGGTTGTTACCTTTCTTATCCCTTATTCTGTGTCTTAGAACGGTGTCTGGCATGTAGTAATCACTTGAGGCCTGTTGACTGTGTAAAGAATATGTGAGTAGATGAACAGATTTGGAGTTATTTGAGGTCGCTCTTAATGATGGCTGGTGTTAGTGATTAAATTAAAATTGTAGGTTTTAGAGTTGGAAGTGATCTTGCTGAGTCTCACAGCTATGGCAAAACTCTCCCTACTGTAGCATCCCTGACAGATGATCAAGTCTGAGCTTGAATAACTGTATATGAAAGACCCTAGCCAGGGCAACCTCCTAGCTTTCTTCCTAGCAGGTCACAGCCTTCCATGGGAGTTTGCTCCCTATTATTCAGCTGTAATTAGGAGAAAACGGTTTGATTTACCCAGAATCATCTTCTCTCAGTCTCCTTGTTCTAGTTCCTAGAGAATAGACAGGACAGAGTTTCCTCTAAATTACATCCTTTGGGTTTGCATTCCTGCTTGTAACAAAATAAGCACCGTGCTATGGCAAAATTCCCCTTGATTGTCTGCCACTTGTTGCTACATTGCTTGTTAGTGTTTAGAAATAATTTGTGTTAATGTTCCACATTATAATTGATGGAGTACAGAAATAAAAGAGATCTCCGGGTTATGTCAGAAGCAATCAGACGATATTTTAACTTACCCTTTTAATGTATTTAATGCTGACACTGTGAGGAATTGAGTGGTATAGTCACCGCGTTATTGCCATTGCTGAAAAAATGTATTTATGGTGAAATTTAGGGTAATTTTGAAAGCATTAGTTGAAGGGGGAATTGTCAGCTACATCTTAGAGCTCTGAGCATTTCTCAAAAAGTTGTGATACGAAACACCTCTGCCTTTTCTTGTATTTCTGTTATGTTCAGCTACTTCACAAGGTAGCTTAGTTGAGATTCTTTTGGGTCCTAAGGAAACAATATGTGTGCATAATAGTGTGGAGTTACACAGAGCCTGGATGTTTGGCTCCAGACTGAAAGCCCCATGGAGTCGTTTTTTCACATCTGTTCACCAATGTGTATGAATGGGAGAAAACCAAAGTTCTGGTTTGTTCGATCAAGGGGAGCCACACTCCTTTTACTTTTGCTGTGACAAACAAGTAAAAAGGTGTAAAATATCTGAAAAGAGCCTTTTCGTGTTTGGTAGAACGCTTAAGGGGGATGTAGAGAATATACAACAAAAAGAAAAGCAAGTGAGTACTGCTGGCAAACTTTTTCAAGGACAGCTAACAAAATAATAATAGTAGTAACAAAACTAGTAAGATTGATTTTAAAAGCCTTAAGAGTGGCATGGATTCCTAAGCACTCTACCTGTATTAACTCCACGCCACAGCTCTGTAAAATGGGTGAGGTTATTAAGCCCTTGTTTTTCAAAGAGGAAGCGAAACACGAAGAAGTAACACTCCTGAAGTCCCACCACTAATAAGTGGTGGAGCTGGGGAAAAAAGATCCAGGCAAATTAATTTCAGAGTTAGTTAGTGCTCTTAACCAGTAGGTTATGTCCCACAGGTAATATTTGCACATTTTGAAATCACTTTACAAATACTATTTTTACCCCTAAAGTACACGGGGAATACCCAGGGAAATTGGCATTGTTATTATTTTTATATCTTTGCCAATAATCTGTTAACTTTTGGCAGTTCAGTATCCTTCCCCAACTTCGTAAAAATTCAACCTACAATCCAAAACAATAAGGGCTAGTGAAAATAAATGTCTTGTAAATCCAGTTCAAGAGAGCAACTAAAAATTAAGGCCCCCAAGGATGTAAAAGAGAAAGCAAAAGAAAAGAAGAGACAAGAAGCCCAAACCTAATGATTAAGCTCCACGTTGTTAGGTAAAAGGGCATTTAATTAATGCTTCTTTAATACCTTGTGCACAGAGGCATGGCTCTACAGAAGCCAAGGAGTCTCCCTTTCATCACTGATTCATGGTATGCTTCTGGCAGGGTCACTTCCTTCTTTGAGCCTCAAAGCTTTTCATCAAGACAGTGAGGGAATTGGAACAAGGTTAGCTCTCACAAGCCAGCTCTCATGTTCTCTCATGTTACCTGTGAGTCTAGGTAAGTGCCGAATGTCTTTAACATGACAGATCATATTTTTTCTTAACCATTTCTCTTCTCCTGATTTTTACATAATTTCTAATACATAGTACAATAGTAGAAAAGAAAAAATACCACACTGAAAAGTAACTGATACACTAACTTTCCATTCTCATTTCACTGCCAATTCAACCAAAAGCCTTCTGTAGAATTCTGATGCAGACCATGAAAACACACTGTAAGTGTTCCAAAGTCTTTTCCATATTTGGTAGTCCTGTGATTTCCATTGGCAGAACTATCTTGGACTGTCATCTGAAAATCTATCAAAAAGAAATTAAGTAATAGGAATTCATATCAATGATATTGGAGAAAGAAATCCTTGAACTTATCTTACTGTGTGAACCTTCATCCATGTGCAAAATCAACAAGAAAGGTTAAACTTTAAAGGCAACATGTTCCCATGAGTAGAAGGGAGAACATAACACAAATAATATACAATGCTAACATTATGTACATACACATATATACAAGTGGTCTTGAAATATATTCCCAGATATTAATTGGATTAAAGTTTGGGGCAATAAAGCATTTTTTCTCATAGAGAACATTATTCTTTAAGGCACATACAGGCACACATATCTGCCCTGCTGGCCTCTCACAGTTTCAGCTGATTCCAGTCATGTCCCCAGTTCATTTCCCCATATATTTATTCTCGGATTAGTGATTTTTGAACAGGTGTTCATCTCTTTAGAAATACCTGTGCCATGACCGCAGAGTACTCAGATTTCTTTTTGGCAGTTGGTGGCATATGATGGGGAAAGTGACGAGTTGTACGACAGGAGAGGTACAAGGTGAACCTTAGAGTAAGTAAGACTTTATGCATAGTTCTTAATCCCAAAAGGAAAAGAGAAGGATAGCAGCGAAAATCATTGGAATAAAGGACATCTCAGATGAATCAGCATTAGGATAATTCATTGGTTACCGACTGTCCAGTCGTTTTAGGTTATAAAGTATTCCTGAGTGACTGCGTCACTTTATGAAAGGATCTACCTAACTATAGCTTTCTTTTGCTGGAGTTAGTTTATATGGCAATAATATGCTTAGAGAATGGCAATTGTGAATTCCCGTCTTCCCCAAATTGAAGACACTCGTTAAGGTACAAGTTTCCCCAAGACTGCAAATGATTTATCCGTACTATACTGACTGAGACTGTGTCTTACCATTCTTGTTTGTTAAAGGAGATAACAAGGCTAACTTTGAGTAGAGTAATAGCAAGATACTTAGAAAACACTTTCAGGTTAAGTTTTGTATACAAAGTTCAGTGGTTACCCACCAAAAGGAAATCAGCTCATTTAGTATTGCAGGAAATGCCTTCATACTTTTTCATTGCCACTAAAGGAATTTAAAACACCTGTTGGATATCTTCCCTCCTAGAATGCCATTTGTACACTTATTCCTAATAGGACCTGTTATTTTAAATGCAAACTCATATTAGAAGGCTCAGAATTGATACTCAGTATTTTTAGTGATCACATGGTTTAGGGTTCTCAGATTTGGGCTCAGACTTGCATTTCAAGCATTGCAATTTGGGCTTGTTCAATGATTCCCTTGCAACCAGGAAAAATTGTTTATCTGACTCTAAAGTCCAATTAAAGAAATGTGATAGTGGTGATAGTGGTTGATGAAGCAGACTAGCATAGCAGCTAGGGCAATTATGGACAAGTTACATTTAACCTGTCTGTGCCTCAGTGTCTTCCTCTGAAACTGAGTTTCTTCATCAATGGTGATAAATACTGGTAACCAATCGGACAGAGTTATTGTAAGAAATGAAGGAGTTCACAAATTTCCTAAAGGCTTAATGTTTGGCTTGTCATTACTAAATGCTGGTAATTATTAGTAAAACAATACCCCTCTATTATTTATTATATCAAAATAATAATGATAAGGGCCTGTTATTTTAGTAGTTCTATTTTTTGGTCATATAGTTTAGACTAACTCATATTGTTTAAATGTGAAACCAAGAAGAAAAACAGTTTTGTTTTGTTTTTTTCACCTGGTCAAGGAACCCAAATCACCTAATTCAGAAATGTTTCTAACTTGGCATCTGCTTTGAATCTGTCACAGCCAGAGAAAGTTTATTGTCTCAGAAAGTGACAGCCTTGTATTTGTGTAGCATAAAAAAGAAGATACATGCTAGATAAGATATAGACCCCTTATCATAGTCATGCCACCTAGAATGCAAAACTATTCCTGCTGGGTTCAAACATTGTGATCCAGAGCCTGCCATTGCCTATTATCAGGAGCAGGAAAGCGTAAGAACCGTATGGGTTTGCCCTTAAGTTGGTCTACAACACAGATACTGTCAATCAGCCTCTGATAGTACCCTCCCCGTGGACAACCTTCTGTGCTCTTTTGAGCATGCTCAGATGGAGTCTACCATCAGTGTGGTGGGAGTTCACTTCGCTTCAAGTGTGTCCACGTTGAAGGGTGAAATGAACAAATACTAACCAAATTTGTGGCTGTCCAAACTAGGAAAATAGTTAAAGAATCAGGACATGAATCAAGCAAATACTCATTTGGCGTCAACCCAATAAAAAAGCTTCTTGGTGAGAAAAAAGTTGCCAAAGATGAAAGGCCAGAATAGTGCTACTTTAGCCTAACCACAGTGTCAAAGCAAATAACACACATACACACAAACGCAAAAGGAAGCCCTCTTCACACTAATGCCCCAAAGTCCTTTATGGGTCTTCAAATTGAGCAGATTAGGTAGGTTGATGGTTGTCCTTTATGGACTGGGTCCACCTAACAAGACTGCTTACTAACAGAATATCTCTGTTTTGTCATTTAATAGACATCCCA
Source organism: Balaenoptera physalus (assembly GCF_965194825.1). Classification (NCBI taxonomy): domain Eukaryota; kingdom Metazoa; phylum Chordata; class Mammalia; order Artiodactyla; family Balaenopteridae; genus Balaenoptera; species Balaenoptera physalus. The sequence continues at coordinate 35,851,650 of NC_138882.1, forward strand.
AACTTAATATACCTTTCAATCAAATACACACATAGTCACTCATGCTTTTCCTGTAGACTTTCCAAAACAGAAAAGGGCAGCTCCATTCTTCCTGGTGCTCAGTTACACAATGTGATTCATCTTTGACTTTTTCCTTTCTCTCTCCTTTCACATCCAATACAGAAGCAAAATGTGTCGGCCCTATCTTTGAGATAGAACCAGAATTTGACAGTTTCTCGATTTTTCCACTATTATCACTCAGGATTAAGATTTCGTTGTCTGTCATCTTAATTATTATCCCTCTGAAATGTGTCCTTAACACAGTGGCCAGAGAACCCTTTGAGAATCTAAGTCAGAAGAATTATGTGACTTCAGTGTCTTCCCCTTCATTATAGTTGAAGCTGAAGTTCTTAAAATGCTGGAAAGTTGCTACATGATTACCCTCCACATTATATATTTGATCTCATCTCCTCTACCTCTACTCCTTGCTCACTCTTTTCCAAACACCTTACACTCTTTAGTCCTTGATGTTCAACAAGTATAGTAGGCAGACATTTTCACTTGCTGTTCCCTTTACCTGAATTGCTGTTCTCTTTACTATCTACAGTACTCATCCACTCACTTTTTTTTTTCACACACACACACTGTATTTTATTTTTACAAGAGATAAATAGACTGACACCAAGCATTGTACATGGATGACCACAACAAAAACAACAATGATTGCAATTACCACACATGAAACACACTCATACTATGTCATAATATTGACATTCAGTCCAGTAATCCTCCACTGTAACAGCTCCTTTACTTTGCAGTGAAAATTGATTTGTATATTCTTTGCCTCTGAGTCCTTGTGGGATTTTTTTTTTTTAATTCAGACAGAAAGTCACAAAAATTATACTCATCCTCATCAGTTCACTCAGTCCCATGTAATTAATTTTTTTTTTCATCTTGATCTTTTGTTAGCACTTTTATGAGTTCGTCAGTTTTTCATTAGAGTTCTGAAAATGCTTATTCATTCAGTTCAGCAGTACAGTCAGTTACCAGAAATCTGTACTTGTCAGAGTCTTTTCCATGAATTTCTTGAAGATGAAACCCTTTTATAGGAACATATTTGCAAAAGCATCAGAGTACACCCAGAACTGTCTGTAAATGACAAAAGACTTAAAAATGACCACGGTTAAAGATTTGATGAAAGTTCATAATAATGCAGTTGACAAGAAAATTAGTTATTTCTGAGATATACATTTTAAAGTAATAACTAGGATTATGACTTATAACATTATACCAGAACATACAAGATTTTTAGAAATTTCATGTAATGTCTGAAACATTTATATTAACATATTTCCATACAAATAATCCAATGAAAGTTTAGTATTAGTTGTTTTGTTTGTTTTTTTACACGGCAGGTTCTTATTGGTCATCAATTTTATACACATCAGTGTATACATGTCAATCCCAATCGCCCAATTCAACACACCACCATCCCCACCCCACTGCAGTTTTCCCCCCTTGGTGTCCATATGTCCGTTCTCTACATCTGTGTCTCAACTTCTGCCCTTCAAACCGGCTCATCTGTACCATTTTTCTAGGTTCCACATACATGCGTTACTATACAATATTTGTTTTTCTCTTTCTGACTTACTTCACTCTGTATGACAGTCTCTAGATCCATCCACGTCTCAACAAATGACCCAATTTCATTCCTTTTTATGGCTGAGTAATATTCCATTGTATATATGTACCACTACTTCTTTATCCATTCATCTGTTGATGGGCATCTAGGTTGCTTCCATGACCTGGCTATTGTAAATAGTGCTGCAATGAACATTCGGGTGCATGTGTCTTTTTGAATTACAGTTTTCTCTGGGTATATGCCCAGTAGTGGGATTGCTGGGTCATATGGTAATTCTATTTTTAGTTCTTGAAGGAACCTCCATATTGTTCTCCATAGTGGCTGTATCAATTTACATTCCCACCAAGAGTGCAAGAGGGTTCCCTTTTCTCCACACCCTCTCCAGCATTTGTTGTTTGTAGATTTTCTGATGATGCCCATTCTAACTGGTGTGAGGTGATACCTCATTGTAGTTTTGATTTGCATTTCTCTAATAATTAGTGATGTTGAGCATCTTTTCATGTGCTTCGTGGCCGTCTGTATGTCTTCTTTGGAGAAATGTCTATTTAGGTCTTCTGCCCATTTTTGGGTTGGGGTGTTTGTTTCTTTAATATTGAGCTGAATGAGCTGTTTATCTATTTTGGAGATTAATCCTTTGTCCATTGATTCGTTTGCAAATATTTTCTCCCATTCTGAGGGTTGTCTTTTCGTCTTGTTTATGGTTTCCTTTGCTGTGCAAAAGCTTTGAAGTTTCATTAGGTGCCATTTGTTTATTTTTGTTTTTATTTCCATTACTCTAGGAGGTGGATCCAAAAAGATCTTGCTGTGATTTATGTCAAAGAGTGTTCTTCCTATGTTTTCCTCTAAGAGTTTTATAGTGTCCAGTCTTACGTTTAGGTCTCTAATCCATTTTGAGTTTATTTTTGTGTATGGTGTTAGGGAGTGTTCTAATTTCATTCTTTTACATGTAGCTGTCTAGTTTTCCCAGCACCACTTATTGAAGAGACTGTCTTTTCTCCATTGTATATCTTTGCCTCCTTTGTCATAGATTAGTTGACCATAGGTGCATGGGTTTATCTCTGGGCTTTCTATCTTGTTCCATTGATCTATGTTTCTGTTTTTGTGCCAGTACCATATTGTCTTGATTACTGTAGCTTTGTAGTATTCCACTCACTTTTTTAGGTCTTTTCTCAAGTATCACCGTCTCCATTATGAGGCCTTGCTTGGATTCCCTGTATAACCTGCAGCCCCACTAATACACACTACCTCCTTAGACGCCTCCCTTCTGCTGTAGAATCTGTTGAATGAATGAATGGAGTGGGCTATGTCTAATTTCCAAAAAAATAAACATCAGCCGTAAACACTTGTTGAGAGACGGGTTCAGGGTATAAAGAAGAAAAGAAGTGTAAATTCAGGCCTTACAGTTCACCATCTATTCCCTCAGGGTTCTGCTATGTTGTATCTTTGAATAAAAAGCGCAATTTGATAAGACTAATTAATAGCTTAAATTCGTTAGACTCCCAAACCTTTTATAGTAGAAATGTGATAAGAATTGTGTCAGAGATTCTCAACAAAATGTTAGCAAGTTGACGCCACAAAAGTAAAAAAACAATTATATACCATGACCAAATGGGATTTGTGTCAGGTAAGTAAGGCTGGTTCAACATTGGAAAATTAATTAATATAATCCATCCAAGACAAAAAAAAGGAAAAAAAAAAAACATATAAATACGTGCGGAAGAAGCATTTGACAAAATCCAGTGTGTACTCATGAGAAAAACTCTCAGTAAACTAGGAATAGAGAGGGACTTTCTTAACTTGATAAATACGATCTACAAAAAACCCAATAGCTAACATCATACTTACTGGAGAGAATCTCAATGCTTTCCCACTAAGATTAAGCACAAGGCAAGGATGTCCTCCTTTATTATAACTTTTCAGTATTGTGCTGTAAGGCCTTGCTAATGCAATAAGGCAAGAAAAGGAAATAAATGGTGTACAGATTGAGCAGGAAGACATAAAGCTGTCTTTGTTCACAGGTGACATCATCATCTATGTAGAAAATCTTAACGAGCTGACACAAAACTCCTGTAACTAGTAAGTGATTATAGCAAGGTTGCAGGATCCAAGGTTAATATACAAAGGCAATTGCTTTCCTATATACCAATAATGAGCAAGTGGAATAGGTTTTAAAAAACCCCACACTATTTACAATAGCACTGCCAAAAATGTAATACTTCAGTATAAATCTAATAAAATAAGTACAACCTCTATAGGAGGAAAACTACAAAACCGTGATGAATGAAGTCAAAGAATAACTAAATAAATGGAGAGATATTGCATGTTCATGAATAGGAAGACTCGGTATTATCAAAATGTCAGTTCTTTCCGACTTAATCTATAGAAATTCAGTGCGATCCCAATCAAAATCTCAGCGAGTTACTTTATGGATATTGGCAAACTGATTCTAAAGTCCATATGAAGAGGCAAGAGACCCAGAATAGCTATCACCTCATTGAAGAAGGACAAAGTTGAAGGGATGACACTACCCAGCTTGAGGACTTATTATGAAGGTGCAGTAATCAAGACAGAGTGGTATTGGTGAAAGAACAAATAGATCAATGGAACAGAATAAAGAGCCCCAAAATAGACCCACATAAATACAGTCAACTGATCTTTGGCAAAAGAACAAAGGCAATACAATGGAGCAAAGATTGGCTTTTCATCAAATAGTGCTGAAACAACTGGATGTCCATAGTAAAAAAAAAAAAAAAAAAAAAAAAATCTAGACACAGACTTTATATCCTTCATAAAACTTAAGTCAAAATGAACCACAGACCTAAATGTAAAACACAAAACTGTAAAACTCCCAGAAGATAACATAGGAGAAAACCTAGATGACCTTGGGTATGGCAGTGACTTTTAAAATATAACACCAAAGGCACAATCCATGAAAGAAAGAATTGATAAGCTAGACTTCATTAAAATAGAAAATGTCTGCTCTGTGAAAATCACTATCAAGATAATGAAAAGACAAGCCACAGAGTCGGAGAAAACATTCGTAAAAGACGCATCTTGGGCTTCCCTGGTGGTGCAGTGGTTGAGAGTCTGCCTGCCGATGCAGGGGACACGGGTTCGAGCCCTGGTCTGGGAGGATCCCACATGCCGTGGAGCAATTGGGCCCGTGAACCACAACTACTGAGCCTGCGCGTCTGGAGCCTGTGCTCCGCAACAAGAGAGGCCGTGAGAGTGAGAGGCCCGCGCACCGCGATGAAGAGTGGCCCCCGCTCGCCGCAACTGGAGAAAGCCCTCGCACAGAAACGAACACCCAACACAGCCAAAAATAAATAAATAAATTTATTAAAAAAAAAAAAAAAAGACGCATCTTGTTAGGATAAAGTGGCAACTTGCAAGCTTCTTACATGTGCAACTGGTGTAATTTATTTTGGTATGTAGTGTGAGGTACAGACTTTAGTTTTCAATGGGTGTGTAGTTTTCTAGGCATCAATTTTAAAGATTATAACTTGACTTTATCACAATCAAACTTCCCAGACATACTTAGAACTATTTGTGGATATTCTTTTCTGTTTAATTTGTATATGTGTTCATTCATGTAGTAATGCTACAATGTTTGAATTGTAGTGGCTTTATAGTTAAGTTATATAGCTGCCTGCTAATTAACAGATACTCAACTTCTAATAAAACTTATGACTTGTACCTGAATGCCTCCAGATTATGTTCTTCATTCAGACTCTTTACTATTCACTCAATAGAAATTCAGAGCTGATATACATTAAAAACTGAACTAAGGTGGCTAACATTTTTTAGTTTTCATCTATATTCCTAGATTTAAAATCCGAGAAAGTAATAGAATGCAACATTTTTAAAAACCTCTAATGACTCACATTTTGTATCTCTAATTAAAACAGAATACCCTGTGGAATATCTTTGCATCATTTACCCGGTTTCATTAATTCTGGCTGCTGAAGTTAATTTAAATTCACTCGGGTAAAATGAGAGCTCAGTATAAGCTTTTAGCATACTCAGTGAGACTTACAAATAGTCATCTGCTAGGTGGTAAACAGTAAACAGTCTTGTTTATTGCAAATAATCTTAGCCAATAAATGTTATTTATGCTCCATTTAAGAATAAAGATGTTAATCTGAGATCACAAAACGATCTTTTTGTTAAAGCTAAAAGCAATTCTGCTTTGATTAGTTGCAAATGCAAATATTACCCAACTTCTTTCTCCTTCTTTGATAGTTGTATAGAAATAAAACTAAACATAAGAATGTAAGCCAAACCCACTACAAATGAAACTGCACTACAGGCCCAGTATCTTCAGTGATTTCTAGATGATTTCTATGCTCAAACCTTCATTCTATCCTCTCTTCCTAAACAGAATTGGTTTTTTTTCTTGTTTTGTTTTTTGGTTTTGAGTCACTTTTATTACACAAGGGATTCATATTCTTTATAGAGAAATCAAGTAATCAAATAATCCAAAAATAGATTAAAGAACAGCCATAATTCCACCTCTCAGATATATTATCACTGTATCTATTTTCTAGTATAGCTTTCATATATATATTTTTAACATCTTCATTGGAGTATAATTGCTTTACCATGTTGTGTTAGTCTCTGCTGTATAACAGTGCATCAGCTCTCCGTATATATATATCCCCATATCCCCTCCTTTTTGTGTCTCCCTCTCACCCTCCCTATCCCACCCCTCTAGGTGGTCACAAAGCCCCGAGCTGATCTCCCTGTGCTACTTGGCTGCTTCCCACTAGCTATCTATTTTACATTTGGTAGTGTATATATGTCCATGCCACTCTCTCACTTCGTCCCAGCTTCCCCTTCTCTCTCCCCATGTCCCTAAACAGAATTTTAAGAAGATAGCCAAGATAAAATGAGAAACTGATTTAGACTTAGGTCCCAAATTTACAGCTTCAATGATTTAGGAAAATTTCTTGACAGCTATACTGAGCCTCAGTTTTCACATTTGTAAAAAAGGGTGAGGATTAAAAAAACTGATACTTCTGGAAATGCCTGTCATTCTGACTGGATATTTTAAAAATGTTAACTGAAATTTAAATGTATAAATTATAAAAAGAAGATGACAAAAAGGCCTATTATCATTTTATTACCCAGATAAACCCTGGTGGTCCACTGATAGGAGAAGGGGCTTCTCTAAGTAGTTTTCTTCATCCTGATTTCTGGACATTCCCTTCTTTAATCTGCTTTTGGAGGCAGCGGGGGACATTTTGGCAAGTTTTATTCAATTTCTTTATGCCTTGCTTTTAAGAAAGAAGAATAGTAGCTGTGCTGAGCTCTGCCAGGTCAGATAGAATTTTGGAGTATTCTTTATCTCTCTTGTAGACAGCCACTGTCATTTGGTAAGCCATAAGCCTTTCTTTGCTTTGACTGTGGTTAGTGTGTTTGCTGGATTTCTAAAATATATTTTTAGTGTTTACTTGTTTAGATTGAAAAGATTGGGCTATATTTTTAAAAGTTTATCCCTTCATTTTGGAAGAACTTTTAAGTTGTGATATTGCATGCAAGAGAGCTAACGGAATTCTGGACTCCATATTTTCGTTTTTACCTTTTTTTTTTTTTTTTTCTCAGACTTTGAACCAACAATGGCTAAGAATGAAAGGAACTCAGACCCAAATATTTTTTTCCCTTGTAAAGCACAGAGAATATGGGAAAAAATGAAATTGGGAAATTGTTTTGCTCTCTTCCTCCTCCTTTTTGGTCAGTTACCTTAGTCATCCACCTCACTTTGTATTTCTAGCCTGGCTTCAGAAAGACCTGAATTTGATGAACTACACCACACTGTTGGAGTAGTAGATTGCTAGAAGGAACCAAGATCCAGACAACCTTCAATGGTGGCTTCATGGAATTATATTCAAGAAGGATGGTCCAGCCAATTTCCTCACTTCCATTGTGAAAGGAGTTCCCTATTCCTAAGAAAATGGACCTATGTCCGACTGACACAGAAGATGGAGATTTATCCCAGTGCATTTATATATGTATATATATTAAAATTATGTATATTTATATATATATATAATGCCTAATGGAAATATCTCAGATGGTCTATTTTGTGTTTTTTCTTTAATTTTACTTATAAAATTGTGACCATTTTTTAACTCAAAAGAGGAGAACCTTAAAAATTAATTAAAAAGACATTCTCACTAGTCTAAGGTTCAGAGTGACTTGGCAGAGAAAATTGCTGAATGGTTAGATAACAGTGCTGGTATGCTTGGCTATTGTAACACTTTACATTTGAGTTTCTCTTCCTTGGAATTACAAGAACTATATGACTCAAGAGAAAGATTGATAATTAGGAATATTCTGCTTGCTTTTTATATAGTCGAATGAAGAACATTTTGATTAATTATTTGGAGGTCATAGGAAGGAACCTTCATGATCTAACTTTTGAACAAGCAGTGTTGCAACACAAAGCTATGACTTCAAATTAAAAAGGAAATTTGAAATGACCTATTTCTTTTGGCATCTCAATCCAGATATCTGTCAGTAAAATGAGTCACTTTTCAGTCAAATGGGTGATCAGCAATATAATTTTTTATTGGGAAGCTGAAAGACACCATTGCCAAACAGAGCATCTGCAGTGTTAACATCTATATTTGAGCATCTTTCGTTTTCCCAAGGGGTGCAGGTGAGAAGAAGGAAGGCAGAGAAATGCACTTGAATAAAGCTTTTCAAGATGGATAGAACCGAGAGCATTCCCAGAGGCAGGTCAAGTTCAACCGAAGAACAACTCTCTCAGTGCTTTCACAACTAGTTAACTCAGCTCTCAAATCAGTAATTCAGCTCTCAAATCAGTGCTGAAATCAAGCAGAAGGTTGTTAATATCGATACGGTTAACATACATCAAATAGGATTACTGAATTTTCTGAATCCAAAAGTTCTCCACAGTGTTGACATTTCCTCACTGAACTCCCAGGATTGTTTGGTTTCAAAGGCTGTTGGGCTCAAGACGCATTTTGATTTAAATAATCCTTCATAAAAAGTTCAGCTTTCAGTCTAATATGATTGAAACCCAGCTTGAGTGTGTTTTATAATGCACTGAGCTGGAAAGACTATGGGCATTGAATTATTCAAAACATGGTAGGCAAAGGAGTGATATGTGGGGAGGAGGTGATCAAAGAAATCAGTGAGACTTGATATGTCATGTTATCTCATTTTATTTAGCTTTTAGAACTCTTCCAAATATTAGAAGAAAGAAATCAATATCAATTTTCATCTGTCACGTTCCACACTTCAATTATTAATGAATGTCAAATTTGACCACAGTTTTCTGTACCACCTGCTCTGCAATAATATTTCTGAGCCTTTATTAAAAATGTAAATTTGTCATTGAATTTCCAAATATGATTCTGCAGTGGCTAATTCAGCTTGTTTTATTAATAAGCAAGTTCTGATGAGTAATACTAATTTAATACGCCTGCATGTAAGGTTAAAGTGTAAATTATTCCTGCCGAAGGTGATGAGATATGACTGCGATGCGGTGGTAGGGCACTCACCTTCCTGAACGAACCCTGCAAGCACACAGTTCTTGGGAGAAACCAGTACTTCATAGAGTAGCAAATCTGATATTATTTTGCATGCCTCCTGTAGCAGTGGAATGCACACACACACACACACACACACACACACACACACACACAAACATGATCACGGGTGAAAAAACACAGATGCGCACCTTAGATGCTTGCTTTAATTTCTGAATATAGTTCTCCGGAAAGAAAAAGCTTTACTGATGATTTGTATTTTTATAGTTTATTACTTTATCCATACTAAAACACTTCATGAAATCACTTACTGTTTTGTTGTCCATGGAATCCTTTCAATTTTGAGATGCTAAATAGAAATCGAAATAATGACTTAAGTTACAGAGAGCCCGGTGACTGGAGGTCAGAGCTGCCACGGAATTATTCCCTGCTCCAGAGACCATTAGAATATCACTGTGTACCCACTTAAGGATAGAATGCTGCTATTGAGAAACTAGCTCTCTTTTATTTACGCTAAAAGGAGAGAACAGTAGGGCACATTGGCTGTGTGAGTGTATGAAACTTTCTCTGTTTTGTACAATAAGCAAAAACTATACATGAAATAGCCTCGGGCCTTTTGTCTTTTGTACCCAGCTCTTTCCTGTATTGCTCCTGATCAATTACACTTAAATCAACAAGAGTTGCTTGAACATTTTGACAGTTATGTTCCCCATACCCTGAAGCATTTTTAAAGGGTTACTGAGATAAAGCTATTTCAAAAAATACTCCCTGCAAATGTTTTCAGGGTGGCATCAATGAAAGTAACTTAGAGGAAGAAAACTCCACCTTGAGTTCCTGGCCTACCACTCTAAGGCCAGGCAAGCATAAACCTTCATAGCAAAACCTAAGTTTGCTCCCACTTGAGAATTTGGTTTCCATGGTCTTATATGAAAAGTATATGGAGACTTTAATTCCCTATAAGCCCTTTCCAAAGAGTAAATACAGTTCATCATTCGTAAGAGATGATGAAAATTACAATTTTGTGGAATAGGTGGAATATATATTATATATAATATATATTTTTTTAATATATACATATATAAAATATATAAAGTTACTATTCAGAGTCCTAAAACATGGATTTTTCTTACTTACCAAGAAGGAACGGTAACTTGATCTCTAAACACAATAAAGCACCTGGTCATAGCAGAATCATAACAAATATTTGATATCAGAATGAATTCACTGTTCAGGTGTAAAGAGGGAATACCTTCAGCTTTCCTCTTTCTTGTACCCCATTATTGCATCCTGGACAGAGGGGATTTTTCTTGATTTTAATCTAAAGGAGAAATGTTCACTTTTGTTAAGATGGAAATTGACAACCTCAGTAGGCAGAGGCACTGTTTTTTTTTTTTTTTTAATTTTATTTATTTATTTATGGCTGTGTTGGGTCCTCGTTTCTGTGCGAGGGCCCTCTCCAGCTGAGGCAAGCGGCGGCCACTCTTCATCGCGGCGCGCGGGCCTCTCACCATCGCGGCCTCTGTTGTTGCGGAGCACAGGCTCCAGACGCGCAGGCTCAGCAATTGTGGCTCACGGGCCCAGCTGCTCCGCGGCACGTGGGATCCTCCCAGACCAGGGCTCGAACCCGTGTCCCCTGCATTGGCAGGCAGATTCTCAACCACTGCGCCACCAGGGAAGCCCCAGGCACTGTATTTATTTGGCTGAATTCCTGTTTCTAGTGATAATTCAAGGTGTAATAGGGTTTTCTCTGCCACTCCAAAATCTGAAAATGATAAGCATCTCACCCGAGTTTCAGGACGGCCCGTTACCTATTCTGTGGAAAGGACATTCAAAGTACCACGCTTCATCAGTGTCTTCTTTGACTTATTCATCAATGGACAACTACTGAGTTAAGACAGTGTCTTACCCTTGCTTCAAAAAAACAAAAACAAAAAAACCCCACAAACACAAAAAAAACTGTTAACGATGAAAACTTATTATGTCAGGCCTTAGTATGGCCTGACTTGGAAATTTAGTTTCAGAGGCTTTTGTGAATATACCAAGGAAAGAGGATCTAGGTGTATCTTATTCCCACAGGCCGCCAATAAATATTTGCTTAATGGAGAAAAAATTAATATATAGTATAGGAGAGAACCTGACAGATGCTTAACATTATTGAGTGATAGCAATGCCCAAACTCATCTGTGATCAAACACTATGAAAGTATCCTCCTAAGGATAAACTGATTACAAATAAGAAGTGAAAATTCAATTATGGAGATACTTTCAGTTTCAGCTCTGATACGCAAAAAGCTTGGAAGTTGTCACTGTATCTTGTCCTTACAAGATAATGCTGTACAAAATGAAAATCAATGACTTTTCTCAGACATGATTAATAAAACATGTAACTATGAAAGAATTTTAAAACTGTAATTATGTATGTGTATATATGTGTCTCTGAAAAATCTGTGTCAAAGAAAACTGAGGCTATCAGTATAAACTCATTTAACTTCTATCTCTTCTTACCTTTATTTCCTCCCAAACTTACCAGTATCCATCCAACTCGAAGGATACAAGTGATTTTTATATACTGTGCAAGGTTTTTTTCTTATTCCTATGTCCATGTTTCCCCAGTTCTCTAAATTATTATCTACATCTTCAGGATCTCCTTCATCGGTTCCTTCATTTCAACATATAAAATACAAGTCCTTCTCATTCTAAAAAGTTCTTTTTTGCTAATTATTTTCTCTTTTCATCCAAACTCCTTCAGAGTAGCCTATTCCCACTGTCTTCACTAGCCCCGCCTGGCCCCCACAGGCAGCCCTACACCCTCAATTTATCGCCATCTGGCTTTCTTGTCCACCACTTCACTGAACTGCTCTAAGGTCACTGGGGACCTAACTGCCCAAATCCAATGGACACTTACATTCTCTGAAGGATGACACTGTCATCTACTTCCTCCTTCTTGAAACTCTATCACCTCTCTCCTTTCCAGAATTCTTTCTCTGCTTATTACTTAAACGTTGTCAGTACTCACAAATCTCTGAAATCTCATCCATTTTCATGATTTTAATGACTGCTAAGTGCTGATGACATTCAACTTTTTATCTTTCCATGTCTTCACGTGCAGGTCCAGTTATCTACCAGTTTGTCTCCCGAATTCTACAGGTGCTTTAAAATTCTACATGTCCAGAACTAAAGTCTTTTCCCCAATTCAGTTCTTTATCCCCTATTTCCAAACTCAATGATACCACCACCCAACCTTAGTCACACAGATGGGGGTTCAGCCTCCGCCTCCTACTTCTTCCTTACTTCCCAAGATCAAGTCTTGCTTGTAATTTCCTAAATACAATTAGAACTTATTTCCTCGCTTCTTCTATACCTTATTTCAGACTCCTTTCTTCTTGTTATTATCTGGTCTAGAAGTTACCAAATTGCTGTTTGCTGGAACCAGTTGTTAGACACTTCTATTAAAAAAGGACTCTAGAGTCAAATAGCTTTGAGGATGGCTGTGTACCATACGCCTGCTGTGACGACCCAGAATGAACATTAGCCTACAGCAGCCCCCAGAAGCTGTGCAGTAAAGAAACCTGATTACCTTTACTTAAGCTACGTTCTCCCTTCTGCCGGCCTATAAACCTTTCAGTAGGGCCAGGAGAGGAGGTGGCAGCATGAAAGTCCCCCTCGAAAATAAAAAACACTGCTCCTCAGAAGAGTGGGGCATAATTGTCTCCAGGCTTCTTCAGATTCCTCATCCATACTGACGTCAGTGGTCTAAAATGCCACCTGAACTTGTCCTTTCCATTCTTAACTATTTTCTGAGGAAACCAGCTCCACGCACATGGATGGCTAAGACCCGCTCTCCTCCTCCTCGCTGCCTCCTTTAGGGGCGCTTGCCACTGCCTGGTGACACTGCACTGATGCTCCAGAGCCTGTGCCTGTGGCCCCGTAACACACCCCTCGCACACTCACGGCTCTGGACTTCCGCTGTCCTCTCTGCCTTGAGTGTCCTTGCCCTTCACCGGCTGACTCACCAGTTTTGCACGAGTCCTTTAAGACTTAGCTTAGGGACTGCCTCTTTCGATGACTTTTCTTTGCCTCACAGCTCCCCCTCTTCTTCCACAAACACTGATGAAACGCCCTGAATATGTCCGTCACAGCAGCATGTCACGCGCAGGATGAGACATCTGCTGTGTGTCTTCCCCTCTCACTCCACTGCTAAAGGGCCAAGGCTACATCTTGCTCATTGTTTCTCTCCTCTAACACCCAATCCATGACTAACGAACTAACTAGTACTCTAGCAGTCCTCTTAGTAACAATCAGGCAGGACCTTTTAGAAGAAATCTGACACTCTAGCTTTTCTCTGATCTCACCTTTCAGTCTGAATGAACTAAAGACTTATCTGTACATGTTTTACGAGGGAGACATAACTTAATCCAGAGATGTGTCATCACATACTCTTACATACTGTGCCATTTAAAAATTAGGCTCACGATGGGGGAAGGAGACAGGTGTGCTTTCTGATAGACCCACTCTTTTGCACCTCTAGTGCTCACTGTCTTCTCTCTCGGTGCCTTCCTTAAACCCTTCCTCTCATAACAAGGAAACAGGATAACAAAGTAATTAAGAGCCTGGGTTCTGCCTATCTGTGAAACAGAAACATAACCAAGGACATAGAGAATAGACTGGTGGTTGCCAAGGGGAAGGGGGTGGGAGAGGGTTGGATTGGGAGTTTAGGATTAGCAAATGCAAACTGGTGTATATACAGGATGGATAAACAAAAAGGTCCTACATGGGACTTCCCTGGTGGCGCAGTGGTTAAGAATACGCCTGCCAATGCAGGGGACACGGGTTCGAGCCCTGGTCTGGGAAGATCCCCCATGCCAGAGAGCAACTAAGTCTGATGCCACAACTACTGAAGTCCATGCACCTAGAGCCCATGCTCTGCAACACGAGAAGCCACCACATTGAGAAGCCTGTGCACCGCAACTAGAGAAAGCCCGTGTGCAGCAATGAAGGCCCAACGCAGCCAAAAATAAATAAATAAATAAATACATTTATTAAAAAAAAAGTGGATGTATTTTAAAAAAACCAAAAAGGTCCTACTGTAGAGCACAGGGAACTATACTCTATATTCTGTGATAAACTGTAATGGAAAAGAATATGAAAAAGAATGTATATAAATGTATAACTGTCACTTTCCTGTACAGCAGTAATTAACACACACTGTAATTCAACTATACGTCAATAAAAAAAAAAATTTAAAAAAATTGTCATAAAAATCATCACATAAGGGGGACTTCCTTGGTGGTCCAGTGGTTAAGACTTCACCTTCCAATGGAGGGGGTGAGGGTTTGATTCCTGGTCGGGAAGCTAAGATCCCACATGCCTTGCGGCCATAAACCAAAATATAAACCAGAAGCAATACTGTAACAAATACAATAAACACTTTAAAAATGGTCGACATCAAAAAATATCTTTAAAGAAAAAAATCACATAAATCAGAAACAAATGAAACATAATAAAGTCCGTACATTTGAAAAAAAAGGAGCATGGATTCGGGTCAGATCGCAGCTTACCACTTACTTATAGCTGTGTAATTCTTGGCAACTCACATAATGTCTCCTCAGACTCCTCATCTATGAAATGGGGATGGTAATAGTTCCCAACCTCATAGCGTTGCTGTAATCCATAAACACGGTTAAGTGCCTTGATAAATGTTTGAGGCTCTCTGGTTATTGTGAATTAAAATACGTGGCTTCTGGCCATGTGATTTATAATAGTTTGACATTTAACCAAATGGTAAAACTGTTCCATTTATTATTCCCATCTCTTTTTACCCCTTACCCTGTTTTGTTGTTTATGTTTTCTCCCACCACAGAGTGCTAGTTCCAGGAGAGTAAAGGTTTTATTTTGTTCACTGCTGAAAGCAACGGCACCCAGAAAAGTACTGTACATATGAAGACCTCAGTAACCACTAGCTGAATGAATGGTGCAAAGTGTCACAAGGAAAAATACACCAAAACTTTCATTATAATAAAAAAGTATAGATAAATCTTTCTCTAATGGCTTCCAGTCAAGTAATTGAAACACCATATGCTATAATAAAAACATAAGTAGTTTATTAAAATTTGAAGGCAAAAACATAATTTTAAAAGACTTAGTCCTATGTTAGGCGTAATAGAGTATGGATGCTTTCTTAAAATTCACAATCAGATCCAAGAGTATCACTTTCAGAATGTTCTAGTAGACTGAGTTTACTTTTAGTTGTCTTTGATGAAACAGTCACTATTCTACTCTCTTTCTTAACAGAAATGTGTTTTTGCAAAGACTCACTTTTAATTGGTTTATTAACCAAAGAATTCTTTTGCCCAATTCCTTTGCTTTTCTGCTTTACAGGTGAGTCAGAGCAGGAATGCAGGTCCTTCCCAGGTTGTTTCTTAGCAGAGTATTTTTTGGTATATTCACCTGCTTTGCTCATTTTCTCTGAAGAAGAACTGCTATTTCTAGATAATTCCTCTTCTTTTCTTTGACTTCCAGTTCCAGAAATGACGTCTGCTGAAGGGAGAACATGTTCTAGCAATGAAATCTTCAAAAGACTCCTGCTGCTGCTCTGTGACTGGGACCCCTAGGTTGTCTTTGGAAGTTTCTAAGGCCTCCTGAGTAGAGACTGGGACATGGAAGGAGTCGAGAGGCAAAGGAAGCCCAGCATCACCTGTAATTTTCTGAAACTGGAGGGAAAGACAAAAGACAAGACAAAAATTTAGTGATGAACAAAGCCAACCATTAAAAAGTAGAGTTCAAAACATCAATGTTATTCTGTGATCTTATTATTAACACAGTAATTGATTATTCAGAAGATTTCAGAGCCAGTTTTTTTCTAATTATATCTTGCCAAGTGATTCTCAACTTAACCTAGCTATATCCAAGGCTATGTCTGCTACACTTTCAGACTTTGGTGATTGGGGTAGTTATTACCCATTTCCTTTCCCTTACTAAAAATGAAACCCTACTCAGTAAGAAAATTAATTTCTTTTCTATCCTCCAGGCACATGTAAACAGTATATTGTTTGTGACCAGACTGTGTTCTCAAGTTGTCAGTTCCCAAGACCAGTCTGAGATTGGCTGATGTGGGCGAAGGGGGCTCTAAGTAAGACTAGAGGAAAAGTTGACATGTTTCCCCTCCCATTCCCATGACCAGGTGAGTCACTATAATATCTTACGTATTAGCTATGTCAAGATTACTTATTTTAAAAATTCTGTCAATACATGTACCTTCATTAGTGTTCCTTCATTGTAAGCTGACTGCATACAAATAGAAACCTAGATAAAATATGAATAGAATAGACATTTATACAATTTAAAATTTGGAATATTTTCTGTAATGTTTTCTTTCTTCATTAAGGAGAGTTTGCTTTAACTCATAAATTTTCTAAAGAACTTCCAGTTTTCTTATGTACAACAATACAGTATCATGAAATGGGCCCACATTTACTAATCTCAGATTTGGAGAGGACTCCACAGTCCTCTAGCTCCCAAGCATGTGAACTATTAGAGACTGACCATTATTATTTTCTCTCTGACTTGGTCATTTCCTTTTTGCTAATCACTCTTAGAATCATTAAGTGCTGTCCTGTCCACTTACTTGGAGATTCTGCATTTGTACTGGGGCACTCTGCTTTGATTCTGATTTTTCTTCTTCAAGTGCCTTCTTTTCTTCTTTAGGTGGACTACTAACAGTAGAATTCATCTGGGGACGACCTAGTAAATGAAAATCTGACTGATCTATACCAGCCATTGTGGCCAGCTGCCCAAGCCTGGACCAGAGGAGGAAAGGAGAAAAGACAAAGGTTATTATAATCACATTAGAGCAGTTTAGATTTCCCCAGACCCACAATCATGAAATACTTCTAAATTCTTAAAAGCCAACATCCTACTCCAGACTACAAGCCTCTCTCTCCCCCAAATTCTCAGCCCTTTCCAGATTCATCCTCTAGGAGACATCCCACTGTCTCACTAGCAGCTTCAACAAGTACCACGCACCTCATCCACTGCTTGTCACACCTCCATTCCCACACTTCTTCACCACCTTTCCTCCAGTTTCCAAGAATGTGTTTGTTCCTTCCTTCCCAACACCAATTCATTCACTGACAAAACACCACTCCATCAACTATCAATCTCTACTTCCCTCTTTCAGCAAAATTGCTCCCGGTTGAGAACCACTGACCTATATCTTCCCTGAAGATTAATAATAATTTTTATGTCTAAGACAAAAATAACTTTAATTCAAACTTATCAAACAAGCAAAATAAATGAAAGATAGGAAAATTCTTATCCATTCCCAAATATTTTCAATGAAAACTGCCTTCAATTTAGTCTTCACAAAAAACTATACCTACTAATTACTCTGTCTACAGGTTACTCTTTTATAATGGGCTCCCCACTCTACCAAAGCAGGCTGCCCTATTTGCATTTCTTAAAAAATTTAATTCCTCATTTTAAAACGTCAACTATATTACCTATAATTACACTAAATTTGGCTAAATATGGCCACGTAAGTGATGAAAATCGCTCCAGTTCCTCAGCAAACTACCGTTATAGTCGCAAAGAGAAGAACGCCATGAAGAGAAATGAACTAACCCAGCATCTTTAAGGAGATCCAAGAAAGCATGGAACTTCTGAAAAGAATTCTCAGTGCTGCCCAAAACACCTTCATCATCCAGGATCATGCTTGTCAATGAGTGGGCATGAAGGCCTTCAGACAAAGAGAAATTTATATTTCTTAACTGGGCATTTTCATGTTCCAGCTATAAAAGAAGACTGAAAATGTCTGACATGCTTTTTTCTCATTGTCATCAAAAGTAGTCTTGTCTAGTTTCAAGGAACAAAACTAAAACACTCAAAATGTAATTAATCTGTAATTAACCTAACTCGCCACCAGTAAAGACAGAGACCATATCACATAATAACCAAAACCCCCAGGCACCCAACAAAGTTTCCTATATAACACTTAGCTGGCACATAAATAAACCAAAGTTATTGTTTTTTTGTTTTTTGTTTTTTTTTAATTAATTTATTTATTTTTGGCTCTGTTGGGTCTTCGTTTCTGTGTGAGGGCTTTCTCTAGTTGTGGCAAGCGGGGGCCACTCTTCATCGCGGTGCGTGGGCCTCTCACTGTTGCGGCCTCTCTTGTTGCGGAGCACAGGCTCCAGATGTGCAGGCTCAGTAGTTGTGGCTCACGGGCCTAGTTACTCCGCGGTATGTGGGATCTTCCCAGACCAGGGCTCAAACCCGTATCCCCTGCATTGGCAGGCAGACTCTCAACCACTGCACCACCAGGGAAGCCCCAAAGTTATCGTTTTATTAATGATCTTTCACAAAAGATCACATTTCTAACTGGTTAAATTCATAATGGAGCCTCATTCCACATTAGAAAATTACCTGCTTTAAGTTTCCCTTAAATTAGAAAGTGAATTATAGAATCTGATTTGAACAAAACATATTACAACTCTGCTGAATGTTAAGAATTAGCTTTAGTGAGCAAATTATCTAATGCTTACGTTTAAAAGTCCTAAATCATACCCAACCCAATTTATTAAATGTACGATCACCAATATTTTCTTTGGCTTCTTGAAAATATTCACTCCCGTGCACTCTTCCCCCTCCGCTCATCACCTATGCACTTAAAACCCCTATAAGCTCAACTCTAGTATTTCTCAGAAAGGCCGTTATGTTCATGATGCCCCTTTTGCCTTATATAAGCAGGTGCTCAACACTTATTGAATGAGTGTCCGCCAATCCAATGGATGCACTTTGAAAAATTCCTCCCTACGTTCAACCTATGATAAAGTATATTTAGATGGAACTTTTTAGATTATGCCCTGCTTTCATGCACATTACCTAATGTAATTCTTATAGTATATATTTTTATCTTGCATTGCATTCGTACAAGTTTTCCAATATCTTAAATTTATTTAAATGATTCACTTTCCTAATTCATTGCCAGGAGAGTCTCATCATGTCTTTTATGCTACTGTATATACAGTATATGCACAAAAAGTGCTTTCTTGAATCAAAGAATCATGAACAGAAAATAAGCTAGTGTCATATGAAAGCACACACACACACACACACACACACACACACACACACACAGATAAAATGAGATTTTCACATTTTTAAAAACATGCTTTCTGGAATATAGATCGTATGATCACTAAATACCAGTAAATGCAAAAGTCCATATGATACAACCAATTTGCAACATATTACAGTCTTAAAGTTTACAAACTATGTGTGTATGGCTTAAAATCAAATCAAAATAAAACGAAAACACTCTCAAAAGTATTAGAAATTGTTTGCCTCATTGACTCATTTATCAGCCTTAAGTCTTATTACTCTTTCCTCCTTTAACTGCTTTAGGCACTCCTCCAGTTTTTCCTAAACAAACAGAGTAAATATTATAACTAATTCGTAGTATAATATCCAAAAGCCTTTCCAGCTATAGGACTCATCAGGATTTAGGGGCAGAGCCAGAAGTGAACTCAGGTTTTAGTCTGCTACTGGTAATATCATACCATGCTAGTGAAATGAATTATCAAAATCTATCAAATTAGCATAGTAAAGATTTATTTAAATTCCACTTTTTCCAACATAAATTCGTGGCAGCCCACCATAAAAGGCATATGCGTATAACATAGCAAGTCAGAAATAAATAGTTAAGACCAAGAAAGAAAACTTCTATTTTTATTTGTGGGTCTCTTTATAGTAGGAAGTCCTATTAATGAACATGCTTAATATACCTGAATTGCATAATTGCAGATTCAAAAGCATTTTTTTAAAAAGTAATCACTTTTAAAGCAATTTACAGTCAAGCACTGTTCCTGGAGTTCCCTGGGCATTAAATAATCTAATCATCAAAACCCTAAGAGGGGGGCTTCCCTGGTGGCGCAGTGGCTAAGAATCCGCCTGCCAGTGCAAGGGACACGGGTTCGAGCCCTGGTCCGGGAAGATCCCACGTGCCGCGGAGCAACCAAGCCTGTGCGCCACGACCACTGAGCCTACGCTCTAGAGCCACCGTGTCACAACCACTGAAGCCTGCGTGCCTAGAGCCCGTGCTCCGCAACAAGAGAAAACACCGCAATGAGAAGCCCGCACACCACTAGGAAGAGTAGCCCCTGCTTGACGCAACTAGAGAAAGCCCGTGAGCAGTATCAAACACCCAGCGCAGCCAAAAATAAATAAATAAAATAATTTATTTTAAAAAAAACCCTACGAGGAAAGAACAATCACTAACTCCATGTTATTTTACAGATGAGAGAAACAGAGGCAGAGAAGTAGAGTAAGTAGAGCAGCACAGCCAAGGTGACACCACTAAGTAGCAGAGCCACACTGTGGACTCAGGAAGCTGGATGCCATTCCTGTTCACGGAGGTGGTAGTCTTCTCACTCACCAAGGTCAATCAAATAAAATGAACACTGATAAACTCTCTTAGGAGTTTTAGGAACTAAGACACTTCGGTCCTTGAAGTGGGGGCACTGCTTGCAATAGGCAGAATTCTAACAGAGCCCCTAAGACTCCTACTTACTGAAGTACACAAACCTTCCACTTAAACAATCAAACCCTAAATCTGGGTGCTGTAGTGAAGGGATTTTGCAGACGGAATTAAGATTCAAAATCAGTTGATTTTTTAAGATAGGGAGATTATTCCAGGTGGATGTGACCTACTCGGGCACCCCATGAAAAGGACTTGAACTCTTCCTGAATTGAAGTGCAAAAGGGACAAGAGGGAGACTCTCCATTGCTGGCTCTGAAGAAGTCCAATGGTGCGGCAGGGAAGGCAAGCGAGAGGCCTCTAGGAGCTGAGACCGTCCCCCGACTGACAGCCAGCAAGGAAATGGGGACCTCTGTCCTGCAACTGCAGAATCTGAATTATGCCAACAAGCCGAAGAAGCTTGGAGGCATTCTTTCCCAGAGCCTCTGGATGCTAACACAGCCAGACTGACATCTTGATTTCAGCTCTGTGACCCACACAAACTATGGTGAACATCCAACGTTTGGGGCTCAATGTTTACACTTAAATTTCACGTGCTTTAACACTCTCAGGAGGGAACCCACATGTTCCCGTGTGTATCTGAGCAGGAAACCCAGTCACGCTGTGCCTGGACTTCTGACCTGCAGAACTGTGAGCTAGTCAAATAGGTATTGTTTTCAGTCAGTGAGAGTGTAGTAAAAGAATTAATATTCTACTCAACCTCCAGGTTCGTGGACAAAATAAATGACTGTCATTGTTTCGGGCCACTGTTTTGGGGTGGTTTCTTATGCAGCGATAAACAGTCAGAATACCTATACTTATGAAAACAGTAGGGTATATTTATACATTTTAACTGCTTTGAACAATCACTTAAAGAATGAGGAACTCTATTATATGCCATCATTGGGAGAGGAACTGGTATCACTTTCTGGAGAGTAGCTTTTGGTACCTAACAACAATCCTACATCAGGAGTTTACCCTAAGAAAATTAAAGATGTGGGCAAAGATTTATCTACCAACATGATGTCATAAGAGTGTTTATAACCAAACCCTAGAAGAAAGCTAAGAGCCTCCAAATTGGGATTGGTTTCAATAAAAATAGCTCACCGTATGAAGGAATGCGCTGTGAAGCCACTAAGAAAAGAATGACAACACGTCTCAACCACAGTTAATGAACGGGCTTCAGGAGTTCTACATTCAAAATATATCTGTGCGTTTCTCCTGGGAGATGATGCATAAGCTTAATCAAATTCTCTGATGTAGAAGAGTATTTAGTGACATGGCAAAATATTTTTGATACTTTTTTAAGACAAAAGAGCAGATTAGGTAGGTGTGTGTACATGCAGAGGTGGCTTTTATTTCCTTCAATAAGTTGTTCACTGTTTTCAAAGATTTGCTCAATGAACATATATTTTTATATTCAGAACATGTTTAAAAAATTGAGAGTCTAAGAACTTCAAATTCTTTAATGTTTCATTACTAAAACCAGTCAAGTTTTCAATGGGAAAAAAGGGAAAAAAATTGCAAAATTCCTCTACTTTTAACATAATGGTTTAATCAATCTTCTAAAACTGATTTCAAAGAAATTCTAAACAAATAAGCAAACAAACAAAAAACCCTCACCACAGTCAGAGGAAAGTAGACTAAAATTCCTGACTGGTTCTAAATAGCACATCAAAGTGCAATTACATGAAATAGTTTCTCCCTCTAATGGAGGGAATTAGAACACAGTGTGAAATTTTTGTGAAAAAGTGTACCCCTCTCCTACAAAGTATTAATAATTCATGTCCCTTACGTGGAAATATGGAACCAAAAAAGTTAGAAAGTAAAATTGCTTGATATTCTATTACTTAAGTAAGACTAATGATAAGGCTTTGGAATAATTTTCCTTCCTGACATCTGCTCTCCTTCCTCCCTTCTGTACACTGGCTAGGGTGATTTTTCTGGGACAAAGCTCCCATCATATTGGATATCAAATTTTATGCTCAACTTTTCTCCACTTAACATTGAAATCAATCATTTCTCTTATAATCAGGGGATTCATAACCTTGATTTTTTTTTTGTGGGCTACCAAATATTGCACCGAGTGGGTTTACTGGTTAACCATTTTACACATTTAAATTCTTGACAACTTTTCAATATTATAAGACAAAATAACCGTTTTTATGCATGAAGCCTTTTTTTCCATATTGAGAATAACATTCTTACAATAAATCCATAAAAATGAGTTTGAGATCAAAGCAAATGAATATTTTTAAGGCTCTGAGGTACCTATCTCCAAACCGCTTTCCAAAAGATTTCTGAGATTTTATACTGCCATCAGCGATGTATCACTTGGTATATAACCTCTACTATAACTGTTGGCTTACTTCCTCACCTAGAGTGCAAGTTATTTGAAGATAGGGGGTGTATTTTATTAAGTGTTTATCCCCAACACCTGTGCCTAGAACAACGTAGACGGTCAATAAATAATTGCTTGATAAGGAAAATCCCTGCCAATACAAGATGTACGTGTGTGAAAGACAGACTGTGTGTTTTTCTCTAACTGGATAGATGAAAACTTGTCATCTTCTTTAATGTGCAAGTTTTTGGCTTATAATTAGTAATTAAATTTCTCTTTTATATTATATTGTAAAAATTCAGATTCTCTGAGGCAAATGGGCCTAACACTACCCATTAGCTATATAACCTTGGACAAGTTCTATAACTCTAGGCCTCAACTTCCTCATCTATAAAATGGAGATAAGCTCCCATATCACAGAGCTCTTGTGAGGATTACATGAGTTAAAACACATATAAAATTAGAAGAGTGCTTGGTACCCAGCATATGTTCAATTAATGCTGAATGAATGAACATGTGAACGCAAGCAGTAGTGAAGGGCTTAAAATGAAATAGTCTCATCCCACTCCCACATCCAGCACTCAAGAAGCGACCGATTCTGTACACAGGTTTTTAATTGTAAAATACGATATGTGTACTGAGAAGTGCACAGGACAAAACTGTCAATGTGACAAATCAAAAGAGAATACTTACATAACCACTACTCGAATCTGAAAATATTGATACTTGTCAGCATCTCAAAAACCCCCCATATCGTTTTCTCATCACAAGCTCCTTCCCTCTTCCCGGTTAAACACCATCCTCATTTCTGAAAATCATTTCCTTTAACCTGCATGCATCCCTAACAAAAGAGTTTAGTTTTGTCAACATCTAACTTTATGTAGAGGATCATAGTATATGAAGTCTTTTCTACCTTATTTCTTTCACTCAACATTGGTTTAACAGATTCATCCACATTGCAGCCTGTAGCTCTAGTTCATTCAGTTTTATTGCTTGATAGTTTTCCCACTGTATGAATACACATAATTTATTTAATTTTTGACTCTTAATGGACATTTGGGTTGTTTTCCGTTTGTGCTAATGCAAATCATGGACAGGAATCCTGCTGTACCGGTTATTCTGGTGCATTTACACAGGGCGGGGGTGAGGGCTGCTGGGTCACAGGCTATTTATATACCTTCAGTTGATGGAGAGTGCTAAATGCTTTCCAAAGTAGTTGTGTCGATTTATACTCCAGTATAAGCAGGGTAGAAGATTCCCATAGTACTCCAGGTCTACAATACCTGATACTACCAGACTTTATTTATGTATTTGTCAATCGGATTGGCATGTAGTTTCATTGGTTTTGACTCACTTTTCTCTTATTACTTAATGAAGTCGTATACTTTTCTGTGTTTACTGGCTGTTTGGATTTCCTTTTTTATGAGGTTTACGTCAACTATTGTTATTTTTATTCTTATTTTTTAAATTATTATTTATTTATTTTTGGCTGTGTTGGGTCTTCGTTGCTGCGTGTAGGCTTTCTCTAGTTGCGGCGACCGGGGGCTACACTTCATTGCAGTGGCTTCTCTTGTCGTGGAGCACAGGATCTAGGCACACGGGCTTCAGTAGCTGTGGCACGTGGGCTCAGTAGTTGTGGTGCACGGGCTTCATTGCTCCGCGGCATGTGGGATCTTCCTGGAGCAGGGCTCGAACCTGTGTCCCCTGCCTTGGCAGGCAGACTCTTAACCACTGCGCCACCAGGGAGGTCCAACTATTGTTATTTTGAATTCTTCTCCATTTCCAAGTAATACTCTTACATGACTATTTTCTGACTAAATTTGAGTCATTATCTGTTCACTTTCTGATTTACTAAGTAAGGGTTTAGTTCCTTTACACTCTTTCCTTTGTCCACACTGCTCAGTAAAGTTATGTCATCATTAGTTATTCCACTGCTCATGATCTCTTTGACTTGTAGTGATATACTTAAAAACCTACATTGTTGATCCACTATAAACTCTCTCAACGTCACGCTTTGTAAAATGAGGACATTCATACCATCTTCCCTTTTTTCTACCTCCTGTCTACCTTCCAAACCTAGCTTTTACGTTGTCAAAGTTGAAATTTATATTCTGTTCTATGTGCAGTTAAGTCTTCTGTCATTTGAGAGTCAGTAGGGAGTAAGGTTTAAGAGAACAGGCAGAGAGCCTAAACTCAAAGCCTCGATCCAACCCTAAATTCCGTACAGCCTGGGCAAGTTCCTTCCCTGTCTTAGCATCCTTTTCTCAAAAGTGGGAATGATATTAGCACCAACCTCATAAGGCTATTCAGAGGATTAAATGAGTTAATATATGCAAAACACTTAGAGCCTAACATATACTAAGTACATACTAGTACACAATACATTTCAGTACATACCAAGTTAATACTAATACATACTAAATATAGTTTAGGTTAGTTATTTCTTATTACATGCAAGTTGACAATAAAAGCTGCAAACCAAGACAGTATTGCCATTATTACAATTAAATTAATATTGCCCACTGCAGATGTACTGTGTCTCTGTGTATAGACTACACCTCGTTCCATACTGTGTCAGTGTCACTGCCCTTGTGCAGGGTGACCACATACCCCAAGCCGCCTTGGGCTGTTCCAGTTTATACCTGTTGTCCTGATGTTACAGCATTAGAGCGCCTCCTTACACTA
Organism: Balaenoptera physalus; assembly: GCF_965194825.1. NCBI lineage: Eukaryota > Metazoa > Chordata > Mammalia > Artiodactyla > Balaenopteridae > Balaenoptera > Balaenoptera physalus. The sequence continues at coordinate 35,877,325 of NC_138882.1, forward strand.
TTGAAGTGTAAGGAGTTTGGACAAGTTCTGGTTTGGACAACAAATTAGATAGGTGGTCATTACCCCTGTGTGTCACTGAAAACGGGGGCATCTATAGTGTCAAGTTTAAGTGGATTCTTCTCTTCCTCACCAATAGTAGGTGAAAAATCAACCATAGTTTAGTTTGCTTCATGTTTATGTCAGTATAGCCTTTTCTCCTCTGGACTTCAAGTTCCTTCTCCTCTTCCTCTCCCTCCTCCCTTCCAACAGTGCCTAATACCTAGTAAGTACAATATGCCTCAAGGTGTTTCTAAGCTCTCAATCACACAATCAATAGAAGCCTCTCCAATCTAGACTAGCTGCTCTCTGCACTGAATTCCCTATTACCTTCTTTCTTGGTTTATTGCCTCATTTTGCTGGATTATTTCTATAAATAGCTTAAGGTGTAGCACAGGAGGTAAATTTTTCAAATTTCTTTGTGTACAAAATATCTCATTCAGCCTTCACTTATGACTGATAGTTTGGCTGGATACAAAACCCTAGGGTGAAAATTATGTGCTGGAAAAATTTGGAGGTATCTTTCTAATGCCTTCCAGCATCCATGGTGCTGATGACAACTATGATAAAGTCAGATTTTAACTTTTTTTTTTTAGGTGACCAGTATTTTTCTCTCTGGAATGGATGTATCCTCTCAGTATTTTATTCTATTTTTCTTTTAATTAATTAATTTATTTATTTTTGGCTGCATTGGGTATTCATTGCTGCGCGGGCTTTCTCTAGTTGCAGTGAACGGGGGCTACTCTTCGTTGCGGTGCACGGGCTTCTCATTGCAGTGGCTTCTTCCGTTGCAGAGCACAGGCTCTAGGCGTGCAGGCTTCAGTAGTTGTGGCATGTGGGCACAGTAGTTGTGGCACATGGGCTTAGTTGTTCCACGGCATGTGGGATCTTCCCGGACCAGGAATGGAACCCATGTCCCCTGCGTTGGCAGGCAGATTCTTAACCACTGCGCCACCAGGGAATCCCAATCTATTTTAATTTATTTTTTCAGTATTTTAAAATTTCACAATGAAGGGTGCCTAGGTATGAGTCTATTCTTGTTCATCTTGCTCAAAACGTGAGTAACTATTTTCAATCTGAGGCCTGATGTCTACTTTCAGCTATGGGGAATTTTGTTGCCCTTTGACAGCTTCCCTCCATTTTTTGTCTGGGTCTGGAGTTTCTAATAGTAACATGTTGGATCTCCCAGATACAGCCTCTCTAACATATTGCTATCACATTTTCCATGTGTCGTTCTTTTTTATATACTGAGAAATTTTTTAAATTCCTACTGAATTTATTTCAGCAACCATATTTTCATTTGCAAGACACCTCTCTTGCTTTCTGACCATTCTCTTTTTAATTAACACCCTAGTCTTATTTTATAGTTGCTAGCTCTTTTTAAACCTCTCTCAGGATACTAATTAGGGTTTTTGCTTAAATTATTTTGTTCCCTAAATTGTCCCCGGTCCTACCAGGATATGTTTTCACTCTTTTTCCCCCTCTCTCATGTTGTAAGCTTTACTCAACTATCAGGCAAATGACAGTTATTTTCTATTTAAGAATGAGTGCAGAAAGCTCCCTGAAGTCAACGATTGATTGGCTTCTTATGCAAGAAGAAGTGGGGAGTGACTGTAATAGGATCCCCCCCAAACACTCTTTTCTAGGGTGTAAAAACTCACACTAGCTGCCCTAGTTCTCCCCAGTTTCACTGTTTTCAAAATGAAATCATCTCATTTCAGGAGTGTGAGGGCGGGGCTGGGAGTCCACTCCTCCAAACACAACCCTTCAATGAGCTCCCCGATTTCAGTCACACTTTTAACTAACTCCACCCTCTCTCCTACATGCGCACCTGAGCATGAAGCTACTTCTGCAGGTGGGGTCAGAATCCTCCTCAGTTGCAGGTGGTCCCTGTGCATATTCTAGGTGATGCTTTTCCTCTGTTCTACTGCTTCAGTTTCACACTCTTCCACTTGTCTTCCGTCTTTCAAAACTATGTTGAAATCTCTTGACTGTTGTTGGCTTATGTACTTAAACACTTTGATACCATCCTTGTAGTGTCTTGTCAAAACGGAGAAGGGCTGCAAGGGTTCTCAGTGCATTCTGAATCTGCTATTCTGTGATCCCAGTGTTTAAAGGTCTTGGTCTTCCCCAGTCTATCACTGCTTTTAGAAATACAATCTCCTGTTCTACTCATGAAGGAAACGAATACAACACATCTAAAATGACAAGGAATGCGGGTTAGATGCTCTAGGGTCTTGTCGTACTCTGCAATTTACTAAGAAACCACTTACGTGCTACAAATTGTAGGTGCTCATTTATAAAACGAAAGGGGGTAACTCTACATGAACTATCGATTTCTCCTACTGTAACATTTCATAATTTTCTAAGTTTTCTTAAAATTTCTCTATATTATCATTAATTTTAATTAAAAACATAAAAATCTAACATTCTCTTTTGAAAATCAAAGAGTAATTACCATAGTCCTACAATAAGGGGATAATTAGTTCTGAAACCTGTCAAGTTTCATGTTTCATACGAAAAGAGAATCATATTAAATAATTTTAAAAAATTAAACATGGACTTTGTAGCACAAAGACAAGGTCCCCCCAAATGGTATTCCCTTATTTACTAGAAATGTTCAGCTCTGCATTAAAGTTGAAATAAAACAAATATATTATTTTTGAGGTGCAAAAGTTTCTTATGAAAATCAATTTTTCTTTTCTGTCCGTACAAACAAAAGTATGGAATCACATTAGATGTCAGGTTTATTAGGGAATATAATGTAGCTTCTTGATGTTTTTTATTTTAGGAAAGGAGAATATTAACAACAAAACATTTTTCAACCTTACTTTTATTTAAAATGAGGCCATATTTTCCTCTTATAAAAAGAGAGTTCAACTAGAACTGTCAATTTTCTCATTTGTAAAACAAGAGCACTGAATCAGCTGACTATATTCATTCAGAACTCAATTTCTTTATCTTATGATCACTAAGGTTCTCCCTAAATCGAATATCCTAAGGTTCTAAGGAAAGGAAACTATATTACTAGCGACATGTTTTGATTTTTATTTCTTAAGAGTTCAAATGTCCACCATTCACCTTGGTCTAAGCTTAAGGAACCATTCAAGGGGATACAATGCAGATGGGAGGAGAAAACAGAACCCTCACTCAAGCTGTGCAGTGTTGCAATCAGGCTTCCATTTGAAAAATAATCTTCTCTATAGCTTTAAAGTGATAACTTCGTAACTGCAATGCTTCTTGTTTCAAACTGATTTTCTCTGGCTCTTCCTGAACACTTTCTGAGGAATCTTCGACCTCCTCGATTTCTGAGGAGGAAGGACTCTCTACTGTAACAGTCACAGGAAATTCTGATGGACCTGAGTGTCACAAGAAGAAGATAGGAAACCACAGAGTTGTTAAACTGAAGTGCAAAGAAAGAAGACAAGATTGTATAAAAGATAACACAAGCCAGATACCAAATATCCACATATTAGAGGACATTTAACAAAAGTGATCTGAGGTATCATTATTTATAAATGTCTCTCACTGCTCCTTAGTCTAAAACAGGCAATGACTAAGTAAAAGTACAGTAACTTATTTTTGCTATGTTACTGTACAGACCTCTGTTGTACATGGTTAGGATTAGTAATGGGAATTCCCCATGTTATTAAGTTTCTTTCACAGAAGCCAAGTGAAGAGCCAAGGTAAACATTTTTTCTCAGATCAACTTTATACTGCAAATGAAAATTTTATTCTTTACCATCAGACAAAAACAGTCTGGAAGAACATGTAGCCTTTCGGAGGAAAATACATCAGTAAAGGGACTGATGAATAATCAGAAAGTCAACGTATCTAAGCTGTGAATAACAGACGTTAGAATTTTAAAAAATAAATCACATACACATACACAACTAAAACTGACCCATCAAAAATTTCATCTTCTCATCACCCTTAAGCCAAAACTAGGGTAACAGTAATACAATTCTCCTGTCAAGCTTCACTGCCACTGCAATGTTGTTCCATAGGACATTTCCAAACATTTAAAAACTGACCTGGCCACAACCCCATAAAAGTCTACAGATCATACAGAAGTGTGCTGGGATTATATAACTACGCAGAAGACAAGTCACTAGGACATCATTTTCACAACAAGCAGCAAACCTGCAGCATAGGAAATTCCCAACAGGAGAACGAGGCGCACACCCCTCTCTCTGGGCATGCAAGGGCAGGACTGACACCCAAGGTGCTCTTCTCTCAATCTCAGCAGTGGTGCCTTTCACAGAGCAACTATGCAGTCTCCCAAGACCACTGGGAAGGAGAATCTGATACTGACAGTACTAGCTTGCCATGAGGCCGTAAGCGAGGGAATGTGTGTGGCCTTGGTGAGAGAGCAGAGGTTTGGGAGATGTTGCTTTATATTGGCTTTCAGACCAGGAATTTGTACATATAGCCTGCAAACAACATTTCTTGAAAACATATGAACATGCTTGAGTATGACAGCTCCATGTGAGGGGTCAGAAATGGCAGTCAAGTTCACTTCACTGGGTAACAGCTGATCTGCAGACTGGAGAACAGGCTTCCTTGTTTACAGACATAACCACAAGGCTGCCAGTTGTGTGCGAAATCCACACAACTACACAGTTGCATTGGGAGAGCGACCAGACAAGTTTTACATGGATTTATTTCAGAGAGGGAAATGCTTCTTGTAAGGCTCTGTCAGTTTAAAAAACAAAAAGAATGACCACCCACCTTTCCCAATTCGACCCCTACATGTCATAACTATGATAGCTACATACCTGCACCTGACTACATACATCACGAGTCTGATGAATGGAGAGCCCCTAAAAAGATATCAACAAAACGAAGTTAGATCTTGATGTAAATACATCACCAGTTAAATCCAGTTAATACAACTATTTAGTATTATGTACAGTATCCATACAGAATTGTGTATAAAAATAAATAAGCTCAAAAGAAGGACCTGGAGGGCTCTGCTACACAGAAAACTGAACAGAATTCAGCCGACTGGCTTGGTGATAACTCTCTGAACTGCTGAGAGGCCCCTTCAGCTCCTATGTTCAGGATGGTTGAGATTTCAGTCTTACTTCTTTAAATGGTGATATTAATCGTTCTCTAATTTACCACTCTGTGTGACGAGGATGGACCTGAGATTAAGTGTCTCACCAAGAATATAGGAAACCACAGAGTTGTTAAACTCAAGTGCCAAGACTGGGGATTCAACACTACAGTTCATGCAACAACAATTCACATTACCATTTGCAAAAAATTAGTTGGTTGTCCAATAGGGATTAGAAACATCCGTTTAACATGAGCTACTGAACAGATACTTTACACAGTAACTCCTTCAAGTACTATTTAAAATCAATTCTCTTTGTTTTCTTAAGCAATTGTTAACCCCCAATTTCATGAATACTACCAAGTAAGTCACTTGAAAATCATCTAGAGCAATCTATTTCACTTAGCAAGCCTAAAGCTATAATTCAACAATTTTATTTACTGTTCTATGACAAAAATTACTATGAACAGCTATCCCCTGGATAAGTAATCAGCTAAAGCTAGTTTGACTCACTAAATCTGATTTACTGAGTTAATAAGCCAGTTGATTTAGAATAGGTCTAATGCAGATTTCTCATCCATTCTGCATTAAACTACTTCCCATGCCTAAAATGTCTTTCTTCCCATTCGTACATATCCAAATTCCTACTTCTGTGCTGTAGGGCTTGGCTCAACTACACCTGCCTTTAGTGAAACTTTTCTCACCTGCACAATTGGAGATAATTTTAGTCTCCTCATGACTCCCACGGGGTTACCTCTGTTGTGACACTTGAGAAACAACTTGAAACTCCCAATTACTTTTTGTTTTTCTTCCTTAGAGGGCTCATTAGGCAGAAGTCATGTGTGAGTTATCTTTTTGCCTCTATAGAAAGCACCAGAGACCGCCCACGTAATAGAAGTTCCAAAATAAAGAATTCTGAACGACTGAAAAAGACAGGGAATGCAAACACATTACCTGTTGCTTTTTGCACGTTCTGCAGTACGCCACGGCAGGAAACCAGACACACCAGGTGGTAGAGGTTCAGGACCATAACATTCTTTACCAGCAGAGTGTTTCCTTCCATTACTTACAGGTTTCCTTGTGGCCAAACCTATGTTTGACAAAGCACGAAAGAGGGAATCAAGATGCACCAAAGGTCTACAGAGCAACTCTCAAAAGTGTACAGTTTGAAAGGAATCAAACAGGCACTGGACAATGATGCCAAGGCCATTAAAAAAAGGATCGTTTTGTAAAAAGGTTTTACATAAGCCAGCATTTTTAAAAAGTATAAGTTCTCTACACTAACAAGTTACTTTTTTTTTTTTTTTTTAGTTGTTTTGTTTGCTTTTTTATACTGCAGGTTCTTATTAGGCATCAATTTTATACACATCAGTGTATACATGTCAATCCCAATCGCCCAATTCAGCACACCACCATCCCCACTCCCCCGCGGCTTTCCTCCCTTGGTGTCCATACATTTGTTCTCTACATCTGTGTCTCAACTTCTGCCCTGCAAACTGGCTCATCTGTACCATTTTTCTAGGTTCCACATACATGCATTAATATACGATATTTGTTTTTCTCTTTCTGACTTACTTCACTCTGTATGACAGTCTCTAGATCCATCCACGTCTCAACAAATGACTCAATTTCGTTCCTTTTTATGGCTGAGTAATATTCCATTGTATATATGTACCACTACTTCTTTATCCATTCGTCTGTTGATGGGCATTTAGGTTGCTTCCATGACCTGGCTATTGTAAATAGTGCTGCAATGAACATTCGGGTGCATGTGTCTTTTTGAATTACGGTTTTCTCTGGGTATATGCCCAGTAGTGGGATTGCTGGGTCATATGGTAATTCTATTTTTAGTTTTTTAAGGAACCTCCATATTGTTCTCCATAGTGGCTGTATCAATTTACATTCCCACCAACAGTGCAAGAGGGTTCCCTTTTCTCCACACCCTCTCCAGCATTTGTTGTTTGTAGATTTTCTGATGATGCCCATTCTAACAGGAGTGAGGTGATACCTCATTGTAGTTTTGATTTGCATTTCTCTAATAATTAGTGATGTTGAGCATCTTTTCATGTGCCTCGTGGCCATCTGTATGTCTTCTTTGGAGAAATGTCTATTTAAGTCTTCTGCCCATTTTTGGATTGGGGTGTTTGTTTCTTTGATATTGAGCTGAATGAGCTGTTTATATATTTTGGAGATTAATCCTTTGTCCGTTGATTCATTTGCAAATATTTTCTCCCATTCTGAGGGTTGTCTTTTCGTCTTGTTTATGGTTTCCTTTGCTGTGCAAAAGCTTTGAAGTTTCATTAGGTCCCATTTGTTTATTTTTGTTTTTATTTCCATTACTCTAGGAGGTGGATCAAAAAAGATCTTGCTGTGATTTATGTCAAAGAGTGTTCTTCCTATGTTTTCCTCTAAGAGTTTTATAGTGTCCAGTCTTATATTTAGGTCTCTAATCCATTTTGAGTTTATTTTTGTGTATGGTGTTAGGGAATATTCTAATTTCATTCTTTTACATGTAGCTGTCCAGTTTTCCCAGCACCACTTATTGAAGAGACTGTCTTTTCTCCATTGTATATCTTTGCCTCCTTTGTCATAGATTAGTTGACCATAGGTGCGTGGGTTAATCTCTGGGCTTTGTATCTTGTTCCATTGATCTATGTTTCTGTTTTTGTGCCAGTACCATATTGTCTTGATTACTATAGCTTTGTAGTATAGTCTGAAGTCAGGGAGTCTGATTCCTCCAGCTCCATTTTGTTGCCTCAAGACTGCTTTGGCTATTCGGGGTCTTTTGTGTCTCCATACAAATTTTAAGATGATTTGTTCTAGCTCCGTAAAAAATGCCATTGGTAATTTGATAGGGATTGCATTGAATCTGTAGATTGCTTTGGGTAGTATACTCATTTTCACAATGTTGATTCTTCCAATCCAAGAACATGGTATATCTCTCCATCTGTTGGTATCATCTTTAATTTCTTTCATCAGTGTCTTATAGTTTTCTGCATACAGGTCTTTTGTCTCCCTAGGTAGGTTTATTCCTAGGTATTTTATTCTTTTTGTTGCAACGGTAAATGGGAGTGTTTCCATAATTTCTCCTTCAGATTTTTCATCATTAGTGTATAGGAATGCAAGAGATTTCTGTGCATTAATTTTGTATCCTGCAACTTTACCATATTCATTAATTAGCTCTAGCAGTTTTCTGGTGGCAGTTTTAGGATTCTCTATGTATAGTATCATGTCATCCGCAAACAGTGACAGTTTTACTTCCTCTTTTCCAATTTGTATTCCTTTTATTTCTTTTTCTTCTCTGATTGCCGTGGCTAGGACTTCCAGAACTATGTTGAATAATAGTGGTGAGAGTGGACATCCTTGTCTCGTTCCTGATCTTAGAGGAAATGCTTTCAGTTTTTCACCATTGAGAATGATGTTTGCTGTGGGTTTGTCATATATGGCCTTTATTATGTTGAGGTAGGTTCCCTCTATGCCCACTTTCTGGAGAGTTTTTATCATAAATGGGTGTTGAATTTTGTCAAAAGCTTTTTCTGCATCTATTGAGATGATCATATGGTTTTTCTTCTTCAATTTGTTAATATGGTGTATCACATTGATTGATTTGCGTATATTGAAGAATTTTGCATCCCTGGGATAAATCCCACTTGATCGTGGTGTATGATCCTTTTAATGTGTTGTTGGATTCTGTTTGCTAGTATTTTGTTGAGGATTTTTGCATCTATATTCATCAGTGATATTGGTCTCTAATTTTCTTTTTTTGTAGTGTCTTTCTCTGGTTTTGGTATCAGGGTGATGGTGGCCTCATAGAATGAGTTTGGGAGTGTTCCTTCCTCTGCAATTTTTTGGAAGAGTTTGAGAAGGATGGGTGTTAGCTCTTCTCTAAATGTTTGATAGAATTCACCTGTGAAGCCATCTGGTCCTGGACTTTTGTTTGTTGGAAGATTTTTAATCACAGTTTCAATTTCATTACTTGTGATTGGTCTTTTCATATTTTCTGTTTCTTCCTGATTCAGTCTTGGAAGGCTATACCTTTCTAAAAATTTGTCCATTTCTTCCAGGTTGTCCATTTTATTGGCATAAAGTTGCTTATAGTAGTCTCTTAGGATGTTTTGTATTTCTGCGGTGTCTGTTGTAACTTCTCCTTTTTCATTTCTGATTTTATTGATTTGAGTCCTCTCCCTCTTTTTCTTGATGAGTCTGGCTAATGGCTTATCAATTTTGTTTATCTTCTCAAAGAACCAACTTTTAGTTTTATTGATCTTTGCTATTGTTTTCTTTGTTTCTATTTCATTTATTTCTGCTCTGATCTTTATGATTTCTTTCCTTCTGCTAACTTTGGGTTTTGTTTGTTCTTCTTTCTCTAGTTTCTTTAGGTGTAAGGTTAGATTGTTTACTTGAGATTTTTCTTGTTTCTTTAGGTAGGCTTGTATAGCTATAAACTTCCCTCTTAGAACCGCTTTTGCTGCATCCCATAGGTTTTGGGTCGTCGTGTTTTCATTGTCATTTGTCTCTAGGTATTTTTTGATTTCCTCTTTGATTTCTTCAGTGATCTCTTGGTTATTTAGTAACGTATTGTTTAGCCTCCATGTGTTTGTCTTTTTTACGTTTTTTTCCCTGTAATTCATTTCTAATCTCATAGCGTTGTGGTCAGAAAAGATGCTTGGTATGATTTCAAATTTCTTAAATTTACTGAGGCTTGATTTGTGACCCAAGATGTGATCCTGGAGAATGTTCCGTGCGCACTTGAGAAGAACATGTAATCTGCTGTTTTTGGATGGAATGTCCTATATATATCAATTAAATCTATCTGGTCTATTGTGTCATTTAAAGCTTCTGTTTCCTTATTTATTTTCATTTTGGATGATCTGTCCATTGGTGTAAGTGAAGTGTTAAAGTCCCCCACTATTATTGTGTTACTGTCGACTTCCTCTTTTATAGCTGTTAGCAGTTGCCTTATGTATTGAGGTGCTCCTATGTTGGGTGCATATATATTTATAATTGTTATATCTTCTTCTTGGATTGATCCCTGGATCATTATGTAGTGTCTTTCCTTGTCTCTTGTAACATTCTTTATTTTAAAGTCTATTTTATCTGATATGAGTATAGCTACTCCAGCTGTCTTTTGATTTCCATTTGCATGGAATATCTTTTTCCATCCCCTCACTTTCAGTCTTTATGTGTCCCTAGGTCTAAAGTGGGTCTCTTGTAGACAGCATATATATGGGTCTTGTTTTTGTATCCATTCAGCCAGTCTATGTCTTTTGGTTGGGGCGTTTAATCCATTCACGTTTAAGGTAATTATCGATATGTATGTTCCTATGACCATTTTCTTAATTGTTTTGGGTTTGTTTTTGTAGGTCCTTTTCTTCTCTTGTGTTTCCCACTTAGAGAAGTTCCTTTAGCATTTGTTGTAGAGCTGGTTTGGTGGTGCTGAATTCTCTTAGCTTTTGCTTGTCTGTAAAGCTTTTGATTTCTCCATCAAATCTAAATGTGATCCTTGCCGGGTAGAGTAATCTTGGTTGTAGGTTCTTCCCTTTCATCACATTAAGTATATCATGCCACTCCCTTCTGGCTTGCAGAGTTTCTGCTGAGAAATCAGCTGTTAACCTTATGGGAGTTCCCTTGTATGTTATTTGTCGTTTTTCCCTTGCTGCTTTCAATAATTTTTCTTTGTCTTTAATTTTTGCCACTTTGATTACTATGTGTCTCGGCGTGTTTCTCCTTGGGTTTATTCTGTATGGGACTCTCTTCGCTTCCTGGACTTGGGTGGCTATTTCCTTTCCCATGTTAGGGAAGTTTTCGACTACAATCTCTTCAAATATTTTCTCTGGTCCTTTCTCTCTCTCTTCTCCTTCTGGGACCCCTATAATGCGAATGTTGTTGCGTTTAATGTTGTCCCAGAGGTCTCTTAGGCTGTCTTCATTTCTTTTCATTCTTTTTTCTTTAGTCTGTTCCGCAGCAGTGAATTCCACCATTCTGTCTTCCATGCCACTTATCCGTTCTTCTGCCTCAGTTATTCTGCTATTGATTCCTTCCAGTGTAGTTTTCATTTCAGTTATTGTATTGGTCATCTCTGTTTGTTTGTTCTTTAATTCTTCTAGGTCTTTGTTAATCATTTCTTGCATCTTCTCAATCTTTGCCTCCATTCTTATTCCGAGGTCCTGGATCATCTTCACTATCATTATTCTGAATTCTTTTTCTGGAAGGTTGCCTATCTCCACTTCATTTAGTTGTTTTTCTGGGGTTTTTTCTTGTTCCTTCATCTGGTACATAGCCCTCTGCCTTTTCATCTTGTCTACCTTTCTGTAACTGTGGTTTTTAGTCCACAGGCTGCAGGATTGTAGTTTTTCTTGCTTCTGTTGTCTGCCCTCTGGTGGTTGAGGCTATCTAAGAGGCTTGATGGGAGGCTCTGGTGGTGGGTAGAGCTGACTGTTGCTGTGGCGGTCAGAGCTCAGTAAAACCTTAATCCACTTGACTGTTGATGGGTGGGGCTGGGTTCCCTCCCTGTTGGTTGTTTTGCCTGAGGCAACCCAACACTGGAGCCTACCCGTGCTCTTTGGTGGGGTTAATGGCAGACTCTGGGAGGGCTCACGCCAAGGAGAACTTCCCAGAACCTCGGCTGCCAGTGTCCTTATCCCCACGGTGAAACAGAGCCACCACTCGCCTCTGCAGGAGACCCCCCAACACCAGCAGGTAGGTCTGGTTCAGTCTCCCCCAGGGTCACTGCTCCTTCCCCTGGGTCCCGATGCACACATTACTTTGTGTGTGCCCTCCAAGAGTGGGGTCTCTGTTTCCCCCAGTCCTGTCAAAGTCCTGCAATCAATTCCCACTAGGCTTCAAAGTCTGATTCTCTAGGAATTCCTCTTCCTGTAGCTGGACCCCCAGGTTGGGAAGCCTGACGTGGGGCTCAGAACCTTCACTCCAGTGGGTGGACTTCTGTGGTATAAGTGTTCGCCAGTCTGTGAGTCACCCACCCAGCAGTTATGGGATTTGATTTTACTCTGATTGCGCCCCTCCTACCGTCTCACTGTGGCTTCTCCTCTGTCCTTGGACGTGGGGTATCCTCCTTGGTGAAGTCCAGGGTCTTCCTGTCAATGATTGTCCAGCAGGCAGTTTTGATTCTGGTGCTCTCGCAAGAGGGAGTGAGAGCACGTCCTTCTACTCCGCCATCTTGGTTAATCCCCTAACAAGTTATTTTAACTAAAACAAAAGTATTGAGATGTGCAGAAATGGAAAAATAAATTTTTTAAAAATCCCAAAGTATGATACATTTTATGTATCATGCAGAAACACTCAAGTTTATTGAATCTTAGAACACCTTTGGCATTTCTGAATCTCAAGGATAGCGAAACACAGGTACACCCATGACTTCTGCCAAACAGAATCTTCAGAATTGGACCAAAATTTCAATTTAAGATGAATTTTTCTATGTAAAAACAGTAAAAGTTATAAGACTGCAAGTTGCTGGGTGGTAGGTGAGTCAATGTTACTCTCCTATAAGCCTGTCAGCCTTCACTGCTCCTTTGATTTCATAAAAAAAAACACACACAAATACAAATGAAACCCACTGGATAAGAGTGAAATGTGGAGACTTATCCTATATTTCAGTAGTAAAGAGGCAAGTATCTTTATATGAAATATTTGGTTGCAAAAACTAGACATACGTGTTAATATTTTATTTAGAACAAGCCATATATTAAAATTCACATTTAAATATTTAATTTGAATTTACTGAAAACAAACATCATAGGTTAAAATGGTTATTTTTATCCTTCAAATCTACTATATTTCATGTTATTTATTTATTTCAATAGATCTTTATTGGAGTATAATTGCTTCACAATTCTGCATTAGTTTCTGTTGCACAACAAAGCGAATCAGCCATATGCATACACATGGCCCCATATCCCCTCCCTCTTGAGCCTCCCTCCCACCCTCCCTATCCCACCCCTCTAGGTCATCGCAAAGCACCGAGCTGATCTCCCTGTGCTATGCTGCTGCTTTCTACATTTTAGCGGCATTAAGGTGGAGTGTAAAATAGAGTGTATGTGGTAATAGAGGATAAATATTTCATAGAGTGTAGCTTATTGATAATCACCACATGATTCTGTGTGATTTAACATGCCTCTTAAAAATATATAGGAGCTCAGTTCTTTTTGTGCTATTTTATTTTGTTTTTTAACTTAACTACCCTCCAAAAAAAATGTCTGTATGCATGTGGTTTGTATGTGTATACCCTTCCTTTACTTTCAGAAACTAATGCAAATACATTTGTATTAAAAATTTTTTTAATTACACTTTTCGTGTTAGGAGATAAAAACAAAATTTCTAATAAAAGTTCCCATCTTTTTTAGGCATACATAATTACAATATAAATGTGACACAATTCACACCATTATCTTACCCCTATACTCACCTGGATCTAAGTATATACCCAGCTATTGATTTGGCTTACCTCTATGTCTCCAAATAACTGAGGTCAATACAAAAACTAGCCCAAGAAATAAAATTACTCTTAAAATAGCTCTATGAGCTTGTATACTTCAGTTACATTTCCACTTTGTTTAATCATGCTAAATAAAAAAATATTTTTTTAATTGTATTCTCTTTCCATGATGCCGTATTATATACCACCAGGTACTAATATTACAGAATTCCTAATATGTTTTACATATACATGTTTTATTTATATATATTTCCATTTCTAATATTATAGCAAAAGGCAACTTAGCTATTTTAAGAATGCTTTACATATCGTATAAATTTTTAATGATAATATGTAATTAGTGTGATACCACAAATCTTAACTTCTTTGTATGTACTCTTTGATTATTAAAATATCACTGTCTTGAAATAACAATTGGCAGACAAATCATAAGCTTTTTTTTTGACTTCATAAACACTCTTAACAACTTCTATTTAATACACTATTGTCCAAGCAAGTTGATTAATGGAGAATCAAAGACATACATCTTTAAGTAGAAAAAGAAAAGTTGTATTTATGAAGATGTTTACAATAGTTTATTTTAGGTTATTTCCAATTTTTCACCAATTTAAAAAATGGACCAACACAATGAAACCTTCTGAATCCAATGTTAAAAAGTATAACTATGAATCATAAAATTTAAATTTAGTATGAAAAGATAAGAATGGCAAATTATATTGAAGCTATGTGGAATTATGTTTATAGACAACAGGAAGAGAAAATAAAAATGTAAACAATGGGAGGAACCAAGATGGCAGACTAGAAGGACGTGCTCGCACTCCCTCTTGCGAGAACACCGGAATCACAACTACCTGCTGGACGGTCATCGACAGGAAGACACTGGAACACACCATAAAGGATACACCGCATCCAAAGACAAAGGAGAAGCCACAATGAGACGGTAGGAGGGGCGCAATCAGAGTAAAATCAAATCCCATAACTGGTGGGTGGGTGACTCACAGACTGGCGAACACTTATACCACAGAAGTCCACCCACTGGAGTGAAGGTTCTGAGCCCCACGTCGGGCTTCCCAACCTGGGGGTCCAGCAATGGGAGGAGGAATTCATAGAGAATCAGACTTTGAAACCTAGTGGGAATTGACTGTGGGACTTCGACGGGACTGGGGGAAACAGAGACCCCACTCTTGGAGGGCGCACACAAAATAGTGTGTGCATCGGGACCCGGGGAAGGAGCAGTGACCCTGGGGGAGACTGGACCAGACCTACCTGCTAGTGTTGGAGGGTCTCCTACAGAGGCAGGGGGTGGCTCTGTTTCACCGTGGGGACGGGGACGCTGGCAGGGGAAGTTCTCGGAAGTACTCCTTGGTGTGAGCCCTCCTAGAGTCTGTTATTCACACCACCAAAGAGCCCAGGTAGGCTCCAGTGTTGGGTTGCCTCAGGCAAAACAGCCAACAGGGAGGGAACCCACCCCACCCATCAACAGTCAAGTGGATTAAAGTTTTACTGAGTTCTGACCACCATATCAACAGTCAGCTCTACCCACCATCAGAGCCTCCCATCAAGCCTCTTAGATAGCCTCAACCACCAGAGGACAGACAGCAGAAGCAAGAAAAACTATAATCCTACAGCCTGTGGAACAAAAACCACATTCACAGAAAGACAGACAAGATGAAAAGGCAGAGGGCTATATATCAGATGAAGGAACAAGATAAAATCCCAGAAAAACAACTCAGTAAAGTGGAGATAGGCAACCTTCCAGAAAAAGAATTCAGAATAATGATGGTGAAGATGATACAGGACCTCGGAATAAGAATGGAGACAAAGATCGAGAAGATGCAAAAAATGTTTAACAAAGACCTAGAAGATTTAAAGAACAAACAAACAGAGATGAACAATACAATAACTGAAATGAAAACTACACTAGAAGGAATCAATAGCAGAATAACTGAGGCAGAAGAACAGATAAGTGACCTGGAAGACAGAATGGGGGAATTCACTGCTGCGGAAGAGACTAAAGAAAAAAGAATGAAAAGAAATGAAGACAGCATAAGAGACCTCTGTGACAACATTAAACGCAACAACATTTGCATTATAGGGGTCCCAGAAGGAGAAGAGAGAGAGAAAGGACAAGAGAAAATATTTGAAGAGATTATAGTCGAAAACTTCCCTAACATGGGAAAGGAAATAGCCACCCAAGTCCAGGAAGCACAGCGAGTCCCATAGACGATAAACCCAAGGAGAAGCACGCTGAGACACATAGTAATCAGATTGGCAAAAATTAAAGACAAAGAAAAATTATTGAAAGCAGCAAGGGAAATATAACAAATAACATTCAAGGGAACTCCCATAAGGTTAACAGCTGACTTCTCAGCAGAAACTCTACCACCCAGCAGGGAGTGGCATGATATACTTAAAGTGATGAAAGGGAAGAAACTACAACCAAGATTACTCTACCCAGCAAGGATCTCATTCAGATTTGATGGAGAAATCAAAAGCTTTACAGACAAGCAAAAGCTAAGAGAATTCAGCACCACCAAACCAGCTCTACAACAAATGCTAAAGGAACTTCTCTAAGTGGGAAACACAAGAGAAGAAAAGGACCTACAAAAACAAACCCAAAACAATTAAGAAAATGGTCATAGGAACATACATATCGATAATTACCTTAAACGTGAATGGATTAAATGCTCCAACCAAAAGACACAGGCTTGCTGAATGGATACAAAAACAAGACCCATATATATGCTGTCTACAAGAGACCCACTTCAGACCTAGGGACACATACAGACTGAAAGTGAGGGGATGGAAAAAGATAGTCCATGCAAATGGAAATCAAAAGAAAGCTGGAGTAGCTATACTCATATCAGATAAAATAGACTTTAAAATAAAGAATGTTACAAGAGACAAGGAAGGACACTACATAATGATCAAGGGATCAATCCAAGAAGAAGATATAGGAATTATAAATATATATGCACCCAACATAGGAGCACCTCAATACATAAGGCAACTGCTAACAGCTATAAAAGAGGAAATCAACCGTAACACAGTAATAGTGGGGGACTTTAACACTTCACTTACACCAATGGACAGATCATCCAAAATGAAAATAAATAAGGAAACATAAGCTTTAAATGACACAATAGACCAGATAGATTTAACTGATATTTATAGGACATTCCATCCAAAAACAGCAGATTACACTTTCTTCTCAAGTGCTCATGGAACACTCTCCAGGATAGATCACATCTTGGGTCACAAATCAAGCCTCAGTAAAGTTAAGAAAATTGAAATCATATCAAGCATATTTTCTGACCACAACGCTATGAGATTAGAAATCAATTACAGGGAAAAAAACATAAAAAACACAAACACATGGAGGCTAAACAATACGTTACTAAATAACCAAGAGATCACTGAAGAAATCAAAGAGGAAATCAAAAAATACCTAGAGACAAATGACAATGAAAACACGACGATCCAAAACCTATGGGATGCAGCAAAAGCAGTTCTAAGAGGGAAGTTTATAGCTATACAAGCCTACCTAAAGAAACAAGAAAAATCTCAAGTAAACAATCTAACCTGACACCTAAAGGAACTAGAGAAAGAAGAACAAACAAAACCCAAAGTCAGCAGAAGGAAACAAATCATAAAGATCAGAGCAGAAATAAGTGAAATAGAAACAAAGAAAACAATAGCAGAGATCAATAAAAGTAAAAACTGGTTTTTTGAGAAGATAAACAAAATTGATAAACCATTAGCCAGACTCATCAAGAAAAAGAGGGAGAGGACTCAAATCAATAAAATTAGAAATGAAAAAGGAGAAGTTATAAAAGACACCGCAGAAATACACAACATCCTAAGAGACTACTACAAGCAACTCTATGCCAATAAAATGGACAACGTGGAAGAAATGGACAAATTCTTAGAAAGGTATAACCTTCCAAGACTAAACCAGGAAGAAACAGAAAATATGAACAGACAAATCACAAGGAATGAAATTGAAACTGTGATTAAAAATCTTCCAACAAACCAAAGTGCAGGACCAGATGGCTTCACAGGTGAATTCTATCAAACATTTAGAGAAGGGCTAACACCCATCGTTCTCAAACTCTTCAAAAAATTTGCAGAGGAAGGAACACTCCCAAACTCATTCTATGAGGCCACCATCACCCTGATACCAAAACCAGACAAAGATACTACAAAAAAAGAAAATTACAGACCAATATCACTGATGAATATAGATGCAAAAATCCTCAACAAAATACTAGCAAACACAATCCAACAACACATTAAAAGGATCATACAGCACGATCAAGTGGGATTTATCCCAGGGATGCAAGGATTCTTCCATATATGCAAATCAATCAATGGGATACACCATATTAATAAATTAAAGCATAAAATCCATATGATCATCTCGATAGATGCAGAAAAAGCTTTTGACAAAATTCAACCCCCATTTATGATAAAAACTCTCCAGAAAGTGGGCATAGAGGGAACCTACCTCAACATAATAAAGGCCATATATGACAAACCCACAGCAAACATCATTCTCAATGGTGAAAAACTGAAAGCATTTCCTCTAAGATCAGGAATGAGACAAGGATGTCCACTCTCACCACTATTATTCAACATAGTTTTGGAAGTCCTAGCCACGGCAATCAGAGAAGAAAAAGAAATAAAAGGAATACAAATTGGAAAAGAAGAAGTAAGGCTGTCACTGTTTGCAGATGACATGATACTATACATAGAGAATCCTAATGATGCCACCAAAAAACTACTAGAGCTAATCAATGAATTTGGTAAAGTTGCAGGATACAAAATTAATGCACAGAAATCTCTTGCATTCCTATACACTAATGATGAAAAATCTGAAAGAGCAATTATGGAAACACTCCCATTTACCACTGCAACCAAAAGATTAAAATACCTAGGAATAAACCTACCTAAGGAGACAAAAGACCTGTATGCAGAAAACTATAAGACACTGATGAAACAAATTAAAGATGATACCAACAGATGGAGAGACATACCATGTTCTTGGATTGGAAGAATCAATATTGTGAAAATGACTATACTACCCAAAGCAATCTACAGATTCAATGCAATCCCTATCAAATTACCAATGGCATTTTTTACAGAACTAGAACAAATCATCTTAAAATTTGTATGGAGACACAAAAGACCCCGAATAGCCAAAGCAGTCTTGAGGGAAAAAAACGGAGCTGGAGGAATCAGACTCCCTGACTTCAGACTATACTACAAAGCTACAGTAATCAAGACAATATGGTACTGGCACAAAAACAGAAACATAGATCAATGGAACAAGATACAAAGCCCAGCGATAAACCCACACACCTATGCTCAACTAATCTATGACAAAGGAGGCAAAGGTATACAATGGAGAAAAGACAGTCTCTTCAATAAGTGGTGCTGGGAAAACTGGACAGCTACATGTAAAAGAATGAAATTAGAACACTCCCTAACACCATACACAAAAATAAACTCAAAATGGATTCGAGACCTAAATGTAAGACTGGACACTATAAAACTCTTAGAGGAAAACATAGGAAGAGCACTCTTTGACATAAATCACAGCAAGATCTTTTTGGATCCACCTCCTAGAGTAATGGAAATAAAAACAAGAATAAACAAATGGGACCTAATGAAACTTCAAAGTTTTTGCACAGCAAAGGAAACCATAAACAAGACGAAAAGATGACCCTCAGAATGGGAGAAAGTATTCGCAAATGAATCAATGGACAAAGGATTAATCTCCAAAATAGATAAACAGCTTATGCAGCTCAATATTAAAGAAACAAACAACCCAATCCAAAAATGGCCAGAAAAACTAAATAGACATTTCTCCAAAGAAGACATACAGACGGCCACGAAGCACATGAAAAGTGGCTCAACATCACTAATTATTAGAGAAATGCAAATGAAAAGTACAATGAGGTATCACCTCACACCAGTTAGAATGGGCATCATCAGAAAATATACAAACGACAAATGCTGGAGAGTGTGTGGAGGAAAGGGAACCCTCTTGCACTGTTGGTGGGAATGTAAATTGATACAGCCACTATGGAGAACAGTATGGAGGTTCCTTAAAAAACTAAAAATAGAATTACCATATGATCCAGCAATCCCACTACTGGGCATATACCCAGTGAAAACCATAATTCAAAAAGACACATGCACCCCAATGTTCATTGCAGCGCTATTTACAATAGGCAGGGCATGGAAGCAACCTAAATGCCCCTCGAGAGAAAAATGGATAAAGAAGTAGTGGTACATATATACAGTGGAATATTGCTCAGCCATAAAAAGGAACGAAACTGAGTCATTTGTTGAGACATGGATGAATCTACAGACTGTCATACAGAGTGAAGTAAGTCAGAAAGAGAAAAACAAATATCGTATATTAACGCATGTATGTGGAACCTAGAAAAATGGTACAGATGAACCGGTTTGCTGGGCAGAAGTTGAGACACAGATGTAGAGAACAAATGTATGGACACCAAGGGAGGAAAGCCGCGGGGGAGTGGGGATGGTGGTGTGCTGAATTGGGCGATTGGGATTGACATGTATACACTGACGTGTATAAAATTGATGACTAATAAGAACCTGCAGTATTAAAAAAAAAAAAGTCTTAAAAATATGTCACACTTAGTCATTCCACTTCTAGGACCTTATTCTACAGAAGTAATCCCAATGGACACAGAGACGTATATACAACGTATTCACATTGTTTCTGACAGGGAAAAGCAAACTGTCTAAATCTAATTGCAAAGAATTGATTAAACTATGGGACATCAATATGATGGAATACTACGTGATACATCATTAAGTGAAAGAAGCAGGAATATGAAATAGCAAGTATACTACAATTCTATTTTTGTAATCCCTAAGCGTACAAATATATTTATAGAAAAATAAAAGACTGAAAGTGTATGCACCAAAATGAACAGTGATTATCTCTGGGTATTAAGATTATAGATAATTGTTCTCGTTACTCTGTATTTTCTGTAAAGAATATATGCAACTCTTAGAGAAAGTTTAAAAGCAAAATAAAAGCTATCAGTAAAATGAGGCTTTAAAAAAATCCTATCAATAGTATCATGCCAAAAGCTAAGCATATATCATATTAAAAATTCAATATTTTCAATTTTAGAATTTACCTCTAAGCCATAAATCCTCACTAAGAGATCCTGCCAAAGCACTTGCACCCAGGTCACCAATGAGCGTGCTGCAGTTCAGAGTGATGCGCCTCAAACCAGCCATACAGTCAAGATCAGGTCTCCTGGGCTTCCCTGGTGGCGCAGTGGTGGAGAATCTGCCTGCCAATGCAGGGGACACGGGTTCGAGCCCTGGTCTGGGAAGATCCCACATGCCGTGGAGCAACTAGGCCCGTGAGCCACAATTACTGAGCCTGCACGTCTGGAGCCTGTGCTCCGCAACAAGAGAGGCCGCGAGAGTGAGAGGCCCGCGCACCGTGATGAAGAGTGGCCCCCGCTTGCCACAACTAGAGAAAGCCCTCGTACAGAAACGAAGACCCAACACAGCCATAAATAAATAAATAAATAAATAAACCCCCCCCCCAAAAAAAAAGTTAAAAAAAAAAAAAAAAAAAAAAGATCAGGTCTCCTGGAATGAAGACTCTCAGCCCAGGTTTCTTCATGCCTTCTGGTAGTCTGATACTTCAAAGACTTAATGGGATGAAATTACGATGCTTGAATAAGGAAACAGGGTGTGCCTACTGAGTATGGCTTATTATGTCAGAGATTTACACACACACATATCAAGCATATATGCCAGGAGAATCAACCTGAGAAATTAAAGTCAGTTCTGGTTTATGAGTCCAGTGACCCAGATTCTAGTCGGTCAGTGATTAGATTCCAGCCACTGGATGGCCTGCTTTTGAACAGTTATGTAAAGTTGGACAACTCAATTACAGTCTATGAATTATTTTCCTTATCTTCTAAGTCAGGGAACTGGTTCTAAATTCTATCATTGCTGAGGCTCTAAATTTCATCATTCTGTCCTCCAATGGTCTCCAAACACCTGACTGGGCAACCCATAAGAAAACTTTTTAATATGCATCTTATTTTTTAACAAATTATATACACGAAGTTCTATACATATAATGTATGTACATTATAAACTACACAGATATTTTTTAAATGATACAAAGCTAAATAGGTTCTAATATTTTCTTTTCCTAACTCCTAAGGCATTATTTTATCTATTTTTAAAAAATATTTATTTATTTGTTTATTTGTTTGTTTGGTTGTGCCGGGTCTTTAGTTGCAGCATGCCGGATCTTTTAGTTGTGGCATGTGGTCTCTTAGTTACAGCAGGCATGTGGGATCTAGTTCCTTGAGCAGGGATCGAACCCAGGCCCCCTGCATTGGGAGCGCAGAGTCTTGACTGCTGGACCGCCAGGGAAGTCCCAGGCATTATTTTAAAAACTATATTTACAAAATGGATCTCACATGCTACCTAGGGTATGCACACAAACTTTAGAGGCCTGGACTATGCAGAGCCAGTTTGATGTGCCTTGGGAAAATAATGGTTTGACATTTAAGCACAAGTACTGTCTTAAAGACATTCAATTCTTTATATTCATAAAATAAATTTTGGTAACAGGGAACACTGACTGTAAATGAAAAAAGTCTTATTACATTCTGGAAAAAATAAAAGACTCAAAGTGCCTTTGATACTCTAAAAGGAAAATCATTCGTGTCATTTTTCTATTAACAATAACTTTTAAAAGCTCCAAGCAGAAATAACACCAATCACTTACACAGTGCTTCGTATGTGCCAGGCACTATTTATACAAATGAGTTCATTTAAACCTCATAATGAGGCATAGACGTTAAGTGATTTGCCCACGGTCAAATGCTATGAAAAGGGAGAAAGGGAATTTGAACCTAGGCCATTTGGCTTCGGCACCCAAGTTCTTGACTGTTTTCTACCCCAGGGGTTAATGGACTTGCCCTGTAGAGGCTCAAAGAATTTTTCAATTTTTCAAATCTAAATTTAAACATTTCCAGCTTTCTGGGCTTTACAGTTTCTGGTGTAACTACTCTGCCCCACTGGTGTAGGGTGAAAGTAGCCACAACTACCATGTAAACAATGGGTGCGACTATGTTCTAAAAACACTTTCTTTACAAAACCAGGCGACGGGCTGGATCTAGCCCACCAGCCATAGTTTACCTACCCCTGATCCGCACCATCAAACTATTCAAAAGGCTTCATGTCAAATTATTAAATAACTTTAGGCCTAAATACAGTCATTGTAACCAAAGTAAAGTTAAGGCATTATTTTAAAAACTGTATTTACAAATTGCTGATGTAGTGATTTTTATGACTTTATAAACTACAGCAGCTAATAAACACTTGATTCATTTAAGTCTTGAAGACTATAATGGCATACTTTCTTCACAGTATCACAATCAAAGTTTTCAGTAACTAAAAATACGTAAAAGTATTATTATGTATTATATATTAAATCGCTTATTTCTAAAATTAAGTGGACTATCTTTACTAAATGGTAGAATCCCAAACTGAAAACTGGTCATATTCTTTCAAAAAAAAGAAAGCTGCACTCACATGTATTAAAAGACAAAAATTAACCGCCATCTGTATCAATATGTTAATGTGCTTCAATCACATGTTTTCATGGAAGTTTAAACATAAAATCACCTTTAAGATCTTGACCATGTGATCTGCTCCCTGCCATTTCAGATTATAGCCCGTGAAGTCTACTGTCTTAAGAGTGATAGAGTTCCTTATACCTTGACAAATAACTGAAAGGAAAAAAAAAGTCACACACACAATAAGATGAAGAGCCGATACATTTGTCAGTCTTAACTTATTTGCTTTTCTTAGGTCAATTGGAGGTTTATAGCCACATTCTTAAAATCATTAACTACAATCTTCCCAAACAGGTAATTGACGAACAGATGCATTCTAAAACTTGTCAGTAACAAAGTGTTATTCCACTTTACAGCAAGAGTTTAATTCTATTTAGAGACTAAAACTGAATACACTGAATACTGGAAACTTTATTCCCAACCACTCAGTAAAGTACTACGTACCTTTTGAGACATAGGAAAAAAAAGAAAAACCTAAAAAGCATAAGACTCTTCCTATTTTCATTTCCAATGATACATCCCAACCTTGATGATCAATCAGCAATTTAAATGTCAACTATAAACCCAGTATGTTATGAGGTGCTATGCAGTATAGTAGAGCAATATGAGAGAGAGGACCTCAAACCCTCTGTTCCCTCAAATTGAAAGGCAGGCTTCCTGACCCCTCCAGGCCACTACTGGACACAGGGAACACACACTAATGTTTCAGGACCCCAACCAACAGTCACCTGCTTTGTGATTACTTCCATGACACACCCCCACTAACACCACCGACTTTGCTGCTCCTACGGGACATTACATATATTTCCTTTCTTAACACATACCACAGTGCATTATAATTATGATTGCAGATAGATGTTCTAACAATTTAAAGAGAATGATGACTTTTTTGCTCTTTACATCTTGCTATTTCCCTTCTCATAATATTTCTTGAAAAGAAACCATAAAAATATAAACAAACACAAAAAACAGAAAATATACAAAATGTGTGCTTTGCAGCTTAACACAAACTTAAGTAAAATTAGTTCTGAAATTATCCAGCATGACAAACTTCCATGGTACAAATGAGAATGGACCAAGCTTTGAGCAGGTACAGGAGACAATCCAGGCATGAACACCACCAAGAAAAGGTAGACAGGAAGTAACATGGTGTGTAGGAAATCACAAGACCAGTCTGATGGGAAGAGACTTAAACAAGACTGAAACTCACTTCCTAAACCTCCATCTCCAATTGGACAATTCGCAAGACACAGGTGCCCCAAAGTGGCCGATTTATTCAATCCCTTTAATGGAGAGGAACAGTTTAAAATTTTACCCGTTTAGTTTGCCACAAAAGCAACTATCAAATGTTGGCAGGACACAATGAAGGCTTACCTTTGTTAATGTAGTTTAGTCTCTCTCTCTCAGAACTAGCCCATTTAGCTCCAGGTTCCTTAGCGCACCCGACGCACTTACACAGCATTTAAGAGCTTTACACAACTGGAAGGTCACATCTTTATTTCTTATTGCAGGAACACAACTTCTGGAAACTTTCACTCTGTCAGAACCTAAAGCAAAATTATTGTAAAATGAGTGATTTAAACTATACATTTTATCACCGTTAAAAAGCATCTAAAAAGAAAAAAAAGCATCTGCTCTGTGCTAAGGATTAGAAACGACTCCTGCCCTTAAAGCCTCATTAAGGAGGGACATGTATAAACTCAAATTTTCAATCACATGAGATAAAGAACCATAAGCTTTATGCACAGAGGTTCCTATGGAGGCAAAAAGTTATATCTAAGTGACGGCTTCATGATAACCCTGAAGTACAATCGAGAAAGACGAGGCTATGCAGAGTTGGAGGAGGAGGTGCATTAACTGCGGAGGGAGCACCTGTGCAAAGACACTCAAGCCTGACACCTGCTGGGCACTGTAAATACTGCAGGTGGGGATAACTAAACGCCAGGGGTCCAAGTGTGAGAAGGGACTCTGTGAAAATAGAGATGTTGGTCGAATCAAGCCTGGGAGACAGCATGGCTTGTATCCCACAGGTGATGAGCCCTGGGGCTACCACTGGCTGAGTAAAGGTGCCTCCGCTGATTAGAAAAAGGTGCCCCGCTGCTGCAGGAACAATTAGATAAAGGGAGTGATCACAAAAAGCTCTCCTTCCTCAGGGCCAAAGAGCCCCAGGAGGCTTGGCAGAGCACAGTTCAGACTACACGCCTCTGTGCAGAGCACACGCAGGCCGGCTAATATGCACTAACTCTGTGTGGGCAAGCCATTAGCAGCATTATTTTAGGCGTATCTTTTCATGTTAGAAGATCACTCAACCTGAGTAGGCAGATGAACTTAGAGGAACTGAGTCCAGGGGCCGTGAAACCACCCAGGAGCTTCTGCCATAGTCCAGGCAAAATGTACTGTGAATGAAGAAGCAAATTTAGGAGGAGGCCAATATCTACAAGCTAGACCCACTGGATGAAAGACATAAAGAAAGTTCAGTGAAGGAACTCTGAAGAGAATGGGCTCTGCAATAAAGGTTTCTTACAATCAATATAAAATATTAGGCAAAATTAAGTACAGTGGCCTTTAAGGTCCCTTCCAGCTCTAATTTCTTTTGATTTCTAACTTATTACTCTGGTTAAGTAAAGTCCCTTCAGAGATACAGAACAGTTCCTACACCTGAATGGGATGCAAAGAATAATCTGACTTCTCTTCACCAGGGGATGAGTTGAACTGTCCTTGCAGAAGAGGTAACACATGGCAAGAACCCCAGATCCTACAAAAGGGCCAGGCACATGATAAGTTTCAGCTTTTTGAAAACAAATGAACAATCATTTCCTCTCCTAGATCTTCACACCCTTTCTCTGCTGGCTACTTTCTTTCAGCTTATAAACATCCTCAATATACCCATTTAAAAAGCCCTCAGACCTGTGATTCTTTGGATCTTCTTGTGGGTAACCTAAGTCTCTCCCATGCCGTCAAACACCTGTCCTCCCAAAAAGCCCAGATCTGTACCTTGGGCCCAGACCTGTCTACCAGGCCCCTCTAAAGCACTGAAGATGAAGTAAGATCCTCTCCCGCCCCCCGCCAATCTCTTCGTACTGTGCTCTGTATCTCACAAAAAGATGCAGCTGTAAACTGTCACCCACACTTGCTGCCCTCCCTTTTCTAACTGGTCACCAGGCCCCACCCATTCCATCTCGGATCTGCAAAATCCAGTCCAACCTTTTATTAACTTAAGTGGGACCCTTAGATTACAATTCACCCTGCACCCAATCAAGTGCCTTCCACATGGAGGTCCGACTGAGTCTCTAAACCAGAAGTCCATCTCACTGTTCTTTAGGGTTTCCCACAGCCTTCAGGATAAACATCTAAACTTATGACAGGACAAACAAGGCCCCTTTCTGTTGGGCCCCACTAGGTTTCCAGTATCAACTCTCTTTTCTTTCCCAAACCCGGAGTTCCACTCGTGTACCTTAGTTTTGCCATATTTTCTTATATTTCTCAAACTTTGACACACACTGCTCCCTCCTGCCACCCCAGGAGCTTCTACATATCCTTAGAAAGGATGGCACCTCCTCCAAGAAGCCTACCCTGAACTTTCCCTTCCAAGATTCTGTGCTCTGCAAAGGGGAAAGGTGGGGGGGAGGGATACATTAGGAGTTTGGGATTAACATATACACACGACTCTATATAAAATAGATAATCAACAAGGACCTACTGCATAGCACAAGGAACTCTACTCCATATCCTGTAACAACCTGTATGGGAAACGAATCTGAAAAAGAATGGATATATGTATAACGGAATCACTTTGAATCACTTTGCTGTACACCTGAAACTAACACAATATTGTAAATCAACTATCCTCCAATATACAATGAAAATTAAATTAAAAAAACAGAAGATTCTGTGCTCTGTAGCACCAGATCTCACTTCTTCCAGAGCACTGACTACTGTGCTTGTGTTTACCTGCCGCCCAGTAGGAGGGGAGATTACCTAGGGCAGAAGCATCGTCTCCAGCAGCCCTTGGTTCTGACAACTCATTCAAGTGCCAGGATTCTTTACACACATAACCTGCTTAATTAATTCTAAGAACCCACAGAAAGAGTGGTTTTTCATGTCATTTTACAAGTGTGGGGATTGCAGTTCAAAAGTAACCTGCCCAGGCCACAGAGAGCATAAGCCCTGGGATTCAAACCCTAAGCTGCCTTCACACCGGTGCTCTTTCCACTATATGATACGACTATTGAGAAAAACGTTTTTTTTCCCTGAGCCCTGTTTTAATGGAAAGGAAATGAATATGGGATCTATCCATTTCCTAAATGCTTTGGCGTGTACCAGGCAAAGTCGTTCAACAGACCAGGTAACATCTGTGGAACAAGTAACGATGCTCCAAACTGCGCTAAGTGTTCTACATTGTAGAGTCTACAAGCATTAACAGAATGCGACCTTGTAACCGCCACAGAGAGTGAGTCCTGTTCAGCCCATGCTACAGATGAGAACACTGAGACCTAGAAGCCTTAAGGCGCTCGGCCGGGGTCACCGAGCCGGCAGGAGTCCTAGGCCGCTCGCCCCATCTAGTGCACGCACACCCGGGCACTGGGCACCGGTTCTAGTGCCCACCTCCACCTTGCACCATCTAAAACCCCGCTTCGCAGCGCCCACACGAGAGCCCCTGGAAGTGGAAACTACAAACCCGTCTCGCCAAGCCGTGGCTGGAAGAAGCTCTGGATACAGATCGGGAGCAGAGGGTGCTTATGGGCGGCGCCCAGTCCACCCCGCGGAGGCGGTCGGCGTTGAAGTCCAGCAGGCCCTCCCGCAGGGAGGCGCGCACGGCGGGCAGAGGCACCGAATCCTGCAATGCGCACAGGTCCTCACAGTGCCAGAAAAAGTCGGCCGCGCTGTTGCGGCGCAGCTTCACTGAGTGATTACGGGCCGAGCACGGCCTCGGGGACGCTGGCTGCAGACAAGATGCCCACACACGCCTGGAGGCCCCGGCTGGCGTCCCCGCCCCTTGGGCGGCCACCGCAGTCCAGGGAGTCATAATCAAGAGCAAAATGGTAAAAGTCCTGCATTCCTCTTCTTCTTGCCTTATTTTTAAACCGGCATCGCTGGCGTCAGGCACTCCGGTAACTGGGTCCGGCGGACCGGGAATTGGGTTCATTTGCCTCGGCGTTATCTGCCTGCCATCTGCTTCCTGAAATGCAAACAGCTACACGGGGTGATTTGCTACAAGAGAGGGCAGGGAGCTTAAGCACCAGATGCAGGATGACATTTACATAGGCAGCTAGGGAGTGATAGGAACAGAATGTAATTTAGCTCTGTGAAAGATACATCTAGTTACTTACTCTACAGATTAGTAACAGTTTAAATAAAACTAGGATCGATTAACCCTTTCAGGCCAGTTTATGTGTCTTCTCTAGCCTGTTCACTGTCCCCTTTACTTTCCTTATTTTCAGGAGAGGAAAAACTTCATTTCTATTTTTGCTCCAATACTATTATGCTTAGTGAAATAAGTCAAACAGAGAAAGACAAATACGGTATGTTATCACTCGTATGTGGAATCTAAAAAATAAAGAATAAATGTAACAGAAAGGAAATGAACTCACAGATGTAGACATCAAAGCAGTGGTTACCAGTGGGTAGAGGAAAGGGGGGAGGGGCAAGATGGGGGAGGGGAGGGGATTAAGAGGCACAAACTACTATGCTTTAAATAAATAAGCTATAAGGATAGCCAATGTTTCCTAATAACTTTAAATGGAGTATAATCTATAAAAATATTGAATCACTGTGTTCTAATATATTGTTATTACAGTATAATACTGCAAATCCACTATACTTCAATTTAAAAAATGATCACCACAGTATGTCTAGTTAACATCCATTACCATACATGGTAGAAATCTTTTTTTCTTGTGATGAGGACTTT
This sequence comes from Balaenoptera physalus, assembly GCF_965194825.1. Lineage (NCBI taxonomy): Eukaryota > Metazoa > Chordata > Mammalia > Artiodactyla > Balaenopteridae > Balaenoptera > Balaenoptera physalus. The sequence goes on from NC_138882.1 coordinate 35,906,445, forward strand.
TAAGATCTACTCTCTTAGCAACTTTTAAATATGCAATACGATATTATTAACTATAGTCACATCCCCAGGACTTATTTTATAACTGCCAGTTTGTACATATTGACCACCTTTACCCATTTCACCCCACCCTCCACCCCCTGCCTCTGGTAACCACCAGTCTATGTATCTATGAGCTTTTTTAAAAATTCCATATAAAGTGAGATCATACAGGATTTTTCTTTCTCGGTCTGACATATTTTACCTAGCATAACGCCCTCATGGTCCATTCATGTCACAAATGGCAGGATTTGATTCTTTCTCATGGCTGAATTATATATATATATATATATATATATATATATAAATAATTTGGCATATATATATGCCTAATGTCTTTTATCCATTTATCCATCGATGAACACAGGGATTTCCAAGTCTTGGCTATTGTAAATAATGCTGCAATGAATATGGGGGTACAGATTTCATTTTGAATTAGAGTTTCTGTTTCCTTCATACAAATACCAAGTCGTGGAATTGCTGGATCGTATGATAGTCCTATTTTTAAGTTTTTGAGGACCTCCATACTGTTTTCCATAGTGGCTGCAACAATTTACATTCCTACCAACAGTGCACAAGGCTTCCCTTTTCTCCACACCCTTGCCAACACTTGTTAGTTCCTGTCTTTGATATTAGTCATTCTAACAGGTATGAGGTGACATCTCTTTGTGGTTTGATTTGCATTTCTCTGCTGATTAGTGATTTTAGGTGTCTTTTTAATTATCTGCTGTCCATCTCTGTATCTTCTTGGTAAAAATGTCTATTCAGACTCTCTGCCCATTTCTTAGTAGGATGTTTTTTCTTTTTTTTTTTGTATGAGTTCTTCATATAATTTGAATACTAACCCCTTACAGGATATATGATATGTAAAAATTTTCCCCCATTCGGTAGGTTGCCTTTTCATTTTGTTGTTGGTTTCCTTTGTTGTGCTTTGTAGTTGGATATAGCCCCACTTGTTTATTTTTGCTTTTGTTGCCTTTACTTGGATCAACGTCTTTGCATAAGTTCTGGAAACAACTCTTTCATAGTTTCCATGGATCGTTTGTAGGGGAGAGGGTGAGTTGAGATGAACTACTAGTGAAAGGAGGGTCAGTGGGTCGAACTATAGCCTCTGTTACTGTAGGTGGCCTCAAGGCCACAACTGATAGTCATTGTCTCCCTCCTGTGCTATCCATTCTCAAGTCCCCTCATCCTTGGATAATAACTCTGCTAAAATGGATGGCTTAGTTGGTGGGGTGACCCTCACCCTCGTCCCTGAGTGAGTGTTCTGAGCCCTGGTCGTCATTTCTTTCTCAAACCATGGCTGCTGTACTTGACCATTTACTGTGTACTTGACCATTTACTGTGTACTTGACCATTTACTGTCGAAATTGGGAAAGGCAGTACCAAGAAATACCCCACAGACTTCTGTTTTTAATCAATCATTTTCCAATTAAAAATTTTTTTCTTCCCACAGACGTTTTTATCACCCCAAAAGGAAACTCTGTACTCATTAAGAAGATACTACTTCGCTCTCTCTGCCAGGCCCTGGAGACCACCAATCTGCTTTCTTTCTCTATCGATTTACTTATTCTGGAAATTTCAGATAAATGGAATCATGCAATGTGTGACCTTTGTGTCTGGCATCTTTCACTTAGCATGATGTTTGCGAGTCATCCACACTGTAATATGTAGTAGTATTTCATTTCTTAAAAAAATGTTTTTGGCCATGTAATTGTTTGATATTTAATTGTTCCATTCCTTTTTATGACTGAATTACTATTCCACTGTAGGTATATACTACAATTTGTTTATTCATTCATCCATTGATGGACATTTGGGTTATTTCCATGATTTTTCTGTTGTGAATAGTGCTGCTATAAACATGTGTGTACGCAGATTTGTTTGAGTGTTTGTTTTTAATGATTTAAGAGTGGAATTGCTGAGTCATACGGTAATTCTATGTTTCTCCCAAAATACACACCCCAAGAAACTTCCTGAAAGTCTGTCCTTGTCTCAGAATCAGCTTTTCAGGAAACATGACGTGCAACAGTATGGACAGTGTCCCACGAGAGCTTATTTGTGATGCCTGGGGGTCTGGAGTTGGAAAGGGCTTCCCTTAGGAAGTGGCAGCTAAACTTAGGGCAAATTCAATGTTTTTTCCTTCCTTCCTTCCTTTCTTCCCTCCTTCTTTCCTTCAGAGGGATGACATACATGTTTTACACAGTATATCCTTTTAAAACTTTAGTATTTGAACCCTGAACTTATTCATAACACAAATAAATGATAATTTTAAGCAGGGTATTAGGGCTCAAATTATTAATATCATAGAACCATTATAGTGACAACATGGATTGGAAACAATTTATTAGGAAAAAATATGGAAACTTTTTATAACAATTTTGACAAAAAAAGAAGTTGACAAATCAGAGTGTATAGAGAGAATCTTGGTTATTTGGGAAATTGTATCGTAAAATGGATGGGCTCCACAAACTCTTCCATTTACTTGAAGAAAAGAGTGCTAAGTCAGTTTGGGCTGCTGTCACAAAGTACCATAAACGGGGCGGGGTGGGGGCTTGTAAACAACAAAAATGTATTTCTCAGTCCTGGAGGCTGGAAGTCTGAGATCTAGGTGCCGGGATCATCGCCTTCTGGTGAGGACTCTCTTCCGGGTTGCAGACTGTCCACTTCTCATTGTGTCCTCACAGGGCAGAGAGCAGAGAGAAAAAGCCAGCTCTCTCATGACTCTCACAAGGGTAAGAATCTCATCATGAGGGCTCCATCCCGATGACCTCATCAAATCCTAATCACCTCCCAAAAGACCCACCTTCTAATAGCATCACATTGGAGGTAGGGTGTCAACATGTGAACGCTGGGGGGACCCAAATATTCAGTCTATAACAAGTACTAACGGGGAAATGAGAGCTTCTCTTGAGGATGTTAAGGGCTGCTACAAAGATCAACAGTACATGTGTTTCCAGACAGAACTACAATATAGAATATGTTCTACAAGGCGTTCACAGAATAGATTCGTCTTTCTTCCCCAAAACAGTCCTTGGTATCCAGGGACCCATTCCTGGAAATTCACTCTTGCTCAAGGAAATCCATCCTCTCATTAAAAAAAAATCTTATGAAGCTACATGAATGACACAAAGGACTTTTCCCAGCTCTAAGATTCTGTGTGTAAAACCTGTTAGTCTAAATTTACTTCCAAAAGATAGACCCTCTGCGGGGTCTGCTCCTGCGGGGATGGTGGCACCCGCGCTTGTGCCGCAGCCCCCAGGTGTGGCTTCCTCAAGTTTGGAGTGAAGCCCCAGCCCCCTTGGGCTCTGCAGCGCTGCGGTGGGCTCGGGGGATGGAGCACGGTCTCTGGGGTTTCTCAGCAGGAGATGCCGGGGCTGCTGCGCAGGAACCCAGCGGCCCTGGGTGGGGCGCAGACTCGCCAGGCCTGGGTGTCCCTGCTGCGCACGGCTGCGGAGAACAGGGTCCGCAATGAAGCTGTGCCTGGCAAACGGGGACTGTGGGCGGCTCCATCCTCCCCTTCCGTTGGCACAACCCCATCGCAGCCCTCCTTTCCGACAGCAAAGCCTGTGACCTGCGACCGGACAGCTCCACACCCTCATGCCCTGGTGCTCGCCCCACGCCGGTAACAGGCACAACCCCTGGGCCGGTCTCTCTGGACTGCTAGAGCGGGACGGCTTCTTCGGCGCGACTGTCACCCACCCCGAGCCCAGGGGCCGGCAGGGAGGTCTGAGGGCCGCTCGGGCCTGGGCGGGGCGGAGGCAGAGGCTTCGCGGCTGGGCCGGCCCCCCTCGCCGCCTCCTGCCTCTGCGCCCCGGCCCGGGCTTCCCGTGGCCCCGTCTCCTTCCCACCCCCGTCGCGCCTCTTGCCACCCGGGCCGCGGGCTCCACCCGGAGCAGCACCGTGTCACGAGGGGGCGGGAGGGCGCCCGCCCTCGGGGCTTCCCTGACACTTACCGGCTGTTCGGCCACGTCCCGGACGGGCAGCGGCAGGTCAGTGGAGCGGAGTCGGCCCGGGTCTCCTCCCCCCGAGGAGGGGCGACCGGCACCGCGCACGAAGCGACTCTGGCGGGAGGGAGACCAGGGCGGAGGGGGTCGGTGGGGAGCTTGACTCGCAGTCACTTCCGAGGGGACGCTGAGCCCCCAGAGCTGGGGGCTGACTGGCCTCAGCACTCCCACGAGGGGGTCGTCAGGAAGGAGGGACCCTGTCCCTGGGGCCCAGGGCACTCCCGGGTCAGGCGGAGTCGCCAAGTGTGTAGGGTGCCGTGGGCAGCTGAGGCACATTTAGCTCAAAGGAAAGTCCCAGCGCATTGCAGAGAGCAGACGAAATAGACGGTGGTGAAAACTCACTGTTGCTAAGAGTTGAAAGGAACCAATAATTCCTTCTGTTTCTCAGGGTGTTCCCTTTGGCTGCTAATGAAATGTATTTCCAAGGAAGGCAGGCATGTGGCTGAAAAGGCCAGCAGTGCCTCGGGGTCACAGTGAGACCCTCCCATCTCGCCCCCCTCGGCCATCCTGTGCTCTGGGAGCAGAGCTCTCAGCCAGAAGTGAAACATAGTAGCTTCCATATCCGGATTCTAAGATTTTCTAAAGCCCTTTAAAGGCCCCCTTCTCTGAGTGGTGCTTGACCTGCTGGTGTTTGGGGCGGGAGGGTGGGCTGGGTGGAGGGTCTGAGCGCCATCCCGAGGGAAGGGCTTTGGAGGCCTGTGTGAGCCTGAGACCAGGGGGCCCAGTGCACGTGTCCGAGGTGAGGCTAGCGCTGACTCCAGCCTGCCAAGCCAGACGTCGCCCTCCTTCTGGACAACCCAGCAAAGCCTGTCGCTCACATTCCTGGCTGTGCTGCTTACACTTGCCCTCTGGGAAGGCCAGCCTGGCAGAGCTCTGTTCCTGCCCTCTGGGCTGCTGGTAACTGAGTACCTAGCCTGGGTGCTGGAGGGGAGGATCCGTAGATGGTGGAGGCCCAGCGCCTGCCCAGGGTGCTGCCCCTCTGCTGAGGGACGCTCGCCCAGCTGGTTAGACCTGTTCGCACCCAACTGCCTACAGTCAGCGCCCAGGCTAGGAATGGCAGCCTCCCCATTTCCTCGGTGTCTTCTAGTTTTGTTCCTCTCTTCTTTTCGCTGCCTTCCTCTCCAAAGAGGCAAGATACTCATCTTCAAGAACCAAAACAGACCATGATTTTCCAGCTAAACTCATGACAGTTCTGCACTTCTGAATGACTAGGTACAAACATTTGCAAGGGTGAGCTCTTGGGTGAGGCGCCAGCCAACTTTTCTAGCTTCATCTCTCTTGTGTGTGGGCACCCCCTGCTGCCCCAGATGCCTTGACTCCTCCATTTTCCTATATTCCTCCTCAGAATGCTGCCACCACCCCATCCTGGCCTTTGGGAATGTTAGCTGGCTGTTCCCCACAGCATCCTGTCACCCTGGTCCACTCTTTCGAACCTCTGTATGTCCTTCTATGAAATCTTGTCAGGTCCAACTGGAGGAAGACCACCTATAGGTCAGTTAGCTTGGGAAGGAACCCAACTGTGTGACCTGCTTCCCCTTTCCCAGTGTCTTTAAAATAACGTTATAAAAAAAAAAAAAGGAAGACTGTTGTTCTAGAGCTCCTATATCATCTCTTACCACCATCAGAAAACCACCCCCCAAAAGGGGGACCTCATTCATATGGAAAATAACTTCTTAACGTGCAGGCATTACAGTAGGGCATTCTAGACACTGGGGGAGGGGAAAACCATTGTATTGTTTTCTAACATTCATGTTAAACTTATTTCCAAAGTTCTTTAAACTGCGGTACTCTTACAGGTAGACAATGTTACTGAACAAGCGTTTGTTTCTTCCCTTTTCTTCCCGCAGGCTCAAAGATTTGGAAGGAGATAGTTAACAGAAAAGGTAAGGTAATCTCCACCTTAACAAAATATATGATCAAATGTGACCATTTGACAGATACTATGTAGTTCATAAAAACAAATTTAAGTGGAATTGGCTCTCTTTTCCCTAAAGTTGAGGATAACATGGATGTTTCTGTCTAATGTGCTGTACTAATAGGCTATTATGGGTTAGCTTTTGGTAACTCATCGAGTTTCCCAGTCTGGGTTCCGTACCATCAAGTCTGGATTATAACTTATCCAGGTCACACTGGTTTTCAAAATCAGTTTTGTTCTAGTACTCTATTATGTGTCTGTTTCACCTCTAATCTTTCCATTTTTCGCCACTCTGGAGATGGTGCGATATGATCTTAACGGAAACATCACGAACATGTCTTGTGAATATTTCGTTTTCTTTTTGGCCGACTCAGCATTGCCTGCCATTCAGTCATTGTTATGTGACCAGGCAGTGTAACTATTTGTGTATTAGTCCATTGGTTCCTACCTTGGGAATGTGGAGACTTGTAAACCTATATCCTTCCCTTAAGAATGCATGAAGGAGAAATGGAATCTCTTGCATGAATTTCTGCAGACAGAAATAAAGAATCAGTTATGTGACTTGGAAACCAAATTACATAAAGAAGAATTATCAGAGGTAAGTCGTCAGCATCCCGGCGGCTAGAAAACGTTTCCTCCCATGTAACTTGTCTGTGACCAGGGAGGCAGAATAATCCCACCTCTCCCTGTTACCTGGTAGTTATAAAGGAAGCGCATGTGTTTCCTTATTCTCTCATGGCCCCTTGTTTACCTTCACTGCTACTTAAATTATCCTTTCCTGCTGTAGGAGGGCTACCTGGCTAAAGTCAGATCCCTTTTAAATAAAGATTTGTCCTTGGAGAACGGAGCGCATGCTTTCAGTCGGGAAGTGAATGGCTGTCTAGAAAACGGGAGCCAGACAAGTGGTGAGGAGAGCAGAGCGGAAATAGCAGAGAAAAAGAAGTCCCCCAAACCTGTTTCCAAACTTTGCATGCCCAGGAGAAGCAAGTCCGATGGAGAAACAAACTGTAAGAGGGCTTGACTCGTTTGATCTCCTTGGAATCTGGTACCACCTAAGGGGAGGACAGACTTGGCGCCATAGCGTCTGTCTGTTCCCCCCACACACACAACCCCTCCACCGGCAGTACTTGTTTTTTGTGTATCTTTTTTTTGGGGGGGGGTGTGTGGCTGTGTTGCTCGGCTTGTACGATCTTAGTTCTCCAACCAGGGATCGAACCCCGGCCCTCGGCAGTGAGAGTGCCGAGTCTTAACCACTGGACCGCCGTGGAATTCCCTCTTGTGTATACTTCTAACTAGCTTAGATATATACTTTAAATTTTTGTCTTCAACCAAGTTATAGAGCATTAGATCCCCAAATGCGGTTGAATTTATGAGGTATAAGATAACAGGAGCTGCTGATATTTATGACTTCTAAGTTACATGCCTGTTTAAGCTAAACATTTATTCTTAGACTCCTTCCCCACTTGTAGTCAGAGTAACTCTTATGGAATTTTTTAAAAAAGAGCATGGGACTTGAGCTCAGGTCAGGTGCTTGGCCACTTCATCTTTTGACGAAATAAACGGAGGCTCTGTTTCCTTGTGCGTCTCAGGGTTGGGCCCCTCATACAAGAGCTTGTGTTAAAATGGCCCAGCAAACTGGCAGGTGCTAATTTGATGAGTTTATCAAGATGGTGGTTGCTTAGAATAAGAAGAGAAAGTTACTTAATCCTCAGAACCTGGTCTCTGCACCAGCTTGGTAATGCTGAAGAACTGTACCTTGGCTGTGAACTCTTTATTCATAGTGGCTTTTTTGTTTCTTTTTCTTTAAGCAGCTGAAGTCTCATCTAGCCCCAGGATTAGAGGCAAACTACCAGGCAGACCACCATCACATCTCATTTCACAAGAGGATCAGTATATAATGAATGGACAGCCCCCATTTTAGGGGCTAACTGTTTTTGGTAAAACACATATAAATTAGTAGGATGTAACTTAGTAATTCTGACTTCCACGTTGCTTCGGTTTTCCTTTTGATATTCTGTTATTAGACATTCATGAACAGCATTTCTGAAGATCTCATCCATTTTTACTCTTAACATAGGAAACTTCAAATGTACATACACAGAATTACCAAGGATAGTAAAATGAACCCCTGTGTACCTATCACCCAGTGTCAACAGTTAACATCTCCTGGCTGTTGTTTCATCTATACCCCCATATGCTCCACGTGAAAATTATTCCAAATGGATTACAACTCCATACACACCCATATCCTCCCAGTTGGATTACTTTGAAACAAATCGGACATGTCATCTTATCCACACATACTATATTTCTAGATGACAAGGTATCTTTCTCTGACAAGTTTTTTATTCATATTTTGCTATAATTGTTAACATCTAGCAAACAGTCTTTTGAAGAAGACAAAACATGCCTTACAAAGTGTAACAGTTCCTTACTAACAAATATATAGCAGTGTTCATTCTTCCCCTTGTGTAACAGAGTTTGGTTGATTTGCTCCTTAAGCCTTTCAAGTGATAGATTCCTTATTTTCTTGCCATTTATTTAAAGAAAATAGGTCTTTTTTCTAATAGCTTCTAGGTCTGGCTGACTGCATCGTTTTGGTGGTTAATGTGTTCCCTTGCCTCCAGTTTTCTGTAAACTGGTAGTTAGGTCTAGAGTCTTGATCAGATTCCAGCTTTATTTTGTGAGACTTCATTGATGGTATGGGGCTGTCCATCAGAGGCATGTAATGTCTCTTCGGTGATTCTAGCAGCCATTGATCAAAGTCTAGATCCATTATTTCTTAAGGTTTGCAAAATGGTGGTATTCTAAACCTGTCATCCAAAGAAACATTAAGCTCGAAGCTTCTTTTAATGTCCTGGCAAAAAGGGCTTCTCAGAGGGAAGAGGAGACCATGCCCTGAATCTTTCCAAAGAGAGGGTACTCTTGCTAGGGAGGAATATGAGTTGTTTCGTGCCCACTGGAGGTCTAGGGTCTGGTGAGCTAACAGTTGGCTTTACTGTGTGTGACAGCCCTGCCAAACGGAAACCTGAAGAAGACTCTGAAAGAGCAAAATCAGATGATTCTGTCGATGAAGAAGAAAAAGACCAGGTAGGGCTCGCATTTAAGTTTCTTAACTCTGCCATTTTTTGGTACACTTGCTGGTAACTGTGAATTTATACTTGGTCTATCTATGGACCGTAAGTGACTGAGAGGGTGTTAGAACACATCCCTGGACCCAGGGCAGTACGAAGTGTATTATGGTTAGACTCGAGGACTCAGCAGGCCCGTAACTTTGGTCTGTTCTCTCCTGTCTACCTTCCTACGTCTCCAGCTGTCAAGATTTGAACCAGCAGATGTGATGTGTTCAAAGCATTTGCTTCTGATGTCAGATAAGCTCCTTTCCCACATCTAATTTCTCTGTAAAAGCAGAATTGTCGTGTTATTATGTGTATTGTAATAATGCTGCTTAGACTTTTTAGGTTAGAAAACTGGTGGCTTGCCAAAGACCTCCAATATAGAAAATGTCAGTCTCTAGCACTGTCCCATGTGACTTGAGGGGCAAACCTAGATAATACCAGATGGTCACACGCTATCTATTTCATTCCTGCCACAGGATTAGCTGTGTAAGTCGGGAAGTCTGTAGGTTTACAGGTGGGTAGTAAATGCCCTGTTACCTGCTAAAGATGAGTATCCGTGGTTTGCTCTAAGGCAGGGTTTCTCAACCAAGGCATTGACTTTTGGGGCCAGATAAACCTTTGCTGTGGTGTGTGAGTCCTGTGCATCGTAGAGTGTTTAGCAAGGTCCCGACCTCTACTCACTAGGTGCCCGTAACATTCCCTCTCTCTCCTCCCAGTTGTGACAACCAAAGTCACCTTCAGACTTTCCCAGATGTCCCCTGGGGGGCACACTTGCACTCAGTGAGAAGCAGTGGACTCAAGGCTACCAATATCTTTGAGGTAGACTTGACGTCCTGTTGTAAAAGACATACTCATTCTCCTGTTTTCATTTTGGAAATTAGATGCCACTGTTCATGATCCTTATTCAGATGTCTGTAATTAAGTTTAGTCAGACTACCCACTCACAGGTGGGACACTGAGACAGAGGGAAACAGCTTGTCCAAGTCACATGGCCACACCCCTTGCCTCCTAAGAAAACGTGTCACAAGTGAAAGCAAGCTGGCTCTTGTAATATTGACAAGTCTTTTTTTTTTTTAAACAAATGTGCCAGTTTTAGAGTTGTTCTTTGCCAACCTTTTGGAGGGCTTCCATAGCCTTCAAGCTTCTAAAGAAACGAACTGGGGCACTCTTTCCCAAGCAGGAAGCAGTTTCACTGGCAGTGTGTGAGAGGCCTTGGGGACTTGGAGGATGAACACTTGTCGAAACAGGGTTTATCCCGATATGCTAGAGTAAGGCTCAGTGCACCACACCAGTGTTATCAGGTGGTGTTGGTCAAATAAGTAGTACTACGGAGAGAATCTTACTTTAGTCAATTTAAAGTTTTGAGATCTCCCTATGTTTTTTAAAACAGGTATTAAATACATGCATTTGGTAAAAGAGTACAAAAGGCTGTTTGGTACATAGCAGCCAAAGAAAAACAATGTGGCTATTCCGTGCTGAGCTATGCTGTGAGCATTATCAAATAGATACTGGATTCTGAGGCCTTTGTTCAGGAACAAAAAAGAATCTAAAATATCTCATTACCACAACTAAGGAGCTGGCCTGTGGCAACTAAGACCCGGCACAATTAACTAACTAACTGACTGACTGTTTTTTAAAATCTCATTAATAGGTATTTAATATGATTTTTAAGAATTTATTTATTTATTTTTGGCTGCGTTGGGACTTCCTTGCTGCGTGCGTGCTTTCTCCAGTTGCGGTGAGCGGGGGCTACTCTTCGTTGCGGTGCGTGGGCTTCTCATTGCTGTGGCTTCCCTTGTTGCGGAGCACGGGCTCTAGGCGCGCGGGCTTCAGTAGTTGGGGCACGAGGACTCAGTAGTTGTGGCTTTTGGGCTCTAGAGCGCAGGCTCAGTAGTTGTGGCGCACGGGCTTCATTGTTCCGCGGCGTGTGGGAACTTCCCGGACCAGGGCTTGAACCCTTGTCCCCTGCATTGGCAGGCGGATTTTTAACCACTGCACCACCAGGGAAGCCCAGGCTCCAACCTTTTTAAAAATGTGTTCCTTCCACCTTCATGGAGCAGGCGTAGGGGATGGGGAGGAGTGAGAACCCGATTGGCAGGGGTCCGGTCGCAACCCCGGAAGGGGACGGGGGAGGATCTAAGAGGTGGCACCGGGCCACAGTCGACCCCCAGTGACAGCTAAGAGGTGCACTGCTGCCCCTTCCTGCCCCAGGACCTGAGCTCAGGTCCCGGGGCGGCTGGAGAAACGCACTGTTTTTGGTGAGATGCTCTTACTTACTGTGTGGAGCTGCTCCGGCTGCCCGGGCGCCCACACCCCTGCAGGGCCCTGTGCCCGTCCTCCCTGCCCCCTGCCCAGGGCTCGGAGAACAGCAGTCTCTGTGGGGCAACCTGCTTGCAAGTCCTTCAGTGACCACGGAGGACTGGGAACGGGCTGGGCTGCTGGGGAGCCTGGGCATCCAACACCTGAGCTCAGCCCTGGGGGCTCACGTGAGGGCAGGGGCTGGGGGGAGCGGGCGGTGAGTGGAGGGGCCTCCAGCCGGCGTCAGGCTGGGCCCTGGACCCAGGGAGAGGCCTCACCCTCTCAGTCCTGACCTGCCACTCGGGAACCCTGTGGCCCACCAGCCTGAGGCCTGTGGCGCCCGCCACGGACTGCCTGGCACACGGCTGGGGTGCCAACGCCACACCTGGATTTTGCACGGGGACCATCTGGGGGCTCGGTGCACGGGAAGACGAGCAGCCCCCAGGCCCCGACACGCCCCTTCCATATCCATCGAGAGGTGCCTGATGGAAGGCCGGCTGTGCTCCTTTTCAAGCCCCAGGGAATTCACACGGACAGCCCTCCCGGCCACGGGGTGCCTGCCCACCGGCTCTGGGCCTGCGACCAGCCCAGAGCACAGAAGGCACAGAAGTGAGTGCAGGGAGCTGAGCCGGGTCTGCAGAAGGGCAGATACCACAGCCTGGTCCACAACCGACTGGCCTAGGGCGGGTGAGAACGGGCGGGCAGGCTGAGGGGAGGACAGAGCGTGGCACGGCCTGCCCGCCTGGGCCACGGGGAGAAGATCGGTGCGCTACTCGCGCCCTCTCTCCGCTGCCTGGCGTCCTTTGTGGGGACGAAGGGCCGGAGGCAGGGCTCCCGAGGAGCTCAAAGGCCAGGGAAGGACACACAGGACGGTCCAGAGCCACCCTACCGCTCCAGTGGTGCAGCACCCTCTCTGAATTCCTACTGCCACCAAAACACATCCCTAAGGCCTTTGGGAAGAATCGCTAGGACCCAGGAAGGCGGCCCCTTGCTGTGGTCCAGACTTCAGCAGCTGCCGATGACCAGAGGGAGCCAGCCGGCCGGCCGTGAGCAGGAGGACAGGACACGGGGACAGGGACAGCCACAGCCGGGCTTCCCGCAGCTGTGCCCACTGCCAGAACCAGCTCCAGCCAATCACAGCCCCCGAGATGCCAAACAGTGACGGGCGAGAGGCCGGCAGGAAACTGACACCCCCTCACTGGAGAGCCTGCCCGGCCGGGGTGCGGGGCACCATCCCCGTCTGAACTCACCCCACAGCTCAGCCGTCTCCCAGTGACCCAGACGCGTCACCACGGCCCCAGGGCTGATCCCCGACCAAGGTCAGAACTCCCCCCAGTGTGACGGCCCCCATGCCACTCCTGTGGTGGAAGGGACGGCAGGCAGAGACCAGGAGTAGAGTCTTTTTATTAATGGCTGCGTTTTCAAAGAACCGTTTTGTTACCAGGAAAGCTCCCCAGGAAGGGATTGCATTAGTGCAACAAGGGGGAGCCTTGATGCCAGGCTCTCCAGACACTTCCAGGTGGAGACTTTTGGCCTAGGTTGGCTGATGGGGACTCAGGGGCTGGGAGGACACGCGGCCCCTCCCCCGCCCCGACGGGGCGCTAAGGCACCCGGCCCGCCTGGGGGGGGCAAAACCCCGTGCCGTCAGCAGGCCGGCAGCTTGCAGCCCTCAACCTGCAGCCCTTTGCTCAGGAGGAAGGCGTCCTGCGTGGGGTCACAACCCAGGAAGAGCTTCACCATGCCCTTGGCATCCTCGGAGCCCCCTGGCCTCAGAATGCAGCTTCTGTAGTCCATGGCAACCTGCCGAGAGGGGGCGGGGCTGCAGGAGGGTGGAGCACCCCCTTCACTGAGGGTGTGGGTGTGGTCACCTCTGCCGTGACTCAACAAAGGGCAGGGGAGCAGGGGGTCCAGGGCAGGGCCCTCAGAGCCTGGCAGGCCCAGGCGGGCGGCACAAGCATCTAGGCCCAGGCCAAGGACCTCCGTGTTGGTCTGCACGGCAGGCCGGCCTCTCACCTTGCCACTCAGGATGCCCTCCTGCTTGAAACGTGTGTGGAACGTGTCCGCGGAGTACACCTCGCTGCACAGGTAGCCATAGGACTGGGCGTCGTAGCTTCCTGCCAGGTGGCCGAAGGTCGCAGGCAGGTGGGTCCCTGGGACACACGCGGAGAGGCTCCTGCCCGGCCCCCTGGCCGCTCCGTGCCCCTTCCCCAGAGCCCAGAGCTTGGGGCCTCAAAGCAGCCCTGTCTGAGTCCCCTGCCACTAGAGGGAGTATTGGCCCAACACTTCTAGGAAACGGGGACCTTGGTGGCAACTCAGTGGAGGGACACAAATCAATCTTTGCCGACTTTCTGCTGAAGCTCACGAGGGTTCACCCCTAAGCCTCTCACAAGGACAGCTGCCCGAGGCTCCGAGGGATGAGTCAGGGCTCGCCCTCCAGCACGGGGAGAGCGCGGGTTAAAGCGCTCACGAGGGAGTGAACTGCGTCTCCGCACCGACACGCACGGGCAAACCTCGTCGACGCGTTCCATCCGGGGTATGAAGCCCTCTCCTGCCTCTTCCGGGCTCTCCAGAAAGCACGTGCAGATACGCCCACCCCACCCTCGGACTCCGCGGGCCACAGCTGGAGGGACCAGCCCAGGAACCCAGGCAGGAAGAGGCCAGAGGTCAGCGGGCCTCGGCCAGAGCCCGTCAGTCGGTGCCCCTTCACACACCACCAGAGGATCCTCTTGACCTGGGCAGTAGCCGCCAACCGACCGCTAAGGTGGGCCCAGCACGCGCTTGGCTACCTGGCATGGCTGGGACCCCGAGGATCTCCTGGCAGAGGCGGGCATTGTCCTGGGCCGGGTCCGAGGACGTCTGCGTGTGCAGGGCCTGGTCCACCTTGGCCAGGACAATCTGGCGCAGGTTGAAGAGGCCTGGAGGGCGGGAGGAAGGAGACGGGGGGCTGGCACTGTGTCCAGGCCGCGCTTGCCACCCGGGCGGTCCGGGAGCCCCTTTCCTTTCCCTCGGCCCGGCTGCACCGGGGTTGCAGGGGTTGCACCGGGGTTGCAGGGTTGGCCAGCCGGGACTTGATGAGCTTGTTCAGCAGCTCCTGGGGGACGGCGCTGCCCGTGCCCTGCCGAAACTGGCAGCAGCGCCAGGGCCTCACAGGGCGCGGCGCTCCCGGCCCCAGAGCCTACCCTCTGGTTCTCATCACCGGCTGTCACCAGAGTCGCAGGCAATGTGCCTTTCTTTTCGCTTGTCTTTTTTCCGGCCCTCAGCCACGCAAAGGTGTGAAGCCCTGACACTCACTGCCACGTGGATGCACCCTGAGAACACGATGCTCAGCGAGAGAAGTCAGACACAGAAGGACACACAGGGTGTGACCCCACTGAGGGGGAACGTCCAGAACAGGTAGATCCACAGAGTCAGAGTGGGTTCCTGGTTGTCAGGGGCAGGGGAGGGGAGGGAATGATAACTAAGGGCATGAGGGACATTTTTGGGGTGAGGGAAGTGTTCCAGAATGGGGCAGTAGTGACGGCTGCACAGCTCAGTAAACTGTCCCCACGCACTCCGGGTGCAGTCTGTGAGAGCATCGCTCTCAGGACGAAGGGCTGACCGCAGGAAGACTGAACGAGCACTGGGTCCTGGGCCCAGATGCTTAGCTGGGGACCCCCCCATTGGGAAGTCACTGGGACTTGCTGAGCCTCCACCGAGACTGGCAGCAGCCCCAGGGCCTCACAGGGCGCGGTGCTCCCGGCCCCAGAGCCTACCCTCTGGTTCTCATCACCGCCTGTCACCAGACTTGCATGCAACGTTCCTTTCTTCTATTTTGTCTTTTTTAAAGGCAACTCTTGAATACATGTATTTAACATGCAGGGAACCAGTCCTGACTCCTTGATCTGGGACTTCCAGCCTCCAGAGTCTTGAGGACATCCACTTCCGTTGTTTATGCGCCCAGTGCGTGGGGTTTGATGATGGAAACTGACACCGAGGGCGTCGCCACGTGCGGGGTGACATCAGCGGAAGAATCCCGTGGCGAGGGCCTGCCTGAGGACCACGGGAGAGCCCGGGCCCTCCCCGCCCCCTGCCTGCAGCCCTTCGCCCGCACCCTCCTGGGAGCGGAGCTGGTGCATCGCTTGCCAGAACTCATGGAAGTAGGTCTCCAGCTCATCATGCTGCAACAGGGAGGGCGGGTTGGGCGTAGGCTTGGTGAAGTTGGCCACCATGGCCTTGATGGTGATCTGGCGCCTCCCATCCTGCTGCAGGCAGCCCGGCTGCAGGCCAAAGCAGGCCATGTGCCCGGACTTCCCTTCCCTGGGGAGGGACGCGGGTGAGGCCCCGCCTCCACAGAGGAGCCCTGGCCCACGGCCGACAGGTTCCCCGACGCATGCACCGAGGGTAGAGGTCCAGGTAGAACTTGCTGATGGATGACCTTGCCCGAGGCCGCGTCCCAGACCAGGTAGAGCCTCACATCTTCTTCTTCGTGACACATGTTGGTGCCTTTCTCCAGGTCAAAGGTCAGCCCTAGCAGCTCCTGGGAGATGCCCAGCCGCCCGCGCGTGACCACCTGCATGGGGAAGGACTCATTGAGCAGGTACTGGTCCACGTGGCAGCGCGTCTCCTCCCCCTGGTTCATGTAGTAGCACAGGTCCTAGACGTTGATGGGCCTGTCAAAGTGCAGGCCCCGCCTCTGGCACTTAGCCTTTTTTAGCTCCAGGATCACGGCCGCTCCTGCTCCCCGACGGGCTTCAGCTTCTGGGCCAGCTCATCTGCGGGCAGAGGGGAGAGGCTCGGCTATGTCCCTGTGGCAGCCCGCCAGCCGCCCCCCACCCCACGCCCCTCGAGGCAGAATGAAGGGTTGGGGAAGGCGACCCCCAAGGGCTGACACAGTGGGGCCTCAGGCAGCACCATGTCCAGTCAAGGTCCGCCTGACCCCTGTCCCCACTGGGACTCGGGGAGGTGGGGTTACCTAGGAAAGTGGCCACCACCTGGCTGGTCTTGGCCATGTTCATCTCCAGCACGGAGTCGGCACGCGTGCTGAACCCCAGCAGGCGGGACTTCTGAGCCTGCAGCCTTACCAGCTCCCCGAGGATCGCGCAGTTCTCCTGGAACCCAGAGAGAGCCAGCGCTGGGGACCATGGGCCACGCCCTCCCCACAGGCCCCGGGCCAGGTCTCTGTGGGCGGGCAGGGCTCTCAGGCCACTGGCGGGCACAGCCAATCCCCCTCCGTCCTCCTCCTGGCCCGGATTTCTAGACACTTTGGTGCTGTCCTAACACGTGGTCTTTATGAACACAGGTCCTTTTGGAACCAGAAACGGCGTGAACCGTGATGAGCTCTAAGGCCAAGGGCAGGAAGAAATGCGACCAGGCTCTCCAGGAGCCACCCAGGGGCCTCCCCGGGCTCAACAATACAAACTCGGCTGCCGTGCAGACAGCAGCTCATCCCCACGGCGCCCGAACACCCAGCCCCTGGATGGCGAGAGGCCTGTTGCCACAGGTGGCCCGTGGCTGGCTGGTGAGGCCCGGCCCCAGGCGTACGCCACCTTCTCTGGGGCCACCTCTCCGGGTCTGCGGTGGGGTTCTCCTGGGAGCCCCCAGTCACCACAGGACCAACGTGGCCTGTCTGCAGCCCAAGAAGGTGGGGACACAGGACTGTCCCCCGTGCCCCCCGCATCACCCGCGAGGCCGAGCAAGCACCAGTGGTGTCTGCGGGGAAGATGAAGGGCTCATGCACAGCCCCCATCTACTGAAGATGCTAAACGGGAGAAGCACAGGCTGCAGCCACACGCGGTATGGACCAAACGCAAGTGTCCTTGCAGGAACTGATGTCTGAAAGTCAAGGCTCTACCCGGGCCACAGTGAGAAGGCCCAGACCCCACGCAAGGCACAGAGAGGGGATGGGGGGAACATCTGCGAATCTGAGCTCATCGGGCATCACCCCAGAGGGAAAGGGAGAGGGAGAGGGAGAGAGCCAGAAGGAGATACGGAGGGAGAGGGAGAGAGAGGGAGGTACAGACTTCTCTCCCTTCCCTGGGGGTTCTCTAGTGCAGCCAAGGCTGAAAACCACTGCATTTCGGGAGATGGGTCCTTGTGGAAAAGTTAAATAGTAGCTCATGGCATTATCGACACATATTAAAAAGGCCCCAAATCTTGGGGAGTCAGGGAGGGGTGCTGGCGGCTGCCTCGTAAACGAGGAGAGATTGGGCATCAGAGGGGGTGCCTGTGCAGCCCGCTGCCGCCGCCCAGGGCCCTGCAAACTTCATCTCCCAGCTGTGGTCCCGGGCTGGAAGGCAGCGGGGAGGTCAGGCCGTCCAAGCATCAACGTTGACTTCAGGGCTGATCTAAAAGGCACCTGGTGTTTGTTGAAGCAGAAAAAAGAGAAAGCAGTGGGCAGAGAATGGGATGGGGAGGGAGCCCCCATCAGCCCTTCTCCCTGTCTCCCTCTCTGTCTCCCTCTCTCCCTCCCTCTACCTCCCTGTCTCTCACTCTCCCTCCATCTCTCCCTCTGCCTCTCTCCGTCCCTCTCTCCCTGTCCCTCTTGCCCTGTCCTGTCGCTCTCTCCCTCCATCCCTGTCTCTCTTTCCCTGTCCCTCTCTCCCTCTCTCTCTTTCCCTCTCCCTCTATCCGTCCCCCCTCCCTCTCCCCGTTTCCCTCTCCCTCTCTGCCTCCCTCTTTCCCTGTCCCTGTTTCCCTGCTCCGCTCTCCCTCTCCCTCTCTCCCTGTCCCCCTTTCCCTGTCCCTGTTTCCCTGTTCCGCTCTTTCTTTTCCTCTACCTCTTTCCCTCTCCCTCTCTCCCTCCCTCTCTCCCTCTCTCCCTCTCTCCCTCTCGTGCTCCCTCTCCCTCTCCCTCCACCTCCTTCCCTCTCTGGAGAGGGAAGGAGGTGGAGGGAGAGGGAGAGGGAGCAGGAGGGGGGGGGGAGAAGGAGGGAGGGGGGGAGAGGGAGAGAGGGATAGAGGGAGGGAGGGAAAGACAAAGACGTCTCTCCCTCCCTCCCTCTATCCCTCTCTCCCTCCCTCTCTCCCTCTCCCTCACTCCCTCTCCTCCCTCTCCCTCTCCCTCCAACTCTCCCTCTCCCTCCGTCTCTCCATCTCCCTCACTCCCTCCCAGAGACAGAGAGACAGAGGAAGAGGCAGAGACAAGGGAGAGGGAGAGAGGGAGAGGGAGAGGCCGAGGGAGAGAGGAAGGGAAAGGGCGAGGGAGGGAGAGGGAAGGAGGGCGAGACGTCTCTCTCTCTCCCTCTCCCTCCCCCTCCCTCTCTCCCTCTGCCCCCCTTTCTCTCCCTCTCCCCCTCCCTCTCCTGCTCTCTCTCCCTCTCCCTCCACCTCCTTCCCTCTCCAGAGAGGGAAGGAGGTGGAGGGAGAGGGAGAAGGAGGGAGAGGGAAAGAGGTAGAGGCACAGCGGTACAGGGAAACAAGGACAGGGAAACAGGCACAGGGAGAGAGGGAGGGAGAGAGGGGGAGGGAGAGAGGGAGAGAGGAGAGGGAAGAGGGAGAGGAAAGAGGGAGAGGAAAGAGGGAGAGGAAAGAGGCAGAGGAAAGAGGCAGAGGGAGAGAGAGAGAGGGAAGAGGGAGAGAGGGAGAGGGAGAGAGGGAGAGGGTGAGAGGGAGAGGAAAGAGAGGGAGGGAGAGGGAGAGAGGGAGGGAGAGAGGAAGAGACAGATGGAGAGAGGGCGAGGGAGAGAGAGAGAGAGGGAGAGGGAAAGAGGTAGAGGGAGAGCGGAACAGGGAAAGAGGGACAGGGAGAGAGGGAGGCAGAGAGGGAGGAGAGGAAGCAGGGAGAAAAGAGAGAAAGAACGCACCATCTACATTTCTGTCACATGACACCGCGGATCCTTACACAACCAGGAGAAAATAACACAGGGAGGCTCTTTCTCAGCTGGAACTGGAACTGCAGATGGGGTCAAACACCACCAGGCTGGCCACACATGTCCAGCCGCTGCTCCAGCCCCGTCAGCCGTGAGTCCGGTCACCAGGGCTCTGAGTGTCTGCTCCAGGGAGCTGGGGTTCACCCTCTCACCCGGGAGGCCGGGCCAAGACAGCAGGGCCCCGGGGTGGACACATAGGGGGAAAAGCATCCCCACAGGACAGCTTGTGCGAGCAGATTCAGCTGCCAGATTCTAGAGACCCGGGACCACCCTGTGGCCCGTGAAGCCAGGAGCCACGAGGGTCTTGCATCGTGATTCCTGTCCGTTGGACTGCAAAGTTTATGTAGGGAATCTTGGAAACAGTGGTAACAAGGCTGAATTGGAACGAGCTTTAGGCTATTATGGACCATTCTGAAGTGTGTGGGTTGCTAAAAACCCTCCCGGCTTCGCTCTTGTTGAATGTGAAGATCCCCGAGATGCAGCCGATGCTGTCCGAGAACTAGATGGGAGGACGCTATGTGGCTGCCGAGTAAGAGTGCACCTGTCGAATGGGGAAAAGAGAAGTCGAAATCGTGACCGCCTCCCTCTTGGGGTCGTCGCCCTCGAGATGATTATCGGAGGAGGAGTCCTCCACCTCCCACACATCTCCAAGATGGAGAGCCTTCTCCGTCAGCCAGAGCAGGTCCCTTTCTAGATCTAGGAGAAGAGAGAGATCACTGTCCCAGGAGAGAAATCACAAGCCGTCCCGATCTTTCTCTAGGTCTCCTAGCCGATCTAGGTGAAATGAAAGGAAATAGAAGACCACTTTGCAAGAGGAGTGGTGTACAGGCAATAGCTTCATTTGACAGGAGTATGTACAGAACATTCAAGTTTTGTTTGAGACTTCCGAAGCTTGGTGCACTTTTTAAATGTTTTAGTTGTTCACATTTGTTTGTCTCCTGGGACAGTGACACATAAAGGTGTCATTGTCTGTGGTTTGAAATGGGTCCTATGAGGCATGTAATATGAAGAATTGTTACCTTACAATGTTCCCTAAGCAAAATTGAATTTGCTTTGAATTTTTGGTCTTGCCTAGACTGATAATAAAACTCTTAACTCCTGCCCACCTAAAGTGTGATGTTTACTATTATGGAAACAACACTGGCAAACATTGAAAAGGCTTTCAGTAGCTGGGATATGGTATGCAGCTGTAGTTAAGCAAGCAGTCTTTAAAAGGTGCTGTGAACACAAGCCAGCAGGTAAAAATGAAAGCTGCCCCCTTACCCTAGATTAGAGGTTTAAAAATTCCACTAGTCTTCACACCGGACAAGAGGTTGTCCAGGGAGTTTAGAATCTCAGAAGTTTCAAGGAAGTTAGTTTACCTTTGAGTTAGGTCATAAGTCCCCTCTGTGATTGCTGTACATGAATACATAGCTCTTTGTAATATTTTTTGGAAATTTGAGATTATCAAGATACCAATGTCCTGCCAGATTAAGAGTATATTGTAGAGCTGAACTTTGAGTTACTGTGCAATTTTTTTTTTCATGCTGTCATTTGTAATATGTTTTGTGAGAATCCTTGGGATTAAAGTTTTGGTTGCAAAAGAAAAAAAGAAAAGAAAAGAATCCGCCTGCCAATGCATGGGACACAGGTTCAAGCCCTGGTCCGGGAAGATCCCAGGTGCCGCAGATCAACTAAGCCCGTGGGCCACAACTATTGACCCTGCACTCTAGATCCTGGGAGCCAGAACTACTGAGCCCCCGTGCCACAACTACAGAAGCCCGCACACAACGAAGACCCAACGCAGCAAAAAAAAAAAAAAAAGACGATACTGGCCAGGTGATCAAGGGTAAAATCGTTTGTCATAAGTCCCGTTGATGGTGTGTATCCTTGATGTGACCTGAGGAGAATGGCATTTTTATCTCTGTCTGGATCTTCCGCCCCAAACCCCGTAACTCCAGACCAACCGTAAGAAAACATCAGAAAACAAACAGACAAACAAATTGAGGGACAAAATACCTGACCAGTCCTCCTCAAAACTTTCAAGGTATCAAAACCCAGGGACGTCTGAGAAATGTCACAGCCCAGAGGAGACTGGGACAGAAAAAGGATGTTAGGGGAAAACTAGGGAAATTCTAATAAAGTGTGGACTTTAGTTAATAACAATGTATCCATCTTGGTTCCTTAGTTGGATAAACATGTCGTACTAAGGTACTAACGTGTTGGAAATAGGGGTGCTGGGTCAGGGTCCACGGCACTCTGTACACTCTGTACAGATCTTGGCAACTTTTTTGTAACTGTAAGCTATTCTACAATTAAGCGAGTACTGAACAGAGATAAGAGTGTTATTTCCCTGATTTGAACATGCCTGGATTTCTTTTCATGGTCACATTTTTGCTATCTGGATGTGTCTTGGAATCAGTAGCAAAGGAGAGTTGCCAGCCCCTGGGAAGATGTGGGTGGTTTGCAGGTGGCTTGCTCTGGAGCTGAAGACCACGGTGGGAAGTCTGCAGCCTCGGGCTGCACTTAGAACCATGGGAGGGGATGGGCCAGCTCAGTTAGGGATAGAACCTATAAATAAAACTTTTTTCTTTTCCATTATGGCTTATCACAGGATATTGAATATAGTTCCCTGTGCCAGACAGTAGGACGTTGTAGTTTATCCATCCTATATTTAATAGTTTGCATCTGCTAACCCCAAACTCCCGTCCAACCCTCCCTCACTGTTTCTCCCCCTTGGCAACCACAAGTCTGTTCTCTATGTCTGTGAGTCTGTTTTTGTTTCGTAGACGAGTTCATTTGTGTCGTATTTTAGATTTCACGTATAAGTGAGATCATATGATATTTGTCTTTCTCTTCTGACTTACTTCACTTAGTATGATAATCTCTAGGTCCATCCACGTTGCTGCAAATAGCACTATTTCATTCTTTTTATGGCTGAATAATATTCCATTGTATATATATACCACATCTTCTTTATCCATTCATCCATCAGTGGACATTTAGGTAGCTTCCATGTCTTGGCTATTGTAAACAGGGCTGCAATGAACATTGGGGTGCATGTATCCTTTCTTTCTTTCTTTCTTTCTTTCTTTCGTTCTTCTTTCTTTCTCTCTCTCTCTCTCTTTCTTTCTTTCTTTCTCTCTCTCTTTCTCTCTTTCTCTCTTTCTTTCTTTTTTCTTTCTTTCTTCTTTTATTGTCACACGGCATGTGAGATCTTAGTTCCCTGACCAGAGATGGAACCCATGCCCCCGGCACTGGAAGCACGGAGTCTTAACCACTGGACCACCAGGGAAATCCCAGGGGTGTATGTATAGTTTTGAATTAGAGTTTTCTCCGGATCTATGCCCAGGAGTGGAATTGCGGGACCCTATGGCAGCTGTATCTGTTCCTGCACGTCTCACATCAACCACCTGCACTCCAGTCCTTGCTCTCAACGTCATCTTCGGGGAACCCAACCTGCGACAGGGACCTTGACAAGAAGAAATGGCTCAGGGAAAAGCTACCTGCACAGGGAGGAGATAGAGGCCATCGCCCCTGGGGTGCGGCGGGGAGAGTGGGCACAGAGATTTGTCATTGCACCCCCGATACTCATCTCAGCCCTCCTGGCTGCCCCACTCTAGGTCACCTCGGGATACAGAGGTGACCCGGTTAGAGTCCCTGCCTGTGCAGGAATCTGGGGGCACCAGCGGGTCTGAGTAATATTAGTGCAGGGTCTCCCCCGCGGCACTGGGGTTATTCGGGGCGGGTCATCCTCTGCTGAGGGCCCCTCCTGGGCACTGTGTGGGGTTTAGCAGCATCCCTGGCCACACCCATTTGATTCCAGGGGCCCCTCCCCCCCAGTTGAGACAACCACAGATTTTCCCCACACATCACGGAAGAACTGGGTGAGGCGGGGGCGGGCTGGCCCTGGGCGAGGACAGCTGTGTTGGAGCAACCAGCCTGGCCCAGGGCAAGGTCTGCCCCAATCCTGTCAGCGCCTGCATTTAGAACTGCCCTTTTCGTCTCCCACCTCCCCTGCCCTGCAGTGGTCTCCGAGACATCATCCCCATGTAATAAATCACACCTTCTCAGTTTACTGTTTGCTGCCCTCGCTAGAACGTGAGCTCTTTGAGGACAGGGATGCTGTTATGTCCCCAGCACCTAGAAGAGTGTCTGCTGTGTAGTAGATGCTTCATAAATACTTGCTGAATAAAGGAGTTGAATAAAGGGATGAGTGGATGAATGAATGAAGGTTACAATGGAAGGAGGGGGGAGATTCCCTTTCTGGCTCTCGGGGGTTGGGAGATCAAGTGAAACATCCGTCCTAAATAGGCTGACCAGCCTTCTGGGGTTTCCCGGGACTGAGGGTTTCCCCAGAGTTCCAGCGCTCAAACCTGAGCGGTCCTGGGCAAACTGGGGGCGGGTGTTGGTCACCCTATCTAAACACAGTAACAATTCCAGCTGCAATAGCAATGGCCAATGACCTCTACGGTCTTATTGACCATGCACAGTTCTTTACCTGGAGGGGAAGCGTGGGCCGGGATTGGAATTCTGGTGATCCAGGTCGGGTGAGGGCACACCCCGGGCTTGTGGAGGGGAGTCCAGGAAGGTTCTGGAGGAAGTGACAGTGACACAGGAGGGAGGGAGGAGTCTAAGGAAGAACGTCCCACATGACAACGTGTGCCAATGGCCCTGGGCCCAAGGTCACACCTGACCAGGGCTTGCTTTTTTTTTTTTTTTTCTAATTTACTTTTTCCCACATGGATATGCAATTGTCCTAATGCCATTTATTGAAAACTCCTTAATTTCCCCACTTTCTGTCATATCAAGTTCTCATATATCTGTTTCTGGACCTTTATTCTATACCATAGAGCTATACGTCCCATCCTTGCACCACTAGGGCTGTTTCATCACTATAACTTTATTTTTTATTCATTTATTTTTTTTGGCCGTGCCGTGCGGCACGTGGGATCTTATTTCCCTGACCAGGGATCGAACCCGCGCCCCCTGCAGTGGAAGCTCGGAGTCTTAATCACTGGGCCTCCGGGGAAGTCCCCAGGGCTTGCTTTGACATCCTTCGAATGGTGGCAGGTGGGCACGGGGAGCAGCTGTCTGTGAGCCATCCTGTGTAGAAATGCAGGGTGGAGGGGAGGACAGATGGAGCGGGAGGGGAAGAAGCGGAGGAGGGAGGGAGGGAGGGAGGGCGGGCGAGAGACAGACAGTCTCCGGAGACAATAGCTCTGGCCGTGTCCCAGGGCATGAAAGCTGAAAATAGCTCCTAGTGCTGGGAGCCTTGGAGCCGGAGCCTGGGAGCCAGGGTGACTGGCTCTCCTCCCTGGTGTGTGTGTGTGGGGGGGGTGACACTGGGCTTCTCAGGCTGGGAATGGGGTGCACAGAGCAGGGACGGAGCAGGGACCCTTCTTTTTGGGACCTCGTGGGCCATCCTCAGCTCACAAAGCTGAGCCACTCCTGCCCTACGAGTGGGGGGCTTATCTTCCCTGTCCCCTGGATCATAGCCCCTCACACACAACTTCCCCGTGTGTGTTCCCAGCAACCAAGAGAATCTGCTTTTAAAAGATTTGGGGGAGGGGGGTAAACATACACACAAGAGCAGAATGGATACTTTTTCAGAATGTGAATGGCTCTGTGTAAGCCCACCCCCAGGGTAACCACAGTCCTGACCTCTAACACCCTTGACGAGTCAGCCTTGGTCTGGGCTTGCGGACCCACGGAAGCTTCCTCATCCCCTCCTTCAGATCCCGTCTCTCCCTCGGCGTCTTTGTGAGAAGCACCCGGGGAAGTGGGACTGCTAGGCTGTACTGCTGCTAGAACTCCACCTGGGCTCCACCAGGCTCCAGCCCCCGCCCTGTGCGCCTCTCTGACCCTGAGGCACCTCAACTGGTAGGAGCTGCATCCCCTTCCCTCCTGGGACTTGTGACACTTAAGGGAGACACCGAAAGGACAAGCTTTTGGCTCCCTGGCTGGCAAAGAGCAGGTACTCAATTGTCATAAGTGTCCGTATCAGTGAGGGTTCTCCAGACAAACAGAATCCATAGGGTGTGGGTGTGTATATACACACACACGTACATATGTACACGCATACAAAAATATACAGCTGTGTATATATGCAGTATGGATACACACATATACACATATAGTATATGCAATACACACATACATATATACACACATATAAAATGCAGTTTGTATATATACAGTATGTATACACATATATACATAATATATAGAATACACACATGCATATACACTATACATACACAGATATAAAATGCATAGTTTGTATATATACAGTATGTACACATACGTATAACATATGCAATAGACACACCTAGGTACATATATATCATACATGTATACACACATACAAAGATATTTAGGTGTGTATATAGACAGTATACATACATACGCATATAATATATGCAATACATACATGTACATACATATAGAAACACATATACACCTACATATAAAAGCATATAGCATAAAAATATATATGTACTCTATATATAAATTCATCGTATATATACATACATATATGAGATATATAAGATATATACACATACATATATACAATGTATACACACACATACACACCTATATGTAAATATGCGCATGTACATACACATATAAATACATACGCAATGTGTATACAATAGTATATACATATATACATATAATACTTAGAAACATACACACGTACAGGTATACAACATATATACACACCTATATATAAATATACACTGTATACATACATACATACAGTGTACCTATACTGTATATATACACCCATATATCAATATATGGGTGTGTGTATATATACAGCATGTTCACATTTATAATATGTATACTATATATATACACATACATACATGTATACAATATATACACACAAATATATAGGCTTGTATGTATACTGTATATAGTACTTACACATATACTACAAACGCACGCACATATAAACATATGTGTATACATATATATAATATGTATACACACATATACAAATTAATAGGCTTGTATATATTCAGTATTTTTACATATATAGTTTTGTTTTAAGGAGTTGACTCATGTGACCGTGAGGCAGGCAAGTCAGGGCAGGACTCTGGGCTGGAGACACAGGGAAGAGCTGATGTCCCAAGGCCATTGGAGGAACAGTTCCCTCTTTCTAGGGAACCTCATTTTTCTCTCCAGTCCTTCAACTGATGGATGAGGCCCACCCACGCCGCGGCATTGACAATCTCCTTTACGCAAAGTGGACCAATTTCAGTGTTCATCTCTTCTGAAAAATACCTTCCTGGCCACATCTGGAATAATGTTTGTGGTTGCGGGGTCCCCACGCAGTGCGCACATGAGAGTAACCATCCCCGTGGCGATGATGACACTTTATTTTCTCCCTTGACCATTGTCACTACTATTCCAATTAAAATGACAGCGCCATGAGGGCAGGGCATTTCCTTTTTTGCCAGTACTGAGCGTCCAGGGTCTGGTGCCTAGCATAGGCTAAATACACGGCATTTTTGTGAACAGAAGCCGGGATTCCGGCTGTCACACTTAATGAGGAATTAAAGTCTTATTGGGGGGGGGGGTGGTCACGGTACGTCAAGGGCGGGAATTGAACCCGCCACCCCAGGCCCCGAGGGGTCTCCCCGAGTCCCCACTTCGGGACGGTGGGGGTGGGCGGGGGCAGCCGAAGACGTGCGTGCGTGCGTACGTGCGTGCGTGCGTACGTGCGTGCGGGGGAGTCCACGGGGTGGGCGGCGCTCGCGCCGCAAGTGAGTGGTTCAGCCTGGCCCCGGCTCCTTGTGCTCGCCTCACGCCGGCCTGAGTTGGCGGCAGCGCTGGAGGCCCCGGGCCTGTGAGCATAAAGAGGGAGCCGGGGGTCGGACGGGAGCGCGGCGGCGGTGGCTGAGGCCCAGGCCAGGGCCCCTCCCCTCAGCCTCCCGCCCTCCCGCCCGCCTGCCCCGCCCCTCCCCCAACCGCCAGACTAGCCTGGTGCGGGGGCCGCGCAAAGACATGGGGGAGAAGTTTGAGCTGAGGCTGGAGTCACCTGTGGGGGCCGAGCCCGCCGTCTACCCGTGGCCACTGCCGGTCTACGTGAGTGACACCCGTCCCCTCTTCCCGGACCCCCGCCCCTCTTCCCCCACGGCGCGCGCTGAGCCCACTTAGAAACGGAGTGATTCGAGTCGCCAGACCCTCTTTGGAGCCCCCCTTCCCGCCCCACCGTAGTTCTCCGCGGCCGTTTCCAGCCCCCGCGTGCAGGGTGGGCAGAGGGGAGCCGGGGCTGGCCGGGGGCGCAGACTCGGCCGCGGGGACCCCGCGCTTCCGAGGGGCGCCCGAGCTGGGCTGCCGTTGGCTCTGTAGGGCTGGGGACCCCGGTCCCCCCGGGCCTGGACTTCCGGGGGGTTGCCCTTCCGTACTTTATGATCTGACATGTAGGGTTTCCTTTTCCTGGTAGTTTATTCTTAGCGCTGTCAACGTGCTTAGCTTTTTTATTTTTGAGGACACCCTTTCCTCCCTCTCTCCAGTGTTTTTGTGTTTTTGTTTTGTTTTGTTTTAGTTAGGCATTTTGTCCCTCTGATCTTGAGTGGGTGGGCTGGCTGGACCCTTGGAGAGGAGGCGTTGTCTCCCCTAATTTGAATGGGTGGGCTGGCAAGCCCCTTGGAACGGAGGCGTTGTGTCCTGTAATTTTAGTGGGTGGGCTGGCTGGACCCTTGGAGAGGAGGCGTTGTCTCCCCTAATTTGAATGGGTGTGCTGGCAGGCCCCTTGGAACGGAGGCATTGTGTCCTGTAATTTTAGTGGGTGGGCTGGCTGGACCCTTGGAGAGGAGGCGTTGTCTCCCCTAATTTGAGTGGGTGGGCTGGCAGGCCCCTTGGAACGGAGGCATTGTGTCCCATAATTTTAGTGGGTGGGCTGGCTGGACCCTCGGAGAGGAGGCATCCTGTCCCCTGATCTTGAGCAGCCTTTGGAAAATGACACGCCAAACCGAAATTTACACAGGTGTCCGGTGATTCCAGAAATGCAGGGTGTCCGGGCAGGTGGGCGCCCGGCCTCTCGTCCCCCGTGGCGGCGTGGTGCGCGTGTTCTTGTCTCAGGGTTTAGGCTTGGGCCGCGCAGCCCACCCTCGGGAGGGAAAGCGCAGCGGGCGCCTTGGGCTGGTGCCTTTGGGGCGCCCTTTCGTGCGCTCGGCTTGCGGGGGACCGGCCTCCAGGGGACCCGGCGGGGAAGCCCGCACGACCCGCCCCTCGCGCGGGCTCCGTGTGTGTCAGTTTGTGGAAACTGTGTCGCGGCCGGGGGCGGGGTCGGGACGCTGGGACCGCCTGGGAGCCGTTGTTGACTCCGGTCCCCGGTTCTCCGCAGTTCTCCGAGGTCAGAGGGTTTCCAGCCCGCCACTGCGCACTGGCGCTTTCTATTTTTGCTCTTCCTGTGCCCGGAGGCGCGGCTGAGCCTGGGCTCTGGCTTTTCCGGTTGGGTAACTCTGGGTGGCCCGGGTGGGCAGCCTGAGCAGTGGGCAGGGCGGGGAGACATCCCAGGGGAGGGGAACTGAAAGTGGGGAGAACCTTCAGAACTCCAGCTGATCCACTTGCCTCACCTCCCCGCCCCTCTTACTGCACTTGTCATGTACGGGTTGGCTGGCCGGCGCATTTTTCAAAATGTAATAATTTTTGTTTATCCTTAGTAGCCGTGAAGCATAGTTCACTTGTAGTGCACAGTTGTAGGAGTTTTGACAGATGATCGCCGTCAGGTGGCAGAGCAATCGCGTCATCCCATTTGCTGCCCTTTGGCGCCAGTGCGCCTCTAGCCTCTTGGCCACTAATCTCCTCTCTCTCCCTAAGGTTTTGGCTTTTCCAGAAAGTCAGATAAACGGAACAACAGCATGTAGCTTTTTGATTCTGGCTGCTTTGGCTCAGCAAAACCTATGCGAGATTCATCCCTGGTTTGTTTGTTGTTGTTGTTGTTGTTGTTTTAAATATTTATTTAGTTATTTACTTGGCTGTGCCGGGTCTTAGTTGCGGCACATGGGATCTTCACTGCTGCGTGCAGTATGTTTTAGTTGCGGCGTGCGGGATCTAGTTCCCTGAGCAGGGGTGGACCCCGGGCCCCCTGCATTTGGAGCATGGAGTCTTAGCCACTGGACCACCAGGGAAGTCCGTCATCCCTGTTGTTGCGGGTATGAGAAGTCACTCCTTTTTCTTGCTGTGTTGTATTCCATTTTCCGTTTGTCCATTCGCCTGCGGGTGGCAGGACTTGTGGGATGTTTCCAGTTTTGAGGGGATCAGGAATAAAGCTGCTGTAACATCCCAGGGCAGGTTTCCCTGTGAACTTGGGTTTTTACCTGACTTGAGAAAAAAGTCAGGAGTGGGACTGGGGTCTGTGCTAAGTGTATGTTTAACAACGCTTCTGCATCTTAGAAATTGGTATTTTTGAGTATTGGAAGAGGTTAGAAATCCACTGTGACCCAGCACCCAGGCACTTGAAACAAAGTTGAAAGTTCATCTGGATGGTCAGGAGGATTAACCAAGATGGCGGAGTAGAAGGACGTGCTCTCACTCCCTCTTGCGAGAGCACCAGAATCACAACTGGCTGCTGGACAGTCATCGACAGGAAGACACTGGACTTCACCTAGGAGGATACCCCACGTCCAAGGACAGAGGAGAAGCCACAGTGAGATGGTAGGAGGGGCGCAATCAGAGTAAAATCAAATCCCATAACTGCTGGGTGGGTGACTCACAGACTGGCGAACACTTATACCACAGAAGTCCACCCACTGGAGTGAAGGTTCTGAGCCCCACGTCAGGCTTC
The DNA here is from genome assembly GCF_965194825.1 of Balaenoptera physalus. Lineage (NCBI taxonomy): Eukaryota > Metazoa > Chordata > Mammalia > Artiodactyla > Balaenopteridae > Balaenoptera > Balaenoptera physalus. The sequence continues at coordinate 35,936,450 of NC_138882.1, forward strand.
CCCACCTGGGGGTCCAGCAACGGGAGGAAGAATTCATAGAGAATCAGACACTGAAGCTTAGTGGGAATTGATTGCAGGACTTCGACAGGACTGGGGGAAACAGAGACCCCACTCTTGGAGGGCGCACACGGAATAGTGTGCGCATTGGAACCCGGGGGAAGGAGCAGTGACCCTGGGGGAGACTGAACCTGACCTACCTGCTAGTGTTGGAGGGTCTCCTGCAGAGGCGGGGGCTGGTTCTGTTGCACCATGGGGACAAGGACACTGGCAGCGGACGTTCTGGGAAGTACTCCTTGGCGTGAGCCCTCCCAGATTCTGCCATTAGCCCCACCAAAGAGCCCAGGTAGGCTCCAGTGTTGGGTTGCCTCAGGCAAAACAACCACCAGGGAGGGAACCCAGCCCCACCCATCAACAGTTAACTGGATTAAAGTTTTACGGAGCTCTGACCTCCACAGCAACAGTCAGCTCTACCCAGCGCCAGAGCCTCCCATCAAGCCTCTTAGATAGCCTCAACCACCAGAGGGCAGACAGCAGAGGCAAGAAAAACTACAATCCTGCAGCCTGTGGAACAAAAACCACATTCACAGAAAGACAGACAAGATGAAAAGGCAGAGGGCTATATACCAGATGAAGGAACAAGAAAAAACCCCAGAAAAACAACTAAATGAAGTGGAGATAGGCAACCTTACAGAAAAAGAATTCAGAATAATGATAGTGAAGATGCTCCAGGACCTTGGAATAAGACTGGAGGCAAAGGTTGAGAAGATGCAAGAAATGATTAACAAAGACCTAGAAGAATTAAAGAACAAACAAACAGAGATGACCAATACAATAACTGAAATGAAAACTACACTAGAAGGAATCAATAGCAGAATAACTGAGGCAGAAGAACGGATAAGTGACTTGGAAGACAGAATGGTGGAAGTCACTGCTGTGGAACAGACTAAAGAAAAAAGAATGAAAAGAAATGAAGACAGCCTAAGAGACCTCTGGGACAACATTAAACACAACAACATTCGCATTATAGGGGCCCCAGAAGGAGAAGAGAGAGAGAAAGGACCAGAGAAAATATTTGAAGAGATTATAGTCGAAAACTTCCCTAACATGGGAAAGGAAATAGCCACCCAAGTCCAGGAAGCACAGAGAGTCCCATACAGGATAAACCCAAGGAGAAACACGCCGAGACACATAGTAATCAAAGTGGCAAAAATTAAAGACAAAGAAAAATTATTGAAAGCAGCAAGGGAAAAATGACAAATAACATACAAGGGAACTCCCATAAGGTTAACAGCTGATTTCTCAGCAGAAACTCTACAAGCCAGAAGGGAGTGGCATGATATACTTAAAGTGATGAAAGGGAAGAACCTACAACAAAGATTACTCTACCTGGCAAGGATCTCATTCAGATTTGATGGAGAAATCAAAAGCTTTACAGACAAGCAAAAGCTAAGAGAATTCAGCACCACCAAACCAGCTGTACAACAAATGCTCAAGGAACTTCTCTAAGTGGGAAACACAAGAGAAGAACAGGACCTACAAAAACAAACCCAAAACAATTAAGAAAATGGTCATAGGAACATACATATCAATAATTACCTTAAACGTGAATGGATTAAATGCTCCAACCAAAAGACACAGGCTTGCTGAATGGATACAAAAAGAAGACCCATATATATGCTGTCTACAAGAGACCCACTTTAGACCTAGGGACACATACAGACTGAAAGTGAGGGGATGGAAAAAGATAGTCCATGCAAATGGAAATCAAAAGAAAGCTGGAGTAGCTATACTCATATCAGATAAAATAGACTTTAATATAAAGAATGTTACGAGAGACAAGGAAGGACATTACATAATGATCAAGGGATCAATCCAAGAAGAAGATATAACAATTATATATATATATGCACCCAACATAGGAGCACCTCAATACATATGGCAACTGCTAACAGCTATAAAAGAGGAAATCGACAGTAACACAATAATAGTGGGGGACTTTAACACCTCACTTACACCAATGGACAGATCATCCAAAACGAAAATAAATAAGGAAACAGAAGCTTTAAATGACACAACAGACCAGATAGATTTAATCGATATTTATAGGACATTCCATCCAAAAACAGCAGATTACACGTTCTTCTCAAGTGTGCACGGAACATCCTCCAGGATAGATCACATCTTGGGTCACAAATCAAGCCTCAGTAAATTTAAGAAAATTGAAATCATATCAGGCATCTTTTCTGACCACAACGCTATGAGATTAAAATGAATTACAGGGAAAAAAACGTGTAAAACACAAACACATGGAGGCTAAACAATACGTTACTAAATAACCAAGAGATCACTGAAGAAATCAAAGAGGAAATCAGAAAATACCTAGAGACAAATGACAATGAAACCACGACGACCCAAAACCTATGGGATGCAGCAAAAGCAGTTCTAAGAGGGAAGTTTATAGCTATACAAGCCTACCTCATGAAACAAGAAAAATCTCAAGTAAACAATCTAACCTTACACCTAAAGAAACTAGAGAAAGAAGAACAAACAAAACCCAAAGTTAGCCGAAGGAAAGAAATCATAAAGATCAGAGCAGAAATAAGTGAAATAGAAACAAAGAAAACAATAGCAAAGATCAATAAAACTAAAAGCTGGTTCTTTGAGAAGATAAACAAAATTGATAAGCCATTAGCCAGACTCATCAAGAAAAAGAGGGAGAGGACTCAAATCAATAAAATCAGAAATGAAAAAGGAGAAGTTACAACAGACACCTCAGAAATACAAAGCATCCTAAGAGACTACTGCAAGCAACTTTTTGCCAATAAAATGGACAACCTGGAAGAAATGGACAAATTCTTAGAAAGGTATAACCTTCCAAGACTGAACCAGGAAGAAACAGAGAATATGAACAGACCAATCACAAGGAATGAAATTGAAACTGTGATTAAAAATCTTCCAACAAACAAAAGTCCAGGACCAGATGGCTTCACAGGTGAATTCTATCAAACATTTAGAGAAGAGCTAACACCTATCCTTCTCAAACTCTTCCAAAAAATTGCAGAGGAAGGAACACTCCCAAACTCGTTCTTTGAGGCCACCATCCAGCCTAGCCTAAAAGCAAGTTGGTCCCCTTTCTTTTAAGATCTTATCCTTACTTTGGTCTTACAGCTTCCAAACTGAGTAGGGGAGAGACAAGCGTTCTGGCACAGGATGGGACCCAGCCAAGGAAACAATATTGAATTTGAAAATTTTAAAAATAATTTATTATGGGCAAATAGTGCAGGGAGAAAAAAAGAAGAAGGTGGGTCAAATTTTAGGAAAAGTAATGAAATCTTGGGAGAAGATAATAGTTGAAGTCAAAAGCAAACGAAAATATAGCATGAGTTTAAATAATTGATAGTAACGATAGAAGTAGGGGCGTCATACCTAGAGAGAAGAAAATACAGTCCTACCATACTCTTGTCCCCAGGACTGAGCAAAACTTAAATAGTTAATATAACTTCTTGGTTTTCAACCCTTGTTGTCAACCTGTAGATAAAACACAGGACCCTTTGTTGTGATTGCATAAGAAAATGTAAATGTGATCAGCACAGACAAACGAAACAAACATGGTATTGACAGAAGGTGAGCTGTACAAGGGGAGAGGAAAGACAGAGAGCTGTGGGGACACAGATAGTCTCAGGCAGAAAGAAAATGATGAGATTAGGGGGAAAGTTGATACCATAAGAAAGTTGAGAGTATAGCTATATACTAGAGCTAATATTTCTTGAGAGCTTCTGGGTGTTGGATACTAAAGACTGCAAATGCCTTATTATTATTTGCATCGTCATGAGCAACTCCGTGCGATGGGTTTCATCCATTTCCTCGGTTTACAGGTGAGGAAACAGAGGCCCAGGAAGGTTATATGAATTACTCAGGATTGCAGAGCTAATTAACTGAGGAAGAAAGCTTCCAAGCCATGTGGTCCATGTCCAGATCCAGTGCTTTTAGCTACTATGCTACCACTTCTCCCATCAATAAAGCTAGCAAAACTCCATGAAGTTACAAAAGAGAAGCAGCATGAGTAATGACATGAATATGATGTGTTGGAAAAGAAGAGTGATGAGTAGTAGTGGGGGTAGGGGTTTATCTTCCTCCTTCATGTTAGGGTGTTAAAATGGATCTAAAATGGATATAGCAGGATAAACATAATGTTTAGAATTATGGGGGTGACACTGAAGTAGCGAAAACCTGTCTCTGGAGAGGGGAACTGGGGTTAGACGGGTTGAATTTCAGTATTATTTGAGTTGCTATCATGTTCATGTATTATTTTCATTAAAAATACTTTAATTTATTTAGAAATAGCTTCAACTGTGTAAATGCATCAAAACATGAAATTCAAAATTATCTTTAAATCTCTCATACATTTGTTAAATGCTTGCCTTATCAGGATCGTTCTTATCAGCTTTGAAGGCCATTTTTTAAAAATAACAAGCCAAGAAGTATGAGTTTTTAAAATTACAAATTGTCCCTGATAATATTGCCAGGCACCCCAGAGAGAAGGTGTGGAACTATTAGAAGCAACCTGGATATCAACCCTGCTTCTGGGAGGCAGTTCTGACTACAAGGGCAGGAGAGTCTCTGAAGCCAGGTAGCAGGAGTTTGTTTTTTATTTTAACATTTTATTGGAGTATAGTTGCTTTACAATGCTGTGTTAGTTTCTCCTTTATAACAAAGTGAATCAGCTACACATATACATATATCCCCATATCCCCTCCCTCTTGTGTCTCCCTCCCACCCTCCCTATCCCACCCCTCTAGGTGGTCAGAAAGCCCTAAGCTGATCTCCCTGTGCTATGCGGCTGCTTCCCACTAGCTATCTCTTTCACATTTGGGAGTGTATATATGTCCATGCCACTCTCTCACTTTGTCCCAGCTTCCCCTTCCCCCTCCCCATGCCCTCAAGTCCATTCTCTACGTCTGCGTCTTTATTCCTGTCCTGCCCCAGCAATCTCACTACTGGGCATATACCCTGAGAAAACCATAATTCAAAAAGGGTCATGTACCACAGTGTTCATTGCAGCTCTATTTATAATAGCCAGGACATGGAAGCAATCTAAGTGTCCATCGACAGATGAATGGATAAAGAAGATGTGGCACATATACACAATGGAATATTACTCAACCATAAAAAGAAATGAAATTGAGTTATTTGTAGTGAGGTGGATGGACCTAGAGTCTGTCATACAGAGTGAAGTAAGTCAGAAGGAGAAAAACAAATACCATATGCTAACACGTATATATGGAATCTAAAAAAGAACAGAACAGAAAAGGTTCGGGAGCAGGAGTTTTGATCCTCTGGAACCGTAACAAACAACTTAGAGTAAATGAATCAGGCGCCTGGGTGCCTGGAGGAGTCTGGAAGCCTCTCTGTGATGGTGTTCTTTGTTTTTACAGGTCTAATCTCATAAATGTTGCACTAGGCTCAGTGCTGTGCATTTTTAGGCTGTTATATTTTTCCACCTGTGTACTTCATAAAAGTAAGCACTTTTATGCTCCCTTTAAAAAGGCGATCTCCCATTTGAATTGCCAAGTGAAAGCTTTAGAAGGAATTCATTAAGCATACATATATGTGCAGTATCTCCATCTGTCACTGAAGTGAGTATGAATGTATGTATATCTATCTATCTATCTGTCTATCTATCTATCTATCTATCTATCATCTATCAATCATTATCTCCCTGTTTACCTATCTATATCAGTCTGCTTAGGCTGCTATAACAAAATATCATAGACTGAGTGTCTTGAACAACAGACGTTTCACACAGTTCTGGAGTCTGGGAAGTCCAAGATCAAGGCAAATCCAGTTCCTGGTGAGTCCTTCTTTTTTGGCTTGTAGAGGGCCACCTTCTTGCTGTCTCTTCATATGGTGGAGAGGGAAAGCTCTGGTGTATCTTCCTCTTCTTATAAGAGCTAATCACATCATGGCAGCTTCACCCTCATGACCTCTTCTAAACCTAATTACCTCGTGAAGGCTCCACCTCCTAATTTCATCATACATAAGAGGATAGGGTTTCAACATATGAATTTGTTTGGGGGGGGGCACAGAAATTCAGTCCTTAACTCTATTTATCTATCTATCTATCTATCTATCTATCTATCTATCTATCTATCTATCTATCTATCTATCTTTCTATCTATCTATGTATCTATCTATCTCTCTATCTCTGTATCTATCTGTGTATGTATCTATCTATATCTATGTCTCTGTCTATCTCTCTATCTGTCTGTCTATCTATCTATCTATCTATCTATCTATCTATCTATCTATCTCTACCTATCTATCTCTACCTATCTATCTATGTGTCTATGTCTCTATCTATCTATCTATCTATCTGTGTATCTATCTATCTGTGTGTCTATCTATCTATCTATCTCTCCATCTCTCTATCTCTCTATCTATCTCTATCTTTCTCTCTATCTCTCTATCTGTCTATGTATCTATCTATCTATGTATCTGTCTATCTATATCTACCTGTCTATCCATCTATCCTTATGTATAGAACAGTAACAGTGGCTTATAAGTCACTTCCCTACATTATTTTATCCTTCCAAAACTCTTGAGAGGTCAATAGGCCATAGGAAAAGCACTGAGTTCACTGAAACACTTGAAGGTTGAATTAACTGTGATCAATAAATGGTGATGCAGGGAATTCTACACACATCTCCTCTGTCCTCCTTTCCTCCTTCCCTCCCTCCTACTTGCTGACTCTATTCCAGCCACATTATTTACTAATTCTTCCCTGAGGACACTGGCATCCTTCCTCTGGGCCTTGCAGAGGTTATTCCCATGATCTGGAATGCTTTTCCCTCAGATGTCTGACTCATCTGCCTCCCTCTAGACTGTTCAAATTCCACCTTCCCAGTAAGACTTATCCTGTCTACCGTTTACGTTGAAAGCCTTGCTCCTCTCTGCCCACAATCTCACCTCACCATATACTGCTTAATCTCCATAGCATTTATTCCTGGCGAACCTACCAGATAATGTACATGGGTTTCTGTTCTCCCTTCCAACTGGAAGATAGGCTGCACAGACTCAGGAATTTTGCCATTATTAAACCTAGTTGAGGCCCAGTAGAACTCTAGGGCCAGCCAGAACTGGGCACAATTGTCACTCTTGTGATTTGATATTTTAGTGGGTTAGCTCAGAGCCAAGCCAGTTATTAAAGAGGATCTTTTCTGCTATTTTAAGCAACATGGTACATTTGAGGTCAACTTAAATTTTCAATAATTACAGAGCAGGTATGAACTCTTCCTTTGTTTCTCTAGACACATGGACCTGGATGCCAAATCTGTCCTCTCTGGGTGTAAAGGGAATATATGAAGTTGACTGGCCTAAGTCTCAATTGAATAAAAAGATGCCCCAAAAGACATTTCAACATTTTTGAAAAGTACAATCATTAAGTGTGGTTCCTTATCACACATCAGGGATTCTCTAGCCTCCAGTGTGGTTGGAGTGGTGAGGGGACAGAGAGACATATAGAGAAGCCAGGGTGAGTCACCCCATCTCTCCCTCCTCTGGACCTTAGTTCCTCCTGATTGTCACTCGTTACACTGAAAACAGATTTCAGGAGTCAGCACATGCAGCCATAATGTGTGCCTAATTCCACATCCCAGTCACTGGGACACAAAATTTTGGTGTCTTAAGTCTGGCTCACACATCACCACTCACATATGTCAGTTCTTCCTCTACAGCTGAGTCAGTGAGTAAAGACACATAAACAGAAGCAGATTAATATGAACAAGGTTTTATTGACATATATATATGTACATAAAGCTGGGAAAGAGAAGGGCCCATTGAGGCAAATGCATAGGAGGAAGGGAAGCATCTGAAAACAGCAGTGGGCATCCTGCCAGTTCCAAGTCTAGGGAAAACTGGCCAGGAGCTTGGGTCCGCCAAGTTAACAGTCGAGCCAGGGATGGCACAGTGGATGATACAGCCAGCTCTCTTCCATTCTCCTAACTGGAACGTCTCAAGTCTGGTGTAGTTCTGAAGTGAGCTCATATGCTCCTCACCCTCCAACACACACACACACACACACACACACACACACACACACACACACACACACACACACTCTTGCACACCCCTGAGGTGTGGTCCTCCGGCTTGCTGTAGGAAGAGAGGAGGTTAAGTTTCACTTAAAGGGGCTGAGCCGCTTTCCAGTGAGGCAAAGTCCATTCATGGTTACACACAGTTTGCAGAATAAGATCTGCTCTTCATTTGTTGAGTTTCTTCATAGAAGAAAGGAATTAGCTGGTGGCTCCTATGAAGCCCTGGGCAGGTTATGAGGCTGCCAGACTCCTATGAGCTCAGGCACAGCTGCCCTGACCAAGAGCCTCCAAACACAATGCTGGCTCGTCTAAGTCAGAGGGGTGTCCTGACTCGGGGACCCCAGTGTTCTTCCTGAGGGTGGAGCTTCCTCTCTAAATATGGATGGTGCTATCCCCCATGGCACCACCTGGGTTTTGACCGGGGGGGGGGGCAGGTGCTTTGTATGAATGTGGCACCAGAAGTGTATCCAGTCACAGCAGGTGTGGTGCTGTCCCCCATGCCCCCCCCCCGTTCTCTGCACAGATGGGTTCCAAGTCTGATGGCAGTTATTGACACAGGGCCTCCCAGCACCAGTGAGATGTTGTGCCGTCCATCCGCACCACCTGTGTGTTGGCCAGGTGGGTCCCAGTTGTAAGCGGGAATACCAGGTCCTCCAGTCATGGGCATGATGTTGTTCCCTCCTAGACGACCACCACCTAGATTGTGGGCAGGTGGGCCCCTTGTGCTTGGAAATAAGGTAGAACTAGAAGTGTGTTGAAACCCACGGGTGGTAAGCACACTTGCAACTCCAACAGATGTGGTGTGCTCTGATGGAAGGTGGAAACTGACATGTCCATTGACACAGATTTCTTCTCCTTGGTGATGGAACTTTTAAAAGTAGATTTTCTACGTCCAGATGGGCCCTGTGTGCAGTGACGGCAAGTGGAAACACTAGGGCCTCCCATCGTGGGGATGGTGTTGTCCCCTGCCATCACCGTACCACCTGTATTCAGTCCAGGTGGGCCCCAGGTATTTGGATTTAAGGTGGAATCAGATATGTTCCCAAATGCTGGGATGGTGCCTGCCCCTCCTACTGCAGCAGCCTTGCCGTGGTCAGGTAGATGGCAGGTTGTCTGGCCCGAAGTAGGAACAGAAGCGGTGCTGAGTGCCCCACTTAGTCCTGCCCCAAAGTTAAGTGGTCTGGATGCCTCTGAATGAGTGAGGCCTGGGGCTGACACACCGACTCCAAGGCTCCCACCGGCCGTAGGGGCTGCAGGTCCCCTGAACAGTGGGCCCGGTGTGGTATCGGCAAAGAGCGAGCTACTGTCCCCAGTACTGGGCATCCTGGTGGCAACTCCAAAGCCAGTAGCAACGGACACAGCCCTGGGGAGAATGCCTGGGTTGTTGCCAAAGGCCGGCTGCGTGTTGCTGGTGGTGGCGAATAGGGAAGCTGGCAAAGCTGACTGCATGATGCTGACTCGCGGTGGCTAGGCTGCAGGAGCGACTAGGACTTTCTCTTGTGCTGAGGCTGCTGGGTTTCCCAATAGAAAATTATCGTTAGGCCTCTGCCCATCGTTGGCCCCCAATGTGGCCTGAGACGGGAGACCTGGGTCTAAGGAAGCTTGAAGTGTTGGTCTATCTGTTGGCCGGCGTTGCAGGTAAATGAGTCGAGGCATGGGCTGAGGCATTGCTGCCACTGGGTGGTGTGTTCCCAGAACTAGGAACAGCCCTGTGAAATGCCTATTGCTTCTGCCTGGAGACAGGGGCAGACTGGAAAATGACAGCCTGCGAAGGAGGTGTGGTGTCCATAGGTACAGTGTCAGAGCTGCTGCCTGCTGAAGCACTGGTGACGGCCGAAGCCATAAATGGGTGGCTGGGGAAAACAGGAGCCGAATGGTACATGACAGCCTGGGAAGGAGGTGTGGTGTCCATAGGTACAGTGTCAGAGCTGCTGCCTGCTGAAGCACCGGTGACGGCCGAAGCCGTAAATGGGGGGCTGGGGAAAACAGGAGCCGAATGGTAAATGACAGCCTGGGAAGGAGGTGTGGTGTCCATAGGTACGGTGTCAGAGCTGCTGCCTGCTGAAGCACTGGTGACGGCCGAAGCCGTAAATGGGGGGCTGGGGAAAACAGGAGCCGAATGGTAAATGACAGCCTGGGAAGGAGGTGTGGTGTCCATAGGTACGGTGTCAGAGCTGCTGCCTGCTGAAGCACTGGTGATGGCCGAAGTCTTAAATGGGGGACTGGGGAAAACAGGAGCCAAATTGTAAATGACAGCCTGGGAAGGAGGTGTGGTGTCCATAGGTACGGTGTCAGAGCTGCTGCCTGCTGAAGCACTGGTGACAGCCGAAGTCGTAAATGGGGGGCTGGGGAAAACAGGAGCCGAATGGTACATGACAGCCTGGGAAGGAGGTGTGGTGTCCATAGGTACAGTGTCAGAGCTGCTGCCTGCTGAAGCACTGTTGACGGCCGAAGCCGTAAATGGGGGGCTGGGGAAAACAGGAGCCGAATGCAAAATGACAGCCTGGGAAGGAGGTGTGGTGTCCATAGGTTTGGTGTCAGAGGTGCTGCCTGCTGAAGCACCAATGACGGCCGAAGCCATAAATGGGGGTCTGGGGAAAACAGGAGCCGAAGCTGTAAATGGGGGGCTGGGAAAAACAGGACCTGAAGCCATAAATGGGGGGCTGGGGAAAACAGGAGCTGAAGCTGTAAATGGGGGGCTGGAGAAAACAGGAGCTCCAGGGAGAGAGGCCCTCTGCTGCCCATCAGAGGTCCCAAATATGGGCTGAGGGTTGGTTTGGGGGCCAAAGTGATGGTTAAAAATTGGGGTGGCGCAGGGCACCATCGGCACAGGTGGGGTGATGGACACTGGTACCCCTGCAGGGTGCCTCTGCTCCACCCTGAAACCTGGGGGAGACCTAACAATGACAGCTTGGGAAGGGGCAGTAGTGTCCGTGTAGACACTAGGCTGCAAGGTCAAACTTCCAGATGCCGTGACCATGCTGGTGGAAGGGATTGCCACAGAAGTCATGGGCTGCCCAGTTAACATAGGGGGATTGATGGTAGGGACTGGAAGAGGGGGAGGTAAGTATAAAGGAGGGGTAGAATCTACACAGACGGGTGTTGGGGGTTCTTTTTCATGGGACGGTGGCTGGACCTTCCTTATATTCTTGGGGATCTTTTTCCAGCGACACTGAATGTTCTTCTCCAAGGTGCCTGGGTTTTTGGCAGCAGCTAAGCACAGAAGCTTAGGAGGAGGGGGCAGCTCACCTCGATCCCATGTCAGTGCCTCGTTCCCCGACGGGGGCGACCTCAGCCTTGGCAGCGGCAGAAAAAGCGGCAGGGGAATCTTCCGCTTCCAGGGCCTACTGCTGGTAGATAGCAGGGAAGAGGAGCTTCTTGTTGGGATGCGTGAAGACTCTTCACGCTGCCGCTCCTTCCCAGACATCGGTGAGCCTGGTGATTTGGGCCGGTGGTCTTCACCCAGCGCTTTTTTTGTTGGCTTCTCCAGCAGCAGGGAGCAGCATGCGGTTGGGGCAGGGGACACCATGGCATGGGATGGGACCTTCACCTCCCTCTTCTCACCTCCTTCCCAGGCTGTCATTTTGCATTCTGCCCGTGTTTTCCCCAGCCCCCCTCTCCTCAGTGGGAGGTGACTGGATGGTACCAGCTTCCTGACGTTGACTCCCTGCTCAGGGCAGATGGCAGGCGCTGGAGCAGCAGGGTGGTCCCGGTCAGATGTGGCAGCCTCCCAGGAAGGCAAAACCAGCGGGTGACAGCCCACCGGGGCCCCTCGGCGGGGCGGGCGGCGGGGCCGGAGCCAGGTACGAAATTTGCATAGTAAATTGCCCATGTAGGACCGGTTGTGCGCCAAGCGATCCGAGAACAGAGTGAAACTGGGAGAGCTTCTCCTTAGCTTCACCTCCTCTCAAGGTCTAGCACACACTGGACACTGGATGGCTCAGCCTGGCGCTTGTGACATGTCCATTGTACCCGTCACAGAGAAAGGGTGGGCGGGGCAAGGGGTGGGGCGGGGGGCGCATGCAAGCCCAGCCCGTGGAGAAACCCCGGCCCAAGGGCAAAGGGCGGGGCCCCAGAGCCCGAACCCTTCTGGACTTTCTAGTGGCTGGGACTTCTCGCTGTGGGTGACAGGTGTTTGGCACCGGATGGGCCACCATGCGGAGACTGTTGGGGACTGTGGAAGCCTTCTCCTGCAGAGCTCACCCTGCCTGGGCACCGGCTCTGCAGGCCCCTCAGCCCTGTGTATGTATCGGCCAGCCCTTCCCCCACAAGGGGCCCAGGGGCCAGAGCCTGTTCAGAGCTGAGTGCAGGAGGCACCCAGAGCTTGCCAGGCTGTGGCCAGCCTCCTCCAGGGACCTCCCCCGCTTCTCTGCGAGGCCTGATGACGGGAGCACCTTCTCCAGGGCTGCTCAGCTGCCAGCATCACCATGAGCCAGGTGGCGAAGGTTTCTGAGCAGGGGATGCAGAGCCCTGACCCGACTGGGTGCTGCACCCCACGATGTCCCTTCCTGGCAGATAGGTTCTTTCTTCACTTCTTTTTCAAAATTTGGTAAAACAACGTTTAAACCTTCGACTGTTCTTCAGGGTATACAGATGGTAGTGGCTTAGCCGGGATTCGAAGCAAGCCTGTGTGATTCCAGAGCTCGTGCTCTGGACTGTGGCGCCTCCTTATCATATATGCTTCATGTGTTACTTTTTTTTTTTTTTCTTGTGGCCCTTATGGTACTTAGCCCTAAGTGCCATACGTGTGATGAACACATACACTGCCCTGTAGGAGGTCTTCTTTTGTTCAACGCATGAATTGCTCATCCACCACACTGGGTTCTAGTCTCAGAAGATACAGGTCAGGGAGCACCAGTTGTCAGCATAGCAGCACCCCACATTTCTAATTGAGGCTTGCAGCCCAGATTTTCCCTTTGGTCTAGTTTGAAGGATCCAGATATGTAAAGCTTATATTCTAGATAAATCATGGGCTATCCGGAAAGAAATTCACCAGTAAGTTATTCCAGTTTCTCTGGCCTTCCTGGAGTATATCCAGTAAGGCATCTCATTCATGTCTGGAAAGCAAATATATCATTTATTGCAACTTCATCGTGGAGCGACGTATTGGTTTAAAGTACGATCAACACAATTTGGTCATTGTGAGTATGCCAGCTGGGTCCACTGTTTACTACACATATGTAACTCTAGCGATTCTTATGCCCAAGAGAGGAGACATACTCTTGGGTGTCTAGGGCAAGGGAAACATGTGTTGTTATTCAGGAGCTGGAAGCTTCAGCATGACAGGAAAGAATTGAAAAATCCTGGTCTACACATCACTTTACCTTGTTTGAAACTTGTTTCTTTGGCTTGCTTCATTGGAGTGTTTTCTCTCTCCTGGGGCTGACATTGTGTGTTCTGTATCACGCATGTGACATGTAGAAGTTTTGGAACCCAGAGTCATATAGATGAGTAAAAATTTATTTATATATTTTAGTTTAAAATCTATTGAAAATAACACTGGGCATAATTCATATATTCCAAAATTAGTTTGACCCTCTGCCCATGAGATTCTTTTTATGATATGTGACAGCTAATTTGGACTTCCATCCCCAATAAACTTTGAGGTTTGAGGACACAAAAGGTTTTGCTCAGACCTAAATTCTGTCTGAAAAAAAGGGGTAAATATTATAAGCCCTTTCTAACCTCTCCAGGAGCAGAAATGATTTACAGCTGTGGCATTGAACCATAATTCCTTGATCTCATTTGAGAAGAGTTCAGTAAGAAACAATGTCCTGATTTTTGTTTGTTTTGTTTGTTCCCTGTTTTCTTGTCTTGCTTACCAACAATCCATTGTAATCCATGAGTTTGTATGGCAGCAGGCTGAGTGTTCCCTGGAGCTCATTAAATGAACTTTTGTTCCTAAAATGATTTTTGTCTCCTTGTTTTCAGCCCCTCTTCTTTCCTCTGCCCTTGACTATAACCAGAGCTCAGCAAAAGCTGACTGGCTTTGTGCAGACCCTACTTAGGGTAGTCTTTTCTTAATGATTTTATTCATGGCTCCTCCATTTCATTGTTTGCCTTCTCAAAATGTGTTGAAATCTTTCTGTGGTTGATGACTTCCACAATGTCTTGGCTTTTATTGGTTGCTTAATTTTGGTATTTCTACAGTTTTATTTAAATATGGTTTCAGGAGGAACAGAAAGTCAAGGTTTCCTAGTTTGCCATCTTGAGCTGAAAATCCCTGTGGATTTTAGCATCCAGTGTTCCCATCGGAAAAAACCCAACCTTGGCATTAATAGATGTAACACTCAAGAGTTCAGCTTTTCTTGAGCAATCACTAAGGATTGAATATGTGGTCATTTCTAATGGGAAAATAATAACTATCTCATGGAGTTGATTTGAGGATTAAATTAGATAATGAACATGAAAATGCTTTGTAAGGTTTAAAAATCTATAAAAATGTTTTGTGTTATTATTTGATTTGTTGCTATTTCAACTTTAGCTGACAGTTGTTTATGACCTTGCTTATGTGAGAAAATGCCTTCTGGTTTAGTGTGTTGAAAGCCAGAATATATTTTTCAATAGCTGAATGGAAATCGCATCATTTGTGAAGGTTAAGGGTGAAGGCATAAATGTTTCTTGACACCTATCACTTTACAATGTTTTCAGGAACTAATTGACTCATGTATTCCTCTTCCAAATTTTGCTGAGGACCTCCTACCAACCAGATGCCTTCCATCAGGTGTTGGAAAGCATTTTCTGGATTTTAAATGTCTTAAGCTTTGTGGGCCATATACAGTTTCTGTAGCTTCTCCTCCCCTTTTTTCTTCAACAACCTTTCGAAACGTGAGAACCATTATTAGCTCACAGTCACACAGATCCAGGCTGAGCGCCTGATTTGATTTGTGGCCAGTATTTGCCGATCCCGGCTCTGCGTCCTCACTGAGGAGGAGGCGCATTTTTGAGTAAATCACTTCATTGAATCAACTGTTGGTCTTCTGGGGCTTGTCCTTATTCTCCTACAGTCTCTAATCAACATGGCATCCAGAGAGATCCTATTAAAACAGGTCAGATCATGTCACCCAAGTCTCTTCAATGGCTTCTTCACAGGAAAAGCAAAGTCCTCAAAGTGCCTCCACAGCCCTAGAAATCTGGGCCTCTGATTCCTCTCTGACTGTTTCCTTCTCCTCTCCACTTTGCTCCCTCTGTTTTCCACACACTGACATCCTTTCTGCTCCTTGGATACTCCAAACCCACTCTTGCCTCATTGCCCTTCCATCTGACTGTTCCCTATGCTTGTACTATTCACTTCCCAGATATGCACCTTGCTCCCTCTCACAACCTTAAGTTCCCTCTTAAATTTTATCTTCCCCAGAAAGCCCTCATTGATCACTTACTTTCAGATCGCAGCCTCCTCCTACCAGCTAACAATCTCCATCTCGCTTCCCTGCTTGCTGTTTTTCTCCAGCACTTACCTGATATACTAATTATTCTACCCATTTATTTAATTTTTATTTACATATTTAAACTTATGATTTTATATTTGCTTCTTTACTTTTGTCTCTCCCCTCAGCTCGAGAGAGGCTATATTCATCTGTGTTGATCACTGCTGTGTTTCCTGAACATGCCTATAAAACATACTGAAGAAGGGTGCCTGAAATTTGGTAAGGGATCAATCAATTTTCTTGGCTGAATGAAGAAATATGTTCATAAATTAATGAACAAATCTCTGGGGTTTCTGAATTAAGGACTAATGGGAAGAGGAAGGCAAAGGGTTGGGACAGGGTACTGCAAGAAGTAGTATTTGGAGTACTCTGATAGCTATCCGAATAGATACAATTTTGTTCGTTTAAGTAGTTTTAATGAGAGAGCTGGGAACTAGGGACACACAGCATCAAGAGTTTTATAATGCATTCTGTAGAGTTCTTTTTAAGTGTGTACAAATATCATTGAAAATATATGCATGCATATACACCTCTGTTACTTTATTTAGTGCTTTACAAGAGCCCCTCAGTGAAGGGGTAGTAGCAACTATCAGTGTCCTTCCTTTATGATGAGCTTAATTTATTCAAAGTTACATCATAATTTATTGGTAACTGAGAAACTAGACTTAGTTATTGAGTAGACCCTCCCTAGAAACCTATGACATTAATAAAACCAACAAAAATTTGTTCAGTTTCCAATGATACACACACTACAGACTCAGTTATGGGCCATCCATTTTAATGAAGGGAAGAAGTGATTTAACCAATACAGAGCAAACAGAATATGAAGTTTTGTCCTCCATTAATATTAGTAACGGATAAAGTAGGCTCCAGCGCCTTCAAGATAGCTTGAGACCATCATCTCTGTGTCACAGGCAGGGGGATGTTCAGCCAGGATGTCTTTCTCTGTCACTGAGAAAAATTTCCATAATATATAATGATACTTACTGAAACAGATATGGGGCATTTGGGTAATTAGGAATCCGGTAGCATATTTTTCCGGAAGCCTTGACTACAACATGAAGATAGCAGATTTGGACACTTTCAGCTATGAAGAAGTTGTTTGGGTATTCATCTTTATGCCAAATGAAATAAGCTTATTTCATCTCTGCAGCTTCCCATATACCATTTTCCAACCTCTGTTTTGTGTTTGGAAAGACTTTTAGAAATTAAAAATCAAGTTAAAAAGTGAGTGACAACTTAAATGGTATATGGAATATTTTGCTGACTTACAGGAGCATGCAGAATTAAATATGAACCAGTTGAAATGTTAATTTTATTTTAATACGTATGTTGGGGTGGAGTCTTCAAGGTGCCAGAAAGCAAGAATTCGCCCATCCTGTTTGGAACTGCAGCACACACACCCCTTCAGTTACCAGTTCTGTTCATTCCACAGAATCATCTTGAGAATACATACTGTTTTTTATGTACCTGGTATATATCTCAATTAGTCTGAAGAATTTCCCAGATAACTGTTAATATGTAGTTCTCCAATACCAATCTTGCCACGTCCTGTACCAGTGACACAGCACATAGGAATTTTATTTCTCTTTCTTTCTCTGGGTTGTTCAGAACCCAACGAAAGAACAATGGAATGGCATCAAAGAGATCAGGGTTCTTGACCCAGATTTACCATAAAATAATTGTGTCCTCTTGGGAAAATTATAGTTATTCTAGGCCCCTTTCCTTTTCTTTACTTTGACAGAGCTGCACTAGATGACCCCAAATAACATTGCACTCTTTCAGTCGTAGCTTAGATGTGATTGGTTTTCTGAAACAAATGAAGACAATGACACATGAAGCTGTGCAACATCTCTGTAACTATGTTTTCTTAGAGTTGCCTCCATTTTACAGATGACAAGATGGCTGAGCACAGAAGCAGATGTTTTGACCAGAAGTTCCAGAGTAAATGGAACTAAACCACAAGTTTCCTTTTCTCCTGACACTCACTTAGCCGAAACATAGGCTTCTGAATATTAATCTGTAAAGCATATTATCAGTATAGTTTAAAAGAAGCTGTTCTTCTAGGATTTCCAATTAATAGCAGGAGGTTTTGAAATTCTTAAAAGATCATCTAATTTTGTGAGATTTACAGCTCTATTTTCCTGTCAAGCAAGTTGTATTAGTGCCAGACAATCATCTGAGCTTCTGGATGCTTCTCTGAACCTCTTGAATTTTTCTTCTTGCTATCTGTAATTCATGCCAGATAAGCCTTTTTGTAGAGAGTATGTACAGACTTGTCTATTTTTATATAGGAAAGCGATGCAGTGAGTCAGGTCGGGGGTTAAGCCCTCATTCTCAGAGTGGTATTGAGCTCCTGGTGAAATACAATCATCATTTCCTCAGAATCGAAAAGCAGTTATCTCAAGTTTTTAATGCCATTAACTATTTATACATTTACGTATAATACATATATTTATTGTACCTATGAGGTGTGTTCTCTTCGGGAAGTACAAAGCTATTTGAGACATAGGTTGTTCATTTTTTTGTTTTCCCACAAATCCTGTGACCCTTTGAGCAGGAAGGTGTATATTTTACTAACATTTAGAACAAGCAGCTAACACGGTGTCTAAGATGTAGTCAATAAATATGAAATAGATAAATGAACACATTTTTAAGGAAGGGCCAGGACATGAACAAATAGAAGATTTTCATGTTCAGTCACGAAGCCACAACAGGCATAAAAATGATACAGACAACAAGTGCTACGGTCATTCAAAGAAGGCATAGAATAGATACAACAAGGATCTCCTCTATGGCACAGGGAACTATACTCAATATTTTGTAATAACTTATAAGGGAAAAGAATCTGAAAACGGAATCACTGTGCTGTACACCTGAAACTGACACGACATTGTAAATCAACTATACTTCAATTAAAAAACAAACAAACAGACAACAACAACAACAAAAACCCAAAGAGGTCATAGAAGTTCTTATGAGATTCCATAAGAGAAGAGAAGCCAAATGAGGACAGGAGAGAAGGCTTTTGAATCAGTTCAGAGGAGAAGTCACAGAGGAACTAGTCTTTGACCTGAACTTGAGATTAAGATTAAGATGAAGTAATCTTAATTAATTAAGATTGCAACACAGGGATATTACAGATGAAGGTAATCACATAAACTTACTATACTGAAACTTGCAGAGCTTATGAGTGTTGTTCAAGATCCCAGCGCAAGTGCATTGTGGAATCAGAATTTTAAGTGAGGCCTAATGAACTAAAAGCAAACACAAAAACAAGCCCTTCCTGTGATAACCACGTTGCCTTTGAAGTCGTTTTTTTTGGTGGGTTGGTAGAAACTGGTTCCAGGGTTTTGCACAACTGTACAGTGTTTCTTGCAGGAATGACTAGTTCTGTCCCCCCGCGGCCCCCCACCCCCGAGTTGATCCTCAAAGTTTCCCTTAGAATGGACTTGCTAAAATGCAGACATGCAAGTATTCATGACACCTGTGTCCAATCATTTCTCCTGCCATTGCCTACTTCACTTCTGGATTATATGAACAATTCACTGTCTTCATTTATGCTTTTCCCTCCTCCAAGAATTCCTTTCTCCCTATGGGACACCTGGGAAACCCACTTCATTTTTCAAAACTCAATTTACATGTTATGCCTTTTGTGCACTCTTCTTTTTAGTGTTGTGATCACACGCTCCTTTTTGCTACCCTTGCACTTCTGCATGCCTGATTGTTGCACTCGCTACACTGTATTGTGACGGTATTTTTCACATATCTCTGTGTTCAAGGAATGTTCTGGGCAACATTCCTTGGGGCCAGGGACTACCTTTTCTCATCTGTTGATGCTGCCTTAGCATGTTACTTGTTGTGAAGTAGTTAGTTATAAAAATGAGATTTGAATAAATTAAAAATTGTTATGTACATATTACTTATTATCACTTTACAGATATAACAGGAAAAAATATTAATGTTGGTGCTGAAAGTTCACTTCTAGTAAATGGTGGTGGTACTTGACTCTACTTATAATATTTTCCCCACTATTTTATATCTTTCTACCTGATAGCTCTTCTTTATTTCCATCTATGTTTCTTTATTGCTAAACCAAGAAAAACAGGTATGAGGGTAGGGCTAGGCCATACTTGGCTGGAATAGTAAAGAAATTGTGTGGGGTTTTGGTGAGAAAATCCTGAAGCATACAGGTCTGCATCTTCCCTTTGAGGCATGTGGAGGGGTCTGCTTCTAAAGAGTTTTATTAGCAACTAATCAAGATGCTTTTGCACAAGGCTCCTGATTAGCTGTTGGTATACTGAGAGTGAATCAGAGTTAGCGTAGTTTCTGATTTCTTTTACATTGTCAATGTGGATGATCATTTTTTACTGCTGGGGGTGGTGGTGGTGGGGAGCGAGGGAATGTTCCTTTCCTGCTCCTGATGTTTCAGTCCTGTCAAGAGAGCTCTTAGGGACATTTCAGCCCTGCTTCTTTACTGACTCTGCCCCAGGGTGATCAAGTGTCTTATATAGAAAGCTTGAAAAGAATTAAGTGAGCATGCTTGCCTTGACTAATTCTGTTCTCTCCCTTGAGAGTGTGAGTGAGTGTCTTCTGTTTCTCTCATTCTGCGTATTACTAGTTAGTAAATCTCCCCAATTCTGGGGTTCTGTTATGTGATCATTTCATTGAAACTGGACTCTCAAGCCAGGGTTCTCAACAGTAACAGGAATATTCGGCCCTCCATCTTTTCTCTTTTCTCTTATTTCCTAATTTATTCCAAACCAAATGGAATTAAGGCATTGTACTTGCTGGAAGGTAATTAAAAGACCCTAACATTTGGTGCATTACCTGGGAACACTGAGAAATAAAAAGAAAGGAGCAGACATTTTGGAGAGGAAAATGTCCATGTGGAAAATATTTTGGTACTGCCAAGGAAGGTAGTCTAGTGCCTTGGTCTTTAATGTATGGTGGGAAGTTGAGACCTTTGACTGTTTGAAACTATTTAGGTTTGTGCAGTAAACTGCTGAAGCCTAGAAAAGGTTTAATGCATGCTGTATAATTGTCCTCCGTGCTTGCTGGGAGACTAATTAACTTGGAGGCTTAACACAATAGAAATTTACTATCTCACAGTTGTAGAGGCCAGAAGTGTGACATCAAGGTGTCAGCAAGGCTGCTCTCCCTACAGATGCTCTAGGGGAGATTCTATCCCTGCCTCTTTCAGCTTCTGGTGGTTGCCAGCTTCCTTGGCTTGAGGCCACATCACTCAGCTTTTGTCTCTGTCTTCACATCACCCCCTTTCTGTGTCTGTATCTTCTCTTTTGTCTGTCTCAAATGTCCCTCTGCCCTTCTTGTATAATAAGGACAATTGTCATTCTATTTAGGACCCATCCAGATAATATAGGATGGAAATCCCATCTCAAGATCCTTAATGAAATTTGCAAAACCCTTTTTTTCAAACTAGGTAACAGTCAAGGATTAGGACATGGATATATCCTTTTGGGGGCCACCATCCAACCCACTATACCAGCCGTAAGATACTTTGATTTTGGCTGATGGCTGCAGCTTATGGCATGGGAGAGTGGCTGTTTCTTTAGAGCCACTTAAGTAAAAGTCTGACATAAAGAAAAGGGGCATTAGGGAGTTGTAGGTGACTGAGCAATACCTGGAGCGGAATGAATAAGGCACCTGGAGGGTCTTTAGTATACAGAGACCTTTACCTGGCACTTGACTTGAGAGTGTGCAGGAGTTTACAGGGCAGGAAAGTCTCAGGCTGCCGTCCACCTTGCCTTACTCTTCAGGTACACTTTTTCCCAAGCAGGCTTGACTGAGACAAAGACTCAATTGTAAGGAAAACATGTTTTGTAGAACTTGTTGGCATTGACACATATGGTCTACCGTAGGCTCAAGTGACTGCCTTTACATGTGGAACCAAGCTGACTCTGGATTTGTCCATTATGTTGGAGGAAGAAATGTTCTCTTAAAGGCAGCCGCCTTTGGTCTATGCAGTTCCATAGCAGGAGGCAGTGAAAATGGCCATGGCGGCATAGGACTGTCAAATCTACGCATCAGAACTGGAGGTGTAATGTCACTCGACAGAAGCCATAATCAGTTCAGTACTGCAGTGGGAACCACAAGGTCATCAAGGAGGAAGGATAACTCAAGGGTCCATGTGTGACAGATGCTCAGGGCTGTGCACTGCACATGGCAAATTCATAGTGACAAATCAACGTCAGGCTTCGAAGATTCCTCCTGGTTCGAAGTTCGCAGGTCAGAAATTTCAAATAAATGGCATAGACTAATGGACATCCTAGTGAGGCTAAAACGAAAGAGACTTTATCTTTCTCTCAAATGCCATTGAGTTTCTGCTATGTTCTTTGGTCAAATTCTGTATTGGATTCTGGGAACAAAAATGTGCCTAGTTTCACTCTTCTAGGAGTGGGGGGTTGGCTTGCTTTTGAGATTGTTTTTAAATTTTGGGGATAGTGCTGTAAAATCAAATTGTATCTTAGTAACTCTTTAGACTCTTTAAAAGCATGGTTCATGAGAGACTTGATAAACTGATAAAACAGCCAAGGCCCTAAGAGACCCACACCCGTGTCAGTGACTGAAGTCCAAGCTACAGATACTGAAGGAGCCCTCAGTCCCATTCAGGCAATGAAAGCCCTGTCACTGAGAATGAACCAAATGTACATTTGGGAGGATTGCTTATGGACATTTAGGACTTTGGATTTTTAACCCACAGTAACAAGGAAACTTGATTTCAAAATTGGACTTTAATACTTTGGGACCTTAATTCATAAGAGCGTTTAATGTGTGCCCTTTTAATTTCTCTGTGAAGAATTTGATACTGGCAAAGGTGTACTTCCAAATTTGCGACATTTCTATGATTTCTGAATTGTATTACTGGATGCTTTTATGTATTTAACCTTAATGTGTCATTTAACCTCATCAGCTTTCTGTGGTTAGCTGTGCTGTGGATGGCTGGTAGAACAAAAAGTTGTTTCTGATCATTGGATATGAGTAGCCCTGGAGTTAACTTAAATTAATGCAATTTCTCACCCATGTCGGAGACTTCTGGGATGAAACTCTTAAGTCGTCCACCAGCAGTTCCCGGAGTCCACTCAAGTGAGTAGCCCTATAAAAGAGTGAGCAGGACTGTCCTGATAAAGGTCTATTCTTTTTCCTGAAGGGAGAGAGATATTCCGTTAATTACAGGCTTAAAGGCATAGTTGAGTGGGTTAAGAGATTGAAAAGAACAGGGAAGCATTAGTGACAATTTCCCTTCTCGTTCCTAATGGTACCTCCATATGAAGGGAATTTGATTAGTATAACTTTTAACCTCCCTGCTCTTATATTCACTGACACTGGCTGGGTGAGGTGACCTACTTGACTGGCAAAGTTAGGAAGAGTAACTGGCCATGCTTTGCTAAGCTCTTCTTTCCTTCATCTTGGGAGTGAGTCTGGTGATAGAGAGACAAAAGTTCTCTGCTCCACTGTGGACATGCCCCTTTCACATGGGTTTGCCTGGAACCAACTTGCTGCAACAAAGTGGGTAAGTCTGGATAATTCTAGAATTCAGTTGACAGACTCACTTGGCTGTCTCATGAAGCCCCTTTTTCCAACATGGGCTCTAACAGTGAAAAGTGACATAATGTGTGGGCTCCAGTGCAAAATGAAAATATAGTGCCTCTTGTTCAAACTGCAAAGCAAAAGTGTTGTTGAAAGTATTTGCATTGGGGTGCATAGTGTCCTCCCCAAATTCATGTTCACCTGGAACCTGTGAATGTGCCCAAGTAAATTCTTTTTTCAGATAGAATCGAGATAAGATGACATCATACTAGATGAGGGTGAGCCCTCATGGGTTCTCTGGGGTGTTCTCTCTTCTCTTTTTCATAGATGTCATCTTTTTCAGCAGAAGTGTTTGGCTAATATTGGGAAGTGACACGAGTAAGAAAGGATATGATAAGATTCCTTGGACATTCTTGTTTCTTAAAAAACAACTGCTTTCTTTCTGTGTTAGAAGTAAGTTCAGATTCAAATGGAAAGCATGGCCTCCCGGAGAGGTTAACACCTTCACTTAGTCTTGGATGTGACCAGTAGCACAGAATTCTGGTGGAACTCAGTAAGACTCCAAATGGGTACCAAATAAGCATGTCATGGAAAGCACACCATAAGCAGGGTGAAAACTAGATGTGAATGGGGCAGCAGGAATGGTGGCAGACACACATATTGCACATGTCTCCTCTGCTCATGCGTATATTTTATTGTCCCATAAACTTTACTTACAAAACGTAAGTTCAAAGATAAAATCATTAAGAATTTCAAGACAGCAATAGCAGAGCATGAAAGCAAGCAAGCGTGGGGCCCTTCTGAGCATGGTTCATGTGGGACTTGATCAACTGGTAAAAGAGCCAAGGCTCTGAGATACCCACACCATGTCAGTGACAGGAGTCCAAGCTAGAGATATTGAAGGAGCCCCCAATGCCACTCAGGCACCGAAAGCCCTGTCACTGAGAATGAACCAAAATGTAAATTTAGGAGGATAATTTATGGACATTTAGGACTTTGGATTTTTAACCCACAATAACAAGAAAACTTCATTTCAAAAGAAAGTGTGAGGTCTTCAAGTTTGCTTTGGTTATTGAGGGTCCTTTGTGGTTACATATCAATTTTGGAGTCGTTTCTTCTATTTCTGCAAAAATAGGGGATTTTGATAGGCATTGCATTAAATCTGTAGATAGTTTTGTGTAATATGGACATTTTAACAATAGTTCATGAACATGAGATGTCTTTCCATGTATTTATGTCTCCCTTAATTTCTTTCAGTAACACTGTAGTTTTCAGCGTACAAGTCTCTCATGTCTTTGGTTAAGCTTATTCCTAAGTATTTTATTCTTTTTGATGCTATTGTAAATGGAATTGTTCTCCTAATTTCTTTTTGGGATTGTTCATTGTTAATGTGCAGAAATGCAAGTGATGCGTATATGTTGATTTCATATTCTGCAAACAAACTTTGCTAAGTTGTTTTATTAGTTCTAATAATTTTTTTGTGAAATATTTAGCATTTTCTACACCTTTTTCAATAGCTTCCCTTTCAGCATAAGTGTATCCTTCAATCTAGGGGACATTTTGACCTCCATCTTAGGCTTTCGTCTTATTTCTCGACTTATTCAGAGTCTTAGTTGGTTAGTGTTCTCCTTATTGTTTGCCACTTTGGAGAATCCAACAAAATGTTCTACTCAAGGTGAGACCTCTTTTCTCTTCCACCTCTGAACCTGAATATCACTTATTACTTACTTCATTCTCTTAGAACTTAGCATTCAAAGTTTCAATGGTGATCTTTCTTAAAGGAGGTCAATATGCTCACCAAATTCAAGACCTCTGGTGAGTTGTGTCAAGTGTGTAGGAATCATATTAACTTGTTGGCTGTTAGCACCCCTGGAAACATTTCTAAAGTGGCGTTTGAGCTTGATATTCAGGTTTATTGGACACCGCATTAAAGAGTTTACCAGAATAAGAGTAGGCTGGTCTTTCCTAAAGCAGAGTTCATCCAAGGGTGACCTTGTAGCCACCTGCATCAGGCTCATCCCCGTTGAGTCATTGAGTGCCCTCAACCCCCCTAAACTGTAAACTCCTTATAGACAAGAATTATGTTTTATAGCTCTTGTTCCCCTTCCCTCTACCTAAACATGCCTGGACTAGAAGGTGCCTCTACGAACAGGTGTTGCTTTATTTTAAACTATATTAAGTACATGTATATGTTCATTTCCCTGTGGGAAAGGAGGCTACATTCCACAGGATTCAAATATCAAGCCTTTAAACTTCCTTGAACCCATAGATATATAAATAGTTGCATAACTATCCTCCCTCTATACAACTCTAAGATGATCATATCAAAGTATGGTCATTAATTGTTTTTCTTTGCAAACAGATAATAAGCAAAGTGAAAGGAACTTCTTCCACCAAAGTAAAGGCTAAAGTTCAAAAAGTCAAATTAATATGGGATTTGTTACTATTCTAAATAGTAAAGAACACTGACAAGAAATATCACAGTGCTGGTTGCTATTATCATCTTTTCATTTTCCATTCCAGTTGTTTATATTATCTTCATGGGATTTCACTGAAGTTATCAAGGTTTTTAAATAGTCAAATTGAAAAGCGAAATCCCTTGAAATGCCAATACAAGGAAAAATGAGTCAGAACATGAAAAAATGTTTTAGACAAGTTGACAACATATATTCTTTGCTCATTTCTCTTTCTGAGACAAGTTCCATCTTATTCACACCCACATGTACAATAGACTGAATAAAATACAACCCCATCACTCGATGGTGATAAAAAAAGGAAAGACAAGCTGGTTCCAGAAAATTCCTCTATTTATTCCTAGTGTCTTGTTGCATCTGGCAAAAAAGAGCATTTTGAAATATTCTCTAAAGTTTTGTATTTTATTTTATAATAATTTGCTTATTTATCTCAATGTAAATATTAAAAACGCATGAGAAATATTTTAACATTTGGCATTTGACTATTCCTATCTATTTCCTTAATGTTTCCTTTGCCTCGTATGATGATCTTTTGGGATAGACAGCACATACCACTCTCATACTCCCCAGACTCTACAGCCCCATACACATGCAAAATAGCTCGTGGGGATGTGTTAACATACACTTGGTTGAGGCAGGAAGGCCGTAGAATACATCGTTTTTACACCTTAACATTTTAAGTGTTTTTGGAAAGTAACCCTAGTTTGAGTGCAAGATCCATCGATTTATCAAATGCATTTCAGGTATACCTAGGTATGTCCAGTCAAATGGTAAGGCTATATTACTGGGAGACTATTTACATAAGCAAGTGAAAAGACATCAGTGAAAGAATATATTATAACCAAGAGTCAGATATAATACGTCAGTCAAATAGAATGTAGATCCCAGAAACATATCCACACATATAAGGACAATTGATTTTTCAATCAATTGAGGTGCAAAGCCAGTTTTGAGCAGAAAGGATAGTCTTCCTGACAAATGGTGCTGGAAGCATATAGCACACGGATATTGTGCGTAGATAGCCATATGCAAAAGTATGACCTTTGATCCCTACTTCACACCATGTAAAGAATTAACTAAATGTAGATCAAAACATAAATCTCTAAAACTTGGACAAAATCTTTTTGACCTTGGGTTAAGCGAAGATTTCCTAGAGATGACACCAAAAACAAGATCCATAAATGAAAAAAAGTGATAAATCGGGTTTCATCTTTGGAAGCCATTATTAATAAAAGAAAAGCCACAGGTTGGAAGAAAATATGTACAAATTATATACCTGAAAAGACTTGTGTCTCTGACACGTATAGAACTCTCAAAACTCAGTAATTAGAAAAATTTTTTTAAATTAACAATATGGGTAAAATATTTAAAAAGAGATCCTGCCAAGGAGGTGTACGGATGCAAATAAGCACATGAAGTTGCTCAATGTAATGAATTATTATCTAAATGAAAATGAAAGCCCCAGGAGATGCCACTACACACCTATTGAATGGCTAAAATTAGAAAAGTCCAAGCACACCAAGTATTGGTGAGGCGGTGTAGGAACTGGAAGTCTTTTGCACTGCTAGTGGGAAGGAAAATGGTACAGTCTCTTCAGTCAACAGTTTGGCTGTTTCTTTATAAGTTGAACATACACCTACCGTATGATCCAGCCTTTCTGCACCTAGATATTTATGCAAGAAAAGTGAAAGCATATGTTCATACAAAGACTTGTACGTGGATCATCATAGCATGTTTATTTTTAATAGACAGAACTGTAACGACCTCGAGCACCCATCGACAGGCGAATGAATAAACATGCTGTGCTAAACTCATCCAGTGAGACACTACTCAGCAAGACAAAGTGATAAGCTATTGATACCCACAAAAATATGAGTGACTCTCAAAATAATTACATTGAGTGAAAGAAGCCAGATAAAAGAGTCCTCACTGTGTGAATCCATTTATATAAATTTCTAGAAAACTGCAAACACATCTCTAACGATAGAAAGCATATCAGTGGTCACTTGGGGGTGTGGAGGGGTGGAATGTGAGGGGAAAAAAGGGGCTTTATGAATGAGGCATAAAAACACTTGCAAGTGATGGATATGTTCCTTTTCTTGATTGTGTTGGCAGTTCCTTGGGTATATGCATATTTCAGAACTTAAATTGTGTTCTTTAAGTATGTGCAGTGTACTGTGTGTCCGTTCTATTTAACAGAGCCATTACAAAAAGGCTAAGAACAGACGTTTGTCTCAACAAATAAATGTAGCAAAGAACAGAAAAGTCAAGTACAGTATGATCGCTGTCAGTTGAATTTTCCTATAGTTTATTTCCCTCAAAAAATATATCCCAGTTCTTAAAAGAGATGGGACTCTTAATAAAAGGTAAAAAAAAAAAAAAAAAAAAAACCGGAAAAGCCATCAGCAGGGTGAGCTCCAGCTACTTTTCAATTGTGAGACCCTAGGTGCACGGTGCAGACATGCTAGGATGTTTGTTCTTCCTGCCCAATATTTCAGAGAGGATATTAAACACCCCCGTTAAATGCCTGCAAGTGATGGCCAGAGTGGAGTTTGGAGAATGATGGCTGTGATCTTTAATATGGTTGTGCCTTTGTAAAGAGTCTCACTCAGAATTTCCAGGGTAATTTTGGAGTCAACTTTGTTTTGTTTTTTGGATGATATATATGTCTAACTCACCTCAAGAATATATCCACGTAGACTTGAAGTTAGGGACCAGCTGGTGTAAATTTGTGTGGTTATCTCCTGACCTAACCTTTTAGCTTCTCTTTGTTCCTTGATTGTAGTTAAGCTTCATCTTGCCTCAGGGCCTTTGTATTTGCTGTTCCCATGTTTTGGAAATATTATTTCCAGAAAAATTGTCCATAAATGATTCCTTTCTATTCTTTGGCACTCATCTCTTAAAGATATTTTTTCCTTGATTGTCCTACTAGCCTAACTCAGTCCCAATTTATCAGATTACCTTACTTCTTTCACAGAATGATAATAAAAACAAATATTATCTTTGGTGTCTCTTTGTATTTAGATGAACTTCTTCCCAAAGAACTCAAGCCCCACAGTGACAGAGGTTGTTACCTTTCTTATCCCTTATTCTGTGTCTTAGAACGGTGTCTGGCATGTAGTAATCACTTGAGGCCTGTTGACTGTGTAAAGAATATGTGAGTAGATGAACAGATTTGGAGTTATTTGAGGTCGCTCTTAATGATGGCTGGTGTTAGTGATTAAATTAAAATTGTAGGTTTTAGAGTTGGAAGTGATCTTGCTGAGTCTCACAGCTATGGCAAAACTCTCCCTACTGTAGCATCCCTGACAGATGATCAAGTCTGAGCTTGAATAACTGTATATGAAAGACCCTAGCCAGGGCAACCTCCTAGCTTTCTTCCTAGCAGGTCACAGCCTTCCATGGGAGTTTGCTCCCTATTATTCAGCTGTAATTAGGAGAAAACGGTTTGATTTACCCAGAATCATCTTCTCTCAGTCTCCTTGTTCTAGTTCCTAGAGAATAGACAGGACAGAGTTTCCTCTAAATTACATCCTTTGGGTTTGCATTCCTGCTTGTAACAAAATAAGCACCGTGCTATGGCAAAATTCCCCTTGATTGTCTGCCACTTGTTGCTACATTGCTTGTTAGTGTTTAGAAATAATTTGTGTTAATGTTCCACATTATAATTGATGGAGTACAGAAATAAAAGAGATCTCCGGGTTATGTCAGAAGCAATCAGACGATATTTTAACTTACCCTTTTAATGTATTTAATGCTGACACTGTGAGGAATTGAGTGGTATAGTCACCGCGTTATTGCCATTGCTGAAAAAATGTATTTATGGTGAAATTTAGGGTAATTTTGAAAGCATTAGTTGAAGGGGGAATTGTCAGCTACATCTTAGAGCTCTGAGCATTTCTCAAAAAGTTGTGATACGAAACACCTCTGCCTTTTCTTGTATTTCTGTTATGTTCAGCTACTTCACAAGGTAGCTTAGTTGAGATTCTTTTGGGTCCTAAGGGAACAATATGTGTGCATAATAGTGTGGAGTTACACAGAGCCTGGATGTTTGGCTCCAGACTGAAAGCCCCATGGAGTCGTTTTTTCACATCTGTTCACCAATGTGTATGAATGGGAGAAAACCAAAGTTCTGGTTTGTTCGATCAAGGGGAGCCACACTCCTTTTACTTTTGCTGTGACAAACAAGTAAAAAGGTGTAAAATATCTGAAAAGAGCCTTTTCGTGTTTGGTAGAACGCTTAAGGGGGATGTAGAGAATATACAACAAAAAGAAAAGCAAGTGAGTACTGCTGGCAAACTTTTTCAAGGACAGCTAACAAAATAATAATAGTAGTAACAAAACTAGTAAGATTGATTTTAAAAGCCTTAAGAGTGGCATGGATTCCTAAGCACTCTACCTGTATTAACTCCACGCCACAGCTCTGTAAAATGGGTGAGGTTATTAAGCCCTTGTTTTTCAAAGAGGAAGCGAAACACGAAGAAGTAACACTCCTGAAGTCCCACCACTAATAAGTGGTGGAGCTGGGGAAAAAAGATCCAGGCAAATTAATTTCAGAGTTAGTTAGTGCTCTTAACCAGTAGGTTATGTCCCACAGGTAATATTTGCACATTTTGAAATCACTTTACAAATACTATTTTTACCCCTAAAGTACACGGGGAATACCCAGGGAAATTGGCATTGTTATTATTTTTATATCTTTGCCAATAATCTGTTAACTTTTGGCAGTTCAGTATCCTTCCCCAACTTCGTAAAAATTCAACCTACAATCCAAAACAATAAGGGCTAGTGAAAATAAATGTCTTGTAAATCCAGTTCAAGAGAGCAACTAAAAATTAAGGCCCCCAAGGATGTAAAAGAGAAAGCAAAAGAAAAGAAGAGACAAGAAGCCCAAACCTAATGATTAAGCTCCACGTTGTTAGGTAAAAGGGCATTTAATTAATGCTTCTTTAATACCTTGTGCACAGAGGCATGGCTCTACAGAAGCCAAGGAGTCTCCCTTTCATCACTGATTCATGGTATGCTTCTGGCAGGGTCACTTCCTTCTTTGAGCCTCAAAGCTTTTCATCAAGACAGTGAGGGAATTGGAACAAGGTTAGCTCTCACAAGCCAGCTCTCATGTTCTCTCATGTTACCTGTGAGTCTAGGTAAGTGCCGAATGTCTTTAACATGACAGATCATATTTTTTCTTAACCATTTCTCTTCTCCTGATTTTTACATAATTTCTAATACATAGTACAATAGTAGAAAAGAAAAAATACCACACTGAAAAGTAACTGATACACTAACTTTCCATTCTCATTTCACTGCCAATTCAACCAAAAGCCTTCTGTAGAATTCTGATGCAGACCATGAAAACACACTGTAAGTGTTCCAAAGTCTTTTCCATATTTGGTAGTCCTGTGATTTCCATTGACAGAACTATCTTGGACTGTCATCTGAAAATCTATCAAAAAGAAATTAAGTAATAGGAATTCATATCAATGATATTGGAGAAAGAAATCCTTGAACTTATCTTACTGTGTGAACCTTCATCCATGTGCAAAATCAACAAGAAAGGTTAAACTTTAAAGGCAACATGTTCCCATGAGTAGAAGGGAGAACATAACACAAATAATATACAATGCTAACATTATGTACATACACATATATACAAGTGGTCTTGAAATATATTCCCAGATATTAATTGGATTAAAGTTTGGGGCAATAAAGCATTTTCTTCTCATAGAGAACATTATTCTTTAAGGCACATACAGGCACACATATCTGCCCTGCTGGCCTCTCACAGTTTCAGCTGATTCCAGTCATGTCCCCAGTTCATTTCCCCATATATTTATTCTCGGATTAGTGATTTTTGAACAGGTGTTCATCTCTTTAGAAATACCTGTGCCATGACCACAGAGTACTCAGATTTCTTTTTGGCAGTTGGTGGCATATGATGGGGAAAGTGACGAGTTGTACGACAGGAGAGGTACAAGGTGAACCTTAGAGTAAGTAAGACTTTATGCATAGTTCTTAATCCCAAAAGGAAAAGAGAAGGATAGCAGCGAAAATCATTGGAATAAAGGACATCTCAGATGAATCAGCATTAGGATAATTCATTGGTTACCGACTGTCCAGTCGTTTTAGGTTATAAAGTATTCCTGAGTGACTGCGTCACTTTATGAAAGGATCTACCTAACTATAGCTTTCTTTTGCTGGAGTTAGTTTATATGGCAATAATATGCTTAGAGAATGGCAATTGTGAATTCCCGTCTTCCCCAAATTGAAGACACTCGTTAAGGTACAAGTTTCCCCAAGACTGCAAATGATTTATCCGTACTATACTGACTGAGACTGTGTCTTACCATTCTTGTTTGTTAAAGGAGATAACAAGGCTAACTTTGAGTAGAGTAATAGCAAGATACTTAGAAAACACTTTCAGGTTAAGTTTTGTATACAAAATTCAGTGGTTACCCACCAAAAGGAAATCAGCTCATTTAGTATTGCAGGAAATGCCTTCATACTTTTTCATTGCCACTAAAGGAATTTAAAACACCTGTTGGATATCTTCCCTCCTAGAATGCCATTTGTACACTTATTCCTAATAGGACCTGTTATTTTAAATGCAAACTCATATTAGAAGGCTCAGAATTGATACTCAGTATTTTTAGTGATCACATGGTTTAGGGTTCTCAGATTTGGGCTCAGACTTGCATTTCAAGCATTGCAATTTGGGCTTGTTCAATGATTCCCTTGCAACCAGGAAAAATTGTTTATCTGACTCTAAAGTCCAATTAAAGAAATGTGATAGTGGTGATAGTGGTTGATGAAGCAGACTAGCATAGCAGCTAGGGCAATTATGGACAAGTTACATTTAACCTGTCTGTGCCTCAGTGTCTTCCTCTGAAACTGAGTTTCTTCATCAATGGTGATAAATACTGGTAACCAATCGGACAGAGTTATTGTAAGAAATGAAGGAGTTCACAAATTTCCTAAAGGCTTAATGTTTGGCTTGTCATTACTAAATGCTGGTAATTATTAGTAAAACAATACCCCTCTATTATTTATTATATCAAAATAATAATGATAAGGGCCTGTTATTTTAGTAGTTCTATTTTTTGGTCATATAGTTTAGACTAACTCATATTGTTTAAATGTGAAACCAAGAAGAAAAACAGTTTTGTTTTGTTTTTTTCACCTGGTCAAGGAACCCAAATCACCTAATTCAGAAATGTTTCTAACTTGGCATCTGCTTTGAATCTGTCACAGCCAGAGAAAGTTTATTGTCTCAG
Source organism: Balaenoptera physalus (assembly GCF_965194825.1). Classification (NCBI taxonomy): domain Eukaryota; kingdom Metazoa; phylum Chordata; class Mammalia; order Artiodactyla; family Balaenopteridae; genus Balaenoptera; species Balaenoptera physalus. Next base: position 35,969,269 of record NC_138882.1, read on the forward strand.
AAAGTGACAGCCTTGTATTTGTGTAGCATAAAAAAGAAGATACATGCTAGATAAGATATAGACCCCTTATCATAGTCATGCCACCTAGAATGCAAAACTATTCCTGCTGGGTTCAAACATTGTGATCCAGAGCCTGCCATTGCCTATTATCAGGAGCAGGAAAGCGTAAGAACCGTATGGGTTTGCCCTTAAGTTGGTCTACAACACAGATACTGTCAATCAGCCTCTGATAGTACCCTCCCCGTGGACAACCTTCTGTGCTCTTTTGAGCATGCTCAGATGGAGTCTACCATCAGTGTGGTGGGAGTTCACTTCGCTTCAAGTGTGTCCACGTTGAAGGGTGAAATGAACAAATACTAACCAAATTTGTGGCTGTCCAAACTAGGAAAATAGTTAAAGAATCAGGACATGAATCAAGCAAATACTCATTTGGCGTCAACCCAATAAAAAAGCTTCTTGGTGAGAAAAAAGTTGCCAAAGATGAAAGGCCAGAATAGTGCTACTTTAGCCTAACCACAGTGTCAAAGCAAATAACACACATACACACAAACGCAAAAGGAAGCCCTCTTCACACTAATGCCCCAAAGTCCTTTATGGGTCTTCAAATTGAGCAGATTAGGTAGGTTGATGGTTGTCCTTTATGGACTGGGTCCACCTAACAAGACTGCTTACTAACAGAATATCTCTGTTTTGTCATTTAATAGACATCCCAAACTTAATATACCTTTCAATCAAATACACACATAGTCACTCATGCTTTTCCTGTAGACTTTCCAAAACAGAAAAGGGCAGCTCCATTCTTCCTGGTGCTCAGTTACACAATGTGATTCATCTTTGACTTTTTCCTTTCTCTCTCCTTTCACATCCAATACAGAAGCAAAATGTGTCGGCCCTATCTTTGAGATAGAACCAGAATTTGACAGTTTCTCGATTTTTCCACTATTATCACTCAGGATTAAGATTTCGTTGTCTGTCATCTTAATTATTATCCCTCTGAAATGTGTCCTTAACACAGTGGCCAGAGAACCCTTTGAGAATCTAAGTCAGAAGAATTATGTGACTTCAGTGTCTTCCCCTTCATTATAGTTGAAGCTGAAGTTCTTAAAATGCTGGAAAGTTGCTACATGATTACCCTCCACATTATATATTTGATCTCATCTCCTCTACCTCTACTCCTTGCTCACTCTTTTCCAAACACCTTACACTCTTTAGTCCTTGATGTTCAACAAGTATAGTAGGCAGACATTTTCACTTGCTGTTCCCTTTACCTGAATTGCTGTTCTCTTTACTATCTACAGTACTCATCCACTCACTTTTTTTTTTCACACACACACACTGTATTTTATTTTTACAAGAGATAAATAGACTGACACCAAGCATTGTACATGGATGACCACAACAAAAACAACAATGATTGCAATTACCACACATGAAACACACTCATACTATGTCATAATATTGACATTCAGTCCAGTAATCCTCCACTGTAACAGCTCCTTTACTTTGCAGTGAAAATTGATTTGTATATTCTTTGCCTCTGAGTCCTTGTGGGATTTTTTTTTTTTAATTCAGACAGAAAGTCACAAAAATTATACTCATCCTCATCAGTTCACTCAGTCCCATGTAATTAATTTTTTTTTTCATCTTGATCTTTTGTTAGCACTTTTATGAGTTCGTCAGTTTTTCATTAGAGTTCTGAAAATGCTTATTCATTCAGTTCAGCAGTACAGTCAGTTACCAGAAATCTGTACTTGTCAGAGTCTTTTCCATGAATTTCTTGAAGATGAAACCCTTTTATAGGAACATATTTGCAAAAGCATCAGAGTACACCCAGAACTGTCTGTAAATGACAAAAGACTTAAAAATGACCACGGTTAAAGATTTGATGAAAGTTCATAATAATGCAGTTGACAAGAAAATTAGTTATTTCTGAGATATACATTTTAAAGTAATAACTAGGATTATGACTTATAACATTATACCAGAACATACAAGATTTTTAGAAATTTCATGTAATGTCTGAAACATTTATATTAACATATTTCCATACAAATAATCCAATGAAAGTTTAGTATTAGTTGTTTTGTTTGTTTTTTTACACGGCAGGTTCTTATTGGTCATCAATTTTATACACATCAGTGTATACATGTCAATCCCAATCGCCCAATTCAACACACCACCATCCCCACCCCACTGCAGTTTTCCCCCCTTGGTGTCCATATGTCCGTTCTCTACATCTGTGTCTCAACTTCTGCCCTTCAAACCGGCTCATCTGTACCATTTTTCTAGGTTCCACATACATGCGTTACTATACAATATTTGTTTTTCTCTTTCTGACTTACTTCACTCTGTATGACAGTCTCTAGATCCATCCACGTCTCAACAAATGACCCAATTTCATTCCTTTTTATGGCTGAGTAATATTCCATTGTATATATGTACCACTACTTCTTTATCCATTCATCTGTTGATGGGCATCTAGGTTGCTTCCATGACCTGGCTATTGTAAATAGTGCTGCAATGAACATTCGGGTGCATGTGTCTTTTTGAATTACAGTTTTCTCTGGGTATATGCCCAGTAGTGGGATTGCTGGGTCATATGGTAATTCTATTTTTAGTTCTTGAAGGAACCTCCATATTGTTCTCCATAGTGGCTGTATCAATTTACATTCCCACCAAGAGTGCAAGAGGGTTCCCTTTTCTCCACACCCTCTCCAGCATTTGTTGTTTGTAGATTTTCTGATGATGCCCATTCTAACTGGTGTGAGGTGATACCTCATTGTAGTTTTGATTTGCATTTCTCTAATAATTAGTGATGTTGAGCATCTTTTCATGTGCTTCGTGGCCGTCTGTATGTCTTCTTTGGAGAAATGTCTATTTAGGTCTTCTGCCCATTTTTGGGTTGGGGTGTTTGTTTCTTTAATATTGAGCTGAATGAGCTGTTTATCTATTTTGGAGATTAATCCTTTGTCCATTGATTCGTTTGCAAATATTTTCTCCCATTCTGAGGGTTGTCTTTTCGTCTTGTTTATGGTTTCCTTTGCTGTGCAAAAGCTTTGAAGTTTCATTAGGTGCCATTTGTTTATTTTTGTTTTTATTTCCATTACTCTAGGAGGTGGATCCAAAAAGATCTTGCTGTGATTTATGTCAAAGAGTGTTCTTCCTATGTTTTCCTCTAAGAGTTTTATAGTGTCCAGTCTTACGTTTAGGTCTCTAATCCATTTTGAGTTTATTTTTGTGTATGGTGTTAGGGAGTGTTCTAATTTCATTCTTTTACATGTAGCTGTCTAGTTTTCCCAGCACCACTTATTGAAGAGACTGTCTTTTCTCCATTGTATATCTTTGCCTCCTTTGTCATAGATTAGTTGACCATAGGTGCATGGGTTTATCTCTGGGCTTTCTATCTTGTTCCATTGATCTATGTTTCTGTTTTTGTGCCAGTACCATATTGTCTTGATTACTGTAGCTTTGTAGTATTCCACTCACTTTTTTAGGTCTTTTCTCAAGTATCACCGTCTCCATTATGAGGCCTTGCTTGGATTCCCTGTATAACCTGCAGCCCCACTAATACACACTACCTCCTTAGACGCCTCCCTTCTGCTGTAGAATCTGTTGAATGAATGAATGGAGTGGGCTATGTCTAATTTCCAAAAAAATAAACATCAGCCGTAAACACTTGTTGAGAGACGGGTTCAGGGTATAAAGAAGAAAAGAAGTGTAAATTCAGGCCTTACAGTTCACCATCTATTCCCTCAGGGTTCTGCTATGTTGTATCTTTGAATAAAAAGCGCAATTTGATAAGACTAATTAATAGCTTAAATTCGTTAGACTCCCAAACCTTTTATAGTAGAAATGTGATAAGAATTGTGTCAGAGATTCTCAACAAAATGTTAGCAAGTTGACGCCACAAAAGTAAAAAAACAATTATATACCATGACCAAATGGGATTTGTGTCAGGTAAGTAAGGCTGGTTCAACATTGGAAAATTAATTAATATAATCCATCCAAGACAAAAAAAAGGAAAAAAAAAAAACATATAAATACGTGCGGAAGAAGCATTTGACAAAATCCAGTGTGTACTCATGAGAAAAACTCTCAGTAAACTAGGAATAGAGAGGGACTTTCTTAACTTGATAAATACGATCTACAAAAAACCCAATAGCTAACATCATACTTACTGGAGAGAATCTCAATGCTTTCCCACTAAGATTAAGCACAAGGCAAGGATGTCCTCCTTTATTATAACTTTTCAGTATTGTGCTGTAAGGCCTTGCTAATGCAATAAGGCAAGAAAAGGAAATAAATGGTGTACAGATTGAGCAGGAAGACATAAAGCTGTCTTTGTTCACAGGTGACATCATCATCTATGTAGAAAATCTTAACGAGCTGACACAAAACTCCTGTAACTAGTAAGTGATTATAGCAAGGTTGCAGGATCCAAGGTTAATATACAAAGGCAATTGCTTTCCTATATACCAATAATGAGCAAGTGGAATAGGTTTTAAAAAACCCCACACTATTTACAATAGCACTGCCAAAAATGTAATACTTCAGTATAAATCTAATAAAATAAGTACAACCTCTATAGGAGGAAAACTACAAAACCGTGATGAATGAAGTCAAAGAATAACTAAATAAATGGAGAGATATTGCATGTTCATGAATAGGAAGACTCGGTATTATCAAAATGTCAGTTCTTTCCGACTTAATCTATAGAAATTCAGTGCGATCCCAATCAAAATCTCAGCGAGTTACTTTATGGATATTGGCAAACTGATTCTAAAGTCCATATGAAGAGGCAAGAGACCCAGAATAGCTATCACCTCATTGAAGAAGGACAAAGTTGAAGGGATGACACTACCCAGCTTGAGGACTTATTATGAAGGTGCAGTAATCAAGACAGAGTGGTATTGGTGAAAGAACAAATAGATCAATGGAACAGAATAAAGAGCCCCAAAATAGACCCACATAAATACAGTCAACTGATCTTTGGCAAAAGAACAAAGGCAATACAATGGAGCAAAGATTGGCTTTTCATCAAATAGTGCTGAAACAACTGGATGTCCATAGTAAAAAAAAAAAAAAAAAAAAAAAAATCTAGACACAGACTTTATATCCTTCATAAAACTTAAGTCAAAATGAACCACAGACCTAAATGTAAAACACAAAACTGTAAAACTCCCAGAAGATAACATAGGAGAAAACCTAGATGACCTTGGGTATGGCAGTGACTTTTAAAATATAACACCAAAGGCACAATCCATGAAAGAAAGAATTGATAAGCTAGACTTCATTAAAATAGAAAATGTCTGCTCTGTGAAAATCACTATCAAGATAATGAAAAGACAAGCCACAGAGTCGGAGAAAACATTCGTAAAAGACGCATCTTGGGCTTCCCTGGTGGCGCAGTGGTTGAGACTCTGCCTGCCGATGCAGGGGACACGGGTTCGAGCCCTGGTCTGGGAGGATCCCACATGCCGTGGAGCAATTGGGCCCGTGAACCACAACTACTGAGCCTGCGCGTCTGGAGCCTGTGCTCCGCAACAAGAGAGGCCGTGAGAGTGAGAGGCCCGCGCACCGCGATGAAGAGTGGCCCCCGCTCACCGCAACTGGAGAAAGCCCTCGCACAGAAACGAACACCCAACACAGCCAAAAATAAATAAATAAATTTATTAAAAAAAAAAAAAAAAGACGCATCTTGTTAGGATAAAGTGGCAACTTGCAAGCTTCTTACATGTGCAACTGGTGTAATTTATTTTGGTATGTAGTGTGAGGTACAGACTTTAGTTTTCAATGGGTGTGTAGTTTTCTAGGCATCAATTTTAAAGATTATAACTTGACTTTATCACAATCAAACTTCCCAGACATACTTAGAACTATTTGTGGATATTCTTTTCTGTTTAATTTGTATATGTGTTCATTCATGTAGTAATGCTACAATGTTTGAATTGTAGTGGCTTTATAGTTAAGTTATATAGCTGCCTGCTAATTAACAGATACTCAACTTCTAATAAAACTTATGACTCGTACCTGAATGCCTCCAGATTATGTTCTTCATTCAGACTCTTTACTATTCACTCAATAGAAATTCAGAGCTGATATACATTAAAAACTGAACTAAGGTGGCTAACATTTTTTAGTTTTCATCTATATTCCTAGGTTTAAAATCCGAGAAAGTAATAGAATGCAACATTTTTAAAAACCTCTAATGACTCACATTTTGTATCTCTAATTAAAACAGAATACCCTGTGGAATATCTTTGGATCATTTACCCGGTTTCGTTAATTCTGGCTGCTGAAGTTAATTTAAATTCACTCTGGTAAAATGAGAGCTCAGTATAAGCTTTTAGCATACTCAGTGAGACTTACAAGTAGTCATCTGCTAGGTGGTAAACAGTAAACAGTCTTGTTTATTGCAAATAATCTTAGCCAATAAATGTTATTTATGCTCCATTTAAGAATAAAGATGTTAATCTGAGATCACAAAACGATCTTTTTGTTAAAGCTAAAAGCAATTCTGCTTTGATTAGTTGCAAATGCAAATATTACCCAACTTCTTTCTCCTTCTTTGATAGTTGTATAGAAATAAAACTAAACATAAGAATGTAAGCCAAACCCACTACAAATGAAACTGCACTACAGGCCCAGTATCTTCAGTGATTTCTAGATGATTTCTATGCTCAAACCTTCATTCTATCCCCTCTTCCTAAACAGAATTGGTTTTTTTTCTTGTTTTGTTTTTTGGTTTTGAGTCACTTTTATTACACAAGGGATTCATATTCTTTATAGAGAAATCAAGTAATCAAATAATCCAAAAATAGATTAAAAAACAGCCATAATTCCACCTCTCAGATATATTATCACTGTATCTATTTTCTAGTAGAGCTTTCATATATATATTTTTAACATCTTCATTGGAGTATAATTGCTTTACCATGTTGTGTTAGTCTCTGCTGTATAACAGTGCATCAGCTCTACGTATATATATATCCCCATATCCCCTCCTTTTTGTGTCTCCCTCCCACCCTCCCTATCCCACCCCTCTAGGTGGTCACAAAGCCCCGAGCTGATCTCCCTGTGCTACTTGGCTGCTTCCCACTAGCTATCTATTTTACATTTAGTAGTGTATATATGTCCATGCCACTCTCTCACTTCGTCCCAGCTTCCCCTTCTCTCTCCCCATGTCCCTAAACAGAATTTTAAGAAGATAGCCAAGATAAAAGGAGAAACTGATTTAGACTTAGGTCCCAAATTTACAGCTTCAATGATTTAGGAAAATTTCTTGACAGCTATACTGAGCCTCAGTTTTCACATTTGTAAAAAAGGGTGAGGATTAAAAAAACTGATACTTCTGGAAATGCCTGTCATTCTGATTGGATATTTTAAAAATGTTAACTGAAATTTAAATGTATAAATTATAAAAAGAAGATGACAAAAAGGCCTATTATCATTTTATTACCCAGATAAACCCTGGTGGTCCACTGATAGGAGAAGGGGCTTCTCTAAGTAGTTTTTTTCATCCTGATTTCTGGACATTCCCTTCTTTAATCTGCTTTTGGAGGCAGCGGGGGACATTTTGGCAAGTTTTATTCAATTTCTTTATGCCTTGCTTTTAAGAAAGAAGAATAGTAGCTGTGCTGAGCTCTGCCAGGTCAGATAGAATTTTGGAGTATTCTTTATCTGTCTTGTAGACAGCCACTGTCATTTGGTAAGCCATAAGCCTTTCTTTGCTTTGACTGTGGTTAGTGTGTTTGCTGGATTTCTAAAATATATTTTTAGTGTTTACTTGTTTAGATTGAAAAGATTGGGCTATATTTTTAAAAGTTTATCCCTTCATTTTGGAAGAACTTTTAAGTTGTGATATTGCATGCAAGAGAGCTAACGGAATTCTGGACTCCATATTTTCGTTTTTACCTTTTTTTTTTTTTTTTCTCAGACTTTGAACCAACAATGGCTAAGAATGAAAGGAACTCAGACCCAAATATTTTTTTCCCTTGTAAAGCACAGAGAATATGGGAAAAAATGAAATTGGGAAATTGTTTTGCTCTCTTCCTCCTCCTTTTTGGTCAGTTACCTTAGTCATCCACCTCACTTTGTATTTCTAGCCTGGCTTCAGAAAGACCTGAATTTGATGAACTACACACTGTTGGAGTAGTAGATTGCTAGAAGGAACCAAGATCCAGACAACCTTCAATGGTGGCTTCATGGAATTATATTCAAGAAGGATGGTCCAGCCAATTTCCTCACTTCCATTGTGAAAGGAGTTCCCTATTCCTAAGAAAATGGACCTATGTCCGACTGACACAGAAGATGGAGATTTATCCCAGTGCATTTATATATGTATATATATTAAAATTATGTATATTTATATATATATATATAATGCCTAATGGAAATATCTCAGATGGTCTATTTTGTGTCTTTTCTTTAATTTTACTTATAAAATTGTGACCATTTTTTAACTCAAAAGAGGAGAACCTTAAAAATTAATTAAAAAGACATTCTCACTAGTCTAAGGTTCAGAGTGACTTGGCAGAGAAAATTGCTGAATGGTTAGATAACAGTGCTGGTATGCTTGGCTATTGTAACACTTTACATTTGAGTTTCTCTTCCTTGGAATTACAAGAACTATATGACTCAAGAGAAAGATTGATAATTAGGAATATTCTGCTTGCTTTTTATATAGCCGAATGAAGAACATTTTGATTAATTACTTGGAGGTCATAGGAAGGAACCTTCATGATCTAACTTTTGAACAAGTAGTGTTGCAACACAAAGCTATGACTTCAAATTAAAAAGGAAATTTGAAATGACCTATTTCTTTTGGCATCTCAATCCAGATATCTGTCAGTAAAATGAGTCACTTTTCAGTCAAATGAGTGATCAGCAATATAATTTTTTATTGGGAAGCTGAAAGACACCATTGCCAAACAGAGCATCTGCAGTGTTAACGTCTATATTTGAGCATCTTTCGTTTTCCCAAGGGGTGCAGGTGAGAAGAAGGAAGGCAGAGAAATGCACTTGAATAAAGTTTTTCAAGATGGATAGAACCGAGAGCATTCCCAGAGGCAGGTCAAGTTCAACCGAAGAACAACTCTCTCAGTGCTTTCACAACTAGTTAACTCAGCTCTCAAATCAGTAACTCAGCTCTCAAATCAGTGCTGAAATCAAGCAGAAGGTTGTTAATATCGATACGGTTAACATACATCAAATAGGATTACTGAATTTTCTGAATCCAAAAGTTCTCCACAGTGTTGACATTTCCTCACTGAACTCCCAGGATTGTTTGGTTTCAAAGGCTGTTGGGCTCAAGACGCATTTTGTTTTAAATAATCCTTCATAAAAAGTTCAGCTTTCAGTCTAATATGATTGAAACCCAGCTTGAGTGTGTTTTATAATGCACTGAGCTGGAAAGACTATGGGCATTGAATTATTCAAAATATGGTAGGCAAAGGAGTGATATGTGGGGAGGAGGTGATCAAAGAAATCAGTGAGACTTGATATGTCATGTTATCTCATTTTATTTAGCTTTTAGAACTCTTCCAAATATTAGAGGAAAGAAATCAATATCAATTTTCACCTGTCACGTTCCACACTTCAATTATTAATGAATGTCAAATTTGACCACAGTTTTCTGTACCACCTGCTCTGCAATAATATTTCTGAGCCTTTATTAAAAATGTAAAATTGTCATTGAATTTCCAAATATGGTTCTGCAGTGGCTAATTCAGCTTGTTTTATTAATAAGCAAGTTCTGATGAGCAATACTAATTTAATACGCCTGCATGTAACGTTAAAGTGTAAATTACTCCTGCCGAAGGTGATGAGATATGACTGCGATGTGGTGGTAGGGCACTCACCTTCCTGAACGAACCCTACAAGCACACAGTTCTTGGGAGAAACCAGTACTTCATAGAGTAGCAAATCTGATATTATTTTGCATGTCTCCTGTAGCAGTGGAATGCACACACACACACACACACACACAAACATGATCACAGGTGAAAAAACACACATGCGCACCTTAGATGCTTGCATTAATTTCTGAATATAGTTCTCCGGAAAGAAAAAGCTTTACTGATGATTTGTATTTTTATAGTTTATTACTTTATCCCTACTAAAACACTTCATGAAATCACTTACTGTTTTGTTGTCCATGGAATCCTTTCAATTTTGAGATGCTAAATAGAAATCGAAATAATGACTTAAGTTACAGAGAGCCCGGTGACTGGAGGTCAGAGCTGCCACGGAATTATTCCCTGCTCCAGAGACCATTAGAATATCACTGTGTACCCACTTAAGGATAGAATGCTGCTATTGAGAAACTAGCTCTCTTTTATTTACGCTAAAAGGAGAGAACAGTAGGGGACATTGGCTGTGTGAGTGTATGAAACTTTCTCTGTTTTGTACAATAAGCAAAAACTATACATGAAATAGCCTCGGGCCTTTTGTCTTTTGTACCCAGCTCTTTCCTGTATTGCTCCTGATCAATTACACTTAAATCAACAAGAGTTGCTTGAACATTTTGACAGTTATGTTCCCCATAACCTGAAGCATTTTTAAAGGGTTACTGAGATAAAGCTATTTCAAAAAATACTCCCTCCAAATGTTTTCAGGGTGGCATCAATGAAAGTAACTTAGAGGAATAAACTCCACCTTGAGTTCCTGGCCTACCACTCTAAGGCCAGGCAAGCATAAACCTTCATAGCAAAACCTAAGTTTGCTCCCACTTGAGAATTTGGTTTCCATGGTCTTATATGAAAAGTATATGGAGACTTTAATTCCCTATAAGCCCTTTCCAAAGAGTAAATACAGTTCATCATTCGTAAGAGATGATGAAAATTACAATTTTGTGGAATAGGTGGAATATATATTATATATAATATATATATTTTTAATATATATATATAAAATATATAAAGTTACTATTCAGAGTCCTAAAACATGGACTTTTCTTACTTACCAAGAAGGCATGGTAACTTGATCTCTAAACACAATAAAGCACCTGGTCATAGCAGAATCATAACAAATATTTGGTATCAGAATGAATTCACTGTTCAGGTGAAAAGAGGGAATACCTTCAGTTTTCCTCTTTCTTGTACCCCATTATTGCATCCTGGACAGAGGGGATTTTTCTTGATTTTAATCTAAAGGAGAAATGTTCACTTTTGTTAAGATGGAAATTGACAACCTCAGTAGGCAGAGGCACTGTTTTTTTTTTTTTTTTAATTTTATTTACTTATTTATGGCTGTGTTGGGTCCTCGTTTCTGTGCGAGGGCCCTCTCCAGCTGAGGCAAGCGGCGGCCACTCTTCATCGCGGCGCGCGGGCCTCTCACCATCGCGGCCTCTGTTGTTGCGGAGCACAGGCTCCAGACGCGCAGGCTCAGCAATTGTGGCTCACGGGCCCAGCTGCTCCGCGGCACGTGGGATCCTCCCAGACCAGGGCTCGAACCCGTGTCCCCTGCATTGGCAGGCAGATTCTCAACCACTGCGCCACCAGGGAAGCCCCAGGCACTGTATTTATTTGGCTGAATTCCTGTTTCTAGTGATAATTCAAGGTGTAATAGGGTTTTCTCTGCCACTCCAAAATCTGAAAATGATAAGCATCTCACCCGAGTTTCAGGACGGCCCATTATCTATTCTGTGGAAAGGACATTCAAAGTACCATGCTTCATCAGTGTCTTCTTTGACTTATTCATCAATGGACAACTACTGAGTTAAGACAGTGTCTTATCCTTGCTTCAAAAAAACAAAAACAAAACAACCCCACAAACACAAAAAAACTGTTAATGATGAAAACTTATGCCAGCCTTAGTATGGCCTGACTTGGAAATTTAGTTTCAGAGGCTTTTGTGAATATACCAAGGAAAGAGGACCTAGGTGTATCTTATTCCCACAGGCCGCCAATAAATATTTGCTTAATGGAGAAAAAATTAATATATAGTATAGGAGAGAACCTGACAGATGCTTAACATTATTGAGTGATAGCAATGCCTAAACTCATCTGTGATCAAACACTATGAAAGTATCCTCCTAAGGATAAACTGATTACAAATAAGAAGTGAAAATTCAATTATGGAGATACTTTCAGTTTCAGCTCTGATATGCAAAAAGCTTGGAAGTTGTCACTGTATCTTGTCCTTACAAGATAATGCTGTACAAAATGAAAATCAATGACTTTTCTCAGACATGATTAATAAAACATGTAACTATGAAAGAATTTTAAAACTGTAATTATGTATGTGTATATATGTGTCTCTGAAAAATCTGTGTCAAAGAAAACTGAGGCTATCAGTATAAACTCATTTAACTTCTATCTCCTCTTACCTTTACTTCCTCCCAAACTTACCAGTATCCATCCAACTCGAAGGATACAAGTGATTTTTATATACTGTGCAAGGTTTTATTCTTATTCCTATGTCCATGTTTCCCCAGTTCTCTAAATTATTATCGACATCTTCAGGATCTCCTTTATCGGTTCCTTCATTTCAACATATAAAATATAAGTCCTTCTCATTCTAAAAAATTCTTTTTTGCTAATTATTTTCTCTTTTCATCCAAACTCCTTCAGAGTAGCCTATTCCCACTGTCTTCACTAGCCCCGCCTGGCCCCCACAAGCAGCCCTACACCCTCAATTTATTGCCATCTGGCTTTCTTGTCCACCACTTCACTGAACTGCTCTAAGGTCACTGGGGACCTAACTGCCCAAATCCAATGGACACTTACATTCTCTGAAGGATGACACTGTCATCTACTTCCTCCTTGTTGAAATTCTATCACCTCTCTCCTTCCCAGAATTCTTTCTCTGCTTATTACTTAAACGTTGTCAGTACTCACAATTCTCTGAAATCTCATCCATTTTCATGATTTTAATGACTGCTAAGTGCTGATGACATTCAACTTTTTATCTTTCCATGTCTTCACATGCAGGTCCAGTTATCTACCAGTTTGTCTCCTGAATTCTACAGGTGCTTTAAAATTCTACATGTCCAGAACTAAAGTCTTTTCCTCAATTCAGTTCTTTATCCCCTATTTCCAAACTCAATGATACCACCACCCAACCTTAGTCACACAGATGGGGGTTCAGCCTCCGCCTCCTACTTCTTCCTTACTTCCCAAGATCAAGTCTTGCTTGTAATTTCCTAAATACAATTAGAACTTATTTCCTCACTTCTTCTATACCTTATTTCAGACTCCTTTCTTCTTGTTATTATCTGGTCTAGAAGTTACCAAATTGCTGTTTGCTGGAACCAGTTGTTAGACACTTCTATTAAAAAAGGACTCTAGAGTCAAATAGCTTTGAGGATGGCTGTGTACCATACGCCTGCTGTGACGATCCAGAATGAACATTAGCCTACAGCAGCCCCGAGAAGCTGTACAGTAAAGAAACCTGATTACCTTTACTTAAGCTACGTTCTCCCTTCTGCCGGCCTATAAACCTTTCAGTAGGGCCAGGAGAGGAGGTGGCAGCATGAAAGTCCCCCTCGAAAATAAAAAACACTGCTCCTCAGAAGAGTGGGGCATAATTGTCTCCAGGCTTCTTCAGATTCCTCATCCATACTGACGTCAGTGGTCTAAAATGCCACCTGAACTTGTCCTTTCCATTCTTAGCTATTTTCTGAGGAAACCAGCTCCACGCACATGGATGGCTAAGACCCGCTCTCCTCCTCCTCGCTGCCTCCTTTAGGGGCGCTTGCCACTGCCTGGTGACACTGCACTGATGCTCCAGAGCCTGTGCCTGTGGCCCCGTAACACACCCCTCGCACACTCACGGCTCTGGACTTCCGCTGTCCTCTCTGCCTTGAGTGTCCTTGCCCTTCACCGGCTGACTCACCAGTTTTGCACGAGTCCTTTAAGACTTAGCTTAGGGACTGCCACTTTCGATGATTTTTCTTTGTCTCACAGCTCCCCCTCTTCTTCCACAAACACTGATGAAACGCCCTGAATATGTCCGTCACAGCAGCATGTCACGCGCAGGATGAGACATCTGCTGTGTGTCTTCCCCTCTCACTCCACTGCTAAAGGGCCAAGGCTACATCTTGCTCATTGTTTCTCTCCTCTAACACCCAATCCATGACTAACGAACTAACTAGTACTCTAGCAGTCCTCTTAGTAACAATCAGGCAGGACCTTTTAGAAGAAATCTGACACTCTAGCTTTTCTCTGATCTCACCTTTCAGTCTGAATGAACTAAAGACTTATCTGTACATGTTTTACCAGGGAGACATAACTTAATCCAGAGATGTGTCATCACATACTCTTACATACTCTGCCATTTAAAAATTAGGCTCACGATGGGGGAAGGAGACAGGTGTGCTTTCTGATAGACCCACTCTTTTGCACCTCTAGTGCTCACTGTCTTCTCTCTCGGTGCCTTCCTTAAACCCTTCCTCTCATAACAAGGAAACAGGATAACAAAGTAATTAAGAGCCTGGGTTCTGCCTATCTGTGAAACAGAAACATAACCAAGGACATAGAGAATAGACTGGTGGTTGCCAAGGGGAAGGGGGTGGGAGAGGGTTGGATTGGGAGTTTAGGATTAGCAAATGCAAACTGGTGTATATACAGGATGGATAAACAAAAAGGTCCTACATGGGACTTCCCTGGTGGCGCAGTGGTTAAGAATACGCCTGCCAATGCAGGGGACACGGGTTCGAGCCCTGGTCTGGGAAGATCCCCCATGTCAGAGAGCAACTAAGTCTGATGCCACAACTACTGAAGTCCATGCACCTAGAGCCCATGCTCTGCAACACGAGAAGCCACCACATTGAGAAGCCTGTGCACCGCAACTAGAGAAAGCCCGTGTGCAGCAATGAAGGCCCAACGCAGCCAAAAATAAATAAATAAATAAATACATTTATTAAAAAAAAAAGTGTATGTATTTTAAAAAAACCAAAAAGGTCCTACTGTAGAGCACAGGGAACTATACTCTATATTCTGTGATAAACTGTAATGGAAAAGAATATGAAAAAGAATGTATATAAATGTATAACTGTCACTTTCCTGTACAGCAGTAATTAACACACACTGTAATTCAACTATACGTCAATAAAAAAAAAAATTTTTAAAAATTGTCATAAAAATCATCACATAAGGGGGACTTCCTTGGTGGTCCAGTGGTTAAGACTTCACCTTCCAATGGAGGGGGTGAGGGTTTGATTCCTGGTCGGGAAGCTAAGATCCCACATGCCTTGCGGCCATAAACCAAAATATAAACCAGAAGCAATACTGTAACAAATACAATAAACACTTTAAAAATGGTCGACATCAAAAAATATCTTTAAAGAAAAAAATCACATAAATCAGAAACAAATGAAACATAATAAAGTCCGTACATTTGAAAAAAAAGGAGCATGGATTCGGGTCAGATCGCAGCTTACCACTTACTTATAGCTGTGTAATTCTTGGCAACTCACATAATGTCTCCTCAGACTCCTCATCTATGAAATGGGGATGGTAATAGTTCCCAACCTCATAGCGTTGCTGTAATCCATAAACACGGTTAAGTGCCTTGATAAATGTTTGAGGCTCTCTGGTTATTGTGAATTAAAATACGTGGCTTCTGGCCATGTGATTTATAATAGTTTGACATTTAACCAAATGGTAAAACTGTTCCATTTATTATTCCCATCTCTTTTTACCCCTTACCCTGTTTTGTTGTTTATGTTTTCTCCCACCACAGAGTGCTAGTTCCAGGAGAGTAAAGGTTTTATTTTGTTCACTGCTGAAAGCAACGGCACCCAGAAAAGTACTGTACATATGAAGACCTCAGTAACCACTAGCTGAATGAATGGTGCAAAGTGTCACAAGGAAAAATACACCAAAACTTTCATTATAATAAAAAAGTATAGATAAATCTTTCTCTAATGGCTTCCAGTCAAGTAATTGAAACACCATATGCTATAATAAAAACATAAGTAGTTTATTAAAATTTGAAGGCAAAAACATAATTTTAAAAGACTTAGTCCTATGTTAGGCGTAATAGAGTATGGATGCTTTCTTAAAATTCACAATCAGATCCAAGAGTATCACTTTCAGAATGTTCTAGTAGACTGAGTTTACTTTTAGTTGTCTTTGATGAAACAGTCACTATTCTACTCTCTTTCTTAACAGAAATGTGTTTTTGCAAAGACTCACTTTTAATTGGTTTATTAACCAAAGAATTCTTTTGCCCAATTCCTTTGCTTTTCTGCTTTACAGGTGAGTCAGAGCAGGAATGCAGGTCCTTCCCAGGTTGTTTCTTAGCAGAGTATTTTTTGGTATATTCACCTGCTTTGCTCATTTTCTCTGAAGAAGAACTGCTATTTCTAGATAATTCCTCTTCTTTTCTTTGACTTCCAGTTCCAGAAATGACGTCTGCTGAAGGGAGAACATGTTCTAGCAATGAAATCTTCAAAAGACTCCTGCTGCTGCTCTGTGACTGGGACCCCTAGGTTGTCTTTGGAAGTTTCTAAGGCCTCCTGAGTAGAGACTGGGACATGGAAGGAGTCGAGAGGCAAAGGAAGCCCAGCATCACCTGTAATTTTCTGAAACTGGAGGGAAAGACAAAAGACAAGACAAAAATTTAGTGATGAACAAAGCCAACCATTAAAAAGTAGAGTTCAAAACATCAATGTTATTCTGTGATCTTATTATTAACACAGTAATTGATTATTCAGAAGATTTCAGAGCCAGTTTTTTTCTAATTATATCTTGCCAAGTGATTCTCAACTTAACCTAGCTATATCCAAGGCTATGTCTGCTACACTTTCAGACTTTGGTGATTGGGGTAGTTATTACCCATTTCCTTTCCCTTACTAAAAATGAAACCCTACTCAGTAAGAAAATTAATTTCTTTTCTATCCTCCAGGCACATGTAAACAGTATATTGTTTGTGACCAGACTGTGTTCTCAAGTTGTCAGTTCCCAAGACCAGTCTGAGATTGGCTGATGTGGGCGAAGGGGGCTCTAAGTAAGACTAGAGGAAAAGTTGACATGTTTCCCCTCCCATTCCCATGACCAGGTGAGTCACTATAATATCTTACGTATTAGCTATGTCAAGATTACTTATTTTAAAAATTCTGTCAATACATGTACCTTCATTAGTGTTCCTTCATTGTAAGCTGACTGCATACAAATAGAAACCTAGATAAAATATGAATAGAATAGAAATTTATAGAATTTAAAATTTGGAATATTTTCTGTAATGTTTTCTTTCTTCATTAAGGAGAGTTTGCTTTAACTCATAAATTTTCTAAAGAACTTCCAGTTTTCTTATGTACAACAATACAGTATCATGAAATTTACTAATCTCAGATTTGGAGAGGACTCCACAGTCTTCTAGTCCCGAGCATGTGAACTATTAGAGACTGACCATTATTATTTTCTCTCTGACTTGGTCATTTCCTTTTTGCTAATCACTCTTAGAATCATTAAGTGCTGTCCTGTCCACTTACTTGGAGATTTTGCGTTTGTACTGGGGCACTCTGCTTTGATTCTGATTTTTCTTCTTCAAGTGCCTTCTTTTCTTCTTTAGGTGGACTACTAACAGTAGAATTCATCTGGGGACGACCTAGTAAATGAAAATCTGACTGATCTATACCAGCCATTGTGGCCAGCTGCCCAAGCCTGGACCAGAGGAGGAAAGGAGAAAAGACAAAGGTTATTATAATCACATAAGAGCAGTTTAGATTTCCCCGGGCCTACAATCATGAAATACTTCTAAAATCTTAAAAGCCAACATCCTACTCCAGACTACAAGCCTCTCTCTCCCCCAAATTCTCAGCTGTTTCCAGATTCATCCTCTAGGAGACATCCCACTGTCTCACTAGCAGCTTCAACATGTACCACCCTGTCCACTGCCTGTCACACCTCCACTCCCACACTTCTTTACCACCTTTCCTCCAGTTTCCAAGAATGTGTTTGTTCCTTCCTTCCCAACACCAATTCATTCACTGACAAAACACCACTCCATCAACTATCAATCTCCACTTCCCTCTTTCAGCAAAATTGCTCCCGGTTGAGAACCACTGACCTATATCTTCCCTGAAGATTAATAATAATTTTTATGTCTAAGACAAAAATAACTTTAATGCAAACTTATCAAACAAGCAAAATAAATGAAAGATAGGAAAATTCTTATCCATTCCCGAATATTTTCAATGAAAACTGCCTTCAATTTAGTCTTTACAAAAAACTATACCTACTAATTACTCTGTCTACAGGTTACTCTTTTATAATGGGCTCCCCACTCTACCAAGGCAGGCTCCCCTATTTGCATTTCTTAAAAAATTTAATTACTCATTTTAAAACGTCAACTATATTACCTATAATTCCCCTAAATTTGGCTAAATATGGCCACGTAAGTGATGAAAATTGCTCCAGTTCCTCAGCAAACTACCATTATAGTCTCAAAGAGAAGAACGCCATGAAGAGAAATGAACTAACCCAGCATCTTTAAGGAGATCCAAGAAAGCATGGAACTTCTGAAAAGAATTCTCAGTGCTGCCCAAAACACCTTCATCATCCAGGATCATGCTTGTCAATGAGTGGGCATGAAGGCCTTCAGACAAAGAGAAATTTATATTACTTAACTGGGCATTTTCATGTTCCAGCTATAAAAGAAGACTGAAAATGTCTGACATGCTTTTTTCTCATTGTCATCAAAAGTAGTCTTGTCTAGTTTCAAGGAACAAAACTAAAACACTCAAAATGTAATTAATCTGTAATTAACCTAACTCTCCACCAGTAAAGACAGAGACTATATCACATAATAACCAAAACCCCCAGGCACCCAACAAAGTTTCCTATATAACAGGTGGTATATAAATAAACCAAAGTTATCGTTTTATTAATGACCTTTCACAAAAGATCACATTTCTAACTGGTTAAATTCATAATGAAGCCTCATTCCACATTAGAAAATTACCTGCTTTAAGTTTCCCTTAAATTAGAAAGTGAATTATAGAATCTGATTTGAACAAAACATATTACAACTCTGCTGAATGTTAAGAATTAACTTTAGTGAGCAAAATATCTAATGGTTACGTTTAAAAGTCCTAAATCATACCCAACCCAATTTATTAAATGTACGATCACCAATATTTTCTTTGGCTTCTTGAAAATATTCACTCCCGTGCACTCTTCCCCTTCCACTCATCACCTATGCACTTAAAAGCCCCTATAAGCTCAACTCTAGTATTTCTCAGAAAGGCTGTTATGTTCATGATGCCCCTGTTGCCTTATATAAGCAGATGCTCAACATTTATTGAATGAGTGTCCGCCAATCCAATGGATGCACTTTGAAAAATTCCTCCCTACGTTCAACCTATGATAAAGTATATTTAGATGGAACTTTTTAGATTATGCCCTGCTTTCATGCACATTACCTAATGTAATTCTTATAGTATATATTTTTATCTTGCATTGCATTCGTACAAGTTTTCCAATGTCTTAAATTTATTTAAATGATTCACTTTCCTAATTCATTGCCAGGAGAGTCTCATCATGTCTTTTATGATACTGTATATACAGTATATGCACAAAAAGTGCTTTTTTGAATCAAAGAATCATGAACAGAAAATAAGCTAGTGTCATATGAAAGCACACACACACACACACACACACACACAACGAGATTTTCACATTTTTAAAAACATGCTTTCTGGAATATAGATCATATGATCACTAAATACCAGTAAATGCAAAAGTCCATATGATACAACCAATTTGCAACATATTACAGTTTTAAAGTTTACAAACTATGTGTATGGCTTAAAATCAAATCAAAATAAAACGAAAACACTCTCAAAAGTATAAGAAATTGTTTGCCTCATTGACTCATTTATCAACCTTAAGTCTTATTACTCTTTCCTCCTTTAACTGCTTTAGGCACTCCTCCAGTTTTTCCTAAACAAACAGAGTAAATATTATAACTAATTCGTAGTACAATATCCAAAAGCCTTTCCAGCTATAGGACTCATCAGGATTTAGGGGCAGAGCCAGAAGTGAACTCAGGTTTTAGTCTGCTACTGGTAATATCATACCATGCTAGTGAAATGAATTATCAAAATCTATCAAATTAGCATAGTAAAGATTTATTTAAATTCCACTTTTTCCAACATAAATTCGTGGCAGCCCACCATAAAAGGCATATGCGTATAACATAGCAAGTCAGAAATAAATAGTTAAGACCAAGAAAGAAAACTTCTATTTTTATTTGTGGGTCTCTTTATAGTAGGAAGTCCTATTAATGAACATGCTTAATATACCTGAATTGCATAATTGCAGATTCAAAAGCATTTTTTTAAAAGTAATCACTTTTAAAGCAATTTACAGTCAAGCACTGTTCCTGGAGTTCCCTGGGCATTAAATAATCTAATCATCAAAACCCTAAGAGAGGGGCTTCCCTGGTGGCGCAGTGGCTAAGAATCCGCCTGCCAGTGCAGGGGACACGGGTTCGAGCCCTGGTCCGGGAAGATCCTATGTGCCGCGGAGCAACTAAGCCCGTGCGCCACGACCACTGAGTCTACGCTCTAGAGCCCCTGTGTCACAACCACTGAAGCCTGCGTGCCTAGAGCCCGTGCTCCGCAACAACAGAAAACACCGCAATGAGAAGCCCGCACACCACTACGAAGAGTAGCCCCTGCTTGACGCAACTAGAGAAAGCCCGTGAGCAGTATCAAACACCAAGTGCAGCCAAAAATAAATAAATAAAATTAATTTATTAAAAAAAAAAAACCCTACGAGGAAAGAACAATCACTAACTCCATGTTATTTTACAGATGAGGGAAACGGAGGCAGAGAAGCAGAGTAAGTAGAGCAGCACAGCCAAGGTGACACCACTAAGTCGCAGAGCCACACTGTGGACTCAGGAAGCTGGGTGCCATTCCTGTTCACGGAGGTGGTAGTCTTCCCACTCACCAAGGTCAATCAAATAAAATGAACATTGATAAACTCTCTTAGGAGTTTTAGGAACTAAGGCACTTCGGTCCTTGAAGTGGGGGCACTGCTTGCAATAGGCAGAATTCTAACAGAGCCCCTAAGACTCCTACTTACTGAAGTACACAAACCTTCCACTTAAACAATCAAACCCTAAATCTGGGTGCTGTAGTGAAGGGATTTTGCAGACGGAATTAAGATTCAAAATCAGTTGATTTTTTAAGATAGGGAGATTATTCTAGGTGGATGTGACCTACTCGGGCACCCCATGAAAAGGACTTGAACTCTTCCTGAATTGAAGTGCAAAAGGGACAAGAGGGAGACTCTCCATTGCTGGCTCTGAAGAAGTCCAATGCTGCGGCAGGGAAGGCAAGCGAGAGGCCTCTAGGAGCTGAGACCGTCCCCCGACTGACAGCCAGCAAGGAAATGGGGACCTCTGTCCTGCAACTGCAGAATCTGAATTATGCCAACAAGCCGAAGAAGCTTGGAGGCATTCTTTCCCAGAGCCTCTGGATGCTAACACAGCCAGACTGATATCTTGATTCAGCTCTGTGACCCACACAAACTATGGTGAACATCCAACCTTTGGGGCTCAATGTTTACACTTAAATTTCACGTGCTTTAACACTCTCAGGAGGGAACCCACGTGTTCCAGTGTGTATCTGAGCAGGAAACCCAGTCACGCTGTGCCTGGACTTCTGACCTGCAGAACTGTGAGCTAGTCAAATAGGTATTGTTTTCAGTCAGTGAGAGTGTAGTAAAAGAATTAATATTCTACTCAACCTCCAGGTTCGTGGACAAAATAAATGATTGTCATTGTTTTGGGCCACTGTTTCGGGGTGGTTTCTTATGCAGCGATAAACAATCAGAATACCTATACTTATGAAAACAGTAAGGTATATTTATACATTTTAACTGCTTTGAACAATCACTTAAAGAATGAGGAACTCTATTATATGCCATCATTGGGAGAGGAACTGGTATCACTTTCTGGAGAGTAGCTTTTGGTACCTAACAACAGTCCTACATCAGGAGTTTACCCTAAGAAAATCAAAGATGTGGGCAAAGATTTATCTACCAACATGATGTCATAAGATTGTTTATAACCAAACCCTAGAAGAAAGCTAAGAGCCTCCAAATTGGGATTGGTTTCAATAAAAATAGCTCACCGTATGAAGGAATGCACTGTGAAGCCACTAAGAAAAGAATGACAAGAGGTCTCAACCAGAGTTAATGAATGGGCTTCAGGAGTTCTACATTCAAAATATATCTGTGCGTTTCTCCTGGGAGATGATGCATAAGCTTAATCAAATTCTCTGATGTAGAAGAGTATTTAGTGACACGGCAAAATATTTTTGATACTTTTTTAAGACAAAAGAGCAGATTAGGTAGGTGTGTGTACATGCAGAGGTGGCTTTTATTTCCTTCAATAAGTTGTTCACTGTTTTCAAAGATTTGCTCAATGAACATATATTTTTATATTCAGAACATGTTTAAAAAATTGAGAGTCTAAGAACTTCAAATTCTTTAATGTTTCATTACTAAAGCCAGTCAAGTATTCAATGGGGAAAAAGGGAAAAAAATTGCAAAATTCCTCTACTTTTAGTATAATGGTTTAATCAATCTTCTAAAACTGATTTCAAAGAAATTCTAAGCAAATAAGCAAACAAACAAAATATCCTCACCACAGTCAGAGGAAAGTAGACTAAAATTCCTGACTGGTTCTAAATAGCACATCAAAGTGCAATTACATGAAATAGTTTCTCCCTCTAATGGAGGGAATTAGAACACAGTGTGAAATTTTTGTGAAAAAGTGTACCCTCCTCCTACAAAGTATTAATAATTCATGTCCCTTACATCGAAATATAGAACCAAAAATGTTAGAAAGTAAAATTGCTTGATATTCTATTACTTAAGTAAGACTAATGATAAGGCTTTGGAATAATTTTCCTTCCTGTCATCTGCTCTCCTTCCTCCCTTCTGTACACTGGCTAGGGTGATTTTTCTGGGACAAAGCTCCCATCATATTGGATATCAAATTTTATGTTCAACTTTTCTCCGTTTAACATTGAAATCAATCATTTCTCATATAATCAGGGGATTCATAACCTTGATTTTTTTTTGTGGGCTACAAAATAGTCCACTGAGTGGGTTTACTGGTTAAACATTTTACACATTTAAATTCTTTCCAACTTTTCAGTATTATAAGACAAAATAACCGTTTTTATGCATGAAGGTTTTTTCCATATTGAGAATAACATTCTTACAATAAATCCATAAAAATGAGTTTGAGATCAAAGCAAATGAATATTTTTAAGGCTCTGAGGTACCTATCTCCAAACTTCTTTCCAAAAGAGTTCTGAGATTTTATACTGCCATCAGCGATGTATCACTTGGTATATAACCTCTACTATAACTGTTGGCTTACTTCCTCACCTAGAGTGCAAGTTGTTTGAAGATAGGGGGTGTATTTTATTAAGTGTTTATCCCCAGCACCTGTGCCTAGCACAACGTAGATGGTCAATAAATAATTGCTTAATAAGGAAAATCCTTACCAATACAAGATGTACGCTTGTGAAAGACAGACTCTGTGTTTTTCTCTAACTGGATAGATGAAAACTTGTCATCTTCTTTAATGTGCAATTTTTTGCTTATAATTAGTAATTAAATTTCTGTTTTATATTATATTGTAAAAATTCAGATTCTCTGAGGCAAATGGGCCTGGCACTACCCATTAGCTATATAACCTTGGACAAGTTGTACAACTCTAGGCCTCAACTTCCTCATCTATAAAATGGAGATAAGCTCCCATATCACAGAGCTCTTGTGAGGATTACATGACTTAAAACACATATAAAATTAGAAGAGTGCTTGGTACACAGCATATGTTCAATTAATGCTGAATGAATGAACATGTGAACGCAAGCAGTAGTGAAGGGCTTAAAATGAAATAGTCTCATCCCACTCCCACATCCAGCACTCAAGAAGCGACCGATTCTGTATGCAGGTTTTTTTTTTTTAATTAATTAATTAATTAATTTTTGGCTGTGTTGGGTCCTCGTTTCTGTGCGAGGGCTTTCTCTAGTTGTGGCAAGCGGGGGCCACTCTTCATCGCGGTGCGCGGGCCTCTCACTATCGCGGCCTCTCTTGTTGCGGAGCACAGGCTCCAGACGCGCAGGCTCAGTAGCTGTGGCTCACGGGTCTAGTTGCTCCGCGGCATATGGGATCCTCCCAGACCAGGGCTGGAACCCGTGTCCCCTGCATTAGCACGCAGATTCTCAACCACTGTGCCACCAGGGAAGACCCTGTAAGCAGGTTTTTAATTGTAAAATACGATATGTGTACTGAGAAGTGCACAGGACAAAACTGTCAATGTGACAAATCAGAAGAGAATACTTACATAACCACTGCTCGAATCTGAAAGTATTGATACTTGTCAGCATCTCAAAAACCCCCCGTATTGTTTTCTCATCACAAGCTCCTTCCCTCTTCCCGGTTAAACACCATCCTCATTTCTCGACAATCATTTCCTTTAACCTGCATGCATCCCTAACAAAAGAGTTTAGTTTTGTCAACATCTAACTTTATGTAGAGGATCATAGTATATGAAGTCTTTTCTAACTTATTTCTTTCACTCAACATTGGTTTAAAAAATTCATCCACATTGCAGCCTGTAGCTCTAGTTCATACAATTTTATTACTTGATAGTTTTCCCACTGTACGAATACACATAATTTATTTAATTTTTGACTCTTAATGGACATTTGGGTTGTTTTCCGTTTGTGCTAATGCAAATCATGGACAGGAATCCTGCTGTACCGGTTATTCTGGTGCATTTACACAGGGCGGGGGTGAGGGCTGCTGGGTCACAGGCTATTTATATACCTTCAGTTGATGGAGAGTGCTAAATGCTTTCCAAAGTAGTTGTGTCGATTTATACTCCAGTATAAGCAAGGTAGAAGATTCCCATAGTACTCCAGGTCTACAATACATGATACTACCAGACTTTATTTATGTATTTGTCAATCTGATTGGCATGAAGTTTCATTGGTTTTCACTCACTTTTCTCTTATTACTTAATGAAGTCGTACACTTTTCTGTGTTTACTGGCTGTTTGGATTTCCTTTTTTATGAGGTTTACGTCAACTATTGTTATTTTTTATTCTTATTTTTTTAATTACTATTTATTTATTTTTGGCTGTGTTGGGTCTTCGTTGCTGCATGCAGGCTTTCTCTAGTTGTGGCGAGTGGGGGCTACACTTCATTGCAGTGGCTTCTCTTGTCGTGGAGCACAAGATCTAGGCGCGCGGGCTTCAGTAGCTGTGGCACGTGGGCTCAGTAGTTGTGGCTCACAGGCTCTAGAGCGCAGGCTCCGTACTTGTGGCGCACGGGCTTCGTTGCTCCATGGCATGTGGGATCTTCCTGGACCAGGGCTCGAACCTGTGTCCCCTGCCTTGGCAGGCAGATTCTTAACCACTGTGCCACCAGGGAGGTCCAACTATTGTTATTTTGAATTCTTCTCCATTTCCAAGTAATACTCTTACATGACTATTTTCTGACTAAGTTTGAGTCATTATCTGTTCACTTTCTGATTTACTAAGTAAGGGTTTAGTTCCTTTACACTCTTTCCTTTGTCCACACTGCTCAGTAAAGTTATGTCATCATTAGTTATTCCACTGCTCATGATCTCTTTGACTTGTAGTGATATACTTAAAAACCTACATTGTTGATCCACTATAAACTCTCTCAACGTCATGCTTTGTAAAATGAGGACATTCATACCATCTTCCCTTTTTTCTACCTCCTGTCTACCTTCCAAACCTAGCTTTTACGTTGTCAAAGTTGAAATTTATATTTTGTTCTATGTGCAGTTAAGTCTTCTGTTATTTGAGAGTCAGTAGGGAGTAAGGTTTAAGAGAACAGGCAGAGAGCCTAAACTCAAAGCCTCGATCCAACCCTAAATTCCGTACAGCCTGGGCAAGTTCCTTCCCTGTCTTAGCATCCTTTTCTCAAAAGTGGGAATGATATTAGCACCAACCTCATAAGGCTATTCAGAGGATTAAATGAGTTAATATATGCAAAAGCACTTAGAGCCTAATATATACTAAGTACATACTAGTACACAGTACATTTCAGTACATACCAAGTTAATACTAATACATACTAAGTATAGTTTAGGTTAGTTATTTGTTATTACATGCAAGTTGACAATAAAAGCAGCAAACCAAGACAGTATTGCCATTATTACAATTAAATTAATATTGCCCACTGCAGATGTACTGTGTCTTTGTGTATAGACTACACCTCGTTCCATACTGTGTCAGTGTCACTGCCCTTGTGCAGGGTGACCACATACCCCAAGCCGCCTTGGGCTGTTCCAGTTTATACCTGTTGTCCTGATATTACAGCATTAGAGTGCCTCCTTACACTATTGAAGTGTAAGGAGTTTGGACAAGTTCTGGTTTGGACAACAAATTAGATAAGTGGTCATTACCCCTGTGTGTCACTGAAAATGGGGGCATCTATAGTGTCAAGTTTAAGTGGATTCTTCTCTTCCTCACCAATAGTAGGTTAAAATTCAACCATAGTTTAGTTTGCTTCATGTTTATGTCAGTGTAGCCTTTTCTCCTCTGGACTTCAAGTTCCTTCTCCTCTTCCTCTCTCTCCTCCCTTCCAACAGTGCCTAATACCTAGTAAGTACAATATGCCTCAAGGTGTTTCTAAGCTCTCAATCACACAATCAATAGAAGCCTCTCCAATCTAGACTAGCTGCTCTCTGCACTGAATCCCCTATTACCTTCCTTCTTGGTTTATTGCCTCATTTTGCTGGATTATTTCTATAAATAGCTTAAGGTGTAGCACAGGAGGTAAATCTTTCAAATTTCTTTGTGTACAAAATATCTCATTCAGCCTCCACTTATGACTAATACTTTGGCTGGATACAAAACCCTAGGGTGAAAATTATGTGCTGGAAAAATTTGGAGATATCTTTCTAATGCCTTCCAGCATCCATGGTTCTGATGACAACTATGATAAAGTCAGATTTTAACTTTTTTTTTTAGGTGACCAGTATTTTTCTCTCTGGAATGGATGTATCCTCTCAGTATTTTATTCTCTTTTAATTTATTTTTTCAGTATTTTAAAGTTTCACAATGCAGTGTGCCTAGGTATGAGTCTATTCTTGTTCATCTTGCTCAAAACTTGAGTAACTATTTTCAATCTGCGGCCTGATGTCTACTTTCACCTGTGGGGAATTTTGTTGCCCTTTGACAGCTTTCCTCCATTTTTTGTCTGGGTCTGGAGTTTCTAATAGTAACATGTTGGATCTCCCAGATGCAGCCTCTCTAACATATTGCTATCACATTTTCCATTGTGTCGTTCTTTTTTATATACTGAGAAATTTTTAAAATTCCTACTGAATTTGTTTCAGCAACCATATTTTCATTTCCAAGACACCTCTCTTGCTTTCTGACCATTCTCTTTTTAATTAACACCCTAGTCTTATTTTATAGTTGCTAGCTCTTTTTAAACCTCTCTCAGGATACTAATTAGGGTTTTTGCTTAAATTATTTTGTTCCCTAAATTGTCCCCGGTCCTACCAGGATATGTTTTCACTCTTTTTCCCCCTCTCTCATGTTGTAAGCTTTACACAACTATCAGGCAAATGACAGTTATTTTCTATTTAAGAATGAGCGCAGAAAGCTCCCTGAAGTCAATGATTGATTGGCTTCTTATGAAGGAAGAAGTGGGGAGTGACTGTAATAGGATCCCCCCCCAAACACTCTTTTCTAGGGTGTAAAAACTCACACTAGCTGCCCTAGTTCTCCCCAGTTTCACTGTTTTCAAAATGAAATCATCTCACTTCAGGAGCGTGAGAGCGGGGCTGGGAGTCCACTCCTCCAAACACAACCCTTCAATGAGCTCCCCTATTTCAGTCACACTTTTAACTAAATCTACCCTCTCTCCTACATGCGCATCAAAGCATGAAGCTACTTCTGCAGGTGGGGTCAGAATCCTCCTCAGTTGCAGGTGGTCCCTGTGCATATTCTAGGTGATGCTTTTCCTCTGTTCTACTGCTTCAGTTTCACACTCTTCCACTTGTCTTCCGCCTTTCAAAACTATGTTGAAATCTCTTGACTGTTGTTGGCTTATGTACTTAAACACTTTGATACCATCCTTGTAGTGTCTTGTCAAAACGGAGAAGGGCTGCAAGGGTTCTC
Organism: Balaenoptera physalus; assembly: GCF_965194825.1. Taxonomy (NCBI): domain Eukaryota; kingdom Metazoa; phylum Chordata; class Mammalia; order Artiodactyla; family Balaenopteridae; genus Balaenoptera; species Balaenoptera physalus. Next base: position 35,997,410 of record NC_138882.1, read on the forward strand.
AGTGCATTCTGAATCTGCTATTCTGTGATCCCAGTGTTTAAAGGTCTTGGTCTTCCCCAGTCTATCACTGCTTTTAGAAATACAATCTCCTGTTCTACTCATGAAGGAAACGAATACAACACATCTAAAATGACAAGGAATGCGGGTTAGATGCTCTAGGGTCTTGTCGTACTCTGCAATTTACTAAGAAACCACTTACGTGCTACAAATTGTAGGTGCTCATTTATAAAACGAAAGGCGGTAACTCTACATGAACTATAGATTTCTCCTACTGTAACATTTCATAATTTTCTAAGTTTTCTTAAAATTTCTCTATATTATCATTAATTTTAATTAAAAACATAAAAATCTAACTTTCTCTTTTGAAAATCAAAGAGTAATTACCATAGTCCTACAATAAGGGGATAATTAGTTCTGAAACCTGTCAAGTTTCATGTTTCATACGAAAAGAGAATCATATTAAATAATTTTTAAAAATTAAACATGGACTTTGTAGCACAAAGACAAGGTTCCCCCAAATGGTATTCCCTTATTTACTAGAAATGTTCAGCTCTGCCTTAAAGTTGAAATAAAACAAATATATTATTTTTGAGGTGCAAAAGTTTCTTATGAAAATCAATTTTTCTTTTCTGTCTGTCCAAACAAAAGTATGGAATCACATTAGATGTCGGGTTTATTAGGGAATATAATGTAGCTTCTTGATGTTTTTTATTTTAGGAAAGGAGAATATTAACATCAAAACTATTTTCAACCTTACTTTTATTTAAAATGAGGCCATATTTTCCTCTTATAAAAAGAGAGTTCAACTAGAACTGTCAATTTTCTCATTTGTAAAACAAGAGCACTGAATCAGCTGACTATATTCATTCAGAACTCAATTTCTTTATCTTATGATAACTAAGGTTCTCCCTAAATCGAATATCCTAAGGTTCTAAGGAAAGGAAACTATATTACTAACGACATGTTTTGATTTTTATTTCTTAGAGTTCAAATGTCCACCATTCACCTTGGTCTAAGCTTAAGGAACCATTCAAGGGGATACAATGCAGATGGGAGGAGAAAACAGAACCCTCACTCAAGCTGTGCAGTGTTGCAATCAGGCTTCCATTTGAAAAATAATCTTCTCTATAGCTTTAAAGTGATAACTTTGTACCTGCAATGCTTCTTGTTTCAAACTGATTTTCTCTGGCTCTTCCTGAACACTTTCTGAGGAATCTTCGACCTCTTCAATTTCTGAGGAGGAAGGACTCTCTATTGTCACAGTCACAGGAAATTCTGATGGACCTGAGTGTCACAAGAAGAAGATAGGAAACCACAGAGTTGTTAAACTGAAGTACAAAGAAAGAAGACAAGATTGTATAAAAGATAATACAAGCCAGATACCAAATATCCAATTATTAGAGGACATTTAACAAAAGTGATCTGAGGTATCATTATTTATAAATGTCTCTCACTGCTCCTTAGTCTAAAACAGGCAATGACTAAGTAAAAGTACAGTAACTTATTTTTGCTATGTTACTGTACAGACCTCTGTTGTACATGGTTAGGATTAGTAATGGGAATTGCCCATATTATTTTATTAAGTTTCTTTCACAGAAGCCAAGTGAAGAGCCAAGGTAAACATTTTTTCTCAGATCAACTTTATACTGCAAATGAAAAATGTATTCTTTACCATCAGACGAAAACAGTTTGGAAGAAAATGTAGTTTTTCGGAGGAAAATACATCAGTAAAGGGACTGATGAATAATCAGAAAGTCAACATATCTAAGCTGTGAATAACAGACGTTAGAATTTTAAAAAATAAATCACATACACATACACAACTAAAACTGACCCATCAAAAATTTCATCTTCTCATCACCTTTAAGCCAAAACTAGGGTAACAGTAATACAATTCTCCTGTCAAGCGTCACTGCCACTGCAGTGTTGTTGCATAGGACATTTCCAAACATTTAAAAACTGACCTGGCCACAACCCCATAAAAGTCTACAGATCATACAGAAGTGTGCTGGGATTATATAACTACGCAGAAGACAAGTCACTAGGACATCATTTTCACAACAAGCAGCAAACCTGCAGCATAGGAAATTCCCAACAGGAGAACGAGTCACACACCCCTCCCTCTGGGCATGCAAAGGCAGGACTGACGCCCAAGGTGCTCTTCTCTCAATCTCAGCAGTGGTGCCTTTCACAGAGCAACTATGCAGTCTCCCAAGACCACTGGGAAGGAGAATGTGTTACTGACAGTATTAGCTTGCCATGAGGCCATAAGCGAGGGAATGTGTGTGGCCTTGGTGAGAGAGCAGAGGTTTGGGAGATGTTGCTTTATATTGGCTTTCATATCAGGAAGTTGTACATATAGCCTGCAAACAACATTTCTTGAAAACATATGAACATGTTTGAGTATGACAGCTCCATGTGAGGGGTCAGCAATGGCAGTCAGGTTTGTGTCACTGGATAACAGCTGATTTGTGGACTGAAGAACAGGCTTCCTTGTTTACAGACATAACCACAAGGCTGCCAGTTGTGTGCAAAATCCACACAACTACACAGTTGCATTGGGAGAGCGACCAGACAAGTTTTACATGGATTTATTTCAGAGAGGGAAATGCTTCTTTTAAGGCTCTGTCAGTTTAAAAAGCAAAAAGAATGACCACCCACCTTTCCCAATTCGACCCCTACATGTCATAACTATGATAGCTACATACCTGCACCTGACTACATACATCACGAGTTTGATGAATGGAAAGCCCCTAAAAGGATATCAACAAAATGAAGTTAGATCTTGATGTAAATACATCACCAGTTAAATCCAGTTAATACAACTATTTAGTATTATGTACAGTATCCATACAGAATTGTGTATAAAAATAAATAAGCTCAAAAGAAGGACCTGGAGGGCTCTGCTGCAGAGAAAACTGAACAGAATTCAGCTGACTGGCTTAGTGATAACTCTCTGAACTGCTGAGAGGCCCCTTCAGTTCCTATGTTCAGGATGGTTGAGATTTCAGTCTCACTTCTTTAAATGGTGATATTAATCGTTCTCTAATTTACCACTCTGTGTGACGAGGATGGACCTGAGATTAAGTGTCTCACCAAGAAGATAGGAAACCACAGAGTTGTTAAACTCAAGTGCAAAGACTGGGGATTCAACACTATAGTTTATGCAACAGCAATTCACATTACCATTTGCAAAAAATTAGTTGGTTGTCCAATAGGGATTATAAACATCCATTTAACATGAGCTACTGAACAGATACTTTACACAGTAACTCCTTCAAGTACTATTTAAAATCAATTCTCTTTGTTTTCTGAAGCAATTGTTAACCCCCAATTTCATGAATACTACCAAGTAAGTCACTTGAAAATCATCTAGAGCAATCTATTTCACTTAGCAAGCCTAAAGCTATAATTCAACAATTTTATTTACTGTTCTATGACAAAAATTACTATGAACAGCTATCCCCTGGATAAGTAATCAGCTAAAGCTAGTTTGACTCACTAAATCTGATTTACTGAGTTAATAAGCCAGTTGATTTAGAATAGGTCTAATGCAGATTTCTCATCCATTCTGCATTAAACTACTTCCCATGCCTAAAATGTCTTTCTTCCCATTCGTACATATCCAAATTCCTACTTCTGTGCTGTAGGGCTTGGCTCAACTACACCTGCCTTTAGTGAAACTTTTCTCACCTGCACAATTGGAGATAATTTTAGTCTCCTCATGACTCCCACGGGGTTACCTCTGTTGTGACACTTGAGAAACAACTCGAAACTCCCAATTACTTTCTGTTTTTCTTCCTTAGAGGGCTCATTAGGCAGAAGCCATGTGTGAGTTATCTTTTTTCCTCTATAGAAAGCACCAGACACTCCCCACGTAATAGAAGTTCCAAAATAAAGAATTCTGAACGACTGAAAAAGACAGGGAATGCAAACACATTACCTGTTGCTTTTTGCATGTTCTGCAGTACGCCACGGCAGGAAACCAGACACACCACGTGGTAGAGGTTCAGGACCATAACATTCTTTACCAGCAGAGTGTTTCCTTCCATTACTTACAGGTTTCTTTGTGGCCAATCCCATGTTTGACAAAGCACGAAAGAAGGAATCAAGATGCACCAAAGGTCTACAGAGCAACTCTCAAACGTGTGCAGTTTGAAAGGAATCAAACAGGCACTGGACAATGATGCCAAGGCCACTAAAAAAAGGATCGTTTTGTAAAAAGGTTTTACATAAGCCAGCATTTTTTTAAAATATAAGTTCTCTACAGTAACAAGTTATTTTAACTAAAACAAAAGTATTGAGATGTGCAGAAATGGAAAAATAAATTTTTAAAAAATCCCGAAGTATGATACATTTTATGTATCATACAGAAACACTCAAGTTTATTGAATCTTAGAACACCTCTGGCATTTCTGAATCTCAAGGATAGCGAAACACAGGTACACCCATGACTTCTGCCAAAAAGAATCTTCAGAATTAGACCAAAATTTCAATTTAAGATGAATTTTTCTATGTAAAAACAGTAAAAGTTATAAGACTGCAAGTTGCTGGGTGGTAGGTGAGTCAATGTTACTCTCCTATAAGCCTGTCAGCCTTCACTGCTCCTTTGATTTCATATAGAAAACACACAAAAATACAAATGAAACCCACTGGATAAAAGAGTGAAATGTGGAGACTTATCCTATATTTCAGTAGTAAAGAGGCAAGTATCTTTATATGAAATATTTGGTTGCAAAAACTAGACCTACGTGTTAATATTTTATTTAGAACAAGCCATATATTAAAATTCACATTTAAATATTTAATTTGAATTTACTGAAAACAAACATCATAGGTTAAAATGGTTATATTTATCCTTCAAATCTACTATATTTCATGTTATTTTATTTATTTATTTTAATAGATCTTTATTGGAGTATAATTGCTTCACAATTCTGCGTTAGTTTCTGTTGCACAACAAAGCGAATCAGCCATATGCATACACATGTCCCCATATCCCCTCCCTCTTGAGCCTCCCTCCCACCCTCCCTATCCCACCCCTCTAGGTCATCGCAAAGCACCGAGCTGATCTCCCTGTGCTATGCTGCTGCTTTCTACTACATTTTAGCAGCATTAGGATGGAGTGTAAAATAGAGTGTATGTGGTAATATAGGATAACTATTTCGTAGAGTGTAGCTTATTGATAATCACCACATGATCCTGTGTGATTTAACATGCCTCTTAAAAATATATAGGAGCTCAGTTCATTTTGTGCTATTTTATTTTGTTTTTTAACTTAATTACCCTCTAAAAAAAATGTCTGTATGCATGTGGTTTGTATGTGTATACCCTTCCTTTACTTTCAGAAACTAATGCAAATACATTTGTATTAAAAAATTTTTTAATTACACCTTTCGTGTTAGGAGATAAAAAAAAATTTCTAATAAAAGTTCCCATCTTTTTTAGGCATACATAATTACAATATAAATGTGACACAATTCACACCATTATCTTACCCCTATACTCACCTGGATCTAAGTATATACCCAGCTATTGATTTGGCTTACCTCTATGTCTCCAAATAACTGAGGCAAATACAAAAAATAGCCCAAGAAATAAAATTACTCTTAAAATAGCTCTATGAGCTTGTATACTTCAGTTACATTTCCACTTTGTTTAATCATGCTAAATAAAAAAAAATTTTTTTAATTGTTTTATTCTCATTCCATGATGCCGTATTATATACCACCAGGTACTAATATTACAGAATTCCTAATATGTTTTACATATACATGTTTTATTTATGTATATTTCCATTTCTAATATTATAGCAAAAGGCAACTTAGCTATTTTAAGAATGCTTTACATATCATATAAATTTTTAATGATAATATGTAATTAGTGTGATACCACAAATCTTAACTTCTTTGTATGTACTATTTGATTATTAAAATATCACTGTCTTGAAATAACAATTGGCAGACAAATCATAAGCTTTTTTTTTGACTTCATAAACACTCTTTACAACTTCTATTTAATACACTATTGTCCAAGCAAATTGATTAATGGAAATCAAGAACACACATCTTTAAGTAGAAAAAGAAAAGTTGTATTTATGAAGATTTTTACAATAGTTTATTTTAGGTTATTTCCAATGTTTCACCAATTTAAAAACTGGACCAACTCAATGAAACCTTCTGAATCCAATGTTAAAAAGTATAACTATGCATCATAAAATTTAAATTTAGTATGAAAAGATAAGAATGGCAAATTATATTGAAGCTATGTGGAATTATGTTTATAGACAACAGGAAGAGAAAATAAAAATGTAAACAATGGGAGGAACCAAGATGGTGGAGTAGAAGGATGTGCTCTCACTCCCTCTTGCAAGAACACCGGAATCACAACTAGCTGCTGGACCGTCATCAACAGGAAGACACTGGAATGCACCAAAAAGGATACCCCGCATCCAAAGACAAAGGAGAAGCCAAAATGATACGGTAGGAGGGGTGCAATCAGAGTAAAATCAAATCCCATAACTGGTTGGGGGGTGACTCACAGACTGGTGAACACTTATACCACAGAAGTCCACCCACTGGAGTGAAGGTTCGGAGCCCCACATCGGGTCTCCCAACCTGGGGGTCTGGCAATGGGAGGAGGAATTCATAGAGAATCAGACTTTGAAGCCTAGTGGGAATTGGTTGTGGGACTGGAGGAAAAAAAGACCCCACTCTTGGAGGATGCACACAAAATAGTGTGCACATCGGGACCCAGGGAAAGGAGCAGTGACCCCGGGGGAGACTGGACCAGACCTACCTGCTAGTGTTGGAGGGTCTCCTGCAGAGGCAGGAGGTGGCTCTGTTTCACCATGGGGATGGGGACGCTGGCAGTGGAAGTTCTGGGAAGTACTCCTTGGTGTGAGCCCTCCCAGAGTCTGTTATCAACCCCACCAAAGAGCCCAGGTAGGCTCCAGTGTTGGGTTGCCTCAGGCAAAACAACCAACAGGGAGGGAACCCAGCCCCACCCATCAACAGTCAAGTGGATTAAAGTTTTACTGAGTTCTGACCACCACAGCAACAGTCAGCTCTACCCACCATCAGAGCCTCCCATCAGACCTCTTAGAAAGCCTCAACCACCAGAGGGCAGACAGCAGAAGCAAGAAAAACTATAATCCTGCAGCCTGTGGAACAAAAACCACATTCACAGAAAGACAGACAAGATGAAAAGGCAGAGGGCTATACACCAGATGAAGGAACAAGATAAAACCCCAGAAAAACAACTCAATGAAGTGGAGATAGGCAACCTTCCAGAAAAAGAATTCAGAATAATGATGGTGAAGATGATCCAGGACCTTGGAATAAGAATGGAGGCAAAGATCGAGAAGATGCAAGAAATGTTTAACAAAGACCTAGAAGATTTAAAGAACAAACAAACAGAGATGAACAATACAATAACTGAAATGAAAACTACACTAGAAGGAATCAATAGCAGAATAAGTGAAGCAGAAGAACGGATAAGTGACCTGGAAGACAGAATGGTGGAATTCACTACTGCGGAACAGACTAAAGAAAAAAGAATGAAAAGAAATGAAGACAGCCTAAGAGACCTCTGGGACAACGTTAAATGAAACAACATTCACATTATAGGGGTCCCAGAAGGAGAAGAGAGAGAGAAAGGACCAGAGAAAATATTTGAAGAGATTATAGTCGAAAACTACCCTAACAGGAGAAAGGAAATAGCCACCCAAGTCCAGGAAGCGCAGCGAGTCCCATACAGGATAAACCCAAGGAGAAACACGCCGAGACACATAATAATCAAATTGGCAAAAATTAAAAACAAAGAAAAATTATTGAAAGCAGCAAGGGAAAAACGACAAATAACATACAAGGGAACTCCCATAAGGTTAACAGCTGATTTCTCAGCAGAAACTCTACAAGCCAGAAGGGAGTGGCATGATATACTTAAAGTGATGAAAGGGAAGAACCTACAACCAAGATTTCTCTACCCGGCAAGGATCTCATTCAGATTTGATGGAGAAATCAAAAGCTTTACAGACACGCAAAAGCTAAGAGAATTCAGCACCACCAAACCAGCTCTACAACAAATGCTAAAGGAACTTCTCTAAGTGGGAAACACAAGAGAAGAAAAGGACCTACAAAAACAAACCCAAAACAATTAAGAAAATGGTCATAGGAACATACATATCGATAATTACCTTAAACGTGAATGGATTAAATGCTTCAACCAAAAGACACAGGCTTGCTGAATGGATACAAAAACAAGACCCATATATATGCTGTCTACAAGAGACCCACTTCAGACCTAGGGACACATACAGACTGAAAGTGAGGGGATGGAAAAAGATAGTCCATGCAAATGGAAATCAAAAGAAAGCTGGAGTAGCTATACTCATATCAGATAAAATAGACTTTAAAATAAAGAATGTTACAAGAGACAAGGAAGGACACTACATAATGATCAAGGGATCAATCCAAGAAGAAGATATAACAATTATAAATATATATGCACCCAACATAGGAGCACCTCAATACATAAGGCAACTGCTAACAGCTATAAAAGAGGAAATTGACCGTAACACAATAATAGTGGGGGACTTTAACACCTCACTTACACCAATGGACAGATCATCCAAAATGAAAATAAATAAGGAAACAGAAGCTTTAAATGACACAATAGACCAGATAGACTTAATTGATATTTATAGGACATTCCATCCAAAAACAGCAGATTACACTTTCTTCTCAAGTGCGCATGGAACACTCTCCAGGATAGATCACATCTTGGGTCACAAATCAAGCCTCAGTAAATTTAAGAAAATTGAAATCATATCGAGCATCTTTTCTGACCACAACGCTACGAGATTAGAAATGAATTACAGGGAAAAAAACATAAAAAACACAAACACATGGAGGCTAAACAATACGTTACTAAATAACCAAGAGATCACTGAAGAAATCAAAGAGGAAATAAAAAAATACCTAGAGACAAATGACAATGAAAACACAACGATCCAAAACCTATGGGATGCAGCAAAAGCAGTTCTAAGAGGGAAGTTTATAGCTATACAAACCTACTTAAAGAAACAAGAAAAATCTCAAGTAAACAATCTAACCTTACACCTAAAGAAACTAGAGAAAGAAAAACAAACAAAACCCAAAGTTAGCAGAAGGAAGGAAATCATAAAGATCAGAGTGGAAATAAATGAAATAGAAACAAAACAATAGCAAAGATCAATAAAACTAAAAGCTGGTTCTTTGAGAAGAGAAACAAAATTGATAAGCCATTAGCCAGACTCATCAAGAAAAAGAGGGAGAGGACTCAAATCAATAAAATTAGAAATGAAAAAGGAGAAGTTACAACAGACACTGCAGAAATACAAAGCATCCTAAGAGACTACTACAAGCAACTCTATGCCAATAAAATGGACAACCTGGAAGAAATGGACAAATTCTTAGAAAAGTATAACCTTCCAAGACTGAACCAGGAAGAAGCAGAAAATATGAACAGACCAATCACAGGTAATGAAATTGAAACCGTGATTAAAAATCTTCCAACAAACAAAAGTCCAGGACCAGATGGCTTCACAGGTGAATTCTATCAAACATTTAGAGAAGAGCTAACACCCATCCTTCTCAAACTCTTCCAAAAAATTGCAGAGGAAGGAACACTCCCAAACTCATTCTATGAGGCCACCATCACCCTGATACCACAACCAGACAAAGATACTACAAAAAAAGAAAATTACAGACCAATATCACTGATGAATATAGATGCAAAAATCCTCAACAAAATACTAGCAAACAGAATCCAACAACACATTAAAAGGATCATACACCATGATCAAGTGGGATTTATCCCAGGGATGCAAAGATTCTTCAATATACGCAAATCAATCAATGTGATACACCCTATTAACAAATTGAAGAATAAAAACCATATGATCATCTCAAAAGATGCAGAAAAAGCTTTTGACAAAATTCAACACCCATTTATGATAAAAACTCTCCAGAAAGTGGGCATAGAGGGAACCTACCTCAATATAATAAAGGCCATATATGACATCATTCTCAATGGTGAAAAACTGAAAGCATTTCCTCTCAGATCAGGAACAAGACAAGGATGTCCACTCTAACCACTATTATTCAACATAGTTTTGGAAGTCCTAGCCATGGCAATCAGCAAAGAAAAAGAAATAAAAGGAATACAAATTGGTAAAGAAGTAAAACTGTCACTGTTTGCATATGTCACGATACTATACATAGAGAATCCTAAAGATGCCACCACAAAACTACTAGAAGTAATCAATGAATTTGGTAAAGTTGCAGGATACAAATTTAATACACAGAAATCTCTTGCATTCCTATACACTAATGATGAAAAATCTGAAAGAGAAATTAAGGAAACACTCCCATTTACCACTGCAACAAAAAGAATAAAATACCTAGGAATAAACCTACCTAGGGAGACAAAAGACCTGTATGCAGAAAACTATAAGACACTGATGAAAGAAATTAAAGATGATACCAACAGATGGAGAGATATACCATGTTCTTGGATTGGAAGAATCAATATTGTGAAAATGACTATACTACCCGAGGCAATCTATAGATTCAATTTAATCCCTATCAAATTACCAGTGGCATTTTTTACGGAACTAGAACAAAGAATCTTAAAATTTGTATGGAGACAAAAAAGACCCCGAATAGCCAAAGCAGTCTTGAGGGAATAAAACGGAGCTGGAGGAATCAGACTCCCTGACTTCAGACTATACTACAAAGCTACAGTAATCAAGACAATATGGTACTGGCACAAAAACAGAAACATAGATCAATGGAACAAGATAGAAAGCCCAGAGATAAACCCACGCACCTATGGTCAACTAATCTATGACAAAGGAGGCAAGGATATTCGATGGAGAAAAGACAGTCTCTTCAATAAGTGGTGGTGGGAAAACTGGACAGCTACATGTAAAAGAATGAAATTAGAACATTCCCTAACACCATACACAAAAGTAAACTCAAAATGGATTAGAGACCTAAATGTAAGACTGGACACTATAAAACTCTTAGAGGAAAACATAGGAAGAACACTCTGACATAAATCACAGCAAGATCTTTTTTGATCCACCTCCTAGAGTAAAGGAAATAAAAACAAAAATAAACAAATGGGACCTAATGAAACTTCAAGCTTTTGCACAGCAAAGGAAACCATAAACAAGACGAAAAGACAACCCTCTGAATGGGAGAAAATATTTGCAAACGAATCAATGGACAAAGGATTAATCTCCAAAATAGATAAACAGCTCATTCAGCTCAATATTAAAGAAACAAACACCCCAACCCAAAAATGGGCAGAAGACCTAAATAGACATTTCTCCAAAGAAGACATACAGACGGCCAAGAAGCACATGAATAGCTGCTCAACATCACTAATTACTAGAGAAATGCAAATCAAAACTACAATGAGGTATCACCTCACACCACTTAGAATGGGCATCATCAGAAAATCTACAAACAACAAATGCTGGAGAGGATGTGGAGAAAAGGGAACCCTCTTGCACTGTTGGTGGGAATGTAAATTGATACATCCCCTATGGAGAACAGTATGGAGGTTCCTTGAAAAGCTAAAAATAGAATTACCATATGATCCAGCAATCCCACTACTGGGCATATACCCAGAGAAAACCATAATTCAAAAAGACACCTGCACCCCAATGTTCATTGTAGCACTGTTTACAATAGCCACGTCCTGGAAGCAACCTAAATGCCCATCAACAGACGAATGGATAAAGAAGATGTGGTACATATATACAATGGAATATTACTCAGTCATAAAAAGGAATGAAATTGGGTCATTTGTTGAGACGTGGTTGGATCTAGAGACTTTCATACAGAGTGAAGTTAAGTCAGAAAGCGAAAAACAATATTGTATATTAACGCATATATGTGGAACCTAGAAAAATGGTACAGATGAACCAGTTCGCAGGGCAGAAATTGAGACACAGATGTAGAGAACAAACCTATGGACACCAAGGGGGGCAAGCGGCAGGGGGGCGGGGGTGGTGGTGTGATGAATTGGGCGTTTGGGATTGACATGTATACACTGATGTGTATAAAATTGATGACCAATAAGAACCTGCTGTATAAAAAAATAAATTAAATAAAATTCAAAAATTCAAAAAATAATGAGCTATATACACAAAGCTTTGGCAATGCTAATTAAAGTAAAAAAAAAGAAAGGAAAACTCAAATGCCTAGAAATGGGAAGGAGAATTATAAACAAGTATATATGGGCACAATGTACAATGAGTCTTGCTGGACCAAGCCCAGCTCAGTTCAGAGCCTGTGGTAGCGCATCCCATGATGATATTAGGGAGCTCACGGGAGAGGAAGCTGATACTTATAGAGTCCCTCAGTCAGCAGGCAGTGAGTGGGTGGAAGCACCCGAAGTAGAAGCCTGTGCACCGCTCTTGAGTGGGAGATGAGATTTCATATTAATGGGGCAATGGGCCAGAGCCAAGATGCTCCCAAAAGGAGCCTTTTTTGACCAGCCTTCCTTGCTAGGCTCTCCAGAGGCCAGGTGGAACCCATCTCAGGGGGACCAGCAGACCCTGGCCCAAGGCCCCAAGCTAAAGTCCACTGCCCTTGCACATTTAAAGCCTTGAGTAATGAGGAATCTCAACTTCAACACGTTTGGGGGAAGATAGAAAAGGCTCAGGGCCCATTGTGGGGATGGAAAATTCTCCCTGCCACTGAGAAAAGGTTGAAGTGTGAGTGATTCTCAAGGGGATTTGCATTTTGAGAAATGACCCCAGTGAGAAGCAGTACTTTACTTAACCTTGTAGGCTGCAAGCTCCACAGGCACAGGGGCTGCGAATTCATCTCAGGGTCCCCAGTGCCTGGCACAGTGCTTGTTATCTAGAAGGTGTACAGCAAACAGGTAGACTAAATTTTTTAAAATAATAAAAGTAAAAAAGTAAAAGTAATGTGTGCTCATCATTAACAGTCAGAACATAATTGTTTGAGGTTAGAAAATCAGAAGCCCTCACTGCCACTCACTCTGGTTTCTCCAAGTTCCTTTTTTATTCTGTTTGTTTGATCTCTTTCATGTAGGGACTCTTTCCTCAAATGTCTGGTGATCCTGCATTTCTTCCATCTGCAATAGTGAGTCATCGCTACTGGAAGATCCAGGGGCTTGGTGGCTTTTTATCTAAGGGCCCCCACTTTGGGGTGATGGGATAGGGACATGGCTATTCCATTCAAGATGTCATTTGAGTTTCAGTAGTCTGAGTTTTGGTAACTTTTCTCTTAGGCTGGTTTGTTTTCCTGAGAGGAGTTAATGCTCTGCTTAGGGCTCTAGTGGAGGGAAGGGCTGGTTGGTCTGACCATCCCAGAGACTTTCAGAGACTTTCATTTAATTCCCCTGTCATCAGTCTCAGTCTTCAGTCTGGCATCCCCCTCACCCCATTCCCCTCCACTCTCTGCTGGGCAACGTGTTCCCAAATCTACAGTCACTCTGGTTCATCTTGTGTTTTATGGGGATGGAGAAGAAGATCTGGGGGTCTAAACAGTTCACTCATACCTACTGTTGTCAGCTTCACTCCACTTCACAATTTTCTGCTAACTCCTGTGCCTTTCCAGGGTGCCTTGGCATGAATCCCCTGCTTCCTGTGCATTCCCCACCTGCTGGCTGAGGTTTCAGCTTTTTCAGGTCTGCTGAGTGAGTTCCACTTGTTCATTCTGTTTCATCTTCCAAACAGCTGTTGATATCTCTCATCTATTTTGGTCCCCTCTTCCATTTACTTCGTCCTAGTTGATTTATACCATTTTAATCCTTTAACTGCTATTTTGAGGGGGTTTCAGAAGAGAGTGGAGATAAACACCTGTGTTCAATCTACCATGTGCAATGGGTACACTGTGCTTTTTCCTTTTAACAATATATTGAGAAGGTGTTTATTTCTTTGTAATTGGGTATAGAATTCCGGGCTCCAATAGGCAACACATAAATCTATTTTAAGTTTATGTTGCTTAATGCTGAAAAGTATACAACGAACATTATTTTATACTAATAATTATGTGTAGAAATAAAGGAGAGAAGAATAGAAGGAGAGAGAGAAAGAGAGTGAGAAAGAGAGAAGGAAGGAGGAAGAGGAAAGAGGTCTACATGGAATGTCAGGCTCTGAAGGAGGGAGTGGGGGAGAAGCTCAGGGAAATGAATGGGCTGTAGTTCTGGCCTTGGCCCATACTACCTAGATCCAATCCTCGCCTCTCATTTCTGGTACCCACTGAATGCCAACTGCCTCAGACTCAAACCTGTTGTTATTTGTGAGAAAAGCAGCTTCCACTGGGATGTGGTCTACTAGGACCAGGAAACAAGCTGACGTTTGGACAGGCAAGGCCACAACCTACATGGCCAGAGAGGGCTCAGTGTGCCCTTTCTTGCCAGAGGTGGGGGGGGCTCCCAGATGTGCGTTTCAGCATGACTGAAGGCCATAGTGGCCAGCATCCACAAGGTCCACCCCTGCCTGGGGCTCAGGCCCATCAGAAGATGCCCAGATAGGAAAGGGAAGAGCCTGGGAACCTTCACTCCAGCTCTGGCTCCTCTTTTATCCAGCTTTGGGCAAGTTTGCAAGAAACAGAAGCTTTGGCTTCTGTTTCTTCAACTGCAATATGGGAGAATAGCTTCTGCTAATAGTTAAGAGGTTTTACGGGGAGGTTTGCACTTCTCACATCAACCAGATACTTTCTGAGCACTTGACATTGAGTGGTGAGAGGACTGAGGAAACAACATTCAATAATAAACTCAATATTTTCAGATATTTGTTGATGACTATTCTGTGTACTGGCCACTGGGGTTGTCAGTGCACAGTAGTGGACAAACAGACATGGTTCCCACTCTTGGGGCTTCCAGTCTAGTGAGAGAGACACACATTCAATTCATAAACTCACAAAATAAGTACATAATTTCAAATTAGGATAAGGGCTAGGAAGGAAAAGAGCATTCTGCTTCAGGAGAGAGTAGCAGGAATGAGGTAGTCAGGGGGAAAGAAAAGAAACAGCTGCATAAACCAAGGTAGTGATGCTAATGGTGGGGCTACTGGGCACGGTGGAGACCCCAGATGATTGGGGGCAGGTCAGCACTTAGAGTGACTCAGAATCCTGGACACCACAATGCAGGGTCCTTTTGGTGACATGAAGCCGAGTCAGAAAAGCTCAAAGCTGACAGGTCAGCTATGTGTACAGGAGTAGGGGGCAAGATAAGGAGGCCACCTGTCTCCCTGGAGAAGCCTCTCAAAGTCTCCTGGTTTTCACTTCCCACCTTCACCCTTCCCCTTCTGCCCACATCCCAAGACCTGAGGCAGCTCTATAGACCTCAGGTGATTCTGAACAGGCTCCTTGGCAGGATCCCTAAGTGAAAGAGGAGGCAAGGACACAGGGACTGTCCATCTGGGCACAGAGCTCTGACCGCCTCAGAGACCTCACAGAGGTTACCAGAGCCCTGATCTCTGACACCAACAGAGACTGGGCAGAAGTGTCAGGGCCGGGCAGCCCCAGGAATAAGAGCAGCCAGCAGGCAGTGCATTCATAACCATCCTCTGAGGACTTCTCCTTACAGATGAAGAAACTGGAGTTCAAAGAAATCGAGGAACGTGCTCGAGGTTACACAGATAGTAAATGACAGAGTTCGGATTCAAACCCAGGCAACTTGACTCCAGAGTCTGCTGCCACTGGACGTTCCCACTCAGCCATTCAGGCCACTCATATTAAGGCCTAGGACCAAAGAGCAGATCCCCTAGAAGCTCAGAGGTTTGCCAGGACCTTGGAGTTCATGTATGCACTGGCTACTGTCTGCACACAGAATAAGTAACATGTCCCAGTAGGTCCTGCAGTGGCTGAATGCTGCCCCCTCCCCCAATATCTCCACCCAGCACCTCAGAATGTGACCTTAGTTGAATAAGGGTCTATGCAGATGTAATTAAGGTGGGAATCTCAAGATGAGATCACCCTGGGTGGGCCCTAAATCCAATGACAAGGGTCTTTATATGAGGCAGAAAAGAAGACATGCAAAGACACAGAGGAAAAAGCCTTGTGAGAATGGAGACAGACATCGGAGTGATGCTGCCACAGACCAAGGAACACCAGAAGCCATCAGAAGATGGAAGAGACAAGGAAACATTCTTCCCTAGAAATTTTGGAGGAAGCATGGCCCTGCCAATACCTCGATTTCAGACTTCCGGCCTCCCGAACTGTGAGGTAATAAATCCTGCTGCTTTAAGCCGCCTAGTTTGAGGTTATTTGTTACAGCAGCCACAGGACACTGATAGAGGTCCCTCTGATTCTTCATAAGAAACACAGGCATTTAAAAATATTACTAAACTCATAGTTGCTATTTATCATTATGTATTTTTCTCAATGGATATAAAATATTACTATCACATGGATAGTAATAAAAACATTACTATTATAAAATATAGATTATACTTGCAACACTATCATCTTACAGAGAGATTACCTAAATTTCAGAGAGGGCCGTGGTAAAGCAAGCAGGCAGGCTGGTCTGGAAGCCTGCTTCCCTGACTCATGAGGTGTTTCTCTTCCTCCAAAGCCTGGGGCTGCTCGTGGTCCTCACCAGCCCACACAGAGAAAATCAGAATCAAGCTTGCTCAGCAGAAGGTTTAGAAACACTTCCCTCTTCCCTCCCTTTGCCTCCTGGCTTGGCAATGATAAGAGCCCAGGTTACACCCTGTGATTGTTCCAGAAAACCAAGCATTGCTAAAGGGCATTGTGTCGGGTGTCCCCAGTCCATGCTACTTGGCACCCTAGACCTCCATACCACATCCCCTGCCCCCTGTGCCCTCCCACTGCCCCTGTCTGACTTCAACACCCTGGCTGTGGTGGGACAGGGAGGCCTGATAAAAGGAGGGCAGGACCTGGATAGCTGGTTGCATGGGCTGAAGTCTGTCACTGAGCCAGCACCATGGTGTGGTCTGTAGCCTGGGCAGGTGAGTGGGTGCTGTCAGGGAGTATGGGCTGGGCCCCGGGAGCTGTGGGGAAGTGGGGATGTGTATGTGAAATGGTTCCTTGGTGCTGTTTGTAAGGAAGCAGAAGCTTTCAGGAGAACTTTGGAGGGTCATTCCATTTCTCCTTCTGCTGCCAGGCTTGCAGTTCCTGTGGGTTCCCCCCTGAGGTCTTTCAGCCCAAGAGGCTTTGTGTTGCAAGGAAAAGCTTTTCTCAACAGGCTGAAAATGACTTTTCTTCCTGTTTTGGAAGCCCAGAGTCAGTGAACCCCTCGGCATTGGGTGGTTTTGTCTTTCCTATGTTCTGAGGCCCCCTACTTTCCAGGGGTGCCCACTGCCAAGGAATTCTTCTCCACCCTGAAGCTGGTTGCCCTGCAAAGTGCAGCCTGGGAGCCATGACCCTGGGTGCCCTTACAAATTTTCATGCAAGTTTTATTAGGTTAATGGGAAAATCCAAGGTCACCAGAGAGGTGAAATAAATACTTTTAAAGGAGTCCCACTGAGCCCTAGGTCTCCAAGGATATTGGTAACTCAGCCAGCCTCTTGTGGGGTGTGGCAGGAAAGCAGCAAAAAGTAGTCAATTGTGGCTGTGAGCAGAAGTACAGAGACCTCACCTAGAGATGAACTCTCTGGCCTAGCCCTTCCAAATTGGCTCTTTTCATCCTGAGGACAGGTTTTCTGCTTATTTCAAAAGAGAAACTTTCTCTCCAAAAAGCTTAAAAGTCAGTGGTTTTCCTAGAATCTTCCTAAATCCACACTGCCCTCTACTGATGTTCTAGAGAGGGAGCAGTCTCAGCTCATGGAGATTTCCATCAGCTCTGGGACTAGCCCAGGCCAGGTAGGGGCCCCTGCTGTCTGGCCTGGGTAAAGGGATGGACACAGTGCCCTCCTGGGTCACTTGTGGGCAGAGGAAGCTGGATTTGTAGGAAACTGTCCTGAGCCCACCCCCATCCCTGACCACTTCTCGCTCTTGCGCTTCAATAGCCATAGAGGGCTGGGAAAGTAAGAATGACATCTTAACCTCTGCCTTCTCTTTTGTGCTGTTCAGGTTTGATGGTTCTGCTGACGATCCAGTGGGGTAAGTGGTGCCCTTCTTGAAGCTAGCCCTGGGTTCCCTCAGCCCCATTCCCTGGGCTCTGCTACCCTCTCCCATTCACTCCCCTAACATTTACGCCCACCTCAAGAGCTCTTGCCAGATTTCAGTGGGTTCTCGCCTCCAAAGCTCAGGCCCCTGCAAGTGTCCTTGTCCCCATAATGGCCTTGCCATTCCTTCTTCTGGGAAGGGTCTAGCCTCCTAACCCACTAGCTGAACTCCTGTGTGTCCGTGGGGCCAGCTTAAATGTCAACCTCTCTCTGTTCTTTCCTGAGGTCACTTGCTCCGACCTCTGTGCTCTCATAGCACTGGAACACATTTTACAGTATATATCACAGCGTTTCTAATTACTGGCTTAGGTGTCTCCCCTACCACCAGTAGGGGCGCTCTGACCTACTGGAAGTAAGAAACCTAAGTCTTCTCCAGCTCCATGTCCTAGCCCCTTGGCTCAGCAAGGACAACACACTCTTTCCGTGTCTGTTGAACTGATTGCATGTGGAGCTTGGGAGAACCAGGAGGGATCCTTCTTGTGCAAGACAAGAGAGAACTCTCTGGGTGATGTTTAGCAACTTGGACTCCTGGGTTCCCTTCCTATCCCACACCGCTCCCTGTACTCAGACCCTCATCCTGAGCCTGGGCTGTGGCACTAGACACACATTTCCCCTCTTCATCTCACAGGAGGGGACAGCCAGGTCCAGAGAAATAGCAAACATGGGGAAGAGAGAAAAGTTGAAGATTTCCTCAAAAGCTTTAATCCAAGCTACTTCTGGGCATATGGTGTGCTATGGTATGGGATGGTATATATTTATAATAATAGAATTTTGTGTGGGCTAAGGGTTAATGTATGCAAAGCACTTAGAACAGAGCTTACTTTCTGCCAGCACTGTTCTGAGTGTTTCACATACATTAACTCTTCATTCACACAATAGTCCTTAAGATAGGAACAATCATCATTCCCATTTTATGAAGGAGAAAGCTGAATTATCTGGCTAAAAATTTGCAGAGTTGGGATTTCAACCCAGGCATGAAATTCCAAAGTCCCTGCTGTTAACCACTAGACTTTGTTGCCTCTATAGTACAAATATTCATGCACAATATTCAATATGCTATGGCAGGATATGATACAAAATAAAAAGAGCCTCCTGGCTCCTTTCTAGATGGTCCCAGGGATGTGTTCGCTGGGTTAATCCCCTGTTTCCTTCTTTTGCTTTGGGGAGTTCACCAATCCTCCTTCTATGTCACTCAGGCAACGCCCCAGTCCCATCGGCAAACTTCACTCCCGGGTGACCTCTAGTTAGGGCCAGTGACTACCCAAGAGCTTTGACTCCTCCTTCTGAGAGCCATCCATGGGCCCAGGGGTGTCTCAGCCAGCCCTTCATGCTCTGGGTTCCTACACACTCTCCTATAGCCACTTTGCACTGCTCTCTCTCCTCATCCTCTCACTGGCCACATGGGGGATGGAGGAGGGTGCAGAGAGACCCTGTCTGTGCAAAAGGAAATCCTAGTGTCTAGACCATGACCACAGACATGCTCCAGTCCAAACTCATCATTCTGCCAAGTCCCTGGCATAAAATGCTGGTGTGTGCAAACCACACGATCATAGTCTGCAAGGCTGGAAGAGCCCTCAGAGACCACACTGTCATTTTCAGATGGGGACCCCTAAGCCAAGGCTAAAGAGAAGATCAGCCCAAAGTACACTTCTGGCAGCTGCAGGGATGAAGCTGCAGGCCTTTGTGTTCTGGTCAACTTTGCACAGTGCTGCCCTCGGTGGGAGCCATCACTGCTAGACAAGCCCCCACCTGGGAGGAGAGGCCCTACACACAAAGCCATTCTACAGGGTGTGGGGATGACAGAAACAAGCTGCCTTTTCCTAGAGAAAATATTCTCCTTGTTAGAACCTTGTCAGTGATATTAAACCAATTCTCTACAAGGGATAATAGTATACAAATGCAAACCTCTTTAAAGCAAGACTAAAGAAACATAAACCCAGGCTGTAACTGGGGCCTCCTCTCTGCCACTTTATATATTTGTATTTTAATTAACATTCTGAAGTATTCCAAGCTGTGATTTGAAAGTTCTGCCTCCCTGCCTCCAGCAGATGAAGGGCCATGTTTAACGTCTTCTGGCATGACATAAGTTCTGCCTCTGGGCAGAGGAGGCCAGTCCACAGCAGGCCCTTCTGATTGCCATTTCTTTTCTTTGCCCCAACTTGCCAGGCTCTGCGGCAAAACTGGTCTGCTACTTCACTAACTGGGCCCAGTACAGACAGGGGGCTGTTCGTTTCTTTCCCAAGGATGTGGACCCCAATCTGTGCACCCACCTCATATGTGCCTTTGCTGGCATGAACAATCACCAGCTCAGCTCCATAGCGTGGAATGATGAGACACTCTACAAGGAATTCAACATCTTGAAAAAGATGTGAGCTGCAGTGGAGGAGGTGGGGATGGGAGGTGGAGAAGACAGGCGCCTCCTCTCAAAGCCAGAAACCTTCTCCATTACTGCAGTCTGGCTGCAGACCCGCTGTGTGGCTTTGGGCAAGTCTCATCACTTCTCTGGTCTTTCCCGTGCTTATGTGGAAGAGATGGGGGTAGATAGTGACTCCTTAAGTGCCCTTCCAGTTTAGGTCTAAGTGGAATCCGGACTGTGAAACTGTTTCCCTCTACTGGGAATGAGTGCCCTTCTTTCTCCTAAAATCTATCTATCCTTCAGCTCAAGTGTTATCACTACCTTAATACAGCCTCTCTGAAGATCTGTTCTGATCTCTTGCTTTCTGAATTCCTTGAGTGTACGGCTCCCCAGCCAGATAAGAAATCCTCAAAGGCAGGAACGTGTCTTTTCTTTCCCAATCTAGAGCTTCCCTGGTACAGAATCTGAACATAGGGATTTATATATCCCCTACCTCACCCCACCAGCCCTGCCAGGCTCCTTGCTTCCTTGTTAGTGAGGTGAGCCTCCCCAGGACCTGGCTGGATAAATTCTGGCATTTCTCTTTTCTTTCCCAGGAATCCCAAGCTGAAGACGTTGCAGGCCACTGGGGGCTGGAGCTTCGGCACTCAGAAGTGAGCTGTCTGTGGGCACCAATGTGGCAGGGCCCCTAGTGGGGAACTGGCTCACTGGCCAGAGAGACCCCCAGTCAGGGAATCAGCCAGGCAGAGGTGTAGCCAGGGTGAGGGGGAGTGGGAGAGAAGAGTGGACTCTGGGGGCTGACCTTCCTTCTGACTTCTTGGTACCTCATCAGGAGGCAGTGGAGTGGGCTTAGCTCCAGGCCGTTATACATCCAGTCTTGCTTTAAATGCAGCACAGAGAGTCTGACCTCTTTCCAGGCCTCAGTCTCTTCCTCCATGAAATGTGTAAAGGGAGGGTCTCAACTAATCCCAGACAACATATAATGTCTATATTTTCTGAGCTCTGGAACAGTATGTCTGAGAATTTTTGTTCCCCTTCTGGGTGTCAAAGGCAGTCTGCGAGATTGAGCTTGGATGCCAGAATATTGACATTTCCAGGACATTTTTGATGATTTAGGGAGATAATGGAATGGTATATTTGGAACCATACTTTTCCTAGAAAGTCCTAACTATAAGGTCCCCAAAATTCTAAACCAGTCTTTCTAATACTTTTTTGGATCATGAGCCTTTTTGAGAACCTGATGAAATTTATGACTCCCCTTCCCAAAACACTGCTTATACACAGATTTTTCACTGAAATTCAGGATTCTTAGCCTGGGGTTCCCAGGCATACAAACCCCACTTAAGAACTGATGCTATTAGCTAAATTAAAAAATAAATTAAAATAGAAACAGTCTATAAAACTCAAGACCCCCAAGAAGTCCAGGGACTTCTTGAGAAAGTAAGATGTGGGGAGGTTGTTCTTGGGGCACCTCAGAAATTGTAAAGAACTCTGGACTAGTAATAGTAATAACAATAACACAAAGCACTCTACAAATGTGAGCTAGAAGAATAGTAACCATGTTAACCTGCCAGGGAAGTAGAACAGCAGGCCCCCAAGATTACCCAGATCCTCACTAAACTGCCGTGCTTCTCTTCCTCTTCATCTTAGAAACCGATTCCTCTTCTTTTTTCAATCTCCTTGCTGGGTTGACAGCCAGCTCTGATTCAGGTTAGAACAAATCCCTGGGCAGGGATGTGGCAGTAAGCTTCTGGAGGGAATTTTGGGAAGCAGAACTCCTAGTGAGTCAGTGTGCCCCTGGTGATGTCAAAGTTTGGGGGCACTTCTACATTGTCCCTTTCCCTTAGCCAGGCCCATAACCCACCTGCAAATATCCCAGCAGTCTCTGAAGCAGCCCTTCTGGTTCCCTTCTAGCCTAGACAGCCGAGCACCAATATCCTGAGAAGTTTCTCACTTGCCTCTGAGGGAGCATGACCCACTGTCCTGTGTAAGACAGGCCCACACTGCCTTTTATCAACCCATAGGTTCATGGATATGGTGGCTATAGCCAATAATCAACAGACCTTTGTCAACTCAGCCATCAGGTTTCTGTGCAAATATGGCGTTGATGGTCTTGACCTTGACTGGGAGTACGCAGGAAGCCGGGGGAGCCCTCCATCAGATAAGCAGTGCTTCATAGCCCTGGTGCAGGTACAGCTGGGTGAGATAGGGAAGACCTAGTTGTCCAGGGGGCCGCATAGGTGCTGCTCTGCCCCCAGGCTCAGCTGCTTCATGTGTCTGCATAGCACAGACCAGCCCTGTGGTCAGTTTTCAGGCTCCTGTGTGGGAACATCTGCTTGGAGCTCACAGGGCTGCCTGTTCCCCGCCTGTGTGTTCACTCTGAGCTGCCCCTGCAGGACCTGGCCAATGCCTTTCAGCAGGAAGCCCAGGCCTCAGGGAAGGCACACCTCCTGCCGAGCACAGCTGTCCCAGCAGGGCCACACTGCACAAAAGATGGATATGAGGGGGACAAAATTGCTCTGTGAGTCTCAGGCAGATGGCATGGACCCTGTGTTCTCTGCAGGGGAAAGAGACCAAGGGCAGGCTGAGCTTCCCTCAGAATGGAGCAGGGGCTCGCCTGCACCACCAGCAGACCTAAGGAGGGTTTCCTTAGCACATCTGCTACTCCATCACTCCGGAGTCCCTCTCTTTGGAGCCTTGCCCTTTTCCTTAAGAATTCAGTCTTAAAGTGAAATACCCCTGGAGGAGGAAAGAGGGAAGCACTTAGCATCTCTGAGAGAATGAGTTCCCACCCCAAGCCTACTGAATAAGAGCCTGTACCTGAATGAGATTCCCAAGTGATATATGTGCACAACTAAAGTTTGAGAAATGCTAAGCTAGATTTCCCTTCAAAATAGCAAAATAGCAAGAGGTGTCCTTGAGTGGACTCTGTCCTGAGGGTGCTAAGGGGACAGCTGGGAGGAGGACGCTGAAGACGTGAGCTGCCAAGAATGAGAATGGCCAGGATGACGGGGGCCACCGGAGGTGTTGCCTATGCTGCTGCGTCTCCCAGAGCAAGAAGGGAGCCCGCCCCCACCATGCAGGTCTCTCCCCAGGCCACACACTGCGTGTGAGGGGACGGAGGAGCAAGGAAGGGGGAGGGCTCCACCCTGCTCACTAGCCCCTCACTCTCTCTTCCCATGCCTCATGCAGGAAACTGCAGTTCCTCAGCTTCATGGCCTATGACATCCATGGCTCTTGGGAAAAGAACACAGGGCATTACAGCCCCCCCATGAGAGACAGGGAGAGACTGGGGCCATGGCCGAATTCAATGTGGTAAGGGGCAGGACGCCCCTGGCACAGGCCCTTGCCAGTGGCCCTTTTTGAGCCTCGAAGAACCTAATGGAAGGGAAAAGCAGGATACCAAGCAGGGCATGGAGAAGCCAGGATTTTTTGGTTTCTTTCGTGTTTGTTTGTTTGTTTTATTTTCCTATTCCATGTCACTGCTGAGGAGAAACCTCACTTCTGTGTAGCATCTCGGCTGATATTAGACACAGCCAACCAATCTAGCAACATCAAACAAACAAGTGACTAATTGGGAGGCTGTCTTTGAGCTCAAGTTTCCAGCCAAAATGGCTCCTGCTCCCTTCATACACCCTCAGCCCCATTTCCTTCAAGATAATGGGTAACTTTTGCTCCTTGGCACTGAATGTCCTTCTGGAAAGAGGTGAGAGCTTTCCCAAGTTGATAACATCTCAGGGGATGTCACTCAGGGCAGAACCCCCCTACGCCACCCCAGTCCCTGGAAAGGGCAGGCTTGGTTGTAGACTGGGGTGGGTGGAGGTTTCCTGCCCAGCTCTTCCTCATTGAGCAGGCTAGACATTTTTTTATAAGCCCATTCTATATTTTAAAAGTCAAGATTGACCATATCATTTCTCCTTCTTAAGAAACAACAATAACAAAAAGCCCTAAATTAAAATGTTTGTTAATTTTGGGGAGTCCACATCTTTGTGTTTCAGCTGGGTGGAACATCTAGGACTTCCGTGGCTCTTTCACAAATAAAGTGCACTTCTTCAGGCACTTGAGCCGAGCGTCTAAACCTCACATTGCACCTGGTTCCTCCACCCTCATCTGGGAAACTGTGTGGGTCCCAGGGGAAGCCAGCCAAGTCAAGTGGGGAGACATACAAAGACATTCAGCTGAGAGGTGAGGGGGTTGAACTCCCACTGGCACAGTGCTCTCCAAGCTGTGTGCCCTGGATCCATGTGGGGGAAGGGAGGCCTTTATCCTCCTACAAAGAGGCCTTCTACTCTCTATACTATGTGCCCTGCATGTTGCTTCTGGCCAGAGGGGTGACTTTTCCAAATTTGCACAAAAATGCCACAGAACTTAGCAGGGTGCTCTGACCTCTGCCCTCAGAAAGCTCCAGTCTGATCAAAGATGAATCATGTGGACCAGCAAAAAGAAATACACGTAAATCAATACAGTGAAAATACCTAAGTGCTAAGAGGTTGCAGGGTAACTAGAAAACCTGGACTCAAACAGGGTGGATTCTTGGGGAAAGTGAGCCTACCATCCTGGTTTGAGGGAAGAGTCTTCATTACTTGTTTATTCCACAGAGTTGTATTGGGTACCTCCTCATGTCACAGGCCTGGGGGTGTCATGTCAAGTAATACATGATGGGGGAAGGTCTTGTGCAGAGGCGGTGAAGAAGCCCTGTGTTCATTTGTTCTTTCTATTTGCACATCTTAGTGTCAAGCATTGTTCTAGGCACTGGGGTTACAGAGATAAATAAAATTCCCTGCTGTTGTACTGAGGGTGAAACAACAGTGATGGTAATGATCACGATCATAGCTCCCCTTTATTGCACTATGTTAGACTTATACATGCATTATATCTTTTAATTCTCACAATGCCTTTAGTGACAAATATTTTTATCATTTCCATTTTATGGACAGGAAGCTCGAGGCTCAGCAAGATCAAATAAGTTGCTGAGTAAGGCAGAGATCTTTGTTTACTGAGGTATCCCAAGCGTCTAGGACAGTGCCTGGCACACAGCTGGCCTTCAGTAAATATTTACTGAGTCAATGACTGTTTGACTCCAGAGCCCATGCTCTTGGCTATAGGGCCATGCAGCTTCAATCACTGTGGTTCAGGGTCTAAGAGAGGATCTAAAGAAGATGGGGCAGGGTTGGAACACTAGTAAAGGCTCATGAAACTCCTCTGGAGCCCCCAGGCTTGGATGATCTGAACCAGTCTAAAGGCAAAGAAAATTAGCCCTGACATTGCTCCTTCACCACCAGGACTCTGCCATGCAACGGTGGTTGCAGAAAGGGACCCTGCCAGCGAACTGATCTTTGGCATGCCCACCTATGGATGATCCTTTACCCTTGCCTCTTTGTTGGACACTGGAGTGGGGGCCCAAGCCACGGGGCCTGGAACTCCTGGCCCCTTCACCAAAGAGGGAGGACTCCTGGCTTACTATGAAGTAGGAAAACCCACAACCACCCCGAGTATTGTGCAGAGCAGGGGCTTCTTCTCCAATAATTTCTGAATGAGGATGCTAGGCACAGTGAATTCTGGTCGGGTAAATTCCATCCCATGCCTGTCATCTTGGATTTATCCTTAAGCCCAGGTGCCTCATTGAATCAACAGTTCTAGGTCACTCAGTCTAGAACTTCCTAGAATCTCCAAGCTTCTCAGATGGGAATTTTTCAGTCTCTAGTCTCCTCATGACAGGGAGAAGATGCTTGCAGTGCCTCCCACCTCCTTCCCAGCTCTGCCCTCTGCTCCTCCAGGTCTGCTCTTGGAAGGGGGCTGCTGAGCACAGAATCAAGGACCAGAAGGTGCCCTATGCCTTTCAGAGCAACCAGTGGGTGGGTTTTGATGATGTGGAGAGCTGCAAAATCAAGGTGAGGTTCAGCCCCGCTGGGAAGGTGTGGTCCTGTGTGGGCCCAAGGCCTGTCAATAACATTCAATGACAGCATTCAGAACCTCTTCAAGGAGAAATATCCCAGCATTTCACAGATCTCCATGTGATAGCATTTTGTACCATTATCACCTACTGGTTAAGAAAAGACACAATGGCAAAAAAATTGCTCTACATTGAGTATCTCTCTTGAAAGTATTTGTATTTTATTAAACACAAATTCTACAGACATATAAGAGGAGAAATACATACAGTAAGGCATATCATTTTATTCAGTCCGTTGACAATATTTGGTGCATGTTCAAATTATAGATCCTTTGATTTACTTATATGACACCCCTTCAATTCCTGCCTCAAAACTTGAGTGTGTTTACCTGTTTCCATGTCTCTCTCCCCAGTGAGGTCATTGGCACCTGCAGAGGGACCTGTATTTGCTCATCTGCTTATCTCTTGTCAGTTATGCAGGGCAGACTGTGGCAGGTTCTTCTGGAGGTGTAGACAAAGCGCTCTGGAGAATTGAGGAGGCAGCATGATCCTGGCTGGGGGAGATGAGAGAAGGCATCATGGTGGAAGGGATTTTGAGAAAGTCTTAAAGCAGAGAAGATGGGCCTTCTGGGGAGGAAAGCACAGGAGAAAGACTTGATGGAGAGGAAAGGGGAAGCTAGCCTCTGAGAGCAAGTTGTACCATAGCTGGAACCCTGAGTGGGGACTGGTGTAGAAAGGGAGGTAGCTGGGAGGGAGATTGGGGCCATCAAGGGTTCCGACCACCCCTACCCTGTAACCCCAGCCTCACGCCAGAGGTGAGCCATGGCCCCTGGCAGGGCTAGGGCCAGGGAAGCCCACTCGGAGGGGACACACAGCCATACCTTAAAGAAGCCTCAGGGAACTGGTGGAGGTGAGAAGGCCCTCAGGGTGGACAAAGACATGAAGACAGGGAATTGATTCAGATCTCTGGGGAAGTTAGTCATTCCCTATGGTAAGTGAACTCATTACACTCAGCAGACAGTACCCCAAACACAATAGCTCAGCCCAGAAAATGCTGGGAAGTTAAGGCTTCCAACCTAAGGAAGGTCACACATCCATGTACTCCTCACACCTCCACCCTCATGCCCACCCCTGGCCATGTTTATGTCAGGGCAGGGAGATTCCAGAATGAATCATGCCCAGCAAGGATCAGAACTCATGGGTGCTGGAGAAAAGAGGTCCCTGCCTGGATGCGGAAACCAGCTCTGGGGCTGCTGGCCGGGCTTCCCTGGGCTCCTCCACCCCCATCTCGCTCCTCAAACAGGTCAGCTATCTGAAGCAGACGGGACTGGGTGGGGTCATGGTTTGGACACGGGACATGGACAACTTTGCTGGTTTCTTCTGCAACCAGGGCCGATACCCCCTCATCAAGACGCTGCGGCTGGAGCTGAGTGAGTATGGGGCCAGGGCACCTCAGGTACCGGCTTCTTCTGAGGAAATGATTTTGCCTCAGTACTGTGATTTCCCAAATTTCACCCCCAGGAGCTGAGGAAGCTGTAGAAACGATTCTCTTTTCACACTCTTCTTCCTCTTTCTGATTGTACCAATGCCTGCCCAGGGTGTTGGTAACCAGGGCTTCCCTCCAGAGGGCCCTCAGCCTCTCTTCTCAAGGCCTGCACTCAGCCTTCATTGTGAGACCCCGCTGGCCCTCACCATTACTTGGTTGGTCTTTGCAGATGGTAGATAGCCGTTCACTGCCTATGACACTTGTAGCCCCGGTGTTTTCTCTTGAGCTGTGCTCCGGCTGTAGGTGTGGCTGTTGTCTGGCTGTCCTCTGCCTTGGGTGTCTGACTATGCCCTGCCTGTAAGGTATGGGGTGTTGAGCTGCTGCTGCCTATGGTTGCTGCCTGTGTGCTTGGCCTATGGGTTTGGGATCTTTTGGAGGAGCCTTGGTTGAATCATCACTGTTTTCCCAGGTCTTCCATATATGTCTTCAGGCCCCCCAGAGCCTGAAGCTCCTGCACCAGGCCAGCCCTCTTAACTTGAGCATGGCTCCAGCCTCAGACAAGACACATTCTGCCAGGGCAAAGCTGACGGGCTCTACCCCAACCCTCTGGACTGGTCCAGCTACTACAGTTGTACAGGGGGGTGGTTGTTCCAGCAAAGATGCCTGAGGAGCCTGGTGTTCAGCTCCTCTTGCAAATGCTGCACCTGGAGTTGAGTCTCCAAGGCCCCTTTGACCCCAGCACCTGGGCAAGGGCCCAGGACCACTCCATAGCCCGCCTCCCCAGCTCTCCCTGGCAGCTGCAATCTGGCTTCTTGTGTCTTTCCATATCCAAGCTTTCTGTTCTCAGCCTTGGTTTCCTCTTGTTCTGCTCTTCCTGGGCTGCCTATTTTACTTGAAAAATAAATCTTTGGTTTGCACCCCACTGCCCCCAGATGTGGTGGCTTACAGAGGCTCTCTAAGCACTCTGTTAGTTCAAAAACTACCCTGAGGAAGGTAGGGAGCCAAGAGGGGAGGGTGACATAAGGCATGACTAGGTCAGAGCCAGGTGAGAAGGCGGTCCATTCAGGGTGTGTCGGGCTCTGCACCAGGTCTCGCCTTGAAGACTCCACTTTCCAGTGGGCAGCTTCCAGGGCACAGATGACCACATCTAGGGCATGGCCCTGGATCTGACACATTCTTCATTGGCTCAGAACCCCTTGGAGAGAGAACTTTTCCTGGTGACCTCCATTCAGGCGTTATTCCCAAGATGCTCACTAGATGGCAGCAGAGAAGAGTTTTTCCCCTGCCTTAAGGGCTCCGCTCATGGCCACTGCATTAAAATGAGAATCCAGACCCCCTGCTACTAAGCGCTCATTTGACAGATGAGGCAGGGATACTTATTACCCTCCTTTAACAGGTATTTAAACTGAAGACCTATTCTAACCCAGTTCTGAGACCAGAACCAAGGCCTAAATGGGCCAATATGGGCCAGAAGGGCATGCACATACAGTACCCTGGACAAATAGAGTAATCCAAACAGTCCTTGAAGCTTTGAGTTGAATCTTGGTCAATTTGAAGAAAATCTGCACATAACCTAATGGTCCAGCTTGCCATGCACTCACCCAAAGCTGGTTTTTTGGGTGGGACTCGGGCAGCTGGGGATGGGGACAAGTGGGGAGAGAGATGAGCTGGCCCTTCGCATGAGTACAAGCAGCACCAGATCCCTCTAGCAGTGACTTCCCCTCTACACCCTGCCTGTCCTCAAGCCTTTTGAAATCTGCTCTTCTTCAGTCCAGAGCACAGGTCTGCTTTTGCCCATGTTCCTTCCTCTGAGGTCTCAGCTGAGACCTGTCTCTGCTCAGAATGGAGTCTAGGATGGAAGTCTCCTTATGGCAGGGGCTGCAGGAGGCTTAGTGCCAGACAGCTGCAGAACCAACTTCCGGCCCCACCACCTACTAGCTGTGTGACTTTAGGCAAAGAAATGGAGGCTCAGTGTCCTCATCCGGCAGCTGGGGACAGCCTCCTCCTGTCAGGGTGGGTGAGGATTAGGGGAAGTAAGTGCGTGTTAGCTGGGTCCAGCGTGATCAGCACCACCTCTCACTAACCTTCTCGCTGGGCTCTCTGCTTCCTGTACCTCCCTCATCCAGTGCAACCTCCACACTGTGACCAGCTTGATCTCTCTAAATAGGAATCTAACCCTGTCATTTCCCATGCCTAAGAACTACCAACAGCTTCCTCCCGCCTAAAGAATAAAGTCTCTGTCATCAGCACAGTGTCAAGACACTTCATCAGGCCCAGTCTCTTCTGCTCTCATTCCTATCATCCAACCCCAGTTCAGGTGCCAGGTACCCCAGCTGTTGGTACTAACCTCAGCCACGCCAGCTTCTCATGTGGGACCCCCAGATGTCCACTGTCACTCTTATGAGGTTTGAGCCCCTGTCCCAAAGCAAATACTATTGTGTACTTTAGACAAGACTGTCTCCCTTTACCCACCTGTCTGCCCTACCCACCCACCCCCAACTTTATAACCTAGGTGATGTACCCTTGTATGGAGTAGGCCTTTGAAGTCAAGTGCAAATATTGCCTGGATTGTTAGGTTTGCTTCGCTTTGAGCAATATAGTGTTTTTTTGAGGTAGAGAAGCTTCTTTATTTAAAAATACTGTGAAGAGAGAATATCCAGATGCTCAAACACAACATTACTCCAGACGTAGAAAATGTGAAATTGAGACCAAGGGAAGTCACTAGAAAACATCGGCGCAGACTCCTTCCAGGAGCACTTGCAGAGGGCCTGGGAGCCGGACAGCACCCCTACTGGGGACTCTCCAGTTCTCCTCCCTCCCCTCTGCGCTGGGGCTTCCAGGTCACCTTCGCCTTTCTCCAGAATTCCCCAAGGGAAAGGTGTCACGGCTGAGGAGAAACCCCCCAGCCTCGAGCTGCCTGGCCTTTGGCAGGTGCCTCCTGTGCACGGCAGAGTGCACCACTTGCCCGGGGCTCGGCCCGCAGAGCAGGACCCCTGGTCCCTGTGCCACCCCGAAGCTGCAGGGAGAGCAGAGACAGCCGATCCCTGCCTGAGAGGGAGGTGCCACGGACACCGCGAGGGCACTGGCCTGGCTGCCTGCTTTCCGAAGGCCTCGTCCCCCTCTGCACCCTGGATGTCGGTGGCTGCTGAAGCCAGATCCCCACCAACCAGAGACGTCCCCATGATTCCCCGCAGACCGGCCGGGACAGCCCCACCCCTGCTTCCGTCACACCCAGCCCCTGCCCAGCACCTTGTTCTGCCCTGGCTCCCGACCCCACCTCCGCCTCATAGACCCTCCACACCATCTGACCCTCTAACAAACACCGAGGCAGGTCAGCACGAAGATGTCCTTCCCGCTCACCAACCGTCAGCGGGGGAGGTGACGGCTGGGGCACAGTCTGGCTCTGAGGAGGGTCTCCTGTCCAGGGTTGTCCCGCGGGCCGGGCACCGCCTACCTAGCTGTCGAAGGCGGCGATGGCCACCGCCTGCAGGACGGCCTCCAGGCCGTGGAGCGCGAAGAGCATGGCGCTGAGGGCCGAGTCGGCCCACAGCACCAGGGTCTGCCAGAGCAGGAAGTAGATGGACAGCAGGGCACCGCCCACCGTGAGGACCAGCCTGGCGGCCAGCGGTACCTCGGCTTCCATCAGGTTGCCCTTGGTGCCGAAGTATAACCGAATTGCTTCCAGAATCCCCATCAGAAAGAGCAGAGTCAGGTCGAGGACCAGGTAACTGTGAGGATAAGTGAAAACCTGATTTTTTTTTTTTAATTTATTTTATTTATTTATTTATTTATTTATGGCTGTGTTGGGTCTTCGTTTCCGTGCGAGGGCTTTCTCTAGTTGCGGCAAGCGGGAGCCACTCTTCATCACCGTGCGTGGGCCTCTCACTGTCGCGGCCTCTCTTGTTGCGGAGCACAGGCTCCAGACGCACAGGCTCAGTAGTTGTGGCTCACGGGCCTAGTTGCTCCGCGGCATGTGGGATCTTCCCAGACCAGGGCTCGAACCCGTGTCCCCTGCATTGGCAGGCAGACTCTCAACCACTGCGCCACCAGGGAAGCCGGAAAACCTGACTTTTGTATACAGCCAGCAGGAGCGTAGCTAGGAAATACAGGGCATAGTACGTTCCACTCAGATAGAGCAGCATCTGAAGAGGGAGTGATGAGAGCTGGCCAGCAGTTAAGGACTCTCAGGCCCAGCAAATGACCCTGCCCGAGGGCACCCACCTGGGGAGGGTGGACAGGAGGGGTTGCTCTGCCACCTGTCCAGAGGCCCTGCAAACACGTGGGTCCAGCCCAGGCACCTTCGGGTGGCCACAGAGACCCGGCCAACGGCCCCCTGCCTGGCTTCCTTTGACACCCCTCCTGGTGTCACCACACCTGGCAGGGCTCCTGTGGGCTCCGGGGTGGGGCTGGGGCTTACCCCCAGGGGACATCCTAGCCTGGAGCAAGAGGACCGGGCACATCCTTGGTGACTGCAGGCAGGACGGCCTTGGCACCCCGGGCTTCCTCAGGTGGCATCACCCTGACCTAGGTCCCGGTTATAACACTGAGAGCAAAAAGTGACCTTTTTCACTTTCTTCAAAGAAAATGTCTTTCTCTCTTTTGGGGGGCAGTTAAATACCCACTAGCAACTTTCCTGAGCTCTGAACACTTTGTATTTGTTTATGCTGAAACAAGTCTGTAAGTTTTCCAAGTGAGGGGTTTTCGTGTTCCTGCCCCTCAGGGCCCGGAGGGAGTCAGGCAGCCATCCCTCGGCGTGGGGCTGAGCAGGAGGCACCAGTGGAGGAGGTTATATCAACTCTCTCCACCTGTTAGTGGACGCCCTTCCCACTCAGGTGGAATGACTACTCAAAACTTATAGGGAAGGTGGGGCTAGGGGCTGGGGGCTTAAAGCAGTAAAAAGCAGGAGCCAAGAGCCGACTTCAGGTGCCTGGGAGGTCTGGGTCTTGGGCTGATGGAGGGCCACAGGGATGCAGCAGCGGGATACCACCGTGGAGGAAGCTCTCCCTCGCCGCGAGGCCGCCATTTTGCCGCGCCCCGCCCCGCGCCCCCGAGCAATATAGTTTGTAAAGGAATTTTGGGTCACTTATGCTTTAGTGGCTTAGTCCATGAATGTCTGGCCACTCTCTCTAACAGCAGTGACCACTTTCAGCCCCATAGAGGAGAAGTTCCTCTGGTCTTCTCTCTGAGCAGACTCAGAACATGCACCACCATGTCTAATATACCTGCTGGAACACCAGGCAAATCCTCAACCCCCACCACACCCGAGGACCCAGCTCTCCTGGTGGGCCCACAGTCCCCTGCTCTGACATCATCCACTTCTTAATGTACCACACCTTACCTGGAGCCATGGGAACTGAAGCGCTGTTCTCTTTATTTTGTTTCAATTATGAAATCTACCACATGGGCAAAAGAGTGTTTAAAAAAATACGTATGTTCAGTGTCTCCCAGGAATCCATCACGGGAGTAAGGAAACAACACTACCAGCAACTTTGAAGTTACTCATGTGCCCCTCCCTAGTCCCACACCCTTCTAGCTAGACTTTGGTTAGTCATTCCCTCTTTTTTCTTATAGTCTTACCAACCGTGTGTATGTTCCTAAACAAGATACTATTTAGTCTAGTCTGTTTTGAAACTTAAATAAATAGAAACATACTGTGTGGTACCTTCTGTGGCCCACTTCTTATGCTCCACAGAGCTGTAACCCACTCATCTTCACTGCTGTACAGTATTCCATCATATGTGTATACCACAATTTATACATTCTGCTATTAATAGGCATTTGGGTTGCTTCCAGCTTTTGGCTAATGTGGACAATATTGCTATGAACACTCTTGAGCATGACTGTTGGTAAGTATGTGTAGAATTTGTCCAAGAGTGGACTTGATAGGATGTGGGGCATATGCAAATTCAGTTTTACTAGGTGCAGGCAAATATTTTTCCAAAGTGGTCGTACAGGTTTTCCCTCCCATTGCAAAGTTCACACTGCATTCCATCCCTACCTTTACTACACTATACTTTATACCAACCCAAGAGGTGCAAAATGGTATCTCATTATGGTTTAAACTTGCATTTCCATAATTACTCATTATTTTAGCATCTTTTCCTGTGTCATAAGCTATTTGTGTTCTTTTGTGAATAGAGTGAGTGTGCCTTGCCCATTTTTCTGTTGGGTTGTTTGTCTCTTTCTTATTGAAATGTAGGAGTTCTTTACATATTCTGAACACAAATCCTTTGATAGTTACAAGTTTGGCTATATTTTCTCCTAGTTTGAGGTTTGGCTTTTCATTCTTTTTAGGTGTTGTTTAATGTAATCTTATACCCTTTATTGTTTGTGCTTCCTGTGTCTTGTTTAAGAAATCTTTCTTTAGTCCGAGGTCAGAAAGATATTTTCCTAGATTGTCATTTAAAATTTTTATAGTTCTTTTTCTTTACATCTTTAATCCTTCTGAAACTGACATTTGAGTATGCTGTGAGGTAGGATCCAAAATAATTTTCTTTCCATTTGGATAACCAGTTGTCCCAGCACCATTTATTGCATAATCTATCATTTTCATTTTGATACTAATAAATCAGGTTTCTATCTATGCATGGGTATCTTTCTCTGCCTTGATCTATTTTTTTACCCCTGCCACAGTAACTCACAGACTTAATTACTAAAGCTTTACAATATGTCTTGGTATATGGGAGGGTAAATCCTTCTATTATGTTTTCTGTTTCAGGAATGTCTTGGCTATTCTTAGCTCTTACTTTTCCATGTATATGTTAGAATCCTTTTGCCAAGTTCCATTAAAAATTCTGTTTAGGTTTTGACAAGAACTGCATTGAATATATAGGTCAATTTGGGGAGAATTGACATTTTTATGATATTGAGTCTCCCATTCTAAAAACATGGTATATCTCTTTATGTAGTTATTTCTTCTAAAACATATCTTAATAAAATTTTGTAATTTTCTTCTTAAAGATCTCATACATCTCTTATGATACTTATTCCTAGATTTTAAATTTTTGATAAATTTTATCCTTTTTA
The DNA here is from genome assembly GCF_965194825.1 of Balaenoptera physalus. Lineage (NCBI taxonomy): Eukaryota > Metazoa > Chordata > Mammalia > Artiodactyla > Balaenopteridae > Balaenoptera > Balaenoptera physalus. The sequence goes on from NC_138882.1 coordinate 36,032,334, forward strand.
AAAATTAAATTTTGGACTTCCCTGGTGGTGCAGTGGTTGAGAATCCGCCTGCCAATGCAGGGGACACGGGTTTGAGCCCTGATCCGGGAAGATCCCACATGCCATGGAGCAACTAAGCCCATGCGCCACAACCACTGAGCCTGCGCTCTAGAACCTGCGAGCCACAACTACTGAGCCCGTGCGCCACAACTACTGAAGCCCACGTGCCTAGAGCCCATGCTCCGCAACAAGAGAAGCCACCGCAATGAGAAGCCCGCGCACTGCAACAAAGAGTAGCCCCCTGCTCGCCATAACTAGAGAAAGCCTGCACCCAGCAACGAAAACCCAATGCAGCCAAAAAATAAAGAAATTTATTTAAAAAAAAAAATTAAAATTTTTTCACTAATTATTGCTAGTGTATAATAATGTCATTGATGTTTGGATATCAGTGTTGTACCCAGAAACTTTTCCAACCCTTTTATTAATTTCAGTGATTATTCTGCAGAAAGTTCCATGTAGACAATCATATCATCTCCATTAATGTTTTGTTTCTTACATTCCAAACCTTATGACTTTTTTTTCTTGTTGACTGTCCAGTACAGTGGTGAATAAAAACAGTAGCAGTGGGCATCTTTATCTTGTTTCTGGCCAGAAAGGAGATGTTTGCAACATTCATCCTTAAGTATGCTATTTATTGTAGGGTTCTCGTAGATGCCTTTTATAAGACAAAGGGAGTTTCCTTCTATTCCTAGTTTGCTGAGAGTTTTCAAGAGAAGGTCTGTGATGCAAAATAAATGAGTCACCAGTATGAAATGTACAGTGTCAATAACTATGTAGTATCTTTGTATGTTGACATATCATAACTAGAATTATCATGGTGATCATTTTGAAATGTATGGGAATATCGAATCACTATGTCATATAACAGGAACTAACTTAGTGTTGTAAGTCAATTATACTTCAGAAACACACAAACAAACTCATAGAAAAAGAGATCCGATTTGTGGTTACCAGAGGCAGGGATGGGGGAAGAGGGAATAGGATGAAGACAGCCAAAAGGTATAATCTTCCAATTATAAGATAAATAAGTACTGGTGATGTAATGAACAACATAATACATATAATTAATGCTGCTGAATGTTATATATGAAAGTTAAGAGACTAAATCCTGAGTTCTTATCACAAGGAAAATATTTTTTCTATTTCTTTAATTTTATATCTATATGAGATGATGGATATTCACTAAACTTACTATGATAATCATTTCATGATGTAAGTCAAATCATTATGTTGTACACCTTAAACTTCTACAGTGCTGTATATCAATTATATCTCGTAAAACTGGAAGAAAAAAATCTGAGGAATAAAGCTGAAACATTGTAAAGCTCTAGAAAATAAAAGAAGGGCTGTGAATTTTGTCAAATGGTTTTTATTTATAGTAACTTTTTGTTTTTATTCTGTTAACAAAGTAAATTACAGTCATCAGTTTTCCCCTGTGAAATTCATCTTGCATTCCTAGGGTAAATCCAACTGAGTTATGATAGATTACTGCTTTTGTACATTGCTGGATCTGGTTAATATTGTATCTCATGTTTTTGCACTTATATATTGAGTAAGATGGGCCTGCATGTTTTCTTTCTCACATTCTAGGATGTCCTTGCCATCCCTTGCTGCCTTCCAGGCTTACAATAAACTGATTTGGGGTACCGAGGTTTTGCTAACCTCATAAAATGAGCTGGGGAGGTTCCCTCTCTCTACTCTCTGAAAGAGTTGTATTGAAGGACTTATCTGTTTGTTTTTCTTTTTTTTTTTAATTAATTAGTTTATTTATTTTTGGCTGTGTTGGGTCTTTGTTGCTGCGCACAGGCTTTTCTCTAGTTGCGGCGAGTGGGGGCTACTCTTCATTGCGGTGCACAAGTTTCTCATTGCAGTGACTTCTCTTTGCTGAGCACGGGCTCTAGGCGCCTGGGCTTCAGTAGTTGTGGCTCGAGGGCTCTAGTGTGCAGGTTCTGTAGTTGTGGTCCATGGGCTTAGCTGCTCCATGGCATGTGGGATCTTCCCGGACCAGGGCTCGAACCTGTGTCCCCTGCATTGGCAGGCGGATTCTTTTTTTTTCTTTCTTTTGCTCAGAACCATATATTTTATTGCTAGGAATATTTTTTATTCCATCTTTCACATAATCAATTCCATTTATTTATTCAACCAATAAAAAAGAATGATAATTACCAGCATTTCCCCTTTTATAAGGCTATTCAAATTGGAATCTACTTCTTTTTACCAAAAATTTTTACAATTTACAACTAAGGCTTGTAAACTTTTTTCAGGCATTTTATTTTTTTATTTTTATTTTTTGAATTTTATTTATTGTTTTTCATACAGCAGGTTCTTATTAGTTATCTATTTTATACATATTAGTGTATATATGTCAATCTCAATCTCCCAATTTATCCCACCACAACCACCCCACCACCCCACTTTCCCCCCTTGGTGTCCATATGTTAGCTCTCTACATCTGTGTCTCTATTTCTGCCTTGCAAACTGGTGCACCTGTACCATTTTCTAGATTCTACATATATGTGATAATATACAATATTTGTTTATCTCTTTCTGACTTGCTTCACTCTGTATGACAGTCTCTAGGTCCATCCACATCTCTACAAGTGACCCAATTTCATTCCTTTTTAGGGCTGAGTAATATTCCATTGTGTATATGTACCACATCTTCTTTACCCATTCGTCTGGTGATGGGCATTTAGGTTGCTTCCAGGACGTGGCTATTGTAAATAGTGCTGCAATGAACATTGGGGTGCAGGTGTCTTTTTGAATTATGGTTTTCTCTGGGTATATGCCCAGTAGTGAGATTGCTGGATCATATGGTAATTCTATTTTTAGTTTTTTAAGGAACCTCCATATTGTTCTCCATAGTGGCTGTATCAATTTACATTCCCACCAACAGTGCAAGAAGGTTCCTTTTTCTCCACACCCTCTCTAGCATTTGTTGTTTGTAGATTTTCTGATGATGCCCATTCTAACTGGTGTGAGGTGATACCTCATTGTAGTTTTGATTTGCATTTCTCTAATAATTAGTGATGTTGCACATCTTTTCACGTGCTTCTTGGCCATCTGTATGTCTTCTTTGGAGAAATGTCTATTTAGGTCTTCTGCCCATTTTTAGATTGGGTTGTTTGTTTCTTTAATATTGAGCTGAATGAGCTGTTTATATATTTTGGACATTAATCCTTTGTCCGTTGATTGGTTTGCAAATATTTTCTCCCATTCTGAGGCTTGTCTTTTCGTCTTGTTTATGGTTTCCTTTGCTGTGCAAAAGCTTTGAAGTTTCATTAGGTCCCATTTGTTTATTGTTGTTTTTATTCCCATTACTCTAGGAGGTAGATCCAAAAAGATCTTGCTGTGATTTATGTCAAAGAGTGTTCTTCCTATGTTTCCTCTAAGAGTTTTATAGTGTCTGGTCTTACATTTAGGTCTCAAATCCATTTTAAGTTTATTTTTGTGTATGCTGTTAGGGAGTATTCTAATTTCATTCTTATACATGTAGCTGTCCAGTTTTCCCAGCACCACTTATTGAAGAGACTGTCTTTTCTCCATTGTATATCTTTGCCTCCTTTGTCATAGATTAGTTGACCATAGGTGCGTGGGTTTATCTCTGGGCTTTCTATCTTGTTCCATTGATCTATGTTTCTGTTTTTGTGCCAGTACCATATTGTCTTGATTACTGTAGCTTTGTAGTATAGTCTGAAGTCAGGGAGTCTGATTCCTCCAGCTCCGTTTTTTTCCCTCAAGACTGCTTTGGCTATTCGGGATCTTTTGTGCCACCATACAAATTATAAGATGATTTGTTCTAGTTCTGTAAAAAATGCCATTGGTAATTTGATAGGGATGTCATTGAATCTGTAGATTGCTTTGGGTAGTATAGTCATTTTCACAATATTGATTCTTCCAATCCAAGAACATGGTATATCTCTCCATCTGTTGGTATCATCTTTAATTTCTTTCATCAGTGTCTTATAGTTTTCTGCATACAGGTCTTTTGTCTCCCTAGGTAAGTTTATTCCTAGGTATTTTATTCTTTTTGTTGCACTAAAAGATTTTTCATCATTAGTGTATAGGAATGCAAGAGACTTCTGTGCATTAATTTTGTATCCTGCAACTTTACCAAATTCATTGATTAGCTCTAGTAGTTTTCTGGTGGCATTTTTAGGATTCTCTATGTATAGTATCATGTCATCTGCAAACAGTGACAGTTTTACTTCTTTTCCAGTTTGGATTCCTTTTATTTCTTTTTCTTCTCTGATTCTCGTGGCTAGGGCTTCCAAAACTATGTTGAATAATAGTGGTGAGTGTGGACATCCTTGTCTTGTTCCTGATCTTAGAGGAAATGCTTTCAGTTTTTCACCATTGAGAATGATGTTTGCTGTGAGTTTGTCGTATATGGCCTTTATTATGTTGAGGAAGCGTCCCCCTATGCCCACTTTCTGGAGAGTTTTTATCAGAAATCGGTGTTGAATTTTGTCAAAAGCTTTTTCTGCTTCTATTGAGATGATCATATGGTTTTTATTCTTCAATTTGTTAATATGGTGTATCACACTGATTAATTTGCATATATTGAAGAATCCTTGCATCCCTGGGATAAATCCCACTTGATCGTGGTGTATGATCCTTTTAATGTGTTGTTGGATTCTGTTTGCTAGTATTTTGTTGAGGATTTTTGCATCTATATTCATCAGTGATATTGGTCTGTAATTTTCTTTTTTTGTAGTATCTTTGTCTGGTTTTGGTATCAGGGTGATGGCGGCCTCATAGAATGAGTTTGGGAGTGTTCCTTCCTCTGCAATTTTTTGGAAGAGTTTGAGAAGGATGGGTGTTAGCTCTTCTCTAAATGTTTGATAGAATTCACCTGTGAAGCCATCTGGTCCTGGACTTTTGTTTGTTGGAAGATTTTTAATCACGGTTTCAATTTCATTACCTGTGATTGGTCTGTTCATATTTTCTATTTCTTCCTGGTTCAGTCTTGGAAGGTTATACCTTTCTCAGCATTTGTCCATTTCTTCCAGGTTGTCCATTTTATTGGCATAGAGTTGCTTGTAGTAGTCTCTTAGGATGCTTTGTATTTCTGCAGTGTCTGTTGTAACTTCTCCTTTTTCATTTCTGATTTTATTGATTTGAGTCGTCTCCCTCTTTTTCTTGATGAGTCTGGCTAATGGCTTATCAATTTTGTTTATCTTCTCAAAGAACCAGCTTTTAGCTTTACTGATGTTTGCTATTGTTTTCTTTATTTCTATTTCATTTATTTCTGCTCTGATCTTTATGATTTCTTTCCTTCTGCTAACTTTGGGTTTTGTTTGTTCTTCTTTCTCTAGTTCCTTTAGGTGTAAGGTTAGATTGTTTATTTGAGATTTTTCTTGTTTCTTGAGGTAGGCTTGTATAGCTATAAACTTCCCTCTTAGAACTGCTTTTGGTTCATCCCATAGGTTTTGGATCATCGTGTTTTCATTGTCATTTGTCTCTAGGTATTTTTTTATTTCCTCTTTGATTTCTTCAGTGATCTCTTGGTTATTTAGTAACGTATTGTTTAGCCTCCATGTGTTTGTGCTTTTTACGTTTTTTCCCCTGTAATTCATTTGTAATCTCATAGCATTGTGGTCAGAAAAGATGCTCGATATGATTTCAATTTTCTTAAGTTTACTGAGGCTTGATTTGTGACTCAAGATGTGATCTATCCTGGAGAGTGTTCCATGCGCACTTGAGAAGAACGTGTAATCTGCTGTTTTTGGTTGGAATGTCCTATAAATATCAATTAAATCTATCTGGTCTATTGTGTCCTTTAAAGCTTCTGTTTCCTTATTTATTTTCATTTTGGATAATCTGTCCATTGGTGTAAGTGAGGTGTTAAAGTCTCCCACTATTATTGTATTACTGTCGATTTCCTCTTTTATAGCTGTTAGCAGTTGCCTTATGTATTGAGGTGCTCCTATGTTGGGTGCATATATATTTATAATTGTTATATCTTCTTCTTGGATTGATCCCTTGATCATTATGTAGTGTCCTTCCTTGTCTCTTGTAACATTCTTTATTTTAAAGTCTATTTTATCTGATATGAGTATAGCTACTCCAGCTTTCTTTTGATTTCCATTTGCATGGACTATCTTTTTCCATCCCCTCACTTTCAGTCTGTATGTGTCCCTAGGTCTGAAGTGGGTCTCTTGTAGACAGCATATATATGGGTCTTGTTTTTGTATCCATTCAGCGAGCCTGTGTCTTTTGGTTGGACCATTTAATCCATGCACGTTTAAGGTAATTATCGATATGTATGTTCCTATGACCATTTTCTTAATTGTTTTGGGTTTGTTTTTGTAGGTCCTTTTCTTCTCTTGTGTTTCCCACTTAGAGAAGTTCCTTTAGCATTTGTTGTAGAGTTGGTTTGGTGATGCTGAATTCTCTTAGCTTTTGCTTGTCTGTAAAGCTTTTGATTTCTCCATCAAATCTAAATGAGATCCTTGCCAGGTAGAGTAATCTTGGTTGTAGGTTCTTCCCTTTCATCACTTTAAGTATATCATGCCACTCCCTTATGGCTTGTAGATTTGCTGCTGAGAAATCAGCTGTTAACCTTATGGGAGTTCCCTTGTATGTTATTTGTCGTTTTTCCCTTGCTGCTTTCAATAATTTTTCTTTGTTTTTAATTTTTGCCCATTTGATTACTATGTGTCTCGGCGTGTTTCTCCTTGGGTTTATCCTGTATGGGACTCGCTGCGCTTCCTAGAGTTGGGTGGCTATTTCCTTTCCCCTGTTAGGGAGGTTTTCGACTATCATCTCTTCAAATATTTTCTCTGGTCCTTTCTCTCTCTCTTCTCCTTCTGGGACCCCTATAATGTGAATGTTGTTTCGTTTAACGTTGTCCCAGAGGTCTCTTAGGCTGTCTTCATTTCTTTTCATTCTTTTTTCTTTAGTCTGTTCCGCAGTAGTGAATTCCACCATTCTGTCTTCCAGGTCACTTATCCGTTCTTCTGCCTCAGTTATTCTGCTATTGATTCCTTCTAGTGTAGTTTTCATTTCAGTTATTGTATTGTTCATCTCTGTTTGTTTGTTCTTTAATTCTTCTAGGTCTTTGTTAAACATTTCTTGCATCTTCTCGATCTTTTCCTCCATTCTTATTCCGAGGTCCTGGATCATCTTCACTATCATTATTCTGAAATCTTTTTCTGGAAGGTTGCCTATCTCCACTTCATTGAGTTGTTTTTCTGGGGTTTTATCTTGTTCCTGCATCTGGTATATAGCCCTCTGCCTTTTCATCTTGTCTATCTTTCTGTGAATGTGGTTTTTGTTCCAGAGGCTGCAGGATTGTAGTTTTTCTTGCTTCTGCTGTCTACCCTCTGGTCGTTGAGGCTATCTAAGAGGCTTTATGGGAGGCTCTCGTGGTGGATAGAGCTGACTGTTGCTGTGGTGGTTGGAGCTCAGTTGGCAGGTGAATTCTTAACCACCGTTCCACCAGGGAAGTCCCTTATCTGTTTCTTGAATGTTTGGGAGCAGTTCCTAGGAATGCTGCCTTGGTCCCATGCTTTTGTTGAGGATGATTTATAACTGCTGATTCAATGTCTCTTTGTGGTTACAGGACCATTGCATTTTCTAATTTTCCTTGAGTAGATTGAGGGCTGAAACTCCCTGGGCCAAAGATTCTCCCCTTCCTCCCCAATGGATATAAGGGTTATAGCTGGTGGCACTAGAGCTTGCCTTTGTTTTACTCAGAACTCAGTATCCTTGTGCTCCTGGGTAGAGCCCTTATTTGAGATAAAGTCAGGGAGGTTGGTGGTTCTCTCTTCTTCCCATATGTCCCACCCAAGTGGCCCTGGAGAGGGTTGGGTCAGGCTGTAAACCCACAATTTTCTCAGAGATCACTGGAGTGGACTCAGATTTTTGAAGGTCTCACAGACAGTTATGAACCTCCTGAAAATGTTGTTCATCTAGAGGCGCCATCCTTATATCCTCCCAGTAAGGGAGTTCTCAGATACACCCAAGAATGTCCAGGGAGTTCAGGCTCAACGAACCAGCCTCCTCCATGCCTCTCTGCCTCCTTCTCTGCCCTGATCCCCACCCCCATCCCACAAGGCAAAAGCCTCAGAATGCCACTCTCCCTGCGTTTTAAGGCTCTTATCTGGGAGATACATGCATTTCCCTTGACTCTAGGTCCTGCTATCACTGAGTTTGGGGGAAACTGGAAGGGATCATGGCTGAGGGGGCAGTGCCAAAATGGAGAAGGATGGCAAAGCATTTTAGATGGATCTGCCTCTGAGAGTTTGGTGGAGGGTATATCAGGAGTGGGGAGCTGCTAAAGGATCCCTGGGCACCACCTGCCATGTCATGCTGTCCGGGCAGCTACTTTTTCTAAGCATCTTCACTGGATGCCACCACCCAGTTCAGTGTGGAATCACTGCTAACAAGTACTCCTGGAGCTCATTCCACCGTCCTCTGCTGTAAGTAAAACCCATTTCCTCGTGTTCAGAGCTTGGTGCCAAGAGAAAATAGCCAGTCATATATTAATTAATTAATCCAATAATTAATTCTGTCATTCAGCAAAAAATGTTTTTTAAATACATCTCAAGTAGAAAAGCATAGCTTCCGAAAGCTCACTGTTCAATTTCTCTTGGGCCTTGCCTCATTTTTTTCAGCATAGGAGTGGGGACAAGAGAACATACAGACATTCCTGGCATTCCCCCTCTCCTCGTTGGCCTCCACCATATGTCATGTGAGATCTTGGGAGTTTAGGATGGCACCAGCATTACACGTTCCCTCCTTCAGAGTGTCCTTGTTATTCCCAGCTGTCGCCCAGGCCAATAGGAAACTGACAATGCCAGGCAGCCAGGACCCCAGGCTTAGCTGATGATACCCTCTTAGTCCTCCCACCCCCTCAGCACCTTCATTTCTTGGAGACCACACTCCAAGAAAGGACACTGAAAGGGCAAACTGAGAAGGGGAGGCATCTGGAGGAAAAGGGCAGAAGGACTCAGTGCCCATAACTTCCATCATCACTACAGCTTGCCCTTGGCCTTCCTCTGAAGCAGAACAGCTGGGGTACTGAGGAGCCAGACCAGTCTAAACCAGCCCAGAGCACAGGCCCTTGGTCTTGTTTTTCCTAAGCTCCTTCCTAGCATTAAATTTAAGAGTGTTGTGCTGTAGCAATAGATCACATGACCTTATTTGGACCCCTGTAAGGATGGAAACCTCCACCCTATTCTTTTTTTTTTTTTTTTTTTTTAAGATATTCGCCATGTATTTCTTCTTTAGGTCTTTTTTTTTAATTTATTTTTTTTTATATTTATTTTTGGCTGTGTTGGGTCTTTGTTTCTGTGCGAGGGCTTTCTCTAGTTGCGGCAAGCGGGGGCCACTCTTCATCACGGTGCGCAGGCCTCTCACTATCGCGGCCTCTCGTTGTGGAGCACAGGCTCCAGACGTGCAGGCTCAGTAGTTGTGGCTCACGGGCCCAGTTGCTCCGTGGCATGTGGGATCTTCCCAGACCAGGGCTCGAACCCGTGTCCCCTGCATTGGCAGGCAGATTCTCAACCACTGTGCCACCAGGGAAGTCCTACCCTATTCATTTTTAAAGTTAGCTCTCAATTTGCCAGATATGGCTTTTCTGTGTCCATGGTTAAGTCTTGGGCTGCCTTCCAGTGTACAACCCAATGCTCCTTCACTCAGCCCTGCCCCACAGAAAGACAGACTTCGAATATGAGGGGCTCAGACCCTGTAACATGAGCCAGGGCAGGACTTGAAGTTAGACATCTGGGACCCATAAAGTCAAAGTACAGAGAGGTTGTCACCCTATCCTATTCCTACCACAATCACCCAGACTCAAAAGTGACTTGATAAGGAAGAAAGTATACTAGTCTTTTATCTCTGCCTCCCTGTGTGGCCTTGGGCAAGTTGCTTCTTATCCTGAGTCCTCAGCTTCCTGCCGTACAGTGGGTGGGTTGGATTTACTGGCCACAGCCAGCCACAACCAACCACTGAACACCTCTTCCCAGGAAACAGGAAAGCAAGGGAGGGCCAGAGCCTCCCTTTGACTTAAGTATTGCCCCTTTACCCTGCTCTCCCAACTGAAAGGCCCCTTTTAGTATAAATCTTGAGCTGAATGTTGGGGGCTTGCTCTGCGGCTCTCTCCTCCACACACACACACACGCACACACACACACACACACACACACACAGGAAACTTGTGCTTTCTTAGCTAAGCAAAGGGAGTTGCAACACTGGGATGGAGAATCTTATATTACCCTCCTGCCAGGTGTGTCTTTACACATTTCTCAGGGCCTCCATCTCCACTAGCAGACCTCAGCCAGGCCTTCCTTGCCCTCTCATCTGCCCACATCTGCAGGAGCAGCCACAGAGCGAAAGCCAGCCGGCAGCTGAGCATGATGTTCTGGCTGTGTTCCAGAGCATCCTTGGAGTGATTCAGAGGTCACTGGCCTTTGGAGGACATCCAGACCTCCACTCCCCAGGGGTGGAGAGATCTCTTAGCACACCAGTCCTCAAATGCCTTGAAACAATCTCTTTCCAATCCTTTAATCCAGTAGGTTGGAGCCATTTTCTATTAAGAGACAGTGAACTCAGTGGAAAAAAACAACAACCAAGGGTCATATAATCATATAAAATTACTTAATTTAGGTGTGGATGCTGCTGCTGAGTTTTAACTTAGAGGAGGTGTATAAGCATTAAACACACCTGATTGTAAAAGGAAGACAAAACTATACAGAATAAGCAAATTTTAAAATATGTCTTTAATCCAAATTTTGGGCAGTTGCAATATGACTTGAAATAATGTGAAGGAGAGCAAAAGTAAGAAATTTATGCTGGGAGAAAAGAAAGAAAGATAAAAAGATAAGAAAAAAGGTGAAGGAGAGAGAAAAGTCAGGGAGAAAGAAAGAGATGAAATTAGGAGAGAGCGAGGAAGGCTTATTAGGACAATTGCTAACTTGTCATCCTCTGGGCTTCATGCTCCTGGTCATCCCTAACCTTGTAATGCTTGTTTTTAAGTTATTATGTGGATTATAGGTTACCACTTATACAGAGTCAACATGATAGGTGCCTATTTCTATTATATCATTTAATCTTCACAAGAGCTCTAAAAATGAGATATTTTACAAATGAAGAAACTAAGACCCAGAAAAGATGCCCAAGTTCACACACCACTAATAATTAGAATCAGAACTAAAATTCGTACCTTGTTCCAAACCTCTAAATGCCACACCATCTCTTATTGGCTATCTCACCATTGCCTCACTACTGAACACTTGTTCCCCATGACCCAGCCACTCTTTCCTTCCTTCCACTCCTTGCGCCCATTAAACTCATTCCATCTCTCTCCCCACCTTCCCCAACCTCAAAGCTTTGTGTTTCCCCCTTCACAGACTGCTCATACACAGACCTTTCCATGGTCACCTGTGCTCATCCTTCTGGTCTTTCCTTAAGTGTCACTTCTTCAGAGAGCCCTTTCAAACACTTCCCAGTCACATTATCACATCACCCTGACTTATTTTTTTTTTATCATGGCACTTACCACTACTTGATGTTTTCCTTGCTTATCATCTGTTTTTCTGGGCTAGAACAGAATCTCCACATGAGCAAGAACTTATCAGTCTTCTTACTATATCTCCAGCATCTAACACTATTTCTGGCACATAGTAGATGCTTAATAACTGTTTGTTGAATGAATGTATGGGTGAATGAATGGATGGATGGATGAACAAACTGCTCTTTATCCCTTTACGGACTCTGTTCTTAGCATAGAGGTGCATTTTTCCCAGAGAACCAATAAAGTCAAGTCCTAGGTTGCATTCTCCACATCAGTTTCGGTTCCCCCCTACAACTTTAATCAAAACTCATCCATTCCACAAGCCTGTCCAAGCTCTTTGCTGAGACTGTGGATGGAGATAAATGATATTTGGACCCCAGACTCAAAGTTTGATCTCCTGGAGTTTATAGAGTCTAGAAGGGGCAATAAACATGCCCATGAAGTATTATAGTTCAAGATTAAATGAGCCATAAGCAGTGAAAAATGAACAAACTAAACATGTTCAAAGGAAGAAGAAATCTTTGGTTGGGTGATTTTGGTGAGGGCTTTAACAGATAGAGGTGCCAGCACTGAGACTGAGCCTTGAATGTGGGTTCAGATCTTCCTCAATCTCAGAGGCAGAGCATTACCCAGGCAAGGACTGAGTGCCAGGATCCCAAGGGCACGTCCAGACTGACTGATCATGGCACACAGGAAGGAGGCAGCATGAGACAAGGACAGAAGGAGAGGTTGGGGCCAGATTGTGCAGGTTCATGGACTGAACATAGCCATGGGAGAATTAGCCATGGGGGCACCTTGACTCAGGCAGCAAAGTGAACAAGTGCAGCCCAGCCCCCTGCACTCAGCAGCAGATGGGAGGAGGGAGGATGGTCAGTGGAGGGTCCTCACCTGCAGTCATGAGGGGGCTGACCTGGCTTCTCTCTGAGAAGCTCAGGGAGACAGGTTTCTCTCTTTTCTTCAAACAGTATGAAAAACAAGTTGGTCAACACACATGATTTCTCAACAGCAGGAAATTAAGCAACAGTTTTTGAGACAACATCCTGCCTTGATAGAGGGCAAGCCTCCAGGCTGTGGTCATTTTGCTCTGAAGTTAATCCTGTTTTTGAAAACAGTTCTCCTCCTAAGGGTGCTAGCCTGTCTGGGAAGGGGTGGAGACCTGGGGGACTGGAGACAGGGATGGAAACGAAGAACGAGCAGGGCTCTGTGGTGTTGGCATGGACAGTGGGCATTCTGGTGGAGGAAGACCAGGGCGTGGAGGGTGGAAGAGAGGTGAAGCTGGGTTCAAGGAGACTCAAGGAGTCTCAAGGGAGATCTACCAGATCTGGAATAATTCCAAGCCTCTGCATCCTTTGTCTTCATCTTCTGGGGGCCCATGGCCCCTCCCATAGACTCGGCCATACCCCCAGTTTCAGAGACCTGAGACCAACAGCCCCTTCTCCTGGGTTCATCTCTAAACTACTTTACCACATTGTACTGGAGTTATCAGCTCATACACTTGTTCCTACACACTGTGAGCTCCTTGAGGACAAAGGCCTTGTCCTACTCCCCTGGTGTCCCCAGCATCTGTGGCATATGCAGCCAAGCCTGTAGGCTTGATAAATGTTTGGTTGAATGAAATAGTTGCAGCTGCACCTTCTTGGTCTCCTCCACCTCCACCTGATCTCTAAATGTCAGTATCCCTCAGGGTTTGAACAGGGGCCTTCTGCCCTTCTATCCCTAGATGATCTCATCCATTCCCATGGCTTTAAATGGCAACTTTAAGCTAATGACTCCCATACTTATACTGGGGAGCTCCAGTCCCAGGCTCCCCTCTGAGCTCCAGACACATATCCACAAGCCTTCTTGCTATCTCTACTCAGATGAAGTGTAAACAGTTCATCTTTACTATGCCTGAAATAGAACCCCTTACTCTAGAGCCTATCGTTACCCCAAGTGTTCCTCTCTATAAAAAATTACCACAATCCTCTCTAAGTTGCTAAAAGTAGAAGCCCAGTGTGGTTCCTGATTCTTCCTTTTCCCTCATCCCTTTACATCAGTAAGTTTGTTACTTTTCCTCCAATAAATGTCTAGAATCTTCTCACTTATCTCCATCTCCATCCTCACCAGCCTGGTCCAGGCCACTATATCTCTTGCCTGGACCTCTTTAATAGCTATTTATGTTCTCACCTCTTCCCGCTCAATATCTATTCTCTACAGAGCAGCAAGAGTGACTTTTTAAAACAAAAATCCTATCATGTACCTCCTTGCTTAAACATTCAGTGGCATCTGATTACACATAGAGCAAAACCCCTCCATGGTTTACAAGGGCACCCTGACCCAGACCTTCTTCTCTCTCCACTGGGCCCCCTGCCTCTCTCCCCCTTGGTTCAGTCTACTCTAGCCACACTGGCCTTCTCTTGCATATTTTTTTAAATGCCCAAAGCTGTTTCTCACCTCTGGGACTTTGCATATGGTGTTCTCTACCTAGATCACTTTCCCACCTCTTGGCATGTCTAACTTCCTATCCCTCAGATTTCAGCTTAAGCTCACCTCCCCAGAGAGGCTTCCCTGGCCATCCAAACTAAAGTAAGTCCCTCCATCTGCTCGTCACCGCCCCCACCCCCAGCTTAGCCCAGGATTTGGTCCCTAACAGGGACTCAGCAGATACTTCCTGAAAGGATGGATAGCTGCAGCCCTGGGTCCCAGCTCCTGTGAGTTCTTTTCTTCCTCCTTCCACACCACCAGGGATTCAGCACCCTCCCCTCATTTTTACACTTTCTCAAAACTGCCCACACAAGCACCGTACTGTGGGGTTTTTTTCTTCTCCAAATTTAGCTGCACAATTGGACAAAGACTCCTTTGCTACCTGCTTCCTTGCTGTCACCTTCAGTTTCAGGTTTAAAAGCTAGTCACTGCAAGGGAAGAGTGGAGAGAATGGAAAATCACCAACAGGGAGAAGTGGCAGAGTCCAGGGCCTGACGCAGCTCCTGTGGACATGGTGGTGTTCTATAGTTAGCTCCTGACTGCCCTTCTTGGCAAGATCTTTCCAGTTTCTAGGACAGTCCCGACTCCCACCATTCTGTTCTAGTGTCTGACTATGCACCATGAGTTTTCTTACCATATGGTTGCTCTACCCTTCTCTTCCTGCTCTTCTCCCATGACAACAACCTTTCTTAAATCACCCCCACACTCAATAGTTCAAAGATCATGGTCTGGTTCAAGCCCTTGAGCTCTGCCACATAAAATCTCTGTGACTTTGGGCAAATTACTTATCTTCTTCAAGCCTCAGTTTGCTCATCTGTAAAATAGGATAAGAACAATACCTCCATTCCAGGAACTGCCAAAGCGGTGACTGGCATAATACGCGTCAAGCATTTGGAACCCATAAAAAGTGCCCTCTTCCCCCTCAGGATGGATAAATGGTGTAACAGACTCTTAGGCTCTAGTAAACAATTTAGTGTTTTAACCAAATAGTGTACACATGAAACTGATATGGTATTGGATGACTGGTACATTGGATGACTGGTACATTCTTGTGGCCTGAATGGTGAGCCAGGTCACGTTTGTAGGGCAGGATCTCGGTCTCCGTGAGGAGGGAAGGGAAGAGGAGTTGGCTTGGGACTAAGGGCTGCACTTAAGTGGGGAAAGGGCAAATCTTTATTGGAAATCAGAGCTCATAAGACTGGTCTTAGGCAGACAGGAGAGGGTCACCCATCTCTTGGGCCTGGTTCTCTTGGTCCCAGCTTGGAAGCAGGGGTGCATCCCTGAAAATGGGTTGTGAGATAGCCCCCTTCCTGTGGGATCAAGGCGAAAGCATAGCTGGGAGGTCTCCTCCTCTGGTGTCCATCTCTCAGTGTGCACTTCCCTTTGATACCCTGGAACCTTCCCTAAAGTCTTATTTGAATGCCGTGGCTCAGAGTCAGCTCTGCAGAGGGAAGGTGTGCCACCTCCTGGGCTAGAGTATTTATTAAGGGACAACCAGTGTCCCCAAGGCCACATTGGCGATAGCCTCTCAAGGGGAAGGTGCATCTTGGTGAATCCTGGGGACGGAGTAGGGATCACGTGGTCTAGTTGCCACTCCCATGTAGGAATTCTTCTTCCAGTGCCAACTCGGGCAGTCCTGCCTGAAGTTTTTTTTATTAAGGGAGCCGAAATATCCCTTTCAACATTCCAGAGGTATTCATTTCATACCGTGAAGGTTTCACCTCCCCAAGGCCGCCACTTTGAAGGAGAACTTTCACTTTCAGGAATGGCCTCACAGTCCCTGAGCTCAGGTCTGCTTTAAGCTGTGCCTGGTGAAACAAAACTGAAGTCTGGGCTCTAGGGCAGGCTCTGCCACAGCAGCTGAATGAGCTGGAAATGTCACGTACTCTCAGCTTCCTTGTTGCCAGATGGAGAAAACAACCTCTGTGTTAGTTTCCTACTGCTTCTGTAACAAATTACCACGAACCCTAGTGGTTTAAGACAACACATATTTATTCTCTTACAGTTCTGGAGGTACGAAATCCAAAATAAGTTTTATGGGGCTAAAATCAAGGTGTCAGCAGGGTTGCATTTCTTCTAGAGGCTCCAGGGTGGAATCCATTTTCTTTCCTTTTTCTCCTTCAAGGAGCCACCTGCATCCCTTGGCCTGTGGCCCCTTCCTCCATCTTCAAAGCCAATCACTCCAACCTCTGCTTCCATCATCACATCCCCTTTTCTGTGTCTGAAGGACTCTTGTGATTATATCAGACCCACCCAGATAATCCAGAGTAATCTCCCCATCTCAAGATTCTTGACTTAGACACATCTTCAAAGACATTTTTTTCATGTAAGGTACTGTATTCTCAGGTTTAAGAATCAGGATGTGGGTAACTTTGGGAAACCAGTATTCTGTCTTCCATAATCTTCTTACTATATAAGCTGTTATTTTCAAACCTCATCCATTTCCCAGGCTCCAGAAGCTTCTTATCTCATCTCAGTTCAAAAGGTCTGGCTTAAGATTCCCTAAGAATGGAGGATCTGTAGATTCTTCTAGTTGCCTGTTTTAGTGTTGAAAGCCCTTGAAGGAATCATCTCTGGCTATGGTATAAGAGATCCATATAGCTCTGACCAAGTGCTCCGCAAATTCAGTACTTAGTGGCAGAGCCACAGAAACATTTCAAATGCAGAAGATGGAAATTCTATGGAAGAGCCAGAAATTAAGGTGGGGAGTGGAGAAGGAAGGTAACTAGCATCTGCTGAGCATCTGCTATGCACCCAGCCCTTACATACAAATCTCTCATTTAATCCTGGGGAGAAACTGAGCCTCAAACGTAGGGAGGTGGCAGAGCTGAATGAGAGTGAAAGGGTTCTTTCTGAGTTGTCCTCAGCGCAGCGTGGGGTTGGGGGGTCACTAGAGCCCTGGTTTTATATTTTACCGGCATTTCTTTTCTCTTGGCATTATAAGCAATCCCAATGAGAAGACCATTGGTTATGGTGAAAATGCCTATATTTAGACAGGTTAGAGCTATACATTTGTAGATGAGAATTAGAGCTTACAGAGGAGAGAGAGGAACATTAACTCCTACTTACCTCTGGATATTCAAATGGAGAGGAATTGGGGGAGAATGCCCTACTGGATGGGAGATTAAGATTGTCATCTGGACAGGAAGGGAGGCCCAGCGAAGAATCACTGAAACCACCTCTGTATTCACTTTGTAGATGAGTGCAAAATATCCCTCAAAGCAGTGGCTTGAAATCACCACCATTATCATCCAAAGACATTTGTCAGAGACTTTGGTCCTCGAGCTAAAGACAGCTGTTGAGAGTCATAACCCTGCACAGATACGCCGGTGAAGTCCGGCAGATGTTGACACAATCCCTGCCCTCAGATCTGAGATGGAAAGGAGGAGAGAGCCCCTACCTTCAGGGAGAGCCATCTGTGGCATTTGGGAAAGAGACAGCCTCTTCCCTCAGAGAGTTCCCAGTCTGAGAGGAAAGCTATAACCCACAGGCACTAAACACACCACTACAGAGGCAAGTGTTCCCAAACCCACATGGTTCAATGGTTGTAAAGCCAGAGACAGAGGAAAGAGCCATTAGATGTTAGCTTGGTTAAAGAGGGAAGGTTCTAGGAGGATCATGAGTTTGGAAGCAGGGAGAGGAAAACTGAAGTAGGGAGTTGGCACCAGAGTGCTGAAGTTGGGAGAGGAGCTTACCATCTGAGAGGCCTGTAAAGGCAAGAGAGGCGAGAGCTAGCCAGCTGAGGCCTTGGATGGGGAATCACCTGGATCAACTGGAGTCATCATCACTTCTTTAACAAGATGGATCCTATAGAAGAAGAAACACGCCCTTGGATGAGTGAAGACTGCTGGCCCCAAGTTCTCGAGTGGTTTCTCACCTGGCTTTCTCTTCCCAGGCCACTTCTCAGAGAACACAGACCCACAGGGAGCCACTGCTCCCTTACAGAGGACCCCCTCACACCCCCAGCATGGCCATCCCATCTGTCCGGGGAGAGATGGTGCCTGGGTCACTTCCCATCCAGTCTACTTACCCAGAAACTGATTTCAGGTCAGCCAAGGAGACCTAGTACAACCACCTGTCCATTACCTTCATGTGGCTTCTCCAGAGAGACCATGGTTTTCATGATCCTATGAGGGACCATCAACAACCAACAAATGTGTTGAGCGCTGAAGAAACAAAAGTTGACACTTCCCTGTTTCCAAAATGACTAAGCACTCACATGCCAGGAAAAGGGGGAAAACAAACCAACAGCGTTGGCCTAACAGGTTCAGGTTCCCCAAATAATAAGTCTTGAATATTCCTCAGAAACTTGGACTCCCTAACAAAAACAATTTGATCCCTGAGTTTTGCTATGCTGAAATGTGAGGATATGATGTGAATATGATGATTATGTAAGAAAGTTGCTGTTTTCCACCATGAATAGACTAATATAAACATGGTCATCCTGGCCATTAAAAATGATTTCCTTTAAATACTTGTGCTTCGTATTTGGCCAGCCAGTTGTCTGAAGACCAATTCATTCACAGACTTCACAAGTGAGTGTTTTCTTCCCTTTTCTAAATGCTTTGGTCTCTGGTCCTCCTTTGACAACTTATTCCTAGAGGTTCCACCAATGATGTCAACAGACACATGGAACCTACAGAGTCCCTCTGAGGGGACTCTCTAGTCACCCTCCCCTGACACCTCTGGGGACTCTCATTTGAGGTGATGGAGCTAAATCCGATTCTTAGTCAATTTTGCTTCTGGCTCTGATGGAGCACAGCAAGTTGTGCCCACACTAGTGGCAGCAGGAATGGTACATGATCTGGCCATTAAGTGATTTCTGTCAGGGGGCAATAGATGGTGTTTCTGGAATCTGATTCCCTGGTAGTCTTTTGGGGGAAAATATGTTTTCCTGAGGATTCTAATATTTCCTGGCATTTGAGAATACAGAATTGAAAAAGGGTTTTTGTTTTTTGGTTTTTTTTGGTTTTGGTGGTTCTATGACTATTGATAGAATTGTCTGTGTTGATGTGTTTAATGTTGGTGCCAATGTGGATTCTGTTAACTCAGAGCCTCCTTCCTCATCCCAAAGTTCTGGCTTTTAAAGTATATAACTCATTATGGTCCCAATAGCTACTAATAGCTACAAAGGTGAAATTCCTATACCTAAGATTAAAGGAAACAAATCAGCTTTCTTTAATTTCTCTAAAAAATTAAATGATTCAAAAATTAATGTCTCTTCAGAAACTTGTATACAAGATTAAAAAAAGGATGTGGACATTAGAAGAGAGAGAGCTTAGCCTGCTGAATTCAGAAGGAAATCCCCCAATTACTCAGATTTTCAACAGTGATACTTCCCCCCCAAAAAGAACTAATGGTGCTTAATTATATGTTTTAATGGATCACCTTTTAGGTTTTTCTTAGGTGATCCTTTTAGTTCTTCCAACTTGTACAAGAGTTGATAAAATTATCTACTTTATAAATATGAAAAAATTTTGAGCAAACAAATTGATATAGTTAAACTTCTGGAGGGAGTTAATAAATCAGATTATAAGGTTTTATTTATTTATTTTTAAGTTATTTATTTATTTATTGGCTGTGTTGTGTCTTCGTTGCTGCACGCAGGCTTTCTCTAGTTGTGGCGAGTGGGGGCTACTCTTCCTTGCGGTGTGTGGACTTCTCATTGCGGTGGCTTCTCTTGCTGTGGAGCACCGGCTCTAGGGGTGCAGGCTTCAGTAGCTGCAGCACACAGCCTCAGTAGTTGCGGCACACGGGCTCAGTAATTGTGGCGCACGGGCTTAGATGCTCCACAGCATGTGGAATCTTCCCGGACCAGGGATACAATCCATGTCCCCTGCATTGGCAGGCGGATTCCTAACTACTGCGCCACCAGGGAAGTCCCAATTATAAGGTTTTAAAATCTAGTAGAGCAAGCTCATGTTCCAAACGTCTTTTTTCTAAAAACAATACTATCATATCAAGCACTTACACAAATGTAAAGAATCCAAAGATTTCTAAAATATTTTCTACTTGCATGCTTTAAATCTGTTGACTCTTTCAGATTTTTTTTCCCCTAAAACTGTAATTCAGGGGGAAAAAGAAAAAAAAAGGGTTTTGACTCTGGGCTTAATTAATGACCTTTGTTTCTAGGTTACAAAATAAGAAACAAAAGTATTACTGTTAAATAAGGTGAACGTTTTAACATCTAATATATAATTGTATAAGAAGAAAAATCTGTATAGTATTCTCATCAAGATGATTCTTTGGAAAAATTAAACTGGTTTAATAATTTTGGCTTAAAACACCTCTATGCCTTCTCCCTGATTTTACCACCATTTAAAAACAATGCAGGCACAGTATTCTAGTTTGTAACTCTTGTGATTATTTTCTCGTGAAAAATCCAATTATTTTGGATTGCCTAAATTTCTTCTACTGTTTTTTTCTGGTCATATAAACTAACATCAATTTATTTAAGATTATAAAATTGCAAAATAAAGAGTTCAGCTAAATAGATGATAATAAGTAATATCTTTGTAAAAGGAGATTATTTTATGTAATGCTAAAAGATCACATAGACTTGATGTGCCAACTTAAATTGTAATTTCTAGACCCTTAGTTAACTTTATGACCTTAAACTAATACTGTATTAATTTGAATTAGTAATAATCTCTGGATACTCAAACAACAAATTTAAAAATACTCCTACTGTTATTCAATGCATCCTAACATAGCCAACAGTAACAAGTTGGAAGCTTATGTAAATGCTTTTGGGTTATGTTAATGTACACATTGAGTTTTTAAGAAAAGTACAAAATGTCTGGGCCAGTAGGGAGATGTGTATGCAAGATAATGGATGTGTTTTTGTTTATCAAAGGAAAAAAAGGAATAACTTTATCTTAAACTGAAAATGTTCTTGCTGTGTCAAAACATAAAAGAAGATAAAAGAGACAAATCTGAGGTTGTTTCATAAGCTTAGATGGTCTGAGGGGAAGTAAACTTTATTTTCTTGTGTTTAAAATAGCTACAAATAATGAGTTTGAAAAGCATAATTATATATGTTAGATTTTTAAATGCAGTTAGACCAATGTTAATTAATTTACTCATTAGTATTGAGTTCTTTACTGAGATTTTTCTGCCCATTTATATAATCAATTTAACCTATTCCGAAACAACAGAAGTCTCTTTTTATCATTAATATATTCTGTTAATATTAATTCTCTGTTCTTTTGGCATGTTTTTACATTTTAACAAAGATTCCTTCTTTTTGAAAAAGTTAATATTTCTAATAATTATTACTACCTATATCTGAGTGTTTTTTAAAAACATTGTTTATTTCTTGCCTTTAAATACTTCGATGTAGGTTCATATCTTGTATCCTCTGACAACTCTTTCGAATTTTATCTTGCTCAAATTCAAGCCCCTTATTCAGAATTGTAAAACTGTTAGGATGTCTTTTTTACCAGACTATTTATGGGTTTTTTTAGATGGCCATGGGTAACACATGAATTTATTTTTTACCGTATAAAAGGTGAGATATGAAAAATAGTTATATTTGACATTCTCCAGATGATTGATTAGCTCAACACAGTTGTTAGAGCCATCCTTTTCATTCCTGCTTATCAAAAAGAAACATTCAGCTTTTTAGGGTTAAGTATTTATAAGTAAAATGTATTAATTTAACCATTTCAGTGATTCCATTGAGAGTAATCATACTCACATTTCACTTTGAAAAGAAACATTCTGATGTTCATGTACAAAAACTAACACAATAATTGCCAACACATCTATTTATTTTAGGTTTTGTCCCTAGGTTTAAATATCCTTGTCAACTGGTGACATTCTTACTTTATGGCATAAAATAAAGGCCCTGGAGATTTGCTAGTATCCTCACTCTCTCACACAAATTGATTGCATATCATACTTGAATTAAAAAGGCTCTACATTCCTACAATCTGTTGATTAACCAGAACCATTTAATCTTCTTATTACAGATGATAGTTAATTAATCATAATTACAGATTATTTTTCCTGGCATCTACTAAAGGCCCCTGCTACAAGCTAAAGATCAGGAATTCAGTCTTCTGAAAGAAATAACAAAGGAACATCAATTTAAAAAAAACTGAACCTGGTACTCTTTTTTTAAAAAATTAATTATTTATTTTATTTATTTTTGGCTGTGTCGGGTCTTAATTGCGGCATGCAGGATCTTCATTGAGGCCTGCAAGACCTTGCGACGTGCAGGCTCTTCGTTGTGGTACGCGGGCTTCTCTCTAGCTGTGGCATACAGGCTCCAGGGCAAGTGGGCTCTGTAGTTGTGGTGCGCGGGTTCCAGGGCCCGTGGGCTCTCTAGTTGAGGCTCCGAGCTCAGCAGTTTTGGCACACAGGCTTAGCTGCCACGCAGCCTGTGGAAACTTATTTCCTGGACCAGGGATCAAACCTGCGTCCCCTGCATTGTAAAGGCGGATTCTTTACCACTGGACCACCAGGGAAGTCCCTGAACCTGGTATTCTTGACTTGGATACGATAGGATACACTCATGGGTACAGACCTCCCTAAATAAGTGGACATCATTACCATGGATCTGTTAGACTGAACCAAGTGACTGAGTCAGAATTCCTAGAGTGGTTTTGGTCTAGATTTGAACAGGGGTCAGCAAACTATGGCCCTCGGGACAAATCCAACTAGCTGTCTGATTTTGTAAACGTTTTATTGGAACACAGCCATGCTCATTGAGTCACTATTATCTATGGCTGCTTTCCTACTACAACAGCAGGATTGAGTGGTTGCAAACAGAGTATGCAACTGATCTAAAAGCATACAACTTTGTAGAAGTAGACTACCTAACCCCAGATCAATAAAATAAAAATTAATTACCTACAGCTAAGTGGACTAAATGAACTGATTTCATATGATTAACATTTATATTAATTGACATAAGAAAAAAAACTCCTTTTTTAAAAATATATTTCTTATCCTCCACTTAGAATATACCTAAAATTTTTTAAATAATATATTTTATTTAACCCAGTATATCCATAATATCATTTCAACATGTAATCAATGTAAAAAATATTAGAGATATTTTAAATTCTCTATCTTCAATTTTATTTTAAATGCAGTGTTTATTTTTATACTTACAGCCCATTGAATCACGTTTTTTATAACATTTTTTAAAAATTTATTTATTTATTAATTTATTTATTTTTGGTTGCGTTGGGTCTTCGTTGCTGCGCGCCAGCTTTTCTCTAGTTGTGGAGAGCAGGGGCTACTCTTCCTTGAGGTGCTCGGGATTCTCATGGCAGTGGCTTCTCTTGTTGCAGAGCATGGGCTCTAGGAGCACGGGCTTCAGTAGTTGTGGCAATAGGCTCAGTAGTTGTGGCTTGCGGGCTCTAGAGCGCAGGCTCAGTACTTGTGGCACACAGGCTTAGCTGCTCCACGGCATGTGGGATCTTCCTGGACCAGGACTCAAACCCGTGTCTCCTGCATTGGCAGGCGGATTCTTAACCACTGTGCCACCAGGGAAGACTTGAATCACATTTTGAATGCCATTTTGTTCCAAATGAACTTTTAAATTTCAAAAGGAAAAAAATATTCCATGAGTGATCCTAATATAGATTATAAGCTAATGTATCATTAGGACAGTTCAAAAAGAACAATTTTGTAAATGTTAATGACATGTATTGATTGGACTTATCTACAGAAAAATGATAACACAGGTTAAATAATATGGAAAGTGCCTTTACTAAGTTCCTATATACTTTTTTTTTTCTTTTCTTGTGATGTCTTTTTTTTTTTAACATCTTTATTGGAGTATAATTGCTTTACAATATTGTGTTAGTTTCTGCTGTATAACAAACTGAATCAGCTATATGTATACATATATCCCCATATTCCCTCCGTCTTGCTTCTCCCTCCCACCCTCCCTATCCCACCCCTCTAGGTGGTCACAAAGCACCAAGGTGATCTCCCTGTGCTATGCAGCTGTTTCCCACTAGCGATCTATTTTACATTTGGTAGTGTATATATGCCAAGTCTACTCTTTCACTTCATCCCAGCTTACCCTTTCCCCTCCCCGTGTCCTCAATCCATTCTCTACGTCTGCATCTTTATTCTTGTCCTGCCCCTAGGTTCATCAGAACCATTTTTTAGATTCCATATATATGTGCTAGCATACAATATTTGTTTTACTCTTTCTGACTTACTTCAGACTGTATGACAGATCTAGGTACCACCTTACTACAAATAGCTCAATTTCGTTTCTTTTTATGGCTGAGTAATATTCCATTGTATATATGTGCCACGTCTTCTTTATCCATTCATCTGTCAATGGACACTTACGTTGCTTCCATGTCCTGGCTATTGTAAATAGTGCTGCATTGAACATTGTGGTACATGACTCTTTTTGAATTATGGTTTTCGCAGGGTATATGCCCAGTAGTGGGATTGCTGGGTCATATGGTAGTTCTATTTGTAGTTTTTTAAGGAACCTCCATACTGTTCTCCATAGTGGCTGTATCAATTTACATTCCCACCAACAGTGCAAGAGGGTTCCCTTTTCTCCACACCCTCTCCAGCATTTATTGTTTGTAGATTTTTTGTTGATGGCCATGCTGACTCGTGTGAGGTGATACCTCATTGTAGTTTTGATTTGTGACACTGAGCATCCATTCATGTGTTTGTTGGCAATCTGTATATCTTCTTTGGAGAAATGTCTATTTAGACCTTATGCCATTTTTGGATTGGATGGTTTGCTTTTTTGATATTGAGCTGCATGAGATGCTTGTATATTTTGAGGATTAATTCTTTGACTGTTGCTGCATTTGCAAATATTTTCTCCCATTCTGAGGGTTGTCTTTTCGTGTTGTTTATGGTTACCTTTGCTGTGCAAAAGCTTTTAAGTTTCATTAGGTCCCATTTGTTTATTTTTGTTTTAATTTCTATTTCTCGAGGAGGTGGATCAAAAAGGATCTTGCTGTGATTTATGTCATAGAGTGTTCTTCCTATGTTTTCCTCTAAGAGTTTTATACCATCTGGCCTTACATTTAGGTCTTTAATCTATTTTTAGTTTATTTTTGTGTATGGTGTTAGGAAGTGTTCTAATTTCATTCTTTTACATGTAGCTGTCCAGTTTCCCAGTGCCACTTATTGAAGAGGCTGTCTTTTCTCCATTGTATATTCTTGCCTCCTTTATCAAAGATAAGGTGACCATATGTGCATGGGTTTATCTCTGGGCTTTCTATCCTGTTCCATTGATCTATAGTTCTGTTTTTGTTCCAGTGCCATACTGTCTTGATTATTGCAGCTTTGTAGTATAGTCTGAAGTCAAGGAGCCTCATTCCTCCAGCTCTGTTTTTCTTTCTCAAGATTGCTTTGGCTATTTGGGGTCTTTTGTGTTTCCATAAAAATTGTGAAATTTTTTGTTCTAGTTCTGTGAAAAATGCCATTGGTAGTTTGATAGGGATTGCATTGAATCTGTAGATTGCTTTGGGTAGTATAGTCATTTTCACAATGTTGATTCATCCAACCCAAGAACATGGTATATCTCTCCATCTGTTTGTATCATCTTTAATTCCTTTCATCAGTGTCTTATAGTTTTCTGCATACAGGTCTTTTGTCTCTTTAGGTAGGTTTATTCCAAGATATTTTATTCTTTTTGTGCAATGGTAAGTGGAAATGTTTCCTTAATTTCTCTTTTAGATTTTTCATCATTAGTGTATAGGAATGCAAGAGATTTCTGAGCGTTAATTTTGTATCCTGCTACTTTACCAAATTCATTGATTAGCTCTAGTAGTTTTCTGGTAGCATCTTTAGGTTTCTCTAGGTAGAGTATCATGTCATCTGCAAACAGTGACAGTTTTACTTCTTCTTTTCTGATTTAGATTCTTTTTATTTCTTTTTCTTCTCTGATTGCTGTGGCTAAAACTTCCAAAACTATGTTGAATAATAGTGGTGAGAGTTGGCAACCTTGTCTTGATCTTAGAGGAAATAATTTCAGTTTATCATCATTGAGAATGATGTTGGCTGTGGGTTTGTCATATATGATCTTTATTATGTTGAGGTAGGTTCCCTCTATGCCTACTTTCTGGTGAGTTTTTATCATAAATAGGTGTTGAATTTTGTTGAAAGCTTTTTCTGCATCTATTGAGCTGATCATATGGTTTTTATCCTTCAATTTGTTAATATGGTGTATCACATTGATTGATTTGCGTATATTGAAGAATTCTTGCATTCCTGGTATAAACCCCACTTGATCATGGTGTATGATCCTTTTAATATGCTGTTGGATTCTGTTTGCTAGTATTTTGTTGAAGATTTTTGCATCTATGTTCATCAGTGATATTGGCCTGTAGTTTTCTTTTTTGTGACATCTTTGTCTAGTTTTGGTATCAGGGTGATGGTGGCTTTGTAGAATGGGTTTGGGAGTATTCCTCGCTCTGCCATATTCTGAAAGAGTTTGAGAAGGATAGATGTTAGCTCTTCTCTAAATGTTTGATAGAATTCGCCGGTGAAGCCATCTGGTCCTGGACTTTTGTTTGTTGGAAGATTTTTAGTCACAGTTTCAATTTTAGTGCTTGTGATTTGTCTGCTTATATTTTCTATTTCTTCCTGTTTCAGTCTCAGAAAGTTGTGCTTTTCTAAGAATCTGTCAATTTCTTCTAGCATGTCTTTTTTATTGGTATATACTTGCTTGTAGTAATCTCTCATGATCCTTTGTATTTCTGCAGTGTCAGTTGTTACTTCCTTTTCATTTCTAATTCTGTTGATCTGAGTCTTCTCCCTTTTTTTCTTGATGAATCTGGCTAGTGGTTTATCAATTTTGTTTATCTTCTCAAAGAACCAGCTTTTAGTTTTATTGATCTTTGCTATTGTTTCCTTCATTTCTTTTTCATTTATTTCTAATCTGATCTTTATGATTTCTTTCCTTCTGCTAACTTTGGTTTTTTGGGGGGTTTTTTGGTTCTTCTTTCTCTAATTGCTTTAGGTGTAAGGTTAGGTTGTTTATTTGAGATTTGTTTTTTGTTTCTTGAGGTAAGATTGTATTGCTATAAACTTCCCTCTTATCTGTAAAAAACACAAACACATGGAGGCTACACAATACACTACTTAATAACGAAGTGATCACTGAAGAAATCAAAGGGGAAATCAAAAAATACTTAGAAACAAATGACAATGGAGACACGACGACCCAAAACCTATGGGATGCAGCAAAAGTACTGCTAAGAGGGAAGTTTATTCACTTTGTTATAAAGCAGAAACTAACACACCATTGTAAAGCAATTATACTTCAATAAAGATGTTTAAAAAAAAAAAAGAGGGGAAAAAAACAAAAACAAAAAAATCTTCCCTCTTAGAACTGCTTTTGCTGCATCCCATAGGTTTTGGATCATTGTGTTTTCATTGTCATTTGTTTCTAGATATTTTTTGATTTCCTCTTTGATTTCCTCAGTGATCTCTTGGTTATTTAGTAGCGTATTATTTAGCCACCATGTGTTTGTGTTTTTTACAGGTTTTTTTCCTGTAATTGATATCTAGTTTCATAGCATTGTGGTTGGGAAATACAATTGATACGATTTCAATTTTCTTAAATTTACCAAGGTTTGATTTGCAACCCAAGATATGATCTATCCTGGAGAATGTTCCATGAGCACTTGAGAAGAAAGTGTATTCTGTTGTTTTTGAATGGAATGTCCTATAAATATCAACTAAGTCCATCCTGTTTAATGTATCATTTAAAGCTTGTGTTTCCTTATTTATTTTCATTTTGGATGATCTGTCCATTGGTGAAAGTGGGGTGTTAAAGTCCCCTACTATGATTGTATTACTGTCGATTTCCCCTTTTATGGTTGTTAGCATTTGCCTTATGTATTGAGGTGCTCCTATGTTGGGTGCATAAATATTTACAATTGTTATATCTTCTTCTTAGATTGATTCCTTGATCATTATGTAGTGTCCTTCCTTGCCTCTTGTAATAGTCTTTATTTTAAAGTCTATTTTGTCTGATATGAGAATTGCTACTCCAACTTTCTTTCTATTTCAATTTGCATGGAATATCTTTTTCCATCCCCTCACTTTCAGTCTGTATGTGTCCCTAGGTCTGAAGTGGGTCTCTTGTAGATAGCATATATATGGGTCTTGTTTTTGTATTCATTCAGCCAGTCTGTGTCTTTTGGTTGGAGCATTTAATTCATTTACATTTAAGGTAATTATTGATATGTATGTTCCTATGACCATTTTCTTAATTGTTTTGGGTTTGTTTCTGTAGGTCTTTTCCTTCTCTTGTGTTTCCTGCCTAGAGAAGTTCCTTTAGCATTTGTTGTAAAGTTGGTTTGGTGGTGCTGAATTCTCTTAGCTTTTGCTTGTCTGTAAAGGTTTTAATTTCTGCATTGAATCTGAATGAGATCCTTGCTGGGTAGAGCAATCTTGGTTGTAGGTTTTTCCCTTTCATCACTTTAAATATGTCCTGCCACTCCCTTCTGGCTTGCAGAGTTTCTGCTGAAAGATCAGCTGTTAACCTGAGGGGGATTCCCTTGTAGGTTATTTGTTGCTTCCCTTGCTGCTCTTAATATTTTTTCTTTGCATTCAATTTCTGATATTTTGATTAATATGTTTCTTGGCATGTTTCTCCTTGGATTTATCCTGTATGGGACTCTCTGCGCTTCTTGGGCTTGATTGACTATTTCTTTTCCCATGTTAGGGAAGTTTTCAACTATAATCCTTCAAATATTTTCTCAGTCCCTTTCTTTTCCTCTTCTTTTTCTGAGACCCCTATAATTCGAATATTGGTGCATATAATGTTGTCCCAGAGACCTCTGAGAATGTCTTCATTTCTTTTCATCCCTTTTTCTTTATTCTGCTCTGTGGTAGTTATTTCCAATATTTTATCTTCCAGGTCACTTATGCATTCTTCTGCCTCAGTTATTCTATGATTGATTCCTTGTAGAGAATTTTTAATTTCATTTATTGTGTTGTTCATCAATGTTTGTTTGCTCTTTAGTCCTTCTAGGTCCTTGTTAAACGTTTCTTGTATTTTCTCCATTCTATTTCCAAGATTTTGGATCATCTTTACTATCATTACTCTGAATTCTTTTTCAGAATAGGCAGGTAGACTGCCTATTTCCTCTTCATTTGTTTGGTCTGGTGGGTTTTTACCTTACTCCTTCATCTACTTCATATTTCTCTGTCTTCTTATTTTGTTTAACTTACTGTGTTTGGGGTCTCCTTTTTGCAGGCTGCAGGTTCGTAATTCCCATTGTTTCTGGTGTCTTGCCCCAGTGGGTGAGGTTGAACAAGTGACTTGTGCAAGCTTCATGGTGGGAGGGACTGGTGCCTGTGTTCTGTTGGGTGGGGCTGGATCTTGTGTTTCTGGTGGGCAGGGCCAAGTCCGGTGGTGTGTTTTGGGGTGTCTGTGAACTTAGTATGATTTTAGGCAGCCTCTCTGGTAATGGGTGAGGTTGTGCTCCTGTCTTACTAGTTTTTTGGCATGGGGTGTCCAGCACTGGAGCTTGCTGGCCGTTGGGTGGAGCTGGGTCTTAGCATTGAGATGGGGATCTCTGGGAGAGCTCTCACCAATTGATAGTACATGGGGCTGGGAGGTCGCTGGTGGTCCAATGTCCTGAACTCAGCTCTCCCACCTCAGAGGCTCAGGCCTGACACCAGGCCAGAGCACCAAGACTCTGTCAGCCACATGGCTCAGAAGAAAAGGGAGAAAAAAAGAAAAATTTTAAAAATTAAAAAAAAAATAAATTTTTAAAAGTTATTAACTTAAAAAAATAATAATTTTTTAAAAAAGAGAGAGCAACCAAAGCAATAAACAAATCCACAAGTGATAACAAACGCTAAAAACTAAACTAAGATAAACATAAAAATCAGAAACAAATCAGTTGCAGACAGCAAACTTCAAGTCTACAGTTGCTCCCAAAGTCCATCGCCTCAATTTTGAGAACATTTGTTGTCTATTCAGGTATTCCACAGATGCAGGGTACATCAAGTTGATTGTGGGGATTTAATCTGCTGCTCCTGAGGCTGCATGGAGAAATTTCGTTTTCTCTTCTTTGTTTGCTCATCTCCTGGGGTTCAGCTTTGGTTTTGGCCCCGCCTTTGGTGTAGGTCACCTGAGGGCGTCTGTTCCTCATCCAGACAGGAGGGGGTTAAGGCAGCAGCTGATTAGGGGGCTCTTACTCACTCAGGCCAGGGGAAAGGAGGGGTACGGTAGTCATAATTGGAATGTGGGGCGAGCCTGTGGTGGCATAGGCCAGTGTGACATGGCAACAGCCTGAGGCATGTAGTGTGTTCTCCCAGGGAAGTTGTCCCTGGATCACAGGACCCTGGCAGTGGTGTGCTGCACAGGCTCCTGGGGTGGTGTGGATAGTGACCTGTGCTTGCACACAAGATTCTTGGTGGCAGCGGTAACAGCCTTAACGTTTCATGCCCAGCTCTGGGGTCTGAGTTGACAGCCGCGGCTGGTGCCCGTCTCTGGAGGTCATTTAGGTGGTGCTCTTCCTTCTGTGGGCAGACGGGGAAGGAATCCCCTCTCCTCGCGCACCCCGAAACAATTGTCTCCTGCCTCTTCGGCAGTTCCAGACTTTTTCCCGGACTCCCTCCTGGCTAGCTGTGGTGCACTAGCCCCCTTCAGGCTGTGTTCACGCAGCCAACCCCAGTCCTCCCCCTGGGACATCAACTCCGAAGCCTGAGCCTCAGCTCTCAGCTTCCAGCCCCCACCTGCCCTGGCGGGCGAGCACACAAGCCTCTCAGGCTGGTGAGTGCTGGTCGGCACGGATCCTCTGTGCAGGAATCTCTCCACTTTGCCCTCTGCACCCCTGTTGCTGTGCTCTCCTCCGTGGCTCCAAAGCTTCCCCCCCGCCAACCTCCCGTCCCCACCAGTGAAGGGGCTTCCTAGTGTGTGGAAACTTTTCCTCTTTCACAGCTCCCTCCAAAGGTGCAAGTCCTGTCCCTATTCTTTTGCCTCTGCTTTTTCTTTGTTCTTTTGCCCTTACCCAGGTACATGGGGGTTTTCTTGCCTTTTGGGAAGTGTGAGGTCTTCTGCCAGTATTCAGTAGGTGTTCTGTAGGAGTTGTTCCATTTGTGGACGCATTTTTGATGTATTTGTGGGGAAAAAGGTGATCTCCACATCTTCCTCCTCCACCATCTTGAAGGTCCCCCCCAGTTCCTATACTTTTTATGGCCTAATTCCCTATTTTATAAGTTTGAGGCAATGGAACCGAATTGATGTACCTTATTTACCTCTAGAGTGATTTAATACTTATGGTTATGTAGATTGCTTATATAGGTTCAATAAGAATCTGTCCTTTTTCTTACCAGAATATAATTGAATATTCACTATGCCAAAAATTCCACTTAATTAGGTATGATAAGCCCTTTATTAAGGAACAAAGACTACATTTTACATGTGAGAATGACATCTATGAAGTCCTCCCAGGAAAACTTCTCTGGGATGGCTTTATGACTTATGAAATTCTAGCCTTACAGGTAGTAAAAATTTCATTTCCTGGCAGGCATATTAACAAATATGGGAATCTTAGAGAAAATAGTGCTAATACGGATGGTAAAATTTCTTCTGACACATAAAAGTTATTCCCAGCCCTTGGAGTTTTACAATCCTCCAGACAGAAGTTCACTGTCAAGCCTCAATATCATGTGGCTCTAATTCTGTTAGCCACTCAAAAAGGAAGTGTTTATATGTTACATCAACTCCTCTTGTTATGCCTGTGGAAATAAATTTTAGTCAAATAAAACAAAATATCAGTTTAATAACACTGAGTCAGAAAACTGTTAATCGGCTTAGGTTTTCTCAAAAGCAAAAAGTTGCCCACAGAAAAGAAAAACTGCAGAAGCAAAAACTGACACTTCGTTCTGCTTCATTCATGACTGAACCACTGGAGGGTGGGGGTGGGGACATTCCACATCTGGAGATAATCCAAAAACAACAGGTTATTGTGCCTGGCTCAGGACTCCAAAATAATAAACTCTGACTCTTTCTCATAAATATGGACTCTGGCAAAAACAATTTTCTCCTTGATTTTTACTATGCTAACAAGTGAAGATAAACTGTGAATATGATGGACATGTGAGAAAGCTGCTGATTTCTACCATGAATATTGTAGCCTTGGTCATCTTTTTTTCCCTTTAAATACTTGTTGTGATTTGTATTTGACAAACCAATCTTTCTTTCTGAACTTGGACTCCCTTTACCTTTTGCAGTAAATTGTTATTTGTCCAAATGTTTCTGTCTCTGAGTCTTTGACGGCATTTACTATGTGCTGACACTAACACCATGCTGGAGTTGAGGATTTGGAAATGAATTTGGAGGAAGATACCTGCCTGTAAATAAAGAACTTCCCCTCAAATATTTGGCGGGATGTTAACACCACCTTCATTTGCTCTGACACTCCATGCAAAAGGAACGGATCCTCAAAACAGTTATGCCTAAGAGGCCACCCCTGGGATCCAGAAAGTTGTCCTCTGAGGTGATTCTGTCTACAGCATCCTTATCCAGCCTCATCTGTGCCTCTCTTGCCCTACTTCGTGCTTCAACCACTCTTGAATCCTCCCAGGTCTTGGAACATGGCAGCCTCTTCCCACCCCAGGCTTCTTCTGTTTCTCCTGCCTCACATGTTTTTGCCAAGCTAGTACCTGTTCCTTCACAATTCAGCTAAACATCATTTCCCTAGGAAGACTTCCCTGACCACCTGTAGCCTTTTATAAACTCTCCTAACCCTCAGAATTGCCTTGTTGAACTTTTCACAGTTGTAATAAATTATTTATGTGATCCTTTGTTTAATGTCCACATTCTTTGCCAGACCATGTACTTCATGAGGACAGGCACTGATTCTCTGTTTTCACTCACCTTTCTGCCCTCACCACCTCCCACGGTGCAAGGCAACTGTGCGTGCTCAGTAAGCATTGGTTGAATGAGTAAACGAATGATAAGAGCAGCGTGGGGGCTTAGAACAATTGGACCAGGGAAAAATTGTCAGGATGTTTGTTTTGCGATTTCATGGTACCTCCTGAGTTGGTTATTCACAAGGTGACAAGAACTATTGAAAGAGATGAAATTTCTAGAATTTCAGGTTCCAAAGAAAATAGAAGAGTTTGGAGTTATGTACCATCTTGAGATCATTCATTTTTTCAGTCGTTCAATAAATACTTTACTAAACATCTACTATGTGTCAAGCACTAGGGATGGACACAAAGGTGAATAAAACAGACCCAGGCCTTGCCTTTACTGAGTTTATAGTCTAGTGAGGGAGGCAGACATTAACAACATCCACACTGACACACAAGATGTAAAATTATAATCAAGTCACGTGCTAGGAGGAGAGGTACAAAGTACACTGACAGCCCCAGTAGGGGTTTTCCCTCACCAGGGAGTCTGCCTTTTCCAAAGGTGCCTGCTGAGCTGCAATCTGAAGGATGAGTAGGTGTGTTTAATTAAGAATATGCAGAGTATGACCTGCTGAATAAGGATGCACAAACCATACACACAGGGTGGGCAGGTAGCTCCCTCACTGTCTGAGCTTCCACTTTGGGGAAATGTTTTGATTGAAGGCACAGTTTCAATACACTCACACAAAGAAAGTAAAGTGACAAGATTTATTACTTACAGATTCCAGAAACAGAGGAGGGTGGTGTGCATTGAGCCTAGGGGGGGAGCAGTCCTCTGTCCTGGGTCACAAGCCAGCAGGACACAGAGAGTAAACACCTTTTACTTATAAGGTGGTTGGGGAGCACCACTAACTTTTCGAGGGCTCAACTTTAAGTGCTTATTTTAAAAGGTGTCCTGGGAAATGCAAAGCAGGACCTTGTGGCTGGAATCCTAAACTCAGGTCCTTATCTAAATGTCCAGACTCTGGGTACGAGCAGAGTTATACTGTAAAATGCCTAGGCAGCAACTCAAAATAGTTGCCTCTTCACAGGAAGTGATACAAACATGAAGTTCATGCTGCTTGACATGCCATGTATAAGTACTTTGTCTCTGACCTAAGGTTCTTGTGTCTTCTGCCAGAATCCATGAGATTCTGTCTATCTCATTAGCTTGCAAGTAGTATAAAATCTCAGACCCTTCATAGTTATTGACAGGCTAGTAGATGACACATACAAAGGCACTATGGTGGGAGAGAGTAGAGCAAATATAAGAAAGAAGGCATGAATGGATGCGTTACAGGGAGTGAAGGGGGCATGGCATGAGATGAGGCTGGGAGGTGATGTGCCATGGGACCCTTGGCCAATCCTGTTGGGGCAGGCCCAGGGGATGTCTTGGCTGTTTGTTATGACAATGCCACCTTCATGCAGAACATGTGGAACTAATAAACTGGGTTTTGGGGAGCACAGGACAAGGCTTGGGCTAATCTGTACCTATGAAGTAATTTTTAACAAAGGAAGAGAGTGAACTTAGGTGTTTTCTTAACATCCTGCACCCTGTTATGAAAATTTTTTACATGCCTACTACTTTGTAATACTTCTATTAGAGATTAGAGGAAGTCCACTTCCCAGTGCCCTAAACAAACAAGGGAAAGTTATCATGGACTATCATTGCTGTCAATCATCTAGGGTACAAAAGAAGGCTAGTTGCCTTAAGAGGGTGAAGCCATGACCCTTTAGTATTCGTGAGTAAGACTCTGGACAAACTGCTTTCTGACCATTTATCTTAATAAAGAGATGTTTCAGTTTATAGGGAGAGGAAGGAAGAGAAGGGGGACAGAGGGAGAGACCTCACCAAGAGAGGACTGTGAAATCAGTGTGGCTAACATTGGATTATTACCTAATGTGATTGTAAAAATAAAGGTATCTGTTGAGAAGCCCTCTGACCCATTCTGGCAATTGGAGTTCTGAACTTTTCACTCCCTGCCTATTAATTAATTTATAGCCTTCAAAGAATGGAGTTGTCCAGGATCTTTGGCCAAAAAAGTATCCACAAACAGGGAACAAATCATGCAGAGCCTTGTTAAGAAGTTTTGTTCTTATCTGAAGAATGATAAGAAATCACTGAGGGATCTAGAAAGGGTTGGCATCATTACACTTTTAGGTTTCAAAAGAGAGGAGCTGAGAGTATGGAGATTATTGATCTTCTGAGATTATCTGCTCCTGGGGGAAATCAAGAGTTCCCTGAATTTTTACTCCTTGGTACTTCGCTGCAGCCCCAGGCTTGCCGGATTCATACTCATTTTAACGGGCATTTCAAAAAGGAAGCAAAACAGCACCAGGTCTCAGAGCATTCTCAGCAATAGCCCACTCCTCTCCAGCTTTTCTTTTAAATAATCAGCACAGGCCAGCTGTGGGAAACAGCTTGGAGAGGGGGAGAGTGGGTCAGGCAGGGTGCTGCTGGGCTCAGGGAGAGAATAAATAACAGCATTTTTGGGGGTACTGCTGGTTACAGAATTCAATTGTGCCCAGTTTCAACCTGGCTAAGGGCCTGGACAGAGGGCTGGAGAGGCAAAAGTAGAGGCTGCCAGAAAAGCCCAGAAACTTCTGGCTTTTGGAGAAGATCATCCGCCTGATGGCTTTTCTGCTGGCAGGTGCCTCAGGAAGATCTGGCCCAAGTTTTCAGAACTCTCCAGGGTTTCTCAATCCACCTCAGATGGCCCACAGTGCTCCTCCCCCACCACTTTCCAGCCTGTTAGTTCCTTCACTGACACACAGCTCAGTTCCTGTAAATGGGATGGTTTGGGGTGTGGGGGAGTGGAGTGGGACAGGTATAAGAGGAAGTTGGAGGCCCAGGGAAGCGTCCTGTCTAGGCAGCTGGGCACCAGGAGCCTGAGGGCAAAGGAAGAGGCCACTCCATGCCCCCCTCTGCTGCAGCCAGGATGGGTCTGAGGGTGGCTCAGACAGGTCTCTGGGTTGACCACAGAGCCGCTCCACAGAGGGGCTGGCCTCCTACCTGCTGTGGGAGGGGTAGCAGAGTCAGGGGAGAGAGAGAGGAGGAGGCTGGTGTGAGGAGGCCCTTGATTCCTTTATGGTGGGGGGTGCAGGGAGCAGGAGGAAGGGCAGGAGGTACTTGCAGGGGGTCTCACCCTGGATTTCCCTTCAGGTTTTGTGGTCCTGGTCCTGCTCCAGAGCTGTAAGTAACCCCTTTTAAGTCATGCGAGGTGGGGGTGTGGTGAGGGCTGTGTGAAAGGGACCTTGCCACTAAGGTAGTGCTTTTCCAGTTTCTTCTGTGATTCAGATGGTTCAGAAATATTAGCATTTGTTAAACCAAGGTGATGAGTATATAGGTGTTTATTATACTATTCTCTACTTTTCTGTATATTTAAAATTTTTGAAAATTAAAACTTTCAAAGGCTCAGGTTCAATGAAGGTTTCAACTAATCGTTTACTGGGAACCGCTAACAGGAGACCAGTAGCAGCATGGATGAGTGATGCCCACTGTTATTCCTCCACAGTCAAGAGGGCAGAAAAGGCTTACTTTGGGCAGGAAAAATTAGAATGAGCTGGGAGGAGGAACTTCCTGGTCCATTGGGATATTGTGCCCCAGCTTGGGGGGTGGACTGAAGGGGTCTGGGGACTGCCATTCTGGGTGGGTTACAAGTTAGGGGCACTCCCACAGGAAGGTAGAAGAGATGCGCCAGAGCCTCTCAGATCAAGGACTCCACTGAAGGTCCTGCAAGACTCTCGCCTGAAGGCCAGGGTCTTCTGATATGGCTGTCTGGGGCTGGGTCCCTCTTCTCCTTCAAAGCTGCTGCCTCCAGGAAGCCTTCTTTAGTTGTACCAAGTCCCATTTCATCTTTATTCATCAGCACCCCCTCACCCCACACAGTGTTCTGTTCTTAGTCTGCAGTATATTTATCTACTATATTTGATCTTTTCTAAGCATTTTCAGAATAGACCTTATTTTCATCAGAAAGAGAACGCCCCTGAGCCAGCTCTTTTCATTTAGAATTCTAACTTTGCTCACAATTTTGCCCATCAACCCCGCCCCCCAAAACCCCATTAGTGCTCAGCTCAGGGCTCAGCCAGAGGGTCCCTGGCTCAATCTTGGCCTTCTCCTCAGGTGCTGCATACAAGCTGATCTGCTACTACACCAGCTGGTCCCAGTACCGGGAGGGTGATGGGAGCTGCTTCCCAGATGCCATCGACCACTTCCTCTGTACCCACATCATCTACAGCTTTGCCAACATAAGCAACAATGAGATCGACACCTGGGAATGGAATGATGTGACGCTCTATGACACACTGAACACACTCAAGAACAGGTTGGGCCACTGGCTGGCCAGGGCAGGAGGAAGATGGAGGGTTAGCAGGGCTGGTCTCAGGGCAGAGTACTCCTGCTCAAGAGGATGGGTGAGGTCCCCAGTACTCACCTCTGGGTGGAGAATTGGAGGGCCTTAGCTTAAGTGGGAGGAAGTGATGAGGGCAGGTGTCAGGGTGTAGAAGAAGACTGTAGAAGAAGGCACAGCTGAGCTCCCCTGGGAAAGGGAACCCTCTCCATCCTCTGAGGGTGCCTCTCCACAGAGAAAGTGCTCATGACTCTATTTTGCCATATCCTGGCTTCCCCACTGGAGGGAACAAATATGGGCAACATACCTCAGAGTAACTGCCACAAATGCTTAGAAAGTCTTAGAATACTGAATCTCAGGGTTGGAAGGACCTCAGAGGCCTGATTCAGCCTCCCACCCAAAGCTAGAAGCCTGATACAGCCTCCTAAACATGGGGCCACCCCATTTCACAACAACTTCACTCAACCCCTGCCCTCCTGCCTCCCTGTGCCCCACAGGAATCCCAACCTGAAGACCCTTCTATCTGTTGGAGGATGGAACTTTGGTTCTCAAAGGTAGGATGACTCATCCCCCAGAGGTTGATGGAATAGGAGGAGGCATAGGTTTCTCCTCATCCACTGGATGGGGGTCACAGGGACCCCAGACTGGTCAGGCACAGGGGCCTGAATGGTTGTCAGGAGCCTGCCTCATGTACAACCACGAAATCAGAGCACAGAGAGGGAAAGGAACTTGCCAAGAGTCACACAGCAAGGTGGCAGTCAATATTCTGATTCTTTGCCAATGCTCTTTTACTACTTCTCAGACATGAAAACAAAGAAATTTGGGGCGGCGAGGGATACTGTCCTAAGGGCTAGAAGGAGAGAGATGGAATGAATGGGAAATTTGGGAATGGAGACCCTGTGAGGACATCCTGGAGCGGGTAGAATTGGAACAGGCTTTAAAAAGGGGGCAAAGATGGCCATAGCAGCTCTCATTTACTGAGCCGTTACTATGTGTCAGGCATCCTGTCCAACCATTATCACATGTAATCCTCATAATAGCACTGTGAGATGTTATATTTATGCCCATTTTACAGATGAGGAAACTGAGGCTCAGGTTATAACCTGCTCAAAGTGGCTTGGCTAGTAGGTGATAGAGCCAGGGATATCTGACTCCAAAGCACATGGTCTTTCTAAGATAATTGGAGGTGGGTCCTGTCCCAACCATGCCCTCCTAGAGCTGTGTGGGTTCAGACTCCCAGCTCCACATGCCCCAGAGACCCTTCCAGAGGGCTAAGGCACCCAGCGTATTAGTACTGAGCACTCTACTGGGGTGATTTCGGTTCTAGATTTTCCAAAATAGCCTCCAACACCTGGAGTCGCAGAACTTTCATCAAGTCGGTGCCACCATTTCTGCGGACCCATGGCTTTGATGGACTGGACCTAACCTGGCTCTACCCTGGGCGGAGAGACAAGCAGCATCCCACCACTCTGGTCAAGGTGCTGGTTGGGTCAGGGACAAGGGCAGGGAAGTGGGGAGCACCAGGGAGTGGGGAGGGCAGAAGCTGTCTTCAGAGATATTCTCCTGAGGCAGGCAAAAGGGGACTCAGGCCTCTTTGCTGCAGGGTCCTGAGATCTGGACCAGGGATAAGACAAACAATCCTGTGTCCTGAGATCTTACACAGCAAGGAAGACATCTTTTGACAACAGTGGGAGGTAGGGTGCGGTTCTAAGAGGCAGAGGTCGCTAAGCAGAGCACCCATTCCTCACTGCCTCTTTTCATTCTCAAACTGACACTGCCCACTCCCCAGCATGCACTGCATCAGGGGTACTCAGTTACCCCAGGGGAAGAGTGATCATTTAAACAAATTGTTCACGGTACAATATAAATCACTTTAATTTTGTGTTCTCATTTATAAGCTTGAACAAAGCACAGACCAACAGGCAAATATCTTCCAGCACCATCTGTGGACCAAGTGGGATCACTCTCTATTCTCATGGTCCCTCCAGGACAGAGAATAATTGTGTTGATGAGTATGAATGGGGTGTAGGGATGAGATTGGTCCAAACAGTTTTCTAGGAAAAGGATGGGTGAGTCTGAGGATGAGACCACTTTATCGTTCCCACTGAGCTCCAGTCAGGTTGGAGATTACAGCAGACAGCGAAGGCCAATGGCATGCTCAGAGATCTTTCTCCGCAAGGCTTGCTGTCACTCACCTGCCTCTCTCCCAACCAGGAAATGAAGGCTGAGTTTGCCATAGAAGCCCAGGCAGGAGCAGAGCAACTCCTGCTAAGTGCAGCAGTGTCTGCTGGGAAGATTGCCATTGACAGAGGCTATGACATCGCCCAGATATCCCGGTGAATCTCCTGATGCGCTCTGCCCTAGCACTCCATGTACAATCAGAAGACTGGGCTTCTAGTCGCAGTTTCTCCAAAGATGTGTGACCTTGAGCAAGTCACTTCCCCTCTGTGTGCCTCAGCCTCCCCATCTGTCAAACGGGGCATAACAATCCCTATCCTTCCTTTTCATTTGGGGTATTGTGCTGCTCAGTTGAGAAAGTCGTTATGAATGTACGTATTTGTGGAAAAGGAAGTAGCGAAAGTTATACAAACCAGCCAGTCACTAGTCTCTGGAGGGGCAAGGCAGCAGTAATGATACCTTTCATTTCTAGGCTGCTGGGGAGTCCTCAATGTGCTGTCACATGCAGGTGACCCCCTCCCTTTCCTGTTCACCCTGCCCCTCCTCCTCGCCCTGCCTCCTCATGCGTGAGAATGAGCAGTCCCCAGACAAGCAGGCTGATCTCTCGGTGGAACAAAGGCATGGGTCTTAGGAAACCCAAGAGTAAGAGACAAAGGCTCTTCGCTCTGACTTTAGAATCTTCTTTAGGGTCTTAGGGAGTGTAGACTTGGTGCTTTAATTGATCACTTAGAGGGTGGGAATGAGGTGGCTCTCAACCATTTGCCCCAAACACCTGAAGCTCATGTTCATGCAATCCACCTGCAGACCCCCCAACTTTGTGTGTGGAAACCTTACTCCCCACCAGGAGGAATCATAGGTTCAGGCCATCATTTGGTCCTGCTCTCTCCCGACAAGGCTAGCTGTTGATGCCACTTGTAATCTGCTTTCTCAAAGATGAATGTGGCTGGAGTGGAGGGAGTGACATGTGTTGGAGGCCAGCTCCCAATTGTGTGCTGGGGGCAGATTGGAAGAACCCCATTCTTGCCTTGAATGCTCCTGTGGGACCCTGAGCCCACTTCCCAGTGTGGCACAAGGGAGGTGGTCCAGCACCCTAGACGGTGGGTCACTGGGTTCTACTGGGTTTTGGGTTAATGGCTTTTCTCTTGGCTGCCTGTTTCTACAGCTCACATCCTGCTAGGGTGGTGCGCTTATTCAATTTTTCGCCTTGTCCTGCATCCACTCTTCCACAGACACCTGGACTTCATCAGCCTTTTGACCTATGACTTTCGTGGAGCGTGGCGCCAGACCATAGCACATCACAGCCCCCTATTCCGAGGCCAGGAAGATACAAGTTCTGACAGATTCAGCAATGCTGTGAGTGTCCCAAAGGAGGGAGGGCTGAGAGGGGACCACAGACATGCCACTTGCCAGAGCTCAGACACCAACCTCTCCACTCCTCAGTAATCCTGCAAGGGAGGTGTTATAGGGCCCACTTCACAGATGAGGAAACTGAGGCCCAAAGTTTATGCATTCTCCACAGCTCTGGGAACTGGGAAGGTGATAATTCCATAAAGAATCAGGACATCTCCTGATGGGCCTATAGGGTGGACCTAGTGAAGGCAGAGGGCAGATTGAAGACAGCACAAAGAGGGCTGGGGGCTGAGAGGGCAAGAGTCTAGTCTAGACCTGCCATTGTTTGCTGTGTAACCTGGGCCAATCACCAGATTTCTGCAACTATCGAACAGTAATAATCCTTTCCTATACCTAAGAGGATTTTTTTCAAGACTGAAATTACACGATGCTTTTTAGACTGACATTACAGGTTCCCAGAAGGAAGGGAAGTCCAGATGCATCTAGACCTGGAACTCCACCTTTCAAGGCAGCAGGGGGAACTGCACAACCTTTCCCCTCCTAGACCACCAGCATCTAACTGCTCAAACTGTCCTGCCCTACCCACCCACAGGACTACTCTGTGAGCTATGTGTTGAGGCTGGGGGCCCAGGCCAATAAGCTGGTGATGGGTATCCCCACTTTTGGGAGGAGCTTCACCCTGGCCTCTTCCAAGACAGATGTGGGAACCCCGACCTCAGGGCCAGGAATACCAGGCCGGTTCACCAAGGAGAAAGGGACCCTCGCCTACTATGAGGTATGAGCTGGGGAGAAGGTACGGTTTCCCACGGCACCCGCAGCCCCAGGGAAGGTGAGCCTCCCACCCCACCCCCACTTTACTCCTTTGGAAATTAAAAAAAATGTTCCAGCAGACCTATCACGCTGGAGAAGAGGGAGGAGGAGGGCAGGCACATCCTGTCTGCACCCCCTCTGGCCACCAAGTTGGAGCCTTCCTTCTAGCCCAGAAAAAAGCAATGGCCAAGAGGTAGGTTCTTTTGTTTCGGCCCATCCTCTGATGCTCTGTGCTGCCTTGGGCCAGTCCTCAGTGTCAAAGCACCATTCCCCAAATTCCTGTTTAAGGTGCAGGAAGCTAATCAGAGCCCCCATAATGCCCTCAGGTTACAGCAGCTACAGGATCCTGGGAATCTTTGCATCTGTTTTAAGTAAAGTTGTGTGAAGCCTGCAGTGGCGACCCCCTGGTGACCTGCAAAGTCTCAGCACAGCTCCCCACACCACCCCTGCCCTGTTCTCTGCTCAGATCTGTGACTTCCTCCACGGAGTCACGGTCCATAGACTCCTTGGTCAGCAGGTCCCCTATGCCACTAAGGGCAACCAGTGGGTGGGGTATGACGATCAGGAGAGCGTCAAAAACAAAGTACGTACCTAAGGCCACACCCCAAGTTGAAGAGGGGGAGGGAAGCCCCCTGCATTGAGGGTGGGGCTTGGCTACAGAGGTGTTTTGGGTCTCAGGTGTCTGCTTTTCTCTCCCATGGGGAGGCGTCCAGATAGCATGCTCCCCATAAGCACCCTGGCCCAGGGAACCCAGCCCTGCCTGCTCTGGGTCTCCCTGCCAGGTGCAGTACCTGAGGAACAGGCAGCTGGCCAGCGCCATGGTGTGGGCCCTGGACTTGGATGACTTTCAGGGCACCTTCTGCAGACAGAATCTGCACTTCTCTCTCACCAGTACCATCAAGGATGCGCTTGCTGAGGTGTAGCCTTCGGTTCTTGGGCACACAGTGAGGCAGAGATCACTTGGCTCTGACTAGCTAGGAGACTGATCACCTGCCCTGCTGGGTCCCCTGTTGAGCTTCAGTCTCCCTTCCTTGGGCCCATGCAGAGGGCCACAGCTCTGCCGTCTGAGCTCAGCTCCGGTGGACAGGCAGGTAAGGCTGGGGCTGCGGGACCAACACAGTGTAAGACATGGGGTCAGCACATAACTGCTGATTA
Organism: Balaenoptera physalus; assembly: GCF_965194825.1. Taxonomy (NCBI): domain Eukaryota; kingdom Metazoa; phylum Chordata; class Mammalia; order Artiodactyla; family Balaenopteridae; genus Balaenoptera; species Balaenoptera physalus. The sequence continues at coordinate 36,075,063 of NC_138882.1, forward strand.
AGGAGAATGCTCAACAACTCCAAGCCCCACACAACGAGATTTCTTCAACTCCCTTACCCTCAGGCCTCCATGCCTAAGGACACCATTTTGGCAAGCTCTACCACCGCAGAGTGAAGTATCTTACAAGAAGCAGCAACCACACTAATTATATCCTCTGCAAAGCCCAACTTGAAACCTTTACTCAGGAACATAATCATGTCCCCATTCCACTTCCCATTCCTGATTCTGCAGCTGCTCAATAAAGCACTGGGGCTCACCAGTTATTAGTGCTTGCTCAGTCTATCTTTGCGGTTCCACTGGACCCACGGGGCTCACCTCCCCCATGTCTTCTGGATTCCTCTCTCTCAGGCTTGGTAGTCCTGAGCTGCAGAAAGTGAGACCACCCTGTCCTCTGCTGGGCCCCAAGAAGTCCCCAAAAGAGGCAAGCATCACCAGATCCATCAGTCATCGACTTAACCCAAGAGGGCTGATGGGCTTCCAGATCTTAAAAGTCATTGTCGTCCAGACTTCTCGATACAGTTCCTTGTTGAAAGAAGCCTTTTCTGTTTCCAGGGGCTAGCAGGCACTAGGAAGGAAACCCTTTAACACCAACCCTTCATCTCCTCTCTCCCTGGGGAGGGGTAGGAGACAACACAGGGTCAGGTTAGAGAGAGCCCTGACCCTGGACTCTCAGGGCTAGAAGGAGATACCTATGTTACCTCACATACCCTCCCTCCGTCCCAGGCCTAGAGTCTCTACAGGGCTTGAGAGCTAGCCTTCCAACCTCCCCCCACACTCTCAGTGACCAGTTGCTCATTACCGTAGAGGAACCCTTTCCATTGCTGGGCTGAAATCAGTCAGATGTCTTAGGGCTGTAATCCAGCCCTCTGTCTTTCCCCTCTCGGGACATAGCCCTCAACCCATGCAGAGATCAAGACTCCTCAGCTCAGCCTGGGACATGAGGTGGGGGCCAGATGAGACAGGATGGGTCAGACGGGATGAGCTCAGATCAGCCAGCCTTCCAGCCTTTATGAAGTAGAGATGTTCTCAGCAGTTTCTGTGAACTCCCAGAGCCCCGAACATGCCTTGTATCCAAAGAGAGTTCAGCTGCATGCTCCAAAACCAAAGAGAATTTATTTGTGGATTCCCTGATGTTTGGATTGTCTGTGACTTGGCCTAGTGGTTTGTGACACCGGTTTGAGCTGTGGGGAAGAAAACACCTATTGGCCTCCCTGAAATCTGAACCAGCTGGAGAGGGGCAGATGCAACTGATCCCAAGGTCACCGCCAAGCTAAAGGCAAAGAGAGTGAGAACTTGGCCAGAGCTTCAGCGGGTACCTGGCATTTCGCTGCTGGCCAGTGGGCCAAGCATTCCCTAATCCCTGCCCACTGCCTACCTTACCACACAGGGGTCTTTGAAAAGCCAGAGGCTGTGAGTCCTCCAGGGCAGTCAACCCCCACCCTACCTCCCCTGGCCACCCTTCCCCCATCCTGGGACAGTCTCTGGAGGGCTGACGCAGTGCCCTGCAGAGTTAGTCACATTTACTTATAGCTGCAGAGTCAGATGCCAGGGATAGGGATCGGGTCTCCAGTCCTGGAGGACTGCCCAGCAGGACACTGAGTCACCCGGTAGAGGTCACGGGCACCCAAGCAGGGCAGGATCTGGAGGCTCCCCAGGCCCTCCACTGCCTCTCCCCAACAAGGACAGCCACTGGTGAGAGGTGGCCACACTCCTGTGCCCCCAAGCCCCAGGGCAAGGGGAGAGCATGCATGCGATTGAGGCCCTAAATAAATTACATGTGTATTGATTTTTAAATTATGGGATATATCATACAAGCTAAAGAGTGCATAAAATGTATTTGTTTAATTTAAAGAATTACTATATAGTGAAAGCCTGTGTAACCACCACCCAGGACAGGAAATGAGACCTCATTGGTGCCCCTGAAACTCCACAGTCACATGCATCCCTGTGCCTCTGCCCAGAGTCAGGCACTATCCTGACCTTCCCTGCCCTTCTTTTGTGGTCTCACCCCCTAGAGACGCCCCTTGAAGAAGAGAGCTGGTGCTCCCCGTGCTTGAATTGAATATGAATGGGGTCTCATCGCTCTCTGTGCCTGGCTCCTTTTGCTCCCCGTTATGTCTGTTAGATCAACCATGTAGCTGAAGTTTGCTCATTTTATTCCATTTTGGTTTATAGGGGTGCATACATGTCACAGTTATTTATGCATTCCCCTGCTGAAGGAGAGCTGTGTTCTCCAGATTTGGTGTTACAAACAATGCTGCTGTGAATGTTTGCATGCATGTCTCCTGGGGCACAGGTGTGAGAGTTTCTGGGGGTGTAACTGCTGGGTCAGAGAATTTGCACATTTTCAATCTGACTAGATATTGTCTCACTTTTTCCAAAGAGATTCCTCCCATCTACACTCCCACCAGCAATGAGAGTTCTTGTTACTTCCCCTCCTCCCTGACACATGTTATTTTCAGGCTTATTAAATCATTCTCAATCTTACTGTTTTATTGGATGAATGACTCAATGACTAGAAATTTGGTTGTACCTGTCTCATTTCCCCGTGGCATGCAGATGTCCTGCTTCGAAGAGTTTACAAGTCTCAGAGTGCTGTCCTCCTCCAAGGTCTCTTCCAGACCTGTCTTATGACTTGATTTTACCCCCAAGGGCTAGGGGACTGTCATAGTGCTCTCTGTAACAGATGGGGAAACTGAGGTCCCGAGCAGGGATTGGAGAGGCTGGGTAACCAGGGGCCTTAGACTCCCTTCCTGGGGTCCCATTGCTAGAAGACCTTCCTCCAATCAGGCCCACCTTGGGCATCCCAATTCCCTCCCTCTCTAGGCCCTCAACCTCGTGCAGCACAAGTGAGAATTCCCAGGGAATGTGAGGACCAGGGGAGTGTGGGAGCCCAGGGACAAAGCTGGGAGTGCTCCCAAGAGAAGGCTGTTTCAGGCTGTCTGGACCCCAGCACCCAAGCTGAGAAGCCCTGGGCACAAGTGGTCCCCCAGAGGCCAAACACACAGAGCCTGATCTGGGTTCATTCTCCAGATGGAAGCTCTTGTTCCCATTGCCCTGACCCCTGGCACAGGCTCCTGGCAATGTCCCATCTCACCGATCTGTACCCTCCTCCCATCTGGGCACCAGAACCCTGCCTGCTGAGATCCAATCGGGGTGATGGATGAGGTCGTGCACTCCTCAAGGGACCCTTGCAGTCCTCCGCCAGAGCTATTCCTGGCTTCAGCGCCTCCCCACGTACCCCCCCAGTCCCCCTGCCTGACCTGACCCCACAGCTGGGAATCATTTGCATGGGGGTGGGGCAGCCCCCTGACTATATAAGCCTGGACCTAGGTGTCCCAGGCACCCTGGAAGCACAGACCCTCCAGTGCTGCTCCCTGCGCACTCCAGCCTGACCCTCCAGCAATCCTTGCAATGAGAGGAAAAGCCACCTGGGAAGCCCTTGCCTGTGGTCCGGAGGAGACTGCCTCTGAGTCTGCAAATGTGCCCACCACAGAGCCCTCTGGAGAAGTGGCAGCACCGAAGTCTACCGGGGAAGAGCCAGCTCCCAAGCCACAGGAGCCTGCCCCTCAGGCACCTGCCCCTGCAGCCTCTAAACCCGCACCTCCAACTGAAGGTGACAAGAGGCGGGGCAGGTGGAGGAGGGAGGCAGCCTTGGCGGAGAGTGGTGCGGGGAGAGCTTTTGGCTACGAACCTCTTTATCTCCCCCTGCTTCTCCCTCAGATGTCCCCAGTGCCCCGCTGCTGCTGGCTGTGGAGGACGTGAGTGACAGCTCGGTGACTGTGAGCTGGGAACCCCCGGAGAGGCTAGGGAAGCTGGGGCTCCAGGGCTATGTTCTGGAACTCCGCCGAGAGGGAGGTGAGCTATGGGCTAAGCTCTGCATACACCCAGGGGAGGTGGGCTTAGAGGGCAGCAGGGACAAGCCTCCAGACTCTACAGTTGGGTCAGTCCAAGGGGAGATACAGAAGGAGGGAGAGGAAGCAGTCCGCTCAAGCCACTCACACACAGCTTCTTGCTCCACCAACACACCTCTGAAAGCAGGAGGATGTCCAAACGGCCTTAGGAGGCCCCCTGTCCTCCAGCTCCAGGAAGCCTCTGAGTAACAGAGATAAAAGGGTAGGTGACACTGGGGCACTCCTCTGTGAGAATGAAGGAGGTAGTAAGTCTCAGAGGACCCTGCTTGGGGAGGGGAAGCAGGAGGTGGAGGGCAAAAGAAGCTGAGGGGGAGGGTAAGTTGTAAGAGACAGTGAGGAGAAACAGGGGATGGGCGGCTCTGGCCAAATTCCTCATGCCACCATCCTCTTACCCACCTCCGTGGCAGTCAAGTTCAGCCTGGCCTCTGCCTTTGCCCCTACCTTGCTGTGTGATTTGGCAAATGTGTCCAACCCTCTCTGGGCTTCAGCAAACCCGTCTCTGGCCACCACTCAAGGGTTCTAACATCAGGTGTCTTTGATGCCATTTGACAACAAGAAGTCAGGGAGGCAAAGGGAAAATAAGTCCCAGAAAGGGAGGTCAGCTTCCTCAGATCATCAGCGAGAAGGGAAGCCCCACTGAGAAGGGTGCCCACAGCCATGGAGCCAGGACCTTGCACTGTCTTCATTTCTCTCAGCCTTGGAGTGGGTGCCTGTGAATTCCCGGCCCATGATGGTGACCCAGCAGACTGTGCGGAACCTGGTTCTAGGTGACAAGTTCTTCGTACGTGTGGCTGCAGTGAGCTCTGCAGGGGCTGGCCCACCAGCTGTGCTAGACCAGCCTGTCCACATCCAAGAGATCATTGGTAAAGCCTGCTCCCCAGCCCTTCCCAGGCACCTTATCTAATGGATGGAGAAACTGAGGCCAATGGGTAGAGCGAACAGGGCAGTCATTTCCCCCCATCCCACACTCACGTGCACAAGCCACCTACTATCACCGTTTTGCCTTAAGAAAGTCCCAGGTTCCTCAGCAGCAAGGGGCCTCTAGAGGTCAAAGAGGCCATTTCCCTGAGTGGCCCAGCCCCCAAGCTTCCTGACCTCCAGAAGTGAGAGCTCAAGCTCCCCAGGTCACCTGCCTCAGAGTCCCAATGCTTAGAGTCATTACATTCTTCCTACCTAATCTTAATTCCTTCAGCGGCCATGGAAGCTCATTTTCTGCTCATTTCATATGGCCTGGGTTCCAGATTCTCCCAAACATTTTGGAATAGAGAGGAGTCTTTGCTTGCCTCTTGCTGCACCACGTCCCTAGTGGGAAGAAGATTAACGCCCTGCAAAAGGCCGGTGAAGGTTTCTCCATCCCCAGAGGCCAGTGCTGCACTGGGAACCTGGGAGGCCAGCTGCTGTCCCCTTGCTAAGATTTCTATTTGTAGGGTGCATTAGCCTCAAGCCCTCCCAGGACTCATCAGGTTTCAGTCTGTTAATGGCAGTGAGTCATTTGGTCTGATCCAAGGTCTCTGGGGACAGCCCAGAGCCGCAGGGTGACAAGAGACATAGGCCAGCAGGTGGCCTGAGGCCTTCTCCACATTTCTCCTTGTTCCCCCCTCCTCGTCTTGACCCCATAATTCTGGACAAGGCCTCCAGACAGAGGGGGTTTCACGGCCACAGAAGGGGGTCAAGTTTGGATTCAAGGAAATACTTTTCAACTCTAAGGCCTGAGAGATGTGGGAACCAGGGGATTGGGAGTGTAGAATTGTAGACTGTTACGGCTTGTCCATCCAAGCCAAGCAGGTCCAAAGGCACCCAGGACTCCCTTGAGATCACCTAGCCTATTAGTGGCAGTCCCAGAACCTGACTCCCACACAGGACAGTTCATGTCTTACCAGGCAGCAGGGAGCCTTTTTCTGGTGGTTTTCAGAACCAGAGGACTTTCCCTTCCTTTGAGTCTGGGTGAGACATGGTCCCACCTGGCAGCTCAATATGGACTCATCGATTCTAGCCTGGGAGTGCCAGGAAACCCTCCTTGTTGCGGAGTGGGGTTGGTGGGCATCCTGGACCTTCCCTGAGGGCCCAGGGATCTCAGACTCTGAGAGCCTGCAGGGGCCAGGACCCTCTACTTCAAGGCCTAACACGGAAGGAGTCAGCTAGATTCAGCACCCTCTACTCCATTAAAATTCCTCTGGCAGGAGAGAAGGGGATTTCCTGGAGAGAAGAGGGGAGGAGGCTGTGAATAAACAGGGAGCAGCCAGCCAGGCCCCCCTCATGGGCAGGGCAGGGTGGGGACCCTGTCCAGAATCCTCAGCTGCTCAGCTGTCCCTCCTCAGCCACCTGCAGCTGCCAAGCATTCCTGGCCCCCTGCAGCTGCCCCTGGAACATTCCACGCCTGATGCTCCCAGGGCCAAGTGCCTGCACAGCTAATCCTCAGAGACACTGTGTTCCTTCTGTCTCCTCCATCTCTGCCCTGCGTGCCACTGACCAACTGCTGCCACCTGTTTGCCACTGAGGAGCCTCAGCCACCACCACCCCTACGCCCGCCCAGGGGGATAGTGGCAGGGGCTGTTGCAGCTTCCCTTGGAATGCCCTTGCACCTGATTAGGTGATAGTCAGGAAGGTGGTTCTCTACCGTAGCATGGGGCTGAAGTAAAGTGTCAGGAAGGACTTCCCCACCGCAGACTGAAAGGTAGTGGAAGGAGTAAGAGAGAAGGAAGGGGGTAGGTCTGCTCTGGCTTCATTTAAAAAGGGAAATATCCCAATCCTCCCGTATGGCTTGGAGACAGAGCAGTGGGCAAATGGGTCTCACAGGGGCTTCTCTGAAGGCCTGAGCTGTTCAAAGCAGAAGGGCAGAGGGACTGGGAAGACAGTGTTGCCACCCTTCCAGGGAATGCAGGGCCACAGGCGCAGCACATGCTGCCCACCAGGGGGAGCCAGGGAGCCAGCTGGGGCCCATCTGGAGCCTAGGAATACCAGAGCTGCAGGGCAAATCCCAGCCTGGCAGGGTCAGGGCACCAAGGGAGTGCCCGGGATGCCTACCAGTTCACACCGTGGAGGCCCTGCCCTCCTGGAACCTCCTGGCTCTCAAGTCCCCAAGGGCCTCAGGGGATTTGGGTCCCTGGATCTGGGGAGTGAGCTTTGCCCTGTCCACAAGGAGGCAGCCTCAGAGCATACCCAGGAGACCTCCTACCCAGCCAGCAGCCTTCTCCAGTTGTCCCCTACCCCTGCCACAGAAGCCTCCAATCAGCAGCCCCCCTGCTGTGCTAAGCCTAGCCTCTCACTTTAATGCAGAGGCCCCCAAGATCCGCGTTCCCCGCCACCTTCGTCAGACCTATGTCCGTCAGGTGGGAGAGATGATTAACCTGCAAATCCCCTTCCAGGTGAGTATGCCTCCTGCCCGGGATAAGAACTTGGGTGAAATAAGGGCCCCCGTCTGAGGTGTATTAGAGGAGCCCAGGAAATGTCAGGATCCCCGTGGAGGTCTGCCTGAGACCCACCCACCAAGATGGCCTCATCCTCACTCTGTTGTACGCGTGACTCAGTTGTGATTCTCCAGCCGGTGAACAGGACAGGTGGCCCCGGGGCTGGCTGGACATCCGGAGAATGAGGCTGTAGGCAGCACCTGTGGCTCTAGCCTCTGCTACCTGTGCTCGGAAGGGCCAATGGGGCTAGCTCTCCTGGCACAGGGATCCCTGGAGCTGAGTGGGTGTGGGGGTGCTGGCACCTTCTGCGTTCACCTTGAGGGCTCCTCCCTCCCAGGGGAATCCCAAGCCTCAGGCCTCGTGGACCCACAACGGTCATGCCCTGGACAGCCAGCGGGTGAGTGTGCGCACCAGGGACCAGGACTCCATCCTCTTCATCCGCTCTGCCCAGCGCTCCGACTCAGGCTGCTATGAGCTCACCGTGCAGCTGGAAGGCCTGGAGGCCAAGGCAGCCATCGACATCCTGGTGATCGGTATGGGGCCAGGGGAGGCAGGGCTGACTTGCTGGGGACCCAGAGACCTCACCTCCTGCCCCAGAACTGATGGCCAATGGGGTCAGGCCAAGAGAGAGTGAGAAGAGCCAGATCTTGGGTGGGGGGATTTTGCAGCAAGCCCAGCCCTCCCCCTCACTCTCTCTCACCCCCTGGTCCTACAGAGAAACCTGGATCCCCCAGCAGCATCAGGCTACTGGATGTCTGGGGCTGCAACGCTGCCCTCGAGTGGACACCACCCCAGGACACAGGCAACACAGAGCTCCTGGGCTACACAGTGCAGAAGGCAGACAAAAAGACAGGGGTGAGGCCTGCTAGAGCAGAGTACGGGGAGGAGGAAGGTCTGACTGGGGTTGGGTTTGCGGGGAAAGAAGTGGCCTAGGTGTCTGGGAAGGCCTGTCCACTAAGAGTCCACGGACCGAAGAGCTCTGGTCTGCCCACCACTAACCTGACTCCCTGTGTGGCTTTTGGCAAATCTCTTTCATCTCTGGGTTTCAGTTTCCTCCTGAAGACTTAAAGGGTGGCTCTCTGAGGCCCTTCAAGCTCTAGAGCAGTGCTTCTGGAAATGTAATGTGCATATGAATTACCTGGGAATCTTGCTAAAATGCAGATCTTAATTCAGTGGGTCTGGGGTGGGGACTGAGATCCTGAACTTCTATGAAGTTCTCAGGTGATTCTTACTTTGCAGGACCTCGGGCCACACTTTGACCAGTAAAGTTCTAGAATTCTCTGAGGACCCCAGCAAGGTCACATTCTCCCAGGGGTTCCTTCTCCCAATTTAAAGCCCCTCAGACCCAAAGCTGGATGATTCAGCCTCCCAGGGATGGGGCGTGGAACAAGCCCCTCTGAGGAAGAGGCCACAGGGGGAGCAGGGAGGGGGAGGGCAGGGTGGAGGTGAGGATGACAGGCCCAGGGTCTCTGCAGCAATGGTTCACAGTGCTGGAGCGCTACCACCCGACCACCTGCACTATCTCCGACCTCATCGTGGGTAACTCTTACTCCTTCCGGGTCTTCTCGGAAAACCTGTGTGGACTCAGTGCCTCGGCGGCCGTCACCAAGGAGCTTGCCCACATCCAGAAGACAGGTGGGTCTGGGTCCAAGACTGGAAACCAAGCTAGGCCTTGCCATGCTGACCCTTCTCCCTGTCTCTGACTTTTCCTTGGTGTGTCAGCAGCCCTCCCTGTGTGCTTCTCATGGGTGTCCACTTGCCAGAGCTTTTGCTGCCCTCTCCACACCCACTCCACAGCTACCCACACACACACATTCACATGGCGTGACTGTAAACAAATGGATGTGGTTGATTGATTGTAACAAACACATCAGAGCAAACCCATGCAAATGAGAAGCACCCCTTGGGAGGCTATGCACTTATTCTAAAGATGCCGTATGGCTGCCAACATCATAGCAGTCATTGGGTCTCCTGTGCAGTATCCCAAGGGAGCTACTCTGAAGGGCAATGTGTGTGGATAGGTAGACTGGTGAGTTTGCTAAAAGCAAACTCCCGACCCTAATATAACACCACATAGATGGACAAGAGAGATATGGGTATTTACTGTCTCTATACAGACACATGGCCCTCTTGCGTCAAATGTGAAATTCCAAGCCCTTTCTCCCTGTCACCCTGCGTGCTCCAAGGCCCTCCCCCGTACAGTCTGTGTGGGCTGCAGAAAGCACACTCTTTTAAACACTAGCCTGAACTGCACAGAATTAGGAAGAAATTTTCGTTTAAAAGAAGAAAGCCAGTCAAGTCTCCAAAGACAAACAGAAATGAAATGTAGAATCCCTGGGTTTTTAGACTCCACCCTCAGCCAAGATCATCTCGTCTGTTTGGTTTTGCTGCCCACTCCCCTCTGTCCTCCCCTCTGTGACTCACCCAGCTGTGGTTTTGGCTTTCCTCTGCCTCTTTGAGACATTCTGCCTCTAAGCTCCTGCATGTTGGTTGTGCCTGGCTTCCCAAAGACCCCAGGAGCCTGGGGTCCTGCCATGGGGTTCCAGAGGAGGAGGTAGGGATGAAATGGATTGTCTTCCGCCCTTAATTTTCCTCCAGACCACCAGCTCTCTGCTCAGAGAGCCATAGTCATCATGTGACCTTCCATCGCTTAAGCCGCAAACTCACTACATGATATTGGGCAAGTCCCTCATCTATGAAGGGTCTTAGTTTTCCATCTGTCAACTGGGGATGACAAATTTATCCTTGCAAAGGAAGGCTGTGTAGATTAAGTGGGATACCTAAGTGTAAGCTGTAGTGATTTTAAGAAAATGGATGAGGTCAGTCTTAAGAGGTCTCCTCCTGTAACCTCAAATTCACCCTACTTTCTCCCCTAAAACCAGATATTGTTGCCAAACCTAAAAGCTTTGTTGAGCAAGACTTCTCAGAAGCCCCCTCGTTCACCCAGCCCCTGGCTGACCACACCTCCACCCCTGGCTACAGCACGCAGCTCTTCTGCAGTGTCCGAGCATCACCCAAGGTGAGGGACAGGGCCCTGCTGTGCCCTGGGCAGGGGCACTGGGGTTGAAGGATCTTCCCAGGCATCTTTCCCTAAGCCTGAGGATGGCCTTCGAGAGCCTCGTCCTGGCCCACAAACTTCCCAGCTCTCCTCTGACCTTGCTTCCCCAGCCCAGGATCATCTGGATGAAAAACAAGATGGACATCCAGGGTGATCCCAAATACCGCGCCCTCTCTGAGCAAGGTGTCTGCACCCTGGAGATCCGGAAACCCAGCCCCTTCGATTCTGGGGTCTACACCTGCAAGGCCATCAATGTGCTGGGGGAGGCGTCTGTGGACTGCCGGCTGGAGGTCAAAGGTGAGGGCTTGAAAGGGGTCACTCCTTAGGAACCCTCCAATGGATGGGAGACCAGGAGAAGCCACCTCTTCTCCTGCTGGACTAGACGAGGCTGAGCTCTGAAAATCAAGGCAAGACAGGGGTAGTGAAAATCGAGGTCAGGCTGTCAGAAGGACTTTCCAAGAGGGAGGATGGCTTAATGTGGGTAAAGGAGGCGGTAGAGTCTGCCTCGTAGACAGATGGATCACTGGGGTGAGGGCATGAGACTCATTCACCCCCCCCACCCCCCACTCGGGTCCCCAGCAGACACCCACCCACTCCCTGAGCTCTAACCTTCAGATTTCTCCCAGCCTCAGCCACACACTGAAGAGCCACTGGTGGAGGCTGTGATGAGGAGGAAGGTAAATGGCTGCATGCACTCCCTCTGCTGCCTCTGGGGGTGGAGGCCAGGAGCAGGGGTGGGAGTGAGAAGGGAAGGGGGCAGCCAGCTCTGAGTACAAATCTGCAGTCACAGGCAGCGAACACGCACAGTCCTGGGGGTGTTCCACAGACGCTGCAGGGCAGGGTGATGCTGGTGAGGCCTGGAAGGGATGGGCATTCAGTGGAAGGGATTCAGTGGATGGTCAGAGGACAGGATCTAGTCCTGGCTCTGAATGGCCTTAGGCCAGGGCATTCCCTTGGACCTGTTTCTTCAGTCAGAAAAGTAGGGGCAACATCCGTGCCCTGACTGCCCTCCCCAGGTGGTTCTGAGTCCCTGGACTAGTGAGGATGTATCCTGGAGCTGCAGTGGGCAGAGCTGAGACCTGGGCTTTGGGCCCGAGGGCCTAAGGGGAAGGAGGCCTGGGAAAGGAAGAGGGGTACTGCTTCGCCCTCCCCATATCACCTCTTCAGCAGGGCACATATAGCCCAGCTCTGCCTAACAGCAGGGGCTCATGAAACATGTTCTCTGCTAGGTGCTGCAGGCCTGAGGGTTCAGGGCAGCCAGGCCCAGAATCAAGCTCCACGGAGGCCAGAGGTCCCCATCTCCATAGTGATGACTGATGGCTTTGCTCCTTGGTACCTGCCTAGCAGGCCCCAGGCCAGGCTTCCTGGATACAAGGGGCCCTGGAAAGTGCAAAGATTGGAGTGCTCCTGCAGAGAGTTGTACACTGGGTGAGAAGCACTTGAATAAAGGTGTGTGGTGATACAGTACAGGGGCCTCTGTGACAATGAGCATCATCATGATGGGGGCGGCACTGCGTCACCATGAGGGGGGTGTTAAATGTGTCATCATGAGGGGGTCTCCACCTCTGACACCATGAGAAAGGTGCCAGTGGGAGGGAGCTTGCAGTGTCATGGGGGTTTTCCAGATGTGAGATTTTTTAGGATCTCATTTCACATGCAGAGTTTGCTACCCTAAGAGGATAACTATAGGAACAGACACACCCTTCTTTGGAACCCTCCTTGCTCCAAATGCCTCCAAGTCCCCCCTCTCTTCACTTCTCCCCATCCCCCACCATTGCTTTTTCTCTGTTGAGGTTGTTTGTTGCCCTCAGACAGTGGTGGGGTACGTTCTCCATGAGGGTTCACAGTCTTTTATTAGTCAAGTGGCCCGCCCTGGGAGCCAGGGGATATCCCACCTCTGAGAGAGAGAAGGGCCTGGAATCATGTCTGGAGTTGCTATTCACACTTAGAACCTGGCCCCTCATTCTTCTGTATAAGGAACTTTGGACTTGGCCAGGAGCGGACCCTTCCCCAAGGGTTTAGTCTAAGGGCCTAGACTCTGCAATAGAGCCTCAAAGCCCATGATCACTGTGCTAAGTGTCAGGGGTACTGAGGGTACCTAAATTCTGGTAAGACCTTCCTGCCCATATACCCAGGAGGGTAGTCTCCTCTGGCCTGACCACCCTGTCACACTTCATCCCAGTGTGACCAGAGCAGCCCACTTTCCCTTCTTCATCCACTCCCCAGGCAGGCAGAATGCTCCCAAGAGTTGGCATGTCTGGGGCTCTCCTCTCCATCTGGCTCAGAAGCAACAAAGATGGGTGTCACCTAGGAGGGCACAGGCCCATCACCGAGAGCTGGTGGCCCAGAGGACAGGCAGTTACACACCAAGTCTCCTACTTGGGAGGCTCAGGGCAAGAATGAGGGCTCAACGCTGTCTCCCAGTGGCTGTTTGAGGCCCACACCTACCATTCCACATTAGCTCCAGAGAGCTCGGAGCCCCCACTCAGGTCCAAGGGCTAGTGAAGAATAAAGCAAATACTGGAAATTATTTCTGGACTCGCCCTTTCGGCCTCTCCCAAGTATAACCCTGGAATCCCCAGGGCAAAGAGAGCAGGCACCCTGGCATGCAGCATGGCCAGGAACACAGGCTTCTGGGAGGTGGGGATTGAGGCTCCTTGATTCCTGCCTGTCAGTGGCTCTGGTCACCTTCTGCTACAGAACAGGAGAGAAAACAAGGCCAGGACATCTAGTTTCTCTCCTTCCCTCCATCTTGGTGGAGATATTCTCCTCTCCTTAAGCTTGGTCCCAGGGCTGCACCACTACCACCTAAGACAAGCAGACTCCCCTCCCTGCCTGCCATGGGACCTGAGCTTGCCCTCCTGGCCCACATGACCCCTTGGCAGTCTCAGTGTCCCCAGGCCCCACTCAGCCTGATGCGCTGGGCTGCCTGTGGGTTGGTCAGGCAGGTGGGGAGGCTCAAGCCGCTTTCCTCCTCCCCTCAGGTTACCTGGTTCTTTCCCCATGGGCTGCCCTCCCAAAACTCCTTCAGGACCTCGAGGTGCTGGGCACTCACAGCCCAATGCCCAGTAGGGAAGAGTCAGGGAGACAGGGAGACAAGCGGGACAGTAGGGAGGTGAGGACTGGGCTGAGATGCCCCAGATGTGGGCAGGTGGGAGCAGGAGGTGGAGTCTAGTCATCGGGCCTCTCTTCTGGAGGATCCTCATCAATGGGGGGTGCAGGTTGGCAGCGGAAGTGGTCGTTCCAAATCTTAAGGAAGGTAACCCGAAACTTCTGGATGCGGAAGGCATAGACGATGGGATTCATGGCCGAGTTACCATGTGTGAGGAAGATGGCGATGTACATGAGGAGCCTCGGCTTATGGCAGGAAGGGCAGAAGAGGGTGATGCAGTTAAGGATGTGTAGGGGAAGCCAGCTGAGGGCGAAGAGGAAGAGGATGAGGGCCAGCGACTTGGCGATCTTCAGCTCCTTCCCATAGTACTTCTGCGGGTCACCAGAGGATGCGGACACCTTCTTGTTGAGCTGCTTGCGGATCAGGTAGAAGACCTCCAGGTAGATGAGGACCATAAGCAGCAGTGGGGGCAGCACCCAGACAAAGAAGTTGAAGTAGACCATATACTCCATGCTGATGACCTTCTCAAACTGGCACTTGATCACGGGCTCACCTACACTGCCATTGGCCAGCCAGGCCCGCTCCACTGCACTCAGGTTGTTCCAGCCGAACATAGGTGTCAAGCCCACCACAAAGGAGAGAATCCAGCAGCCAACGATGGCCACCACAGCCCTTCGGGGAGTCACCACTGTCTTGTACCTGGGGGAGAGGAGGGCAGAGTGTGAGGCCCCCTCCTCAGTTCACCCAGCCCCTGGGGGTCTCTAAGAGGAGGCCCCTGCTCAGCCAGGGCCCAGTGAGTGGGGAGGTGGTTGTCTTTGGCTAGAGGGTCAAGTCTTTGGGATCTAAAATTTAGGCCAGAACTTGCAATGCACTGGTTCATGTCTACTGCTGAGGGTGGGAAAAAACATAGAAGAAAACAACAAATGAATTCCTTTAGGAGTTTTACTAAAATTACCAAAGTAAAAATTGCTCACATGTGCTTGGCACACCCCCACTGGTGACCTTATCATTGCTTCATGACAGTTCCCATGGGGTAGAAAAGCACCAGCAGAATGAGTGCCCATTTGACAGCTGAGAAAACTGAGGTTCAGAGTAGTCACGTGTTCTGCCCAAGACCACATGGAGGGTGGCAGCACTGTCCTATGCTTCCTAACTGACCACAACAACAAGGTGATTAACAAACCACCCCTCCCCTTGGGCCAGTTGACACACTATAATAAAAAGCCTTCCCACACCCCCTCCTTTTGGCTGTGTCCCATCTCTGCCAGTGCCCCCATCTCCCACCCCCATCCTTACCTCGCCTCCCCTTTCAGTCATGTACAGTGCTTACCTCCTGAGGGGTTGATCTCAAGAACCAGCTCTCCACCCCCAAGCTCACTGGGAATTATTCTCGGGAAAGAAAACTGATGTTCATTGAGGACTACATGCAAGGAACTCCCATTTATGCATGCATACATGGGTGTATTCATTCATTTTTGCGTGCTTTCTGTTCCAGGCATTGGTCTCTGTGCTAGGAGTAAGATTAATAATCCCTACCTCCATGCAGCTCACATTTTGGGTGAAGAAATAGATAACACAAAAGTAAGGAAATAAATAAACAAGACAACTAGAGGTTGCGATATGTCCTTTGAAGGAAATAAGCAGGACGATGTCAAGGGGCAGAGCTACCAACCTTTTTCATGCCATGACATACACAGATGATGAAAACATTTGGATGACACAGAAAATGGATGAGGCTGCCCATGGGCCATGACTCTTCCCCCACCCCTGCCCCCAGGGTTGAGGGGATGCCCCCCCGGGGGGGGCTCCCCACTTCCCTTTAAACCAATCCAGCCAGCAGCCAGAATGTCCTCTGCCCACACACTGGCCTTGGAGCTAGTGCCAAGGGCGGGGCCCGCCCAGCTCTGTGCTGAGGAGCTGGCTCAGCCCAGCAGCTTGCCCAGTTGTTATTTTCCAATGTAGCTTCTGAGATGGATGGAGTGCCCTCCTGAGCATGTGAACAGCTACTGAGACCCACGGGTGTGAAGGCGGAGGCCTCCCTCTGACTCCGTTTTCTTCTGTCCCGTGCCTGTGGAATCTGCGGCATTCTCCTTCACAGCAGTGATTCTTAAGGTCCCTCTCACCCTGGACCAAAGCCCACTGCTCCTTGAAGGCTTTACAGGAGTGGAAAGGCGAATGATTTGAGGGATGGGAGAAACTGGACCCCACCCCCACCCCATCTAGAAAGCAAGCACTAGAAGCGACCTCATTTCCAATCTCATCATTCCAGTGGGGAAACTGAGGCCCCTAGATGACTCCAACACCTTCAGTGTGGTCCCCCATCCCCTACTCTGTAATCATAGGGTCCTTGTGTCCCCAAAGCTCCAAGGGGCCTTGAAATCTGTCCAGTTTGCTTCTGCCTTCCTGAAGTTTTCTTAGATCTAATCCTTGCTCTCTTGCTGTAACTAAAGCCTATTTCCACCTCTTGAAGCCCCAGCAGGATAGCCAGCCTGGTGCATACTTTGGAGTCAGAGATCCATATCTGGGCCCCAGGTCTGTAACTTACTAGGTCAGTTCTTCCTCTGTAAAGTGAGACTGTGGGACCCACTTCAGATGAGCTAACATATGTGAAATGCTCTGTAAGCACGCCACCAACATTCCTGTGCCTGAGCTCCTAACCCTCCAAGCCCCTGAAAACACACGCACCTGAGAAACCCTGCTATCTCTAGATGCTCAGCAAACACAGCCTAATGGCTCTGTAAACGTCTGGCTCAAGGTTTGTTTCTGATGAGCTTAAAGTGCTTCCCACATGTCCTATAGTGAAAGAAGCTCTGGGCAAGTCTATGGGGTGAGGCTAAAGGAGCGCAGGTCATTCTATCAAAAGAGAAAAAAGGCTAAGGTACTCTGCCACAGCTGTCACAGGCAGGGGGGCAGGTCCCTGTGGTGAGCCTCAGCAGAGCCCAATGGAGCTGCAGCTGCAGAAGGAAGGATGTGGGCCAGGCACCCCCTATCACAGCCCATCACAGCTATGATTTACATCATATTTATCATTTACAAAGCCCATGGTAATCCCCGTAACCACCCTGTGAGGTGAGTACAGTGCATAATGGAATCCCCATTTTACAGATTAGGAACTCGAGGTCCAGAAGTGGGCAACGACTTGCCCACATCTCCTGACTCCAAGACCAGCTCTCCTCAGGGCACCAGGCTGACTGTGGGTTGTTTAGATGTGGATGACTGGCAGATTGGGAACATCCCTTTCCTACAAGCTTTAAAATGGGAATGTCTAGACCCTATTCAAAGGTGGTACCACCCAGAGAAAGGGGGGTAGACAAAGTGACCTCTGGTATTGCCGTCCAGCCTGAGGAATAGGGGAGGGGGTATCTCACCCAGGACCCACATCTGGGCAGTGATGACCCACCAAGAGAGGAGGTGAATTCTGACAGTGTCCCAGGTGACAGAGAAGGAGGAGGTAACTTCTAGCTAGAGACATGCCCGCCTTTTCTCTTCCCCTCACCCTTCCCAACTGCCTAGAGCCCCGGGGTTAAAGCTTTCCTGGGGTTCCTCCGGGCCAGGTCCCAGCAGACCCTGCAGCTTAGGGTATCAGTTCTCATCTGTTTTTCTTGCTATTTTCTCCATGGTGGGAAAGGGCTGGACCCAGGACCTTGGCTGAGGTAGGGCAGGCTCTCACAGGAAGGGCTGCCTCTCAGAGCTGGGAGAAAAACTTACCTCTCCCTACATGTGGGAAAGAGAAGCAAAGGCTGCAAGTCCTAGGGTGCACATGGGGTGGGGCGTGCTGAATGTGCCACAAACACTTGTCCCACCAAGTCATGGTCCAAGGCCTCATAACCCCCAACTTTATAGACAGCCCTGTGAGAGCTAGCCAGAGAGATGGCTGCCCTCAGGAGTGTGCAGTCTCAGACAGACAAAGAGGAAGCAACAGAATGGAGGCACTGGAACACCAAGTGGAGCCCTGTCCACAGGCAAGCAGGGCAGGCAGCTCCTTAAAGATGTCGTTGAAGAAACCATGGAGAGCCCTGCCCCCTCCTGTAGCTCCCACACAGTGCATAAAATCCCCCCATTGGTGAGGTGTTCCTTTGGGTTAAGAATCGCCCTGTGTGTTATTTTTAAAGCCAAGATAACACTGACTCCATAGTATGAATTACTTTGTCAGTATCTTCTTATTGATGATGAGAAAAATGAAAAAACTGGGTACCTAGAGTAGTTGGGGTGGCAGAGACTCCAAGAGGAAAAGGGAGAGCTTAAGGAAAGAGGTAGAAGAGTCTCCTGTTGCCAAGAGCTGGCCTAGCTGAACAGACAAGTATTTCATAATATAGCTGCTGCAAGAATAAGTAAGTGTGGTTTAGAGGTCAAAATTAGGGAAGGAGGGCTACGAATCCTGTACCCAAATAGGGAAAGGCAGAGGAAGCCTTTGCTACTTCCCTGGACACCCTGGCAGGGCTGCCATAGGAGAGGAGGAGGTTCTGGAGGCTAAGGGAGGGGGATGTTCAAAAATAATCGTTAACTGATTGACAGTAATAATAACAATGCTAATAAAAGCTAACATTTATTGATGCTTTTCACGTGCTGGCACCAACTTTATAGACAGCCCTGTGACTTAGGCATTATGATGATTATTATTCTCATTTTCTAATCGCAGTAACTGAGATTCAGATTATGAAACATGTCCAAGGTCACTCAGAGAGTAAGAGGTAGAGATGGAATTTCTAAGACTGAGATTTGTCCTAGTCCAAAGCCCATGATGGACCCCAGGTCTGCCACTCTGGGAAGATGGAGGACAAGGGGGGCTCAGAGGGTGGAGGTCCAGTACAGAAGAAGGGAGTCATGGTGTATCTCCCCTGCTTCAGGTAACCCCCGGACTGGGCAGCTCTGAAGATGACAGCAGGCCTGCCTGGGAGCCTCCCTCCTCCCTCGAAGTCCAACCCCTTTGTAGCCCTCAGACTGGTCTGTTCATGATCTGCTCAGCTGTTTAGTCGTCAGTGCCGGGGCAAGTAGACAGCTGAGGCGCCCTCCCTTTCATTCATTAAACAGATATTCACGGAGGGCTTTTAGGTGCCAGGTTACAAGTGCCGGGTTCAGGAATATCAAAGAGAACAGGCTTTCAGGAAAGTAACATTCTAGAGGCAGGGGATAAACCAATAAACAGATCGTTTGAGACCTACCAAGTTAAAGAAATAGGACACCCTGAGAGCCAGTGGCTGGGCATAGAGTGCTGCTGACTTAGGTTGTGTGCGTGCTCAGGACAGCCTCTCTGGGGAGGAGACACTGAGCCGAGAGGGATATGATCACCAAGGGCAACCAGCCATGAGGTACCAGCAGGCAAAGTCCTGAGGCCCGAGTGGCTCAGGGAGCAGAGCAGCTAGTGGGGGCTTCCCGAGAGTGAAGGCAAGGGCCAGGGCGGGCCAGTCACAGATGTGGTCTGGGACGGCCACCTGGGCTGGGCAGGTCACACGAAAGGTTCCAAGGTTTTATTCTTGTGCAGGGAAAGCCATTGTAAGCAAAGGAGTAATATCTAATTTCTGTTTTTAAAAGATACTTCGGGCTGCAGTGTGGAGAGTGTGTTGTGTGCAGCAGGGAAAGCAAGAACACCATGGGGAACATATTTCAGCCATCCAGGTAATAGGCGAGGTGGTGAGTTCTCGTGGGTGGCAGTGGGGAGTGGGGAGGAGTGCCTGGCTGTCTGATGTGTTTGGGAACAGAGCCAACAGGACCTGTTGCTGAGTTTGGGTGTCCAGGTGAGAGAGAGCACCATCAGGATGAGTCTCATGCTTTGATCCCGACCACTGAAGGGAGAGTGGGGCCATTCCCTGACCCTGACCCTAACCCCTCTCTGGCCAGGGGCCCTTCCCCTACTCCCAATCCTGTTGCACTCACTCAGGAAGTCCAGACCACACTGCTGGACACTTCTTTGTGTGCACCTCCCACCTGGGGCCTTTGCACTTCCTGCTCACCTCCCTGAGAGGGCTGGGAAGGCTCCTTCCCCCACATCCAGATCTCAGCTTAGATGTCACCTCCTCAGAGGAGATTCCCTGACCACCCTGCAAAAGAAGCCCGTCACTCTGTAGCCTTCCGCCGTTTTTAATTCTCTTGATAGAGCTTATCACTTCTTGACTCTCTGAATCCATTCATCTACCCCCACCAACTGCTTCCTCTCTCGATTAGATATAGATATAAATATGTAGGTGTTTAGGAATTTATTATCTGTTTCTCTCCAGTGGAACGTAACTCCATTAGGACAGAGATTCATTTTGCAAGTTCACCAACTGTGTTCCTAGTACCTAGAAAAGTGCTCAATAATTATTTGTTGAATGAATGAGTAAATAGACGTAAAAATGGATAATGAATCCACATATCCATTCATTCAATCATTTATGATTTATTCAATGAAAATACATTTTATTCAATGATAAATAAATGATAAATAAATTAAAATGATAAATTAAAAAAAATTATTCGATCATTCATGATTAATTGAGGACCTACCATGTGAGTACCTGTCAGGGAACCACAGATAAGGATTAAATGGTAGGTGCTCAATTAGAGACAGTCAGATTAGAAAGGCATAGCTGAAGTCTTAGAAGCAATTACAGTGCCCTGGATGGAAGAAATCTTTCCCTTGTTCATTCCCCACTGGGCTAGAAGCTGTGGGGATCTGCTGCTAAGTCAGATAACTACTGGTCCCCTGCTTAAGCCCTGTGACATAAGGTTGCTCTGATGAGGGCCTCTTATGAGAGGTATGAGCGAGTGCCACCAGGCCACCAGCCAGCCTCCAGCACATCTATGGCAGCCCCGAGCCCCAGCTCTGTCCCTGCATACTGTGAGACCAGCAGAGGCTACCCCAGCCAGAACTAGCCTCCCCAGAGTCTTCCAGAGGAGCAGCATTTCCATCTCAAGCTAAACCCCAGCAGGAGCCATGAGCCTGCCTGAGCTCTCCATTGGTCCTTTGCTTCATGAAGAGGCCCCTTTCATAGGTGGGATCAAATCCAGTTGGAGGCCTGACTGCACAGAGGGGTGTCCTCTGTCTGCCTACAGCCTCACAGGAGGGCTCTTCCTGGACACCACTGGGGACTGACTTTTAGGCTGACTCTGAGAACATGAACAATAAGCCTCCTTAAAACAGGAAAAGCTCAGAATGCCATCAGGTGGTGAACAGACCAGGGGACCTAGGCAGGAAAGATGCATTTGACAGAGAAAAGAGAAGGGGGGTGGGCGGCATAGAGATACGCAAAAACTCTCTTTGGTGGACCAAGAACTGACCAACGGAGGAAGGTGTTCAGATAAGCTGCTCCATCACTGTACAAACAAGACTGGAGTGTGCTGGTCCTGAAGCTGTATGTCCTCAGCTTCCCCTCCTTGCCCTGCCCTGCTCTGAGTCGCGGGGGAGGGCGGCTGACCCCTGCAGGCTGCATTTCCCAAGCTCCTGGGTCACTGGGTTCATGGAAGGCATTGGAGTGCTGGAGGGAGGAGGTGGAAGGATATTTCCACCCCCCTCTCTCTGACACAGATGGGTCTCAGGCAGCGGTTACATCTCTTCCTTGGCTCTACCTCCCACCAGCCAGGCCCTCTATGGTTTCAGCTTCCACTAGTCCCCTGTAGCCCCTGGGCTCCAGGACCACCTCCTTCCTTTGCCCTTTAGTCTAGGGGTAGCTTCCCGTTGTTGCTAATGTCTGAGTTACCTCACTATCCCCTATTTGACTTCTTAGATTCTTCATCACCTGTGTGACCAATTCCTGGCATTAAAAGCCCTCAGCTATAAACACCTAAGCGACTTCCACGTTTCTGGTTAGATCCCAATGGTTCAGGAGTGAAGCTGGAGCAGGAAAAATTGAATGTAGTTATCACAAAGAACTCCCTCCTCGAGGGATGAGGGGACTGACCAGACTCTTAATAAATATGTGTTGACTCAGAAGAAGAGAGAGAGAATCCACAGGATGGGTTTGGAAAAGGCTAAACATGGCTCTGTTTGAGGGCAGGGGTGATGAAGTGTCCTGTGAACTGCTGAGACCAGGGCAGGGTCCTCAGGCCTGGCTGTCCCTGTTTCTTGTCACCAAGGCACTGGGCATGCGGCTGGGTAGGGGATTGGAGCATGTCTGCATCTTTCTGCAACGTGCAGTTTGGATAGTCTGGGACTGAATCCTCCATCTTCCCTTCCCACTTTCTTGCCTTGTGAGAAGGAGTGATATTCCACAGCTCTGGTGACCTCCTTCCTTGCCTCCCTCCTTATCATTGATCTCAGCTAGTTGTAACTGGAAACTTGGATCTCAAGACCAGGGAAGTAAGGCTTTAGGACTATAAACCACTTCCTTCAGAGAAATTCTCCCTCTCAAAGGAAACAGGAAACCGGATACAATCAAAGGCACTGGGCACACTCCAGGGGCCAAATATTAAACGGTAACATTCCCCGGGGGAGTCTGGATCAGGGACCCTGGGGAGGGACCTGGATGTCTGGGTCCTAATAATCCTGCCTTGAATCTTGCTTGCTTCAGGACCTGTGGCATCACCCACCAACTCTAAATATCAGTGTCACCAGTCCCTGAAAGGGGGATCCATTGGACACCTTCAAGGCTAGTTTGCAGAACTATAGAGAGCGGGCCCAGACACTGAACTCCTTGAAAGAACAGAGCTGGATAAATTAGTTAGGCTAGTAGTGTAATGGGCCTTGGAAATAACTCCTGGTCACGTTCTGAGGACAAACAACTCAACAGCCTGGTGGGAAAAACAATTATGTCTATGTATGTGACCCAGTAGCATCCTCTATTCTGAACGTCCTCTATTCTCCCTGCTTCAGATTCAGAGCCCCTTCCTTGAATCTGGGAGTGAGCAGAAAAAACATAGCCCCTGACCTAAAGGAGTTCTCCATCTGATGGGGAAGTTACAGCCCCTGAGCAGAGGGAGTGCCCAGTCTGATGGGAGAGCAGCCCAGGCTAAATAAAACATACAAGGCCAAAGTTCCTGGCATCAACCCCAGACTCAAAGGTGGCACAGGTAACTGACACTGCAAGTTCTACCTCAGGCCTGTGTGCCTGTGATGAAGCCCCTCTCCTCTCTGGTTGCATCCTCTCATCCTTACAAGGAGGGGTTGGGATTTGTTCAGTGCACCTGATCCAGAGGAGGATGCAGGGGGTAGTGTAGGGAGGGAGGTTCTCAAGTTTGGGGAAGGCATATTTTCAAAGTATACTTGCCTACAATCCCCAACCCTTTCCCGCAGTCTGGGGCATATCAGAATGTCCCCACACAGGCAATGGGAGGCCCAGGGACTGCACTTTGACATAATCCCCTAGGTAATTTTGAGATGCAGCCACCTCCTCCCCAGCCCCAATCCTCTAACTCCTGAGACCAGTGCAGCCCCACGTCCCAGTGACAGGGTGGTCTTCAGGGAGGAGGGTGTCTGACCTGAACTGTAAACTCAGGACAACTGGACCCAGACCTCAGCATTCCTGGCCATTTCCTGCTCTGAGGTTTGATTCTCTCCAGCTCTTGGGGTAAGGCCAGGATGGTGAAAATACCAAGGCCAAATTACCCCACCTGCTGTGGTAGACTTTCTGACTCATTCAGCGGTATGGAAAAAAATTATCCTGTCTGCATATGGATTTAATGACCTATGAGTGGCTGGCGCAGTGAGGCCTTACTGGGATGACCATTATGGTAAAGGGGGTCAAATTTCTTTTCCAACTAAGTGGAAAGACCTGACATTATAGGAAAAGGGAGCTGATTGAATCATTCCCCACCAGCCTCTCTGGTCTTTGCAGATAGTGGTCACTTTTAAGAGGTGGCAGGGAATCCTGCAGCCTGGCTGGCACATCAAGAGGGTGAGGGCAGGAGGGAGCTGGAAATGTGCAGAGCTCCCCAGCCTCGAGAGAGCAGGGGGCCCACACTGCCCATCAAGGTGCCTGCAAGGACAGCAATGACATGAAGACCCCCAGAGCAGGGCAGTCCTCCCTTGGAGCACCCCACTGTGGTGGGAACCAGGAGACCTCGGTTCTGGTCCAGGCTTTGTTGGGAGGGAATGAGCTGGCCTTGGGTGAAACTCCTCTCCTTTGGGGGCATCTCTATCCTCATCTGGATAATGTAGGACTGAATGAGATGTTTCCCAAGCTCTGGCAGGTCAAGTTCCCCTCTTCTGAAATGTGTCAGATCATCTGATACGAAGAGATGAGCTTGGCACTAGTGGAGGGAGGGAACACCGAAAACCAGTTTGGGGATGGGGAGCCCAGGGGCAGTAGTTGAGAGGCACATACAACTCCCCAGAAGGGAGTCCCCCCTCTAAGGATTTCATGCTCCAGCTATGTGCCCCATGGAGAGGAAGATGGGGAGCAACATGGAATGGAAAGAGAAATAAATATTTGTTGTGAGTGAATGAATGAAGGAATGAATGAAGAGTGTTGCGGAATCAGATCTGAGTTCAAGCCGTGGCTCTACCAGTTAAGAGCTTGTGGCCTTGACCAAGTAAAAATTCCTTGAGCCTTGCTTTTGTCCTCAGCATAATGGCACAAGAAGACTTGCTTGGCAGGCTCACTGTGACCATGAGGCCCCTCTGTGAATAGTGGCAACTGGTGCCTATTGTTATCACCACCCCTCTCCCAAGGATGTCCCCGACTCCCCCAGAAAATACAGTCAGCTCCTGAAGAGACACAAAACAGGTTGCAGTGACACAGACAAACGAAAAGTTATTTGTTTCACTTTGGAAAGACTGGTCACATGGCTTTAGTATCTAGTTTGCACTCAGCTCTCCTACCTAACTCAACCTTCGTACAGAATTAGTCTGTGTTCCCTGATCTGTCTGCCTAGCATCTGAGTCTTGGGTGGGGAGCAGATAGGGATGTGGGAGCTTGCTGAGCCCAGCACAGACCCCACACAGGGCCCTGGAGAAGCCACACTTCCTGGCTAAGCGCAGTAAAGCTCTCTTGAGTAAGTGGCCAGTGTAGAGACTGGAGACAGGGGAGGCAGACTCAGGGGGAGCTTATGATGCCCCTTCTCCCACCTCCCTTCTGCATATCTCCTGGCCTATCTGGAACCACAGAGTACTCAACATCTGCCTGAAGGCCTGTTTCCCTCAAGGGACCATGATCCAACTCTGGCCAGAGAGACAATATACAGATTTCAGAGCAGCCCAAAGGCAGTGGTCCACTGAGAGCCAGACAGCAGACCCAGTGCCCTAGTGCCCAGAGCCTGGAGTCACAGGGGATGGCCTGGGGGACAGGGATGCTCGCCCTGAGGAGGCAACTGCTCTCATGGGGCTTGGGTTCTTTCTCTGCTTTAGCTGCCTGGGTCTTCAGAGCTCCCTAAAGTTCATAGCATCTAGCCCTCTATTCTAGAAAAGATGCAACAGATGGCAGGATGTGGGAGGAGGACAGAGAGGACAGGGAGACTTTTGTCCTCTTTCCAAAGAAAGGTCCCACCTTCACCCTCAGGCCTCCCTCCATTCCATAGCTTGTACTTTTATATCAGAAAGTCCTACCCAGGATCTAACTTCGGTCCCTCTTGCTGCACCACAACCCAAGGCAGTCCTGTTCTTGGGACCTGGAAGAAGCTGCAGTCATATTCTCCCAGGTCCTGGACTTTCTCCCCACTTCACATCCAGGTTGGTGGAGTTTGGAGCCCAGATAACAGTGGTAAGAACCCCAGCACCCAGCAGTTTCCCATCATCCCTCCTTGGGGCCTCTTGTTGCTTTCTTTGTCTTACGTCCCAACACATGCCTATTCACTGAGCCCCACAGTGTGCAGGAACATTTACATGAAGCTGCAGGCCAGGCCCAATCCAGGAACCAGTGCAGCCACTCAGGCAGCAGCATGCAGAAGAGTTTAGCAACAGCTGTCAGCCCTGAGCCCTGCCCCACCCTGCCCCTCCAACGCCCTGCATTTGCTCCAGGTTTTCCTCCTCTTTTCTGCCCCAGCCCCAGAGATGGGCTGGGGATAAGGAGGATCCTGATGCAGTGGAAGGTGGGGAAGCACCCAGTCTTGCCCAGGTAGATACAGGCTGGGCATAGAGTCCCCTGCCCAGGACAGCATGCAGCAGGATCCCCTGGATCAAGGTGGGAGCTGATGCCCTCCTCTTCCCCATGTGGGACAATCAGTAAAATTATTTGTTTCCTCCCTGAGCATATAACTGCAAGTTCCCCCAAGAGCAGGAGTCAGGTCTGGTTCAATGTTGTACTCCTAGCACCCACCATGGTATCTGGTACACAGTAGGCACACAATAATATTTTTAGAAATGAAAATAGATTCATATAAAATGCTCAAATAAAACCAGAGCAGGCGGAAAAGAGAAGGTAGGGGAGAATCAAACAACAAACCCAATGAATAGAAAAGTTACCAACATGGTAAACATTAATCCAGTGATATCAATAACCACTTTAAATGTGAATAAAGTAGGAAGGAGGGTAAGAGGAAGCCACTTTGAAGCTTTTTGCTTCTCTCCACAACATCCCTCCTGGCAGGTAGAAGACCCTGCACCCAGCCCACCCAGATGAGGGACCTTCCATAGAATCCTTGAGATTTCCATTCCAAGTTTCTGTCCCAGTCACCCAGTCACTTTGCATTATAAGTCACCCAACTTAATACATTAAGCCACTTAATTACGTGGTTCTAACTACAAGACCAGCCTTTCTCCTCACAGCTGTCCCTGGGTGGAAGTAGGGAACAGTCTGTTCTCAGGGAGCTGCCCTACACCCCTGTGATTTGCGCCAGGATAATGGAGCAGCATGGAGACGCTGGCAGCATCCCAGAGCAGGGGCCTGGCAAGGCAGCTTCTCTGAGCACTGATCAATGACCATATTTTCAGTCACTTCTGCCACTCTGCAAAGCCCAATAAATCACTCACATCTGCCACGACCCTCGATGTGGGAATCTCACATTATGATGTATGTGGAGAGGAGGAAGCTTATTATATCGAAGCCTTTTTTTCCATCCACCATTTACAAAAACTTCAAAGTGCTGTGCTCAGAGCCACAAAAAAGAAAATGCAGATTGCTGACAATAATGGGCCTTGGGGACTCAACCAGGCAAGAATCAGGTAGGACAGGCACTGCAGGCACAGGGTGGGGACACCAAAGTGGCCTCCCTCACCCAGCTGATATTAATACCAACAATCTGGGGCATTTGGAAGGTCCAACTCTAGGGTCCCCAACTTTCAAATCCCACAAAGGCCTGACCACCCAAAACTCTCCCTCCCTGACCTCCATAGCTGGTACCCACTATCTCCAACAGAGTCACACCAGTTGGCCAAGGAAGCAAAAGGCTCAAGATAACAAAACACTGGCAGGCATGTGACAGGCATTAGAGGGCCTGGGCTCTAATCAGACTCAAACTTGCTGTGTTAGCAGATTACATCACCTTTCAGAATCTTAGCTTCCTCATCTAAAATGGAGCTGATATCTGCCTAGCCCACCTCCCAGTGTTCCTATAGTAACAACTTGGCATTGAGCTTTACATACAGTCTCTCCTTTCCTCTTTTCACAATCATCTTAGGAGGAAGGCAGCAACTCCACAGATGAGAAGACTGAGTAACTCCCTCAAGGTCACATAGCTGGTGGTTAGAATTGGAACTGCAACTCAGGTCAGCCACCTCCCAAACCAGGGTTTTGTGTTTCACACAATAATATCCCCATGAGGCTGTGAGGACTTTGAGAATAGGGACTACAGTCTTATGTTCCCCAGTACCCCTTATCGTCCAAGCTTCTCAGACTGCAATGTGTGTGAGGAGCAAGGCCCAATGGCATTCAGCCTAATGCTGGCCCAGAAGTAACCCTCCCCACCCTTGTTTGGGGAGAAGGCTGTCTGAGGATTCCAGAAAAAGGAAGGCATTGTCTTGGATCCTGCAGGAAATGGGAACTCAAATCCCTGCCAGGTCCCTTGCAAACCACCTGTGTGACTTGTTTCTGTTAATGGACAGCCACCTCCACCATATGGAGAGAGGAAAGGCAGGGAACCAGGGTGGGAAAAGGGAAGGCAAGAGGCTCCCACCTCAGCGAAATGATAGTGGGGCGGCACAGCTCTCCTCACAAAGCATTTCAGCTTGCCTGATAGACAGGGCAGATTTTGTTGTTGCCATTGTACAGAGGCCCAAGAAGGTTCAGTGAGTGCCCAAGGCCATAGCTTTGGCTGATTAGTGTTTGAGCTGAGACTGAACCCAGGTTCCTCTGAATCTGGCCCAGTGCTCTTTGCAGGATGCATGCTACCTGTGGGTGGCAGAGAAGGTCTCCTGGAATCCTTCACAACACTCAGCCCTAGGACCCAGCCCAGGGTCAGCTGGGCTGCCTCTCTAGCCTACCTCCTCCATTCTCACTTCCACAGACCTCATGGGATTATTTCTGCTGCCATGATGTTAGCAACACCTCCTGATTTAGCTTCCCTGCACTTGTGATCAAGGTAGCTGTGCAAATGAGCACATGCAGGCCCTAGAACCTGAGAGAAAGCAGGCAGGGCCTAAAGGAAACCAGATGGCAGGTCAGGTCAGGCCTGTGCCCACTAGCAGCCTCTGTCCCAGAAGTCTCAGCCCTCTTAGCTCGGCCTGTCCAATTTCTCTTAACTGCAAAATCTTGTGTTCTGCCTCCATCTTAGCCTAGAAGCTCTCTGAGGACAGGGGCTGTGGTTCCCCACAGTCTGGAAATCCCTGAGGAGAGTGGCTGGGTTAGTGGGTATATCACAGACAGCATTCACTTTGGTATCTGGCAAGCTGGTTCAAATCCCAGTTTTGCTAATTACTAGCTGGATAACTATTTTCCAGTTCCTTTACCTCCCTGGTTCTCTTATTTCTTTATTTGTAAAAATGGTGTTGATACCAGCCTTGCAAGGCTAAATAAAATTAAATATGCTGGGCTTCCCTGGTGGCGCAGTGGTTGGGAGTCCGCCTGCCAATGCAGGGGACACGGGTTCAAGCCCTGGTCCGGGAAGATCCCACATGCCGCGGAGCAGCTAAGCCCGTGCGCCACAACTACTGAGCCCGCGTGCTACAGCTACTGAAGCCCACGCACCCTGGAGCCCATGCTCCGCAACAAGCCAAGCCACTGCAATGAGAGGCCCGTGCACTGCAACGAAGAGTAGCCCATGCTCGATGCAACTAGAGAAAGCCCGCGCGCAGCAACGAAGACCCAACGCAGCAAATAAATAAATAAAATTTAAAAAAAAATTAAATATGCTACCAAAGAAGGCACTCATCACTGTTCCCGACATTGAGGAGACACTCAGCATGCAGGCACTCCCTCTCTCCCCAGACCACATGTCTCCTTCCTCAGGATCCTATCATGTCAGGCAGCCCCTGGACTCATGGAGGAGCTTGAAGCAGAGAGGGAAGTGCCCCAGGCACTGTACCCAGAACAGTGACAGAGCACGCCTCACCTGTGTATACGGCTCTATGCACCTCCGAGCCGTGCCACGGCCACTTCCCCAGGTGGAGCTCACCAACGTTAGGCCATGGCATGCATGTAAAGGAACCTTTCAAGCCACAGTGGAGGGTGGCTGTGTTAACTGTCCACCCCAACTGCAACAGAGACAGAGAGACACACGTGTGCATGCTGCTATCCATCCATCGTCTTCCCTCCCGTGAAACAGCAGGAAAGGGAAGAACAAGCCCCTGTGATACTGGAGAGAGATGGTGGGTTTACATTATTCTCACGTGTAATCCCCTCAACAATCCAATGAGGAAGATGTCATTATTTCCATTTTACACATGTAAAACTGAGGCTCAGAGAGTTTGGGCAAGATCATAGAACAAGTAAGTAGCAGAGTCAGGACTGGGAGACCAGCATTGCCAGCCTGACTCCTAAGGCACTCAGAGTTCTGTGCCTCACAGCATCCCTTCTTTCCTCAGACTCAGCACACACACTGCGTGCTGGATCCTTGCAGCAACCCTGAGAAGTCAGGCAGGGACTGTGAGTCCCCTTTGCTGAGGAAGATGCAGCTCCGGAGAAGTGAGGTGGCTTGTCCAAATGGGTACAGCGGCAGACTGAGTTCCAGCCTCTGAGTTCCTGGCTCCGGGTCTCCCTCTGTACTGGGTGAATTGGGAGATCAAGTCTCCCTGGTTTGGGAGGGGGTTCCCCTGTCCTTGATTCTCCTCCCAAATGTTTCCCTTGAACATTTTTTTCTTCAAACTTTGACAGTAGACTGAACTCAGACTCAGGCCATGTTCTGACAGGAAGACTGAGGCCTAGAGAATGGCCCCTCCTTGCCTGTGTGGACTTCAGCAGTGGGAGGTGACAACCGCTCCTGTGCAGACCCCTTGAGGCCCTGGAGCTGCCCCTCATGGAGGAGTTAAAGCCCAGCAGTAGCCTGCACATCCAGTCCCTGTGAGTTCCCTCCCCACCAGGCCCAAGGCGCCCGCCCACCTAGCGTGGTCAGGGAGTTGTTGGTGTGGAGCCTCCACTCCACTGAGTGCTGGAGATGCACGACCGTCTCCCAGCAGCCAGGAGAGCTGTCTACAGCTCGAGCAGGTGGTAGACAGTGTGGCACGACACCCGAGGGGGAAGAGGGAAGAGGTTTTCTCTTTAAACGTCAGCTCCAAAGACAAACTCAGCCCCTCTGCCAGGCGTGCGGCAGCACCCACTTCCTGATCCTCCTCACTTCCGGGTGGCAGTTGTGTCTCTCTCGGGTCTCTGCTCCACTCATGTACCCATAGCCCGGCAGCCAACATTAGCTCCTTCTGCCACCTCAGTGCCAGGCAGTCAGGCCAGCTCTTGGGTGGTACTCTGCTGGCCAGAGGACAGCTTGGGGTGGGGGTTTGGGAGCCTCCCCACACACACCCAGAACCAACTCATCCCTGAACAATGCAGCCATTTTCCTCTTCTGAGAGCACTGCTTTATAGACAACTCTCTGCAGTAGGGATAAGGAATTGTGCCCATTCTATAGGTGTGGAAACTGAAACCCAAAGAGGTAAGTGATTTACCCAAAATCACCCAGCAGTAAGGCTGGAGTCAAGGCTCAAATGCAGGTCTCTTCATTCATCCATTCAATTGTTCATTCAACATTTCCAGTTACACTTAGATGTTGTGTGACTAATAATAAGTTGTTTAACCTCTCTGAGCCTCAGCTTCCTCAGAAAATGTGGAAAATAGGAATATATTATTACTATTATAAAATATTATTAGTGCCTCTTCATAAAACTATGCAAGGATTTGAATAAGAGAATCCATATAAAGTATTTAGCAAAGGCCTAGCAAATATTAGGTGTTCAAGAGTCACTTGCTACTATTACCATTCATTTATTGGTCAGGCATTGGATACCAAAAATGGGCAGAAACTATGCTGGACACTGTGAAGGAGAGTTGAATAGGCTTGGACCCCACCCTCAAGTTGCTCACAGGCCAGTGAAGGAGGTTACCTTGGTGCAATCTGACAAGGGCTGTGTTACAGGGGAGCATGGGGAGCTGTAAACACACCAAAACAAGGAAGGCTTTGGGAGGAGGTGTCATCTGAGTTGACTATTAAAGAATGAGTAGGAATTAGAAAAGAAAAGGGAACACATTTCTGAGGGGTGTGTGTGTGTGTGTGTGTGTGTGTGTGTTTAAGACATGGTCTTAGATGTTAAACATCCTTCTTTCATCCTTCTCCTCAACTCCAAGGCCTGGACAGGTTAAGATGTAACTGGCTAGGAGGCAGGGAAGGTGAGTTTTGAGCACAGGTAAAACGTGGGGTGGGGTTGAACATCTTAGGCTGGGGGAGCAACCTTGGCCCTGTGTGCTTGTGTGTGGGCCAGGCCTGCTCAGGCCTCCTGCTGTGTGGCAGCTGGTAAATTGTCAATCTTGCCCAAGAGACTGTGGGTCTGTGCCATTGAGGGCAGGACTTGTGTTGTCAGAAAACATTTCTTAACTTGAACATATAAACTGTGTTCCTACGTCAAGGAAGATTAATGGTGGGGGTAGGGCATGAGGATTGGGTGGGGCACAAACAGGAAAGAGATTAGCCTTGTTGGGACTCTTCCCTAGGCCTTGAATGAGGGACTGGGATGGGCAGGGGCAGGGGTGAGGAAGCAGAATTGAATGAAAGGTCTGAAAACCCAGGATATAATTTTTTGACCTTTAAAAATAAAAAGCTATAGCTCCCTACACACACACACACACACACACACACACACACACACACACACACACACAGACACCACTAAGAGCCTGAAGCCACCGTGGCCTCCTGTCATGATTACAGGTGATGATGGCAGAGGGAAGGCATCATGCCTTCACACCCCTCTCTGGCTTGCTGGCTGCTCCCAGACTGTCAGCCCCTGGGCCTGACAGAGCCGCTCTGAGTGGTTTCTGCATCTCTCCCTGGCCCTTGCTGGGCCATCTGAGAATGGCAGCCCCAGGAGCCCATAATGTGGGGTAGGGGGTGTTGTATTTGCTCTGCAGAGGATGGGCCACCATGGCAGGTGTGTCTGCTGAGCACAGCGAGTCCCCAAACACACTGAATGTCTTCCTCCCCAGAGAGGATTTACGGAGCTGCCAGCCCCCAGGGGAGCCCTTGCTTCGGCTCCCTCAGAGGCCAACCCTCCAGGAAGGGCTGGACAAGGCCTTGGGAAGACAAGCAGAGCTCAGGAGGGACTATTCACACCCTTTCCTCATAGAAACAGGAGCACGGGGACCAACAGGAGCTGAGCTGGGGGTCAAGAGGCCAGAATACTCCCCCCTAACTTGCCAGGTAAGCTTGAGCGAGACACTTTACTCCTCTCATCTCCTGGGGATGTTTTAATGAAATAACCCTTCACTCTCCAGTACCTGCGTTTGCCCTCTGTGGGTGAATGTAAAATATCCAACTAACTTTTTCTCTACCTGGCTACTCAATCTGCCCCACTAAGGCTTCCTTCCCCCCACAAACACTGATTCAGCCACCTACTAAGTGCCAGCCAGGCATGTGTTGTTAGGTACCGAAATACAATGAGCGAGGCAGATGGAGAGAACCACACCCTGCTCTCACAGAGTATGCAACTCATCTCGATGAGGACTTGTCCCATTGGAACTACAGTGGCCACACAACATCAAGTGGTATGTGAGAACCAAGTTTGGATTATTTGACGATAGTAACAGCCCCCATTTACTGAGTGCCTACTATGTGCCAGCCCCTTAATGTATCTCATCTCTAAGCCTCATTACAACCTTTAGAGGAAGTATTAAGAAGCCTGTTTTGCAGAAGAGGAAATGGAAGGTCAGAAAGGTTAGGTAACTACTCCAAGATGACACAGTTCCAAGTACCTGAACTTTCTGTCTGGGGAGACTGCTCTTACCCTTCATTCCACTCACGTACCTCCATAAAGCAGGGGGAGAGAGATGTGTCTCTGAAAAGGTGATCATTAAAAATATCTGGGGTAAAATAAGTCATGGGAATGTAATATACAGCATAGGGAATATAGTCAATAATAGTGTAATAACTTTGTATGGTGACAGACAATAACTAGACTTATCCTGGTGATTATTTTGTAATGTATAAAAATATGAAATCACTATGTTGTACACCTGAAACTAATATTGTAAGTCAATTATACTTCAATAAAAAAATGAAAAAACATATCTGGGGTAGAGGGGCTTTTTTCCAACAGACCTTTCCCTCTGGTGCCCCCAAGAGAATCACTGCCTGGTACATTCCATTCCAGCTGGGTGGGTGTGCATCAGAGCTCTTTGTTCCGTTGAGCTAGAAAAAAAGGGCTAAGAAGTAGCTCTTGCTCTGCTGTAGTCTCGGCCCCTGTTCTCCCAGGGGTGGGAAGCAGAGAATTGGAAGCCTGTGGACTCTGAGAGCAGGCTGCATGGTGAGAGCTGCAAGGTCTGGTCCTCAGGTTCTGCACCAACCTCACCAACTGCACTGCAAAGCTTTCTCTGCTACACAAGGCAAAAGATAGTTTCTGCACAGAAGAGCTGACAGTGCTCCACCAAGCAGTCCAGAGTGACAGAGACCCTGTCCCTGTGTGCCCTATGCTAGCCTTGGGGCTCCCCCAGCCCCCTGCTCTGCCCATCAGGGCTAGGCTGGAGCCGATACTTGATAACTGCCTGTTTATTGATTGACCATCTTCTCTGCTGCATTAGCTGAAACTGGGCCACCCAGTGCCCAATATAGCAGCTGTGAGAGGACCCTGCTGCGGAATTGGGGAGGAACGACCACTGTGCAGGGGATTAACACAATCCCCAGTGCCAGGCCACTAGTGGGTTCCAGCGATGAGGGTGGGAAATGAGGCTGTGGAGGCACAGAGTATCTAGGGAGAGTGCCCACCTGACTGAGGATGGGTAGAGACTTGGGGGGCCTTAGCTATCACAGAAGCTACTGTGTCTCATTCTGAATAAAGCCTGGCAAGAAGGACGAACCCCCAACTATTCTGTCTCCTTCTGGAAGTTTTAGGGAGCTCAAAGCCACATGTCCTTATTGCTGTGCTTTCAGCCTAAGAAAGCCAAAAGCCTCCTGAGAAGTGAGGTGGGAACAGTAGATGGAGCAGCTGGAGGCACCCAGGAAACTTGCTGGACATTTGAAGGACTCCTTCTTTGGTGATGTGTGAGGCAAAAGGGGGCCCATCTGTTGGACCACATGAAGGGACAGAAGCTGGGGAATGATTAAGAGAGAGACCACCAGTGGACCCGCCGTTATATCACTACCACTTGAGTACCTACTAGGATCTGAATCTTCTCCCCATTCCTCCCTTCCCCACCCTTCCCTATCTCCAGAAATGGCACCACCATCCACCCCGTGGCTTCACCCTTAATCCTGGAGAGTCATACTTGATCCTTCTCCCACTCTGTACCTCCAGTCCATCACCAGTTGGTTCTAACTCTAACATGGAATAAAACCTATTTGGTTGTGATATATTATCCGTTTTATGTGTCACTGGATTTGATTTGCTAAAATTTTGTTAAGGACTTGACATTTTAAAAATGTAATCTGGATTATGTCATTCCTTGCTTAAAGCACTCAAAGGCTTCACTGTGTACCTAGAATCCTATCCAAACTCTTGACCATGAACCACATGGCCTATAAGGCCCTACCTTAGTCCTTGGGCCCCGTGAGGGCTGGACTGACACAGGGTTTAGAGAAGCCAACAAGGGCCAGGCACAGTCAATTCCAGGATGGCTTCCTTCCTCAAATACTTCTCAAGGTGTAATTGTAGCTACCTCCTTGTTTATCTGTGTCTTGGCTCTCTCCCAGCTAGTCTCTAAATTTCATGAGGGCAGGGATCAGGACCGACTTCTTGACCATGATAAGATACCTAATGCCTGGCATGGAATCTGGTGCTTCTGGATTAGTGAAGGAGTGAACTCGTTGCCTCCTCCATGCCTGGGCCTGTGCATTTGAACACTCAAATTTATCACCACGAATTTCAGGTGGGCCCTTAATGCTGCCTCCAACTATACTAGATTTTCTGAGTCTAGCCTTTCTCCTACTTCCTAAAGAATTATTTCACACTTCCTACTCTCTCCATCACCTCCTCCCTCTCAGCTGATGACCTGCTTCCCACTTCACTAAGAAAACCGAAACACTCCGAAGAGAACGTCACCTACCAGCACCCACATACTCTGCCTTTCTGCCTCTTAGATGATCTCCAGGCTCCTCTAAAGCCAATCCCTCTGTGTTTGCCCTAGGTCCCAGCCCTGCTTGCCTAAACAAGGACGTCAATCCAGAAATTCTATCCTTTGCCCTATCATTAGTTTTGCACTCTCTACTAGATCGTCTCAGTCAGTACACAGACATACTAATGTCCCTTCTTAGCAAACAACAAAGCAAAATGCCTTGTTTCCACTTCTCCTGACAGCTCTTGCCCCATGGCTTTATGCTCTGCAACAAAATACCTCAAAAGAGTAATCTACGCCAGCTGTTTTCAATTCCATTCCTCTTCTCTCCTGAGCCCTCTCCAACTAGACTTTCTGCTCCTACCACTCTATTAACATTGCTCTTGCTAAATCCAATGGTAATTCTCAGTCCTCATCTCACTTGACCCATTGGCAGCACTTGACAGCCAATCTCTTGCTCCTCCTTCATACACTCTCTGCTTGGCTTCTAGGACACCACACCTGGGGCTCTGGGTTTCTTCCTATATCTGTAGCTCTCCTTAAGTCCCTTTTGCTGGTGCTTCATCTTCTCCCCAAACTCTCAATGCTCAGTCCTTGGTCCTCTCCTCTGCTTTCTTAAACTTTTAAAAAAATGTTTATACAATTTTGAAAGGTTACTTTCCATTTACAGTTATTACAAAATATTGGCTATATTCCCCATGTTGTATAATACACCTTTAAACCTATCTTACACCCACTCCCCCACCCCTCCCACCCCCTGCACTGGTAACCACTGGTTTGTTCTCTATATCTGTGAGTCTGCTTCTTTTTTGTTACATTCACTAGTTTGTTGTGTTTTTTAGATTCTACATATAAGTGATATCATACAGTATTTGTATTTCTCTGACTTATTTCACTCAGCATAACGCCCTCCAAATCCATCTATGTTCCTGCAAATGGCAAAATTTTGTTCTTTTCTATGGCTGAGTAGTATTCCATTGTATATATATACCACATTTTCTTTATTCATTCGTCTGTTGATGGACACTTAGGTTGTTTCCATATCTTGGCAATTGTAAATAATGCTGCTATGAACATTGGGGCGCATGTATCTTTTTGAATTAGTGTGTTCGTTTTCTTCAGATATATACCCAACAGTGGAATTGCAGGATCATATGGTAGTTCTATTTTTAGTTTTTTGAGAAACCTCCACACTGTTTTCCACAGTGGCTACACCAATTTACCTTCCCACCAACAGTGTAGGAGGGTTCCCTTTTCTTCACATCCTTTCTAACATTTGTTATGTGTGTTCTTTCTGTTGACAGCCATTCTGACAGGGTGAGTTGATATCTCATTGTGGTTTTGATTTGTATTTCCCTGATGATTATCTTTTTATGTGCCTTTTGGCCATCTGCATTTCCTCTTTGGAAAAATGTCTATTCAGTTTTTCTGCCCACTTTTTAATCAGGGTTTTTTTTTTTATGTTGACTTGTGTGAGTTGTTTATGTACGTTGGCTCTTAATCCCTTATTGGTCATATCATTTGCAAATATTTTCTCCCATTCAGTAGGTTGTCTTTTTGTTTTGTTGATGGTTTCCTTTGCTGTGCAAAAGATTTTAAGTTTAATTAGGTCCCACTGGTTTACTTTTGTTTTCATTTCCATTACTCTAGGAGATGGATCCAAAAAAATATTGCTGCGATTTATGTCAAAGAGTGTTCTGCCTATGTTTTTCCTCTAGGAGTTTTATAATATCTGGTCTTACATTTACATTTTTAATCCATTTTGACTTTATTTTTGTATATGGTGTTAGAGAATGTTTTAATTTCATTCTTTTACATGTAGCTGTCCAGTTTTCCCAGCACCACTTATTGAAGAGACTGTCTTTTCTCCATTGTACATTCTTGCCTACTTTGTCGTAGATTAATTGACCATAAGTGCATGGGTTTATTTCTGGGCTCTCTATCCTGTTCCATTGATCTATGTGACTGTTTCTGTGCCAGTACCATACTCTTTTGATTACTGTAGCTTTGTAGCACAGACTGAAGTCAAGGAGTGTGATTCCTCCAGCTCTGTTCTTCTTTCTCAAGACTGTTTTGGCTATTCTGGGTCTTTTGTATTTCCATACAAATTTTAAAATTATTTGACCTAGTTCTGTGAAAAGTGCCATCAGTATTTTGACAGGGATTGCACTGAATCTGTAGATTGCCTTGGGTAGTATGGTCATTTAAACAATATTGATACTTCCAATCCAAGAACATGGTATATCCTTCCATCTGTGTGTGTCATCTTCAGTTTCTTTCATCAGTGTCTTACAGTTTTCAGAGTACAGATCTTTTGCCTTTTAGGTAGGTTTATCCCCAGGTATTGTATTCTTTTGGATGCGATGGTAAATGCGACTGTTTCCTTAATTTCTCTTTCTGATACTTCACTGTTAGTGTATAGAAATGCAACAGATTTCTGTGTATTAATTTTGTATCTTGCAACTTTACCAAATTCATTGATGAGCTCTAGTAGTTTTCTGGTGGTGTCTTTAGGATTTTCTATGTATAGTATCATATCATCTTCATCCTCTTCTTTATTTCTACTTTCTCTCTTGGGGATCTCATCCAGCCTCGTGTATTTAAACACCATCTACATGCCAATGGCTGTCACATTTACATCCCCAGCCCAGACCTTTCTCCTGAACTCCATCCTTGTATATCCATCCAACTGCCTGTTCAACATTCCACTGAGGTATTTAACAGATACACCAAACTCAACGTGTCTAAATCTGAATTCCTTTTATTGCTCCAAAAACTTGTATCACCTGCAGCCTTTCCCACCTCAAATAATGCACACTCTATATTTCCAGTTGCTTAGAACTAAAAGTTTGGTCATACTTGACTCTTCTTTCTCTCACACCCCACATCCAATCCATAAGAAAACATTTTTTTTCTTCCAAATACATCCAGAATTTAAAAATCGTGGCACATTCATTCAATGGAATTCTAACAGCAATGAGAAAAAACAAAACAAAACAAAAACAAACAAGCAAAACCTACTATTTCGCTCAATAGTATGGATGAATCTCAGACATAATTTTAAGCTTCAGAAGCCAGACAGAAAGAGTATATACTACTCAATTCCCTTTATAAAATTTCAAGAAAAGGCAAAATCAATCTATAGGGATAAAGGTGAAAATAGTGGTTACCTTTTGGAAAGTACCTTTGGAAAGCACCTTCTGGGGTGTTGAAAATGTTCCAAATATTGATCTGGGGGGTGGTTACATAGATACATCCATATGCCAAAAACTTATTGAGCTATACACTTAAGACTTATGTACTGTATGAATATTTTACCTCAATAAAAAGGATATAAAAAGTTAAAATTTGAAAATGCACATCCAGAATTAATCACTTCTTACCACCTCCTCTGCTTCCTATCATTCTGATTCAAGCCACTTCCCTCTTCTTTTGTCTGAATTACTGCTGTAGCTCCTAACTAGTCCCCTGCTTGCCCCTACAGCATATTCTCAACACAGCAGTCAGAGTGAGCCTTTAAAACCTAAGTCATATCATGTCAATTCCTTGCTCTAAACCTGCAATGGCTCCCCATCTCCCTCAGAGTAAAAGCCAATGTCCTTCCAGTAGCCTCCAAGCCAGCAGCTTATTATCTTTCCAGGCTTATCTCCAACCACTCTCCCCCTTTATCCCAGCCACACAGACCTCCTTGCTACCACTTTGGGTACGTTCCTTCCCTAGGACCTTTGCTCTAATTATTTCCTCTGTGTGGAATGTTCTCCCAGTATCTGCATGGCAGAGTTCCTCACCCCCAAGATTGTGCTCAAATGGCACCTTCTCAAGGAAGCCACACTTACCACCCCATTTGAAATTGTAAACCTTTCTCCCCACCCCCATCTTAGCATTCCCGATCCCATTTGCCCTGCTTTTTATTTTACCTTCTAACACTCTACATATTAGGTATTATGTTTATTATTTAGCGTCTGTCCACCAACCCATTAGCATGCAGCCTCCATGAAGATCTTTGTTTAGTTAATGAATGTATCCCAAGTATCCATAACAATGCCTGGTACATAGGAGGCACTCAATAAGTATTGCTGAATGAATGAATGAACAGATTTCTCTATATTAGGGCCCTGTGTGGAGACAAATCAGGGTGACCAGTTGCTTTCCTCTCCCAAAGAACAGAGAAGTTCTGAAAGCAGGTGGCAGGAAGACAGTCCCAAAGGCCCTCTCCACCATGACCAGGGCTGCAGAGAGTGGGTGTGGAGTTGGGTCCAGATGCCCAGCCCAAGCACTGCAAGGTGTCAGGGGCTGATTTTCAGCTCTCCAGCCACCTCCACTCCCACCAAAGGCAGGTTGGGAGTTTCTACTTGGCCACCTTGGTCTGTGGGAATCCACAATCTCAACAGTGTCTAAGCACCCCCAGACAGAGATAGAGACCAGACCAGCCTGCCCATCTCTGTATCCCCAGGCCCCACAAAGTACCCAGTAAATGGTCAGTACTCAAAGTATGTTTATGAAATAGATAAATGGATATCACCAGCTCCCTAACTGAACAGCTCTCTGCAATCCTGCTAAGGAAAAAACTTCCAGGGTGAGGAGCATTGCAGGATAAGATGCCTGATCTCCTTTATCTTTTGGGTCAGGGAAGCCCTTTGCCAGCTGTCCCTGTCTCCCTGCCCACCCACAAGCCAGTATTTCCAAGGGGACATGAATGCCAAGGCCCACCTACCCTCCTCCCCTTTGTATCCCAGCCCACCATCAACTGCCAGCCTTTTCTTTGTTCTACAGAGCTGGTAGCCTCCTTTGGGCTTGAGCTAAGAAGGAGGCTGAGGCTGAAGGGGTGATTCATGCAGCTCAAAGAGCCAGGTATCGTCCTTCCTCTCTGTTCTGTGCCCATCCTGCCAAATGAGGCCAACAAGGAAGTACCATACTCCAAGCCCTCTACTCTAGGGACTGCTCTCCTCACTAAGATGCAAAGAAACAGGATGCCCAGGCCTCAGGGAATAGAGACTAGGCAATGTGGACTAGACTTGGGGGCCAGACAGTCCTGCACTACCTAGCCCAGAAGGGCAAATGGGCAGAGAAATGCCAGGTGC
Organism: Balaenoptera physalus; assembly: GCF_965194825.1. Lineage (NCBI taxonomy): Eukaryota > Metazoa > Chordata > Mammalia > Artiodactyla > Balaenopteridae > Balaenoptera > Balaenoptera physalus. The sequence goes on from NC_138882.1 coordinate 36,115,106, forward strand.
GCCTCTGGGGGTTTTCAGTTTTGGTGAAACTGGGCAGGAGGAGAAGGGAGAGTTGGAGGAAAGGGAGTTGGGAAATATTTAACCTTATAAGAAAATCCTTACAGACAGAAGCTGTGCTATCTACTAGGAGGCAAAACCCAAAGTTCTAGGCTTGGCTCTGATCCTACAAACAATGTGAATTGTGGGTATCACTGTAGTATTATTTGTAAAAATTAAAAATCAGTAACAATCTAGTCAAAATTATAAAAATGAGTCAATAAAATATGATAATCATTTATTCAAAAAATGTTTATAGCATGCCTACTCTGTGCCAGGCATGGGGGTTACATAGGTAGGTGAGCAGATGTGGTCCTGGCCTTTTTGGTGCTTACCAAGCCCAGAAAAACTACCTGGGCCAGGAGAGATGGGGAAGGAAAAATAGATCCACCCGGAGTAACTAACAGAGGAAATGAACCTGGTCTAGCGGGGGAGGGGGTCAGAGAAGGCCTCCTTAAGAAGGGGCTGTTTTAGCTAAGACTTGAAAGATGAATAAAAAGACAATCCAATATTATACCATTATAAAAATCCTTAGAAAATATTCTTTATTGACATGGGGGAAATGATTATAATGTAACATTAAGTGTATAAAATAGGATATAAAAACCATAGATGCACTCAACTATGTAAAAATAATTATCTATCTAACATCTATCTATCTATCTATCTATCATCTATCTATGTGGGAAAATTTTCTGGAACACCAGAAATTTAACAGTAGTGATCTGCAGGTGGCAGAATTACTGGTTATTTTGTCATCTTTATTCCTTTCTATATTTCTCAAATTTTTAACAATAAACATGGATTGCTTTTATGCTTGGAAATAAATATCAAATATCAAACACAACACAGCCTCCAAGGCTCTGCCCCATGACCTCTGGGTAGAGGGGTTCTTCAGAAAGTAGCCTGGCCATTCCCTTGCTTCCAAGCAGCACTCCTAAAGCACTCGGAGGCTTCCTAGATGCCATTCCAATGTCAGCTGGGAGAAGCTTTCACCACTGATATTAATCTGGATTGCCCAGAGTGCTCTTTAGCATAACCCACCTGAAGGCTATCCCTAGTTCAAACAAAGAAATTACCTTTTTAATCACAAAGTTGACATTCTTCCATCACTTTCCCCCTGTAAGCCCACCATTAATTTGCTGACTTAACCTGTGGAGGCTAAAATTTCTCTGTTCTATTCCTTGCAGGTAAGCCTTTTACATCAAAGGCTGGGGAGCAAGAGTCAGAATTAGGAGGAGAAAAGAGGCTGTGGCTCAGTGACCTTGAACATGCTGGAACTCTGGGCCTCTGTTTCCTCTTCTCCAAATGTGAGGGAGTTGGGCATCAGGGCTTGCTATCACTCCTCTTCTGTCTCAGCCACTCTAGGCCAATGACTAATCCATCCATACAGGAGCTAGAGATGGCCTACCTCTGCTGAAAGCAGATGGCACCAATAGAGAGCCCAGGCTAGCTGGGGGGTTGGGGGAGAGGGCTAAATTGATGCCTAAAAGCAAACATACCTTAATCTACCAGATTTCTTTCCCAGAGCTCTGGTCCAGCAGTCTGGCCTCCCCCACACTCTGCTGTACTTCCCTGGCCAGCAGCCCAGTTGGGCAGGCCTCCAGCTGTGGACAGAGGCAGGGCTGCCAGGGGCTCAACTGCCCACTGGAGTGAAGGTGAGGAGGGAGGGAGAGGCACCAAGCATGGGCTGGAGCAGAGTGCAGAGGCCATGGCAAAAATCAGAGGGGAAATATCACCCCCACTGACAGCCGTGAGGAAACTGCTCCATAAATCCTATAGCTTCTCGAGGCTGATTCAAAACACATATGGGCTCACTGGTTAAAGGCATCTCTGGTAGACAGACCTGGATTCAAATCCTGTCTTGGCTCCTGATAAGATGTTTGGGAAAATTACTGAACCTTCCTGAGCTTTAGACCTCAGTGTATCTATAGACGTGTCTAGAATGGGGATAACAATAACCTCTACCAGCAAGAAACTATGAGCATTAAATGAGATAAAGCATATAAAAATATAGCATTGTGCCTAGCTCATAACCACTAGGAGCTTAAAAACACAACACAATCTTCCCAGGATTTCAACACAGTATTGGCAAGAGTCATGGTAAGGAAGAACTATAGAAAGTTAGAGCTGAAAGGAACCTCAGAGACCTCGAATCCAGAATCCAGTCCCTTCATTTAACAGACGGTGGCAGGGGGTGTGGTGGCAAAGAGGAGGCTCAGGGATTGAATAACTTATCCAAGAAGGTTGCACAGCTAGTTTGTAACAGCAAGGTTCAAACTCAGGTATTTCTGACTCCCAAATACCCATCACCCCTTCACCCCACACCAAGCCATCTAGTCACAGACAGGTCTCCTTCCCACAGAGAGGGCTGTGGTGGTCAGGGAGTGGCACTCCTCCCCATAACAAGCCCCCTGGAGTAGGTATCAAGTTGGCACAGAGTGCCACCAAGAAAACCCAGGGATTCCCTAGAAGTAGGAGCTGAGGGGGATGGGGTATCCATTACCAAGCATGTGGAGGTGCCAGGCAAATAACCTGTAAAATACCTTTAAATAACCACAGGTTATTGATGAATCAACAATTTAAGCTTTTTTTTTGTAACTGGATCACACTACACGATGTGAACCTTTTTTTCTCTTGGCTTTCTGCCAAGTGGAAGGAAATAAAATTTGTAGTTGCCTGACCAAACAATGCCTTGCTTGGTGAGGGGCCCAGCTGACTCCTGTCACTGAATGCCCCATACATGCCTCACCAATGCTTGGGCAGTATTTCTCCCTGGTTCCCAGGCCACATCTACCTCTGTCTGGCTTGTCAGGGCAGGGAGCCAGGCACCTGGGGACCTCCGGCAGAAAGGTGTTCTCCCAGACCCAGCAGCCTGCTGACTCCAGCTGCCCAGAGGGCAGCAGCGCAAGCTGTTCCTCCTGCACGGGGACCTGGAGTGACCCGTCACCTCAGCCCAGCCTCCAGGATCCCAGCTTTGGAAGCTAGGCCCAGCAGCCTTTCTCTAACTCAGGAGAAAGACTCCTCTCTCAGGCACTAGTGGGGTGTGGCTCTGAAGGAGCCACCTGAGCTGATAAGGGCAGCTGTGGTCAGGGCCCTGAGGTAGAATGCTGGGAAGATACAGACCACAGCACGATGGTTAGAGGTTAGACCCCTGGAAGGCCTGCCTGAGGCTCAACCGTGTGAGCTCTGAAAACTCATCCAATTCAATCAACATTTACTGAGTGTCTGCTATGCGCCAGACACTATGCTAGGCATTCTGGAGAATTTGTAGAAACGAACAAAATGTGGTCACTGCCCAGGTCGCTGCACTTGAGGCATGACAATCTAGCAAGGAAGAAAAACATGTATAAATATAACTTAACAGTACTTTGACACCTCCCTGGAAATGTGGTGTGTCATGTGTGCCCATGTGTGCGTGCATGTGTATAAGGGCATATGTGTTGTTATGTAAGAGCATCAGTGTGGGGGGGGGGGCGCAGGGCTTGCCTATTCGGACCCACTTTGAACCATATGTTAACAATGATAATAAAACTACAAAATAAACCTACCACTTATGGCTTGCATATAACGCCAAGTGCATTATACAGTACCACGTTCTTTATATGTAGGAGTTTATTATATTCTTCCAATCATCCTAGGAAGAAGGTACTATTATTAATGTCTCCTTTTATTGACGTGTAAGTTAAAACTGAAGGAGGTTAATAAGTGACTTTCTCAAGGTCATACAGCTAGGAATTCATAGCAAGGATTTGAACCCAGGCCTGTATTGTTAGCCTCTATGCATACCTCTGCCTTGGCCCTCCAACGACAGCTCTTAAAGACCCCCAGCTCCTCAAGGCTGGAGCAAGGAGCAACAGAAGCTGTCTTCTGGAAGAATGAGCCTGCAATTCTGCCAGCACAGCCATCGCCATCCCCACAGGACAAGGAGGGCACATTCTGTGGGCCCGTAACCTCTGTTACATCATGACCAGGCCTTTGGTTTGCATTGGCACCCACTCAATAGACCAGATTTCTTAAGCAGCCTTCCTATATTCACATATCTGCATGACTTTCCTAATGTGGCAACACTTTGTTATAATCGCCAGGCTCAGAGGCCCAGCCCACTCTAATGGGTTGAAATCAGGTTCATTGGTATAGCCCAGCCACAACCTGGGGCTAATGGCAGCATGAAGGCCCCTCAGTGGCTGAGCTTACAGGGTTTCTGGGCTGCCTTCCCTGTCTTCCCTTCTCCCCTGAGCGGCAGTCTTCACGTCACCTTCCCTGGGAAACTTGGAGGTTGTGAAGGAGGTAAACAGGGCAGAAACACTGCCATCAGGGGGCTGGGACACTGGGGGAATCAGGAAGGAAGGGGAGCAGTGGAATCAAGGCTCTGCTCCCAACCAGCTTCAGGAGGTTCTCTGGATCTGTTTCCCCTTTACCAGCTCCTACTTCACCTCCCTTATAGGATCATGATGAAAAGAGGAAAAACATGGTGCATTATAAAATCTTTGAAAAATTAAATGTGTACAAATGTAATGCAAACAGGAGAAACATGGGTGCCTAGGCCTGCCTGGGCAAGTTGTCAGGCGAGGCCAGAGGCTCCACGTCCCAGTTATGGAAGCTACTCCAGGGACAGCAGGTGCCGAAGACGTCTAGAACTCCGCAGTAGAAAGGGAATCTACTGGTGAGAAGATTTAAAGAGGGGGCAAGCACGCCTCACAAGAATGTCCCAGTGAGGCCAGCACTGGCAGTGTGCCCAGGCATTTGCTGGCACTTGGTGGCCCAGGCACTGCCTGGTGACAAGATTATGGCCTGGCAGGCCCAGGGAAAGAGCCCCAATGTGGACTGGACACCTGCATGACAGGACTGCCACTATTAGGTCACCCACCCTGGTGCTGCCTGGACACAGCATAAGCACCTCTGCTGTGACCGGAAACACAACATGGTTTTGCAACACAACAGGAACATTAAGAGCCTGCCTCCTCCTGCCTGCAACAGAGATCCCATAAGTGGGAGTTGGGCAGAGGTAAGCAGACTGTCTGGGTTCAACAGGACAGCCCTGGGGCATGGAGCTGGCTAGCACAAGGGTATCTGCAGAACAAGAAAGAGTATCCTCAGGAAGCTTTCCCAGGTCTGGTTAGAGAAGCAGCACTCCTGTCCGTGGTGTGCCACCCTAAGCCCACCCTAGCAATCTGCTCTGCCCCTTCCACTTCCCTCAAACTGGTGGAGATCAGCTCATTCCCAACCAGGGCTCACTGTCCACCCCACCCCCGCCCCCCCAGGCCAGGCTGAACAGGCAGCCTCAGGTTCCCTGGCTGGGTCAGGAGAACAGTGGAGCTTCAGCTCTGGGGTCCTGAGCACTGCCAGGTTCACATTCCTCCAGCCACCCAGCCCCCTCCTGCTTCAACTTCAGTTCAGCCTGATACTGTAGAGCAGAGGAGAGGAAGGCAGAGTGAGGGCTGGGGCACAATGGCCCAGAGACTATCCGGCTTACTTGGGGTCTTATGCTCTACCTTTTATCCTCTCTAGATGGCCCTCAAGCCACCCAGCATGGGGCACAGCAGGTACCTTCAGCTGCTCTGGACTCACCTGAGCGGGATCTTGACACGGAGGTAGCGGTCGACAGCAATTGCCAGCAGGGCCAAGATGGAGCTCTGAGTGAGGATGAGGACAGGGCAGGCGACCATGAGGCAGGTGTGGAAGTAGGTCTGTGGCCCAATGTTGATGAGGATGGCAAGTGGGATGACCAGAGCGCCCACTGCCACATCAGCCACTGCCAGGGACACGATGAAGCAGAACGTGGCATCCCGCAGTGCCTGGTTCACCTTCACTGCCCAGATCACCAGCACGTTCCCAGGCACGGAGACCAGGGCGATGAGCACCTCGATGCCAATATACGCGGCCTGGAAGGCCGAGATGGAGGGCGGCATGGTGGGCACAGGCTGGGCACATCAGCAGACAGGCACCAAGGGGCAGGAGGCAAGCACCTGTGGTCACGGAAGCCTGGGGTGGGAAGGCCTGTCTGGGAGGGGGAGGGGAACCCAGGCAGCTCTGGAAGTCCAGCTGCCCTTTGGAGATGTGCCCCACTTGGCACATCTAGTGCCTGCCCAAGCTGGTGGGGTACCCTAACCCTTTCTCTGCCGAATCTTTGTCCCCTCCCCTTATCAATCCCAGAGGATCCATTCGACAACATAAAATAGCAGCACTCACTCCTCCACTGGCTTTTCTATCAGGTGTGAGGCAGTTCCCAGCACACACTCACCCAACAGGGGTCCCCCGTGCTTGGCTCTGCCTACCCATGCCCACAGAACAGGATGCAGGGAGCTCACCATCCTGTCTGCTGGTGGCCAGGGAGTCCCAGAGGCGGTGCCCAAAGTTCCGGGCACCTGGTGCCGCTCAGGGCTTGAGGCCGCGCCAGGCAGGGCTGGGCTCTCAGCACCGCGCGCAGCAGCTCACAATCCTCCAGGCTCCCGCCGCAGAGCTCCTAGCCCGGCCTTTCAGGCAATCACATGGTGCGGCAGAGGCTCAGCCCGGACGCTTTTAAAGACGTAGCGCCCCTGTTTCGCACCTGGGACTGGTCTGGCAGACGTGGGTCTGGAGGACTGAGCCCAGCACCAAGCCAGGGTGCAGGGTCCCCTTTCCCCAGCTTGCAGCGCACACATGCCCTGCGCCCACCCACCAGAGGCACTGCTGGCTCCTGCTTCCTAGCAGTCCCCGGTCCCGGTCCGGCTCTGCCAGGGACCCTCGCACACACCCTGCCCCAAGGGGGCATTCTAGTCGCCTCTTTCAACCCTTTCCTGCATCCCCACTGGGGATGACCCGGAGGCGAACTGAGGTACAGACTTACCCAAGGTGACCAAAGCTGGCGGAGCTCCTAGCCACCTGAATGGTTCTGTCCAAGCGCCCTCCCAGCTCCACGCCTTGGGCAGCCTCTTGCTCCAGGGATGCCTGAAGAATCCAGGGCCAGCCTGTCAGGTCCAGAGGGATGGCAGCTGTCTGGGACTCGACTCGGGCACCCGGCGCCTCCGTCGCCCACGGCGCCAGAGCTGAGTGGCAGTCGGGCTCCGCACAACCGGGGGGGTGGGTGGGGGCGGCGGCGGCACCGCGGGGCCCCTCCCTCCTGGCCCTCTGTCTCCTCCCCCATCCCCTCCTCTAAACAAAGGCAGTGATTCTGGGTGAGAAAAGCTGGGAAATGTGAGCTTGTCGTAGGGTTTGATGTGTGGATCCTGTCTCAAGAGTGGACAGCGGTGCAGCCTCCCTGTGTTCACTCTCCCTCTCTTCTCACATGTGGGGTGTCAGCGATCCCTCCCCCTGTCACAGCAAGGCATCTCACCTGCAAGACTCCAGGATGCCCCCCTTCTCCATTTCCCCCAACAGTCAGTTGGAAGTCCTGGCACACTCCAGGACCCCTCAATCCTGAAACCCTGCTTTCCCATGAAATCAGCCCCTGCATATTCCAGCACACATTGCTTTGCAGGCTCTATCCTGAGTAATTATGTTCCTTTCTCCTCTATCTGGTAATTTCCATTTTACAGAAGAGGACACTGAGGCTCAGAGAAGTGACCTAGCTTCACAAGGTCATCTACATCAGTGTCACCTCTTCGTGTGCTCCTTTTCTTTCCTCCTTCTCCCTCTTCATAGCACAGTACCTAAGCCATAGGTATCCAGTCCAATTTCCACATGTTATTGATGAAAAAGCAGACCCAGGGAAGGAAGGGACTTTCATAAGTTCCCACAGCAAATTCTAACAGAACCAGAGTAAGAAACCATGCTCCTGACTCCCAGCACAGGGCTCTCCACCACTGTGCTCCATCCTGATCCCACTCTTGGCTGTCTCCCGCCACAGTTTCAGTTTAGGTGGACCACTGGTATTGCCTAAGGACCACCCCACGGCAGATGCTCACTCAGACCAGGTGCCTTACAAAGAACCCGACTTGAGAAATCCTTGTTCATGGATATTGGGAAAGAGCTCTATGAGGGCGAAGAGAGGCTGGGAGACCCCAATGCCACCTGACCACATCCCAGTCACTGAGGTCACTGCATTCTTGTTGGGTTTCAGGATGTCAAGAGAGGAGTTCTGCTGAGAGGAGGGTGCCAACTAAAACTGCCACTTGTCATCTGCCTCTACAAGGATTAGGTCACTAGCCACTGCAGTCCCTGATCTTCAGCACGGGAGCTCAGGGCAGAGATCAGGAACGAGGCACTCTAATGAGTTTTAGATTGTAATATGTGAATCATGACTAAGTGTTAAAATGAAACTATGAGCTCTCTGGTTGTATCTGTCTATATGTCTATGTTGGCATATATGTCTTTACCTTTGGATGGTATTAGCTGTACTTAATTGGCTTAAAGGAAATTAAGTGCTTATATAAATTTCTCAGAAAGGAAACTTGCCAGAATGAATTTTGTGTTCATGTGAACTAGGAAATATTCAGTATTAAAATAATACCTGGTATTAAAGTTAAAGTTTGTAGATTTAATTAATATAGATATGTCTTTAGAGTCATCAACATTAAGTGTAATACTTTTATTGTATCAATACCTAGATTTCATAGAAGTCAAATAAGATCTTATTACATCCGTTGCAAACTTGTCAGCAAGAAAAATAACTTGGTATGATGAAATTTTTATAAGTAAATTAAATGTAAGTGAGATAAGAGCTTTTGGGTGAACTCTTTAGGAGTAATTATATTTTAAGAATGTCTACTTAAAAATAATCTCTCCAGATATTTGGTAACTTAAAAGTTTAGAGTTGTGCTAAGTTAAGTTAAATGATAGAAGTTTATTGAATAGCTGTCATTCCCAAATAAAATAGGATACTGAAACATTAATTACTGAACATTGGCTTCCTTTTACAGAGAAACTAAAGGTATTGAGGATTATTAATAAATGTATTTGGTGCCACACTGAGACATTTTCTATAAAAAAGCACATTTTTTTTAGAAGTTATTATTGGTATTCATGTTTTCCAATCTACAGAATGCTAATGTAGAAGACAGTTCCCAATTGCTTACTTTTTCATTCTCACTAGAAATTAAGGTGTTTAAGAGTTGAGGATTCTAATTTAAATATGTCATTAAAGCTACTTGAAATAATAAAGGAAACATTTCAGTATGCAGCAAGAAAGTAGGATGTGTGTTTTCAATAAAGGAAGTTATGAGGACTAGAATTGCATTTCACTAAGGGAAAAGTAATTTTGTCCTAGAGCTGGATGGAGAAAATAAGGGCCAAACTAATATGGGTACAGAAAATGATGGAAGGTTTGTGGGAAAGGAACCCTGAGAAGAGTTTTGTGCATGGTCAGGATTGGCTAAATTTAGAATAACTTTAATCGAGTAAATAAATTTTAAAAGTAAGTTGGTGCAAAACTTGAATTTGGTTTTTCTCTCTGTAAAGAGGACAAAGTTTTCTTAAAATGTCGATCTGCTTTTGATAACAGATTTTAAGTTTCTCTACATTTTCAGTGATTTGTTCTGTATTTGTCTTTGAAATCTTTTATTGTCACTTTGGTTAAATGAATAAGTACTATTTCACAATGACCTATGATCCTATTTGACCAAGTGTTTTAAAACCTTTTTGTTATTTTTTGACAAACTTCCCAAATCAAATTCTAATGAAGTTTCTTTGACCTCTAGCTAACTTTGGGATGTTTTAAGGGGCCCTAAAACATCCCAAAGAAAGATATTAAACTAATTAGATTCATTTGGTATGTTAATTACATGGGAAGCATTGTCAAATGGGTAATAAATCTTCTTAGGTTATATTGTATGGGTAAATGTTTTTAATCTAGATATTCTAGAAATTATATGGAATTTCTAAAACTATGGTATGTCCTGGTAAAATGTTATCAGTCATAATTCTAGTTATTATCTTAAAATGTTGTATGTCAAAGCAGTAACCAAGTTTTTTTGTCAATGACAATGTAATCAGGTCTTTAACTGTGCTTTCTTAAGTCTTTGTCATTCATAGACAGTTACTGTTTTACACTTATGCCTGCAAAAATGCTTCCTCTTCAAGAAGACTCATAGCAAGAACTTTCTGACAAGTTACAGCAAAGCCAAATGTTAAAAAAGCCTATATGACCAATTATATGAGTCATTAGACCAAGTTTATTGAAACCAGACTTATTTTGCAAACAAATTAGTCAACGTGCTGTATTTGGTAGAAATGAAGGTAATTTTAGAGAGAAAAAGATTACGTTTCAGTGGATTTTAAATTCTAAATTTGTTAATTGAGGTCTGTATTCACTGCCTAAGACTCACTTCACACATAGGTCTTTGTTGTTATGTTATATTATTGTAAAGTTTAATTGAATTATTAAAAACACTCTAAGTTTGTTTCTGAAGCTTATCTCAGTAATCTATCTTTGGATGAAGATCAGATGCCCCATGACCTGAAACCAGGAGAGTATACATACTGGAAAAGACATAATTTAAAAGACTATCTCCAACCTAGATGGAAAAACCCTTATCAGGTACTCTTAAGTAGCTCATGCACAGCAAAATTGAAGAGAATTGACTCTTGGATTAGTATACCCTCTTAGAAAGGGCTCCTGCACTGACCCAGCCTATAGAGAGGACTTCAGACCTTAAAATCACCTTAAAACAATGCTCAAGCAGAGAAGAAACTACCAGACTAGGATAAGAGGAAGACAACATCTGAAGTAGAGAGCTGACCCAAGATGCTGGACCAGGCCTCTATACCAATTACTTTGATAATTGCTCACACCTTTGCTTATGAACCAACTATATATCACAATCTTATGCAGAGTTAAAGTTCATCCAATTGTTAGGTTTATGGTCAATTACCTATATCCAGTATTTCTGGGTTACATTGGTGGATTTCTCCCCTCCAAGGCTCTAATTGGAAGGCCCTTAGGGAATTATTCTAGAAGAAAGAAATTATAGCTCTGTTCAGGTCATTACTGGTATTACTAGGTGGGATCCCCTCACCTGGCCATTTAATAATACCTGCTCTAACTCTGACCATAAATATGAATTTTCTTCTAAAGTTACTCAAGTTCAGTCAGAGCAACAATTCAAATTTCAGCCAAGGAATATAATCTCCCTCAGTTGTGGGATGGATTTATATGGCTAACACCAGGCTATAATCATTTAAGTTTAAGGTCCCTCTTGAGTTGGGAACCATATGAAGGATAACCAGCATAATAACACTAGGAAATTGGGTTGGGTGCCTTATGAATAAAACCAATATATAATTTCCCTTAAAGATAAGGATTGGTACAGAATTGACTGAGATGACTGGGGATATACTGGGTTACACCTAATGGAAGTTCTTGGCATTGTATTTTGCCTGATTTACAAAATTGTTCTTTCTTGCATTACCAAATGTATGACTGAGCCTCTGATAAAATGATGACTAGGCGACTTGAAGCAGTTGACCAATTACATAGTTCTATATGAATGACTGTTATAGTGTAACTCAATATGGAAAAAAGCAACAATAAGGAATCATTTCCTGGACCATAACAGACTAGTAAGACAGGTGGTCCAGAGAAGTTTGGCTACCATTAATAAGGTCTAGTCCAGTAATAGCACATTGAAAGTAGCAGGATACAAAATTAATGCACAGAAATCTCTTGCATTCTTATACACTAATGATGAAAAATCTGAAAGAGAAATTAAGGATACACCCCCATTTACCATTGCAACAAAAAGAATAAAATACCTAGGAATAAACCTACCTAAGGAGACAAAAGACCTGTATGCAGAAAACTATAAAACACTGATGAAAGAAATTAAAGATGATATAAAGAGACGGAGACATATATCATGTTCTTGGATTGGAAGAATCAACATTGTGAAAATGACTCTACTACCCAAAGCAATCTACAGATTCAATGCAATCCCTATCAAACTACCACTGGCATTTTTCACAGAACTACAACAAAAAATTTCACAATTTGTATGGAAACACAAAAGACCCCAAATAGCCAAAACAATCTTGAGAAAGAAAAACAGAGCTGGAGGAATCAGGCTCCCTGACTGACTTCAGACTATACTACAATGCTACAGTAATCAAGACAGTATGGTACTGGCAAAAAGCAGAAATATAGATCAATGGAACAGGATAGAAAGCTCAGAGATAAACCCAAGCACATATGGTCACCTTATTTTTGATAAAGGAGGCAAGAAAATACAATGGAGAAAAGACAGCCTTTTCAATAAGTGGTACTGGGGAAACTGGACAGCTACATGTAAAAGAATGAAATTGGAACACTCCCTAACACCATACACAAAAATAAACTCAAAATGGATTAAAGACCTAAATGTAAGGTCAGACACTATAAAACTCTTAGAGGAAAACATAGGCAGAACACTCTATGACATAAATCACAGCAAGATCCTTTTTGACCCACCTCCTAGAGAAATGGAAATAAAAACAAAAATAAACAAATAGGACCTAATGAAACTTCAAAGCTTTTGCACAGCAAAGGAAACCATAAACAAGACAAAAAGACAACCCTCAGAATGGGAGAAAATATTTGCTAATGAAGCAACTGACAAAGGATTAATCTCCAAAATTTACAAGCAGCTCATGCAGCTCAATATCAAAAAAACAAACAACCCAATCCAAAAATGGGCAGAAGACCTAAACAGACAATTCTCCATAGAAGACATACAGATTGCCAACAAACACATGAAAGAATTCTCAACATCATTAATCAGTAGAGAAATGCAAATCAAAACTACAGTGAGATATCACCTCACACCAGTCAGAATGGCCATCATCAAAAAATCTACAAACAATAAACACTGGAGATGTGTGGAGAAAAGGGAACCCTCTTACACTGTTGGTGGGAATGTAAATTGATACAGGCACTATGGAGAACAGTATGGAGGTTCCTTAAAAAACTAAAAATAGAAATACCATATGACCCAGCAATCCCACTACTGGGAATATACCCTGAGAAAACCATAATTCAAAAAGAGTCATGTACCACAATGCTCATTGCAGCTCTATTTGCAATAGTCAGGAAATGGAAGCAACCTAAGTGTCCATCGACAGATGAATGGATAAAGAAGATGTGGCACATATATACAATGGAATATTAGCCATAAAAAGAAATGAAATTGAGTTATTTGTAGTGAGCTGGTTGAACCTAGAGTCTGTCATACAGAGTGAAGTAAGTCAGAAAGAGAAAAACAAATACTGTATGCTAACACATATATATGGAATCCAAAAAAAAAAAAAAAAAAGTGGTCATGAAGAACCTAGGGGCAGGATGGGAATAAAGACGCAGACCTACTAGAGAATGGACTTGAGGACACGGGGAGGGGGAAGGGTAAGCTGGGACAAAGTGAGAGACTGGCATGTACATATATACACTACCAAATGTAAAACCGATAGCTAGTGGGAAGCAGCCGCATAGTACAGGGAGATCAGCTCGGTGCTTTGTGACCACCTAGAGGGGTGGGATAGGGAGAGTGGGAGGGAGGGAGACTCAAGAGGGAAGAGATATGGGGATATATGTTTATGTATAGCTGATTCACTTCGTTATAAAGCAGAAACTAACACACCATTGTAAAGCAATTATACTCCAATAAAGATGTAAAGAAAAAAAAATAGCACATTGAGTGGCCTGTCAACGAAATCCTCATCTGGCCTAGGAATGAGCATTCCTAGCACCATGGAACAAAATGATCATAAAATGCCTCCTAAACTATGGTCGAATTTAGGACCATGAGGGGTCCCTGCCAGCTAAAAATTGTCATTTGCCATCTGCCTCTACAAAAATTAGGTCACTAGCCACTGCAGTAGCTGACCTTCACCCAGGAGTTCAGGGCAGAGATCAGGAATGAGGACCTCTGTGTTCTGGGAAAATCTGGAAGATTAGGCCTTCAGATAGTTATTTTCAGGAGAATATTGTATGAGCCCAATTTCTTGTATTTTCTCATATCTAGAAAAGCACTAAAATCATTAATGGAGACATTTGCGCCTTGTGACTAGCAGCAACCCTCTGCCAAAATGTGTGCTTGATTGCACGTAATCCCTCTTCACCAAAATCACATATATACTGACCTCTCCCGCACTTCTTTGGGGCAGTTCCTCAGAGCTATCTGAGAAGCTGTCTCCAGGCTCTGGTCCTCCTTTTGCCCCAAATAAAACTTAATGCACAACTCTCATGTTGTGCATTTTTTTCAGTCAACAAGGGTGAGCACACACCTTTTGCTGGGAGTCTGTGCTGAATCACAGTGAGGCCTGGGGTGGGGCCTGAACCTGAGTAGCTGGGAGGAAAAGGGTAAGGGTGGGTTGAATCTTCCTAGGGGAGGAGGAAGCCCAGCATGGGGAAAGCTAACTTCCATTTCTACCTTCAGGGGGAGCAAAGAATCTATGCCTCAAATAGCAAAATTGCAATCTTTCCCTAGAGCCTAGCTGGAGAAACTGGAACATGTCAACTCTCCTTCCCCCTTTCCCCTCTGCTTCCCCTACAGATTTCCTCCACACTCCAGATGGCATCCTAAAGGTCTGCTTATTCCCCATGTCATGTGAACATACAAGGCTTGTGTCCATGCCCCTGCCTCTCAGCCCTTTATTTGGCCCAAATTATTTTTGGTTCAAGCCTTTCTCTTAATTTTCACTCAGCTTCCTAATTTTCACTCATCTAGCTGTCATAAAAACCTGCAAAGACCCAGGCAGGCCTGGCTTGGGGCAAGGGGTGTATGATTGGGTCACCCTATCTAAACTTCAGCAGCAACTTCAGCTCTGGAGACAACAGATCCCCTGCCACACACACACACACACACACACACACACACACACACACTCCCACCCCCAATTCTTCTCACTTCACCATGGATTGTTGACATGTAGTAGATACATTTGCATAATACCTGTAGGCAATGTGTTTGTTCCTCAGCTCTGGGTAAAATAAACCAAAACAGTTTTCCCTTCTCTCCTCCCTCCCTCCTTCCCTCCCTCCCTCCACCCCCTGCCTGTTTCCAGGGTCAGGTCTTCTGGGGGATTAGACTGGCCTCTTTGAGAACAGAGCTGATTCAGTCAGAGTCCATCCTGGAGAGCTGCTCTGGGAAAAGCACACCATCTCCTCAGAGTCTTCTGGGAGGGAGAGGGTGGGGGTGTTCGTGGTAAACACAGTGCTCCTGGACAGCAGGTCCCTTTGGTGCAGTGAAAAGACCACTTGATTGAGAGTCAGAAGAGCTAGAAGCTGGCTTCTGGACCACACTCTGCCACTCACTGGCTACATGGCCCCAGCCAAGTTACTTTTCCTCTCCTGGCTTCAGTTTATCCATCAGTCATCTCAAACAATTGACATCTATCATCCTGTCCTGCTCTGACAGCCGGTAAGTCTGTTCCAAGGTGGAAAAAATGCCAAGATGGAGCCCTTCGGCACGTGACTTTTCCATCTAGAAACTTCTAAGTCCAGGCTACCACATCTAGGACAGATTCCAGGGCTGAGAGGAGGGGAGGTTTGTGGTGGGGGAAGTAGAGAAGGGGGTCAGAGGTCTATAGTGGGCAGAGGATGATGTGGAGAGGTGTAGGCAGAACAGGTAGAACAAAGCTGTCTGGAATTTACACTGAGCCAAAAACTCTGGCTTTCACAGTATGTCCAGGACACCCTGACTACATGACCCTCCCCATGGCCAGGGTCCACTTATGCTCTGGAGACATGTGACCTCCATGCTTTCACCTGCCTTGAACAGCACAGCCTTGGTTTCCTCATCCATAAAATTGATGTAGGAAAACCACCCCATAGCATGGTTATGAGGGCTTAATGAGCTGACTTATGGAGTGTCTAGCACAGATATTTTATCAACAAGGCAAGTAGGCAGCCCCAAGCAGGTGGAGTACTCGGGGTAGAAAGAGTAGAAGAGTGAAAAATTCTGGAATCTGCTCTGTGCAGCCAGTCATGCTAAAGCCCCACAGGTACCAGGTTTAGGTGTCCTTAAATGTACCCAGTGAAAAGCTTCTATTTGGCATGTGGCTCTGGGAGCAAGATAACATCACAGAGGGTCTAAAGACCCCCAGGGCCTGGCCTCATCCCCTCTACCCCTTTATCTCTTTGTCCTGCTTCTGTCCTCCCAAGGCCCCTGTCCCGGGTTTCTCCACTGACCCTTCACACCTACAGTCTCTGCATTGGGGGAAAGGGTGGATAGGGGGGAGGGAGGGCTGATGTGGAAACAACTCCTGAGGGGCAGCCCTGCATGTCTTCCTTCCTTGAGTTCTCCAAACTGGGCTAGACACCCCAAGTCAGGAAGGGGCCTGCCCATGGAGGTGGAAGCCATCCCAGTCACCCCTCAGGACACCAGCAGGGAAAGGGGGTGTCAAGGCTCGGCTCAGCTCCGGGTGGGTAAATGAGGTTTTAGGATTCTCCCCTTCCCAACAGCAGGAGGTCATTTTGGTCCTTGTCTTATTTTTCAGCATTGTTCTGGGCAGCATGTGTACGAGGAGAAGGAGGAAGAGGAGCAGGGCTGGGAAAGGACAGGCAGTTTGGAAGGAAAAGATTTCTGGATGGCAGGGAAGCCCCCGGCCTTTTCCCAGTGGGGCCCACCCCAAGCCAAGTCTGTCTCTGCAGCAGCTTCGCTGAAGTTCCCTTCCTCTCCTTTTTTCCTCTACCCTTCCCCCTTCAGATTTGGAATCTAAGTCTCTGCCTCCTTCTCCCTACCTCGTCCTCTCTCCCTTCTCCAGGATCAGAGGTTCCTATGGGGAAGATGCTGGGTAGTAGTGTCAACTCAGGCTGAGTATTCCCTGTGGATCGGTGTGTTTGTGAGGTCAGGGGGGCGTGGGATAAGTCAGGGCCAGTTAGTCCAAGTCCCTCCAGACAGCACGGAACTGTTCCTAAATCCTGAAGATGTCACTTTCATTTCTTCTTAAACTCATTGTTCGTTCGTTCATTAATCCATTCATTGATTCTATTCAACAGACATTTATTGAACCCCTTTTGTTGTATCAGACAGTGAGCTGAGCACTGGGGGTACAGAGATAAGAAAACCTCCCAGTCAGGTGGGGAACAGAAGGCATAAACAACCCCAAAACACAGTCCCTCCTGTGAGGATTGGGGAAGATTTTTTCTACTTCGAACCTCAGTCTTTCTACCCCCACTGATGAGTACTTCCTCCTGTTGAATTTCAGCAGGCATGGAAAAGAGCTTATGCCAGTGCTAGACGGATCGCTATGATACGATAAACAGAGAATCCCCTCAGGGCTTGGCAAAGGAGCCTCCAAAGGCTGGGAAGGAGGGTCAGGTCTTAGGGGTTCATAGAGCTGCTCCTGTTTTAGCTGTTTTGACTTATATGACATATGGGTTGCTGGTATAAGATTTTATTAGCCATGTGACTTTAAAAAAATTTGAAAATCTGAGCTTCAACTCAACCTGCCCATTGTATAGATAAGAGAACTGAGACCCAGAAAGGCAACAAACTCGTTCCCACCCATCCATGAGTTGGGGGGCAGAGCCTGATGCCTGGGGAGATGTCTGGAGGTGAGCCATGCTCAGAGAATCCCTCAGGCACCAGCGCTTCAAACTCAGAACTTGGTTGAGTGAGGGTTTTGGCTTTCACACCCTCCCCATCTCACATGGGAGGGAGGCAGGCTGTGAACATACACAGGTGGACACACATTTCTACAATAATTAATCCCCCTCACAGTCGCATAGCAGCTTAGTGTTCACACAAACACACATTATGCCTCACATAACAGCATCTCATTTAATGCTCACCACACACCTGGGAAGTAGCAAAGCAGGTGTTATTAGTCCCAATTCATAGATGAAGAAACCAAGGCTGAGGGTAGTTAAAGGACAGCCATGCAGCAGAGATGAGACTGACCCAGATGTGATGTGCTTTACTCAGGGAGGTGTGTGTGAGGGTCAAGGGGTGACTAGAACCCCTGAACCAATTGGTCTGCGAGGGGTTTCTGGAGGAGGAGAACCTCCAGCAGCCCCATCCATTCATTTACTTGCTCAGCTGGTTTTTATTAAGGACCTCCTATGAAGATGACACTATTCTAAGGGGCCCTCCAAGAGCTCAAACCTCGGGGGCTGGAGTGTCAAGTCTGCTCCGGGGTGTGTTCTGAGTGCCATAGACAAAGGAGAGAGCACATGGGGCCAGCAAGGGCTAGTAGCAACCTTGGAAGATGGGGAAGACGCTCTGTTTTTGTGCAGAGGGGCTGGTGGCATGGAGGAGAGTATTCTGGACAGACAGCAAGAGCAAACAGCCTGAGCAAGGGAGGTATGTTTTGGGCAAGGCCAGGGGCTTGGCGAGAGCATTGGCCTCCAGCTGGGCTGATGGGTGATAGTGAAGGGTTACGTTTCTGAAAGCTTCCCAGGGGAGGCTGAGAAGACTGCAGTGGGCGGTGCACCCAAGTAAAGCTGGAAGGCCTCGGTGCCTGTCCCAGCTCCACACTTCAGCCCTGAGTGAACCCCCGCAATTCACCACATCTCTCTGAGCCTCAGTTCTCTTACCCATAAAGGAGGGACAATCACATATTACCTATTTTATTTATTTGAAAGTGTTTTTCAGGTTGTAAATCACTAGGCAGATATCATGGTCTGTCCTATTGGTGATGGAAAGCCTTTGTAGATTTTTGAGCAGGAGACTGAAGGATCTGAAAGAGCCTTTGGAAAGATCATTCTGTGACTCTGCAGAGTGAGATGGAAGAGCGAGAGGGTAAAAGCAGGGAGACCTGTCAGAGGTAACAGCAGTCTTGGTCAAAGAAGATTAAAAGCCAAACATAAGAGGAAGCAGGGGGAACAGAGGAGATGAGCAAGAGAGATGTCACATAGGATTCCCGGGCTCCTTGGCCAGTCAAGCAGAACAGCCAGGCACAGATGACTCTTGGATTTCAAGCTTGAACTCCTGGGGAAATGCTGATGCCTATAAGGGAGATAGGGAGCAGCAGAAGCTGGTTGTGGGGACTGGAGAAGGATGCGAAGTCCACTCCTGGACAGGTTGGTGGGATGTGCTTATGGCAACATCCAGGCGCAGGGTCCAGCAGGCTGGTGGAAATGGCCAAGGGGACAACTGGAACTCCCCTTGATGTCTGGGTCATCTCAATTGTGTTCTGGGAGAGATGAGATCACTCAGGGAGAAGATGTAGAAGAGAAGTTGGAAAGAAGCAGGGCTGTGCCCATAGCACCAGGGAGGGAGAGCAGCCAGAGTGGGGAGCAGGCTAGCAGGTATTTCAGGAAGAAGGGTCCTGCGGGGGTTCAGGGCTGGAGAGCAGCTGTGAATGATACGAGGGGGAAGTGGTAAGATTTTGTGACAAGAAGGGGGAAGAGTGGGGTAGAAGTACCATCTCACAGGTTAACACTGGAGCAGGCAGGAAAAGGTGGGGGTGTGGGTGCAGATGAGGCTTTGAAAGGGTTTGGCAGGGAAGAGAATAAAAGATGGACTGTTAGCTGCAAGAGAGTGGGGTCAAAAAGAGGTTGGTTTTAGATGGGGAGAACTGAGCATGCTCACAGCCTGAGGGAGGGACGCAGTGGCAAGGAAGAGATGAATCAGAGGGAAGAGAGACTGAGAAGAGACCCTACTTGTCAAGGTCCTAAGTGGTTAATGACGGCTGCTGGGCACAGAGTTTTGGATGCTCAGAAACTTGGAAGTACTAGTGCTCCAAGCCCCTCTCCCCTACCCCCACTGAATCTTGAGGGGAGGCTCCCAGGTCTCCTGCCCCAACCCAGTCTCTCCGAAAAGCCCCTCCACTCCCCTGCCCCCACCCACACCCGACACGAAGCCAGCAGTTTGCCCTGCCATGTTGCACATCAGTTGAAGAACCAGCCTTCTCTCAGCATCAGCTCCTCTTCATCTGGGTCCATGGCCCAGCCCCCACTCCTGACACCAGCCCACAGGGTATTTGCTATGAATTTCTTGGCTTCTTTGGCCCTTGACGGCAGCCAAAAGGGCATCTCTGGGCAATCCCCCTGCCACCCCACCACAGGCTGGAAGACCTGGAGTTGACTACCATTAGAGCTCACACCTCCCGGCACAGCCCACCCCATCCTGGCCAGAATATTCATGCCCAATTTCCTGGACTCCTCAAACATCACCTCTAAGGGTGCAAGGCAAGGATTCTCTGCTTCCCCTTCCCTCAGTGGGCAGAAGGAAAAATCAAGGCTAGGGAATTATGTGACTTCTGTTGGAGATTAGGCAGACTGGTATCCAGACTCCGTAATGCCTCCCTTATTCCTTCTCAGTCATCAAACAGTGCTCTTGCCCCCCAAGAAAGGAATATGCCCACTACTTTCTGTATGTTCTGAGAAGGAGAAGAAGGCCATGAAGACTGGAGGAAAAAGGGGAGGAAGGACAAAAGTAGCGTTGCCAGATTAAATTCGGAACCAGTTAAAAATTTTTAACAGATTTATTGATATATAATTTACATAACATAAAGTTCTCCCATGTAAAGTGTGCAATTCAATGGTTTTTAGTATATTTACAGAATTGTGCAACCATTACTATAATTAATTTTAGAACATTTTTCTCACTCCCCAAAAAACCTTACACCCATTAGCAGTCATTTCCCATCCCCTCCCCACCCCTTCCCAGCTCCAGGCAAATACTAATCTACTCTGATCTCTATGGATTTTCCTGTTCTAGACATTTCATATAAATGGAACAAAACAATATGTGGTCCTTTGTTACTGGCTTCTTTCACTTAGCATAATGTTTTCAAAGTTCATCTATATTGTCCCACGTGTCAGTGTTTCATTCCTTTTTATGGCTGAATGATATTCTGTTGTGTGGATATCCCACATTTTGTTTATCCATTCTTCGGTTGATGTACGTTTGGGTTGTTTCCACTTTCAGACTATTATGAATAATGCTGCTATCAACATTCATGTACTGATACAAGTTTTTGTGTGAACCTATATTTTCATTTTTCTTGAGTATATATAGACAGAATTAAAAGTAGAACCATGTTCCTGACCCGTTCTCACATTTATTTCATATACCATCATGCTGCCTTGTTGGGAAGCTAGTGCCCTTTAACAGATTAAAACACTGAGGCTCAGAGGGAGGCCTGAAAACACCAAATGCTAGAGCTGAAATATGAACCCAGTCCAGGGTTCTTTCCAACACAGCACAATGAGCCCCTCTCAGAGAGTCTGCAGCCCACTCAAGGGAATAAAACACATGAACTTTGAAAAGCAACATAATGTGAACATTCACCTCGTCACTCTGAACTCCTAACCAAGTGCTTTGTGGACTGTGTCCTGGCATAAGGGGTTAGACTGAAGCCAGAATCTTCTTGGAAGGAGTAAGGTAGAAAGCTAGCCAGTGGAATGGCCACTTTCCTCCAATGGGACCCCAGGAGCCTGCCAGGGAGCCCACCACACACAGGTTTTCATAGTGATTTGTCCAACTGAAGCCCTGCCCAGGAGGGATGGAGCCAGGAGTCAAAGCACTAGGCACTCATCCCATCACACTGAGGAGACAACATTCCTGGGAAACAGTTCTGGGAAAAGAATGGACAGGAGACCTTTATTCTGGCTTCAGCTCATTCTCTCAGCTCCGGTCTTGTCCTGGCCCTAATTCCCTGATCTTAAGCAGAACTCTTAATATTCCATTCACATCTGCCTTGCCCCTCTGCCCTGAACCTAAGACCCTTTCCCCAAAGAGCACTGGGAGTGTGAAAAGACTCTGCGCTAAGTATATTTTCCTGAAGTCAGGATGGATGGAGAGGTAGGCTGTGGCCTGGGCTCCCCAGCCCCTCTGTGAGCCCACCCCAAAGTCCCAAATTCCAGGCCATGAGAACAAAGAGAAGCTTGCCGAAGGTGTCCATCTATACCTAAGAGCCATCCACTCCATCCAGCTGATCAGATGGAGTGGGAGACACAGCAGAGCTCTCCAGTTGCTGGACTTTTCTATTTCAACCACTGTCCCTGGCCCAAGGGTTGGAGGGATTCCATCTAAGGCTTAAAATCACTCCTGGTACATAGTAGAGCTCAAGAAGCATTTATTGAATGCTGAATTTTCAGAATAATATAGTACAAGACTACAACAACAAGAAGAAGTCTAGCAATGCTTTCTTGTTTATTTAGAACTCATTTAACTCACAGCATTGCTGGTGAAGTAAGTATAATTATTTTCCCTTTTTCCAGAGCAGGAAACTGTGGTGCAGGGAGGTGTGTGGATATGCTCAGAGAAGGGATCCAGAGCCAGAAGAAGCCACCCAGCTCAGGGCTGTTGCCTGGGCCTCTGGGTCCCCCTGCTGGCTGCCGGAAGCCTGGGTATGGGGTGAGGATCTTGGAACGGCCGGCTTCCACTCCAGCAGCAGAGGCTCCCTCCCTGGGCCGGCTCTGGGCTGGGTTCCTGAGGCTAGGAGGAGGCTCAAGGCTAGGGGGACCATCAGATGCACTGTGAAAGGCTTCAGGTGGGATGCTCCAGGGTAGAATGGACAAGACCTGTGGGAGACAGACAGAGCCCATGCCCCCTAACCTTTCTAGGCTTTGCCCATCTCCTCTGGAGAGCCCACCCAGAGGGAATGCATAGACTGCTCTCCTGACGCCCAATCCAAAGTTCTTTGTTCCCCTTTTTCTAGGCAAAGCCTTCTAAACCAGCCCAAAGCAATGGGATGGCTCCTATTTAAAGAAATTTCTAGAGAAGAGGATTTTCCAGCTTCCTTTACTTTTCACCACACCTCATCTAGCAGCTCTCAGTTCTGACAGTGAGAAAGGCTAGCTTAGACCCATCCACCTCTTGTTCCTTCTGGAAATGTGGGTCTGCTGGCTTTCCGCTGGATATTTTGTTAATTCAATCCTCCTCAAGGATTATGAGTTTGGTCTGTAGTGTCAAACAAATTTGGCATCAAATCTCACATCTGTCCCTTCTTAGTGTCTGACTTTGAGCACATAACCAAGAAACCTCATTTTTCTCACTTATAAAATGGGCTTAACTTTCATAATGGGTTGTTGGGAATATTCAGTGATATATCATAAAATCAATAGCACTGTGCATATAGCATGTTCAGTAAATGTTATTAATAATAATTATTATTTTTGTAGTTCTTTTACCTTTCTTACTCTATCACTTAACTAAAGAGGAGTGGGATGAGGGGTACAGTAGGCAGGTAGGAGTTCTGGACAGAAAAGTGTGGCGCATCCTGTCATGTGCTTGAAATGTCCCCAACCTAGTCACCTCCTTTTGCTCCTACCCTTGTCTGCAAAGGGAGGGATGGCAGCTGCTTCCCCCCACCTGCCCAGGCCCTGACCCAGCCAAAGGACTGGCACAGCTGCTGGAATGGCGCAAATGCCTTGGATTTAGGGCTAGGTAGAGGACAGCTGAGGATGGGAGAATAGGGTGAAGGGCCAGATAAGGAACACTCTTCTCTCTTATTATGTCCACTTACCCTGCAGCTTCCTAAGCCTTTCAGGTCAGCCTGGGACCTCTGACCTCATGCCTGCTCCACCCTGGGGGTTGGACAGGAGGTGCTCCCCCTCTTTCCCTCCCTTGTCCTCTGCCCTCTCATGCTTCCTCCCACATGGCTGAACCCGCCCACCCCACCCCCATGCCCCTGCTCCCTCCCCCACCCATGTGCTGCCCAGCTGTCACTGGCCCTGAGCTGGGCACTCTGCCTGCCTGTATCACTCATGAATTGCCACTATTCACACTCTGGCTCCAGGGTCTCCACCTGTTCCCCTTGGTCTGCACAGCAGGACTGTGTGTTCTCATCTGTTGTCCCCCATCCAGGACCCAGTGCAAGAGACTAAACTTAAAAATTCCCAACTTCCACCTGCCAGGACTGGGGTAGGGAGGACTGGCTGAGAGGCAGAGTCTGAGTTAGGGGCATCCTCATATCCTGGAAGAGCAGGCCTGGTTCTTCCCTGTCCCCTGCCCACCAGCACTGTCTGAAACAAACTGCAATGCAGTGTGAAGAAAAAGCAAGAAGCCCGCTCTTCCCAAAAGGACATTTGCATATTTCATAATGTTCTCTTATTACATTTCACTTATTCGTGGCCAGGGCCTGAATCAGGGGCTGGTCAGTGTACAATGTAAACAGAAAGACACACAGTGGCAACATTTTTAAAATTAATTTCTTATTATACAAGCAGTATGTGAATACACTTTCCTTGATTGGGAAAATGAAACCATTGCAGTTCAGGCTCACATTCCCTTTGATCAGTCCTCTAAATCCAGACCATTTCCCCTAAACACAGAGGTGACCACTATTACCAGCTTGTCTATATATTTGCATAATATATCCATAGAAAATATATAATTTTATCATGTGGGTTTGGGTTTTGCTGTTATTTTTTACATAAATTATAAACTACAAATATTTTACAACTAAATTCACTAAAAAATGTCTTATCTAAGTCAGTACATATAGATTTACAACAATCTCTTTAAATGCTACATGATATTCCTAGCATAGACACATCACAGTTTATTTAGCCATCTCCCTATTGATAGACATCAGGTTCTGTCATTTTCTCCCATTATAAACATTGTGTTCTGTCACATGCTTGAGGCTTCTCCAATCTGGTCCTGCCTGGTCCCATGTTCCTACCCCTGTGAAGAGGAAAATTTATCATTTATACTGTTTTAAGGGTGCAGAAATGGCAAAAGTGTCCTTAGGAGCATTTTATAACAAATTTTTAGTAACTTAAAAAATCCTGGGTCCTATTAAGATGATCTCTACATCCACCTGAGGACAAATTACTGCTCTAGGAAAGAGAGTGCACCCAGTGAGGTAGAAGGAGATGCAAAAGAGAGTGAAGAGAGTAGAAAGTGAAAGAAAAGTGAACAGAAAAGAGCAAGAAAGAGAAAGATGTAAAAGGACACGTATATGACAGTTCTCTCTGCAACAGGATAAAACTGGAAATGTCTAGCGGAAAAGAAACAGTTAAGTAAAATTTGTCATATACATTCACCAGAATATTATGTAGCCATTAAAATAATTATGAAGACTATGTAGGAGTATGAAAAATGCTTCTGATATTAAGTTAAAGAGTAGAGTACAAAATTAAAACTGCATTATGATGGTAACCATGAAAAATGATGGGAAGGGAATATAGGCAAATAAAACAATTTGATTTGTGGTAGTAGCAGAATTGTGGGTATACTATTATTATTGCTTACTTACATTGTCATAATATTATTTTGCAATATATGATTAATGTTAAAGTTAAATAGCAACAGGAAGAAGGAGGGAAAAGAAAATGAATAAAAAGAAAAAGGAGAAGAGAGGTAAGGGAGAAGGGCATGGAAGAAGAAATGAGAGCGGAGAAGAGAGATGAAAAGAGAGGGATTGGAGTAAAGCCCATGTTTTGAGGGCTGGGCCATCTTTAGCAGCCACATCAGCCATAGTATTGACTCAGGCTCTTGTTCCAGGCTCTTTGGACTGAAAACAGTTTTCACTGTACACAGAAGATGTTCACCTCCCACCCTCTTCCCTTCAGTATTTTTTAAAGCCTATTAAGGAGTTAGGGATACCAAGCTCAGGATTTCAAGAAACTCAGATTCTAGTGGCTAGAGAGAGATAGGGGCATAGATGTGTGAGCAAACAATTACAGCCAATCAACAAAAGCTCAAATAGAGGTCTAAATCTCTGTAGGTGGAGGCCGTAGGGTCCCAGAAGGCTTCATGAGCAAGCGACATTTGAGCTGCGTTTCAAAAACTGGGCAGGAGATTATCAGACAGAGAAAGGGGGGTAGCATCCTAACATCCTAGGCAGAAGGTACAAGTGCAAAGGCACCAGGGCCTAAACACACACATACACACACACACACCACATATACTACCATTTAGTATGGCTAAACATAGGGTTCAGGAGGAACAGAGGCAAGAGATGCGGCCTTGAATTTATCCTAAGGGCAATGAGAAGGATTAAAGCGTTTAATCAGAGCAATAGCACACTCTAATTTGTGCTTTAGAGAGATGACTGTTGAGGCAATGAGGAAAGTGGGTGGTAGTAGGGCAAAGTGGAGAGAAGGAACATAAATTAGGAGGTTATTGTAAGAGTTCGATAAGAAAGAGTAAGACCCTAAACTGGGGCAATTAATGGCATAAGGGTGGAGGGATTAACTCAAGAAATCTTTATGTAGAATTAATAGAACTTTATTCATTAACTCATTTAGTGAACAACTTTTGAGAGCCTCCTATGGCACTGGGTAGTCAGTGATCAAAGACAGTGTCTGTCTTAAGAGGGGAAGATAGACAGAGAGACAGGTGGTTACAGATCAGTGTGAAAAGTGCTATGATAGAGATAAGCCAGTGAGGGATAGGCCTTGAGAGATCAGGAATAAATGGGATATGGGAAGGGAGGGAGGAGGGGTCTAGGATGACTTCCAGGTTTCCACCTCAGATGTTGAGTGGAGAGTTGAGCCACTGGCTAAGGTGAGGAGCACAGGGTAAGTGTGTGTCTGGAGATACATGGTCATTTTGATTTGGGTCTCTCACTCTTCCTTTGCCACCACCTCATTGAGAAAGGCCAACTGTGGTTTAGGGAGCCTGTTGTTGCCTTCCCAGTTGGAAGAATTGCATGGAAAACACCTAGTATAGTTCCTGGCACATAGTAAGTGCTCAATAAATGTTCAATAAAGAAAACTAGTAAAAAGTGCAGACACTTAAAGCAAGATTCATACTTACCATGCTGTCTCTCTCCATAAAACCATTGAGGGATGTGTGGCCCACTGGCCCTGAAAGGCAGTCCACCAGAGACTTTTGACAGAACCTCAGCCTCCCAAGAAGAGGTTGTTAAAAAGAGTATGGATATAAACATGCAAAAACTGAGCTCACTGTTGGTAGATTGGGCTCCCACAAAGAAAAGGACAGATGGGGCAGAGGGCTCTCAGCAGTTTAGTCCCATCAAAAGGCATCAGCATTGCATCATTTGTTTAAAGAATACGTACTGTGAACTTTGAAAACCACCTCATTGCATGATACCATGGAGGAAGTCACCAAAGTTGTGGATTTTCTTTGTTCTTGTGCTTTTACTATTGTCGCTTTACTGAAATTTTAGAAAAAGATGAAGCAGAGTATGGAGACCTTGTTTATGTCGATGCTGTTGGGTAGTAAAGTCATGGAAAACTTATTGAAAGATTTACTGAACTGCTTCTCCACCACAGGGAATTAAAAGACTTTGAGGGACCCAACTCATCAGACCTCAGGCAGCTCATGTCTTCCAGATGTGACAAGACTTGTAAACACTCTAATCTTGAAAGTGAAACACTGTTGATGCATTGGATGGAGGAAGTGCTCATGTTGAGCTTAAACTGGACATGTGGACTGACTGACCACTAGAACCTGCTTTCATTTCTTATTGCTTCACTACACTGAGTGCAATGAAATCACCAACAGTGAAGAAATGCAACGCTGTTTGATGGACATAAAGTCACTTTTAAGAGAAATTCTCAGATTTTGGTAAGTATGAATCTTGCTTTAAGTTTTATATTTTTTTACCTTTTTGAAATTAACATGTATTGAGTGCTTATATGCTCCAGGCACTAGTCTAGGTGTTTTACATGTACTCATTCATTCCAGCCTCACAACAAACCTAAGAGGTAGTTTCTAGCATTATTCCCATTTCACAAATATTAACAGTGAGGTTAAGAAGAAAGACTTTTAAGTGGGGCAGCCTGGACTCTACCCTGGCAGTCTGACTTCTGTGCTCTTAACCACTCTGTGTAAACTTGAAGATGTGTCTAATCACCAAGCATCAACCCTATCAATGGGGCTTCATTTCCAAGGAATTGATTACAGTGAAAGTCAATTATGCTCACCAAGAAGACTCAATTTTCCTAGAATTTTAGAAAGCACTGAATAAATCTCAGAGTCTAAAATATTCTACTCTGTGATCTAGCTCTGGGCAACACTTGGGTCCATTTTCTTTTTCTCATGAAACCACTGAGGGCAGTGTTGAGAAACATCACTAGTGAGTAAATCTGGAGACTGTGTTGAGAGGTGCCCTGCTGCAGCACCCTCCACAACTCCATTTGTTTAAATTCCTGTCCTCATGGACTTCATCAGTGCTCTCAAAATCAACCCACATCTAGCATAGGCCTATAAGAGTGCACTTTTGTATAAATTATGTTAATCTAACTGCTTTTATACTGCTTTTGTGTTGTTGTTAAAAATCCATAAATTTGTTCAGCCAGCTTCACTATTGTTATAATTTTTAAGTTACGGACTTCATGTTCTGAGGTATAGCAGCTTACGTTGTTTTTTTTTTTAAATTTTTATTGTAGTATAGTTGCTTTACAATGTTGTGTTAATTTCTACTGTACAGTAAAGTGAATCAGCTACACGTATATATATATCCCCTCTTTTTTGGATTTCCTTCCCATTTAGGTCACCACAGAGCACTGAGTAGAGTTTCCTGTGCTATACAATAGGTTCTCATTAGTTACCTATTTTATACATAGTATCAATAGTGTATATATGTCAATCTCAGTCTCCCAATTCATCCCACCCCCCCCCCTTTCCCCCTTGGTATCCATATGTTTGTTCTCTACGTCTGTGTCTCTATTTCTCCTTTGTAAATAAGATCGTTTATACCAATTTTTTCAGATTCCACATATACGTGCTAATATACAATACTTCTTTTCCTCTTTCTGACTTACTTCACTCTGTATGACAGTCTCTAGGTCCATCCACATCTCTACAAATGACCCAATTTCATTCCTTTTTATGACTCAGTAATATTACATTGTATATATGTACTACATCTTCTTTATCCATTCCTCTGTTGATGGACATTTAGATTGTTTCCATGTCCTGGCTATTGTAAACAGTGCTGCAATGAACATTGGGGTGCATGTGTCTTTTTGAATTATGGTTTTCCCTGGGTATATGCCCAGTAGTGGGATTGCTGGATCACATGGTAGTTCTAGTTTTAGTTTTTTAAGGAACCTACATACTGTTCTCCATAGTGGCTACATACTGTTCTCCATAGTAGTTGTATCAATTTACATTCCCACCAACGGCGCAAGAGGATTCCCTTTTCTCCACACCCTCTCCAGCATTTATTGTTTGTAGAAGGTTTGATGATGGCCATTCTGACCAGTGTGAGGTGATACCTCATTGTAGTTTTGATTTGCGTTTCTCTAATAATTAGCGATGTTGAATATCTTTTCATATGTTTTTTTGCCAACTGTATGTCTTCTTTGCAGAAGTGTCTATTTAGGTCCTCTGCCCATTTTTTTAATTAGGCTGCTTGTTTTTTTGCTATTGAGCTGCATGAGCTGCTTGTATATTTTGGAGATTAATCCTTTGTCATTTGCTTCATATTTTCTCCCATTCTGAGGGCTTTTTGTCTTGTTTATGGTTTCCTTTGCTGTGCAAAATCTTTTAGTTTAATTAGGTCCCATTTGTTTACTTTTGTTTTTATTCTCATTACTCTAGGAGGGGTGTCAAAAAAGATCTTGCTCAAAAAAGATCAGATTTATGTCAAAGAGTGTTCTGCTTATGTTTTCCTCTAAGAGTTTTATAGTGTCTGGCCTTACATTTAGGTCTTTAATCTATTTTGAGTTTATTTTTGTGCATGGTGTTAGCGAGTGTTCTAATTTCATTCTTTTACATATAGCTGTCCAGTTTTCCCAGCACCACTTATTGAAGAGGCTCTCTTTGCTCCATTGTATATTCAGGCTTCCTTTGTCATAGATTAGGTGGCCATAGGTGCATGGGTTTACCTCTGAACTTTCTATCCTGTTCCATCGATCTATATTTCTGTTTTTGTGCCAGTACCATACTGTCTTGATTACTGTAGCTTTGTAGTATAGTCTGAAGTCAGGGAGCCGGCTTCCTCTGGCTCTGTTTTTCTTTCTCAAGATTGCTTTGGCTAGTCAGGGTCTTTTGTGTTTCCATAAAAATTGTAAAATTTTTTGTTCTAGTTCTGTGAAAAATGCCATTGGTAATATTATAGTGATTGCATTGAATCTGTAGATTGCTTTGGATAGTATAGTCATTTTCACAGTATTGATTCTTCCAATCCAGGAACATGGTATATCTCTCCACCTGTTGGTGTAGTCTTTGATTTCTTTAATCAGTGTCTTATAGTTTTCTGCATACAGGCCTTTGCCTCCTTATGTAGGTTTATTCCTAGGTATTTTACTCCTTTTTGTTGCAATGGTAAATGGGATTGTTTCCTTAATTTCTCCTTCTGATCTTTCATTGTTAATGTATAGGAATGCAAGAGATTTCTGTGTATTAACAGTGTATCCTGTGACTTTATTAAATTTGTTGATTAGCTCTAGTCTGGTGGAATCTTTAGGATTTTCTACGTATAGTATCATGTCATCTGCAAACAGTGACAGTTTTACTTCTTCACTGCCAATTTGGATTCCTTTTATTTCTTTTTCTTCTCTGATTGCCATGGTTAGGACTTCCAAAACTATGTTGAATAATAGTGGTGAGAGTGGGCACCCTTGTCTTGTTCCTGATTTTAGAGGAAATGCTTTCAGCTTTTCACCACTGAGAATGATGTTGGCTGTGGGTTTCTTATATATGGCCTTTATTATGTTGAGGTAGGTTCCCTCTATGCCCACTTTCTGGAGAATTTTTATCAAAAATGGGTGTTGAATTTTGTTGAAAGCTTTTCCTGCATCTATTGAGATGATCATATGGATTTTATTCTTCAATTTGTTAACATGGTGTATCACATTGATTGATTTGCATATATTGAAGAATCCTTGCATCTCTGGGATAAATCCCACTTGATCATGGTGTATGATCCTTTTAATGTGTTGTTGGATTTGGTTTGCTAGTATTTTGTTGAGGATTTTTCCGTCTATGTTCATCAGTGATATTGGCTGGTAATTTTCTTTTTTTGTAATATCTTTGTCTGGTTTTGGTATCAGGGTGATGGTGGCCTCCTAGAATGAGTTTGGGAGTGTTCCTCCCTCTGCAATTATTTGGAAGAGTTTGAGAAGGATAGGTGTTAGCTCTTCTCTGAATGTTTGATAGAATTTGCCTGTGAAGCCATCTGGCCCTGGACTTTTGTTTGGTGGAAGATTTTTAATCACAGTTTCAATTTCATTACTTGTGATTGGTCTGTTCATATTTTCTATTTCTTCCTGGTTCAGTCTTGGAAGGTTGTACCTTTCTAAGAATTTTTCCATTTCTTCTAGGTTGTTCATTTTATTGGTGTATAGTTGCTTGTAGTAATCTCTTATGACCCTTTGCATTTCTGTGGTGTCCATTGTAACTTCTCCTTTTTCATTTCTCATTTTATTCATATGAATCCTCTCCCTTTTTTTCTTGATGAGTCTGGCTAAAGGTTTATCAATTTTTTGTTTAGCCTCTCAAAGAAACAGCTTTTAGTTTGATTGATATTTTCTATCATTTTCTTCATTTCTATTTCATTTATTTCTGCTCTGATCTTTATGATTTCTTTCCTTCTACTAATGTTGGTTTTTGTTTGTTCTTCCTCTAGTTGCTTATGCATAAGTTTATGTGGTTTATTTGAGATTTTTCTTGTTTCTTGAGGTAGGATTGTATTGCTATAAACTTCCCTGTTAGAACTGCTTTTGCTGCATCCCATAGGTTTTGGGTCATCATGTTTTCATCATCATTTGTTTCTAGGTATTTTTTATTTCCTCTTGATTTCTTCAGTGATCTCTTGGTTATTTAGTAACATATTGTTTAGCCTCCATATTTTTGTGTTTTTTACAGGTTTTTTTCCCCTGTAATTGATTTCTAATCTCATAGCATCATGTCGGAAAATATGCTTGATATGATTTCAATTTTCTTAAATTTACCAAGGGTTGATTTGTGACCCAAGATGTGATCCACCCTGGAGAATGTTCTGTGTGCACTTGAGAAGAAAGTATATTCTTCTGCTTTCATATGGAATGTCCTATAAATATCAATTAAGTCTATCTATCTGGTCTAATATGTTACTTAAGGCTTCTGTTTCCTTATTAATTTTCTGTCTGGATGATCTATCCATTGGTGTAAGTGGAGTGTTAAATCCGCCACTATTATTGTGTTACTGTCAATTTCTCCTTTTATGGCTGTTAGCATTTGCCTTATGTGCTCCTATGTTGGGTGCATAAATATTTACAATTGCTATATCTTCTTCTTGGATTGATCCCTTTATCATTATGTAGTGTCCTTCCTTATCTCTTGTGACAGTCTTTATTTTAAAGTCTATTTTGTCTGATATGAGTATTGTTATTACAGCTTTCTTCTGATTTCCATTTGCATGGAATATCTTTTTCCATCCCCTCACTTTCAGTCTGTATGTGTCCCTAGGTCTGAAGTGGGTCTCTTGTAGGCAACATACATAGGGGTCTTGTTTTTGTGTCCATTCAGCCAGTCTGTGTCTTTTGGTTGGAGCATTTAATCCATTTACATTTAAGGCAATTATCAATATGTATGTTCCTATTACCATTTTCTTAATTGCTTTGGGTTTGTTTTTGTAGGTCTTTTTCTTCTCTTCTGTTTCCTGCCTAGAAAAGTTCCGTTAGCATTTGTTGCAAAGCTGGTCTGGTTGTGCTGAATTCTGTTAGCTTTTGCTTGTCTGTAAAGCTGTTGATTTCTCAGTCAAATCTGAATGAGAACCTTGCTGGATAGAGTAATCATGGTTGTAGGTTTTTCCCTTTCATCACTTTAAACATATCCTGCCACTCCCTTGTGGCCTGCACAGTTTCTGCCAAAAGATCAGCTGATAAGCTTATGTGGATTCCCTTGTACGTTATTTGTTGCTTTTCTCTTGCTGTGTTTAATATTTTTTCTCTGAATTTAATTTTTGTTAGTTTGATTAATATGTGTCTCGGCATGTTTCTCCTTGTGTTTATCCTATATGGGGTTCTCTGTGTCTCTTTGACCTGACTGACTATTTCTTTTCCCATGTTAGGGAAGTTTTCAAGTATAATCTCTCCAAATATTTTCTCAGACCCTTCTATTTCTCTTCTTCTTCTGGGACCCCTATAATTCGAATGTTGGTGTGTTTAATGTTGTCCCAGAGGTTTCTGAGACTGTCCTCAATTCTTTTCGTTCTTTTTCTTTATTCTTCTCTGTGGCCGCTATTTCCACCATTCTATCTTCCAGCTCACTTATCTGTTCTTCTGCCTCAGTTATTCTGCTATCAATTCCTTCTAGTGTATTTTTAATTTCAGTTATTGTGTTGTTCATCACCGTTTGTTTTTTTCTTTAGTTCTTTTAGGTCCTTGTAAACGTTTCTTGTATTTTCTCCATTCTGTTTCCGAGATTTTGGATCATCTTCACTATCATTACTCTGAATTCTTTTTCAGGTAGATTGCCTATTTCCTCTTCATTTTTTTGATCTTG
Organism: Balaenoptera physalus; assembly: GCF_965194825.1. Taxonomy (NCBI): domain Eukaryota; kingdom Metazoa; phylum Chordata; class Mammalia; order Artiodactyla; family Balaenopteridae; genus Balaenoptera; species Balaenoptera physalus. The sequence continues at coordinate 36,148,330 of NC_138882.1, forward strand.
TGGGTTTTTACCTTGCTCCTTCGTCTGCAACATATTTCTCTTTTCGTCTTGTTTATGGTTTCCTTTGCTGTGCAAAAGCATTGAAGTTTCATTAGGTCCCATTTGTTTATTTTTGTTTTTATTCCCATTACTCTAGGAAGTGGATCAAAAAAGAGCTTGCTGTGATTTATGTCAAAGAGTGTTCTTCCTATGTTTCCTCTAAGAGTTTTGTAGTGTCCGGTCTTACATTTAGGTCTCAAATCCATTTTGAGTTTATTTTTGTGTATGCTGTTAGGGAGTATTCTAATTTCATTCTTTTACATGTAGCTGTCCAGTTTTCCCAGCACCACTTATTGAAGAGACTGTCTTTTCTCCATTGTCTATCTTTGCCTCCTTTGTCATAGATTAGTTGACCATAGGTGCGTGGGTTTATCTCTGGGCTTTCTATCTTGTTCCATTGATCTATGTTTCTGTTTTTGTGCCAGTACCATATTGTCTTGATTACTGTAGCTTTGTAGTATACTCTGAAGTCAGGGAGTCTGATTCCTCCAGCTCCGTTTTTTTCCCTCAAGACTGCTTTGGCTATTCGGGATCTTTTGTGCCTCCATACAAATTATAAGATGATTTGTTCTAGTTCCGTAAAAAATGCCATTGGTAATTTGATAGGGATGGCATTGAATCTGTAGATTGCTTTGGGTAGTATAGTCATTTTCACAATATTGATTCTTCCAATCCAAGAACATGGTATATCTCTCCATCTGTTGGTGTCATCTTTAATTTCTTTCATCAGTGTCTTATAGTTTTCTGCATACAGGTCTTTTGTCTCCCTAGGTAGGTTTATTCCTAGGTATTTTATTCTTTTTGTTGCACTAAAAGATTTTTCATCATTCGTGTATAGGAATGCAAGAGATTTCTGTGCATTAATTTTGTATCCTGCAACTTTACCAAATTCATTGATTAGCTCTAGTAGTTTTCTGGTGGCATTTTTAGGATTTTCTATGTCTAGTATCATGTCATCTGCAAACAGTGACAGTTTTACTGTTTCTTTTCCAATTTGTATTCCTTTCATTTCTTTTTCTTCTCTGATTGCCATGGCTAGGACTTCCAAAACTACGTTGAATAATAGTGGTGAGAGTGGACATCCTTGTTTGTTCCTGATCTTAGAGGAGATGCTTTCAATTTTTCACCCTTGAGAATGATGTTTGCTGTGGGTTTGTCGTATACAGCCTTTATTATGTTGAGGTAGGTTCCCTCTATGCCCACTTTCTGGAGAGTTTTTATCATAAATGGGTGTTGAATTTTGTCAAAAGCTTTTTCTGCATCTACTGAAATGATCATATGGTTTTTATTCTTCAATTTGTTAATATGGTGTATCACATTGACTGATTTGCATATATTGAAGAATCCTTGCATCTCTGGGATAAATCCCACTTGATCATGGTGTATGATCCTTTTAATGTGTTGTTGGATTCTGTTCGCTAGTATTTTGTTGAGGATTTTTGCATCTATATTCATCAGTGATATTGGTCTGTAATTTTCTTTTTTTGTAGTATCTTTGTCTGGTTTTGGTATCAGGGTGATGGTGGCCTCATAGAATGAGTTTGGGAGTGTTCCTTCCTCTGCAATTTTTTGGAAGAGTTTGAGAAGGATGGGTGTTAGCTCTTCTCTAAATGTTTGATAGAATTCACCTGTGAAGCCATCTGGTCCTGGACTTTTGTTTGTTGGAAGATTTTTAATCACGGTTTCAATTTCATTACCTGTGATTGGTCTGTTCATATTTTCTATTTCTTCCTGGTTCAGTCTTGGAAGGTTATACCTTTCTCAGCATTTGTCCATTTCTTCCAGGTTGTCCATTTTATTGGCATAGAGTTGCTTGTAGTAGTCTCTTAGGATGCTTTGTATTTCTGCAGTGTCTGTTGTAACTTCTCCTTTTTCATTTCTGATTTTATTGATTTGAGTCCTCTCCCTCTTTTTCTTGATGAGTCTGGCTAATGGCTTATCAATTTTGTTTATCTTCTCAAAGAACCAGCTTTTAGTTTTATTGATCTTTGCTATTGTTTTCTTTGTTTCTATTTCATTTATTTCTGCTCTGATCTTTATGATTTCTTTCCTTCTGCTAACTTTGGGTTTTGTTTGTTCTTCTTTCTCTAGTTCCTTTAGGTGTAAGGTTAGATTGTTTATTTGAGATTTTTCTTGTTTCTTGAGGTAGGCTTGTATAGCTACAAACTTCCCTCTTAGAACTGCTTTTGCTGCATCCCGTAGGTTTTGGGTCATCGTGTTTTCATTGTCATTTGTCTCTAGGTATTTTTTGATTTCCTCTTTGATTTCTTCAGTGATCTCTTGGTTATTTAGTAACGTATTGTTTAGCCTCCATGTGTTTGTGTTTTTTGTTTTTTCCCCTGTACTTGATTTCTAATCTCATAACATTGTGGTCAGAAAAGATGCTTGATATGATTTCAATTTTCTTAACTTTACTGAGGCTTGATTTGCGACCCAAGATGTGATCTATCCTAGAGAGTGTTCCATGCGCACATGAGAAGAAAGTGTAATCTGCTGTTTTTGGATGGAATCTCCTATAAATATCAATTAAATCTATCTGGTCTATTGTTTCATTTAAAGCTTGTTTCCTAACTTATTTTCATTTTGGATGATCTGTCCATTGGTGTAAGTGAGGTGTTAAAGTCCCCCAGTATAATTGTGTTACTGTCAATTTCCTCTTTTATAGATGTTAGCAGTTGCCTTATGTATTGAGGTGCTCCTATGTTGGGTGCATATATATTTATAATTGTTATATCTTTTCTTGGATTGATCCCTTGATCATTATGTAGTGTCTTGTCTCTTGTAACATTCTTTATTTTAAAGTCTATTTTATCTGATATGAGTATTGTTACTCCAGCTTTCTTTTGATTTCCATTTGCATGGAATATCTTTTTCCATCCCCTCACTTTCAGTCTGTATGTGTCCCTAGGTCTGAAGTGGGTCTCTTGTAGACAGCCTATAGATGGGTCTTGTTTTTGTATCCATTCAGCGAGCCTGTGTCTTTTGGTTGGAGCCTTTAATCCATTCACATTTAAGTTAATTATCGATATGTATGTTCCTATGACCATTTTCTTAATTGTTTTGGGTTTGTTTTTGAAGGTCCTTTTCTTCTCTTGTGTTTCCCACTTAGAGAAGTTCCTTTAGCATTTGTTGTAGAGCTGGTTTGGTGGTGCTGAATTCTCTTAGCTTTTGCTTGTCTGTAAAGCTTTTGATTTCTCCATCGAATCTGAATGAGATCCTTGCTGGGTAGAGTAATTTTGGTTGTAGGTTCTTCCCTTTCATCACTTTAAATATATCATGCCACTCCCTTCTGGCTTGTAGAGTTTCTGCTGAGAAATCAGCTGTTGACCTTATGGGAGTTCCCTTGTATGTTATTTGTCGTTTTTCCCTTGCTGCTTTCGATAATTTTTCTTGTCTTTAATTTTTGCCAATTTGATTACTATGTGTCTTGGAGTGTTTCTCCTTTGGTTTATCCTGTATGGAACTCGCTGCGCTTCCTGGACTTGGGTGGGTATTTCCTTTCCTATGTTAGGGAAGTTTCGACTGTAATCTCTTCAAATATTTTCTCTGGTCCTTTCTCTCTCTCTTCTCCTTCTGGGACCCCTATAATGCGAATGTTGTTGTGTTTAATGTTGTGCCAGTGGTCTCTTAGGCTGTCTTCATTTCTTTTCATTCTTTTTTCTTTATTTTGTTCTGCAGCAGTGAATTCCACCATTCTGTCTTCCAGGTCACTTATCCGTTCTTCTGCCTCAGTTATTCTGCTATTGATTCCTTCTAGTGTAGTTTTCATTTCAGTTATTGTATTGTTCATCTCTGTTTGTTTGTTCCTTAATTCTTCTAGGTCTTTGTTAAACATTTCTTGCATCTTCTCGATCTTTGCCTCCATTCTTATTCTGAGGGCCTGGATCATCTTCACTATCATTATTGTGAATTCTTTTTCTGGAAGGTTGCGTATCTCCACTTCATTTAGTTGTTTTTCTGGGGTTTTATCTTGTTCCATCATTTGGTACATACCTCTCTGCCTTTTCATCTTGTCTGTCTTTCTGTTTATGTGGTTTTTGTTCCACAGGCTGCAGGACTGTAGTTCTTGCTTCTGCTGTCTGCCCTCCGGTGGATGAGGCTCGGGTCATAGTTACTCTTGCTTCTGGTGTCTGACCCCAGTGGGTGCGGTTGGTCCAGTGGCTTGTGTAAGCTTCCTGGTAGGAGGGACTGGTGCCTGTCTCCTGGTGGGTGGAGTTGGATCTCGTCCCTCTGATGGGCAGGGCCGCATCAGGTGGTATGTTTTGGGGTGTCTGTGGGCTTAGTATGCCTTTAGGCAGCCTGTCTGCTGACGGGTGGGTTTGTGTTCCTGTCTTGCTTGTTGTTTGGTGTAAGCGTTTAGCCCTGGTGCCTGCAGGCAGTTGGGTGGAGCTGGGTCTTGGAGTTGAGAAAGAGACCTCTGGGATTCTCTGGGGTTGGGAATTCTCCGGCATTCCAATTTCCTGGACTTGGCACTCCCACCCAAGGCTCAGGCCCCACTCCTGTCCTGGGAACCAAAGCCCTGCAAGCCACACATCTTGGCTAAAAAGGGGAAAAAAAGAAAAGAAAAAAGAAGAAAAAAAGGGCAGGATGAAAACAAACAGACAAACAAACCCCAAGACAAATAGCAAAGCAAAAACAAGCAAACAGCAGCAACAATAATTTAAAACAATCAAGCAAACAAACAAAACCCCAGATAAATGGTAAAAGCAAAACTGAACAAACAAAAACAAAAAAAACCACACATACAAAAAAGAAATATAAACAAAAACAGAGAAAAGAAAAAACAAGAGAACAACCAGACAAACAAAAGGACCCCAAAATGAAATCAAATAATTAAAAACAAAACATAAAAAACAAAAGAAAAGCAGAATGCAAACTGAAGGAAACAGGAAAGAAAACAAAACAAACACACAAAAATGATTAAAAAAAAAGGATTAAAAAAGATAACACATAGAAGAAAGGAAAAAAAAGATAAAAACAAAATAGAACAAAGGAAACAAAAAAACAAGGAAAAAACACAGAACAACAAATAGGTAACATAGAAATAGAAATATAAAAAAATTAAAAAAATTTAAAAACTAAATAAAAACAAATAATAATTTAAAAAGCAACAGCAGAACAGAACAAAGCATTAAAAAATAGTAAAAATTACATTTTTCTGGTGTTGCAGCTGTCATTGCCCCAACTGTGAGTCACTGCCAACCTCCACCTCCCCAGGAGGCCCTCAAAAACCTCTAGGTAGGTCTCTAGTCCCTCTGTGGGCACTATGGGTGCATCTCAGACTCTGACGTGGCCCAACTTCCACGGGTACTAATCCCCAAAGTCCACAGCTGCTAGAGCTAGACCGGTTTCAGTTGTGGGAACACTCATTGTCCATTCAGATATTCCATAGATGCAGGGTTTACCAAGCTGACTGTGGGGTTTTAAACTGCAGTTTGTGCAGTGACACAGAAAGATTTTCATTCCTCTTCCTTAGTTGCCCTGCCCCTGGGGCTCAGCTGTGTTTTCAGCTCCACCTCTGCATGTGGGTCATCCACAGGAGTCTGCTCCCAAGGCTGCCCTGGAACACTCTGGTCTGCCCCGGTGAGGACAGGCATGGAGGTTTCATGACTGCCTGAGTCATAGGGGCCCCGGTGGCAGCAGGTATGCAGGAAAGCTGGCGGCCATGGGCGCGAGAGATCCGGCCCTAGTGGAAGACTTTCTTATCACCTGGCAGCCAGCACAAGAAGGTCAGCCCTGGTGGGGGCTTTTCCTAGCACCTGGCAGCAAGTACAAGAAGGCCAGCCCTAGTGGGGGCTTTTCCTAGTGCCTGGTGGGACAGGGGACTGGCATGTGGGGAGAGAGAGGCTGCAATGGTGGCTCCAGCCCCTGCACATCACTCAACAGTGGCACCTTGCTTCTATGGCAGTCTGGGTTTCTTCCACAAGCATTTCCAGTTGTAGATTTCCTCCCTCTTGTCCCCTCAGGCTGTCTCCTCACAATCAACGGCATTTCCACCCTTGGGTTTTCTCTCTAGTCCTCACGTTCAAGCTCTCAGCCCCAGTGTGCACCAGTGGACACATGTCCCAGTCTGGGGCATGCAAGGCTGTGTCACGGACTGTCTGTGTAGGTCTCACTCTGTCCTGTCTGCCACAGACCAGCCATTTCACCCTCCTCTGACAGCCACAGATATTCCCCTTCTGTCCCAACTGATTTCCCCATTGGTGAGGAGGCTTCCCTGAATAAGGGAACCTCTTCTCTGCTTCAGTTCCCCCCCAGGGGCACAGATCCCATCCCGTTTCATCTCCTCTTCTTTTTCCCTTCTTTCTTTTGTCCTACCCAGTTATGCAGGGATCTTTCTTGTCCTTTCCAGTGTCCAAGGTCTTCTGCTAGTGTTCAGCCAGTGTTCTGTGAGAATTGTTCCATCTGCAGATGTATTCTTGATGCATTTGTGGAGAGAGATGAACTCCACATCCTCTTACTCCTCCACCATCTTGGTGAAATCCAGCATAGTACTTTAGTGATTGATCCTCTCACTAAGGAAAACTAAAAATGCTGGACAAAATAATTAAAACCTATTTTTAAATGCATCAGTAGACTGGGAAAAAATTACAGGTAAATGCAGAAGCCTTAACATCACATAAAAACCAGAAATATAAGCCTGTACTAATGTCAGCATTTATAATGAGTTTCAATTTTCACAAATCTTGCAAGGCATGGAGGACTTGTTAAAGGTAAAAAGTCTAACAGGAGTCCACACTCCCAGTATAAACCCATAAACCTGGAACCCAAAGGCTACAAGTCATCATAAAGGTGAATTAAAAATAAGTCTGTGCTCTACCCACCTGCCTTAAACCTGGCACTGAATAGAAGGGAGAAAAACATCTCTCTTGAGAATTAGTAACTACCAGCTAGCCCTTGTGCAGATTTGCTGCCCAAAATTCACACTATCTTGATGGTTCAAAAAACCTAAATCCAAATATTTAATTTTTGTGTGATCCTGAGCTGGCAGAATCCTCAGGTGCCTGGCAGTAGCAAATGGAAAACAGTCCCAAAGGAAAACATTTCAATCTAGGCATCAGAGAATTCTCACAGATATAGGTTTAAGAAACATGAGCTTACCTAAAAAAAACACAAGGAAACAAGACACCATGAGTGAGGTCCCATAAGGGAAAAAGTAGAGGGTATATAGTTGTTCACAAGCTGGGGCAATATTGCCCTCCAGGAGACATTTTTGGTTGTCGCAATTGGGAGGGGAATGTGTGTGCTCTTGGCATCTAGTGTGTAGAGGTCAGGGATGCTGTCAAACATCCTCTAATATGCAGGACAACCTCTTACAATAAAGACTTATCTGGCTCAAGATGTCAATAGTGCTAACGCTGAGAAACCCTGAGATAGCAGAATCATGCCTGCAAAGTTTCTATTTTGGAATCATCTGAAAAAAACATATATAATAAATATAAACTTAAGGAAAATGAAAGAAGAAATTTAAAATATGCATAAAGAGCAAGGGAATATATTATCAAGCAGATTTGAAGAATGAAATAAAATTTCTAAAAATGAATTAAGTAAAACAATTGAAATAAAAATTTCAGTGGAACAAATATTTTGAAAAATAGCTTGGAATTATCTAGTAAAATTAAAGGTATACATAACCTGTGACCCAAAAATTACACTCCTAGTACATAGTCTTAAGAAATTTATGCACATGTGTTTCAATATACATATACAATGATGTTCATAGCAGCATTGTTGAAAATAGTCTCCACAAAAAGGGGAAAGAACTAATCCAAATATTCAACAAAAATAGAATAAAAAATTATAATATTCTCATGAACTATACTACCTCCCAGCAGGGAAAGTTAGTGAACCACAGGTACAGACATGCATTAATTTTAAAATATTATGTTGAATAAAAGATGCAAGACCCATAATACAGAGTATTACATTAAAACAAACAAAAATTGATATAGCTGGTAAACTATAAACAAAAGCAAAGAAATGATTACACTAAAGTCACAGTGATGATTTTCTCTGGCAGAAGAAGTGGTGGTTGGGGATCAGAAACAGAGACACAAGGGACTTCTGGACTATTGATAATGTTCCATTTATAGGGTGATTATTTGGTATTTGTTTCATAATTAATTGTTAAGCTATACATTTATATTTTTGCACTTTTTTGATTTGTGCTACATTTTCTCAATGTAAAAAAAGTTTAAAAAATGAAGTGGAAAGGTTTAACAGCAGCTTAGACAAAGCTGAAGTGAAAATTACTGTATTGGAAGACAGATCTAAAGAAATTGTCCAGAATGCAGTTCAGAGAGACAAAGAGATAAAAAGTAGGCAAGAAAGATTGCATTGGAATTCTAAAAGACATGAGACAAAAAAGGGGCAGTATTTGAAGGGTTGATGGCTAAAAATTTCTCAGAATTGAAGAATAGATAACTGACAAAATTGGGAAGCCCAGGTAATCACAGACAGTTTAAATAAAAAGTAATCCACACCTATAACACATCATAGTGAAACTTTCAGAATGTCTAAAATTTAAAAAAAAAAAAGTCCACATATGGGAATGCTCATGGTACTTGGCCCAGCTTCTGTCAAAATGTCTACTGCTTATGAAATTCTGTACAAGCCCAGCCTGAAGGGTGATTACACTACACCCTCAAGTACATACAGGTCAGTCAAAGCATACAACTCTGATGCTGAGTAGAATGCTTTGAACATTGAAACAGCCATCAGGACCAAAGGTATAGATGAAGTTATCATCATCAACATCTTGACCAAATGCAGCAATGAACAGAGACAGGATATTGCCTACCAGAGAAGGACCAAAAAGGAACTTGCATCAACACTGAAGTCAGCCTTGTCCAGTCACCTGAAGATGATGATTTGAGGCCCACTGAAAATACATGCTCAGTATTATGCTTCTGAACTGAAAGCCTCCATGTAGGGGCTGGGGTCTGATAAGGACTGCCTTATTGAGACCATTTGCTCAAGGACCAACCAGGAGCTACAGGAAATTAACAGTCTACAAGGAAGTGTATAAGACTGATCTGGAGAAGGACATTGTTTCTGACATATCTGGTGACTTCTGCAAGCGGACGGTTGCCCCTGTAAAGGGTAGAAGAGGAGAGGATGGCTCTATCATTGATTTTGTATTGATTGACCAAGATGCCTTGGATCTCTATTGTACTAAAGAGAAGAGGAGAGGAACTGAGGTTCTCAAATGGATCAGCATCATGATCAAGTGGAGTGTGTGTCACCTCCAGAAAGTATTTGAAAGGTACAAGAATTATGGACATTATAACATGTTAAAGAGCATCAAGAAAGAGGTCAAAGGAGACCATGAAAATGCTTTCCTGAACCTGGCCCAGTGTATTCATAATAAGCCCCTGTGTTTTGCTGTATACGACTCCATGAAAGGCAAGGGGACTCATTATAAGGTGTTGATTAGAATCATGGTCTCCAAATTGCTGTACTACTACATCCAGCAAGACACCAAGAGTGACTACCAGAAAGTGCTCTGTACCTGTGTGGTGGGGATGACTGAAGCCTGAGACAGTGTGAATGTCCAGAAGTGGTGCTCCTATGCTTCCAGCTAACAGTTCTAGAAAATCAGCTTGCTACTAACAGCCTCCTTGTGCCCATTCCCTGTGAGGATGATGTTAGTATTGCTCCCCTTGGCCCCAACCTTATTTTAGTTGCCTAAGCATTGCCTGCCTTTCCTGTCTAGTCTCTCTTTCAGCCAAAGAAATGAATATTCCAAGGGGTGGGAAGTGCAATCTATGATGTGAAGCACTTTGCCTTTTGTGTACCTTGTCATAAATAGATGATAAACTAAATTTTTATTTTAAAAATTAAAAATTAAGAGAAAAGAAAAGATATTAAAAGCAGTCAGAGAGAAAAGATATATAACCTTCAAGTAAATGACAATTACACTGACTCCTATTTTCATCAATAGTGAAAGCTAGAGAACAGTACAACAATATTCTTAATGTGCTAAAGAAAAAGTAAGTCTATTCCTAGAATTATTAAACTTAGTGAAAATAACATCCATGAAAGAAAGAGATCTAAAAACATTAAATAACTCATGGATTAAAGAGTAATTATAATTGAAATTAAAAATATTTAGAAAGGCTTAGAGACAAAACACTACATGTCAAACCTGTGAAATATAATTAAAGTGGTACTTTAGAGAAAAATTATAATCTTCAATGCTTATATTAGAAAATAAAACAGAAGGGGGATCAATATGGTGGAGGAGTAGGTCGTGGAGCTCACGTCCTCTCACAAATACATCAAAAATACATCTCTGTGTGGAACAGTTCTCATAGAATATCTACTGAACACAGGCAGAAGACCTCAGACTTCTGAAAGGGCAAGAAAATCTCCATGTAACCACGTATGACAAAAGAATAAAGAAAAAGAGAGAGAGAGAAAGGAATCGGAATAGGACCTGTGCCTCTGGGAGGGAGCCATGAAAGAAGAAATGTTCCCACACCCTGGAAAGTCCCCTCACTGGCGGGGAGACCAGTCAAGATAGAGGGGGAACTTTGGAGCCTTGGAGGAGAGCATGACAACCGGTTTGTGGAAGGCAAAACAGAGAGAGACCTGCACAGATGGTCGATACCACCACTGTGCACTCCCCAGCCTGAGACACTTGTCCCCGGTGTGGTCGGGGGCTGGGTGCTAAAGCTTGGGCTTCAGAGGTCAACTTGGGGAGAGAACTGGGATTGGCTGCGTGGAGACAGCCTGAAGGGTCTGGAGCAGGGAGTGGCTGCAACTGAGGGTATATGCAGAAGAAGCCTGAGCCAGCCAAAGTGGCAAGGCACCATTGTTCGGGGGTGCACAAGGAGAGGGGTGGGACCACATAGGAAATTCTTTCCCCATTCAGGCTCTCAGGTAACAGGACGGCCTACACAAGCTCTGAGGGTGGGCGTGAACCCCCACTGCCATCATGGGCTTCAGAGGTGGGTGTGGGTCCCTGCCACTTCTGAGAGAATCGGGAGTGAGTGCCAATCACTGTCCCCACCCTGTCATGGGCCAAGGGAGTGTGCTCAGACTGCTGCCACTTCTGAGAGACCCATGAGCAAGAGTCAATTGCTGCCCCTGCTGCTGCAGCCCCCAGGAGTATGTATGAGCCACCACATCTGCACACCCCCTATCAAGGGGATAACAACCAGGACATGCTGAGGAAAGAGGTGGAAGGCATCCAAAGTAAAAGCAGCTCTCATGCCAAAAATATTAAACCCACACAAGTTACACAGGGATGCTCCCACATATATCTAGCCTTCCAAGACTACAGTAGATAACTGTTTCTCCTAAACTCACAGAGTAAGAGAAACAGAAGTAAAATGAAGAAGCAGAGAAACCACTCCCACTTAAAATACCGAGAGAATTTCCCTGAAGGAACAAACAATGAAACAGTCCTCTTCAGCCTAATAGACACCGAGTCAAAAAGGGGTAATGAAAACACTGACGGAATTAAGAAAGGCTATCAACAGAAATGCAGAGTACTGTAAAAAGGAATGAGAAAATATAAGGAGGAGGCAAGAAAAATTAGAAAATTCATTTGCTGAGACAAAAGCTGAACTAAAGGCAATGAACAGCAGAATGAATAATGCAGAAGAATGAAGAAGTGATCTGGAAGATAGAATAATGGAAATCACCCAATCAGAACAGCAGACAAAAAGACAAATGAAGAAATATGAAAGCCATATATGAGACCTATGGGATAATATAACAAGCCAATCTACACATAATAGGGATTCCAGAAGGAGAAGAAAGAGAAAAGGGGATTGAAAATGTATTTGAAGAAATTATGGCTAAAAATTTCCCAAACCTAAAGAAGCAAACCAATATCCAGATACAAGAAGCACAGAGGGTCCCAAACAAGATGAACCCAAAGAGACCTACACCAAGACACATACTCAAAATGACAAAAGTTAACAAGTTTTGAAAGGGAATAATCTGCAACCTAGAATACTCTACCCAGCAAGATTATCATTTAGAATAGAAGGAGAGATAAAGAATTTCTCAGACAAGCAAAAACTAAAAGAATACAGCAATACTAAACCTATCCTAAAAGAAATAGTGAAAGGTCTTCTCTAAATAGAAAAGAAGCAAGAAGAAATAGGAAAGAGGAAATCACAATTGGAAAGTAAATCACTTAAATAAGCCAGTATACAGATAAAAAAGGAAAAAAAATCCATCTGTGAAAACAATGATAAACACAAGGAACAGCAAAAGGATAAACATGAAGATGTAAAAAAGGACATCAAAATCATAAAGTGTGGGGGAGGAGAGTTAAAATTGTAGATTCTTTTTTTTTTTTTTTTTTAGAATGTGTTTGAGCCTATATAACTATCAGCCTAAAGGAAGCAGATATAGGAAGGGGTTAACATACTTGAAAAAAGAAGAGAGAGAGAAAGGACCAGAGAAAATATTTGAAGAGATTATAGTCGAAAACTTCCCTAACATGGGAAAGGAGATAGCCACCCAAGTCCAGGAAGCGCAGAGAGTCCCATACAGAATAAACCCAAGGAGAAACACGCCGAGACACATAGTAATCAAAGTGGCAAAAATTAAAGACAAAGAAAAATTATTGAAAGCAGCAAGGGAAAAACGACAAATAACATACAAGGGAACTCCCATAAGGTTAACAGCTGATTTCTCAGCAGAAACTCTGCAAGCCAGAAGGGAGTGGCATGATATACTTAAAGTGATGAAAGGGAAGAACCTACAACCAAGATTACTCTACCCGGCAAGGATCTCATTTAGATTTGATGGAGAAATCAAAAGCTTTACAGACAAGCAAAAGCTAAGAGAATTCAGCACCACCAAACCAGCTCTACAACAAATGCTAAAGGAACTTCTCTAAGTGGGAAACACAAGAGAAGAAAAGGACCTACAAAAACAAACCCAAAACAATTAAGAAAATGGTCATAGGAACATACATATCGATAATTACCTTAAACGTGAATGGATTAAACGCCCCAACCAAAAGACATAGACTGGCTGAATGGATACAAAAACAGGACCCATATATATGCTGTCTACAAGAGACCCACTTTAGACCTAGGGACACATACAGACTGAAAGTTAGGGGATGGAAAAAGATATTCCATGCAAATGGAAATCAAAAGAAAGCTGGAGTAGCTATACTCATATCAGATAAAATAGACTTTAAAATAAAGAATGTTACAAGAGACAAGGAAGGACACTACATAATGATCCAGGGATCAATCCAAGAAGAAGATATAACAATTATAAATATATATGCACCCAACATAGGAGCACCTCAATACATAAGGCAACTGCTAACAGCTATAAAAGAGGAAATCGACAGTAACACAATAATAGTGGGGGACTTTAACACCTCAAAAAAAAAATAAAAAAAAAAAAAAAAACATACTTGAAAAAAAGGGTAATCACAAATCAAAAACATAAAATAGATTCACAAAAAACAAAAAGAAGAGAACACAAACATAAAATAAAAGGAAATCATCAAACCACAAAAAGAAAAAGAAAGGAACAAAGGAGAAACATAGAATCAACAGGAAAACAAGGTTTAACATGGCAATAAATACATGTTTATCAATAATTACCTTAAATGTCAACAGACTAAGTACTCTAATCAAAAGACATGGAGTGGTAGACTGGAAAGAAAAACAAGAGCCTACAATATGCTGCCTATAAGAGACCCATTTTAGGGCAAAGGAGACACATAGATTGAAAGTGAGGGGATAAAAAAAGATATTTCATGCAAATGGAAATGACAAGAAAGCAGGGTTCACAATACACATATTAGACAAAACAGACTTTAAAACAAAGGCCATAAAGAAAGATAAAGAAGGACACTATATATTGATAAAAGGATCAATACAAAAAGAGGATTTTACAGTCATCAACATATACGCACCTAATATAAGAGTGCCCAAATACATAAAAAAAATACTAACAGACATAAAAGAAGAAAATGACAGGAATACAATAATAGTAGGAGATTTAACACCCCACTCACATCAATGGACAGATCTTCGAGACAGAAAATCAGTAAGGCAACAGAGATCCTAAATGATACAATAGAACAGTTAGACTTAATTGATATTTTCAGGACATTACATCCAAAAAAAAAAGCAGAATACACATTCTTTTCAAGTGCACATGGAACATTCTCTAGGATTGACCACATACTAGGGCACAAAACAAAACTCAACAAATTTAAGAGTATAGAAGTTATTTCAAGCATCTCTTCTGACCACAATGGCATGAAACTAGAAATCAATCATAGAAAAAGAAATGAGAAAAAAAATGATTACTTGGAGACTAAATAACATGCTACTAAAGAAACAATGGGTCAATGAGGAAAGCAAAAAGGAAATTCGAAAACACCTTGAGACAAATGACAATGAAAGCACAACCATAAAAAATCTATGGGATGCACAAAAGCAGGTATTAGAGGGAAGTTCATAGAGATACAGGCCTTCCTCAAAAAACAAGAAAAATCTCAAATAAACAACCTAACCTACCACCCAAAAGAATTAGAAAAAGAAAATTAAACAAAACTTAAAGTCAGCTGAAGGAAGGAAATAATAAAGATAGGAGAGGAAATATATAAAATAGAGATTCAAGAAAAAATAGAAAAGATCAATAAAACCAAGAGCTGGTTCTTTGAAAGAGTAGGAAAAATTGACAAACCTCTGTCTAGGCTCACCAAGAAGAAAAGACAGAGAACACAAATAAACCAAATGAGAAATGAAAATGGAGAAATATCAACTGATACTGCAGAAATACAAAACACCATAAGAGAATACTATGAATAATTATATGCCAACAAATTCGACAGCCTAGAAGAAATGGACAACTTTCTAGAAACATACAGCCCACCAGACTGAATCAGGAAGAAATAGATAATTTGAACAGACCAACCACTAGAAATGAAATAGAATCTGTAATTTAAAAACTCCTTACAAACAAAAGTCCAGGACCAGATGGCTTCACAGGGGAATTCTACCAAACACAAAAAGAAGAACTTATACCAATCTTACTCAAACTCTTTCAAACTCAAACTCAACCATCACGCTGACACCGAAACCAGACAAAGATACCACCAAAAGAGAAAATTACAGGCCAATATCTTTGATGAATATAGACACAAAAATTCTCAATAAAATATTAGCAAGCTGAATCCAGCAACACATAAAAAAGATCATACACCATGACCAAATGGTATTCATCCCAAGTTCACAAGGATGGTTCAACATACACAAATCAATCAATGTGATAAACAACTTCAACAAAAGAAAAGACAAAAACCACATGATCATATCAATAGATGCAGAAAAAGGATTTGACAAAATTCAACATCGATTCATGATAAAAACTCTTACCAAAGTGGGTATAGAGGGAACATATCTCAACATAATAAAAGCTATTTATAACACAAACACATGGAGGATAAACAACATGTTATTAAATAATCAATGGATCACTGAAGAAATCAAAGAGGAAATCAAAAAATACCTAGACACAAATGACAAATAACATGACAATCCAAAACCTAGGGGATGCAGCAAAAGCAGTTCTAAGAGGGAAGTTTATAGCAATACAATCCTACCTCAAGAAACAAGAAAAATCTCAAATAACAACCTATCCTTACACCTAAAGAAACTAGAGAAAGAAGAAGAAACAAAACCCAAAGTTAGCAGAAGAATAAAAATTATAAAGAAGAGCAGAAACAAATGAAATAGAGATGAAGAAAACAATAACAAAGATCAATGAAATTAAAAGCTGGTTCTTTGAGAAGATAAACGAAATTGATAAAACTTCAGCCAGACTCATCAAGAAAAAAAGGGAGAGGATTCAAATCAATAAAAGTAGAAAGGAAAAAGGAGGAGTTACAATGGACACCACAGAAATACAAAGGGTCATAAGAGATTACTACAAGCAACTATACGTCAACAAAAAGAACAACCTAGAAGAAATGGAAAAATTCTTAGGTTATAACCTTCCAAGACTGAACCAGGAAGAAACAGAAAGTATGAATAGACCAATCACAAGTAATGAAATTGAAACTGTGATTAAAAATCTTCCATCAAACAAAAGTCCAGGGCCAGATGGCTTCACAGGTAAATTTTATCAAACATTCAGAGAAGAGCTAACACCTATCCTTCTCAAACTCTTCCAAATAATTGCAGAGGGAGGAACACTCCCAAACTCATTCTAGGAGGCCACCATCACCCTGATACCAAAACCAGACAAAGATATTACAAAAAAGGAAAATTACAGGCCAATATCACTGATGAACATAGATGGAAAAATCCTCAACAAAATACTAGCAAACCAAATCCAACAACACATTAAAAGGATCATACACCATGATCAAGTGGGATTTATCCCAGAGATGCAAGGATTCCTCAATATATGCAAATCAATCAATGTGATACAGCATATTCACAAACTGAAGAATAAAATCCATATGATCATCTCAATAGATGCAGAAGAAGCGTTCGACAAAATTCAACACAAATTTATGATAAAAACTCTTCAGAAAGTGGGCATAAAGGGAACCTACTTCAACATAATAAAGGCCATATATGACAAATCCACAGCCAACATCATTCTCAATGGTGAAAAACTGAAAGCATTTCCTGTAAGATCAGGAACAAGACAAGGATGTCCACTCTTGCCACTTTTATTCAACACAGTTCTGGAAGTCCTAGCTATGGCTATCAGTGAAGAAAAAGAAAGAAAAGATATCCAAATTGGAAAAGAAGAAATAAAACTGTCACTGTTTGCAGATGACATGATACTGTACATAAAAATTCTAAAGATGTTACCAGATCAAACTACCCCTGGCATTTTTCACAGAACTAGAACAAAAAATTTCACAATTTGTATGGAAACACAAAAGACCCCAAATAGCCAAAACAATCTTGAGAAAGAAAAACGGAGCAGGAGGAACTAGGCTCCCTGACTTCAGACTATACTACAAAGCTACAGTAATCAAGACAGTATGGTATTGGCACAAAAATAGAAATATAGATCAATGGAACAGGATAGAAAGCCCAGAGATAAACCCAAGCACATATGGTCACCTTATTTTTGATAAAGGAGGCAAGAAAATACAATGGAGAAAAGACAGCCTCTTCAATAAGTGGTGCTGGGAAAACTGGACAAGTACATGTAAAAGTATGAAATTAGAACACTCTGTAGCACCATACACAAAAATAAACTCAAAATGGATTAAAGACCTAAATGTAAGGCCAGACACTATCAAACTCTTAGAGGAAAACATAGGCAGAACACTCTATGACATAAATCACAGCAAGATCCTTTTTGACCCACCTCCTAGAGAAATGGAAATAAAAACAACAATAAACAAATGGGACCTAATGAAACTTAAAAACTTTTGCACAGAAAAGGAAACCATAAACGAGACAAAAAGACAACCCTCAAAATGGGAGAAAATATTTGCTAATGAAGCAACCGACAAAGGATTAATCTCCAAAATTTACAAGCAGCTCATGCAGCTCAATATCAAAAAAACAAACAACCCAATCCAAAAATGGGCTGAAGACCTAAATAGACATTTCTCCAAAGAAGATATACAGATTGCCAACAAACACATGAAAGAATGCTCAACATCATGAATCATTAAAGAAATGCAATTCAAAACTACAATGAGATATCATCTCACACCAGTCAGAATGGCCATCATTAAAAAATCTACAAACAATAAATGCTGGAGAGGGTGTGGAGAAAAGGGAACCCTCTTGCACTGTTGGTGGGAATGTAAATTGATACAGCCACTATGGAGAACAGTATGGAGGTTCCTTACAAAACTAAAACTAGAACTACCATATGACCCAGCAATCCCACTACTGGGCATATATCCTGAGAAAACCATAATTCAAAAAGAGTCATGTACCAAAATGTTCATTGCAGCTCTATTTACAATAGCCAGGAGGTGGAACCAACCTAAGTGTCCATCAGCAGATTAAGGGATAAAGAAGATGTGGCACATATATACAATGGAATATTACTCAGCCATAAAAAGAAACGAAACTGAGTTATTTGTAGTGAGGTGGATGGACCTAGAGTCTGTCATACAGAGTGAAGTAAGTCAGAAAGAGAAAAACAAATACCATATGCTAACACATACATATGGAATCTAAGAAAAAAAAATGGTCATGAAGAACCTAGGGGCAAGACGGGAGTAAAGACACAGACCTAGAGAATGGACTTGAGGATATGGGAATGGGAAAGGGTAAGCTGTAATAAAGTGAGAGAGTGGCATGGACATATGTACACTTCCAAACGTAAACTAGATAGCTAGTGGGAAGCAGCCGCATAGCACAGGGAGATCAGCTCGGTGCTTTGTGACCACCTAGAGGGGTGGGATAGGGAGGGTGGGAGGGAGGGAGATGCAAGGGGGAAGAGATATGGGAATATAGGTATATGTATAACTGATTCACTTTGTTATAAAGCAGAAACTAACACACCATTGTAAAGCAATTATACTCCAATAAAGATGTTAAAGAAAACAAACAACAACAAACAAATAAACAAAGATGTTACCAGAAAACTGCTAGAGCTCATCAATGAATTTGGTAAAGTCTCAGGATACAAAATTAATTCACAGAAATCTCTTGCATTCCTATACACTAACAACGAAAGATCAGAAAGAGATTAAGGAAACAATCCCATTTACGATTGCATCAAAAAGAATAAAATACTTAGGAATAAACCTATCTAAGGAGGCAAAAGACCTGTACTCAGAAAACTGTAAGGTACTGATGAAAGAAATCAAAGATGACATAAATAGATGGAGAGATATACCAGGTTCTTGGACTGGAAGAATCAATATTGTGAAAATAACTATAGTGCCCAAAGCAATCTACAGATTCAATGCAATCCCTATCAAATTGCCAAGGGCATTTTTCACAGAATTACAACAAAAAATTTTACCTTTTGTATGGAAACACAAAAGACCCCGAATAGTGAAAGCAATCTTGAGAAAGAAGAATGAAGCTGGAGGAATCAGGCTCCCTCACTTCAGACTACACTACAAAGCTATGCTAATCAAAACAGTATGCCACTGGCACAAAAATAGAAATATAGATCAATGGAACAGGATAGAAAGTTCAGAGATAAACCCATGCACCTATGGCCACCTAGTATATGACAAAGGAGGCAAGAATATACAATGGAGCAAAGACAGCCTCTTCAATAAGTGGTGCTGGGAAAACTGGACTGCTGCATGTAAAAGAATAAAATTAGAACACTCCCTAACACCATACACAAAAATAACTCAAAATGGATTAAAGACCTAAATGTAAGGCTGGATACTATAAAACTCTTAGAGGAAAATATAGGCAGAACACTCTTTGAAGTAAATCACAGCAAGATCTTTTTCAATCCACCAATAGAGTAATGAAAATAAAAACAAAAATAAAGAAATGGGATCTAATTAAACTTAAAAGCTTTTGCAAAGCCAAGAAAACCATAAACAAAATGAAAAGACAGTCCTCAGAATGGGAGACAGTATATGCAAATGAAGCAATTGACAAGGGATTAATTTCCAATACATACAAACAGTTTATGCAGCTCAGTGTCAAAAAAACGAACAACCCAATAAAAAATGGGTGGAAAACCTAAATAGACATTTCACCAAAGAAGACATACAGATGGCCAACAGGCACATGAAAAGATGCTTAACATCACTAATTATTAGAGAAATGCCAATCAAAACTACAAAAGGTATCACTTTACACCAGTCAGAATGGCCATTATCATAAATCTACAAACAATAAATGCTAGAGAGGGTGTGGAGAAAAAGGAACCTTCCTACACTGCTGGTGTAAATGTAAATTGGTAGAGCCACTATGGAGAACAGTATGGAGGTTCCTTACAAAACTAAAACTAGAACTACCATATGACCCAGCAATCCCACTCCTAGGCATATATCCAGAAAGAAACATAATTAGAAAGGATGCATGCACCTCGATGTTCATTGCAGAACTATTTACAATAGCCTAGACATGAAAGCAACATAAATGCCCATCGACAGAGGAATGGATAAAGAAGATGTGGTACATATATACAATATTACTCAGCCATAAAAAGGAACAAAAATAGTGCCATTTGCAGAGACATGGATGGACCTAGAGACTGTCATACAGAGTGAAGTAAGCCAAAAGGGAAAAATAAATATTGTATAATATCGCTTATATGTGGAATCCAGAAAAATGGTACAGATGAATTTATTTGCAAAGCACAAGTAGAGTCACAGATGTAGAGAACAACTTACGGTTACCAAGGCAGGGAAAGGGGGTGGGATGAATAGACAGATGGGGATTGACATATATATCTATGAAAAATAGATAACTAATGAGAATCTACTGTATAGTACAAGGAACTCTACTCAATGCCCTGTGGTGACCTGAATGGGAAGGAAATCTAAAAAAGAGTGGAGATACATATACATACATCTGATTCACTTTGCTGCACAGCAGAAACTAACGCAACATTGTAAAGCAACTATACTCCAATAAAAAATCAAAATAAAATAAAATAAAAGCTATTTATGACAAACCCACAGCCAATATCATACTCAACAGTAAAAACCTGAAAGCCCTCCTGCTAAAATCTAGAACAAGACAGTGATGCCCACTCTCACCACTTCTTTTCAACATAGTATTGGAAGTCCTAACCACAGCCAACAGACAAGAAAAAGAAATAAGATGTATCCAAATTGGAAGGAAAGAGGTAAAATTGTCATTATATGCAGGTGACATGATACTATATATAGAAAACCCTAAAGATTCCACACAAAAATTACTAGAATTGATCAATGAATTCAGGAAGGTAGCAGGATACAAGATTAACATACAGAAATCGGTCCCATTTCTTTACAGTAACAGTGAAATATCAGAAAGAGAATGTAAAAAAAAAAAAAAAAAAAAAAACCTTTTAAAATTGCACTAAAAAAAATACTTAGGAATAAACCTGACCAAGGAGGTGAAAGAGTTATATGGTGAGAACTGTAAAACATTAATAAAGGAAACTAAAGATGATTCAAAGAAATGGAAAGATATTCTGTGCTCTTGGATTGGAAAACTTAATATTGTTAAAATGGCCATACTAACCAAAGCATTATACAGATTTAATGTGATCCCTATCAAATTACCCATGACATTTTTCACAGAACTAGAAAAAATAATCCTGAAATTTATATGGAACCATAGGAGACCCAGAATTGCTAAAGCAATCTTGAGGAAAAAGAACAAAGCATAACCCTCCCAGACTTCAGACAATACTACAAAGCTACAGTAATCAAAACAGTGTGGTATTGGCACTAAAACAGATATACAGATCAATAGAACAGGATAGAGAGCCTAGAAATAAACCCACACACCTATGGCTAACTAATCTTTGACAAAATAGGCAAGAATATACAATAAGGAAAAGACAGTATCTTCAGCAAGTCGTGCTGGGAAAGTTGGACAGTTGCATGTAAATTAATGAAGTGAGAACACACCTTCACACCATACACAAAATGGCTTAAAGACTTAAACATAAGATAAGACACCATAGGGCTTCCCTGGTGGCGCAGCGGTTGAGAATCTGCCTGCTAATGCAGGGGACACGGGTTCGAGCCCTGGTCTGGGAGGATCCCACATGCCGCGGAGCAACTAGGCCCGTGAGCCACAACTACTGAGCCTGCGCGTCTGGAGCCTGTGCTCTGCAACAAGAGAGGCCGCCATAGTGAGAGGCCCGCGCACCGTGATGAAGAGTGGCCCCCGCTTGCTGCAACTGGAGAAAGTCCTCGCACAGAAATGAAGACCCAACACAGCCAAAAATAAACAAATAAATAATTTAAAAAAAAAAAAAAAAAAAAAGATAAGACACCATAAAACTCCTAGAAGAGAACTTAGGCAAAACATTCTCGTATATAAATTGTACCAATGTTTTCTTAGGTCAGTCTCCCAAGACAATAGAAATAAAAACAAAAATAAACAAATGGGACCTAATCAAATTTACAAGCTTTTGCACAGCAAAGGAAACCATAAACAAAACAAAAAGACGAGATACGGAATGGGAGAAAACATTTGCAAACAACGCAGTTGACAAGGGCTTAATTTCCAAAATATACAGACAGTTCACACAACTCAACAAAAACAAAAAAACAAACAACCCAATAGAAAAATGGGCAGAAGACCTAAATAGACATTTCTCCAAACAAGACATACAGATGGCCAATAGGCACATGAAAAGATGCTCAACATTGCTAATGATTAGAGAAACTCAAATCAAAACTACAATGAGGTACCACCTCACACCAGTCAAAATGGCCATTATTAAAAAGTCTACAAATAAAAAATGCTAGAGAGGGTGTGGAGATAAGTGGTAGTATTGCCACCTACACTGTTGGTGGCAATGTAAGTTGGTACAGCCACTATGGAAAACACTATGGAAGTTTCTCAGAAAACTAAAAATAGATTCACCATATGATCCAGCAATCCCACTCTTGGGTATATATCCAGATGAACCTATAATTTGAAAATATACATGCACTATTTACAATAGCCAAGACATGGAAACAACCTAAATGTCCATCGATAGATGAATGGATAATGAAGATGTGGTATATGTATATGAGTGAATACTACTCGGCCATGAAAAAGAATGAAATAATGCCATTTGCAGTAACATGGATGCAAGTAGAGGTTATCATACTAAGTGAAGTAAGTCAAAAAGAGAAAGACAAATACCATATGATATCACTTATATGTGGAATCTAAAATATGACATAAATGAACTTATCTCCAAAGCAGAATCAGATTCACACCTGTGGTTGCCAAGGGGGTGGGATGGAGGAGGGGTGGACTGGGAGTTTGGGGTTAGTAGATGTAAACAATTACATATAGAATAGATGGACAACAAGTTCCTACCATATAGCACAGGGAACTACATTCAATGTCCTTGGATTAACCATAATGGAAAAGAATATAAAAAAGAACCTATATATGTATATATTAGTCACTTTGCTGTACAGCAGAAATTAACACAACATTGTAAATCAACTACATTTCAATAAAAAAAAAAAAAGAAAACAGACTGAAAATCGATGTGTTAAGCTTTGAACTTAAGAAATTCAAATCACCTCACACTCATACCTGTCAGAGTGGCTATCATCAAAATGACCACAGATAACAAATACTGGCGAGGATGTGGAGAAAAGGGAACCTAGAACACTGTTAGTGGGAATGTAAACTTTTGCTGCCACTATGTAAAACAGTATGGAGGCTCCTCAAAAAACTAAAAACAGAACTATCATATTATTCAGCAATTCTACTCTGGGTATGTGTCAGAAGAAAACAAACAAACAGAAAAACAAATCTGAAAAGATGTACATACTCCAATGTTCACAGCAGCATTATTTACAATAGCCAAGATATGGAAGCAACTTAAATGTCCATCAGCAGATGAATGGATAAAAAATATGTCGTATATATGTACAATGGAATATTACTCATCCATAAAAAAGAATGAAATTTTGCCATTTGCAACAACATGAATGGTCCTGCGAAGATATTATTCTTAATGAAATAAGTCAGAAAAAGACAAATACGCTATGTTATCACTTATATGTAGGATCTAAAAAATGAAACGACAAATGAATATAACAAAACAGAAAAAGACTCACAGATATAGAGAACAAACTAGTGGTTACCAGTGGGGGGAAGAAAGGGGGAGGGGCAAGAGAGGGGTAAGGGATTAAGAGGTACAACCTACTATGTAAAAAACAAATAAGATACAAGAATATAGTGTACAGCACAGGAAATACAGCAAATTTTTACAATAACTTTAAATAGAGTATAAATTATAAAAATATTTAATCACTACGCTGTACACCCAAAACTAATATAATATTGTAAATCAACTATAATTAAAAAATAAATAAAAGAAATTCAAGAATGAACAATAGATTAAACTCAAAGAAATTGAAGGAAGAAAATGATAAGAACCAGAATTAATAAAATAGAAAACAATACAGAGGATCAATAATATCAAATTTTGTTTTTTGAAAAGTCTAATAAAACTGCTGAAACTCTGGCAAGAATGATCAAGTGAAAAAAAGAAGACACAACTCAAAAATATCAGGAATGTAAAGGGATGACACAAATTTACATAGGCCACAAGGGCTTTAATAAGATAATATTAAGAAAAATTTTGTGCCAAATATTTGAAAATTTAGGTGAAATGGAAAAATTTCTAAAAAAAAAAAAATAACTTACCAAAACTAACTCAAGAAGAAAAAAATCTGAATAGTCTTTTAGCCAGTAAAGAAATTGAGTCAGTAGTTCTACCAAAAATTCAAGAATTAAGTAATTCCAATCTTACAAAAACTCTTCCAGAAATATAAACAATGAAAACTTGTGAACTCATTTTATGATCCTAGAATAATCTTAATACCAAAGCTAGATTTTAAAAAAGCATGAGAACAGAATTTTAGGCCATTTTGTTTATTAACATACATGCAAAATCTAAACAAAATATTAGCAACCAGATAGAGCAACATGTAAAAATGTACTACATCTTGACAGAGATGGGTTAATTCTAGAAATAAAAGTTGCCTTATAATTTTTTTTAAAAATTAATTAATACAATTCACCACATTAACAGACTAAAGGAGAAAAATCATCTTACTTGCTGCTGAAAAAAGCATTTGATTGATTCTCCATTCATGATAAAAACTCTCAGCAAACTAGAAGCAGAAGGAAATTAAAAGATAGCTTTTTAAAACTCACAGTGAACATTACTCTTAATGGTATATACTTGAAATCTTCCCTACAAGACCAGGAACAAGAGGAGAATGTACATTATCACCCCACTGACCTGGAAGTTTTAAGCAAGACACAGAGGAGGGAAAGGAGAAAAGGAAGAGAGAGAGGAAAGTTATAAGAATTAATAGGGAGGAACCAAAATTGTTATTTTTCACAAATGATAAGATCATCTATTGGCAAATCCTAAGAAATCCACAGATAAATGATTAGTATAAATACAAGCATTTTGCAAGGTTACTGGCCCAAAAAAATCAATATACGAAGATCAATTTCACTTAATTTTATTTCCATGAACCAGCAAAAACAGATAAAGAATGTAACCTTTAAAACTATAGCCATTTAAAATAACATCAAAATATAAGTAACTAGGAATAAATCTAACAAAAGACTGCATGATTTTTATGAAGAAATATTTAAAACTTTATTGAAAAACATTAAAGGAAAATTATTATTTCATGTAACAAACACTTGTGCAGAACCCACTGTATGTCAAGTAATTCTAATGTTTTACAATTATTAACCTAATAAATCCTCATAACCACTCCTATGAGAAAGGGACTTTTATTATAATCATCCCATTTACAGTTAAGGGAACTAGAAAATATCACAAAGTTACAAATCCACTGAGTGACAGAGGTAGGATTTGAACCAAAGCAGCTTGGCTATAGAATCTTGTATTAGGTTGTCTTTCTTGGTGAACAAAATAAATGGAGAGAGACATCCTATTTATGGTTTACAATACACAAAATATAATATGTCAGTTCTCCTCAAAATTATAAGGAAGCCAAATTCTCCCCAAAATTATTTTATAGTTTCAATGCAATTCCAATCAAAATTCCAAGAGATGCCATTGTGGTTCAGGTGCAGCATCCAACCAGGTTTTGAAGTTCACTTGCAGTGCAGGGGGCAAATCAGATAACTGCTGTGACCCATGTAGAAGCCAAAGACTGGGCTGTCCCATTTATTAAGCACCTACTATATTCTAGTCACTGCTCTAGACACTAGGATACAGAGATGAACAAGATAGACAGGGTACTTGCTCTCATTGAGTTTTTCATCTAAGAGGGAATATATGTCTACCTCTGAAAAAATAATTGGCATCAGATTACTCCTCATACTGAGAACTTTAAAAGCTGGATAAAAGTGTTTGAAGGCACAAAGCTAGCAGCCAGGACTTGAAGAGCCAAGATCCAAAGAAAAGGGAAATGTGCTCCATTGAGCCCAACATTCTAAAGACAATTTTCAATCAAGACAAATGTGCCTAAATTGTGCACATGTGAGGAAAAGCTTCAAGAAAGCAAGTAGAAAACAATAAATGCTGGAGAGGGTGTGGAGAAAAGGGAACCCTCTTGCACTGTTGGTGGGAATGTAAATTGATACAGCCACTATGGAGAACAGTATGGAGGTTCCTTAAAAAACTAAAAATAGAAATACCATACAACCCAGCAATCCCACTACTGGGCATATATCCTGAGAAAATCATAATTCGAAAAGAGTCATGTACCACAATGTTCATTGCAGCTCTATTTACAATAGCCAGGAGGTGGAACCAACCTAAGTGTCCATTGACAGATGAATGGATAAAGAAGATGTGGCACATATATACAATGGAATATTACTCAGCCATAAAAAGAAATGAAACTGAGTTATTTGTAGTGAGGTGGATGGACCTAGAGTCTGCCATACAGAGTGAAGTAAGTCAGAAAGAGAAAAACAAATACTGTATGCTAACACATATATATGGAATCTAAAAAAAAAAAAAAAGGTCATGAAGAACCTAGGGGCAAGACGGGAATAAAGATGCAGACCTACTAGAGAATGGACTTGAGGATACGGGGAGGGGGAAGGGTAAGGTGGGACAAAGTGAGAGAGTGGCATGGACATATATACACTACCAAATGTAAAATAGACAGCTAGTGGGAAGCAGCTGCATAGCACAGGGAGATCAGCTCGGTGCTTTGTGATCACCTAGAGGGGTGGGATAGGGAGGGTGGGAGGGAGGGAGATGCAAGAGATATTGGGATATATGTATATGTATAGCTGATTCACTTTGTTATACAGCAGAAACTAACACACCATTGTAAAGCAATTATACTCCAATAAAGATGTTAAAAAATAAAATAAAAAGCAAAAAAAAAAAAAAAAGAAAGCAAGTAGAAACTTTTGGTAATGCTTATGGATCAGGGGAGACAAAATTAGAGTTCAGGGCCCCAGGCTTTCAGTTTAGCCTCCAGATAGCCTAGAAGTAAGGATAACATGAAAACAGATAAGTCTCAATTGGATCAAGTTAATCTGATCATAACCTACCACAAGACAATTAAAGCCTTACTTGGAGGAAGTTAACATCATTGAGAGCTTCTACAGTTTCTGAGAAAAACAATATCCAGCAAATAATTGAAAATTGACAACATAAGAAAGATTAAAAGTCAAGAAAATAAAGACCCCTCCCTCCAAAAGAAAACACAGACACATAGGTGATTCATATTTTTTATTTACCAGATACAGACTTTAAAATAATTATGATTAATGTATTTAAGAAAATAATTTGAATTGAATGGAAATCCTGGGACTGAAAAATACAATACCATAAATTAAGAATTCATTTGATGAGTTTAACAACAGATTAGACAAAGCAAAAGAGAGTATTGGTAAATTGGAAGATGAAGCAATAGAAAATATTCAGATTAAAATACATACCCCCAAAAGGGTGGAAAATGTGTGAGACATATAGTACATAGTTAAAATCCCAACATACGTGTAATTGGAGTGCCAGAGGAAAGGGAAAAGAATAAGACAGACGCAGTATATGAAGAGATACTTCACATAGAAGTATTCCAAATCTTAGAATATTTCAAAATGAAGCCACAGACTGAACAACATCCATAAAACCACCCTCCTCCCCCAAATCTAAATATATCATAGTAAACTAGAGAAAACAAAACCAAAGAGAATATGTTAAAAGGAGGCAGAGTAAAAACAAACATTGTTGCAAAGGAGCAACTATAATACAATTAGTGAACTTTTCAAGAGAAACAATGAAAGCCAGATGACAATGGAATGACATCTTTAAAGTGTGGAAAACAAATAACCATATGTAGCATTTTATAAACAGCAAAAATAACCTTGGAGTGACATCAGCAAGATGGCAGAGTAAGAGATAGCAGCACTTTTCTCCCAACAAATAACAGACAGCTATCTACAAACAAAAATAACTCTGGGAGGGCCCAAGAGTCCAGCTAAGAACTACAGCAACACCGTGGAACAAAAAACAAAGATAATCTTCCACGCCAGAAGATTATTAGGGAGATTGGCCTGGCTGAGATGTCTGGAGATGACTAGGAATAAAGAAGAAGGGAAGGAGTTATAAGTATCAGTGTCATCACAGTTCCCAGTGGCCTGCTCTATGGAGAACTCTGGAAGCCTTTGTCACTAAGGACCTCAGCAGCTCCCATGACAGCTGCAGACTCCCCACAACTTTCACAACAGAGGACCCTGTAGTGTTCATTGTCACAGATCTCAGAGGCCTGCTCCACAGAAGACATGGACAGCTTTCACCACTGAGGTAACCAACAGCTTCACATCACATACAAAACTCAGTTCCAGACAAAGAGACCTAATGTAAAGGTTAAACAATAAAATTTCTGGAAGAAAACAGAAAAGAGTACCTTCATGACCTTGCAGTAGGCAAATATTTCTTAAATAGGAACTAAAAGCATTAACTCTAAAGGAAAAGAAGTGGAAAGGCATCTTAAGAGAGTGAAAAGGCAAACCAGAGTGGGAAAAGATATTTGTAATACATATATCTGACAAAGGACTCCTACTGAGACTATATGAGGAGCCCTTAAACCCCTACAATCAATAAGAAAATGACAAACAATCCAATGGAAACATGGGCAAAATACTTGAAGAGGAATTTCACAAATGAAGAAATCTGAATAGCCAAAAAAAATATCAAAAAATATTCATTAGTCATCAGGGATATGCAAATTTAACCACAAGAGATGCCATTTTGTTCCCTCCAGATAAACAAACAAACAAAAATTAAGTCTGAAAATATCATCATTAGTGGAAGTATAAATTGGTGCAAATACCTTGGAAAACAGTTTTTACATTATCTAACAAGGTTTAAGATGCATATACTCTGTGAGCCAGCAATTCTATTTCTATGTATATAGCCTAGAGCAACTCTTCCACACATGCATCAGCACACATGAAGAAGAATATTCGCTGTAGCATAGTATTCAGTACTCTCAAACTGGGAAAAAAATAGTTTCTATCAGCAATAGAATTGAGAAGTTGGTTGTGATGTATTCACACAATGGAATTCTGCACTACAAAGAAAAGAAAATGAATTGCAGTACATATAACACAGATGAAAGAAGTTAGTCACAAGAGAAGATGTACACTTTGATTCCACTGATAAAGTGTTTAGAAACACATAAAATCAAACATTATGCCATTTAGGGATTAAAAACATGATAAAACTGTAAAGAAAACCAAAAGAATTATAAGAACAAAATTAATGATGAGGGTTACCTCAGATTAAGGAGGGAATGGATGAGATCAGGGAGGCATTCAAAGGCAATGCTGTTATGTTTTCTTTTTTAAACTGGTGGTGGGAATACAAGTGTTGTTTGGGAATACAAGTCTGTGTACCTTATAAATAAATATTAATTTATAATTAGTAAATTTTGATACAATTAAAACTTTGTCTTTTATGTAAAATATATGTAAATTATATATTTACATATAAATATATGTAAATATAAATCTTTAATACAGATTTCTGATCATGTGGCTCATGATGGAAAAAACATGGCTGCCTCTGTACCAGGTTTCACTAAGGAGCAGACCACAGTTGTTGACATTGTCTCCAGGAAGGCCCTGTTGAAATGCTCTTCCTGAGAAGAGGGAATGTTCTAACCATTCTGTTTATATAGAATATAACACTGGCTCAGGCTGCCATAAAAAAATACCATAGACTGGGTGGCTTAAATAGCAGAAATTTATTTTCTCACAGTTCTGGAAGCTGGAAGTCCAAGATTAGGGTGCCAGCATGGTCAGATTCTGGTGAAGACTCTCTTCCTGGCTTGCAGACATCTGCCTTCTTGTTCTGGTCATATGGCCTCTTTTTGGTGCATGTAGAGAGAAAGCAAGTTCTCTGGTACCTCTTCTTAGAAGGGCACTAATCCACTCATGAGGGTCCTACCCTCATGACCTCATCTAACATTTCCTCCCAAAGGCCCTATCTCCAAATATTACCACATTATCATATCATTCACATATGAATTTGGGGGGGACAAAACATTCAGTCCATAACAAATGGTCACCCAGATTAGCTAATTATCACTTTGGCAGGTTGAGAGGGGCTGAGGCACAGAGGCCTTATGCAGAATATGTGTTTTTAGGGGTTGGGAATGAGAGTGAAGAAAGATCCCAAGGTCTCTCACCTTATTCCCTCCAACAAGGTTGAGGGCTTGCTTAGCTCTAGGGACTTAGAAAGCCATTGCTTCTGAGTCCCTTTGCCTTGGGTGATACCTGTCTCACAGTCCCCTCACGTTTTCTGTGCACATTCCATCTGCCTTGCAGCTGCTGGTCCTGCCTGGCCAAGGGTTGTGGAGGGAGTACACTGTTTCCATGCAATTTCCTTAAAAGGGCACTTCCTTCTTAAGAGAACTGTTCCCCAGAGATTTCCTCAATATTTGCAATGACAGAAAGTCCACACACAGGCTTGGGGTTGGGGAAGAAGGCACAAAAGGGAAGAGATTTAAATTCTAAAGCAGAGAAAATTGAAATCCTGCCAGAAGCAGAATAAGATGGGGAAGGATAGGGAAGCTTCTGCTTTTGGTCTCAGTATTGGGGTTTCAGAGAACAGATGGCTGGGGGTTATTTATAACTTATAACAGGCAGAGCTGAGATCCGTGAAATGCCAGTGGCTTGGCTGACAATGGATTGAGCCAGGGTAAGGACTGAGACTTCCACAAGGACTCCTAGAATGTGGGTTTTGGTGTATTTGGGGAGGGGGTGTTCCACCATGGAAAGGTTATGGAGCCTGAGCTCCATCCTCCAGGTTAGGTGGGAAGCCCTCCCAAGAATCGCTGCTTTTAGGAATAATAATAGTCCCACTAATAATAATAACTAACATGTTATTAGCTGACTGGGTGCCAGGCACTAAGGTAAGTGCATTTATTTGTAAAATGAGAAAACTGAGGCTTGGCGAGGGTAAGTAACCATCCTAAGACCTCATAGCTGTAAGTAGTGAAGCTTTCTGTCTGGCACCCTGGCTTGTGTGGGAGGGGGGAGAGGCAAAGGGTCTAGATATCTTCCCCTGTCACATCAGCCCTTAGCGACCTAAAGAGGCAAGATCACAGGGATAGAAGTCTGGACCAGGAACTTTGATGGGGGTGGGGAAGGGGACAGGGAACTGGCAGACCCAGGAGAGGTGCAGAAGGGCAGCTCTGAACAATGCAGCATGTGTGTGTGTATATCCAGGTGATCACCCAGATAAAGGCAGTGTGATTATAAGTAGAAGACATTAAATGCTTATTAAATAAATAAATCCTGGCTCTTGAGGACAAGGCAGGCAGGGGCTGAAGTTCAATATGGCTTATTCCACTCTGCCATCTGTCACCTCAGGCAGGCCACTTCCTCCTCTCTAGTTCTCAGTCTTTCCTCTTTAAAACAAGACAGTTGGTCTAAGATTCTTCCCAGCTCTGATTATCTATGCATCTATGATCTCACTGTAGTTAGCAAATGTGGGGAAGAGGAGTGTTGGGGATATCAGACGTCAAAAGTCAAGATCTTGGCTATCAACCTCCAAGGCCAAGAACCAAGCCTTGGCAAGAACAGCCAGCAAGAGCAAAGCAAAAGGAAGACAAGTCAGGAGGCGCCATCTGTTCCATGTGGCAGGGAGTGAGGTGCCATGAGCACCACTGATCATGCCAACATCCACTCCCAGGGCTATGCACTGGTGCCAGGCATGCCCGCCAATTGGTGGATAGAATGCTCCCAAATTCATGACTCCAGGAGTGAGGCTGTCTGTCTCAGAATAAACAAAGCGCCAGGCAACTTGATGCAGCTCATCTACTCCTCAGAATGCAACAATCCTTTTTAAGGTCAAGGTGTCGGGATTCTTGCCTCTATTAGTCTACAATTCTATGTGCCTCTGAACCACATCTCCGTTTTTTTTCCCCAAAGGGTATCAGTAACATCCAAAGGGCCAGGAGTTCACCCCAGGTCACAAAGCATGTGGGCCATGATGTTCAGGTCAACCCAGAGGAGAAGTGACCCTGAACGCTCACTCTGTGCCATAGAAGGGACTTGCTTTGATGACGTGGGCTCCATTGTTTAGCTCAGCTAATTAGTAAGCATGTAGTGTACAGCCACCATGTGCACTTGCTGAGTACCTACTATATACCCAATCTGAAGAGGAGTTGGTTACCAAGGTCATCCAAGGCCTGAGTCTGAGGTAGCAGACCATAACGGAAAAGACTGTCCACTGAATTTGAGGTTGGTCAGGCTGGGTTCTAATCCTGCATCTATCCTCAGTTAGTACCATTAGAAAGTTTCTTAACTAGAACTCGCAGTCTGAAAATTGTAAGAAACCTACTTCATAGAATCATTGTAGAGACAAAATAGTGCCCGGCAAACAGGAAAGTCCTAAATGATGATGTAGCTGTTGACGATGACATGGTGACGATGGTCACATTGTCCCCCCTGAGTCAATCCTACTTCAGGTCCAGGGTACTTCCCTGACTATCCAACACCCACTGGGTGATACTAGATGGAGAATGCAGCTGGCTATGGGTTCAGGAATACAAGAAAACATTTCTCCTCACTCCTGGACCAGGAAGCATGAGAACCTCACTAGCAAACAAAGGAAACTGTCACTTTCAGAAATCTGGATACAGTCAAGAAAGATGAGAAAGACAACTGGAGACTTCGGAAGCCAGACACAGGTTTGTGAAAGCAGCCCTATTAAGAGACCAGGGATGGAGGAACAGGGTGAGGGAAGGGCAGATGCCTGAGATCCTATCACAGTCTGGTCCCCTGACCCACCTCTCAAGACCTCGACTTCCCCATCTATAAATGCAGAAAAGCAAAGTTTGCTATGTGAGCTATGGCTAGAAATTTGAAGTCAGGGCTATGTCTCCACCATTAAGGAGCCAAGATGGGGTGAGGACATGGAACATACGAGCTGGTGAACGTTTTGATGTGTGAATTCCATGGGTGGTCTGAGAGTGTGAAGCTTGGAACTTTAGGAATGGAAACAGCCTGCTGAGGAAAAGTCCCTGGACCCAACTACACATTTACTACCAGGAGGCCACATGCTTTCAGAGGCAGAAAAGCAAATGGGTCCTGCCTTGGGCTGGCCCAAGCGCCCACAAAGAGGGGAATGCAGAGAGGCAATATGGCTCAGGGAAAATACTCCAGGCACCAGGATCTGGAGAGTGGAATGCAGTGTTCCCACAGCTCGCTATGCAGGGAACGCAGCAGATGGAACTGCCCTGACTTGGGGAAACATTTGGTTCCTTGTCTCACACAGACTCACTGTAGAGGATTGTGAGGATGGCCTGGAGACAGACTAACAAAAGAAAAGGTCAGGAAAGGGAAAGCCAGGAAGCTGTGCAGAAGTTTCCTAAGATCCTTCCAGAGGCCTTGAGCAGGTAGTGACAAAAGGTCAAACTGGATGGGACCTTCCAGAACACGGAATCTAATTCTTTTATTTTACAGATCGGGAAACTAAGGCCCCTAGAGAAGTCAGCATAGCACAATTGAAAGAGGCTGTGGAGTCAGGGAGACATGAATTCACCGCTTAAAAGCTATGTGATTTAGTACAAATTTCTTAACTTCTCTGAGCCTTAGATTTCTTCTTTGTAAAGGGACTGTGTCACTTGTAAGAAGTGAGTGAGGTAATGTATGTAGACCACTTAGCATAGTGGCCAACTCACAGTAGAGACTCAGTAAATATTAGCTTCTGTTTCTCAAGGTCACATTGGGGTTAACAGCAGACCTAGGACTAGAGTCTAGATGTCCTGACTCTTGACCCAATGAGTTACACATTCTACCATCCAGCTACAGAAAAGTGTCGAAGACAAAACATGCCTGTGATGTGCCGTTAGAGATGGGGTAGGGAGGGGATGAAGCGATGTTAGAAGGGATTTTCTCATGACCAAAGAATGGGAATGTATTACCAAAGGTTCCATTTTGGGAACTTATTTAAGTGTGTGCTTGGAATGGATTAAAGGCTGCGAGTGAACTAAATGTCATCTTGATGACCTGTTTGGCTCACAGATGCAGGAATCAACTTACCAGAGGCAGGGCTGGTTATACTGTTCTCTAAACCCCCCAAAAGAAAGGAAATGAATATGCAATCATTCATTCAACAAACATTTACTGAGTACATGATATGCCCAGAGAAACAGGGTTTCTAGTTACCATTTTGCCTATGAGGAAATGAAAGTTCCAAGATATTAAATGAATAAAAGGTCATACAGCTAGCAAGTGTCAGGGCTAGGATTCAATGCCATCTTGATCTGATCTTTGCCCTGCACCACATTGCATCTTCTGTCTTCTGATAGAGAGAAAGGAGTAAGATTGTGTCTGGGGCTGACATCCTCAGAATGGTGTGCATGGACAGAAGGTCTAGGGAGAACACCCGGCTTGCCCCTTCCTAAGAGCAGAAGTAGTCCTTGGAGGCTGCCTTGTGACCTTGTCCCTGGAGCTGCCCAGCTCGCTCTGGGGGCCACCCTGCCCTGAGTAGGAATCTCTGTCTAGGATCCCATGGTTTTCTCACCAGGATCAGACATCTCCCAGGACCACTCTCCAAGACAACCTCACTGCCCAGGAGCTCCACTGGGACTGACATATTCACACCCAGAGTGATTAGGGGCAGGCAAAGAAGGAAATTCAGGCACAGACACAGTTCCTGTGTGAAGGGGGAGACATCAGGTAGCTCTCACTCTTTAGGGAGATTCAGCCCCTTTCCCCAGAGAGCTCCCAGGAGGACAGAGTGATAGAATAAACACTACTTCTGCTCTTAGAGAGCTCCCAGTCTGATGGGGGACACACAGACAAAGGTAGGTTCAATAATAATCATGGAGCTAAAGCTTACTGAGTACATACTACATGAAAAGCATTCATATAAATATGAACTCATTTAATCCAAACAATGACTTTATGAGAGAGGTCTTACTTTTATCCTTATTAAACAGATGAAGAAATGGAGGTACAGAGAAGTCAAGCCACTTACACAGCTAGAAAGTGATAATGCTAGGATTAAAACCCAGGCAGTCTGGCTCAAGGGTCTCTAAAATAAAAGAGAAAGAAAAAGCAAGCCCCTAGGCAGTGCTGGACAGTCTGGGGATACTCTGACTACTGGTGATTCCAGGTGACCAGCAACAGTGGTTCTGGTCCAAGAAGGCTGCCTCAGGAGCATGGGCAGTCTTAAGGCTTGTTTGGAGCTCAGGGCCCAGGGATAAGGGGCAGAAAGCAGGCCTGGGGCAGAAAGCAGGCCTGCTGAGATTAGGAAGCCAGAAGTGAGGGCAGTGAAGGTGAGACTCCTAGAGGAGGAAGACCAGGAAGTCTTGTGAAGAGTTTAGATAGAGCACCTGAGAAAGGCCCATGAGCCTGCCATGGAGAGAGCTGGCTAGGGACAGAGGAGCCCCAAAACAGAGAGGAATTGGGGTTGGGAAGAACACAAGGAAACATCCAATGGGAGATTTTCCATAGGGAAGGCTCTTGAGCACCAAGCCTGAAAGTGATATTGGGGATGGGGAGTTGATCAGGAGACAACAGCATGTCAACAGCTGAGCCACATACTCCCCTACCCCCAAGCCCAACAGGGCTCTCTCTGGGGCACCCATCTCAAATGCTCTAACTAGTTGACTGTTAAATAACATACTGATCATGAGCTGGGCGTTGACATTAGAGAGATATGAGTTTCTGGTCCTAGCTTTACAACTCACCAGCTGCCTACCCTCTCTGAATTCTGGGTGTTCATCTGCAAAATGGTGGTAATAGTACCTTTAAGGAATTATTGAGAGGATTAAATGAATTACAGGTTATCTAGCACTTAGCATAGGGCCTGGAAGAAAGGGCTCAATAGGTAATGACCCATGAGTTATTTAAAAGTTTAATTTCCAAATATTTGGGGGGTTTTCTAGAAATTTCTGTTATTGATTTCTAATTTAATCACATTGTGGTCAGAGCACATGATCTTTATTATCAATATTTTTAAATTTATTGAGACTTGTTTTGTGGTCCAGCATATCTCAACCTTGTACAGCTATTGTTGGGTGGAATATCCTACTAATGTCAATTGGCAAAATTGATTGATAAAGTTGTTTAAGTCTTCTATTTCCATGTTGATTTTATCCACTTGTTCTATGAATTACTGAGAGAGGATTTTTGAAATCTCTAGCTAAAATTTTGGATTTGTCTCTTTCTCCCTTCAGTTTTGTCTTTATGTATTTTGCTTTATGCATTAATTTTTGCTTTATGTATTTTGAAGGTCTGTTATTAGGTACATATACATTTAAGATTAACATGTTTTACTGATAAATTGAGCCCTTTATCATTATATAATGTATCCCTTTATGCCAAGTAATATTTTGTTCTGAAACCTACTTTTTCTGATATTAATATAGCCACTCCAGGTTTCTTATGAGTAGTGTTCTTATGGTATATATTTTTCTATCATTTTACTCTCAACCTATCTGTGTATTTGTGTCGTTAGTTTCTTCTAGACAGCCTATATTTGGATCTTATTTTTTTTAATCTAGTCTATTTATATTTAATGCAATTATAGATATGGTTGGGTGTAAATCTACCATCTTGATAATTGTTTTCAATTTATCCTATCACTCTTTGTTCCTTTTTGCCTCTTTTCCTGTCTTCTTCCAGATTAACTGAGTAATTTTTAATATTCCAGTTTATCTCCAGTATTGACTTATTAGCTATAGCTCTATGTTTTATTTTTTAGTAGTTGCTCTAGTTTTGACAATATTCTTCTTTAACTTATTACAGGCTACTTTCAGATAATATTATACCACTTCACATAAGTAAGAACCCTACAACAACAGCATACTTCTTTTCCCACCTCCCATTCTCTGTGCTATTGTTGTCATATATT
Organism: Balaenoptera physalus; assembly: GCF_965194825.1. Taxonomy (NCBI): domain Eukaryota; kingdom Metazoa; phylum Chordata; class Mammalia; order Artiodactyla; family Balaenopteridae; genus Balaenoptera; species Balaenoptera physalus. The sequence goes on from NC_138882.1 coordinate 36,185,338, forward strand.
TTATTTTTATGTTATAAACCCTACAGTATATTGTTATTATTTTTGCTTTAAATAGACAACTATCTTTTAAAGAAATTTTTTAATGAGGGGGGAAAGTCTTTTATATTTACCCACGTTTACCACTTCTGATACTCTTCATTCCTTTATGTAGATGCAAGTTTCAATTTTGTATCATTTTCCTTCTGCCTAAAGAACTTCCTTTAACGTTTATTATAGTGAATATCTCCTGATGATAAATTCTGCCAGCTTATCTTTGTTTGAAAAAAAAAGCCTTTATTTCACCTTCATTCTTGAAAGATATTTTTTGTTGGGTATAGAATTCTTGTTTGATAGATTTTCTTTTCTTTCAGCACTTTAAAGATGTTGTTCTACTGTCTTCTGTCCCTCATAGTATCTGATGATAAATCAGCAGCTTTTAAAAATCTTTGTTCCTCTTTACATAGTGTGCCTCTTTTTCTCTGACTGCTTTAAAATTTTTCTCTTTATCACTGATTTTCAGAAGTTTGATTATGATGTTCCTTGGTGTGGTTTTCTTTCTTTTTATCCTTTCTGGGGTTCATTAAGTGACTTAGATTTGTGAGTTCATAGTTTCCATCAAATTTGTAAAAATTTTAGTCATTATTTCTTCTAATATTTTTCTGTCCCTTTCTGGGACTTCAATTACATGTCTGTTAGTCCACTTGATATTGTCCCACATGTCAGTGAAGCTCTTTTTTAAATATTTTTTCTCTGTGTTTCATTTTTGATTTTTCCTATTGCTTTGATTCAGATTCAATGAACTCTTTCCCTGCAATGTCTCATCTGCTATTAATCTGTTATGAACTGAATGTTTGTATTCACCCCCCTCCCAATTCATATGTTGAAACCCTAATCCCTCAATGTAATCAATGTAATTGTATTGATATTTGAAGATGGGGCTTTGGAGAGTTAATTAGGTCATGAGGGTGGGGGCCTCGTCTGATGGGATTATTACCCTTATAAGAAGAAACACCAGAGAGCTTGATCTCTCTTTCTGTGCACCAGGGAAAGGCCATGTGAGCACACAGCATGAAGGCAACCATCTGCAAATCAGGAAGAGAGCTCTCACCAGAACCCAACCATGCTGGTGCCCTGATTACAGACTTCTAGCCTCCAGAGCTGTGAGAAAATAAAATTTTGTTTAAGCCATCCAGTCTATGGTATTTTGTTATGGCAGCCAAAGCAGACTAATATATAATCTTATCCAGTGAAATTTTGATTTCTTTTTATATCTTCTATTTCTCTCTTCATTATGCTCATGTTTTTCTTTAAATCCTTAAGCTTATTGAGCATATTTATAACAGCTCTTTTAATGTCCCTATCTGCTAATTCTATCATCTCTATCATTTCTGGGTCAATTGACTATTTCAATTTACTAGTTTTTCTCCTGATTGTAAGTCACATTTTTTTCTGTTTCTTTGCTGCCTACTAACTTTCGATTGAATAACTGACATTGTGAATTTTATATAACTGAGTGTTGAATTTTATCATATTCCTTTGAAGAGTGTTGGACTTTGTTCTGGCAGGAAGTTAAATTAGTTCGACCCTTTGCTTGAGGCTTATTTTTAAACTTTTTAAAAGCAGATCTAGAGTACCTTTTACTTTATTTTACTACTAAGGTGTGACTGTTTTGTGAGGTTCTTGCTAAAACTAGTGGAAGTTCAAACAATTCCTGGCTTTATGTGAAGCTAGGAATTGTTAAGATACAGAGGGGAACAGAGGTTGAGGGGCTTTTGACTAATTCGATTTGGAAGGATAAGAGATAGAGAGGAACTACTGGGTGGTGGCATTAGTCATCTACAGTAAATAGGTGGCAAAACCACTATGGTTGACAAGGAAGACATTACTCATCATCCCCATTTTAAAGATAGAAAAATGAATCCCAGAGGGGAAGAGATTTGCCTCAAACCATACAGCCTGGGACATGGCAGAAGAGATCCTATCCCCTACACCTGGCCACCTGACTTCCTATCCCACAAGGCTCCCTCCATATCAGTCTAGAGCCTTGGTCACCCCTGCAGGAACCTAGGAAAAGCTGGATGCCTGAGTTCCAGAGAGAGGAATGCAGGGAGGGTCTTATAACACATTCTGGGAAGAGGTGGCTATTGGGAGAGGTATTGGGGAGGAGAAGACAGAGCTGGGAGAAAAGCAAAGGCACCTCCACCCAGTCAGCAGCTGCTCCCAAATATGTCACAACTTGTCAAAGAGGCAGAAATAGAAGCTGTCCAGGGAGTAGAAGGGGGGTGAGGTGGCATGCTAGGGCTCTTGGCCCACAGGGAGGGCAGAATTGAGAGGCTGGAAGGGAAGGGGGACAGGAGTGGGGGTGTTGTTCAGAGATGAGTATGACAAATACATGCCAGGCAGTTCTAGGTAGGCTGAAATGGGTCCAGAGAACATTCCAGTTGCCTTTCAGTGAGATTAAATATGGGAGCAGAAGTGGAGATGGGATGGGACAAAATATCCAAGGAAACCTGCCCTCTCTGATCCTATGAGTTCACCTTCAGAGCTAGGTCTGATTCAAACAACACTCAAAACAGCCCTCCTACCCCTGACCACAGGAGCACTTCCTCCAGTCCCACATGCTGAGTCAGAAAAAGAATGTCACCTCTCAAAGGGCTGTTTGAATCATTCAATCCAGCATCTTGATTTACAAACAGGGGAGTTGAGAACCAGAGAGGAGAAATGACAGTAATATGCCCTGACTCCTTATCCAGGGTTTCTTCTTCCTCTTTCCCTGAACTTTCTCACAGTATTTGTCTCAACCAGGAGCTGAAGTTCCAGCCCTCATAGGGATTTCATAAGAAATCCTCACCTATATTTCTAAAGGCCCTCAGGTTCACACTGCCACACACTCTCCCAAGCTCTGGTCTGGTTATTTAAAAAACTAGCTCTGTGCTTTGTGTCTACCAATCACCTCTCCATGACCCTAACTTCCCAAGGACCTATCCCCTTCCACCTCCAGACCTGCACTTCCCCACCCCAAGGCCAGAGATTCTTGATGAATGAGCCTGGCTCTGAGCTCCAGATTCCAGGCAGGGACGGATTTCCCAGTGGTTATATGATGCTCAGTTCTCAATGGAAACAATGTGTGGCCTCTGGAGGCCTGGAGCCCTCCCCTCCCCCTCATCTCTCCACCCTGGCTCCCATCTGCCTCCAAACCTCTCCTCCTGTCTCAAGCCCTCAGGATTCCCCCTGGTCTCCCCAGCCTATTGTCTCTCACCTTTCTCTTGTGTCTTCTTTTCATCTCTCCATCACTACCTCTCCTGATGTCTCTCTGAATGCTCCATTTGAAACCTAGAGCACCTCCAATTCCCTCACTGCCTCCCACCTGTGGCCCCAGCCTCACCTGGAAAGCATGTACTCACCTGCAGCACCCTTCTTCACCTGTCAGCCTCAGAGAGGAAGATGAGTCACCTTCATTCAGCCCCGAGGCCTAAGAGGCAGTCCAAGAGCCTAGGTAGTCCAAGAGCCAACGCTCTTCACACTTCTGACATTAGTGCTCTGTGCACCCAGTATGTAGAAGGAAGAAGGTGCACTAGCTGATCCTTAGACTACCTTACACCTCTGACATTCTATGATCCTGTGATCTGTTCTCACCCTGCTACAAAGCCCCACAAATAATGCTGATTTGCATGACATGTTCTTGCATCTAGGTCCTATTGAAATGTACATGCATACCTGCCACCCGCCTCCCACCTGGTCCTCATCCATAATACCAGAGAACTAGCCTAGGCAAACAAAATGTGGGGCCTGTTTGGAGAAGCCAGAGGCTCCCACTCTTCCAGAACCTTCTCCTTGATCCTCTATACCTAGGTATGTGAGACTCTGGGATGGGAAACTTGCTTTGATGTGAGTCAAGCAAACTAGCAGCCCAGGTCAGCCCCCCTGTGCGGTCAGTAGGGACTGGAAGATGCTGGGAGTCGGAGGCCTGGGACTGGGTATGCAGCAGATGTGGAAGGGTAGAGTCAGGAGCAGGTGAAGGGGATCTCTGAGCATTTTGAAATCCAAGCACTACCATGCAAATGAGATCAGCCCAGCATGCAAATAGACAGAATCAAGTTGAGACAGTCAGGGTGGGGGCACAAACGACCTGGCCCTGGAGCCCCAGCCACGGATAAGGCCTTCCTCTGGAGGGAGCAGGACTGCTGGAGAAGGAGGCTACAGTCAGAGCAGGGGGCCCTGAGTGCCCAAGCCAGCAGGGGTGGGGATTAAGGCCTGACGCCCTGCTGTCAAGTTAGAGCTGATGGATCACCACTGGTGGCAGAGCACAAAGGCTGTTCTGTGCTTGGCACCAATATGTTCCCATCCATCAGAGGGCAGTTTTCACGGGGTGGAGGAATATGCAGGGGGAGCCTCTAGGGGCAGCTTTTCCTCAGCTCAGTTCTAAGAGAGGAACAAGGAGAGAAAAGGGTCAATCGCTCCATTAGGGTTCTGAGGTGAGAGACACCTGGGCCACCCTATCTTCTCAGTTCTGGAAGGGTCTGTGCCTCACAGCTGAGATTTGACATGTCCCCAAGCCACTTACTTAGACAGACATACACAAACACATCCACAGACAGGGATTCATTGAAACCTAGACACACAAGGTCACCCTAACCTCCCAGTCCTGTCCTCACATTTGGTCAGAGGCAAACGTCACACAGACCTAAGGCCAAACTCACACCCAAACTGAGGGCAGGGACTCATCTTATTTACTGCTCTTGCCTATGTCCAGTAATGCCCGGGGAATAATAGAGAGTGGGCTCTCAGGAAATTGAGTTGAGCAGAGAAAGGAGTAAATGAATAAATTCCTTCTCTGGATTATATTAGCACTTTTTCTAGCCTACTCTGTTATCACCTACTTTGTATAATCATCTTCCTCACTCAACTGTGAGTAACTGGCAGGCAGAAAGACCACATCTTATTCACATCAGTGACTCTCACAACCAGCACAAGGTGCACAATACCTGTTCCTTGAATGAAAGAGTGAATGAATAAATATATACACACATGGGGTAGGGCCAGGTTTTCCCTGCTGTTTTGGTCCCCCAGAGGCAATGAAGACAGCCAGGGAAATAGCCTGAGGGAGAGGCCAGGAGTGGAGAAGGGGACAAAGCAAGTAAGGGGACTAATGTTTTGGAGGTGTTTCCATGTGCCAGGTGCCCTTTCATCAATACAACAACCACTCCCCTATAATACGCATGTACCATCCATTTACCAGCTGAAACATACATCCTCTCCCAGTTGAATCCATCCTCTTGCCTCTGAGTGGCTTGTTCAGGTCTTCAGCACTTCACTCCTGGGTCATTGTCATGGTCTTCTGTGCCATCTCCTTGCCTCAGATTTCAAGTCCCTCCATTCTGCCTAGGTGGGCCTCCTCTCGTCTTTGTAGGCTTGTCCAATCATCCACTTACCTGAACCCTGAGCTCCATACAAACCCATCTACCCAATGCTCCCTTCACCCTCCTCTCCTCTTCTCATCCAAATCCTACCTTTTCTCCAAGACCCAGCCCAGGGCTCTCCTCCCCTTCCAGCCTTCGGTGATTTTGATTTTCTGTAAACTTCAACACTCATTTGATGAAGCCACTCATTTACAATCGGTCGTGGCCCCCATGTTTACTGCTGAATTAAAATAGCTCTCTCTTGCATTGTAATTTAACATTCACACAGTGTCCACACTCACCAACCAGAGAGTAGGATCCTAGAAACAATCACAGAACAAGCCCAGTTCTCCTGCTTCCATTTTTAGAGGATGTGGGCACATTGTTTAGGGGTGAGGCAGACTGGATCCCAAAAGGACAAAATAGTGCAATTTCTGGGTTTCTATAGTAATTTCAACATCACTTTTTTTCTCAGCGCTCAGAGGATTAGAGTGTAAACTGAGACAAGGGTTTTCTTTTATTTTTTCTTTTCTTGATGGGATGTATGTTAGAAATAGAGATTCTTCTTCAGCCTATCTGGTCAGAGTCAAAGCAAGGTTTACAACCCACAGCCCCAAGGCTGCCACTTTGTATCACAGTGGTAAGGCCAAAAACCAAATTAAGACCTTGCTGCTCCCCCTCAAAATCCTTGGGTTTTTTTAAAAATTGTCTAGTTATGTCCCCTCCTCATCTCTGTTCCTTACCCCAAAAGGACACCAGCATTTTCCTGGCTCCTCACCACAGACAATGAGAGGGAGAAAAGCTGGGTTTTTCAAGCTCCATTCAGATCTCACCTTCCCTGGGAAGTCTTCCCTGAGTCCCTAGCACAGTTCCTCTTCTTCTTGTTATCCTCGCCACTGGTTGGAACTTATAACATCAGCCTCATCTGTCTTAGGAGGAGGAATCAGACGTAGTCCAGAGTGTCCCAGGGAAAAAACTGGGACCACAGGATAGAAGATAGTAGAGGGAGCAGATTGCAGTTCAAAACCCAGAAGGCCTCCCTGCACATCAGTGGAATGGGCTGCCTTGTGAGGACAACAGACGTTGGACAATGGCCACTGGGAAGGGGATTTGGGCATCAGGGGTTGGGTAGAACCAGGTGACTAGCAGGGTCTACTAGATGGTAAGGTCCTCAAGGGTAGAGACCCTGCCTTGAGCATCCCTGTAATCCTTCAGTCCCAAGATTGAGCCTTGTTCACTGCTGATTTCTGAGGTCCGCCTACTATATTGGGACCACTGTCCTCTCAGACCCCAAAGCTTCTGCTGAGAGATATCCGTGGACTGAGAAGCCCGAAGATTAAGTAGTCTCTCCTCCACCTGATATTTGAGATCTGCATGATATATATAAAGCTGATGGCTCAGAAGGGAAGACCAGAACAACCAAGCCAAGTGGTCAAGGAGAGGGCATATTTAAACTGAGTTTGAAGGTCTCTGCTTTCTCTCCTTTCTACCCCACCCACAGTAAGGAGCCAGGAAAATCCTGGTGTCTAAATGGGGCAGGAAAGAAAGTTGAAGAGGTGACATAGGAGGACAGATAAGTGATTCAGAGTGAGAAAGGGAGGAGACAGAGGGCTTAATAGATCTTGACCTTGCCTCTGTGGGGAAGGTGGAGATGTGTAGACTGTAAGTTCTAATCTCTGCTCTGACCCTGGCCAGCTGTATTAAAGAGAAAACTTCCACTGACACACACCAAAAGGGAAAAATAAGACCAAAAAATTCCTTTTGCCTCAATTTATCCCCAATCACATGAGACTTAAGCGACATATGATGTCAAAGCTTCTTTGAAAACCCGGAAGTTGAATCCATCAGCCAATCCTTGTTACCTCAGACATTGAGTATCAATACGTGCCCCAAATTTAAAGCACTCTCACCCGCTGGGAGGGGAATCTCTCTAAGAGTTTCATCTGACTGATATAGTCTGGGTAAGGTGTTGTGAGGAAGCAGGGGGATGAATAAGTTGACTTCTTAAGGCCTCTTCCAGCCCAAACTTACCCCTTCCTTACTCCTCCCTCCACCCCCATCCCGCTTCTTTGGGACTAGAAGCAGGCAGGCCGCCCAGCTAGGAGTAATTGAAAGGAGCAGATGAGAGGAGAATGTGTGTCCTCCCCCACCTCCCCAGCCCCCATGGAGGCTGTTGAGAAATGAAAACTAGTCAAATTACACCCTATGGCCTCCCTACCCGTGCACAAGAGCCGGCTGGGGGTAGGCTGGCTGGGGGCAGGGGTGGGGGTGTGCAGGGGGAGAGGGAAGGGGAATCACATCTAATCCATTGTAAACGTCTTGATGTGCAGCAACAGCTTAGAGGGGGGCTCAGGTTTCTGTGGCGTTGGCTATATTTATCTCTGGTTCCATGCCAGCGGGGAGGGTTTAAATGGCACCCAGCAGTTGGCGTGAGGGGCTGCAGGAGCTTGGGGGCTGGTGGCAGGAACAAGTCTTTTCTGACCCCATGGAGCTGTATGAGACATCCCCCTACTTCTACCAGGAACCCCACTTCTATGACGGGGAAAACTACCTGCCTGTCCACCTCCAGGGCTTTGAGCCACCGGGCTATGAGCGGACTGAGCTCAGCCTGAGCCCCGAGGCCCGAGTGCCCCTCGAAGACAAGGGGCTAGGGACCCCCGAGCACTGCCCAGGCCAGTGCCTGCCGTGGGCGTGTAAGGTGTGCAAGAGGAAGTCGGTGTCTGTGGACCGGCGGCGGGCAGCCACGCTGAGGGAGAAGCGCAGGCTCAAGAAGGTGAATGAGGCCTTTGAGGCCCTGAAGAGGAGCACCCTGCTCAACCCCAACCAGCGGCTGCCCAAGGTGGAGATCCTGCGCAGTGCCATCCAGTACATCGAGCGCCTGCAGGCCCTGCTCAGCTCCCTCAACCAGGAGGAGCGCGATCTCCGCTACCGAGGCGGGGGCGGACCCCAACCAGGGGTAAGTGGCCATCCCACCCACCTGCCCCAGGGGGAGGGGGGACAGGAGGCACCTGGACAGCCTTGGAGGACCCCGCGGCGGGGCTCAGTCAGATGGCTAGAGCAGGAGCCAGACAGGGTCTTAAGAGGCTGCAGGATGCCTTCCTTTGTTAGAGCTGGGCTGCCCAGCTGACCTCCTGTGTCTCTGTGTCCTTTCCAGACAAGATAAAGGCAGTGGGGAGAAGAAGCATGTGGAGGGGGATGGAACAGGACTGAAGGAGGGATCCAGGAGCAAGTCCAGAGTCAGCTGGATGAGGGGGAAGACAGGGCCTAAAAGGCAAGGCCGAGTGTACCTGAGAAGACTGCTTTGCCCCTCACCCGACCCCCTCCTGGGTATGGCTGAGCAGAGAGCAAACCCACTCAGTCTCTCATGGAACCCCAACAGGCCTGCACAAAAGTGGCCCTGGTTGGGCCAGACATTCTGCCTCCTTCACCCTTATCCCAGGGTCAAGAAAACCACAGACCCCCTTAGGCTGGGTGTCCTATGAGGGCAGAATCACCACGCAGGATGGGTGCTAGGAATGGCCCTGAAGCAGGGGTCTGTGGCCAAAGAAAGGCATGAAAGGAGGTGATTTTGAAGATTCTGGAACAGGGGGTGGGCCAGGCTGGAGGGCTGCAGCTTGTGGCCCACCCTCCAACCCCACCACAGGTACTTCTGCCCATTGGGACTGGACAAAGAGACACCACCAAGAATGGCGATGCCCTGACCTTGGGCCTTCGCCCTGTCTTGCAGGTGCCCAGTGAATGCAGCTCCCATAGTGCCTCCTGCAGTCCAGAGTGGGGAAGTGCACTGGAGTTTGGCCCCAACCCAGGGGGTAAGTGAGACCAGGACCCTGGTTACTTTGACTCAAATCCCACAGGCTATCTCTAAGCCCAGTTCTCCCCTCTTATCTTACTCCCTGCTCTAGTCCTCTTCCCTTGGCCTCTCTAGGGACCTTTTGAATCCAGGGCCCCAAATGGTGGGCTAGAAGGCCATGTGCCTCCCTGAAGCCTTGACCAGCTAAGGAGTTGTCTAGGCCTCCTGCAACTCCCCAGCTGGTGCCTGGTAGATGACCTTCCCCACGGAGAGGACAATGTCCCTGCCCCAAGGGTCCCTGGGAATTGCTGAGTCAGTGCTGCAAAACTGGGCCAGCAAAGGGCAGTTCTAGTCTCCCAGGATACACCATTCTGGCTCCACTTCGGAATAACTGCTTCCAAATTCTAACCCCACCAGGGGATATCAGAGAGGACACACTGGCGTTCACACACACATACGCACATACACGTGCACATAGCACTAGGAAAGGCATGGGCTGGGGAGTAGGACCCTGAGCTTTTCTCACCCATCTGTCCAGGAAAACCCGTGCCACTCCAAAGGGCTCAGCCCCTGTCTTGGGTCTTAAGACACTTTTATCACCCAGGTAACATCTTCCTACCTTCTCCTTACAGATCATCTGCTCACAGCTGACCCTACGGATGCCCACAATCTGCACTCCCTCACCTCCATCGTGGACAGCATCACAGTGGAGGATGTCGCTGTGGCCTTCCCAGATGAAACCATGCCCAATTGAGATTGTCTGCCAAAATGGGCAACCATGAGAGCCCCCCAAGCTGGCCACAGATGCCACCACTTCTGAAGCAGGGCTCTCCTAAGCCAGGCTGTCCTGATGCCAGGAAGCCAGTCTTGGGGCTGCCAAATGCCAGACTATCCCCCTCCTCATCCATATAAGGTTAACCCACCACCCAGAGAGGGAATGGATGCTCTCATTTAGCTAACTCCTTAGAGCAGAGAGCAGTTCTGTTTCCAGGGAGATAAAGCAGGGGACCGGAGTGCCCCCTTGTGTAAGCCCCCTGGCTCAGGGGGCAGCTCAGGAGCTTCCCTTTGATCATAATGCAGCCTCCAATTCCACCCCCTGAAAAGATACACTTTGAGAGACGAAGACAGTGTCCTGACCTGGACAAACTATGCACATCTCCTGTTGTTGTCTCTTCCTATGCCAGGGTTAGGCTGGGCCTGCCCTGAATTGAGAGAAGGGAGAGGAACAATCCTCTGTTCCCAAGTCACTGGGGGGCCAAGCTTTTGCAGTGAATGCTGGGAACCTTCCAATGGTTTTATGTTTTGTTTTGTTTTGTGTGTTGTTTGTAAAGCTGCCATCTGACCAAGGTCTCTGTGCTGAAGTTGCCAGGGACAGGTGGGGGGGGGCGGGTGGGCAGGGACTCCTGGGGTGATTTATTTTGTTAACTAAGCATCGTGTGGTTTTGCCATTGTTTTGTATATTTTTTTTTTTTTTGCTAACTTATTTGGATTTCTTTTTTAAAAAATGAATAAAGACTGGGTGCTAGAAGAGTGTCTGTGATGATATAGAGGGAGGAGATGACTAACGTTATAGCCTCTCCCACCTCAGTGGTCCAGACACGTGGCAGGGCCAGGGCTTGTGGAGCAGATGGGGCTCCAAAAGCGTCAGAGGCACCATGTTGCTGGTGGTCACTAGGCGCTGGGATCCCTGCTCTTTTTACCATTACAAAGGAAGCCAGGTCTGGTCCATTGGCTGAGCGAAGACAAGATTCTACAGAAATCCTTCTGGGACATGCAGGAAATTCCGTTGAGCATTCTGTTGCACTCTAATTCATAGACACTGTTCACAGTCTACTGCACTCCATCTTATATCCCAATAGGTCCATTCCCTTCCAATTAACTGAGCATGCTCATATGCCTAGCACTCAGACCACAGCCTGCATACAGGGGTGTAGAGCTGGAATTTGTGGGTTTCCCCTCTCTAATCCCTGCCTCTCCTCTGGTGCCACATTAGCAGGAGTCCTGTGAGGAAGTGGGAGGTAATTCAATCAGGGTGATTAGGGTCAGACATTCTCACTTTCTTCTAGGTCAACTAGCATGTCCCCTCACCACACCCTTCCATTCCTCCAGGCTGCAAGAGATTCTGGTCCCTGTCTACAGCTCAGAGGATGAAGGCAATTCTGCTGGGGGTAGAGGAAGGGGCTTACAAAGGAAACAAAGCTGGGGCTCTCTTCATATGGGATGCTATTTTCCAAAGACTGGCTTCCTGAGGGGGAGAAGGTGGGTGAAGAATTGAGGAGAAAGAATTTGGATAGAGATCACATAATATTAACTGAGAAGGCATCAGGAGCTAGAATTTGAATGGACTAAAGCCTTTATTAATTCCAACTGCTTCACGCTAAGTGTGTCTGATTTATTGCAAATTATAAGTTTTAGAATCATTACAGAAGTCAGGGGATTCAGAGTGTGGTACATTCCAGCCTGCATTCAATTCTTCAGGGCCCTTTATAAAACACTTAACCCAGTTTTATCAACCAGGCCCTGATGCCCATTCTGCACTTGCTCTGGGCTCAGCTGGGCCTACCACACCTGTCCTCTTGACTTGCCCCTGGAGAGGGGAGTCAACACACTGCTCCCAGAGGTTTCTCCAGAAACTCCATTTAAGCAAAAGGTGGAGTAGGCTCACAGAACTCAGGTGAGGGTGCAGAAGGGAGGGTCTCCCCCAGGGCCTGCTCATCCCAAACCAGTCAGGGCTGGGCCTGCTGGGAATCATAAACTGGCCTAATCTGTCCCCGTTTGTGGGATTTTCTTCTTGGGTTTATGTCATTGTGTTTACAGCTGTGGACAGGGAATGTTGCCTGCCATTCTAGTAAACAACAAATGTTGCCTGCCATCAAACTATCATCCACTGTAGTGGCAAGGTACTCCCCGAGGGGAATCCAGGATGGAGAAAAAACAGGAAGCATTATGTGCTTCAGATACTGGCCCTAGATTGTTAAGATGCATGCCTAAAGAATAATTTCAGTGAGCCTGGACTCTTGCATCTTCCCATACATAGAAAAGCACTAAAATCATTAATTTGATATGCCTGTGTTTTGTGATTAGCAGTAATCTTTGACATTTGACTACATTTTTTTTTTCAGCAAAAACTCCAATATATCCTGGCTCCTCCCTTAACTCTTCAGAACGGTTCCTCAGAGTTATCTGAGAGGCTGTCTCCTGGGCTATAGTCCTCTGTAAGTTCCCTGAGTAAAACATATCTTGCAACTTTTAGGTTGTGCATTTTTCTTCAGTTGACACAGTTTTACCTTCTTGGAAAGGCTGGAGAGGAATACCTAGGTCACTGTCACAACTCTTAGCTCTCCCTGGCTCACTGCCCTTGGAGATGAGGAGAGTAACATGTGTGGGTGCAACACCTTGGCTCTCCAATCTATACTCACTCCCTTATTATGCACCAATAATACTGAACTACCCATTCAAGGGGGATCTTCTTCCCTCAGGTTCATTTCCTCTGCCGCTGGTACCTCCCAAGCTCCTAGAGTAGATACAAGCCGGCTGCCTTCAGTTGCCCTCCTTCTTACTGTGGGCTTGGTCTGGCCAAGAGAAAGGCACTCATCTCTACTAAGGAACTGATAGGCTCTCAGGTTGCTGGATATATTTTTTAAGTTTATTCCTCTTCAGTTATCATGTCAATTGGAATCTGAGGTTCATATTCATAATCTGTTACGAATGAACAGTTCTAAGCAATGGCTATTAAGGTCGATTGTTCCTGACCATTGTCAGGTGTAGTCATTGTCTGCTTATTTCTTTTTCAGTCTTCAAGTCCTTAAGCCTCCCCAGAAAGAAACAATTTGCTAGAACTTCACCTGTGTGAATGGCAAACTTTGCCAAACTGGAGCCCAGCCTCACTCATTATTTTCACAGAAGAAACATTTGTCATCAAAGCACAGGGACTTTCTTAAATTAACAAATGCTTGACCTTCACAACTGAATTACAGATAAGACTCCAATTAATGAGTAATGAGTTATAGTTCTTTGGGGAAATTAGCTTAAATCTGGTCTCCAGTGGAAGCACATGCAATAAATCAAAGTTAAACAAATGTTGCCTAATAACGGACTTTAGGGAATCTGCTAGAATAAAAAGATAAGATTTGAAATTGACATACAAATTGTCAATGTGTAGAGAGGAACTTCTTGGAGTGTTTAGATAATTAGTGTGAATTGCAGAATGCTTAAAGTACTATTTGCTGCACTCCAATAAACATCCTTAGGTATCTAACTTCTCAAAGTAACCTATTTGGCAGAGTGAAAAACCTTTTTAAGTGCTGCAGGTACAGTAAGTGGTTGGACCAACTGGAGAGGGAGGTAAAGGGGGTAAAATGGAGGGTGCGAGAAGAGGAGCCTCCTCAGCTCAGGTATCTGTTTCTTGGATAAGACCCACCATGTCACGTCCCCTGGACTTGTCTGAATTCCTGGTTTCTGGGCTCCAGGCTAGGGCAGAGATGCCTGGAGGTGAGCTAAAGCTCAGAAAGAACTGAAGGCTGTGAATTGGGCTAGGATCTTGGCTAAGGAGGCACCACCTAGGCCCAAATGGGATCCCCAAACCCCACAGCGATTCTGGCTGTCCCTCACCCCTCAGCCACAGGCAACCACCTGATCCAGATTCTCTGCCTCTCACTCTGCTGGGACCATTCCTAAGGAAGGCAAAGGAAAGTGTTCTAGGAAAGAAACCTAGAGTCTTCTTTCTTTTTTACAAATGCTGACAGAAACATGATGTTGGGGTCTCATCTCAAATGCAGCATGTCCAATATCAAGCTCACATTTTCACATAAGCCTGTTCCCTCTACATTCCCCACCCCAGTAGATGGCAACTCTGGGAAACTGTAGTTTTCTTGGATTCCTTCAGATCTCACTCCTGTAGCCAGCTGGTCACCAAGGCTGGTCAACTCTACCTTTGATCATTGAGAGGGTGGGAGGGGACCTCCAGAGGCTTGTAGGCACTAGGCCAGCATCTTTCCTTGCCTGTTTGGCCTCCCTGAGTCACAAGTTGCCTTGTCTTGCTCCCATCCTGCCATCTGTGCCCATGGACTCTGCCATCCTGTATCATCAGTGGGTCAGTTAGCCTTGGAGAGGATACAAGGCTGGATGGTGGATTATGCTGCCCTCAGGGAGTTCACCATTCAGATGAACAGAAGAAACAAGGCTCCATGAAAATCACAGGAGCCAAGTACCGCATGAGTTGTACAGATGTAAGAGTTTGAGAAAGGGAGCTACGAGAAGCTTAACTTCAGGGCAGGGTCTTGGGCTCACTTAAAAGAGAAGCAAGTAATATCTGTTAAGCACTCCTGGAACTGGGCCAGAAGTTTTAACAAACATCTGTACATCTATATCTTACCAGCTGCATTGTCTCAGCTTTAGAATTTCCTGTTCTGCAAAATGGTGATGATGATACATCACAGGGTTGGGAGGATTTAATGAGCTAATACATTTAGCATGCTTAGAACAGTGCCTGGCACACAATAGTTCTCAATAATTTTTAGCTTTATTTAATAATAATCCTTATAAAACCCCTCTGAGATAAGGTTGGTTCATTTATTCATTCAAGTATATACATCTAGGGACACAGAGATCGATGAGATTGACCTAAAGGAGCTTCCCCACAGCCCAGTGGGAAACAGACAAAGAGAGGACAATGACTAGGCAGCATCACAATGTGCACAGAGTGCCAGGGGTGCAAAAGGTTGCTGGTTATCTAATTCTTCTGAGGAGAGGCAGGCAATGCTTCCCAGGTGATGCTTGAAGTGGGTCTGGAAGGTTCACAGTTGCAAAGGCAAGGAAAGAAGTATTCTGTGCTGCCTTCTGGTGATGGGCCTGGGTAGACACAACATTTCTGAGTTACATGGACTCAAGACTGTTGGGAGGAGAGGGCACTGGAACAAGTCATGATGGCCTCTTGTCCTACACCGAGGAGTTGGACCTCAGTGGTAGCAGTGGAGCTGCTACAAAAGCGAACAGCAGTGTGATATGACTAATGGGTGTTTAGCATCAGTAACTCTTGCATCAGTATGAAAGTCTATGAGGATAGTGAAGCAGGTGTGTACAGAGGAAGAAAAAGAAATAAATCAATCCCAGCAGTCAGGACTCCTCACTCCTTTTCCTATACTCCCTTGGCACAAGTAGCTCAAACACTAACCTATCAACCCATGGTTATGTAAGTAAACAGAAGGTTACTGACTGACTACAAGTTTTAAAAACTCTGATATTTACTTTCCAGATTACAGCAGCCCTTAGGACTGTGGAATAAGCTAGATGTATCAGGTAAGCTCAAAGTTAAAAAAAAAAAAAAAAAAAAAAAAAGACCAAAGCCATTTGTATGTTGTCTCAAAACCAGGTTATTTATTGGTATGTACACACACACACTCACACTCATACACACCCATACACCCATTCCTGATGCACTGTGCCAGCAGTACGGTACTGAGAAGGGACCTGACAAGATACAGGAGGCTGGTGAGGGGGTATGGGTCACAAGTGATTCCCCAGATAAAAAGTACATTGACTGTGAGGCAAGGGATACACCAAGACAAGAGCCTTCCATCACTGTATGCATCACCTCCCTGCAATAATCCCAAGATGCCCCGAACAGACCTGGGTCCTGCCAGCTGCTGCCTTATGACATGACTAATTAAGATAGGGTTGAGTTGTAGAGGAGAGGCTAGGGCTGAATTTCCCACTATGCTAGCCTATCAGAGTTCCCTGAAGGAGTCAGATGGCCTTGTGGTCTCCAGCTTCACCAATCTTAGGAATCTTGGGTTTCTCCATAATCTTAACATCCATTAACCAGGGATAGGAGCTCTTTCTCTCCATCCAACTTATTTTCTGCTCAAGAACTCCTCCAGCTCCATTCCCAGTGGCCTGACAGACAGGAAGGGCAGGGAACAATGAGGGAGAGCAAGGGAAGTTGGATGCCTTGCCCATATCCATGGGAGCCCACCCAGCCCCACCACTGGTGGGCCTCTCCTCTACTGAAAAGCAGCAGAAACCTGTAAGCCTGGTACTGCCCCAGGCTCCAGCACTCCTTCTGGACAGGGTGCTCTGCCCCGTCATCCCATCTGCTAGCCTAGCCACCACTCAGAATCCAAGTCATCAGCTTGCAAACCAGCTGCTCAGCCACCTGCAGGGTGGCACTTCACTGGCTCCTCTCCAGGAAATATGCTTCAGGCACTTTTCCTCTCCTTTCACTTGGATGAAACCTTAGGTTCCATCAGCTCACCCTGAACTTGGGTCCCAAACACTTCCAGGCACCTTGGCAGGATGAGTATATGGGTTAAGAAGAGGGATTTCTTGGAAATAACATTCCTACCAAAGTGGGACCTGTATCCCTCGGCCCTGGATGCTGCCGTGCTACTGGGGAAAGCAACTGAAACTGGGCAGGTCTCAGGAATTTCTGGACGAAGCAGTCCCTGCACACCAAAACAGCCCTGAACAAGGGGCTGAACATGATTCACTAGAGGGGAAGCTTTATTTTC
This sequence comes from Balaenoptera physalus, assembly GCF_965194825.1. Taxonomy (NCBI): domain Eukaryota; kingdom Metazoa; phylum Chordata; class Mammalia; order Artiodactyla; family Balaenopteridae; genus Balaenoptera; species Balaenoptera physalus. Next base: position 36,202,014 of record NC_138882.1, read on the forward strand.
TTCCTAGGAGATCAGAGAAAGGAAGCCTCAGATTACCTTTTTCCCAAACCAGACTTTAAGGTCAATGTATATACTCAATCCACCCATTAGGTATATTCTTATGGGGCTGGGATTATCAAAGAAGTGGGGCAAAGGGGGACAGAAAGGGAAGGAATATTGGGAGCATAGCTGGCAGTGCAAGGTTAGCTTGATCCAGAGCCAAGATCCACACAATTCCCCCTCCCCCCAGCCCAGCAGCAGCTCTACCCTACAGTTGGGGCAGGAGGCATTCCCGCTGCCATTTGGGCTTAAGGCTACCACAGGCCATTGGCTCTCCCTCTAGCTGACCTGCCTGCACCTCTCACTGGGCAGGAGGGCTGAGTTTCCCCATCCTTATGCTTGGTGTTTGGGATTCAACTTAAACCAGGGCCTAGAATCTCCACCTTAGCCTTCCCTCTTCCCAGGTTCATCATCCTGAGGAAGAATGGGGCCTTCTACAGCCCTTCCCAGCCCCCAAGGAGGTCCTGGAGATGAGGCAGGAGCTGCAGCTGTGCAGATGAGTTGGGGGAGGGATAATGGCGAGGGTGCCAAAAGCAGATGTAGACCATCTAGTACAACCAAGAGGTGGACAGAAACCAGAAAGCCAAATAACCCAAGCAAGGCAGTCTGAAGTGCCATTTTCGTGGAAGGGCCATCCCCAGCCCTTGACGCGTGTCCTGGTCTCTGGTGGAGTTTGCAGTCCAGACCAGCTAGATGCAGAAGAGAGAAGGTGGAGTCCATCCATCTTGGGCTGCCTTCCTCTCCCTCCCGCAGACCCACAACCTGGTTGCCTCCACAACACCAGGGAACCCAGCCACATTCCAGAGAGCCTTACAAGGGACACACGTTGGACTTGGGGTAGTGGGATGGCTAGGGGGTAGGCAGTATATTCTGAGATATGAGACTAGGAGCCGTGGAGTAAGGGGACCGAGCAGGAGGGTTAAGGGCTCTCCGAGCCTGTGAAACCAAGCAGGAGAAAGCTGGCCTTGGGGGCTGTAGCTAGTCCCGGAAGGCGGAGAGCATGTGTCCGTAGAGATAGTGAGAGTGAGCTAAAAGAGAGAGAAAGAGACAGGCATTGCGCGGTGAGTTGGCAGTGAGTCCCTGAGAGATGGGTTGCAAGGTATCTGCGGCGTGCTTGCAAGCTCCAAGCGCCCAAGGCCAGAGAAAGCAGGAAGGGCAAGCCGGGCAGTGGGCGCGAGCAGGGCTGGAGTGGCACGGCCGGCCGGAGGCCAGGGACAGGCGCGGGGAGGCCTTGTGCGGGCGGAGGGCGGGCCGAAGAGCGCCCGTGACCAGGGCCTGGCCCACTTACCCCGAGCCACGGGCACAGCCCCGTCAGACCCGGGCCGGGAGGCGGGGTCAGCAGGAGTAGGTCCGAACCGTGGAGGTCTCCAATCTCTGCGCCCCCGCCGTCCCGGCTGGGAGGAGTCGGCAGCCGCGGGAGAACACAGAGCGGCGGGTTAGTGCGCGCACAGCTCGCCCGTAGGGCCTTCCCGGCCGCGCCTGCCCGCGGCGGCCATTAGTTAGTGCAGCGCCGGCGCGGGAGCTGCGCGCCCGCCTCGGCCTCGCCTGAGCGCCAGCGCCCGCCCCACTCCGCCGCCCGGGCACCTAGGTCCTGCTGGGCCGCGGCCATGCCCAGCTAGCCTGCCACTCACCTTCAGGCATGATCTTCTTTGGCGGGGCCGGTGGAGGCTTCAGTGGCCCCAGCGTGGACACGCGGAAGCCTACCGGGAGCGTTTCGCGAGAGGCGCTGAGCATGGCGCTGCCGTGGTGGTCCCGTGGCCGGAAGCGTTTCCTCCAGGAGGGCGCGCGGCGGAACACCTTGTCCTCCCCCTGCACCGTGGGGACACGCAGAGGACCAGGGCTACGTTGGAACTGCCATCCTCACTCCCTGCCTGGGGTAGGATAGTCAATGGCTGGCTCTAGGGGTACCTTTCCCTTCGGAAAGAAGGGAGCAAGGTCACGTCCGCTTTCAGGCCCTCAGCTTTTCCTAGTGTAAAGTGAATGGGGCAAAGTGGATGACTGCGGGGAGCCCTTGCCACTCTGAAGTTCCCTGTCTCTAGGCGGGGTGGGGTCCCCCTGTTCGGATGTGGCATCCTGCAGTTGAACTCGGTTTCTCTGCCCACCCCAATCAATCATCTCAAACTGGGCTTGGGATGCCCATTGACCTTTAAAGTATTCCTCCTCTCAGCCTCATCCATGGGAAGTAGTCACCAGCCAGCCTCCGTTCACTCCTCCCTGCCTTTCTGGGGCCTCCTTATGGCTGCAGCACCGGTGTGCTGAAGCAGCGCTGGGTCAGGAGTTAGGAGACCTGGCTTCCATTTTATCAATACTAGCTGTGTGACCCTGAGCAAGTAACCTCTCTGAGCTTCAGTTTCCTTATCTGTAAATGTAAAATAGGAATAACATCATCTGCCCTACATATTTCTCAGGCTGCCTATCCCTGAGGGGATCAGGGGAGAACACTGACCCATTGACAGTGATGGGTCAGGCAGATGGCCAATCAGAGGCAGGTTCCTCCAAAGGCTCCTGCTATCTGCCCTCTCACCCATGCCAGCCAAGTCTCCAAAATAACTATCTCTGCCAGAGGGCACCCAGAGCCATAACTCTACAGGATGTCCCTCTGCACAAGCCTCCCACCCCACCCTTCACAGCTTACAACCATCCTGCTTGGCAGCCATGCCTAATCCCCCTCAACGCTTGTGTTCTTGGAACTGGTGCAGGTAGAGTGCTAGCAGCAGGAGTAAGAGACACTAACCCACCAGTTCTCACCTAAACAACCTCTCCCAACCCCATTAGGGTTTGTTGTTTGTGCCCTGAGTAGGCCAAATGCCCCCATCAGTTCTTAGCACCACGTATGTCTGTCATAGCATTCATCATAGCATTTTTAAATGTACTTATGAGATTATTTCATCAATTCCTTTCTCTCCCTCTCTTCCTCCCCCCACCCTACCCCTTTCAAATTCTATGCTTCATGGGACAGAGATTTTGATCCTTTTTGTTCCAACCAATATATCCGCAGACCTGAGTAGTGCCTGGGAACACAGTAGGCACTCAATAAATATTTGCTAAATGGCAGCTGGCTCCCTATGCAGGCATCCCATCCCTGAGTTTATCAGTAACTTTCCTCATCATTTCTGTCTTCGCCATGATCCTATCTTTAACCTAATCTAGAGACCCTTCTCTTCTGCACGCTCTCTCTCTCTCCATTTCTATCTTCAGCCAACCCTAAGAACTTGTTTCTGTTTTTCTCCCCTGTCCCCTAATAGTCAGATGTTCTTTGTGTTCCTCATCTCCTCATTTCCCTTGAGTCCTGACATCCATGCATGGGAGAACTGGATATAGCCCTCCAGGGCCTTGAAGCTTGAGAGGGGAAACTGAGAACCAGAATTGTCAAAGGAAACCGTTGCAAGAGACAGCTCAAGGTTGCTGATGATGTGCTGGACGGCTGGACAGGAGGCAGTCTCTTGGATCTCCAGCCTCCCACCTGCCACTCCCCCCACCCCCAAATCTCACCTTATTCCTAGGACCTGGCCTTCTACTTAAGCTTCCTTTTAAAGAATCAGTTCTCTCCAGCCCCACACCTAGCTGCATCCCAGAAAGCCCACTGCATTGCCAAGATGATATCACCTACTCAGTAACTCCACCCCAGTGCCTGAAGCCTGATAGGCCAGCTATCTCCACTTTTAGGAGGCAGCAGGAGGTAGGAAAAAGAACACAGGAATCAGATATACTTTTGCTCCAGTCTGGCTCTGCCACATGTCAGCCTGTGACTGCAGGTAAGTTATCTGTGACAGCAAGTAAGTTACCTCTTTGAGCTTCAATTCCTCATCTGTAAGATGGCATGATAACCTGTCTCACATGATGATTGTTAGCATAAAATAAGATGTCTGTCCTCACTGCACCACCATGCCTTGCCCAATGCCTGGCCCAGAGTAGGCATTCAAAGAATATTTTTGTAAGGATTGAAGGAGTAAAGAGTTTTCTAAATTAGAAAGCACCATTCAAAGATATATAGGAAAGCTGTATCAAAGAAAGCTTAAAACCTAGTGTGTGGGGAATAAGTAGGAGGGTCCACCTTGCAGGGGCATTGGGAAGATTCAGATCTCAGAGTGGAGACATCTGGTGGGGTTTGGCAGTTTCTCTCCTTGACTGGAATACACACACACACATATACATATGTAATATGTATGTAATATATGTGTGTGTGTGTGTGTGTGTGTGTGTGTGTGTGTAAATAACACAATCCAAATTTCAAGGTACCTCTGTGAAGAAAACACCCCTCCACAAATTCTGTATGTTTCTGAGTGTGTCCTACCTACCGAGGTGCAGTAGTCATTCCACAAAGGTGGGTTTTAGCCCTGTTAAACCCAACTAAGAAGAGACTAATTGATAAGTAGATAACACTAATGGTGTCCCACAAGGAGGCCCAGAAGTCTAAACAGAGGCATTGGTAGGGGTAGGGGTGCTGCAGAGAAAATGGGGATCAGAAACAGATCTGACTGAAGATGGAGAAGCTAAAAATAAACAGTCTGGGCTCTTTTTTAACTTGGTTGGAACCAAGGCAGCTAAGGCAAACCTGACAGCGAAGGCAGGCAAGGTTAATGGTAGGAAAGTGAGTAGGGAGGAGGGAGGGGAGAGGAGGCAGGGGCTGGGGAGGGGGCTGTGCCCTCAGGAAACACGTATGTTTTAGGAGGCATCTCTAACAGTTCTGGCATTATGGCCAGAACTTTGGAGTCTTCCAAGACATAGTTCAACCTAAACTCAAGGAGAAGGCCTGATGAAACCCAGTTGGAAGGGACTGTTTCTTCAGTGACCTGGGGCGTAAGAGTAAATCTAGAAAGGAAGCTGGGATGATAGAAGCCTGAGCCATGTGTTTAGCTGTGTCAAACTGCACTGAGGAACATGTGAGCAAACCTGTCATTTAATGACCTCAGAATAATGTCTACCTCCAAACAACCACACTATTGGATGGGTGGGAAACTTAGGCTGCAGATATGCTGTGCTCACAGCACTGAAGAGAGGGTGTCTAAGAGATAAAGAAAAAGGTATGATCCCAAAGAGATGACCTTTGGGGGAAACCTCTGATCCTGTGTGGTTAGGAGATTTGGGGCACAGAGTTGGAAGAGGCTAGAGGTACCCAGAAGGAGTGTCATAGAGACTTCTCCAGGCCTATTGCTAGGCCTGTCCCTGCCTCCCCAACCCCCTGATATCATCCCCATCCTCTATGGCTCTCCTCCCTTAGGCCACCCCACCAATCATTAGCCCAAGGAAAGCAGAACTCATGAACTCCAACAAACCAACAGTGACCAGATCCTCAAGGCCCCCAGTTCACAGCCAGGTACTCACATCATCCAGCTTCCGGTCTGTGCCCAAGGCCAACAGGTTGTTGAACTCTCTCTCCATCACCTGGCGTGCCTGGAGTCCACAGGGTGAAAGAGGGAGAGAAGGGAGGCGCTATGGTTAATGACCTCTAATGCCATCTTTCACCTGTTTCCTAGGGGGTCCAAGGGCAGAGATGGGGTTTTCAGTGCATTTAACCCATTAGCCCTTGATGCCACTCCTTTGAGCTAACCTTGGTGTCCTCTGAGAAGTCAAAATGTTAACCTTACGATTTTTTTCATATGGAGCAAATTAGAAAACTATAATTTTTTAAAAAGTAGGATCATAGAACACGTGGATGGACAGACTTCACCTACTGGGGAAAAAACCCCCACAGTTTGTCTCTATAGGGGAATATCATGCCATACTATCTTTCTGGAGGGGTAAATAAGCATGTAGACCATGGATAATGAAGATTTAACTTATTTAGATTATATAAATGTATTTTATAAAGTTCCACATCAAAAATTTAACTTAGGAAAACTGCTCAGTCATGGATATTGGTGGCCCTTGGGCTGAGTGGGGCATAAAGGCCTTCTCTAGGCCTCCCAGCTATTTCTCACTAGGAGATTTGAGAAATCCCAGAAACAAGAAAATTTTCAAAACTACCACCAGATATTCTGAACCATTTTTTTAAAATTAATTAATTTATTTATTTATGGCTGTGTTGGGTCTTCGTTTCTGTGCGAGGGCTTTCTCTAGTTGTGGCAAGCGGGGGCCACTCTTCATCGCGGTGCGTGGGCCTCTCACTATCACGGCCTCTCTTGTTTCAGAGCACAGGCTCCAGACGCGCAGGCTCAGTAACTGTGGCTCACGGGCCCAGTTGCTCCGCAGCATGTGGGATCTTTCCAGACCAGGGCTCGAATCCGCGTCCCCTGCATTGGCAGGCAGATTCTCAACCACTGCGCCACCAGGGAAGCCCTTCTGAACCATTTTGTGAAGGATTCCATATTGGGTCAGATCCTACTTCCCCTAATAGCTAAGCTAAATGAATGGGTCAGAAAAATAAGATTGGTTAGAGAGCAACAGACAGTAGCCCTGCTACTGTTTACAGATGTACTGCTGTCCACAAATGTATTTAGAGATAGGAAATAGGAAATGAGAGAAAAACAAGCCCATTTCTGGGTAGATAATATTAACCATAGAATTCTGTGGGGACAGTCTTTGTTGGTATTGGGAACATAATATTTTTTAAGTGATCAGAAAGGAGAAGCATAGTTAATTTTCAAGTATCCAGATGACACTGTTCCTCTGGGTAGTGAAAGGTGACTATGACATTTACAAACTTCAGAAACATTTCACAAAGTTGTATGAGTGGGCAAGAAAGCAGCTGCTGGGGTTGGAGATTGACAAGCATAGAAAAATTGCATTGGGATTTCCCTGGTGGCGCAGTGGTTAAGAATCTGCCTGCCAACGCAGGGGACATGGGTTCAGTCTCTGGTCCGGGAAGATCCCACATGCCGTGGAGCAACTGAGCCCGTGTGCCACAACTACTGAGCCTGCACTCTAGAGCCCACGAGCCACAATTACTGAGCCCGCGTGCCACGCAGCCATAAATAAATAAATAACTACAATTAGAAATGACTCCTTGATTAAAAAAAGAAAAATTGCAGCTAGGGGGAAATCTCAGCTCTTCCTAGAGAATGAGGGGAATCTGTGCTATCCATTCTGGCTGGTTGGGATGGGTCATTGCAAAGAGACTGTAGGACGCCCTGGCCCTGTGTGCTGCCATCACCCCTAAAAGGCCAACACTCCACCCAAAATTATAAGACAACTCAGCCCTATCCTCACACAAGTGAAAACTCGTCTGCTCCCAGAATAGCTTGTGCAGCTCTGGTGGCTGAATTTCAAGAGATCTGACAGCTGCAAACAGTCCAGACAAGGGCAGCTAAAATGATCAGGGCATGGAGACAAGTCTATATGAGGAAAGGCTAAAAGAATTAAGACCACTCTGTCTGGAGAGACAAAGGCTTGGACCCAGAGGCAACACAATCAGAGTTTATGAAATCACAGAAGGTGAGAAATAGTCAAATACAAATACCCATACTAAATCGTAGACAATTAGGATGAGGCAATTCTCTTCCCCAGGGGAGCCCACTGTGGGTACATTTAGGACAAATAAAATTAGGAAGTACTTTACACAACAGGTAGTAATTCTAGAGTCCATTACCCACAGGAAGTTAAAAAAGCCAAACATATAAATAGGTTCAAGAGAATTTATATATATTCTTAGATGACAGCTCCATAATAATTATCAAATGTAATGGAAGGAGATGTCTAATCTTTTGAGCTGTTGACAGGGAGACAAAGCCCTGACATGGAGAGCTCTGGGCTGTGTTATTTGGTATATTTAGCTTTCTAAAACCTAGGGACCCAGGAACAGATCCCCGGGGGTGGGGAACAAAGGGGATATGGGTTCTCTGGTCCTTGTGGGCCCCAGGGCTAGTTTTCTTCTATGAATAGTCAGGTCAGAGAAGCAAGTAGAGGAAAAGTGTCAGCTGTAAAGATGGGGCTGGGAGGAGATGGGGGTGCCCACTGCAGTGTGGGGATTAACACAGTATTCCAGGCCTGTGCTGAATGTGCTCTGTATGTGAAGGGCACTTGTTTCCTGGGGACTTGGTTATGCATAGGGACCACTTGGAGGTTTGAGGACATTTGTGATCCCCTCTAGAACAGGCCTCCAAAAAGCCCTCCCACCAATCCATAAACTTGCGCATATCAGAGGGAGAGAGAGGCAAGATTGAGACTGATGACCAAGATCAGACTGATTGAGACTTACAGCCTACCTGGGTGTTCTGCGTGGGTATCTGGAGGACCAGGGCCAACGCACTGTGGTCGAAGTTCTCGTCCAGGGCCAGCAGAGCACCATGCACACCACTCTCGTGCAAGTTTCCTGCATAGTCCCGGAGCCCAATAGACTGGACCCAATGAACCACCTGGTCGTTGGTCCAGACCAGCACATCTGGAGGGCAGGGGAAGAAAAGGAGTAGAAAGAGACAGGTTTGGCCAAGGCCCCTCCAGGGACAGAAATAGAGGTCCCTAGACCCAGAGCCCCAGTCCACCCTGTTCTCTTGGCTCCTACCCACCCCTACCCACCTCAACTTTCCACATCTTCTTTCTGTCCTCCCTGGCACCTGGGCTCTTGGAGAACCAGCCCCATACCACTCCATTCTTGCCACTGCAAGACTCAGGGTCAGGCTAATAGGCTTTCTCCCCAGAGCCCCTGTACCAGTCATCCCCTGCCCCCAGGCAGGAATGGCCCTCTTCTTATTCTTTCTACCTTCAAGTTCTCTTCTAAGACTTGCCTTTCTTTCCTGTCCAGCCCCACCCAGATCACCAAGTTCCATGAGCACTTTCTCACACCAGTCTATAGCATTATCCCAAGGGGATCATTGCATTTGTCTAGCTGGTGGCCATTGTCTAATGTGTTGGGGAGGGGGATGTTGCAGCTGATTGGGCAGGGGCTATTTTTCCTCCACCAGATGGCAGCATCCTTTGGGCATGGATTGTGTCTCCCTCATCAGACTGGGAGCTCCCTGCTCCCTAAGGGCTGTGTCTTCCCTCTTAGATTTGGAGCTTCCCTGTGGCACAGAATGCCTCTCCTCCCTTCACTCAGCCCAAGGCAGGGATCAGTGAGGCAGGTCCCTGCTCCCCCAAGGCCACTCCCACCACAACTTTCAGAGGAGGCTCCATTGAGCCTGACAAGCTTACCCTTGATCTCATGCTGGCTTTCTTCCCGCCTCTTCTCCAGCTCCTTCCGGTCATAATTCAGCCTCTTCAGACACATGATGCCATACTGAAGACTGGTTCTGCAGGGACACAGCCCCCCTGAGCCAGAGCCTCAGTGGGGCCACGTTTCTACCACATCTGCCCCATATCCAGCACCAACCACAGCCCATCAAAACCTATATCCTCCAGCACAGAGAGCATCCCAGCCTGCTCCTTCTCCTCCTTCCTCCAGGGCTTAGACATAATCCATCCCAAGGCCACTTCTCTCTCTCTGCCTACCCCAAGTCCTCCCCCTCAGCCAGGGTGTGGGCCTGAATGACAAAGGAAAGTTCTTTGAATGATAGCAACATGTCCCTCCCTCTCCAGGCACTGGAATGACAAAGAACCCTACAGATATTCTTTCGTGTCCCCATTTCACTCAGAGTCATTACAATGGCCTACAATGTGATACTTGATCTGCCCCTATACTGATAGCCCTGCTGTTCCTCAAACATGGCAGGAATGCTTGGCCTATGTGCCTTGGGGCCTTTGCAGTGGCTGCTCCTTCTGCCTGGAACACACCCCCTCCCTGCCCCCCAGTCTGCTACGTGGCTTACCCCCTTGTCTCCTTTAAGTTTTTGCTCAAATGTTATATTTTAAATTCAGTAGTTACCTTGTCCACCTGATTTAAAACTGCAACATCACCAGCACCACCAATCCCCCTTACGCTGGTCTAATTTTTTTTTCTACCACCTTTTATCTATTAACATTCTATATATTTATAATTCCTTGTTTGTCTCTCCCAGTTACAATGTAAGCTCCACGAGGGCAAGGAGGTTTGTTTTGTTCACTGATGTATCTCAAACCCCTAGGATGGTGCCTGACACATTCCACAAATGTAAACACCATAAATGCTAAATGAATGATGTGAAATAATTCACATAAAGTACTAAAAGTACTTTAAACTGTACCAGGTGCATAGTAAGCACTCAATAAATAATTACTAAGCCAGGCCACGAACCAAAGAATCTGTAGGTTAGAAGGGACCCCACACACTATCAGTCCAAGCTCCCCCCCACCTAATGCAGGAGTCACCTCTGTAACATCCTTTTGAGTATTATGAACACCTGTGCCTAAACACCTCTGGTGACAGGGAACTCACTACCTCTTGATGCAGCTCATTCCATCTTGGGCAGCTTTCCCTGTAGTGTTCTTCTTTAAACTTGAACACTACTCTGTCATTCAGCCTCTCTGGGTTTTGTCATCTACAAAGTGGAGGAATAGAATAGAAGGTCTCTCCCAATTCCAAATACTTTTGACTCTATCATTGAGGCCATTGCTTTGTGAGATTAAATTATGCTTGATTGCTCCCTACTTCTCTCCCCTCAGTTCTACCCAGGTAGCCCATCTGCCTAGAACAAACCCTTATAGCTCAGAGACACCACTTCTAAGGGATCTGGCTCAAGGCCACTGGTTTAAGCCTTGGTCCCCTGGAGGGGGCAGATGCACACATACCTCCTAAATGGAAATGCCTCTAATTTCAATCTCACTTACTATAATTTTCAGTTCAGTTCCTATGACTTTCAAAGCTGTTGCACAGCTTAGCAAAAATATAAAGGCCTTAAAGTCAGATCAACCTGGATCTGAATGCCAGCTGTGCCACTCCCCAGTTGAGTGGCACTCAGCATATGTGAGATGGGGGTCATACCTCTCCTGCAGAGTTACTGTGAGCATTAAAGGTGACCCTGTATGAAAGGGCTTAGACCAGCTCTTGAACATCAGAGGCATTCAGTAACGGTACCACTTTTGGGAGGACATTACTAATTATTGTGTGTGCTTTTTCTCCTATCAAAATAGGAGATTCTCATGGAAACCTGCTCAATAGAACACTATGGTCTAAGGAAAAGAGCTCTGAGTTGGGTGTCAAGAAAGAAGGATGCTGGCCCCATTCTATAACCACTTGGCTGAGTGACCTGGTGACACTCAATCTCTATTGGACTTGTTTTCCCCATCTGTGAAAGGAGAGTTTTTAAATAACTCTTTCTCATCGTTAAAGAAGTATGATTTAAAAGAATTTTTAAAGATATAAGAACATGCTTATGAAATATTAAGTGGAAAAAAAGCAGTTATATACCTAATTGAGGTAAGGAATGTGGAAATGTTTTAGAAACTGTGAAATACCCAAGATTTAGAGCTAAATCTGGAACCATGTGTATAGGCTGAGAGTCTCTCATGGGCAAAGGGTCGGGGGAGGACTTCCATAATGCTGTATAGGGTTGGGCTGCCTGATCCTCTAGCAGCCGAGGCACATCTCAACTTGGTGGGGAATGGCCCTTCTCTCCCCAGCCCTATCAATCACTGAGGAGGGAACAGGTGCAGCTAGGCCTGGCAGCCTCCCAGATTGACAGAAACAAAAGATTCCCTTTCAGCCCCGGTGGTGAGGGAGGGGTGGTGCTCAGGACAGACACAGCTGGGGGTTCCAGCATAGGCGGCTCTGCAATGTGGTGGCAAGAGAACTGGATTTCAGTCAGGAGACTTGCATTTTGCTAGCATCCCTGAGTGACCTCGGGCCGCTGCTCCTTCCCATGCCTCAGTTTCCTCACCCATAAAATATGGAGGCTAACTAGATCCCTTCCAAATATAACGTTCTGTTGTTTATGAGTTGGAGAGACCAAGGGACACCTGCAGAGCCCTAAAAGAACCTTGAAAAGCCACACACTCCTAGCTCCACCCTTTGTCACATTAACTACTCAAGATAAAAGACCTGGCTCAAATAGCAGCCTGGGTGATTTGAAGTTGGATGTTAAAAAGGACTTCCTAAAAACCATCAACTCCTGGAACCATTACCGAAAACCTATGTCTTAGGAGGGCTGCCTCCCTAGCTCCAGCTGGTTGTTTCCATGCTGGGATGTGCCCATAGAGCTTTCTCTTTTTCAAGAGAAGCCAGACATCCAGAATTTTGTTTAACATTTCCTAGTGTTTAAATATTGGCAGCTACGGTCATAATTTTAAAAATACAATGTAGGCCAAACAAATTACATGTGTGAGCCAAATTCTGCCCTCAGGCTACCAGTTTGTGACCTCCACTGCAGATACTTTTGCACAGAAGATCTTTTCAACAAAGAGGAGGAGAACACTGGATGACTTCCTGTACAAAAGGATGTGTGTTTAAAACTGAGAGGCTCAGATCTGGGATGTTGGCAGAGCAAGCATCCAGAAAGAACTTTCCTCTCATCTTGTGAGGAATTAGACACCTAAAATAGATGCTGGGTTCAGTGTGAGTCTTCTCAGGGTAAATGTAGAGAATTCAGCAAGCTCAATGACAAGAAATAAAATTTATATCTAGGGGGAAAATTTTCCAAATGAAGCTAAAGAGAAATGACTGTGTCTTAAGGGTTGGAGGTGAGAGGACTAAACCCTCAAACTGCAGGGGAGACAAAGATTTGGCTTTCCCCAAAGGGAGACCTGTTACCACCCAGAACAGGCAAAGAAAGAGATGGAAGCACCTCTATTCTTGGAGACAGACCCCCAGAGTTGGGGGAGACCTGTGTAGGGAGGTGGCCCTGGATTCCAGCCTGGCTCACCGGTGGAAGCTGTCCACCATCTTCAGATGGACCCGCAGGTCCTTCTTGGTGAGGTGATCCAGCATGCGAGCGTCCACAAGGCACTCCATGAAGTAGCTGCGGTACTGGGGGAGCCCCAGGCTGGGCAGCCACTGGTTCCCAATCCACTCGTGGTTCATGTCCCCATAGGCCAGGGTCTGGAGAACAAGATGGAGGAGGCTGGGGGCAAAGGCAGTGCCAGCAGGTTGCAGCTAGCAGTTCAGTAAAATTTCAGCTTACTTTCACTGAGGGGCTGGTAGAGGCGGGAGGTGGGGATTTTAAATGGAGCTTTTTAAGATCCTGAAATGATATATTCCCAGTCACTTATCAGTTATCTACACTAATGAACAGAAGCAACTACCTAGGCAGCAAATCATAGGAAATCCTTCCCATCGACTCTGAAATGCATTTGTGGTGCTGTAAGGCAGACTTGCCTTCCTGATTTTCAGTCAGCCTCAAGCCTGCTGAGCCCAGGGGATAGGCTGCATTACAGAGGGCCTGCAGAGTGACAAAGAAAGCCAGTCTCACTTGGGAAACTGGCCTCACACGGTCCACAGGGAGTTACGTTTGGCTAAAGATATAAAAAAATGAAGTAAGGTGAACTGCACCTGCCAGCGCTCTTCTCTAAGGCTTGGTTGTCTCTCCAGAGATTCCCTAGGTCCTTCGTGTGCCGCCTCCCCACCCCACCACACACCGTGCGCCCCACCTCCCACCCAGTCTGGTTCTGAGAGGCCTGCTCCACTTAGTCATTGCCTCCTGCCTTGAGGGCAGGGACCTCCCTAACCATCTATCCTTAGAATGAATTTTAATGGTAACCCTCCATCACTCTCTTTCCTTACCCAACTTGATTTTTTTAGAATTGAAAATTTTATTTTGTTATCTTTTAAAATAAAGCGATTGATACATATAAAACATATGTAGCATATGTTCATTACTAAGCATAAAAACGAAGTTAACATCCTTGGACACCATCCATGTTATCCACACTGTTGCATCCATCCTTATGTTCTTCTTCCCCATCTTATGCCCTACTGCCCCTCTAGAGGTAACCACCATGCTGAGTTTTCTGTCCATGATGCCCCTGCTTGAAAAAATGTTCTTATAGTCACCAAGGTATATTTCTCTAAATAATATGATTAAATTTGCTTGTTTTTGAGTTTTAATAGAAAATCTTTTGGGACTTACACTTTTCACTTTACACTATATGTCTGAGTCATCCATTCCCTTTGCTAAATAGTGTTTTACTGTGAGAATATACTATAACTGATCTGTCCAGTCTCCTGTTGATGGGGTTGCCCAACAAGTATAAACAGTGCTACATGCTTCATTTTTATTCGTGGCACTTACATCTATCTGATGTATTGTCCATTTATTTGTTTGTTTACTGTCTGTTTCTCCCCTAGAATATAAGCCCCATGAGGGCTAAGTTTGCTCACTTCTGTATCCAGAGGGCATAGAAAGGCCTAACACCTAGCAGCTGCTCAATAAATCCTTGCTCACCAAGTGAATGAATGAAAGCACTTTGCTCAGCTCACCAGGGGTACCCCTGAGAGGGACAGGAAGAGGAAGAGGATTCATACTAATCTAAGTCTCATTACTCCTGGGAAGAGGGTCGAACTGAGGGGAAGAGGCAGGCATGCTGGGGGCACAGCCCTCCAAGGCTCCTCACCTGCCATAGTGAAAAACCAGAAGTAGCTAAAGGGGAATGAAGAAGGATGGAGGCGGATGGCTTCAGCGGAGGAGAGAACCTGTGCCCAGGGACAGGTGAAGAGGGACCTAAAAGACTGGGGCTCAGAGAGTCCTGCAGGGGAGCGAACCTGCTGGGAGAACACTACCCCAAACTGCTGAGAGTTGGTTCTGGACAAGAGGAGGGGGTCTTACCTGAGCCCAGCTGCCCTCCTCACTGTCCTAGGAATGAGTGCAGCATGTCAGGGGGAAACAGGCAAAGTCAAGAAACCTGGCAGCCTCCACCCAAGGTCCCATCAAGAAGGAGGAGCAGACACCCCAGTAGCTGGATGGGTGACTAGGGAAAGCTTGTTGGAAAGGTTAAGAGAGCACAGAAGGCTGGTGCACGTGCCTGTGTTTGCAGTGAGGGGGGGATCAAATGTGTGTGTGGCAGAAACACAGTCAGGCAAGGTGCCAGGTCCTCCCAACCCTCCCTGTTCCTCCACCAAGGATCAAGCACAAGGGTAAGGACTCTGTGGCTTCATGCCGATAGCAGGGCAAAATGCTCCCAAGCCCTGCTCTTCTTCACTGGAGTATACCAGTAGCCCAGGGTGAACTTGTGACCCCCTGGAATAGACCACCCCCCACACACAAAAACTGTTTCCATTCTCACTTCTTTCCCACCAACCCACCACCCTGAGAACAGAACTCCATCACACATCAGGGATACCAATCTCGTATTAGATCAGCTACAAGCCCCTTTGACTTCCCACAACCTTTCCCTCATCCTCATGCAAGTCATCAGCCCTAACCCTAGGCCCAGGGCCCAGGGCCAGACTCACTGTTTTAGTGGATGTTGCCAGAGTTTCCATCTCTTCATGGGTGACCCAGACATTCCCAGAAGACTGTAGGCAGAGAGGAGACCTAGCTGATCCTGCGTGTGAGCTCCTAGGCTCCCCATCAGGCTGGGAGCCCTAAGGACAAGACATAGCTCCCTTCCCTTGAGTCTTCCCACAGGCCCATCCCAGAATTCTGCACATTGTCTAGCTCTGAGCGACTCTGTTTTATTACTGTATCTGCACTGCTTCGCACAGTGCCTGGCACATAGAAGTACCCAACAAATGTTTCCTGAATGAATATGAATAAATGATGTGAATCTGGAATAAGGGCTGACCCCAATCACAGAGATGGACTACAGTGAAAGATTTTACCCTGGGGGGTCCATGGAGAGGTTTACATTCTTGTGGAGAGGTTGGAGGACCAGAATTTACAAATGCCCTACTCCCTCTGCTACCCCAATCTGTCAAAAACACAGAACCCAGAAGTCCTGTCTTTGGAAACTCTGCCCAAAGATCTAAAATTACCGGCAGAGTAGGTATGGGGAGATGGAGCTCATGGGTGGTACGTGGGAGGCAGGGAACTAGGCCTGCTGGGATTCTGCCAGCAACAGTGTTACCTCCTCTTGGAGACTGGGTGGAACCCTTTGTGGGAATGGGAAGTAAGGGGCAGGACTCAAATGCTGCCATCTTCCCAATGACCAATATGAGACTTTGTAAACACTATTTTGGGGCTTCTGAAAATGTCCTGGGTGAGGGAAAGGCCACTCACAGTCCTGGAGGTGGGTGGGGCAGAGGGGCTGGTCAGCGACACCATCTCCTGGATAGCCAGCCGGAGCTTGAGCCGGTGCAGGGCATTGCTGATGCCAATTTCCCGCTGGATCTCTGTGTCCGAGAGGGCTGACATGATGGCACCACTCTTGACGTTTGCCCGGCAGGCTGCCACATACCAAGCAGGCATCCCCACCCAGAGCTGCAGATATGGGGCACAGAGGGTAAATTCAGCCCCTTTCCCAAGATCTGGGCTCCACTGCAAAAGTTTGGCAATACTGAGAGGCAAGGGCCAGGCCTCATCCATGGTCTCAGAACAGCAAATGAAAAGCAGAGGAATTTAGAAATGTGGAGATGACCATCATCAAATGCCTCTTTTTCCCATTTTACAGATGAAAAATCTGAGGCCTGGGAAGGTGAAGGGATTTTACCAACATTGCATGGGTGATTAGCTCCTGGGGGCACCTATAGGAAGAATGAAACCACCTGTGTAAGACTTAATGGCTCAGTGAAGATTAATTCCCCTTATCCAGACTTAGCTACTCGAGAGGCATCAGTATATAGCATCGATTCTGGCTAAGTGCTAGGTATGGCACTGTGCACTTGGCAAGGGAGAAACATGCTGGGAAAACTCTAGGAATACCACCCCTTTGCTCAAGGAGTCCTTGTCCCAATCCACACATCCTTCCCACCAGACCCCTGAGTAGACTTAGACTCCCTTTGCCCAGGTTTACCTCTAGCCAGGAGACCACAGTAGGGCCGTCCCACTGGGCAAAGGGCATTCCTTTTCTGCGGGCATCTTCAAGCAGCTGGTGTCTTGCAGGAAGAGGAACAACAGACTCACTAGTCCTTCCTTCTTTCTCAACCATGCTTACTCCCAGGGACCATGGGCTGTGCCAAGAGTTGGACTCCCACTACCCCTTCTCCCCACCATTGGACTGCCACCCCTGCTCTATTCCTGAAGCAGTGTGACACCAAGACATGAAGCAGCAACACCTCTCCATTCCCCGAGGTGAGGGCTCTCGCTTTGTTTGCACATGGCCTGAAACACAGACATTCTACTCTGCTCTGCCAGAGAGCCCCAGGTGCTGGGTCACTCTCACACAGCACCCTTGTCTCTTTCTCACTCAGGTCATCCTAAGAACAACCTCCCAAACCCTGCTGTGCCCACTTAGACCAGGCCAACTCAGTCCAGAAAGGGCTTTGCTGGGCTCTGGCTGCCTGAGCTCAGTCCCATAGCAGTCCAGGGAAAAGACAGTGGGTGAGGGGTTGGACCCCACCCTGGCAGAGCCTGGCCAGTGGCTCTTACTTCTTCTTCAGCCGCCGGTCCTTTTCTGCCTGGGTTCCCAGCTTGGTAGGTACCATGGGCTCCTGCAGACCGAGCTCAGAGTCTGTTAGCAGAACTAGAAGGGAAGAGATGGCATATCAGCTAGGCCCTCTCTGCTTCTCCTCCCTTGGCCTGCACCAGGACTGGGGAGCAGACCAGCAGGAGGCTCCTCAGCATGTGACAACCCGAGGGTCTGATGGGACAACCCATTATTCTTGGAGCCTCCACATGACATCCCTACAACCAGGCAGTCCCACAGCGGCATCGAGTGGGTCACCCCAAGCCCAAAGAGCCTTCCCCTGGGAACCTCAGCCCTGGAGGTGTTTTTCAGCCAGATGGATGGAAGTTGTTCCACCCTAACGGCAGCAGAATCCTAGCCAGGACTTGTCCCTCCTCCAAACCAAGGGGAAAAGGAAACCCAGAGAGCCAGAGTGGGCTTCGAGGCTTAGAATTGTCCTGACCTGGGTTGAGGGTGGGGAAAGAGGCACGTTCAGAGATGTGTGTCTGGGCCTCTTTCTCAGGGCCACTCACTTGCACAAATCGCAAAAGGGAACATGCATAGCTCTGTCCTCTTCTGTTAAAGATCTCCTGAACTGATGCTAGAGTTCATGGCAGGGGCAGCATTTTACAATTCATTTAAGCCCTGGTCACTCCTCACAAGTGCACAGAGGACAGAGGGTGTTGGTAATCCAGAAGCCAATCTGGGATGCTGTCTTAGGTTTAGGTGCCAATGTGGTGTGGGGAACATAGGAAATCATAAGGCTTCAACACGAGATGCCTCTTCCGCTGACCGGACCTTCTCAGCCCTGCCCCCTCCCATCTGTGGCTGGCTCCACAATATATTTTGCAAGGCCCTTATGAGCTGGCCCCAACCTAGGGTCTAAACTCACCTCTTCTGCTCCCCCCACCCACTTCCCTCCCCACTCTGAATAAACTCAACTGCTTACAAAACTCTCACACCCATGAATCTTTGCCTTTCTCAGACCCCCCCTACCCCATCCCCCTCCCCTCACACACACACACACACACACACACACACACACACCTCTTCTTGGCTTGGCTAATTCCCACTTAGCCTTCAAGCTTCTGCCCAGGTGTTGCCCAGCAGAGGAAGCTGCTCCTGTCGCTCCCACCACTCCATGGCTGACCTCTGAGTTCCAGAAGCACCCAGAGCATATTGCTATCTTAATATTGTTTTAGAATCATCTCTTTATTTTTTCCTTTTCATTAGAAACTGAGCTCCTTGAAGGAATGCACTATTGCTCTGATACTTAATACTAAGCCTTGTTTACAGTAGTTACTCAATACATGTCTATTGAACAAATAACTGAATAGATGAGGGAAAGAGAAGGAGGAAGGGAGGGAAAGGAAGAAAGGGAAGAAGGAATAGGGGAAGGGAGAGGAAGACAGCTAACATTTATTGTGTACCTACCACACACCAAGCACACACTGGAACTTTATATCATCATAGAGGTGTTAATAATGCTACCCTTGCCCAAGCACTTACTTGACTATAATGTCTACAAAGTCATGATTAGGCATTGTGATATTTTGAGTCCTGGAGGCAAGATGTACTAGGAATTAAGAACTGACTCTCTTAGAGAAAGAACTAAGAAATTTCTCCTGAAGGTCCTGAGCATAGTACCTCAGAAAACCTCCAGATTGGAAGAAACCTCAGAGGTCCAACCTCACACTGAATACAGGAACCCCTTCTACAGCATACTGAATAAACAGCCTGATACTGATGCCTGACACTTCTCGTGGCAGAAGCTACCACCTCATGAGGTAGCCCTTCCCGCTGTGAAATAGCTCTAACAGAAAACTTCTTCTCCGGAGCTGAATCTCTGTGTCTGTGGCTTCTGCCCACTGGTCCCTGGGAGGCAGGCAGAGAAGACTGGATCCAAGGATACCCTCCTGCTTCTGCCCTCTACTCGCACCCATTTACTAGGAGACAGAGACCATGGCCCGTGGCTCCGTCCTGGCTCAGCTGGATCAGCCTGCCTTTCTCCTTCTTCCCAAACAGGCGGCCGATGGATGATTTGATGCCCTTGCGCTTGGCGCCCTTGTGCAAGGAGTCCTGGCTGCTGTTGCTGCTGCTGGGGTTGCTGCCTGGATCCTCCAAAGCACTACAGGATGACAGCCAGGAGGGGGTGGAATGAGAAGAAACATACTTAAATTACAGCATGAGAGATGGAAGTTAGACTTCAGGAAGAACTTACAGTAAGTGTCAGAGTTGGGAGGGTTAAGGGGATATGATCAGAGCACGTGACCAAAGGAGACATGGGACTGTCCTTCCCTGATGGTGTTTCAAAGACAAGTGAGATGTTCAGACACCTGGGACAAGTGAGATGCAGCCTGTTCAGAGGCAGAGAGAGGGACGAGATAAACTTGGGAATGGAGAGGCTCGATATGGGGTCTGCTCCATTTACCTCTTGCCTTCTTCCTGGCTCAGGGCTGGGTGGCCAAGCTTCTCTAGCTGCAGCGTCCTGGGTGAGGAAGGAGGAGAAGTCTCACATTTTATGGTGGCTTTATCCTCTCTGTTCTCTTCCCGAGACACTGGTGACTGAACAGACAGTGAAGCCGTCAGGGGATAGAGGGAGAGATCTGGGGCCTGCCTACCCAGCCCAGACAGGCAGAGGAGCATGGAGAAAAGCAGAGGGGAGGCCCTAGGGGCCTCTCAGAGTTCAGATTCAGACTCAAGGGCCCAGTGGGGAGAAGCCAAAAGGGAAAGGCCTGGGAGAATTAACCTATTAGTACCTGGGTCATCAGGCAGCACTCACCAGCAGCTTCCTCCTATGCTTTCTTAAGTCACTGGGCTGGAAGAGAGAGTGAAGGGTGAGCTTGGACTCACCCTTTGGATGCTTGAAAGTCTACCCCAAGGGGAGCCCAGTGGTCTTAGGATGAGAAGATAGGATTCAGTGCCTCACACAGGCCTGAAGAGAATATCACAGCAAAACAAAACAAAAAATAACAAAACAACACAACAACAAAAAACTGGCTTGAAAAAATAAATCAGGGCTACCTCTGGAAAAGAGAAAGAGGTATGGGCATTGGGTGAGTTTCTTAAGCATTATCCAAGGGAGAGGGTAAGGAAGATACTACATAGCCCTTTCCACACTCAGAAGGACATGCTGGTGACCTGGTATGCCAGGGTCTGCACACATCATGAGAAGAAGATGCTGGGGCCCAAATGAGAGAGAGTGAGCCCTGCTGTGCCTTGTCAACTCCCCTTGGCCAAGCCCAGTGATGACAAGGTTGTTCATCAACTGCCCCAAGACTCTCACCAAGGTCATGACCCCCATTCGGTCCAGGTCCTGGGTAGCACTGCGGGAAGTAAGCTTAGGTGTGGAGCGGCCGCTGAATGGAGGGGACGCGCTGGCCAGGGACAGGGCAGTCAGAGAGGTGGGGATGGAACCACGTTTGCGCAGCTGGGTCAGGTTTAGGGCCTCCATGCTGCCACTAGTCACTCGTGTCTCAATCTCCTCAGCACGGAGCTCTGTGGACTCCTTCTCTTCCTGGATCATCCTGGGAGGCGGGCAAAACCGGATCTCATGATTAGCCCCAGAGAGGACCAGCAGGAGGCAGATGTGGGCACTGCCTGCAGTCACCACCCAGTGACCCCAGGTAGAAGGCAATGGCCAGGTGTGCCCCATTGTTTTCGGCATTGCAGGGACATACAAGGCCTTGTGGGCAGAGTTGGTTCTATCCCACTGCAGCTTAGACAATTTTCTCTCTTTCTTGTTAACTGGCCTAATGTAACAAAATTCCCTAATTTAACAAAAGCAGTTGCTGGGAAAGGAGGCAATTTAGTCAGTGGAATATTAACCTTCCTGGAAGTCAGAATTCTTGACCTACCACTATCTATAGGGCCTCAGTTTCCCAATATACCCAATGCCAGGAATGGTCTAGGTCAGTATTTCTCAAACACAGGACCTTTAATTGATACTGATCCCTGATGGAGCTTTCCCTGTTCCATGGAAAAGTTAGAATAATAGTGATAATGTTATGTGTATGAAGGGGGCACTCAGAGAGGAATGTGTGTATGCACACTCACACACACGTACACACTCACACACACACACACACAACTAATGTAAAGATGCCAACTATTCTTTAGGAGCAGGACCTATCTTTATTCTCAGAGCATGTCTTTCCAACTTTAGGGATGTTAAAATATCGTTTCTTTTGTAGAATGGTTGTGATAGGAAATGGTAATTATCTTTAATGTTTCATTTTGCAGAATGAAAGTTGGCAGTCCTATGTTAGTACCCTTCTCTTTCTCTGTGTGTGTGTGTGTGTGTGTGTGTGTGTGTGTCTAGTGTTTTCTTCTTAGCTCGTCTGTGAAATCCAAAAGTGTGGGAACCATTGAACCAGATGACCCCTACAGCCCTGTAAAGCTCTGATGTTCTCTGGTTTGGATTTTCCCTTGCTGTTTGTCACGAACATTAATAAACTCTCTACAAAGGCAGGGTAAAGTGCAGGTCTTCATAACATTCCCTGCAAATGGTTTCTGTTTGATGCCTCATTAGGAACCGGAGGCATGACACAGTGCACTGAGTTTAGACCAGAGTTTGAATCCTGGCTCTGCCACTTACTGCATCGCTTTGGACAAATCACTTAATCTCTCTGGTTTGTTTCCTTGTCCATAAAATGGAGATAATGTTGTCTCCTCCAGTGACTGTGATTAGACTGACAAAAGCTCTCACCCTGAGTTGGCCTCAGTATGTGGGAACTACACTTTTACTGATTATGTTTAGCTTCAGGAACTTCAGGAACACAGTCTCCATAGACCTGGGAGAGAAAATGAAGCCTAAGAAGTCAATCTGAGGTCCTACCCCTCTCTGTCCAGCACTGGGCCAGAACCTTGCCTGATGCTCCACACAGGGTCCCTAAACTGTGGCACTCTAAGGTGCAGCTGTAAGAGACAAGCAAACACATGTAGAATCTCTCTTGCAGTGACCAAAGACAAAGAGCCTCTGTCCTTCAAGGAACCTCCCAGGCCCTCCACCCCTGCCCTAACCTGATCTCCTCGTTGATAGCATCCAGCTGCTCCTGCAGCATCATGGCCAGGGTCTGGGCGTCTGAGTGGCTGCTGGGGGAGACAACGTCCATGGAGCCCACCAGACCCCCTGGCTCATCCTCATCCACATCAGAGATCTCAGGGTCACTGTCAAAGGCAGGGGTGGCTGTGGGGACCAGCACCCCAGGCAGTGGAGATGGCTCCCAGTCCTTAGCAGAGAAGGAGAGCAGAGGAGTAGTAATAAGACACACCAGATGACTAAGGGGCAGGACCCTCCCCTCCTATACCAGCAGCACTGGCATCTCCTAGGAGCTTGTTAGATATGCTAAATCTCTGGCCCCATCCCAGACCTACTAATTCAGAATCTGCATTTTAACAAAATCCCTGGGTAACTTACTTGTATGTTAGTCTAAGAAATACTACTCAAACTCAAGGAGCCAGATAGCAGAATGGTTAGGAACAGATTCCAGATACTGCCTTGCTTTGAATCCTGGCTCCACCAAATACAAGCTATGAGAGAGCTGTTTCACCTCTCTGTGCCTCAGTTTCTTCATCTGTAAAGTGGGAATAGTAATAGTACCTACTTCATAGGTAGCTGAGGATTAAATTAGGAAATGCATGTAAGGCACTTAGCACAGGGTCTGGCACCAAGTAAGCATTATGTAAAGGCTATTTGTTTCTACTCACACAAAAGGTGACTTGATATAGGGAACGAGAAAAAGCCAAGCAGGCCTGACTGTCTTGTGTCTCAGAGTTTCAGCACATTACAGGACCCTCTGATCAACCCTCAGAGGAGGTAGCTTCTCAGAAATCATTCTACAAACCCCTTCGGTAGACAAAGGCCCAGAAACAGAAAGAGCACAGAACTGGGCTGGGAGTGTGAGAAGAGCAGCAGAAGAAAAGGAAAGAGGCCATCTCTAACCCCATCCTGTATGACCCAAACCCCCAAGATCCCCTTAGGGCTCTTTTCCCACTCCTGCAGCCTTTAGACTGAGTTCCTGGGCAGCTGCTGTGTTCTTATAAACAGAGGAAAGGGAGAGAGGGGAGAGAGAAAAAGAGATGACTTCAGACTTCAACTCCCCCCTCACACTAGGGGTTTCCTAATGGCAGAGATGAATCTTCTGCCATCAGACTAGGAGTTCCCTCCCTCTCCACCTATATCTTCTAGTGCCCTAGAGCATGTAGAGGATCTGGGCTCGAGACAGAGCATGGTTAACAATTATGGGGCTAGGAAGGAATCAGACTTCCCCAAAAGATTGAAGTCAGTCCTTTTCTGCCCTTAATCTTTCCTGTTCCCTCTAAATCTCCCTAGGCAGACTCCACATGAACTACATGCTTCTCAGAAAACTTCAGGTGCCGTCCCAAGGCCAGTTAACCTGTCATCCTCTCTCATCTACCCATAAACCACAGCTTTTGTTCCAGAAAGCTTGCCAATTCCATCTTGCCCCTGCATCCCACACCCCAACCACTAGAAATACGTGCCTGCACACCCAGGTACACATGCACAGGCCTCAGTGGGGCCTCAGGGACTAGCTGACCACCCACCAGCCTCTACCTCTTGCCCACCAGGAGGTTGAGGCGAGACACAGCTGTTGCAGTGATGGCCCCAACCCCAAGGCTGCAGCTGTCGTTGACACGGGGGAGGGTAGGGGGAGGATTTGCATCACACACCAGCCGTCTGTGAAACTGGAGCAAGGCACGTGGCTGAACTGACCCCAAACTCCCCAGGGTAGACCCATCCACACTCACCCCTCCACCCCCTCACCTTGGCAGACTCTTCCCGCAGTGCTGAGTAGCAACGATGCAGACCTTGAGGTGCGTGGGAGGTTGTGCTCAGGGAGAACCGCACATCTGCTGCACTGCCTATGTGCGCCCTTGAGTGGCGGATGGGGGAGAAAAGACAAGCCCTGAGGACTGACAGCCCCAGCTTACACCCACTGGGCCCAAAGAGTTAAGGGATCTTTAGCTTGGAAAAGAGAAGTCTTAGCAGGACATGAGCTTTTGTTAATGACTTAAGGGCTGCCACGTAAGCAAGAGATTAGGTTTATTCTCTGGTGCTCCAGGGATCAGTATAATCCAGGGGAGAAAGTTCTAGGGAGGCAGCTTTAGACTTAACACAAGAGGCACCTTCAAATAGCAAGAGTTGGCTTATGATGCAACTGGTAGCTTTAAAAAAGCTGAACTCCCCTCAGAGAGGTATTCAGGTGGAGACTCTCTGGCCATCTGACAAGAATGTGTGGGAGGGATCATGGCACCAAGAGAAGTTGGAAGGGATGATCTCTAAAAGTCCTTTGAACTCTGAGCGTCTTTTTTCTTGGTCTTCTCCCTAGCAACTACCTCTGGTCTTCCTCTGGACTAAGTCCCTGGCCAAAATTCAAGCCAGGCATACTCCCTATCCCCAGGAAGCTTCAGGAGGCCCTGACACTGTATCAGAGACATGGGCTAGAGAAAGCATTTTGATTGCCCCAAGGGTCTATCCCAACCCTGAAATTTTAGGATCACAGTAATGATCCTCTGGAATATCTGGAGCCTCCCCTACTGACATTTCTTTCCTATGCCTTCCCAGTTTAGAACTTGACGGAGCCCAGAGCAAAGGAACAGGGTGAGCCTACAACAGATTACACAAGGTATCTGGAGGGATGGGGGAGTTTCTGCTTATCACCCCCTTTTCCCTGCAACTCAGTCCCAATTCCATGATGGGGCCAGTGCTTCTATAGTCAAAGCCAAGAATTTCCAACCATTAAGGAAAGCAAGCAGTGCCAAATAGCTTGGTGTACTCTGGGCTATGCCTTTTTAATTGGCGTAGGGAGTTGGTCTCTTCTGAGCAACTTACAGGAAGGGAGAAGTATGAGGAATTCCAACTACCATTTTCTGTCTCTATTCCCTGCTTCTCTCCACACTCCTATACAATAATTCCTAACAAACTTGAAATTGATACCCAAATCTCTAACACCCCAGAAACCCACAGGCTTCTCTTCTTCAAGTTCAACATCTCTTTCCCTAATTTAAGCCCTACCCCTCTGCACATATACATGTACACTTTTCCTTTAACCTCTCTTCAAAGAAGCTGATCCCTATTTCCCTGATATAACAAGAGCATGACCATAGGGAACCTTATGTGTTCTGATCTAAGAGACTTTGGTTTGGACAGAAAATATCCAGGAGCCATGAACCTTGAGTGGCACCATCTACTTCAGTCTCCTCGATCATCAGCCTGCCTCTCTGGGCAAAGAACTGAGGGCAGGCTTGAGGTCTGAGTTCACTGCCAAATGCTTCACAAAATATGAAGAAAAATCCAGAAGTTCCCTAAAACATGGGCCTAATTTAAGCATTAGGTTCAGAGCCCTAAATAAGGTGTCTCAAAGTAACTAGAGTGAACCCAGATATTCCCTGTGAGCAGGCCCTGTGGGACATGGGTGAGCATGTAACTCAGCAGACCCCTCTCAAGGGTGTGCCCTCTGTCAAGGAAGCAGGAATCATGCTCTGTGTCTCATGGCAGTGGGGAAGGATCATCCTGTGCTTTACTTGCCTCTCAGCATCCCTCAGAGGACAGGTGCTCCCTTCTAAACTGCCCAAGTGAGCTGGATGACTTTACAAAGTTCTCGAAGCCTCAGTGTCCCACCCTGAATATAAGGAGGACCCTGAGGTCCTGGGCGGTATTTTGGTGGGAGGAAGTCTCCTCCCCCAGGGTCCATCTAGGTCCATCCAGGACTCCATCACAGCATGCTCAGCCTCCTGAGCTCCAGTACCTGGAGTGGATGCCATCCACAAATGGCCCTCCTCGACCCTTCAGCTGGTCCACCTCTTGGCGCAGCTTCTCAATCTCTTCAGACAGGCGGCCCTGTGCCAGGCAGAGCCATGGTTGGGGTAGGGGTGAGGGAGGGGAAGAGAGATGAGAGAAGGACAAAGAGAACAGCAGAGTTGGGGAGAAGCAGAAGAATGCACTGCAAAGTCCAAAGCCAGGGACCAAAGGCCAAGCCCACAGATGACACCAAAAGAGAAGAGGTCCAACTGGAAAGTGAGTAGAAGTGTTAGCAGGGGCAGGGCCAGAAGAGAGGTCTGTCTGGAAGGACTCTACCAGAACAGGCCTGCTGAGCCCTCACTAACAAGCAAATGCATGACAAATAAGGCTGGGCAGCAGAGGGGCCCTCAGTGAACTCCCAGACTTCACAGACATTGCTAGCATAGGGATAGTGGCTAATCCGCCCCAAATCACCAGAAAGCAAGAGCTTCACCAGGTTTGAGGCCCCACCAAATCCTTTTGTCGAGTCCTTCACTGTGTCCTGCCTCTCTGCTACCCACTCTCTGCCCTATGCTTATGGCTAAGTTTCTTCTTTACAGGTGGGTGGTGGTGACGCATCTACTATGATAGGCTTTAGGGAGGATTAGTGAAATAATGTGTGTACATGGACTAACAAACTGGCTAGCACAGTGCTGGGTTTCAGGGCAGCTGCTTGAAACACAGTCCTGTTCTTTCCTCACAGCAAGCTCAGCCCTCCCAGGCTGGCAGGGCTGGCCAGCAGCTGGGTACCTTGTGATGGTGCTGCTCTTCAATCTGCCGCTGGGAGCTCTCCAGCTCTTGGATCAGTGTGTTCTGGGGGAGAACAGCTGTGAGCCAAGAAGCCCCCTTCCCCTCCACCCCGGCTCCTCTACTCCGGCTCAGGCCTTCCCCTTCCAGCAAGATCTGCCTCCCGGTCTGCTCTCCCAGCCCTACCTCTCCTTGCCAGACCGCCCCACCCCCAGACCAGGCTGCTCCTCTTCAGCCTAACTCCACTCCACACCCCTCCGCAGTCCCCGCCTCGCCCAGCCCCCCACCCCCGCCCCGCTCCTGACTAAGCTCTCACATCCCAACCATTCCTGCTCGCCCGGCTCCACCCACACCTTTACCCACTCCGCCCCTTTCCGCCAGCGCCGTCCTTCTGGGCAGCCCTGCCCATCCAGACCCGCCACCCACAGCACCTTCTCCTCCAGGGCCGCTATGCGCTCCTTGAGGTGGAGCTGCAGGCGCTCATTCGACTCGCTAAGCAGTCGGTCCACAGTGTCTGACAGTCGCTTGTTGTGGTCCTCGTTCATCTTCTCCCGCTGGCGCACCTGCATAACCAGACCACCTTGCACCAAGCCACCCCAGGGCCATCTCACTGCAATCCCAGGGAGCCACTCATTCCTGCTGTGGTTCCAGCCCACTCATCTGTCCCCTTCTTATCCTCTGGGGGCCCCTGTCTGCAGCTTTCCTGACCACCTCCTCCCACCCCTCTGTGGCTCTGTCTCTGTCCCTAGCCAGGTCCTTCCCTAGCTCTCACTCTTCCTCCTTTCCCTATCCACAGACCATCCTGGGATGCCGCCCTGGGGTTGAGAGGAGGCTCGAGAGTCTGGCCCAGTAAGCTCACCCTTGCCAGCTCTTGGTTCTTTTCCTGCAGCTGTCCCTCCAGCTGCCGCAGGTGCTCCTCAATGTTGCCATGCCGCTCTTCAGCCTGGAGGGAGGAATGGGTCAGTGCAGCCTGAAGATCATCTGCCTTCCTGCTCAGACCTTGTATCCCATGCACCCAGGTGCCAGAGCCGCCCTTGGGAATCAGGGCCTCAGGGACCAATGAAGCCAAGCTCTCCACTTACCATCTTGGAGCATAATTGCCACCACCATTGCCTTTCTTCCCAAGTACCCCAACCCTGCTGCTTTCCCCCCACCCACACCCTCTCCTTCCTGCTCAGGGCTAGCCTTGAAACATCCCGGAGCTCAAGAGGCTAAATTCTCCCTACGCTTCCAGAAAAAAACTCCACTCGAAAGTATGAGCGACCATAAATCTCTATGCCTCCAGATAGATGGAATTGCCCTTAAGAGCATGGACTCAAACCAGACTGGTTCAAATCCTGGCTCCCTCCCTTCCCAGCTGTGTGACCTTGGGCAAGTTACTGAACCTCTATTGAGCCTTTATCTCCTCAGTTGTAGTAACAGCACCTATGCCCATTGCAAGGACTAAAGGTGATAATCCATGGCAAACACTTAGGACACAGTAAGCACTCAACAAATGTTAGCCATGGTGATTACCTTTGTTATTAAACCAGCCTGAGTAGAGTGGTCTCCCCTTCCATTCATGCATCTTCAGAGATGGAGACCCCACTGCCTCTTCTGACAAGGTATTCCAGACAATCACACATCTTACAGTCAGGAAATCCCTCCTTAAAGCCCTTCTACTATGACTCCCTTGAACATATTAATCACTTCAGTCCATCCTTTCTTGTCAGTTTTGAGAGTTACTAAACCTGACTGTTCAGCATCCCACACATAATGTCTTCTGCTGCACTTTAAACTCTGCCCTTCATTCCTAGGGGCCTGAAAGGCCTTAGAGATGACCAAATTCAACCCCATCATTATAGAGATGATGACATCATCACAGAGATAATGACACAGACACCCAATTAGGGAGGGAGTGACTTTTCCCAGGTCACAGAGCAAGTCAGTGGCAGAAGCAAACGTGGTCCTGAGTCTACTGAGGTACAGCCAGGCTGCAGGTTCCATCCCCAGAGCCCCCAAGCTGCCACACTGGCACAATGGCCAGCCTCTATCCTCCAGAGGCTCTGGGGTCTGATGCTTACTAAATATTGGTTTTCTTCTCTCCATTGCTTGAGTGGGTAGCTATGGTGATCCCACATGAGGCACCCTTGAAAGCCTCCGACCCACTGTAAACACTCCTAAATTCTCTTGATTAAGCTACCACATGTAGAGGTCCATGCATTTACATAGCTCTTCCAGACCTAGGATGTTTTCAGCCTGCATACCTCCATGAAATTAACTATCCATTGGGTAAAATTATATTCCCTTTTATTTGTCCAAAAGCTGAATCCTTCAAACAGCTAGGGATGGTCCCTAGATCTAGAATGCTTCAATTTGACAAAAAAAAAAAAAAAGATATGCTCAGCCTAAACTCCCACCCCATTCAGAGATGTATAAACTTTGATCATATTTCCTCTCAGATTTTACCTTTCCAGAAATGAAAGTCCTATTTTTTCCACTTCAGAGCCCCCCAAAAGGAAGTATTAACTACAATGGTATAAATGATAATAAAAATATTTTGCATCAGCACAGTTTCTTCTACTTATTAAAGTACTCTTACATCCCTTCTTATGGGACTGTCACATCCCTGTGGGGTGATGAGGGCAGGGATTACTCTTCCATCTGACAGACACAACAAAGTGTGTTTCCTGGAGTCATGCAATGAGAAGCAGTTTCCTGGCCCCCAGCCCAACGTGCCTCCCACTCTCTCCATTCACTGCCTGGCTACATAAGAGCTCAGGAAGCAGGGAACAGAGGAAGATCCCCAGGCCCTTGGCCCACTTGCCTTGGTGAGGGCTGCAATTCTCTGGGCCAGCTCAGCCTCCACCTCTGGCAGTGTCTCAGCCTTGCGCATCGTCTGCTGCAGTTTCTGCTCTGCTACCTCCAGCAGCTCCTGCAGATGTTGGGCTTTCTCCTCACACTAGCAAAATGGGGGGTGGGGAGAAGAGTCAATAGGGAGCACTGAAGCTTCCCCCACCCCCTGGCCCATCCTCAGTAGAGAGCAAGTGATAGGTCAGAAGCAGCAGGGGGCAATCTTGATTCTTGGCTACCCAGAGATACCTGACTTTCCCTTTCCCAAGGTGACCAGCACCTCAGGGTCTCCTGGGCCACCAAGGGGAGGTTCCAGCACGATCATTAGGACCTCCAGGGTCAAGTACAGTGTCCCCCAACCCCATCTGCATGAGTTACCTGGCGGTGCAGGGACTCCTTATTGGCCAGCTCATTCTCCAGTTTGTCGTTGAGGTCATGAATCGATGTAGCCTCACGCTGAGCAGCCAGGTAGCGCTTCTCCAGTGTGGTTATTCGCTCCTCCATGTCCTCCTTCTGGGCTAGAGCCTGAGCGGTACAGGAGAGGATGAGATGAAGGTCATCATCTGTTTCCTGCCCTCATCCTGTCCGCACCTCCCCACCAAATCTGGCTGGCTATATCTCCTCCACATTACCTTATCAGTTTCTGACCTTGATCCATCCCTCCCACCACTCCTCCCCACATTGGACCCTACCAAGTGTTCAGTCTTACACTCCTCAGCCCCTGCCTGGCTCTCCCTCTACACCCAGGACGTCCAGCAGCTACCTTCCTGAGTGCCAAATACCTGCACCCAGAAAGATAGGGTCAGGCCCAGGCCCTTGCTCACTTCCCGGAGGTCCCGCTGATGTTTGCTGCTCAGCTCCTCCGACTTGATAAGGTCCCGGCGGGCCGTGCCCAGGTCCTCCTCAAGTTCGGCCATGGTTGCTGTCAGGGTGACCAGTCGCTCCCGGGCCTGGCTCAACTCAAAGTTCTGCTTCTCCAGGAGCTCCTGCAGCTCTTCTACCTGGCCCGCGTCATGCTCCAGAGACAGTGAACTATCAGTCAGTCATCAGAGCCTTGGGCATCCCATTCCCCT
Organism: Balaenoptera physalus; assembly: GCF_965194825.1. NCBI lineage: Eukaryota > Metazoa > Chordata > Mammalia > Artiodactyla > Balaenopteridae > Balaenoptera > Balaenoptera physalus. The sequence goes on from NC_138882.1 coordinate 36,232,773, forward strand.
GCCCTGCCCTGGGGAGGTGGGAAGAGGGACAGCACAACCAGAGCAGATCACAGCTCTGCCCTCAATTTTAGAGCACACCTCCAGGTACACCCTTCTTCCTCTGGGCTCCAGAAGCTCATTCCAGACAATGACCGAACACTCTCACTCTCCTGTGTATCTCTTGAAATCATAATCATTTCTAGTTTTACCTGCTATTTAAGCCTCTTGTAACCTAGAAAGGGGCATGACTAGGGGAACAGAGGCTCAGAAAGAAAAGTGATCTCTTAGGTACATGGCACCTAACAATTCAAGTGGACAAACACATTATATGCTTAGCAGTGTATGTACTGGGCACTAAAACAAAAATCTGTAGATTTCTTTGCAGATGGGGTAGGGGAAAGCAGGAAAGAGAGATGGTAACATTGGAGAAAGCTCCAAATTTAATTCAAGCAGTTGCTCTACTGCCCTAAGGCAGGGCAGGGCCCCCACCTCCTGTCTGGGGTAAGACATGTCCCCTCTTTGCAGCTCCCCATGACCCACCTTCCACAGGCATTTCGGTCCCAGTTCCACAGTCCCCTCCTCTTCTGCCACTCCATCCTGAACCCCTGCCTCCTGCTGTAGGGCAGACACCTGTAGGGCACAGTCCCCAGGGCAGTGAGTCAAAGAGAAGAGAACCTCCTATATATTCTAGACCCTTCCAAGTCTCCCACCTCCTAGAGAGAGATGTCTCCTGTTGGCTAACAGTCTCCAGTTAAGACAGAGGGGAGAAATCTGATGAGGAACAGAGTGGGGAAAAGGGGTAAACCAGCCTTGGCTTCCAGGAGCTGTAGTCTACAGATGGAGGGAGGGCAAGCAGCTTACCTGCTGGTGGGCACCCGCCAACTGCTCTTCCAAGGTGGTCACTCTCTCCAGGGCCACCCGGAGCCGCTCTCGCACCTGTCCAAGATAAAAGGGGAGATGAAGAACGAAACAGGGACCCCACTGGACTCAAGCTGGAGAAGGCTGGGTTTGGTCTACCACCACTGAGCATAAGGCAAAGAGAAGGACCTGCCAAGAGGCAAATTTCTGAGAGGGAACCTAATAGGAGGACCTGGAAATTGGATTAATTGTAGGAGGGAGCCAGTTACGAAGCTAGACGGCAGTTTTCCCTAAACACAGGATTCAGAAATCTCAGAGAAGGGATGCACAGAGGCTCTGGGGAAGCCTGGCTGGATTGGGGGTGGAGGCAGGCTGTGGGCCAGCCTAGGTACCTTCTCATCCAGGGCCTTGTGGTGCTCAAACAGTGACTTGAGAGCCTTCAGCACCTCCACCTCACTGGAAACCCCTGAAGGTGACTGAGCCTGACGCTTCACCACAGTCATCCTCAGTGACCGCTCATGACGGGACACTAGGCACTCCAGATGTTCCAGAAGCAACTGGCAGAGAGAAGGGGAGGGCAAGAGGAAGGGCTGTGAGCCTATGCCCCAGGGGCTATAAGCAGGGTCCACATGAACACCCAGCAGACACGAGTACTGCCATGTGTACCATTGTTAGAATGGTGAAATACTTCCATGTGGGTAAACAGCTGCTGCCCCAACTGAATACCTGCCCTAGCCTCTCTCCCAAGACCCCAACCTTTCCCATGACCCCGAACTAGAAGTGAAAAGCCTAGCACTGATGGTTGAACAAACTGACTATCACCCCAGAATATAAGGCAGGAGGAGTTTAGGATAGGGCTGGGGATGTCCTGGCCCTGGCCATGCCTGCTCCCTTGGTCATACCCACCACCCCCAAAGCACAAACACACGCCAGGTCACCCCACTTACCCTCGTGTTATTCCGCTCTGCTTTCAGCTCTGATATCTCTTCCTCCCTCTCTAGAAGCTGCTCCCGACATATACTCAGCTCCCGGGTTAAGGTGGCAAATTCCTGAAAACCCCCAAGGCCCCTCAGTGCTTGGGGATCCACCACCTAAGCAGTATCCTGCACGCCCAAGTCAGTGGTGGGATCCTCTCACTCGTCCCTTACTTCCACCAACTGTCCCCAGAAAAATCCCTATCCATCCATACTACTAAGCATGTGCTTCTCAAGAGGGGAAGCATTCCAAGTATGTAGTAGGGTGCAAGGGAATACAGTTAGATATAAGAGTGAGAAAGTCACCAAGTCAGCCCTGCGGCCCCTTCTCCCTCCAGCCACCAATATAACCTGATTATGTCCTCCCTCCCATTTTGTATTTCTGTTTCTCCAACAATCCAGTGACATTTCCCTTTAGAAGTGGATGGAGGGGAGTTTCACTTCCGGTTTAATATTAGTAATGTCCCTCCCCAACTCTAACCTCTCTGACACACTGCTGCCAGGGTAATCTCCCAAAGCACAATGTTGTTTACACCATTAAATACAAACTTCTTATCCTGGTTTCCAGCTTCTCTCTCACAGTTCCTTTCCATACACCCTAAGACCTGGTCAACCTGGGTAACCGCTGTTGACAGTCACTAGTAAACTTCTTAATTCCACACCTGTGCTTAGTGGGCTCCCCCCACCCCTGAAAGCCCAATCTTCTGTCAACACCTGATCTTTCAAAGCCCATCTCAAAGGACACACCTCCTTGGGACCTTTCCAGACTTCCCAGTGGAAGGCTTCCTCCCTCCTCTGAAAACTGTTAAGAACACCAGCACTGTGAGCACCTACCATGTACCAGTTCCTGTGCTGGTCACTGGAAACACGGTAACAGGAAAGACATAATCCCTGCCCTCATGAAGCTCCCAGTGAGGGGTTGAGATCAAATCTCAGCTCTGCCCGTTTGTGACCTTGGACAAGATACCTAACCCCTTTGAACCTCTAATCCGAAAGACAATCCTCCCTCAAGTGTTGCTCTGAGGATCAATTATCTGGCAGCTATTTTAGGTCTTGACACTGTTTTAACAATCCTTTGGGGGCCTCTCTTCTCTTCCTCCACATTTTCTTCCTATCATTTGGGCTCTTGTCTATCTCCTTTCTAGTGTACGAGCTCCCTGGGGGCAGGGACTGACTCCTTCATCCTGGGGTTTGTTCAGGGCTCCGAACACAGTGGGGTAGGATGGGCCCATCTCCCACCCCAGTTCCTCACCAGGGCTCCATATTCCTATCTACAAAGCATCACAAGACTCTGCCCCCCGAACCCTTCTGGACCCTGGGTAGGAAACTCAGCCACTCTGGTTCTTCTCCCCACACGTGGGGAGAGGGCCTGGAGCTGAGTCCTGAGCAGTGTGGCCCCTCAGGGCTGCCTCCCTAACCCTTGCAGCACCCCCACAGGCAGGGTGGCCATGAGCAGTTTACCAATCTCCTCAAGTTTCAGCTTCATCATTTGTAAATTAGAGATGATGGCGATAACAGCACTAACTTCATCGCTGTGGAATTTAGTGAAGGAAATTCCAGTCAAAGTGCTTAGCACACAGAAAACACAATAAATGGTGACTATTATTGCTAGTAGTCATGTTGATTGAGGAGAATAAGAGGGGTATCACAGCTCTGCCTATAATTTTCCATGTGATGCCTCTTGTTTTTTTCATCTGTGCGATGAGAGGTGGACTAGATAACCTCTAAGGCTTCTCCCATCTCCATTCTCTGTGGTTCGCCACCCACCACTTCCAAGAATAGGACACTGGTGAGGAGCAGCCAAGGTGGAGGTGTCTTTCCAGTACAGCCTGCCACCTTCTGGCTGCATGGGTTCACTGCAGTTGGCAACTAAGGCTGGGTTTTCTTCCTGCATCAAAGTCCATCCTTTTCTCCAGGTGGAGCCAATTTCAGCCTGAGGAGCTTGGGAGTAACAGGGAAAAGTATTATGAAGCAAGGTGAAGGAGAGTAAATGCTCTGTGAATTCCCTTTGTTGAGATGCTAATAGATGAAGAGAGCTGAGGACCCAGAAGTTGAGGGCTCTGAAAGGCTGGGTGAGGGGAGGGGATGAGGGAGATGCAGACTATCAGGCCTTACCTGGGGAAGGGCAGAGTTAAGGTGGCGCTGGAGCTGGTCTCGCTCATGCAGGGCATCCTGGAGCCAGCTCTGTGTCGCCGCCAAAGTCTCCTGACTCTCCCGAAGGGACTCTAGCAACTTCTCCCGCTCATCCAGCATGTTCACCATCAGCTGCTCAAAGTTGGCGTCAGCATCCGTTCCATGGGGAGGCCCCAGGGGGTCCCCCTCGTTGATTGTGGGCATCACTTCACACATGGTGGGGGTGGGCAGGGCTTTCTCAGTGTCAGGGCACAGGGGAGGGGTTCACAGGGTTGGCACCTCCAGGGCGACCCGTGTAGGGGTCTCAGAGCAGGCAGTGCCAGGTGAGTGAACAGACGGGCAGGGGCTTCACCCATGGCATCAGTTGCTCTCGGTCTGAAAGGGGCCTGGTGCCCAGAGTGCCCCTGTGAAATGGAGCGAGAGGGCCTGGTTTAACCTCTCAGCGCTGGGGCTGGGTGCCCTATGTCCCCAGGCAAGCAGGCAGCAGCTGAGTGTGGCCATGACAGACAGGGAGAGCAGGGCTGGAAGAGGGCCCTTTCCTTAGACTGAGCACTGGAGCCTGGCAGAGTCCCAGCTGGGTCCAGCGACAACCATCGTTTCTGGAGGGCAGTGGTCTGTGGGAGAAGAGATTGTTGTGAGAAACAGCTGAGCAGAGAAGGGCATCCAGGAGGTGGATGAGGGGAGAGGAGGCAGGAACCTGGACCAGAACGTGGGGGAAGAGGGTGAGGAGTTGGCGCGTGCCGCTTCTCTGGGCTTACTCACTCAGATGGTGCCTTCCTTAGTTCTCCCAAGAAATGCACATGCCCACTGCTGTAGCCTCTGTCACCAGCTTCCCCCACCCACAGCTGTCAGAAGTGCAGCTGCAGTGGAGTGGTTCCCCCACCCATGTGGCTTGCTGGCCAAATATAGAAATAATTCAGTAAGCGGCAAGGGAGCAGCCGGAAGGCTGCCCAGAGTCCTCCTGAGACCTGGGGCTTTGAGAGTGGGAGGAGAGGAAATAGGGTCCCTGCCCCACCCCATAGGTTTCTCCCCCACATTCAGGCCAAGGCAAGCACAGAAGGGGTTAAAGGGCTCTTAGTGGGTATGAGTCCCATACAGGATGGACTACTGGGTTCATAGGAAACAGGGAGAGAGTAGCTCCTACCCTGACCACTGGCACAACATGGCTCCTTGAAAAGGCACAGGCTGGACACTGGGGCAGGCAGACAGCCCTGACCTGCTCCATGCCCATCGTTCAGGGAGGAGGCTCTGGCTCAAGTCATCCCCTACTCCTGAAACCTGGCAGACAGCAGGCTTCCATTCTGAACTCATGGCCTACCACCTCTGGGTTGGAGCAGAGGCAGAATGATGTAAAGGATTGATGTTGGTAGGTGGGGGAGATGTTACTCTCCTAGGGCAGGGCTTCCATGTGGGGCCCCTGTTCATGTCTGGGAATCTTCTCCCTCCATGTAACTGCCCAATGCTGGCACTGTCGGAAGTCACCAGCTAGGGTGGTTAGCATGTGCACAGCCTGGCAGTAACGCCTTGAGCCTGGCACAGGGAATCCCAGTGGTCAGAGCAAAGGAAGGTGAACCGAGGAAGGCAGCATGCAGCTAGGGATTTCTGCCTGCCATCAGGTTCCAACCTCCCTGCTCACTGCTGGAAGGCTACCACCTTAATCAGTTTTCAGAGGGAGCTGTCTTCAGAGCTCCTGTTTTATGAGAGATGGGATGTGAGACACCCAGCACAGTGATGAACACTCAGAGAAGCCCTGTAAATGGTGCTTTCCTTCCTTCCCTACCCCATCCCCATCTGGGAGACACAGGGACAGCTTCCTGTTCACCCCTCAGGTAGCAGACTGGGCAATAGGCAGACTGGGAGGGTCAGGGAGAGGACAGGCGGCATCTGGACCCAGTGTGAGGTGAAAAGTCAGACACAGGGAACCTCTGGCCTGTGGCAAGGTTGAACCTAGCAGGGGAACCAAAAACGGGCCACGTCTCTTCTACCTGAACCCCCTGTCATCCTCTTATCCCCTCCCCCAGAAATGGGGGGTAGCCAAGGTGAGGCTGGGGAGAAACTTGGGCCTGGATAAGATAAAAGTTAGAGTGCCAGCTTGAGAACTCCCAAGCTCATACCCACAGCCATTCCCAGAGGGCCCAGTAGTTCAGGCAGCATGTGGGCGTGCCCACACATGCACACAGGGCGACACAGGAACTTGGAGACTTAGGACATACACATGTTCCCAGACACAGAAACTGGATACACGCTCTGATCCAGGGATCCATTCCCCAAGCCGCACAGCCACCGTAAAGGGCAGGGTTCCAAGAAGTGAAAAGTAGCACCTTGGTCTGAACCCTACCTTACCCCAACATCGCTGCCCCACAGAGCAGCTGGGAGCAGATAGGAGGGGCTGCTACCCCAGTCTTGCCAGAGGTGCCATCTCACTAATGCTAATAACAGCAAGTCCTCTGATTCTCCCACCCACTTCACCCTAAAGCTCCAATCTGTGAGGTTTAAAGGCCACATTGGCCCCATCATACCTCTCCAAGCTCATCAACAGCCAGACCCTCATCCCTTCCCACTCCCCTACCCCCATCCCAAGAAGAAATGAGAAGCAGAAGAGAAGGCCAGTCTGGGGAAGGGGGCCCCTGTGGCAGAGGCTGTCTTTTGGAGAAGAGTATAATGTGCTCAGGAGCTCAGGGACTCAATCCAACAGATCTCCAGGCAGCCTGCAGTGTAATATAGAGGAAGGAGCCCAGAGCGGGGACTCTGGAGACCTGAGCTGCAGTTCTGCCACAGACCAGCTGAGTGACCTTGGGCTTGTCATGACCTACTAAGGCCTCTACTGTAAGACAGAAGCCACAACCCTTATTTAGTCCACCTCAGAGGGATGAGATCATGGATAAAGAGTTTAGAAAAGCAGAAAGCACCCCACAATTGTAGGGGAGTATGAATTACCTTAGTAGTGGGCAAAGGTGGGCCTGTGGGTGGGTTTTTTATGGTTCCTTATAGGAAAGCAGTTGGGAAGTTCTCAGGAAGGAAACATAGGACCTCAGGCTGCCTACAGTGATGTGCTGGCTATTTGGTCTGACTTGGCCTCCTCAAATCCTCCTAGTCATTCTGGTAACTGAGAAGCTGGCTTCAGTGCCATCAGCCCTTTCCCAGCCTCCTTCCAAACCAAGAGCCAGGTAGCGACTCCACTTCCCCTAGTGAACTGGCATCATGTAGAGCAGGTTGAAGATGAGGCCAGAGATGTATGCCAGACAGATGCCCCTGAGATGACTGTCCAGGACTTCCTATCCCTGTCCCCACAAACTGCACAAGCATGGTGAGCAGAAGGGAGCTTGAAGACAGCCACGTCGGGACGCCTGGCTCTTCCTGGTTCCATGGCCATCTTTAAATAGCGCAATTATCATCTCAGCTTAACAGAAGCCTCCTCAACTCCTGCATAATTTCTAAGTAACACTCACAAGTCCTGATTCAGAGGGGAAAGCTACCAGCCCCCAAAGCAAACATATGTGAGGGGTTTTGCCAGTGAGGAGTGTGGGCAGGCTGTGACACAACAGAGAAGGGCTCCAGACTGAGCTTATGTGTGTGTGAGGAGGGAGGGGTCAGATGAAAACCAGGCCTCTGGGCTTATAAACACAGAAGAGGCAGACTCTGAGGCCTCTTTGGTTCCCCAAAAATCACCCCCATCTTTCCCTAACAAACAGGAGGGATGGGCACTTGGGTCTGATGCTCTAGCTGGCCACATGCACACACAGACAGGCTGGCTCCCCACTGCCCTGCCAGATGGCAGGCCCCACCATGGTGAGACAGCTCAGCAAAGGCAAAGCTACCAGCTCCCATAGAAGCCAAAGGGCCAGGGCAAAGCTTCCAGGAGCTGTGCTCAAGTCTAAGTGGGCCATGAGCCACACAAAGTGGGCGCTTCAAGGTAAAGAGGTAAAAGAGGAAGGTCTGATACCCACCCAATTGGAGGTAGGGTGAAGACCTGAGAAAATGGGGAGGGAAGTGGTCATCTAGGAAAATAATAATTATAATAGCAACTATGATTTATTCAATATTTACCATGTGCCAGACACTGTGTTGTCAGTGGACATATATTAACTTACTTTAATCCTCACAGTTCCTTGCAAGGAAGACACAATTCTTCTTCTCATTTCACAGATGTGAGAATTGGGACTTAAGTCATGTAATCAAGTCTATACAGCTAGTAAGAGGAAGAGCTAGGATTCAATTCCAGTCTGACTCCAAAGAGGGGTAGGGGATGGAGGAAGAGGGAGTGGACATGACTCCTTCAGGCGTCGTGTTTCTTCCAAGAGGCCAAGGCACTTGGGCCCCGGCCCTTCTCGCCTTCATCCAGGGAGATGGCAGCCTAGAGATAGCTCACCTCGGCCCTCCTCCACTGATCCTCCTCTAGCTTGAGCGAAGGCCTCTGCATAGCAGGCATCATGGTCATGAGGCAGCCACTTCCCCATTGGAAGTGACCTGTCTCCAAAGCCTCATCTACCACCTACCCAATTCTCTCCATCTACTGCCTAGCTGGCTCCATACTGAGTTGTAAGGAGACTGCCTGAGTTCCCCATACCATACCACATTCTCACAGGAACTACAGAACACATTCTTCTGAGCCCTCAGCTCCCCTCACCCTGTGGGGTTTTCAGATACCATCCTCCCAGTGGAATGAAGTCTCGCTCCCCACCTCTCTTTCCCTCTAATCCAGAAGCTTCTCCTCCTCCCTTGTTCCTCTCCCTATCCAGCTCAACATCCCAAGAAGACTTGCCCTCACTCATCCTCTTCTCCAAAGCCCAGTCAAGCCCCTTCTCCCCTGATACTCCCTAGCTCTGCTCACTGTCATGTTCCCAGAGCCCACCTATTGCTCATGAGCTTCTAGCACCTCACCTGGCCTGCCTCAGTCTTCCTTTCCATGTTAGTCTAAGGAACTCCTGATCACCCTTCTAAGCTCATCTTAAATACCACTTTCTCCATGGAGCCTTTTCTGATTCCCCCCCATACATAAGATTGGCTCTTCCACTGACCCAGCACAGCCTTTCCCTCTGTTTGTGCAACATAGACTCATCTGAAGACTCTAAGGTGAGAACCATAACCTAATTATCTTTGGATGCTCCAACACTTACCATGGTCCTAACGTACATGGAGCTGAATGGATACATGTGACAGAGTCATTCTGGGAAGTGCATCTCTGACCAACTTTAAAGAAGGGGAACTCTAAAATAGAAAATACTGACTCAAGGCTTGGGAATAGGTTCATTTATCTTCCCCTCTGAAAAATTAAAGCTTCTTTACAGCAGGATGGAGGCCACTCCTGCCTTGAAAGGAAGACTCTGGAGCAGGTTGATGGGCTGTCTCCTCCACTGACATGTGACTCTGGAAAGATACCTAATCTCTCTGAGCCTCAGTTCTTCATCTGTGAAATGGAGATGATAATAATATTCACCTCACATAGCTGATGTGAGGATTACTAGAGTTAATATATGCAAAGTGTTGACATCAGTGTCCAGCAAACAGTAAGTGTTAACTCTTAGCACCCCAGGCTCCTGAAGCACCTCAAGGCTGGGCCCACTCCAATTACAATAAGAAAACTAAAAATCTATATTAGCTACAGTAAGCCTTCCAAGGGAAAAACACTCTTGGAAAAGCTTTATTGACAGTTTCTCACTGCTGGCCACAAATCACTTCTAAATCATCCAGTTCCCTGGGCCCCTAAAAGGCCAGCAGTTAGACTTTCTCTGGGCATCAGGTTCCCAAATCTGGAAAATGAAGGTCATAACACACAACACGATACAGTGATCATACAGGGTGTCATGAGGGTCAAAGGAGTTAAGAGACATGAAACTGTTCTGAAAAGTATAAAATGCTACCCAAGCACAGGTTAGCACTGACTGCCAGCCCAGATACTCAACTTCTGAATGTCGGCACATTCAGTTGATTCAGGAAGAGGCCTCTCTATCTGACAGGTTCCTCTGGGCGCATATCTGTGAAGCCCATCTCTCCAGCTGCTCCCCAGGAGTTAGTTATGAACCACCTCTTGCTAAGACATGGCCTATCATTTGGGTAAGCAAACAACTTTCTGTCCAAACCAGGATAGTGAATGGAGGCACTGTTAACAACCACACCAGGACACAGATATAAACTGCAGCTGCCCCGGGCATGCCTAGCCGTATGGTTACTCGCATTCTCACCACCCCAGGAGGACTAATGTCAAAGGCTACTGGGGAAAGGAGGACTGAAAGTCTCTGTGCACCTCCAAAATAGTTCCACTTCTGAAATAACCAAAATTACAGCCATCACAACTACCTCTTTAAATTAAGCCAGGGATTTGCAAACTGGGCTTTATGATAGAGTACCTTTGGGGCAGCCCAGGACGAAAAAAGGGGAAAGAGGTGAGACAGACACAAAGGGCTCTGAACTCTCTTTCCTTTCTTTAATCTCATCAACTCCAAGTCTGTCAATTTTACTGGACATCTGATTAAGGTTTCATTTGTATAAAAGGGTTCCAAGCCTAAAAAGAGGTTAGAAGATCCCTGGTAAGTATTGTCTACAGAGACCTCTGCTAAAATAAATACATGTTCTCTCAGAGAGGCAGCACATCAATGCAACAGAGAAAAAAACCTGGGAAGGCTACACAGGTGACACTGGGGACCCACATTCTAAATGTCTAGTAGAGATCATTTATTTACAAAAGCTAAGATAGGCAGGACCTGGCTTTCGCTGAACTTACATCATTAAGTACAGTAACCCTAACCATCTTCTGTTAATCAGAACCATTGATTAACACTTATAGATGTCTTCAAATAATGTTTGCAAAAGAAGAAACAAAGCAATAAATGTCATTTATTTGGAGGATAAAAATCTTTCAAACTAGAGGTCTGTGTGGGACGAATATGGGTCCTCTGGTGTTCACAAAAAACTGCTCAGAAGTTTCTGCATTAGTAGGTCAGCCCATCAGATTAGAGAGCTGTCACATAGTAGAAAACAGAACTGCTCAGGGGTAATCAGGAACACCAGAAGGGAGTGCTGCCAGGTGCTGGGGTGTGAAAGGTCCAGAGTACACAGAACTGCCCAGAGAAATGTAGGCACCACCAAAAGTGTGTAAGTGTATGTGGTCACAAAAGTGTGGGGGCTATATGTGGTTATGACACAGAGAGAACGTGGGGGAAGGCATGTATATTCACACAACAGAGTGTGTAAGTGCATAGTTATGAGAATTTGTGGTGTAAATATGTAATCATGAAAGAGAAGCATGTGTGTGTGTGTGTGTAAGAGTATGGTCATGAAAATGGGGTCCTGAGCGCATGTGTATGAGAGAGCATAAGTGGGTATGCATAACGGTGAGATTGTGTGTCGATGTGTGTGGTCATAAGTGTATGTCAGGGCTCATGATGGTATACGACTGTGGTCGTGAGAATGCATGTGTGTGTGCAGTCATAAGAATGCATCTGGGAGTCATGAAATCATGTATGTTCATAAGAGCTCATGGGTGCCGTGAGAGCTTTGTGTGTGTGCATGATCATGAAAGCGTATCACTGGTCATGAAAGAGTATAAGAGTATATGTGGTCCTGAATTTCTGTGAGAATGTATGAGAGGGAAAGGAGGGAAGGATGAGGATAATAATGAAGGAATGAAAATTCCACTTGTTCCATGTGCTCTGTCCCAAACAAGGGCCAAAATTTTGGGGTACTCCACAACTGGCCTAGTGTGAGCTGAGGTCAAGGAACTGGTCCCAGCCTACCCTTCTACTTACCACCATCCATCAGAGCTCCACTGCCTAATCTCCCGAGCCCAGGGCTCCGTGTGCATTAGAGATGGCGGTGGTCACCCCCTAAGTCTCCCAGAATGCTCACTCCTCATGGAACAGTCAACGCCAAGCTCCTGGCCTGGCCGCACTTCCCAGGCCCTCCTCTCAGCAGCTATCCTCTAAGCCAGCGGTCCGCAACCTTTTTGGCACCAGGGACTGGTTTCGTAGAAGACAATTTTTCCACGGACGGTGTTGGCGGGGGCATTGTTCAGGTGGTAATGTGAGAGATGGGGAGCGATGGGAAGCGGCAGATGAAGGTTCGCTCGCTGGCCCACCACTCACCTCCTGCTGTGCTGCCTGGTTCCTAACAGGCCTTGGACTGGTACCTGTCTGCGGCCTGGGGGTTGGGGACCCCTGCTCTAAGCCAAACACAGGAAAATCCTCTTCTGTAGTAGCTGTCAAGAACCTCTATCATCCAGTGCCCACGCCCACCCCTGCCCGTACTTGGAACTGCAGATCCCTGCTTGAATGGTTTTCTGACATTATGCAGGCCAACCTCCCACCCTGGGAGGGAGCTCCTTCCACAACATCCCTGACAGTTCAGTCTTTACTTGATTATCCTTCAGGAATAAGGAGCTCACTACTAAATGAGGAATCCCTCATTGTCCTAAGGAAGTTTTTCTTAAATTAAATGGAAACCTATCTCTCCTTTAAAATGACAGTTATCTATCTGAAGACAGTGGCCATGAAGTCACATCAGACATGCATTTAATTTATGAGAATAAATAAAATTCCGCTGGCTGGGCAAAGTGAGCAATAAAGGCCTCTAAATGCAAACCAGCTATTTCATCTGACACTTAACTACAAAACTATACTTGTACTTAAATACTCTTTTAAATCATTGTATACATTATGTATTTTTATAATTACTCTATAATATATACTGTATCTGTACATTAGTATTATTATTCAGAGTTATAAACCTAAACCACATACCATGGCTTTATGGGAGATTTAGGAATTTTCACTTCACTGCCTATAGAATCTAATTCTCCCTCTGATGTAATACCACTGTATTGGGTCCCCAGAGGATCCTCTGCTCCTGGTTAAATATTTCTAGTTGCAAGGAGGCTTCATTGAACCCAGGGGATCTGAAGACAGACCTCTTTAATTCAATCCAACGATTACTGTGAGTAGATTTCCTGTGCTGTAGTAGATTACTTACTTAGCTAGGAATTGTTATGGATACAAAAGGCAAGTAAGATACAATCTTTACCCTTAAGAAGTTCACAGTCTACTTGAAAGAACATAAGATATACAAGTAATCATTTGGGAGCAATACAGAGTAGCATGTGATCAAATATTCAGTCTCTGGCACAGCCTGGGGGTCAGCACTGAGCACCACTTGGAGTATGACCAATTGAATTAACTGGTGATAGTTTCTCCTCCAGCTCTTTGAGAATGAAGCAACCCCAGCCAAGGCCTCTCAGCCCCTGACTGACAGGCAAGAAGCTGCTCTGGATTAGAACTGACTTCACCTGGGGGAACAGAAGACACTTGAGGGAGGTGGGGGGCTGCAGCTCCCAATGCTCTCTGAAAGCAGAGCAACGAGCTGGGCAGCAATCATGCTTCTTGTGTGACTGGTGAGCCAGCGGCCAGAAGATAAGAGGGGAGTCCTCAGGCTCTGCCAGCCCTGGAGTTTCATACCATCCTGGCTTAGAGCTCCTTCCCCCACTGCTATTTCCCCATGACATTCTCAGTTCCTAACAGGCCACACCCAATTCAGCAAAGGTCCCCTAGAAACACCCCCTCTCAGAGTTCGCCCAGCACCAGCACCTCTCTGAGTACTCTTTACTCTGCTGGCCATCCCAAGTGCCACACTCCTGTGAGCCAGCACCACATGCCCTCCAGAGCTAATTATAGCTCAGTGAGCACGCAGGCCAGAGGGGGGACATATGGTGACTTCATGTGGCTGCAGTACACACTCACCCCTCCCTCTGACCCCACTCCCTCCCCTCCATTTCTCCCAATTCCCTACCTGGGACCTAGACTCTGAGGCAGCTTTCACTCAGTCCTCCCTGCTCCATACCAACTCCTCCTCTCCAGCACACACACACCACACACAACTCCATACCACTCAGAAACCACATGTTGTTTCTATGTCAACCCATCCAAGGGCCTAAAGCCCCAGAGTAGAGTATCCCTGGCACAGAAAGACCTCAGATATCTCCCCCATATCCTAAAGCCCCATTGGCCCCCACCTCCCTGGCCCTGCTCCTCTCCCTAGCTCTCACCCTGCTATCCTCAGAGGCTCTCTCTGAAAGGATCCACAAGCAATCCCTGACAGCTCTTTCCAGCTCTAAGATTTCAGCAATCTCCTAGAGAGGAGACCCAGCAGCCTGGCTGCCTGTGCTGCCCTGCCCTGCCCCTCCAATCCCTCCTTAGCACCCATCTGCCAGACCTTCCTTATACATACCACAGTTCCGGCATCATGACGTGCTCAGCTGCACATGCCCAGATACCACTGGACGAGATTTCCCTTTCACATCCCCCCACCCCCACTCTTCTATCTTCCAGAGATGGTGTCTCCCATTGTGCTGGGTGTCTAGTGCATTCTTGGCCCCCGATAACCATTGTGCCATTCATTGTCTCATTTTTATCTTGAGATACCTTTTATCCCAGGCAGCCTCCTCACACCTCAGGACAAAGTCCTAGAAAATAGCCAAAGGAAATCATTCAAACTGTTGCTTTTGCTAAGGTAGCTTTCCTTGGGACTGCCTGCTGATTAATAGTGGTAGGGGGTGGATGGGTTGGAATCCAGTTCAGACAGTTATTTGAAAGGATGTGGACAGGGCTCTGGATTTTTCTAATCCAATAGCAATGTAACAAAATTGGGGCTGGGGGAGGGGGGGGCTGGCGGTGTGCAGAGCTGTTAACAGTGTCTACTGTGTGTACATTTCAGGTGCTCCATAGCCCTAAATTGCCTTCAGAAGACTTAGCACCTAGCATGGTGTCTGGCATTATAGTAGGTGCCCAATTAATGTTTGTTGGATGTCAAACAAAGTACTAGGTACCAGTTCCAATGGGGAAGACTGGGGGAAGAACCTGAAACGTGGCTACTGGAGGAGCCCCTTAAGCTCCCGCCAGGAGGGCATCTCCATGCTAAGCAGAGTCTCCTCCTTAACCACTTGCTCACCACATAGGACAGCAGCCCCAATTCCCTGACCCCTCTACCAGCATACCTCTCCTCAAAGGTGACATTAGCACCTGGTGGCACCTTGTCCTCAATCCCTCCTCCTCAAAACAAAAAACCCAGCCACACCTCGTTTCCAAGTCCTTCAACCGGACCTCTCTCTTCCCATCCACCACCAAACTGTACGGGGAAAACATCCCTACTGCGTGGTGGAAAGTCAGTTCCCCACTCCCACCCTCCCAGCTCAGGAATCTGTATTCCAGCACTCTCTTATGGTTGCGCCCACCCTCAACCCCACCTTCACCAGACCTCGGATTGGCCGCTCCTTCCACCCCACCGCCCTGGCACTGCAGAGACGGGGGCATCTCTGGCACAGCCTGAGACTGGCAGTTCGAGGAATGGAGAGCTAGCAATATTAAGAACGGGTGATATGAGCAACGTGGGAAGGAATAAGACCCCCGGGAAGAGCGAAGACCTCAGTACCTCTTGTGCCAAAGGAGCGGACCTGGCCCAGGCGCTTCTTCTCTGACTCTCCTGGAGGGGAAATGAAGGCGCAGTCCATCCAGTTCCCACCAGGAGAGTTGCCAACTCAGCCCCCCCTCCCCCAAGCTGATGGAGCTGAAGGCGAACTCCACGCCCTCCCCGCAAATCGGGCATCGTCCCCCCCATTCTCACCTCCAAGGGCACAGGGCACTGCAAAGGCTGGTGAGGGGCGGCAGAAGCAGCAGTAGCGAAGTCTAAAGGAGACGACACATTTGAGTAAAAAGGTGCTGTTTCCCAAGAACCGCTAGACTGAGACCCCCCCTCCCCAAACTGTGAGGGGAGCTGGAAGTGGGAAAAAGAGGCATCCTTCCCCAGCCCGGGCTCTGGACGCTCACCTGCCTGCAATCACTGAAGGCCGGGCAGCTCGTATCCGAGCAAGAAGCCACCCCGGACCCCGGGAGCCCGACGCGTCCTAGGGAGCCGAGCAGGCGCGGCAGCCTCCACCAGCGCCGTGGCGCCCCTCCTCAAGGTCCTACCCCCTCCTTCTACTGACAGTCCCTGGCCCCACCTCAAGGGCGGGGCCTGACCGACTCCCTCGAGGCCACGCCTCCGCCCCCGGCGCTCCCTCACACGTGACACAGGAGCCTCTTTGATGCTGCGCGCCATCTTGGTTCTGCCCGGAGGGTCCCTTACGAGGTGGCGGAGAGCCGAGGTTTTTACCCAACGCCAGTAAAGTTTCAGAGCCCAGCGGAGTCCTGCCTCCTTCCCAGTGAGGTGCAGCACATAGCCCTTTGAACTTACCTTTGTCTCTAACCACCTGCTCTCGAATTTGGCCTCAGTACTGGCCTTGTAATTGTTTGCCAATGGTTTGTCACCTTTCACACTCCCTTGCGCCCATTTACTACTTTTACTCTGGTTGCACCCATTTTTTAAGTGGAGAAACTTAATCCAGATACATTTCCATAGGGTGCACTTCAGTGAATTGTGTTGCTTGCCTGAATTCAGGTATTTGGCTGTGCTAACACTTACTATAAAATGAAATGTTTGTCTATTATATATACATAGTATGAAGACAGTCTCAATGCCAAAATTCATGACAAATTTTGGTTAAATCTGTACATTTTCTTGAATTGCTCCTTACCGTCACCTGTGGCTATTAATGCATCTTTCCCATCTGGTTTGTGAAGTATCATCACAGTGCCCCTTTACAATACCCAGTACACACTGCTAGAAGTGTGAAGGATTTTTATATACATGCCATGTGTACAGACTTATACACACACATGTTCTATATCAGCAACAAATGCTGTAGTTGAGATCAGTGGCACATATAACCATTAATTAATTAATTTTTTTCTTTCCCCCAATATATTCACCTTTTGGCTTAGTTTCCTTGTATCTTTGGTAGAAGGCAGGAAAATCTGAGTAATTCTGATTTATTTGAGGGGTAAGAAATGAAGCTAAATATTTTGTTTGTCTGGCCCTTAGAGCAAAATCAAGGTACATATTTAAGGAAGTGACAAGTACAAAGCAGTTTTTACAAAAGCAGTCCAGAAAGTTCCAACTCTTCTCCAGGTAGTTTCAGGTTCTCATCAAAAGGAAATCCCTGAGACACTTCATATCCTTTCACTAATAAAACAGGAATCATCCTAGAAAAGGCAACTCAGTCAGTGCAGATGGAAGGCTGAAGCCATGATAACCTTTGATAACATAATTTACCAAGTGTTTGTCAATATTATACTAAAAGAACAGCTGAGGCAATATCATCATACCATGGAGTTTCATACAAAAACTAGGAAGTTCAGTCAGAATACAATTATTAAGCCAAATTTATTTCACTCCCCTTCTAAAAGTAACTCCTAAATGGGGGACACAAAATCCACCAGGACAACTCCCTTCTGCTCCATGGCATCTTTAATTCAGGGAACTAAGGACTGTGTGCTTCTCTCCTCCTGCCTCAAAGAGGCAACTTCTGATTGTAGAGATGGTGCTTATTGTTCAGGGTTTTTTTGTTATCATTTAACTGCCCAAATTCTGGTTTTCACTGACCCAGGCTCACTTTCTGTGTGAACAGCTTTAGTACCACCCTCAGTGCAGGGTAAGGTTAGCTGTTAGCAGCTGTATTAAGCAGATGCTTCCTAAGAATATTCTTTAAATAGCAGGGGGTAGGGAGAATGGTAAGGAAAAAACAACACACTAATTTAGCAGTCAAGCTCATGATAATAACTACCCCCATGAGATCTTCATGTTGAAAGAATATGGTCGTAATACCCACCTCTAGCTAATATCCAGCTCCCTAGCTAATTTGGGTGGGGGGCAGGTGCGAGGAGACAAGCAGCAAACTTATCTTGTTAGCAGAAACAAAACAAAAACATGATCCTCTTCTCAGAGTACACAAGCTATAAGCAAGTCCTCTCACCAAGAGAACATGAGCATTTCTGCAGGGATAAAAGGCCAAGCTCTCATAGGCAGCACAGGGCAGAGCAGAGCAAAGGAGTCACTAAATTCTTATAGTGCAGGAGTCTGGTTTCAATACGAGAATGCAATTTTTTAATGACCTTCATAATAAATGCTTTTCTAACAATTCAATGAAAATATCACTATCCTTCCTGCAATAACTGTCTTGATTTGTTTTACATTTTACTTGGAAACACATATTTAAAAGATTCTTTCATCAATCTTATATACCTTTAAGGCTGATTAGGGATAAGGTATACCACAATCAACTTTTTACTCACCCTTTTACTCTTTCTATCTATGTACACTCTGCCTACTCCCCTGTGCCACCATCTACCACAAGAATAATGAGACTGACCTCTTTAATTGCGGCACAGCAAAAGGACCTGGGTCAGAATTCTGGCTCTGCCACTTATTGGAGAGTATGGCCTTGGGTAAGTCACTGATTCAGCTTTTTCAGCCAGAGAATGGGAATAGTATCACCTACCTTGCAGCATTGTGAGAACTAGAGATATTATGAAAAGTTCCTAGTGTAGCACAAAATCATTATCATTACTATCAGCTTCATGCAAAAAAAATACCTAAAATCCAAAACTGGCAAAAAAATATTTATGTGACAAATATTTTTAAAGAAAGATACACAAGTCAATCTCATAAGATTATGAAAACCCTGTCACCTGCTTTATTTCTAGAGAGGGGTAAAGGGAGAAGAGGAAATATTCACTTGAATTTGAGGGGCAGCTAAATTGGAAGCAACAGTAGCAACAATTTTAGGCCTCTAAGGTTACTCTGATCCATAAGGGAATGCTGAAATTTCCTTGTTTGGAGATTTAAGAGTTTAATTTTCCCCTAAAGCGAGATCATCCACTTTGGCTGGGATAAAAGAATAAAGAACAACAAACTCAGTAGCACCAAATGGGGTTTAACACAGAAAATAGGGCCAGGTTTCACTTTTCAAATGCAAAATTTTACATTAAAATATGTTTATAAATCATAATGTTTTTACTCCTGATTCAATCCTTCTCCTTCCCCTAGCAGGAGCCCCAGAAACCTGAAGAGCATGTGCATTACTGACCAGATATACAATCCAGCTGCCCCTTCCAAACTGGAATCTGATTACAAATGGACTGGCCTAGCTCAGGGCTGCCCTCAGTGATGGGAAGCAGTATCTATGCTCTCAGGGAGAATGGATACTGAGGATGCCACCAGTCAAAAAGTCGAACGCTGT
This sequence comes from Balaenoptera physalus, assembly GCF_965194825.1. NCBI lineage: Eukaryota > Metazoa > Chordata > Mammalia > Artiodactyla > Balaenopteridae > Balaenoptera > Balaenoptera physalus. The sequence continues at coordinate 36,251,817 of NC_138882.1, forward strand.
GCACTGGGTCCAGGATGACTTGCACACCCTGTTCACTGCGCAATTTCCGACCTCCATGGACAGGAGAATCTTGGAACACCAGTCTCACTCGATGATGCCGCATGTCCGTGCTCACACTGATAGTAAACTGGGAGGGAAAAATAAATTCAGTACTCAAATTAAACAACCTTGTTTTCCTATGACTCACTCTAAAATGAGACAATCTAGACAACTGACATGAACTAGGCCACAAAATAATCTCTTAGTTATACCAACAGCACTATACTATCTTTTTTTGCAAAGATATTAAAAATTAAGGGTGATTTTTGTAAGTTTTTCTTAGCTTCATATATTTAAACTGTGCTAAAGAAAGCCTCTTAAATGGCTGAACAGATTAGCATACATGCACAAAGACTACCTTAATGACAATTTTAAAAAGCTGGATTAGAGCTATAAGAGATGACTTGAAGGGATTCTGATGAGATATTGTTGAGCAAGTTAAGCAAGATGCATGAAACTGATCTGATCACATTGTTTTGGAAAATAAACCACAAAATCTCTAAATATGTTTATGTATATGTAAATCTGTATAGAATTCTACAAGTAGGAAGTATATGGAGTATAAGTATATAAATAAGTCATTAATGTGGCTTAATGAGAGGTGCCTACAATAAAAACAGATATATGACATAATCTCAATTATACAAAATTATTTAAGAGAGTGGGTGTATACATGTATTGAATATATATTAACAGATACATTAAAGAACAGTTCCCCAAAAGTTAACTGCAGTTATAGGATAGCGGAAGTCTAAGTCACCTTCACTGTCTCAATGTGTTTATGTATTATTTAAATTCTTCACATGAAGTATGAATTATTTATTTTACCATTAAAAAAAAAATAAAGCTATTTTCAATGTGGAGGGGGAAACATATCTCTGAACATAAGCCTAAAATACAGAGAAGATAAATTACATGAACTCTCCAGTTGCCAATCCAGTTAAAAATGTTAAAAACATGGAAAATACACCAGAAGCATATTTGTTGTTTACTAATCTAATTCTTAGCTAAACCTTGAATAGTCAGAGCATCACACAAAAGACAGAGCTGGTAACCCTACATTTTAATATTCCATTTATGATACCACATGCATGCCTCAGGTCCTGACATACAGTGTTCATGTATAAGCTTCATCATTAACCTTAACGGGATAATGTTTCTCAAACATTAATGAGCACCACACAGGAGATGCAAAAACATTCTGTTCACTATAGAGAAGGAAACAGAAGTAAAATATTCTCAGACATAATTAACTTCTCCACAAATATGTCTGTTCCTAGTATACAAGTCTGCTTTCAGATTTTGTTTAAAATTATTCTTCAAAGATTTCTTCCTCAATGGTTAAATTTACAAATTTCTTTCAAACCCGAAGTATAGTGAGAGTCTATGAAAGAGCTGAGGATGACATCCTGTCTCCACTTACCAGGGTAAATATCATTCCCATGACAATTGGAATAAAGATGAAATTGAGGGTGGTGACCTGCAGTAGGCAGCAGTCCTGGTCTGGGTTGGTATGAACATCTTCGTACTGAATGGGAGGCTGCAATCCTCCCATACACTTGCTCTTTAATCTAGGGGACTGAAGAGAATTAAGAATTACTCTAATGGGTTAGAGGAAATGTTTATGGTTCTAAGACTCCACCAATGAAAATGCTATGGCTTAACTAAAGCTGCTGAGATCCATTTTTCTGTTATCTCTTCTCTCTTTAATATACATATCAGTTTCTATACAGATCAAGGAAAATCTGACCTTTGAAAGACATGGAAACACATTTGGATGAGAAATGTGACAGTGGGTGCTTCATTTAGATGGTGTTTCCTACCATCTGGCAAGAAATGGAAACTTATAGCTCTATCAGAGGCTCTCCAATGTTTGAGAGATCACAAATTCCTTGTGACTTGTCAGACTCCAAAGAACATCTGCTGCACAAAAAGGGATGGAAGCAGAAGTGGCCATCTAATTCCAGGCATCATAAAACAAGAGTCACAACTCTCAGAGCTAGAGGAAATCTTAGCATTCACTTTACTGCAGCAGTTCTGGTCTTAGCTTGTATACACTGCGAAGACTGCTCCTCAGTTCCCTCCCAGAAAGGTGCTATGGTGGACTTTGTACCAACATCTAATGGATATCATAGATTGTGGACATCTTACTAAAAGCAAATGATCAGAGCCAAAATCCGTCCCTAGAACCGTGTTTTTGACAAATCAATGTAAAAATATGATTTACTTTAAATACAAACTTATCTGGAACACACTTGTCATCAAGTGAGAGATAACTATAATTTTATTTGTAATGTGTTACCTCAGTGAGATACTAAGTAGGGGAGACAGATGGAGGAAATGAGGCTGCTGAGGACAAGAAGTAAAGACATGCAGAACAGATCTTCACTGTAGCCAAGATCTCAGGTACAGCCCAAGAAAAAGGCAGAGACAAAGGTGCAATAGTATCTACTCTTCTTATAAATAGACTCTTGGCTGTCCCTCTCCCCATGGCTTGCCCAAACTGCCTCAGATATAAAACCATATGAATTATTGTTGTTTATAAATACATTTGCTTTGAAAAACAAGAAAATTCTTAGTCAAATAACCTCAGTACATTGTTATAACAAGTTTTTCCCTTTTCCCCACTTTTAAAGTCTTCAAATATATAGAAAAGTTAACAAAACCGTGCAATAAACTCCTGTATACCCTTTACCATTGGATATTTTGCCACGTTTGTTTTCTCTCCACCTCAGCTCTCATTTTATATATATTCACATATTAAAAAAAAAAACACATGAACTCTTGGGGTGGGGGAGGCAAAGCCATTTGAAAGTAACACTGGCATTCTACCCTTATTCAACATGAATAAAGACACTTATATATAACCTCAGTAACATTATCACACCTAAGAAAATTAACAATAATTTCATATAATCTAATATCCAGAGCATACTCAAATTTCTTTAATTGTACCAAAAATGTCTTTTATTGCTCTTTGTTCATTAATCCAGGATCCACTCAAGGTTTACTCTTTGCATTAAGCTATTGCATCTTTGTGCCTCTTTCATATAAAATAGTTCTTTCTTTTCTTTTCATGACATTATATGCTTTAATATGTATTATCTGATTTTAATGAGGCAATTTTATGTCTAGTAAAATTAGAGCAAGATATTACCTGAAAAACAAAGAGATGATAAAAGCACAAACCTGCTTTTTGAACTTGAAGTTGAATTCCCACATTGGCTCCTGTCTGTTCCCAACAATCTTTCTGCACCAGAAAAGTAAGCACTGTAAGAAAATAAAAATAACCTTTCTGTTTGCTAGCTCTAAAGCCAGCCACGGTCCCAATGCTGAGATTTTACTTTGGCACGGATAGAAACCCCCACCTCCCCCGCACCACCGCTACAATTTGACACTGGTGCAACATGAAAAGAGACAATCCCAAGACTATTCAGTAAAGAGAAGAGGTACCAATATAAGTCAACCTCAGATGCTATTGAGGTCAACCCCTACTGTTCTCATCTTTAAAGACAGAAACATGGTCTCTAGAGACTGGGGCATTATCTGATTCAGCAGGCCACTCCTCTATATTAAAATATAAGGGCAGCCAGTAGCCACCAGACAAGATGATAACAAAGCCATAAGGCAGGCAGAGGCAGCCAGCCCTGTACGTAATAGGAGCAAACCACTCAGGACCTTCTGGGAGCAGACAGCCGGTATGGAAACTACAGAGGTGAGCTGAATTCAGTCTAGAGTAAGCCCCTCAAGGAAAGTCAGGCTACAGCTAGGGTTAACACAAGAAGTTAAGTACCTCCCAGGGGATAAGGGGTGGGTCGTCCGCCGTGCCAGCTGTCCTGCCCTTCAGACATGCCCTGTACGTCCTGCTGTTCCATCAAAAATAATGGGCTTGGCTTTAAGGGGCAAACACTTCTGCTGCCAACACAACGGCTCCAGTGTCCCACACAAGCTATGCTACTGAAAAGAGAGAGAGGGAGAATCAAATACGAAAAGGTGGAGTCCAGGAACATGGGACAACTTCCTTTAGGCATGCTGGCAACTTCCTGAATGCCATGCGATGTGGTTATACTAGCAAGGCCATGCATGGGACACCTGCCACTGCAGGTCCCACATCCTCTTCAGAAGATCTCTAACAACAGGCACAAAAGCAGCAGACAGGTGGCCTAGTCTTCCTGTCTGGATTAAGACCTTAGTTATCACCACCTTGACTTTTAGCCACTTAAAAGTCACTTTTTTAGTCCACTTAAAAAACTTAATTAATATACAATTATAAGAATATGAAGACATGGGTATTTTAGATTTAGGCAGTAGCACTTGCATTGTGCACTGGAGCCGCGAGGATGTGTCAAGCATGAGGAGTTTGCCCAATGCTGCTCTGCTCCCAACAATTGATTCACCCCTAGCATGGTTAGTTTTGGGATGATCCCCACCTCACCTGATACGATCAAATGTTTTTTGGGGGAGAAAAACTATAAATGTGAAATGATACACTGTCCACTCATATTACAAGGAGAAGGAATGAAATTCTACTCACCCAGCATTCTAATCCTGCCCTAAGTCCATCAGCTAGTGTGACATTAAATTGGCTCAGCCAATGGCCCTGACCACCTCAGTCTGCAACCCTGGGGGGAACCATGATGATCTTGAAATCAACAGTACCCTTTTAATCAATATGTATCAGGTAGAATGTTATCACACTAGAGCTGAACTAGGGGAAAAGAATCATTATGTAACATCCAAAGCATAAAAACAAAACAGAAGAGAATAGGAAGTGCTATAGAACACCAGACTTTGGGTAGGAACAGAGTAATAAAAATTATTAACAAACTCAAGATACAAAATTTAGACAACAGTATTAGTTGAATGAGAAAAAGGCCGAGACATCAACTTGCCTAAATAATCATATATGCTATACTAGTCTAGCTTGGCAAAGGTGTGTTCACTAGATATTTCATTATGGCAGAAAAAAGGAGAGAATGGACCAAAGGCTTATAGACCTACTTACAAATCAGAAGAATGCCAGGACCTTGAATACAATGTACAAATATAAACTACTGGGGAAATCCCAAGATGTAAGGAATGGCCTAGAACACAGGAAGAATTTTAGAGGGCTAAAGTCTATAAGTGGAAGTACCTTATAGTCTCTGAAACAATCCACCCCTGAGCCTGGCAATAGTGGGCACTTTGCAAATGCTGAAGAAGTCTACACCAGAATCTTTTAAGGTTAACAAGAAAGTGGAAATCCAGATGTCAAGGTCACATTAGAAAAAGAAAATTAGTAAGTTGTTTTATATCTTTGTATCATGATTTAAAGCACCTTTTAAGAATTATAGTTTACATCTACCATTTGAGTTGTGTTCTTCCTAGCCCAAACCATCAAACCATCTAAACCATCTAAAGTGGCCCAATGTATAAGGCATGAAAATAAATTAAAATAAAGAGAATAAGGAATATGCTAAAAGCACAAGAAAGCTTTAAGGTAAAGATAACATCAGCCAACCCAGCACAGCAGGAATGTCTTGGAGAAGAGATACCCACGAGCCCTGAAAGTTTACGTTAGTCCCTTAGCAGCCTGGTACCTACGGCCCTAGACCACCCCATCAAGGAAGCTGGAAACAAGCCATGATAACAGGCCCATTATACAAGAGTCCATTTGTTAAACCCCAACACTAATTGTCACTTACTTTGGAATTCTTTAATGTGCTAGGAGTGCTTTCTGGAATGGCTGGATTCTTGGAGATTCGAGCAGCAAATGGCTCATACATATGGTACAGAGATCGGATCACACATGCCCGGAGACAGCGCAGCTTCTCCATTGACTCTGGTCGCAGGCGCAAAGGCAGAGAGGCATCCAGCGTGTAGTGCCTAAAACATGACACATTACTCCTACCAATAAGTGACCTCTCTCTTCTGCTCTAAGACAGTCTCCTAGGACTCCTGGGCTCAGTACAAATTTTACTATACTATTCCACTGGCCAGTAGTTAGTTTGTCCCTAGTGCTCTCACATACACACACACAAATCACTATCTCCTTCACTTCTTAGCTACTTTTGCGTCTTTGCTATGCAAAACCCAATTCATATATACCTTGTAATCCTGCACTTCTCTATTCATTTAAAAATTTTAAATCCTCACTATTTCACTTTAAAAAAGGGGCAAGTCTCTGACTTTATACCAGTACAATATACTTCAGCTGCTCAAAAAGAATCTGCACTGGGGAAGATCCACCAAGTTCTCTTGTCACATGTCTCAGAAAGTTCTCTACTCCCTGATACCTCACCATCCCCTTCCACCACATTCTTACTGACGGTTTATAATCTTCACTACACTTCTAACCCAGAATCAAAAGTTAGCCCTCTTACTAATCACATCATTCACTCCCTCTTCACCACTACAACTATACACAGAGCAGCATAACTACAAAGACTATATGATACTTCAAGATGACTAGCAAATCTAAGAAACAACAAATCCAGTTGCAAAGATAAACCGATGGGCATCTATAACTTCTGCAAAATTCTAGCTAAGATAAACCGCTGAAGAAAAGTGGGTCACCATAGGGAAGACAATTACCGGATGAATTAATAATATCAATTTTAAATTAAAGAGTAGCTCAAGGAATTCAAAGCTAGGTTCATGCCCAGGCATGCAGTAGAGAAAGTGAAAAGAGGTCACCATCCAGGGAGTAGCTCCAAATCAAAAACAACAAGAAATAAGCAACGCAGCTAACACAGTGAGCTCTCTGTGGTCGCACCTTCGGTACAACCTGGTCCAAAAGGCAGCAGTGCAAGTGACAGTCCAGGCATTCTTACAAATCAGGGAAAAATTCACAATGTCCTCAGGACGGATATAGGAGGCCAGCAAGAGCCAAATATCCATGGGATACTCTTCTCCTCCAGCCCCATCCAGATCTTCTGAAACAGAAAAAAGAACTATAACTTTTGACCTTCTATTATATGCACATATAAAGATCCCCAATCATTTCAATTCTCCCAGGGCTTGCACAGTTAAGAAAATGGTTTAAATAGGTCCAAGGAAGCCTCTCAAACTCATCATTTCCTGCTTATTCTAGCTGCTGAAAACTTTTGTTTCCTGTTGCCCAAGTGAATAGGTCTTGTTCTTAAGGCCTTTATTTAACCACTATTTACATACTATTTTGAAGTTTTCAAGGTACCTTTGCATACATCATATCATTCAACTATAATAATTTTTCAGTGGAAATAAGGAAAACATTACTGTGTCCATTTTACTATAAGAAAACAGAACCTTGCAAGTATTCAAAGTAAACAGAACCCAGTTTTCTCCAAAGTCCAGCTTTTCACTATAAATTCTGCCCTTGATTTCCCTTGCAGTTCCCATCCACCAAACATTTTCTTCAACTCAGTCATTTAAAAAATAAAACTGATTTTAAGATAGTATGAGGAAACCTCAAAGTACAAACTAAATTAAAAAACCAAGTAAGTTACAGTGTAATTTCATTACTCAGTAATTGCCTTAGATACGTTTCTTTTCTTCTGGTTTCTTCTTGTTTCATTGTCAGCTTGATCTACAATTCTGGCCACAAGCATCCAGTATTCAAGGATACCCTGTGATGATGTATCCCCACCTCTTCCTCCTTCAGACCTCATTAGTGTTAATTCTCTTGACCCTGAGGTCCACAACACATGTCAGGTTCAAATAAAAATTCACACTCCACAGAGATACCAGAATCTGGGCTAACCGTAAACTTTAACTGAGACTTGGTTATATAGCTATCTAAAACACAGCTTTCTTCTTTCTGTTTCCTGAGCAAAAAGCCCCTACAACTACCTCCCTGAAGCTGCCTCTGCTTTTCTAGCTGCTTCCTGTAGCTCTATGACTCGATCAGGTTCTTGCATTAGGTTCTTCATAGCAGAGACCAATGCTTCTAAAACAACATCGTCTTTTCTGGTTCTTATGCTTCTTGAAATCTCCAGTAACCATTTAAGGCTCAGCCTACCACATTTGGGGCCCCCTTCTCCCACATTAAATCTCTCTCTAAAAGAGAAGGCAAACAACTATCGGAATTTCCTCCACGGAGACCCATGAGGACTTTTACAAAGCAGAGTACTACTAAAATTTTTCTGTCTTTGGGGACAAAACTAAGTAATTATAAAAACTGCCAATGTTTTACACACAATTATTAAGAAATTTCAAAACGTAGGAAATGGAATCAGTAAAGGAAAGCTTCATGGAGATAAGTTATGAAGGACAAAAAATTTGATATTCATAGGTTAAGGGGAAAAGTATTCCAAGTGAAATAAACAGCTAACATGAAGCCTGGATATTTAAAAAAACAAAACACATGTGAGGGCAATAAAGAGACAAGTCTAACAAGATTTTGATGATATTAAGAAATTACTGTTGGGCTTCCTTGGTGGCACAGTGGTTAAGAATCTGCCTGCCAATACAGGCCACACGGGTTTGAGCCCTGGTCCAGGAAGATCCCACATGCCGTAGAGCAACTAAGCCCGTGTGCCACAACTACTGAGCCTGTGCTCTAGAGCCTACAAACCACAGCTACTGAACCCGCGTGCCACAACTACTGAAGCCGGCGCGCCTAGAGCCCATGCTCCTCAACAAGAGAAACCACCACAGTGAGAAGCCTGTGCACCTCAATGAAGTATAGCCCCCGCTTGCTGCAACTGGAGAAAGCCCACGCGCAGCAACGAAGACCCGACACAGCCAAAAATAAATAAATAAATTTTAAAAAATAATAATAAAGTAGCTTTAAAAAAAATTAATAACTTTTTTAGATGTGATAATTTTTTTAAGAGCATTTATCTTTTGGAAGTAACTACCAGAATATTTACAGATATAAAAACGGAATATCTGGAAATTGTTTCAAAATAATCAAGTGTGTATGGGGTATGTGTGTGAGTGTGTGTTGAGGTGGGGATGAGGGGGTAGTGGCTGAAACAAAAGTGACCAAGAGTTGAAAACGAAGCTATGTAATAGCCACATTGGATTCATTACACTATTCTCTCTTCTTTTGTATATGTCTCATTTTTAAAAAGCTAAAAGAAAAAAGAGGGGGAAAAAAAAGACCAGTTTGATGAGAATGAAGGACACTAATGGGGGTAAAGTGGAGCAAGGAAGTAAAAGATGAATTATAGCTAAGAGTTTGTAAACCACAAATCATGTATCTGATAAGTGACTGGTCTCCTGAATACATAAGAATTCTTACAACTCAGTAATAAAAAGATAACCTGTATTTGTTTGCTAACACATATATATGGAATCTAAGGGAAAAAAAAAAAATAGGTCATGAAGAACCTAGTGGCAAGACGGGAATAAAGACACAGACCTACTAGAGAATGGACTTGAGGATATGGGGAGGGGGAAGGGTAAGCTGTAATAAAGTGAGAGAGTGGCATGGACATATATACACTACCAAACGTAAAATAGATAGCTAGTGGGAAGCAACCGCATAGCACAGGGAGATCAGCTCTGTGCTTTGTGACCACCTAGAGGGGTGGGATAGGGAGGGTGGGAGGGAGGGAGATGCAAGAGGGAAGAGATATGGGAACATATGTATATGTATAACTGATTCACTTTGTTATAAAGCAGAAACTAACACACCATTGTAAAGCAATTATACTCCAATAAAGATGTTTAAAAAAAAAAAAAAAGATAACCTAATGTAAAAATGAGCGAAGAATTTGAATAGACATTTCTCCAAAGAAGATATACGAAAGGCCAATAAGCATATAAAAGACGCTCAACATCATTAGCATGCAAATCAAAACCATGAGATACCACTTTACATCAACTAGAATGCCTATAGTTTAAAAAGTTAGACAATAACAAGTGTTGAGGAGGATGTGGAGAAACTGTAACTCTCATTCATTGCTGGTGGGAATATAAAATGGAAACTTCATAAAAAACTTGGCAGTTCCTCAAAAAGTTAAACATAGTTACCATGTGATCCAGCAATTTCACTCCTACTGGACAGAAATGAAAATATATGTTCACACAAAAACTTGTCCATGAGTGTTCATAGTAGCATTATTTATGATAGTCAAATAAAAAGCAATAAAAAGGAATAAAGTACTGATATATACTACAATATGGATGAACCTTGAAAACATTATGCTAAGTCAAAGAAGCCAGACGCAAAAGACGACATATTATATGATTTCGTTTATATGAAATGCCCGGAATAGGCAAATCTATAAGGACAGAAAGTAGATTGGTGGTTGCCTGGGGGAAGGGATGGGTGGGAGAGAGTTTTGGGAGGGAATGAGGAATGATACTAATCGATTTGAGTTGATAGAAATGTTCTAAACTTAGATCATGTTGATGGCTACACAACTCTGAGAACATACTAAAACTACTGCATTGTACACTTTAAAGGGATGAATTTTATCTCAATAAAGATGATTTAAAAGTCTGTAAGCTCTTCTGTGGAATGTGCTCAAAACCAAAAAGGAAAATCAAGAGAAATAGCTAATACAATGGTGATGATGAGTAGGGATTTAAAGCAAGAAATTAAGGAACAAAGAAGTGTGAGGAATGTCTATTAACATTCTTGGTTGCGGAAAAGAGCGGTATCACTGACAATAATTGGTATAACTTCAAAGCAAAGTCAGTTCATTGATTCATTAATTTATTGATTATTTCAATATATTTTAACATATGCAAGAGTCTGTCATCTGATTCTCAAGTATAAGTGAAAGTTCTCACAGATCTGACACCAAAAATACACATATCATTTATTATATTAGTTTCCTCCTAACTCTAGCTGATCATCAGAACCACTTTAGCTTTAAGAATTCTGGGCTCTACCCCAAGAGTCTGATTCCTTAAGTCTGGAGCAAACCAGTGAATGATGGGTTGGCACACTGTATACCACTAGTTTACCTTTCTTTGTTTCATTTGTGTAAGTTTTATTGCCACTAATACATAAATACCACACATTTTTCTATTTCCTACAGTACCTACTAGACATAAAGCAGGTATTAACAATTACAGAGCACTTAAGAGTCCACGATAATAATCTAACTTTAGCTGAAATGAAATTGGTTACATACAATCCACATATTTGGAAGAGAGAACATTTTTGTCACAACTCTGCTTCCTTACACATTCAGAAATCCAGAAATGCAAAGGCTTTTTGTTTTCCTGTTGCTACATGGATTTTACCTGATAATGATATGTTCTCAATGAATGGCTACTACTGTTACCAATCTCCTTTCCTCTCAACTTCAGATATAAGTAGAAAGCCCTGGTATATTAAAGTCCTGTCCCACTACAAAGATCCAAACTCTGGTTCTCCACTGGTATCACCTCTTGTGCTACTGAGAAAGTGACAGCTTCAAGTTATCACCACAGATAGGACTAATAATCCAAAAGAGAGCGAGCCCTGTACCTTTGTGCCTCTTGCTTTTCTTTTTTCTGGAGGCAGTTCTCTCATGGATGCTTTCCTCCTGGGCATCAATCTCATCACTGCTGTCGATGATGTCACAGGGCTCACCAGCCCCAGAAAGAGCTTCTACTGCAGGAACCTGGGAGGCTTCCAAGCCACAAAGAGATTTTACTAGAAGAAAATAAGAAGAGAATGAGATGGCAGAGTACCATGGCTTAGGCAGGATATCAGAATCCATAAGGAAAAGAAAAAAAAGCAAAAGCAGTGTGAGAGTCTGCTAAAGGAAGCTGAGAATCTTAGAAAAAAAAAATAGCATTTTAAACACAAAAAATTGGAAAGTAATGAGCAAACTGACTCCAAAGTTGCAGAAACTGCTTCAGACCTGAAGAAAAAGGGAGTGAATTATTCTCCACTATAAACCCTTCAGGGTAAAAGCAAAAGGTGAACGCTATTTTCATTTGCATAAATTCTGAGGAGCAGTGTTTGAGAGGAATTAAACCCAATTTAACCTTATTCCTGGGCTGGAGACAGTACATATCATGAAAAGACAAGTTTCAAGGACCCCTGAGTAAGAAGCTTGAAAGTAAGAGAAGCATGAGAAAAGGAAAAGACTACTTCAAGGTTATTACACAAAGAAGCAAACAGCAGAGTTAAGTAGAGAATATATGTGAACAGGAATAAGATTAATAACCAGGAAGAAAGCAGTGGAAACCACAGAAGAGTATGCAAAGGGTTTTTGTTTGTTGTTTGTTTGTTTGTTTTTTACGGTAAGACAGAAATAAAATATTTCTGCTACAGAAACTGCTACTGCTCTTGGCTAATCCTTCCCCTCCCCTGAATATATGAGTAACCATCGAGGAGAGCAAACACGTTTACGGGAAGATGCCTAAAGGATTTCAAGAAAAACACTGAGGCAGAATCCCAGGAAAATAAAGCACCGAGTTCTCTCTTCACTGAGTCTTATAAGACTCGAAGGAAGCCTACCTTCCTGCTGAACAGCATTGGCGACGGCTTTCTTGACCCTTCCAGACCTCACGACAGCCGGATCCGAGTTGGCATAATCCGCCACGGTCACTGAAACACAGCACCAAACCTCAAAGGAGGAGGCCTTCTCTCCTCAGCTTCCTCCCCACCAAGATTTCCTGCTCACTCCAAGTCCCCAGTCCAGCCGCCCTCCCGTCGCCGGCAGGCGAGCACTCGCCTCGGTGCTGTCCAGCCCCCTCCCTGCTTCCAGCCCCAAGCCTTTCAACGCCCCCGCCCTTGCCCACCTCGCCCAGAGCAGGCGTCTTGGGCCCGGAACTTGAGTCGCTTTCCTCTCTTGGGCATGGCGACTGTGTCGGGGCGAGGCCGGGTTAGCGGGCCAGGACCCCGGGCCATGTTTCGGGCCAGAGACTGGGAAGCAGGAGCCAAGGGCCAACTCTGCCCGGCTCCGAGGCCATCCCGCTCCAGGACCGCAGCTCTCGCGAGGCTTAGGACAGGGCTCCGCGTCGCACTGGCGGCCAACTCCCCTCTTCAGAAACCAATCACCACCTGGTCTCGGGGTACGTCATCACCCAGCGCCTAAGGATCGACCTGCCTCTGGTTACCTAAGGGTAGGTGGCTGTTCTGGGCAGTGTGGGTTTTTAATCATACGTCTTGTAAGGTGATTTGGTGTCTCAGACCCGAAACCCACAACCCCGTTGATTAGAACTGAGTTTACATTATGGTCTCCCCGATTTTTCTGCTACTGCCTCTGTCCACACTCCAGGTTCACTTTAGTATCCCAAAAGCACATCTATTGTCATCTTCGTGCTCCATCTCTCAGGCCACGTAGACATAGTCCAACATGGGTATAAAAGAGTCTTCACTCTAATTTATTATACAAAAGCTATAAATTTCTGAATTCTCAAAGGTGGGGGAGGGGTTCTTAAAAGTTTATTAATTTACCACCATCCTCCAAACTTAATACTAGAAAGATCGATGAGGAAAGAATGGTGTCTTTCCTTTGTATTGAGAGAAAAAACCGAGAGAAGGTTACAGAACTGTGAGGGAGCAGGATCCTGGTCTAGTATCACCAGTACGAATAAGTTATTGTGTGTCCTAAGTTAGGTTCTTTGTCCTTCTAAGTTCTTTGCAGCTCCCCAAAGGTGCTAATCCCTGGCTTGAGAAGCATGGTACTTAGGGACCAGGAATCCAAACTGTTAGACCCATCAGACAATGCCACCCTAACATATTTAGAAACAGACTTCTGTTTTTAATTACTTAATACATAGACATTCATTAGGCGCAAACCACTGGCCTTTTACTAACATCGTGTAACGGACTATCACTAGAGATGGTGCTAATAGGGTTGAATCAATTAGGAATTATAATTGAAACTGAGTAATTGATTATAGTCGTGAACTATTCAAATTTATCTAAAGTTATAACATGAACAAGGGTCTAATAGACTGAACTAAAAGAAAATTGTTTCAAATAATTTTTCCATGATTGATGTTTGTAGTCAAAACACAGCTGGTAAAGCACCAAGGCTTCTCATTTCACAACATTAATAAAAAGTTCATAACGCCCACATGCAAGTATATTTCTGCTAATGTGGTACCCTGTTGAAAACACCGAGGCATTGAGACTCTGGAGGAAATCAAAGGTGCAAAAGAAATAAACCCTATTTTTATGCCGTCACTATCGGAGACTTAAAGGTTTTAACCGAAACATTCATTTTCAACCTTATAATTACTATTTTAATTCATTGGAATGAAAGAAGTGCTAACCCCAAAACTGTTTATCTTTCAAATTTCAAGAATATGAAGATCTAAAGCAAAGCTCCCTCTTAAGTCCTTTGGCCACATTAGTGGAACCAAACACATGTAAATCTTTTATTTCACCTTTTACTAAAAAGCAGCAATTTTTAATTAATGACACTGCTAGATTCCAAACTCAAAGATACACATTCTTTCTAGAAAGACAAGTTGTAAAAGTTACTAAAAGAGCTGTTATGTTTTTGCAAGTTCCAAAAAGAATTTTATTGAAAATTTTTATGAAAATTTCCTTCAGCTTATAGACTTGATTTGGGAATGAATTGACATCTATATACTGTTGAGTCTTTCCACTCAGGAACTTGGTATGCATCTCCATTTAGTAACATCTTCTTTTATGCCCCTTAATTTGTTTTTACTCAAACTTATTGTTTATTCTTGTCAATGTTTTCTTTATCTTTTTATTGAAGTATAGTTGATTTACAATATTATATTAGTTTCAGGTGTACAACATAGTAATTCAATCTCTTTATATATTATACTCCATTTACAAAGTAATGGCTATATTTCCCTGTACTGTACAATATATCCTTGTTGCTCACTTATTTTATACATAATAGTTTGTGTCTCTTAATCTCATACCCCTGTCTTGCCCCTCCTTCTTCCTTCTCCCCATTGGTAGCCACTAGTTTGTTCTCTGTATCTGTGAGTCTGTTTCTGTTTTGTTATTACATTCGTTTTATTTTTTAGATTCCATATATAAGTGATAACATACAGTATTAGTCTTTATCTGACTTATTTCACTAGGCATAATCTCTAGGTCCATCCACATTATTGCAAATGGCAGAATTTCTTTTTTTTTATGGTCAAGTACTATTCCATTGTGTGTGTGTGTGTGTGTGTGTGTGTGTATACACATCTTCTTTATCCATCCATCTTTTGATGGACATTTGTGTAGCTTCCATATCTTGGCTATTGTAAATAATGCTGCTGTGATAATTAGCGTGCATGTATCTTTTCAAATTAGTGTTTTCATTTTCTTCAGGTATCCAGCAGTGGAATTGCTGGATTATACGGTAGTTTGATTTTTAGGTTTTTGAGAAACCTCCCTACTGTTTTCCAGAGTGGCTGCACCAATTTAAAATCCCACCACTAGTGTACTAGCGTTCCCTTTTCCCCACATCCTTGCCAGCATTTGTTATTTATGGTCTTTTTGATGATAGCCATTTTGACAGGTGTGAGGTGATATCTCGTGGTTTTGATTTATATTTCTCTGATAATTAGCAGTGTTGAGCATTTTTTCATGTGCCTGTTAGCCATCTGTATATCTTCTTTGGAAAAATGTCTGTTCAGGTCTTCTGCTCATTTTTACATTGGGTTCTTTGTTTTTTTGATATTGAGTTGTATGAGCTGTTTATATTTTTTGGCTATTAATCTTTTATCAATCATATCATTTGCATATATTTTCTCCCATTCAGTAGGTTGTCTTTTTGTTTAGTCAATGATTTCCTATGGTGTGCAAAAGCTTTTAAGTTTAATTAGGTCCCATTTGTTTATTTTGCTTTTATTTCTTTTGTCTTAGAAGACAGATCCAAAAAATATTGCTATGATTTATGTCAAAGGGTGTTCTGCCTATGTCCTCTTGTAGGAGTTTTATGGTTTCTAGTCTTACATTTAGGTCTTTAATCCATTTTGAGTTTATTTTTGTATATGGTGTGAGGAAATGTTCTAATCTCATTGTTTTACATGTAGCTGTCCAGTTTGTTCAGCACTATTTACTGAGGAGACTGTCTTTTTTCCATTGTATATTCCTGCCTCCTTTGTTGTAGATTGATTGACCATAGTGTGTGGGTTTATTTCTGGAATCTTTTTTCTATTCCACTGATATATGTGTCTGTTTTTGTGCCAGTACTGTGCTGTTTTTATTACTGTAGCTTTGTAGTATGAACGGAGTCAGGGAGTGTAATACCCCCAGCTTTGTTCTTTTTTTCTTCAAGATTGCTTTGGCAATTTTGTATCTTTTGTGGTTCCATATAAATTTTAGGATTATTTGTTCTAGTTCTGTGAAAAATGTCATGGGTATTTTGATAGGGATTGCATTAAATCTCTAGATTGCTTTAGGTTGTATGGACATTTTAACAATATTATTTCTTCCAATCCAAGAACACAGAATATCTTTCCATTTCTTTCTATAATTTTCAAATTCCTTCATCAATAATTTATAGTTTTCAGAGTATAGGTATTTCATTCCTTGGTTAAGTTTATTCCAAGGTATTTATTCTTTTTGATGTGATTGTAAATGGAATTGTTTTCTTAATTTCTCTTTCTGAGAAATTATTAGTATACAGAAATGCAACAGATTTCTGTCTATTAATCTTGTATCCTGCAACTTTACCGAATTTGTTTGTTAGTTCTAGTGGGTTTTTGGTAGAGACTTTAGGGTTTTCTATATATGGTATCATTTCATCTGCAGATAGTGACAGTTTTAAGAATTCCTTTCCAGTCTGGATGCCTTTTATTTCTTTTTCTTGTCTGATTGCCATGGCTAGGACTTCCAATACTATGTTAAATAGAAGTGGCAGGAGTGGGCATCCTTTTCTTATTCCTGATTTTAGAGGGAAAGCTTTTGGCTTTTCACCATTGAGTATGATGTTAGCTGTGGGTTTGTCATAAATAGCTTTTATTATGTTGAGATATGTTCCCTGTATACCAACTTCAATGAGAGTTTTTACAATGAATGGTTGTTAAATTTTGTCAAATGTTTTTTCTGTATCTGTTGAGATGATCATGTGACTTTTATCCTTCATTTTGTTAATATGGTAAATCACATTGATTTGTGATTATTGAATCATTTTATGTTTTTAAAATTAATTTTATTTATTTATTTTTGGCTGCGTTGGGTCTTGGTTGCTGTGCGCGGGCTTTTTCTAGTTGCAGCGAGCGGGGGCTACTCTTCATTGCAGTGCACGGGCTTCTCACTGCGGTGGCTTCTCTTGTTGTGGAGCACAGGCTCTAGGCGCTTGGGCTTCAGTAGTTGTGGCACGTGGGCTCAGTAGTTGTGGCTCTCAGGCTCTAGAGCACAGTCTCAGTAGTTGTGGCACACGGGCTTAGTTGCTCCGTGGCATGTGGGATCTTCCCGGACCAGGGCTCGAACCCGTGTCCCCTGCATTGGCAGGCAGATTCTTAACCACTGCGCCACCAGGGAAGCCCGCGATTATTGAATCATTCCTGATTCCCTGGAATAAATACCACTTGATCATTGGTGCATGATACTTTTTATAGGTTATTGAGTTTGATTTGCTGATAATTGTAGAGATTTTTTTGCATCAGAGATATTGGCCTGTAATTTTCTTTTTTTTTGTAGTGTCTTTATCTAGTTTTGGTATCAGGGTAATGGTGGCCTTATAGAATGAATTTGGAAGTGTTCCATCTTCTTCATTTTTGGAATAGTCTAAAACTTATAGGTATTAGTTCTTCTTTATATGTTTGGTAGAGTTCTTCTGTAAAGCCATTGGATCCTGGACTTTTGTTTGCTTGTTTTTGTTGTTTTGTTTTGTTTTTGTTTGTTCATTTGTTTTTACTGATTCAATTTTACTCCTAGTGATTAGTCTTGTCAGATTGTCTATTTCTTCCTGATTCAGTCTTGAAAGGTTGTATGTTTCTAGAAATTTGTCCATTTTTTCTAGATTGTCCAATTTGTTGGCATATAACTGTTCATAGTATTCTCATGATGTTTTGTATCTGTGTGGTATTGGTTGTTATTTCTCATCTTGTTTGTTTAGGTCCTCTCTCTTTGCTTCTTGGTGAGCCTGGCTAAAGGTTTATTAATTTCGTTTGTCTTTTCAATGATCCAGCTCTTGGTTTCTTTGATATTTTCTGGGGTTTATAGTCTCTGTTTTATTTATTTCCTCACTGATCTTTATTGTTACCTCCCTCCTGCTGACTTTGGGCTTTGTTTGTTTTTCTTTTTCTAATTCCTTTATATGGAAGTTGAGGTTGTTTATTTGAGATTTTTCTTATTTCTTGTGATAGGCCTGTATTTTTATAAACTTCCCTCTTAAAACTGCTTTTGCTGCATTCCATAGATTTTGGAAAGTTGTTTCCATTTTCATTTGTCTTGAGGTATTTTCTGATTTCCCTTTTGATTTCTTCATTGACCCATTGGTTTTTTAGTAGCATGTTGTTTAATCTCCACATGTTTGTTCTTTTCCCATTTTTCTTCCTGTAATTGATTTCTATTTTCATACCACTGTGGTTGGAAAAAATACTTGATATAATTTTTATCTTCTTAAACTTGTTGGGACTTATTCTGTGGCCTAGCATGTGCTGTATCCTGGAGAATGTTTTTTCTTTTTGCTGTTCTAATTGGGTGATTTCCATTATTCTATCTTCCCGATCACGTGTGCATTATTTTGTATCACCAAGACTGCTGTTCATTTCTTCTAATGTGTTTTCATTTCAGTATTGTATTCATCTGTTATGACTGGTTCTTTTTATTTATATTTTATAGTTCCTAATTAAAATTCTCACTATGTCCATCTATTCTTTTTCCCAATTCCATTAGCATTCTTATCACTAATGCTTTGAATTCTTTATCGGTAAATGGGTTATTTCTGTCCATTTGTTGTTTTTTCAGGGTTTTTCTCTGGCTCTTCAAATGAGACAAATTCCTCTGTCTTCTCATTTTGCTTATCTTTCTCTGTCTCTATGAAATTAAGTTAAACAGTTACCTATAGCAGTCTTGAAGGAGTGTCCTTATGTAGGAGCTTCACTATAGTCTGCGTGTGTCCAGTGGCTTTGGTGGGAGAGTTGTATTTGACATGAACACAAGTCCTGTCTTTCCTCAGGATGTGCTGGCAGCTATCACCTTGGTAAGAAGTGGGGCTGAAAATAGAAGGGCTAGGGCCAGAATTGGGTGTGAGGCGGGACTTTCTCTCTGCTTAGTGGCTGTCACTGCCCTACTGGGGGTGGGGTCAGGTCCCAAGCTACTGGAGCAGAATCCCTGAGGGTCAGTTCCAAGCTGAGTCAGTTCCCTTTAAGTGCGTGCTCTTCCCCCTCCCAACACTGGAACCCTCGCCCCAGAGGGGAGCAGTACTGGAGCATGAGGGGTTGGTGTGGGTATCTGGTGAGGGTCAAGCATGGTGTGTGGCTGTCTGGCTGCTGTCAGAAATCGAGACTGCCTCTGATGGGCTGCCTTTTGCAATCATCTGTAATGGCTGCCCCCTCCCTGCTCAGATGCTGCTTTTGGTTTGAACTACTTCGGCATCTCACAGCCAAGCCTTTTCCTTAGTCATGGCAGCCCTTGCTCCAGTGTGGAACTGCAACGCCAGGTAAGTGGTGCTGGAGTGTTCACTCGGCTCAGGCTGGGGCAGGTACCAGGGCGGTCACAAGACACCAGTCAGCCACTCAAGCAGTTTCAGTCTGCCCTCTCTGCCCTGCTTTGGAAGCAAGCAAGTGTTTATGTACTCCTCAGCAGAGTCCGGGCTTCCCACAGCCCTCCTGTTAGTCTCACTGGTCCTCCAATCAGCCAAGGGGGCTCATCATCCTTTTGTTGGATTTGAGTGTTGGGGCACCCAGTGTGTGGCTCAAAACACTCACTCTTTAGGAAGGGTCTCCACCTGTGTAGTCTCCCTTTTACTCTGAGTCCTCTCCCAGGGGCACGGATCCTGACCTGATTGCTTTTCTTCCCTTGCTACCCAATTCTGTGTGATCTTTCTTAAAGCCTTGGTTGTGCAGGAGTCCTTCTGCTAGTCTCCAGTTAGCTTTCAGTGAGAGTTGTTCCACATATAGATATATTTTAGATGTGTTCACAGGGGCAGGTGAGTTCTGCATCTGCCATCTTGATTCAAGTCCAAGGAGCCGTTTTTATTTCTTTATTTAATAAAATTATTTCTTTTTATTTAATTTGCAATACCTATCACTTCTTTTTTTAATCAGATCATATATACATATATTTATTAAAGTATAGTTGATGTATAATATTATATAAGTCTACAGGTGTACAATATAGTGATTCACAATTTTTAAAAAATAAATTTATTTATTTATTTATTTTTGGCTGTATTGGGTCTTCACTTCTGCGTGGGGGCTTTCTGTAGTTGCAGCCAGCGGGGGCTACTCTTCATTGTGGTGCACGGGCTTCTCATTGCAGTTGCTTCTCTTGTTGCAGAGCACGCGCTGTAGGCATGCAGGCTTCAGTAGTTGTGGCGCGTGGGCTCTAGAGTGCAGGCTCAGTAGTTGTGGTGCACAGGCTTAGTTGCTCCGTGGCATGTGTCGCCTGCATTGGCAGGCAGATTCTCAACCACTGTGCCATCCAGAAAGCCTGTGATTCACAATTTTTAAAGGTTATACTCCGTTTATACTTATAAAATATTGACTATATTCCCTGCATTGTACAATATATCCTTGTAGTTTATTTTATATCTAATAGTTTGTACCTCTTAATCCTCTACCCTTATATTGTCCCTCCCCCTTCTCTCTCCCCACTGGTAACCACTAGTTTGTTCTCTATATCTGTGAGTCTGCTTCTTTTTTCTTATATTCACTAGTTTGTTGTATTTTTTAGATTCCACATATAAGTGATAGCATACAGTATTTGTCTTTCTGTGTCTGACTTACTTCACTTAGCATAATATCCTCTAAGTCCATCCATGTTGCTACAAATGGCAAAATTTCATTTCTTTTTATGGCTGAGTAATATTCCAGTGTGTGTGTGTGTGTGTGTGTGTGTGTGTGTGTGTGTGTGTGTGTGTATATACATACACACATACCACATCTTCTTATCCATTCATCTATTGATGGACATTTAGGTTGCTTCCATATTTTGGCTATCGCAAATGATGCTGCTATGAACATTGGTGTGCATATATCTTTTTGAATTAGTGTTTTCATTTTTTTTTCTTGGATATATACCCAGGAGTTGAATTGCTGGATCATGTGGTAGTTCTATTTTTAGTTTTCTGAGAAACTGCCATACTGTTTTCCACAGTGGCTGCACAAATTTACATTCCCACCAACAGTGGAACCCAGTGTTCGAGGGTTCCTTTTTCTCCACATCCTTGCCAACATGTGTTATTTGTGTTCTTTTTGGTGATAGCCATTCTAACAGGTGTGAGTTGATATCTCATTGTGGTTTTGATTTGCATCATTTCCCTGATGATTAGCATTGTTGAGCATCTTTCTATGTGCCTCTTGGCCGTCTGCATTTTCTATTTGGAAAAATGTCTGTTCGTTTCTTCTGCCCATTTTTTGGTTTTAATTGAGTTGTTTGGGTTTTTTGATGTTGAGTTGCATGAGTTCTTTATATATGTTGTATATTAACCCCTTATCAATCATAGTATTTGCAAATATTTTCTCCCATTCAATAGGTTGTCTTTTTGTTTTGTCCATGGTTTTCTTTGCTGTGCAAAAGTTTTTAAGTTTAAAGTCCCATTTGTTTATTTTTGCTTTTATTTCCTTTGTTTTAGGAGATGGATCAAAAAAATATTGCTACGATTTATGTCAAAGAGTGTTTTGCCTTTGTTTTCCTCTAGGAGTTTTATGGTTTCTAGTCTTACATTTAGGTCTTTAATACATTTCGAGTTTATTTTTGTATAGGGTGTTAGAGAATGTTTTAATTTCATTCTTTCACATGTAGCTGTTCAGTTTTCCCAGCACCATTTATTGAAGAGACTGTCTTTTCTCTATTGTATGTTCTTGTCTCCTTTGTTGTAAATTAATTGACTATAAGTGCGTGGGTTTTAGCCTAGCTATTAGGAAGAGGGTGGAAAGAGAATGTTGTTCTAAAATTTTTGTCCTCAACAAAGTGGAAAATTTAAGGACAGTGCATGAATATATATAGCATTAGGATGGTATCTTTCTAGATTATACCCATCCTACGTTTTTGGTATTAAATCAGCCTTTATTTTGTGCTAATAGTAAATGATAATGGTGGTGTTTGCTTTTTAAAGTCCTTTCTTGTCAAAACTTAAAAGTGGCAAATCTATATGGTTTGCCAGAATCTTCTTTTAAATTTTAACAGTCTGTGAAATTCTAAAGCCTAGGCACCATTGCTTTGGCGGCATTGGAAAATTATCCCTTCTGATTTAGAAAAATATTTAACAGTAGAATTTCCTTTCGGGGGCAGTGTAGTATAATGAAACAATATAGAAAAGTAATAGAGTGTGGATTCTGAAGCCAGACTTACCTGGGTACAAAAAAAGTATCTCTGCCACTTATTATCTGCATGACCATGGAAAAATTAATATTTAATCTCCCTGGGTTTCAGTCTCCTTTATCTATAAATTAAAGATAATAAAGACACCTGCTTCATTGGGCTACTGGAATAATTAAATTAATTAATCCATGAGAAGTTTTAAAATAATAAATCACTCAATAAGTGTCAGCTATTATTATTGTGGTGGTGGTGATGGTTAAAACTGTGGTGGTAGTGGTTGTTATTTGAGGACACCTTAGGTAATTAATTTCTTTTTGCTTTTACTTCATGAAGAGAGAAAATATAGGGAAATCAGAAGCAAGACATATCATTTTTGCTGATTAAAATGCTAGAAGACTAGCTGATATTTATTGAGTGCTTGCCATGCAAGTGACAGAATCACAATTCAAACTGATGACTGCCTGGCTTCAATGCCCATATATAAAACCACTGTATTATACTGCCTCTAAAATGAAGAAAATCATATTAAAGCATTGCCTTTGAATAATATTAGGTGTCTAAATAGGTGTGGAGTCAAAACAGTGGCTAAGATGGAGAAAATCTGTAAGATAGAAAATAAACTGAAAGGGTACTTAAACAATGAGTTTCTATGATGTGCCAAAGCTATGGACAAGGTCTGAGAAGAATCTGATTCAAAATAAGATTAAATGGCACTAGAAAAAGTACATTAATTAAATCTGGAGAAAACTGCTTTTGAATAATTTTTTATATATCCTATTTAAAATATGATAGAATAGTTTTATCTAGTTAAGATGGAGGCCAAGTGTTTTTCAGTTAAAAAAACTAGAGTAGTCTAGTAATGGAGAACTCAGATTCTAGAAGCGTATATCTGGGTTTGAATCTCTGTTCCTCCTCTTAATAGCTACATGACCTTGTAGGTGAGGAAAAAATTTTTCCTCTACCTTCTTAGGTTCTGAATCTTAGGAGTCCTGCAAATTAAACTGACAAAAGACAGATTAACAAGACAAAAAAACCCCAGTTATTTACATATGTAACATACATACACGGGGAGACCTCAGTGATGAGTAACTCAGAGAGGTGATTATAATTTGGGGTTTATAAACCATTAAGAGGTGAAGGGGAGGAAAAGGAAGGCACTTACAGGAAAACAAATTACTTTTTGGAAAGATAAATGGGCTTTCAGGAAAACAAACAGGCTATAAGAAAATTTGTGATAATGTTTTTCTATCCAGGTGTAAGTGGCTTTTCTGTCTACTTTAGGGCCATACAACTCCCCTAAATAAGGGATTTGGGGTAGGTTTTATTTGCATTCTCCCTTCTGGGAGTAGATCTGCCCTGAAGAAGAATTTACGGTAGCCTTGTTTTCCAGAAGTTGCTGCTTTTAGTCAGATAAGGGAAACTCTGAGAAGGTTGTTTTTGTTTTTGTTTTTTTTTCTGTATCTGTTGAATCTCAAATGTCTTTAGCTTAAAATAATCTTTATACAAAGGTGACATATTTAGGGATGGCATATTCTTATCTCCTTTGACCTTGAGCAAATTACTTTATCTTACCAAAATTCAGTGTCCTTATCTATAAAATGGGCATAATAATGGTACCCAATTCATAGAGTTGTTGTGAGCATTAAATGAGATAATATGTGGAAAGCTCTTAGATCAGCACCTGGTACATAATAAGCATTCAATAAACATTAGCTATTCTTTTTTTTTTTCACACACACACACACACACACACACACACACTGTGTTTTATTTTTACAAGAGATAAATAAACTGACACCAAGCATTGTAAATGGATGACCACAACAAAAGCAACAATGATTGCAATTACCAAACACGAAACACACTCATACTATGTCATAATATTGACATTCAGTCCAATAATCCTCCACTATAACAGCTCCTTTACTTTGCAGTGAAAATTGATTTGTATATTTTTTGCCTCTGAGTCCTTGTGGGATTTTTTTTTTATTCAAACAGAAAGTCACAAAAATTATAATCATCCTCATCAGTTCACTCAGTCCCATGTAATTAATTTTTTTATCTTGATCTTTTGTTAGCACTTTTATGAATTCATCAGTTTTCCATTAGAGTTCTGAAAATGCTTATTCATTCAGTTCAGCAGTATAGTCAGTTACCAGAAACCTGTACTTATCAGAGTCTTTTCCATGAATTCCTGGAAGATGAAACCCTTCTATAGGAACATTTTTGCAAAAGCATCAGAGTACACCCAGAACTGTCTGTAAATGACAAAAGACTTAAAAATGACCATGGTTAAAGATTTGATGAAAGTTTATAATAATGCAATTGACAAGGAAGTTTAGTTATTTCTGAGATATACATTTTAAAGTAATAACTAGAATTATGTCTTATAACATTAACCAGAACATATAAGATTTTTAGAAATTTCATGTAATGTCTGAAACATTTATATTAACATATTTCCATACAAATAACCCGAAGAAAGTTTAGTATTAGTTGTTTTTTTGTTTGTTTGTTTTTTTATACTGCAGGTTCTTATTAGTCATCAATTTTATACACACCAGTGTATACATGTCAATCCCAATCACCCAATTCAGCACACCACCATCCCCACCCCACTGTGGTTTCCCCCCCTTGGTGTCCATACGTTTGTTCTGTACAGCTGTGTCTCAACTTCTGCCCTGCAAACCAGTTCATCTGTACCAATTTTCTAGGTTCCACATACATGCGTTAATATACGATATTTGTTTTTTTCTTTCTGACTTACTTCACTATGTATGACAGTCTTTAGATCCATCCACATCTCAACAAATGACTCAATTTTGTTCCTTTTTATGGCTGAGTACTATTCCATTGTATATATGTTCCACATCTTCTTTATCCATTCATCTGTTGATGGGCATTTAGGTTGCTTCCATGACCTGGCTATTGTAAATAGTGCTGCAATGAACATTGGGATGCATGTGTCTTTTTGAATTATGGCTTTCTCAGGGTATATGCCCAGTAGTGGGATTGCTGGGTCATATGGTAATTCTATTTTTAGTTTTTTAAGGAACCTCCATACTGTTCTCCATAGTGGCTGTATCAATTTACATTCCCAGCAACAGTGCAAGAGGGTTCCCTTTTCTCCACACCCTCTCCAGCATTTGTTGTTTGTAGATTTTCTGATGATGCCCATTCTAACTGGTGTGAGGTGATACCTCATTGTAGTTTTGATTTGCATTTCTCTAGTAATTAGTGATGTTGAGCAGCTATTCATGTGCTTCTTGGACATCTGTATGTCCTCTTTGGAGAAACGTCTATTTAGGTCTTCTGCCCATTTTTGGATTGGGTTGTTTGTTTCTTTAATATTGAGCTGCATGAGCTGTTTATTTATTTTGGAGGTTAATCGTTTGTCCGTTGATTCGTTTGTGAATATTTTCTCCCATTCTGAGGGTTGTCTTTTTGTCTTGTTTATGGTTTCCTTTGCTGTGTGAAAGCTTTGAAGTTTCATTAGGTCCCATTTGTTTATTTTTGTTTTTATTTCCGTTACTCTAGGAAGTGGATCAAAAAAGTTCTTGCTGTGATTTATGTCAAAGAGTGTTCTTCCTATGTTTTCCTCTAAGAGTTTTATAGTGTCCGGTCTTACATTTAGGTCTCGAATCCATTTTGAGTTTATTTTTGTGAATGGTGTTAGGGAGTGTTCTAATTTCATTCTTTTACATGTAGCTGTCCAGTTTTCCCAGCACCACTTATTGAAGAGACTGTCTTTTCTCCATTGTATATCTTTGCCTCCCTTGTCATAGATTAGTTGACCATAGATGTGTGGGTTTATCTCTGGGCTTTCTATCTTGTTCCATTGATCTATGTTTCTGTTTTTGTGCCAGTACCATATTGTCTTGATTACTATAGCTTTGTAATATAGTCTGAAGTCAGGGAGTCTGATTCCTCCAGCTCCGTTTTTTTCCTTCAAGACTGCTTTGGCTATTCGGGGTCTTTTGTGTCTCCATACAAATTTTAAGATGATTTGTTCTAGTTCCGTAAAAAATGCCATTGGTAATTTGATAGGGCTTGCATTGAATCTGTAGATTGCTTTGGGTACTATAGTCATTTTCACAATATTGATTCTTCCAATCCAAGAACATGGTATATCTCTCCATCTGTTGGTATCATCTTTAATTTCTTTCATCAGTGTCTTATAGTTTTCTGCATACAGGTCTTTTGTCTCCCTAGGTAGGTTTATTCCTAGGTATTTTATCCTTTTGGTTGCAGTGGTAAATGGGAGTGTTTCCATAATTTGTCTTTCAGATTTTTCATCGTTAGTGTATAGGAATGCAAGAGATTTCTGTGCATTAATTTTGTATCCTGCAACTTTACCAAATTCATTGATTAGCTC
Source organism: Balaenoptera physalus (assembly GCF_965194825.1). Classification (NCBI taxonomy): domain Eukaryota; kingdom Metazoa; phylum Chordata; class Mammalia; order Artiodactyla; family Balaenopteridae; genus Balaenoptera; species Balaenoptera physalus. The sequence goes on from NC_138882.1 coordinate 36,278,507, forward strand.
TAGTAGTTTTCTGGTGGCATCTTTAGGATTCTCTATGTATAGTATCATGTCATCTGCAAACAGTGACAGTTTTACTTCTTCTTTTCCAATTTGTATTCCTTTTATTTCTTTTTCTTCTCTGATTGCCGTGGCTAGGACTTCCAAAACTATGTTGAATAATAGTGGTGAGAATGGACATCCTTGTCTCATTCCTGATCTTAGAGGAAATGCTTTCAGTTTTTCACCATTGAGAATGATGTTTGCTGTGGATGTGTCATATATGGCCTTTATTAAAACATTAGCTATTCTTATTTGCTACACTTACAACTAGAAACCTATTGGTTTGAATCAGTAATTCTCAACCTTGGCTGCACAGTAGACTCTCTGGTGGAATTTTATAAAGTACCAGCAACCTAGCCCCATACCCAAAGGTTCTTATTCAATAGGTCTGAGATAAGGTCTGGACACCCACATTTTTAAAAAAGATCCCCAGATAACTTTAATGCCCAAATATTGAGCACTACAGGTTTAGGTTAGGGGCCAATAAACGAGAGGTGCAGGACAAATATGACCCCTTGCTTGTTTTTGAAAATAAAGTTTTAGTGGAACACAGCCATGCCTATTTGTTTATGTGTTATCTGTGGCTACTTTCACTCTACAAGAGCAGTTGAGTAGTTGTGACAAAGACCGTATGACTCTGAAAGTCTATAATATTTAACTATTTACAATACGTTTGCTGACTTCTAGTTTAGGATGAAGTTCCTGGGCAGCCTATACTACATGGGGGCAATATAGCTTCATTACAGCGTCAAGATTTTTGGGATTAATAAAGCTTAAAAATTAACTCTGTAAAACTAAACACATCAGGAATGATAGAAATGATTATATTTTTTCTATCTATAAGATCCTTTCTCTAGTTTCCAATCATACATAAGTCTGTTCTGTCTTGGAAACATCTATGCAAAACACTGCTTCCTCCTCTATCTACCATTTATGACTAGCAAGTATAATTTTTACCAATGGTCTTTGTTTTTTCAGCACCCATCACTTCTTATGTCTCCAAATTCTAGCTTCAAAACTTACCTGTTCATTGAAACGTTACTCTCCAGGGTTGCCAGTGATCTCCTAACTGCATTTTCAGAGTTCTCTTCCTTCTTGTATTTCTATGGAAATCCTCCTTGAAAGCATCTTCTCTGTGACACTTCACTTCCTTAGTTCTCTTGCTACCTCTCTGGCCACTCTCACAGTGAAGAAGCTCTTTGTTCTTCTCCTCTAACCTGTATTCTTTTAATATGCTCTGTTTAGTATGGGTATAAGTCCATGTCAGTGCCCTATTTTGCTTTTGTAAATTCCCTATAAAGTTTGGGAATCAGATTGCTAATTTACAAGGGGCATGGCCATGGTTTAGTATGAAATGCGACCGTTAAGAAGGAATTGATGTTAATAAAGAGGTTTGATCAAGTATCATGTCCAAAGGGGGCGGGTCAAGTTGGGGGCAGGTGGGGGGGTGGACACAACTTTGCTCAGCCTCATAAGCTCACACACACTTAATGACCCAGTCAACTTTGAGAGCCAAGTTCAAGTCTAACCTTAGAGACTTTTATACTGTATCCTCCATTAGGGAATTCCTGCTCCATTCCTTTCTCCTGAGTAACATTGGAGCCCTGCGGGATGCCAAAAAAAAAAAAAATTGCTATCTGTAAACACTCCACTTGTGGTTTACTATAATTAGCTCAGAGCTCTGTGAATTATGCTTAAAAATTCCTGAAGTCATCTCACCCTATAGCTACTGCCTCACCACTGCTACCATACCAGAAAATATTTCCACTAGACTCCCCTTCGGTATTTCTCTTTCTTCCCACATATTGGAAGATGGAACACTGTTCCTGATTTACAAAAGTATCTTAATAGGTCATTTTGGGGGGTATTGTACTTGGCAGATGTGGAACCAAATAACCATACTGGTCTATGTATGTGGTGGCCTCACCCATTAAAAAGTGGCTAACAGCATCATCCATACATTGAGAACAGGGGAGGGGTGGTTGGTTATCCATTAAGCCAACTAATTGTTTCTCTCTTTGGATGACAGAGTAGAATAAACTGTCCTTATGGGCCCATTTTCAAGGAAAGCTTGCACTAGAACCAAGCCAAAGCAATTGAGAACCACAGGTTCAGATCAGGGCTCGGCATAGGTAGATGGGAAGTAGAAATTTTATCTATGCAACCTTGCAGAGCTAAGAATGGAAAGCTCTGCCTCTCAGTTAATGCTAAGATAAACTGAGCTACATGATATAGTTTTAAGGACCAAGTCTTGACCTACCTTCCACATGGAAAGAATAGGGAATTCCATCTGTGCATGTAGGAGCACTCTGAAACACTGGCCACGTTTCCCCCTCGACACTCAGGCTCTTCTGGCTCAAAACCCACAACCACATTATTACCTAAAAGACCCAAACCTTCTACTTTACCTCACACAGCAACTTAACCATCTCTGTAAGTCAAAAACAACCTCCCTATCCTGCCGTGTTATCAGAATCCTAGATAAATAAGTCACATACCAGGAGGTGTTTTTTAACTTGAAGTAAAGGAAACTGATCCTGACATCTTAAGTATTATTGAATATAGCTGGTTCTAAGGGATTACTCTTCTGTCAAGTGGATGAGGCTTGTATAGTATAGAGAAAGCTTATTTGGCAAGAAGGAATAAAGCAAACTCTCCAAGAAACACAGTGCATGAGATAGAGGGACAGTATTTCCTAGATTTCTAAGGCTAGGTTTTCTATGTCCCTATTACAATTCCTCTTGAAATCCAGGTGCATTCCTTTCCTTGTTTTCATGAGACACCCCTGCGGTTTTAAACTACTCTGAGTTGGTTCTTTCTATTTGTAACTAAAGAATATTAACTAATCTCTTTGCTCTCTAAGCCTGAATCCTACTTGCATCAACTTGCAGTGTGGATTCAGCAAGCCACTGACTCCCCCTGGGGGAGGGAGGGCAGCACACTTCGTGAACAAAAAAAACATATCCATTTTTAAAGGATTGCTACAACTTCAACAGGATCACTCAACAGGATGATGGCTAACAAACAGATCACCAACATCGTGGGCCATCTCCATAGACCTGAGATTTTAATGAATTTTCATCTTTTGGCATTAGCCAAAAGAGTATGTTGGCTTCTTCTGACGGATTCCCTTGTATTCTTCCTAGGACTAATGAATGGATTTCTCATGGCCTCCTAGAAAAAATAGTTATCTGTCTAGATAACATTTTGATTTATATGCCCATTTGACCTCTCATGATTCCCTGCTCTGGGCCACAGCACCTCTGAAATAACCTTGAGCAATTTACATTTGAGAGCCCAAAGGTAGAGTTCCTGGGCAACATCATATCCTTCCAAAATGTCTATATGAAGCTGGACAAGTTATCAGCGGTCCTGGAGTAGCAAGCCTCTGAATAATGAAGGCCGTCCAATAATTTCCAGAGAATACTGGATAGGAGCAGCAGTTCAGCACTGATTATTTGCCTAATGAACCCAAGGACCAATGGACAAGAAAGTGAAAGGATTTATCTGGTATTTGGCTGTAGCAGGGACTTTCTCATTCCTTGGCTCCAATCTTGACCTAACTTGACCTAGCTCAGCCTAACAAGACACTTCTAAAACAATGTAGGGCCATAAAATGATCTCTGATCCTGCTTCTCCAATATCTTTGTGCCCAAGTCTAGAACCACCGGTCCTATCTCAGGAGCTGGAACACTGGAGGTCATCAGAGGTAGCTCCACCAAGAAAGAATTCTGTCTCTTGCTTCTTATTTTTGTATATTTCAGTGAGTATATTTTTAGTTTTAGTTTTATAATTAGTTCTTTTTCGTAGCTACTTGATCATAGCCTCTTTTGTTTTATAACCTTTTATTCTAGCTTTAGAATAGCTTTATTACCTCTTTAAGGATCTTAAATATACTTATTTAAAGCCTTTTTAAAAATTGTTCAATTGTTTACCTTTTCTCAGGAGTGAATTCTTCTATTTGTTGAGCTGGTTGGCTATTTTTGGTCATATTCTTTGCACTTTGAGTTTGCAAGCTCATCTGAAGTAGCTTCCCTTTTTTTTTCTTTCAAACATTAGATTTTTATTAAATACCTGGAGACTACAGCCTAGCCAAGTTGATAATTAAATTAACCATTACCTCAATGATAAGACTTACTATAGAGTTATAGTAATCAAGACAGTGTGGAATTGGCAAAGTTATAGACACATAAATGAAAAGAGAATGTCCCGAAATAGTCTCACACAAATGTAGCCAATTGATTTTTGACAAAGGTACAAAAGCAGTTTCAGTGGGGAATAGATAATCCTGTTAACAAAGATGTTAGAACAATTGAACATCAGTATGCAAAAAAATGAGCCTCCATTAAAACCTCACACCTTATATAAAAATTAACTTAAAAAGTATCATATATAAATATAAAATATGAAACTATAAAATATTTGGAAGAAAACATGGGAGAAAACCTTTGAGACCTGGAGTTAGGCAAGGAGTTCTTAAACATGACACCAGAACCACAATCCATAAAACAAAAAATTGATAAGTTGGTCTTCATTAAGATGAAATCTTTTGTCCTGCAAAAGACACTGTTAAAAGAACGAAAAGACGAGCTATAGACTGGGAGAAAATATTTGCAAGTCACATATCTGATAGAGGACTTGAAAAAAGTCCTTTAAAGAACTCTCGGGCTTCCCTGGTGGCACAGTGGATAAGAATCTGCCTGCCAATGCAGGGGACACAGGTTTGACCCCTGGTCCGGGAAGATCCCACATGCCGTGGAGCAACTAAGCCCATGCGCCACAACTACTGAGCCTGCACTCTAGAGCCCGTGAGCCACAACTACTGAAGCCTGCATGCCTAGAGCCCGTGCTCTGCAACAAGAGAAGCCACCGCAATGAGAAACCTGCACACCACAACAAAGAGTAGCCCCCACTCGCCACAACTAGAGAAAGCCCGCATGCAACAACGAAGACCCAACACAGCCAAAAATAAAATAAATAAAATAAAAATAAAAAGACATAACTTAAAAAAAAAAAGAACTCTCAAGACAACCCAATTTCTAAAATGGACAAAAGAGCTAGACACTTACACACACACACACACACAAAATATACGGATGGCAGATAAGCACATGAAAAGGTGTTCAAAAGATACTGTCAAAGAAAAGCAATTTAAAATCACAATGAAATACAATTATACAACTATTAGAATGGTTAAAATTTAAAATGCTGACAATACCAAGTGTTGACAAGGATGCAGAGCAACTGGAACTCTCATACATTGCTGGAAATGGTACAGTTTACCATCAATTTAGTTTCTTATAAACTTAAAAATATACTTAACATATTATCCAGAAGTCATACTCCTGGATATTTACTCAGGAGAAGTTAAAAATCCATGTTAACAAAAAAGGCTGTACATGAATGTTTCTAGTAGCCCTATTCATAATTGCCAAAAGCTGGAAACAATCCAAATGACCTTTAATAGGTGAGTGGATAAACAAACTCTGATAATCTATAAAATAGAATATTATTCAGTGCTAAAGAGGAATAAACTTGTTTTACATTCAAAAACTTGGATGAATCCCAAATGCAGTATGCTGAATGAAACAAGTCAGTCTCAAAAAGTTAGATATTGATACTATATGATTCAATTTCTATGGAATGCTCAAAAAAACACAAAACTATTGTAATGGAGAACAGATAGGATGTTGCCAGAGGTTAGGAGTGGGGGAGGGTGTGATGATAAAGGGATAGAACAAAGAAGTTTTAGAAGGGTGAGGGGGCTGTTCTGTATGCTGATTGAGTGATTACATGAGTCTATGCACGTATTAACATTCATAGAACTGTACACCAAAAAAACTCATTTAAACTCCCTACCCATTAAAAACCCTTCATTCCCTTCTCCCCATAAACTCCTGGCAACCATCATTCTACTTTCTATCTCTAAATTGACTACATACATATACCTCATATAAGTGAAATAATACAATATTTGTCTTTGTGACTGGCTTATTTCACTTTGCATAATGTCCTCAAGGTTCATCCATGTTATAGCATGTGTCAGAATTTACTTCCTTTATTTTATTTTATTTATTTTATTTTATTTATTGGAGTATAATTGCTTCACAATATTGTGTTAGTTTCTGCTGTCCAGTGAATGAATCAGCTATATGTATACATGTATCCCCTCCCTCTTTGACCTCCCTCCCACCCACCCCCACCATCCCACCCATCTAGATCATCACAGAGCACCAAGCTGAGCTTCCTGTGCTTTATAGATTGTTCCCACTAGCTATCAATTTTACGCATGCAGTGTATATATGTCCATCCTAATCTCCCAATTCATCCCACCCTCCCCTTCCCCCTGTGTGCGCATGTCCATTCTCTACCTCTACGTCTCTATTCCTGCCCTGCAAATAGGTTCATCTGTGCCATTTTTCTAGATTCCACATATATGTGTTAATATACGATATTTGTTTTTCTCTTTCTGGCTTACTTCACTCTGTATGACAGACTCCAGGTCCATCCACATCTCTACAAATGACCCAATTTTGTTCCTTTTTATGGCTGAGTAATATTCCATTGTATATATGTACCACATCTTCTTTATCCATTCATCTGTCATTGGACATTTAGGTTGTTTCCATGTCCTGGCTATTGTAAATAGTGCTGCAGTGAACATTGGGGTACATGTGTCCTTTTGAATTATGGTTTTCTCAGGGTATATGCCCAGTAATGGGATTGCTGGGTCATTGTAGTTCTATTTTTAGTTTTTTAAGGAACCTCCATACTGTTCTCCACAGTAGCTGTATCAATTTACATTCCCACCAACAGTGGAAAAGGGTTCCCTTTTCTCCACACCCTCTCCAGCATTTACTGTTTGCACATTTATTATGATGGCCATTCTGACTGGTGTAATGCGATACCTCATTGTAGCTTTGATTTGCATTTCTCTAATAATTAGTGATGTTGAGCATCTTTTCATGTGCCTCTTGGTCATCTGTATGTCTTTTTTGTTGAAATGTCTGTTTAGGTCTTCTGCCCATTTTTTAATTGGGTTGTTTGTTTTATTTGATATTGAGCTGCATGAGCTGTTTGTATACTTTGGAGATTAATCCTTTGTCTGTTGCTTTGTTTGCAAATATATTCTCCCATTCTGAGGGTTGTCTTTCATCTTGTTTATGGTTTCCTTTGCTATGCAAAAGCTTTAAAGTTTCATTAGGTCCCATTTGCTTATTTTTGTTTTTATTTTCATTACTCTAGGAGATGGGTCAAAAAAGATCTTGCTGTGGTTTAGGTCAAAGAGTGTTCTTCCAATGTTTTTCTCTAAGAGTCTTATAGTGTCCAGTCTTACATTTAGGTCTTTAATCCATTTTAAATTTATTTTTGTGTATGGTGTTAGGGAGTCTTCTAATTTTGGTCTGTTTATATTTTCTAATTCTTTTACATGTAGCTGTCCAGTTTTCCCAGCACCACTTACTGAAGAGGCTGTCTTTTTTCCATTGTATATTCTTGCCTCCTTTGTCATAAATTATGTGACCATATGTGAGTGGGTTTATCTCCGGCCTTTCTAGCCTGTACCATTTATCTATATTTCTGTTTTTGTGCCAGTACCATACTGTCTTAATTACTGTAGCTTTGTAGTATAGTTTGAAGTCTGGGAGCCTGATTCCTCCAGCTCTGTTTTTCTTTCTCAAGATTGCTTTGGCTATTCAGGGTCTTTTGTGTTTCCATACAACTTGTAAAATTTGTCGTTCTAATTCTGTGAAGAATGCCATTAGTAATTTGATAGGGATTGCATTGAATCTGTAGATTGCTTTGGATAGTATAGTCATTTTCACAATATTGATTCTTTCAATCCAAGAACATGGTATACTTCTCCATCTGCTTATGTCATCTTTGATTTCTTTCATCAGTGTTTTATAGTTTTCTGAGTACAGATCTTCTGCGTCCTTAGATAGGTTTATTCCTAGGTATTTTATTCTTTTTGTTGCCATGGTAAATGGGATTGCTTCCTTAATTCCCTTTCTGATTTTTTGTTGTTAGTGTATAAGAATGCAAGAGATTTCTGTGCATTAATTTTGTATCCTGCAACCTGACCAAATTCATTGATTAGTTCTAGTAGTTTTCTGGTGACATCTTTAGGATTCTCTATGTATAGTGTCATGTCATCTGCAAACAGTGACAGTTTTAGTTCTTTTCCAATTTGTATTCCTTTTATTTCTTTTTCTTCTCTGATTGTCATGGGTAGGACTTCCAAAACAATGTTGAATAAGAGTAGGGAGAGTGGACATCCTTGTCTTCTTCCTGATCTTAGTGGAAATGCTTTCAGTTTTTCACCATTGAGAATGATGTTTGCTGTGGATTCGTCATAAATGGCCTTTATTATGTTGAGGTAGGTTCCCTCTATACCCGTTTTCTGGAGAGTTTTTTCATTAATGGGTGTTGAATTTTGTCAAAAGCTTTTCCTGCATCTATTGAGATGATTATATGGTTTTTATTCCTTAATTTGTTAATCTGGTGTATCACATTGATTGACTTGCATATATTGAAGAATCCTTGCATCTCTGGGATAAATCCCACTTGATCGTGGTGTATGATCCTTTTAATGTGTTGTTGGATTTTATTTGCTAGTATTTTGTTGAGGATTTTTGCATCTATTTTCATCATTGATATTGGTCTGTACTTTTCTTTTTTTGTGATTTCTTTGTCTGGTTTTGGTATCAGGGTGATGGTGGCCTTGTAGAACAAATGTGGGAGTGTTCCTCTCCCTGCAATTTTTTGGAAGCGTTTGAGAAGGATAGGTGTTAGCTCTTCTCTAAATGTTTAATAGAATTCGCCTGTGAAGCCATCTGGTCCTAAACTTCTGTTTGTTGGAAGATTTTAAATTACAGTTTCAATTTCATTTCTTGTGAGTGGTCTGTTTATATTTTCTAATTCTTCCTGGTTCCGTTTTGGAAAATTGTACCTTTCCAAGAATTTGTCCATTTCTTTGAGGTTGTCCATTTTATTGGCATATAGTTGTTTGCAGTAGTCTCCTTTGGAATTCTGTGGTGTCAGTTGTGATTTCTCCTTTTTCATTTCTAATTTTATTGATTTGTGTCCTCTCCCTTTTTTTCTTGATGAGTCTGGCTAAAGGTTTATCAATTTTGTTTATCTTCTCAAAGTACCAACTTTTAGTTTTATTGATCTTTGCTCTTGTTTTCTTCATTTTTATTTCATTTATTTCTGCTCTGATCTTTATGATTTCTTTCTTTCTACTGACTTTGGGTTTTTTTGTTCTTCCTTCTCTAATTGCTTTAGATGTAAGGTTAGATTGTTTATTTGAGATTTTTCTTGTTTCTTGAGGTGAGGTCGAATTGCTATAAACTTCCCTCTTAGAACTGCTTTAGTTGCATCCCATAGGTTTTGGGTCATCGTGTTTTCATTGTCATTTGTTTCTATGTATTTTTTATTTCCTCTTTGATTTCTTTAGTGATCTCTTGGTTATTTAGTAGTGCACTGTTTAGCCTCCAGTATTTGTGTTTTTTACAGGTTTTTCCTGTAATTGATTTCTAATCTCATAGCATTGTGGTCAGAAAAGATGCTTGATACAATTTTTTTAAATTAATTTATTTATTTTTGGCTGTGTTGGGTCTTTGTTGCTGCGTGCAGGCTTTCTCTAGTTGTGGCAAGTGGGGGCTACTCTTCATTGCAGTCTGTGAACTTCTCATTATGGTGGCTTCTCTTGTTGCAGAGCATGGGCTCTAGGTGCACGGGCTTCAGTAGTTGTGGTGCATGGGCTCAGTAGTTTTGGCTCAGGCACTCTAGAGCACAGGATCCGTAGTTGTGGCACACGGGCATAGTTGCTCCACAGCATGTGGGATCTTCCTGGACCAGGGCTCAAACCTGTGTCCCTGCATTGGCAGGCAGATTCTTAACCACTGTGCACCAGGGAAGTCCTATACAATTTCAATTTTCTTAAATTCTCAGGTTTGGGACTTTCCTGGTGGTGCAGCTGTTAAGACTCTGGGCTCGCAATGCAGGGGGCCCAGGTTTGATCCCTGGTCAGAGAACTAGATCCCACATGTGAGCTGCAACTAAGAGTTCTCATGCCACAACTAAGGAGCCTGCCAGCCACAACTAAGACCCGGCACAAGAACAAAAAAATAATTTTCTGAGGCTTGATTTGTGACCCGAGATGTGCTGTATCCTGGAGAATGTTCCATGTGCAGTTGAGAAGAAAGTGTATTCTGTCATTATGTCCTATAGATATCAATTAAATCTATCTGGTCTGTTGTGTCATTTAAAGCTTGTGTTTCCTTATTTATTTTCTGTTTGGATGATCTGTCCATTGGTGTAAGTGGGGTGTTTAAGTCCCCTACTATTCGTGTATTACTCTCGATTTCCCCTTTAATTGTTGTTAGCATTTGCCTTATGTATTGAGGTGCTCCTATGTTGGGTGCATAAATATTTATAATTCTTATATCTTCTTCTTGGTAGTGTCCTTCCTTATCTCTTGTAACAGTCTTTATTTTAAAGTCTATTTTATCTGATACAAGTGTTGCTACTCCAGCTTTCTTTTGATTTCCATTTGCATGAAATATGTTTTTCCATCCCTTCACTCTCAGTCTGTATGTGTCCCTAGGTCTGAAGTGGGTCTCTTGTAGACAGCATATATATGGGTCTTGTTTTTGTATCCATTCAGCCAGTCTGTGTCTTTTGGCTGGAGCATTTAGTCCATTTACATTCAAGGTTATTATTGATATGTATGTGCCTATTACCAGTTTTAATATTGTTTTGGGGTTTTTTTTGTAGGCCTTTTCCTCCTCTTGTGTTTCCCACCTAGAGAAGTTCCTTTAGCATTTGTTGTAAAGCTGGTTTGGTGGTGCTGACTTCTCTTAGCTTTTGCTCGTCTGTAAAGCTTTTGATTTCTCTGTCGAATCTGAATGAGATTCTTGCCAGGTAGAGTGATCTTGGTTGTAGGTTTTTCTCTTTCATCACTTTAAGTATATCCTGCCACTCCCTTCTGGCCTGCAGAGTTTCTGCTGAAAAATCAGCTGATAACCTTATGGGGATTCCCTTGTATGTTATTTTTTGCTTTTCCCTTGCTGCTTTTAATATTTTTTCTTTGTATTTAATTTTTGTGAGTTTGATTAACATGTGTCTTGGTGTGTTTCTCCTAGGGTTTATCCTGTATGGGACTCTCTACGCTTCCTGTACTTGGGTGGTATTTCCTTTCCCATGTTAGGGAGGTTTTCCACTATAATCTCTTCAAATATTTTCTCAGACCCTTTCTTTTTCTATTCTTTTTCTGGGACCCCTATAATTTGAATGTTGGTGCATTTAGTGTTGTCCTAGAGGTCTCTGAGATTGTCTTCAATTCTTTTCATACTTTTTTCTTAATTCTGCTCCTTGGCAGTTATTTCCACCATTCTGTCTTCCAGCTCACTTATTCATTCTTCTGCCTCAGTTATTCTGTTATTGATTCCTTCTAGTATTTTTCATTTCTGTTATTGTGTTGTTCATCTATATTCATTTGTTCTTTAGTTCTTCTAGATCTTTGTCAAACATTTCTTGTATTTTCTCAATCCGTACCTCCATTCTACTTCTGAGATTCTGGATCATCTTTACTATCATTACTCTTACTTCTTTTTCAGGTAGGTTGCCTATTTACTCTTCATTTATTTGGTCTGGTAGGTTTTTACCTTGCTCCTTCATCTGTAACATATTTTTTTATCATCTCTTTTTTTTTGGTTTTTGATGGATTTGATTGTGTTCCTGTCTTACTGGTTGTTTGACCTGAGGCTTCCAGCACTGGAGTTTGTAGGCTGTTGGGTAGAGCCAGGTCTTGGTGCTGAGATGAGGACCTCTGGGAGACCTCACTCTGATGAATATTCCCTGGGGTCTGTGGTTCTCTGTTAGTCCCGTGGTTTGGACTTGGAGCTCCCACTGCTGGAGTTCAGGCCCAACCCCTGGCTTGTGAACCAAGATCCCACAGCCACACGTGGCAGCAAAAAAAAAAAAAAACAACAAAGGAGCAGAACAATAACAAAGAGTAAAAAATAAAATAAGATTAGAAAACTAACAGATATGTTAGAAAAAATAAAAAATATACTTGAAACAACAACTAGAAGATAAAACAGAACCACAATAGCAAAAAAGAGGGAAAAAATAGCTGGAAAAGTCCTTGGCTGTGACGGGATGTAGGCAGGGGTGGGGTTTAGCTGGGGGACAGGGCCTATGCTTAGGAACAACAGGGCCAGAAAAGGTCCTGAGGGGGTAGGGGGCGGGGCTTAGGCTCAGGGCAGCCAAAATGGCCCGGGAGTGCCTCTTGCCTTGGAGGGTTGAGGACCAGGTCCAGGACCCCAGCAAGCTCCCTGGGCCCAAGTGGGTGGGGGAAACACTAGGCACGTTCCCCTCAGTCCTCCGATCCCAGAGGGTCCCTCCCCGTTGGCCTCTCTTCTTCTTCACCCACCTCCCTCCTATTTCCCTAAGACCCATGTGGCCAGACGGTGGCCCATAAGGCAGGGGACCAGGCCCAGAAGCCAACAGGCTTCCTGGGGCCCAAGTGGGTGGGGGAACGCCCACCATGCCTCCCCTGATCCTCCGGTCCTGGAGGGACACCCTGTCCGCCTCTCCTCTTCTTCCCCCTCCTCCCTCCCTCCTATGCCCCTAGGACCCACGTGGCCAGATGGGGCCTCGGAGGGGTGGAGGACCAGGCCCAGGAGCCCAGGAGCCCAGGAGGCTCCCTGGGGCCCAAGTGGGTAAAGGAGACACTAGGTGTGCTCCTCCCTGATCCTCCAATCCCGGAGGGCCCCTCCGTGTCTGCCTCTCCTCTTCTTCCCACCCCCTCCTACACCCACAGGACCAACACAGCTGGAGGGAGCCCTGGAAGGCAGAGGACCTGGCCTGGGACCCCAGCAGGCCTCCCAGGGCATGAGTGGGCAGGGGAAACTAGTCGCATCTCCCCTGATCCTCTGATCCTAGAGGGTCCCTCCCCGTCTGCCTCTCCTCTTCTTTCCCCCACAGCACCCCTAGGACCAACACAGTCAGAGGGGGCCCCTGAAGGCCGAGGACCTGGCCTGGGCAGGGGAAATGCTAGCTGCACTCCCCCCGATCCTCCAAGCCCCTGAGGGTCCCTCCAGGCATGGGAACCCCTCCCCTCTCCCAGCCACCCCTCAAGGGCACCAGTGCCGTCTGGCCTCCACTTCTCCTCCCCCCTCACTCCCCGCCATGTCCTACTCAGTCACTTGGGGGTTCCTCCCATCTCCTTGGGCATCGAGATCCCCCACCAGCATCCAGCAGGTGCCCTAGTTGTGGGGAGACTTGAACTCCGCATCCTCAGACGCCACCATCTTGACTCTGCCCCCCAGAATTTACTTCCTTTTTAAGGCTGAATAATATTCCACTGTATGTATATGCTACGTTTTGTTTAGTCATTCATCCATCAGTGTATGCCTGGACTGCTTCCACCTTTTAGCTATTGTGAATAATCTTGCTATGAATATGGATGTACAAATATCTCCTTGAGAATCTGCTTTCAATTCTTTTGGGTATTTACCCAGAAGTGGAATTGCTGGATCATATGGTAATTCTATCTTTAACTTTTTGAGGCACCACCATACTGTCTTCCACAGTGGTTGTACAACACACACAGTGGTTCCAGTTTCTCCATATTTTTACCAACACCTGTTATATTTTCTGTTTTTTTTTTTAAATAGTATTCAAATAATGAGTATGAGATGGAATCTCATTGGGTTTTGATTTGCATTCCCCTAATGATTAGTGATGTTAAACATCTTTTCATGTGTTTGTTGGACACTTATATATCTTCTTTGGAGAAATCTCTAATGAAGTTCTTTGCCCATTTTTAAAATCATGTTGTTGGTTTTTTGTTGTTGAGTTTTAGGAGTTCTCTATATATTCTGTATATTAGTGCTTTATCAGATATGTGATTTGCAAATATTTTCTCCAATTCTCTGGGTTGCCTTTTTAGTCTGTTGATAGTGTTTTTTGATGTACATAAGTTTTGAATTTTTAAGAAATCCAATTTGTCTATTATTTCATTTATTGCCTGTGCCTTTGGTGTCATTTCCAAGAAATCACTGCCAAATCCAAAGTTGGGAAGCTTTTGCCTATGTTTTCTCCTAAGAGTTTTATAGTTTTAGCTCTTACATTTATATCCTTGATCCATTTTGAGTTAATTTAGCATAAGGTACAGGATTCAACTTCATTCTTTTGCATATGGATATCCGGCTTTCCCAGCACCATTTGTTGAAAAGACTGACCTTTCTCCATTTAATAGTCTGTCAAAAATTATTTGACCACATATGCAAGGGCTTATTTCTGGGCTGTCCTATCCCATTGGCCTCTCTGTCTCTCTTTATGCCAAAACCACACTGTTTTGATTACTGTAGCTTGTAGTTAGCTTAAAAATCAGTGTATTAGTCAGGATTCTCCAGATAAACAGAACCAGGGGAGACTGAGAGAGAGAGGGAGAGAGAGACATAAGAAGAGATTTATTGTAGGAATTGGCTCATGAGGTTATGGAAGCTGAAGAATCCCACAATCTTCTATCTGTAAGCTGGAAAACCAGGAAAGTCAGTGGTATAATTCAGTCTGAGTCCCAAGTCCTGAGAACCAGGAGCTCCAATGTCCAAGGTGAGGATAAAATGGACATGCCAGCTCAAGAAGAGAGAGAGAATTCACTCTTCCATTTCCTTTTATTCTATCCAGGACCTCAATGGATTGGATGATGTTCACCCACATTGATGAAGGTAGATATCTTCTCTCAGTATACTGAATTAAATGCTAATCTCTTCCAGAAACACCCACACAGACACACCATATAGAATGTTTTACCAGCTATCTGGGCATCCCTGAGCCCAGTCATATTGACACACAAAATTAACCATCAAAATCAGGAAGTGTGAGTCCTCCTACTTTTTTCTTTCATTTCAAGATTATTTGGAGTCCCTACAGATTCCATAAAAATTTTAGGATTGGTTCTTTTCTATTTCTGAAGAAAATCATTGGAATTTTGATAGGAATTGCATTGAACCTGTGCTTTGAGTGGTATTGACATCATAACAATATTAAATCTAACAATCCATGAACATTGGATGTTTTTCCATTTATTATGTCTTTAATTTCTTTTAGCAATGTTTTGCAGTTTTCATTGCACAAGTTTTTCATCTCTGTTTAATTCCTAAGTACTTTGTTCTTTTAGATGATATTATAAATGGAATTGTTTTCTTTTTTAACTTACTTATTTTTGATATATAAAATTATATGAATTGAATGAAATTGTACTAATTGTATGAAAAATGAGTGAAGGGAAGGTGGTCAAAAGGATATATATATATATATATATATATATATACACATATATATATATATATACACATATATATATTATACAATGCTTACATCATGTATACATTGTGAAATGGTTACCACACTCAAGCTAATTTATATATCCGTCATCTCCCATTGTTACTCTGTGTGTGTGTGTGTGTGTGTGTGTGTGGTGAGAACACTTGAGATCTATTCTCTTATTAAATTTTGAGTACACAATACATTATTATTAACTATAGACACTATATTGTATATTAGGGCTCTAGAACTTATTCATCTTATAAATGAAAGTTTGTATCCATTGATCAATATATCCCCATTTCCCTCACTCCCCAGCTTCTAGTAACCCTCATTCTCCTCTCTGTTACTATAAGTTCCAACTTTTTTTTTTAAAAGACTGTATACAAATGAGATCATGTAATATTTGTCTTTCTGTGTCTGGCTTATTTCACTTTGTTTTTAGCTCGATGTCCTCCAGGTTCATCCATGTTGTAGAAAATGGCAGGATTTCCACCTTTTTAAAGGCTGAATAATAGTCCATTATGTGTATATATATATATATTTTTTTCTTTATTCATTCCTCTGTCAACAAACACTTAGGTAGTTTCCATATCTTTGCTACTGTGAATAATGCTGCGATTAACAAAGGAGTGCAAATATCTCTTTGAGATAGTGATTTTATTTCCTTTGGATATATACCCAGAAGTGAAATTGCTGCATCATATGGTAGTTCTGTTTTTAATTTTGGGGGGAACCTCCATACTATTTTCTATAATCTCTGTACCAACTTACAGTCACAGCAGCAATGTACCAGGTTTCTCTTTTCTCCACATCCTCACAACACTTGTTATCTTTTGACTTTATAATAGGCATAATAACAGGTGTGAGGTGCTAATCTCATTGTGATTTTGATTTGCGTTTCCCTTATGACTAGTGATGTTGAATATCTTCTCATATTCCTATTGACAATTTGTATATCTTTTTTGGGAAAATTCAGGTCCTGTGCCCATTTTTAAATAAAATTATTTGTGTTTGTGGGTTTTTTTGTTTTTGCTGTTTAGTTGTATGAGTTCCTTATATATTTTGGATATTAACCCCTTGTCAGATATATAGTTTGCAAATATTTTCTGCTATTCCACAGGCTGACTTTTCACTTTGCTGATTGTTACCTTTGTTGTTGCAGAAAATTTTGTTGCCTGTGTTTTTGGTGTCAATTCCAAAAAATCATTGCCTAGACCAATGTCAAGGAGCTTTCCCCCTATGTTTTCTTCTAGGAGTTTTATGGTTTCAGGTCTTACATTTAAGTCTTTAATGATGGAATTATTTTCTTATTTCCTCTTTTAGGTTGTTTGTAGTTAGCATACAAAAATGCAACTAAGTTTTTCATGTTGCTTCTGTATCCTGCTAATTTGCTGAATTTGTTTATTAGTCCAAACTTTTCTGGGGGTAGAGTCCTTAGTGTTTTCTACATATAAAGTTATATCATATGCAAACAGATTATCTTACTTCTTTCTTTTCAATTTGGATGCCTTTTTAATTTTTTTTCTTCCTAAATGCTATGCTAGAACATCCAGTACTATGTTGAATAGAAATGTGTGCATTCTTGCCTTGTTCCTGATTTTAGAGGAAAACCATTCAGTCTTTCACCATTGAGTATGATGGTTGCTGTGGGTTTTTCATACATGGCTTTTATTATGTTGAGGTAGTTTTCTTCTATTCATAGCTTGTTGTGTGTTTTTATCATGAAAGGGTATTTAATTTTGTCAAATGCTTTTTCTGCATCAATTGAGATGATCCTGTGGGGTTTTTTTCCTTCATTCTATTAATGTCGAGTATTACACTGTTCAATTTTCATATCTTGAACCATCTTTGCATTCCAGGAATAAATCCTACTTGGTCATGGCATATAATCCTTTTGATGTACTGCTAAATTCAGTTTGCTAATATTTTGTTGAGGATTTTTACATCAGAATTCATAAGGAATATTGGGCTATAGTTTTCTCGTAGTGTCTTTATCTGGATTTGGTTTCATAGCAATGCTAGCCTCATAGAATGTGTCAGGAAGTGTTCCTTTCTCTTCAGTCTTTTGAAAGAGCTTGAGAGGAATTAGTTAGTCCTTCTTTAAATATTTGTTAGAATTCACCAGTGAAGCCATCAGATCCAGGGCTTTTCTTTGTCAGGAGATTTTTGATTACTGATTCAGTCTCTTTACTAGTTACAAGTCTATTCAGATATTCTATTTCTTCATGATTCAGTCTGGGTAGGTTTTTTTTGTTTCTAGGAATGTGTCCATTTCATTTAGGTTATCCAATGTATGGGTGTACAATTGTTCGTAGTACTCTCATAATCCTTTTCATTTCTGTAGAATCAATAGTAGTGTCCCACTTTCGTTTCTGATTTTAGTAATTTGAGTCTTATCTCTTTTTTCTTAGTCCATCTAGCTAAAATTTTGTTAATTTTATTGATCTTTTTGAAGAACAGACTTTTGGTATCGTTGATTTTTACTATTGTTTTTCTATTCTCTATTTCATTTATCTCCATCCTAATATTTATTATTTCATTCCTTCTGCTAGCTTTGGGTTTAGTTTGTTCTTTTTCTAGTTTCTTAAGTTGTAAAGTTAAGTTGTTGTTTTGAGACCGTTCTTCCTTTTTAGTGTAAGCATTTATAGCTGTGGACTTCCCACTCAGCAATGCTTTTGCTGTATCCCTATGTCTTGGTATGTTTTGTTTTCATTTTCATTCATCTCTAAGTATCTTCTGATTTCCCTTGTGATTTCTTCTTTGATCCATTGGTTGTTTAAAAAGTGTGTTAATTCCACAGTTTTGTGGATTTTCCAGTTTTCCTTCTATTATTGATTTCTAACTTCATCCTGTTGTGGTCAGAGAAGATATTTTGTGTGATATGTATCTTTTTTTTAATTTTGTTTTTTAAAAACTTTTTATTTTATATTGGAGTATAGTTTATTAACAATGTTGTGTTAGTTTCATGTGTACAGCAAAATGATTCAGTTATACATATACATGTATCTATTCTTTTTCAGATTCTTTTCCCATTTAGGTTGTTACATAATATAGAGCAGAGTTCCCTGTGCTTTATAGTAGGTCCTTGTTGTTTATCCGTTTTAAATATAGCAGTGTGTACATGTCAATCCCAAACTCCCTAACTATCCCTCACCCCCACCCTTCCCCCCAGTAACCATAAGTTTGTTCTCTAAGTCTGCGAGTCTGTTTCTGTTTTGTAAATAAGTTCATTTGTAATATATGATATATACCTTTTTAAATGTATTGAGACTTAATTTGTGTCTTAACATATGATCTATCCTGGATAATGTCCCATATGCACTTGAGAAGAATGCATGTTCTCTTGTTGCTGAGTAGATTGTTCTATATATGTCTGTTAGATCTAGTTAGCTTACTGTGTTCTTTAAGCCATCCATTTCCCTACTTATATTCTGTCTCGTTGTTTTACTCATTGTCGAGAGTAGGGTTTTGAAGTCTCCAACTATTATTATAGAACTATTTCTCCCTTCAATTTTGTCCATTTTTGCTTCATATATTTGAAAGTCTGTTATTTGATGTGTAAATGTTTATAACTCATTATATCTTCTTGCTGTATTGAAACTTTTATTAACATAAAATGTCCTTCTTTGTCTTTTGTAAACTTTTTTGATTTAAAGTCTGTTTGTCTGATACTAAAAACATCCCTATTTTCTTTTGGTTCTATTTGCATGGAGTATGTCTTTTCCATTGTTTCACTTTCAACCAATCTGGGTATCTGGATAAAGTGAGTCTCTTGTGAACAGTGCGTAGTTAGGTCATAGTTTTTAAAATCCATTCTGCCAACCTCTGTCTTTTGATTGGAGAGTTTAATCCATTTACATTAAAGTAATTGCTGGCAAGGAGGGCCTTATCTCTGTCGTTTTGCTATTTGTTTTCTAAATGCTGTAATAGCTTTTTTTGTCTCTCATTTCCTGCAGTACTACTTTTGTGTTTAGTTGATTTTTCATAGTCAAACATTTAAATTATCTTCTCACTCCCTTTTATGTATATTCAATAGCTATATTCTTTGTGGTTACCATGTATAATAGGGAAGAACAAATCTGACTCCATATTAGATCTGTTCCTTTTTACTTTAACCTTTGTGCTTTGTTTCCTGTGCTTAGTCACACTGAATCTGCCCAACCCTGTGACCCCAGACTGGCTCTGCACCTTTTGTAAAAGAATGTAAGCTGTGCTTAGTCATGCTGGCTCTGCACTTTTTGTGAAAGAATGTTGCCTATAGCCTGAAATATACAAGATAGCCTGTCCCAAGTCTCTGACCTTTAAGAGCTCATTCATATGGGGATAAAAAAGTTGCAGAATAGAGAATAACATTTGTTTTGTTGGAATTTTATAGGAACATCATGATCGTGACCTGACCTATGTGGACAGCTGCTAGAGCGAAGGATCCGACAGCAAGAAGTTTGCAACAACTAATCATTCCGCTCCCTCACCTTGCCTTTAAAAAAGCTTTGCTGAAAGCCTTTGGCGAGTTCGGGACTTTTCTGGGTCATGAGCCACCTGCCTCCTTGCATGGCCCTGCAGTAAACATTCCTCTGCTCCAAACTCCAACGTTTCAGTGTTGTTTGGCCTCACTGTGCATCAGGCACATGGACTTTCATCTGGTAACACATGGAAGTTACATTTAACACCCTGAATTTATAACATTCTAATTTAAATTTATACCTTCTTAACTTCAATAATATAGAAAAACTCTGCTCCTATACATTTTCATCCCAACTCATTTCTAGACAGGAAGGGGGCAGGGCACAACCTTTAAAAGAATGACATAGCCATTGAGGACATGACATAAACTGGTTAGAACCAACTAGGTCCAAGATGGTGGAGAAGTCAACTTCCACTAGACCTTGAGCCTCAGTATATGCTCATTGTAATACATCAACATATGCTAAATGACACACCCACAGGTGCCATGATAGTTCCCAGGCCGACCTTAAAAGGCCCAAAAGTGGGTGGTGGCCTAATTCCTGGAAATCCCTGCCCCATCCCCCAAATAATTGGAATAATCTTCCTACTCATTAGCCTATGAAATTACCCACCCCTGTAAAAGCTGACAACCGTGTACCCTGGGGCCTCTCGCCTTCTGAGATGACCCACACTCTGTCTATGGAGTGTTTTTATCCCTGAATAAACCTTCTTTCACTTTACTATGGCTTGCTCTTGAATTCTTCCCTGTGTGAAGCCAAGAACCCACACTTGGTGGCTGTCCCAGGGACTTCCCTGAGTCCTGGGACGTGACTATCCTATCCAGCCCCACTTTCTTTCCTGCAACATTTCTGTTTTGATATTGCAATGTCACATCTTTTTACATTGTGTTTCCAAAAATATAGACTTATAATTGTTTTTTAATGCATTGGTCTGCTAAATCATGTAGAAAAGAAAATATGGAGTTTCAAACCAAACTTACAGAAATACTAGTTTCTGAAATAATTATTTTTTATACTGGAAATTTTATGATCATTTTAACTTTGACATAAGTTGTTTAAGAAGAACTATTTTGGTTGAGAGAGAAGGAAGAGGATGGATGAGGAGAATTTTTTTTAAAAGACTAAGAAGGAAAAGGAGGAAAGAATATGGGAAGGAAGAGGAGAAGAAGGAGAGGAAGAAGATGCTTATTTATCTCTGTCTCAGATGAGCCATGCCCTGTTGTGACATAATGCTGTAGTCTTATATAGCTTTATATAAAACTATATAGTTTTATATAGCTTTAACAAAACATTATCACTAAGCAAAGTTTATCTACAATTGTAGGCTTCATTCTTTATATTTAAAAGTTGAATTTAGGATTTCTATCTCTGGTGAGGATGGAGTAACTAGAACCAGAGCTAACCTCCTGTTATAACAACTACAAAATTACATAAAATATAAGAAAAATTGTTTTCAGATATCAGACAACAAGTAACCCAGGAGAGAAGGGAAACAATTGAAGTTAAGTCCTACAATTACCCAGGCTTTCTGATTTGAGGCAATTTTTGGACCACAGATTCTCCAGAGCAGAGTTCCAGAAAGGAGGAAACTATGCAGAACAAAGAGCTCCAGAAATCAGCATAGGGGTTTCCTTGTCTTTGCTGACTGCTAGGCAATACATACATAAAGTAAAAGTCCACAAGACCAGGAAACAACTAGGATGCTGTCAATGATAAAACTAGAGAGGGACAGATGAAGAATAAGGAAATTTCCTGGGTCAAACAGAACAGATTGGGGGCTAGGAAAGAACTGGAGGGTTAATGACTACTTTATGGTAACTGAGGGATCTACCTAGCATTAGAGCCTGATCTTAGTCTGGAAAAATAGCATGGGAGTAAGGAAGAAAGACCCATCAACTCCCTGTAAATTTATTTCTTCCTTATATTACATGTCTCATCCAGGTTTGGGGGAGGAGTGGTAGCTTTGTTCCATATGGTCACTCAGAAATTAGACTGATAGATACTCCAACATCTTGTAGCCATGCCATCAGGAATGCATAACCAACTCAGTCACCAGAATAGGGGAAGAGAGAAAGTAGAGAAGGTCATATAGGTTTCTCAGTCTGACGCCAGAAATGCCACACACTCCTTCTACTCATTTTTCATTGGCTTGAGTTAGTATTGTGACCTTACCTAACTGCAAGGCGGCCAGGAAACGTAGGAGAACAAATGGAATATTTGGCGAGATCTATTATCTCTGCCATAATTAGAAAGCTGTTTTCAACACTTTCTCACTACTTGAAACTAACCTTTGCCTGCAAAGGGATCTTTCTGTGATAGTGGGGATGGTGCGCTACCTGCTTTCCATTCAGAGAGAACAATGGTTGTCAGGGGATGTCTCCTGGCAGGGGACAGGTTTGGCTATCTTGTAGGAGCTATTCAGTGGCCTCATCCCACTCTGTATAGTCAGAACCCAACCCTACAGACAACTAGCATTGTTTTCTTCTCAGTTTCAGCAAAATCCTTGCTTCCTGAGGAACTTCACATTCCATTTTTGTGTGTGATCTGAGAGCCACCTGACAGACAAAATGACTCCAATGGACTTACTGTTCCCACTATGGTGAGGGTTTTCACATAGTTAGAAATTTCTGGTTACTTTCATTTTTCTTCCTACATCAATAGCCCTAGTGGGAATGTGATA
Organism: Balaenoptera physalus; assembly: GCF_965194825.1. Classification (NCBI taxonomy): domain Eukaryota; kingdom Metazoa; phylum Chordata; class Mammalia; order Artiodactyla; family Balaenopteridae; genus Balaenoptera; species Balaenoptera physalus. Next base: position 36,301,034 of record NC_138882.1, read on the forward strand.
CATGTCTTGAAGCACTTATACTCTAATATCTTTACTTGATTCTGAGGTATAAGTCTCTACAAAAATGCTACCATGTGGACCAAATGTGAGGTTGGAAGGAGACATTGAGTTGAGCCTTGAGGAATTAGGCAGCATAATGACTAGGAGAAAGGGAGAATCAGCAAAACCCAAGAGAGAACTTTAGTTTGAGATTGAGGAATTTGGAGGACAGAGTATTTGAGCCCTCTTTGGTTTCCTCTCTTTGGTGCCATTTCCATCAGATCCCAGTCCAAGAGGGTTTTAATAGCATGGCCATGTCCATTTTCTTTCCTCACCTTTCCTAAGAAGTATTCCTGTATAAGTGGATGAAAAAGTCAGTGTTAGTTAACTTCTTGTAGTAAATAAGTAGAAAATAACAATTCATCTGTAAACCCATGCAGAAGATACAGAATGTAGAGAGTGAATAGAATCAAACCCCTTGGGCTTTTTCATTCTTTAGATGGCAAAAGTTGGAATGAGCCGTGTCATGGCAGGGGGGAGAAGAATAAGGCAGTGATGCCTAGAAGTAGGAAGGAATAAAGCCAAGAAAATGGCATCTGTGTGCTTCTCTGAGTAGGAGACACAGGATCTGTATGCTGTTCACTGCACCCAACCCCTGGCATCATGCAGCATTATTTTGGGAGATATATCATAGCAGTTGTGTCATTAGCCCTCTTGTGCTTCTTTCTCCATGAGAAAATGCAAAATGGTGAATATAAACTTCTTTTGGTGAGTACAAGAACCTGATAGTGTAGCCAATTTTCAACCATTAAGTAGGAAAATAGAGAAATAAAAGTCAGTGTTAGGTCTTATCAATGTGGAACACTCCAGAATCACTGCAAATGTTCTCAGAGGAGAGAGCTTAAGACTCAGAGTAAATTTTTATATGAACATAAAAGGAAATGATATGATTTGGTTTCTAGTTTTCCTGAAGAAGAGACAATTTACATTCTTTCAATTGCCCAGCCAAGAAAGGGGAAGAGAGTAACTTGATATAACTGTCAATGGTGACAGAAGAAAGGAACAGATAAAGAAAAGGGAAATTTCAGGGGAAAACAGAGCAGCACTATACGTAGGAAATAATCAGAGATTTGATGCATGATTTGTGGTAACTAATAGACCCACATAACAGGGGTGTGGAATGGGAGTAATAGAGATTCCACCATCTCCCTGTAGCTCTCCTTCAGAAACTCCACGAGGGTCTCTATGTTGTTGAAGGAATAATTCAAACCAACACCTGTCAGCTTAATTCAAAGTTGCTTTCCAAATTCTTGGGTTTAAAACAGCAACATTCCACTGCATCTTGAAATATGGATAGGATTTGAATATGGGCAGGGAAGAAGAGGGGGCATTTTAAGTGTGGAGAGTACAATGCACAGACACTTCTAGAAGACCATGCTGATTGGCAGGACCAGCATGTGATGATGATTGCGTGACTTCCCTCACCAGAGCCTGGCATGAGAGATGTTATTCTTTCTATTTCTCATATGCAGGGATTGAGACTCAGATCTAAAATAACTTCTCCCAAGTGTACAATATCTGCAAGTAGAGAAAACCAAATCCAACACAGGTCATGCTCAGGTTTTGGAATCCCCATTTTTCCTAAATGCCTCAGGCCAGCGAAGGCAAAGCATAAGGTAGTTGTGGGGAAGTGGTTCATATGTGTACATGGTCAGAATTGAGCAAAAGAAAGGACATTAGAACTGAGGCACTATGTGTAACTTCCTTAAGAACAGGACAAAGCATTGGTCTTCAGCATCTCTCGAAGAACCTAACACAGTCTAATCCAACTTAGATGACTTTTGCCCAGCTGATTAATTGTAGGAGAGATTAGATGTGGGCTATGATCAGGACAGGCAAGTTCTTACTCTACATAAACCTAGAATTTTCCTATAGGCATTCTGCACACAACTGGAGAGCCCTGCTTCACTCACTCTAGGCCTACCACCCCTTCTGGAAGGCCCTGTGTGTTCTCATGATGGGGTAAGGATGGCAAATAACTGAGCCCTGACACTCGGTCTCATTAGTGACCGGATTCTGGGGCTTGCCTGGCCGTCCAGAAAGGGGGATTTGCCTCACAATTGTCTCTAGAGGATCTGGTGGTGAATTTCAAATCTGATACATATCTTATCCCCAACAGGAGGAACAGGACATAGCTTGGCAGATAGTTGTTGAGGAAATCAGCTCTGAAAGCAGGAACCATCTGGAGATCTTCAAGGACATATAGAAAAACTCCCTTTTACTCCAACATGCCAAGTACAAATTCCTGCCTGGAGGCCCTCCCCAGGAAAAGAGTGAGTATGTGAGACACCGTACTCACTCTGGGAAAAGGTCAGACATGGTACATAGTCCAATAAGGAAAAGGAAAGTGGGTAAACAGGGAAAATGAGCTGGCATCTGGCAGGGAAAGGAGGGTGCTCTGAGGGTGGGCCATGCTGTAGAATTTGGTATAGTTTATAATCCTGAGTGCATTTTCTTCCCACTTGTCACCACCTTGAAGGACTAACAAGTTAAGTCCATACGCAACCATTAAGAAGCCAACCCATAGAGAAACTCATTCATGGCAGGCCCCTCAGGGATAGGAAAACAGAATGGGAGAGGACCCAGAGGGAACCATGGGAAAAAGCCCTGGGTAGAGGGAGAAGAGGGCAGGTGGATATTGACCCACTGTACACTAGGCTGCCAGAATCCTTTGGTGTCATAGGTCCCTGGAGATCCTCTAATCCAGGTCTGGTTGATCCATGATAGCTGAGATAACTCTGAGGTCAATGCCAGGCTAATTTGCTAAGCCAGCAATTTTATCTTTGGTACATGGCAGCCTTTCACATTAGAGGGAGTCTTGTCCTTCATAAAGATCCCCCCAACAGCCTTTCAAAGCAGTGATCAAATAAAACAACTTCACTACTTCCGACCAGAGATTAGCCTCTGGATCACACTCTCCTAGGGAGAGGAAATGTGAATTTGTCATAGGTATTGTAAGGGGAAGACCTAGAAGGAGAGACCTAGGAACTCTTCACCATCTTGGTGCTAAAGGCTCCCTTATCTTTCCCCACGCCCAGGACTCCAGACGGTGGGGATTTCCTCAGTGTAGCATCTTAATGGGTGCTACCTCTTGGACACCTTGCAGTCCCTGTTCCAAGCTTCCTCAGAACCTGAGGTGAAGTATATTGTGGTGCTGGTCTACCTGTCAGATCTTGACCCTGAATGGCTCAGCCAAATGATTGCCAGTATTTCAGACATCTTCATGTTGAGGCCCAGCAGCTGCTCGTGATCCATGGTCATCTCAGTGACTCTCCTCTCCCAGGAGATCTGAATAACGTTAATCACTCCTCACCCTGTGAAACACTTTATTCCAGGCAGAAAGTAGATCATGCCCTCCTCATGAACTTTGCTATCAAGCTCTCTGAATACTTTATGATGCTGGAAGATTATGTTAACTGCACCCCCAATTTTATTTCTACTATCTATTGGGCATTATCAGCATAGAAAGAACTACCTTGGGTGATCCTGGAGTTTTCCAGACTGACCTTCTCCAGAAATGTTTTCCACACCAGTGACCTCTCCCGCTTGACCTCTTTCTTCCTCCTCTTCCATAAGGACAGTCCTATTCACTTGCTTCTCTCAAATTTTAGTTTCCTCTTGGGCCAAACAGCTCCAATTAGCCTCATTCCCAACTTCTTCCACTCTCAGGAAAATTATTTTACCTCTAAAGACACATGTTACCAAGAGGAAGAAGGAGAGGAAGAGGAGAATCTTAGTAAACCTGATAATTCTCCCACCAAGATCTACACTGACATGATGGTGAAAAGCTCTCATTTCCCAGAACATGCTTATTTTCTGAATGAAAGTTACTTTGAGATTCAGTATCCCATTCCAGGCAACATATATACTTTGATTTTGGATCAGCTACACAAGGTGAACCAGATACAGGTGCTCACAGGCATTGGTAAGCTGGGGATATATCAACTGAAACAGAGGCAGGTGGAACTGGGCTATGATCCCATTCAGGAGAAAAAAAGGACTGTCCGCTATACCCTGTTGAGACCACTGGTGAAGGAAAAATTTGATCAGAAGGTATATTATGAAGTAGATTTTGTGGAGGCAGTGAGATATGTATCTGTACAACTGCTGATGAGAGCCCGGCAGGAGTCTAAGCTATGGATTAGACAGATCAGCATCTGGATTAAGTCTGAGAAAAGGTAGGAATATAAGGGTCAATGTGCATTCCAGAAGGATCAGGTTTGGGGATGGACTTAACACAGGTGACAAGGAATTAAAACTTTGAAATTGGTCAGGAACATCACATGCGGAGTCATTCTACACTACTGAATATAGATGACACCGATTTATAAGCAGCAAGAAGAAAACTCTCAAGAGCCAGAGAGAGGGAAGTATTCACCAAAATCTTCCCCAGTTTTCTCTCTACTCATATCTCCAATCGTAGGATCTCTCCCTGAAGTAGATACTGTTTTATAGAGTATTGGCAGTGCCTAAAAAATGAACATGGGCATAGCATTTGATTTCATGCAAGGTCTAATCCTCCAAACACCAAACATTGGACCTCACTGAGAGTCAAAACATGACCTTTTAACTGTCTACGAATTTTTAAGCAGTAGATGCAAATATTTGTATATCTACACACCTACATTTTTCTAGGGCAAAGAACCATAACTCTCATCAGCATTCTATATGCAAAAAAAAAACACAAAAATTATTAAGTTAGTAGATACACTTTCTTGATGGCAGTAAACAATTTATTACCTAAGGGCATGAAACTGTCTGTTCAGAATTTTAAGTTTAGGATTGAGAGCATACATTAATTCATTCCTTCATATATTCATTCAGAGTTATTTATTTTGTGAGTTCTTTTTGTTGGGGCCTATTCAAGGTAGCAAAGATTCTAAAATGAGAAAAACACCTAGGTGGTACTAGCAAGAGATTAATAGCAACCACAAATGCTTAGTATTCAATATGATAATTTGTCTATAGATTCTTTTGGATTTTCTTTATTTACAGTCATGTATATATGATAAATATGTGTAAATTCAATGCAATCCCAATAAAATTCCAAGTTTATTTGTAAATTTCCCGATATTTGACATTTTTATTCCATATATATTTACATATATATTCTGTAGATATTCTATATTTGACATATAAAAATAAACATGTGAAAATATTCAAGAAAATTCTTTAAAAGAGAACCTTATTTTACCAGCTGTAAATACATCACTAAGAGTATCAAATACCTTCCTAAGAGCTTTTCTTCTATTCTCTTAGTAATAGAACTCTATCAATGTGGAATTGATATTTTGTATGTAGTATGAGTTAGGATCATTATTTTTTTCTTCAGATGGGTATCCACTTGACCCAGCAGCATTTGATTGAAAAGATCATCCTTTCTCCACTCTACTATATCACCTTTGTCATTAATCAGGTGACCATATATGCATGAATTTATTTTTGGACTTTCTACTCTGTTCTATTGGTCAGCTTCTTATCTTTATGCCGATACCATACTGACTTAATTACTATAGCTTTATAATAGATCTTTATAACTGATACTGTAAGTTGTTCAACTTTGTTCTTCAAAACTTGCTGTTATTGACACTTTACATTTCCCTATCAGATTGTCAATTTCCACCAGTAAGTATTTCTTGGAATTTTTATTTGTATTGCAAGAATCTAAACCTTTACAATATTTAGTCTTCCAATCCATGAATATAGTATATTCTTCCATTTCTTTATATCCCTTTTAATTTATTTTACTAATGTTCTATATTTTTCAATTTACAAGGCTTTTGTTAAATTTATTCCTAGGATTGATATTTTCTGATGCTATTATCAGTAGTATCATTTGAAATTTTTTTTTCTAATTATTTGTGTTTAGTATATAGAAAATACAATGGATATTTACATCTTGACCTTGTACTCAGTGACCTTGCTAAATTCACATATTACTTCTAAAAGTTTGTAGATTCTTTGGGATTTCCCTTGTATAAAATCATGCTACAATTTCATTTATTTCTTTCCAAACCATATGGCTTTTCTTAACTTTTCCTCCTTGACTTATTGAACTGGCTGGAACTGCAGTACAGTGTTGAATAGAAGTTGTGACAGAGGACATCATTGCTCATTCCTAATCTCAGGGATGGGGAGAACTTTCAATAATTCACTATTATATAGACAATGGGATATTATTCAGCCTTAAAAAAAGGAGGAAATTCCACCACTTACAACATCAATGAACCTGGAAGACAGAGTGCTAAGTGAAATAAGCCAGACAGAGGAAGACAAATACTGCATGGTACCACTAACATGTGGAATAGAAAACGAAAAAGTTGAACTCATAGAGAGTGTCATGGTGGTTTCCAGAGACTTGGGGGTGGGGTGCAGGGCGTGGAGGAAATAGGATGAGGTTGGTAAAAGAGAGTACAAGTTTTTAGTTAGATAAATAAGGTCTGAAGATATCATGTATAACATGTTGACTATGTTGGATAAGATTGTGTTGAATAATTGAAATTTCAGAGAGTAGAACTTACTCTCTTTTGGTGTTCTCACCAAAAAGAAAAATGGTAAATATGTGACGTGATGAATGTGTTAATTAAATCGATGATAGGAATCCTTTCACAATGTATATGTATATCAAACCATCACAGTGAACACTTTAAAGGTAAATGAATATAAATAAATAAATAAATAAATAATTTACCATTAGTATTTTGTGGGAAAGGGGTAAATACTCCAAGCAGATTAAGGAAATCTCCCCACTGTTCCTAGTTGCTATGGGTTTTTTGTTTTGTTTTGTTTTTACCATGAATGAATGTTGAATTTTATCTAGTTCTTTTTCTTTATCTATCAAGATAATTCCTGGAAAATGTATCATTTGGTCATGATGTATTATGCTTATTACTCTCTTTTATATATTGCTGGTCTTGATTTGCTAATATTTGCTCAGGATTTTTACATTTATGTTCTTGTGAGAGATTGGGTTGTAATGTTCCTTTCTTATATTGCCCTTGTTAGATTTTGGTATTAAAGTTATGCTGGTCTCAAAAATATTGGTTGGAAAGTATTCCCTTCTCTACTTTTTGAAAGGATTTGTTTAAGATTAGTATTTCTTCCTTAAATGTTTAGAAGAATTCATCAATGAAGCTATCTGGGTCTTTACTTTTGTCTGTGTGGAAATTGGTTAATAATGAACTCAATTTCTTTAATAGATATAGAACTAATCAGATTTACTATGTCTTCTTGTGTTAATTTTTGTATGTGGTTTTTCAAGGGTTTGTCCATTTCATCAAAATATTGCCAAATTTATGGCTTATTATCTTGTTAGTCTCTTAATATTTGTGGAGATTTGTTTGTGCTCTTTTTTCTTGATCAGAGGTTTATCAATTTTATTACTTTTTCTAAGATACCGATTTTTGGCTTGGTTAATTTTCTCTATTGCATTTTTTTTCTGTTACACTTATTTCTGACCCTATCTTCATTACAGGACATGTAAAGACACAGTGTGTGTGTGAAAATACAGTGTTATGGGAACAGAAGTGCTAGACATGGAATGGTGGGAGATGAGGCTTATAGTGTGTGTTCAGTAAGAAAAGCACAGGGACAAAGATGACAGTGCAGGAGAACAATTATGCAAGGGGTGGATGGAGGGAGAAGGGACCAAAAAGGAAATAGAGACAGTATGAGAACCAGAAGAGTGCCATCTCACCAAAGTGAAGGGAGTCTGAGCATTCCAGGAAAGAGGAGGCTGCCAACAGTGTCAAGGATCAGTGAATGCATACTAGTTAAAACTCTTTGAAAATAACATCAGCCAGAGAGGGAGTAGCCAAGATGGAGGAATAGGAAGACCCTGACCTCACCTCCTCCCACAGGCATACCAAAATTACAACTATTTACAGAGCAACTATAAATGAGAATGACCTGAAGACTAGGAGAAAAGATTTTCCAAAACTAAAGATATGAAGAAAGAACCACAACAAGAAGGGCAAGAGGGGCAGAGACACGGTATAGTAAAAATCCACACCCCCCAGATAGGTGATGACAAATGAGGGGATAATCACAATTGCAGAGGTCCTCCCCAAGATGTAAAGGGCCTGAGCCCCACATCAGGCTTCCCAGCACTGGAAAGCCTCTAGAAATGTCTGTTTTTAAGGGCAGCAGGGCTTGCATACAGGAGAACAGGAGGGCTGTAGGAAACAGAGACTCTGCTCTTAAAGGGTGCACATGAAATCTCACATGCTCTGAGACCCAGCACAGAGGCAATAATTTAAAAGGAGTATGTATCAGACCTACTTGCTGATCATGGAGAGCCTCCAAGAGAGGCAGGAGGCAAGTGGGATTCCCTCTGGGAACATGGATGCTGGCAGCAGCTACTTTTGGGAGCTCATTCTACCATGAGGACACTGGTGCTGGCAAGCATCACTTTGGAGTCCTCTCTCTAGCCTATTAGTGCCAGGACCTGGCCCCTCCCACCAGCCAGTTGGCACCAGTCCTTGGAGACCCCCTGGTTGAGCAACCAGTCACATGGGTATTTGGCCCTGCTCACCAATTGACTGGCACCAGCCCTAGGTCCCCCAGGCCCCATTTCCAGCTTCTCTGGGACCCCCTAGGCATGCATCCAGCCCTGGGACTCTGAAGGTCATGGTCCTATTCAGTAGCAGGCTGGTGCCGGCCCCAGCCCCTTTCACCCGAAGCCAGTTGCCCTCAGACCCAGCTTCCCCCGCCAGTGGCCATCAGTGTCTGCACAAGGCTGAGCCTGGCAGCCAACTGGGCTGGGGAATACAGTGTTATGGGAACACACCCAGGACACCCACAGTAGTCAGCCCCACAGTAGTCAGCCTACCAGCACACCCCCAGTAGTCAGCCCCCCCAAAATAGAAGGGCCCACTCAGCCCATATAGGGGACATCCCTAGATCAAATAGCTCAGGTGACCATAGAATGTGCTGCTGGGCCCAATAAGACATCTTCTAAATGCCACTTCTCCAAGATCAGGAAATGTAACTAACGTACCTAATATATACAGATAAACACAGAGAATTAGGCAAAATGAGGTGATAAAGGAATATGTTCCAAATGAAGGAACAAGACAAAACACTAGAAGACAAACGAATTGAAGTGGCGATAAGCAATCTACCCAACATAGAATTCAAAGTAGTGATCATAAAGATGCTCAGAGAACTCAGGAGAAGAATGGATGAACACAGTGAGAGGTTTAACAAGGGGCTAGAAAATATAAGAAGAACCAAACAGAACTGAAGAATACAAGAACTGAAATTAGAAATATACTGGAAGGAATCAACAGTAGATTAGATGATACAGAGGAACAGATCAGTGAGTAGTGGAAATCACCCAAGCCGAAGAGAAAAAATAAAAAAGAATTTTTAAAAAATGTGAGAATAGTCTAAGAGACCTCTGGGACAATATCAAGCATACTAACATTCACATTATAGGGGTTCCAGAAGGAGAAGAAAGAGAGAAAGGGGTAGAGAACTTATTTGAAGAAATAATAACTGAAAACTTCTCTAAAATAAGATAGGAAACAAATATCCGAGTCCAGGAAACACTGAGAGCCCTGAACAAGTTCAATCCAAAGATATCCACAGCAAGACATATTGTAATTTAAATGGAAAAAATTAGAGAATATTAAAAGCAATGAGGGAAAAGCAATTCATTACATACAAGGGAACTCCCGTAAGACTGTCATCAACTTTTCATAGTAACTTTGCAGGCCAGAAGGGAGTAGCACAATATATTTGAAGTGTTGAAAGGAAAAAAAAAATCTTACAACCAAGAATACTCTACCCAACAATGCTATTATTCAGATATGATGGAGAAATAGTTTTATAAACAAGGAAAAGCTAAGAGTTCAACACCACTAAACTGGTTTTATAAGAAATAGTAAAGAATATATTTGAACTTAAGAGAGCATCAACTTAAAATAATTATGTATGTATATAGGTTGCCATATATAAATATCATGGTAAGCACAAACCAAAAATCTATAATAGACACACACACACACATACACAAAAGAAAGAGAGAAAGGAATCCAAACATAGCACTAAACATAGTCATCAAGTCACAAGGAAAGAAAGCAAAAGAAGAAGAAAGGAACAAAAAAGAACTACAAAAACAACACCAAAACAATGTATAAAATGGCAATAAACACATACCTATCATTAACTACTTTAAATGTAAATAATTTAAATGTAGATACCAATCAAAAGACAGAGTGGATAAATGGATTTAAAAAACAAGACCATAGGCTGCCTACAAGAGATTCACTTCAGATCTAAAGAATCACACAGACTGAAAGTGAGGGGATGGAAAAAGGTTTTCCATGCAAATGGACATGAAAAGAAACCTGCAGTAGCAATACCTATGTCAGGCAAAATAGACTTTAAATCAAAGACTGTAACAAGAGACAAAGAAGGACATTCATAGTGATAAAGGGATCAATCCAAGAAGAAGATATAACTATTGTAAATATATATGCACCCAAAATAAGAGCACCTAAATACATAAAGCAAATATTAAGAGACATAAAGTGAGAAATTGACAGTAACACAATAATAGCAGGGGTCTTTAACACCACCATTACACCAATGGACATTTCATCCAGACAAAATCTATAAGGAAACACTGGCCTTAAATGACACCTTATAGGGACGGTGGGAGGGAGACGCAAGAGGGAGGGGCTATGGGGATATATGTATACGTATAGCTGATTCGCTTTGTTATACAGCAGAAACTAACACACCATTGTAAAGCAATTATACTCCAATAAAGATGTTTTTAAAAAATGACACTTTAGACCAGATGAACTTAATAGAAATTTATAGAACATTCCATCCAAAAGCAGCATAATACACATTCTTTTCAAGTGCACATGGAATATTCTCAGGATAACTCACACATTTGGCCACAAAACAAGTCCCAGTAAACTTAAGAAAACTGAAATCATATCAAGCATCTTTTTCAACCACAATGCTATAACATGAGAAATAAACTATAAGAAGGGATATAGATGGCCAATAGACACATGAAAAGATGCTCAATATTACTTATCTTCAGGGAAATGCAAATCAAAACCACCTCACACCATCAGAAAGGCTATTATCAAAAAGACAACAAATATCAAGTTGCACTGTTGGTAGGAATGTAAATCAATACAGCCACTATGGAAAACAGTATGGAGGTTCCTCAAAAATTTGAAAGTATAACTACCATATGATCCAGAAATTCCACTTCTGGGTATTTTCCCAAAGAAAACAAAAACATTAATTTGAAAAGATATATGCACCTTTATGTTCACTGCCGCATTATTCACAATAGCCAAGATATGGAAGCAATCTAAATGCCCACTGATAGATGAATGGATAAAGAAGATGCGATACATATATACAATGGAATATTAGCCACAAAAAAGAATGAAATCTTGCTGTTTGTGACAACATGAGTGGACTAGAGGTTGTTATGCTAAATAAAATATGTCATACAAAGACCAAATATGGTATTATTTTACTTATATGTGGAATCTAAAAAATAAAACAAATGAAGAAACATAACAAAACAAAAACAGAGTCATAGGTACAGATAATAAATTAGGTGGTTGTCAGAAGGCGGTTGGGGGGCGAGTGAAGTAGGTGAAGGAAATTTAGAGGTACAAACTTCCAGTTACAAACTAGAAAAAGAGACCAGGTTTGTGATTAACTGAAGTGGAGGGTTGGGGAGAGTGAGAATCGGATGAAGGTGGTTAAAAAGGTATAAATTACCAATTGTAAGATAAATAAGTACTAGGGATGAAATGTACAATATGATAAATATAATTAACACTGGTGTGTTATACATGAAAATTGTAAAGAGTAAGTAAATCCTGAGTTCTCACCATAAGGAAAAACATTTTTTCTTTTCCTTTTATTTTATATCTATATGAGATGATGGGTGTTCACTAAATTTATTGGGGTAATCATTTCATGATGTAGGTAAGTCAAATCATTATGCTGTACACCTTAATCTTATACAATGCTGTATGTCAATTATATCTCAATAAAACTGGAAGTAAAAAGAAAATAACATTAGCTAACTCAAACTAGCCCCAAACAAAATGGGAAATTTATGTATTATAAGTAATACAGTGGGCTCTGTGTCTCCTCAGTTCACATGTTTGCTGTCCTACTTTACTGGCTGTGTGATTTGGGCATATTATTTTAATTTCTCTGTGTCTATTTCCTCATCTGTAAAATGGGGAAAACAGTAGTACATACTGATAGAGTTTTGGGAAGGCGCCAATGAAATCTACATGTAACGTAGATTTTCATAGGGATTCAAGCATAAGACTGCAGTGTGGAATATAAAAAGAACTAGAGCCAGGTTAGGTGTCCCTTTGGCTCTCATCACTGTCACCATTGACCAAGTTTACATCTTCATTTAAGAGACTAGTCCAGGGACTTCTCTGGTGGTCCAGTGGTTAAGAATCCATCTTGCAATGCAGGGAACACTGGTTTGATCCCTGGTGGGGGAATTAAGATCCAACATGCCGCAGGGCAACTAAGCCCATGCACCACAACTAGAGAGCCTGCACATCGCAACTAAAGAGAAACCCGTGCACCGCAATGAAACAAAGAGCCCCCACACTGCAATGAAAAATAAATAAATAATTAAACAAACAAACAAATAAATAAATGAGTCTAGTCCAGTATGAACTAAAATGTTTTGTCTTGATACCAAATTTGTGGAGCATCTGATTGGTCCAGCTTTGGTAGTGTGTCTAACTCTGAAACAATCAGTTGTGAGCCAGGAACCATCTCTATGGGTTCAGAGCCATTAAGAATGTAAATGTGAGCTGGGCAAAATTCCCAAAAGCTATCTATTGCTGAGGGCCATTAAGACAGTGTAGAAAGTGACTACTGGGTTTGGCAAACATGAGGGTCTTTGGTGTTCTGAGAAAGCTATTTCAGTGAAATGGTGTGTAAGGGTAAGGGAGCAGAGGGTTGAGGTGGCAGGGGGTAGAGGTGGATTGCACAGGAGATGAAATCTATTCCTTGATAAGTTTGGATAAGAAGTGAAAGAGAGGCAGGAGTAGTAGCTAGAGGAAATATGGAGCCAAGAGAAAGATTTATTTTACTTTATTTTTATTTCGAATTAGGATGAATTGAGTATAATTATAGGTCTGAAGTAGAAGCAAATGTGAGGTAGCGGTGGAAGACGCAGGAGAGACTATGACTGATGAAACAAGGTCCTAGAAGAGACAGAATAAAATGAGATCAGAAGCAGAGCTGAAAAGAGATTTTATCAAGAAAGTATTCCTCATCTTTTAAGACCAGAGGCAAATAGGTATAAATAAAAGTATGGAGTTGGAGAATGCTAGGAATATGAGAGTATTGCTGATGGTTTCAATTTTGTTGGTGAAGAATGAGGCAAGGACATCTATGTTACTACAAAGTTGTTATGTCTCCTCTGTTCCTCTGTACCACAGTGTTAGGTTTCTAACTTGATCTCCTTCCCAATATTTTATCTTTCTTTCCTATGTCTGTTTTTTTTTTTTTTATGAGGAGTGATTTCCCCCAGTATTCCTGGCCTCTTTCCAACTCTTATACCTCCCAACTGATGTGCCTAACTGGTGAGTTTGAGAGGAGGAACTGAGCATGGTAGCCTCTTTCTTGGGAGTCAGGCTGGTTCTAGGAGGTATGCACCTTCCCCCAATGCTTCAAGCTTTACAGAGTGAGTCCATACATAGGGACTAGATAAGTCTATCTAATTCTGGTGCTAAATATTAGGAGGCCCATATTTGTTACACACTGAAGCCACATTCCTCATTGTAAAATTTACCAGGTATTAAGTTAATATTTGGTCTCTGCATGTTATCTATTACAGCACAACAAATCATCCCAAACTTAGTAATTTAAAACAATTATTATTTTTTTTCTTTGAGTCAGAAATTCAGAGCACTCGGGTCATTCTTCTGATTCCCATAGCATCAGCTGGTGTTACTTAGCTGAATTTAGCTGGTAGCTAGGCTGGGCTGGAAGGTCTCAGAATGCATCACCCACATATCTGGTGCCTCAGGGATCTTCCAGGTGACAGGCTTCTCTCTGTCTCTGTCTGTCTTTTTCTTTCTCTTTTATCCTTCAGTATTCTAGTCCCACCTCCTTGAGAGCTCAGCAGCTGGCTAGGCCTGGAACTGGCATAATGCCATTTGTGTCACATTCATAGTGGTCAAAGTATGTGACAAGGCCATCCCAGATTCAAGAGAAAGGAATATAGAATCCACTACACTGTGGGGAGAAAAGCATTCCGGGAGAGAAAGAATCGATATCAGCCTTCTTTAGAGACTGTCTACCCCAGTTTCTATCTTACCAGATCTTCTCTATCATTTACTTGGTTATAAACTTAGGCAGAAAAGAGGGATGTCACTATTTGACCCCACAACATTTCCCTAACAACCTGGTAAGCCATTCCTCTTCCAGGATAAGTTCTTACCCCAAAATCCCAAAACAAATGTTTCTATTAGGTTTATTAAATTGCCATCCTTGTAGGTCAAAAATCATTTAATATAACATGTTCATATGATTTAGTGTAACTCATTCTCTAATGTAATCTGCTCTTTTACAGGCTTAATTATTTTCTGCTTTTCACAGTTCTTCCTAACTTTGTTGATTTTTCCTTTCTGACCCTTTATAGAACATGCCATAAACATAATTTGGAAGTCTACTTGATTTACAAGTCCTTCCATCTCTTGTATATTTGACCTGTATAACAAACTCAAACCTTCAACCCAGTTTAAAAAGGGAGACTTTATTGGTTCATGCTCTCAAACTATGGAAAGTCTATGGGTACAACTCGTCCTAGGGATAACTAAGAACATAAACACTCCAGTACTATCAGGTGTCCATCTCTCTGTCCATTCCTTCTCCAAGTTCATCTCCATCTATATTTCTAGTCTTTGATTTTTAACACGTTGACAATATTCTCTCTGGCTGAAGACAGGTTTTTCCCACAAGACCAGTGATGTGGGTTCCAGGCAGCTCTAGAATTACCTCCCTACAGCCTCATGGCCAGAGAAAAGGTGTTCCAGTCCCAGTGAGAAAAATACTAGGAAAGAACTCTGATTAGCAAAGCTTAGGTCATACACCTATCCTTAAAACCAATTGCTTTGACCAGAGACTAACTGGTCTAACCTGAGTCATGTGCACACCCATCTCTGTAGCCGGAGTGCAGAGGGGGAAGATGAAGTCTGTTACCAAAAGAGAGGTAAAGTGTAAACATGACCACTGGAGGAATCATAAGTCAAATAGTCATTCCAATTTTGTCTACTCTTCTCTGTTTATGCTACCTCTTCCTCACACTAGCTGATGGGAAGAATGTCATCTTATCTGAGATTTATTCAACAGGCATCCATTGAGCACTTACTAAGGCCTAAGTAGTATTTCAGGTGTTCTGTATATACTGGTGAACTAGCCAGACTACATCCCTGTTCATTTTAATTTACTGTCTAGTGAAGGGAGACAAATGATGTCCGAGATGCTAGATATCCACTCCCTACTCTACTCTCTGCCTCAGAAGACAGTATGGTCCACATTAACAGGTCCTCTTGCCCTCTGGCTTCTGGTTGTGTTTGGCTAATAGGAATCTGGATGAGATTAGAAGGAGGAGAAGAATAAGGTTTAGGTATGTATTATCCAGGCTCCTTCTCTGCAGAATCTCATCTGTCTGGCTATATCCCTCTGCCCAAAGCTATATCCCTCTCTCCAAAACTCTCTCCTTTGAGATTCTAATAACTGCTCCCTTCCTTCCTCCTTTCAGGCTTAGGGATAATAACAGTTCTGTTACTAGCCCCCTCCCCCCTTCCCCCGGTTCTGTATTATTATCCTTTGTGATTTCTCCACTCTGCTTTCATTTTTGTAAATATGTAACCAAGCAGGACCCTATGAGGCCTTCCCAGAATAGACCCCCACCCGTGTCCTCCATCTGCCTTTTGTCTGTACAAAAACTTTAGTCAAAGAATAAATATAATCAGAGAAGTGAGAAAAATACAGAAAGAAAGGAAAACAGTCAAGCAAGACAAAATAATAATATATATTTTAGCCATTAAACAAAGTCAAAGACATTTAGTTTTTCCTCAAGGACTATAGATAATATTCTGAGCCATGTCCTTTGAACTGTTTTTCAGATATTAAAACACCCACAAGGTGGAAGAAGTTAACTATATGCTGCCCACAAGCACGTGGACCCCAGACTGGTTGGAACCAGAAGGTTTATGATGCTGACTCCCAATTACCTCACCACCAACCAATAAGAAGAATGTCCACAAAATGATCACATCTTGCTCCTTGAACACTATAAGACTCCCCAGTAACCCCTCCAGGGCAGGACACACCGTTTTGAGAGCATTAGCCTGCTGTGGCCCCCTTTGCCTGGCAAAGCATTAAAGCTATTCTTTCTTACTTCACCCGAAACTCTGTCTCCGTGTTTCTATTTGGCACCAGTGAGTAGGTGCCAAGTTTTGGCAACAAAATTGTCCTTTTATTAAACCCCTATCTAATTCCTAAGCCAACTAAAAATTGGCACTTGCCATCTGCCTCTACAAGGATTAAGTCCCTAGCCACTGCAGTCACTGACCTTCAACACACCCTGAAAGGAGTTCAGGGTGGAGATCAAGAATGACTCACTCCATGCTCTGGGAAAAACTGGAAAAACAGGTCTTCAGATAGATATTTTCAGGAGAAGATTGTATGAGCCCAAATTCTTGCATCTTCTCATATCAAGAAAAGCACTAAAATCATTAACGGAGACATCTGCTCCTTCTGACTAGCAGTAACCTTCTCATGACTAGCAGCAAGCCTCTGCCACAATGTGTGCTTGACTGCACGTATATCCCTTCAATAAAATCATGTATAATACTGACCTCTGCACCCCTACCTCTTTGGAGCAGTTCCTCAGAGCTATCTGAGATGCTGTCTCTTGGGCTGTAGTCCTCATTTTGCCCCAAATAAAACCTTACTCACAACTCTCATGTAGTGCATTTTTCTTAGTCAACAACTATCTTATTAAATCTGCACTAATACCATAACTATATGTAGCTACTGAGCATTTGAAATGAAGCTAGTCAAAATTGAGATGTAAGTAAAATACACATCTGATTCCAAAGAGTTAATACTAAAAAGAATATCTGAACGATGTTTTATATTGATTACATGTTGATATAATATTTTTAATACATTGGATTAAGTAAATGTATTATTAAAATTTCACCTTTTACTTTTTAATGTGACTAATAGAAAAAATTTAATTACCTAAGTGAATTTGTGGCTTGCATTATATTTCTATTGGACAGCACTGGGCTAATCAGTAGTTGGCACCAGGAAACTGATTTTCAGATTGAGATTATGGGAAGAAATTTCTCAATTCATTAAGGGAGTAAATTCCTTAATGGAGGAAAATGGAACATGGTAATCCATGGCAAATTATACCATCATGGTTACTCAAGTTATCATCAGTGGTAGTCTTAGATGAAATGAAGTTCAAGTGGAGGACAAGGTTTTAGCATATCAAGGGGCTGTGGCATTTAGATACTATGGAAACAATAACAACTATAAAGATTGTGGTGTCATCTAAGTGTTCAATTACAAATATTTTGGCGATGTAAAAACATTTTAGCGACAGACATCGAGTTGCAAATGAAATGATCAGTGCTTTCTGAAACTAAGGTAAGAACACTGGTGGTAAAGGAGTGGACCCTGAGACCTAGGGTGTTAACACTTTGGCAGATATGGATGAGGTTTGAAACTCCAAATTCTTCTAAATCTCACTTTCCTCTCATATGAGGAAACAAGCTCTCCTCTGCACCTCGCATTGTCTCTGGGCTGTAAGGTCATGTGGTATGAGGCCTGCTCCAGGAGGAAATTGCCTATAAACTTCTATAAATTCTTCATCTCTCTGTATTGGCAAGAGCCCAAAGAGACTATATAAGAGTGGACTCATAGGACCAAAGGAGAAGGAATTTAAGGCTCCATCAGGTTGAACTTATTGGCAAAGGTATACTAACCTGGGATTCAAGATTGAATACTCACTTGAGCATTGGAGAACATGTTAATAGTAGTCTACATTAATAGTCTACTACTAATGGAAGTGTAAATGGAATGCTGGATTTGATTATGAACTTTATTGCTAATGAGATAAAAATACTTGAACTTCCCTGGCGTGCCATAGAGGAAGGAATATGGGAAAGGTTCAGGGATATGGGAATGTTGGACCTATACTTCTTTTTTTTTTTTTTTTGGACCTATACGTCTAAGGAGAGCCCAGGGGACACCCTTCACCAAGATATTAAGAAGTATATTGGTGTAGGGAACACTAGCATCATTGAAAAGCTTTGTGTTAGCTGATTTGTACAAACTAGAGATGACAGTGAAAAGACCCAGTAGAATTGGGTTCTTTGACCTCAATGAGAAAAAGACTCAAATTTTCAGCCCATCTCTAGGAACTCAATAGACGATTACTGAGGGAATTTTATGCACTAACCTATCTATGACTTCATCGTAATCCTCCCCCATTACTTTTCCATTCCTCCTGATTTCATCTAACTTTTCCATCGCAGTTTCCATGATGTCTTCGTGATTGCAATGCTGTAATGCTGGTATGACTTTCAGGACTCAGAAGACTCGTGTCTGGACCATTTTCCACGGAAGAACACTGTGTACTGAAAGTCCCTCCTGGGGCTTCTGAGCAATATCCAGCTACATAGATCATTGGGTCAACTCTTCGTATGAAGAGGCACCGCACAGCTTTCTTCATTGGATAGCTGGAATTCCACAGCTTTCAAACAGCCTCAGGAAGACATACAAGTCCGTCTCATGTGCAGTGCAAGCCTGCCTCATGCATAAACCTGAGCTGCACTGAAAAAAACCCACTGTGCTTAGTATTGATTCTGAGAACTCATACCTGACATCTCTCTACCGCAAGCAGGAACTCAACATTAGATCCAGCCAGAAAAAACTTAAAGTTTTCCCCTAACATTGCCAGGCTCTTGGAAGATCCAAAGTTAGCTAAGGCTAACTAAGGCATTAACTCTGTAATCCAATTCCCCACATGCAAAACTTCCTGCTTACAAAAGTTTAATCGCGGAAGGGCCAAGATTTTAGCTTGTGTCTCTTTTCACTGGTCAGAAACTGCTGGTAGCTATGCTGTGTGTCAACATTAAAATTGGGGCCTGAGGGGAAAAGCAGTATTGGCCCCATTTGAAAACAGGATAGTTGTGGCCTGAAAGCTGCCTGAAAAACACTGTTGTTGCCCATCATCTATTCCCTGCAGGAATGCCCAGTGAAAATGTGAGTTTTCTCTAATGAAACAGAGTGCTTCCAATTCCTTGCTAGGAATTCATCTTACTACCTTTTTTAGCAAAGGGGAAAATAAACGTGACCAGTAGACTCAAAGTAAGGTCCGTTTTGCCAACAACAAAGTTAGTGTGGAGAAGTTTGCAAATTACCTTCGTGAATGTAGTGCTATAACTCTGTTATGGTTTTCAGGACTCAGAGGACGCTCGCGTCTGCACCATTTTCCATTGAAGAACACTGCATAGAAAGTCAGTCCTGCGCTTCTGAGCAACATCCACATATGCCCTTGGCATCAACTCTGTATGAAGACTGAGCGGCAACGCACTGCTTTGTTGGAGAGTTAGATTTCCACAGCTTTCAAACTCCCTCCGGAACAGAGTTCTACATGGTATTATAGGAATGCAAGTCACATAGGTGCATAAACCTGAGCTACACTGAAATAAAAACTGCGATTTCCTTGATCCTGGGAACACATACCTGATGTCTCTCTACCTCAAGCACAAAAGTGACTTTAGAACCAGGTTGAAAAAATTAAGTTTTCCCCTAAATATTGCTATGTCATTAGAATATGCGATCACACCTAAGCCTAACTAGGGTATTAACAGAGTTATGCAATTCACCACACGCAGAAATCCCTGGGTAGAAAAGTTTACTCACAGAAGGGTGTCACTTTTTCATTGTCAGGAAATGGAGGTACATATATTGCAAGTAAAGGTCGTGAGGTTTCACAACACAGTTGGGAAAACAGACCTAGAATGGATATTGGGAACTAATACCTGAAGTCTTGCTACCTCAAGCACACCTCGACATTAGATCCAGCTTGGAGAAATGTGCAGTAGTCCTCTGAAGATTGCTAGGCCTAGGCATAGAGGGAACTTTCCTCAACATAATAAAGGCCATATATGACAAACCCACAGCCAACATTGTCCTCAATGGTGAAAAACTGAAACCATTTCCACTAAGATCAGGAACAAGACAAGGTTGCCCACTCTCACCACTATTATTCAACATAGTTTTGGAAGTGTTAGCCACAGCAATCGGAGAAGACAAAGAAATAAAAGGAATCCAAATCGGAAAAGAAGTAAAGCTGTCACTGTTTGCAGATGACATGATACTATACATAGAGAATCCTAAAGATGCTACCAGAAAACTCCTAGAGCTAATCAATGAATTTGGTAAAGTAGCAGGATACAAAATTAATGCACAGAAATCTCTTGCATTTCTATACACCAATGACGAAAAATCTGAAAGTGAAATTAAGAAAACACTCCCATTTACCATTGCAACAAAAAGAATAAAATATCTAGGAATAAACCTACCTAAGGAGACAAAAGACCTGTATGCAGAAAATTATAAGACACTGATGAAAGGAATTAAAGATGATACAAATAGATGGGGAGATATACCATGTTCTTGGATTGGAAGAATCAACATTGTGAAAATGACTCTACTACCCAAAGCAATCTACAGATTCAATGCAATCCCTATCAAACTACCACTGGCATTTTTCACAGAACTAGAACAAAAAATTTCACAATTTGTATGGAAACACAAAAGACCCCGAATAGCCAAAGCAATCTTGAGAACGAAAAATGGAGCTGGGGGATTCAGGCTCCCTGACTTCAGACTATATTACAAAGCTACAGTAATCAAGACAATTTGGTACTGGCACAAAAACAGAAATATAGATCAATGGAACCGGATAGAAAGCCCAGAGATAAACCCACGCACATATGGTCACCTTATCTTTGATAAAGGAGGCAAGCATATACAGTGGAGAAAAGACAGCCTCTTCAATAAGTGGTGCTGGGAAAATTGGACAGATACATGTAAAAGTATGAAATTAGAACACTCCCTGACACCATGCACAAAAATAAACTCAAAATGGATTAAAGACCTAAGTGTAAGGCAAGACACTATCAAACTCAGAGGAAAACATAGGAAAAACACTCTATGACATACATCACAGCAAGATTCTTTTTGACCCAGTTCCTAGAGAAATGGAAATAAGAACACAAATAAACAAATGGGACCTAATGAAACTTACAAGCTTTTTCACAGCAAAGGAAACCATAAACAAGACCAAAAGACAACCATCAGAATGGGAGAAAATATTTGCAAATAAAGCAACAGACAAAGGATTAATCTCCAAGATTTACAAGCAGCTCATGAAGCTCAATAACAAAAAAACGAACAACCCAATCCAAAAATGGGCAGAAGACCTAAATAGACATTTCTCCAAAGAAGATATACAGATTGCCAACAGACACATGAAAGAATGCTCAACATCATTAATCATTAGAGAAATGCAAATCAAAACTACAATGAGATATCATCTCACACCGGTCAGAATGGCCATCATCAAAAAATCTAGAAACAATAAATGCTGGAGAGGGTGTGGAGGAAAGGGAACACTCTTGCACTGTTGGTGGGAATGTAAATTGATACAGCCACTATGGAGAACAGTATGGAGGTTCCTTAAAAAACTACAAATAGAACTGCCATACGACCCAGCAATCCCACTACTGGGCATATACCCTGAGAAAACCATAGTTCAAAAAGAGTCATGTACCAAAATGTTCATTGCAGCTCTATTTACAATAGCCAGGACATGGAAGCAACCTAAATGTCCATCGACAGATGAATGGATAAAGAAGATGTGGCACATATATACAATGGAATATTACTCAGCCATAAAAAGAAATGAAATGGAGGTATTTGTAATGAGGTGGATGGAGTTAGAGTCTGTCATACAGAGTGAAGTAAGTCAGAAAGAGAAAAACAAATACAGTATGCTAACACATATATATGGAATCTAAGGAGAAAAAAATTTTTTTTAAAAGGCCATGAAGAACCTAGTGGCAAGACGGGAATAAAGACACAGACCTACTAGAGAATGGACTTGAGGATATGGGGAGGGGGAGGGGTGAGACGTGACAGGGTGAGAGAGTGTCATGGACATATATACACTACCAAAAGTAAAATAGATAGCTAGTGGGAAGCAGCCGCATAGCACAGGGAGATCGGCTTGGTGCTTTGTGACCACCTAGAGGGGTGGGATGGGGAGGGTGGGAGGGAGGGAGATGCAAGAGGGAAGAGATATGGGAACATATTGTGTATGTATAACTGATTCACTTTGTTATAAAGCAGAAGGTAACACACCATTGTAAGGCAATTATACTTCAATAAAGATGTTAAAAAAAAAAAGTGTTGCCAAGGAAGAATTTGCAGGAGTTGAAGACTGGTTGTATACACCTATGATACCGATTATCAAGTTGTAGCATTAGAGCAAAGTACCTTGAATGATGTTTTAATTTCATAATCATCTGTTTACTTCTCTGACCCATTTAGTTGGATGAGCACTAACTAAACAGCAGCACGTATGTTCACCACTGTACTCTCAGAACTCGGTGTATACACGTTCCCTGATGGAATGTAAAAATAAATCAATGAAAAATTAAATAAAAAAGAAGGGTAACTAATAAGAAAAAAAAAAAAAAGATTGCTAGGCCTTTGCAAGATCCACACAGATCTAGGTGAAACTAAGGCATTCACTGACTGACGCAACTCCCAAACGGAGGAACCGCTGCTTGCCAAAAACCTTTCATGGAAGGGCCCAGTGTGTGGCATGTGTCACTTCTGGTTGCTCAGGAACTTAAGGTACATGAGCTGTGTGTCAACCATGAAAATGGGTCGGACGGGAAAAGCAAAATTTGCCCCATTGCAAAAACACGGAGAGTTGAGTCCTCAGAGCTGCCTGCAAAAAAAGTCCTGTTGCCCATCTTCTATTCATCGCAGGAGTAAACTGGAATGCAAAATGAGGCAGAATGAGTTTTCTGAAAAGAACCAGGGTGTGAGCAGTTCCTTGCTAGAAGCTCATCCCACAGCCTTCTTGGCTAGTTGTTATGAAACTTCCCCAAATGCTGCAGAGGAAGTTTCGCATTTGCCTTGAACAGTGTTGGAGTGCAGGTGTTTCCCAGAAGCCTTAGTGAATGTACTGCTTTAACGCTGGTATGCCTCTCAGGATGGCGAGGTCTCTCATGGCTGGACCCAGGTCAAGAAATAACACGGTGTACCCAAAGTGTCAGCTGTGGTTTCTGAGCAACCTCCAGCTGCATGGGTCGTTGGGGTCAAATCGATGCATGCAGAAGGCAGGGCAACAAGGGGCTTCCTCTGGCGGAGAGCTAGATTTCCACCACTTGGAAAGAGCCTCAGGAACATGGTGGTGGACAGGGTCAGGCGCAATGCATGTCAGACTCCCGGCGGAGATATGAGCTGCACTGAAACATACACGGCGCTTAGCATTGATTCCAGGAACTCAAATCTGACGTCTCTTGACCTCACACGGAAACGTGACTTTATATCCCTCCGCCGAAATGAATGACACCGTTTCTGTACCATTGCTAAGCCTCTAAGAGATTCAACGTCACTGAGGCCAGACTGAGGCAGTGTCTCGGCTATGCACGTCACTCATGCAGAACCTCTACTTAAAAATTATCCTATGGAAGCACCTAGTGTGTTGCATGGGTCTCTTTTTGCTCGGCAGAATGTGCTAGTACACAGGCTGGGGGTCCACGTTGAAATAGAGCCTGATGGGAAAAGCATTATTTGCCCCTTTGGGAGGCAGGATGCTTGGGGCCAGAAAATTGACTGAAAGGCACGGTGGTCATCCGTCTTCTACACCCTGAAGCAGTGCCCAGAGAGGAAAAGAGTGTTTTCTAAAAGAAACAGGGTGCTTGCAATTCCTTGCTAAGAGCTCATCCAGCAGATTACTTTAGCTAAGGAACATGTCAGCTTAGCACCAGACTCAAAGAAAGGTGCAGTGTTTCCATCAGCATAGTTGGCAGTCAGCAGTTTCCCGAGCTTCGAAACTGAAGTGCTGTAATGCTGGTGTGCCTTTCATGACTCTGAGGATGATCCGGGGTACAAAATTTTACAAGGAAAGTCACTCTTTACCAAAAGTGTCATGTATGCCTTCTGAGCAACCTCCAGCCTCATTGGTCTTTGGTAGCTATTATTGGGTATGCGGAAGGCCAGGCATCAAAGTGTTTCCTCCTTTGGAATGTAGATTTCCAGAGTTTAGAAGAAGCCACAAGAAAACGTTCCTACTCGGTATTCGGTGCACTGCAAGTCGGCCTCAGTTTGTAAACGTGAGCTGCACTGGAAAAAACACCGTGCTTGCACGGGTTCTTGGAATTCATACCTGATGTCTAGCTCCCTCAAGCAGCACCTGTACTTCAGACACAGCTGGAGAAATCTGCAGTCATCCTCTAAAGATTGGTAGGCCTTTGCAAAGTCCAGCGTGAACAGGGCAAAACTATGGCGTTCACTGGCTCACGCAATTCATCACAGTAGGAAAGCCTGCTTGCCAAAATGCGTTCAAAAAAGGGCCCAGTTTGCACTTTAGACCTAGGGACACATACAGACTGAAAGTGAGGGGATGGAAAAAGATATTCCATGCAAATGGAAATCAAAAGAAAGCTGGAGTAGCTATACTCATATCAGATAAAATAGACTTTAAAATAAAGAATGTTACAAGAGACAAGGAAGGACACTACATAATGATCCAGGGATCAATCCAAGAAGAAGATATAACAATTATAAATATATATGCACCCAACATAAGAGCACCTCAATACATAAGGCAACTGCTAACAGCTATAAAAGAGGAAATCGACAGTAACACAATAATAGTGGGGGACTTTAACACTTCACTTACACCAATGGACAGATCATCCAAAATGAAAATAAATAAGGAAACAGAAGCTTTAAATGACACAATAGACCAGATAGATTTAATTGATATATATAGGACATTCCATCCAAAAACAGCAGATTACACGTTCTTCTCAAGTGCACACGGAACATTCTCCAGGATAGATCACATCTTGGGTCACAAATCAAGCCTCAGTAAAGTTAAGAAAATTGAAATCATACCAAGCATCTTTTCTGACCACAATGCTATGAGATTAGAAATGAATTACAGGGAAAAAAACGTAAAAAAGACAAACACTTGGAGGCTAAACAATACGTTACTAAATAACCAAGAGATCACTGAAGAAATCAAAGAGGAAATAAAAAAATACCTAGAGACAAATGACAATGAAAACACGACGACCCAAAACCTATGGGATGCAGCAAAAGCGGTTCTAAGAGGGAAGTTTATAGCTATACAAGCCTACCTAAAGAAACAAGAAAAATCTCAAGTAAACAATCTAACCTTACACCTAAAGAAACTAGAGAAAGAAGAACAAACAAAACCCAAAGTTAGCAGAAGGAAAGAAATCATAAAGATCAGAGCAGAAATAAATGAAATAGAAACAAAGAAAACAATAGCAAAGATCAATAAAACTAAAAGCTGGTTCTTTGAGAAGATAAACAAAATTGATAAGCCATTAGCCAGACTCATCAAGAAAAAGAGGGAGAGGACTCAAATCAATAAAATCAGAAATGAAAAAGGAGAAGTTACAACAGACACTGCAGAAATACAAAGCATCCTAAGAGACTACTACAAGCAACTCTATGCCAATAAAATGGACAACCTGGAAGAAATGGACAAATTCTTAGAAAGGTATAACCTTCCAAGACTGAATCAGGAAGAAACAGAAAATATGAACAGAACAATCACAAGTAATGAAATTGAAACTGTGATTAAAAATCTTCCAACAAACAAAAGTCCAGGACCAGATGGCTTCACAGGTGAATTCTATCAAACATTTAGAGAAGAGCTAACACCCATCCTTCTCAAACTCTTCCAAAAAATTGCAGAGGAAGGAACACTCCCAAACTCATTCTATGAGGCTACCATCACCCTGATACAAAAACCAGACAAAGATACTACAAAAAAAGAATATTACAGACCAATATCACTGATGAATATAGATGCAAAAATCCTCAACAAAATACTAGCAAACAGAATCCAACAACACATTAAAAGGATCATACACCACGATCAAGTGGGATTTATCCCAGGGATGCAAGGATTCTTCAATATACGCAAATTAATCAGTGTGATACACCATATTAACAAATTGAAGAAGAAAAACCATATGATCATCTCAATACATGCAGAAAAAGCTTTTGACAAAATTCAACACCCATTTCTGATAAAAACTCTCCAGAAAGTGGGCATAGAGGGAACCTACCTCAACATAATAAAGGCCATATATGACAAACCCACAGCAAACATCATTCTCAATGGTGAAAAACTGAAAGCATTTCCTCTAAGATCAGGAACGAGACAAGGATGTCCACTCTCACCACTATTATTCAACATAGTTCTGGAAGTCCTAGCCACGGCAATCAGAGAAGAAAAAGAAATAAAAGGAATACAAATTGGAAAAGAAGAAGTAAAACTGTCACTGTTTGCGGATGACATGATACTATACATAGAGAATCCTAAAACTGCCACCAGAAAACTGCTAGAGCTAATTAATGAATATGGTAAAGTTGCAGGATACAAAATTAATGCACAGAAATCTCCTGCATTCCTATACACTAATGATGAAAAATCTGAAAGAGAAATTATGGAAACACTCCCATTTACCATTGCAACAAAAAGAATAAAATACCTAGGAATAAACTTACCTAGGGAGACAAAAGACCTGTATGCAGAAAACTATAAGACACTGATGAAAGAAATTAAAGATGATACCAACAGATGGAGAGATATACCATGTTCTTGGATTGGAAGAATCAACATTGTGAAAATGAGTATACTACCCAAAGCAATCTACAGATTCAATGCAATCCCTATCAAATTACCAATGGCATTTTTTACAGAGCTAGAACAAATCATCTTAAAATTTGTATGGAGACACAAAAGACCCCAAATAGCCAAAGCAGTCTTGAGGCAAAAAAATGGAGCTGGAGGAATCAGACTCCCTGACTTCAGACTATACTACAAAGCTACAGTAATCAAGACAATATGGTACTGGCACAAAAACAGAAACATAGATCAATGGAACAAGATAGAAAGCCCAGAGATTAACCCACGCACCTATGGTCAACTAATCTCTGACAAAGGAGGCAAAGATATACAATGGAGAAAAGACAGTCTCTTCAATAAGTGGTGCTGGGAAAACTGGACAGCTACATGTAAAAGAATGAAATTAGAACACTCCCTAACCCCATACACAAAAATAAACTCAAAATGGATTAGAGACCTAAATATAAGACTGGACACTATAAAACTCTTAGAAAAAAAATTAGGAAGAACACTCTTTGACATAAATCACAGCAAGATCTTTTTGGATCTACCTCCTAGAGTAATGGGAATAAAAACAAAAATAAACAAATGGGACCTAATGAAACTTCAATGCTTTTGCACAGCAAAGGAAACCATAAACAAGACAAAAAGACAAGCCTCAGAATGGGAGAAAATATTTGCAAACGAATCAACGGACAAAGGATTAATCTCCAAAATATATAAACAGCTCATTCAGCTCAATATCAAAGAAACAAACACCCCAATCCAAAAATGGGCAGAAGACCTAAATAGACATTTCTCCAAAAAAGACATACAGATGGCCACGAAGCACATGAAAAGATGCTCAACATCACTAATTATTAGAGAAATGCAAATCAAAACTACAATGAGGTATCACCTCACACCAGTTAGAATGGGCATCATCAGAAAATCTACAAACAACAAATGCTGGAGAGGGTGTGGAGAAAAGGGAACCCTCTTGCACTCTTGGTGGGAATGTAAATTGATACAGCCACTATGGAGAACAATATGGAGGTTCCTTAAAAAACTAAAAATAGAATTACCATATGACCCAGCAATCCCACTACTGGGCATATACCCAGAGAAAACCATAATTCAAAAAGACACATGCACCCGAATGTTCATTGCAGCACTATTTACAATAGCCAGGTCATGGAAGCAACCTAAATGCCCATCAACAGACGAATGGATAAAGAAGTTGTGGCACATATATAC
Source organism: Balaenoptera physalus (assembly GCF_965194825.1). Lineage (NCBI taxonomy): Eukaryota > Metazoa > Chordata > Mammalia > Artiodactyla > Balaenopteridae > Balaenoptera > Balaenoptera physalus. The sequence goes on from NC_138882.1 coordinate 36,329,340, forward strand.
AATGGAATATTACTCAGCCATAAAAAGGAACGAAATTGAGTCATTTGTTGAGACGTGGATGGATCTAGAGACTGTCATACAGAGTGAAGTAAGTCAGAAAGAGAAAAACAAATATCATATATTAATGCATGTATGTGGAACCTAGAAAAATGGTACAGATGAGCCAGTTAGCAGGGCAGAAGTTGAGACACAGATGTAGAGAATGGACATATGGACACCAAGGGGGGAAAACTGCGGTGAGGTGGGGATGGTGGTGTGCTGAATTGGACGATTGAGATTGACATGTATACACTGGTGTGTATTAAATTAATGCCTAATAAGAACCTGCAGTATAAAAAAACAAACAAAACAACTAATACTAAACTTTCATTGGGTTATTTGTATAGAAATATGTTAATATAAATGTTTCAGGCATTACATGAAATTTCTAAAAATCTTATATTTGTATTTGTATGGAAATATGTATGGAAATATGTTAATATAAATGTTTCAGACATTACATGAAATTTCTAAAAATCTTATATTTGTATTTGTATGGAAATATGTATTGAAATATGTTAATATAAATGTTTCAGACATTACATGAAATTTCTAAAAATCTTATATTTTTATTTGTATGGAAATATGTTAATATAAATGATTCAGACATTACATGAAATTTCTAAAAATCATATATCTTCTGGTATAATGTTATAAGTAATAATCCTAGTTATTACTTTAAAATGTATATCTCAGAAATAACTAATTTTCTTGTCAACTGCATTATTATGAACTTTCATCAAATCTTTTACCGTGGTCATTTTTAAGTCTTTTGTCATTTACAGACAGTTCTGGGTGTACTCTGATGATTTTGCAAACATGTTCCTATAAAAGGGTTTCATCTTTAAGAAATTCATGGAAAAGACTCTGACAAGTACAGGTTTCTGGTAACTGACTGTACTGCTGAACTGAATGAATAAGCATTTTCAGAACTCTGATGAAAAACTGATGAACTCATAAAAGTGCTAACAAAAGATCAAGATGAAAAAAAACAATTAATTACATGGGACTGAGTGAACTGATGAGGATGAGTATAATTTTTGTGACTTTCTGTCTGAATTAAAAAAAAAAATCCCACAAGGACTCAGAGGCAAAGAATATAGAAATCAATTTTCACTGAAAAGAAAAGGAGCTGTTACAGTGGAGGATTACTGGACTGAATGTCAATATTATGACATAGTATGAGTGTGTTTCATGTTTGGTAATTGCAATCATTGTTGCTTTTGTTGTGGTCAACCATGTACAATGCTTGGTGTCAGTCTATTTATCTCTTGTAAAAATAAAATACAGTGTGTGTGTGTGTGTGTGAAAAAAAAAAAAGGGCCCAGTTTGTGGCATGTGTCTCTTTTGGCTGCTCAGAAACTTCAGGTACATGAGCTGTGTGTCAAAGGTGAAAATGGGGCCGGACATAAAAAGCAGAATTTGTTCCAAGGGCAACCCGCAGCGCAGCGTCCTCAGAGCTGATTGAGGAACAGTCCTGTTGCCCTTCTATTCAACCCTGGATTACCCTGAGAGGCAACCTGAGGCAGAGTGTATTTTCTTCAATGAACTGGAGTGCGTGCAGTTCCTTGCTAGGTTCTCATCCCAAAGCCTTCTTGGCCAGTGGTAAGGAATCCTGCCCGCGTGGTTCAAGGAACGTCCGTGTTTTCGATGATGAGTGCTTAATGAAAAGCCCGGCGGTCACCAACCTTCTCAACCCTGCGGGAATACCCGGGGAGGAACGGAGACTTTGCCCAAGGAAACAGCATGCTGGCAATTGCTTGCAAGGTGTACATCCAGCAGAGGAGGTTATCTAGGGCGTAAGTCAGCCGAGCGCCAGACTCAAGGTAAGGGGCAGTGTTTCTCTCCACCGGCACAGTCGCAGTCAGCAGTTTCAAAGAGGCCTTCCCGACTGAACTGCGGTAAATGCTGGTGTGCCTTTCAAGACTCTGAAAGGATGAGGATGCGAGCGTCTGCACCGTATTCTGAGGAAGGTCACTGTGGAGCAGAAGTGGCATCTGTGCCTGCTGAGCAACACCCAGCCACAAGGGTGTTTGGACTCTACTGTTTTGTATGCAGGAGGCTGGGCAACAACGTTTTTCCTCCATTGGAGAGCTCGATTTGGAGACCTTAGAGGATGCCTGAAGAGTACGTTTATAACGGGACTTCTGGCCAATGCAAGGGGGCCTCCTTTTGTAACCCTGAGCTGCTTTTGGAAAAACACCGGGCTTACACGAGTTCTCAGAATTCATACTTGACCTCTTACTCCCTGAAGCAGCACCTGGACTTCACCTCTCGTGGGAGAAATAGGCAGTCGTCCTCCGAAGACTGCTAGGCCTTTGCAAGATGTACTATGACATAGGCGAAACGAAGGCATTCACTGGCTAGCGCAATTCACTTCAGGAGGAACACTGCCTTTCCAAAGTGCTATCAGCGAAGGGGTACAGTATGTGACATGGGTCTCCTTTGGCTGCCCGGGAACGTCAGCTACATGAGCTGTGTGGCAACTGTGAAAAGGGGGCTGGACGAGAAAAGCGAAATCTGTCCTGTTGGCAAGCCGGAGAGCTGCGTGCTCAGAGCTGCCTGAAAAGAAGTCCCGCTGCCCGTCTTGTACTCACCGTAGGAGTTCCCTGGGAGGCAAAGTCAGGAAGAGTGAGTTTTCTCGAAAGAACAAGGGGGTGTGTGCAGTTCCTCACTAGGAGCTCATCCCAAAGCCTTCTTGGCTAGTGGTTAGGAAACCTGCCACCATGCGGCCAAAGGAAGGACCCCGTGTGCCATGAAAAGTGTGGCAGTGCAGATCTTTCTGAGAAAGCTTAGTGAAGTTACTGCTTTAACACTGGTAGGCCTCTCAAGACTGCAGGCTCTCACGCCTGGACCCAGGTCAAGGAAGAACACGTTGTAGCCAAAGTGTCAACTGCGGCTTCTGAGTAACCTGCAGCCACATGGCTGGTTGGCCTCCACTCTGTGAATGCAGAGGGCAGGGGACACACGGCTTGCTCCAGCGGAGAGCCAGACCTCCAACTCTGGAAAGCAGTCTTGGTACAGAGTGGGGGACGGTGTCACGTGCAATGCCTGTCAGACTCCCGGCTTAGATATTAGCTGCACTGAATCATACCCGGCGAGTAACATGGATTCTACGAACTCAAAGCTGACGACCCTTCACCTCCAGAAGAAATGTGAGTTTACAACCAGCCTGAAATGATGGACACCTTTCCCGAAGCACTGCTGGGAGATGGAAAGTTCCGTAGCGACAACGGCTGACTGAAGCGCTGTCTCGGCTAGGCATGTCACCTTGTGCAGAACCTCTGCTTACAAAAGGCTCCCCACAGGAGCGCCTGCTGTGTCACATGGCTCTCTTGTAGCTGAGCAGAAGGTGCTGCTCCACAGGCTGGGTTTGCACGTAGAAACTGGATCCTGAGGGCTCAAGCATTATTGGCCCCTCTGGAACAGGACGCTTGGGGCCAGAAAACTGAAGGAAATGCACGGGGACGGGGGTGGACGGTCGCCCATCTTGGGCAACCTGCAGCCATTCCTCGGGAGGAAGAGTGAGTTCTCTCGAAAGAAACAGTGTGCCTGCCACTCCTTGCCAGGAGGTCATGCAGCAGACTACTTCAGCTATAGGCGAATGTCGGCTGAGCGGCCTACTCAACGTAAGGGGCAGTGTTTCCATCAGCAAACTTGGCGGTCACAAGTAGACCCGAGGCTTTCACCACTGAAGTGCTGTAATGCTGGTGTGCCTTTTACATAGCTGAGGACGCTCGCGACTGCACCATTTTCCGAGGAAAATCACTGTGTACCGAAAGTGTCATCTGTGCCTTCTGAGCAACCTCATGCCTCATGATGGTCTTTGGGCTCTACTGTTGGTATGCCGAAGGCCAGGCAGCAATGTGTTTCCTCCGTCGGAGAGCCAGATATCCACAGCTTAGAAGAATCCTCAGGAAGAGTTTTCTCCCTGGTCTGCTGTGCAATGCAAGGGGACCCCGGTTGGTACAACCTGAGCTGCACCGGAACAAACACCGCCACGGCAAGGGTGCTCAGAATTCATAGCTGACGTCTTCCCCTCGCAAGCAGCACGTCGACTTCAGATCCAGCTGGAGACTTGTGCTCTCAGCCTTTGAAGACTGTTAGGCCTTTGCAAGATCCACGGTGAGGTAGGCGACACTAAGGCGTTCACTGGCTCACGCCATTCACCTCAGGAGGACTCCTGCTTGCCAAAGTGTTGTCATGGAAGGGCCCTTGTGTGTGGCATGTGTCTATGTGGCCTGCCTGTGAACTTCAGGTACATGAGCTAGGTGTCAACCGTGAAAGTGGAGGGGGACGGGAATGGCACAATTTACCCCAGTGACAAACCGGAGAGCTGCGTCCTCAGAGCTGCCTGAGAAACAGTTCTGTTGCCCGTCTTCTATTCACCCCTGGATTACCCTGAGAGGCAACCTGAGGCAGAGTGAATTTTCTTCAACGAACCGGAGTGCGTGCAGTTCCTTGCTAGGTTCTCATCCCAAAGCCTTCTTGGCCAGTGGGAAGGAAACCTGCCCGCGTGGTGCAAGGAACGTCCGTGTTTTCGATGATGAGTGCTTAATGAAAAGCCCGGCGGTCGCCAACCTTCCCAACCCTGCGGGAATACCCGGGGAGGAACGGAGACTTTGCCCCAGGGAACAGCATGCTGGCAATTGCTTGCAAGGTGTACATCCAGCAGAGGAGGTTATCTAGGGCGTAAGTCAGCCGAGCGCCAGACTCAAGGTAAGGGGCAGTGTTTCTCTCCACCGGCACAGTCGCAGTCAGCAGTTTCAAAGAGGCCTTCCCGACTGAACTGCTGTAAATGCTGGTGTGCCTTTCAAGACTCTGAAAGGATGAGGATGCGAGCGTCTGCACCGTATGCCAAGGAAGGTCACTGTGGAGCAGAAGTGGCATCTGTGCCTGCTGAGCAACACCCAGCCACAAGGGTGTTTGGACTCTACTGTTTTGTATGCAGGAGGCTGGGCAACAACGTGTTTGCTCCATTGGAGAGCTCGATTTGGAGAGCTTAGAGGATGCCTGAAGAACACGTTTATAACGGGGCTTCTGGCCAATGCAAGGGGGCCTACTTTTGTAACCCTGAGCTGCTTTTGGAAAAACACCGGGCTTACACGAGTTCTCGGAATTCATACTAGACCTCTTGCTCCCTGAAGCAGCACCTGGACTTCACCTCTCGAGGGAGAAATAGGCAGTCGTCCTCCGGAGACTGCTACTCCTTTGCAAAATGTACCATGACCTAGGCGAAACGAAGGCATTCACTGGCTCGCGCAATTCACTTCAGGAGGAACACTGCCTTTCCAAAGTGCTTTCAGCGAAGGGGTACAGTATGTGACATGGGTCTCCTTCGGCTGCCCGGGAACGTCAGCTACATGAGCTGTGTGGCAACTGTGAAAAGGGGGCTGGACGAGCAAAGCGAAATCTGTCCTGTTGGCAAGCCGGAGAGCTGCGTGCTCAGAGCTGCCTGAAAAGAAGTCCCTCTGCCCGTCTTGTACTCACCGTAGGAGTTCCCTGGGAGGCAAAGTGAGGAAGAGTGAGTTTTCTCGAAAGAACAAGGGGGTGTGTGCAGTTCCTCACTAGGAGCTCATCCCAAAGCCTTCTTGGCTAGTGGTTAGGAACCCTGCCACCATGCGGCCAAAGGAAGGACCGCGTGTGCCATGAAAAGTGTGGCAGTGCAGCTCCTTCTGAGAAGCCTCAGTGAAGGTACTGCTTTAACACTGGTAGGCCTCTCAGGACTGCAGGCTCTCACGCCTGGACCCAGGTCAAGGAAGCACACGTTGTAGCCAAAGTGTCAACTGCGGCTTCCGAGTAACCTGCAGCCACATGGGTGGTTGGCCTCCACTCTGTGCATGCAGAGGCCTGGGCCACACACGGCTTGCTCCGGCGGAGAGCCAGACCTCCAACTCTGGAAAGCAGTCTTGGTAACAGAGTGGGGGACGGTGTCACGTGCAATGCCTGTCAGACTCCCGGCTTGGCTCTTAGCTGCACTGAATCATATCCGGCGAGTAACATGGATTCTACGAACTCAAAGCTGACGACCCTTCACCTCCAGTAGAAATGTGATTTTACAACCAGCCTGCAATGATGGACACCTTTCCCGAAGCACTGCTGGGAGATGGAAAGTTCCGTAGCGACAACGCCTGACTGAAGCGCTGTCGTGGCTAGCCACGTCACCTTGCGCAGAACCTCTGCTTACAAAGACTCCTCACAGGAGCGCCTGCTGTGTCACATGGCTCTCTTGTAGCTGAGCAGAAGGTGCTTCTCCACAGGCTGGGTTTGCACGTAGAAACTGGATCCTGAGGGCTCAAGCATTATTGGCTCCTCTGGAACAGGAGGCTTGGGGCCAGAAAACTGAAGGCAAAGCACGGGGGCGGGTGTGGGCGGCCGCCCATCTTGGGCGCCCTGCAGGAATCCCTCAGGAGGAAGAGTGAGTTTTCTCGAAAGAAACAGTGTGCCTGCCACTCCTTGCCAGGAGGTCATGCAGCAGACTACTTCAGCTAAGGCGAATGTCGGCTGAGCGGCCTACTCAACGTAAGGGGCAATGTTTCCATCAGCAAACTTGGCGGTCACAAGTAGACCCGAGGCTTTCACCACTGAAGTGCTGTAATGCTGGTGTGCCTTTTACATAGCTGAGGACGCTCGCGACTGCACCATTTTCCGAGGAAAATCACTGTGTACCGAAAGTGTCATCTGTGCCTTCTGAGCAACCTCATGCCTCATGATGGTCTTTGGGCTCTACTGTTGGTATGCCGAAGGCCAGGCAGCAATGTGTTTCCTCCGTCGGAGAGCCAGATATCCACAGCTTAGAAGAATCCTCAGGAAGAGTTTTCTCCCTGGTCTGCTGTGCAATGCAAGGGGACCCCGGTTGGTACAACCTGAGCTGCACCGGAACAAACACCGCCACGGCAAGGGTGCTCAGAATTCATAGCTGACGTCTTCCCCTCGCAAGCAGCACGTCGACTTCAGATCCAGCTGGAGACTTGTGCTCTCAGCCTTTGAAGACTGTTAGGCCTTTGCAAGATCCACGGTGAGGTAGGCGACACTAAGGCGTTCACTGGCTCACGCCATTCACCTCAGGAGGACTCCTGCTTGCCAAAGTGTTGTCATGGAAGGGCCCTTGTGTGTGGCATGTGTCTATGTGGCCTGCCTGTGAACTTCAGGTACATGAGCTAGGTGTCAACCGTGAAAGTGGAGGGGGACGGGAATGGCACAATTTACCCCAGTGACAAACCGGAGAGCTGCGTCCTCAGAGCTGCCTGAGAAACAGTTCTGTTGCCCGTCTTCTATTCACCCCTGGATTACCCTGAGAGGCAACCTGAGGCAGAGTGAATTTTCTTCAACGAACCGGAGTGCGTGCAGTTCCTTGCTAGGTTCTCATCCCAAAGCCTTCTTGGCCAGTGGGAAGGAAACCTGCCCGCGTGGTGCAAGGAACGTCCGTGTTTTCGATGATGAGTGCTTAATGAAAAGCCCGGCGGTCGCCAACCTTCCCAACCCTGCGGGAATACCCGGGGAGGAACGGAGACTTTGCCCCAGGGAACAGCATGCTGGCAATTGCTTGCAAGGTGTACATCCAGCAGAGGAGGTTATCTAGGGCGTAAGTCAGCCGAGCGCCAGACTCAAGGTAAGGGGCAGTGTTTCTCTCCACCGGCACAGTCGCAGTCAGCAGTTTCAAAGAGGCCTTCCCGACTGAACTGCTGTAAATGCTGGTGTGCCTTTCAAGACTCTGAAAGGATGAGGATGCGAGCGTCTGCACCGTATGCCAAGGAAGGTCACTGTGGAGCAGAAGTGGCATCTGTGCCTGCTGAGCAACACCCAGCCACAAGGGTGTTTGGACTCTACTGTTTTGTATGCAGGAGGCTGGGCAACAACGTGTTTGCTCCATTGGAGAGCTCGATTTGGAGAGCTTAGAGGATGCCTGAAGAACACGTTTATAACGGGGCTTCTGGCCAATGCAAGGGGGCCTACTTTTGTAACCCTGAGCTGCTTTTGGAAAAACACCGGGCTTACACGAGTTCTCGGAATTCATACTAGACCTCTTGCTCCCTGAAGCAGCACCTGGACTTCACCTCTCGAGGGAGAAATAGGCAGTCGTCCTCCGGAGACTGCTACTCCTTTGCAAAATGTACCATGACCTAGGCGAAACGAAGGCATTCACTGGCTCGCGCAATTCACTTCAGGAGGAACACTGCCTTTCCAAAGTGCTTTCAGCGAAGGGGTACAGTATGTGACATGGGTCTCCTTCGGCTGCCCGGGAACGTCAGCTACATGAGCTGTGTGGCAACTGTGAAAAGGGGGCTGGACGAGCAAAGCGAAATCTGTCCTGTTGGCAAGCCGGAGAGCTGCGTGCTCAGAGCTGCCTGAAAAGAAGTCCCTCTGCCCGTCTTGTACTCACCGTAGGAGTTCCCTGGGAGGCAAAGTGAGGAAGAGTGAGTTTTCTCGAAAGAACAAGGGGGTGTGTGCAGTTCCTCACTAGGAGCTCATCCCAAAGCCTTCTTGGCTAGTGGTTAGGAAACCTGCCACCATGCGGCCAAAGGAAGGACCGCGTGTGCCATGAAAAGTGTGGCAGTGCAGCTCCTTCTGAGAAGCCTCAGTGAAGGTACTGCTTTAACACTGGTAGGCCTCTCAGGACTGCAGGCTCTCACGCCTGGACCCAGGTCAAGGAAGCACACGTTGTAGCCAAAGTGTCAACTGCGGCTTCCGAGTAACCTGCAGCCACATGGGTGGTTGGCCTCCACTCTGTGCATGCAGAGGCCTGGGCCACACACGGCTTGCTCCGGCGGAGAGCCAGACCTCCAACTCTGGAAAGCAGTCTTGGTAACAGAGTGGGGGACGGTGTCACGTGCAATGCCTGTCAGACTCCCGGCTTGGCTCTTAGCTGCACTGAATCATATCCGGCGAGTAACATGGATTCTACGAACTCAAAGCTGACGACCCTTCACCTCCAGTAGAAATGTGATTTTACAACCAGCCTGCAATGATGGACACCTTTCCCGAAGCACTGCTGGGAGATGGAAAGTTCCGTAGCGACAACGCCTGACTGAAGCGCTGTCGTGGCTAGCCACGTCACCTTGCGCAGAACCTCTGCTTACAAAGACTCCTCACAGGAGCGCCTGCTGTGTCACATGGCTCTCTTGTAGCTGAGCAGAAGGTGCTTCTCCACAGGCTGGGTTTGCACGTAGAAACTGGATCCTGAGGGCTCAAGCATTATTGGCTCCTCTGGAACAGGAGGCTTGGGGCCAGAAAACTGAAGGCAAAGCACGGGGGCGGGTGTGGGCGGCCGCCCATCTTGGGCGCCCTGCAGGAATCCCTCAGGAGGAAGAGTGAGTTTTCTCGAAAGAAACAGTGTGCCTGCCACTCCTTGCCAGGAGGTCATGCAGCAGACTACTTCAGCTAAGGCGAATGTCGGCTGAGCGGCCTACTCAACGTAAGGGGCAATGTTTCCATCAGCAAACTTGGCGGTCACAAGTAGACCCGAGGCTTTCACCACTGAAGTGCTGTAATGCTGGTGTGCCTTTTACATAGCTGAGGACGCTCGCGACTGCACCATTTTCCGAGGAAAATCACTGTGTACCGAAAGTGTCATCTGTGCCTTCTGAGCAACCTCATGCCTCATGATGGTCTTTGGGCTCTACTGTTGGTATGCCGAAGGCCAGGCAGCAATGTGTTTCCTCCGTCGGAGAGCCAGATATCCACAGCTTAGAAGAATCCTCAGGAAGAGTTTTCTCCCTGGTCTGCTGTGCAATGCAAGGGGACCCCGGTTGGTACAACCTGAGCTGCACCGGAACAAACACCGCCACGGCAAGGGTGCTCAGAATTCATAGCTGACGTCTTCCCCTCGCAAGCAGCACGTCGACTTCAGATCCAGCTGGAGACTTGTGCTCTCAGCCTTTGAAGACTGTTAGGCCTTTGCAAGATCCACGGTGAGGTAGGCGACACTAAGGCGTTCACTGGCTCACGCCATTCACCTCAGGAGGACTCCTGCTTGCCAAAGTGTTGTCATGGAAGGGCCCTTGTGTGTGGCATGTGTCTATGTGGCCTGCCAGTGAACTTCAGGTACATGAGCTAGGTGTCAACCGTGAAAGTGGAGGGGGACGGGAATGGCACAATTTACCCCAGTGACAAACCGGAGAGCTGCGTCCTCAGAGCTGCCTGAGAAACAGTTCTGTTGCCCGTCTTCTATTCACCCCTGGATTACCCTGAGAGGCAACCTGAGGCAGAGTGAATTTTCTTCAACGAACCGGAGTGCGTGCAGTTCCTTGCTAGGTTCTCATCCCAAAGCCTTCTTGGCCAGTGGGAAGGAAACCTGCCCGCGTGGTGCAAGGAACGTCCGTGTTTTCGATGATGAGTGCTTAATGAAAAGCCCGGCGGTCGCCAACCTTCCCAACCCTGCGGGAATACCCGGGGAGGAACGGAGACTTTGCCCCAGGGAACAGCATGCTGGCAATTGCTTGCAAGGTGTACATCCAGCAGAGGAGGTTATCTAGGGCGTAAGTCAGCCGAGCGCCAGACTCAAGGTAAGGGGCAGTGTTTCTCTCCACCGGCACAGTCGCAGTCAGCAGTTTCAAAGAGGCCTTCCCGACTGAACTGCTGTAAATGCTGGTGTGCCTTTCAAGACTCTGAAAGGATGAGGATGCGAGCGTCTGCACCGTATGCCAAGGAAGGTCACTGTGGAGCAGAAGTGGCATCTGTGCCTGCTGAGCAACACCCAGCCACAAGGGTGTTTGGACTCTACTGTTTTGTATGCAGGAGGCTGGGCAACAACGTGTTTGCTCCATTGGAGAGCTCGATTTGGAGAGCTTAGAGGATGCCTGAAGAACACGTTTATAACGGGGCTTCTGGCCAATGCAAGGGGGCCTACTTTTGTAACCCTGAGCTGCTTTTGGAAAAACACCGGGCTTACACGAGTTCTCGGAATTCATACTAGACCTCTTGCTCCCTGAAGCAGCACCTGGACTTCACCTCTCGAGGGAGAAATAGGCAGTCGTCCTCCGGAGACTGCTACTCCTTTGCAAAATGTACCATGACCTAGGCGAAACGAAGGCATTCACTGGCTCGCGCAATTCACTTCAGGAGGAACACTGCCTTTCCAAAGTGCTTTCAGCGAAGGGGTACAGTATGTGACATGGGTCTCCTTCGGCTGCCCGGGAACGTCAGCTACATGAGCTGTGTGGCAACTGTGAAAAGGGGGCTGGACGAGCAAAGCGAAATCTGTCCTGTTGGCAAGCCGGAGAGCTGCGTGCTCAGAGCTGCCTGAAAAGAAGTCCCTCTGCCCGTCTTGTACTCACCGTAGGAGTTCCCTGGGAGGCAAAGTGAGGAAGAGTGAGTTTTCTCGAAAGAACAAGGGGGTGTGTGCAGTTCCTCACTAGGAGCTCATCCCAAAGCCTTCTTGGCTAGTGGTTAGGAAACCTGCCACCATGCGGCCAAAGGAAGGACCGCGTGTGCCATGAAAAGTGTGGCAGTGCAGCTCCTTCTGAGAAGCCTCAGTGAAGGTACTGCTTTAACACTGGTAGGCCTCTCAGGACTGCAGGCTCTCACGCCTGGACCCAGGTCAAGGAAGCACACGTTGTAGCCAAAGTGTCAACTGCGGCTTCCGAGTAACCTGCAGCCACATGGGTGGTTGGCCTCCACTCTGTGCATGCAGAGGCCTGGGCCACACACGGCTTGCTCCGGCGGAGAGCCAGACCTCCAACTCTGGAAAGCAGTCTTGGTAACAGAGTGGGGGACGGTGTCACGTGCAATGCCTGTCAGACTCCCGGCTTGGCTCTTAGCTGCACTGAATCATATCCGGCGAGTAACATGGATTCTACGAACTCAAAGCTGACGACCCTTCACCTCCAGTAGAAATGTGATTTTACAACCAGCCTGCAATGATGGACACCTTTCCCGAAGCACTGCTGGGAGATGGAAAGTTCCGTAGCGACAACGCCTGACTGAAGCGCTGTCGTGGCTAGCCACGTCACCTTGCGCAGAACCTCTGCTTACAAAGACTCCTCACAGGAGCGCCTGCTGTGTCACATGGCTCTCTTGTAGCTGAGCAGAAGGTGCTTCTCCACAGGCTGGGTTTGCACGTAGAAACTGGATCCTGAGGGCTCAAGCATTATTGGCTCCTCTGGAACAGGAGGCTTGGGGCCAGAAAACTGAAGGCAAAGCACGGGGGCGGGTGTGGGCGGCCGCCCATCTTGGGCGCCCTGCAGGAATCCCTCAGGAGGAAGAGTGAGTTTTCTCGAAAGAAACAGTGTGCCTGCCACTCCTTGCCAGGAGGTCATGCAGCAGACTACTTCAGCTAAGGCGAATGTCGGCTGAGCGGCCTACTCAACGTAAGGGGCAATGTTTCCATCAGCAAACTTGGCGGTCACAAGTAGACCCGAGGCTTTCACCACTGAAGTGCTGTAATGCTGGTGTGCCTTTTACATAGCTGAGGACGCTCGCGACTGCACCATTTTCCGAGGAAAATCACTGTGTACCGAAAGTGTCATCTGTGCCTTCTGAGCAACCTCATGCCTCATGATGGTCTTTGGGCTCTACTGTTGGTATGCCGAAGGCCAGGCAGCAATGTGTTTCCTCCGTCGGAGAGCCAGATATCCACAGCTTAGAAGAATCCTCAGGAAGAGTTTTCTCCCTGGTCTGCTGTGCAATGCAAGGGGACCCCGGTTGGTACAACCTGAGCTGCACCGGAACAAACACCGCCACGGCAAGGGTGCTCAGAATTCATAGCTGACGTCTTCCCCTCGCAAGCAGCACGTCGACTTCAGATCCAGCTGGAGACTTGTGCTCTCAGCCTTTGAAGACTGTTAGGCCTTTGCAAGATCCACGGTGAGGTAGGCGACACTAAGGCGTTCACTGGCTCACGCCATTCACCTCAGGAGGACTCCTGCTTGCCAAAGTGTTGTCATGGAAGGGCCCTTGTGTGTGGCATGTGTCTATGTGGCCTGCCAGTGAACTTCAGGTACATGAGCTAGGTGTCAACCGTGAAAGTGGAGGGGGACGGGAATGGCACAATTTACCCCAGTGACAAACCGGAGAGCTGCGTCCTCAGAGCTGCCTGAGAAACAGTTCTGTTGCCCGTCTTCTATTCACCCCTGGATTACCCTGAGAGGCAACCTGAGGCAGAGTGAATTTTCTTCAACGAACCGGAGTGCGTGCAGTTCCTTGCTAGGTTCTCATCCCAAAGCCTTCTTGGCCAGTGGGAAGGAAACCTGCCCGCGTGGTGCAAGGAACGTCCGTGTTTTCGATGATGAGTGCTTAATGAAAAGCCCGGCGGTCGCCAACCTTCCCAACCCTGCGGGAATACCCGGGGAGGAACGGAGACTTTGCCCCAGGGAACAGCATGCTGGCAATTGCTTGCAAGGTGTACATCCAGCAGAGGAGGTTATCTAGGGCGTAAGTCAGCCGAGCGCCAGACTCAAGGTAAGGGGCAGTGTTTCTCTCCACCGGCACAGTCGCAGTCAGCAGTTTCAAAGAGGCCTTCCCGACTGAACTGCTGTAAATGCTGGTGTGCCTTTCAAGACTCTGAAAGGATGAGGATGCGAGCGTCTGCACCGTATGCCAAGGAAGGTCACTGTGGAGCAGAAGTGGCATCTGTGCCTGCTGAGCAACACCCAGCCACAAGGGTGTTTGGACTCTACTGTTTTGTATGCAGGAGGCTGGGCAACAACGTGTTTGCTCCATTGGAGAGCTCGATTTGGAGAGCTTAGAGGATGCCTGAAGAACACGTTTATAACGGGGCTTCTGGCCAATGCAAGGGGGCCTACTTTTGTAACCCTGAGCTGCTTTTGGAAAAACACCGGGCTTACACGAGTTCTCGGAATTCATACTAGACCTCTTGCTCCCTGAAGCAGCACCTGGACTTCACCTCTCGAGGGAGAAATAGGCAGTCGTCCTCCGGAGACTGCTACTCCTTTGCAAAATGTACCATGACCTAGGCGAAACGAAGGCATTCACTGGCTCGCGCAATTCACTTCAGGAGGAACACTGCCTTTCCAAAGTGCTTTCAGCGAAGGGGTACAGTATGTGACATGGGTCTCCTTCGGCTGCCCGGGAACGTCAGCTACATGAGCTGTGTGGCAACTGTGAAAAGGGGGCTGGACGAGCAAAGCGAAATCTGTCCTGTTGGCAAGCCGGAGAGCTGCGTGCTCAGAGCTGCCTGAAAAGAAGTCCCTCTGCCCGTCTTGTACTCACCGTAGGAGTTCCCTGGGAGGCAAAGTGAGGAAGAGTGAGTTTTCTCGAAAGAACAAGGGGGTGTGTGCAGTTCCTCACTAGGAGCTCATCCCAAAGCCTTCTTGGCTAGTGGTTAGGAAACCTGCCACCATGCGGCCAAAGGAAGGACCGCGTGTGCCATGAAAAGTGTGGCAGTGCAGCTCCTTCTGAGAAGCCTCAGTGAAGGTACTGCTTTAACACTGGTAGGCCTCTCAGGACTGCAGGCTCTCACGCCTGGACCCAGGTCAAGGAAGCACACGTTGTAGCCAAAGTGTCAACTGCGGCTTCCGAGTAACCTGCAGCCACATGGGTGGTTGGCCTCCACTCTGTGCATGCAGAGGCCTGGGCCACACACGGCTTGCTCCGGCGGAGAGCCAGACCTCCAACTCTGGAAAGCAGTCTTGGTAACAGAGTGGGGGACGGTGTCACGTGCAATGCCTGTCAGACTCCCGGCTTGGCTCTTAGCTGCACTGAATCATATCCGGCGAGTAACATGGATTCTACGAACTCAAAGCTGACGACCCTTCACCTCCAGTAGAAATGTGATTTTACAACCAGCCTGCAATGATGGACACCTTTCCCGAAGCACTGCTGGGAGATGGAAAGTTCCGTAGCGACAACGCCTGACTGAAGCGCTGTCGTGGCTAGCCACGTCACCTTGCGCAGAACCTCTGCTTACAAAGACTCCTCACAGGAGCGCCTGCTGTGTCACATGGCTCTCTTGTAGCTGAGCAGAAGGTGCTTCTCCACAGGCTGGGTTTGCACGTAGAAACTGGATCCTGAGGGCTCAAGCATTATTGGCTCCTCTGGAACAGGAGGCTTGGGGCCAGAAAACTGAAGGCAAAGCACGGGGGCGGGTGTGGGCGGCCGCCCATCTTGGGCGCCCTGCAGGAATCCCTCAGGAGGAAGAGTGAGTTTTCTCGAAAGAAACAGTGTGCCTGCCACTCCTTGCCAGGAGGTCATGCAGCAGACTACTTCAGCTAAGGCGAATGTCGGCTGAGCGGCCTACTCAACGTAAGGGGCAATGTTTCCATCAGCAAACTTGGCGGTCACAAGTAGACCCGAGGCTTTCACCACTGAAGTGCTGTAATGCTGGTGTGCCTTTTACATAGCTGAGGACGCTCGCGACTGCACCATTTTCCGAGGAAAATCACTGTGTACCGAAAGTGTCATCTGTGCCTTCTGAGCAACCTCATGCCTCATGATGGTCTTTGGGCTCTACTGTTGGTATGCCGAAGGCCAGGCAGCAATGTGTTTCCTCCGTCGGAGAGCCAGATATCCACAGCTTAGAAGAATCCTCAGGAAGAGTTTTCTCCCTGGTCTGCTGTGCAATGCAAGGGGACCCCGGTTGGTACAACCTGAGCTGCACCGGAACAAACACCGCCACGGCAAGGGTGCTCAGAATTCATAGCTGACGTCTTCCCCTCGCAAGCAGCACGTCGACTTCAGATCCAGCTGGAGACTTGTGCTCTCAGCCTTTGAAGACTGTTAGGCCTTTGCAAGATCCACGGTGAGGTAGGCGACACTAAGGCGTTCACTGGCTCACGCCATTCACCTCAGGAGGACTCCTGCTTGCCAAAGTGTTGTCATGGAAGGGCCCTTGTGTGTGGCATGTGTCTATGTGGCCTGCCTGTGAACTTCAGGTACATGAGCTAGGTGTCAACCGTGAAAGTGGAGGGGGACGGGAATGGCACAATTTACCCCAGTGACAAACCGGAGAGCTGCGTCCTCAGAGCTGCCTGAGAAACAGTTCTGTTGCCCGTCTTCTATTCACCCCTGGATTACCCTGAGAGGCAACCTGAGGCAGAGTGAATTTTCTTCAACGAACCGGAGTGCGTGCAGTTCCTTGCTAGGTTCTCATCCCAAAGCCTTCTTGGCCAGTGGGAAGGAAACCTGCCCGCGTGGTGCAAGGAACGTCCGTGTTTTCGATGATGAGTGCTTAATGAAAAGCCCGGCGGTCGCCAACCTTCCCAACCCTGCGGGAATACCCGGGGAGGAACGGAGACTTTGCCCCAGGAAACAGCATGCTGGCAATTGCTTGCAAGGTGTACATCCAGCAGAGGAGGTTATCTAGGGCGTAAGTCAGCCGAGCGCCAGACTCAAGGTAAGGGGCAGTGTTTCTCTCCACCGGCACAGTCGCAGTCAGCAGTTTCAAAGAGGCCTTCCCGACTGAACTGCTGTAAATGCTGGTGTGCCTTTCAAGACTCTGAAAGGATGAGGATGCGAGCGTCTGCACCGTATGCCAAGGAAGGTCACTGTGGAGCAGAAGTGGCATCTGTGCCTGCTGAGCAACACCCAGCCACAAGGGTGTTTGGACTCTACTGTTTTGTATGCAGGAGGCTGGGCAACAACGTGTTTGCTCCATTGGAGAGCTCGATTTGGAGAGCTTAGAGGATGCCTGAAGAACACGTTTATAACGGGGCTTCTGGCCAATGCAAGGGGGCCTACTTTTGTAACCCTGAGCTGCTTTTGGAAAAACACCGGGCTTACACGAGTTCTCGGAATTCATACTAGACCTCTTGCTCCCTGAAGCAGCACCTGGACTTCACCTCTCGAGGGAGAAATAGGCAGTCGTCCTCCGGAGACTGCTACTCCTTTGCAAAATGTACCATGACCTAGGCGAAACGAAGGCATTCACTGGCTCGCGCAATTCACTTCAGGAGGAACACTGCCTTTCCAAAGTGCTTTCAGCGAAGGGGTACAGTATGTGACATGGGTCTCCTTCGGCTGCCCGGGAACGTCAGCTACATGAGCTGTGTGGCAACTGTGAAAAGGGGGCTGGACGAGCAAAGCGAAATCTGTCCTGTTGGCAAGCCGGAGAGCTGCGTGCTCAGAGCTGCCTGAAAAGAAGTCCCTCTGCCCGTCTTGTACTCACCGTAGGAGTTCCCTGGGAGGCAAAGTGAGGAAGAGTGAGTTTTCTCGAAAGAACAAGGGGGTGTGTGCAGTTCCTCACTAGGAGCTCATCCCAAAGCCTTCTTGGCTAGTGGTTAGGAAACCTGCCACCATGCGGCCAAAGGAAGGACCGCGTGTGCCATGAAAAGTGTGGCAGTGCAGCTCCTTCTGAGAAGCCTCAGTGAAGGTACTGCTTTAACACTGGTAGGCCTCTCAGGACTGCAGGCTCTCACGCCTGGACCCAGGTCAAGGAAGCACACGTTGGAGCCAAAGTGTCAACTGCGGCTTCCGAGTAACCTGCAGCCACATGGGTGGTTGGCCTCCACTCTGTGCATGCAGAGGCCTGGGCCACACACGGCTTGCTCCGGCGGAGAGCCAGACCTCCAACTCTGGAAAGCAGTCTTGGTAACAGAGTGGGGGACGGTGTCACGTGCAATGCCTGTCAGACTCCCGGCTTGGCTCTTAGCTGCACTGAATCATATCCGGCGAGTAACATGGATTCTACGAACTCAAAGCTGACGACCCTTCACCTCCAGTAGAAATGTGATTTTACAACCAGCCTGCAATGATGGACACCTTTCCCGAAGCACTGCT
This sequence comes from Balaenoptera physalus, assembly GCF_965194825.1. NCBI lineage: Eukaryota > Metazoa > Chordata > Mammalia > Artiodactyla > Balaenopteridae > Balaenoptera > Balaenoptera physalus. The sequence continues at coordinate 36,347,052 of NC_138882.1, forward strand.
GGGAGATGGAAAGTTCCGTAGCGACAACGCCTGACTGAAGCGCTGTCGTGGCTAGCCACGTCACCTTGCGCAGAACCTCTGCTTACAAAGACTCCTCACAGGAGCGCCTGCTGTGTCACATGGCTCTCTTGTAGCTGAGCAGAAGGTGCTTCTCCACAGGCTGGGTTTGCACGTAGAAACTGGATCCTGAGGGCTCAAGCATTATTGGCTCCTCTGGAACAGGAGGCTTGGGGCCAGAAAACTGAAGGCAAAGCACGGGGGCGGGTGTGGGCGGCCGCCCATCTTGGGCGCCCTGCAGGAATCCCTCAGGAGGAAGAGTGAGTTTTCTCGAAAGAAACAGTGTGCCTGCCACTCCTTGCCAGGAGGTCATGCAGCAGACTACTTCAGCTAAGGCGAATGTCGGCTGAGCGGCCTACTCAACGTAAGGGGCAATGTTTCCATCAGCAAACTTGGCGGTCACAAGTAGACCCGAGGCTTTCACCACTGAAGTGCTGTAATGCTGGTGTGCCTTTTACATAGCTGAGGACGCTCGCGACTGCACCATTTTCCGAGGAAAATCACTGTGTACCGAAAGTGTCATCTGTGCCTTCTGAGCAACCTCATGCCTCATGATGGTCTTTGGGCTCTACTGTTGGTATGCCGAAGGCCAGGCAGCAATGTGTTTCCTCCGTCGGAGAGCCAGATATCCACAGCTTAGAAGAATCCTCAGGAAGAGTTTTCTCCCTGGTCTGCTGTGCAATGCAAGGGGACCCCGGTTGGTACAACCTGAGCTGCACCGGAACAAACACCGCCACGGCAAGGGTGCTCAGAATTCATAGCTGACGTCTTCCCCTCGCAAGCAGCACGTCGACTTCAGATCCAGCTGGAGACTTGTGCTCTCAGCCTTTGAAGACTGTTAGGCCTTTGCAAGATCCACGGTGAGGTAGGCGACACTAAGGCGTTCACTGGCTCACGCCATTCACCTCAGGAGGACTCCTGCTTGCCAAAGTGTTGTCATGGAAGGGCCCTTGTGTGTGGCATGTGTCTATGTGGCCTGCCTGTGAACTTCAGGTACATGAGCTAGGTGTCAACCGTGAAAGTGGAGGGGGACGGGAATGGCACAATTTACCCCAGTGACAAACCGGAGAGCTGCGTCCTCAGAGCTGCCTGAGAAACAGTTCTGTTGCCCGTCTTCTATTCACCCCTGGATTACCCTGAGAGGCAACCTGAGGCAGAGTGAATTTTCTTCAACGAACCGGAGTGCGTGCAGTTCCTTGCTAGGTTCTCATCCCAAAGCCTTCTTGGCCAGTGGGAAGGAAACCTGCCCGCGTGGTGCAAGGAACGTCCGTGTTTTCGATGATGAGTGCTTAATGAAAAGCCCGGCGGTCGCCAACCTTCCCAACCCTGCGGGAATACCCGGGGAGGAACGGAGACTTTGCCCCAGGGAACAGCATGCTGGCAATTGCTTGCAAGGTGTACATCCAGCAGAGGAGGTTATCTAGGGCGTAAGTCAGCCGAGCGCCAGACTCAAGGTAAGGGGCAGTGTTTCTCTCCACCGGCACAGTCGCAGTCAGCAGTTTCAAAGAGGCCTTCCCGACTGAACTGCTGTAAATGCTGGTGTGCCTTTCAAGACTCTGAAAGGATGAGGATGCGAGCGTCTGCACCGTATGCCAAGGAAGGTCACTGTGGAGCAGAAGTGGCATCTGTGCCTGCTGAGCAACACCCAGCCACAAGGGTGTTTGGACTCTACTGTTTTGTATGCAGGAGGCTGGGCAACAACGTGTTTGCTCCATTGGAGAGCTCGATTTGGAGAGCTTAGAGGATGCCTGAAGAACACGTTTATAACGGGGCTTCTGGCCAATGCAAGGGGGCCTACTTTTGTAACCCTGAGCTGCTTTTGGAAAAACACCGGGCTTACACGAGTTCTCGGAATTCATACTAGACCTCTTGCTCCCTGAAGCAGCACCTGGACTTCACCTCTCGAGGGAGAAATAGGCAGTCGTCCTCCGGAGACTGCTACTCCTTTGCAAAATGTACCATGACCTAGGCGAAACGAAGGCATTCACTGGCTCGCGCAATTCACTTCAGGAGGAACACTGCCTTTCCAAAGTGCTTTCAGCGAAGGGGTACAGTATGTGACATGGGTCTCCTTCGGCTGCCCGGGAACGTCAGCTACATGAGCTGTGTGGCAACTGTGAAAAGGGGGCTGGACGAGCAAAGCGAAATCTGTCCTGTTGGCAAGCCGGAGAGCTGCGTGCTCAGAGCTGCCTGAAAAGAAGTCCCTCTGCCCGTCTTGTACTCACCGTAGGAGTTCCCTGGGAGGCAAAGTGAGGAAGAGTGAGTTTTCTCGAAAGAACAAGGGGGTGTGTGCAGTTCCTCACTAGGAGCTCATCCCAAAGCCTTCTTGGCTAGTGGTTAGGAAACCTGCCACCATGCGGCCAAAGGAAGGACCGCGTGTGCCATGAAAAGTGTGGCAGTGCAGCTCCTTCTGAGAAGCCTCAGTGAAGGTACTGCTTTAACACTGGTAGGCCTCTCAGGACTGCAGGCTCTCACGCCTGGACCCAGGTCAAGGAAGCACACGTTGGAGCCAAAGTGTCAACTGCGGCTTCCGAGTAACCTGCAGCCACATGGGTGGTTGGCCTCCACTCTGTGCATGCAGAGGCCTGGGCCACACACGGCTTGCTCCGGCGGAGAGCCAGACCTCCAACTCTGGAAAGCAGTCTTGGTAACAGAGTGGGGGACGGTGTCACGTGCAATGCCTGTCAGACTCCCGGCTTGGCTCTTAGCTGCACTGAATCATATCCGGCGAGTAACATGGATTCTACGAACTCAAAGCTGACGACCCTTCACCTCCAGTAGAAATGTGATTTTACAACCAGCCTGCAATGATGGACACCTTTCCCGAAGCACTGCTGGGAGATGGAAAGTTCCGTAGCGACAACGCCTGACTGAAGCGCTGTCGTGGCTAGCCACGTCACCTTGCGCAGAACCTCTGCTTACAAAGACTCCTCACAGGAGCGCCTGCTGTGTCACATGGCTCTCTTGTAGCTGAGCAGAAGGTGCTTCTCCACAGGCTGGGTTTGCACGTAGAAACTGGATCCTGAGGGCTCAAGCATTATTGGCTCCTCTGGAACAGGAGGCTTGGGGCCAGAAAACTGAAGGCAAAGCACGGGGGCGGGTGTGGGCGGCCGCCCATCTTGGGCGCCCTGCAGGAATCCCTCAGGAGGAAGAGTGAGTTTTCTCGAAAGAAACAGTGTGCCTGCCACTCCTTGCCAGGAGGTCATGCAGCAGACTACTTCAGCTAAGGCGAATGTCGGCTGAGCGGCCTACTCAACGTAAGGGGCAATGTTTCCATCAGCAAACTTGGCGGTCACAAGTAGACCCGAGGCTTTCACCACTGAAGTGCTGTAATGCTGGTGTGCCTTTTACATAGCTGAGGACGCTCGCGACTGCACCATTTTCCGAGGAAAATCACTGTGTACCGAAAGTGTCATCTGTGCCTTCTGAGCAACCTCATGCCTCATGATGGTCTTTGGGCTCTACTGTTGGTATGCCGAAGGCCAGGCAGCAATGTGTTTCCTCCGTCGGAGAGCCAGATATCCACAGCTTAGAAGAATCCTCAGGAAGAGTTTTCTCCCTGGTCTGCTGTGCAATGCAAGGGGACCCCGGTTGGTACAACCTGAGCTGCACCGGAACAAACACCGCCACGGCAAGGGTGCTCAGAATTCATAGCTGACGTCTTCCCCTCGCAAGCAGCACGTCGACTTCAGATCCAGCTGGAGACTTGTGCTCTCAGCCTTTGAAGACTGTTAGGCCTTTGCAAGATCCACGGTGAGGTAGGCGACACTAAGGCGTTCACTGGCTCACGCCATTCACCTCAGGAGGACTCCTGCTTGCCAAAGTGTTGTCATGGAAGGGCCCTTGTGTGTGGCATGTGTCTATGTGGCCTGCCTGTGAACTTCAGGTACATGAGCTAGGTGTCAACCGTGAAAGTGGAGGGGGACGGGAATGGCACAATTTACCCCAGTGACAAACCGGAGAGCTGCGTCCTCAGAGCTGCCTGAGAAACAGTTCTGTTGCCCGTCTTCTATTCACCCCTGGATTACCCTGAGAGGCAACCTGAGGCAGAGTGAATTTTCTTCAACGAACCGGAGTGCGTGCAGTTCCTTGCTAGGTTCTCATCCCAAAGCCTTCTTGGCCAGTGGGAAGGAAACCTGCCCGCGTGGTGCAAGGAACGTCCGTGTTTTCGATGATGAGTGCTTAATGAAAAGCCCGGCGGTCGCCAACCTTCCCAACCCTGCGGGAATACCCGGGGAGGAACGGAGACTTTGCCCCAGGGAACAGCATGCTGGCAATTGCTTGCAAGGTGTACATCCAGCAGAGGAGGTTATCTAGGGCGTAAGTCAGCCGAGCGCCAGACTCAAGGTAAGGGGCAGTGTTTCTCTCCACCGGCACAGTCGCAGTCAGCAGTTTCAAAGAGGCCTTCCCGACTGAACTGCTGTAAATGCTGGTGTGCCTTTCAAGACTCTGAAAGGATGAGGATGCGAGCGTCTGCACCGTATGCCAAGGAAGGTCACTGTGGAGCAGAAGTGGCATCTGTGCCTGCTGAGCAACACCCAGCCACAAGGGTGTTTGGACTCTACTGTTTTGTATGCAGGAGGCTGGGCAACAACGTGTTTGCTCCATTGGAGAGCTCGATTTGGAGAGCTTAGAGGATGCCTGAAGAACACGTTTATAACGGGGCTTCTGGCCAATGCAAGGGGGCCTACTTTTGTAACCCTGAGCTGCTTTTGGAAAAACACCGGGCTTACACGAGTTCTCGGAATTCATACTAGACCTCTTGCTCCCTGAAGCAGCACCTGGACTTCACCTCTCGAGGGAGAAATAGGCAGTCGTCCTCCGGAGACTGCTACTCCTTTGCAAAATGTACCATGACCTAGGCGAAACGAAGGCATTCACTGGCTCGCGCAATTCACTTCAGGAGGAACACTGCCTTTCCAAAGTGCTTTCAGCGAAGGGGTACAGTATGTGACATGGGTCTCCTTCGGCTGCCCGGGAACGTCAGCTACATGAGCTGTGTGGCAACTGTGAAAAGGGGGCTGGACGAGCAAAGCGAAATCTGTCCTGTTGGCAAGCCGGAGAGCTGCGTGCTCAGAGCTGCCTGAAAAGAAGTCCCTCTGCCCGTCTTGTACTCACCGTAGGAGTTCCCTGGGAGGCAAAGTGAGGAAGAGTGAGTTTTCTCGAAAGAACAAGGGGGTGTGTGCAGTTCCTCACTAGGAGCTCATCCCAAAGCCTTCTTGGCTAGTGGTTAGGAACCCTGCCACCATGCGGCCAAAGGAAGGACCGCGTGTGCCATGAAAAGTGTGGCAGTGCAGCTCCTTCTGAGAAGCCTCAGTGAAGGTACTGCTTTAACACTGGTAGGCCTCTCAGGACTGCAGGCTCTCACGCCTGGACCCAGGTCAAGGAAGCACACGTTGGAGCCAAAGTGTCAACTGCGGCTTCCGAGTAACCTGCAGCCACATGGGTGGTTGGCCTCCACTCTGTGCATGCAGAGGCCTGGGCCACACACGGCTTGCTCCGGCGGAGAGCCAGACCTCCAACTCTGGAAAGCAGTCTTGGTAACAGAGTGGGGGACGGTGTCACGTGCAATGCCTGTCAGACTCCCGGCTTGGCTCTTAGCTGCACTGAATCATATCCGGCGAGTAACATGGATTCTACGAACTCAAAGCTGACGACCCTTCACCTCCAGTAGAAATGTGATTTTACAACCAGCCTGCAATGATGGACACCTTTCCCGAAGCACTGCTGGGAGATGGAAAGTTCCGTAGCGACAACGCCTGACTGAAGCGCTGTCGTGGCTAGCCACGTCACCTTGCGCAGAACCTCTGCTTACAAAGACTCCTCACAGGAGCGCCTGCTGTGTCACATGGCTCTCTTGTAGCTGAGCAGAAGGTGCTTCTCCACAGGCTGGGTTTGCACGTAGAAACTGGATCCTGAGGGCTCAAGCATTATTGGCTCCTCTGGAACAGGAGGCTTGGGGCCAGAAAACTGAAGGCAAAGCACGGGGGCGGGTGTGGGCGGCCGCCCATCTTGGGCGCCCTGCAGGAATCCCTCAGGAGGAAGAGTGAGTTTTCTCGAAAGAAACAGTGTGCCTGCCACTCCTTGCCAGGAGGTCATGCAGCAGACTACTTCAGCTAAGGCGAATGTCGGCTGAGCGGCCTACTCAACGTAAGGGGCAATGTTTCCATCAGCAAACTTGGCGGTCACAAGTAGACCCGAGGCTTTCACCACTGAAGTGCTGTAATGCTGGTGTGCCTTTTACATAGCTGAGGACGCTCGCGACTGCACCATTTTCCGAGGAAAATCACTGTGTACCGAAAGTGTCATCTGTGCCTTCTGAGCAACCTCATGCCTCATGATGGTCTTTGGGCTCTACTGTTGGTATGCCGAAGGCCAGGCAGCAATGTGTTTCCTCCGTCGGAGAGCCAGATATCCACAGCTTAGAAGAATCCTCAGGAAGAGTTTTCTCCCTGGTCTGCTGTGCAATGCAAGGGGACCCCGGTTGGTACAACCTGAGCTGCACCGGAACAAACACCGCCACGGCAAGGGTGCTCAGAATTCATAGCTGACGTCTTCCCCTCGCAAGCAGCACGTCGACTTCAGATCCAGCTGGAGACTTGTGCTCTCAGCCTTTGAAGACTGTTAGGCCTTTGCAAGATCCACGGTGAGGTAGGCGACACTAAGGCGTTCACTGGCTCACGCCATTCACCTCAGGAGGACTCCTGCTTGCCAAAGTGTTGTCATGGAAGGGCCCTTGTGTGTGGCATGTGTCTATGTGGCCTGCCTGTGAACTTCAGGTACATGAGCTAGGTGTCAACCGTGAAAGTGGAGGGGGACGGGAATGGCACAATTTACCCCAGTGACAAACCGGAGAGCTGCGTCCTCAGAGCTGCCTGAGAAACAGTTCTGTTGCCCGTCTTCTATTCACCCCTGGATTACCCTGAGAGGCAACCTGAGGCAGAGTGAATTTTCTTCAACGAACCGGAGTGCGTGCAGTTCCTTGCTAGGTTCTCATCCCAAAGCCTTCTTGGCCAGTGGGAAGGAAACCTGCCCGCGTGGTGCAAGGAACGTCCGTGTTTTCGATGATGAGTGCTTAATGAAAAGCCCGGCGGTCGCCAACCTTCCCAACCCTGCGGGAATACCCGGGGAGGAACGGAGACTTTGCCCCAGGGAACAGCATGCTGGCAATTGCTTGCAAGGTGTACATCCAGCAGAGGAGGTTATCTAGGGCGTAAGTCAGCCGAGCGCCAGACTCAAGGTAAGGGGCAGTGTTTCTCTCCACCGGCACAGTCGCAGTCAGCAGTTTCAAAGAGGCCTTCCCGACTGAACTGCTGTAAATGCTGGTGTGCCTTTCAAGACTCTGAAAGGATGAGGATGCGAGCGTCTGCACCGTATGCCAAGGAAGGTCACTGTGGAGCAGAAGTGGCATCTGTGCCTGCTGAGCAACACCCAGCCACAAGGGTGTTTGGACTCTACTGTTTTGTATGCAGGAGGCTGGGCAACAACGTGTTTGCTCCATTGGAGAGCTCGATTTGGAGAGCTTAGAGGATGCCTGAAGAACACGTTTATAACGGGGCTTCTGGCCAATGCAAGGGGGCCTACTTTTGTAACCCTGAGCTGCTTTTGGAAAAACACCGGGCTTACACGAGTTCTCGGAATTCATACTAGACCTCTTGCTCCCTGAAGCAGCACCTGGACTTCACCTCTCGAGGGAGAAATAGGCAGTCGTCCTCCGGAGACTGCTACTCCTTTGCAAAATGTACCATGACCTAGGCGAAACGAAGGCATTCACTGGCTCGCGCAATTCACTTCAGGAGGAACACTGCCTTTCCAAAGTGCTTTCAGCGAAGGGGTACAGTATGTGACATGGGTCTCCTTCGGCTGCCCGGGAACGTCAGCTACATGAGCTGTGTGGCAACTGTGAAAAGGGGGCTGGACGAGCAAAGCGAAATCTGTCCTGTTGGCAAGCCGGAGAGCTGCGTGCTCAGAGCTGCCTGAAAAGAAGTCCCTCTGCCCGTCTTGTACTCACCGTAGGAGTTCCCTGGGAGGCAAAGTGAGGAAGAGTGAGTTTTCTCGAAAGAACAAGGGGGTGTGTGCAGTTCCTCACTAGGAGCTCATCCCAAAGCCTTCTTGGCTAGTGGTTAGGAACCCTGCCACCATGCGGCCAAAGGAAGGACCGCGTGTGCCATGAAAAGTGTGGCAGTGCAGCTCCTTCTGAGAAGCCTCAGTGAAGGTACTGCTTTAACACTGGTAGGCCTCTCAGGACTGCAGGCTCTCACGCCTGGACCCAGGTCAAGGAAGCACACGTTGTAGCCAAAGTGTCAACTGCGGCTTCCGAGTAACCTGCAGCCACATGGGTGGTTGGCCTCCACTCTGTGCATGCAGAGGCCTGGGCCACACACGGCTTGCTCCGGCGGAGAGCCAGACCTCCAACTCTGGAAAGCAGTCTTGGTAACAGAGTGGGGGACGGTGTCACGTGCAATGCCTGTCAGACTCCCGGCTTGGCTCTTAGCTGCACTGAATCATATCCGGCGAGTAACATGGATTCTACGAACTCAAAGCTGACGACCCTTCACCTCCAGTAGAAATGTGATTTTACAACCAGCCTGCAATGATGGACACCTTTCCCGAAGCACTGCTGGGAGATGGAAAGTTCCGTAGCGACAACGCCTGACTGAAGCGCTGTCGTGGCTAGCCACGTCACCTTGCGCAGAACCTCTGCTTACAAAGACTCCTCACAGGAGCGCCTGCTGTGTCACATGGCTCTCTTGTAGCTGAGCAGAAGGTGCTTCTCCACAGGCTGGGTTTGCACGTAGAAACTGGATCCTGAGGGCTCAAGCATTATTGGCTCCTCTGGAACAGGAGGCTTGGGGCCAGAAAACTGAAGGCAAAGCACGGGGGCGGGTGTGGGCGGCCGCCCATCTTGGGCGCCCTGCAGGAATCCCTCAGGAGGAAGAGTGAGTTTTCTCGAAAGAAACAGTGTGCCTGCCACTCCTTGCCAGGAGGTCATGCAGCAGACTACTTCAGCTAAGGCGAATGTCGGCTGAGCGGCCTACTCAACGTAAGGGGCAATGTTTCCATCAGCAAACTTGGCGGTCACAAGTAGACCCGAGGCTTTCACCACTGAAGTGCTGTAATGCTGGTGTGCCTTTTACATAGCTGAGGACGCTCGCGACTGCACCATTTTCCGAGGAAAATCACTGTGTACCGAAAGTGTCATCTGTGCCTTCTGAGCAACCTCATGCCTCATGATGGTCTTTGGGCTCTACTGTTGGTATGCCGAAGGCCAGGCAGCAATGTGTTTCCTCCGTCGGAGAGCCAGATATCCACAGCTTAGAAGAATCCTCAGGAAGAGTTTTCTCCCTGGTCTGCTGTGCAATGCAAGGGGACCCCGGTTGGTACAACCTGAGCTGCACCGGAACAAACACCGCCACGGCAAGGGTGCTCAGAATTCATAGCTGACGTCTTCCCCTCGCAAGCAGCACGTCGACTTCAGATCCAGCTGGAGACTTGTGCTCTCAGCCTTTGAAGACTGTTAGGCCTTTGCAAGATCCACGGTGAGGTAGGCGACACTAAGGCGTTCACTGGCTCACGCCATTCACCTCAGGAGGACTCCTGCTTGCCAAAGTGTTGTCATGGAAGGGCCCTTGTGTGTGGCATGTGTCTATGTGGCCTGCCAGTGAACTTCAGGTACATGAGCTAGGTGTCAACCGTGAAAGTGGAGGGGGACGGGAATGGCACAATTTACCCCAGTGACAAACCGGAGAGCTGCGTCCTCAGAGCTGCCTGAGAAACAGTTCTGTTGCCCGTCTTCTATTCACCCCTGGATTACCCTGAGAGGCAACCTGAGGCAGAGTGAATTTTCTTCAACGAACCGGAGTGCGTGCAGTTCCTTGCTAGGTTCTCATCCCAAAGCCTTCTTGGCCAGTGGGAAGGAAACCTGCCCGCGTGGTGCAAGGAATGTCCGTGTTTTCGATGATGAGTGCTTAATGAAAAGCCCGGCGGTCGCCAACCTTCCCAACCCTGCGGGAATACCCGGGGAGGAACGGAGACTTTGCCCCAGGAAACAGCATGCTGGCAATTGCTTGCAAGGTGTACATCCAGCAGAGGAGGTTATCTAGGGCGTAAGTCAGCCGAGCGCCAGACTCAAGGTAAGGGGCAGTGTTTCTCTCCACCGGCACAGTCGCAGTCAGCAGTTTCAAAGAGGCCTTCCCGACTGAACTGCTGTAAATGCTGGTGTGCCTTTCAAGACTCTGAAAGGATGAGGATGCGAGCGTCTGCACCGTATGCCAAGGAAGGTCACTGTGGAGCAGAAGTGGCATCTGTGCCTGCTGAGCAACACCCAGCCACAAGGGTGTTTGGACTCTACTGTTTTGTATGCAGGAGGCTGGGCAACAACGTGTTTGCTCCATTGGAGAGCTCGATTTGGAGAGCTTAGAGGATGCCTGAAGAACACGTTTATAACGGGGCTTCTGGCCAATGCAAGGGGGCCTACTTTTGTAACCCTGAGCTGCTTTTGGAAAAACACCGGGCTTACACGAGTTCTCGGAATTCATACTAGACCTCTTGCTCCCTGAAGCAGCACCTGGACTTCACCTCTCGAGGGAGAAATAGGCAGTCGTCCTCCGGAGACTGCTACTCCTTTGCAAAATGTACCATGACCTAGGCGAAACGAAGGCATTCACTGGCTCGCGCAATTCACTTCAGGAGGAACACTGCCTTTCCAAAGTGCTTTCAGCGAAGGGGTACAGTATGTGACATGGGTCTCCTTCGGCTGCCCGGGAACGTCAGCTACATGAGCTGTGTGGCAACTGTGAAAAGGGGGCTGGACGAGCAAAGCGAAATCTGTCCTGTTGGCAAGCCGGAGAGCTGCGTGCTCAGAGCTGCCTGAAAAGAAGTCCCTCTGCCCGTCTTGTACTCACCGTAGGAGTTCCCTGGGAGGCAAAGTGAGGAAGAGTGAGTTTTCTCGAAAGAACAAGGGGGTGTGTGCAGTTCCTCACTAGGAGCTCATCCCAAAGCCTTCTTGGCTAGTGGTTAGGAACCCTGCCACCATGCGGCCAAAGGAAGGACCGCGTGTGCCATGAAAAGTGTGGCAGTGCAGCTCCTTCTGAGAAGCCTCAGTGAAGGTACTGCTTTAACACTGGTAGGCCTCTCAGGACTGCAGGCTCTCACGCCTGGACCCAGGTCAAGGAAGCACACGTTGTAGCCAAAGTGTCAACTGCGGCTTCCGAGTAACCTGCAGCCACATGGGTGGTTGGCCTCCACTCTGTGCATGCAGAGGCCTGGGCCACACACGGCTTGCTCCGGCGGAGAGCCAGACCTCCAACTCTGGAAAGCAGTCTTGGTAACAGAGTGGGGGACGGTGTCACGTGCAATGCCTGTCAGACTCCCGGCTTGGCTCTTAGCTGCACTGAATCATATCCGGCGAGTAACATGGATTCTACGAACTCAAAGCTGACGACCCTTCACCTCCAGTAGAAATGTGATTTTACAACCAGCCTGCAATGATGGACACCTTTCCCGAAGCACTGCTGGGAGATGGAAAGTTCCGTAGCGACAACGCCTGACTGAAGCGCTGTCGTGGCTAGCCACGTCACCTTGCGCAGAACCTCTGCTTACAAAGACTCCTCACAGGAGCGCCTGCTGTGTCACATGGCTCTCTTGTAGCTGAGCAGAAGGTGCTTCTCCACAGGCTGGGTTTGCACGTAGAAACTGGATCCTGAGGGCTCAAGCATTATTGGCTCCTCTGGAACAGGAGGCTTGGGGCCAGAAAACTGAAGGCAAAGCACGGGGGCGGGTGTGGGCGGCCGCCCATCTTGGGCGCCCTGCAGGAATCCCTCAGGAGGAAGAGTGAGTTTTCTCGAAAGAAACAGTGTGCCTGCCACTCCTTGCCAGGAGGTCATGCAGCAGACTACTTCAGCTAAGGCGAATGTCGGCTGAGCGGCCTACTCAACGTAAGGGGCAATGTTTCCATCAGCAAACTTGGCGGTCACAAGTAGACCCGAGGCTTTCACCACTGAAGTGCTGTAATGCTGGTGTGCCTTTTACATAGCTGAGGACGCTCGCGACTGCACCATTTTCCGAGGAAAATCACTGTGTACCGAAAGTGTCATCTGTGCCTTCTGAGCAACCTCATGCCTCATGATGGTCTTTGGGCTCTACTGTTGGTATGCCGAAGGCCAGGCAGCAATGTGTTTCCTCCGTCGGAGAGCCAGATATCCACAGCTTAGAAGAATCCTCAGGAAGAGTTTTCTCCCTGGTCTGCTGTGCAATGCAAGGGGACCCCGGTTGGTACAACCTGAGCTGCACCGGAACAAACACCGCCACGGCAAGGGTGCTCAGAATTCATAGCTGACGTCTTCCCCTCGCAAGCAGCACGTCGACTTCAGATCCAGCTGGAGACTTGTGCTCTCAGCCTTTGAAGACTGTTAGGCCTTTGCAAGATCCACGGTGAGGTAGGCGACACTAAGGCGTTCACTGGCTCACGCCATTCACCTCAGGAGGACTCCTGCTTGCCAAAGTGTTGTCATGGAAGGGCCCTTGTGTGTGGCATGTGTCTATGTGGCCTGCCAGTGAACTTCAGGTACATGAGCTAGGTGTCAACCGTGAAAGTGGAGGGGGACGGGAATGGCACAATTTACCCCAGTGACAAACCGGAGAGCTGCGTCCTCAGAGCTGCCTGAGAAACAGTTCTGTTGCCCGTCTTCTATTCACCCCTGGATTACCCTGAGAGGCAACCTGAGGCAGAGTGAATTTTCTTCAACGAACCGGAGTGCGTGCAGTTCCTTGCTAGGTTCTCATCCCAAAGCCTTCTTGGCCAGTGGGAAGGAAACCTGCCCGCGTGGTGCAAGGAATGTCCGTGTTTTCGATGATGAGTGCTTAATGAAAAGCCCGGCGGTCGCCAACCTTCCCAACCCTGCGGGAATACCCGGGGAGGAACGGAGACTTTGCCCCAGGAAACAGCATGCTGGCAATTGCTTGCAAGGTGTACATCCAGCAGAGGAGGTTATCTAGGGCGTAAGTCAGCCGAGCGCCAGACTCAAGGTAAGGGGCAGTGTTTCTCTCCACCGGCACAGTCGCAGTCAGCAGTTTCAAAGAGGCCTTCCCGACTGAACTGCTGTAAATGCTGGTGTGCCTTTCAAGACTCTGAAAGGATGAGGATGCGAGCGTCTGCACCGTATGCCAAGGAAGGTCACTGTGGAGCAGAAGTGGCATCTGTGCCTGCTGAGCAACACCCAGCCACAAGGGTGTTTGGACTCTACTGTTTTGTATGCAGGAGGCTGGGCAACAACGTGTTTGCTCCATTGGAGAGCTCGATTTGGAGAGCTTAGAGGATGCCTGAAGAACACGTTTATAACGGGGCTTCTGGCCAATGCAAGGGGGCCTACTTTTGTAACCCTGAGCTGCTTTTGGAAAAACACCGGGCTTACACGAGTTCTCGGAATTCATACTAGACCTCTTGCTCCCTGAAGCAGCACCTGGACTTCACCTCTCGAGGGAGAAATAGGCAGTCGTCCTCCGGAGACTGCTACTCCTTTGCAAAATGTACCATGACCTAGGCGAAACGAAGGCATTCACTGGCTCGCGCAATTCACTTCAGGAGGAACACTGCCTTTCCAAAGTGCTTTCAGCGAAGGGGTACAGTATGTGACATGGGTCTCCTTCGGCTGCCCGGGAACGTCAGCTACATGAGCTGTGTGGCAACTGTGAAAAGGGGGCTGGACGAGCAAAGCGAAATCTGTCCTGTTGGCAAGCCGGAGAGCTGCGTGCTCAGAGCTGCCTGAAAAGAAGTCCCTCTGCCCGTCTTGTACTCACCGTAGGAGTTCCCTGGGAGGCAAAGTGAGGAAGAGTGAGTTTTCTCGAAAGAACAAGGGGGTGTGTGCAGTTCCTCACTAGGAGCTCATCCCAAAGCCTTCTTGGCTAGTGGTTAGGAAACCTGCCACCATGCGGCCAAAGGAAGGACCGCGTGTGCCATGAAAAGTGTGGCAGTGCAGCTCCTTCTGAGAAGCCTCAGTGAAGGTACTGCTTTAACACTGGTAGGCCTCTCAGGACTGCAGGCTCTCACGCCTGGACCCAGGTCAAGGAAGCACACGTTGTAGCCAAAGTGTCAACTGCGGCTTCCGAGTAACCTGCAGCCACATGGGTGGTTGGCCTCCACTCTGTGCATGCAGAGGCCTGGGCCACACACGGCTTGCTCCGGCGGAGAGCCAGACCTCCAACTCTGGAAAGCAGTCTTGGTAACAGAGTGGGGGACGGTGTCACGTGCAATGCCTGTCAGACTCCCGGCTTGGCTCTTAGCTGCACTGAATCATATCCGGCGAGTAACATGGATTCTACGAACTCAAAGCTGACGACCCTTCACCTCCAGTAGAAATGTGATTTTACAACCAGCCTGCAATGATGGACACCTTTCCCGAAGCACTGCTGGGAGATGGAAAGTTCCGTAGCGACAACGCCTGACTGAAGCGCTGTCGTGGCTAGCCACGTCACCTTGCGCAGAACCTCTGCTTACAAAGACTCCTCACAGGAGCGCCTGCTGTGTCACATGGCTCTCTTGTAGCTGAGCAGAAGGTGCTTCTCCACAGGCTGGGTTTGCACGTAGAAACTGGATCCTGAGGGCTCAAGCATTATTGGCTCCTCTGGAACAGGAGGCTTGGGGCCAGAAAACTGAAGGCAAAGCACGGGGGCGGGTGTGGGCGGCCGCCCATCTTGGGCGCCCTGCAGGAATCCCTCAGGAGGAAGAGTGAGTTTTCTCGAAAGAAACAGTGTGCCTGCCACTCCTTGCCAGGAGGTCATGCAGCAGACTACTTCAGCTAAGGCGAATGTCGGCTGAGCGGCCTACTCAACGTAAGGGGCAATGTTTCCATCAGCAAACTTGGCGGTCACAAGTAGACCCGAGGCTTTCACCACTGAAGTGCTGTAATGCTGGTGTGCCTTTTACATAGCTGAGGACGCTCGCGACTGCACCATTTTCCGAGGAAAATCACTGTGTACCGAAAGTGTCATCTGTGCCTTCTGAGCAACCTCATGCCTCATGATGGTCTTTGGGCTCTACTGTTGGTATGCCGAAGGCCAGGCAGCAATGTGTTTCCTCCGTCGGAGAGCCAGATATCCACAGCTTAGAAGAATCCTCAGGAAGAGTTTTCTCCCTGGTCTGCTGTGCAATGCAAGGGGACCCCGGTTGGTACAACCTGAGCTGCACCGGAACAAACACCGCCACGGCAAGGGTGCTCAGAATTCATAGCTGACGTCTTCCCCTCGCAAGCAGCACGTCGACTTCAGATCCAGCTGGAGACTTGTGCTCTCAGCCTTTGAAGACTGTTAGGCCTTTGCAAGATCCACGGTGAGGTAGGCGACACTAAGGCGTTCACTGGCTCACGCCATTCACCTCAGGAGGACTCCTGCTTGCCAAAGTGTTGTCATGGAAGGGCCCTTGTGTGTGGCATGTGTCTATGTGGCCTGCCAGTGAACTTCAGGTACATGAGCTAGGTGTCAACCGTGAAAGTGGAGGGGGACGGGAATGGCACAATTTACCCCAGTGACAAACCGGAGAGCTGCGTCCTCAGAGCTGCCTGAGAAACAGTTCTGTTGCCCGTCTTCTATTCACCCCTGGATTACCCTGAGAGGCAACCTGAGGCAGAGTGAATTTTCTTCAACGAACCGGAGTGCGTGCAGTTCCTTGCTAGGTTCTCATCCCAAAGCCTTCTTGGCCAGTGGGAAGGAAACCTGCCCGCGTGGTGCAAGGAACGTCCGTGTTTTCGATGATGAGTGCTTAATGAAAAGCCCGGCGGTCGCCAACCTTCCCAACCCTGCGGGAATACCCGGGGAGGAACGGAGACTTTGCCCCAGGAAACAGCATGCTGGCAATTGCTTGCAAGGTGTACATCCAGCAGAGGAGGTTATCTAGGGCGTAAGTCAGCCGAGCGCCAGACTCAAGGTAAGGGGCAGTGTTTCTCTCCACCGGCACAGTCGCAGTCAGCAGTTTCAAAGAGGCCTTCCCGACTGAACTGCTGTAAATGCTGGTGTGCCTTTCAAGACTCTGAAAGGATGAGGATGCGAGCGTCTGCACCGTATGCCAAGGAAGGTCACTGTGGAGCAGAAGTGGCATCTGTGCCTGCTGAGCAACACCCAGCCACAAGGGTGTTTGGACTCTACTGTTTTGTATGCAGGAGGCTGGGCAACAACGTGTTTGCTCCATTGGAGAGCTCGATTTGGAGAGCTTAGAGGATGCCTGAAGAACACGTTTATAACGGGGCTTCTGGCCAATGCAAGGGGGCCTACTTTTGTAACCCTGAGCTGCTTTTGGAAAAACACCGGGCTTACACGAGTTCTCGGAATTCATACTAGACCTCTTGCTCCCTGAAGCAGCACCTGGACTTCACCTCTCGAGGGAGAAATAGGCAGTCGTCCTCCGGAGACTGCTACTCCTTTGCAAAATGTACCATGACCTAGGCGAAACGAAGGCATTCACTGGCTCGCGCAATTCACTTCAGGAGGAACACTGCCTTTCCAAAGTGCTTTCAGCGAAGGGGTACAGTATGTGACATGGGTCTCCTTCGGCTGCCCGGGAACGTCAGCTACATGAGCTGTGTGGCAACTGTGAAAAGGGGGCTGGACGAGCAAAGCGAAATCTGTCCTGTTGGCAAGCCGGAGAGCTGCGTGCTCAGAGCTGCCTGAAAAGAAGTCCCTCTGCCCGTCTTGTACTCACCGTAGGAGTTCCCTGGGAGGCAAAGTGAGGAAGAGTGAGTTTTCTCGAAAGAACAAGGGGGTGTGTGCAGTTCCTCACTAGGAGCTCATCCCAAAGCCTTCTTGGCTAGTGGTTAGGAACCCTGCCACCATGCGGCCAAAGGAAGGACCGCGTGTGCCATGAAAAGTGTGGCAGTGCAGCTCCTTCTGAGAAGCCTCAGTGAAGGTACTGCTTTAACACTGGTAGGCCTCTCAGGACTGCAGGCTCTCACGCCTGGACCCAGGTCAAGGAAGCACACGTTGTAGCCAAAGTGTCAACTGCGGCTTCCGAGTAACCTGCAGCCACATGGGTGGTTGGCCTCCACTCTGTGCATGCAGAGGCCTGGGCCACACACGGCTTGCTCCGGCGGAGAGCCAGACCTCCAACTCTGGAAAGCAGTCTTGGTAACAGAGTGGGGGACGGTGTCACGTGCAATGCCTGTCAGACTCCCGGCTTGGCTCTTAGCTGCACTGAATCATATCCGGCGAGTAACATGGATTCTACGAACTCAAAGCTGACGACCCTTCACCTCCAGTAGAAATGTGATTTTACAACCAGCCTGCAATGATGGACACCTTTCCCGAAGCACTGCTGGGAGATGGAAAGTTCCGTAGCGACAACGCCTGACTGAAGCGCTGTCGTGGCTAGCCACGTCACCTTGCGCAGAACCTCTGCTTACAAAGACTCCTCACAGGAGCGCCTGCTGTGTCACATGGCTCTCTTGTAGCTGAGCAGAAGGTGCTTCTCCACAGGCTGGGTTTGCACGTAGAAACTGGATCCTGAGGGCTCAAGCATTATTGGCTCCTCTGGAACAGGAGGCTTGGGGCCAGAAAACTGAAGGCAAAGCACGGGGGCGGGTGTGGGCGGCCGCCCATCTTGGGCGCCCTGCAGGAATCCCTCAGGAGGAAGAGTGAGTTTTCTCGAAAGAAACAGTGTGCCTGCCACTCCTTGCCAGGAGGTCATGCAGCAGACTACTTCAGCTAAGGCGAATGTCGGCTGAGCGGCCTACTCAACGTAAGGGGCAATGTTTCCATCAGCAAACTTGGCGGTCACAAGTAGACCCGAGGCTTTCACCACTGAAGTGCTGTAATGCTGGTGTGCCTTTTACATAGCTGAGGACGCTCGCGACTGCACCATTTTCCGAGGAAAATCACTGTGTACCGAAAGTGTCATCTGTGCCTTCTGAGCAACCTCATGCCTCATGATGGTCTTTGGGCTCTACTGTTGGTATGCCGAAGGCCAGGCAGCAATGTGTTTCCTCCGTCGGAGAGCCAGATATCCACAGCTTAGAAGAATCCTCAGGAAGAGTTTTCTCCCTGGTCTGCTGTGCAATGCAAGGGGACCCCGGTTGGTACAACCTGAGCTGCACCGGAACAAACACCGCCACGGCAAGGGTGCTCAGAATTCATAGCTGACGTCTTCCCCTCGCAAGCAGCACGTCGACTTCAGATCCAGCTGGAGACTTGTGCTCTCAGCCTTTGAAGACTGTTAGGCCTTTGCAAGATCCACGGTGAGGTAGGCGACACTAAGGCGTTCACTGGCTCACGCCATTCACCTCAGGAGGACTCCTGCTTGCCAAAGTGTTGTCATGGAAGGGCCCTTGTGTGTGGCATGTGTCTATGTGGCCTGCCAGTGAACTTCAGGTACATGAGCTAGGTGTCAACCGTGAAAGTGGAGGGGGACGGGAATGGCACAATTTACCCCAGTGACAAACCGGAGAGCTGCGTCCTCAGAGCTGCCTGAGAAACAGTTCTGTTGCCCGTCTTCTATTCACCCCTGGATTACCCTGAGAGGCAACCTGAGGCAGAGTGAATTTTCTTCAACGAACCGGAGTGCGTGCAGTTCCTTGCTAGGTTCTCATCCCAAAGCCTTCTTGGCCAGTGGGAAGGAAACCTGCCCGCGTGGTGCAAGGAACGTCCGTGTTTTCGATGATGAGTGCTTAATGAAAAGCCCGGCGGTCGCCAACCTTCCCAACCCTGCGGGAATACCCGGGGAGGAACGGAGACTTTGCCCCAGGAAACAGCATGCTGGCAATTGCTTGCAAGGTGTACATCCAGCAGAGGAGGTTATCTAGGGCGTAAGTCAGCCGAGCGCCAGACTCAAGGTAAGGGGCAGTGTTTCTCTCCACCGGCACAGTCGCAGTCAGCAGTTTCAAAGAGGCCTTCCCGACTGAACTGCTGTAAATGCTGGTGTGCCTTTCAAGACTCTGAAAGGATGAGGATGCGAGCGTCTGCACCGTATGCCAAGGAAGGTCACTGTGGAGCAGAAGTGGCATCTGTGCCTGCTGAGCAACACCCAGCCACAAGGGTGTTTGGACTCTACTGTTTTGTATGCAGGAGGCTGGGCAACAACGTGTTTGCTCCATTGGAGAGCTCGATTTGGAGAGCTTAGAGGATGCCTGAAGAACACGTTTATAACGGGGCTTCTGGCCAATGCAAGGGGGCCTACTTTTGTAACCCTGAGCTGCTTTTGGAAAAACACCGGGCTTACACGAGTTCTCGGAATTCATACTAGACCTCTTGCTCCCTGAAGCAGCACCTGGACTTCACCTCTCGAGGGAGAAATAGGCAGTCGTCCTCCGGAGACTGCTACTCCTTTGCAAAATGTACCATGACCTAGGCGAAACGAAGGCATTCACTGGCTCGCGCAATTCACTTCAGGAGGAACACTGCCTTTCCAAAGTGCTTTCAGCGAAGGGGTACAGTATGTGACATGGGTCTCCTTCGGCTGCCCGGGAACGTCAGCTACATGAGCTGTGTGGCAACTGTGAAAAGGGGGCTGGACGAGCAAAGCGAAATCTGTCCTGTTGGCAAGCCGGAGAGCTGCGTGCTCAGAGCTGCCTGAAAAGAAGTCCCTCTGCCCGTCTTGTACTCACCGTAGGAGTTCCCTGGGAGGCAAAGTGAGGAAGAGTGAGTTTTCTCGAAAGAACAAGGGGGTGTGTGCAGTTCCTCACTAGGAGCTCATCCCAAAGCCTTCTTGGCTAGTGGTTAGGAACCCTGCCACCATGCGGCCAAAGGAAGGACCGCGTGTGCCATGAAAAGTGTGGCAGTGCAGCTCCTTCTGAGAAGCCTCAGTGAAGGTACTGCTTTAACACTGGTAGGCCTCTCAGGACTGCAGGCTCTCACGCCTGGACCCAGGTCAAGGAAGCACACGTTGTAGCCAAAGTGTCAACTGCGGCTTCCGAGTAACCTGCAGCCACATGGGTGGTTGGCCTCCACTCTGTGCATGCAGAGGCCTGGGCCACACACGGCTTGCTCCGGCGGAGAGCCAGACCTCCAACTCTGGAAAGCAGTCTTGGTAACAGAGTGGGGGACGGTGTCACGTGCAATGCCTGTCAGACTCCCGGCTTGGCTCTTAGCTGCACTGAATCATATCCGGCGAGTAACATGGATTCTACGAACTCAAAGCTGACGACCCTTCACCTCCAGTAGAAATGTGATTTTACAACCAGCCTGCAATGATGGACACCTTTCCCGAAGCACTGCTGGGAGATGGAAAGTTCCGTAGCGACAACGCCTGACTGAAGCGCTGTCGTGGCTAGCCACGTCACCTTGCGCAGAACCTCTGCTTACAAAGACTCCTCACAGGAGCGCCTGCTGTGTCACATGGCTCTCTTGTAGCTGAGCAGAAGGTGCTTCTCCACAGGCTGGGTTTGCACGTAGAAACTGGATCCTGAGGGCTCAAGCATTATTGGCTCCTCTGGAACAGGAGGCTTGGGGCCAGAAAACTGAAGGCAAAGCACGGGGGCGGGTGTGGGCGGCCGCCCATCTTGGGCGCCCTGCAGGAATCCCTCAGGAGGAAGAGTGAGTTTTCTCGAAAGAAACAGTGTGCCTGCCACTCCTTGCCAGGAGGTCATGCAGCAGACTACTTCAGCTAAGGCGAATGTCGGCTGAGCGGCCTACTCAACGTAAGGGGCAATGTTTCCATCAGCAAACTTGGCGGTCACAAGTAGACCCGAGGCTTTCACCACTGAAGTGCTGTAATGCTGGTGTGCCTTTTACATAGCTGAGGACGCTCGCGACTGCACCATTTTCCGAGGAAAATCACTGTGTACCGAAAGTGTCATCTGTGCCTTCTGAGCAACCTCATGCCTCATGATGGTCTTTGGGCTCTACTGTTGGTATGCCGAAGGCCAGGCAGCAATGTGTTTCCTCCGTCGGAGAGCCAGATATCCACAGCTTAGAAGAATCCTCAGGAAGAGTTTTCTCCCTGGTCTGCTGTGCAATGCAAGGGGACCCCGGTTGGTACAACCTGAGCTGCACCGGAACAAACACCGCCACGGCAAGGGTGCTCAGAATTCATAGCTGACGTCTTCCCCTCGCAAGCAGCACGTCGACTTCAGATCCAGCTGGAGACTTGTGCTCTCAGCCTTTGAAGACTGTTAGGCCTTTGCAAGATCCACGGTGAGGTAGGCGACACTAAGGCGTTCACTGGCTCACGCCATTCACCTCAGGAGGACTCCTGCTTGCCAAAGTGTTGTCATGGAAGGGCCCTTGTGTGTGGCATGTGTCTATGTGGCCTGCCAGTGAACTTCAGGTACATGAGCTAGGTGTCAACCGTGAAAGTGGAGGGGGACGGGAATGGCACAATTTACCCCAGTGACAAACCGGAGAGCTGCGTCCTCAGAGCTGCCTGAGAAACAGTTCTGTTGCCCGTCTTCTATTCACCCCTGGATTACCCTGAGAGGCAACCTGAGGCAGAGTGAATTTTCTTCAACGAACCGGAGTGCGTGCAGTTCCTTGCTAGGTTCTCATCCCAAAGCCTTCTTGGCCAGTGGGAAGGAAACCTGCCCGCGTGGTGCAAGGAACGTCCGTGTTTTCGATGATGAGTGCTTAATGAAAAGCCCGGCGGTCGCCAACCTTCCCAACCCTGCGGGAATACCCGGGGAGGAACGGAGACTTTGCCCCAGGAAACAGCATGCTGGCAATTGCTTGCAAGGTGTACATCCAGCAGAGGAGGTTATCTAGGGCGTAAGTCAGCCGAGCGCCAGACTCAAGGTAAGGGGCAGTGTTTCTCTCCACCGGCACAGTCGCAGTCAGCAGTTTCAAAGAGGCCTTCCCGACTGAACTGCTGTAAATGCTGGTGTGCCTTTCAAGACTCTGAAAGGATGAGGATGCGAGCGTCTGCACCGTATGCCAAGGAAGGTCACTGTGGAGCAGAAGTGGCATCTGTGCCTGCTGAGCAACACCCAGCCACAAGGGTGTTTGGACTCTACTGTTTTGTATGCAGGAGGCTGGGCAACAACGTGTTTGCTCCATTGGAGAGCTCGATTTGGAGAGCTTAGAGGATGCCTGAAGAACACGTTTATAACGGGGCTTCTGGCCAATGCAAGGGGGCCTACTTTTGTAACCCTGAGCTGCTTTTGGAAAAACACCGGGCTTACACGAGTTCTCGGAATTCATACTAGACCTCTTGCTCCCTGAAGCAGCACCTGGACTTCACCTCTCGAGGGAGAAATAGGCAGTCGTCCTCCGGAGACTGCTACTCCTTTGCAAAATGTACCATGACCTAGGCGAAACGAAGGCATTCACTGGCTCGCGCAATTCACTTCAGGAGGAACACTGCCTTTCCAAAGTGCTTTCAGCGAAGGGGTACAGTATGTGACATGGGTCTCCTTCGGCTGCCCGGGAACGTCAGCTACATGAGCTGTGTGGCAACTGTGAAAAGGGGGCTGGACGAGCAAAGCGAAATCTGTCCTGTTGGCAAGCCGGAGAGCTGCGTGCTCAGAGCTGCCTGAAAAGAAGTCCCTCTGCCCGTCTTGTACTCACCGTAGGAGTTCCCTGGGAGGCAAAGTGAGGAAGAGTGAGTTTTCTCGAAAGAACAAGGGGGTGTGTGCAGTTCCTCACTAGGAGCTCATCCCAAAGCCTTCTTGGCTAGTGGTTAGGAACCCTGCCACCATGCGGCCAAAGGAAGGACCGCGTGTGCCATGAAAAGTGTGGCAGTGCAGCTCCTTCTGAGAAGCCTCAGTGAAGGTACTGCTTTAACACTGGTAGGCCTCTCAGGACTGCAGGCTCTCACGCCTGGACCCAGGTCAAGGAAGCACACGTTGTAGCCAAAGTGTCAACTGCGGCTTCCGAGTAACCTGCAGCCACATGGGTGGTTGGCCTCCACTCTGTGCATGCAGAGGCCTGGGCCACACACGGCTTGCTCCGGCGGAGAGCCAGACCTCCAACTCTGGAAAGCAGTCTTGGTAACAGAGTGGGGGACGGTGTCACGTGCAATGCCTGTCAGACTCCCGGCTTGGCTCTTAGCTGCACTGAATCATATCCGGCGAGTAACATGGATTCTACGAACTCAAAGCTGACGACCCTTCACCTCCAGTAGAAATGTGATTTTACAACCAGTCTGCAATGATGGACACCTTTCCCGAAGCACTGCTGGGAGATGGAAAGTTCCGTAGCGACAACGCCTGACTGAAGCGCTGTCGTGGCTAGCCACGTCACCTTGCGCAGAACCTCTGCTTACAAAGACTCCTCACAGGAGCGCCTGCTGTGTCACATGGCTCTCTTGTAGCTGAGCAGAAGGTGCTTCTCCACAGGCTGGGTTTGCACGTAGAAACTGGATCCTGAGGGCTCAAGCATTATTGGCTCCTCTGGAACAGGAGGCTTGGGGCCAGAAAACTGAAGGCAAAGCACGGGGGCGGGTGTGGGCGGCCGCCCATCTTGGGCGCCCTGCAGGAATCCCTCAGGAGGAAGAGTGAGTTTTCTCGAAAGAAACAGTGTGCCTGCCACTCCTTGCCAGGAGGTCATGCAGCAGACTACTTCAGCTAAGGCGAATGTCGGCTGAGCGGCCTACTCAACGTAAGGGGCAATGTTTCCATCAGCAAACTTGGCGGTCACAAGTAGACCCGAGGCTTTCACCACTGAAGTGCTGTAATGCTGGTGTGCCTTTTACATAGCTGAGGACGCTCGCGACTGCACCATTTTCCGAGGAAAATCACTGTGTACCGAAAGTGTCATCTGTGCCTTCTGAGCAACCTCATGCCTCATGATGGTCTTTGGGCTCTACTGTTGGTATGCCGAAGGCCAGGCAGCAATGTGTTTCCTCCGTCGGAGAGCCAGATATCCACAGCTTAGAAGAATCCTCAGGAAGAGTTTTCTCCCTGGTCTGCTGTGCAATGCAAGGGGACCCCGGTTGGTACAACCTGAGCTGCACCGGAACAAACACCGCCACGGCAAGGGTGCTCAGAATTCATAGCTGACGTCTTCCCCTCGCAAGCAGCACGTCGACTTCAGATCCAGCTGGAGACTTGTGCTCTCAGCCTTTGAAGACTGTTAGGCCTTTGCAAGATCCACGGTGAGGTAGGCGACACTAAGGCGTTCACTGGCTCACGCCATTCACCTCAGGAGGACTCCTGCTTGCCAAAGTGTTGTCATGGAAGGGCCCTTGTGTGTGGCATGTGTCTATGTGGCCTGCCAGTGAACTTCAGGTACATGAGCTAGGTGTCAACCGTGAAAGTGGAGGGGGACGGGAATGGCACAATTTACCCCAGTGACAAACCGGAGAGCTGCGTCCTCAGAGCTGCCTGAGAAACAGTTCTGTTGCCCGTCTTCTATTCACCCCTGGATTACCCTGAGAGGCAACCTGAGGCAGAGTGAATTTTCTTCAACGAACCGGAGTGCGTGCAGTTCCTTGCTAGGTTCTCATCCCAAAGCCTTCTTGGCCAGTGGGAAGGAAACCTGCCCGCGTGGTGCAAGGAACGTCCGTGTTTTCGATGATGAGTGCTTAATGAAAAGCCCGGCGGTCGCCAACCTTCCCAACCCTGCGGGAATACCCGGGGAGGAACGGAGACTTTGCCCCAGGAAACAGCATGCTGGCAATTGCTTGCAAGGTGTACATCCAGCAGAGGAGGTTATCTAGGGCGTAAGTCAGCCGAGCGCCAGACTCAAGGTAAGGGGCAGTGTTTCTCTCCACCGGCACAGTCGCAGTCAGCAGTTTCAAAGAGGCCTTCCCGACTGAACTGCTGTAAATGCTGGTGTGCCTTTCAAGACTCTGAAAGGATGAGGATGCGAGCGTCTGCACCGTATGCCAAGGAAGGTCACTGTGGAGCAGAAGTGGCATCTGTGCCTGCTGAGCAACACCCAGCCACAAGGGTGTTTGGACTCTACTGTTTTGTATGCAGGAGGCTGGGCAACAACGTGTTTGCTCCATTGGAGAGCTCGATTTGGAGAGCTTAGAGGATGCCTGAAGAACACGTTTATAACGGGGCTTCTGGCCAATGCAAGGGGGCCTACTTTTGTAACCCTGAGCTGCTTTTGGAAAAACACCGGGCTTACACGAGTTCTCGGAATTCATACTAGACCTCTTGCTCCCTGAAGCAGCACCTGGACTTCACCTCTCGAGGGAGAAATAGGCAGTCGTCCTCCGGAGACTGCTACTCCTTTGCAAAATGTACCATGACCTAGGCGAAACGAAGGCATTCACTGGCTCGCGCAATTCACTTCAGGAGGAACACTGCCTTTCCAAAGTGCTTTCAGCGAAGGGGTACAGTATGTGACATGGGTCTCCTTCGGCTGCCCGGGAACGTCAGCTACATGAGCTGTGTGGCAACTGTGAAAAGGGGGCTGGACGAGCAAAGCGAAATCTGTCCTGTTGGCAAGCCGGAGAGCTGCGTGCTCAGAGCTGCCTGAAAAGAAGTCCCTCTGCCCGTCTTGTACTCACCGTAGGAGTTCCCTGGGAGGCAAAGTGAGGAAGAGTGAGTTTTCTCGAAAGAACAAGGGGGTGTGTGCAGTTCCTCACTAGGAGCTCATCCCAAAGCCTTCTTGGCTAGTGGTTAGGAACCCTGCCACCATGCGGCCAAAGGAAGGACCGCGTGTGCCATGAAAAGTGTGGCAGTGCAGCTCCTTCTGAGAAGCCTCAGTGAAGGTACTGCTTTAACACTGGTAGGCCTCTCAGGACTGCAGGCTCTCACGCCTGGACCCAGGTCAAGGAAGCACACGTTGGAGCCAAAGTGTCAACTGCGGCTTCCGAGTAACCTGCAGCCACATGGGTGGTTGGCCTCCACTCTGTGCATGCAGAGGCCTGGGCCACACACGGCTTGCTCCGGCGGAGAGCCAGACCTCCAACTCTGGAAAGCAGTCTTGGTAACAGAGTGGGGGACGGTGTCACGTGCAATGCCTGTCAGACTCCCGGCTTGGCTCTTAGCTGCACTGAATCATATCCGGCGAGTAACATGGATTCTACGAACTCAAAGCTGACGACCCTTCACCTCCAGTAGAAATGTGATTTTACAACCAGCCTGCAATGATGGACACCTTTCCCGAAGCACTGCTGGGAGATGGAAAGTTCCGTAGCGACAACGCCTGACTGAAGCGCTGTCGTGGCTAGCCACGTCACCTTGCGCAGAACCTCTGCTTACAAAGACTCCTCACAGGAGCGCCTGCTGTGTCACATGGCTCTCTTGTAGCTGAGCAGAAGGTGCTTCTCCACAGGCTGGGTTTGCACGTAGAAACTGGATCCTGAGGGCTCAAGCATTATTGGCTCCTCTGGAACAGGAGGCTTGGGGCCAGAAAACTGAAGGCAAAGCACGGGGGCGGGTGTGGGCGGCCGCCCATCTTGGGCGCCCTGCAGGAATCCCTCAGGAGGAAGAGTGAGTTTTCTCGAAAGAAACAGTGTGCCTGCCACTCCTTGCCAGGAGGTCATGCAGCAGACTACTTCAGCTAAGGCGAATGTCGGCTGAGCGGCCTACTCAACGTAAGGGGCAATGTTTCCATCAGCAAACTTGGCGGTCACAAGTAGACCCGAGGCTTTCACCACTGAAGTGCTGTAATGCTGGTGTGCCTTTTACATAGCTGAGGACGCTCGCGACTGCACCATTTTCCGAGGAAAATCACTGTGTACCGAAAGTGTCATCTGTGCCTTCTGAGCAACCTCATGCCTCATGATGGTCTTTGGGCTCTACTGTTGGTATGCCGAAGGCCAGGCAGCAATGTGTTTCCTCCGTCGGAGAGCCAGATATCCACAGCTTAGAAGAATCCTCAGGAAGAGTTTTCTCCCTGGTCTGCTGTGCAATGCAAGGGGACCCCGGTTGGTACAACCTGAGCTGCACCGGAACAAACACCGCCACGGCAAGGGTGCTCAGAATTCATAGCTGACGTCTTCCCCTCGCAAGCAGCACGTCGACTTCAGATCCAGCTGGAGACTTGTGCTCTCAGCCTTTGAAGACTGTTAGGCCTTTGCAAGATCCACGGTGAGGTAGGCGACACTAAGGCGTTCACTGGCTCACGCCATTCACCTCAGGAGGACTCCTGCTTGCCAAAGTGTTGTCATGGAAGGGCCCTTGTGTGTGGCATGTGTCTATGTGGCCTGCCAGTGAACTTCAGGTACATGAGCTAGGTGTCAACCGTGAAAGTGGAGGGGGACGGGAATGGCACAATTTACCCCAGTGACAAACCGGAGAGCTGCGTCCTCAGAGCTGCCTGAGAAACAGTTCTGTTGCCCGTCTTCTATTCACCCCTGGATTACCCTGAGAGGCAACCTGAGGCAGAGTGAATTTTCTTCAACGAACCGGAGTGCGTGCAGTTCCTTGCTAGGTTCTCATCCCAAAGCCTTCTTGGCCAGTGGGAAGGAAACCTGCCCGCGTGGTGCAAGGAACGTCCGTGTTTTCGATGATGAGTGCTTAATGAAAAGCCCGGCGGTCGCCAACCTTCCCAACCCTGCGGGAATACCCGGGGAGGAACGGAGACTTTGCCCCAGGAAACAGCATGCTGGCAATTGCTTGCAAGGTGTACATCCAGCAGAGGAGGTTATCTAGGGCGTAAGTCAGCCGAGCGCCAGACTCAAGGTAAGGGGCAGTGTTTCTCTCCACCGGCACAGTCGCAGTCAGCAGTTTCAAAGAGGCCTTCCCGACTGAACTGCTGTAAATGCTGGTGTGCCTTTCAAGACTCTGAAAGGATGAGGATGCGAGCGTCTGCACCGTATGCCAAGGAAGGTCACTGTGGAGCAGAAGTGGCATCTGTGCCTGCTGAGCAACACCCAGCCACAAGGGTGTTTGGACTCTACTGTTTTGTATGCAGGAGGCTGGGCAACAACGTGTTTGCTCCATTGGAGAGCTCGATTTGGAGAGCTTAGAGGATGCCTGAAGAACACGTTTATAACGGGGCTTCTGGCCAATGCAAGGGGGCCTACTTTTGTAACCCTGAGCTGCTTTTGGAAAAACACCGGGCTTACACGAGTTCTCGGAATTCATACTAGACCTCTTGCTCCCTGAAGCAGCACCTGGACTTCACCTCTCGAGGGAGAAATAGGCAGTCGTCCTCCGGAGACTGCTACTCCTTTGCAAAATGTACCATGACCTAGGCGAAACGAAGGCATTCACTGGCTCGCGCAATTCACTTCAGGAGGAACACTGCCTTTCCAAAGTGCTTTCAGCGAAGGGGTACAGTATGTGACATGGGTCTCCTTCGGCTGCCCGGGAACGTCAGCTACATGAGCTGTGTGGCAACTGTGAAAAGGGGGCTGGACGAGCAAAGCGAAATCTGTCCTGTTGGCAAGCCGGAGAGCTGCGTGCTCAGAGCTGCCTGAAAAGAAGTCCCTCTGCCCGTCTTGTACTCACCGTAGGAGTTCCCTGGGAGGCAAAGTGAGGAAGAGTGAGTTTTCTCGAAAGAACAAGGGGGTGTGTGCAGTTCCTCACTAGGAGCTCATCCCAAAGCCTTCTTGGCTAGTGGTTAGGAACCCTGCCACCATGCGGCCAAAGGAAGGACCGCGTGTGCCATGAAAAGTGTGGCAGTGCAGCTCCTTCTGAGAAGCCTCAGTGAAGGTACTGCTTTAACACTGGTAGGCCTCTCAGGACTGCAGGCTCTCACGCCTGGACCCAGGTCAAGGAAGCACACGTTGTAGCCAAAGTGTCAACTGCGGCTTCCGAGTAACCTGCAGCCACATGGGTGGTTGGCCTCCACTCTGTGCATGCAGAGGCCTGGGCCACACACGGCTTGCTCCGGCGGAGAGCCAGACCTCCAACTCTGGAAAGCAGTCTTGGTAACAGAGTGGGGGACGGTGTCACGTGCAATGCCTGTCAGACTCCCGGCTTGGCTCTTAGCTGCACTGAATCATATCCGGCGAGTAACATGGATTCTACGAACTCAAAGCTGACGACCCTTCACCTCCAGTAGAAATGTGATTTTACAACCAGCCTGCAATGATGGACACCTTTCCCGAAGCACTGCTGGGAGATGGAAAGTTCCGTAGCGACAACGCCTGACTGAAGCGCTGTCGTGGCTAGCCACGTCACCTTGCGCAGAACCTCTGCTTACAAAGACTCCTCACAGGAGCGCCTGCTGTGTCACATGGCTCTCTTGTAGCTGAGCAGAAGGTGCTTCTCCACAGGCTGGGTTTGCACGTAGAAACTGGATCCTGAGGGCTCAAGCATTATTGGCTCCTCTGGAACAGGAGGCTTGGGGCCAGAAAACTGAAGGCAAAGCACGGGGGCGGGTGTGGGCGGCCGCCCATCTTGGGCGCCCTGCAGGAATCCCTCAGGAGGAAGAGTGAGTTTTCTCGAAAGAAACAGTGTGCCTGCCACTCCTTGCCAGGAGGTCATGCAGCAGACTACTTCAGCTAAGGCGAATGTCGGCTGAGCGGCCTACTCAACGTAAGGGGCAATGTTTCCATCAGCAAACTTGGCGGTCACAAGTAGACCCGAGGCTTTCACCACTGAAGTGCTGTAATGCTGGTGTGCCTTTTACATAGCTGAGGACGCTCGCGACTGCACCATTTTCCGAGGAAAATCACTGTGTACCGAAAGTGTCATCTGTGCCTTCTGAGCAACCTCATGCCTCATGATGGTCTTTGGGCTCTACTGTTGGTATGCCGAAGGCCAGGCAGCAATGTGTTTCCTCCGTCGGAGAGCCAGATATCCACAGCTTAGAAGAATCCTCAGGAAGAGTTTTCTCCCTGGTCTGCTGTGCAATGCAAGGGGACCCCGGTTGGTACAACCTGAGCTGCACCGGAACAAACACCGCCACGGCAAGGGTGCTCAGAATTCATAGCTGACGTCTTCCCCTCGCAAGCAGCACGTCGACTTCAGATCCAGCTGGAGACTTGTGCTCTCAGCCTTTGAAGACTGTTAGGCCTTTGCAAGATCCACGGTGAGGTAGGCGACACTAAGGCGTTCACTGGCTCACGCCATTCACCTCAGGAGGACTCCTGCTTGCCAAAGTGTTGTCATGGAAGGGCCCTTGTGTGTGGCATGTGTCTATGTGGCCTGCCAGTGAACTTCAGGTACATGAGCTAGGTGTCAACCGTGAAAGTGGAGGGGGACGGGAATGGCACAATTTACCCCAGTGACAAACCGGAGAGCTGCGTCCTCAGAGCTGCCTGAGAAACAGTTCTGTTGCCCGTCTTCTATTCACCCCTGGATTACCCTGAGAGGCAACCTGAGGCAGAGTGAATTTTCTTCAACGAACCGGAGTGCGTGCAGTTCCTTGCTAGGTTCTCATCCCAAAGCCTTCTTGGCCAGTGGGAAGGAAACCTGCCCGCGTGGTGCAAGGAACGTCCGTGTTTTCGATGATGAGTGCTTAATGAAAAGCCCGGCGGTCGCCAACCTTCCCAACCCTGCGGGAATACCCGGGGAGGAACGGAGACTTTGCCCCAGGAAACAGCATGCTGGCAATTGCTTGCAAGGTGTACATCCAGCAGAGGAGGTTATCTAGGGCGTAAGTCAGCCGAGCGCCAGACTCAAGGTAAGGGGCAGTGTTTCTCTCCACCGGCACAGTCGCAGTCAGCAGTTTCAAAGAGGCCTTCCCGACTGAACTGCTGTAAATGCTGGTGTGCCTTTCAAGACTCTGAAAGGATGAGGATGCGAGCGTCTGCACCGTATGCCAAGGAAGGTCACTGTGGAGCAGAAGTGGCATCTGTGCCTGCTGAGCAACACCCAGCCACAAGGGTGTTTGGACTCTACTGTTTTGTATGCAGGAGGCTGGGCAACAACGTGTTTGCTCCATTGGAGAGCTCGATTTGGAGAGCTTAGAGGATGCCTGAAGAACACGTTTATAACGGGGCTTCTGGCCAATGCAAGGGGGCCTACTTTTGTAACCCTGAGCTGCTTTTGGAAAAACACCGGGCTTACACGAGTTCTCGGAATTCATACTAGACCTCTTGCTCCCTGAAGCAGCACCTGGACTTCACCTCTCGAGGGAGAAATAGGCAGTCGTCCTCCGGAGACTGCTACTCCTTTGCAAAATGTACCATGACCTAGGCGAAACGAAGGCATTCACTGGCTCGCGCAATTCACTTCAGGAGGAACACTGCCTTTCCAAAGTGCTTTCAGCGAAGGGGTACAGTATGTGACATGGGTCTCCTTCGGCTGCCCGGGAACGTCAGCTACATGAGCTGTGTGGCAACTGTGAAAAGGGGGCTGGACGAGCAAAGCGAAATCTGTCCTGTTGGCAAGCCGGAGAGCTGCGTGCTCAGAGCTGCCTGAAAAGAAGTCCCTCTGCCCGTCTTGTACTCACCGTAGGAGTTCCCTGGGAGGCAAAGTGAGGAAGAGTGAGTTTTCTCGAAAGAACAAGGGGGTGTGTGCAGTTCCTCACTAGGAGCTCATCCCAAAGCCTTCTTGGCTAGTGGTTAGGAACCCTGCCACCATGCGGCCAAAGGAAGGACCGCGTGTGCCATGAAAAGTGTGGCAGTGCAGCTCCTTCTGAGAAGCCTCAGTGAAGGTACTGCTTTAACACTGGTAGGCCTCTCAGGACTGCAGGCTCTCACGCCTGGACCCAGGTCAAGGAAGCACACGTTGTAGCCAAAGTGTCAACTGCGGCTTCCGAGTAACCTGCAGCCACATGGGTGGTTGGCCTCCACTCTGTGCATGCAGAGGCCTGGGCCACACACGGCTTGCTCCGGCGGAGAGCCAGACCTCCAACTCTGGAAAGCAGTCTTGGTAACAGAGTGGGGGACGGTGTCACGTGCAATGCCTGTCAGACTCCCGGCTTGGCTCTTAGCTGCACTGAATCATATCCGGCGAGTAACATGGATTCTACGAACTCAAAGCTGACGACCCTTCACCTCCAGTAGAAATGTGATTTTACAACCAGCCTGCAATGATGGACACCTTTCCCGAAGCACTGCTGGGAGATGGAAAGTTCCGTAGCGACAACGCCTGACTGAAGCGCTGTCGTGGCTAGCCACGTCACCTTGCGCAGAACCTCTGCTTACAAAGACTCCTCACAGGAGCGCCTGCTGTGTCACATGGCTCTCTTGTAGCTGAGCAGAAGGTGCTTCTCCACAGGCTGGGTTTGCACGTAGAAACTGGATCCTGAGGGCTCAAGCATTATTGGCTCCTCTGGAACAGGAGGCTTGGGGCCAGAAAACTGAAGGCAAAGCACGGGGGCGGGTGTGGGCGGCCGCCCATCTTGGGCGCCCTGCAGGAATCCCTCAGGAGGAAGAGTGAGTTTTCTCGAAAGAAACAGTGTGCCTGCCACTCCTTGCCAGGAGGTCATGCAGCAGACTACTTCAGCTAAGGCGAATGTCGGCTGAGCGGCCTACTCAACGTAAGGGGCAATGTTTCCATCAGCAAACTTGGCGGTCACAAGTAGACCCGAGGCTTTCACCACTGAAGTGCTGTAATGCTGGTGTGCCTTTTACATAGCTGAGGACGCTCGCGACTGCACCATTTTCCGAGGAAAATCACTGTGTACCGAAAGTGTCATCTGTGCCTTCTGAGCAACCTCATGCCTCATGATGGTCTTTGGGCTCTACTGTTGGTATGCCGAAGGCCAGGCAGCAATGTGTTTCCTCCGTCGGAGAGCCAGATATCCACAGCTTAGAAGAATCCTCAGGAAGAGTTTTCTCCCTGGTCTGCTGTGCAATGCAAGGGGACCCCGGTTGGTACAACCTGAGCTGCACCGGAACAAACACCGCCACGGCAAGGGTGCTCAGAATTCATAGCTGACGTCTTCCCCTCGCAAGCAGCACGTCGACTTCAGATCCAGCTGGAGACTTGTGCTCTCAGCCTTTGAAGACTGTTAGGCCTTTGCAAGATCCACGGTGAGGTAGGCGACACTAAGGCGTTCACTGGCTCACGCCATTCACCTCAGGAGGACTCCTGCTTGCCAAAGTGTTGTCATGGAAGGGCCCTTGTGTGTGGCATGTGTCTATGTGGCCTGCCAGTGAACTTCAGGTACATGAGCTAGGTGTCAACCGTGAAAGTGGAGGGGGACGGGAATGGCACAATTTACCCCAGTGACAAACCGGAGAGCTGCGTCCTCAGAGCTGCCTGAGAAACAGTTCTGTTGCCCGTCTTCTATTCACCCCTGGATTACCCTGAGAGGCAACCTGAGGCAGAGTGAATTTTCTTCAACGAACCGGAGTGCGTGCAGTTCCTTGCTAGGTTCTCATCCCAAAGCCTTCTTGGCCAGTGGGAAGGAAACCTGCCCGCGTGGTGCAAGGAACGTCCGTGTTTTCGATGATGAGTGCTTAATGAAAAGCCCGGCGGTCGCCAACCTTCCCAACCCTGCGGGAATACCCGGGGAGGAACGGAGACTTTGCCCCAGGAAACAGCATGCTGGCAATTGCTTGCAAGGTGTACATCCAGCAGAGGAG